>NC_088394.1:40507500-42907500 GCF_037993035.2 Macaca fascicularis
CCAGATTTTATCGAAGGATATTTCCTTTTTCACCATAGCCCTCTACGGGCTTCCAAATATCACTTTGCCAATTCCACAAGAACTGTCTTATCGAAAGGTTTCTTGAGGGGAAAGCTGTAACTCTGTGAGATGATTTCACAGAACACAAAGAAATTTCCCAGAAGTCTTCTTTCTCTTTGTTATCGGAGGATATTTCCTTTGGCCCTATAGTCTCCAAAGGGATCCGAAATATCACTTCTCAGATTCCACAGAAATAAGGCTAGCAAAGAGATCCACGAAATACAGATGTAACCCTGTGAGATGAATTAACAGAACACTAAGCAATTTCTCAGAAAGCTTCTTTCCAGATTTCATCTGAGGATATTTCCATTTTCACCATAGCCCTCTATGGGCTTCCAAATATCACTTTGCCAATTCCACAAGAACTGTCTTAGCGAAAGTTTCCTGAGGGGAAAGCTGTAACTCTGTGAGATGATTTCACAGAACACAAAGTAGTTTCTCAGAAAGCTTCTTTCTCTTTGATATCGGAGGGTATTTCCTTTGGCCCTATAGACTCCAAAGGGATCTGAAATATCTGTTCTCAGATTACACAGAAATAAGGCAAGAAAAGAGATCCACGAAATACAGATGTAACTCTGTGAGAAGAATTAAGAGAACATTAAGCAGTTTCTCAGAAAGCATCTTTCCAGATTTCATCTAAGGATATTTCCTTTTTCACCATAGCCCTCAATGGGCTTCCAAATATCACTTTACAAATTCCAGAAGAACTATCTTAGAGAAAGGCTTCTTGAGGGGAAAGCTGTAACTCTTTGAGATGATTTCACAGAACACAAAGAAGTTTCTCAGAAAGCTTCTTTCTCTTTGTTATCGGAGGATATTTCCTTTGTCCCTATAGTCTCCAAAGGGATCCGAAATATCTGTTCTCAGATTCCACTGAAATAAATCTAGCAAAGAGAACCAAGAAACACAGATGTAACTCTGTGAAATGAATTAACAAAACACTAAGCAGTTTCTCAGAAAGCTTCTTTCCAGATTTGATCTGAGGATATTTCCTTTTTCACCATACCCCTCTAAGGGCTTCCAAATATCACTTTGCCAATTCCACAAGAACTGTCTTAGCGGAAGGCTTCTTGAGGGGAAAGCTGTAACTCTGTGAGGTGATTTCACAGACACAAAGAAGTTTCCCAGAAATCTTCTTTCTCTTTGTTATCGGAGGATATTTCCTTTGCCCCTATAGTCTACAAAGGGATCCGAAATATCAGTTCTGAGATTCCACAGAAATAAGGCTAGCAAAGAGATCCACGAAATACAGATGTAACTCTGTGAGATGAATTAACAGAACACTAAGCAGTTTCTCAGAAAGCTTCTTCCCAGATTTTATCGAAGGATATTTCCTTTTTCACCATTGCCCTCTATGGGCTTCCAAATATCACTTTGCCAATTCCACAAGAACTGTCTTAGCGAAAGGCTTCTTGAGGGGAAAGCTGTAACTCTGTGAGATGATTTCACAGAACACAAAGAAGTTTCCCAGAAATCTTCTTTCTCTTTTTATCGGAGGATATTTCCTTTGGCCCTATAGTCTCCAAAGGGATCCGAAATATCACTTCTCAGATTCCACAGAAATAAGGCTAGCAAAGAGATCCACGAAATACAGATGTAACTCTGTGAGATGAATTAACAGAACACTAAGCAGTTTCTCAGAAAGCTTCTTTCCAGATTTCATCTGAGGATATTTCCTTTTTCACCATAGCCCTCTATCGGCTTCCAAATATCACTTTGCCAAATACACCAGAACTGTCTTAGCGAAAGGCTTCTTGAGTGTAAAGCTGTAACTCTGTGAGATGATTTCACAGAACACAAAGAAGTTTCTCAGAAAGCTTCTTTCTCTTTTTTATCGGAGGATATTTCCTTTGGTCCTATAGTCTCTAAAGGGATCCGCAATATCTGTTCTCAGATTCCACAGAAATAAAGCTAGCAAAGAGATCCACGAAATACAGATGTAACTCTGTGAGATGAATTAACAGAACTGTAAGCAGTTTCTCAGAAAGCTTCTTTCCAGATTTCATCTGAGGATATTTCCATTTTCACCAGAGCCCTCTATGGGCTTCCAAATATCACTTTGCCAATTACACAAGAACTGTCTTGGCGAAAGTTTCCTGAGGGGAAAGCTGTAACTCTGTGAGATGATTTCACAGAACACAAAGTAGTTTCTCAGAAAGCTTCTTTCTCTTTGTTATCGGAGGGTATTTCCTTTGGCCCTATAGACTCCAAAGGGATCTGAAATATCTGTTCTCAGATTACACAGAAATAAGGCAAGAAAAGAGATCCACGAAATACAGATGTAACTCTGTTAGAAGAATTAAGAGAACATTAAGCAGTTTCTCAGAAAGCATCTTTCCAGATTTCATCTAAGGATATTTCCTTTTTCACCATAGCCCTCTATGGGCTTCCAAATATCACTTTACAAATTAAAGAAGAACTATCTTAGAGAAAGGCTTCTTGAGGGGAAAGCTGTAACTCTGTGAGATGATTTCACAGAACACAAAGAAGTTTCTCAGAAAACTTCTTTCTCTTTGTTATCGGAGGATATTTTATTTGGCCCTATAGTCTCCAAAGGGATCCGAAATATCTGTTCTCAGATTCCACAGAAATAAGGGTAGCAAAGAGATCCACGAAATACAGATGTAACTCTGTGAGATGAATTAACAGAACACTAAGCAGTATCTCAGAGAGCTTCTTTCCAGATTTCATCTGAGGATATTTCCATTTTCATCATAGCCCTCTATGGGCTTCCAAATATCACTTCGCAAATTCCACAAGAACTGTCTTCGCGAAAGGTTCCTTGAGGGGAAAGCTGAAACTCTGTGAGATGATTTCACAGAACACAAAGAAGTTTCTCAGAAAGCTTCTTTCTCTTTGTTATCGGAGGATATTTCCTTTGGCCCTATAGTCTTCAAGGGATTCGAAATATCTGTTCTCAGATTCCACTGAAATAAGGCTAGCAAAGACATCCAAGAAATACAGATGTAACTCTGTGAGATGAATTAACAGAACACTAAGCAGTTACTCAGAAAGCTTCTTTCGAGATTTTATCGAAGGATATTTCCTTTTTCACCATAGCCCTCTATGGGCTTCCAAATATCACTTTGCCAATTCCACAAGAACTGTCTTAGCGAAAGTTTCCTGAGGGAAAAGCTGTAACTCTGTGAGATGATTTCACAGAACACAAAGTAGTTTCTCAGAAAGCTTCTTTCTCTTTGTTATCGGAGGGTATTTCCTTTGGCCCTATAGTCTCGAAAGGGATCTGAAATATCTGTTCTCAGATTCTACAGAAATAATGCAAGAAAAGAGATCCACGAAATACAGATGTAACTCTGTGAGATGAATTAAGAGAACACTAACCAGTTTCTCCGAAAGCATCTTTCCAGATTTCATCTAAGGATATTTCCATTTTCACCGTAGCCCTCTATGGGCTTCCAAATATCACTTTACAAATTCCAGAAGAACTGTCTTAGAGAAAGGCTTCTTGAGGGGAAAGCTGTAACTCTGTGAGATGATTTCACAGAACACAAAGAAGTTTCTCAGAAAGCTTCTTTCTCTTTGTTATCGGTGGATATTTCCTTTGGCCCTATATTCTCCAAAGGGATCCGAAATACCTGTTCTCAGATTCCACAGAAATAAGGCTAGAAAAGAGATCCACGAAATACAGATGTAACTCTGTGAGATGAATTAACAGAACACTAAGCAGTTTCTCAGAAAGCTTCTTTCCAGATTTCATCTGAGGATATTTCCTTTTTCAACATAGCCCTCTAAGGGCTTCCAAATATCAGTTTGCAAATTCCACAAGGACTGTCTTAGCGAAAGGCTTCTTGAGGGGAAAGCTGTAACTCTGTGACATGATTTCACAGAACACAAAGTAGTTTCTTAGAAAGCTTCTTTCTCTTTGTTATCGGAGGATATTTCCTTTGGCCCTAATCTGCAAAGGGATCCGAAATATCTGTTCTCAGATTCCACAGAAATAAGGCTAGCAAAGAGATCCACGAAATACAGATGTAACTCTGTGAGACGAGTTAACAGAACACTAAGCAGTTTCTCAAAAAGATTCTTTAAGGATTTCATCTGAGGATATTGCCTTTTTCACCAGAGCCTCTATGGGCTTCCAAATATCACTTTGCCGATTCCACAAGAACTGTCTTAGCAGGAGGCTTCTTGAGGGGAAAGCTGTAACTCTGTGAGATGATTTCACAGAACACAAAGAAGTTTCTCAGAAAGCTTCTTTCTCTTTGTTATCGGAGGATATTTCTTTGGCGCTATAGTCTCCAAAGGGATCCGAAATATCTGTTCTCATATTCCACAGATAAGGCTAGCAAGGAGATCCGCGAAATACAGATGTAACTCTGTGAGATGAATTAACAGAACACTAAGCAGTTTCCCAGAAAGCTTCTTTCCAGATTTCATCTGAGGATATTTCCTTTTTCACCATAGCCCTCTATGGGCTTCCAAATATCACTTTGCCAATTACACAAGAACTGTCTTAGCCAAAGGCTTCTTGAGGGGGAAGCTGTAACTCTGTGAGATGATTTCACAGAACACAAAGATGTTTCTCAGAAAGCTTCTTTCTCTTTGTTATCGGAGGATATTTCCTTTGGCCCTATAGTCTCCAAAGGGATCCGCAATATCTGTTCTCAGATTCCACAGATATAAGGCTAGCAAAGAGATCCACGAAATACAGATGTAAGTCTGTGAGATGAATTAACAGAACTCTAAGTAGTTTCTCAGAGAGCTTCTTTCCAGATTTCATCTCAGGATATTTCCTTTTTCACCTTAGCCCTCTATGGGATTCCAAATATCAATCTGAAATTCCACAAGAACTGTCTTAGCGAAAGGCTTCTTGAGGGGAAAGCTGTAACTCTGTGAGATGATTTCACAGAGCACAAAGAAGTTTCTCAGAAAGCTTCTTTCTCTTTGTTATCGGAGGATATTTCCTTTGGCCCTATAGTCTCCAAAGGGACCGAAATATCAGTTCTCAGATTCCAAAGAAATAAGGCTAGCAAAGACATCCACGAAATACAGATGTAACTCTGTGAGATGAATTAACAGAACACTAAGCAGTTTACCAGAAAAATTCTTTCCAGATTTCATCTGAGGATATTTCCTTTTTCACCATAGCCCTCTATGGGCTTCCAAATATCACTTTGCCTATTCCACAAGAACTGTCTTAGCGAAAGGCTTCTGGAGGGGAAAGCTGTAACTCTGTGAGTTGATTTCACAGAACACAAAGAAGTATCTCAGAAAGCTTCTTTCTCTTTGTTATCGGAGGATATTTCCTTTGGCCCTATAGCCTCCAGAGGTATCCGAAATGTCTGTTCTCAGATTCCACGGAAATAAGGCTAGCAAAGAGATCCACGATTTACAGATGTAACTCTGTGAGATGAATTAACAGAACACTAAGCAGTTTCTCAGAAACCCTCTTTCCTGATTTCATCTGAGGTTAATTCCTTTCTCACCATAGCCCTCCATGGGCTTCCAAATATCACTTTGCCAATTCCACAAGAACTGTCTTAGCGAAAGGCTTCTTGAGGGGAAAGCTGTAACTCTTTGAGATGATTTCACAGAACACAAAGAAGTTTCTCAGAAAGCTTCTTTCTCTTTGTTATCGGAGGATATTTCCTTTGTCCCTATAGTCTCCAAAGGGATCCGAAATATCTGTTCTCAGATTCCACAGAAATAAGTCTAGCAAAGAGAACCAAGAAACACAGATGTAACCCTGTGAGATGAATTAACAGAACACTAAGCAGTTTCTCAGAAAGCTTCTTTCCAGATTTCATCTGAGGATATTTCCTTTTTCACCATAGCCCTCTATCGGCTTCCAAATATCACCTTGCCAAATACAGCAGAACTGTCTTAGCGAACGGCTTCTTGAGTGGAAAGCTGTAACTCTGTGAGATGATTTCACAGAACACAAAGAAGTTTCTCAGAAAGCTTCTTTCTCTTTTTTATCGGAGGATATTTCCTTTGGTCCTATAGTCTCTAAAGTGATCCTCAATATCTGTTCTCAGATTCCACAGAAATAAAGCTAGCAAAGAGATCCACGAAATACAGATGTAACTCTGTGAGATGAATTAACAGAACTGTAAGCAGTTTCTCAGAAAGCTTCTTTCCAGATTTCATCTGAGGATATTTCCATTTTCACCATAGCCCTCTATGGGCTTCCAAATATCACTTTGCCAATTACTCAAGAACTGTCTTAGCGAAAGTTTCCTGAGGGGAAAGCTGAATCTCTGTGAGATGATTTCACAGAACACAAAGAAGTTTCTCAGAAAGCTTCTTTCTCTTAGTTATCGGAGGGTATTTCCTTTGGCCCTATAGACTCCAAAGGGATCTGAAATATCTGTTCTCAGAGTACACAGAAAAAAGGCAAGAAAAGAGATCCACGAAATACAGATGTAACTCTGTGAGATGAATTAACAGAACATTAAGCAGTTTCTCAGAAAGCATCTTTCCAGATTTCATCTAAGGATATTTCCTTTTTCACCATAGCCCTCTATGGGCTTCCAAATATCACTTTACAAATTCCAAAAGAACTGTCTTAGAGAAAGGCTTCTTGAGGGGAAAGCTGTAACTCTGTGAGATGATTTCACAGAACACAAAGAAGTTTCTCAGAAAGCTTCTTTCCCTTGTTATCGGAGTATATTTTATTTGGCCGTGTAGTCTCCAAAGGGATCCGAAATATCTGTTCTCAGATTCCACAGAAATAAGGCTAGCAAAGAGATCCACGAAAAACAGATGTAACTCTGTGATATGAATTAACAGAACACGAAGCAGTATCTCAGAGAGTTTCTTTCCAGATTTCATCTGAGGATATTTCCTTTTTCACCATAGCCCTCTATGGGCTTCCAAATATCACTTTGCCAATTCCACAAGAACTGTCTTAGCGAAAGTTTCCTGAGGGGAAAGCTGTATCTCTGTGAGATGATTTCACAGAACACAAAGAAGTTTCTCAGAAAGCTTCTTTCTCTTAGTTATCGGAGGGTATTTCCTTTGGCCCTATAGACTCCAAAGGGATCAGAAATATCTGTTCTCAGAGTACACAGAAAAAAGGCAAGAAAAGAGATCCACGAAATACAGATGTAACTCTGTGAGATGAATTAACAGAACATTAAGCAGTTTCTCAGAAAGCATCTTTCCAGATTTCATCTAAGGATATTTCCTTTTTCACCATAGCCCTCTATGGGCTTCCAAATATCACTTTACAAATTCCAAAAGAACTGTCTTAGAGAAAGGCTTCTTGAGGGGAAAGCTGTAACTCTGTGAGATGATTTCACAGAACACAAAGAAGTTTCTCAGAAAGCTTCTTTCTCTTTGTTATCGGAGTATATTTTATTTGGCCGTGTAGTCTCCAAAGGGATCCGAAATATCTGTTCTCAGATTCCACAGAAATAAGGCTAGCAAAGAGATGCACGAAAAACAGATGTAACTCTGTGATATGAATTAACAGAACACTAAGCAGTTTCTCAGAAATCTTCTTTCCAGATTTCATCTGAGGATATTTCCTTTCCACCATAGCCCTCTATGGGCTTCCAAATATCACTTTGCCAACTACACAAGAACTGTCTTAGCCAAAGGCTTCTTGAGGGGAAAGCTGTAACTCTGTGAGATGATTTCACAGAGCACAAAGAAGTTTCTCAGAAAGCTTCTTTCTCTTTGTTATCTGAGGATATTCCCTTTGGCCCTATAGTCTTCAAAGGGATCCGAAATATCTGTTCTCAGATTCCACAGAAATAAGGCTAGCAAAGAGATCCACGAAATACAGATGTAACTCTGTGGGATGTATTAACAGAACACTAAGCAGTTTCTCAGAAAGCTTCTTTTCAGATTTCATCTGAGGATATTTCCTTTCTCACAATAGCCCTCTGTGGGCTTCCATATATCACTTTGCCAATTCCCCAAGAACTGTCTTAGCGAAACGCTTCTTGAGGGGAAAGCTGTAACTCTGAGACATGATTTCGCAGAACACAAAGAAGTTTCTCAGAAACCTTCTTTCTCTTTGTTATCGCAGGATATTTCCTTTGGCCCTATAGTCCCCAAAGGGATCCGAAATAACTGTTCTCAGATTCCACAGAAATAAGGCTAGCAAAGAGATCCACGAAATACAGATGTAACTCTGTAAGATGAATTAACAGAACACTAAGCAGTTTCTCAGAAAGCTTCTATCCAGATTTCATCTGAGGATATTTCCTTTTTCACCATAGCCCTCCATGGGCTTCCAAATATCACTTTGCCAATTCCACAAGAACTGTCTTAACGAAAGGCTTCTTGGGGGGAAAGCTGTATTTCTGTGAGATGATTTCACAGAAAACAAAGAAGTTTCTCAGAAAGCTTCTTTCTCTTTGGTATCAGAGGATATTTCCTTTGTCCCTTTTGTCTCCAAAGGGATGCGAAATATCTTTTCTCAGATTCCACAGAAATAAGGCTAGCAAAGAGATACCCGAAATACAGATGTAACTCTGTGAAATGAATTGACAGAACACTAAGCAGTTTCTCCGAAAGCTTCTTTCCAGATTTCATCTGAGGATATTTCCTTTTTCACCATACCCCTCTATGGGCTACCAAATATCACTTTGCCAATTCCACAAGAACTGTCTTAGCGAAAGGCTTCTTGAGGGGAAAGCTGTAACTCTGTGAGATGATTTCAGAGACACAAAGAAGTTTCCCAGAAATCTTCTTTCTCTTTGTTATCGGAGGATATTTCCTTTGGCCCTATAGTCTCCAAAGGGATCCGAAATATCAGTTCTCAGATTCCACAGAAATAAGGCTAGCAGAGAGATCCACGAAATACAGATGTAACTCTGTGAGTTGAATTAACAGAACACTAAGCAGTTTCTCAGAAAGCTTCTTTCCAGATTTCATCTGAGGATATTTGCATTTTCACTATAGCCCTCAATGGGCTTCCAAATATCACTTTGCCAATTCCACAAGAACTGTCTTAGCGAAAGTTTCCTGAGGGAAAAGCTGTAACTCTGTGAGATGATTTCACAGAACACAAAGAAGTTTCTCAGAAAGCTTCTTTCTCTTTGTTATCGGAGGATATTTCCTTTGGCCCTGTAGTCTCCTAAGGGATCCGAAATATCTGTTCTCAGATTCCACAGAAATAAGGCTAGCAAAGAGAACCAAGAAACACAGATGTAACTCTGTGAAATGAATTAACAGAACACTAAGCAGTTTCTCAGAAAGCTTCTTTCCAGATTTTATCTGAGGATATTTCCTTTTTCACCATACCCCTCTATGGGCTTCCAAATATCACTTTGCCAATTCCACAAGAACTGTCTTAGCGAAAGGCTTCTTGAGGGGAAAGCTGTAACTCTGTGAGATGATTTCACAGACACAAAGAAGTTTCCCAGAAATCTTCTTTCTCTTTGTTATCGGAGGATATTTCCTTTGGCCCTATAGCCTCCAATGGGATCTGAAACATGACTTCTCAGATTCCACAGAAACAAGGCTAGCAAAGAGATCCCCCAAATACAGATGTAACTCTGTGAGATGAATTAACAGAACACTAAGCAGTTTCTCAGAAAGCTTCTTTCCAGATTTCATCAAAGGATATTTCCTTTTACACCATAGCCCTCTATGGGCTTCCAAATATCACTTTGCCAAATACACAAGAACTGTCTTAGCGAAAGGCTTTTGAGTGGAAAGCTGTAACTCTGTGAGATGATTTCACAGAACACAAAGAAGTTTCTCAGAAAGCTTCTTTCTCTTTTTTATCGGACGATATTTCCTTTGGCCCTATAGTCTCCAAAGGGATCCGCAATATCTGTTCTCAGATTCCACAGAATTAAGGCTAGCAAAGAGATCCACGAAATACAGATGTAACTCTGTGAGATGAATTAACAGAACAGTAAGCAGTTTCTCAGAAAGCTTCTTTCCAGATTTCATCTGAGGATATTTCCTTTTTCACCGTAGCCCTCCATGGGCTTCCAAATATCACTTTGCCAATTCCACAAGAACTGTCTTAGCGAAAGGCTACTTGACGGGAAAGCTGTAACTCTGTGAGATGATTTCACAGAACACAAAGAAGTTTCTCAGAAAGCTTCTTTCTCTTTGTTATCGGAGGATATTTCCTTTGGCCTACTCTCTCCTAAGGGATCCGAAATATCTGTTCTAAGATTCCACTGAAATAAGGCTAGCAAAGAGAACCAAGAAATACAGATGTAACTCTGTGAGATGAATTAAGAGAACACTAACCAGTTTCTCAGAAAGCATCTCCCGGATTTCATCAAAGGATATTTCCTTTTTCTCCGCAGCCCTCTATGGGCTTCCAAATATCACTTTACAAATTCCAGAAGAACTGTCTTAGAGAAAGGCTTCTTGAGGGGAAAGCTGTAACTCTGTGAGATGATTTCACAGAACACAAAGAAGTTTCTCAGAAAGATTCTTTCTCTTTGTTATCGGAGGATATTTTATTTGGCCCTATAGTCTCCAAAGGGACCCGAAATATCTCTTCTCAGATTCCACAGAAATACGGCTAGCAAAGAGATCCACGAAATACAGATGTAACTCTGTGAGATGAATTAACAGAACACTGAGCAGTATCTCAGAAAGCTTCTTTCCAGATTTCATCTGAGGATATTTCCATATTCTTCATAGCCCTCTAAGGACTTCCAAATATCACTTTGCAAATTCCACAAGAACTGTCTTCGCGAAAGGTTTCTTGAGGGGAAAGCTGTAACTCTGTGAGATAATTTCACAGAACACAAAGAAGTTTCTCAGAAAGCTTCTTTCTCTTTGTTATCGGAGGATATTTCCTTTGGCCCTATAGTCTCCAAAGGGATCCGAAATATCTGTTCTCAGATTTCACAGAAATAAGTCTAGCAAAGAGATCCACGAAATACAGATGTAACTCTGTGAGATGAATTAACAGAACACTAAGCAGTTTCTCAGAAAGCTTCTTTCCAGATTTCATCTGAGGATATTTCCATTTTCACCATAGCCCTCTATGGGCTTCCAAATATCACTTTGCCAAATACACAAGAACTGTCTTAGTGAAAGGCTTCTTGAGGGGAAAGCTGTAACTCTGTGAGGTGATTTCACACAACACAAAGAAGTTTCTCAGACAGCTTCTTTCTCTTTGGTATCGGAGGATATTTTATTTGGCCCTATATTCTCCAAAGGGATCCGAAATATTTGTTATCAGATTCCACAGAAATAAGGCTAGCAAAGAGATCCACGAAATACAGATGTAACTCTGTGAGATGAATTAACAGAACACTAAGCAGTATCTCAGAAAGCTTCTTTCCATATTTCATCTGACGATATTTCCATTTTCACCATAGCCCTCCATGGGCTTCCAAATATCACTTTGCCAATTCCACAAGAACTGTCTTAGCGAAAGTCTTCTTGAGGGGAAAGCTGTAACTCTGTGAGATGATTTCACAGACACAAAGAAGTTTCCCAGAAATCTTCTTTCTCTTCGTTATCGGAGGATATTTCCTTTGGCCCTATAGTCTCCATAGGGATCCGAAATATCTGTTCTCAGATTCCACAGAAATTAGACTAGAAAAGAGATTCACGAAATACAGATGTAAGTCTGTGAGTTGAATTAACAGAACACTAAGCAGTTTCTCAGAAAGCTTCTTTCCAGATTTCATCTGAGGATATTTCCTTTTTCACCATAGCCCTCTAAGGGCTTCCAAATAACACTTTGCCTAATACACAAGAACTGTCTTAGCGAAAGGTTTCTTGAGGGGAAAGCTGTAACTCTGTGAGATGATTTCACAGAACACAAAGAAGTTTCTCAGAAAGCTTCTTTCTCTTCTTTATCGGAGGATATTTCCTTTGGCCCTATAGTCTCCAAAGGCATCCGCAATATCTGTTCTCAGATTCCACAGAAATAAGGCTCGCAAAGAGATCCACGAAATACAGATGTAACTCTGTGAGATGAATTAACAGAACACTAAGCAGTATCTCAGAGAGCTTGTTTCCAGATTTCATCTGAGGATATTTCCATTTTCATCATAGCCCTCTAAGGGCTTCCAAATATCACTTTGCAAATTCCACAAGAACTGTCTTCGCGAAAGGTTCCTTGAGGGGAAAGCTGAAACTCTGTGAGATGAATTCACAGAACAAAAGAAGTTTCTCAGAATGTTTCTTTCTCTTTGTTATCGGAGGATATTTCCTTTGGCCCTATAGTCTACAAGGGATTCGAAATATCTGTTCTCAGATTCCACTGAAATAAGGCTAGCAAAGAGATCCAAGAAATACAGATGTAACTCTGTGAGATGAATTAACAGAACACTAAGCAGTTACTCAGAAAGCTTCTTTCGAGATTTTATCGAAGGATATTTCCTTTTTCACCATAGCCCTCTATGGGCTTCCAAATATCACTTTGCCAATTCCACAAGAACTGTCTTAGCGAAAGTTTCCTGAGGGAAAAGCTGTAACTCTGTGAGATGATTTCACAGAACACAAAGAAGTTTCTCAGAAAGCTTCTTTCTCTTTGTTATCGGAGGGTATTTCCTTTGGCCCTATATTCTCCAAAGGGATCGAAATATCTGTTCTCAGATTCCACAGAAATAAGGCTAGAAAAGAGATCAACGAAATACAGATGTAACTCTGTGAGATGAATTAAGAGAACACTAACGAGTTTCTCAGAAAGCATCTTTCCAGATTTCATCTGGGAATATTTCCTTGTTCACCGTAGCCCTCTATGGGCTTCCAAATATCACTTTGCCAATTCCACAAGAACTGTCTCAGCGAAAGACTTTTTGAGGGGAAAGCTGTAACTCTGTCAGATGATTTCACAGAACACAAAGAAGTTTCTCAGAAAGCTTCTTTCTATTTGTTATCGGAGGATATTTCTTTTGGCCCTATAGCCTCCAAAGGGATCCGAAATATCTGTTCTCATATTCCACAGAAATAAGGCTAGCAAAGAGATCCAAGAAATACAGATGTAACTCTGTGAGATGAATTAACAGAACACTAAGCAGTTTCTCAGAAATCTTCTTTCCAGATTTCATCTGAGGATATTTCCTTTCTCACCATAGCCCTCTATGGGCTTCCAAATATCACTTTGTCAATTCCACAAGAACTATCTTAGCGAAAGGCTTCTTGAGGGGAAAGCTGTAACTCTGTGAGATGATTTCAGAGAACACAAAGAAGTTTCTCAGAAAGCTTCTTTCTCTTTGTTATCGGAGGATATTTCCTTTGGCCCTATAGTCTCCAAAGGGATCCGAAATACTGTTCTCAGATTCCACAGAAATAAGGCTAGCAAAGAGATCCACGAAATACAGATGTAACTCTGTTAGATGAATTAACAGAACACTAAGCAGTTTCTCAGAAAGCTTCTTTCCAGATTTCATCTGAGGATATTTCCTTTTTCAACATAGCCCTCTATGGGCTTCCAAATATCACTTTGCAAATTCCACAAGGACTGTCTTAGCCAAAGGCTTCTTGAGGGGAAAGCTGTAACTCTGTGACATGATTTCACAGAACACAAAGTAGTTTCTTAGAAAGCTTCTTTCTCTTTGTTATCGGAGGATATTTCCTTTGGCCCTAATCTGCAAAGGGATCCGAAATATCTGTACTCAGATTCCACAGAAATAAGGCTAGCAAAGAGATCCACGAAATACAGATGTAACTCTGTTAGACGAGTTAACAGAACACTAAGCAGTTTCTCAAAAAGATTCTTTAAAGATTTCATCTGAGGATATTGCCTTTTTCACCAGAGCCTCTATGGGCTTCCAAATATCACTTTGCCAATTCCACAAGAACTGTCTTAGCAGAAGGCTTCCTGAGGGGAAAGCTGTAACTCTGTGAGATGATTTCACAGAACACAAAGAAGTTTCTCAGAAAGCTTCTTTCTCTTTGTTATCGGAGGATATTTCTTTGGCGCTATAGTCTCCAAAGGGATCCGAAATATCTGTTCTCAGATTCCACAGATAAGGCTAGCAAAGACATCCGCGAAATACAGATGTAACTGTGTGAGATGAATTAACAGAACACTAAGCAGTTTCCCAGAAAGCTTCTTTCCAGATTTCATCTGAGGATATTTCCTTTTTCACCATAGCCCTCTATGGGCTTCCAAATATCACTTTGCCAATTATACAAGAACTGTCTTCGCCAAAGGCTTCTTGAGGGGGAAGCTGTAACTCTGTGAGATGATTTCACAGAACACAAAGATGTTTCTCAGAAAGCTTCTTTCTCTTTGTTATCGGAGGATATTTCCTTCGGCCCTATAGTCTCCAAAGGGATCCGAAATATCTGTTCACAGATTCCATAGAAATAAGGCTAGCAAAGACATCCACGAAATACAGATGTAAATCTGTGAGATGAATTAACAGAACACTAAGTAGTTTCTCAGAAAGCTTCTTTCCAGATTTCATCTGAGGATATTTCCTTTTTCACCATAGCCCTCTATGGGCTTCCAAATATCACGTTGCCAATTTCACAAGAACTCTCTTAGCGAAAGGCTTCTTGAGGGGAAAGCTGAAACTCTGTGAGATGATTTCACAGAACACCAAGAAGTTTCTCAGAAAGCTTCTTTCTCTTTGTTATCTGAGGATATTCACTTTGGCCCTATAGTCTTCAAAGGGATCCGAAATATCTGTTCTCAGATTCCACAGAAATAAGGCTAGCAAAGAGACCCACGAAATACAGATGTAACTCTGTGAGATGTATTAACAGAACACTCAGCAGTTTCTCAGAAAGCTTCTTTCCAGATGTCATCTGGATATTTCCTTTCTCACCTAGCCCTCTGTGGGATTCCAAACATCACTTTGCCAATTCCACAAGAACTGTCTTAGCGAAACGCTTCTTGAGGTGAAAGCTGTAAATCTGTGAGATGATTTCGCAGAACACAGAGAAGTTTCTCAGAAAGCTTCTTTCTCTTTGTTATCGCAGGATATTTCCTTTGGCCCTATAGTCTCCAAAGGGATCCGAAATAACTGTTCTCAGATTCCGCAGAAATAAGGCTAGCAAAGAGATCCACGAAATACAGATGTAACTCTGTAAGATGAATTAACAGAACACTAAGCAGTTTCTCAGAAAGATTCTTTCCAGATTTCATCTGAGGATATTTCCTTTTTCACCATAGCCCTCTAAGGGCTTCCAAATATCACTTTTCCAATTCCACAAGAACTGTCTTAACTAAAGGCTTCTTGGGGGGAAAGCTGTAACTCTGTGAGATGATTTCACAGAAAACAAAGAAGTTTCTCAGAAAGCTTCTTTCTCGTTGGTATCAGAGGATATTTCCTTTGTCCCTATAGTCTCCGAAGGGATGCGAAATATCTGTTCTCAGATTCCACAGAAATAAGGCTAGCAAAGAGATCCACGAAATACAGATGTAAGTCTGTGAGATGAATTAACAGAACACTAAGTAGTTTCTCAGAGAGCTTCTTTCCAGATTTCATCTCAGGATATTTCCTTTTTCACCATAGCCCTCTATGGGATTCCAAATATCAATCTGCAAATTCCACAAGAACTGTCTTAGCGAAAGGCTTCTTGAGGGGAAAGCTGTAACTCTGTGAGATGATTTCACAGAGCACAAAGAAGTTTCTCAGAAAGCTTCTTTCTCTTTGTTATCGGAGGATATTTCCTTTGGCCCTATAGTCTCCAAAGGGACCGAAATATCAGTTCTCAGATTCCAAAGAAATAAGGCAAGCAAAGACATCCACGAAATACAGATGTAACTCTGTGAGATGAATTAACAGAACACTAAGCAGTTTACCAGAAAGATTCTTTCCAGATTTCATCTGAGGATATTTTCTTTTTCACCATAGCCCTCTATGGGCTTCAAATATCGCTTTGCCAATTCCACAAGAACTGTCTCAGCGAAAGGCTTCTGGAGGGGAAAGCTGTAACTCTGTGAGTTGATTTCACAGAACACAAAGAAGTTTCTCAGAAAGCTTCTTTCTCTTTGTTATCGGAGGATATTTCCTTTGGCCCTATAGCCTCCAGAGGTATCCGAAATGTCTGTTCTCAGATTCCACGGAAATAAGGCTAGCAAAGAGAACCACGAAATACAGATGTAACTCTGTGAGATGAATTAACAGAACACTAAGCAGTTTCTCAGAAACCTTCTTTCCAGATTTCATCTGAGGATAATTCCTTTCTCACCATAGCCCTCCATGGGCTTCCAAATATCACTTTGCCAATTCCACAAGAACTGTCTTAGCGAAAGGCTTCTTCAGGGGAAAGCTGTAACTCTTTGAGATGATTTCACAGAACACAAAGAAGTTTCTCAGAAAGCTTCTTTCTCTTTGTTATCGGAGGATATTTCCTTTGTCCCTATAGTCTCCAAAGGGATCCGAAATATCTGTTCTCAGATTCCACTGAAATAAATCTAGCAAAGAGAACCAAGAAACACAGATGTAACTCTGTGAAATGAATTAACAAAACACTAAGCAGTTTCTCAGAAAGCTTCTTTCCAGATTTGATCTGAGGATATTTCCTTTTTCACCATACCCCTCTAAGGGCTTCCAAATATCACTTTGCCAATTCCACAAGAACTGTCTTAGCGGAAGGCTTCTTGAGGGGAAAGCTGTAACTCTGTGAGGTGATTTCACAGACACAAAGAAGTTTCCCAGAAATCTTCTTTCTCTTTGTTATCGGAGGATATTTCCTTTGCCCCTATAGTCTACAAAGGGATCCGAAATATCAGTTCTGAGATTCCACAGAAATAAGGCTAGCAAAGAGATCCACGAAATACAGATGTAACTCTGTGAGATGAATTAACAGAACACTAAGCAGTTTCTCAGAAAGCTTCTTCCCAGATTTTATCGAAGGATATTTCCTTTTTCACCATTGCCCTCTATGGGCTTCCAAATATCACTTTGCCAATTCCACAAGAACTGTCTTAGCGAAAGGCTTCTTGAGGGGAAAGCTGTAACTCTGTGAGATGATTTCACAGAACACAAAGAAGTTTCCCAGAAATCTTCTTTCTCTTTTTATCGGAGGATATTTCCTTTGGCCCTATAGTCTCCAAAGGGATCCGAAATATCACTTCTCAGATTCCACAGAAATAAGGCTAGCAAAGAGATCCACGAAATACAGATGTAACTCTGTGAGATGAATTAACAGAACACTAAGCAGTTTCTCAGAAAGCTTCTTTCCAGATTTCATCTGAGGATATTTCCTTTTTCACCATAGCCCTCTATCGGCTTCCAAATATCACTTTGCCAAATACACCAGAACTGTCTTAGCGAAAGGCTTCTTGAGTGTAAAGCTGTAACTCTGTGAGATGATTTCACAGAACACAAAGAAGTTTCTCAGAAAGCTTCTTTCTCTTTTTTATCGGAGGATATTTCCTTTGGTCCTATAGTCTCTAAAGGGATCCGCAATATCTGTTCTCAGATTCCACAGAAATAAAGCTAGCAAAGAGATCCACGAAATACAGATGTAACTCTGTGAGATGAATTAACAGAACTGTAAGCAGTTTCTCAGAAAGCTTCTTTCCAGATTTCATCTGAGGATATTTCCATTTTCACCAGAGCCCTCTATGGGCTTCCAAATATCACTTTGCCAATTACACAAGAACTGTCTTGGCGAAAGTTTCCTGAGGGGAAAGCTGTAACTCTGTGAGATGATTTCACAGAACACAAAGTAGTTTCTCAGAAAGCTTCTTTCTCTTTGTTATCGGAGGGTATTTCCTTTGGCCCTATAGACTCCAAAGGGATCTGAAATATCTGTTCTCAGATTACACAGAAATAAGGCAAGAAAAGAGATCCACGAAATACAGATGTAACTCTGTTAGAAGAATTAAGAGAACATTAAGCAGTTTCTCAGAAAGCATCTTTCCAGATTTCATCTAAGGATATTTCCTTTTTCACCATAGCCCTCTATGGGCTTCCAAATATCACTTTACAAATTAAAGAAGAACTATCTTAGAGAAAGGCTTCTTGAGGGGAAAGCTGTAACTCTGTGAGATGATTTCACAGAACACAAAGAAGTTTCTCAGAAAACTTCTTTCTCTTTGTTATCGGAGGATATTTTATTTGGCCCTATAGTCTCCAAAGGGATCCGAAATATCTGTTCTCAGATTCCACAGAAATAAGGGTAGCAAAGAGATCCACGAAATACAGATGTAACTCTGTGAGATGAATTAACAGAACACTAAGCAGTATCTCAGAGAGCTTCTTTCCAGATTTCATCTGAGGATATTTCCATATTCATCATAGCCCTCTATGGGCTTCCAAATATCACTTCGCAAATTCCACAAGAACTGTCTTCGCGAAAGGTTCCTTGAGGGGAAAGCTGAAACTCTGTGAGATGATTTCACAGAACACAAAGAAGTTTCTCAGAAAGCTTCTTTCTCTTTGTTATCGGAGGATATTTCCTTTGGCCCTATAGTCTTCAAGGGATTCGAAATATCTGTTCTCAGATTCCACTGAAATAAGGCTAGCAAAGACATCCAAGAAATACAGATGTAACTCTGTGAGATGAATTAACAGAACACTAAGCAGTTACTCAGAAAGCTTCTTTCGAGATTTTATCGAAGGATATTTCCTTTTTCACCATAGCCCTCTATGGGCTTCCAAATATCACTTTGCCAATTCCACAAGAACTGTCTTAGCGAAAGTTTCCTGAGGGAAAAGCTGTAACTCTGTGAGATGATTTCACAGAACACAAAGTAGTTTCTCAGAAAGCTTCTTTCTCTTTGTTATCGGAGGGTATTTCCTTTGGCCCTATAGTCTCGAAAGGGATCTGAAATATCTGTTCTCAGATTCTACAGAAATAATGCAAGAAAAGAGATCCACGAAATACAGATGTAACTCTGTGAGATGAATTAAGAGAACACTAACCAGTTTCTCCGAAAGCATCTTTCCAGATTTCATCTAAGGATATTTCCATTTTCACCGTAGCCCTCTATGGGCTTCCAAATATCACTTTACAAATTCCAGAAGAACTGTCTTAGAGAAAGGCTTCTTGAGGGGAAAGCTGTAACTCTGTGAGATGATTTCACAGAACACAAAGAAGTTTCTCAGAAAGCTTCTTTCTCTTTGTTATCGGTGGATATTTCCTTTGGCCCTATATTCTCCAAAGGGATCCGAAATACCTGTTCTCAGATTCCACAGAAATAAGGCTAGAAAAGAGATCCACGAAATACAGATGTAACTCTGTGAGATGAATTAACAGAACACTAAGCAGTTTCTCAGAAAGCTTCTTTCCAGATTTCATCTGAGGATATTTCCTTTTTCAACATAGCCCTCTAAGGGCTTCCAAATATCAGTTTGCAAATTCCACAAGGACTGTCTTAGCGAAAGGCTTCTTGAGGGGAAAGCTGTAACTCTGTGACATGATTTCACAGAACACAAAGTAGTTTCTTAGAAAGCTTCTTTCTCTTTGTTATCGGAGGATATTTCCTTTGGCCCTAATCTGCAAAGGGATCCGAAATATCTGTTCTCAGATTCCACAGAAATAAGGCTAGCAAAGAGATCCACGAAATACAGATGTAACTCTGTGAGACGAGTTAACAGAACACTAAGCAGTTTCTCAAAAAGATTCTTTAAGGATTTCATCTGAGGATATTGCCTTTTTCACCAGAGCCTCTATGGGCTTCCAAATATCACTTTGCCGATTCCACAAGAACTGTCTTAGCAGGAGGCTTCTTGAGGGGAAAGCTGTAACTCTGTGAGATGATTTCACAGAACACAAAGAAGTTTCTCAGAAAGCTTCTTTCTCTTTGTTATCGGAGGATATTTCTTTGGCGCTATAGTCTCCAAAGGGATCCGAAATATCTGTTCTCATATTCCACAGATAAGGCTAGCAAGGAGATCCGCGAAATACAGATGTAACTCTGTGAGATGAATTAACAGAACACTAAGCAGTTTCCCAGAAAGCTTCTTTCCAGATTTCATCTGAGGATATTTCCTTTTTCACCATAGCCCTCTATGGGCTTCCAAATATCACTTTGCCAATTACACAAGAACTGTCTTAGCCAAAGGCTTCTTGAGGGGGAAGCTGTAACTCTGTGAGATGATTTCACAGAACACAAAGATGTTTCTCAGAAAGCTTCTTTCTCTTTGTTATCGGAGGATATTTCCTTTGGCCCTATAGTCTCCAAAGGGATCCGCAATATCTGTTCTCAGATTCCACAGATATAAGGCTAGCAAAGAGATCCACGAAATACAGATGTAAGTCTGTGAGATGAATTAACAGAACTCTAAGTAGTTTCTCAGAGAGCTTCTTTCCAGATTTCATCTCAGGATATTTCCTTTTTCACCTTAGCCCTCTATGGGATTCCAAATATCAATCTGAAATTCCACAAGAACTGTCTTAGCGAAAGGCTTCTTGAGGGGAAAGCTGTAACTCTGTGAGATGATTTCACAGAGCACAAAGAAGTTTCTCAGAAAGCTTCTTTCTCTTTGTTATCGGAGGATATTTCCTTTGGCCCTATAGTCTCCAAAGGGACCGAAATATCAGTTCTCAGATTCCAAAGAAATAAGGCTAGCAAAGACATCCACGAAATACAGATGTAACTCTGTGAGATGAATTAACAGAACACTAAGCAGTTTACCAGAAAAATTCTTTCCAGATTTCATCTGAGGATATTTCCTTTTTCACCATAGCCCTCTATGGGCTTCCAAATATCACTTTGCCTATTCCACAAGAACTGTCTTAGCGAAAGGCTTCTGGAGGGGAAAGCTGTAACTCTGTGAGTTGATTTCACAGAACACAAAGAAGTATCTCAGAAAGCTTCTTTCTCTTTGTTATCGGAGGATATTTCCTTTGGCCCTATAGCCTCCAGAGGTATCCGAAATGTCTGTTCTCAGATTCCACGGAAATAAGGCTAGCAAAGAGATCCACGATTTACAGATGTAACTCTGTGAGATGAATTAACAGAACACTAAGCAGTTTCTCAGAAACCCTCTTTCCTGATTTCATCTGAGGTTAATTCCTTTCTCACCATAGCCCTCCATGGGCTTCCAAATATCACTTTGCCAATTCCACAAGAACTGTCTTAGCGAAAGGCTTCTTGAGGGGAAAGCTGTAACTCTTTGAGATGATTTCACAGAACACAAAGAAGTTTCTCAGAAAGCTTCTTTCTCTTTGTTATCGGAGGATATTTCCTTTGTCCCTATAGTCTCCAAAGGGATCCGAAATATCTGTTCTCAGATTCCACAGAAATAAGTCTAGCAAAGAGAACCAAGAAACACAGATGTAACCCTGTGAGATGAATTAACAGAACACTAAGCAGTTTCTCAGAAAGCTTCTTTCCAGATTTCATCTGAGGATATTTCCTTTTTCACCATAGCCCTCTATCGGCTTCCAAATATCACCTTGCCAAATACAGCAGAACTGTCTTAGCGAACGGCTTCTTGAGTGGAAAGCTGTAACTCTGTGAGATGATTTCACAGAACACAAAGAAGTTTCTCAGAAAGCTTCTTTCTCTTTTTTATCGGAGGATATTTCCTTTGGTCCTATAGTCTCTAAAGTGATCCTCAATATCTGTTCTCAGATTCCACAGAAATAAAGCTAGCAAAGAGATCCACGAAATACAGATGTAACTCTGTGAGATGAATTAACAGAACTGTAAGCAGTTTCTCAGAAAGCTTCTTTCCAGATTTCATCTGAGGATATTTCCATTTTCACCATAGCCCTCTATGGGCTTCCAAATATCACTTTGCCAATTACTCAAGAACTGTCTTAGCGAAAGTTTCCTGAGGGGAAAGCTGAATCTCTGTGAGATGATTTCACAGAACACAAAGAAGTTTCTCAGAAAGCTTCTTTCTCTTAGTTATCGGAGGGTATTTCCTTTGGCCCTATAGACTCCAAAGGGATCTGAAATATCTGTTCTCAGAGTACACAGAAAAAAGGCAAGAAAAGAGATCCACGAAATACAGATGTAACTCTGTGAGATGAATTAACAGAACATTAAGCAGTTTCTCAGAAAGCATCTTTCCAGATTTCATCTAAGGATATTTCCTTTTTCACCATAGCCCTCTATGGGCTTCCAAATATCACTTTACAAATTCCAAAAGAACTGTCTTAGAGAAAGGCTTCTTGAGGGGAAAGCTGTAACTCTGTGAGATGATTTCACAGAACACAAAGAAGTTTCTCAGAAAGCTTCTTTCCCTTGTTATCGGAGTATATTTTATTTGGCCGTGTAGTCTCCAAAGGGATCCGAAATATCTGTTCTCAGATTCCACAGAAATAAGGCTAGCAAAGAGATCCACGAAAAACAGATGTAACTCTGTGATATGAATTAACAGAACACGAAGCAGTATCTCAGAGAGTTTCTTTCCAGATTTCATCTGAGGATATTTCCTTTTTCACCATAGCCCTCTATGGGCTTCCAAATATCACTTTGCCAATTCCACAAGAACTGTCTTAGCGAAAGTTTCCTGAGGGGAAAGCTGTATCTCTGTGAGATGATTTCACAGAACACAAAGAAGTTTCTCAGAAAGCTTCTTTCTCTTAGTTATCGGAGGGTATTTCCTTTGGCCCTATAGACTCCAAAGGGATCAGAAATATCTGTTCTCAGAGTACACAGAAAAAAGGCAAGAAAAGAGATCCACGAAATACAGATGTAACTCTGTGAGATGAATTAACAGAACATTAAGCAGTTTCTCAGAAAGCATCTTTCCAGATTTCATCTAAGGATATTTCCTTTTTCACCATAGCCCTCTATGGGCTTCCAAATATCACTTTACAAATTCCAAAAGAACTGTCTTAGAGAAAGGCTTCTTGAGGGGAAAGCTGTAACTCTGTGAGATGATTTCACAGAACACAAAGAAGTTTCTCAGAAAGCTTCTTTCTCTTTGTTATCGGAGTATATTTTATTTGGCCGTGTAGTCTCCAAAGGGATCCGAAATATCTGTTCTCAGATTCCACAGAAATAAGGCTAGCAAAGAGATGCACGAAAAACAGATGTAACTCTGTGATATGAATTAACAGAACACTAAGCAGTTTCTCAGAAATCTTCTTTCCAGATTTCATCTGAGGATATTTCCTTTCCACCATAGCCCTCTATGGGCTTCCAAATATCACTTTGCCAACTACACAAGAACTGTCTTAGCCAAAGGCTTCTTGAGGGGAAAGCTGTAACTCTGTGAGATGATTTCACAGAGCACAAAGAAGTTTCTTAGAAAGCTTCTTTCTCTTTGTTATCTGAGGATATTCCCTTTGGCCCTATAGTCTTCAAAGGGATCCGAAATATCTGTTCTCAGATTCCACAGAAATAAGGCTAGCAAAGAGATCCACGAAATACAGATGTAACTCTGTGGGATGTATTAACAGAACACTAAGCAGTTTCTCAGAAAGCTTCTTTTCAGATTTCATCTGAGGATATTTCCTTTCTCACAATAGCCCTCTGTGGGCTTCCATATATCACTTTGCCAATTCCCCAAGAACTGTCTTAGCGAAACGCTTCTTGAGGGGAAAGCTGTAACTCTGAGACATGATTTCGCAGAACACAAAGAAGTTTCTCAGAAACCTTCTTTCTCTTTGTTATCGCAGGATATTTCCTTTGGCCCTATAGTCCCCAAAGGGATCCGAAATAACTGTTCTCAGATTCCACAGAAATAAGGCTAGCAAAGAGATCCACGAAATACAGATGTAACTCTGTAAGATGAATTAACAGAACACTAAGCAGTTTCTCAGAAAGCTTCTATCCAGATTTCATCTGAGGATATTTCCTTTTTCACCATAGCCCTCCATGGGCTTCCAAATATCACTTTGCCAATTCCACAAGAACTGTCTTAACGAAAGGCTTCTTGGGGGGAAAGCTGTATTTCTGTGAGATGATTTCACAGAAAACAAAGAAGTTTCTCAGAAAGCTTCTTTCTCTTTGGTATCAGAGGATATTTCCTTTGTCCCTTTTGTCTCCAAAGGGATGCGAAATATCTTTTCTCAGATTCCACAGAAATAAGGCTAGCAAAGAGATACCCGAAATACAGATGTAACTCTGTGAAATGAATTGACAGAACACTAAGCAGTTTCTCCGAAAGCTTCTTTCCAGATTTCATCTGAGGATATTTCCTTTTTCACCATACCCCTCTATGGGCTACCAAATATCACTTTGCCAATTCCACAAGAACTGTCTTAGCGAAAGGCTTCTTGAGGGGAAAGCTGTAACTCTGTGAGATGATTTCAGAGACACAAAGAAGTTTCCCAGAAATCTTCTTTCTCTTTGTTATCGGAGGATATTTCCTTTGGCCCTATAGTCTCCAAAGGGATCCGAAATATCAGTTCTCAGATTCCACAGAAATAAGGCTAGCAGAGAGATCCACGAAATACAGATGTAACTCTGTGAGTTGAATTAACAGAACACTAAGCAGTTTCTCAGAAAGCTTCTTTCCAGATTTCATCTGAGGATATTTGCATTTTCACTATAGCCCTCAATGGGCTTCCAAATATCACTTTGCCAATTCCACAAGAACTGTCTTAGCGAAAGTTTCCTGAGGGAAAAGCTGTAACTCTGTGAGATGATTTCACAGAACACAAAGAAGTTTCTCAGAAAGCTTCTTTCTCTTTGTTATCGGAGGATATTTCCTTTGGCCCTGTAGTCTCCTAAGGGATCCGAAATATCTGTTCTCAGATTCCACAGAAATAAGGCTAGCAAAGAGAACCAAGAAACACAGATGTAACTCTGTGAAATGAATTAACAGAACACTAAGCAGTTTCTCAGAAAGCTTCTTTCCAGATTTTATCTGAGGATATTTCCTTTTTCACCATACCCCTCTATGGGCTTCCAAATATCACTTTGCCAATTCCACAAGAACTGTCTTAGCGAAAGGCTTCTTGAGGGGAAAGCTGTAACTCTGTGAGATGATTTCACAGACACAAAGAAGTTTCCCAGAAATCTTCTTTCTCTTTGTTATCGGAGGATATTTCCTTTGGCCCTATAGCCTCCAATGGGATCTGAAACATGACTTCTCAGATTCCACAGAAACAAGGCTAGCAAAGAGATCCCCCAAATACAGATGTAACTCTGTGAGATGAATTAACAGAACACTAAGCAGTTTCTCAGAAAGCTTCTTTCCAGATTTCATCAAAGGATATTTCCTTTTACACCATAGCCCTCTATGGGCTTCCAAATATCACTTTGCCAAATACACAAGAACTGTCTTAGCGAAAGGCTTTTGAGTGGAAAGCTGTAACTCTGTGAGATGATTTCACAGAACACAAAGAAGTTTCTCAGAAAGCTTCTTTCTCTTTTTTATCGGACGATATTTCCTTTGGCCCTATAGTCTCCAAAGGGATCCGCAATATCTGTTCTCAGATTCCACAGAATTAAGGCTAGCAAAGAGATCCACGAAATACAGATGTAACTCTGTGAGATGAATTAACAGAACAGTAAGCAGTTTCTCAGAAAGCTTCTTTCCAGATTTCATCTGAGGATATTTCCTTTTTCACCGTAGCCCTCCATGGGCTTCCAAATATCACTTTGCCAATTCCACAAGAACTGTCTTAGCGAAAGGCTACTTGACGGGAAAGCTGTAACTCTGTGAGATGATTTCACAGAACACAAAGAAGTTTCTCAGAAAGCTTCTTTCTCTTTGTTATCGGAGGATATTTCCTTTGGCCTACTCTCTCCTAAGGGATCCGAAATATCTGTTCTAAGATTCCACTGAAATAAGGCTAGCAAAGAGAACCAAGAAATACAGATGTAACTCTGTGAGATGAATTAAGAGAACACTAACCAGTTTCTCAGAAAGCATCTCCCGGATTTCATCAAAGGATATTTCCTTTTTCTCCGCAGCCCTCTATGGGCTTCCAAATATCACTTTACAAATTCCAGAAGAACTGTCTTAGAGAAAGGCTTCTTGAGGGGAAAGCTGTAACTCTGTGAGATGATTTCACAGAACACAAAGAAGTTTCTCAGAAAGATTCTTTCTCTTTGTTATCGGAGGATATTTTATTTGGCCCTATAGTCTCCAAAGGGACCCGAAATATCTCTTCTCAGATTCCACAGAAATACGGCTAGCAAAGAGATCCACGAAATACAGATGTAACTCTGTGAGATGAATTAACAGAACACTGAGCAGTATCTCAGAAAGCTTCTTTCCAGATTTCATCTGAGGATATTTCCATATTCTTCATAGCCCTCTAAGGACTTCCAAATATCACTTTGCAAATTCCACAAGAACTGTCTTCGCGAAAGGTTTCTTGAGGGGAAAGCTGTAACTCTGTGAGATAATTTCACAGAACACAAAGAAGTTTCTCAGAAAGCTTCTTTCTCTTTGTTATCGGAGGATATTTCCTTTGGCCCTATAGTCTCCAAAGGGATCCGAAATATCTGTTCTCAGATTTCACAGAAATAAGTCTAGCAAAGAGATCCACGAAATACAGATGTAACTCTGTGAGATGAATTAACAGAACACTAAGCAGTTTCTCAGAAAGCTTCTTTCCAGATTTCATCTGAGGATATTTCCATTTTCACCATAGCCCTCTATGGGCTTCCAAATATCACTTTGCCAAATACACAAGAACTGTCTTAGTGAAAGGCTTCTTGAGGGGAAAGCTGTAACTCTGTGAGGTGATTTCACACAACACAAAGAAGTTTCTCAGACAGCTTCTTTCTCTTTGGTATCGGAGGATATTTTATTTGGCCCTATATTCTCCAAAGGGATCCGAAATATTTGTTATCAGATTCCACAGAAATAAGGCTAGCAAAGAGATCCACGAAATACAGATGTAACTCTGTGAGATGAATTAACAGAACACTAAGCAGTATCTCAGAAAGCTTCTTTCCATATTTCATCTGACGATATTTCCATTTTCACCATAGCCCTCCATGGGCTTCCAAATATCACTTTGCCAATTCCACAAGAACTGTCTTAGCGAAAGTCTTCTTGAGGGGAAAGCTGTAACTCTGTGAGATGATTTCACAGACACAAAGAAGTTTCCCAGAAATCTTCTTTCTCTTCGTTATCGGAGGATATTTCCTTTGGCCCTATAGTCTCCATAGGGATCCGAAATATCTGTTCTCAGATTCCACAGAAATTAGACTAGAAAAGAGATTCACGAAATACAGATGTAAGTCTGTGAGTTGAATTAACAGAACACTAAGCAGTTTCTCAGAAAGCTTCTTTCCAGATTTCATCTGAGGATATTTCCTTTTTCACCATAGCCCTCTAAGGGCTTCCAAATAACACTTTGCCTAATACACAAGAACTGTCTTAGCGAAAGGTTTCTTGAGGGGAAAGCTGTAACTCTGTGAGATGATTTCACAGAACACAAAGAAGTTTCTCAGAAAGCTTCTTTCTCTTCTTTATCGGAGGATATTTCCTTTGGCCCTATAGTCTCCAAAGGCATCCGCAATATCTGTTCTCAGATTCCACAGAAATAAGGCTCGCAAAGAGATCCACAAAATACAGATGTAACTCTGTGAGATGAATTAACAGAACAGTAAGCAGTTTCTCAGAAAGCTTCTTTCCAGATTTCATCTGAGGATATTTCCATTTTCACCATAGCCCTCCATGGTCTTCCAAATATCACTTTGCCAATTCCACAAGAACTGTCTTAGCGAAAGTTTCCAGAGGGAAAAGCTGTAACTCTGTGAGATGATTTCACAGAACACGAAGAAGTTTCTCAGAAAGCTTCTTTCTCTTTGTTATCGGAGGATATTTCCTTTGGCCCTATACTCTCCTAAGGGATCCGAAATATCTGTTCTCAGATTCCACTGAAATAAGGTTAGCAAAGAGAACCAAGAAACACAGATGTAACTCTGTGAAATGAATTAACGGAACACTAAGCAGTTTCTCAGAAAGCTTCTTTCCTGATTTCATCTGAGGATATTTCCTTTTTCACAATACCCCTCTATGGGCTTCCAAATATCACTTTGAAATTCCACAAGAACTGTCTTAGCGAAAGGCTTCTTGAGGGGAAAGCTGTAACTCTGTGAGATGAATTCACAGACACAAAGAAGTTTCCCAGAAATCTTCTTTCTCTTTGTTATCGGAGGATATTTCCTTTGGCCCTATAGTCTCCTAAGGGATCCGAAATATCTGTTCTCAGATTAGACAGAAATAAGGCTAGCAAAGAGATCCACGAAATACAGATGTAACTCTGTGAGATGAATTAACAGAACACTAAGCTGTTTCTCAGAAAGCTTCTTTCCAGATTTTATCGAAGGATATTTCCTTTTTCACCATAGCCCTCTATGGGCTTCCAAATATCACTTTGCCAATTCCACAAGAACTGTCTTAGCGAAAGGCTTCTTGAGGGGAAAGCTGTAACTCTGTGAGATGATTTCACAGAACACAAAGAAGTTTCCCAGAAATCTTCTTTCTCTTTGTTATCGGAGGATATTTCCTTTTGCCCTATAGTCTCAAAAGGATCCGAAATATCACTTCTCAGATTCCACAGAAATAAGGCTAGCAAAGAGATCCACCAAATACAGATGTAACTCTGTGAGATGAATTAACAGAACACTAAGCAGTTTCTCAGAAAGCTTCTTTCCAGATTTCATCAATGGATATTTCCTTTTACACCATAGCCCTCTATGGGCTTCCAAATATCACTTTGCCAAATCCACAAGAACTGTCTTAGCGAAAGGCTTTTGAGTGGAAAGCTGTAACTCTGTGAGATGATTTCACATAACACAAAGAAGTTTCTCAGAAAGCTTCTTTCTCTTTTTTATCGGAGGATATTTCCTTTGGCCCTATAGTCTCCAAAGGGATCCGCAATATCTGTTCTCAGATTCCACAGAAATAAGGCTAGCAAAGAGATCCACAAAAAACAGATGTAACTCTGTGAGATGAATTAACAGAACAGTAAGCAGTTTCTCAGAAAGCTTCTTTCCAGATTTCATCTGAGGATATTTCCTTTTTCACCATAGCTCTCTAAGGGCTTCCAAATATCACTTTGCCAATTCCACAAAAACTGTCTTAGCGAAAGGCTACTTGACGGGAAAGCTGTAACTCTGTGAGATGATTTCACAGAACACAAAGAAGTTTCTCAGAAAGCTTCTTTCTCTTTGTTATCGGAGGATATTTCCTTTGACCCTATAGTCTCCTAAGGGATCCGAAATATCTGTTCTCAGATTCCACTGAAATAAGGCTAGCAAAGAGAACCAAGAAATACAGATGTAACTCTGTGAGATGAATTAAGAGAACACTAACCAGTTTCTCAGAAAGCATCTCCCAGATTTCATCAAAGGATATTTCCTTTTTCACCGCAGCCCTCTATGGGCTTCCAAATATCACTTTACAAATTCCAGAAGAACTGTCTTAGAGAAAGGCTTCTTGAGGGGAAAGCTGTAACTCTGTGAGATGATTTCACAGAACACAAAGAAGTTTCTCAGAAAGATTCTTTCTCTTTGTTATCGGAGGATATTTTATTTGGCCCTATAGTCTCCAAAGGGATCCGAAATATCTGTTCTCAGATTCCACAGAAATAAGGCTAGCAAAGAGATCCACGAAATACAGATGTCACTCTGTGAGATGAATTAACAGAACACTAAGCAGTTTCTCAGAAAGCTTCTTTCCATATTTCATCTGAGGATATTTCCATTTTCACCATAGCCCTCCATGGGCTTCCAAATATCACTTTGCCAATTCCACAAGAACTGTCTTAGCGAAAGGCTTCTTGAGGGGAAAGCTGTAACTCTGTGAGATGATTTCACAGACACAAAGAAGTTTCCCAGAAATCTTCTTTCTCTTCGTTATCGGAGGATATTTCCTTTGGCCCTATAGTCTCCATAGGGATCCGAAATATCTGTTCTCAGCTTCCACAGAAATAAGACTAGAAAAGAGATTCACGAAATACAGATGTAAATCTGTGAGTTGAATTAACAGAACACTAAGCAGTTTCTCAGAAATCTTCTTTCCAGATTTCATCTGAGGATATTTCCTTTTTCAGCATAGCCCTCTAATGGCTTCCAAATAACACTTTGCCTAATACACAAGAACTGTCTTAGCGAAAGGCTTCTTGAGGGGAAGGCTGTAACTCTGTGAGATGATTTCACAGAACACAAAGAAGTTTCTCAGAAAGCTTCTTTCTCTTCTTTATCGGAGGATATTTCCTTTGGCCCTATAGTCTCCAAAGGGATCCGCAATATCTGTTCTCAGATTCCACAGAAATAAGGCTCGCAAAGAGATCCACAAAATACAGATGTAACTCTGTGAGATGAATTAACAGAACAGTAAGCAGTTTCTCACAAAGCTTCTTTCCAGATTTCATCTGAGGATATTTCCATTTTCACCATAGCCCTCCAAGGGCTTCCAAATATCACTTTGCCAATTCCATAAGAACTGTCTTAGCGAAACGCTTCTTGAGGGGAAAGCTGTAACTCTGTGAGATGATTTCACAGACACACAGAAGTTTCCCAGAAATCTTCTTTCTCTTTGTTAGCGGAGGATATTTCCTTTGGCCCTATAGTCTCCAAAGGGATCCGAAATATCACTTCTCAGATTCCACAGAAATAAGGCTAGCAAAGAGATCCCACCAAATACAGATGTATCTCGGAGAGATCAATTAACAGAACACTAAGTAGTTTCTCAGAAAGCTTCTTTCCAGATTTCATCTGAGGATATTTCCTTTTTCACCATAGCCCTCTATGGGCTTCCAAATATCAATTTGCCAAATACACAAGAACTGTCTTAGCGAAAGGCTTTTGAGGGGAAAGCTGTAACTCTGTGAGATGATTTCACAGAACACAAAGAAGTTTCTCAGAAAGCTTCTTTCTCTTTTTTATCGGAGGATATTTCTTTTGGCCCTATAGTCTCCAAAGGGATCCGCAATATCTGTTCTCAGATTACACAGAAATAAGGCTAGCAAAGTGATCCACCAAATACAGATGTAACTCTGTGAGATGAATTAACAGAACACTAAGCAGTTTCTCAGAAAGCTTCTTTCCAGATTTCATCTGAGGATATTTCCTTTTTCACCATACCACCCTTAGGGCTTCCAAATATCACTTTGCCAATTCCACAAAAACTGTCTTAGGGAAAGGCTACTTGACGGGAAAGCTGTAACTCTGTGAGATGATTTCACAGAACACAAAGAAGTTTCTCATAAAGCTTCTTTCTCTTTGTTATCGGAGGATATTTCCTTTGGCCCTATAGTCTCCTAAGGGATCCGAAATATCTGTTCTCAGATTCCACTGAAATAAGGATAGCAAAGAGAACCAAGAAACACAGATGTAACTCTGTGAAATGAATTAACGGAACACTAAGCAGTTTCTCAGAAAGCTTCTTTCCAGATTTCATCTGAGGATATTTCCTTTTTCACCATACCCCTCTATGGGCTTCCAAATATCACTTTGAAATTCCACAAGAACTGTCTTAGCGAAAGGCTTCTTGAGGTGAAAGCTGTAACTCTGTGAGATGATTTCACAGACACAAAGAAGTTTCCCAGAAATCTTCTTTCTCTTTGTTATCGGAGGATATTTCCTTTGGCCCTATAGTCTCAAAAGGGATCCGAAATATCTGTTCTCAGATTCCACAGAAATAAGGCTAGCAAAGAGATCCACGAAATACAGATGTAACTCTGTGAGATGAATTAACAGAAGACTAAGCTGTTTCTCAGAAATCTTCTTTCCAGATTTTATCGAAGGATATTTCCTTTTTCACCATAGCCCTCTATGGGCTTCCAAATATCACTTTGCCAATTCCACAAGAACTGTCTTAGCGAAAGGCTTCTTGAGGGGACAGCTGTAACTCTGAGAGATGATTTCACAGAACACAAAGAAGTTTCCCAGAAATCTTCTTTCTCTTTGTTATCGGAGGATATTTCCTTTGGCTCTATAGTCTCAAAAGGGATCCGAAATATCACTTCTCAGATTCCACAGAAATAAGGCTAGCAAAGAGATCCACGAAATACAGATGTATCTCTGTGAGATGAATTAACAGAACACTAAGCAGTTTCTCAGAAAGCTTCTTTCCAGATTTCATCAAAGGATATTTCCTTTTACACCATAGCCCTCTATGGGCTTCCAAATATCACTTTGTCAAATCCACAAGAACTGTCTTAGCGAAAGGCTTTTGAGTGGAAAGCTGTAACTCTGTGAGATGATTTCACAGAACACAAAGAAGTTTCTCAGAAAGCTTCTCTCTCTTTTTTATCGGAGGATATTTCCTTTGGCCCTATATTCTCCAAAGGGATCCGCAATATCTGTTCTCAGATTCCACAGAAATAAGGCGAGCAAAGAGATCCACGAAATACAGATGTAACTCTGTGAGATGAATTAACAGAACAGTAAGCAGTTTCTCAGAAAGCTTCTTTCCAGATTTCATCTGAGGATATTTCCTTTTTCACCGTAGCTCTCTAAGGGCTTCCAAATATCACTTTGCCAATTCCACCAGAACTGTCTTAGCGAAAGGCTACTTGACGGGAAAGGTGTAACTCTGTGAGATGATTTCACAGAACACAAAGAAGTTTCTCAGAAAGCTTCTTTCTCTTTGTTATCGGAGGATATTTCCTTTGGCCCTATAGTCTTCTAAGGGATCCGAAATATCTGTTCTCAGATTCCACTGAAATAAGGCTAGCAAAGAGAACCAAGAAATACAGATGTAACTCTGTGAGATGAATTAAGAGAACACTAACCAGTTTCTCAGAAAGCATCTCCCAGATTTCATCAAAGGATATTTCCTTTTTCACCGCAGCCCTCTATGGGCTTCCAAATATCACTTAAAAATTCCAGAAGAACTGTCTTAGAGAAAGGCTTCTTGAGGGGAAAGCTGTAACTCTGTGAGATGATTTCACAGAACACAAAGAAGTTTCTCAGAAAGATTCTTTCTCTTTGTTATCGGAGGATATTTTATTTGGCCCTATAGTCTCCAAAGGGATCCGAAATATCTGTTCTCAGATTCCACAGAAATAAGGCTAGCAAAGAGATCCACGAAATACAGATGTAACTCTGTGAGATGAATTAACAGAACACTAAGCAGTTTCTCAGAAAGCTTCTTTCCATATTTCATCTGAGGATATTTCCATTTTCACCGTAGCCCTCTATGGGCTTCAAAATATCACTTTGCCAAATACACAAGAACTGTCTTAGTGAAAGGCTTCTTGAGGGGAAAGCTGTAACTCTGTGAGGTGATTTCACAGAACACAAAGAAGTTTCTCAGAAAGCTTCTTTCTCTTTGTTATCGGAGGATATTTTATTTGGCCCTATATTCTCCAAAGGGATCCGAAATATCTGTTATCAGATTCCACAGAAATAAGGCTAGCAAAGAGATCCACGAAATACAGATGTAACTCTGTGAGATGAATTAACAGAACACTAAGCAGTATCTCAGAAAGCTTCTTTCCAGATTTCATCTGAGGATATTTCCATTTTCACCATAGCCCTCCATGGGCTTCCAAATATCACTTTGCCAATTCCACAAGAACTGTCTTAGCGAAAGGCTTCTTGAGGGGAAAGCTGTAACTCTGTGAGATGATTTCACAGACGCAAAGAAGTTTCCCAGAAATCTTCTTTCTCTTGGTTATCGGAGGATATTTCCTTTGGCCCTATAGTCTCTAAAGGGATCCGAAATATCACTTCTCAGATTCCACAGAAATAAGGCTAGCAAAGAGATCCCACCAAATACAGATGTATCTCTGAGAGATGAATTAACAGAACACTAAGCAGTTTCTCAGAAAGCTTCTTTCCAGATTTCATCTGAGGATATTTCCTTTTTCACCATAGCCCTCTATGGGCTTCCAAATATCACTTTGCCAAATACACAAGAACTGTCTTAGCGAAAGGCTTTTGAGGGGAAAGCTGTAACTCTGTGAGATGATTTCACAGAACACAAAGAAGTTTCTCAGAAAGCTTCTTTCTCTTTTTTATCGGAGGATATTTCTTTTGGCCCTATAGTCTCCAAAGGGATCCGCAATATCTGTTCTCAGATTCCACAGAAATAAGGCTAGCAAAGTGATCCACCAAATACAGATGTAACTCTGTGAGATGAATTAACAGAACACTAAGCAGTTTCTCAGAAAGCTTCTTTCCAGATTTCATCTGAGGATATTTCCTTTTTCACCATACCACCCTAAGGGCTTCCAAATATCACTTTGCCAATTCCACAAAAACTGTCTTAGCGAAAGGCTACTTGACGGGAAAGCTGTAACTCTGTGAGATGATTTCACAGAACACAAAGAAGTTTCTCATAAAGCTTCTTTCTCTTTGTTATCGGAGGATATTTCCTTTGGCCCTATAGTCTCCTAAGGGATCCGAAATATCTGTTCTTAGATTCCACTGAAATAAGGATAGCAAAGAGAACCAAGAAACACAGATGTAACTCTGTGAAATGAATTAACGGAACACTAAGCAGTTTCTCAGAAAGCTTCTTTCCAGATTTCATCTGAGGATATTTCCTTTTTCACCATACCCCTCTATGGGCTTCCAAATATCACTTTGAAATTCCACAAGAACTGTCTTAGCGAAAGGCTTCTTGAGGCGAAAGCTGTAACTCTGTGAGATGATTTCACAGACACAAAGAAGTTTCCCAGAAATCTTCTTTCCCTTTGTTATCGGAGGATATTTCCTTTGGCCCTATAGTCTCAAAAGGGATCCGAAATATCTGTTCTCAGATTCCACAGAAATAAGGCTAGCAAAGAGATCCACGAAATACAGATGTAACTCTGTGAGAGGAATTAACAGAACACTAAGCTGTTTCTCAGAAATCTTCTTTCCAGATTGCATCTGAGGATATTTCCTTTTTCACCATAGCCCTCTATGGGCTTCCAAATATCACTTTGCCAATTCCACAAGAACTGTCTTAGCGAAAGGCTTCTTGAGGGGAAAGCTGTAACTCTGTGAGATGATTTCACAGAACACAAAGAAGTTTCCCAGAAATCTTCTTTCTCTTTGTTATCGGAGGATATTTCCTTTGGCTCTAAAGTCTCAAAAGGGATCCGAAATATCACTTCTCAGATTCCACAGAAATAAGGCTAGCAAAGAGATCCACGAAATACAGATGTAACTCTGTGAGATGAATTAACAGAACACTAAGCAGTTTCTCAGAAAGCTTCTTTCCAGATTTCATCTGAGGCTATTTCCTTTTACACCATAGCCCTCTATGGGCTTCCAAATATCACTTTGTCAAATCCACAAGAACTGTCTTAGCGAAAGGCTTTTGAGTGGAAAGCTGTAACTCTGTGAGATGATTTCACAGAACACAAAGAAGTTTCTCAGAAAGCTTCTTTCTCTTTTTTATCGGAGGATATTTCCTTTGGCCCTATATTCTCCAAAGGGATCCGCAATATCTGTTCTCAGATTCCACAGAAATAAGGCGAGCAAAGAGATCCACGAAATACAGATGTAACTCTGTGAGATGAATTAACAGAACAGTAAGCAGTTTCTCAGAAAGCTTCTTTCCAGATTTCATCTGAGGATATTTCCTTTTTCACCATAGCTCTCTAAGGGCTTCCAAATATCACTTTGCCAATTCCACAAAAACTGTCTTAGCGAAAGGCTACTTGACGGGAAAGGTGTAACTCTGTGAGATGATTTCACAGAACACAAAGAAGTTTCTCAGAAAGCTTCTTTCTCTTTGTTATCGGAGGATATTTCCTTTGGCCCTATAGTCTTCTAAGGGATCCGAAATATCTGTTCTCAGATTCCACTGAAATAAGGCTAGCAAAGAGAACCAAGAAATACAGATGTAACTCTGTGAGATGAATTAAGAGAACACTAACCAGTTTCTCAGAAAGCATCTCCCAGATTTCATCAAAGGATATTTCCTTTTTCACCGCAGCCCTCTATGGGCTTCCAAATATCACTTAAAAATTCCAGAAGAACTGTCTTAGAGAAAGGCTTCTTGAGGGGAAAGCTGTAACTCTGTGAGATGATTTCACAGAACACAAAGAAGTTTCTCAGAAAGATTCTTTCTCTTTGTTATCGGAGGATATTTTATTTGGCCCAATAGTCTCCAAAGGGATCCGAAATATCTGTTCTCAGATTCCACAGAAATAAGGCTAGCAAAGAGATCCACGAAATACAGATGTAACTCTGTGAGATGAATTAACAGAACACTAAGCAGTTTCTCAGAAAGCTTCTTTCCATATTTCATCTGAGGATATTTCCATTTTCACCATAGCCCTCTATGGGCTTCAAAATATCACTTTGCCAAATACACAAGAACTGTCTTAGTGAAAGGCTTCTTGAGGGGAAAGCTGTAACTCTGTGAGGTGATTTCACAGAACACAAAGAAGTTTCTCAGAAAGCTTCTTTCTCTTTGTTATCGGAGGATATTTTATTTGGCCCTATATTCTCCAAAGGGATCCGAAATATCTGTTATCAGATTCCACAGAAATAAGGCTAGCAAAGAGATCCACGAAATACATATGTAACTGTGTGAGTGGACGTCACACATCACAGAGCAGTTTCTAAGAAAGCTGCTCTCCAGATTTCACCTGAGGATATATCCTTTTTCACCGTAGCTCTCTAAGGGCTTCCAAATATCACTTTGCCAATTCCACGAAAACTGTCTTAGCGAAAGGGTACTTGACGGGAAAGCTGTAACTCTGTGAGATGATTTCACAGCACACAAAGAAGTTTCTCAGAAAGCTTCTTTCTCTTTGTTATCGGAGGATATTTCCTTTGGCCCTATAGTCTCCAAAGGGATCCGAAATATCTGTTCTCAGATTCCACTGAAATAAGGCTAGCAAAGAGAACCAAGAAACACAGATGTAACTCCGTGAAATGTATTAACAGAACACTAAGCAGTTTCTCAGAAAGCTTCTTTCCAGATTTCATCTGAGGATACTTCCTTTTTCACCATAGCCCTCTATGGGCTTCCAAATAACACTTTGCCAAATACACAAGAACTGTCTTAGCGAAAGGCTTCTTGAGGGGAAAGCTGTAACTCTGTGAGATGATTTCACAGAACCCAAAGAAGTTTCTCAGAAAGCTTCTTTCTCTTTTTTATCGGAGGATATTTCCTTTGGCCATATAGTCTCCAAAGGGATATGAAATACCTGTTCTCAGATTCCACAGAAATAAGGCAAGAAAAGAGATCCACGAAATACTGATGTAACTCTGTGAGATGAATTAAGAGAACACTAACCAGTTTCTCAGAAAGCATCTTTCCAGATTTCATCAAAGGATATTTCCTTTTTCACCGCAGCCCTCTATGGGCTTCCAAATATCACTTTACAAATTCCAGAAGAACTGTCTTAGAGAAAGGCTTCTTGAAAGGAAAGCTGTAACTCTGTGAGATGATTTCACAGAACACAAAGAAGTTTCTCAGAAAGCTTCTTTCTCTTTTTTATCGGAGGATATTTCCTCTGGCCCTACAGTCTCCAAAGGGATCCGAAATATCTGTTCTCAGATTCCACAGAAATAAGGCTAGCAAAGAGAACCAAGAAATACAGATGTAACTCTTTGAGATGAATTAACAGAACAGTAAGCAGTTTCTCAGAAAGCTTCTTTCCAGATTTCATCTGAGGATATTTCCTTTTTCACCATAGCACTCTAAGGGCTTCCAAATATCACTTTGCCAATTCCACAAAAACTGTCTTAGCGAAAGGCTACTTGACGGGAAAGCTGTAACTCTGTGAGATGATTTCACAGAACACAAAGAAGTTTCTCAGAAAGCTTCTTTCTCCTTGTTATCGGAGGATATTTCCTTTGGCCCTATAGTCTCCTAAGGGATCCGAAATATCTGTTCTCAGATTCCACTGAAATAAGGCTAGCCAAGAGAACCAAGAAACACAGATGTAACTCTGTGAAATGAATTAACAGAACACTAAGCAGTTTCTCAGAAAGCTTCTTTCCAGATTTTATCTGAGGATATTTCCTTTTTCACCATACCCCTCTATGGGCTTCCAAATATCACTTTGCCAATTCCAAAAGAACTGTCTTAGCGAAAGGCTTCTTGAGGGGAAAGCTGCAACTCTGTGAGATGATTTCACAGACGCAAAGAAGTTTCCCAGAAATCTTCTTTCTCTTTGTTATCGGAGGATATTTTCTTTGGCCCTATAGTCTCAAAAGGGATCCTAAATATCTGTTCTCAGATTCCACAGAAATAAGGCTAGCAAAGAGATCCACGAAATACAGATGTAACTCTGTGAGTTGAATTAACAGAACACTAAGCAGTTTCTCAGAAAGCTTCTTTCCAGATTTCATCTGAGGATATTTCCTTTTTCACCATAGCCCTCAATGGGCTTCCAAATAACACTTTGCAAAATACACAAGAACTGTCTTAGCGAAAGGCTTCTTGAGGGGAAAGCTGTAACTCTGTGAGATGATTTCACAGAACACAAAGAAGTTTCTCAGAAAGCTTCTTTCTCTGTGTTATCGGAGGATATTTCCTTTGGCCCTATAGTCTCCAAAGGGATCCGCAATATCTGTTCTCAGATTCCACAGAAATAAGGCTAGCAAAGAGATCCACGAAATACAGATGTAACTCTGTGAGATGAATTAACAGAACAGTAAGCAGTTTCTCAGAAAGCTTCTTTCCAGATTTCATCTGAGGATATTTCCTTTTTCACCATAGCACTCTAAGGTCTTCCAAATATCACTTTGCCAATTCCACGAAAACTGTCTTAGCGAAAGGGTACTTGACGGAAAAGCTGTAACTCGGTGAGATGATTTCACAGCACACAAAGAAGTTTCTCAGAAAGCTTCTTTCTCTTTGTTATCGGAGGATATTTCCTTTGGCCCTATAGTCTCCTAAGGGATCCGAAATATCTGTTCTCAGATTCCACTGAAATAAGGCTAGCAAGGAGATCCACGAAATACAGATGTAACTCTGTGAGTTGAATTAACAGAACACTAAGCAGTTTCTCAGAATCCTTCTTTCCAGATTTCATCTGAGGATATTTCCTTTTTCACCATAGCCCTCTATGGGCTTCCAAATAACACTTTGCCAAATACACAAGAACTGTCTTAGCGAAAGGCTTCTTGAGGGGAAAGCTGTAACTCTGTGAGATGATTTCACAGAACACAAAGAAGTTTCTCAGAAAGCTTCTTTCTCTTTTTTATCGGAGGATATTTCCTTTGGCCATATAGTCTCCAAAGGGATATGAAATATCTGTTCTCAGATTCCACAGAAATAAGGCAAGAAAAGAGATCCACGAAATACAGATGTAACTCTGTGAGATGAATTAAGAGAACACTAACCAGTTTCTCAGAAAGCATCTTTCCAGATTACATCAAAGGATATTTCCTTTTTCACCGCAGCCCTCTATGGGCTTCCAAATATCACTTTACAAATTCCAGAAGAACTGTCTTAGAGTAAGGCTTCTTGAGGGGAAAGCTGTAACACTGTGAGATGATTTCACAAAACACAAAGAAGTTTCTCAGAAAGCTTCTTTCTCTTTGTTATCGGAGGATATTTCCTTTGGCTCTATAGTCTCCAAAGGGATCCGAAATATCTGTTCTCAGATCCCACAGAAATAAGGCTAGCAAAGAGATCCACGAAATACAGATGTAACTCTGTGAGATGAATTAACAGAACACTAAGCAGTATCTCAGAAAGCTTCTTTCCAGATTTCATCGGAGGATATTTCCAAATTCTTCATAGCCCTCTAAGGGCTTCCTATTATCACTTTGCAAATTCCACAAGAACTGTCTTCGCGAAAGATTTCTTGAGGGGAAAGCTGAAACTATGTGAGATGATTTCACAGAACTCAAAGAAGTTTCTCAGAAAGCTTCTTTCTCTTTGTTATCGGAGGATATTTCCTTTCGCCCTATAGTCTCCAAAGGGATCCGAAATATCTGTTCTCAGATACCACAGAAATAAGGCTAGCAAAGAGATCCATGAAATACAGATGTAACTCTGTGAGATGAATTAACAGAACACTAAGCAGTTTCTCAGAAAGTTTCTTTCCAGATTTCATCTGAGGATATTTCCTTTTTCACCATAACCCTCTAAGGGCTTCCAAATATCAGTTTGCCAATACCACAAGAACTGTCTTAGCGAAAGGCTTCTTGAGGGGAAAGCTGTAACTCTGTGAGATGATTTCACCGAACACAAAGAAGTTTCTCAGAAAGCTTCTTTCTCTTTGTTATCGGAGGATATTTCCTTTGGCCCTGTAGTCTCCAAAGGGATCCGAAATATCTGTTCTCAGATTCCACAGAAATAAGGCTAGCAAAGAGATCCACGAAATACAGATGTAACTCTGTGAGATGAATTAACAGAACACTAAGCAGTTTCTCAGAAATCTTCTTTCCAGATTTCATCTGAGGTTATTTACTTTTTCACGATAGCGCTCCATGGGCTTCCAAATATCACTTAGCCAATTCCACAAAACTGTCTTAGCGAAAGGCTTCTTGAAGGGAAAGCGTAACTCTGTGAGATGATTTCACAGAACACAAAGAAGTTTCTCAGAAAGCTTCTTTCTCTTTGTTATCGGAGGATGGTTCCTTTCGCCCTACAGTCTCCAAAGGGATCCGAAATATCTGTTCTCAGATTCCACAGAAATTAAGCTAGCAAAGAGATCCACGAAATAAAGATGTAACTCTGTGAGATGAATTAACAGAACACTAAGCAGTTTCTCAGAAAACTTCTTTCCAGATTTCATCTGAGGATATTTCCTTTTTCACCAGAGCCTCTATGGGCTTCCAAATATCACTTTGCTAATTCCACAAGAACTGGCTTAGCGAAAGGCTTCTTGAGGTGAAAGCTGTAACTCTGTGAGGTGATTTCACAGAACACAAAGAAGTTTCTCAGAAAGCTTCTTTCTCTTTGTTATCGGAGGATATTTCCTTCGGCCCTCTAGTCTCCAAAGGCATCCGAAATATCTGTTCTCAGATTCCACAGAAATAAGGCTAGCAAAGAGATCCACGAAATACAGATGTAACACTGTGAGATGAATTAACAGAACACTAAGAAGTTTCTCAGAAAGCTTCTTTCCAGATTTCATCTGAGGATATTTCATTTTTCACCCTAGCCCTCTACGGGCTTCCAAATATCACTTTGCCAATTCCACAAGAACTGTCTCAGCGAAAGGCTTCTTCCGGGGAAAGCTGTAACTCTGTGAGATGATTTCACAGAACACAAAGAAGTTTCTCAGAAAGCTTCTTTCTCTTTGTTATCGGAGGATATTTCCTTTGGCCCTATAGTCTCCAAAGGGATCCGAAATATCTGTTCTCAGATTCCACAGAAATAAGGCTAGCATAGAGATCCACGAAATACAGATGTAACTCTGTGAGATGAATTAACAGAACACTAAGCAGTTAATCAGAAAGCTTCTTTCCAGATTTCATCTGAGGTTATTTCCTTTTTCACCATAGCCCTCTATGGGCTTCCAAATATCACTTTGCCAATTCCACAAGAACTGTCTTAGCGAACGGCTTCTTGAGGGGAAAGCTGTAACTCTGTGATACGATTTCACCGAACACAAAGAAGTTTCTCAGAGAGCTTCTTTCTCTTTGTTATCGGAGGATATTTCCTTTGGCCTTATAGTCTCCAAAGGGATCCGAAATATCTGTTCTCAGCTTCCACAGAAATAAGGCTATCAAAGAGATTCACGAAATACAGATGTAACACTGTGAGATGAATTAACAGAACAATAAGCAGATTCTCAGAAAGCTTCTTTCCAGATTTCATCTGAGGATATTTCCTTTTTCACCAGAGCCTCTATGGGCTTCCAAATATCACTTTGCTAATTCCACAAGAACTGGCTTAGCGAAAGGCTTCTTGAGGTGAAAGCTGTAACTCTGTGAGATGATTTCACAGAACACAAAGAAGTTTCTCAGAAAGCTACTTTCTGTTTGTTATCAGAGGATATTTCCTTTGGCCCTATAGTCTCCAAAGGGATCCAAAATATCTGTTCTCAGATTCCACAGAAATAAGGCTAGCAAAGAGATCCACGAAATACAGATGTAACTCTGTGAGATGAATTAACAGAACACTAAGCAGTTTCTCAAGAAGATTCTTTTCAGATTTCATCTGAGGATATTGCCTTTTTCACCATAGCCCTCTAGGGGCTTCCAAATATCACTTTGCCAATTCCACAAGAACTCTCTTAGCGAAAGGCTTCTTGAGGGGAAAGCTGTAACACCGTGAGATGATTTCACCGAACACAAAGAAGTTTCTCAGAAAACTTCTTTCTCTTTTTTATCGGAGGATATTTCCTTTGGCCCTATAATCTCCAAAGGGATCGGAAATATCTGTTCTCAGATTCCACAGAAATAAGGCTAGCAAAGACATCCACGAAATACAGATGTAAATCTGTGAGATGAATTAACAGAACACTAAGCAGTTTCTCATAAAGCTTCTTTCCAGATTTCATGTGAGGATATTTCCTTTTTCACCATAGCCCTCTAAGGGCTTCCAAATGTCACTTTACAAATTCCACAAGATTTGTCTTAGGGAAAGGCTTCTTGAGCGTAAAGCTGTAATTCTGTGAGTTGATTTCACCGAACACAAAGAAGTTTCTCAGAAAGCTTCTTTCTCTTTGTTATCGGAGGATATTTCCTTTGGCCCTATAGTCTCCAAAGGGATGCGAAATATCTGTTCTCAGATTCCACAGAAATAAGGCTAGCAAAGTGATTCACGAAATACAGATGTGACTCTGTGGGATGAATTAACAGAACACTAAGCAGATTCTCAGAAAACTTCTTTCCAGATTTCATCTGAGGATATTTCCTTTTCACCATAGCCCTCTATGGGCTTCCAAATATCACTTTGCTAATTCCACAAGAACTGTCTTAGCGAAAGGCTTCTTGAAGGGAAGGCGTAACTCTGTGAGATGATTTCACAGAACACAAAGAAGTTTCTCAGAAAGCTTCTTTCTCTTTGTTATCAGGGATATTTCCTTTGGCCCTATAGTCTCCAAAGGGTTCCGAAATATCTGTTCTCAGATTCCACAGAAATAAGGCTAGCAAGGAGATCCACGAAATACAGATGTAACTCTGTGAGATGAATTAACAGAACACTAAGCAGTTTCTCAGAAAGCTTCTTTCCAGATTTCATCTGAGGATATTTCCTTTTTCACCATAGCCCTCTAAGGGCTTCCAAATATCAGTTTGCCAATTCCACAAGAACTGTCTTAGCGAAAGGCTTCTTGAGGCGAAAGCTGTAACTCTGTGAGATGATTTCCCAGAACACAAAGAAGTTTCTCAGAAAGCTTCTTTGTCTTTGTTATCGGAGGATATTTCCTTTGGCCCTATAGTCTCCAAAGGGATCCGAAATATCTGTTCTCAGATTCCACAGAAATAAGGCTAGCAAAGAGATCCACGAAATACAGATGTAACTCTGTGAGATGAATTAACAGAACACTAAGCAGTTTCTCAGAAAGCTTCTTTCCAGATTTCATCTGATGTTATTTCCTTTTTCACGATAGCCCTCTATGGGATTCCAAATATCAGTTAGACAATTACACAAAACTGTCTTAGCGAAAGGCTTCTTGAAGGGAAAGGGTAACTCTGTGAGAAGATTTCACAGAACACGAAGAAGTTTTCCAGAAAGCTTCTTTCTCTTTGTTATCGGAGGATATTTCCTTTGGCCCTATAGTCTCCAAAGGGATCCGAAATATCTGTTCTCAGATTCCACTGAAATTAGGCTAGCAAAGAGATCCACGAAATAGAGATGTAACTCTGTGAGATGAATTAACAGAACACTAAGCAGTTTCTCAGAAAGCTTCTTTCCAGATTGCATCTGAGGATATTTCCTTTTTCACCATAGCCCTCTAAGGGCTTCCAAATATCAGTTTGCCAATTCCACAAGAACTGTCTCAGCAAAAGGCTTCTTGAGGGGAAAGCTGTAACTCTGTGAGATGATTTCACCGAACACAAAGAAGTTTCTCAGAAAGCTTCTTTCTCTTTGTTATCGGAGGATATTTCTTTGGCCCTATAGTCTCCAAAGGGATCCGAGATATCTGTTCTCAGAATCCACAGAAATAAGGCTACCAAAGTGATTCACGAAATACAGATGTAACTCTGTGAGATGAATTAACAGAACACTAAGCAGATTCTCAGAAAACTTCTTTCCAGATTTCATCTGAGGATATTTCCTTTTTCACCATAGCCCTCTATGGGCTTCCAAATATCACTTTGCCAATTCCACAAGAACTGTCTCAGCGAAAGGCTTCTTGAAGGGAAAGCTTAACTCTGTGATATGATTTCACAGAACACAAAGAAGTTTCTCAGAAAGCTTCTTTCTCTTTGTTATCGGAGGATATTTCCTTTGGCCCTATAACCTCCAAAGGGATCCGAAATATCTGTTCTCACGTTCCACAGAAATAAGGCTAGCAAAGACATCCACGAAATACAGATTTAACTCTGTGAGATGAATTAACAGAACACTACGACAGTTTCTCAGAAAGCTTCTTTCCAGATTTCATCTGAGGATATTTCCTTTTTCACCGTAGCCCTCTATTGGCTTCCAAATATCACTTTGCCAATTTCACAAGAACTCTCTTAGCGAAAGGCTTCTTCAGAGGAAAGCTGTAACTCTGTGAGATGATTTCACAGAACACAAAGAAGTTTCTCAGAAAGCTTCTTTGTCTTTGTTATCGGAGGATATTTCCTTTGGCCCCATAGACTCCAAAGGAATCCGAAATATCTGTTCTCAGATTCCACAGAAATAAGGCTAGCAAAGATATCCACGAAATGCAGATGGAACTCTGTGAGATGAATTAACAGAACACTAAGCAGTTTCTCAGAAAGCTTCTTTCCAGATTTCATCTGAGGATATTTCCTTTTTCACCATAGCCCTCTTTGGGCTTCCAAATATCACTTTGCCATTTTCACAAGAACTGTCTTAGCGAAAGGCTTCTTGAGGGGAAAGCTGTAACTCTGTGAGATGATTTCACAGAACACAAAGAAGTTTCTCAGAAAGCTTCTTTGTCTTTGTTATCGGAGGATATTTCCTTTGGCCTTATAGTCTCCAAAGGGATCCGAAATATCTGTTCTCAGATTCCACAGAAATAAGGCTAGCAAAGAGATCCACGAAATATAGATGTAACTCTGTGAGATGAATTAACAGAATACTAAGCAGTTTCTCAGAAAGCTTCTTTCCAGATTTCATCTGAGGATATTTCCTTTTTCACCAAAGACCTCTATGCGCTTCCAAATATCACTTTGCATATTCCACAAGATCTATCTTAGGGAAAGGCTTCTTGAGGGGAGAGCTGTAACTCTGTGAGATGATATCTCCGAACACAAAGAAGTTTCTCAGAGAGCTTCTTTCTCTTTGTTATCGGAGGATATTTCCTTTGGCCTTATAGTCTCCAAAGGGATCCGAAATATCTGTTCTCACATTCCACAGAAATAAGGCTAGCAAAGAGATTCACGAAATACAGATGTAACACTGTGAGATGAATTGACAGAACAATAAGCAGATTCTCAGAAAGCTTCTTTCCAGATTTCATCTGATTGTATTTCCTTTTTCACCGTAGCCCTCTAAGGGCTTCCAAATATCACTTTGCCAATTCCACAAGAACTGTTTTAGCGAAAGGCTTCTTGAGGGGAAAGCTGTAACTCTGTGAGATGATTTCACAGAACACAAAGAAGTTTCTCAGAAAGCTTCTTTGTCTTTGTTATCGGAGGATATTTCCTTTGGCCTTATAGTCTCCAAAGGGATCCGAAATATCTGTTCTCAGATTCCATAGAAATAAGGCTAGCAAAGAGATGCACGAAATACGGATGTAACTCTGTGAGATGAATTAACAGAACACTAAGCAGTTTCTCAGAAAGCTTCTTTCCAGATTTCATCTGAGGATATTTCCTTTTTCACCATAGCCTTCTTTGGGCTTCCAAATATCACTTAGCCATTTTCACAAGAACTCTCTTAGCGAAAGGCTTCTTCAGGCGAAAGCTGTAACTCTGTGAGATGATTTCACAGAACACAAAGAAGTTTCTCAGAAAGCTTCTTTGTCTTTCTTATCGGAGGATATTTCCTTTGGTCTTATAGTCTCCAAAGGGATCCGAAATATCTGTTCTCAGATTCCACAGAAATACGGCAGGCAAAGAGATCCACGAAATACAGATGTAACTCTGTGAGATGAATTAACAGAACACTAAGCAGTTTCTCATAAAGCTTCTTTCCAGATTTCATGTGAGGATATTTCCTTTTTCACCATAGCCCTCTAAGGGCTTCCAAATGTCACTTTACAAATTCCACAAGATCTGTCTTAGTGAAAGGCTTCTTGAGGGTAAAGCTATAACTCTGTGAGTTGATTTCACCGAACACAAAGAAGTTTCTCAGAAAGCTTCTTTCTCTTTGTTATCGGAGGATATTTCCTTTGGCCCTATAGTCTCGAAAGGGATCCGAAATATCTGTTCTCAGATTCCACAGAAATAAGGCTAGCAAAGTGATTCACGAAATACAGATGTAACTCTGTGAGATGAATTAACAGAACACTAAGCAGATTCTCAGAAAACTTCTTTCCAGATTTCATCTGAGGATATTTCCTTTTTCACCATAGCCCTCTGTGGGCTTCCAAATATCACTTTGCTAATTACACAAGAACTGTCTTAGCGAAAGGTTTCTTGAAGGGAAGGCGTAACTCTGTGAGATGATTTCACAGAACACAAAGAAGTTTCTCAGAAAGCTTCTTTGTCTTTGTTATCAGAGGATATTTCCTTTGGCCCTATAGTCTCCAAAGGGATCCGAAATATCTGTTCTCAGATTCCACAGAAATAAGGCTAGCAAAGAGATCCACGAATACAGATGTAACTCTGTGAGATGAATTAACAGAACACTAAGCAGTTTCTCAGAAAGCTTCTTTCCTGATTTCATCTGAGGATATTTCCTTTTTCACCATAGCACTCTAAGGGCTTCCGAATATCAGTTTGCCAATTCCACAAGAACTGTCTTAGCGAAAGGCTTCTTGAGGCGAAAGCTGTAACTCTGTGAGATGATTTCACAGAACACAAAGAAGTTTCTCAGAAAGCTTCTTTGTCTTTGTTATCGGAGGACATTTCCTTGGCCCTATAGTCTCCAAAGGGATCCGAAATATCTGTTCTCAGATTCCACAGAAATAAGTCTAGCAAAGAGATCCACGAAATACAGATGTAACTCTGTAAGATGAATTAACAGAACACTAAGCAGTTTCTCAGAAAGATTCTTTCCAGATTTCATCTGAGGATATTTCCTTTTTCACCAGAGCCTCTATGGGCTTCCAAATATCACTTTGCTAATTCCACAAGAATTGTCTAAGCGAAAGGCTTCTTGAGGTGAAAGCTATAGCTCTGTGAGATGATTTCACAGAACACAAAGAAGTTTCTCAGAAAGCTTCTTTCTCTTTGTTATCGGAGGATATTTCCTTCGGCCCTCTAGTCTCCAAAGGCATCCGAAATATCTGTTCTCAGATTCCACAGAAATAAGGCTAGCAAAGAGATCCACGAAATACAGATGTAACACTGTGAGATGAATTAACAGAACAGTAAGCAGTTTCTCAGAAAGCTTCTTTCCATATTTCATCTGAGGATATTTTCTTTTTCAACCTAGCCCTCTACGGGCTTCCAAATATCACTTTGCCAATTCCACAAGAACTGTCTCAGCGAAAGGCTTCTTGAGGGGAAAGCTGTAACTCTGTGAGATGATTTCACAGAACACAAAGAAGTTTTTCAGAAAGCTTCTTTCTCTTAGTTATCGGAGGATATTTCCTTTGCCCCTATAGTCTCCAAAGGGATCCGAAATATCTGTTCTCAGATTCCACAGAAATAAGGCTAGCATAGAGATCCACGAAATACAGATGTAACGCTGTGAGATGAATTAACAGAACACTAAGCAGTTAATCAGAAAGCTTCTTTCTAGATTTCATCTGAGGTTATTTCCTTTTTCACCATAGCCCTCTATGGGCTTCCAAATATCACTTTGTGAATTCCAAGCTTCTTTCCAGATTTCATCTGAGGATATTTCCTTTTTCACCAGAGCCTCTGTGGGCTTCCAAAGATCACTTTGCCAATTCCACCAGAACTGTCTTAGCGAAAGGCTTCTTGTGGGGAAAGCTGTAACTCTGTGAGATGACTTCAAAGAACACAAAGAGGTTTCTTAGAAAACTTCTTTCTCTTGGCTATCGGAGGATATTTCCTTTGGCCCTATAGTCTCCAAAGGGATCCGAAATATCTGTTCTCAGATTCCACAGAAATAAGGCTAGCAAAGAGATCCACGAAATACAGATGTAACTCTGTGAGATGAATTAACAGAACACTAAGCAGTTTTTCAGAAAGCTTCTTTCCAGATTTCATCTGAGGTCATTTCCTTTTTCACCATAGCCCTCTATGGGCTTCCAAATATCACTTTGCCAATTCCACATGAACTGTCTTAGCGAAAGGCTTCTTGAGGGGAAAGCTGTAACTCTGTGAGACGATTTCACCGAACACAAAGAAGTTTCTCAGAAAGCTTCTTTCTCTTTGTTATCAGAGGATATTTCCTTTGGCCCTATACTCTCCAAAGGGATCCGAAATATCTGTTCTCAGATTCCACAGAAATTAGGCTAGCAAAGAGATCCACGAAATACAGTTGTAACTCTGTGAGATGAATTAACAGAACGCTAAGCAGTTTCTCAGAAAGCTTCTTTCCAGATTTCATCTGAGGATATTTCCTTTTTCACCAAAGACCTCTATGCGCTTCCAAATATAACTTTGCAAATTCCACAAGATCTATCTTAGGAAAAGGCTTCTTGAGGGGAAAGCTGTAACTCTGTGAGGTGATATCTCCGAACACAAAGAAGTTTCTCAGAGAGCTTCTTTCTCTTTGTTATCGGAGGTTATTTCCTTTGGCCTTATAGTCTCCAAAGGGATCCGAAATATCTGTTCTCAGATTCCACAGAAATAAGGCTAGCAAAGAAATTCACGAAATACAGATGTAACACTGTGAGATGAATTAACAGAACAATAAGCAGATTCTCAGAAAGCTTCTTTCCAGATTTCATCTGATTGTATTTCCTTTTTCACCGTAGCCCTCTAAGGGCTTCCAAATATCACTTTGCAAATTCCACAAGAACTGTCTTAGCGAAAGGCTTCTTGAGGGGAAAGCTGTAACTCTGTGAGATGATTTCACAGAACACAAAGAAGTTTCTCAGAAAGCTTCTTTCTCTTTGTTATCGGAAGATATTTCCTTCGGCCCTATAGTCTCCAAAGGGTTCCGAAATATCTGTTCTCAGATTCCACAGAAATAAGGCTAGCAAAGAGATCCACGAAATACAGATGTAACTCTGTGAGATGAATTAACAGAACACTAAGCAGGTTCTCAGAAATCTTCTTTCCAGATTTCATCTGAGGTTATTTACTTATTCACGATAGCGCTCTATGGGCTTCCAAATATCACTCAGCCAATTCCACAAAACTGTCTTAGCGAAAGGCTTCTTGAAGGGAAAGCGTAACTCTGTGAGATGATTTCACAGAACACAAAGAAGTTTCTCAGAGAGCTTCTTTGTCTTTGTTATCGGAGGATATTTCCTTTGGCCCTATACTCTCCAAAGGGATCCGAAATATCTGTTCTCAGATTCCACTGAAATTAGGCTAGCAAAGAGATCAACGAAATAGAGATGTAACTCTGTGAGATGAATTAACAGAACACTAAGCAGTTTCTCAGAAAGCTTCTTTCCAGGTTGCATCTGAGGATATTTCCTTTTTCACCATAGCCCTCTAAGGGCTTCCAAATATCAGTTTGCCAATTCCACAAGAACTGTCTCAGCAAAAGGCTTCTTGAGGGGAAAGCTGTAACTCTGTGAGATGATTTCACCGAACACAAAGAAGTTTCTCAGAAAGCTTCTTTCTCTTTGTTATCGGAGGATATTTCCTTTGGCCTTATAGTCTCCAAAGGGATCCGAAATATCTGTTCTCAGATTCCACAGAAATAAGGCTAGCAAAGAGATCCACGAAATATAGATGTAACTCTGTGAGATGAATTAACTCAACACTAAGCAGTTTCTCAGAAAGCTTCTTTCCATATTGCATCTGTGGATATTTCCTTTTTCACCATAGCCCTCTAAGGGCTTCCAAATATCAGTTTGCCAATTCCACAAGAACTGTCTTAGCAAAAGGCTTCTTGAGGGGAAATCTGTAACTCTGTGAGATGATTTCACCGAACACAAAGAAGTTTCTCAGAAAGCTTCTTTGTCTTTGTTATCGGAGGATATTTCCTTTGGCCCTATAGTCTCCAAAGGGATCCGAAATATCTGTTCTCAGATTCCACAGAAATAAGGCTAGCAAAGTGATTCACGAAATACAGATGTAACTCTGTGAGATGAATTAACAGAACACTAAGCAGATTCTGAGAAAACTTCTTTCCAGATTTCATCTGAGGATATTTCCTTTTTCACCATAGCCCTCTATGGGCTTCCAAATATAACGTTGCCAATTCCACAAGAACTGTCTTAGCGAAAGGCTTCTTGAAGGGAAAGCGTAACTCTGTGAGATGATTTCACAGAACACAAAGAAGTTTCTCAGAAAGCTTCTTTCTCTTTCTTATCGGAGGATATTTCCTTTGGCCCTAACACCTCCAAAGGGATCCGAAATATCTGTTCTCAGATTCCACAGAAATAAGGCTAGCAAAGACATCCACGAAATACAGATGTAACTCTGTGAGATGAATTAACAGAACACTAAGACAGTTTCTCAGAAAGCTTCTTTCCAGATTTCATCTGAGGATATTTCCTTTTTCACCATAGCCCTCTATTGGCTTCCAAATATCACTTTGCCAATTTCACAAGAACTCTCTTAGCGAAAGGCTTCTTCAGGGGAAGGCTGTAACTGTGTGAGATGATTTCACAAAACACAAAGAAGTTTCTCAGGAAGCTTCTTTGTCTTTGTTATCGGAGGATATTTCCTTTGGCCCTATAGACTCCAAAGGGATCCGAAATATCTGTTCTCAGATTCCACAGAAATAAGGCTAGCAAAGAGATCCACGAAATGCAGATGGAACTCTGTGAGATGAATTAACAGAACACTAAGCACTTTCTCAGAAAGCTTCTTTCCAGATTTCATCTGAGGATATTTCCTTTTTCACCATAGCCCTCTTTGGGCTTCCAAATATCACTTTGCCATTTTCACAAGAACTCTCTTAGCGAAAGGCTTCTTCAGGGGAAAGCTGTAACTCTGTGAGATGATTTCACAGAACACAAAGAAGTTTCTCAGAAAGCTTCTTTCTCTTTCTTATCGGAGGATATTTCCTTTGGCCCTATCACCTCCAAAGGGATCCGAAATATCTGTTCTCAGATTCCACAGAAATAAGGCTAGCAAAGACATCCACGAAATACAGATGTAACTCTGTGAGATGAATTAACAGAACACTAAGACAGTTTCTCAGAAAGCTTCTTTCCAGATTTCATCTGAGGATATTTCCTTTTTCACCATAGCCCTCTATTGGCTTCCAAATATCACTTTGCCAATTTCACAAGAACTCTCTTAGCGAAAGGCTTCTTCAGGGGAAGGCTGTAACTGTGTGAGATGATTTCACAAAACACAAAGAAGTTTCTCAGGAAGCTTCTTTGTCTTTGTTATCGGAGGATATTTCCTTTGGCCCTATAGACTCCAAAGGGATCCGAAATATCTGTTCTCAGATTCCACAGAAATAAGGCTAGCAAAGAGATTCACGAAATGCAGATGGAACTCTGTGAGATGAATTAACAGAACACTAAGCACTTTCTCAGAAAGCTTCTTTCCAGATTTCATCTGAGGATATTTCCTTTTTCACCATAGCCCTCTTTGGGCTTCCAAATATCACTTTGCCATTTTCACAAGAACTCTCTTAGCGAAAGGCTTCTTCAGGGGAAAGCTGTAACTCTGTGAGATGATTTCACAGAACACAAAGAAGTTTCTCAGAAAGCTTCTTTGTCTTTGATATCGGAGGATATTTCCTTTGGGCCTATAGTCTCCAAAGGGATCCGAAATATCTGTTCTCAGATTCCACAGAAATTAGGCTAGCAAGGAGATCCACGAAATACAGATGTAACTCTGTGAGATGAAGTAACAGAACACTAAGCATTTTCTCAGAAAGCTTCTTTCCAGATTTCATCTGAGGATATTTCTTTTTTCACCGTAGCCCTCTATGTGCTTCCAAATATCACTTTGCCAATTCCACAGGAAGTGTCTTAGCGAAAGGCTTCTTCAGGGGAAAGCTGTAACACTGTGAGATGATTTCACAGAACACAAAGAAGTTTCTCAGAAAGCTTCTTTGTCTTTGTTATCGGAGGATATTTCCTTTGGCCTTATAGTCTCCAAAGGGATCCGAAATATCTGTTCCTAGATTTCACAGAAATAAGGCTAGCAAAGAGATCTACGAAACACAGATGTAACTCTGTGAGACGAATTAACAGAACACTAAGCAGTTTCTCAGAAAGCTTCTTTCCAGATTTCATCTGAGGTTATTTCCTTTTTCACCATAGCCCTCTATGGGCTTCCAAATATCACTTTGCCAATTCCACAAGAACTGTCTTAGCGAAAGGATTCTTGAAGAGAAGGCGTAATTCTGTGAGATTATTTCACAGAACACAAAGAAGTTTCTCAGAAAGCTTCTTTCTCATTGTTATCGGAGGATATTTCCTTTGGCCCCATAGTCTCCAAAGGGATCCGAAATATCTGTTCTCAGATTCCACAGAAATTAAGCTAGCAAAGAGATCCACGAAATACAGATGTAACTTTGTGAGATGAATTAACAGAACACTAAGCAGTTTCTCAGAAAGCTTCTTTCCAGATTTCATCTCAGGATATTTCCTTTTTCACCAGAGCCTCTATGGGCTTCCAAATATCACTTTGCTAATTCCACAAGAACTGTCTTAGCGAAAGTCTTCTGGAGGGGAAAGCTGTAACTCTGTGAGATGATTTCAAAGAACAGAAAGAAGTTTCTCAGAAAGCTTCTTTCTCTTTGTTATCAGAGGATATTTCCTTTGGCACTATTGTCTCCAAAGGGATCCAAAATATCTGTTCCCAGATTCCACAGAAATAAGGCTAGCAAACAGATCCACGAAATACAGATGTAACTCTGTAAGATGAATTAACAGAACACTAAGCAGTTTCTCAAAAAGCTGTTTTCCAGATTTCATCTGAGGATATTGCCTTTTTCAACATAGCCCTCTAGGGACTTCCAAATATCAGTTTGCCAATTCCACAAGAACTCTCTTAGCGAAAGGCTTCTTGAGGGGAAAGCTGTAACACCGTGAGATGATTTCACCGAACACAAAGAAGTTTCTCAGAAAGCTTCTTTGTCTTTGTTATCGGAGGATATTTCCGTTGGCCCTATAACCTGCAAAGGGATCCGAAATATCTGTTCTCAGATTCCACAGAAATAAGGCTCGCAAAGACATCCATGAAATACAGATGTAAATCTGTGAGATGAATTAACAGAACACTAAGCAGTTTCTCAGAAAGCTTCTTTCCAGATTTCATCTGAGGATATTTCCTTTTTCACCGTAGCCTTCTATGGGCTTCCAAATATCACTTTGCCAATTCCACAAGAACTGTCTTAGCGAAAGGCTTCTTGAAGGGAAAGCGTTACTCTGTGAGATGATTTCACAGAACACAAAGAAGTTTCTCTGAAAGCTTCTTTCTCTTTCTTATCGGAGGATATTTCCTTTGGCCCTATGACCTCCAAAGGGATCCGAAATATCTGTTCTCAGATTCCACAGAAATAAGGCTAGCAAAGAGATCCACGAAATGCAGATGGAACTCTGTGAGATGAATTAACAGAACACTAAGCACTTTCTCAGAGCTTCTTTCCAGATTTCATCTCAGGATATTTCTTTTTTCACCATAGTCCTCTTTGGGCTTCCAAATATCACTTTACCATTTATACAAGAACTCTCTTAGCGAAAGGCTTCTTGAGGGGAAAGCTGTAACTCTGTGAGATGATTTCACAGAACACAAAGAAGTTTCTCAGAAAGCTTCTTTCTCTTTGTTATCAGAGGATATTTCCTTTGGCCCTATAGTCTCCAAAGGGATCCAAAATATCTGTTCTCAGATTCCACAGAAATAAGGCTAGCAAAGAGATCAACGAAATACAGATGTAACTCTGTGAGATGAATTAACAGAACACTAAGCAGTTTCTCAAAAAGCTGCTTTCCAGATTTCATCTGAGGATATTGCCTTTTTCAACATAGCCCTCTAGGGGCTTCCAAATATCACTTTGCCAATTCCACAAGAACTCTCTTAGCGAAAGGCTTCTTGAGGGGAAAGCTGTAACACCGTGAGATGATTTCACCGTACACAAAGAAGTTTCTCAGAAAGCTTCTTTCTCTTTGTTATCGGAGGATATTTCCTTTGGCCCAATAATCTCCAAAGGGATCCGAAATATCTGTTCTCAGATTCCACAGAAATAAGGCTAGCAAAGACATCCACGAAATACAGATGTAAATCTGTGAGATGAATTAACAGAACACTAAGCAGTTTCTTAGAAATCTTCTTTCCAGATTTCATCTCAGGATATTTCCTTTTTCACCAGAGCCTCTATGGGCTTCCAAATATCACTTTGCTAATTCCACAAGAACTGTCTTAGCGAAAGGCTTCTTGAGGGGAAAGCTGTAACTCTGTGAGATGATTTCACAGAACACAAAGAAGTTTCTCAGAAAGCTTCTTTCTCTTTGTTATCAGAGGATATTTCCTTTGGCCCTATAGTCTCCAAAGGGATCCAAAATATCTGTTCTCAGATTCCACAGAAATAAGGCTAGCAAAGTGATCCACGAAATATAGATGTAATTCTGTGAGATGACTTAACAGAATACTAAGCAGTTTCTCAGAAAGCTTCTTTCCAGATTGCATCAGAGGATATTTCCTTTTTCACCATAGCCCTCTAAGGGCTTCCAAATATCAGTTTGCCAATTCCACAAGAACTGTCTTAGCGAAAGGCTTCTTGAGGCGAAAGCTGTAACTCTGTGAGTTGATTTCACAGAACACAAAGAAGTTTCTCAGAAAGCTTCTTTGTCTTTGTTATCGGAGTATATTTCCTTTGGCCCTATAGTCTCCAAAGGGATCCGAAATATCTGTTCTCAGATTCCACAGAAATAAGGCTAGCAAAGGGATCCACGAAATACAGACGTAACTCTGTGAGATGTATTAACAGAACACTAAGCAGTTTCTCAGAAACTTCTTTCCAGATTTCATCTGAGGTTATTTACTTTTTCACGATAGCCCTCTATGGGATTCCAAATATCACTTAGCCAATTCCACAAAACTGTCTTAGCGAAAGGCTTCTTGAAGGGAAAGCGTAGCTCTGTGAGATGATTTCACAAAACACAAAGAAGTTTCTCAGAAAGCTTCTTTCTCTTTGTTATCGGAGGATATTTCCTTTGGCCCTATAACCTCCAAAGGGATCCGAAATATCTGTTCTCAGATTCCACAGAAATAAGGCTAGCAAAGACATCCACGAAATACAGATGTAACTCTGTGAGATGAATTAACAGAACACTAAGACAGTTTCTCAGAAAGCTTCTTTCCAGATTTCATCTGAGGATATTTCCTTTTTCGCCATAGCCCTCTATGGGCTTCCAAATATCACTTTGCCAATTTCACAAGAACTCTCTTAGCGAAAGGCTTCTTCAGGGGAAAGCTGTAACTCTGTGAGATGATTTCACAAAACACAAAGAAGTTTCTCAGAAAGCTTCTTTCTCTTTGTTATCGGAGGATATTTCCTTTGGCCCTATAGACTCCAAAGGGATCCGAAATATCTGTTCCCAGATTCCACAGAAATAAGGCTAGCAAAGTGATTCACGAAATACAGATGTAACTCTGTGAGATGAATTAACAGAACTCTAAGCAGATTCTGAGAAAACTTCTTTCCAGATTTCATCTGAGGATATTTCCTTTTTCACCATAGCCCTCTATGGGCTTCCAAATATCACGTTGCCAATTCCACAAGAACTGTCTTAGCCAAAGGCTGCTTGAAGGGAAAGCGTAACTCTGTGAGATGATTTCACAGTACACAAAGAAGTTTCTCAGAAAGCTTCTTTCTCTTTCTTATCGGAGGATATTTCCTTTGGCCCTATAACCTCCAAAGGGATCTGAAATATCTGTTCTCAGATTCCACAGAAATAAGGCTGGAAAAGAGATCCACGAAATGCAGATGGAACTCTGTGAGATGAATTAACAGAACACTAAGCACTTTCTCAGAAAGCTTCTTTCCAGATTTCATCTGAGGATATTTCCTTTTTCACCATAGCCCTCTTTGGGCTTCCAAATATCACTTTGCCATTTTCACAAGAACTCTCTTAGCGAAAGGCTTCTTCAGGGGAAAGCTGTAACTCTGTGAGATGATTTCACAGAACACAAAGAAGTTTCTCAGAAAGCTTCTCTGTCTTTGATATCGGAGGATATTTCCTTTGGCCCTATAGTCTCCAAAGGGATCCGAAATATCTGTTCTCAGATTCCACAGAAATTAGGCTAGCAAAGAGATCCACGAAATACAGATGTAACTCTGTGAGATGAATTAACAGAACACTAAGCAGTTTCTCATAAAGCTTCTTTCCAGAATTCATCTGAGGATATTTCCTTTTTCACCATAGCCCTCTAAGGGCTTCCAAATATCAGTTTGCCAATTCCACAAGAGCTGTCTTAGCAAAAGGCTTCTTGAGGGGAAATCTGTAACTCTGTGAGATGATTTCACCGAACACAAAGAAGTTTCTCAGAAAGCTTCTTTCTCTTTGTTATCGGAGGATATTTCCTTTGGCCCTATAGTCTCCAAAGGGATCTGAAATATCTGTTCTCAGATTCCACAGAAATAAGGCTAGCAAAGTGATTCACGAAATACAGATGTAACTCTGTGAGATGAATTAACAGAACACTAAGCAGATTCTCAGAAAACTTCTTTCCAGATTTCATCTGAGGATATTTCCTTTTTCACCATAGCCCTCTATGGGCTTCCAAATATCACTTTGCCAATTCCACAAGATCTGTCTTAGCGAAAGGCTTCTTGAAGGGAAAGCGTAACTATGTGAGATGATTTCACAGAACACAAAGAAGTTTCTCAGAAAGCTTCTTTCTCTTTCTTATCGGAGGATATTTCCTTTGGCCCTATAACCTCCAAAGGGATCCGAAATATCTGTTCTCAGATTCCACAGAAATAAGGCTAGCAAAGACATCCACGAAATACAGATGTAACTCTGTGAGATGAATTAACAGAACACTAAGACAGTTTCTCAGAAAGCTTCTTTCCAGATTTCATCTGAGGATATTTCCTTTTTTACCATAGCCCTCTAAGGGCTTCCTAATATCAGTTTGCCAATCCCACAAGAACTGTCTTAGCGAAAGGCTTCTTGAGGCGAAAGCTGTAACTCTGTGAGATGATTTCACAGAACACAAAGAAGTTTCTCAGAAAGCTTCTTTGTCTTTGTTATCGGCGGATATTTCCTTTGGCCTTATTGTCTCCAAAGGGATCCGAAATATCTGTTCTCAGATTCCACAGAAATAAGGCTAGCAAAGAGATCCACGAAATATAGATGTAATTCTGTGAGATGAATTAACAGAATACTAAGCAGTTTCTCAGAAAGCTTCTTTCCAGATTGCATCAGAGGATATTTCCTTTTTCACCATAGCCCTCTAAGGGCTTCCAAATATCAGTTTGCCAATTCCACAAGAACTGTCTTAGCGAAAGGCTTCTTGAGGCGAAAGCTGTAACTCTGTGAGATGATTTCACAGAACACAAAGAAGTTTCTCAGAAAGCTTCTTTGTCTTTGTTATCGGAGTATATTTCCTTTGGCCCTATAGTCTCCAAAGGGATCCGAAATATCTGTTCTCAGATTCCACAGAAATAAGGCTAGCAAAGGGATCCACGAAATACAGACGTAACTCTGTTAGATGAATTAACAGAACACTAAGCAGTTTCTCAGAAAACTTCTTTCCAGATTTCATCTGAGGTTATTTCCTTTTTCACAATAGCCCTCTATGGGATTCCAAATATCACTTAGCCAATTCCACAAAACTGTCTTAGCGAAAGGCTTCTTGAAGGGAAAGCGTAGCTCTGTGAGATGATTTCACAAAACACAAAGAAGTTTCTCAGAAAGCTTCTTTCTCTTTGTTATCGGAGGATATTTCCTTTGGCCCTATAGTCTCCAAAGGGATCCGAAATATCTGTTTTCAGATTCCACAGAAATAAGGCTAGCAAAGAGATCCACGAAATACAGATGTAACTCTGTGAGATGAATTAACAGAACACTAAGAAGTTTCTCAGAAAGCTTCTTTCCAGATTTCATCTGAGGATATTGCCTTTTTCACCAGAGCATCTATGGGCTTCCAAACATCACTTTGCCAATTCCACAAGAACTGTCTTAGTGAAAGGATTCTTGATGGGAAAGCTGTAACTCTGTGAGGTGATTTCACAGAACACAAAAAAGTTTCTCAGAAAGCTTCTTTCTCTTTGTTATCGGAGGATATTTCCTTCGGCCCTATAGTCTCCAAGGGGATCCGAAATATCTGTTCTCAGATTCCACAGATAAGGCTAGCAAAGAAATCCACGAAATACAGATGTAACCCTGTGAGATGAATTAACAGAACACTAAGCAGTTTCTCAGAAAGCTTCTTTCCGGATTTCATCTGAGGATATTTCCTTTTGCACCATAGCCCTCTATGTGCTTCCAAATATCACTTTGCCAATTCCACAAGAACTGTCTTAGCCAAAGGCTTCTTGAGGGGGAAGCTGTAACTCTGTGAGATGATTTCACAGAACACAAAGAAGTTTCTCAGAAAGCTTCTTTCTCTTTGTTATCGGAGGATATTTCCTTCGGCCCTATCGTCTCCAAAGGGATCTGAAATATCTGTTATCAGATTCCACAGAAATAAGGCTAGCAAAGATATCCACGAAATACAGATGTAACTCTGTGAGATGAATTAACACAACACTAAGCAGTTTCTCAGAAAGCTTCTTTCCAGATTTCATCTGAGGATATTTTCTTTTTCATCATAGCCCTCTATGGGCTTCCAAATAACACTTTGCCAATTTCACAAGAACTGGCTTACCGAAAGGCTTCTTGCGGGGAAAGCTGTAACTCTGTGAGATGATTTCAGAGAACACAAAGGAGTTTCTCAGAAAGCATCTTTGTCTTTGTTATCGGAGGATATTTCCTTTGGTCCTATAGTCTCCCAAGGGATCCGAAATATCTGTTCTCAGATTCCACAGAAATAAGGCTAGCATTGAAATCCACGAAATACAGATGTAACTCTGTGAGATGAGTTAACAGAACACTAAGCAGTTTCTCAGAAAGCTTCTTTACAGATTTCATCTGAGAATATTTGCTTTTTCACCGTAGCCCTCTATGGCCTTCCAAATATCACTTTGCTCATTCCACAAGTACTGTCTCAGCGAAAGCCTTCTTGAGGGGAAAGCTGTAACTCAGTGAGATGATTTCACCGAACACAAAGAAGTTTCTCAGAAAGCTTCTTTCCCTTTGTTATCAGAGGATATTTCCTTTGGCCCTATACTCTCCAAAGGGATCCAAAATATCTGTTCTCGGATTCCAGAGAAATAAGGCTAGCAAAGAGATCCACGAAATGCAGATGTAACTCTCTGAGATGAATTAACAGAACACTAAGCAGTTTCTCAAAAAGCTTCTTTCCGGATTTCATCTGAGGATATAGCCTTTTCCACCATAGCCCTCTAAGGGCTTCCAAATATCAGTTTGCCAATTCCACAAGAACTGTCTTAGCGAAAGGCTTCTTGAGGCGAAACCTGTAACTCTGTGAGATGATTTCACATAACACAAAGAAGTTTCTCAGAAAGCTTCTTTGTCTTTGTTATCAGAGGATATTTCCTTTGGCCCTATAGTCTCCAAAGGGATCTGAAATATCTGTTCTCAGATTCCACAGAAATAAGGCTAGCAAAGAGATCCACGAAATACAGATGTAACTCTGTGAGATGAATTAACAGAACACTAAGCAGTTTCTCAAAAAGCTGCTTTCCAGATTTCATCTGAGGATATTGCCTTTTTCAACATAGCCCTCTAGGGGCTTCCAAATATCACTTTGCCAATTCCACAAGAACTCTCTTAGCGAAAGGCTTCTTGAGGGGAAAGCTGTAACACCGTGAGATGATTTCACCGAACACAAAGAAGTTTCTCAGAAAGCTTCTTTCTCTTTGTTATCGGAGGATATTTCCTTTGGCCCTATAATCTCCAAAGGGATCCGAAATATCTTTTCTCAGATTCCACAGAAATAAGGCTAGCAAAGACATCCACGAAATACAGATGTAAATCTGTGAGATGAATCAACAGAACACTACGCAGTTTCTTAGAAAGCTTCTTTCCAGATTTCATCTGAGGATATTTCCTTTTTCACCGTAGTCCTCTATGGGCTTCCAAATATCACTTTGCCAATTTCACAAGAACTCTCTTAGCGAAAGGCTTCTTCAGGGGAAAGCTGTAACTCTGTGAGATGATTTCACAGAACACACAGAAGTTTCTCAGAAAGCTTCTTTGTCTTTGTTATCGGAGGATATTTCCTTTGGCCCTATAGTCTCCAAAGGGATCCGAAATATCTGTTCTCAGATTCCACAAAAATACGGCTAGCAAAGAGATCCACGAAATACAGATGTAACTCTGTGAGATGTATTAACAGAACACTAAGCAGTTTCTCAGAAAGCTTCTTTCCAGATTTCATCTGAGGATATTTCCTTTTTCACCATAGCCCTCTAAGGGCTTCCAAATATCAGTTTGCCAATTCCACAAGAACTGTCTTAGCGAAAGGCTTCTTGAGGCGAAAGCTGTAACTCTGTGAGATGATTTCACAGAACACAAAGAAGTTTCTCAGAAAGCTTCTTTGTCTTTGTTATCGGAGTATATTTCCTTTGGCCCTATAGTCTCCAAAGGGATCTGAAATATCTGTTCTCAGATTCCACAGAAATAAGGCTAGAAAAGGGATCCACGAAATACAGATGTAACTCTGTGAGATGAATTAACAGAACACTAAGCAGTTTCTCAGAAAACTTCTTTCCAGATTTCATCTGAGGTTATTTCGTTTTTCACGATAGCCCTCTATGGGATTCCAAATATCACTTAGCCATTCCACAAAACTGTCTTAGCGAAAGGCTTCTTGAAGGGAAAGCATAGCTCTGTGAGATGATTTCACAAAACACAAAGAAGTTTCTCAGAAAGCTTCTTTCTCTTTGTTATCGGAGGATATTTCCTTTGGCCCTTTAACCTCCAAAGGGATCCGAAATATCTGTTCTCAGATTCCACAGAAATAAGGCTAGCAAAGAGATCCACGAAATATAGATGTAACTCTGTGTGATGAATTAACAGAACACTAAGCAGTTTCTCAGAAAGCTTCTTTCCAGATTGCATCTGAGGATATTTCCTTTTTCACCATAGCACTCTAAGGGATTCCAAATATCAGTTTGCCAATTCCACAAGAACTGTCTTAGCGAAAGGCTTCTTGAGGGGAAGCTGTAACTCTGTGAGATGATTTCACCGAACACAAAGAAGTTTCTCAGAAAGCTTCTTTCTCTTTGTTATCGGAGGATATTTCCTTTGTCCCTATATTCTCCAAAGGGATCAGAAATCTCTGTTCTCAGATTCCACAGAAATACGGCTAGCAAAGAGATGCATGAAATACAGATGTAACTCTGTGAGATGAATTAAGAGAACACTAAGCAGTTTCTCAGAAAGCTTCTTTCCAGATTTCATCTGAGGATATTTCCTTTTTCACCATAGCCCTCTATGGGCTTCCAAATATCACTTTGCCATTACGCAAGAACTGTCTTAGAGAACGGCTTCTTGAGGGGAAAGCTGTAACTCTGTGAGATGATTTCACTGAACACAAAGAAGTTTCTCAGAAAGCTTCTTTCTCTTTGATATCGGAGGATATTTCCTTTGGCCCTATAGTCTCCAAAGGGATCTGAAATATCTGTTCTCAGATTCCACAGAAATTAGGCTAGCAAAGAGATCCACGAAATACAGATATAACTCTGTGAGATGAATTAACAGAACACTAAGCAGTTTCTCATAAAGCTTCTTTCCAGATTTCATGTGAGGATATTTCCTTTTTCACCATAGCCCTCTAAGGGCTTCCAAATATCACTTTACAAATTCCACAAGATCTGTCTTAGGGAAAGGCTACTTGAGGGTAAAGCTGTAACTCTGTGAGTTGATTTCACCGAACACAAAGAAGTTTCTCAGAAAGCTTCTTTCTCTTTGTTATCAGAGGATATTTCCTTTGGCCCTATAGTCTCCAAAGGGATCCGAAATATCTGTTCTCAGATTCCACAGAAATAAGGCGAGCAAAGTGATTCACGAAATACAGATGTAACTCTGTGAGATGAATTAACAGAACACTAAGCAGTTTCTCAGAAAGTTTTTTTCCACATTTCATCTGGGGATATTTCCTTTTTCACCATATCCCTCTAAGGGCTTCCAAATATCCCTTAGCCAATTCTAAAAGAACTGTCTTAGCGAAACGCTTCTTGAAGGGAAAGCTGTAACTCTGTGAGATGATTTCACAGAACACAAGGAAGTTTCTCAGAAAGCTTCTTTCTCTTTGTTATCGGAGGATATTTCTTTTGGCCCTATTGTCTCCAAAGGGATCCGAAATAACTGTTCTCCGATTCCACAGAAATAAGGCTAGCAAAGAGATCCAAGAAATACAGATGTAACTCTGTGAGATGAATTAACAGAACACTAAGCAGTTTCTCAGAAAGCTTCTTTCCAGATTTCATCTGAGGATATTTCCTTTTTCGCCATAGCCCTCTATGGGCTTCCAAATATCACTTTTCCAATTCCACAAGAACTGTCTTAACGAAAGTCTTCTTGCGGGTAGAGCTGTGACTGTGTGAGATGATTTCACAGAAGACAAAGAAGTTTCTCAGAAAGCTTCTTTCTCTTTGTTATCGGAGGATATTTCCTTTGACCCTATAGTCTCCAAAGGGATCCGAAATATCTGTTCTCAGATTCCACAGAAATTAGGCTAGCAAAGAGATCCACGAAATACAGATGTAACTCTGTGAGATGAATTAACAGAACACCAAGCAGTTTCTCAGAAAGCTTGTTTCCAGATTTCATCTGAGGATATTTTCTTTTTCACCATAGCCCTCTATGGGCTTCCAAATATCAATCTGCAAATTCCACAAGAACTGTCTTAGCGAAAGGCTTCTTGAGGGGAAAGCTGTAACTCTGTGAGATGATTTCACAGAACACGAAGAAGTTTCTCAGAAAGCTTCTTTCTCTTTGTTATCGGAGGGTATTTCCTTTGGCCCTATAGTCTCCAAAGGGATCCGAAATATCAGTTCTCAGATTCCACAGAAAAAAGGCTAACAAAGACTTCCACGAAATACAGATGTAACTCTGTGAGATGAACTAACAGAACACTAAGCAGTTTACCAGAAAGCTTCTTTCCAGATTTCATCTGAGGATATTTCCTTTTTCACCATAGCCCTCTATGGCCTTCCAAATATCACTTTGCCAATTCCACAAGAACTGTCTTAGCGAAAGGCTTCTTGAAGGGAAAGCTGTAACTCTGTGAGATGATTTCAGAGAACACAAAGAAGTTTCTCAGAAAGCTTCTTTCTCTTTGTTATCTGAGGATATTTCCTTTGGCCCTATAGAATCCAAAGGGGTCCGAAATATCTGTTCTCAGATTCCACAGAAATACGGCTAGCAAAGAGATCCATGAAATACAGATGTAACTCTGTGAGATGAATTAACAGAACACTAACCAGTTTCTCAGAAAGCTTCTTTCCAGATTTCATCTGAGGATATTTCCTTTTTCACCATCGCCCTCTATGGGCTTCCAAATATCACTTTGCCAATTCCACAAGAACTGTCTTAGCGAAAGGCTTCTTGAGGGGAAAGCTGTAACTCTGTGAGGTGATTTCACAGAACACAAAGAAGTTTCTCAGAAAGCTTCTTTCTCTTTGTTATCGGAAGATATTTCCTTTGGCCCTACAGTCTCCAAAGTGATCCGAAATATCTGTTCTCAGATTCCACTGAAATAAGGCTAGAAAAGAGATCCACGAAATACAGATGTAACTCTGTGAGATGAATTAACAGAACACCAAGCAGTTTCTCAGAAAGCTTCTTTCCAGATTTGATCTGAGGATATTTTCATTTTCACCATAGCCCTCTATGGGCTTCCAAATATCACTTTGCAAATTCCACAAGGACTGTCTTAGCGAAAGACTTCTTGAGGGGAAAGCTGTAACTCTGTGAGATGATTTCACAGAACACAAAGTAGTTTCTCAGAAAGCTTCTTTCTGTTTGTTATCGGAGGATATTTCCTTTGGCCCTATAGTCTCCAAAGGGATCCGAAATATCTGTTCTCAGATTCCACAGAAATGAGGCTAGTAAAGAGATCCACGAAATACAGATGTAACTCTGTGAGATGAATTAACAGAACACTAAGCAGTTTCTCAAAAAACTTCTTTAAAGATTTCATCTGAGGATATTGCCTTTTTCACCAGAGCCTCTAAGGGCTTCCAAATATCACTTTGCCAATTCCACCAGAACTGTCTTATAGAAAGACTTCTTGAGGGGAAAGCTGTAACTCTGTGAGATGATTGCTCCGAACACAAAGAAGTTTCTCAGAAAGCTTCTTTCTCTTTGTTATCGGAGGATAATTCCTTTGGCCTTATAATCTCCAAAGGGATCCGAAATATCTGTTCTCAGATTTCATAGAAATAAGGCTAGCAAAGAGATCCACGAAATACAGATGTAACTCTGTGAGATGAATTAACAGAACCCTAAGCAGTTTCTCAGAAAGCTTCTTTCCAGATTTCATCTGAGGATATTTCCTTTTTCACCCTAGCACTCTATGGGCTTCCAAATATCACTTTGCCAATTCCAGAAGAACTGTCTTAGAGAAAGGCTTCTTGAGGTTTAATCTGTAACTCTGTGAGATGATTTCACAGAACACAAAGAAGTTTCTCAGAAAGCTTCTTTCTCTTTGTTATCGGAGGATATTTCCTTCGGCCCTATCGTCACCAAAGGGATCCGAAATATCTGTTCTCAGATTCCACAGAAATAAGGGTAGCAAAGAGATCCACGAAATACAGATGTAACTCTGTGAGATGAATTAACAGAACACTAAGCAGTTTCTCAGAAAGCTTCTTTCCAGATTTCATCTGAGGATATTTCCTTTTTCACCATAGCCCTCTATGGCCTTCCAAATAACACATTGCCAATTTCACAAGAACTGTCTTACCGAAAGGCTTCTTGAGGGGAAAGCTGTAACTCTGTGAGATGATTTCAGTAAACACAAAGAAGTTTCTCAGAAAGCTTCTTTCTCTTTGTTATCAGAGGATATTTCCTTTGTCCCTATAGTCTCCAAAGGCATGCGAAATATCTGTTCTCAGATTCCACAGAAATAAGGCTAGCAAAGAGATCCACGAAATGCAGATGTAAGTCTGTGAGATGAATTAACAGAACACTAAGCAGTTTCTCAGAGAGCTTCTTTCCAGATTTCATCTCAGGATATTTCCTTTTTCACCATAGCCCTCTACGGGATTCCAAATATCAATCTGCAAATTCCACAAGAACTGTCTTAGCGAAACGCTCCTTGAGGGGAAAGCTGTAACTCTGTGAGATGATTTCACAAAACACAAAGAAGTTTCTCGGAAAGCTTCTTTCTCTTTGTTATCAGAGGATATTTCCTTTTGTCCTTATAGTCTCCAAAGGGATCCGAAATATCAGTTCTCAGATTCCACAGAAATAAGGCTAGCAAAGAGATCCACGAAATACAGATGTAACTCTGTGAGATGAATTAACAGAACACTAACCAGTTTACCAGAAAGCTTCTTTCCAGATTTCATCTGAGGATATTTCCTTTCTCACCATAGCCCTCTTTGGGCTTCGAAATATCACCTTGCCAATTCCACAAGAACTGTCTTAGCGAAAGGCTTCTTGAGGGGAAAGCTGTAACTCTGTGAGATGATTTCAGAGAACACAAAGGAGTTTCTCAGAAACCTTCTTTCTCTTTGTTATCGGAGGATATTTCCTTTGGCCTTATAGTCTCCAAAGGGATCCGAAATATCTGTTCTCAGATTCCACAGAAATAAGGCTAGCAATGAAATCCACGAAATACAGATGTAACCCTGTGAGATGAATTAACAGAACAGTAAGCTGTTTCTCAGAAAGCTTCTTTCCAGATTTCATCTGAGGATATTTCCTTTTTCACCATAGCCCTCTATGGGCTTCCAAATATCACTTTGCAAATTCCACAAGAACTCTCTTAGCGAAAGGCTTCTTGAGGAGAAAGCTGTAACTCTGTGAGATGATTTCACCGAACACAAAGAAGTTTCTCAGAAAGCTTCTTTCTCTTTGTTATCGGAGGATATTTCCTTTGGCCATATAGAATCCAAAGGGATCAGAAATATCTGTTCTCAGATTCCGCAGAAATACGGCTAGCAAAGAGATCCATGAAATACAGTTGTAACTCTGTGAGATGAATTAACAGAACACTAGGCAGTTTCTCAGAAAGCTTCTTTCCAGATTTCATCTGAGGATATTTCCTTTTTCACCATAACCCTCTATGGGCTTCCAAATATCTCTTTGCCAATTCCACAAGTACTGTCTTAGCGAAAGTCTCCTTGAGGGGAAAGCTGTAACTCTGTGAGATGATTTCACAGAACACAAAGAAGTTTCTCAGAAAGCTTCTTTCTCTATGTTATCGGAGGATATTTCCTTTTGACCTATAGTCTCCAAAGGGATCCGAAATATCTGTTCTCAGATTCCACAGAAATAAGGCTAGAAAAGAGATCCACGAAATACAGATGTAACTCTGTGAGATGAATTAACAGAACACCAAGCAGTTTCTCAGAAAGCTTCTTTCCAGATTTCATCTGAGGATATTTTCATTTTCACCTTAGCCCTCTATGGGCTTCCAAATATCACTTTTCAAATTCCACAAGGACTGTCTTGGCGAAAGACTTCTTGAGGGGAAAGCTGTAACTCTGTGAGATGATTTCACAGAACACAAAGAAGTTTCTCAGAAAGCTTCTTTCTCTATGTTATCGGAGGATATTTCCTTTCGACCTATAGTCTCCAAAGGGATACGAAATATCTGTTCTCAGATTCCACAGAAATAAGGCTAGCAAAGAGATCCACGAAATACAGATGTAACTCTGTGAGATGAATTAACAGAACACCAAGCAGTTTCTCAGAAAGCTTCTTTCCAGATTTCATCTGAGGATATTTTCATTTTCACCATAGCCCTCTATGGGCTTCCAAATATCACTTTTCAAATTCCACAAGGACTGTCTTGGCGAAAGACTTCTTGAGGGGAAAGCTGTAACTCTGTGAGATGATTTCACAGAACACAAAGAAGTTTCTCAGAAAGCTTCTTTCTCTTTGTTATCGGAGGATATTTCCTTTGGCCCTATAATCTCCAAAGGGATCCGAAATATCTGTTCTCAGATTCCACAGAAAAGGCTAGCAAAGAGATCCACGAAATACAGATGTAACTCTGTGAGATGAATTAAGAGAACACTAAGCAGTTTCTCAGAAAGCTTCATTCCAGATTTCATCTGAGGATATTTCCTTTTTCACCATAGCCCTCTATGGGCTTCCAAATATCACTTTGCCAATTCCTCAGGAACTGTCTTAGCCAAAGGCTTCTTGAGGGGGAAGCTGTAACTCTGTGAGATGATTTCACAGAACACAAAGAAGTTTCTCAGAAAGCTTCTTTCTCTTTGTTATAGGAGGATATTTCCTTCGGCCCTATAGTCTCCAAAGGGATCCGAAATATCTGTTCTCAGATTCCACAGATAAGGCTAGCAAAGAGATCCAGGAAATACAGATGTAACTCTGTGAGATGAATTAACAGAACACTAAGCAGTTTCTCAGAAAGCTTCATTCCAGATTTCATCTGAGGATATTTCCTTTTTCACCATAGCCCTCTATGGGCTTCCAAATATCACTTTGCCAATTCCTCAGGAACTGTCTTAGCCAAAGGCTTCTTGAGGGGGAAGCTGTAACTCTGTGAGATGATTTCACTGAACACAAAGAAGTTTCTCAGAAAGCTTCTTTCTCTTTGTTATCGGAGGATATTTCCTTCGGCCCTATCGTCTCCAAAGGGATCCGAAATATCTATTCTCAGATTCCACAGAAATAAGGCTAGCAAAGAGATCCACGAAATACAGATGTAAGACTGTGAGATGAATTAACAGAACACTAAGCAGTTTCTCAGAGAGCTTCTTTCCAGATTTCATCTCAGGATATTTCCATTTTCACCATAGCCCTCTAAGGGATTCCAAATATCAATCTGCAAATTCCACAAGAATTGTCTTAGCGAAACGCTTCTTGAGGGGAAAGCTGTAACTCTGTGAGATGATTTCACAAAACACAAAGAAGTTTCTCGGAAAGCTTCTTTCTCTTTGTTATCAGAGGATATTTCCTTTTGGCCTTATAGTCTCCAAAGGGATCCGAAATATCAGTTCTCAGATTCCACAGAAATAAGGCTAGCAAAGAGATCCACGAAATACAGATGTAACTCTGCGAGATGAATTAACAGAACACTAAGCAGTTTACCAGAAAGCTTCTTTCCAGATTTCATCTGAGGATATTTCCTTTCTCACCATAGCCCTCTATGGGCTTCGAAATATCACTATGCCAATTCCACAAGAACTGTCTTAGCGAAAGGCTTCTTGAGAGGAAAGCTGTAACTCTGTGAGATGATTTCAGAAAACTCAAAGAAGTTTCTCAGAAAGCTTCTTTCTCTTTGTTATCAGAGGATATTTCCTTTGTCCCTATAGTCTCCAAAGGCATGCGAAATATCTGTTCTCAGATTCCACAGAAATAAGGCTAGCAAAGAGATCCACGAAATGCAGATGTAAGTCTGTGAGACGAATTAACAGAACACTAAGCAGTTTCTCAGAGAGCTTCTTTCCAGATTTCATCTCAGGATATTTCCTTTTTCACCATAGCCCTCTATGGGATTCCAAATATCAATCTGCAAATTCCACAAGAACTGTCTTAGCGAAACGCTTCTTGAGGGGAAAGCTGTAACTCTGTGAGATGATTTCACAAAACACAAAGAAGTTTCTCGGAAAGCTTCTTTCTCTTTGTTATCAGAGGATATTTCCTTTTGGCCTTATAGTCTCCAAAGGGATCCGAAATATCAGTTCTCAGATTCCCCAGAAATAAGGCTAGCAAAGAGATCCACGAAATACAGATGTAACTCTGTGAGATGAATTAACAGAACACTAAGCAGTTTACCAGAAAGCTTCTTTCCAGATTTCATCTGAGGATATTTCCTTTCTCACCATAGCCCTCTATGGGCTTCGAAATATCACTTTGCCAATTCCACAAGAACTGTCTTAGCGAAAGGCTTCTTGAGGGGAAAGCTGTAACTCTGTGAGATGATTTCAGAGAACACAAAGAAGTTTCTCAGAAAGCTTCTTTCTCTTTGTTATCGGAGGATATTTCCTTTGGCCCTATAGTCTCCAAAGGGATCCGAAATATCTGTTCTCAGATTCCACAGATAAGGCTAGCAAAGAGATCCACGAAATACAGATGTAACTCTGTGAGATGAATTAACAGAACACTAAGCAGTTTCTCAGAAAGCTTCATTCCAGATTTCATCTGAGGATATTTCCTTTTTCACCATAGCCCTCTATGGGCTTCCAAATCTCACTTTGCCAATTCCTCAGGAACTGTCTTAGCCAAAGGCTTCTTGAGGGGGAAGCTGTAACTCTGTGAGATGATTTCACAGAACACAAAGAAGTTTCTCAGAAAGCTTCTTTCTCTTTGTTATCGGAGGATATTTCCTTCGGCCCTATCGTCTCCAAAGGGATCCGAAATATCTATTCTCAGATTCCACAGAAATAAGGCTAGCAAAGAGATCCACGAAATACAGATGTAACTCTGTGAGATGAATTAACAGAACACTAAGCAGTTTCTCAGAAAGCTTCTTTCCAGATTTCATCTGAGGTTATTTCCTTTTTCACCATAGCCCTCTATGGGCTTCCAAATAACACTTTGCCAAGTTCACAAGAACTGTCTTACCGAAAGGCTTCTTGCGGGGAAAGCTGTAACTCTGTGAGATGATTTCGGAGAACACAAAGAAGTTTCTCAGAAACCTTCTTTCTCTTTGTTATCAGAGGATATTTCCTTTGTCCCTATAGTCTCCAAAGACATGCGAAATATCTGGTCTCAGATTCCACAGAAATAAGGCTAGCAAAGAGATCCACGAAATACAGATGTAAGACTGTGAGATGAATTAACAGAACACTAAGCAGTTTCTCAGAGAGCTTCTTTCCAGATTTCATCTCAGGATATTTCCATTTTCACCATAGCCCTCTAAGGGATTCCAAATATCAATCTGCAAATTCCACAAGAATTGTCTTAGCGAAACGCTTCTTGAGGGGAAATCTGTAACTCTGTGAGATGATTTCACAGAACACAAAGAAGTTTCTCAGAAAGCTTCTTTCTCTTTGTTATCGGAGGATATTTCCTTTGGCCTGTAGTCTCCAAAGGGATCCGAAATATCTGTTCTCAGATTCCACAGAAATAAGGCTAGCAAAGACATCCATGAAATACAGATGTAACTCTGTGAGATGAATTAACAGAACACCAAGCAGTTTCTCAGAAAGCTTCTTTCCAGATTTGATCTGAGGATATTTTCATTTTCACCATAGCCCTCTATGGCCTTCCAAATATCACTTTGCAAATTCCACAAGGACTGTCTTAGCGAAAGACTTCTTGAGGGGAAAGCTGTAACTCTGTGAGATGATTTCACAGAACACAAAGTAGTTTCTCAGAAAGCTTCTTTCTGTTTGTTATCGGAGGATATTTCCTTTGGCCCTATAGTCTCCAAAGGGATCCAAAATATCTGTTCTCAGATTCCACAGAAATGAGGCTAGTAAAGAGATCCACGAAATACAGATGTAACTCTGTGAGATGAATTAACAGAACACTAAGCAGTTTCTCAAAAAACTTCTTTAAAGATTTCATCTGAGGATATTGCCTTTTTCACCAGAGCCTCTAAGGGCTTCCAAATATCACTTTGCCAATTCCACCAGAACTGTCTTATAGAAAGACTTCTTGAGGGGAAAGCTGTAACTCTGTGAGATGATTGCTCCGAACACAAAGAAGTTTCTCAGAAAGCTTCTTTCTCTTTGTTATCGGAGGATAATTCCTTTGGCCTTATAATCTCCAAAGGGATCCGAAATATCTGTTCTCAGATTTCATAGAAATAAGGCTAGCAAAGAGATCCACGAAATACAGATGTAACTCTGTGAGATGAATTAACAGAACCCTAAGCAGTTTCTCAGAAAGCTTCTTTCCAGATTTCATCTGAGGATATTTCCTTTTTCACCCTAGCACTCTATGGGCTTCCAAATATCACTTTGCCAATTCCACAAGAACTGTCTTAGAGAAAGGCTTCTTGAGGTTTAATCTGTAACTCTGTGAGATGATTTCACAGAACACAAAGAAGTTTCTCAGAAAACTTCTTTCTTTGTTATCGGAGGATATTTCCTTCGGCCCTATCGTCTCCAAAGGGATCCGAAATATCTGTTCTCAGATTCCACAGAAATAAGGCTAGCAAAGAGATCCACGAAATACAGATGTAACTCTGTGAGATGAATTAACAGAACACTAAGCAGTTTCTCAGAAAGCTTCTTTCCAGATTTCATCTGAGGATATTTCCTTTTTCACCATAGCCCTCTATGGGCTTCCAAATAACACATTGCCAATTTCACAAGAACTGTCTTACCGAAAGGCTTCTTGCGGGGAAAGCTGTAACTCTGTGAGATGATTTCAGAAAACACAAAGAAGTTTCTCAGAAAGCTTCTTTCTCTTTGTTATCAGAGGATATTTCCTTTGTCCCTATAGTCTCCAAAGGCATGCGAAATATCTGTTCTCAGATTCCACAGAAATAAGGCTAGCAAAGAGATCCACGAAATGCAGATGTAAGTCTGTGAGATGAATTAACAGAACACTAAGCAGTTTCTCAGAGAGCTTCTTTCCAGATTTCATCTCAGGATATTTCCTTTTTCACCATAGCCCTCTATGGGATTCCAAATATCAATATGCAAATTCCACAAGAACTGTCTTAGCGAAACGCTTCTTGAGGGGAAAGCTGTAACTCTGTGAGATGATTTCACAAAACACAAAGAAGTTTCTCGGAAAGCTTCTTTCTCTTTGTTATCAGAGGATATTTCCTTTTGGCCTTATAGTCTCCAAAGGGATCCGAAATATCAGTTCTCAGATTCCACAGAAATAAGGCTAGCAAAGAGATCCACGAAATACAGATGTAACTCTGTGAGATGAATTAACAGAACACTAAGCAGTTTACCAGAAAGCTTCTTTCCAGATTTCATCTGAGGATATTTCCTTTCTCACCATAGCCCTCTATGGGCTTCGAAATATCACTTTGCCAATTCCACAAGAACTGTCTTCGCGAAAGGCTTCTTGAGGGGAAAGATGTAACTCTGTGAGATGATTTCAGAGAACACAAAGAAGTTTCTCAGAAAGCTTCTTTCTCTTTGTTATCGGAGGATATTTCCTTTGGCCTTATAGTCTCCAAAGGGATCCGAAATATCTGTTCTCAGATTCCACAGAAATAAGGCTAGCAATGAAATCCACGAAATACAGATGTAACCCTGTGAGATGAATTAACAGAACAGTAAGCAGTTTCTCAGAAAGCTTCTTTCCAGATTTCATCTGAGGATATTTCCTTTTTCACCATAGCCCTCTATGGGCTTCCAAATATCACTTTGCAAATTCCACAAGAACTCTCTTAGCGAAAGGCTTCTTGAGGAGAAAGCTGTAACTCTGTGAGATGATTTCACCGAACACAAAGAAGTTTCTCAGAAAGCTTCTTTCTCTTTGTTATCGGAGGATATTTCCTTTGGCCATATAGAATCCAAAGGGATCAGAAATATCTGTTCTCAGATTCCACAGAAATACGGCTAGCAAAGAGATCCATGAAATACAGTTGTAACTCTGTGAGATGAATTAACAGAACACTAGGCAGTTTCTCAGAAAGCTTCTTTCCAGATTTCATCTGAGGATATTTCCTTTTTCACCATAGCCCTCTATGGGCTTCCAAATATCTCTTTGCCAATTCCACAAGTACTGTCTTAGCGAAAGTCTCCTTGAGGGGAAAGCTGTAACTCTGTGAGATGATTTCACATAACACAAAGAAGTTTCTCAGAGAGCTTCTTTCTGTTCGTTATCGGAGGATATTTCCTTTGGCCCTATAGTCTACAAAGGGATCCGAAATATCTGTTCTCAGATTCCACAGAAATACGGCTAGCAAAGAGATCCACGAAATACAGATGTAACTCTGTGAGATGAATTAAAAGAACACTAAGCAGTTTCTCAGAAAGCTTCTTTCCAGATTTCATCTGAGGTTATTTCCTTTTTCACCATAGCCCTCAATGGGCATCCACATATCACTTTGCCAATTCCACCAGAACTGTCTTATAGAAAGACTTCTTGAGGCGAAAGCTGTAACTCTGTGAGATGATTTCAGCGAACACAAAGAAGTTTCTCAGAAAGCTTCTTTCTCTTTGTTATCGGAGGATATTTCCTTTGGCCCTATAGTCTCCAAAGGGATCAGAAATATCTGTTCTCAGATTCCACCGAAATAAGGCTAGCAAAGAGATCCGCGAAATACCAATGGAACTCTGTGAGCTGAATTAACAGAACACTAAGCAGTTTCTCAGAAAGCTTCTTTCCAGATTTCATCTGAGGATATTTCCTTTTTCACCATAGCCCTCTAAGGGCTTCCACATATCACTTTGCCAATTCCAGAAGAACTGTCTTAGCGAAAAGCTTCTTGATGAGAAAGCTGTAACTGTGAGATGATTTCACAGAACACAAAGAAGTTACTCAGAAAGCTTCTTTCTCTTTGTTATCGGAGGATATTTCCTTTGGCCCTATATTCTCCAAAGGGTTCCGAAATATGTGTTCTCAGATTCCACAGAAATAAGGCTAACAAAGAGACCAACGAAATACAGATGTCAATCTGTGAGATGAATTAACAGAAATCCAAGCAATTTCTCAGAAAGCTTCTTTCCAGATTTCATCTGAGGATATTTCCTTTTTCACCATAGCCCTCTATGAGCTTCCAAATATCACTTTGCCAATTCCACTAGAACTGTCTTAGCGAAAGGCTTCTTGAGGGGAAAGCTGTAACTTTATGAGATGATATCAGAGAACACAAAGAAGTTTCTCAGAAAGCTTCTTTCTCTTTGTAATCGGAGGATATTTGCTTTGGCCCTATAGTCTCCAAAGCGTTCCGAAATATCTGTTCTCAGATTCCACAGAAATAAGGCTAGCAAAGAGATCCACGAAATACAGATGGAATTCTGAGAGATGAATTAACAGAACACTAAGCAGTTTCTCAGAAAGCTTCATTCCAGATTTCATCTGAGGATATTTCCTTTTTCACCATAGCCCTCTATGGGCTTCGAAATATCACTCTGCAAATTCCACAATATCTGTCTTACCAAAGGCTTCTTCAGGGGAAAGCTGTAACTCTGTGAGATGATTTCACAGAACACAAAGAAACTTCTCAGAAAGCTTCTTTCTCTCTGTTATCGGAGGATATTTCCTTTGACCCTATAGTCTCCAAAGGATTCCGAAATATCTGTTCTCAGATTCCACAGAAATAAGGCTGGCCAAGATATCCACGAAATACAGATGTAAGTTTGTGAGATGAATTAACAGAACACTAAGCAGTTTCTCAGAAAGCTTCTTTCCAGATTTCATCTGAGGATATTTCCTTTTTCACCATAGCCCTCTATGGGCTTCCAAATATCACATTGCCAATTCCACAAGAACTGTCTTAGCGAAAGGCTTCTTGAAGGGAAAGCGTAACTCTGTGAGATGATTTCACAGAACAAAAAGAAGTTTCTCAGAAAGCTTCTTTCTCTTTGTTATCGCAGGATATTTCCTTTGGCCCTATAATCTCCAAAGGGATCCGAAATATCTGTTCTCAGATTCCACAGAAATAAGGCTAGCAAAGACATCCACGAAATACAGATGTAACTCTGTGAGATGAATTAACAGAACACTAAGCAGTTTCTCAGAAAGCTTCTTTCCAGATTTCATCTGAGGATATTTCCTTTTTCACCATAGCCCTCTATGGGCTTCCAAATATCACATTGCCAGTTTCACAAGAACTGTCTTAGCGAAAGGTTTCTTGAAGGGAAAGCGTAACTCTGTGAGATGATTTCACAGAACACAAAGTAGTTTTTTCAGAAAGTCTTTCTCTTTGTTATCGGGGGATATTTCCTTTGGCCCCATATTCTCCAAAGGGATCTGAAATATCTGCTCTCAGATTCCACAGAAATAAGGCTAGCAAAGAGATCCACGAAACACAGATGTAACTCTGTGAGATGAATTAACAGAACACTAAGCAGTTTCTCAGAAAGCTTCTTTCCAGATTTCATCTGAGGTTATTTCCTTTTTCACCATAGACCTCTATGGGCTTCCAAATATCACTTAGCCAATTCCACAAGAACTGTCTTAGCGTAAGGCTTCTTGAAGGGAAAGCGTAACTCTGTGAGATGATTTCACAGAACACAAAGAAGTTTCTCAGAAAGTTTCATTCTCTTTGTTATCGGAGGATATTTCCTTTGGCCCTATAGTCTCCAAAGGGATCCGAAATATCTGTTCTCAGATTCCACAGAAATTAAGCTAGCAAAGAGATCCACGAAATACAGATGTAACTCTGTGAGTTGAATTAACAGAACACTAAGCAGTTTCTCAGAAGGCTTCTTTCCAGATTTCATCTGAGGATAATTCCTTTTTCACCGTAGCCCTCTATGGGCTTCCAAATATCACTTTGCCAATTCCACAAGAACTGTCTTAATGAAAGGCTTCTTGAGGGGAAAGCTGTACTCTGTGAGATGATTTCACCGAACACAAAGAAGTTTCTCAGAAAGCTTCTTTCTCTTTGTTATCGGAGGATATTTCCTTTGGCCCCATAGTCTCCAAAGGGATCCGAAATATCTGTTCTCAAATTCCACAGAAATAAGGTAGCAAAGAGATCCACGAAACACAGATGTAACTCCGTGAGATGAATTAACTGAACACTAAGTAGTTTCTCAGAATGCTTCTTTCCAGATTTCATCTGAGGATATTTCCTTTCTCACCATAGCCCTCTATGGGCTTCCAAATATAACTTTGCCAATTCCACAAGAACTGTCTTAGCGAAAGGCTTCTTGAGGGGAAAGCTGTAACTCTGTGAGATGATTTCACTGAACACAACGAAGTTTCTCAGAAAGCTTCTCTCTCTTTGTTATCAGAGGATATTTCCTTTGGCCCTATAGTCTCCAAAGGGATCAGAAATATCTGTTCTCAGATTCCACAGAAATAAGGCTAGCAAAGAGATCCACGAAACACACATGTAACTCTGTGAGATGTATTAACAGAACACTAAGCAGTTTCTCAGAAAGCTTCTTTCCAGATTTCATCTGAGGTTATTTCCTTTTTACCATAGACCTCTATGGGCTTCCAAATATCACTTAGCCAATTCCACAAGAACTGTCTTAGCGTAAGGCTTCTTGAAGGGAAAGCGTATCTCTGTGAGATGATTTCACAGAACACAAAGAAGTTTATCAGAAAGTTTCATTCTCTTTGTTATCGGAGGATATTTCCTTTGGCCCTATAGTCTCCAAAGGGATCCGAAATATCTGTTCTCAGATTCCACAGAAATTAAGCTAGCAAAGAGATCCACGAAATACAGATGTAACTCTGTGAGATGAATTAACAGAACACTAAGCAGTTTCTCAGAAGGCTTCTTTCCAGATTTCATCTGAGGATATTTCCTTTTTCACCAGAGCCTCTATGGGCTTCCAAATATCACTTTGCTAATTCCACAAGAACTGTCTTAGCGAAAGGCTTCTTGAAGGGAAAGCGTAACTCTGTGAGATGATTTCACAGAACACAAAGAAGTTTCTCCGAAAGCTTCTTTCTCGTTGTTATCGGAGGATATTTCCTTTGGGTCTATAATCTCCAAAGGGATGCGAAATATCTGTTCTCAGATTCCACAGAAATAAGGCTAGCAAAGAGATCCACGAAATACAGATGTAACTCTGTGAGATGAATTAACAGAACACCAAGCAGATTCTCAGAAAGCTTCTTTCCAGATTTCATCTGAGGATAATTCCTTCTTCACCATAGCCTTCTATGGTCTTCCAAATATCACTTTGCCAATTCCACAAGAACTGTCTTAATGAAAGGCTTCTTGAGGGGAAAGCTGTACTCTGTGAGATGATTTCACCGAACACAAAGAAGTTTCTCAGAAAGTTTCTTTCTCTTTGTTATCGGAGGATACTTCCTTTGTCCCTATAGTCTTCAAAGGGATCTTAAATATCTGTTCCCATGTTCCACAGAAATAAGGCTAGCAAAGAGATCCACGAAATACAGATGTAACTCTGTGAGATGAATTAACAGAACACTAAGCAGTTTCCCAGAAAGCTTCTTTCCAGATATCATCTGAGGATATTTCCTTTTTCACCCTAGCCCTCTACGGGCTTCCAAATATCACTTTGCCAATTCCACAAGAACTGTCTTAGCGAAAGGCTTCTTGAGGGGAAAGCTGTAACTCTGTGAGAGATTTTCACAGAACACAAAGTAGTTTTTCAGAAAGTTTTTCTCTTTGTTATGAGAGGATATTTCCTTTGGCCCTATAGTCTCCAAAGGGATCCGAAATATCTGTTCTCAGATTCCACAGAAATAAGGCTAGCAAAGAGATCCACGAAATACTGATGTAACTCCGTGTGATGAATTAACAGAACACTAAGCAGTTTCTCAGAAAGCTTCTTTCCAGATTTCATCTGAAGATATTTCCTTTCTCACCATAGCCCTCTATGGGCTTCCAAATAACACTTTGCCAATTCCACAAGAACTGTCTTAGCGAAAGGCTTCTTGAGGAGAAAGCTGTAACTCTGTGAGATGATTTCACAGAACAAAAGAAGTCTCTCAGAAAGCTTCTTTCTCTTTGCTTTCGGAGGATATTTCCTTTGACCCTATAGTCTCCAAAGGGATCCGAAATATCTGTTCTAGATTCCACAGAAATTAGGCTAGCAAAGAGATCCAGGAAATACAGATGTAACTCTGTGAGATGAATTAACAGAACACTAAGCAGTTTCTCAGAAAGCTGTTTTCCAGATTTCATCTCAGGATATTTCCTTTTTCACCATAGCCCTCTATGGGCATCCAAATATCACTTTGCAAATAATACAAAATCTGTCTTAGGGAAACGCTTCTTGAGGGGAAAGCTGTAACTCTGTGAGATGATTTCAGCGAACACAAAGAAGTTTCTCAGAAAGCTTCTTTCTCTTTGTTATCGGAGGGTATTTCCTTTGGCCCTATAATCTCCAAAGGGATCAGAAATATCTGTTCTCAGATTCCACCGAAATAAGGCTAGCAAAGAGATCCGCGAAATACCATTGGAACTCTGTGAGATGAATTAACAGAACACTAAGCAGTTTCTCAGAAAGCTTCTTTCCAGACTTCATCTGAGGATATTTCCTTTTTCAGCATAGCCCTCTATGGGCTTCCAAATATCACTTTGCCAATTCCACAAAATCTATCTTAGCGAAACGCTTCTTTAGCGGAAAGCTGTAACTCTGTGAGATGATTTCACCGAACACAAAGAAGTTTCTCAGAAAGCTTCTTTCTCTTTGTTGTCGGAGGATATTTCCTTTGGCCCTATAGTCTCCAAAGGGATCCGAAATATCTGTTCTCAGATTCCACAGAAATAAGGCTAGCAAAGAGATCCACGAAATACAGATGGAACTCTGTGAGCTGAATTAACAGAACACTAAGCAGTTTCTCAGAAAGCTTCTTTCCAGATTTCATCTGAGGATATTTCCTTTTTTACCATAGCCCTCTAAGGGCTTCTAAATATCACTTTGCCAATTCCACAAGAACTGTCTTAGCGAAAGGCTTCTTGAGGGGAAAGCTGTAACTCTGTGAGATGATTTCACAGAACACAAAGAAGTTTCTCAGAAGACTTCTTTCTCTTTGTTATCGGAGGATATTTCCTTTGGCCCTATATTCTCCAAAGGTTTCCGAAATATCTGTTCTCAGATTCCACAGAAATAAGGCTAACAAAGAGACCAACGAAATACAGATGTCAATCTGTGAGATGAATTCACAGAAATCCAAGCAGTTTCTCAGAAAGCTTCTTTCCAGATTTCATCTGAGGATATTTCCTTTTTCACCATAGCCCTCTATGAGCTTCCAAATATCACTTTGCCAATTCCACAAGAACTGTCTTAGCGAAAGGCTTCTTGAGGGGAAAGCTGTAACTTTATGAGATGATATCACAGAACACAAAGAAGTTTCTCAGAAAGCTTCTTTCTCTTTGTTATCGGAGGATATTTCCTTTGGCCCTATAGTCTCCAAAGGGATCCGAAATATCTGTTCTCCGATTTCACAGAAATAAGGCTAGCAAAGAGATCCACGAAATACAGATGGAACTCTGAGAGATGAATTAACAGAACACTAAGCAGTTTCTCAGAAAGCTTCTTTCCAGATTTCATCTGAGGATATTTCCTTTTTCACCATAGCCCTCTATGGGCTTCCAAATATCACTTTGCAATTTCCACAATATCTGTCTTAGCAAAGGCTTCTTCAGGGGAAAGCTGTAACTCTGTGAGATGATTTCACAGAACACAAAGAAGTTTCTCAGAAATCTTCTTTCTCTCTGTTATCGGAGGATATTTCCTTTGACCCTATAGTCTCCAAAGGATTCCGAAATATCTGTTCTAAGATTCCACAGAAATAAGGCTGGCCAAGATATCCACGAAATACAGATGTAAGTCTGTGAGATGAATTAACAGAACACTAAGCAGTTTCTCAGAAAGCTTCTTTCCAGATTTCATCTGAGGATATTTCCTTTTTCACCATAGCACTCTATGGGATCCCAAATATCACATTGCCACTTCTACTAGAACTGTCTTAGCGAAAGGCTTCTTGAAGGGAAAGCTGTAACTCTGTGAGATGATTTCAGAGAACACAAAGAAGTTTCTCAGAAAGCTTCTTTCTCTTTGTTATCGGAGGATATTTCCTTTGGCCCTATAGTCTGCAAAGGGATCCGAAATATCTGTTCTCAGATTCCACAGAAATCAGAGCAGCAAAGAGATCCACGAAATACAGATGTAACTCTGTGAGATTAATTAACAGAACACTAAGCAGTTTCTCAGAAAGCTTCTTTCCAGATTTCATCTGAGGATATTTCCTTTTTCACCATATCCCTCTATGGGCTTTCAAATATCACTTGAATATTTCACAAGTAGGCTTCTTGAGGGGAAAGCTGGAACTCTGTGAGATGAATTAACAGAACACTAAGCAGTTTGTCAGAAAGCTTCTTTCCATATTTCATCTGAGGATATTTCCTTTTTCACCGTAGCCCTATATTGGCATCTCAATATCACTTTACATAATCCACAAGAACAGGCTTAGCGAAAGGCTTCTTGAGGGGAAAGCTGTAACTCTGTGAGATGATTTCACAGAACACAAAGAAGTTTCTCAGAAAGCTTCTTTCTCTTTGTTATCATAGGATATTTCCTTTGGCCCTATAGTCTTCAAAGGGAGCTGAATTATCAATTCTCAGATTCCAGAGAATTAAGGCTAGCAAATAGATCCACGAAATACAGATGTAACTCTGTGAGTTCAAGTCACACATCACTAAGCAGTTTCTAAAAAACTTGTTTCCAGATTTCATCTGAGGATATTTCCTTTCTCACCGTAGCCTTCTCTTGGCATCGAACTATCACTTTGCAATTCCACAAGAACAACGTTAGCGAAAGGCTTCTTGAGGCGAAAGCTGTAACTCGGTGAGATGATTTCACAGAACACAAAGTAGTTTCGCAGAAAGCTTCTTTCTCTTTGTTATCAGAGGATATTTCCTTTCGCCCTATAGTCTTCAAAGGGATTCGAAATATCAGTTCTGACATTCCACAGAAATAAGGCTAGCAAGGGGATCCACGAAATACAGATGTTACTATTTGAGTGGAAGTCACACATCACAAAGCAGTTTCTCAGAAAGCTTCTTTCCAGTTTTTCTCTGAAGATATTTTCTTTTTCTCCATAGCACCCTATGGGCTCCCAAATATCATTCTGCAAATTCCACAAGAACATGGTAAGCGAACGGCTTCTTGAAGGGAAAGCTGTAACTCGGTGAGATGAATTAACAGAACACTAATCAGTTTCTCAAAAAGCTTCTTTCCAGATTTCATCTGAGGATATTTCCTTTTTCTCCGTCGCCCTCTATTGACATTGAAATTAAACTTTGCAAATTCCACTAGAACAGGCATAGCGAAAGGCTTCTTGAGGGGAAAGCTGTAACTCTGTGAGATGATTTCACAGAACACAAAAAAGTTTCTCAGAAAGCTTCTTTCTCTTTTTTATAGGAGGATATTTTCTTTGGCCCTATAGTCTTCAAAGGGCTCTGAAATATCAGTTCTGAGATTCCAAAGAAATAAGGCTAGCAAACAGACCCACGAAATACAGATGTAACTCTACGAGTGGAAGTCACACATCACAAAGCAGTTGCTCAGAGAGCTTCTTTCCAGTTTTTCTCTGAGGATATTTTCCTTTTCACCATAGCCCTCTATGGGCTTCCAAATATCATTTTGCAAATTCCACAAGAACAGGCTTAGCGAACGGCTTCTTGTGGGGAAAGCTGTAACTCTGTGAGATGATTTCACAGAACACAAAGTTGTTTCTCAGAAAGCTTCTTTCTCTTTGTTATCGGAGGATATTTCCTTTCGCCCTATAGTCTTCAAAGGGATTCGAAATATCAGTTCTGACATTCCACAGAAATAATGCTAGCCAAGAGATCCACGAAATACAGATGTAACTCTGTGAGTGGAAGTCACACATCACAAAGCAGTTTCTCAGAAAGCTTCTTTCCAGATTACATCTCAGGATATTTCTTTTTTCACCGTAGCCCTCTATGGGCATCGAAATATCACTTTGGAAATTCCACAAGAACAGTCTTAGCGAAAAGGTTTTGAGGGGAAAGCTGTAACTCTGTGAGATGATTTCAAAGAACACAAAGAAGTTTCTCACAAAGCTTCTTTCTCTTTGTTATCGGAGGATATTTCCTTTGGCCCTATATTCTTCAAAGCGATCCGAAATATCTGTTCTCAGATTCCACAGAAGTAAGGCTAGCATACAGATCCACGAAATACAGCTATAACTCTGTGAGTGGAAGTGACACATCACAAAGCAGTTTCTCAGAAAGCTTCTTTCCATTTTTTCTCAGAGGATATTTTCTTTTTCAGCATAGCGCTCTATGGGCTTCCTAATATCACTTTGCAAATTCCACAAGAACTGGCTTAGCGAACGGCTTCTTGAGGGGAATGCTATAACTCTGTGATATGATTTCACAGAACACAAGGAGTTTCTCAGAAAGTTTCTTTCTCTTTGTTATCATCGGATATTTACTTTGGCCCTGTAGTCTTCAAAGGGATGCGAAATATCAGTTCTCAGATTCCACAGAAATAAGGCTTACAAACAGATCCATGAAAGACAGATGTAACTCTGTGAGTGGAAGTCACACATCACAAAGCAGTTGCTTAGAAAGCTTCTTTCCACTTTTTCTCTGAGGATATTTTCTTTTTCACCACAGCCGTCTATGGGCTTCCAAATATCACTTTGCAAATTCCACAAGTAGGCTTCTTGAGGGGAAAGCTGGAACTCTGTGAGATGAATTAACCGAACCCTAAGCAGTTTCTCAGAAAGTTTCTTTCCAGATTTCATCTGAGGATATTTCCTTTTTCACCATAGACCTCTAAGGTCATCAAAATATCACTTTGCAAATTCCACAAGAACAGGCTTAGCGAACGGCTTCTTGAGGGGAAAGCTGTAACTCTGTGAGATGATTTCACGGAACACAAAGAAGTTTCTCAGAAAGCTTCTTTCTCTTTGTTATCGGGGGATATTTCCTTTGGTCCTATAGTCTTCAGAGGGATCCGAAATATCTGTTCTCAGATTCCACAGAATTATGCTAGCAAACAGATCCACGAAATACAGCTGTAACTCTGTGAGGGGAAGTGTCACTTCACAAAACAGTTGCTCAGAAAGCTTCTTTCCAGTTTTTCTCAGAGGATATTTTCTTTTTCAGCATAGCGCTCTATGGGCTTCCAAATATCACTTTGCAAATTCCACAAGAACTGGCTTAGCGTACGGCTTCTTGAGGGGAAAGCTGTAACTCTGTGAGATGAATTAACAGAACAATAAGCAGTTTCTCAGAAAGATTCTTTCCAGTTTTCATCTGAGGATATTTCCGTTTTCACCTTAATCCTCCATGGGCTTCCAAATATCACATTGATAATTCCACAAGAACAGTCTTAGCGAAAGGCTTCTTGAGGGGAAAGCTGTAAATCTGTGAGGTGATTTCACAGAACAGAAAGGAGTTTCTCAGAAAGCTTCTTTTCTTTGTTATCGGAGGATATTTCCTTTGGCCCTATAGTCTTCAAAGGGATCTGAAATATCAGTTCTCAGATTCCAGTGAAATAAAGGTTGCAAAGAGATGCACGAAATAGAGCTGTAACTCTGTGAGTGGAAGTCACACATCACAAAGTAGTTTCCCTGAAAGCTTCTTTCCAGTTTTTCTCTGAGGATATTTTCTTTTCCATTATAGACCTCTAAGGGCTTCCAAATATCACTTTGCAAATTTCACAAGAACAGGCTTAGAAAACGGCTTTTTGAGGAGAAAGCTGTTATTCTGTGAGATTATTTCACAAAACACGAAGGAGTTTCTCAAAAAGCTTCTTTATCTTTGTTATGGAAGTATATTTCCTTTGGCCCTATAATCCTCAAAGGGACCCGAAACATCCGTTCTCAGATTCCACAGAAATAAGGCAAGCAAAGAGATCCAAGAAATACAGCTGTAACTCTGTGAGTGGAAGTCACACATCACAAAGCAGTTTCTCAGAAAACTTCTGTAAAGTTTTTCTCTGAGGATATTTTCTCTTTCACCATTGTCTTCCATATTCTTCCAAATATCACTTTGCAAATTCCACAAGAACACTCTTAGCGAAAGGCTTCTTGAAGGGAAAGCTGTAATTCTGTGAGATGAATTCACAGATCACAAAGAAGTTTCTTAGAAAGCTTCTTTCTCATTTCTATCGGAGAATATTTCCTTTGGCCATATAGTGTTCCAAGGGATTCGAAATATCAGTTGTCAGATTCCACAGAAATAAGGCTAGCAAACAGCTCCCCAAAATACAGCTGTAACTCAGTGAATGGAAGTCACACAGCACAAAGCAGTATCTCAGAAAGCTTCTTTCCAGTTTTTATCTGAGGATATTTCCCTTTTCACCATAGCCCTCCAAGGGCTTCCAAATGTCACTTTGCAAATTCCACAAGAACAGTTTTAGCGAAAGGCTTCTGGAGGGGAAAGCTGTATCTCTGTGAGATGAATTCACAGAACGCAGAGCAGTTTCTCAGAAAGCTTCCTTCCAGTTTTAACTGAGGATATTTCCCTTTCCACCACAGTCCTCCATTGGCTTCCAAATATCACTTTGGAAATTCCACAAGAACAGTCTTAGCAAAAGTCTTCTTGAGGGGAAATCTGTAACTCTGTGAGAAGAATTCACAGATCACAAAAAAAGTTTCTCAGAAAGCTTGTTTCTCATTTTTATGGAGGATATTTCCTTGGGCACTATATTCTTCCAAGTGATCAGAAATATCAGTTCTCAGATTCCACAAATATAAGGCTACCAAACAGCTCCAGGAAATACAGCTGAAACTCAGTGAGTGGAAGTCACACATCACAAAGCAGTTTCTCAGAAAGCTTCTTTCCAGTTTTTGTCTGAGGACATTTTCTTTTTCACCATAGGCCTTTATGGGCCTCCAAATATCCCTTTGCAAATTCCACAAGAACAGTCTTAGCGAACGGTTTCTTGAGGGAAATGCTGTAACTCTGTTAGATGAATTCAAAGAACACAAAGCCATTTCTCAGAAAGCTTCTTACCAGTTTTTATCTGAGGATATTTTCTTGTTCCTCATAGAACTCCATGGGCTTCCAAATATCACTTTTCAAATTCAACAAGAACACCCTTAACGAAAGGCTTCTTGAAAGGAAAGCTGTAACTCTGTGAGATGAATTCAGAGATAACAAAGAAGTTACTCAGAAAGCTTCTTTCTCATTTCTATCGGAGGATATTCCTTTGCCTATTAGTCTTCCAAGGGATTCGAAATATCTGTTCTCAGATTCCAGAGAAATAAGTCTGGGAAACAGCTCCACAAAATACACCTGTAACTCAGTGAGTGGAAGTCACACATCACAAAGCAGTTACTCAGGTCGCTTCTTTCCACTTTTTTTGAGGATACTTTCTTTTTCACCATAGCCATCTATGGGCTTCCAAATAGCACTTTGGAAATATCACAAGAACTGTCTTAGCGAACTGCTTCTTGAGGGGAATGCTGTAAATCTGTTAGATGAATTCACAGATCACGAAGAAGTTTCTCAGAAAGCTTCTTTCTCATTTCTATAGGAGGATATTTCCTTTGCCCCTATAGTATTCCAAGGAATCCGAAATATCAGTTCTCAGATACCACAGAAATAAGGCTGGCAAACAGCTCCAGGAAATACAGCTGTAACTCAGTGAGTGGAAGTAACACATCACAAAGCAGTTTCTCAGAAAGCTTCTTTCCAGTTTTTATCTGAGAATATTTCTTTTTTCACCATAGCCCTCTAATGGCTTCCAAATATCACTTAGCAGATTCCGCAAGAACAGTCTTAGCTAACGGCTTGTTGAAGGAAAAGCTGTAACTCCGTGAGATGAATTCACAGAACACAAAGCCATTACTCAGAAAGCTTCTTACCAGTTTTTATCTGAGGATATTTTCTTTTTCACCAAAGCCCTCTATGGGCTACAAAATATCACTTTACAAATTCCACAAGAACCGTCTTAGCGAGCGGCCTCTTGAGGGGAAAGCTGTAACTCTGTGAGATGATTTCACAGAACACTAAGCAGTTTCTCAGAAAGCTTCTTTCCAGTTTTCATCTGAGGATATTTCCTTTTTCACCATAGCCCTCTATGGGCTTCCAAATATCACTTTGCAAATTCCACAAGAACTGTCTTAGCAAAGGCTTATTGAGGCTAAAGCTGTAACTCTGTGAGATTATTTCACAGAACACAAAGAAGTTTCTCAGAAAGCTTCTTTCTCTTTGTTATCGGAGAATATTTCCTTTGGCCCTATAGCCTTCCAAGGGATTCGAAATATCAGTTCTCAGATTCCACAGAAATAAGGCTAGCAAACAGCTCCCCAAAATACAGCTGTAACTCAGTTTGTGTAAGTCACACATCACAAAGCAGTTGCTCAGAACGCTTCTTTCCAGTTTTTATTGAGGATATTTTATTTTTCACCATAGCCCTCTATGGGATTCCAAATATCACTTTTCAAATATCATGAGAACAGTCTTAGCGAACTGCTTCTTGAGGGGAAATATGTAACGTTGTGAGTTGAATTAACAGAACACAAAGCAGATTCTCAGAAAGCTTCTTTCCAGTTTTTATTTCAGGATGTTTTCTTTTTTACGGTAGCCCTCAATGGGCTTCCAAATACCACTTTGCAAATCCCTCAAGAACAGTCTTAGCAAAAGGCTTCTTGAGGCGAAAGCTGTTACTCTGTGAGAAGAATTCACAGATCACAAAGAACAGTCTTAGCGAATGGCTTCAGTAGGGGAAAGCTGTAACTCTGTGGGATGAATTCAAAGCAACAAAATAGTTTCTCAGAAAGCTTCTTTCCTGTTTTTATGTGAGGATATTTCCCTTTTCACCATAGCCCTCAAAGTGATTCCAAATATAAGTTTGAAACTTCCACAAGAAGAGTCTTAGCGAAAGGCTTCTTGAGGGGAAAGCTGTAACTCTGTGAGATGAATTCACAGATGACAAAGAAGTTTCTCAGAGAGCTTCTTTCTCATTTTGAGCGGAGGATATTTCCTGTGGCCCTATAGTCTTCAAAGAGATCCGAAATATCAGTTCTCAGATTCCACAGAAATAAGGCTAGCAAACAGCTCCACGAAATACAGCTGGAACTCAGTGAGTGGAAGTGTCACGTCACAAAGCATTTTCTGAGAAAGATTCTTTCCAGTTTTCATCTGAGGATATTAAGTTTTTCACCATAGACCTCTATGGGCTTCCAAAGAACCCTTTGCAAATTCCACAAGAACAGTCATAGCGAACAGCTTCTGGAGGGGAAAGCTGTAACTCTGTGAGAAGAATTCACAGAACACAGAACAATTTCTCCGAAAGCTTCTTTCCAGTTTTTGTCTAAGCATATTTCCCTTTTCACCATAGTTCTCCATGGGGTTATGGAAAACAAAATATCCTGATATAAAAACTGGAAAGAAGCTTTCTGAGAAACTGCTTTGTGATCTGTGAATTCATCTCACAGAGTTACATCTTTCCCTTCAAGAAGCCTTTCGCTAAGACTGTTCTTGTGGAATTTGAAAAGTGATATTAGGAAGCCCATAAAGGGCTATGATGAAAAAGAAAATATGCTCAGATAAAAACTGGAAAGAAGCTCTCTGAGAAACTGCTTTGGGATGTGTGACTTCCACTCACTTAGTTACAGCTGTATTTCGTGGAGCGGTTTTCTTTCCTTATTTCTCTGGAATCTGAGAACTGATATTTCGGATCCCTTGGAAGAGTATAGGGTCAAAAGAAATATCCTCCAATAGAAAAGAGAAAGAAAATTTCTGAGAAAACTTATTTGTGATCTGTGAATTCATCTCACGTAGTTACAGCTTTCCCCTCAAGAAGCCTTTTGCTAATACTGTTCTTGTGGAAATGGCAAAGTGATATTTGGAAGCCCATGGAGTTCTATGGGGAAAAAGAAATATCCTAAGATAAAAACTGGAAAGAAGCTTTCTGAGAAACTGATTTGTGTTCTGTGAATTCATCTCACAGAGTTACAGCTTTCCCCTAAAGAAGCCGTTTGTTAAGACTGTTCTTGTGCAATTTGCAAAGGGATATGGGGAAGCCAATAGAGGGCTAAGGTGAAAAAGAAAATATCCTCAGATAAAAAGTGGAAAGAAGCTTTCTGAGAAACTGCTTTGTGATGTCTGACTTCCACTCCCTGAGTTACAGCTGTGTTTCCTGGAGCTGTTTGCTAGCCTTATTTCTGTGGAATCGGAGAACTGATATTTCGGATCCCTTGGAAGACTATAGGACCAAAAGAAATATCCTCCGATAGAAATGAGAAAGAAGCTTTCTGAGAAACTTCTTTGTGATCTGTGAATTCATCTCACAGAGTTAGAGCTTTCCCCTGAAGAAGCCTTTCCTTAAGACTGTTCTTGTGGAATTTGCAAAGTGATATTTGGAAGTCCATGGAGAGTTATGGGGAAAAAGAAAATATCATCAGATAAAAACTGGAAAGCAGATTTCTGAGAAAATGCTTTATGTTCTGTGAAATGGTCTGACAGAGTTACAGCTGTCCCCTCCAAAAGCCGTTCGCTAAGACTGTTCTTGCGGAGTTTGTAAAGTGATATTTGGAAGCCCATAGGGGGCCATGGTGAAAAAGAAGATGTCCTCAGAGAAAAACTGGAAAGAAGCTTTCTGAGAAACTGCTTTGTGATGTGTGACTTCCACTCACTGAGTTACAGCTGTATTTCGTGGAACTGTTTGCTTTCCTTATTTCTGTGGAATCAGAGAACTGATATTTCGGATCCCTTGGAATACTATAGGGCCAAAGGAAATATCCTCCGATAGCAATGAGAAAAAAGCTTTCAGAGAAATTTCTTTGTGATCTGTGAATTCATCTCACAGAGTTACAGTTTTCCCCTAAAGAAGCCTTTCGCTAAGACTCTTCCTGTGGAATTTCCAAATTGCTATTCGGAAGCCCATGGTGGGCTATGGGGAAAAAGAAAATATCCTCAGATAAAAACTGGAAAAGAGCTTTCTGAGAAACTGCTATGTTTTCTGTGAATTCATCTCACAGAGTTACAGCTTTCTTCTCAAGAATCCTATGGCTAAGACTGTTCTTGTGGAATTGGCAAAGTGATATTTGGAAGCCCATAGACGGCTATGGTGAAAAAGAAAATTTCCTCAGAATAAAAGTGGAAAGAAGCTTTCTGAGAAACTGCTTTGTGATGTGTGACTTCCACTCATGATTTACAACTGTATTTCATGGAGCTGTTTGCTAGCCTTATTTCAGTGGAATCTGGGAAGTGATATTTCGGATCCCTTGGAAGACTATAGGGCGTAAGTAAATATCCTCCAATAGAAATGAGAAGGAAGTTTTCTGAGAAACTGCTTTGTGTTCCGTGAATGCATCTGAAAGAGTTACAGCTTTCCCCTCAAGAAGCCATTCGCTAAGACTGTTCTTGAGGAATTTGCAAAGTGATATTTGCAAGCCATAGAGGGCTATGGTGAAAAAGAAAATATTCTCAGATAAAAACTGTAAAGAAGTTTCTGAGAAACTGCTTTGTGATGTGTGAATTCCACTCTCTAAGTTACAGCTGTATATCATGGAGCTGTTTCCTAGCCTTATTTCTGTGGAATCTGAGAACTGATATTTCCGATCCCTTGTAAGTCTATAGGGTCAAAGAAAATACCCTCCGATACAAATGAGAAAGAAGCATTCTGAGAAACATCTTTGTGATCTGTGAATTCACCTCACAGAATGACAGCTTTTCCTTCAAGAAGGTTATCGCTAAGACTGTTCTTGTGGAATTTACAAAGTTATATTTGGAAGCCCTGGAGGGCTACGTGGAAAAAGAAAATATCCTCAGATAAAAACTGGAAAGAAGCTTTCAGAGAAACTGCTTTGTGATGTGTGACTTCCACTCACTGAGATACAGCTGTATTTCGTGCAGCTGTTTGCTAGCCTTAATTCTGTGGAATCTGGGAACAGATATTTCGGATCCCTTGGAAGTCTATAGGGCCAAAGCAAATATCCTCTGATAGAAATGACAAAGAAGCTTTTTGAGAAACTTCTTTGAGATCTGTGAATTGATCTCACAGAGTTGCAGCTTTTCCCTCAAGAAGCCTTTTTCTATGACTGTTCTTGTGGAATTTGCAAAGTGATATTTGGAAGCCCATAGAGAGCTATGCGGAAAAAGAAAATATCCTCAGATGAAAATTCAAAAGATGCTTTCTGAGAACCTGCTTTGTGTTCTTTGAATTCATCTCATAGAGTTACACCTTTCTCATCGAAAACCCATTCGGTAAGAATGTTCTTGTGGAATCTGTAAGGTGATATTTGGAAGCCCATAGAGGGCAATGGTGAAAAAGAAAACATTCTCAGATAAAAACTGGAAAGAAGGTTTCTGAGGAACTGCTTTGTGACGTGTGACTTCCAGTCACTGAGTTACAGCTTTATTTCATAGAGCTGTTTTCTAGCCTTATTTCTCTGGAATCTGGGAACTGATATTAGGATCCCTTCGAGGACTATAGGGCCAAGGGAAATATCCTCCGATAGAAATGAGAAAGAAGCTTTCTGAGAAGCTTCTTTGTGATCTTTGAATTCATCTCACAGGATTACAGCTTTCCCCTCAAGAAGCCTTTCGCTAAGACTGTTCTTGTGGAATTTGCAAAGCAATATTTGGAAGCCCATGGAGGGCCAAGGGGAGAAAGAAAATATCCTCAGATAAAAGCTGGAAAGAAGCTTTCGAAGAAAATGCTTTGTATTTTTTGAATTCATCTCACAGATTTACACTTTTCCCCTCAAGAATCCATTCGCTAAGATTGTTCTTGTGGCATCTGCAAAATGACATTTGGAAGCCCATAGAGTTCTATGGTGAAAAAGGATATATCCTCAGATAAAACCTGGAAAGAAGCTCTCTGTGAAACTCTTTTGTGATGAGTGACTTCCACTCATTGTGTTACAACTGTATTTCGTGGAGCTGTTTTCTAGCCTTATTTCTGTGGAATCTGAGAACTGATATTTCAGATCCCTTGTAAGACTATAGGGTCAAAGGAAATATCCTCCGATAGAAATGAGAAAGAATCTTTCTGAGAAACTTCTTTGTGAGCTGTGAATTCATCTCACAGAGGTACAGCTTTCCCCTCAAGAATCCTTTCGCTAAGACAGTTCTTGTGGAATTTGCAAAGTGATATTTGGAAGCCTATGAAGGGCTGTGGGGAAACAGAAAATATCCTCAGATGGAAAGTGGAAAGAAATTTTCTGAGAATCTGCTTTGTGTTCCGTGAATTAATCTCACAGAGTTACACATTTCCAGTCAAGATGCCATTTGCTAAGCCTGTTGTTGTGGAATCTGCAATGTGATATTTGGAGGCCCATAGAGGGCTATGGTGAAAAAGATTATATCCTCAGATAAAAACTAGAAAGAAGCTTTCTGAGAAACTGCTTAGTGTTCTGAGAATTCATCCCACACAATTACAGCTTTCCCCTCAAGATGCCGTTCGCTAAGACTGTTCTTGTGGAATTTGCCAAGTTATATTTGGAAGCCCTCAGAGGGCTACGGTGAAAAAGAATATATCCTCAGATAAAAACTGGAAACACGCTTTCTGAAAAAATGCTTTGTGATGTGTGACTTCCACTCACTGAGTTACAGCTGTATTTCGTGCAGCTGTTTGCTAACCTTATTTCTGTGGAATCTGAGAACTGATATTCCGGTTCGCTTGGAAGACTATAGGGCCAAAGGAAATATCCTCCGATATAAATGAGAAAGAAGATTTCTAGGAAACTTCTTCCTGTTCTGCGAATTCATCTCACAAAGTTACGGCTTTCATCTCAAGAAGCCGTGTGCTAAAACTGTTCTTGTGGAGTTTGTAAATTGATATTTGGAAGCCCATGGAGGGTTATGATGAAAAAGAAAATATCCTCTGATAAACTGGATAGTATATTTCTGAGAAATTGACCTGTGATGTGTGACTTCCACACACTGTGTTATAGCCAATATTCATGCAGTTCTTTGCTAGCCTTATTTCTGTTGAATCTGAGAACTGATATTTCAGATACCTTGGAAGACTATAGGGCCAAAGGAAATATCCTCCAATAGAAAGGAGAAAGAAGATTTCTTAAAAACAGCTTTGTGATCTGTGAATTAATCTCACAGAGTTACAACTTTGGCCTTAGGAAGCCTTTCGCTAAGACTGTTCTTGTGGAATTTGAAAAGGGATATGTGGAAGCCCATAGAGGGTTTTGGTGAAAAAGAATATATCCTCAGATAAACACTGGAAAAAAGCTTTCTGAGAAACTGCTTTGTGATGTGTGACTTCCACTTACTGAGTTAGAGCTCTATTTCGTGGCGCTGTTTGCTAGCCTTATTTCTGTGGAATATGAGAGCTGATATTTCGAATCCCTTGGAAGACAATAGGGCCAACGGAAATATGCTCCGATAGAAATGAGAAAGAAGCTTTCTGAGGAAATACTTTGTGATCTGAGAATTCATTTCACGGAGTTACAGCTTTACCCTCTAGAAGCCTTTCGCTAAGACTGTTCTTGTGGAATTTGCAAAGTGATATTTGGAAGCCCATGGAAGGCTATGGGGAAAAAGAAAATATCCTCAGATAAAAACTGGAAAGAAGCTTTCTGAGAAACTGCTTTGTGTTCTCTGAATTCATCTCACAGAATTACAGCTGTCCCCTCAAGAAGCCGTTCGTTAAGATTGATCTTGTGGAATTTGCAAAGTGATATTTGGAAGCCCATAGAAGGCTAAGGTGGAATAGAAAATATCCTCAGATAAAAACTGGAATGAAGCTTTCTGGGAAACTGCTTTGTGATGCGTGGCTTCCACTCACTGAGTTACAGCTGTTATTCTTGGAGCTGTTTGCTAGCCTCATTTTTGTGGAATCTGAGAACTGATATTTCGAATCCGTTGGAACGCTCTTGGGCCAAAGGAAATATCCTCCGATAGAAATGAGAAAGAAGCTTTCCGAGAAACTTCTTTGTGATCTGTGAATTCATCTCATAGTTAGAGCATTTCCCTCAAGAAGTCTTTCGCTTAGATTGTTCTTGTGGAATTTTCAATCTGATATATGCAAGCTCATGGAGGGGTATGGGGAAAAAGAAAATATCCTCAGATAAAAACTGGAAAGAAGCTTTCTGAGAAACAGCTTTGTGTTCTGTGAATTCATCTCAGAGAGTTACAGCATTCCCCTCAAGAAGCCGCTCGCTGTGAATGTTCTTGTGTTATTTGCAAAGTGATATTTGGAAGCCCACTGAGGGCTATGGTGAAAAACAAAATATCCTCAGATAAAAACTAGAAAGAAGTTTTGTGAGAAACTTCTTTGTGATGTGTGACTACCTCTCCCTGAGTTACACCTGTTATTCGTGGAGCTTTTAGCTAGCCTCATTTCTGTGGAATCTGACAACTGATATTTAGGATCCCTTGGAAGACCAGAGGGCCAAAGGAAATATGCTCTGAAAGAAATGAGAAAAAAGCTTTCTGAGAAACTTCTTAGTGATCTCTGAATTCATCTCACAGAGTTACAGCATTCCTCTCCAGAAGCCTTTCGCTAAGACTGTTCTTGTGGAATTTGGAAAGTGATATTTGGAAGCCAATGGAAGGCTATGGGGAAAAAAAATATATATCCTTAGATAAAAAGTGGAAAGAGGCTCTCTGAGAAACTGCTTTGTGTGCTGTGAATTCTTCTCACAGACGTACACCTTTCCCCTCAAGAAGCCATTCGCTAAGACTGTTCTTGTGGAATCTGCAAAGTGATATTTGGAAGCCCTTAGAGGGCTATGGTGAAAAAGAAAATGTCCTCAGTGGAAAACTGGAAAGAAGCTTTCTGAGAAACTGCTTTGTGATGTGTGACTTCCACTCACTGAGTTACAGCTGTATTTGGTGGAGCTGTTTGCTCTCCTTATTTCTGTGGGATCTGAGAACTGATATTTCGGACCCCTTGGAAGACTATAGGGCCAAAGGAAATATGCTACGATAGAAATGAGAAAGAAGCTTTCTGAGAAACTTCTTGGTGATCTGTGAATTCATCTCACAGAGTTACAGCTTTCCCCTCAAGAAGCCATTCGCTAAGCCTGTTCTTGTGGAATTCGCAAAGTGATATTTGGAAGACCATGGCGGCTACTTGGAAAAAGAAATATCGTCAGATAAAAAATGGAAAGAAACTTTCTGAAAACGTGCTTTGTGTTCTCTTATTTTATCTCACAGAGTTACAGCTTTCCCGTCAGGAAGCCATTCGTGAGGACTGTTCTTGTGTTATTTGCAAAATGATATTTGGAAGCCCATGGAGTGTTATGGGGAAAAAGAAATTATCTTCAGAGAAAAACTGGAAAGAACTTTCAGAGAAACTGCTTTGTGTTCTGTGAATTCATCTCAAAGAATTACAGCTTTCCCCTCAAGAGGCCGATCACTCTGACTGTTCTTGTGTTATTTGAAAAGTGATATTTGGAAGCCCATTGATGGCTATGGTGAAAAAGAAAATATCCTCAGATAAAAACTGGAAAGAAGTTTTCTGAGAAACTCCTTTGTGATGTGTGTCTTCCACTCAGAGAGTTACAGCTGTATTTCGTGGATCTGTTTGCTAGCCTGATTACTGTGGAATCTTAGAACTGATATTTCGTATCCATTTGAAGAATACAGGGCCAAAGGAAATATCCTCCGAAAACAAAGAGAAAGAAGCTTTATGAGAAACTTCTTTGTGTTCTGTGAAATCATCGCACAGAGTTACAGCTTTCCCATCAAGAAGCCTTTCGGGAAGACTGTTCTTGTGGAATTTGCAAAGGGATATTTGGATGCCCAAGGAGGGCTATGAGGAAAAAGAAAATATCGTCAGTTAAAAACTGGAAAGAAGCTTTCTGAGAAACTGGATTGTGCTCTGTGAATTCATCTCACAGAGTTACAGCTTTCCCCTAGAAGCCGTTTGCTGGGCCTGTACTTGTGGGATTGTAAAGTGATAGATGGAAGCCGATAGAGGGCTATGGTGAAAAAATATCCTCAGTAAAAAACTGGAAAGAAGCTCTCTGAGAAACTGCTTTGTGAAGTGCGACTTCCACTCACTGATTTACAGCTGTTATTCGTGCATCTGTCTGCTAGCCTGATTTCTGTGGTTTCTGAGAACTGATATTTTGGATCCCTTGGAAGATTATAGGGCCAAAAGAAATATCCTCCGATAGAAATGAAAAAGAAGCTTTCTGAGAAACTTCTTTGTGATCTGTGAATTCATCTCACAGAGTTACAGCTTTCCCCTCCAGAAGCCTTTCGCTAAGACTGTTCTTGTGGAATTTGCAAAGTGATATTTGGAAGCACATGGTGTGCTAAGGGAAAAAAGAAATTATCTTCAGATAAAAACTGGAAAGAAGCTTTCTGAGAAACTGCTTTGTGATGTGTGACTTCCACTCACAGAGTTACATCTGTATTTCGTGGATCTCTTTGCTAGCCTTATTTCTGTGGAATCTGAGAACAGATATTTCGGATCCCTTTGAAGACTATAGGGCCAAAGGAAATATCCTCCGATAGAAATGAGAAAGAAGCTTTCTAAGAAATCTCTTTGTGATCTGTGAATTCATCTCACAGAGATACAGCTTTCCCCTTGAGAACCCTTTCGCTTACTGTTCTTGTCGAATTTGCAAAGTTGTATTTGGAAGCCCGAGGAGGGATATGGGGAAAAAGAAAATATCCTCAGATACAAACTGGAAAGAAGCTTTCTCGGAAACTGTTTTGTGATGTGCGACTTCCACTCACTGAGATAGCTGTATTTCTGGAGCAGTTTGCTATCCTTGTTTCTGTGGAGTCTGGAAACTGATATTTCGGATCCCTTGGAAGACTATAGGGCCTAAGGAAATATCCTCTGATATAAATGAGAAGGAAGCTTTCTGAGAAAATTCTTTGTGATATGTGAATTCATCTAACGCAGTTACAGCTTTCCCCTCAAGAACCCTTTCGCTAAGACTGTTCTTGTGGAATTTGCAAAGTGATATTTGGAAGCCCATGGAGGGTTATGGGGAAAAAGAAAATTTCCTCAGATACAAACTTGAAAGAAGCTCTCTGAAAAACTGCTTTGTGTTCTGAGAATTCATCTCATAGAGTTACAGCTTTCCCCACAAGAAGCCGTTCGCTAACACTGTTCTTGTGGAATCTGCACATTGATAATTGGAAGCCCATAGAGGGCTATGGTGAAAAAGAAAATATCCTCAGATAACAACTGAAATCAAGCTTTCTGAGAAATTGCCTTGTGATGTGTCACTTCCACTCCCTTAGTTACAGATGTTATTCGTGGAGCTGTTTCCTAGCCTGATTTCTGTGGTATCTGAGAACTGATATTTTGTATCCCTTGGAAGACTATAGGGCCAAAGGAAATATCCTCCGATAGAAATGAGAAGGAAGCTTTCCTAGGAACTTCTTTGTGATCTATGAATTCATCTCACAGAGTTTCAGCTTTCCCCTCAAGAATCCTTTTGCTGAGACGCTTCTTGTGGAATTTGCAAAGTGTTATTTGGAAACCTATGGAGGGCTATGGGGAAAAAGAAACTATCCTCAGATAAAAACTGGAAAGAAGACTTCTGAGAAACTGCTTTGTGATGTGTGACTTCCACTCACTGATTTACAGCGGTATTTCGTGGAGCTCTTTGCTAGCCTTATTTCTGAGGAATCCGAGAACTGATATTTCGGATCGCTTGCAAGACTACAGGGCCAAAGGAAATATCCTCTCATAGAATTGAGAAAGAAGCTTTCTGAGAAACTTCTTTGTGATCTGTGAATTCATCTCACAGATTTCCAGCTTTCCACTCAAGAACCCTTTCGCTAAGACTGTTCTTGTGGAATATGCAAAGTGATATTTGGAAGCCCTTGGAGGGCTAGGAGGAAAAAGAAAATATCCTCAGATAATAACTCAAAAGCTTTCTGAGAAACTGCTTTGTTTTCTGTGAATTCATCTCACAGAGTTACAACTTTCCTCTCAAGAAGCCATTCGCTAAGTCTGTTCTTGTGGGATTTGTAAAATGATATACGGAAGCCCATAGAGGGCTATGGTGAAAAAGAAAATATCCTCAGATAAAAACTGGAAACAAGCTTTCTGAGAAACTGCTTTGTGATGTGTGACTTCCACTCACTAAGTTACAGCTGAATTTCGTGGAGCCCTTTGCTAGCCTTATTTCTGTGGAATCTGAGAACTGATAATTCGCATCGCTTGGAAGAATATAGGGCCAAAGGAAATATCCTCCAATAGAAATGAGAAAGAAGCTTTCTGAGAAACTTCTTTGTAATCTGTGAATTCATCTCACAGAGATACAGCTTTCCACACAAGAAGCCGTGGACTAAGACTGTTTTTTTGGAAGTTGCAAAGTGAAATGTGGAAGCCCATAGACGGCTATTGTGAAATAGTTAATATCCTCAGATAAACACCGGAAAGAAGCTTTCTGAGAAACTGCTTTGTGTTCTGTGAATTCATCTCACAGAGTTACAACTTTCCCATCAAGAAGCCATTCGCTAAGTCTGTTCTTGTGGGATTTGTAAAATGATATATGGAAGCCCATAGAGGGCTATGGTGAAAAAGAAAATATCCTCAGATAAAAACTGGAAACAAGCTTTCTGAGAAACTGCTTTGTGATGTGTGATTTCCACTCACTGAGTAACAGCTGTATGTCGTGGAGCAGTTTGCTAGTCTTTTTTCTGTGGAATCTGAGAACTGATATTTCGGATCCCTGGGAAGACTATAGAGCCAAAGGAAATATCCTCCGATAGAAATGAGAAAGAGGCTTTCTGAGAAACTTGTTTGTGATCTGTGAATTCATGAAAGAGAGTTACAGCTTTTCCCTCAAGAAGCCGTTCACTAAGACTGTTCTTGAGGAATTTGCTAAGTAATATTTGGAAGCCTATAGAGGGCTTCGGTGAAAAAGAAAATATCCTCAGATAAAAACTGGAAACAAGCTTTCTGAGAAACTGCTTTGTGATGTGTGACTTCCACTCACTAAGTTACAGCTGAATTTCGTGGAGCCCTTTGCTAGCATTATTTCTGTGGAATCTGAGAACTGATAATTCGCATCGCTTGGAAGAATATAGGGCCAAAGGAAATATCCTCCAATAGAAATGAGAAAGAAGCTTTCTGATGAACTTCTTTGTAATCTGTGAATTCATCTCACAGAGATTCAGCTTTCCACACAAGAAGCCGTGGACTAAGACTGTTTTTGTGGAATTTGCAAAGTGAAATGTGGAAGCCCTTAGACGGCTATGGTGAAATAGTTAATATCCTCAGATAAACACTGGAAAGAAGCTTTCTGAGAAACTGCTTTGTGATGTGTGACTTCCACTTACTGTGTTACAGCTCTAATTCGTGGAGCTCTTTGCTAGTCTTTTTTGTGTGGAATATGGGAACTAATATTTCGAATCCCTTGGTAGACTATAGGGCCAAAGGAAATATCCTCCGATAGAAAAGAGAAATAAAGTTTCTGAGGAACTTCTTTGTGATCTGTGAATTCATTTCACAGAGTTACAGCTTTCCCCCCAGAAGCCTTTCGCTAAGACTGTTCTTGTGGAATTTGCAAAGTGATATTTGGAATCCCATGGAGGTTTTAGAGGAAAAAGAAAGTATCCTCACATGAAAACTGGAAAGAAGATTTCTGAGAAACTGCTTTGTGTTCTGTGAATTCACCTCACAGAGTTACAGCTTTCCCCCTCAAGAAGCTGGTCGCTAAGACTGATCTTCGGGAATTTGCAAAGTGATGTTTGGAAGCCCATAGAGGGCTATGGTGAAAAAGAAAATATCCTCAGATAAAAACTGGAAAGAGCTTTCTGAGAAACTGCTTTGTGATGTGAGACTTCCACGCACTGAGTTACAGCTGTATTTCATGGAGCAGTTTGCTAGACTTATTTCTGTGGAATCTGAGAACTGATATTTTGGATCCCTTGGAAGACTATAGGACCAATTGAAATATCCTCTGATAGAAATGAGATAGAAGCTTTCTGAGAAACTTCTTTGTGATCTGTGAATTCATCTCACAGCGTTAGAGTTTACCCCTCAAGAAGCCTTTCACTAAGACTGTTCTTGTGGAATTTGCAAAGTGACATTTGGAAGCCATGCAGCTCTAAGGGGAAAAAGAACATATCCTCAGATATTAACTGGACAGACGCTTTCTGAGAAACTGCTTTGTGTTCTGTGAATTCATCTCCCAGAGTTACAGCTTTTCCCTAAAGAAGCCGTTGTTTAAGACTGTTCTTGTGGAATTTTCAAAGGAATATTTGGAAGCCCTCACAGGGCTATGGTGAAAAAGAAAACATACTCAGATAAAAACAGGAAAGAAGCTTTCTGAGAAACTGCTTTGTGATGTGTGACTTCCACTCACTGAGTTACAGCTGTATTTCGTGGAGCTGCTTCCTAGCTTTATATCTGTGGAATCTGGGCACTGATATTTAGTATCCCTTGGAAGACTATAGGGTCAAAGGAAATATCCTCTGATAGAAATTAGAAAGAAGCTTTCTGAGAAACTTCTTTGTGATCTGTGAATTCATCTCTCATAGTTTCAGCTTTCCCCTCAAGAAGCCTTTCACTAAGACTGTTCTTGTGGGATTTGCAAAGTGATATTTGGAAGCCCATGTAGGAATATGGGGAAAAAGAAAATATCCTCAGATAAAAACTGGAAAGAAGCTCTCTGAGAAACTGCTTTGTGTTCTCGGAATTCATCACACAGAGTTACAGCTTTTCGCTCAAGAAGCCGTTCACTAAGACTTTCTTCTGGAATTTGCAAAGTGATATTTGGAAGCCAGTAGAGGGCTACGGTGAAAAAGAAAATATCCTCAGATAAAAACTGGAAAGAAGCTTTCTGAGAAACTTCTTTGTACTGTGTGACTTCCACTCACTGAGTTACAGCTGTATTTCGTGGAGCTGTTTGCTAGCCTTATTTCTGTGGAATCTGGGAACTGTAATTTCAGATCCCTTGGAAGACAATAGACCCAAAGGAAATGTCCTCTGATAGAAATAAGAAAGAAGCATTCTCAGAAACTTTTTTTTGATCTGTGAATTCATCTCACGTAGTTGCAGCGTTCCCCTCAAGAAGCCTTTCGCTAAGAATGTTCTTGTGGGATTTCCAAAGTGATATTTGGAAGTCCATGGAGGGCTTTGTGGAAAAAGAAAATATCCTCAGATAAAAACTGGAAAGAAGATCTCGGAGAAACTGCTTTGTGTTCTCTGAATTTATCTCACAGATTAACAACTTTTCCCTCAAGAAGTCGTTCGCTAAGACTGTTCTTGTGAAATTTGCAAAGTGATATTTGGAAGCCAGGAGAGTGCTAAGGTGAAAAAGAAAATATCCTCAGAAAAAAACTGGAGAGAAGCTTTCTGAGAAACTGCTTTGTGATGTGTGACTTCCACTCACTGAGTTACAGCTGAATTTCGTGGAGCTCTTTGCTGGCCTTATTTCTGTTTAATCTGATAACTAATATTTCGGATCCCTTGGAAGACAATAGAACCAAAGGAAATATCCTCCAACAGAAATGAGAAAGAAGCATTCTGAGAAACTTCTTTGTGATCAGTGAATTCATCTCATAGAGTTAGAGCTTTCCCCTCAAGAAGCCTTTCGCTAAGACTTTTCTTGTGGAATTGCAAAGTGATATTTGGAATCTCATGGAGGGCTATGGGGAAAAAGAAAATATCCTCACATAAAAAGTGGAAAGAAGCTTTCGGAGAAACTGCTTTGTGTTCTGTGAATTCAACTCACACAGTTACAGCCTTTTCCTCAAGAAGCCGTTCGCAAAGACTGTTCTTGTGGAATTTCCAATGTGATGTTTGGAAGCCAATAGAGGGATATGATGAATACGAAACTATCCTCAGATAAAAACTGAAAAGAAGCTCTCTGAGAAACTGCTTTGTGATGTGTGACTTCCACTCACTGAGTTACAGCTGTATTTCGTGGAGCAGTTTGCTAGCTTTATTTCTGTGGAATCTGAGAACGGATATTTCGGATCCGTTGGAAGACTACGGCCAAAGGAAATATCCTCCGATAGAAATGCAAAGAAGCTTTCTGAGAAACTTCTTTGTGATCTGTGAATTAATCTCACAGAGTTACAGCTTTCCTCTCAAGAAGCCTTTCGCCAACACTGTTCTTGTGGAATTTGCAAAGTGATATTTGGAAGCCCATGGAGGGCTATGGGAAATAAGAAAGTATCCTCAGATAAAAACTATAAAGAGGATTTTGGAGAAAATGCTTTGTGGTCTGTGAATTCATCTCACAGAGTTACAACTTTCCCCTCAAGAAGCCTTTTGCTAAGACTGTTCTTGTGGAAGTTGCAAAGTGATATTTGGAATCCCATGGAGGGCTAGGGGGAAAAAAATATCCTCAGACAAAAACTGCAAAGAAGCTCTGTGAGAAACTGCTTTGTGTTCTGTGAGTTCACCTCACAGAGTTTCAGCTTTCCCCTCAAAAAGCCATTCGCTAAGACTGTTGTTGTGGAATCTGCAAAGTGATATTTGGAAGCCCTTAGTGGACAATTGTGAAAAAGAAAATATCCTCAGATATACACTGGAAATAAGCTTTCTGTGAAATTGCTTTCGGATGTGTGACTTCCACTCACTTAGTTACAGCTGTATTTCGTGGAGCTGTGTACTCGCCTTATTTCTGTGGGATCTGAGAACTGAATTTCGGACAACTAGGAAGACTACAGGGCCAAAGGAAATATCCTACGATAGAAATGAAAAAGAAGCTTTCTGAGAAACTTCCTTGTGATCTGTGAATTCATCTCACTGAGTTAGAGCTTTCCCGTCAAGAAGCCTTTCGCTAAGACAGTTTTTGTGGAATTTGCAAAGTGATATTTGGAAGCCCATGGAGGGCTATGGGGAAAAGGAAAATATCTTAAGATAAAAACTGGAAAGAAACATTCAGAGAAACTGCTTTGTGTTGTGTGAATTCATCTCACAGATTTACACCTTTCCCCTCAAGAAGCCATTCCCTAAGACTGTTTTTGTGGAATCTGCAAAGTGATATTTGGAAGCACATAGAGGGCTATGGTGAAAAAGAAAGTATCCTCAGATAAAAACTGAAAAGAAGTTTTCTGAGAAACTGCTTTGTGATGTGTGACTTCCACTCACTTAGTTACAGCTGTATTTGCTGGAGCTGTTTGCTCGCCTTATTTCTGTGGGATCTGAGAACTGAATTTCGGATAACTTGGAAGACTATAGGGCCAAAAGAAATATCCTCCGAAAGAAATGAGAAAGAAGCTTTCTGAGAAACTTCTTTGTGATCTGTGAAATCATCTCACAGAGTTAGAGCTTTCCCCTCAAGAAGCCTTTCGCTACGACTGTTCTTGGAGAATTTGCAAAGTGGTATTTGGAAGCCCATGGAGGGCTACGGGGAAAAAGCAAATATCTTCAGATAAAAATTGGAAAGAAACTTTCTTAGAAATTGCTTTGTGTTCTGTGAATTCATCTCACAGAGTTACACCTTTATGGTCAAGAAGCCATTCGCTAAGACTGTTCTTGTGTAATCTGCAAAGTGATATTTGGAAGCCTATAGAGGGCTATGGTTAAAAAGAAAATAGTCTAAGATAAAAACTGGAAAGAAGTTTCTGAGAAACTGCTTTGTGATGTGTGACTTCCACTCACTGAATTACAGCTGTATTTCATGGAGCCGTTTGCTAGCCTTATTTCTGTGGAATCTGAGAACTGATATTTCGGATCCCTAGGAAGACAATAGGGCCAAAGAAAATATCCTCCGATAGAAATGAAATGAAGCTTTCTGAGAAAGTTCTTTGTGATCAGTGAATTCATCTCACGGAGTTACAGCAATCCCCTGAAGAAGCCTTTCGCTAACACTGTTCTTGTGGAATTTGCAAAGGGATATTTGGAAGCACATGGAGGGCTATGGGGAAACAGAAAATATCCTCACATAAAAACTGGAAAGAAGCCTTCTGAGAAACTGCTTTGTGTGCTTTGAATTCATCTCACACAGCTACACCTTTCCCCTCAAGAAGCCATTCTCTAGGACCGTTTTTGTGGAATCTGCATGGTGATATTTGGAAGCCCATAGAGGGCTATGGTGAAAAAGAAAATATCCTCAGATAGAAACTGGAAAGGAGGTTTCTGAGAAACTGCTTTGTGATGTGTGACTTCCACTCACTGAGTTACAGCTGTATTTCGTGGAGCAGTTAGGTGACTTATTTCAGTGGAATCTGAGAACTGATATTTCGGATCCTTTGGAAGACTATACGGCCAAAGGAATTAACCTCCAATAGAAATCAGAAAAAAGCTTTCTGGAAACTTCTTCGTGATCTGTGAATTCCTCTCACAGAGTTACAGCATTCCCCTGAAGAAGCCTTTCGCTAAAACTATTCTTGTGGAATTTGCAAAGTGATATTTGGAATCCCATGGAGGGCTAGGGGTTAAAGAAATATCCTCAGATAAAAACTGCAAAGAAGCTCTCAGAGAAACTGCTTTGTGTTCTGTGAATTCATCTCACAGAGTTACAGCTTTCCCCTCAAGAAGCCGTTCGCTAAGAATGTTCTTGTGGAATTTACAAAGTGATATTTGGATGCCCTTACTGGGCTATGGTGAAAAAGGAAATATCCTCTAAAAAACACTGGAAAGAAGTTTTCTGAGAAACTGCTTTGTGATGTGTTACTTCCAGTCACTGAGTTACAGCTGTATTTCTTGGACATGCTTGGTAGCCTCATTTCTGTGGATCTGAGAACTTGTATTTCGGATCCCTTAGAAGACTTCAAAGCCAAAAGGAATATCCTATGATAGAAATATGAAAGATGCTTTCTGAGAAACTTCTTTTTGATCTGTGAATTCATCACACAGAGTTCCAGATTTCCCCTCAAGAAGCCTTTCACTAAGACGGTTCTTGTGGAATTTGCAAAGTGATATTTGGAAGCCCATGGAGGGCTACGGGGAAAAAGAAATATCCCCAGTTAAAAACTGGAAAAAAGATTTCTGAGAGACTGCTTTGTGTTCTGTGAATTCATCTCACGGAGTTACAGCTTTCCACTCAAGAAGCCGTTCGCTAAGACTGTTCTTGTGTTATTTACTAAGTGATATTTGGAAGCCCATAGAGGGCTAGGGTGAAAAAGAAAATTTCCTCAGATAAAAAATGGAAAGAAGCTTTCTGAAATACTGCATTTTGATTTATGAATTCCATTCACTGATTTACATCTGTCCTTCATGGAGATGTTAGCTTGCCTCATTTCTGTGGAATCTGAGAAGTGATATTTCGGATCCCTTTGAAGACTATAGGGCCAAAGGAAATATCCTCGGATAGAAATGAAAAGAAGCTTTCTGAAAAAATTCTTTGTGATCTGTGAATTCATCTCTCGGAGTTACAGCATTCCCCGGAAGAATCCTTTTGCTAAGACTGTTGTTGTGGAATTTGCAAGGTGATATTTGGAAGCCCGTGGAGAGCAATGGGGAAAAAGAAAATATCCTCATATAAAAAATGGAAAGAAACTTTCTGAGAAACAGCTTTGTGATGTGTCACTTCCACTCACTGAGTTACAGGTGTATTTCGTGAAGCAGTTTGCTAGCCTTATTTCTGTTGAATATGAGAACAGATATTTCGGATCCCTTTGAAGACTATAGGGTCAAAGGAAATATCCTCCAATAGAAATGAGAAAGAAGCTTTCTGGGAAACTTCTTCGTGATCTGTGAATTCATCTCACAGTGTTACAGCTTTCACCTCAAGAACCTTTTCGCTAAGACTTTTCCTGTGGAATTTCCAAAGTGATATTTGGAAGCCCATGGAGGGTTTTGGGGAAAAACAAAATATCCTCAGATAAAATTTTGAAAGAAGCTTTCTGAGAAACTGCTTTGTGATCTGTGACTTCCACTCACTGAGTTACAGCTGTTATTCGTGGAGCTATTTTCTAGCCTTATTTCTGTGGAATCTGAGAACAGATATTTTGGATCCCTTTGAAGACTATCAGGCAATAGGTAATATCCTCCGATAGAAATGAGAAAGAAGCATTCTGAGAAATTTCTTTGTGATCGGTGAATTCTTCCCACAGAGTTACAGCTTTCCTCTCAAGAAGGCTTTCGGTAACATTGTTCTTGTGGATTTTGCAAATTGATATTTGGAATCCCATGGAGGGCTATTGGGAAAAAGAAAATATCCTCAGATAAAAACTGGAAAGAAACATTCTGAGGAACTGCTTTGTGATATGTGAATTCACATCAGACAGTTACACGTTCCCCCTCAAGAAGCCATTCGCTAAGACTGTTTTTGTGTTATTTGCAAAGTGATATTTGGAAGCCCTTAGAGGGCTATGGTGAAAAAAAAATATACTCAGATAAAAACTGGAAAGAAGCTTTCTGAGAAACTGCTTTGAGATGTGTGATTTCCACTCATTGAGTTACATCTGTATGTCATGGAGCTGTTTGCTCGCCTTGTTTCTGTGGAATCTGAGAAGTGATATTTCGGATCCCTTGGAAGACTACAGGGCCAAAGCAAATATTCTCCCATAGAAATGAGAAAGAAGGTTTCTGAGAAACTTTTTTGTGATCTGAGGATTCATCTCACAGAGTTTCACCTTTCCCCTCAAGAAGCCATTCGATAAGACTGTTCTTGGGGAATCTGCAAGTGATATTTTGAAGCCCATAGAGCGCTATGGCGAAAAAGAAAATATACTCAGATAAAAACTGAAAAGAAGATTTCTGGGAAAGTACTTTGTGATGTGTGACTTCCACACACTGAGTTATGGTTGTTTTTCGTGGAGCAGTTTGCTAGCCTTATTTCTGTGGAATCTGAGAAATGATATTTCTGATCCCTTTTTAAGACTACAGGGCCAAGGGAAATATCCTCCGATACAAATGAGAAAAGCTTTCTGAGAAACTTCCTTGTGCTCTGTGAATTCATCTCACAGAGTTACAGCTTTCCCCCCAGAAGAATTTCGCTCAGACTCTTCTTGTGGAATCTGCAAAGTGATATTTGGAAGCCCATAGAGGGCTAAGGTGAAAAAGAAAATATCCTCAGATAAAAACTGGAAAGAAGCTTTCATAGAAACTACTTTGTTTTCTGTGAATTCATCTCAGAGAGTTACAGCTTTCCCCTTAAGTAAAGTTTCGCTAAGACTTTTCTTGTGGAATTTGCAAAGTGATATTCAGAAGCCCATGGAGGGCTATGGGGAAAAAGAAATATTCTCAGAAAAAACTGGAAAGAAGCTGTATGAGAAACTTCTCTGTGTTCTGTTAATTCATCTCACAGAGCTACAGCTTTCCCCTCAAGAACCCTTTCGATAAGCTTGTTCTTGTGGAATTTGCAAAGTGATATTTCGATACACATAGAGGGCTACTGTGAAAAACGAAATATCCTCAGATGAAATCTGGAAAGAAGCTTTCTGAGAAACTGCTTAGTGTACTGTTAATTCATCTCACAGAGTTACATCTGTATTTCGTGGATCTCTTTGCTAGCCTTATTTCTGTGGAATCTGAGAACAGATATTTCGGATCCCTTTGGACACTATAGGGCCAAAGGAAATATCCTCTGATAACAAAGAGAAAGAAGCTTTCTGCGAAACTTCTTTGTGTTCTGTGAAATCATCTCACACAGTTACAGCTTTCCACTCAAGAAGCCTTTCGCTAAGACAGTTCTTGTGGAATTTGCAAAGTGATATTTGGAAACCCATAGAGGGCTATGGTGAAAAAGGAAATATCCTCAGAAGAAATCTGGAAAGAAGCTTTCTGAGAAACTGCTTAGTGTTCTGTTAATTAATCTCACAGAGCTACAGCTTTCCCCTCAAGAAGCCGCTCGCTAAGCCTGTTCTTGTGAACTTCGCAAAGTGATATTTGGAAGCCCATAGAGGGCTACGGTAAAAAAGAAAATATCTTCATTGAAAACCTGGAAAGAAGCTTTCTGAGGCACTGCTTTGTGATGCGTGACTCACACTCACAGAGTTACATCTGTATTTCGTGGATCTCTTTGCTAGCCTTATTTCTGTGGAATCTGAGAAGAGATATTTCGGATCCCTTTGAAGACTAAAAGGCCAAAGGAAATATCCTCCGATAACAAAGAGAAAGAAGCTTTCTGAGAAATTTCTTTGTGTTCTGTGAAATCATCTCACAAAGTTACAACTTTCCCCTCAAGAAGCCTTTTGCTAAGACAGTTCTTGTGGAATTTGCAAAGTGATATTTGGAAGCCCATAGAGGGCTACGGTGAAAAAGGAAATATCCTCACATGAAATCTGGAGAGAAGCTTTCTGACACACCGATTAGTGTTCTGTTAATTCATCTCACAGACTTGCAGCTTTCCCGTCAAGAAGCCACTCGCTAATCCTTTTCCTGTGTAATTCACAAAATGCTCTTTGGAAGCTCATAGAGGGCTATGGTGAAAAAGAAAATATCCTCAGAGAAAAACTGCAAAGAAGCTTTCTGAGAGACTGCTTTGTGATGTGTGACCTCCACTCACAGAGCTACATCTGTATTTCGTGGATCTCTTTGCTAGCCTTATCTCTGTGAAATCTGAGAACAGATATTTCGGATCCATTTGAAGTCTATACGGCCAAAGGACATATCCTCCGATAACAAAGAGAAAGAAGCTTTCTGAGAAACTTCTTTGTTTTCTGTGAAATCATCTCACAGAGTTACAGCTTTCCCCTGAGGAAGCCTTTCGGTAAGACTGTTATTGTGGAATTTGCAAAGTGATATTTGGAAAGCCATAGAGGGTTACGGTGAAAAAGGAAATATCCTCAGATGAAATCTGGAAAGAAGCTTTCTGAGAAACCGCTTAGTGTTCTGTTAATTCATCTCACAGAGCTACAGCCTTCCCCTCAAGAAGCAGCTCGCTAAGCCTGTTCTTGTGGAATTCGCAAAGTGATATTTGGAAGCCCAAAGAGGGCTATGGTGAAAAAGAAAATATCCTCAGAGAAAAAATGGAAAGAAGCTTTCTGGGACACTGCTATGTGATGTGTGACTTCCACTCACAGTGTTACATCTCTATTTCGTGTATCTCTTTGCTAGCCTTATTTCTGTGGAATGTGAGAACAGATATTTCGGATCCCTTTGAAGACAATAGGGCCAAAGGAAATATCCTCCGATAACAAAGAGAAAAGCGCTTTCTGAGAAACTTCTTTGTGTTCTGTGAAATCATCTCACAGAGTTACAGCTTTCCTCTCAAGAGGCCGCTCGCTAAGCCTATTCTTGTGGAAGTCGCAAAGTGATATTTGGAAACTCATAGAGGGCTACGATGAAAAAGAAAATATAATCAGAGAAAACTGGAAAGAAGCTTTCTGAGAAACTGCTTTGTGATGTGTGACTTCCAATCACAGAGTAACATCTGTATTTTGTGGATCCCTTTGCTAGCCTTATTTCTGTGGAATCTGAGAACTGATATTTCGGATCCCTTTGAAGACTATAGGGCCAAAGGAAATACCCTCCGATAACAAAGAGAAAGAATCTTTCTGAGAAACTTCTTTGTGTTCTGTGAAATCATCTCACAAAGTTACAGCTTTCCCCTCAAGAAGCCTTTCGCTAAGATTGTTAATGTGGAATTTGCAAAGTGATATTTGGAAGCCCATAGAGGGCTATGGTGAAAAAGGAAATATCCTCTGATGAAAACTCGAAAGAAGCTTTCTGAGAAACTGCTTAGTGTTCTGTTAATTCATCTCACAGAGTTACGTCTATCCTCTCAAGAAGCCACTCGCTAAGCCTGTTCTTCTGGAATTTGTAAATTGATATTCAAAGCCTATAGAGGGCTATAGTGAAAAAGAAAATATCCTCAGAGAAAAACTGGAAAGAAGCTTTCTGAGAAACTGCTTTGTGAAGTGTGACTTCCACACAGAGAGTTACATCTGTATTTCGTGGATCTCTTTGCTAGCCTTATTTCTGTGGAATCGGAGAATAGATATTTCAGATCCCTTCGAGCACTATAGGGCCAAAGGAAATATCCTCAGATAACAAAGAGAAAGAAGCTTTCTGAGAAACTTCTTTGTGTTCTGTGAAATCATCTCACAGAGTTACAGCTTTCCCCTCAAGAACCCTTTCGCTAAGTCAGTTCTTGTGGAATTTGCAAAGTGATATTTGGAAGCCCGTAGAGGGCGACGGTAAAAAAGAAAATATCTTGATTGAAAAACTGGAAAGAAGCTTTCTGAGACACTGCTTTGTGATGTGTGACTTCCACTCACAGAGCTACATCTGTATTTCGTGGATCTCTTTGCTAGCCTTATTTCTGTGGAATCTGAACACAGATATTTCGGATCCTTTGAAGATTATAAGGCCAAAGGAAATATCCTCCGATATCAAAGAGAAAGAAGCTTTCTGAGAAACTTCTTTGTGTTCTTTGAAATCATCTCACAGAGTTACAGCTTTCCACTCAAGAAGCCTTTCGCTAAGACAGTTCTTGCGGAATTTGCAAAGTGATATTTGGAAACCCATAGAGGGCTATGGAGGAAAGGGAAATACCCTCAGATGAAAACTCGAAGGAAGCTTTCTGTCAAACTGCTTAGTGTTCTGTTAATTCATCTCACAGAGTTACAGCTTTCCCCTCAAGAAGCCGCTCGTTAAGCCTGTTCTTGTGGAATTCGCAAAGTGATATTAGGAAGCCCATAGAGGTCTACGGTGAAAAAGGAAACATCCTCAGAGAAAAACTGGAAAGAAGCTTTCAGGGAAACTGCTTCGTGATGTGTGACTTCCACTCAAAGAATTACGTCTGTATTTCGTGGATCTCTTTGCTAGCCTTATCTCTGTGGAATCTGAGAACAGATACTTCGAATCCATCTGAAGTCTATACGGCCAAAGGGTATATCCTCCCATAACAAAGAGAAAGAAGCTTTCTGAGAAACTTCTTTGTTTTCTGTGATATCATCTGACAGAGTTACAGCTTGCCCCTGAGGAAGCCTTTCGGTAAGACTGTTATTGTGGAATTTGCAAAGTGATATTTGGAAGCCCATAGAGGGCTATGGTGAAAAAAGAAATATCCTGAGATGAAATCTGGAAAGAAGCTTTCTGAGAAACTGCTTAGTGTTCTGTTAATTCATCTCACAGAGTTACAGCTTTCCCCTCAAGAAGCAGCACGCTAAGCCTGTTCTTGTGGAAATCGCAAAGTGATATTTGGAAGCCCAAAGAGGGCTATGGTAAAAAAGAAAATATCCTCAGGGAAAAACTGGAAAGAAGCTTTCTGGGACACTGCTCTGTGAAGTGTGACTTTCACTAACAGTGTTACATCTCTAATTCGTGTATCTCTTTGCTAGCCGTATTTCTGTGGAATCTGAGAACAGATATTTCGGATCCCTTTGAAGACTATAGGGCCAAAGAAAATAACCTCCGATAACAAAGAGAAAGAAGCTTTCTGAGAAACTTCTTTGTGTTCTGTGATATCATCTCACAGAGTTACAGCTTTCCCCACAAGAAGCCTTTCGCTAAGACAGTTCGTGTGGAATTTGCAAATTGATATTTGGTAGCCCATAGAGGGCTATTGTGAAAAAGGAAATATCCTCAGATGAAAACTCGAAAGAAGCTTTCTGAGAAACTGCTTAGCGTTCTGTTAATCACCCCACAGAGTTCCAGGTTTCCCCTCAAAAAGCCGCTCGCTAAGCCTGTTCTTGTGGAATTCGCAAAGTGATATTTGGAAGCCCATAGAGGGCTATGGTGAAAAAGAAAATATCCTCAGAGAAAAACTGGAAAGAAGCTTTCTGAGAAACTGCTTTGTGATGTGTGACTTCCACTCACAGAGTTACATCTGTATTTCGTGTATCTCTTTGCTAGCCTTCTTTCTGTGGAATCTGGGAACAGATATTTCGAATCCCTAGAGCACTATACGGCCAAAGGAAATATCCTCAGATAACAAAGAGAAAGAACCTTTCTGAGAAACTTCTTTGTGTTCTGTGAAATCATCTCACAGAGTTACAGCTTTCCCCTCAAGAAGCCTTTCGCTAGGACAGTTCTTGTGGAATTTGCAAAATGATATTTGGAAGCCCATAGAGGCCTACCGTGAAAAAGGAAATATCCTGAGATGAAAAGTCGAAAGAAGCTTTCTGAGAAACTGCTTAGTGTTCCGTTAATTCATCTCTCAGAGTTACAACTATCCCCTCAAGAAGTCGCTCGCTAAGCCTCTTCTTGTGGAATTCGCAAAATGCTATTTGGAAGGCCAGAGAGGGTTAAGGTGAAAATGAAAATATCCTCAGTGAAAAACTGCAAAGAAACTTTCTGAGAGATTGTTTTGTGATGTGTGACTTTCACTCACAGAGTTACATCTGTATTTCGTGGATCTCTTTGCTAGCCTTATTTCTGTGGAAACTGAGAATAGATAATTCGGATCCCTTTAAAGACTATAGGGCCAAAGGAAATATCCTCCGATAACAAAGAGAAAGAAGCTTTCTGAGAAACTTCTTTGTGTTCTGTGAAATCATCTCACACAGTTACAACTTTCCCCTGAAGAAGCCTTTCGCTAATTCAGTTCTTGTGGAATTTTCAAAGTGATATTTGGAAGCCCATAGAAGGCTACGGTGAAAAATCAAATATCCTCAGATGAAATCTGAAAAGAAAGTTTCTGAAAAACTGCTTAGTGTTCTGTTAATTCATCTCACTGAGTAACAGCTTTCCCCTCAAGAAGCTGCTGGCTAAGCCTGTTCTTGTGGTATTCGCAAATTGATATTTGGAAGCCCTTAGAGGGCTATGGTTAGAAAGAAAATATCCTCAGAGAAAAACTGGAAAGAAGCTTTCTGAGAAACTCCTCTGTGATGTGTGAATTCCACTCACAGAGGTACATCCCTATTTCGTGGATCTCTTTGCTAGCCTTTTTTCTGTGGAATCTGAGAACAGATATTTCGGATCCCTTTGAAGACTATAGGGCTAAAGGACATATCCTCAGATAATAAAGAGAAAGAAGCTGTCTGACAATCTTCTTTGTGTTCTTTGAAATCATCTCACAGAGTTACAGCTTTCCCCTCAAGAAGCCTTTCGCTAAGACAGTTCTTGTGGAATTTGTAAGGTGATATTTGGAAACCCATAGAGGGCTATGGAGGAAAGGGAAATATCCTCAGATGAAAACTCGAAAGAAGCTTTCTGTCAAACTGCTTAGTGTTCTGTTAATTCATGTCACAGAGTTACAGCTTTCCTCTCAAGAAGCCTTTCGCTAAGACAGTTCTTGTGGAATAGGCAAAGTGATATTCGGAAGCCCATAGAAGGCTATGGTGAAAAAGAAAATATCCTCAGACAAAACCTGGAAAAAAGCTTTTTGGGAAACTGCTTTGTGATGTGTGACTTCCACTCACAGATTTACCTCTGTATTTCGTGGATCTCTTTGCTAGCCTTATTCTGTGGAATCTGAGAACAGATATTTCGGATCCCTTTGAAGTCTATAGGGCCAAAGGAAATAGCGTGCGATAACAAAGAGAAAGAAGCTTTGTGAGAAACTTCTTTGTGTTCTGTGAAATCATCTCACAAAGTCACAGCTTTCCTCTCAGAAGCCTTTCGCTAAGACAGTTCTTCTGGAATTTGCAATGTGATATTTGGAAGCCCATTGAGGGCTATGGTGAAAAAGGAAATATCCTCAGATGAAAACTCGAAAGAAGCTTTCTGAGAAACTGCTTAGTGTTCCGTTAATTCATCTCACAGAGTTACAGCTATCCCCTCAAGATGCCGCTCGATAAGCCTGTTCTTGTGGAATTCGCAAAGTGTTATTTGGAAGCCCATAGATGGCTATGGTGAGAAAGAAAATATTCTTGGAGAAAAAGTGGAAAGAAGCTTTCTGAGAAACTGCTTTGTGATGTGTGACTTCCACTCACACATTTTCCTATGTTTTTCGTGGATCTCTTTGCTATCCATATTTCTGTTGAATCTGAGAACAGATATTTCGGATCCCTTTGAAGACTATAGGGCCATGGAAATATTCTCTGATGACAAAGATAAAGAAGTTTCCTGAGAAACGTCTTGGTGTTCTGTGAAATCATCTCACAGAGTTACAGTTTTCCCCTCAAGAAGCCTTTCGTTAAGACAGTTCTTGCGTAATTTGCAAGGTGATATTTGCAAGCCCATAGAGGGCTATGGGGAAAAACGAAATATCCTCAGATGAAAACTCGAAAGAAGCTTTCTGAGAAACTGCTTAGTGTTCTGTTACTTCATCTCACAGAGTTACAGCTTTCCCCTCAAGAAGCCGCTCGCTAAGACTCTTTTTGTGGAATTCGCAAAGTGGTATTTGGAAGCCCTTACATGGCTATGGTGAGAAAGAAAATATCCTCAGAGAAAAACTGGAAAGAAACTTTCTGAGAAACTGCTTTGTGATGTGTGACTTCCACTCACAGAGTTACATCTGTATATCGTGGATCTCTTTGGTAGCCTTATTTCTGTGGAAGCTGAGAACAGGTATTTCGGATCCCTTTAAAGACTGTAGGGCCAAAGGAAATATCCTCCAATAACAAAGAGAAAGAAGCTCTCTGAGAAACTACTTTGTATTCTGAGAAATCATCTCTCAGAGCTACAGCTTTCCCCTCAAAAGCCTTTCGCTAAGACAGTTCCTATGGAATTTAAAATGTGATATTTGGAAGCCCATAGAGGGCTATGGTGAAAAAGGAAATATCCTCCGATGAAAACTCGAAAGAAGCTTTCTGAGAAACTGCTTAGTGTTCTGTTAATACCTCTCACAGAGTTACATCTGTATTTCGTGGATCTCTTTGCTAGTCTTATTTCTGTGGAATCTGAGAACAGATATTTTGGATTCCTTTGGAGACTATAGGGCAAAAGGAAATATTCTCCGATAACAAAGAGAAAGAAGCTTTCTGAGAAACTTCTTTGTGTTCTGTGAAATCATCTCACAGAGATACAGCTTTCCCCTCAAGAAGCCTTTCGCTAAGACAGTTCTTGTGCAATTTGCAAAGTGATATTTGGAAGCCCATAGAGGGCTATGGTGAAAAAGCTCAGATGACATGTGGAAAAAGCTTTCTGAGAAACTGCTTAGTGTTCTGTTAATTCATCTCACAGAGTTACAGCATTCCCCTCAAGAAGCCGCTCGCTAAGCCTGTTCTTGTGGAATTCACAAACTGATATTTGGAAGCCCAGATATGGCTATGGTGAGAAAGAAAATATCCTCCGAGAAAAACTGGAAAGAAGCTTTCTGAGAAACTGCTTTGTGTTGTGTGACTTCCACTTGCAGAGTTACAACTGTATTTCGTGGATCTCTTTGCTACCCTTGTTTCTGTATAATCTGTGAACAGATATTTCGGATCCCTTCGAAGACTATAGGGCCAAAGGGAATATCCTCAGATAACAAAGAGAAAGAAGCTTTCTGAGAATCTTCTTTGTGTTCTGTGAAAACACCTCACAGAGTTACAGCTTTCCCCTCAAGAAGCCTTTCGCTAAGACAGTTCTTGTGAAATTGCAAAGTGATATTTGGAAGCCCATACAGGGCTATGGTGAAAAAGAAAGTATCCTCAGATGAAAACTCGAAAGAAGCTTTCTGAAAAACTGCTTAGTGTTCTGTTAATTCATCTGACAGAGTTACACCTTTTCCCTCAAGTAGGCGTTCGCTAAGCCTGTTCTTGTGGAATTCGTAAAGTGATGTTTGGAAGCCCAGAGAGGGCTATGGTGAAAAAGAAAATATCCTCAGAGAAAAACTGGAGAGAAGCTATCTGAGAAAATGCTTTGTGATGTGTGACTTCCCCTCACAGAGTTACATCGGTATTTCGTGGATCTCCTTCCTAGCCATATTTCTGAGGAATCTGAGAACAGATATTTCGGATTCCTTTCAAGACTATAGGGCCAAAGGAAATATCCTCCGATAACAAAGAGAAAGAAGCTTTCTGAGAAAATTCTTTGTGTTCTGTGAAATCATCTCACAGAGTTACAGCTTCCCCCTTAAGAAGCCTTTTGCTAAGACAGTTCTTGTGGAATATGCAAACTGACATTTGGAAGCCCATAGAGGGCTATGTTGAAAAAGGAAATATCCTCAGATGAAACCTCGAAAGAAGCTTTCTGTGAAACTACTTAGTGTTCTGTTAATTCATCTCACAGAGTTACAGCTATTCCCTCATGAATCCGCTCGCTAAGCCTGTTCTTGTGGAATTCGCAAAGTGATATTTAGAAGCCCATAGATGGCTATGGTGAAAAATAATATATAATCAGAGAAAAACTGGAAAGAATCTTTCTGAGACAATGCTTTGTAATGTCTGATTTCCACTCACAGAGTTACATCTGTATTTCGTGGATCTCTTTGCAAGCCTTATTTCTGTGGAATCTGAGAACAGATATTTCGGATCCCTTTGAGGTCTATAGGGCCAAAGGAAATATCCTCCGATAACAAAGAGAAAGAAGCTTTCTCAGAAACTTCTTTGTGTTCTGTGAAATCATCTCACAAAGTCTCAACTTTCGACTCAGAAGCCTTTTGCTAAGACAGTTCTTGAGGAATTTGCAATGTGATATTTGGAAGCCCATAGAGGAGTATGGTGAAAAAGGAAATATCCTCAGATGAAATCTGGAAAGAAGCTTTCTGAGAAACTGCTTAGTGTTCTGTTAATTCATCTCACAGAGTTACAGCTTTCCCCTCAAGAAGCCACTCGCTAAGCCTGTTCTTGGGGAATTCGCAAAGTGCTATTTGGAAGCCCTTAGATCACTATGGTGAGAAAGAAAATATCCTCAGAGAAAAACTGGAAAGAAGTTTTCTGATTAACTGCTTTGTGATGTGTGACTTCCATTCATAGAGTTACATCTGTATTTCGTGGATGTCTTTGCTAGCCTTATTTCTGTGAATATGAGAACAGATACTTCGGATCCCTTTGAAGACTATAGGGCCGAAGGAAATATCCTCCGATAACAAAGAGAAAGAAGCTTTCTGAGAAACTTCTTTGTGTTCTGTGAAATCTTCTCACAGAGGTACAGCTTTCCCCTCAAGAAGCCTTTCGCTAAGACAGTTCTTGTGAAATTTGCAAAGTGATATTTCGAAGCCCGTAGAGGGCTATGGTGAAAAATTAAATATCCTCAGATGAAAACTCGAAAGAAGCTTTCTGAAAAACTGCTTCGTGTTCTGTTATTCATCTCACATAGTTACAGCTTTCCCCTCAAGAAGCAGCTCGCTAAGCCTGTTCTTGTGGAATTCGCATAGTGATATTTGGTAGCCCATAGAGGGCTATGATAAAAAAGTAAATATCCTCAGAGAAAAACTGGAAAGAAGCTTTCTGAGAAACTACTTTGTTTTCTGTGAAATCACCCCAAAGAGTTACAGCTTTCCCCTCAGGAAGACTTATGCTAAGACAGTTCTTGTGGAATTTGCAAAGTGATATTTGGAAGCCCATAGAGGGCAATGGAGAAAAAGGAAGTATCCTCAGATGAAAACTCAAAAGAAGCTTTCTGAGAAACTGCTTAGTGTTCTGTTAATTCATCTAACAGACTTACACCTTTCCCCTCAAGAAACCGCTCGCTAAGCCTGTTCTTGTGGAATTCGCAAAGTGATATTTGGAAACCCATAGAGGGCTATGGCGGAAAAGAAAATATCCTCAGAGAAAAACTGGAAAGAAGCTTTCTGAGAAACTGCTTTGTGATGTGTGACTTCCACTCACAGATTTACCACTGTATTTCGTGGATCTCTTTGCTAACCTTATTTCTGTGGAATCAGAGAAGAGATATTTCGGATCCCTTTGAAGACTATAGGGTCAAAAGAACAATCCTCCGATAACAAAGAGAAAGAAGCTTTCTGAGAAACTTCCATGTGTTCTGTGAAATCATCTCACAGAGTTATAGCTTTCCCATCAAGAAGCCTTTCGCTAAGACATTTCTTGTGGAATTTGCAAAGTGATATTTGTAAGCCCATAGAGGGCTAAGGTGAAAAACTATATATTCTCAGATGGAAACTCGAAAGAAGCTTTCTGAGAAACTGCTTAGTGTTCTGTTAATTCATCTCACAGAGTTACAGCTTTCCCCTCAAAACCCATTCGCTAAGCCTGTTTATGTGGAATTCGCAAAGTGATATTTGGAGGCCCATAGAGGCCTATGTTGAAAAAGATAATATCATCAGAGAAAAGCTGGAAAGAAGCTTTCTGGGAAACTGCCTTGTGATGTGTGACTTCCACTCACAGAGTTTCATCTGTATTTCGTGGATCTCTTTTCTTGCCTTATTTCTGCGGAATCTGAGAACAGATATTTCGGATCCCCTGGAAGACTATAGGGCCAAAGGAAATATCCTCCGATAACAAAGAGAAAGAAGCTTTCTGAGAAACGTCTTTGTGTTCTGTGAAATCACCTCACAGAGTTACAGCTTTCCCCTCAAGAAGCCTTTTGCTAAGACTGTTTTTGTGGAATTGGCGAAGTGATATTTGGAAGCCCATAGAGGGCTATGGTGAAAAAGGAAATATCCTCAGATGACATCTGGAAAGAAGCTTTCTGTGAAACTGCTCTGTGATGTGTGACTTCCACTCACAGAGTTACATGGGTATTTCGTGGATCTCTTTGCTAGCCTTATTTCTGTGGAATATGAGGACAGATATTTAGGATCCCTTTGAAGACTGTAGGGCCAAAGGAAATATTATCCGATAACAAAGAGAAAGAAGCTTTCTGAGAAATTTCTTTGTGTTCTGTGAAATCATCACACAGAGTTACAGATTTCCCCTCAAGAAGCCTTTCGCTAAGACAGTTCTTGTGGAATTGGCAAAGTGATATTTGGAAGCCCATAGAGAGCTATGGTGAAAAAGGAAATATCCTCAGATGAAATCTGGAAAGAAGCTTTCTGAGAAACTGTTTACTGTTGTCTTAATTCATCTCACAGAGATACATCTGTATTTCCTGGATCCCTTTGCTAGCCTTATTTCTGTGGAATCTGAGAACAGATATTTCGGATCCTTTTGAAGACTATAGGGTCCAAGGAAATATCCACCGATAACAAAGAGAAAGAAGCTTTCTGAGAAACTTCTTTGGGTTCTGTGAAATCATCTCACAGAGTAACAGCTTTTCCTACAAGAAGCCTTTCGCTAAGACAGTTCTTGTGGAATTGGCAAAGTGATATTTGGCTGCCCATAGAGGGCTATGGTGAAACAAGAAATATCCTCAGATGAAATCTGGAAAGAAGCTTTCTGAGAAACTGCTTAGCGTTCTGTTAATTCATCTCATAGAGTTACATCTGTATTTCCTGGATCTCTTTGCTAGCCTTATTTCTGTGGAATCTGAGAACAGATATTTCGGATCCCTTCGAAGACTATAGGACCAAAGGAAATATCCTCCGATAACAAAGAGAAAGAAGCTTTCTGAGAAACTTCTTTGTGTTCTGTGAAATCATCTCACAGAGTTACAGCTTTCCCCGCAAGAAGCCTTTCGCTAAGACAGTTCTTGTGGATTTCGCAAAGTGATATTTGGAAGCCGATAGAGGGCTAGGGTGAAAAAGGAAATATCCTCAGATGAAATCTGCAAAGAACCTTTCTGAGAAACTGCTTAGTGTTCTGTTAATTCATCTCACAGAGTTACATCTGTATTTCGTGGATCTCTTTCCTAGCCTTATTTCTGTGGAATCTGAGAACAGATATTTCGGATCCCTTTGAAGACCATAGGGCCAAAGGAAATATGCTCCGTTAACAAAGAGAAAGAAGCTTTCTGAGAAACTTCTTTGTGTTCTGTGAAATCATCTCACCGAGTTACAGCTTTCCCCTCAAGAAGCCTTTCACTAAGACAGTTCTTGTGGAATTGGCAAAGTGTTATTTTGAAGCCCATAGAGGGCTATGGTGAAAAAGGAAAAATCCTCAGATGAAATCTGGAAAGTAGCTTTCTGCGAAACTACTCTGTGATGTTTGACTTCCACTCACAGAGTTACATCTGTATTTCCTGGATCTCTTTGCTAGCCTTATTTCTGCGGAATCTGAGAACAGATATTTCGGATCCCTTTGAAGACCATAGGGCCAAAGAAAATATCCTCCGATAACAAAGAGAAAGAAGCTTTCTGAGAAACTTCTTTGAGTTCTGTGAAATCATCGCAAAGAGTTACAGCTTTCCCCTCAAGAAGCCTTTCGCTAAGACTGTTCTTGTGGAATTGGCAAAGTCTTATTTTGAAGCCCATAGAGGGCTATGGTGAAAAAGGTAATATCCTCAGATGAAATCTGGAAAGAAGCTTTCTGAGAAACTGCTTAGTGTTCTGTTAATTCATCTCACAGAGTTACATCTGTATTTCGTGGACCTCTTTGCTAGCCTTATTTCTGTGGAATCTGAGAACAGATATTTCGGATCCCTTTGAAGACTATATGGCCAAAGGAAATATCCTTCGATAACAAAAAGGAAAAAGCTTTCTGAGAAACTTCTTTGTGTTCTGTGAAATCATCTCACAGAGTTACAGCTTTCCCCTCAAGAAGCCTTTCGCTTTGACACTTCTTGCGGAATTGGCAAAGTGATATATGGAAGCCCATAGAGGGCTATGGTGAAAAAGGAAATATCCTTAGATGAAATCTGGAAAGAAGCTTTCTGAGTAACTGTTTACTGTTGTGTTAATTCATCTCACAGATTTACATCTGTATTTCGTGGATCTCTTTGCTAGCCTTATTTCTAAGGAATCTGAGAACAGATATTTCGGATCCCTCCGAAGACTATAGGGCCTAAGGAAATATCCTCCGATAACAGAGAGAAAAAAGCTTTCCTAGAAACTTCTTTGTGTTCTGTGAAATCATCTCACAGAGTTACACCTTTCCCATCAAGAAGCCTTTCGCTAAGACAGTTTTTGTGGAATTGGCAAAGTGATATTTGGAACCCCATAGAGGGCTATAGTGAAAAAGGAAATATCCTCAGATGAAATCTGCAAAGAACCTTTCTGAGAAACTGCTTAGCGTTCTGTTAATTCATCTCACAGAGTTACATCGGTATTTCGTGGATCTCTTTGCTAGCCTATTTCTGTGGAATCTGAGAACAGATATTAAGGATTCCTTTGGAGACTATAGGGCCAAAGGAAATATCCTCCGATAACAAAGAGAAAGAAGCCTTCGGGGAAACTTCTTTGTGTTGTGTGAAATCATCTCACAGAGTTACAGCTTTCCCTTCAAGAAGCCTTTCGCTAAGACAGTTCTTGTGGAATTGGCAAAGTGATATTTGGAAGCCCATGGAGGGCTATGGTGAAAAAGGAAATACCCTCAGATGAAATCTTTAAAGAAGCTTTCTGAAAAACTGCTCAGTGATGTGTGAGTTCCACTCATAGAGTTACATCGGTATTTCGTGTATCTCTTTGCTAGCTAGTCTTTCTGTGGAATCTGAGAACAGATATTTCGGATCCCTTTGAAGACTATAGGGCCCAAGGGAATATCCACCGTTAAAAAAGAGAAAGAAGCTTTCTGAGAAACTTCTTTTTGTTCTGTGGAATCATCTCAAAGAGTTACAGCTTTCCCCTCTAGGAGCCTTTCGATAACTCAGTTCTTGTAGAATTCGCAAAGTGATATTTGGAAGCCCATAGAGGGCTATGGTGAAAAAGGAAATATCCTCAGATGAAATCTGGAAAGAACCTTTCTGAGAAACTGCTCTGTAATGTGTGACTTCCACTCACAGAGTTATATCGGTATTTCGTGGATCTATTTGCAAGCCTTACTTTTGTTGAATCTGAGGACAGGTATTTCGGTTCCCTTTGAAGACTATAGGGCCAAAGGAAATATCCTCCGATAACAAAGAGAAAGAAGCTTTCTGAGAAATTTCTTTGTGTTCTGTGAAATCATCTCACAGAGTTACAGCTTTCCCCTGAAGAACCCCTTCTCTAAGACAGTTCTTGTGGAATTGGCAAAGTGATATTTGGAAGCCCTTAGAGGGCTATGGTGAAAAAGGAAATATACTTAGAGGAAATCTGGAAAGAAGCTTTCTGAGAAACTGCTTAGTGTTCTGTTAATTCATCTCACAGAGTTACATATGTATTTCGTGGAACTCTTTGCTAGCCTTATTTCTGTGGAATCTGAGAACAGATATTTCGGATCCCTTTGAAGACTCTAGGGCTTAAGGAAATATCCTCCGATAACAAAGAGAAAGAAGCCTTCTAAGGAACTTCTTTGTGTTGTGTGAAATCATCTCACAGAGTTACAACTTTCCCCTCAAGAAGCCTTTCGCTAAGACAGTTCTTGTGGAATTGGCAAAGTGATATTTGGAAGTCCATAGAGGGATACGGTGAAAAAGGAAATATCCTCAGATGAAATCTGGAACGAAGCTTTCTAAGCAACTGCTCTGTGATGTGTGACTTCCACTCACAGAGTTGCATTGGTATTTCGTGGATCTCTTTGCTAGCCTTATTTCTGTGGAATCTGAGAACAGATATTTCGGATCCCTTTGAAGACCCTAGGGCCAAAGCAAATATCCTCCAAAAACAAAGAGAAAGAAGCTTTCTGAGAAACTTCTTTGTGTTCTGTGAAATCATCTCACAGAGTTACAGCTTTCCTCTCAAGAAGCCTTTCGCTTAGACACTTCTTGCGGAATTGGCAAAGTGATATTTGGAAGCCCATAGAGGGCTACGGTGAAAAAGGAAATATCCTCAGATGAAATCTGCAAAGAAGGTTTCTGAGAAACTGCTCTGTGATGTGAGACTTCCACTCACAGAGTTACATCTGTATTTCATTGATCTCTTTGCTAGACTTATTTCTGTGGAATCTGAGAACCGATGTTTCGGATCCCTTTGTAGACTATATTGCCAAAGGAAATATCCTCCGATAACAAAGAGAAAGAAGCTTTCTGAGAAACTTCTTTGAGTTCTGTGAAATCATTTCACAGAGTTACAGCTTTCCCCTCAAGATGCCTTTCTCTAAGACAGTTCTTGTGGAATTGGCAAAGTGATATTTGGAAGCCCATAGAGGGCTATGGTGAAAAAGGAAATATCCTCAGATGAAATCTGGAAAGAAGCTTTCTGAGTAACTGTTTACTGTTGTGTTAATTCATCTCACAGAGTTACATCTGTATTTCGTGGATCTCTTTGCTAGCCTTATTTCTGTGGAATATGAGAACAGATATTACGGATCCCTTTGGAGACTATAGGGCCAAAGGAAATATCCCCCGATAACAAAGAGAAAGAAGCTTTCTGAGAAACTTCTTTGTGTTCTGTGAAATCATCTCACAGAGTTACAGCTTTCCCCTCAAGAAGCCTTTCGCTACGACTGTTGTTGTGGAATTGGCGAAGTGATATTTGGCTGCCCATAGGGGGCTGAGAGGAAAAAGGAAATATCCTCAGATGAAATCTGGAAAAAAGCTTTCTGAGAAGCTGGTTAGTGTTCTGTTAATTCATCTCACAGAGTTACATCTGTATTTCGTGGATCTCTTTGCTAGCCTTATTTCTGTGGAATCTGAGAACAGATATTTCGGATCCCTTCGAAGACTATAGGGCCTAAGGAAATATCCTCCGATAACAAAGACAAAGAAGCTTTCTGAGAAACTTCTTTGTGTTCTGTGAAATCAACTCACAGAGTTACAGCTTTCCCCTCAAGAAGCCTTTCGTCAAGACAGTTCTTGTGAATTGGCAAGGTGATATTTGGAAGCCCATAGAGTGCTATGGTGAAAAAGGAATTATCCTCAGATGAAATCTGGAAAGAAGCTTTCTGAGAATCTGCTTAGTGTTCTGTTAATTCATCCCCCAGAGTTGCATCTGCATTTAGTGGATCTCTTTGCTAGCCTTATTTCTGTGGAATCTGAGAACAGATATTTCGGATCCCTTTGGAGACCATAGGGCCAAAGGAAATATCATTCGATAACAAAGAGAAATAAGCTTTCTGAGAAACTTCTTTGTGTTCTGTGAAATCATCACACAGAGTTACAGCTTTCTCCTCAAGAAGCCTTTCGCTAAGACTGTTATTGTGGAATTGGCGAAGTGAAATTTTGAAGCCCTTAGAGGGCTATGGTGAAAAAGGAAATATCCTCAGAAGAAATTTGGAAAGAATCTTTCTGAGAAACTGCTCTGTGATGTGTGACTTCCACTCACAGAGTTACATCTGTATTTCGTTGATCTCTTTGCTAGCCTTATTTCTGTGAATATGAGAGCAGATATTTCGGATCCCTTTGAAGACCATAGGGCCAAAGGAAATATCCTCCAATAACAAAGAGAAAGAAGCTTTCTGAGAAACTTCTTTGTGTTCTGTAAAATCATCTCACAGAGTTACAGCTTTCCCCTCAAGAAGCCTTTCGCTAAGACAGTTCTTGTGGAATTGGCAAAGTGATATTTTGAAGCCCATAGAGGGCTATAGTGAAAAAGGAAATAACCTCAGATGAAATCTGGAAAGCAGCTTTCTGAGAAACTGCTCTGTGATGTTTGACTTCCACTCACAGAGTTACATCTGTATTTCGTGCATCTCTTTGCTAGCCTTATTTCTGTGGAATCTGAGAACAGATATTTCGGATCCCATTGAAGACTATAGGGCCAAAGGAAATATCCTCCGATAACAAAGACAAAGGTGCTTTCTGAGAAACTTCTTTGTGTTGTGTGAAATCATCTCACAGAATTAGAGCTTTCCCCTCAAGAAACCTTTCGGAAAGACAGTTCTTGTGTAATTGGAAATGTGATATTTGGAAGCCCTTAGAGGGCTATGGTGAAAAAGGAAATATGCACAGATGAAATCTGGAAAGAAGCTTTCTGAGAAACTGCTGAGTGATCTGTTAATTCATCTCACAGAGTTACATCTGTATTTCTTGGATCTCTTTGCAAGCCTTATTTCTGTGGAATCTGAGAACAGATATTTCGGATCCCTTTGAAGACTATAGGGCCAAAGGAAATATCCTCCAATAACAAAGAGAAAGAAGCTTTCTGAGAAACTTCTTTGTGTTCTGTGAAATCATCTCCGAGAGTTAAAGCTTTCCCCTCAAGAAGCCTTTCGCTAAGACAGTTCTTGTGGAATTGGCAAAGTGATATTTGGCAGCCCATAGAGGGCTACGGTGAAAAAGGGAATATCGTCACATGAAATCGGGAAAGAAGCTTTCTGAGAAACTGCTTAGTGTTCTGTTAATTCATCTCACAGAGTTACATCTGTATTTTCTGGATCCCTTTGCTACCCTTATTTCCTTGGAATGTGAGAACAGATATTTCGGATCCCTTTAGAGACTATAGGGCCGAAGGAAATTTCCTCCGATAACAAAGAGAAGGAAGCTTTCGGAGAAACTTCTTTGTGTCTGTGAAATCATCTCACAGAGTTACAGCTTTCCTCTCAAGAAGCCTTACGCTAAGACAGTTCTTATGGAATTGGCAAAGTGATATTTGGAAGCCCATAGAGGGCTAGGGTGAAAAAGGAAACATCCTCAGATGATATCTGGCAAGATTCTTTCTGAGAAACTGTTTAGTGTTCTGTTAATTCATCTCACAGAGTTACATCTGTATTTCGTGGATCTCTTTGCTAGCCTTATTTCTGTGGAATCTGAGAACAGATATTTAGGATCCCTTTGGAGACTATAGGGCCCAAGGAAATATCCTCCGATAACAAAGAGAAAGAATCTTTCTGAGAAACTTCTTTGAGTTCTGTGAAATCATCTCACAGAGTTACAGCTTTCCCCTCAAGAAGCCTTTCGCTAAGACAGTTCTTCTGGAATTGGCAAAGTCATATTTGGAAGCCCATAGAGGGCTATGGTGAAAAAGGAAATATCCTCAGATGAAATCTGGAAAGAAGATTTCTGAGAAACTGCTTAGTGTTCTGTTAATTCATCTGACAGAGTTACATCTGTATTTCTTGAATCCCTTTGCTAGCCTTAGTTCTGTGGAATCTGAGAAGAGATATTTCGGATCCCTTTGGAGACCATAGGGCCAAAGGTAATATCCTCCGATATCAAAGAGAAAGAAGCTTTCTGAGAAACTTCTTTGTGTTCTGTGAAATCATCTCACAGAGTTACAGCTTTCCCCTCAAGAAGCCTTTCGCTAAGACAGTTCTTCTGGAATTGGCAAAATGATATTTGGCAGCCCATAGAGGGCTAAGGTGAAAAAGGAAATATCCTCAGATGAAATCTGGAAAGAAGCTTCCTCAGAAACTGATTAGTGTTCTGTTAATTCATCTCACAGAGTTACATCTGTATTTCGGGATCTCTCCTAGCCTTATTTTTGTGGAATCTGAGAACAGATATTTCGGATCCCTTTGAAGACCATAGGGCCAAAGGAAGTATCCTCCGATAACAAAGAGAAAAAAGCTTTCTGAGAAACCTCTTTGTGTTCTGTGAAATCATCTCACAGAGTTACAGCTTTCCCCTCAAGAAGCCTTTCGCTAAGACAGTTCTTCTGGAATTGGCAAAGTGATATTTGGCAGCCCATAGAGGGCTATGGTGAAAAAGGAAATATCCTCAGATGAAATCTGGAAAGAAGCTTTCTGAGAAACTGCTCTGTGATGTGTGACTTCCACTCACAGAGTGACATCAGTATTTCGTGGATCTCTTTGCTAGCCTTATTTCTGTGGAATCTGAGAACAGATATTTCGATCCCTTTGTAGTCTATGTGGATAAAGGAAATATCCTCCGATAACAAAGAGAAAGAAGCTTCCTGCTAATCTTCTTTGTGTTCTGTGAAATCATCTCACAGAGTTACAGCTTTCCCCTCAAGAAGCCTTTCGCTACGACAGTTTTTGTGGAATTGACAAAGTGATATTTGGAAGCCCCTAAAGGGCTATGGTGAAAAAGGAAATATCCTCAGATGAAATCTGGAAAGAAGCTGTCTGAGAAACTGCTTAGTGTTCTGTTAATTCATCTCACAGAGTTACATCTGTATTTCGTGGATCTCCTTGCTAGCCTTATTTCTGTGGAATCTGAGATCAGATATTTCAGATCCCTTTGAAGACTATAGGGCCAGAAGAAATATCCTCCAATAACAAAGAGAAAGAAGCTTTCTGAGAAATTTCTTTGTGTTCTGTGAAATCATCTCACAGAGTTACAGCTTTCCCCTCAAAAAGCCTTTCGCTAAGACAGTTCTTGTGGAAGTGGCAAAGTGATATTTGGCAGCCCATAGAGGGCTATGGTGAAAAAGGAAATATCCTCAGATGAAATGAAGAAAGAAGCTTTCTGAGAAACTGCTTAGTGTTCTGTTAATTCATCTCACAGAGTTACATCTGTATTTCCTGGATCTCTTTGCTACCCGTCTTTCTGTGGAATCTGAGAACCGATATTTCGGATCCCTTTGAAGACTATTGGGCCAAAGGGAATATCCTCCGATAACAAAGAGAAAGGTGCTTTCTGAGAAACTTCTTTGTGTTCTGTGAAATCATCTCACAGAGTTACAGCTTTCCCCTTAAGAAACCTTTCGCTAAGACAGTTCTTGTGTAATTGGCAAAGTGATATTTGGAAGCCCTTAGATGGCTCTGGTGAAACAGGAAATATCCTCAGATGATGAGTGCAAAGAGGCTTTCTGCGAAACTGCTCTGTGATGTTTCACTTCCACACAAAGAGTTACATCTGTATTTCGTGGATCTCTTTGCTATCCTTATTTTTTTGCAATCTGAGAAAAGATATTTCGGATCCCTTTGAAGACTACTGGGCCAAAGGAAATATCCTCCGATAACAAAAAGAAAGAAGCTTTCTGAGAAACTTCTTTGTGTTCTGTGAAATCATCTCACAAAGTTACAGCTTTCCCCTCAAGAAGCCTTTCGCTAAGACAGTTCTTGTGGAATTGGCAAGGTGATATTTGGAAGCCCATAGAGGGGTATGGTGAAAATGGAAATATCCTCAGATGAAATCTGGAAAGAAGCTGTCTGAGAAACTGCTTAGTGTTCTGTTAATTCATCTCACAGAGTTATATCTGTATTTCGTGGATCTCTTTGCTAGCCTTATTTCTCTGGAATCTGAGAACAGGTATTTCGTATCTCTTTGAAGACTATAGGGCCAAAGGAAATATCCTCTGATAACAAAGAGAAGGAAGCTTTCTGTGAAACTTCTTTGTGTTCTGTGAAATCATCTCATGGGGCTTCAGCTTTCCCCTCAGGAAGCCTTTCGCTAAGACAGTTCTTGTGGAATTGGCAAAATGATATTTGGCAGCCCATAGAGGGCTATGGTGAAAAAGGAAATATCCTCAGATGAAATCGGGAAAGAAGCTTTCTGAGAAACTGTATAGTGTTCTGTTAATTCATCTCACAGAGTTACATCTGTATTTCGTGGATCTCTTTGCTAGCCTTATTTCTGTGGAATCTGAGAACGGATAATTCGCATCCCTTTGAAGACTATAGGCCAAAGGAAATATCCTCCGATAACAAAGAGAAAGAAGCTTTCTTGGAAACTTCTTTGTGTTCTGTGAAATCATCTCACAGAGTTATAGCTTTCCCCTCAAGAAGCCTTTCTCTAAGACAGTTCTTGTGGAATTGGCAAAGTGATATTTGGAAGACCATAGACCGCTCTTGTGAAAAAGGAAATATCCTCAGATGAAATCTGGAAAGAAGCTTTCTGAGAATCTGCTCTGGGATGTGTGACTTCCACTCATAGAGTTACATCTGTATTTCGTTGACCTCTTTGCTAGCCTTAATTTTCGGGAATCTGAAAACAGATATTTTTGATCCCTTTGAAGACTATAGGGCCAAAGTAAATATCCTCCGATAACAAAGAGAAAGAAGCTTTCTGAGAAACTTCTTTGTGTTCAGTGAAATCATCTCACAGAGTTACAGCTTTCCTCTCAAGAACCCTTTCGCTAAGACAGTTCTTGTGGGATTCGCAAAGTGATATTTGGAAGCCCTTAGAGGGCTATGGTGAGAAACGAAATATCCTCAGATGAAATCTGGAAAGAAGCTCTCTGAGAAACTGCTTAGTCTTCTGTCAATTCATCTCACAGAGTTATATCTGAATTTCGTGGATCTTTTTGCTAGCCTGATTTCTGTGGAATCTGAGAACAGATATTTCGGATTCCTATGGAGAATTTAGAGCCAAAGGAAATATCCTCCGATAACAAAGAGAAAGAACTTTCTGAGAAACTTCTTTGTGTTCTGTGAAATCATCTCACGGGGCTACAGCTTTCCCCTCAAGAAGCCTTTCGCTAAGACAGTTCTTGTGAAATTGGCAAAGTGATATTTGGCAGCCCATAGAGGGCTATGGTGAAAAAGGAAATATCCTCAGATGAAATCGGGAAAGAAGCTTTCTGAGAAACTGTTTAGTGTTCCGTTAATTCATCTCACAGAGTTACATCTGTATTTCGTGGATCTCTTTGCTAGCCTTATTTCTAAGGAATCTGAGAAGACATATTTCGGATCCCTTCGAAGACTATAGGGCCAAAGGAAATATCCTCCGATAACAAAGAGAAAGAAGCTTTCTGAGAAACTTCTTTGTGTTCTGTGAAATCATCTCACAGAGTTACAGCTTTCCTCTCAAGAAGCCTTTCGCTAAGACAGTTCTTGTGGAATTTTCAAAGTGATATTTGGAAGCCCATAGATGGCTTTGGCGAAAAAGGAAATATCCTCAGATGAAATCTGGAAAGAAGCTTTCTGAGAAACTGCTCTGTGATGTGTGACTTCCACTGACAGAGCTACATCTGTATTTTGTTGATCTCTTTGCTAGCCTTATTTCTGTGGAATCTGAGAACAGATGTTTCGGATCCCTTCGAAGACTACAGGGCCTTAGGAAAGATCCTCCGATAACAAAGAGAAAGAAGCTTTCTGAGAAACTTCTTTGTGTTCTGTGAAATCATCTCACAGAGTTACAGATTTATCATGAAGAAGCCTTTCGCTAAGACAGTTCTTGTGGAATTGGCAAAGTGATATTTGGAAGCCCATAGAGGGCTATGGTGAAAAAGGAAATATGCTCAGATGAAATCTGGAAAGAAGCTTTCTGAGTGACTGTTTACCGTTGTGTTAATTCATCTCACAGAGTTACAGCTGTGTTTCGTGGATCTCTTTGCTAGCCTTATTTCTGTGGAATCTGAGAACAGATATTACGGATCCCTTTGGAGACTATAGGGCCAAAGGAAATATCCTCCGATAACAAAGAGAAAGAAGCTTTCTGAGAAACTTCTTTGTGTTCTGTGAAATCATCTCACAGAGTTACAGCTTTCCCCTCAAGAAGCCTTTCTCTACGACTGTTGTTGTGGAATTGGCGAAGTGACATTTGCCTGCCCATAGAGGGCTATGTTGTAAAAGGAAATATCCTCAGATGAAATCTGGAAAGAAGCTTTCTGAGAAACTGCTTAGTGTTCTGTTCATTCATCTCACACAGTTACATCTGTATTTCGTGGATTTCTTTGCTAGCCTTATTTCTCTGGAATCTGAGAACAGATATTTCAGATCCCTTTAGAGACTATAGGACCAACGAAATATCCTCCGATAACAAAGAGAAAGAAGCTTTCTGAGAAACCTCTTTGTGTTCTGTGAAAACATCTCACAGAGTTACAACTTTCCGCTCAAGAAGCGTTTCGCTAGACAGTTCTTGTGGATTTGGCAAAGTGATATTTGGAAGCCCATAGAGGGCTATGGTGAAAAAGGAAATATCCTCAGATGAAATCTGGAAAGAAGCTTTCTGAGAAACTGCTTAGTGTTCTGTTAATTCAACTCACAGAGTTACATCTGTATTTCGTGGATCTCTTTGCTAGCCTTATTTCTGTGGAATCTGAGAACAGATATTTCGGATCCCTTTGGAGACTATAGGGCCAAAGGAAATATCCTCCGATAACAAAGAGAAAGAAGATTTCTGAGAAACTTCTTTGTGTTCTGTGAAATCATCTCACAGAGTTACAGCTTTCCCCTCAAGAAGCCTTTCGCTAAGACAGTTCCTGTGGAATTGGCAAAGTGATATTTGGAAGCCCATAGAGGGCTATGGTGAAAAAGGAAATATCCTCAGATGAAATCTGGAAAGAAGCTTTCTGAGAAACTGCTTAGTGTTCTGTTAATTCATCTCACAGAGTTACATCTGTATTTCCTGGATCTCTTTGCTAGCCTTATTTCTGTGGAATCTGAGAACAGATATTTCGGATCCCTTTGAAGACTATAGGGCCAAAGGAAATATCCTCCGATAACAAAGAGAAAGAAGCTTTCTGAGAAACTTCTTTGTGTTCTGTGAAATCATCTCACAGAGTTACAGCTTTCCCCTCTAGAAGCCTTTCGCTAAGACAGTTCCTGTGGAATTGGCAAAGTGATATTTGGAAGCCCACAGAGGGCTATGGTGAAAAAGGAAATATCCTCAGATGAAATCTGGAAAGAAGCTTTCTGAGAAACTGCTTAGTGTTCTGTTAATTCATCTCACAGAGTTACATCTGTATTTCATGGATCTCTTTGCTAGCCTTATTTCTGTGGCATCTGAGAAGAGATATTTGGGATCCCTTTGAAGACTATAGGGCCAAAGGAAATATCCTCCGATAACAAAGAGAAACAAGCTTTCTGAGAAACTACTTTGTGTTCTGTGAAATCATCTCACAGAGTTACAGCTTTCCCCTCAAGAAGCCTTTCGCTAAGACAGTTCTTGTGGAATTGGCAAAGTGATATTTGGAAGCCCATAGAGGGCTATGGTGAAAAAGGAAATATCCTCAGATGAAATCTGGAAAGAAGCTTTCTTATAAACTGCTTAGTGTTCTGTTAATTCATCTCACAGAGTTACATCTGTGTTTCATGGATCTCTTCGCTAGCCTTATTTCTGTGGAATTTGAGAACAGATATTTCGGATACCTTTGGAGACTATAGGGCCAAAGGAATTATTCTCCGATAACAAAGAGAAAGAAGCTTTCTGAGAAACTTCTTTTTGTTCTGTGAAATCATCTCACAGAGTTACAGCTTTCCCCTCAAGAAGCCTTTTGCTAAGACAGTTCTTGTGGAATTGGCAAAGTGATATTTGGAAGCCCATAGAGGGCTAGGGTGAAAAAGGAAATATCCTCAGATGAAATCTGGAAAGAAGCTTTATGAGAAACTGCTTAGTCTACTATTAATTCATCTCACAGAGTTAAATCTGTATTTCTAGGATCTATTTGCTACCGTTATTTCTGTGGAATCTGAAAACAGATATTTCGGATCCCTTTGAAGACTATAGGGCCAAAGGAAATATCCTCTGATAACAAAGAGAAAGAAGCTCTCTGAGAAACTTCTTCGTGTTCTGTGAAATCATCTCACAGAGTTACAGCTTTCCCCTCAAGAAGCCTTTCGCTAAGACACTTCCTGTGGAATTGGCAAAGTGATATTTGGAAGCCCATAGAGGGTTATGGTGAAAACGGAAATATCCTCAGATGAAATCTGGAAAGAACCTTTCTGAGAAACTGCTTAGTGTTCTGCTAATTCATCTCACAGAGTTACATCTGTATTTCCTGGATCTATTTGCTAGCCTTATTTCTGGGGAACCTGAGAAAAGATATTTCGGATCCCTTTGAAGACTATAGGGCCAGAGGAAATATCCTCTGATAACAAAGAGAAAGAAGCTTTCTGAGTAACTTCTCTGTGTTATGTGAAATCAACTCACAGAATTACAGCTTTCCCCTCAAGAAGCCTTTCGCTAAGATACTTCTTGTGGAATTGACAAAGTGATATTTGAAAGCCCTTAGAGGGCTATGGTGAAAAAGGAAATATCCTCAGATGAAATCTGGAAAGTAGCTTTCTGAGAAACTGCTTGGCGTTCTGTTAATTCATCTGACAGAGTTACATCTGTATTTCGTGGATCTCTTTGATAGCCTTATTTCTGTGGAATCTGAGAACAGATATTTCGGATCCCTTTGGAGACTATAGGGCCAAAGGAAATATCCTCCGATAACAAAGAGAAAGAAGTTTTCTGAGAAACTTCTTTGTGTTCTCTGAAATCATCTCACAGAGTTACAGCTTTCCCCTCAAGAAGACTTTCGCTAAAACAGTTCTTGTGGAATTGGCAAAGTTATATTTGGAAGCCCATAGAGGGTTATGGTGAAAAAGGAAATATCCTCAGATGAAATCTGGAAAGAAGCTTTCTGAGAAACTGCTCAGTATTCTGTTCATTCATCTTACCGATTTACATCTGTATTCCGTGGATCTCTTTCCTAGCGTTCTTTCTGGGGATTCCAGAACAGATATTTCGGATCCCTTTGAAGACTATAGGGCCAAAGGAAATATCCTCCGATAACAAAGAGAAAAAAGCTTTCTGAGAAACTTCTTTGTGTTCTGTGAAATCATCTCACAGAGTTACAGCTTTCCCCTCAAGAAGCCTTTCGCTAAGACATGTCTTGTGGAGTTGGCAAAGTGATATTTGGAAGCCCATAGAGTGCTAGGGTGAAAAAGGAAATATCCTCAGATGAAATCTGGAAAGAAGCTTTCTGAGAAAATGCTTAGTCTCCTATTAATTCATCTCACAGAGTTACATCTGTATTTCGTGGATGTATTTGCTTGCGTCATTTCTGTGGAATCTGAAAAGATATATTTCGGATCCCTTTGAAGACTATAGGGCCAAAGGAAATATCCTCCGATAACAAAGAGAAAGAAGCTTTCTGAGAAACTTCTTTGTGTTCTGTGAAATCATCTCACAGAGTTACAGCTTTCCCCTCAAGAAGCATTTCGCTTAGACATGTCTTGTGGAGTTGGCAAAGTGATATTTGGAAGCCCATAGAGTGCTAGGGTGAAAAAGGAAATATCCTCAGATGAAATCTGGAAGGAAGCTTTCTGAGAAAATGCTTAGTCTCCTATTAATTCATCTCACAGAGTTACATCTGTATTTCGTGGATGTATTTGCTTGCGTTATTTCTCTGGAATCTGAAAAGAAATATTTCGGATCCCTTTGAAGACTATAGGGCCAAAGGAAATATCCTCCCATAACAAAGAGAAAAAAGCTTTCTGAGAAACTTCTCTGTGTTATGTGAAATAAACTCACAGAGTTACAACTTTCCCCTCAAGAAGCCTTTCGCTAAGATACTTCTTGTGGAATTGCCAAAGTGATATTTGGAAGCCCTTAGAGGGCTATGGTGAAAAAGGAAATATCCTCAGATGAAATCTGGAAAGTAGCTTTCTGAGAAACTGCTTAGTGTTCTGTTAATTCATCTCACAGAGTTACATCTGTATTTCCTGGATCTCTTTGCTAGCCTTATTTCTGTGGAATCTGAGAACAGATATTTCGGATCCCTTTGAAGACTATAGGGCCAAAGGTAACATCCTCCGATAACAAAGAGAAAGAAGCTTTCTGAGAAACTTCTTTGTGTTCTGTGAAATCATCTCACAGAGTTACAGCTTTCCCCTCAAGAAGCCTTTCGCTAAAACAGTTCTTGTGGAATTGGCAAAGTGATATTTGGAAGCCCATAGAGGGCTGTGGTGAAAAAGGAAATATCCTCAGATGAAATCTGGAAAGAAGCTTTCTGAGAAACTGCTTAGTGTTCTGTTAATTAATCTCACAGACTTATATCTGTATTTCGTGGATCTCTTTGCTAGCCTTCTTTCTGGGGAATCTGAGAACACATATTTCGGATCCCTTTGAAGACTATAGGGCCAAAGGAAATATCCTCCAATAACAAAGAGAAAGAAGCTTTCTGAGAAACTTCTTTGTGTTCTGTGAAATCATCTCACAGAGCTACAGCTTTCCCCTAAAGAAGCCTTTCCCTAAGGCAGTTCTTGTGGAATTGGCAAAGTGATATTTGGAAGCCCATACAGGGCTATGGTGAAAAAGGAAATATTCTCAGATGAAATCTGGAAAGAAGCTTTCTGAGATACTGCTTAGTGTTCTGTTAATTCATCTCACGGAGTTACCTCTGTATTTCGTGAATCTCTTTGTTAGCCTTATTTCTGTGGAATCTGAGAACAGATATATCGGATCCTTTCGGAGACTATAGGGCCAAAGGAAATATCCTCTGATAACAAAGAGAAAGAAGCTTTCTGAGAAACTTCTTTGCGTTCTGTGAAACATCTAACAGAGTTACAGCTTTCCCCTCAAGAAGTCTTTCGCTAAGCCATTTCTTGTGGAATTGGTAAAGTGATATTTGGAAGCCCATAGAAGTCTAGGGTGAAAAAGGAAATATCCTCAGATGAAATCTGGAAAGAAGCTTTCTGAGAAACTGCTTAGTGTTCTGTTAATTCATCTCACAGAGTTACATCTGTATTTCGTGGATCTCTTTGCTAGCCTTATTTCTCTGGAATCTGAGAACAGATATTTCGGAACACTTTGAAGACTATAGCGCCAAGGAAATATCCTCCGATAACAAAGAGAAACAAGCTTTCTGAGGAACTTCTTTGTGTTCTGTGAAATCATATCACAGAGTTACAGCTTTCCCCTCAAGAAGCCTTTCGCTAAGACAGCTCTTGTGGAATTGACAAAGTGATATTTGGAAGCCCATAGAGGGCTATGGTGAAAAAGAAAATATCCTCAGATGAAATTGGAAAAAAAGTTTCTGAGAAACTGCTTAGTGTTCTGTTAATTCATCTCACAGAGTTACATCTGTATATCGTGGATCTCTATGCTAGCCTTATTTCTGTGGAATCTGAGAACAGATATTTCGGATCCTTTCGGAGACTCTAGGGCCAAAGGAAATATCCTCCGATAACAAAGAGAAAGAAGCTTTCTGAGAAACTTCTTTGTGTTCTGTGAAATCATCTCACAGAGTTACTGCTTTCCCCTAAAGATGCATTTCGCTAAGACAGTTCTTGAGGAATTGGCAAAGTGATATTTGGAAGCCCATCGAGGGCTATGGTGAAAAAGGGAATAGCTTCAGATGAAATCTGGAAAGAGGTTTCTGAGAAACGGCTTAGTGTTCTGTTAATTCATCTCACAGAGTTACATGTGTATTTGGTGTATCTCCTTGCTAGCCTTATTTCTGTGGAATCTGAGACAGATATTTCGGATCTCTTTGGAGACTATAGGGCCAAAGGAAATATCCTCCGATAACAAAGAGAAAGAAGCTTTAGGAGAAACTTCTTTGTGTTCTGTGAAATCATTTCACAGAGTTACAGCTTTCCCCCAAGAAGCCTTTCGATAAGAGAGTTCTTGTGGTATTGGCAAAGTGATATTTGGAAGCCCATAGAGGGCTATTGTGAATAAGGAAATATCCTCAGATGAAATCTGGAAAGAAGCTTTCTGAGAAACTGCTTAGTGTTCTGTTAATTCATCTCACAGAGTTACATCTTTATTTCGTGTATCCCTTTGCTAGCCTTATTTCTGTGGAATCTGAGACACATATTTCGGATCCCTTTGTAGACTGTAGGGCCAAAGGAAATATCCTCCGATAACAAAGAGAAAGAAGCTTTCTGAGAAACTTCTTTGTGTTCTGTGAAATCATCTCACAGAGTTACAGCTTTCCCCTCAAGAAGCCTTTCGCTAAGACAGTTCTTGTGGAATTGGCAAAGTGATATTTGGAAGCCCCTAGAGGGCTACAGTGAAAAAGGAAATATCCTCAGATGAAATCTGGAAAGAAACTTTCTGAGATACTGCCTAATGTTCTGTTAATTCATCCCACAGAGTTACATCTGTATTTCGTGGATCTCTTTGCTAGCCTTATTTCTGTGGAGTCTGACAACAGATATTTCGGATCCCTTTGAAGACTATAGAGCCAAAGGAAATATCCTCCGATTACAAAGAGAAAGAAGCTTTCTGAGAAACTTCTTTGTGTTCTGTGAAATCATCTCACAGAGTTACAGCTTTCCCCTCAAGCAGCCTTTCTCTAAGACACTTCCTGTGGAATTGGCAAAGTGATATTTGGAAACCCATGGAGTGCTATGGTGAAAAAGGAAATATCCTCAGATGAAATCTGGAAAGAAGCTTTCTGAGAAACGGCTTAGTGTTCTGTTAATTCATCTCACAGAGTTACATGTGTATTTGGTGTATCTCCTTGCTAGCCTTCTTTCTGTGGAATCTGAGACAGATATTTCGGATCTCTTTGGAGATTATAGGGCCAAAGGAAATATCCTCGGATAACAAAGAGAAAGAAGCTTTAGGAGAAACTTCTTTGGTTATGTGAAATCATTTCACAGAGTTACAGCTTTCCCCCAAGAAGCCTTTCGATAAGAGAGTTCTTGTGGTATTGGCAAAGTGATATTTGGAAGCCCATAGAAGCTATTGTGAAAAAGGAAATATCCTCAGATGAAATCTGGAAAGAAGCTTTCTGAGAAACTGCTTAGTGTTCTGTTAATTCATCTCAGAGAGTTACATCTTTATTTCGTGTATCCCTTTGCTAGCCTTATTTCTGTGGAATCTGAGACACATATTTCGGATCCCTTAGGAGACTGTAGGGCCAAAGGAAATATCCTCCGATAACAAAGAGAAAGAAGCTTTCTGAGAAACTTCTTTGTGTTCTGTGAAATCATCTCACAGAGTTACAGCTTTCCCCTCAAGAAGCGTTTCGCTAAGACAGTTCTTGTGGAATTGGCAAAGTGATATTTGGAAGCCCCTAGAGGGCTACAGTGAAAATTAAATATCCTCAGATGAAATCTGGAAAGAAACTTTCTGAGATACTGCCTAATGTTCTGTTAATTCATCCCACAGAGTTACATCTGTATTTCGTGGATCTCTTTGCTAGCCTTATTTCTGTGGAGTCTGACAACAGATATTTCGGATCCCTTTGAAGACTATAGAGCCAAAGGAAATATCCTCCGATTACAAAGAGAAAGAAGCTTTCTGAGAAACTTCTTTGTGTTCTGTGATATCTTCTCACAGAGTTATAGATTTCCCCTCAAGAAGCCTTTCGCTAAGACAGTTCCTGTGGAATTGGCAAGGTGATATTTGAAGCCAATAGAGAACTATGGTGAAAAAGGAAATATCCTCAGATGAAATCTGGAAAGAAGCTATCTGGGAAACTGCTTAGTGTTCTGTTAATTCATCTCACAGAGTTACATCTGTATTTCATGGATCTCTTTGCTAGCCCTATTTCTGTGGAATCTGAGAACAGATATTTCGGATCCCTTTGGAGACGACAGGGTCAAAGGAAATATCCTGCGATAACAAAGAGAAAGAAGCTTTAGGAGAAACTTCTTTGTGTTCTGTGAAATCATCTCACAGAGTTACAGCTTTCCCCTCAAGAATCCTTTCGCTAAGACACTTCTTGTGGAATTTGCAAGGTGATATTTGGAAGCCCATAGTGGGCTATGGTGAAAAAGGAATTATACTCAGATGAAATCTGCAAAGAAGCTTTCTGAGAAACTGCTTAGTGTTCTGTTAATTCATTTCACAGAGTTATATATGTATTACGTGTATCTCTTTGCTAGCCTTATTTCTGTGGAATCTGAGAACAGATATTTCGGATCCCTTTTGAGACTATAGGGACAAAGGAAATAGCTTCGGATAACAAAGAGGAAGAAGCTTTCTGAGAAACTTCTTCGTGTTCTGTGAAATCATCTCACAGAGTTACAGCTTTCCCCTCAAGAAGCCTTTCGCTAAGACAGTTCCTGTGGAATTGGCAAAGTGATATTTGGAAGCCCATGGAGCGCTATGGTGAAAAAGGAAATATCCTCAGATGAAACCTGGAAAGAAGCTTTCTGAGAAACGGCTTAGTGTTCTGTAAATTCATCTCACAGAGTTACATCTGTATTTGATGTATCTCTTTGCTAGCCTTCTTTCTGTGGAATCTGAGAACAGATATTTCGGATCCGTTTGGAGACTATAGGGTCAAAGGAAATATCCTCCGATAACAAAGAGAAAGAAACTTTCTGAGAAACTTCTTTGTGTTCTGTGAAATCACCTCACAGAGTTACAGCTTTCCCCTAAAGAAGCCTTTCGCTAAGACAATTCCTGTGGAATTGGCAAAGCGATATTTGGAAGTCCATAGAGCGCTATGGTGAAAAAGGAAATATCCTCAAATGAAATCTGGAAAGAAGCATTCTGAGAAACGGCTTAGTGTTCTGTTAATTCATCTCATAGAGTTACATCTGTATTTGGTTTATCTCTTTGCTAGCCTTCTTTCTGTGGAATCTGAGACAGATATTTCGGATCCCTTTGGAGACTATAGGGACAAAAGAAATATCCTGCGATAAGAAAGAGAAAGAAGCTTTAGGAGAAACTTCTTTGGTTCTGTGAAATCATTACACAGAGTTACAGCTTTCTCCTCAAGAAGCCTTTCGCTAAGACAGTTCTTGTGGAATTGGCAAAGTGATATTTGGAAGCCCCTAGAGGGCTATGGTGAAAAAGGAAATATCCTGTGTTGAAATCTGGAAAGAAGCTTTCTGAGAAACTGCTTAGTGTTCTGTTAATTCATCTCACAGAGCTACATCTGTATTTCGTGGATCTCTTTGCTCGCCTTATTTCTGTGGAATCTGAGAACAGATATTTCGGATCCCTTCGGAGACTATAGGGCCAAAGGAAATATCCTCCGATAACAAAGAGAAAGAAACTTTCTGAGAAACTTCTTTGTGTTCTGTGAAATCATCTCACAGAGTAACTGCTTTCCGCTGAAGAAGCCTTTCCCTAAGACAGTTCCTGTGGAATTGGCAAGGTGATATTTGGAAGCCCATAGAGGGCTATGGTGAAAAAGGAAATATCCTCAGATGAAATCTGGAAAGAAGCTTTCTGAGAAACTGCTTAGTGTTCTGTTAATTCATCTCACAGAGTTACATCTGTATTTCGTGGATCTCTTCGCTAGCCTTATTTCTGTGGAATCTGAGAACAGATATTTTGGATGCCATTGGAGACTATAGGGCCAAAGGAAATATCCTCCGATAACAAAGAGAAAGAAGCTTTCTGAGAAACTTCTTTGTGTTCTGTGAAATCATCTCACAGAGTTACAGCTTTCCGCTCTAGAAGCCTTTCGCTAAGACAGTTCTTGTGGAATTGGCAAAGTGATATTTGGAAGCCCATAGAGGGCTAGGTGAAAAACGAAATATCCTCAGATGAAATCTGGAAAGAAGCTTTCTGAGAAACTTCTTAGTCTACTGTTAACTCACCTCACAGAGTTACATGTGTATTTGGTGGATCTATTTGCTAGCATTATTTCTTTGGAATCTGAGAACAGATATTTCGGATCCCTTTGAAGACTATAGGGTCAAAGGAAATATCCTCCGATAACAAAGAGAAAGATGCTTTCTGAGAAACTTCTTTGTGTTCTGTGAAATCATTTCACAGAGTTACAGCTTTCCCACAAGAAGCCTTTCGATAAGAGAGTTCTTGTGGAATTGGCAAAGTGATATTTGGAAGCCCATAGAGGTCTACGGTGAAAAAGGAAATATCCTCAGATGAAATCTGGAAAGAAGATTTCTGAGAAACTGCTTAGTCTACTGTTAATTCATCTCACAGAGTTACATCTGTATTTCGTGGATCTATTTGCTAGCCTTTTTTCTGTGGAGTCTGACAACAGATATTTTGGATCCCTTTGATGACTATAGGACCAAAGGAAATATCCTCCGATAACAAAGAGAAAGAAGCTTTCTGAGAAACTTCTTTGTGTTCTGTGAAATCATCTCACAGAGTTACAGCTTTCCCCTAAAGAAGCCTTTCGCTAAGACAGTTCCTGTGGAATTGGCATAGTGATATTTGGAAGCCCATAGAGGGCTATGGTGAAAAAGGAAATATCCTCAGATGAAATCTGGAAAGAAGCTTTCTGAGAAACTGCTTAGTGTTCTGTTAATTCATCTCACAGAGTTACATCTCTATTTCATGGATCTCTTTGCTATAGTTATTTCTGTGAAATCTGAGAACAGATATTTCGGATTCCTTTGAAGACTATAGGGCCAAAGGAAATATCCTCCGATAACAAAGAGAAAGAAGCTTTCTGAGAAACTTCTTTGTGTTCTGTGAAATCATCTCACAGAGTTACTGCTTTCCCCTAAGAAGCCTTTCGCTAAGACAGTTCTTGTGGAATTGGCAAAGTGATATTTGGAAGCCCATCGAGGGCTATGGTGAAAAAGGAACTCTCCTCAGATGAAATCTGGAAAGAAGATTTCTGAGAAACTGCTTAGGGTTCTGTTAATTCATCTCACAGAGTTACATCTGTATTTCGTGGATCTCTTTGCTAGCCTTATTTCTGTGGAATCTGAGAACCGATATTTCGGATCCCTTTGAAGATTATAGGGCCAAAGGAAATATCCTCCGATAAGAAAGAGAAAGAAGCTTTCTGAGAAACTTCTTTGTGTTCTGCGAAATCATCTCACAGAGTTACAGCTTTCTCCTCAAGAAGCCTTTCGCTAAGACAGTTCTTGTGGAATTGGCAAAGTGATATTTGGAAGCCCCTAGAGGGCTACGGTGAAAAAGTTAATATCCTCAGAGGAAATCTGGAAAGAAGCTTTATGAGAAACGGCTTAGTGTTCTGTTAATTCATCTCACAGAATTACATCTGTATTTTGTGTATGTCTTTGCTAGCCTTATTTCTGTGGAATCTGAGACAGATATTTGCGATCCTTTGGAGACTATAGGGACAAAGGAAATATCCTGCGATAACAAAGAGAAAGAAGCTTTCTGAGAAACTTCTTTGTGTTCTGTGAAATCATCTCACAGAGTTACAGCTTTCCCCTCTAGAATCCTTTCGCTAAGACAGTTTTTGTGGAATTGGCAAGGTGATATTTGGAAGTCCATAGTGGGCTATGGTGAAAAAGGAAATATCCTCAGATGAAATCTGTAAAGAAGCTTTCTGAGAAACTGCTTAGTGTTCTGTTAATTCATCTCACAGAGTTACATATGTATTTGGTGTATCTCTTTGCTAGCCTTATTTCTGTGGAATCTGAGAACAGATATTTCGGATCCCTTTTGAGACTATAGGGACAAAGGAATTACCTTCCGATAACAAAGAGAAAGAAGCTTTCTAAGAAACTTCTTTGTGTTCTGTGAAATCATCTCACGGAGTTACAGCTTTCCCCTCAAGAAGCCATTCGCTAAGACAGTTCCTGTGGAATTGGCAAAGTGATATTTGGAAGCCCATGGAGCGCTATGATGAAAAAGGAAATATCCTCAGATGAAATCTGGAAAGAAGCTTTCTGAGAAACGGCTTAGTGTTCTGTTAATTCATCTCACAGAGTTACATCTGTATTTGGTGTCTCTCTTTGCTAGCCTTCTTTATGTGGAATCTGAGACAGATATTTCGGATCCCTTTGGAGACTATAGGGACAAAGGAAATATCCTCCGATAACAAAGAGAAAGAAGCTTTCTGAGAAACTTCTTTGTGTTCTGTGAAATCATCTCACAGAGTTACAGCTTTCCCCTCAAGAAGCCTTTCGCTAAGACAGTTCCTGTGGAATTGGCATAGTGATATTTGGAAGCCCATAGAGGGCTATGGTGAAAAAGGAAATATCCTCAGATGAAATCTGGAAAGAAGCTTTCTGAGAAACTGCTTAGTGTTCTGTTAATTCATCTCACAGAGTTACATCTCTATTTCATGGATCTCTTTGCTAGCCTTATTTCTGTGGAATCTGAGAACAGATATTTCGGATTCCTTTGAAGACTATAGGGCCAAAGGAAATATCCTCCGATAACAAAGAGAAAGAAGCTTTCTGAGAAACTTCTTTGTGTTCTGTGAAATCATCTCACAGAGTTACAGGTTTCCCCTCAAGAAGACTTTTGCTAAGACAGTTCTTGTGGAATTTGCAAAGTGATATTTGGAAGCCCATAGAGGGCTATGGTGAAAAAGGAAATATCCTCAGATGAAATCTGGAAAGAAGCTTTCTGAGAAACTGCTTAGTGTTCTGTTAATTCATCTCACAGAGTTACATCTGTATTTCGTGGATCGCTTTGCTAGCCTTATTTCTGTGGAATCTGAGAAGAGATATTTCGGATCCCTTTGAAGACTATAGGGCCAGAGGAAATATCCTCCGATAACAAAGAGAAAGAAACTATCTGAGAAACTTCTTTGTGTTCTGTGAAATCATCTCACAGAGTTACAGCTTTCCCCTCAAGAAGCCTTTCGCTAAGACAGTTTCTGTGGAATTGGCAAAGTGATATTTGGAAGGCCATAGAGCGCTATGGTGAAAAAGGAAATATCCTCAGATGAAATCTGGAAAGAAGCTTTCTGAGAGACGGCTTAGTGTTCTGTTAATTCATCTCATAGAGTTACATCTATATTTGGTGTATCTCTTTGCTATCCTTCTTTCTGTGGAATCTGAGACAGATATTTCAGATCCCTTTGGAGACTACAGGGACAAAGGAAATATCTTGCGATAACAAAGAGAAAGAAGCTTTAGGAGAAACTTCTTTGGTTCTGTGAAATCATTTCACAGAGTTACAGCTTTCCCCCAAGAAGCCTTTCGCTAAGACAGTTCTTGTGGAATTGGCAAAGTGATATTTGGAAGCCCACAGAGGGCTATGGTGAAAAAGGAAATATCCTCAGATGAAATCTGGAAAGAAGCTTTCTGAGAAACTGCTTAGTGTTCTCTGAATTCATCTCACAGAGTTACATCCTTATTTCTTGGATCTCTTTGCTAGCCTTCTTTCTGTGGAATCATAGAACAGATATTTCGGATCGCTTTGGAGACTATAGGGCCAAAGGAAATATCCTCCGGTAACAAAGAGAAAGAAGCTTTCTGAGAAACTTCTTTTTTTTCTTTGAAATCATCTCAAAGAATTACATCTTTCCCCGCAAGAAGCCTTTCGCTAAGACAGTTCTTGTGGAATTGGCAAAGTGATATTTGGAAGCCCATAGGGGGCTATGGTGAAAAAGGAAATATCCTCAGATGAAATTGGAAAGAAGCTTTCTGAGAAACTGCATAGTGTTCTGTTAATTCATCTCACAGATTTACATCTCTATTTCGTGGATATCTTTCCTAGCCTTATTTCTGTGGAATCAGAGAACAGATATTTCGGATTCCTTTGGAGAATATAGGGCCAAAGGAAATATCCTCCGATAACAAAGAGAAAGAATCTTCCTGAGAAACTTCTTTGTGTTCCGTGAAATCATCTCACAGAGTTACTGCTTTCCCCTAAAGAAGCCTTTCGCTAAGACAGTTCTTGTGGAATTGGCAAAGTGATATTTGGAAGCCCATAGAGGGTTATGGTGAAAAAGGAACTATCCTCAGATGAAATCTGGAAAGAAGCTTTCTGAGAAACTGCTTAGTGTTCTGTTAATTCATCTCACAGTGTTACATCTGTATTTCGTGGATCTGTTTGCTAGCCTTATTTCTGTGGAATCTGAGAACAGATTTTTCGGATCCCTTTGAAGACTATATGGCCAAAGGAAATATCCTCCGATAACAAAGACAAAGAAGCTTTCTTAGAAACTTCTTTGTGTTCTGTGAAATCATCTCACAGAGTTACAGCTTTCTCCTCAAGAAGCCTTTCGCTAAGACAGTTCTTGTGGAATTGGCAAAGTGATATTTGGAAGCCCCTAGAGGGCTATGGTGAAAAAGGAAATATCCTCAGATGAAATCTGGAAAGAAGCTTTCTGAGAGACTGCTTAGTGTTCTGTTAATTCATCTCACAGAGTTACATCTGTGTTTCGTGGATCGCTTTGCTAGCCTTATTTCTGTGGAATCTGAGAAGAGATATTTCGGATCCCTTTGAAGACTATAGGGCCAGAGGAAATATCCTCCGATAACAAAGAGAAAGAAACTATCTGAGAAACTTCTTTGTGTTCTGTGAAATCATCTCACAGAGTTACAGCTTTCCCCTCAAGAAGCCTTTCGCTAAGACAGTTTCTGTGGAATTGGCAAAGTGATATTTGGAAGCCCATAGAGCGCTATGGTGAAAAAGGAAATATCCTCAGATGAAATCTGGAAAGAAGCTTTCTGAGAGACGGCTTAGCGTTCTGTTAATTCATCTCATAGAGTTACATCTATATTTGGTGTATCTCTTTGCTATCCTTCTTTCTGTGGAATCTGAGACAGATATTTCGGATCCCTTTGGAGACTACAGGGACAAAGGAAATATCTTGCGATAACTAAGAGAAAGAAGCTTTAGGAGAAACTTCTTTGGTTCTGTGAAATCATTTCACAGAGTTACAGCTTTCCCCCAAGAAGCCTTTCGCTAAGACAGTTCTTGTGGAATTGGCAAAGTGATATTTGGAAGCCCCCAGAGGGCTATGGTGAAAAAGGAAATATCCGCAGATGAAATTGGAAAGAAGCTTTCTGAGAAACTGCATAGTGTTCTGTTAATTCGTCTCACAGATTTACATCTCTATTTCGTGGATATCTTTCCTAGCCTTATTTCTGTGGAATCAGAAAACAGATATTTCGGATTCCTTTGGAGAATATAGGGCCAAAGGAAATATCCTCCGATAACAAAGAGAAAGAATCTTCCTGAGAAACTTCTTTGTGTTCCGTGAAATCATCTCACAGAGTTACTGCTTTCCCCTAAAGGAGCCTTTCGCTAAGACAGTTCTTGTGGAATTGGCAAAGTGATATTTGGAAGCCCATAGAGGGTTATGGTGAAAAAGGAACTATCCTCAGATGAAATCTGGAAAGAAGCTTTCTGAGAAACTGCTTAGTGTTCTGTTAATTCATCTCACAGAGTTACATCTGTATTTCGTGGATCCCTTTGCTAGTCGTATTTCTGTGGAATCTGAGAACAGATATTTCGAATCCCTTTGAAGACTATAGGCAAAAGGAAATATCCTCCGATAACAAAGAGAAAGAAGCGTTCTCAGCAACTTTTTTGTGTTCTGTGAAATCATCTCACAGAGTTACAGCTTTCCCCTCGAGACGCCGTTCGCTAAGACAGTTCCTGTAGAATTGGCAAAGTGATATTTGGAAGCCCATACAGGGCTATGGTGAAAAAGGAAATATCCTCTGATGAAATCTGGAAAGAATCTTTCTGAGAAACTGCTTAGTGTTCCGTTAATTCATCTCACAAAGTTACATCTGTATTTCGTGGATCTCTTTGCTAGCCTTATTTCTGTGGAATCTGAGAACAGATATTTCGGATCCCTTTGAAGACTATAGGGCCAAAGGAAATATCCTCCGATAACAAAGAGATAGAAGCTTTCTGAGAAACTTCTTTGTGTTCTGTGAAATCGTCTCACAGAGTTACAGCTTTCTCCTCAAGAAGCCTTTCGCTAAGACAGTTCTTGTGGAATTGGCAAAGTGATATTTGGAAGCCCCTAGAGGGCTATGGTGAAAAAGGAAATATCCTCTGATGAAATCTGGAAAGAAGCTTTCTGAGAAACGGCATAGTGTTCTGTTAATTCATCTCACAGAGTTACATCTGTATTTGGTGTATCTCTTTGCTAGCCTTATTTCTGTGGAATCTGAGACAGATATTTGGGATCCATTGGAGACTATAGGGACAAAGGAAATATCCTGCGGTAACAAAGAGAAAGAAGCTTTCTGAGAAACTTCTTTGTGTTCTGTGAAATCATCTGACAGAGTTACAGGTTTCCCCTCAAGAAGCCTTTCGCTAAGACAGTTCTTGTGGAATTGGCAAAGTGATATTTGGAAGCCCCTAGAGGGCTATGGTGAAAAAGGAAATATCCTCAGATGAAATCTGGAAAGAAGCTTTCTGAGAAACTGCTTAGTGTTCTGTTAATTCATCTCACAGAGTTACATCTGTATTTCGTGGATCTCTTTGCTAGCCTTATTTCTGTGGAATCTGAGAACAGATATTTCGGATCCCTTTGAAGACTATAGGGCCAGAGGAAATATCCTCCGATAACAAAGAGAAAGAAACTATCTGAGAAACTTCTTTGTGTTCTGTGAAATCATCTCACAGAGTTACAGCTTTTCCCTCAAGAAGCCTTTCGCTAAGACAGTTCCTGTGGAATTGGCAAAGTGATATTTGGAAGCCCATAGAGCGCTATGGTGAAAAAGGAAATATCCTCAGATGAAATCTGGAAAGAAGCTTTCTGAGAAACGGCTTAGTGTTCTGTTAGTTCATCTCATAGAGTTACATCTGTATTTGGTGTATCTCTTTGCTAGCCTTCTTTCTGTGGAATCTGAGACAGATATTTCGGATCCCTTTGGAGACTATAGGGACAAAGGAAATATCTTGCGATAACTAAGAGAAAGAAGCTTTAGGAGAAACTTCTTTGGTTCTGTGAAATCATTTCACAGAATTACAGCTTTCCCCCAAGAAGCCTTTCGATAAGAGAGTTCTTGTGGAATTGGCAAAGTGATATTTGGAAGCCCACAGAGGGCTGTGGTGAAAAAGGAAATATCCTCAGGTGAAATCTGGAAGGAAGCTTTCTGAGAAACTGCTTAGTGTTCTGTGAATCATCTCACAGAGTTACATCTTTATTTCGTGGATCTCTTTGCTAGCCTTTTTTCTGTGGAATCTTAGAACAGATATTTCGGATCCCTTTGGAGACTAAAGGGCCAAAGGAAATATACTCCGATAACAAAGAGGAAGAAGCTTTCTGAGAAACTTCTTTGTGTTCTGTGAAATCATCTCACAGAGTTACAGCTTTCTCCTCCAGAAGCCTTTCCCTAAGATAGTTCCTGTGGAATTGGCAAGGTGATATTTGGAAGCCCATAGAGGGCTATGGTGAAAAAGGAAATATCCTTAGATGAAATCTGTAAAGAAGGTTTCTGAGAAACTGCTTAGTGTTCTGTTAATTCATATCACAGAGTTACATCTGTATTTCTTGGATTTCTTTGCTAGCCTTATTTCTGTGGAATCTGAGAAGAGATATTTCGGATCCCTTTGAAGACTATAGGGCCAAAGGAAATAACCTCCGATAACAAAGAGAAAGAAGCTTTCTGAGAAACTTCTTTGTGTTCTGTGAAATCATCTCACAGAGTTACAGCTTTCCCCTCAAGAAGCCTTTCGCTAAGACAGTTCCAGTGGAATTGGAAAGTGGTATTTGGAAGCCCATACTGGGCTATGGTGAAAAAGGAAATATCCTCAGATGAAATCTGGAAAGAAGCTTTCTGAGAAACGGCTTAGTGTTCTGTTAATTCATCTCACAGAGTTACATCTGTATTTAGTGTATCTCTTTGCTAGCCTTATTTCTGTGGAATCTGAGACAGATATTTGGGATCCTTTGGAGACTATAGGGACAAAGGAAATATCCTGCGATAACAAGGAGAAAGAAGCTTTCTGAGAAATTTCTGTGTGTTCTGTGAAATCATCTCACAGAGTTACAGCCTTCCCCTCAAGAAACCTGTCGCTAAGACAGTTCTAGTGGAATTGGCAAGGTGATATTTGGAAGTCCATAGTGGGCTATGGTGATAAAGGAAATATCCTCAGAAGAAATCTGTAAAGAAGCTTTCTGAGAAACTGCTTAGTGTTCTCTTAATTCATCTCAAAGAGTTACATTTTTTTTTCGTGTACCCCTTTACTAGCCTTCTTTCTGTGGAATCTGAGACACATATTTCGGATCCCTTTGGAGACTTCAGGGCCAAAGGAAATATCCTCCGATAACAAAGAGAAAGAAACTTTCTGAGAAACTTCTTTGTGTTCTGTGAAATCATCTCACAGAGTTACAGCTTTCCCCTCAAGAAGCCTTTCGCTAAGACAGTTCCTGTGGAATTGGCAAAGTCATATTTGGAAGCCCATAGAGCGCTATGGTGAAAAAGGAAATATCCTCAGATGAAATCAGGAAAGAAGCTTTCTGAGAAACTGCTTAGTCTACTGTTAATTCATCTCACAGAGTTACATCTGTATTTCGTGGATCTCTTTGGTACCCTTATTTCTGTGGAATCTGAGAACAGATATTTCTGATCCCTTTGAAGACTATAGGGCCAAAGGAAATATACTCCGATAACAAAGAGAAAGAAGCTTTCTGAGAAACTTCTTTGAGTTCTGTGAAATCATGTCACAGAGTTACAGGTTTCTCCTCAAGAAGCCTTTTGCTAAGACAGTTCTTGTGGTATTGGCAAAGTTATATTTGGAAGCCCATAGAGGGCTATGGTGAAAAAGGAAATATCCTCAGATGAAATCTGGAAAGAAGCTTTCTGAAAAACTGCTTAGTGTTCTTTTAATTCATCTCACAGATTTACATCTGTATTTCGTGGATCGCTTTGCTAGCCTTATTTCTGTGGAATCTGAGAACAGATATTTCGGATCCCTTTGAGACTATAGTTCCAGAGGAAATATCCTCCGATAACAAAGAGAAAGAAACTATCTGAGAAACTTCTTTGTGTTCTGTGAAATCATCTCACAGAGTTACAGCTTTCCCCTCAAGAAGCCTTTCGCTAAGACAGTTCCTGTGGAATTGGCAAAGTGATATTTGGAAGCCCATAGAGCGCTATGGTGAAAAAGGAAATATCCTCAGATGAAATCTGGAAAGAAGCTTTCTTAGAAACGGCTTAGTGTTCTGTTAATTCATCTCACAGAGTTACATCTGTATTTGGTGTATCTCTTTGCTAGCCTTATTTCTGTGGAATCTGAGACAGATATTTGCGATCCTTTGGAGACTATAGGGACAAAGGAAATATCCTGCGGTAACAAAGAGACAGAAGCTTTCTGAGAAACTTCTTTGTGTTCTGTGAAATCATCTCACAGAGTTACAGCTTTCCCCTCAAGAATCCTTTCGCTAAGAGAGTTCTTGTGGAATTGGCAAGGTGATATTTGGAAGTCCATAGTGGGCTATACTGAAAAAGAAAATATCCTCAGATGAAATCTGTAAAGAAGCTTTCTGAGAAACTGCTTAGTGTTCTGTTAATTCATCTCACAGAGTTACATCTGTATTTCGTGGATCTCTTTGCTAGCCTTATTTCTGTGGAATCTGAGAACAGATATTTCGGATCCCTTTGAAGACTATAGGGCCAAAGGAAATATCCTCCGATAACAAAGAGAAAGAAGCTTTCTGAGAAACTTCTTTGTGTTCTGTGAAATCATCTCACAGAGTTACAGTTTTCTCCTCAAGAAGCCTTTCGCTAAGACAGTTCTTGTGGAATTGGCAAAGTGATATTTGGACGCCCCTAGAGGGCTATGGTGAAAAAGGAAATATCCTCAGAGGAAATCTGGAAAGAAGCTTTATGAGAAACGGCTTAGTGTTCTGTTAATTCATCTCACAGAATTACATCTGTATTTGGTGTATGTCTTTGCTAGCCTTATTTCTGTGGAATCTGAGACAGATATTTTCGATCCTTTGGAGACTATAGGGACAAAGGAAATATCCTGCGATAACAAAGAGAAAGAAGCTTTAGGAGAAACTTCTTTGGTTCTGAGAAATCATTTCACAGAGTTACAGCTTTCCCCCAAGAAGCCTTTCGCTAAGACAGTTCTTGTGGAATTGGCAAAGTGATATTTAGAAGCCCACAGAGGGCTATGGTGAAAAAGGAAATATCCTCAGATGAAATCTGGAAAGAAGCTTTCTGAGAAACTGCTTAGTGTTCTGTGAATTCATCTCACAGAGTTACATCCTTATTTCGTGGATCTCTTTGCTAGCCTTCTTTCTGTGGAATCATAGAACAGATATTTCGGATCCTTTTGGAGACTATAGGGCCAAGGGAAATATCCTCCAGTAACAAAGAGAAAGAAGCTTTCTGAGAAACTTCTTTTTTTTCTTTGAAATCATCTCAAAGAATTACAGCTTTCTCCTCAAGAAGCCTTTCGCTAAGACAGTTCTTGTGGAATTGGCAAAGTGATATTTGGAAGCCCATAGAGGGCTATGGTGAAAAAGGAAATATCCTCAGATGAAATCTGGAAAGAAGCTTTCTGAGAAACTGCTTAGTGTTCTGTTAATTCATCACACAGAGTTACATCTCTATTTCATGGATATCTTTGCTAGCCTTATTTCTGTGGAATCTGAGAACAGATATTTCGGATTCCTTTGAAGACTATAGGGCCAAAGGAAATATCCTCCGATAACAAAGAGAAAGAAGCTTTCTGAGAAACTTCTTTGTGTTCTGTGAAATCATCTCACAGAGTTACAGGTTTCCCCTCAAGAAGCCTTTTGCTAAGACAGTTCTGGTGGAATTGGCAAAGTGATATTTGGAAGCCCATAGAGGGCTATGGTGAAAAAGGAAATATCCTTAGATGAAATCTGGAAAGAAGCTTTCTGAGAAACTGCTTAGTGTTCTGTTAATTCATCTCACAGAGTTACATCTGTATTTGGTGTATCTCTTTGCTAGCCTTATTTCTGTGGAATCTGAGACAAATATTTGGGATCCATTGGAGACTATAGCGACAAAGGAAATATCCTGCGATAACAAAGAGAAAGAAGCTTTCTGAGAAACTTCTTTGTGTTCTGTGAAATCATCTCACAGAGTTACAGCTTTCCCCTCTAGAATCCTTTGGCTAAGACACTTTTTGTGGAATTGGCAAGGTGATATTTGGAAGTCCATAGTGGTCTATGGTGAAAAAGGAAATATCCTCAGATGAAATCTGTAAAGAAACTTTCTGAGAAACTGCTTAGTGTTCTGTTAATTCATCTCACAGAGTTACATATGTATTTCGTGTATCTCTTTGCTAGCCTTATTTCTGTGGAATCTGAGAATAGATATTTCGGATCCCTTTTGAGACTATAGGGACAAAGGAATTACCTTCCGATAACAAAGAGAAAGAAGCTTTCTGAGAAACTTTTTTATGTTCTGTGAAATCATCTCACGGAGTTACAGCTTTCCCCTCAAGAAGACTTTCGCTAAGACAGTTCCTGTGGAATTGGCAAAGTGATATTTGGAAGCCCATGGAGCGCTATGGTGAAAAAGGAAATATCCTCAGATGAAATCTGGAAAGAAGCTTTCTGAGAAACGGCTTAGTGTTCTGTTAATTCATCTCACAGAGTTACATCTGTATTTGCTGTATCTCTTTGCTAGCCTTCTTTATGTGGAATCTGAGATAGATATTTCGGATACCTTTGGAGACTATAGGGACAAAGGAAATATCCTCCGATAACAAAGAGAAAGAAGCTTTAGGTGAAACTTCTTTGTGTTCTGTGAAATCATTTCACAGAGTTACAGCTTTCCCACAAGAAGCCTTTCGATAAGAGAGTTCTTGTGGAATTGGCAAAGTGATATTTGGAAGCCCATAGAGGTCTATTGTGAAAAAGGAAATATCCTCAGATGAAATCTGGAAAGAAGCTTTCTGAGAAACTCCTTAGTGTTCTGTGAATTCATCTCACAGAGTTACATCCTTATTTCGTGGATCTCTTTGCTAGCCTTCTTTCTGTGGAATCATAGAACAGATATTTCGGATCCCTTTGGAGACTATAGGGCCAAAGGAAATATCCTCCGGTAACAAAGAGAAAGAAGCTTTCTGAGAAACTTCTTTTTTTTCTTTGAAATCATCTCACAGAGTTAAAGCTTTCTCCTCAAGAAGCCTTTCGCTAAGACAGTTCTTGTGGAATTGGCAAAGTGATATTTGGAAGCCCCGAGAGGGCTATGGTGAAAAAGGAAATATCCTGTGTTGAAATCTGGAAAGAACCTTTCTGAGAAACTGCTTAGTGTTCTGTTAATTCATCTCACAGAGTTACATCTGTATTTCGTGGATCTCTTTGCTCGCCTTATTTCTGTGGAATATGAGACAGATATTTGGGATCCTTTGGAGACTATAGGGACAAAGGAAATATCCTGCGATAACAAAGAGAAAGAAGCTATCTGAGAAACTTCTTTGTGTTCTGTGAAATCATCTCACAGAGTTACAGCTTTCCCCTCAAGAATCCTTTCGCAAAGACAGTTCCTGTGGAATTGGCAAGGTGATATTTGGAAGTCCATAGTGGGCTATGGTGAAAAAGGAAATATCCTCAGATGAAATCTGGAATGAAGCTTTCTGAGAAACTGCTTAGTGTTCTGTTAATTCATCTCACAGAGTTACATCTGAATTTAGTGTATCTCTTTGCTAGCCTTCCTTCTGTGGAATCTGAGACAGATATTTCGCATCCCTTTGGAGACTATAGGGACAAAGGAAATATCCTGCGATAACAAAGAGAAAGAAGCTTTAGGAGAAACTTCTTTGTGTTCTGTGAAATCATTTCACAGAGTTACAGCTTTCCCACAAGGAGCCTTTCGCTAAGAGAGTTCTTGTGGAATTGGCAAAGTGATATTTGGAAGCCCATAGAGGTCTATGGTGAAAAAGGAAATATCCTCAGATGAAATCTGGAGAGAAGTTTTCTGAGAAACTGCTTAGTCTACTGTTATTTCATCTCACAGAGTTACATCTGTATTTCGTGGATCTATTTGCTAGCCTTATTTCTGTGGCGTCTGACAACAGATATTTCGGTCCCTTTGAAGACTATAGGGCCAAAGGAAATATCCTCCGATAACAAAGACAAAGAAGCTTTCTGAGAAACTTCTTTGTGTTCTGTGAAATCATCTCACAGAGTTACAGCTTTCCCCTCAAGAAGCCTTTCGCTAAGACAGTTCCTGTGGAATTGGCAAAGTGATATTTGGAAACCCATAGAGGGCTACGGTGAAATAGGAAATATCCTCAGATGAAATCTGGAAAGAAGCTTTCTGAAAAACTGCTTAGTGTTCTGTTAATTCATCTCACAGAGTTACATCTCTATTTCATGGATCTCTTTGCTAGCCTTATTTCTGTGGAATCTGAGAACAGATATTTCGTATCCCTTTGGAGACTACAGGGCCAAAGGAAATATCCTGCGATAACAAAGAGGAAGAAGCTTTCTGAGAAACTTCTTTGTGTTCTGTGAAATCATCTCACAGAGTTACAGCTTTCCCCTCCAGAAGCCTTTCCCTAAGATAGTTCTTGTGGAATTGGCAAGGTGATATTTGGAAGCCCATAGAGGGCTATGGTGAAAAAGGAAATATCCTCAGATGAAATCTGGAAAGAAGCTTTCTGAGAAACTGCTTAGTGTTCTGTTAATTCATCTCACAGAGTTACATCTGTATTTCTTGGATCTCTTTGCTAGCCTTATTTCTGTGGAATCTCAGAACAGATATTTCGGATCCCTTTGAAGACTATAGGGCCAAAGTAAATATCCTCGGATAACAAAGAGAAAGAAGCTTTCTGAGAAACTTCTTTGTGTTCTGTGAAATCATCTCAAAGAGTTACAGCTTTCCCCTCAAGAAGCCTTTCGCTAGGACTGCTAATATGGAATTGGCAAAGTGATATTTGGAAGCCCCTAGAGGGCTATGGTGAAAAAGGAAATATCCTCAGATAAAATCTGGAAAGAAGCTTTCTGAGAATCTGCTTAGTGTTCTGGTAATTCATCTCATTGAGTTCCATCTGTATTTCGTGGATCTATTTGCTAGCCTTATTTCTGTGGAATCTGAGAACAGATATTTCGAATCCCTTTGAAGACTATAGGCAAAAGGAAATATCCTCCGATAACAAAGAGAAACAAGCGTTCTCAGCAACTTTTTTGTGTTCTGTGAAATCATCTCACAGAGTTAGAGCTTTCCCCTCGAGAAGCCGTTCGCTAAGCCAGTTCCTGTGGAATTGGCAAAGTGATATTTGGAAGCCCATACAAGGCTACGGTGAAAAAGGAAATATCCTGTGATGAAATCTGGAAAGAAGCTTTCTGAGATACTGCTTAGTGTTCTGTTAATTCATCTCACAGAGTTATATCTGTATTTCTTGGATGTCTTTGCTAGAATTATTTCTGTGGAATCTGAGCACAGATATTTCGGATCCCTTCGGAGACTATAGAGCCAAAGGAAATACCCTCCGATAACAAAGAGAAAGAAGCTTTCTGAGAAACTTCTTCGTGTTCTGTGAAATCATCTCACAGAGTTACAGCTTTCCCCCAAGAAGCCTTTCGATAAGAGAGTTCTTGTGGAATTGGCAAAGTGATATTTGGAAGCCCACAGAGGGCTATGGTGAAAAAGGAAATATCCTCAGATGAAATTGGAAAGAAGCTTTCTGAGAAACTGCATAGTGTTCTGTTAATTCATCTCACAGATTTACATCTGTATTTCGTGGATATCTTTCCTAGCCTTATTTCTGTGGAATCTGAGAACAGATAATTCGGATCCCATTGGAGAATCTAGGGCCAAAGGAAATATCCTCCGATAACAAAGAGAAAGAAGCTTTCTGAGAAACTTCTTTGTTTTCTGTGAAATCATCTCACCGAGTTACAGCTTTCTCCTCAAGAAGCCTTTCGCTAAGACAGTTCTTGTGGAATTGGCAAAGTGATATTTGGAAGCCCCTAGAGGGGTATGGTGAAAAAGGAAATATCCTCAGATGAAATCTGGAAAGAAGCTTTCTGAGAAACTGCTTAGTGTTCTGTTAATTCATCTCACAGAGTTACATCTGTATTTCGTGGATCTCTTTGCTAGCCTTATTTCTGTGGAATCTGAGAACAGATATTTCGGATCCCTTTGAAGACTATAGGGCCAAAGGAAATATCCTCCGATAACAAAGAGAAAGAAGCTTTCTGAGAAACTTCTTTGTGTTCTGTGAAATCATCTCACAGAGTTACAGCTTTCTCCTCAAGAAGCCTTTCGCTAAGACAGTTCTTGTGGAATTGGCAAAGTGATATTTGGAAGCCCCTAGAGGGCTATGGTGAAAAAGGAAGTATCCTGTGATGAAATCTGGAAAGAAGCTTTATGAGAAACGGGTTAGTGTTCTGTTAATTCATCTCACAGAGTTACATCTATATTTGGTGTATGTCTTTGCTAGCCTTATTTCTGTGGAATCCGAGACAGATATTTGGGATCCTTTGGAGACTATAGGGACAAAGGAAATATCCTGCGACAACAAAGAGAAAGAAGCTTTCTGAGAAACTTCTTTGTGTTCTGTGAAATCATCTCACAGAGTTACAGCTTTCCCCTCAAGAAGCCTTTCGCTAAGACAGTTCCTGTGGAATTGGCAAAGTGATATTTGGAAGCCCATGGAGCGCTATGGTGAAAAGGAAATATCCTCAGATGAAATCTGTAAAGATGCTTTCTGAGAAACGGCTTAGTGTTCTGTTAATTCATCTCACAGAGTTACATCTGTATTTGGTGTGTCTCTTTGCTAGCCTTCTTTATGTGGAATCTGAGACAGATATTTCGGATCCCTTTGGAGACAATAGGGACAAAGGAAATACCCTGCGATAACAAAGAGAAAGAAGCTTTAGATGAAACTTCTTTGTGTTCTGTGAAATCATTTCACAGAGTTACAGCTTTCCAACAAGAAGCCTATCGATAAGAGATTTCTTGTGGAATTAGCAAAGTGATATTTGGAAGCCCATAGAGGTCTCTGGTGAAAAAGGAAATATCCTCAGATGAAATCTGGAAAGAAGCTTTCTGAGAAACTGCTTAGTCTACTGTTAATTCATCTCACAGAGTTACATCTGTATTTCGTGGATCTATTTGCTAGCCTTATTTCTGACGAGTCTGACAACAGATATTTCGGATCCCTTTGATGACTATAGGGCCTAAGGAAATATCCTCCGATAACAAAGAGAAAGAAGCTTTCTGACAAACTTCTTTGTGTTCTGTGAAATCATCTCACAGAGTTACAGCTTTCCCCTCAAGAAGCCTTTCGCTAAGACAGTTCTTGTGGAATTGGCAAAGTGATATTTGGAAGCCCATAGAGGGCTATTGTGAAAAACGAAATATCCTCAGATGAAATCTGGAAAGAAGCTTTCTGAGAAACTGCTTAGTGTTCCGTTAATTCATCTCACAGAGTTACATCTGTATTTCGTGGATCACTTTGCTAGTCTTATTTCTGTGGAATCTGAGAACAGATATTTCGGTCCCTTTGAAGACTATAGGGCCAAAGGAAATATCCTCCGATAACAAAGAGAAAGAAGCTTTCTGAGAAACTTCTTTGTGTTCTGTGAAATCATCTCACAGATTACAGCTTTCCCCTCAAGAAGCCTTTCGCTAAGACAGTTCCTGTGGAATTGGCAAGGTGATATTTGGAAGTCCATAGTGGGCTATGGTGAAAAAGGAAATATCCTCAGATGAAATCTGTAAAGAAGCTTTCTGAGAAACTGCTTAGTGTTCTATTAATTCATCTCACAGAGTTACATATGTATTTCGTGTATCTCTTTGCTAGCCTTATTTCTGTGGAATCTGAGAACAGATATTTCGGATCCCTTTTGAGAGTACAGGGACAAAGGAAATACCTTCCGATAACAAAGAGAAAGAAGCTTTCTGAGAAACTTCTTTGTGTTCTGTGAAATCATCTCACGGAGTTACAGCTTTCACCTCAAGAAGCCTTTTGCTAAGACAGTTCTTGTGGAATTGGCAAAGTGATATTTGGAAGCCCATAGAGGGCTATGGTGAAAAAGGAAATATCCTCAGATGAAATCTGGAAAGAAGCTTTCTGAGAAACTGCTTAGTGTTCTGTTAATTCATCTCACAGAGTTACATCTGTATTTCATGGATCGCTTTGCTAGCCTTATTTCTGTGGAATCTGAGAACAGATATTTCGGATCCCTTTGAAGACTATAGGGCCAGAGGAAATATCCTCCGTTAACAAAGAGAAAGAAACTATCTGAGAAACTTCTTTGTGTTCTGTGAAATCATCTCACAGAGTTACAGCTTTCCCCTCAAGAAGCCTTTCGCTAAGACAGTTCCTGTGGAATTGGCAAAGTTATATTTGGAAGCCCATAGAGCACTATGTTGAAAAAGGAAATATCCTGAGATGAAATCTGGAAAGAAGCTTTCTAAGAAACGGCTTAGTGTTCTGTTAATTCATCTCATAGAGTTACATCTGTATTTGGTGTATCTCTTTGCTAGCCTTCTTTCTGTGGAATCTGAGACAGATATTTCGGATCCCTTTGGAGACTATAGGGACAAAGGTAATATCTTGCGATAACAAAGAGAAAGAAGCTTTAGGAGAAACTTCTTTGGTTCTGTGAAATCATTTCACAGAGTTACAGCTTTCCCCCAAGAAGCCTTTCGATAAGAGAGTTCTTGTGGAATTGGCAAAGTGATATTTGGAAGCCCACAGAGGGCTATGGTGAAAAAGGAAATATCCTCACATGAAATTTGGAAAGAAGCTTTCTGAGAAAATGCTTAGTGTTCTGTGAATTCATCTCATAGAGTTACATCTTTATTTCATGGATCTCTTTGCTAGCCTTCTTTCTGTGGAATCTTAGAACAGATATTTCGGATCCCTTTGGAGGCTATAGGGACAAAGGAAATATCCTCCGATAACAAAGAGAAAGAAGTTTTCTGAGAAACTTCTTTTTTTTCTGTGAAATCATCTCAAAGAGTTACAGCTTTCCCCGCAAGAAGCCTTTCGCTAAGACAGTTCTTGTGGAATTGGCAAAGTGATATTTGGAAGCCCACGGGGGGCTATGGTGAAAAAGGAATTATCCTCAGATGAAATTGGAAAGAAGCTTTCTGAGAAACTGCATAGTGTTCTGTTAATTCATCTCACAGATTTACATCTGTATTTCGTGGATATCTTTCCTAGCCTTATTTCTGTGGAATCTGAGAACAGATATTTCAGATCCCTTTAGAGACTCTAGGGCCAAAGGAAATATCCTCCGATAACAAAGAGAAAGAAGCTTTCTGAGACACTTCTTTGTGTTCTGTGAAATCATCTCAGAGAGTTACTGCTTTCCCCTAAAGAAGCCTTTCGCTAAGACAGTTCTTGTGGAATTGGCAAAGTGATATTTGGAATCCCATAGAGGGCTATGGTGAAAAAGGAACTCTCCTCAGATGAAATCTGGAAAGAAGCTTTCTGAGAAACTGCTTAGTGTTCTGTTAATTCATCTCACCGAGTTACATCTGTATTTCGTGGATCTCTTTGCTAGCCTTATTTCTGTGGAATCTGAGAACAGATATTTCGGATCCCTTTGAAGACTATAGGGCCAAAGGAAATATCCTCCGATAACAAAGAGAAAGAAGCTTTCTGAGAAACTTCTTTGTGTTGGGTGAAATCATATCACAGAGTTACAGCTTTCTCCTCAAGAAGCCTTTCGCTAACACAGTTCTTGTGGAATTGGCAAAGTGATATTTGGAAGCCCCTAGAGGGCTATGGTGAAAAAGGAAATATCCTCAGAGGAAATCTGGAAAGAAGCTTTCTGAGAAACGGCTTAGTGTTCTGTTAATTCATCTCACAGAGTTACATCTGTATTTGGTGTATCTCTTTGCTAGCCTTATTTCTGTGGAATCTGAGACAGATATTTGGGATCCTTTGGAGACTATAGGAACAAAGGAAATATCCTGATATTACAAAGACAAAGAAGCTTTCTGAGAAACTTCTTTGTGTTCTGTGAAATCATCTCACAGAGTTGCAGCTTTCCCCTCAAGAATCCTTTCGCTAAGACAGTTTTTCTGGAATTGGCAAGGTGATATTTGGAAGTCCATAGTGGACTATGGTGAAAAAGGAAATATCCTCAGATGAAATCTGGAAAGAAGCCTTCTGAGAAACTGCTTAGTGTTCTGTTAATTCATCTCACAGAGTTGCATCTGCATTTCGTGTATCTCTTTGCTAGCCTTATTTCTGTGGAATCTGAGAACAGATATTTCGGATCCCTTTGAAGACTATAGGGCCAAAGGAAATATCCTCCGATAACAAAGAGAAAGAAGCTTTCTGAGAAACTTCTTTGTGTTCTGTGAAATCATCTCACAGAGTTACAGCTTTCCCCTCAAGAAGCCTTTCGCTAAGACAGTCCCTGTGGAATTGGCAAAGTGATATTTGGAAGCCCATAGAGCGCAATGGTGAAAAAGGAAATATCCTCAGATGAAATCTGGAAAGAAGCTTTCTGAGAAACGGCTTAGTGTTCTGTTAATTCATCTCATAGAGTTACATCTGTATTTGGTGTATCTCTTTGCTAGCCTTCTTTCTGTGGAATATGAGACAGATATTTCGGATCCCTCTGGAGACTATAGGGACAAAGGTAATATCTTGCGATAACAAACAGAAAGAAGCATTAGGAGCAACTTCTTTGGTTCTGTGAAATCATTTCACAGAGTTACAGCTTTCCCCCAAGAAGCCTTTCGATAAGAGAGTTCTTGTGGAATTGGCAAAGAGATATTTGGAAGCCCGCAGAGGGCTATGGTGAAAAAGGAAATATCCTCAGATGAAATCTGGAAAGAAGCTTTTTGATAAACTGCTTAGTGTTCTGTAAATTCATCTCACAGAGTTACATCTTTATTTCGTGGATCTCTTTGCTAGCCTTCTTTCTGTGGAATCTTAGAACAGATATTTCGGATCCCTTTGGAGACTATAGGGACAAAGGAAATATCCTCCGATAACAAAGAGAAAGAAGCGTCTGAGAAACTTCTTTTTTTTCTGTGAAATCACCTCAAAGAATTACAGCTTTCCCCGCAAGAAGCCTTTCGCTAAGACAGTTCTTGTGGAATTGGCAAAGTGATATTTGGAAGCCCTTAGGGGGCTATGGTGAAAAAGGAAATATCCTCAGATGAAATTGGAAAGAAGCTTTCTGAGAAACTGCATAGTGTTCTGTTAATTCATCTCACAGATATACATCTGTATTTCGTGGATATCTTTCCTAGCCTTATTTCTGTGGAATCTGAGAACAGATATTTCGGATCCCTTTGGAGACTCTAGGGCCAAAGGAAATATCCTCCGATAACAAAGAGAAAGAAGCTTTCTGAGAAACTTCTTTGTGTTCTGTGAAATCATCTCACAGAGTTACTGCTTTCCCCTAAAGAAGCCTTTCGCTAAGACAGTTCTTGTGGAATTGGCAAAGTGATATTTGGAAGCCCATAGAGAGCTATGGTGAAAAAGGAACTCTCCTCAGATGAAATCTGGAAAGAAGCTTTCTGAGAAACTGCTTAGTGTTCTGTTAATTCATCTCACAGAGTTACATCTGTATTTCGTGGATCTCTTTGCTAGCCTTATTTCTGTGGAATCTCAGAACAGATATTTCGGATCCCTTTGAAGACTATAGGGCCAAAGGAAATATCCTCCGATAACAAAGAGAAAGAAGCTTTCTGAGAAACTTCTTTGTGTTCTGTGAAATCAACTCACAGAGTTACAGCTGTCTCCTCAAGAAGCCTTTCGCTAAGACAGTTCTTGTGGAATTGGCAAAGTGATATTTGGAAGCCCATAGAGGGCTATGGTGAAAAAGGAAATATCCTCAGATGAAATCTGGAAAGAAGCTTTCTGAAAAAGTGCTTAGTGTTCTGTTAATTCATCTCTCAGAGTTACATCTGTATTTCGTGGATCTCTTTGCTAGCCTTATTTCTGTGGAATCTGAGAACAGATATTTCGGATACCTTCGGAAACTATAGGGCCAAAGTAAATATCCTCCGATAACAAAGAGAAAGAAGCTTTCTGAGAAACTTCTTCGTGTTCTGTGAAATCATCTCACAGAGTTACAGCGTTCCCCACAAGAAGCCTTTCGCTAAGACAGTTCTTGTGGAATTGGCAAAGTGATATTTGGAAGCCCACAGAGGTCTATGGTGAAAAAGTAAATATCCTCAGATGAAATCTGGAAAGTAGCTTTCTGAGAAACTGCTTAGTGTTCTGTTAATTCAACTCACAGAGTTACATCTGTATTTCGTGGATCTCTTTGCTAGCCTTATTCCTGTGGAATCTGAGAACAGATATTTAGGATCCCTTTGGAAACTATAGGGCCAAAGGAAATATCCTCCGACAACAACGTGAACGAAGCTTTCTGAGAAACTTCTTTGTGTTCTGTGAAATCATCTCACAGAGTTACAGCTTTCCCCTCAAGAAGCCTTTTGCTAAGACAGTTCTTGTGTAATTGGCAAACTGATATTTGGAAGCCCATAGAGGGCTATGGTGAAAAAGGAAATATCTTCAGATGAAATCCGGAAAGAAGCTTTCTGAGAAACTGTTTAGTGTTCTGTTAATTCATCTCACAGAGTTACATCTGTATTTCGTGGATCTCTTTGCTAGCCTTATTTCTGTGGAATCTGAGAACAGATATTTCGGATCCCTTTGAAGACTATAGGGCCAAAGGAAATATCCTCTGATAACAAAGAGAAAGAAGGTTTCTGAGAAACTTCTTTGTGTTCTATGAAATCATCTCACAGAGTTACAGCTTTCCCCTCAAGAAGCCTTTTGCTAAGACAGTTCTTGTGGAATTGGCAAAGTCATATTTGGAAGCCCATAGAGGGCTATGGTGAAAAAGGAAATATCCTCAGATGAAATCTGGAAAGAAGGTTTCTGAGAAACTGCTTAGTGTTCTGTTAATTCATCTCACAGAGTTACATCTGTATTTCGTGGATCTCTTTGCTAGCCTTCTTTCTGTGGAATCTGAGAACAGATATTTCGGATCCCTTTGAAGACTATAGGGCCAAAGGAAATATCCTCCGATAACAAAGAGAAAGAAGCTTTCTGTGAAACTTCTTTGTGTTCTGTGAAATCATCTCACAGAGTTACAGCTTTCCCCTCAAGAAGCCTTTCGCTAAGACAGTTACTGTGGAATTGGCAAAGTTATATTTGGAAGCCCATAGAGCGCTATGGTGAAAAAGGAAATATCCTCAGATGAAATCTGGAAAGAAGCTTTCTGAGAAACGGCTTAGTGTTCTGTTAATTCATCTCATAGAGTTACATGTGTATTTCGTGTATCTCTTTGCTAGCCTTCTTTCTGTGGAATCTGAGACAGGTATTTCGGATCCCTTTGGAGACTATAGGGACAAAGGAAATATCCTCCGATAACAAAGAGAAAGAAGCTTTCAGAGAAACTTCTTTGTGTTCTGTGAAATCATCTCAAAGAGTTACAGCTATCCCCTCAAGAAGCCTTTTGCTAAGAAAGTTCTTGTGGTATTGGCAAAGTGATATTTGGAAGCCCTTAGAGGGCTATGATGAAAAAGGAACTATGCACAGATGAAATCTGGAGAGAAGCTTTCTGAGAAACTGCTTAGTGTTCTGTTAATTCATCTCACAGAGTTACATCTGTATTTCATGGATCTCTTTGCTAGCCTTATTTCTGTGGGATCTGAGAACAGATATTTCGTATCCCTTTGGAGACTATAGGGCCAAAGGAAGTATCCTCTTATAACAAAGAGAAAGAAGCTTTCTGAGAAACTTCTTTTTGTTCTGTGAAATCATCACACAGAATTACAGCTTTCTCCTCAAGAAGCCTTTCCCTAAGACAGTTCTTGTGGAATTGGAAAAGTGATATTTGGAAACCCGTAGAGGGCTATGGTGAAAAAGGAAATATCCTCAGAGGAAATCTGGCAAGAAGCTTTCTGAGAAACTGCTTAGGGTTCTGTTAATGCATCTCACATAGTTACATCTGTATTTCGTGGATCTCCTTGCTAGCCTTATTTCTGTGGAATCTCAGAACAGATATTTCGGATCCCTTTGGAGACTATAGGGCCTAAGGAAATATCCTCCATCAACAAAGAGAATGAAGCTTTCTGAGAAATTTCTTTGTGCTCTGTGAAATCATCTCACAGAGTTACAGCTTTCCCTTCAAGAAGCCTTTCGCTAAGATAGTTCATGTGGAATTGGCAAAGTGATATTTGGAAGGCCATAGACGGCTTTGGTGAAAAAGGAAATATCCTCAGATAAAATCTGGAAAGAAGCTTTCTGAGAAACTGCTTCGTGTTCTGTTAATTCATCTCACAGAGTTACATCTGTATTTCGTGGATCTCTTTGCTAGCCTTATTTCTGTGGAATCTGAGAACCGATATTTAGGATCCCTATGAAGATTATAGGGCCAAAGGAAATATCCTCCGATAACAAAGAGAAAGAAGCTTTCTGAGAAACTTCTTTGTGTTCTGTGAAATCATCTCACAGAGTTACATCTGTATTGCGTGGATATCTTTGCTAGCCTTATTTCTCTGGAATCTGAGAACGGATATTTCGGATCCCTTTGAAGACGTTAGGGCCAAAGGAAATATCCTTGGATAACAAAGAGAAAGAAACTTTCTCAGAAACTTCTTTGTGTTCTGTGAAATCATCTCACAGAGTTACAGCTTTCCCTTCAAGAAGCCTTTCGCTAAGACAGTTCTTGTGGAATTGACAAAGTGATATTTGGAAGCCCTTAGAGGGCTATGGTGAAAAAGGAAATATCCTCAGATGAAATCTGGAAAGAAGCTTTCTGAGAAACTGCTTAGTGTTCTGTTAATTCATCTTACAGAGTTACATCTGTATTTCGTGGATCTCTTTGCTAGCCTTATTTCTGTGGAATCTGAGAACAGATATTTTGGATCCCTTTGAAGACTATAGGGCCAAAGGAAATATCCTCCGATAACAAAGAGAAAGAAGCTTTCAGAGAAACTTCTTTGTGTTCTGTGAAATCATCTCACAGAGTTACAGCTTTCCCCTCAAGAAGCCTTTTGATAAGAAAGTTCTTGTGGTATTGGCAAAGTGATATTTGGAAGCCCATAGAGGGCTATGATGAAAAAGGAACTATGCACAGATGAAATCTGGAGAGAAGCTTTCTGAGAAACTGCTTAGTGTTCTGTTAATTCATCTCACAGAGTTACATCTGTATTTCATGGATCTGTTTGCTAGCCTTATTTCTGTGGAATCTGAGAACAGATATTTCGGATCCCTTTAGAGACTATAGGGTCAAAGGAAATATCTTCATAACAAAGAGAAAGAAGCTTTCTGAGTAACTTCTTTGTGTTCTGTGAAATCATCTCACAGAATTACAGCTTTCTCCTCAAGAATCCTTTCGCTAAGACAGTTCTTGTGGAATTGGAAAAGTGATATTTGGAAGCCCGTAGAGGGCTATGGTGAAAAAGGAAATATCCTCAGATGAAATCTGGAAAGAAGCTTTCTGAGAAACTGCTTAGTGTTCTGTTAATGCATCTCACATAGTTACATCTGTATTTCGTGGATCTCTTTGCCAGCCTTATTTCTGTGCAATCTGAGAACAGATATATCGGATCCCATTGGAGACTACAGGGCCTAAGGAAATATCCTCCGTCAACAAAGAGAAAGAAGGTTTCTGAGAAACTTCTTTGTGTTCTGTGAAATCATCTCACAGAGTTACAGCTTTCCCCTCAAGAAGCCTTTCGCTAAGACAGTTCTTGTGGAATTGGAAAAGTGATATTTGGAAGCCCATAGAGGGCTATGTTGAAAAAGGAAATATCCTCAAATGAAATCTGGAGAGAAGCTTTCTGAGAAACTGCTTAGGGTTCTGTTAATTCATCTCACTGAGTTACATTTGTATTTCGTGGATCTCTTTGCTAGCCTTATTTCTGTGGAATCTGGAAACAGATATTTGGGATCCCTTTGGAGACTATAGGGCCAAAGGAAATATCCTCCGATAACACAGAGAAAGAAGCTTTCTGAGGAACTTCTTTGTGTTCTGTGAAATCGTCTCACACAGTTAGAGCTTTCCCCACAAGAAACCTTTCGCTAAGACAGTTCCTGTGGAATTGGAAAAGTGATATTTGGAAGCCAATAGAGGGCTATGGTGAAAAAGGAAATATCCTCAGATGAAATCTGGAAAGAAGATTTCTAAGAAACTGCTTACTGTTCTGTTAATTCATCTCACAGAGTTACATCTGTATTTCGTGGATCTCTCTGCTAGCCTTATTTCTGTGGAATGTGAGAAAAGATATTTCGAATCCCTTTGAAGACTATAGAACCAAAGGAAATATCCTCCGATAACAAAGAGAAAGAAGCTTTCTGAGAAACTTCTTTGTGTTCTGTGAAATCATCTCACACAGTCACAGCTTTCCCCACAGGAAGCCTTTCGCTAAGACATTTCCTGTGGAATTGGCAAAGTGATATTTGGAATCCCATAGAGGGCTATGGTGAAAAAGGAAATATCCTCAAATGAAATCTGGAAAGAAGCTTTCTGAGATCCTGCTTAGTGTTCTGTTAATTCATCTCACAGAGTTACATCTGTATTTCGTGGATCTCTTTGCTAGCCTTATTTCTGTGGAATCTGAGAACAGATAATACGGATCCCTTTGAAGACGTTAGGACCAAAGGAAATATCCTTGGATAACAAAGAGAAAGAAGCTTTCAGAGAAACTTCTTTGTGTTCTGTGAAATCATCTCACAGAGTTACAGCTTTCCCCTCAAGAAGCCTTTTGCTAAGAAAGTTCTTGTGTTATTGGCAAAGTGATATTTGGAAGCCCATAGAGGGCTATGATGAAAAAGGAACTATGCACTGATGAAATCTGGAGAGAAGCTTTCTGAGAAACTGCTTACTGTTCTGTTAATTCATCTCACAGAGTTACATCTGTATTTCATGGATCTCTCTGCTAGCCTTATTTCTGTGGAATCTGAGAACAGATATTTCGTATCCCTTTAGAGACTATAGGGCCAAAGGAAATATCCTCATAACAAAGAGAAAGAAGCTTTCTGAGAAACTACTTTGTGTTCTGTGAAATCATCTTACAGAATTACAGCTTTCTACTAAAGAAGCCTTTCGCTAAGACAGTTCTTGTGGAATTGGAAAAGTGATATTTGGAAGCCCGTAGAGGGCTATGGTGAAAAAGGAAATATCCTCAGATGAAATCTGGAAAGAAGCTTTCTGAGAAACTGCTTAGTGTTCTGTTAATGCATCTCACATAGTTACATCTGTATTTCGTGGATCTCTTTGCCAGACTTATTTCTGTGGAATCTGAGAACAGATATTTCGGATCCCTTTGGAGACTATAGGGCCTAAGGAAATATCCTCCGTCAACAAAGAGAAAGAAGCTTTCTGAGAAACTTCTTTGTGTTCTGTGAAATCATCTCACAGAGTTACAGCTTTCCCCTCAAGAAGCCTTTCGCTAAGGCAGTTCTTGTGGAATTGACAAAGTGATATTTGGAAGCCCTTAGAGGGCTATGGTGAAAAAGGAAATATCCTCAGATGAAATCTGGCAAGAAGCTTTCTGAGAAACTGCTTAGGGTTCTGTTAATTCATCTCACAGAGATACATCTGTATTTCGTGGATCTCTTTGCTAGCCTTATTTCTGTGGAATCTGAGAACAGATATTTCGGATCCCTTTGGAGACTATAGGGCCAAAGGAAATATCCTCCGATAACAAAGAGAAAGAAGCTTTCAGAGAAACTTCTTTGTGTTCTGTGAAATCATCTCACAGAGTTACAGCTATCCCCTCAAGAAGCCTTTTGCTAAGAAAGTTCTTGTGGTATTGGCAAAGTGATATTTGGAAGCCCTTAGAGGGCTATGATGAAAAAGGAACTATGCACAGATGAAATCTGGAGAGAAGCTTTCTGAGAAACTGCTTAGTGTTCTGTTAATTCATCTCACAGAGTTACATCTGTATTTCATGGATCTCTTTGCTAGCCTTATTTCTGTGGGATCTGAGAACAGATATTTCGTATCCCGTTGGAGACTATAGGGCCAAAGGAAATATCCTCTTATAACAAAGAGAAAGAAGCTTTCTGAGAAACTTCTTTTTGTTCTGTGAAATCATCTCACAGAATTACAGCTTTCTCCTCAAGAAGCCTTTCCCTAAGACAGTTCTTGTGGAATTGGAAAAGTGATATTTGGAAACCCGTAGAGGGCTATGGTGAAAAAGGAAATATCCTCATAGGAAATCTGGCAAGAAGCTTTCTGAGAAACTGCTTAGGGTTCTGTTAATGCATCTCACATAGTTACATCTGTATTTCGTGGATCTCCTTGCTAGCCTTATTTCTGTGGAATCTCAGAACAGATATTTCGGATCCCTTTGGAGACTATAGGGCCTAAGGAAATATCCTCCATCAACAAAGAGAAAGAAGCTTTCTGAGAAAATTCTTTGTGTTCTGTGAAATCATCTCACAGAGTTAGAGCTTTCCCCTCAAGAAGCCTTTCACTAAGACCGTTCTTCTGGAATTGGCAAAGTGATATTTGGAAGCCCATTGAGGGCAATGGTGAAAAAGGAAATATCCTCAGATGAAATCTGGAAAGAAGCTTTCTGAGAAAAGGCTTAGTGTTCTGTTAATTCATCTCAAAGAGTTACATCTGTATATCGTGGATCTCTTTGCTAGCCTTATTTCTCTGGAATCTGAGAACAGATATTTCGGATCCCTTTGAAGACGTTAGGACCAAAGGAAACATCCTTGGATAACAAAGCGAAAGAAGCTTTCTGAGAAACTTCTTTGTGTTCTGTGAAATCATCTCACAGAGTTACAGCTTTCCCCTCAAGAAGCCTTTCGCTAAGACAGTTCTTGTGGAATTGACAAAGTGATATTTGGAAGCCCTTAGAGGGCTATGGTGAAAAAGGAAATATCCTCAGATGAAATCTGGCAAGAAGCTTTCTGAGAAACTGCTTAGTGTTCTGTTAATTCATCTCACAGAGTTACATCTGTATTTCGTGGATCTCTTTGCTAGCCTTATTTCTGTGGAATCTGAGAACAAATATTTCGGATCCCTTTGGAGACTATAGGGCCAAAGGAAATATCCTCCGATAACAAAGAGAAAGAAGCTTCCAGAGAAACTTCTTTGTGTTCTGTGAAATCATCTCTCAGAGTTACAGCTATACCCACAAGAAGCCTTTTGCTAAGAAAGTTCTTGTGGTATTGGCAAAGTTATATTTGGAAGCCCATAGAGGGCTATGATGAAAAAGGAACTATGCACAGATGAAATCTGGCGAGAAGCTTTCTGAGAAACTGCTTAGTGTTCTGTTAATTCATCTCACAGAGTTATATCTGTATTTCATGGATCGCTTTGCTAGCCTTATTTCTGTGGAATCTGAGAACAGATATTTCGTATCCCTTTAGAGACTATAGGGCCAAAGGAAATATCCTCTTATAACAAAGAGAAAGAAGCTTTCTGAGAAACTTCTTTGTGTTCTGTGAAATCATGTCACAGAATTACAGCTTTCTCCTCCAGAAGCCTTTCGCTAAGACAATTCTTCTGGAATTGGCAAAGTGATATTTGGAAGCCCGTAGAGGGCTAGGGTGAAAAAGGAAATATCCTCAGATGAAATCTGGCAAGAAGCTTTCTGAGAAATTGCTTAGTGTTCTGTTAATGCATCTCACATAGTTACATCTGAATTTCGTGGATCTCTTTCCTAGCCTTATTTCCGTGGAATCTGAGAACAGATATTTCGGATCCCTTTGTAGACTATAGGGCCTAAGGAAATATCCTCCGTCAACAAAGAGAAAGAAGCTTTCTGAGAAACTTCTTTGTGTTCTGTGAAATCATCTCACAGAGTTACAGCTTTCCCCTCAAGAAGCCTTTCGCTAAGACAGTTCTTGTGGAATTGGAAAAGTGATATTTGGAAGCCCATAGAGGGCTATGCTGAAAAAGGAAATATCCTCAAATGAAATCTGGAGAGAAGGTTTCTGAGAAACTGCTTAGGGTTCTGTTAATTCATCTCACTGAGTTACATCTGTATTTCGTGGATCTCTTTGCTAGCCTTATTTCTGTGGAATCTGGAAACAGATATTTCGGATCCCTTTGGAGACTATAGGGCCAAAGGAAATATCCTCCGATAACACAGAGAAAGAAGCTTTCTGAGAAACTTCTTTGTGTTCTGTGAAATCATCTCACACAGTTAGAGCTATCCGCTCAAGAAGCCTTTCGCTAAGACAGTTCCTGTGGAATTGGCAAAGTGATATTTGGAATCCAATAGAGGGCTATGCTCAAAAAGGAAATATCCTCAGATGAAATCTGGAAAGAAGATTTCTGAGAAACTGCTTAGTGTTCTGTTAATTCATCTCACAGAGTTACATCTGTATTTCGTGGATCTCTCTGCTAGCCTTATTTCTGTGGAATCTGAGAAAAGATATTTCGAATTGCTTTGAAGACTATAGGACCAAAGGAAATATCCTCCGATAACAAAGAGAAAGAAAGTTTCTGAGAATCTTCTTTGTCTTCTGTGAAATCATCACACAGAGTTACAGCTTTCCCCTCAAGAAGCCTTTCGCTAAGACAATTCTTGTGGAATTGGCAAAGCGATATTTGGAAGCCCCTAGAGGGCTATGGTGTAAAAGGAAATATCCTCAGATGAAATCTGGAAAGCAGCTTTCTGAGAAACTGCTTAGTGTTCTGTTAATTCATCTCATAGAGTTACATCTGTATTTCGTGGATTTCTTTGCTAGCCTTATTTCTGTGGAATCTGAGAACAGATATTTCGGATCCCTTTGAAGACGTTAGGACCAAAGGAAATATCCTTGGATAACAAAGAGAAAGAAGCTTTCTCAGAAACTTCTTTGTGTTCTGTGAAATCATCTCACAGAGTTACAGCTTTCCCCTCAAGAAGCCTTTTGCTAAGAAAGTTCTTGTGGTATTGGCAAAGTGATGTTTGGAAGCCCATAGAGGGCTATGATGAAAAAGGAACTATGCACAAATGAAATCTGGAGAGAAGCTTTCTGAGAAACTGCTTAGTGTTCTGTTAATTCATCTCACAGAGTTACATCTGTATTTCATGGATCTCTTTGGAAGCCTTATTTCTGTGGAATCTGAGAACAGATACTTCGTATCCCTTTAGAGACTATAGGGCCATAGGAAATATCCTCATAACAAAGAGAAAGAAGCTTCCTGAGAAACTTCTTTGTGTTCTGTGAAATCATCTCACAGAATTACAGCTTTCTCCTTAAGAAGCCTTTCGCTAAGACAGTTCTTGTGGAATTGGAAAAGTGATATTTGGAAGCCCGTAGAGGGTTATGGTGAAAAAGGAAATATCCTCAGATGAAATCTGGAAAGAATCTTTCTGAGAAACTGCTTAGTGTTCTGTTAATGCATCTCACATAGTTACATCTGTATTTCGTGGATCTCTTTGCCAGCCTTATTTCTGTGGAATCTGAGAACAGATATTTCGGATCCCTTTGGAGACTATAGGGCCTAAGGAAATATCCTCCGTCAACAAAGAGAAAGAAGCTTTCTGAGAAACTTCTTTGTGTTCTGTGAAATCATCTAACAGAGTTACAGCTTTCCCCTCAAGAAGCCTTTTGCTAAGAAAGTTCTTGTGGTATTGGCAAAGTGATATTTGGAAGCCCATAGAGGGCTATGTTGAAAAAGGAAATATCCTCAAATGAAATCTGGAGAGAAGCTTTCTGAGAAACTGCTTAGGGTTCTGTTAATTCATCTCACTGAGTTACATCTGTGTTTCGTGGATCTCTTTGCTAGCCTTAATTCTGCGGAATCTGGAAACAGATATTTGGGATCCCTTTGGAGACTATAGGGCCAAAGGAAATATCCTCCGATAACACAGAGAAAGAAGCTCTCTGAGAAACTTCTTTGTGTTCTGTGAAATCGTCTCACACAGTTAGAGCTTTCCCCACAAGAAGCCTTTCGCTAAGACAGTTCCTGTGGAATTGGCAAAGTAATATTTGGAAGCCAATAGAGGGCTAGGGTCAAAAAGGAAATATCCTCAGATGAAATCTGGAAAGAAGCTTTCTGAGAAACTGCTTAGTGTTCCTTTAGTTCATCTCACAGAGTTACATCTGCATTTTGTGGATCTCTTTGCTAGCCTTATTTCTGTGGAATCTGAGAACAGATATTTCGGATCCCTTTGGAGACGATAGGGCCAAAGGAAATATCCTCCGATAACACAGAGAAAGAAGCTTTCTGAGAAACTTCTTTGTGTTCTGTGAAATCATCTCACACAGATAGAGCTTTCCCCACAAGAAGCCTTTCGCTAAGACAGTTCCTGTGGAATTGGCAAAGTGATATTTGGAAGCCAATAGAGGGCTATGGTCCAAAAGGAAATATCCTCAGATGAAATCTGGAAAGAAGATTTCTGAGAAACTGCTTAGTGTTCTGTTAATTCATCTCACTGAGTTACATCTGTATTTCGTGGATCTCTCTGCTAGCCTTATTTCTGTGGAATCTGAGAACAGATATTTCGAATCCCTTTGAAGACTATAGGACCAAAGGAAATATCCTCCGATAACAAAGAGAAAGAAAGTTTCTGAGAAACTTCTTTGTCTTCTGTGAAATCATCTCACAGAGTTACAGCTTTCCCCTCAAGAAGCCTTTCGCTAAGACAATTCTTGTGGAATTGGCAAAGTGATATTTGGAAGCCCCTAGAGGGCTATGGTGGAAAAGGAAATATCCTCAGATGAAATCTGGAAAGCAGCTTTCTGAGAAACTGCTTAGTGTTCTGTTAATTCATCTCACAGAGTTACATCTGTATTTCGTGGATTTCTTTGCTAGCCTTATTTCTGTGGAATCTGAAAACAGATATTTCGGATCCCTTTGAAGACGTTAGGACCTAAGGAAATATCCTTGGATAACAAAGAGAAAGAAGCTTTCTGAGAAACTTCTTTGTGTTCGGTGAAATCATCTCACAGAGTTACTGCTTTCCCCTCAAGAAGCATTTCGCTAAGACAGTTCTTGTAGAATTGACAAAGTGATATTTGGAAGCCCTTAGAGGGCTATGGTGAAAAAGGAAATATCCTCAGATGAAATCTGGCAAGAAGATTTCTGAGAAACTGCTTAGGGTTCTGTTAATTCATCTCACAGAGTTACACCTGTATTTTGTGGATCTCTTTGCTAGCCTTATTTCTGTGGAATCTGAGAACAGATATTTCGGATCCCTTTGGAGATATAGGGCCAAAGGAAATATCCTCCGATAACAAAGAGAATGAAGCTTTCAGAGAAACTTCTTTGTGTTCTGTGAAATCATCTCACAGAGTTACAGCTTTCCCCTCAAGAAGCCTTTTGCTAAGAAAGTTCTTGTGGTATTGGCAAAGTGATATTTGGAAGCCCATTGTGGGCTATGATGAAAAAGCAGCTATGCACAGATGAAATCTGGAGAGAAGCTTTCTGAGAAACTGCTTAGTGTTCTGTTAATTCATCTCACAGAGTTACATCTGTATTTCATGGATCTCTTTGCTAGCCTTATTTCTGTGGAATCTGAGAACAGATATTTCGTATCCCTTTAGAGACTATAGGGCCAAAGGAAGTATCCTCTTATAACAAAGAGAAAGAAGCTTTCTGAGAAACTTCTTTGTGTTCTGTGAAATCATCTCCCAGAATTACAGCTTTCTCCTCAAGAAGCCTTTCGCTAAGACAGTTCTTCTGGAATTGGCAAAGAGATATTTGGAAGCCGGTAGAGGGCTATGGTGAAAAAGGAAATATCCTCAGATGAAATCTGGCAAGAAGCTTTCTGAGAAATTGCTTAGTGTTCTGTTAATGCATCTCACATAGTTACATCTATATTTCGTGGATCTCTTTGCTAGCCTTATTTCTGTGGAATCTGAGAACAGATATTTCGGATCCCTGTGGAGACTATAGGGCCTAAGGAAATATCCTCCGTCAACAAAGAGAAAGAAGCTTTCTGAGAAACTTCTTTGTGTTCTGTGAAATCATCTCACAGAGTTACAGCTTTCCCCTCAAGAAGCCTTTCGCTAAGACAGTTCTTGTGGAATTGGAAAAGTGATATTTGGAAGCCCATAGAGGGCTATGTTGAAAAAGGAAATATCCTCAAATGAAATCTGGAGAGAAGCTTTCTGAGAAACTGCTTAGGGTTCTGTTAATTCATCTCACTGAGTTACATCTGTATTTCGTGGATCTCTTTGCTAGCCTTATTTCTGTGGAATCTGGAAACAGATATTTGGGATCCCTTTGGAGACTATAGGGCCAAAGGAAATATCCTCCGATAACACAGAGAAAGAAGCTTTCTGAGAAACTTCTTTGTGTTCTGTGAAATCATCTCACACAGATAGAGCTTTCCCCACAAGAAGCCTTTCGCTAAGACAGTTCCTGTGGAATTGGCAAAGTGATATTTGGAAGCCAATAGAGGGCTATGGTCAAAAAGGAAATATCCTCAGATGAAATCTGGAAAGAAGATTTCTGAGAAACTGTTTAGTGTTCTGTTAATTCATCTCACTGAGTTACATCTGTATTTCGTGGATCTCTCTGCTAGCCTTATTTCTGTGGAATCTGAGAACAGATATTTCGAATCCCTTTGAAGACTATAGGACCAAAGGAAATATCCTCCGATAACAAAGAGAAAGAAAGTTTCTGAGAAACTTCTTTGTCTTCTGTGAAATCATCTCACAGAGTTACAGCTTTCCCCTCAAGAAGCCTTTCGCTAAGACAATTCTTGTGGAATTGGCAAAGTGATATTTGGAAGCCCCTAGAGGGCTATGGTGGAAAAGGAAATATCCTCAGATGAAATCTGGAAAGCAGCTTTCTGAGAAACTGCTTAGTGTTCTGTTAATTCATCTCACAGAGTTACATCTGTATTTCGTGGATTTCTTTGCTAGCCTTATTTCTGTGGAATCTGAAAACAGATATTTCGGATCCCTTTGAAGACGTTAGGACCAAAGGAAATATCCTTGGATAACAAGGAGAAAGAAGCTTTCTGAGAAACTTCTTTGTGTTCGGTGAAATCATCTCACAGAGTTACAGCTTTCCCCTCAAGAAGCATTTCGCTAAGACACTTCTTGTAGAATTGACAAAGTGATATTTGGAAGCCCTTAGAGGGCTATGGTGAAAAAGGAAATATCCTCAGATGAAATCTGGCAAGAAGCTTTCTGAGAAACTGCTTAGGGTTCTGTTAATTCATCTCACTGAGTTACACCTGTATTTTGGGGATCTCTTTGCTAGCCTTATTTCTGTGGAATCTGAGAACAGATATTTCGGATCCCTTTGGAGATATAGGGCCAAAGGAAATATCCTCCGATAACAAAGAGAAAGAAGCTTTCAGAGAAACTTCTTTGTGTTCTGTGAAATCATCTCACAGAGTTACAGCTTTCCCCTCAAGAAGCCTTTTGCTAAGAAAGTTCTTGTGGTATTGGCAAAGTGATATTTGGAAGCCCATAGAGGGCTATGATGAAAAAGGAACTATGCACAGATGAAATCGGGAGAGAAGCTTTCTGAGAAACTGCTTAGTGTTCTGTTAATTCATCTCACAGAGTTACATCTGTATTTCATGGATCTCTTTGCTAGCCTTATTTCTGTGGAATCTGAGAACAGATATTTCGTATCCCTTTAGAGACTATAGGGCCAAAGGAAATATCCTCATAACAAAGAGAAAGAAGCTTTCTGAGAAACTTCTTTGTGTTCTGTGAAATCATCTCACAGAATTACAGCTTTCTCCTCAAGAAGCCTTTCGCTAAGACAGTTCTTGTGGAATTGGAAAAATGATATTTGGAAGCCAGTAGAGGGCTATGGTGAAAAAGGAAATATCCTCAGATGAAATCTGGAAAGAAGCTTTCTGAGAAACTGCTTAGTATTCTGTTAATGCATCTCACATAGTTACATTTGTATTTCGTGGATCTCTTTGCCAGCCTTATTTCTGTGGAATCTGAGAACAGATATTTCGGATCCCTTTGGAGACTATAGGGCCTAAGGAAATATCCTCCGTCAACAAAGAGAAAGAAGCTTTCTGAGAAACTTCTTTGTGTTCTGTGAAATCATCTCACAGAGTTACAGCTTTCCCCTCAAGAAGCCTTTCGCTAAGACAGTTCTTGTGGAATTGGAAAAGTGATATTTGGAAGCCCATAGAGGGCTATGGTGAAAAAGGAAATATCCTCAAATGAAATCTGGAGAGAAGCTTTCTGAGAAACTGCTTAGGGTTCTGTTAATTCATCTCACTGAGTTACATCTGTATTTCGTGGATCTCTTTGCTAGCCTTTTTTCTGTGGAATCTGGAAACAGATATTTGGGATCCCTTTGGAGTCTATAGTGCCAAAGGAAATATCCCCCGATAACACAGAGAAAGAAGCTTTCTGAGAAACTTCTTTGTGTTCTGTGAAATCGTCTCACACAGTTAGAGCTTTCCCCACAAGAAGCCTTTCGCTAAGACAGTTCCTGTGGAATTGGAAAAGTGATACTTGGAAGCCAATAGAGGGCTATGGTCAAAAAGGAAATATCCTCAGATGAAATCTGGAAAGAAGATTTCTGAGAAACTGCTTAGTGTTGTGTTAATTCATCTCACAGAGTTACATCTGTATTTCGTGGAACTCTCTGCTAGCCTTATTTCTGTGGAATCTGAGAACAGATATTTCGAATCCGTTTGAAGACTATAGGAGCAAAGGAAATATCCTCCGATAACAAAGAGAAAGAAGGTTTCTGAGAAACTTCTTTGTCTTCTGTGAAATCATCTCACAGAGTTACAGCTTTCCCCTCAAGAAGCCTTTCGCTAAGACAGTTCTTGTGGAATTGGCAAAGTCATATTTGGAAGCCCCTAGAGGGCTATGGTGGAAAAGGAAATATCCTCAGATGAAATCTGGAAAGCAGCTTTCTGAGAAACTGCTTAGTGTTCTGTTAATTCATCTCACGAGTTACATCTGTATTTCGTTGATTTCTTTGCTAGCCTTATTTCTGTGGAATCTGAGAACAGATATTTCGGATCCCTTTGAAGACTATAGGGCCAAAGGAAATATCCTCCGATAACAAAGAGAATGAAGCTTTCTGAGAAACTTCTTTGTGCTCTGTGAAATCATCTCACAGAGTTACAGCTTTCACCTCAAGAAGCCTTTCGCTAAGATAGTTCATGTGGAATTGGCAAAGTGATATTTGGAAGCCCATAGACGGCTTTGGTGAAAAAGGAAATATCCTCAGAGGAAATCTGGAAAGAAGCTTTCTGAGAAACTGCTTAGTGTTCTGTTAATTCATCTCACAGAGTTACATCTGTATTTCGTGGATCTCTTTGCTAGCCGTATTTCTGTGGAATCTGAGAACAGATATTTCGGATCCCTTTGGAGACTAGAGGGCCAAAGGAAATATCCTCCGATAGCAAAGAGAAAGAAGCTTTCTGAGAAACTTCTTTGTGTTCTGTGAAAACATCTCACACAGTCACAGGTTTCCGCACAGGAAGCCTTTCGCTAAGACATTTCCTGTGGAATTGGCAAAGTGATACTTGGAATCCCATAGAGGGCTATGGTGAAAAAGGAAATATCCTCAGATGAAATCTGGAAAGAAGCTCTCTGAGAAACTGCTTAGTGTTCTGTTAATTCATCTCACAGAGTTACATCTGTATTTCGTGGATCTCTTTGCTAGCCTTATTTCTGTGGAATCTGAGAACCGATATTTCGGATCCCTATGAAGATTATAGGACCAAGGGAAATATCCTCCCATAACAAAGAGAAAGAAGATTTCTGAGAAACTTCTTTGTGTTCTGTGAAATCATCTCAAAGAGTTACAGCTTTCCCCTCAAGAAGCCTTTCTCTAAGACCGTTCTTGTGGAATTGGCAAAGTGATATTTTGAAGCCCATTGAGAGCTACGGTGAAAAAGGAAATATCCTCAGATGAAATCTGGAAAGAAGCTTTCTGAGAAACTGCTTAGTGATATGTTAAATCATCTCACAGAGTTACATCTGTATTGCGTGGATCTCTTTGCTTACCTTATTTCTCTGGAATCTGAGAACAGATGTTTCGGATCCCTTTGAAGACTTTAGGGCCAAAGGAAATATCCTGGGATAACAAAGAGAAAGAAGCTTTCTCAGAAACTTCTTTGTGTTCTGTGAAATCATCTCACAGAGTTACAGCTTTCCCCTCAAGAAGCCTTTAGCTAAGACAGTTCTTGTGGACTTGACAAAGTGATATTTGGAAGCCCTTAGAGGGCTAAGGTGAAAAAGGAAATTTCCTCAGATGAAATCTGGAAAGAAGCTTTCTGAGAAACTGCTTAGTGTTCTGTTAATTCATCTCACAGAGTTATATCTGTATTTCGTGGATCTCTTTGCTAGCCTTATTTCTGTGGAATCTGAGAACAGATATTTTGGATCCCTTTGGAGACTATAGGGCCAAAGGAAATATCCTCCGATAACAAAGAGAAAGAAGCTTTCAGAGAAACTTCTTTGTGTTCTGTGAAATCATCTCACAGAGTTACAGCTTTCCCCTCAAGAAGCCTTTTGCTAAGAAAGTTCTTGTGGTATTGGCAAAGTGATATTGGGAAGCCCATATAGGGCTATGATGAAAAAGGAACTATGCACAGATGAAATCTGGAGAGAAGCATTCTGAGATACTGCTTAGGGTTCTGTTAATTCGTCTCACTGAGTTACATCTGTATTTCGTGGATCTTTGCTAGCCTTATATCTGTGGAATCTGGAAACAGATATTTCGGATCCCTTTGGAGACTATAGGGCCAAAGGAAATATCCTCCGATAACACAGAGAAAGAAGTTTTCTGAGAAACTTCTTTGTGTTCTGTGAAATCATCTCACACAGTTAGAGCTTTCCCCACAAGAAGCCTTTCGCTAAGACAGTTCCTGTGGAATTGGCAAAGTGATATTTGGAAGCCAATAGAGGGCTATGGTCGAAAAGGAAATATCCTCAGATGAAATCTGGAAAGAAGATTTCTGAGAAACTGCTTAGTGTTCTGTTAATTCATCTCACAGAGTTACATCTGTATTTCGTGGATCTCTCTGCTAGCCTTATTTCTGTGGAATCTGAGAACAGATATTTCGAATCCCTTTGAAGACTATAGGACCACAGGAAATATCCTCCGATAACAAAGAGAAAGAAGGTTTCTGAGAAACTTTTTGTCGTCTGTGAAATCATCTCACAGAGTTACAGCTTTCCCCTCAAGAAGCCTTTGGCTAAGACAGTTCTTGTGGAATTGGCAAAGTGATATTTGGAAGCCCCTAGAGGGCTATGGTGGAAAAGGAAATATCCTCAGATGAAATCTGGAAAGCAGCTTTCTGAGAAACTGCTTAGTGTTCTGTTAATTCATCTCACAGAGTTACATCTGTATTTCGTGGATTTCTTTGCCAGCCTTATTTCTGTGGAATCTGAGAACAGATATTTCGGATCCCTTTGAAGACTTTAGGACCAAAGGAAATATCCTTGGATAACAAAGAGAAAGAAGCTTTCTGAGAAACTTCTTTGTGTTCTGTGAAATCATCTCACAGAGTTACAGCTTTCCCCTCAAGAAGCCTTTCGCTATGACAGTTCTTGTGGAATTGACAAAGTGATATTTGGAAGCCCTTAGAGGGCTATGGTGAAAAAGGAAATATCCTCAGATGAAATCTGGCAAGAAGATTTCTGAGAAACTGCTTAGGGTTCTGTTAATTCATCTCACAGAGTTACATCTGTATTTCGTGGATTTCTTAGCTAGCCTTATTTCTGTGGAATCTGAGAACAGATATTTCGGATCCCTTTGAAGACTATAGGGCCAAAGGAAATATCCTCCGATAACAAAGAGAATGAAGCTTTCTGAGAAACTTCTTTGTCTTCTGTGAAATCATCTCACAGAGTTACAGCTTTCCCTTTAAAAACCTTTCGCTAAGATAGTTCATGTGGAATTGGCAAACTGATATTTAGAAGCCCATACGGCTTTGGTGAAAAAGGAAATATCCTCAGATGAAATCTGGAAAGAAGCTTTCTGAGAAACTGCTTCGTGTTCTGTTAATTCATCTCACACAGTTACATCTGTATTTCGTGGATCTCTTTGCTAGCCTTAATTCTGTGGAATCTGAGAACAGATATTTCGGATCCCTTTGGAGACTATAGGGCCAAAGGAAATATCCTCCGATAACAAAGAGAAAGAAGCTTTCTGAGAAACTTCTTTGTGTTCTGTGAAATCATCTCAAAGAGTTACAGCTTTCCCCTCAAGAAGCCTTTCGCTAAGACCGTTCTTGTGGAATTTGCAAAGTGATATTTGGAAGCCCATTGAGGGCTATGGTGAAAAAGGAAATGTCCTCAGATGAAATCTGGAAAGAAGCTTTCTGAGAAACTGCTTAGTGTTCTGTTAATTTATCTCACAGAGTTACATCTGAATTTCGTGGATCTCTTTGCTAGCCTTATTTCTGTGGAATCTGAGAACCGATATTTCGGATCCCTATGAAGATTACAGGGCCAAAGGAATTATCCTCCGGTAACAAAGAGAAAGAAGCTTTCTGAGAAACTTCTTTGTGTTCTGTGAAATCATCTCAAAGAGTTACAGCTTTCCCCTCAAGAAGCCTTTCGCTAAGACAGTTCTTGTGGAATTTGCAAAGTGATATTTGGAAGCCCATTGAGGGCTATGGTGAAAAAGGAAATGTCCTCGGATAAAATCTGGAAAGAAGCTTTCTGAGAAACTGCTTAGTGTTCTCTTAAATCATCTCACAGAGTTACATATGTATTGCGCGGATCTCTCTGCTGGCCTTATTTCTCTGGAATCTGAGAACAGATATTTTGGATCCCATTGGAGACTGTAGGGCCAAAGGAAATATCCTCCGATAACAAAGAGAAAGAAGCTTTCAGAGAAACTTCTTTGTGTTCTGTGAAATCATCTCACAGAGTTACAGCTTTCCCCTCAAGAAGCCTTTCGCTAAGACAGTTCTTGTGGAATTGGCAAAGTGATATTTGGAACCCCATAGAGGGCTATGGTGAAAAACGAATTATCCTCAGATGAAATCTGGAAAGAAGCTTTCTGAGAAACTGCTAAGTGTTCTGTTAATTCATCTCACTGAGTTACGTCTGTACTTCGTGGATCTATTTGCTAGCCTTATTTCTGTGGAATCTGAGAACAGATATTTCGGATCCCATTGAAGACTATAGGGCTAAAGGAAATATTCTCCGATAACAAAGAGAAAGAACCTTTCTGTGAAACTTCGTTGTGTTCTGGAAACCATCCCACACAGTTACAGCTTTCCCCACAAGAAGCCTTTCTCTAAGACAGTTCTTGTGGAATTGGAAAAGTGATATTTGGAAGCCCGTAGAGGGCTCTGGTGAAAAAGGAAATATCCTCAGATGAAATCTGGAAAGAAGCTTTCTGAGAAACTGCTTAGTGTTCTCTTAATGCATCTCACATAGTTACATCTGTATTTCGTGGGTCTCTTTGCTAGCCTTATTTCTGTGTAATCTGAGAACAGATATTTCAGACCCCTTTGGAGTCTATAGGGCCAAAGGAAATATCCTGCGACAACAAAGAGAAAGAAGCTTTCTGAGAAACTTCTTTGTGTTCTGTGAAATCATCTCACAGAGTTACAGCTTTCTCCTCAAGAAGCCTTTCGCTAAGACAGTTCTAGTGGAATTGGAAAAGTGATATTTGGAAGTCCATAGAGTGCTATGTTGAAAAAGGAAATATCCTCAGATGAAATCTGGAGAGAAGCTTTCTGAGAATCTGCTTATGGTTCTGTTAATTCATCTCACTGAGTTACATCTGTATTTCGCGGATCTCTTTGCTAAACTTATTTCTGTGGAATCTGAGAACAGATATTCGGATCCCTTTGAAGAATATAGGGCCAAAGGAAATATCCTCCCATAACAAAGAGAAAGAAGCTTTCTGAGAAACTTTTTTGTGTTCTGTGAAATCATCTCACAGAGTTACAGCTTTCCCGTCAAGAACCCTTTGGCTAAGATAGTTCTTGTGGAATTGGCAAAGTGATATATGGAAGCCCATAGAGGGCTACGGTGAAAAAGGAAATATCCTCAGATGAAATCTGGAAAGAAGCTTTCTGATATACTGCTTAGTGTTCTGTTAATTCATCTCATTGAGTTACGTCTGTATTTCGTGGATCTATTTGCTAGCCTTATTTCTGTGGAATCTGAGAACAGATATTTCGGATCCCTTTGAAGACTATAGGGCCAAAGGAAATATCCTCCGATAACAAAGAGAAAGAACCTTTCTGTGAAAGTTCTTTGTGTTCTGGAAACCATCCCACACAGTTACAGCTTTCCCCACAAGAAGCCTTTCGCTAAGACAGTTCTTGTGGAATTGGCAAAGTGATATTTGGAAGCCCATAGAGGGCTATGGTGAAAAAGGAAATATCCTCAGATGAAATCTGGAGAGAAGCTTCCTGAGAAACTGCTTAGTGTTCTGTTAATTCATCTCACACAGTTACATCTGTATTTCGTGGATCTCTTTGCTAGCCGTATTTCTGTGGAATCTGAGAACAGATATTTCGGATCCCTTTGAAGACTTTAGGGCCAAAGGAAATATCCTCCGATAACAAAGAGAAAGAAGCTTTCAGATAATCTTCTTGTGTTCTGTGAAATCATCTCACAGAGTTACAGCTTTCCCCTGAAGAAGCTTTTCGCTAGACAGTTCTTGTGGAATTAGCAAAGTGATATTTGGAACCCCTAGAGGGCTATGGTGAAAAAGGAAATATCCTCAGATGAAATCTGGAAAGAAGCTTTGTGAGATACTGCCTAATGTTCTGTTAATTCATCTAACAGAGTAACATCTATATTTCATGGATCTCTTTGCTTGCCTTATTTCTGTGGAATCTGAGAACAGATATTTCGGATCCCTTTAGAGACTATAGGGCCAAAGGAAATATCCTCCGATAACAAAGAGAAAGAAGCTTTCTGAGAATCTTCTTTGTGTTCTGTGAAATCATCTCACAGAGTTACAGCTTTCCCCTCAAGAATCCTTTCGCTAGACAGTTCTTCTGGAATTAGCAAAGTGATATTTGGAAGCCCACAGAGGGCTATGGTGAAAAAGGAAATATCCTCAGATGAAATCTGGAAAGAATCTTGGTGAGTTACTGCCTAATGTTCTGTTAATTCATCTAGCAGAGTAAAATCTGTATGTCCTGGATCTCTTTGCTAGCCTTATTTCTGTGGAATCTGAGAACAGATATTTCGGATCCCTTTAGAGACTATAGGGCCAAAGGAAATATCCTCCGATAACAAAGAGAAAGAAGCTTTCTGATAAACTTCTTTGTGTTCTGTGAAATCATCTCACAGAATTACAGCTTACCCCTCAAGAAGCCTTTCGCTAAGACTGTTCTTGTGGAATTGGAAAAGTGATATTTGGAAGCCCGTAGAGGGCTATGGTGAAAAAGGAAATATCCTCAGATGAAATCTGGAAAGAAGCTTTCTGAGAAACTGCTTAGTGTTCTGTTAATGCATCTCACATATTTACATCTGTATTTCGTGGGTCTCTTTGCTAGCCTTATTTCTGTGTAATCTGAGAACAGATATTTCGGACCCCTTTGGAGTCTATAGGGCCAAAGGAAATATCCTCCGACAACAAAGAGAAAGAACCTTTCTGAGAAACTTCTTTGTGTTCTGTGAAATCATCTCACAGAGTTACAGCTTTCTCCTCAAGAAGCCTTTCGCTAAGACAGTTCTAGTGGAACTGGAAAAGTGATATTTGGAAGTCCATAGAGTGCTATGTTGAAAAGGGAAATATCCTCAGATGAAATCTGGAGAGAAGCTTTCTGAGAATCTGCTTAGGGTTCTGTTAATTCATCTCACTGAGTTACATCTGTATTTCGCGGATCTCTTTGCTAAACTTATTTCTGTGGAATCTGAGAACAGATATTCGGATCCCTTTGAAGAATATAGGGCCAAAGGAAATATCCTCCCATAACAAAGAGAAAGAAGCTTTCTGAGAAACTTCTTTGTGTTCTGTGAAATCATCTCACAGAGTTACAGCTTTCCCGTCAAGAACCCTTTGGCTAAGATAGTTCTTGTGGAATTTTCAAAGTGATATATGGAAGCCCTTAGAGGGCTACGGAGAAAAAGGAAATATCCTCAGATGAAATCTGGAAAGAAGCTTTCTGATATACTGCTTAGTGTTCTGTTAATTCATCTCACTGAGTTACGTCTGTATTTCGTGGATCTATTTGCTAGCCTTATTTCTGTGGAATCTGAGAACAGATATTTCGGATCCCTTTGAAGACTATAGGGCCAAAGGAAATATCCTCCGATAACAAAGAGAAAGAACCTTTCTGTGAAACTTCTTTGTGTTCTGGAAACCATCCCACACAGTTACAGCTTTCCCGACAAGAAGCCTTTCGCTAAGACAGTTCTTGTGGAATTGGCAAAGTGATATTTGGAAGCCCATAGAGGGCTATGGTGAAAAACGAAATATCCTCAGATAAAATCTGGAAAGAAGCTTTCTGAGAAACTGCTTAGTGTTCTGTTAAATCATCTCACAGAGTTACATCTGTATTTCGTGGATCTATTTACTAGCCTTATTTCTGTGGAATCTGAGAACAGATATTTCGGATCCCTTTGGAGACTATAGGGCCAAAGGAAATATCCTCCGATAACAAAGAGAAAGAAGCTTTCAGATAATCTTCTTGTGTTCTGTGAAATCATCTCACAGAGTTACAGCTTTCCCCTGAAGAAGCCTTTCGCTAGACAGTTCTTGTGGAATTAGCAAAGTGATATTTGGAACCCCTAGAGTGCTATGGTGAAAAAGGAAATATCCTCAGATGAAATCTGGAAAGAAGCTTTGTGAGATACTGCCTAATGTTCTGTTAATTCATCTAACAGAGTAACATCTGTATTTCATGGATCTTTTTGCTAGCCTTATTTCTGTGGAATCTGAGAACAGATATTTCGGATCCCTTTAGAGACTATAGGGCCAAAGGAAATATCCTCTGATAACAAAGAGAAAGAAGCTTTCTGATAAACTTCTTTGTGTTCTGTGAAATCATCTCACAGAATTACAGATTTCCCCTCAAGAAGCCTTTCGCTAAGACAGTTCTTGTGGAATTGGAAAAGTGATATTTGGAAGCCCGTAGAGGGCTATGGTGAAAAAGGAAATATCCTCAGATGAAATCTGGAAAGAAGCTTTCTGAGAAACTGCTTAGTGTTCTGTTAATGCAACTCACAGAGTTACATCTGTATTTCGTGGATCTCTTTGCTAGCCTTATTTCTGTGGAATCTGAGAACAGATATTTCGGATCCCTTTGGAGACTATAGGGCCAAAGGAAATATCCTCCGACAACAAAGAGAAAGAAGCTTTCTGAGAAACTTCTTTGTGTTCTGTGAAGTCATCTCACAGAGTTACAGCTTTCCCCTCAAGAAGCCTTTCGCTAAGACAGTTCTTGTGGAATTGGCAAAGTGATATTTGGAATCCCATAGAGGGCTATGGTGAAAAAGGAACTATCCTCAGATGAAATCTGGAAAGAAGCTTTCTGAGAAACTGCTTAGTGTTCTGTTAATTCATCTCACTGAGTTACGTCTGTATTTCGTGGATCTATTTGCTAGCCTTATTTCTGTGGAATCTGAGAACAGATATTTCGGATCCCTTTGGATACTATAGGGCCAAAGGAAATATCCTCCGATAACAAAGAGAAAGAAGCTTTCTGAGAAACTTCTTTGTGTTCTGTGAAATCATCTCACAGAGTCACAGCTTTCCCCTCAAGAAGCCTTTCGCTAGACAGTACTTGTGGAATTAGCAATGTGATATTTGGAATCCCTAGAGAGCTATGGTGAAAAAGGAAATATCCTCAGATGAAATCTGGAAAGAAGCTTTGTGAGATACTGCCTAATGTTCTGTTAATTCATCTAACAGAGTTACATCTGTATTTCATGGATCTCTTTGCTGGCCTTATTTCTGTGGAAACAGAGAACAGATATTTCGGATCCCTTTAGAGACTATAGGGCCAAAGGAAATATCCTCTGATTACAAAGAGAAAGAAGCTTTCTGAGAAACTTGTTTGTGTTCTGTGAAATCATCTCACAGAATTACAGCTTTCCCCTCAAGAAGCCTTTCGGTAAGACAGTTCTTGTGGAATTGGAAAATTGAGATTTGGAAGCCCGTAGAGGGCTATGGTGAAAAAGGAAATATCCTCAGATGAAATCTGGAAAGAAGCTTTCTGAGAAACTGCTTAGTGTTCTGTTAATGCATCTCACATAGTTACATCTGTATTTCGTGGATCTCTTTGCTAGCCTTATTTCTGTGGAATCTGAGAACAGATATTTCGGACCCCTTTGGAGACTATAGGGACAAAGGAAATATCCTCCGACAACAAAGAGAAAGAAGCTTTCTGAGAAACTTCTTTGTGTTCTGTGAAATCATCTCACAGAGTTACAGCTTTCCCCTCAAGAAGCCTTTCGCTAAGACAGCTCTAGTGGAATTGGAAAAGTGATATTTGGAAGCCCATAGAGTGCTATGTTGAAAAAGGAAATATCCTCAGATGAAATCTGGAGAGAAGCTTTCTGAGAAACTGCTTAGGGTTCTGTTAATTCATCTCACTGAGTTACATCTGTATTTCGTGGATCTCTTTGCTAGCCTTATTTCTGTGTAATCTGAGAACAGATATTTCGGATCCCTTTGAAGAATACAGGGCCAAGAGAAATATCCTCCCATAACAAAGAAAAAGAAGCTTTCTGATAAACTTCTTTGTGTTCTGTGAAATCATCTCACAGAGTTACAGCTTCCCCTCAAGAAGCCTTTCGCTAAGACAGTTCCTGTGGAATTGGCAAAGTGATATTTGGAAACCCATAGTGAGCTATGGTGAAAAAGGAAATATCCTCAGACGAAAACTGGAAAGAAGATTTCTGAGAAACTGTTTAGTGTTCTGTTAATTCATCTCACAGAGGTGCATCTGTATTTCTTGGATCTCTTTGACACCCTTATTTCTCTGGATTGTGAAAAAGATATTTCGGATCCCTTTGGAGACTATAGGGCCAAGGAAATATCCTCCGATAACAAAGAGAAAGAAGCTTTCTGAGAAACTTCTTTGTGTTCTGTGAAATCATCTCACAGAGTTACAGCTTTCCACTCAAGAAGCCTTTCGCTAAGACAGTTCTTCTGGAATTGGCAAAGTGATATATGGAAGCCCATAGAGGGCTACGGTGAAAAAGGAACTATCCTCAGATGAAATCTGGAAAGAAGCTTTCTGATATACTGCCTAGTGTTCTGTTAATTCAACTCACACAGTTACATCTGTATTTCGTGGATCTCTTTGCTAGCCTTATTTCTGTGGAATCTGAGAACAGATATTTCGGATCCCTTTGACGACTCTAGGGCCAAAGGAAATATCCTCTGATAACAAAGAGAAAGAAGCTTTATGAGAAACTTCTTTGTGTTCTGTGAAATCATCTCACACAATACAGCTTTCCCCTCAAGAAGCCTGTCGCTAAGACAGTTCTTGTGGTATTTGCAAAGTGATATTTGGAAGCCCATAGAGGGCTATGGTGAAAAAGGAACTATCCTCAGATGAAATCTGGAAAGAAGCTTTCTGAGAAACTGCTTAGTGTTCTGTTAATTCATCTCACTGAGTTACGTCTGTATTTCGTGGATCTATTTGCTAGCCTTATTTCTGTGGAATCTGAGAACAGATATTTCGTATCCCTTTGAAGACTATAGGGCCAAAGGAAATATCCTCCGATAACAAAGAGAAAGAACCTTTCTATGAAACTTCTTTGTGTTCTGGAAACCATCCCACACAGTTACAGCTTTCCCCACAAGAAGCCTTTGGCTAAGACAGTTCCTGTGGAATTGGCAAAGTGATATTTGGAAGCCCATAGAGGGCTATGGTGAAAAAGGAAATATCCACAGATGAAATCTGGAGAGAAGCTTCCTGAGAAACTGATTAGTGTTCTGTTAATTCATCTCACACAGTTACATCTGTATTTCGTGGATCTCTTTGCTAGCCTTATTTCTGTGGAATCTCAGAACAGATATTTCGGATCCCTTTGGAGACTATAGGTCCAAAGGAAATATCCTCCGAAAACAAAGAGAAAGAAGCTTTCTGATAAACTTCTTTGTGTTCTGTGAAATCATCTCACAGAGTTACAGCTTTCCCCTCAAGAAGCCTTTCGCTAGACAGTTGTTGTGGAATTAGCAAAGTGATATTTGGAACCCCTAGAGGGCTATGGTGAAAAAGGAACTATCCTCAGATGAAATCTGGAAAGAAGCTTTCTGAGAAACTGCTTAGTGTTCTGTTAATGCATCTCACAGAGTTACATCTGTATTTCGTGGATCTCTTTGCTAGCCTTATTTCTGTGGAATCTGAGAACAGATATTTCGGACCCCTTTGGAGACTATAGGGCCAAAGGAAATATCCTCCGACAACAAAGAGAAAGAAGCTTTCTGAGAAACTTCTTTGTGTTCTGTGAAATCATCTCACAGAGTTACAGCTTTCCCCTCAAGAAGCCGTTCGCTAAGACAGTTCTTGTGGAATTGGCAACGTGATATTTGGAATCCCATAGAGGGCTATGGTGAAAAAGGAACTATCCTCAGATGAAATCTGGAAAGAAGCTTTCTGAGAAACTGTTTAGTGTTCTGTTAATTCATCTCACTGAGTTACGTCTGTATTTCGTGGATCTATTTGCTAGCCTTATTTCTGTGGAATCTGAGAACAGATATTTCGGATCCCTTTGGAGACTATAGGGCCAAAGGAAATATCCTCCGATAACAAAGAGAAAGAAGCTATCTGAGAAACTTCTTTGTGTTCTGTGAAATCATCTCACAGAGTCACAGCTTTCCCCTCAAGAAGCCTTTCGCTAGACAGTACTTGTGGAATTAGCAAAGTGATATTTGGAATCCCTAGAGAGCTATGGTGAAAAAGGAAATATCCTCAGATGAAATCTGGAAAGAAGCTTTGTGAGATACTGCCTAATGTTCTGTTAATTCATCTAACAGAGTTACATCTGTATTACATGGATCTCTTTGCTGGCCTTATTTCTGTGGAAACAGAGAACAGATATTTCGGATCCCTTTAGAGACTATAGGGCCAAAGGAAATATCCTCTGATTACAAAGAGAAAGAAGCTTTCTGAGAAACTTCTTTGTGTTCTGTGAAATCATCTCACAGAATTACGGCTTTCCCCTCAAGAAGCCTTTCGGTAAGACAGTTCTTGTGGAATTGGAAAATTGAGATTTGGAAGCCCGTAGAGGGCTATGGTGAAAAAGGAAATATCCTCAGATGAAATCTGGAAAGAAGCTTTCTGAGAAACTGCTTAGTGTTCTGTTAATGCATCTCACATAGTTACATCTGTATTTCGTGGATCTCTTTGCTAGCCTTATTTCTATGGAATCTGAGAACAGATATTTCGGACCCCTTTGGAGACTATAGGGACAAAGGAAATATCCTCCGACAACAAAGAGAAAGAAGCTTTCTGAGAAACTTCTTTGTGTTCTGTGAAATCATCTCACAGAGTTACAGCTTTCCCCTCAAGAAGCCTTTCGCTAAGACAGCTCTAGTGGAATTGGAAAAGTGATATTTGGAAGCCCATAGAGTGCTATGTTGAAAAAGGAAATATCCTCAGATGAAATCTGGAGAGAAGCTTTCTGAGAAACTGCTTAGGGTTCTGTTAATTCATCTCACTGAGTTACATCTGTATTTCGTGGATCTCTTTGCTAGCCTTATTTCTGTGTAATCTGAGAACAGATATTTCGGATCCCTTTGAAGAATACAGGGCCAAGAGAAATATCCTCCCATAACAAAGAAAAAGAAGCTTTCTGATAAACTTCTTTGTGTTCTGTGAAATCATCTCACAGAGTTACAGCTTCCCCTCAAGAAGCCTTTCGCTAAGACAGTTCCTGTGGAATTGGCAAACTGATATTTGGAAACCCATAGTGAGCTATGGTGAAAAAGGAAATATCCTCAGACGAAAACTGGAAAGAAGATTTCTGAGAAACTGTTTAGTGTTCTGTTAATTCATCTCACAGAGGTGCATCTGTATTTCTTGGATCTCTTTGATACCCTTATTTCTCTGGATTGTGAAAAAGATATTTCGGATCCCTTTGGAGACTATAGGGCCAAGGAAATATCCTCCGATAACAAAGAGAAAGAAGCTTTCTGAGAAACTTCTTTGTGTTCTGTGAAATCATCTCACAGAGTTACAGCTTTCCCCTCAAGAAGTCTTTCGCTAAGACAGTTCTTGTGGAATTGGCAAAGTGATATTTGGAAGCCCATAGAGGGCTATGGTGAAAAAGGAACTATCCTCAGATGAAATCTGGAAAGAAGCTTTCTGATACACTGCCTAGTGTTCTGTTAATTCAACTCACACAGTTACATCTGTATTTCGTGGATCTCTTTGCTAGCCTTATTTCTGTGGAATCTGAGAACAGATATTTCGGATCCCTTTGACGACTCTAGGGCCAAAGGAAATATCCTCCGATAACAAAGAGAAAGAAGCTTTCTGAGAAACTTCTTTGTGTTCTGTGAAATCATCTCACACAATACAGCTTTCCCCTCAAGAATCCTGTCGCTAAGAAAGTTCTTGTGGTATTTGCAAAGTGATATTTGGAAGCCCATAGAGGGCTATGGTGAAAAAGGAACTATCCTCAGATGAAATCTGGAAAGAAGCTTTCTGAGAAACTGCTTAGTGTTCTGTTAATTCATCTCACTGAGTTACGTCTGTATTTCGTGGATCTATTTGCTAGCCTTATTTCTGTGGAATCTGAGAACAGATATTTCGTATCCCTTTGAAGACTATAGGGCCAAAGGAAATATCCTCCGATAACAAAGAGAAAGAACCTTTCTATGAAACTTCTTTGTGTTCTGGAAACCATCCCACACAGTTACAGCTTTCCCCACAAGAAGCCTTTGGCTAAGACAGTTCCTGTGGAATTGGCAAAGTGATATTTGGAAGCCCATAGAGGGCTATGGTGAAAAAGGAAATATCCACAGATGAAATCTGGAGAGAAGCTTCCTGAGAAACTGATTAGTGTTCTGTTTATTCATCTCACACAGTTACATCTGTATTTCGTGGATCTCTTTGCTAGCCTTATTTCTGTGGAATCTCAGAACAGATATTTCGGATCCCTTTGGAGACTATAGGTCCAAAGGAAATATCCTCCGATAACAAAGAGAAAGAAGCTTTCTGATAAACTTCTTTGTGTTCTGTGAAATCATCTCACAGAGTTACAGCTTTCCCCTCAAGAAGCCTTTCGCTAGACTGTTGTTGTGGAATTAGCAAAGTGATATTTGGAACCCCTAGAGGGCTATGGTGAAAAAGGAACTATCCTCAGATGAAATCTGGAAAGAAGCTTTCTTAGAAACTGCTTAGTGTTCTGTTAATGCATCTCACAGAGTTACATCTGTATTTCATGGATCTCTTTGCTGGCCTTATTTCTGTGGAAACTGAGAACAGATATTCCGGATCCCTTTAGAGACTATAGGGACCAAAGGAAATATCCTCTGATAAGAAAGAGAAAGAAGCTTTCTGAGAAACTTCTTTGTGTTCTGTGAAATCATCTCACAGAATTACAGCTTTCCCCTCAAGAAGCCTTTCGCTAAGACAGTTCTTGTGGAATTGGAAAAGTGAGATATGGAAGCCCGTAGAGGGCTATGGTGAAAAAGGAAATATCCTCAGATGAAATCTGGAAAGAAGCTTTCTGAGAAACTGCTGAGTGTTCTGTTAATGCATCTCACATAGTTACATCTGTATTTCGTGGATCTCTTTGCTAGCCTTATTTCTGTGGAATCTGAGAACAGATATTTCGGATCCCTTTGAAGACTATAGGGCCAAAGGAAATATCCTCTGATAACAAAGAGAAAGAAGCTTTCTGATAAACTTCTTTGTGTTCTGTGAAATCATCTCACAGAATTACAGCTTTCCCCTCAAGAAGCCTTTCGCTAAGACAGTTCTTGTGGAATTGGAAAAGTGATATTTGGAAGCCCGTAGAGGGCTATGGTGAAAAAGGAAATATCCTCAGATGAAATCTGGAAAGAAGCTTTCTGAGAAACTGCTTAGTGTTCTGTTAATGCATCTCACATAGTTACATCTGTATTTCGTGGATCTCTTTGCTAGCCTTATTTCTGTGGAATCCGACAACAGATATTTCGGACCCCTTTGGAGACTATAGGGCCAAAGGAAATATCCTCCGACAACAAAGAGAAAGAAGCTTTCTGAGAAACTTCTTTGTGTTCTGTCAAATCATCTCACAGAGTTACAGCTTTCCCCTCAAGAAGCCTTTCGCTAAGACAGTTCTAGTGGAATTGGAAAAGTGATATTTGGAAGCCCATAGAGTGCTATGTTGAAAAAGGAAATATCCTCAGATGAAATCTGGAGAGAAGCTTTCTGAGAATCTGCTTAGGATTCTGTTAATTCATCTCACTGAGTTCCATCTGTATTTGGTGGATCTGTTTGCTAGCCTTATATCTGTGGAATCCGAGAACAGATATTTCGGATCCCTTTGGAGACTATAGGGCCAATGGAAATATCCTCCGATAACAAAGAGATAGAAGCTTTCTGAGAAACTTCTTTGTGTTCTGTGAAATCATCTCACAGAGTTACAGCTTTCCCCTCAAGAAGCCTTTCGCTAAGACAGTTCTTGTGGAATTGGCAAAGTGATAATTGGAAGCCCATAGAGGGCTATGGTGAAAAAGGAACTATCCTCAGATGAAATCTGGAAAGAAGCTTTCTGAGAAACTGCTTAGGGTTCTGTTAATTCATCTCACGGAGTTACGTCTGTATTTCGTGGATCTATTTGCTAGCCTTATTTCTGTGGAATCTGAGAACACATATTTCGGATCCCTTTGAAGACTATAGGGCCAAAGGAAATATCCTCCGATAACAAAGAGAAAGAACCTTTCTATGAAACTTCTTTGTGTTCTGGAAACCATCCCACACAGTTACAGCTTTCCCCACAAGAAGCCTTTGGCTAAGACAGTTCCTGTGGAATTGGCAAAGTGATATGTGGAAGCCCATAGAGGGCTATGGTGAAAAAGGAAATATCCACAGATGAAATCTGGAAAGAAGCTTCCTGAGAAACTGCTTAGTGTTCTTTTAATTCATCTCACACAGTTACATCTGTATTTCGTGGATCTCTTTGCTAGCCTTATTTCTGTGGAATCTGAGAACAGATATTTCGGATCCCTTTGAAGACTATAGGGCCAAAGGAAATATCCTCCGATAACAAATAGCAAGAAGCTTTCTGAGAAACTTCTTTGTGTTCTGTGAAATCATCTCACAGAGTTGCAACATTCCCCTCAAGAAGCCTTTCGCTAAGACAGTTTTTGTGGAATTGGCAAAGTGATATTTGGAAGCCCATAGAGGGCTTTGATGAAAAAGGAAATATCCTCAGATAAAATCTGGAAAGAAGCTTTCTGAGAAACTGCTTAGTCTATTGATAATTCATCTCACAGAGTTACATCTGTATTTCGTGGATCTATTTACTAGCCTTATTTCTGTGGAATCTGAGAACAGATATTTCGGATCCCTTTGGAGACTATAGGGCCAAAGGAAATATCCTCCGATAACAAAGAGAAAGAAGCTTTCTGATAAACTTCTTTGTGTTCTGTGAAATCATCTCACAGAGTTACAGCTTTCCCCTCAAGAAGCCTTTCGCTAGACAGTTGTTGTGGAATTAGCAAAGTGATATTTGGAACCCCTAGAGGGCTATGGTGAAAAAGGAAATATCCTCAGATGAAATCTGGAAAGAAGCTTTGTGAGATACTGCCTAATGTTCTGTTAATTCATCTAACAGAGTTACATCTGTATTTCATGGATCTCTTTGCTAGCCTTATTTCTGTGGAATCTGAGAACAGATATTTCGGATCCCTTTAGAGACTATAGGGCCAAAGGAAATATCCTCTGATAACAAAGAGAAAGAAGCCTTCTGATAAACTTCTTTGTGTTCTGTGAAATCATCTCACAGAATTACAGCTTTCCCCTCAAGAAGCCTTTCGCTAAGACAGTTCTTCTGGAATTGGAAAAGTGATATTTGGAAGCCCGTAGAGGGCTATGGTGAAAAAGGAACTATCCTCAAATGAAATCTGGAAAGAAGCTTTCTGAGAAACTGCTTAGTGTTCTGTTAATGCATCTCACAGAGTTACATCTGTATTTCGTGGATCTCTTTGCTAGCCTTATTTCTGTGGAATCTGAGAACAGATATTTCGGAACCCTTTGGAGACTATAGGGCCAAAGGAAATATCCTCCGACAACAAAGAGAAAGAAGCTTTCTGAGAAACTTCTTTGTGTTCTGAGAAATCATCTCACAGAGTTACAGCTTTCCCCTCAAGAAGCCTTTCGCTAAGACAGTTCTTGTGGAATTGGCAACGTGATATTTGGAATCCCATAGAGGGCTATGGTGAAAAAGGAACTATGCTCCGATGAAATCTGGAAAGAAGCTTTCTGAGAAACTGCTTAGTGTTCTGTTAATTCATCTCACTGAGTTACGTCTGTATTTCGTGGATCTATTTGCTAGCCTTATTTCTGTGGAATCTGAGAACAGATATTTCGGATGCCTTTGGGGACTATAGGGCCAAAGGAAATATCCTCCGATAACAAAGAGAAAGAAGCTTTCTGAGAAACTTCTTTGTGTTCTGTGAAATCATCTCACAGAGTTACAGTTTTTCCCTCAAGAAGCCCTTCGCTAAGACAGTTCTTGTGGAATGGGCAAAGTGATATTTGGAACCCCATAGAGGGCTATGGTGAAAAAGGAACTATCCTCAGATGAAATCTGGAAAGAAGCTTTCTGAGAAACTGCTTAGTGTTCTGTTAATTCATCTCACTGAGTTACGTCTGTATTTCGTGGATCTATTTGCTAGCCTTATTTCTGTGGAATCTGAGAACAGATATTTCGGATCCCTTTGAAGACTATAGGGCCAAAGGAAATATCCTCCGATAACAAAGAGAAAGAACTTTCTGTGACTCTTCTTTGTGTTCTGGAAACCATCCCACACAGTTACAGCTTTCCCCACAAGAAGCCTTTCGCTAAGACAGTTCCTGTGGTATTGGCAAAGTGATATTTGGAAGCCCTTAGAGGGCTATGGTGAAAAATGAAATATCCTCAGATAAAATCTGGAAAGAAGCTTTCTGAGAAACTGCTTAGTGTTCTGTTTATTCATCTCACAGAGTTACATCTGTATTTCGTGGGTCTATTTACTAGCCTTATTTCTGTGGAATCTGAGAACAGATATTTCGGATCCCTTTGGAGACTATAGGGCCAAAGGAAATATCCTCCGAAAACAAAGAGAAACAAGCTTTCTGATAAACTTCTTTGTCTTCTGTGAAATCATCTCACAGAGTTACAGCTTTCCCCTCAAGAAGCCTTTCGCTAGACAGTTCTTGTGGAATTATCAAAGTGATATTTGGAACCCCTAGAGGCCTATGGTGAAAAAGGAAATATCCTCAGATGAAATCTGGAAAGAAGCTTTCTGAGATACTGCCTAATGTTCTGTTAATTCATCTAACAGAGTTACATCTGTATTTCTTGGATCTCTTTGATACCCTTATTTCTCTGGAATGTGAAAAAGATATTTCGGATCTCTTTGGAGACTATAGGGCCAAAGGAAATATCCTCCGGTAACAAATAGAAAGAATCTTTCTGAGAAACTTCTTTGTGTTCTGTGAAATCATCTCACAGAGTTACAGCTTTCCCCTCAAGAACCCTTTAGCTAAGACAGTTCTTGTGGAATTGGCAAAGTGATATATGGAAGCCCATAGAGGGCTACGGTGAAAAAGGAAATATCCTCAGATGAAATCTGGAAAGAAGCTTTCTGATATACTACCTAGTGTTCTGTCAATTCATCTCACAGAGTTACATCTGTATTTCGTGGATCTCTTTGCTAGCCTTATTTCTGTGGAATCTGAGAACAGATATTTCGGATCCCTTTGTAGACTATAGGGCCAAAGGAAATATCCTCCGATAACAAAAAGAAAGAAGCTTTCTGAGAAACTTCTTTGTGTTCTGTGAAATCATCTCACACAGTTACAGCTTTCCCCTCAAGAAGCCTTTCGCTAAGACAGTTCTTGTGGAATTTGCAAAGTGATGTTTGGAAACCACTAGAGGGCAATGGTGAAAAAGGAAATATTCTCAGATGAAATGTCGAAAGAAGCTTTCTGAGAAAGTGCTTAGTGTTCTGTTAATTCATCTCACTGAGATACATCTGTATTTCGTGGATCTCTTTGCTAGCCTTATTTCTGTGGAATCTGAGAAGAGATATTTCGGATCCCTTTGGAGACAATAGGGCCAAAGAAAATATCCTCCGATAACAAAGAGAAAGAAGCATTCTGAGAAACTTCTTTGTGTTCTGTGAAATCATCTCACACAGTCACAGCTTTCCCCACAGGAAGCCTTTCGCTAATACATTTCCTGTGGAATTGGCAAAGTGATATTTGGAAGCACATAGAGGGCTATGGTGAAAAAGGAAATATCCTCAGATGAAATCTGGAAAGAAGCTTTCTGAGAAACTGCTTAGTGTTCTGTTAATTCATCTCACAGAGTTACATCTGTATTTCCTGGATCTCTTTGCTAGCCTTATTTCTGTGGAATCTGAGAACAGATATTTCGGATCCCTTTGAAGACTATAGGGCCAAGGGAAATATCCTCCGGTAACAAAGAGAAAGAAGCTTTCTGAGAAACTTCTTTGTGTTCTGTGAAATCATCTCACAGAGTTACAGCTTTCCCCTCAAGAACCCTTTAGCTAAGACAGTTCTTGTGGAATTGGCAAAGTGATATATGGAAGCCCATAGAGGGCTACGGTGAAAAAGGAAATATCCTCAGATGAAATCTGGAAAGAAGCTTTCTGATATACTACCTAGTGTTCTGTCAATTCATCTCACAGAGTTACATCTGTATTTCGTGGATCTCTTTGGTAGCCTTATTTCTGTGGAATCTGAGAACAGATATTTCGGATCCCTTTGTAGACTATAGGGCCAAAGGAAATATCCTCCGATAACAAAGAGAAAGAAGCTTTCTGAGAAACTTCTTTGTGTTCTGTGAAATCATCTCACACAGTTACAGCTTTCCCCTCAAGAAGCCTTTCGCTCAGACAGTTCTTGTGGAATTTGCAAAGTGATGTTTGGAAGCCACTAGAGGGCAATGGTGAAAAAGGAAATATTCTCAGATGAAATCTCGAAAGAAGCTTTCTGAGAAAGTGCTTAGTGTTCTGTTAATTCATCTCACTGAGATACATCTGTATTTCGTGGATCTCTTTGCTAGCCTTATTTCTGTGGAATCTGAGAAGAGATATTTCGGATCCCTTTGGAGACAATAGGGCCAAAGAAAATATCCTCCGATAACAAAGAGAAAGAAGCATTCTGAGAAACTTCTTTGTGTTCTGTGAAATCATCTCACACAGTCACAGCTTTCCCCACAGGAAGCCTTTCGCTAATACATTTCCTGTGGAATTGGCAAAGTGATATTTGGAAGCACATAGAGGGCTATGGTGAAAAAGGAAATATCCTCAGATGAAATCTGGAAAGAAGCTTTCTGAGAAACTGCTTAGTGTTCTGTTAATTCATCTCACAGAGTTACATCTGTATTTCCTGGATCTCTTTGCTAGCCTTATTTGTGTGGAATCTGAGAACAGATATTTCGGATCCCTTTGAAGACGATAGGGCCAAGGGAAATATCCTCCGGTAACAAAGAGAAAGAAGCTTTCTCAGAAACGTATTTGTGTTCTGTGAAATCATCTCACACAGTCATAGCTTTCCCCACTGGAAGACTTTCGCTAAGACATTTCCTGTGGAATTGGCAAAGTGATATTTGGAATCCCATAGAGGGCTGTGGTGAAAAAGGAAATATCCTCAGATGAAATCTGTAAAGAAGCTTTCTGAGAAACTGCTTAGTGTTCTGTTATTTCATCTCACAGAGTTACATCTGTATTTCGTGGATCTCCTTGCTAGCCTTATTTCTGTGGAATCTGAGAACAGATATTTCGGATCCCTTTGAAGATTATAGGGCCAAAGGAAATGTCCTCTGATAACAAAGAGAAATAAGCTTTGTGAGAAACTTCTTTGTGTTCTGTGAAATCATCTCACAGAGTTACAGGTTTCCCCTCAAGAAGCCTTTCGCTAAGACCGTTCTTGTGGAATTGGCAAAATGATATTTGGAAGCCTATTGAGGGCTATGGTGAAAAAGGAAATATCCTCAGATGAAATCTGGAAAGAAGCTTTCTGAGAAACTGCTTAGTGTTCTGTTAATTCATCTCACAGAGTTACATCTGTATATGGTGGATCTCTTTGCTAGCCTTATTTCTGTGGAATATGAGAACAGATATTTCGGATCCCTTTGAAGACTATAGGGCCAATGGAAATATCCTCCGATAACAAAGAGAAAGAAGCTTTCTGAGAAACTTCTTTGTGTTCTGTAAATCATCTCACAGAGTTGCAGCTTTCCCACCAAGTAGCCTTTCCCTAAGACAGTTCTTGTGGAATTGGCAAAGTGATATTTGGAAGCCCATAGAGGGCTATGGTGAAAAAGGAAATATCCTCAGATGAAATCTGGAAAGAAGCTTTCTGAAAAACTGCTTAGTGTTCTGTTAATTCATCTCACAGAGTTACATCTGTATTTCGTGGATCTCTTTACTAGCCTTATTTCTCTGGAATCTGAGAACATGTATTTCTGATCCCTTTGAAGACGTTAGGGCCAAAGGAAATATACTTGGATAACAAAGAGAAAGAAGCTTTCTGAGAAACTTCTTTGCGTTCTGTGAAATCATCTCACAGAGTTACAGCTTTCCCCTCAAGAAGCTTTTCGCTAAGACAGTTCTTGTGGAATTGACAAAGTGATATTTGGAAGCCCTTAGAGGGCCATGGTGAAAAAGGAAATATCCTCAGATGAAATCTGGCAGGAAGCTTTCTGAGAAACTGCTTAGTGTTCTGTTAATTCATCTCACAGAGTTACATCTGTATTTCGTGGATCTCTTTGCTAGCCTTATTTCTGTGGAATCTGAGAACAGATATTTCGGATCTCTTTGAAGACTATAGGGCCAAAGGAAATATCCTCCGATAACAAAGAGAAAGAAGCTTTCTGAAAAACTTCTTTGCGTTCTGTGAAATCATCTCACAGAGTTACAGCTTTCCCCTCAAGAAGCCTTTCGCTAAGACAGTTCTTGTGGAATTGGCAAAGTGATAATTGGAAGCCCATAGAGGGCTATGGTGAAAAAGGAAATATCCTCAGATGATATCTGGAAAGAAGCTTTCAGAGAAACTGCTTAGTCTACTGTTAACTCATCTCTCAGAGTTACATGTGTATTTCGTGGATCTATTTGCTACCATTATTTCTGTGGAATCTGAGGACAGATATTTCGGATCCCTTTGAAGACTATTGGGCCAAAGGAAATATCCTCCGATAACAAAGAGAAAGAAGCTTTCTGAGAAACTTCTTTGTGTTCTGTGAAATCATCTCACAGAGTTACAGCTTTCCCCTCAAGAAGCCTTTCGCTAACACAGTTCCTGTGGAATTGGCAAAGTGATATTTGGAAGCCCATAGAGGGCTCTGGTGAAAAAGGAAATTTCCTCAGATGAAATCTGGAAAGAAGCTTTCTGAGAAACTGCTTAGTGTTCTGTTAATTTATCTCACAGAGTTACATCTGTATTTCGTGGATCTCTTTGCTAGCCTTATTTCTGTGGAATCTGAGAACAGATATTTCGGATCCCTTTGAAGAATATAGGGCCAAAGAAAATATCCTCCCATAACAAAGAGAAAGAAGCTTTCTGAGATACTTCTTTGTGTTCTGAGAAATCATCTCACAGAGTTACAGCTTTCCCCACAAGAAGCCTGTCGCTAAGACAGTTCTTGTGGTATTTGCAAAGTGATATTTGGAAGCCCATAGAGGGCTATGGTGAAAAAGAAACTATCCTCAGATGAAATCTGGAAAGAAGCTTTCTGAGAAACTGCTTAGTGTTCTGTTAATTCATCTCACTGAGTTACGTCTGTATTTCGTGGATCTATTTGCTAGCCTTATTTCTGTGGAATCTGAGAACAGATATTTCGGATCCCTTTGAAGACTATAGGGCCAAAGGAAATATCCTCCGATAACAAAGAGAAAGAACCTTTCTATGAAACTTCTTTGTGTTCTGGAAACCATCCCACACAGTTACAGCTTTCCCCACAAGAAGCCTTTGGCTAAGACAGTTCCTGTGGAATTGGCAAAGTGATATTTGGAAGCCCATAGAGGGCTATGGTGAAAAAGGAAATATCCACAGATGAAATCTGGAGAGAAGCTTCCTGAGAAACTGATTAGTGTTCTGTTTATTCATCTCACACAGTTACATCTGTATTTCGTGGATCTCTTTGCTAGCCTTATTTCTGTGGAATCTCAGAACAGATATTTCGGATCCCTTTGGAGACTATAGGTCCAAAGGAAATATCCTCCGATAACAAAGAGAAAGAAGCTTTCTGATAAACTTCTTTGTGATCTGTGAAATCATCTCACAGAGTTACAGCTTTCCCCTCAAGAAGCCTTTCGCTAGACTGTTGTTGTGGAATTAGCAAAGTGATATTTGGAACCCCTAGAGGGCTATGGTGAAAAAGGAACTATCCTCAGATGAAATCTGGAAAGAAGCTTTCTGAGAAACTGCTTTGTGTTCTGTTAATGCATCTCACAGAGTTACATCTGTATTTCATGGATCTCTTTGCTGGCCTTATTTCTGTGGAAACTGAGAACAGATATTCCGGATCCCTTTAGAGACTATAGGGCCAAAGGAAATATCCTCTGATAAGAAAGAGAAAGAAGCTTTCTGAGAAACTTCTTTGTGTTCTGTGAAATCATCTCACAGAATTACAGCTTTCCCCTCAAGAAGCCTTTCGCTAAGACAGTTCTTGTGGAATTGGAAAAGTGAGATATGGAAGCCCGTAGAGGGCTATGGTGAAAAAGGAAATATCCTCAGATGAAATCTGGAAAGAAGCTTTCTGAGAAACTGCTGAGTGTTCTGTTAATGCATCTCACATAGTTACATCTGTATTTCGTGGATCTCTTTGCTAGCCTTATTTCTGTGGAATCTGAGAACAGATATTTCGGATCCCTTTGAAGACTATAGGGCCAAAGGAAATATCCTCTGATAACAAAGAGAAAGAAGCTTTCTGATAAACTTCTTTGTGTTCTGTGAAATCATCTCACAGAATTACAGCTTTCCCCTCAAGAAGCCTTTCGCTAAGACAGTTCTTGTGGAATTGGAAAAGTGATATTTGGAAGCCCGTAGAGGGCTATGGTGAAAAAGGAAATATCCTCAGATGAAATCTGGAAAGAAGCTTTCTGAGAAACTGCTTAGTGTTCTGTTAATGCATCTCACATAGTTACATCTGTATTTCGTGGATCTCTTTGCTAGCCTTATTTCTGTGGAATCCGACAACAGATATTTCGGACCCCTTTGGAGACTATAGGGCCAAAGGAAATATCCTCCGACAACAAAGAGAAAGAAGCTTTCTGAGAAACTTCTTTGTGTTCTGTCAAATCATCTCACAGAGTTACAGCTTTCCCCTCAAGAAGCCTTTCGCTAAGACAGTTCTAGTGGAATTGGAAAAGTGATATTTGGAAGCCCATAGAGTGCTATGTTGAAAAAGGAAATATCCTCAGATGAAATCTGGAGAGAAGCTTTCTGAGAATCTGCTTAGGATTCTGTTAATTCATCTCACTGAGTTCCATCTGTATTTGGTGGATCTGTTTGCTAGCCTTATATCTGTGGAATCCGAGAACAGATATTTCGGATCCCTTTGGAGACTATAGGGCCAATGGAAATATCCTCCGATAACAAAGAGATAGAAGCTTTCTGAGAAACTTCTTTGTGTTCTGTGAAATCATCTCACAGAGTTACAGCTTTTCCCTCAAGAAGCCTTTCGCTAAGACAGTTCTTGTGGAATTTGCAAAGTGATATTTGGAACCCCATAGAGGGCTATGGTGAAAAAGGAACTATCCTCAGATGAAATCTGGAAAGAAGCCTTCTGAGAAACTGCTTAGGGTTCTGTTAATTCATCTCACGGAGTTACGTCTGTATTTCGTGGATCTATTTGCTAGCCTTATTTCTGTGGAATCTGAGAACACATATTTCGGATCCCTTTGAAGACTATAGGGCCAAAGGAAATATCCTCCGATAACAAAGAGAAAGAACCTTTCTATGAAACTTCTTTGTGTTCTGGAAACCATCCCACACAGTTACAGCTTTCCCCACAAGAAGCCTTTGGCTAAGACAGTTCCTGTGGAATTGGCAAAGTGATATGTGGAAGCCCATAGAGGGCTATGGTGAAAAAGGAAATATCCACAGATGAAATCTGGAAAGAAGCTTCCTGAGAAACTGCTTAGTGTTCTTTTAATTCATCTCACACAGTTACATCTGTATTTCGTGGATCTCTTTGCTAGCCTTATTTCTGTGGAATCTGAGAACAGATATTTCGGATTCCTTTGAAGACTATAGGGCCAAAGGAAATATCCTCCGATAACAAATAGCAAGAAGCTTTCTGAGAAACTTCTTTGTGTTCTGTGAAATCCTCTCACAGAGTTGCAACATTCCCCTCAAGAAGCCTTTCGCTAAGACAGTTTTTGTGGAATTGGCAAAGTGATATTTGGAAGCCCATAGAGGGCTTTGATGAAAAAGGAAATATCCTCAGATAAAATCTGGAAAGAAGCTTTCTGAGAAACTGCTTAGTCTATTGTTAATTCATCTCACAGAGTTACATCTGTATTTCGTGGATCTATTTACTAGCCTTATTTCTGTGGAATCTGAGAACAGATATTTCGGATCCCTTTGGAGACTATAGGGCCAAAGGAAATATCCTCCGATAACAAAGAGAAAGAAGCTTTCTGATAAACTTCTTTGTGTTCTGTGAAATCATCTCACAGAGTTACAGCTTTCCCCTCAAGAAGCCTTTCGCTAGACAGTTGTTGTGGAATTAGCAAAGTGATATTTGGAACCCCTAGAGGGCTATGGTGAAAAAGGAAATATCCTCAGATGAAATCTGGAAAGAAGCTTTGTGAGATACTGCCTAATGTTCTGTTAATTCATCTAACAGAGTTACATCTGTATTTCATGGATCTCTTTGCTAGCCTTATTTCTGTGGAATCTGAGAACAGATATTTCGGATCCCTTTAGAGACTATAGGGCCAAAGGAAATATCCTCTGATAACAAAGAGAAAGAAGCCTTCTGATAAACTTCTTTGTGTTCTGTGAAATCATCTCACAGAATTACAGCTTTCCCCTCAAGAAGCCTTTCGCTAAGACAGTTCTTCTGGAATTGGAAAAGTGATATTTGGAAGCCCGTAGAGGGCTATGGTGAAAAAGGAACTATCCTCAAATGAAATCTGGAAAGAAGCTTTCTGAGAAACTGCTTAGTGTTCTGTTAATGCATCTCACAGAGTTACATCTGTATTTCGTGGATCTCTTTGCTAGCCTTATTTCTGTGGAATCTGAGAACAGATATTTCGGAACCCTTTGGAGACTATAGGGCCAAAGGAAATATCCTCCGACAACAAAGAGAAAGAAGCTTTCTGAGAAACTTCTTTGTGTTCTGAGAAATCATCTCACAGAGTTACAGCTTTCCCCTCAAGAAGCCTTTCGCTAAGACAGTTCTTGTGGAATTGGCAACGTGATATTTGGAATCCCATAGAGGGCTATGGTGAAAAAGGAACTATGCTCAGATGAAATCTGGAAAGAAGCTTTCTGAGAAACTGCTTAGTGTTCTGTTAATTCATCTCACTGAGTTACGTCTGTATTTCGTGGATCTATTTGCTACCCTTATTTCTGTGGAATCTGAGAACAGATATTTCGGATGCCTTTGGAGACTATAGGGCCAAAGGAAATATCCTCCGATAACAAAGAGAAAGAAGCTTTCTGAGAAACTTCTTTGTGTTCTGTGAAATCAACTCCAGAGTTACAGCTTTCCCCTCAAGAACCCTTTGGCTAAGACAGTTCTTGTGTAATTGGCAAAGTGATATATGGAAGCCCATAGAGGACTATGGTGAAAAAGGAAATATTCTCAGATGAAATCTCGAAAGAATCTTTCTGAGAAACTGCTTAGTGTTCTGTTAATTCATCTCACTGAGATACATCTGTATTTCGTGGATCTCTTTGCTAGCCTTATTTCTGTGTAATCTGAGAAGAGATATTTCGGATCCCTTTGGAGACTACAGGGCCAAAGGAAATATCCTCCGATAACAAAGAGAAAGAAGCTTTCTGAGAAACTTCTTTGTGTTCTGTGAAATCATCTCACAGAGTTACAGTTTTTCCCTCAAGAAGCCCTTCGCTAAGACAGTTCTTGTGGAATGGGCAAAGTGATATTTGGAACCCCATAGAGGGCTATGGTGAAAAAGGAACTATCCTCAGATGAAATCTGGAGAGAAGCTTTCTGAGAAACTGCTTAGTGTTCTGTTAATTCATCTCACTGAGTTACGTCTGTATTTCGTGGATCTATTTGCTAGCCTTATTTCTGTGGAATCTGAGAACAGATATTTCGGATCCCTTTGAAGACTATAGGGCCAAAGGAAATATCCTCCGATAACAAAGAGAAAGAACCTTTCTGTGACTCTTCTTTGTGTTCTGGAAACCATCCCACACAGTTACAGCTTTCCCCACAAGAAGCCTTTCGCTAAGACAGTTCCTGTGGTATTGGCAAAGTGATATTTGGAAGCCCATAGAGGGCTATGGTGAAAAATGAAATATCCTCAGATAAAATCTGGAAAGAAGCTTTCTGAGAAACTGCTTAGTGTTCTGTTTATTCATCTCACAGAGTTACATCTGTATTTCGTGGGTCTATTTACTAGCCTTATTTCTGTGGAATCTGAGAACAGATATTTCGGATCCCTTTGGAGACTATAGGGCCAAAGGAAATATCCTCCGAAAACAAAGAGAAACAAGCTTTCTGATAAACTTCTTTGTCTTCTGTGAAATCATCTCACAGAGTTACAGCTTTCCCCTCAAGAAGCCTTTCGCTAGACAGTTCTTGTGGAATTATCAAAGTGATATTTGGAACCCCTAGAGGCCTATGGTGAAAAAGGAAATATCCTCAGATGAAATCTGGAAAGAAGCTTTCTGAGATACTGCCTAATGTTCTGTTAATTCATCTAACAGAGTTACATCTGTATTTCTTGGATCTCTTTGATACCCTTATTTCTCTGGAATGTGAAAAAGATATTTCGGATCCCTTTGGAGACTATAGGGCCAAAGGAAATATCCTCCGGTAACAAATAGAAAGAATCTTTCTGAGAAACTTCTTTGTGTTCTGTGAAATCATCTCACAGAGTTACAGCTTTCCCCTCAAGAACCCTTTAGCTAAGACAGTTCTTGTGGAATTGGCAAAGTGATATATGGAAGCCCATAGAGGGCTACGGTGAAAAAGGAAATATCCTCAGATGAAATCTGGAAAGAAGCTTTCTGATATACTACCTAGTGTTCTGTCAATTCATCTCACAGAGTTACATCTGTATTTCGTGGATCTCTTTGCTAGCCTTATTTCTGTGGAATCTGAGAACAGATATTTCGGATCCCTTTGTAGACTATAGGGCCAAAGGAAATATCCTCCGATAACAAAGAGAAAGAAGCTTTCTGAGAAACTTCTTTGTGTTCTGTGAAATCATCTCACACAGTTACAGCTTTCCCCTCAAGAAGCCTTTCGCTAAGACAGTTCTTGTGGAATTTGCAAAGTGATGTTTGGAAACCACTAGAGGGCAATGGTGAAAAAGGAAATATTCTCAGATGAAATGTCGAAAGAAGCTTTCTGAGAAAGTGCTTAGTGTTCTGTTAATTCATCTCACTGAGATACATCTGTATTTCGTGGATCTCTTTGCTAGCCTTATTTCTGTGGAATATGAGAAGAGATATTTCGGATCCCTTTGGAGACAATAGGGCCAAAGAAAATATCCTCCGATAACAAAGAGAAAGAAGCATTCTGAGAAACTTCTTTGTGTTCTGTGAAATCATCTCACACAGTCACAGCTTTTCCCACAGGAAGCCTTTCGCTAATACATTTCCTGTGGAATTGGCAAAGTGATATTTGGAAGCACATAGAGGGCTATGGTGAAAAAGGAAATATCCTCAGATGAAATCTGGAAAGAAGCTTTCTGAGAAACTGCTTAGTGTTCTGTTAATTCATCTCACAGAGTTACATCTGTATTTCCTGGATCTCTTTGCTAGCCTTATTTCTGTGGAATCTGAGAACAGATATTTCGGATCCCTTTGAAGACTATAGGGCCAAGGGAAATATCCTCCGGTAACAAAGAGAAAGAAGCTTTCTGAGAAACTTCTTTGTGTTCTGTGAAATCATCTCACAGAGTTACAGCTTTCCCCTCAAGAACCCTTTAGCTAAGACAGTTCTTGTGGAATTGGCAAAGTGATATATGGAAGCCCATAGAGGGCTACGGTGAAAAAGGAAATATCCTCAGATGAAATCTGGAAAGAAGCTTTCTGATATACTACCTAGTGTTCTGTCAATTCATCTCACAGAGTTACATCTGTATTTCGTGGATCTCTTTGGTAGCCTTATTTCTGTGGAATCTGAGAACAGATATTTCGGATCCCTTTGTAGACTATAGGGCCAAAGGAAATATCCTCCGATAACAAAGATAAAGAAGCTTTCTGAGAAACTTCTTTGTGTTCTGTGAAATCATCTCACACAGTTACAGCTTTCCCCTCAAGAAGCCTTTCGCTAAGACAGTTCTTGTGGAATTTGCAAAGTGATGTTTGGAAGCCACTAGAGGGCAATGGTGAAAAAGGAAATATTCTCAGATGAAATGTCGAAAGAAGCTTTCTGAGAAAGTGCTTAGTGTTCTGTTAATTCATCTCACTGAGATACATCTGTATTTCGTGGATCTCTTTGCTAGCCTTATTTCTGTGGAATCTGAGAAGAGATATTTCGGATCCCTTTGGAGACAATAGGGCCAAAGAAAATATCCTCCGATAACAAAGAGAAAGAAGCATTCTGAGAAACTTCTTTGTGTTCTGTGAAATCATCTCACACAGTCACAGCTTTCCCCACAGGAAGCCTTTCGCTAATACATTTCCTGTGGAATTGGCAAAGTGATATTTGGAAGCACATAGAGGGCTATGGTGAAAAAGGAAATATCCTCAGATGAAATCTGGAAAGAAGCTTTCTGAGAAACTGCTTAGTTTTCTGTTAATTCATCTCACAGAGTTACATCTGTATTTCCTGGATCTCTTTGCTAGCCTTATTTCTGTGGAATCTGAGAACAGATATTTCGGATCCCTTTGAAGACTATAGGGCCAAGGGAAATATCCTCCGGTAACAAAGAGAAAGAAGCTTTCTCAGAAACTTATTTGTGTTCTGTGAAATCATCTCACACAGTCACAGCTTTCCCCACAGGAAGACTTTCGCTAAGACATTTCCTGTGGAATTGGCAAAGTGATATTTGGAATCCCATAGAGGGCTGTGGTGAAAAAGGAAATATCCTCAGATGAAATCTGTAAAGAAGCTTTCTGAGAAACTGCTTGGTGTTCTGTTAATTCATCTCACAGAGTTACATCTGTATTTCGTGGATCTCCTTGCTAGCCTTATTTCTGTGGAATCTGAGAACACATATTTCGGATCCCTTTGAAGATTATAGGGCCAAAGGAAATGTCCTCTGATAACAAAGAGAAATAAGCTTTGTGAGAAACTTCTTTGTGTTCTGTGAAATCATCTCACAGAGTTACAGGTTTCCCCTCAAGAAGCCTTTCGCTAAGACCGTTCTTGTGGAATTGGCAAAATGATATTTGGAAGCCTATTGAGGGCTATGGTGAAAAAGGAAATATCCTCAGATGAAATCTGGAAAGAAGCTTTCTGAGAAACTGCTTAGTGTTCTGTTAATTCATCTCACAGAGTTACATCTGTATATCGTGGATCTCTTTGCTAGCCTTATTTCTGTGGAATATGAGAACAGATATTTCGGATCCCTTTGAAGACTATAGGGCCAATGGAAATATCCTCCGATAACAAAGAGAAAGAAGCTTTCTGAGAAACTTCTTTGTGTTCTGTAAATCATCTCACAGAGTTGCAGCTTTCCCACCAAGTAGCCTTTCCCTAAGACAGTTCTTGTGGAATTGGCAAAGTGATATTTGGAAGCCCATAGAGGGCTATGGTGAAAAAGGAAATATCCTCAGATGAAATCTGGAAAGAAGCTTTCTGAAAAACTGCTTAGTGTTCTGTTAATTCATCTCACAGAGTTACATCTGTATTTCGTGGATCTCTTTACTAGCCTTATTTCTCTGGAATCTGAGAACAGGTATTTCGGATCCCTTTGAAGACGTTAGGGCCAAAGGAAATATACTTGGATAACAAAGAGAAAGAAGCTTTCTGAGAAACTTCTTTGTGTTCTGTGAAATCATCTCACAGAGTTACAGCTTTCCCCTCAAGAAGCTTTTCGCTAAGACAGTTCTTGTGGAATTGACAAAGTGATATTTGGAAGCCCTTAGAGGGCCATGGTGAAAAAGGAAATATCCTCAGATGAAATCTGGCAGGAAGCTTTCTGAGAAACTGCTTAGTGTTCTGTTAATTCATCTCACAGAGTTACATCTGTATTTCGTGGATCTCTTTGCTAGCCTTATTTCTGTGGAATCTGAGAACAGATATTTCGGATCTCTTTGAAGACTATAGGGCCAAAGGAAATATCCTCTGATAACAAAGAGAAAGATGCTTTCTGAGAAACTTCTTTGTGTTCTGTGAAATCATCTCACAGAGTTACAACTTTCCCCTCAAGAAGCCTTTCGATAAGACAGTTCTTGTGGAATTGGCAAAGTGATATTTAGAAGCCCATTGAGGGCTATGGTGAAAAAGGAAATATCCTCAGATGAAATCTGGAAAGAAGCTTTCTGAGATATTGCTTAGTGTTGTGTTAATTCATCTCACAGAGTTACATCTGTATTTCGTGGATCTCTTTGCTACCCTTATTTCTGTGGACTCTGAGAACAGATATTTCGGATCCCTTTGGAGACTATAGGGCCAAAGGAAATATCCTCCGATAACAAAGAGAAAGAAGCTTTCTGAAAAACTTCTTTGCGTTCTGTGAAATCATCTCACAGAGTTACAGCTTTCCCCTCAAGAAGCCTTTCGCTAAGACAGTTCTTGTGGAATTGGCAAAGTGATAATTGGAAGCCCATAGAGGGCTATGGTGAAAAAGGAAATATCCTCAGATGATATCTGGAAAGAAGCTTTCAGAGAAACTGCTTAGTCTACTGTTAACTCATCTCACAGAGTTACATGTGTATTTCGTGGATCTATTTGCTACCATTATTTCTGTGGAATCTGAGGACAGATATTTCGGATCCCTTTGAAGACTATTGGGCCAAAGGAAATATCCTCCGATAACAAAGAGAAAGAAGCTTTCTGAGAAACTTCTTTGTGTTCTGTGAAATCATCTCACAGAGTTACAGCTTTCCCCTCAAGAAGCCTTTCGCTAACACAGTTCCTGTGGAATTGGCAAAGTGATATTTGGAAGCCCATAGAGGGCTCTGGTGAAAAAGGAAATTTCCTCAGATGAAATCTGGAAAGAAGCTTTCTGAGAAACTGCTTAGTGTTCTGTTAATTTATCTCACAGAGTTACATCTGTATTTCGTGGATCTCTTTGCTAGCCTTATTTCTGTGGAATCTGAGAACAGATATTTCGGATCCCTTTGGAGACTATAGGGCCAAAGGAAATATCCTCCGATAACAAAGAGAAGGAAGCTTTCTGAGGAACTTCTTTGTGTTCTGTGAAATCATCTCACTGAGTTACAGCTTTCCCCTCAAAAAGCCTTTCGCTAAGACAGTTCTTGTGGAATTGGCAAAGTGAAATTTGGAAGCCCATAGTGGGCTATGGTGAAAAAGGAAATATCCTCAGATGAAATGTGGAAAGAAACTTTCTGAGAAACTGCTTAGTGTTCTGTTAATTCATCTCACAGAGTTATATCTGTATTTCGTGGATCTCTTTGCTAGCCTTATTTCTGTGGAATCTGAGAACAGATATTTCGGATCCCTTTAGAGACTATAGGGCAAAAGGAAATATCCTCCGATAACAAAGAGAAAGAAGCTTTCTGAGAAACTTCTTTGTGTTCTGTGAAATCATCTCACAGAGTTAGAGCTTTCCCCTCAAGAAGCCTTTCGCTTAGACATTCTTGTGGAGTTGGCAAAGTGATATTTGACAGCCCATAGAGGGCGATGGTGAAAAAGGAAATATCCTCAGATGAAATCTGGAAAGAAGCTTTCTGAGAAACTGCTTAGTGTGATGTTAATTCATCTCACAGAGTTTCATCTGTATTTCGTGGATCTCCTTGCTATCCTTATTTCTGTGGAATCTGAGAACAGATATTTCGGATCCCTATGGAGACTATAGGGCCAAAGGAAATATCCTCCCATAACAAAGAGAAAGAAGCTTTCTGAGCAACTTCTTTGTGTTCTGTGAATTCATCCCAGAGATTTACAGCTTTCCCCTCAAGACGCCTTTCGATAAGACAGTTCTTGTGGAATTGCAAAGTGATATTTGGAAGCACATACAGGGCTATGGTGAAAAAGGAAATATCCTCAGATGAAATCTGGAAAGAAGCTTTCTGAGAAACTGCTTAGTGTTCTGTTAATTCATCTCACAGAGTTACATCTGTGTTTCGAGGATCTCTTTGCTAGCCTTATTTCTGTGGAATTTGAGAACAGATATTTCGGATCCCTTTGGAGACTATAGGGCGAAAGGAAATATGCTCCGATAACAAAGAGAAAGAAGCTTTCTGAGAAACTTCTTTGTGTTCTTGGAAATCTTCTAACAGAGTTACCGCTTTCCTCTCAAGAAACCTTTCGCTAAGACAGTTCTTGTGGAATTGGCAAAATGATATTTAGAAGCCCATAGAGGGCAATGGTGAAAAAGGAAATATCCTCAGATGAAATCTGGAAAGAAGCTTTCTGAGATTCTGCCTAATGTTCTTTTAATTCATCTCACAGAGTTACTTCTATATTTCGTGGATCTCTTTGCTAGCCTTATTTCTGTGGAATCTGAGAACAGATATTTCGGATCCCTTTAAAGACTAAACGGCCAAAGGAAATATCCTCCGATAACAAAGAGAAAGATGCTTTTGAGAAACTTCTTTGTATACTATGAAATCATCTCACAGAGTTACAGCTTTCCCCTCAAGAAGCCTTTCGCTAAGACAGTTCTTGTGGAATTGGCAAACTGATATTTGGAAGCCGATAGAGGGCTATGGTGAAAAAGGAAATATCCTCGGATGAAATCTGGAAAGAAGCTTTCTGAGAAACTGCTTAGTGTTCACTTAATTCATCTCACTGAGTTACTTCTGTATTCTGTGGATCTCTTCGCTAGCCATATTTCGGTGGATTCTGATAAGAGATATTTCGGATCCCTTCGGAGACTATAGGGCCAAAGGAAATATCCTCCGATAACAAAGAGGAAGAAGATTTCTGAGCAACTTCTTTGTGTTCTGTGAAATCATCTCACAGAGTTACAGCTTTCCCCTCAAGAAGCCTTTCTCTAAGACAGTTCTTTTGCAATTGGCAAAGTGATATTTGGAAGCTCGTAGAGGGCTATGGTGAAAAAGGAAATATCCTCAAATGAAATCTGGAAAGAAGCTTTCTCAGATACTGCTTAGTGTTCTGTTAATTCATCTCACAGAGTTACATCTGTATTTCGTGGATCTCTTTGCTAGCCTTATTTCTGTGGAATCTGAGAACAGATATTTCGGATCCCTTTGGAGACTAAAGGGCCAAAGGAAATATACTCCGATAACAAAGAGAAAGAAGCTCACTGAGAAACTACTTTGTGTTCTGTGAAATCATCTCACAGTGTTACAGCTTTCCCCTCAAGAAGACTTTCGCTAAGACAGTTCTTGTGGAATTGGCAAAGTGATATTTGTAAGCCCATAGATGGCTATGGTGAAAAAGGAAATATCCTCAGATGAAATCTGGAAAGAAGCTTTCTGAGAAACTGCTTAGTGTTCTGTTAATTCATCTCACAGAGTTACATCTGTATTTAGTGGATCTCTTTGCTAGCCTTATTTCTCTGGAATCTGAGAACAGATATTTCGGATCCCTTTGGAGACTATAGGGCCAAAGGAAATATCCTCCGATAACAAAGAGAAAGAAGCTTTCTGAGAAACATCTCTGTTCTGTGAAATCATCTCACAGAGTTAGCAGTTTCCCCTCAAGAAACCTTTCGCTAAGACAGTTCTTGTGGAATTGGCAAAGTGATATTTGGAAGCCCATAGAGGGCTATGGTGAAAAAGGAAATATCCTCAGATGAAATCTGGAAAGAAGTCTCTGAGAAACTTCTTAGTGTTCTCTTATTTCATCTCACAGAGTAACATCTCTATTTCGTGGATCACTTTGCTTGCCTTATTTCTGTCGAATCTGAGAACAGATATTTCGGATACCTTTGGAGACTATAGGGCCAAAGGAAATATCCTCCGATAACAAAGAGAAAGAAGCTTTCTGAGAAACTTCTTTGTGTTCTGTGAAATCATCTCACAGAGTTACAGCTTTCCCCTCAAGAAGCCTTTCGCTAAGACAGTTCTTGTGGAATTGGCAAAGTGATATTTGGAAACCCGTAGAGGGCTATGGTGAAAAAGGAAATATCCTCAGATGAAATCTGGAAAGAAGCTTTCTGAAAAACTGCTTAGTGTTCTGTTAATTCATCTCACAGAGTTACATCAGTATTTCCTGGATCTCTTCGCTAGCCTTATTTCTGTGGAATCTGAGAACCGATATTTCGGATCCCTTTAGAGACTATAGGGCCAAAGGAAATATCCTCCGATAACAAAGAGAAAGAAGCTTTCTGAGAAACTTCTTTGTGTTCTGTGAAATCATCTCACAGAGTTAGAGCTTTCCCCTCAAGAAGCCTTTCGCTTAGACATTCTTGTGGAGTTGGCAAAGTGATATTTGGAAGCCCATAGAGGGCGATGGTGAAAAAGGAAATATCCTCAGATGAAATCTGGAAAGAAGCTTTCTGAGAAACTGCTTAGTGAGCTGTTAATTCATCTCACAGAGTTACATCTGTATTTCGTGGATCTCTTTGCTATCCTTATTTCTGTGGAATCTGAGAAGAGATATTTCGGATCCCTTTGGAGACTATAGGGCCAAAGGAAATATCCTCCGATAACAAAGAGAGAGAAGCTTTCTGAGCAACTTCTTTGTGTTCTCTGAATTAATCCCAGAGAGTTGCAGCTTCCCCTCAAGACGCCTTTCGATAACACAGTTCTTGTGGAATTGGGAAAGTGATATTTGGAAGCCCATAGAGGGCTATGGTGAAAAAGGAAATATCCTCAGATGAAATCTGGAAAGAAGCTTTCTGAGAAACTGCTTAGTGTTCTGTTAATTCATTTCACAGAGTAACATCTGTATTTCTTGGATCTCTTCGCTAGCCTTATTTCTGTGGAATCTGAGAACAGATATATCGCATCCCTTTGGAGACTATAGGGCCAAAGGAAATATCCTCCGATAACAAAGAGAAAGAAGCTTTCTGAGAAACTTCTTTGTGTTCTGTGAAATCATCTCACAGAGTTACAGCTTTCCCCTCAAGAAGCCTTTCGCTAAGACAGTTCTTGAGGAATTGGCAAAGTGATATTTGGAAGCCCATAGAGGGCTACAGTGAAAAAGGAAATATCCTCAGATGAAATCTGGAAAGAAGCTTTCTGAGAAACTGCTTAGTGTTCTGTTAATTCATCTCACAGAGTTGCATCTGTATTTCGTGGATCTCTTTGCTAGCCTTATTTCTGTGGAAACTGAGAACAGATTTTTCGGATCCCTTTGAAGAATACATGGCCAAAGGAAATATCCTCTGATAACAAAGAGAAAGAAGCTTTCTGAGAAAATTCTCTGTTCTGTGAATCATCTCACTGAGTTACAGCTTTCCCCTCAAGAAGCCTTTCGCTAAGACAGTTCTTGTGGAATTGGGAAAGTGATATTTTTAAGCCCACAGAGGGCTATGGTGAAAAAGGAAATATCCTCAGATGAAATCTGGAAAGAAGCTTTCTGATATACTGCTTAGTGTTCTGTTAATTCATCTCACAGAGTTACATCTGTATTTCCTGGATCTCTTTGCTTGCCTTATTTCTTTGGAATCTGAGAACAGATATTTCGGATCCCTCTGGAGACTATAGGGTCAAAGGAAATATCCTCCGATAACAAAGAGAAAGAAGCTTTCTGAGAAACTTCTTTGTGTTCTGTGAAATCATCTCACAGAGTTACAGCTTTCTCCTCAAGAAGCCTTTCGCTAAGACAGTTCTTGTGGAATTGGCAAAGTGATATTTGGATGCCCACAGATGGCTATGGTGTAAAAGGAAATATCCTCGGATGAAATCTGGAAAGAACCTTTCTGAGAAACTGCTTAGTGTTCTTTTAATTCATCTCACAGAGTTACATCTGTATTTCGTGGATCTCTTTGCTAGCCTTATTTCTGTGGAATCTGAGAACAGATATTTCGGATCCCTTTGGAGACTATAGGGCCAAAGGAAATATCCTCCAATAACAAAGAGAAAGAAGCTTTCTGAGAAACTTCTTTGTGTTCTGTGAAATCATCTCACAGAGTTACAGCTTTCCCTCTGGAAGCCGTTCGCTAAACAGTTCTTGTGGAATTGGCAAAGTGATATTTGGAAGCCCATAGAGGGCTATGGTCAAAAAGGAACTATCCTCAGATGAAATCTGGAAAGAAGCTTTCAGAGATACTGCTTAGTGTTCTGTTAATTTATCTCACAGAGTTACATCTGTATTTCGTGGATCTCTTTGCTAGCCTTATTTCTGTGGAATATGAGAACTGATATTTCGGATCCCTTTGGAGACTATAGGGCCAAAGGAAATATCCTCCGATAACAAAGAGAAAGAAGCTTTCTGAGAAACTTCTTTGTGTTCTGTGAAATCATCTCACTGAGTTACAGCTTTCCCCTCAAAAAGCCTTTCGCTAAGACAGTTCTTGTGGAATTGGCAAAGTGAAATTTGGAAGCCCATAGTGGGCTATGGTGAAAAAGGAAATATCCTCAGATGAAATGTGGAAAGAAGCTTTCTGAGAAACTGCTTAGTGTTCTGTTAATTCATCTCACAGAGTTATATCTGTATTTCGTGGATCTCTTTGCTAGCCTTATTTCTGTGGAATCTGAGAACAGATATTTCGGATCCCTTTAGAGACTATAGGGCAAAAGGAAATATCCTCCGATAACAAAGAGAAAGAAGCTTTCTGAGAAACTTCTTTGTGTTCTGTGAAATCATCTCACAGAGTTAGAGCTTTCCCCTCAAGAAGCCTTTCGCTTAGACATTCTTGTGGAGTTGGCAAAGTGATATTTGACAGCCCATAGAGGGCGATGGTGAAAAAGGAAATATCATCAGATGAAATCTGGAAAGAAGCTTTCTGAGAAACTGCTTAGTGTGATGTTAATTCATCTCACAGAGTTACATCTGTATTTCGTGGATCTCTTTGCTATCCTTATTTCTGTGGAATCTGAGAACAGATATTTCGGATCCCTATGGAGACTATAGGGCCAAAGGAAATATCCTCCCATAACAAAGAGAAAGAAGCTTTCTGAGCAACTTCTTTGTGTTCTGTGAATTCATCCCAGAGATTTACAGCTTTCCCCTCAAGACGCCTTTCGATAAGACAGTTCTTGTGGAATTGCAAAGTGATATTTGGAAGCACATACAGGGCTACGGTGAAAAAGGAAATATCCTCAGATGAAATCTGGAAAGAAGCTTTCTGAGAAACTGCTTAGTGTTCTGTTAATTCATCTCACAGAGTTACATCTGTGTTTCGAGGATCTCTTTGCTAGCCTTATTTCTGTGGAATTTGAGAACAGATATTTCGGATCCCTTTGGAGACTATAGGGCGAAAGGAAATATGCTCCGATAACAAAGAGAAAGAAGCTTTCTGAGAAACTTCTTTGTGTTCTTGGAAATCTTCTAACAGAGTTACCGCTTTCCTCTCAAGAAACCTTTCGCTAAGACAGTTCTTGTGGAATTGGCAAAATGATATTTAGAAGCCCATAGAGGGCTATGGTGAAAAAGGAAATATCCTCAGATGAAATCTGGAAAGAAGCTTTCTGAGATTCTGCCTAATGTTCTTTTAATTCATCTCACAGAGTTACTTCTATATTTCGTGGATCTCTTTGCTAGCCTTATTTCTGTGGAATCTGAGAACAGATATTTCGGATCCCTTTAAAGACTAAACGGCCAAAGGAAATATCCTCCGATAACAAAGAGAAAGATGCTTTTGAGAAACTTCTTTGTATACTATGAAATCATCTCACAGAGTTACAGCTTTCCCCTCAAGAAGCCTTTCGCTAAGACAGTTCTTGTGGAATTGGCAAACTGATATTTGGAAGCCGATAGAGGGCTATGGTGAAAAAGGAAATATCCTCGGATGAAATCTGGAAAGAAGCTTTCTGAGAAACTGCTTAGTGTTCACTTAATTCATCTCACTGAGTTACTTCTGTATTCTGTGGATCTCTTCGCTAGCCATATTTCGGTGGATTCTGATAAGAGATATTTCGGATCCCTTCGGAGACTATAGGGCCAAAGGAAATATCCTCCGATAACAAAGAGGAAGAAGATTTCTGAGCAACTTCTTTGTGTTCTGTGAAATCATCTCACAGAGTTACAGCTTTCCCCTCAAGAAGCCTTTCGCTAAGACAGTTCTTTTGCAATTGGCAAAGTGATATTTGGAAGCTCGTAGAGGGCTATGGTGAAAAAGGAAATATCCTCAAATGAAATCTGGAAAGAAGCTTTCTCAGATACTGCTTAGTGTTCTGTTAATTCATCTCACAGAGTTACATCTGTATTTCGTGGATCTCTTTGCTAGCCTTATTTCTGTGGAATCTGAGAACAGATATTTCGGATCCCTTTGGAGACTAAAGGGCCAAAGGAAATATACTCCGATAACAAAGAGAAAGAAGCTCACTGAGAAACTACTTTGTGTTCTGTGAAATCATCTCACAGTGTTACAGCTTTCCCCTCAAGAAGACTTTCGCTAAGACAGTTCTTGTGGAATTGGCAAAGTGATATTTGTAAGCCCATAGATGGCTATGGTGAAAAAGGAAATATCCTCAGATGAAATCTGGAAAGAAGCTTTCTGAGAAACTGCTTAGTGTTCTGTTAATTCATCTCACAGAGTTACATCTGTATTTAGTGGATCTCTTTGCTAGCCTTATTTCTCTGGAATCTGAGAATAGATATTTCGGATCCCTTTGGAGACTATAGGGCCAAAGGAAATATCCTCCGATAACAAAGAGAAAGAAGCTTTCTGAGAAACATCTCTGTTCTGTGAAATCATCTCACAGAGTTAGCAGTTTCCCCTCAAGAAACCTTTCGCTAAGACAGTTCTTGTGGAATTGGCAAAGTGATATTTGGAAGCCCATAGCGGGCTATGGTGAAAAAGGAAATATCCTCAGATGAAATCTGGAAAGAAGTCTCTGAGAAACTTCTTAGTGTTCTCTTATTTCATCTCACAGAGTAACATCTGTATTTCGTGGATCACTTTGCTTGCCTTATTTCTGTCGAATCTGAGAACAGATATTTCGGATCCCTTTGGAGACTATAGGGCCAAAGGAAATATCCTCCGATAACAAAGAGAAAGAAGCTTTCTGAGAAACTTCTTTGTGTTCTGTGAAATCATCTCACAGAGTTACAGCTTTCCCCTCAAGAAGCCTTTCGCTAAGACAGTTCTTGTGGAATTGGCAAAGTGATATTTGGAAACCCGTAGAGGGCTATGGTGAAAAAGGAAATATCCTCAGATGAAATCTGGAAAGAAGCTTTCTGAAAAACTGCTTAGTGTTCTGTTAATTCATCTCACAGAGTTACATCAGTATTTCCTGGATCTCTTCGCTAGCCTTATTTCTGTGGAATCTGAGAACCGATATTTCGGATCCCTTTAGAGACTATAGGGCCAAAGGAAATATCCTCCGATAACAAAGAGAAAGAAGCTTTCTGAGAAAATTCTTTGTGTTCCGTGAAATCATCTCACAGAGTTAGAGCTTTCCCCTCAAGAAGCCTTTCGCTTAGACATTCTTGTGGAGTTGGCAAAGTGATATTTGGAAGCCCATAGAGGGCGATGGTGAAAAAGGAAATATCCTCAGATGAAATCTGGAAAGAAGCTTTCTGAGAAACTGCTTAGTGAGCTGTTAATTCATCTCACAGAGTTACATCTGTATTTCGTGGATCTCTTTGCTATCCTTATTTCTGTGGAATCTGAGAAGAGATATTTCGGATCTCTTTGGAGACTATGGGGCCAAAGGAAATATCCTCCCATAACAAAGAGAGAGAAGCTTTCTGAGCAACTTCTTTGTGTTCTCTGAATTAATCCCAGAGAGTTGCAGCTTCCCCTCAAGACGCCTTTCGATAACACAGTTCTTGTGGAATTGGGAAAGTGATATTTGGAAGCCCATAGAGGGCTATGGTGAAAAAGGAAATATCCTCAGATGAAATCTGGAAAGAAGCTTTCTGAGAAACTGCTTAGTGTTCTGTTAATTCATTTCACAGAGTAACATCTGTATTTCTTGGATCTCTTCCCTAGCCTTATTTCTGTGGAATCTGAGAACAGATATATCGCATCCCTTTGGAGACTATAGGGCCAAAGGAAATATCCTCCGATAACAAAGAGAAAGAAGCTTTCTGAGAAACTTCTTTGTGTTCTGTGAAATCATCTCACAGAGTTACAGCTTTCCCCTCAAGAAGCCTTTCGCTAAGACAGTTCTTGAGGAATTGGCAAAGTGATATTTGGAAGCCCATAGAGGGCTACAGTGAAAAAGGAAATATCCTCAGATGAAATCTGGAAAGTAGCTTTCTGAGAAACTGCTTAGTGTTCTGTTAATTCATCTCACAGAGTTGCATCTGTATTTCGTGGATCTCTTTGCTAGCCTTAATTCTGTGGAAACTGAGAACAGATTTTTCGGATCCCTTTGAAGAATACATGGCCAAAGGAAATATCCTCCGATAACAAAGAGAAAGAAGCTTTCTGAGAAAATTCTCTGTTCTGTGAATCATCTCACTGAGTTACAGCTTTCCCCTCAAGAAGCCTTTCGCTAAGACAGTTCTTGTGGAATTGGGAAAGTGATATTTTTAAGCCCACAGAGGGCTATGGTGAAAAAGGAAATATCCTCAGATGAAATCTGGAAAGAAGCTTTCTGATATACTGCTTAGTGTTCTGTTAATTCATCTCACAGAGTTACATCTGTATTTCCTGGATCTCTTTGCTTGCCTTATTTCTTTGGAATCTGAGAACAGATATTTCGGATCCCTCTGGAGACTATAGGGTCAAAGGAAATATCCTCCGATAACAAAGAGAAAGAAGCTTTCTGAGAAATTTTTGTGTTCTGTGAAATCATCTCACAGAGTTACAGCTTTCCCCTCAAGAAGCCTTTCGCTAAGACAGTTCTTGTGCAACTGTCAAAGTGATATTTGGAAGCCCATACAGGGCTATGGTGAAAAAGGAAATATCCTCAGATGAAATCTGGAAAGAAGCTTTCTGAGATACTGCTTAGTGTTCTGTTAATTCTTCTCACAGAGTTACATCTGTATTTCGTGGATCTCTTTGCTAGCCTTATTTCTGTGGAATCTGAGAACAGGTATTTCGGATCCCTTTGAAGACTATAGGGCCAAAGGAAATATTCTCCGATAACAAAGAGAAAGAAGCTTTCTGAGAAACTTCTTTGTTTTCTGTGAAATCATCACACAGAGTTACAGTTTTCTCCTCAAGAAGCCTTTCGCTAAGACAGTTCTTGTGGAATTGGCCAAGTGATATTTGGAAGCCCATAGAGGGCTATGGTGAAAAAGGAAATATCCTCGGATGAAATCTGGAAAGAAGCTTTCTGAGAAACTGCTTAGTGTTCTGTTAATTCATCTCACAGAGTTACATCTGTATTTCGTGGATCTCTTTGCTAGCCTTATTTCTGTGGAATCTGAGAACAGATATTTCGGATCCCTTTGGAGACTATAGGGCCAAAGGAAATATCCTCCGATAACAAAGAGAAAGAAGCTTTCTGAGAAACTTCTCTGTTCTGTGAAATCATCTCACAGAGTTAGAGCTTTCCCCTCAAGAAGCCTTTCGCTAGACAGTTCTTGTGGAATTGGCAAAGTGATATTTGGAAGCCCATGGAAGGCTATAGTGAAAAAGGAAATATCCTCAGATGAAATCTGGAAAGAAGCTTTCTGAGAAACTGCTGAGTGTTCTGTTAATTCATCTCACAGAGTTACATCTGTATTTCGTGGATCTCTTTGCTAGCCTTATTTCTGTGGAATCTGAGAACAGATATTTCGGATCCCTTTGGAGACTATAGGGCCAAAGTAAATACCCTCCGATAAAAAAGAGAAAGAAGCTTTCTGAGAAACTTTTTTGTGTTCTGTGAAATCATCTCACAGATTTACAGCATTCCCATCAAGAAGCCATTAGCGAAGACAGTTCTTTGGCATTAGCAAAGTGATATTTGTAAGCCCGTAGAGGGCTATGGTGAAAAAGGAAATATCCTCAGATGAAATCTGGAAAGAAGCTTTCTGAGGTTCTGCCTAATGTTCTGTTAATTCACCTCACAGAGTTACATCTGTATTCCGTGGATCGCTTCGCTAACCTTATTTCGCTGGAATCTGATAACAGATATTTCGGATCCCTTCGGAGAATATAGGGTCAAAGGACATATCCTCCGATAACAAAGAGAAAGAAACTTTCTGAGAAACTTTTTGTGTTCTGTGAAATCATCTCACAGAGTTACAGCTTTCGCGTCAAGAAGCCTTTCACTAAGACAGTTCTTGTGGAATTGGCAAAGTGATATTTGGAAGCCCATAGAGGGCGATGGTGAAAAAGGAATTATCCTCAGATGAAATCTGGAAAGACGCTTTCGGAGAAACTGCTTAGTGTTCTGTTAATTCTACTCACAGAGTTATATCTGTATTTCGTGGATCTCTTTGCTAGCCTTATTTCTGTGGAATATGAGAACAGATACTTCAGATCCCTTTGGAGACTATAGGGCCAAAGGAAATATACTCCGATAACAAAGAGAAAGAAGCTCACTGAGAAACTACTTTGTGTTCTGTGAAATCATCTCACAGAATTACAGCTTTCCCCTCAAGAAGCCTTTCGCTAAGACAGTTCTTGTGCAATTGGAAAAGTGGTATTTGGAAGCCCATACAGGGCTACGGTGAAAAAGGAAATATCCACAGATGAAAACTGGAAAGAAGCTTTCTGAGAAACTGCTTAGTGTTCTGTTAATTCATATCACAGAGTTACATCTGTATTTCGTGGATCTCTTTGCTAGCCTTATTTCTGTGGAATCTGACAACAGATATTTCGGATCCGTTTGGAGACTATAGGGCCAAAGGAAATATCCTCCGATAAATAAGAGAAAGAAGCTTTCTGAGAAACTTCTTTGTGATCTGTGAAATCATCTCACAGAGTTACAGCTTTCCTCTCAAGAAGCCTTTCGCTAAGACAGTTCCTGTGGAATTGGCAAAGTGATATTTGGAAGCCCATAGAGGGCTATGCTGAAAAAGGAAATATCCTCAGATGAAATCTGGAAAGAAGCTTTCTGAGAAACTGCTTAGTGTTCTGTTAATTCATCTCACAGAGTTACATGTGTATTTCGTGGATCTCTTTGCTAGCCTTATTTTTGTGGAATCTCACAACAGATATTTCGGATCCCTTTGAATACTAGAGGGCCAAAGGAAATATTCTCCGATAACAAAGCGAAAGAAGCTTTCTGAGAAACTACTTTGTGTTCTGTGAAATCATGTCACAGAGTTACAGCTTTCCCCTCAGGAAGCCTTTCGCAAAGACAGTTCCTGTGGAATTGGCAAAGTGATATTTGGAAGTCCATAGAGGGCTATGCTGAAAAAGGAAATATCTTCAGATGAAATCTGGAAAGAAGCTTTCTGAGAAACTGCTTAGTGTTCTGTTAATTCATCTCACAGAGTTACATCTGTATTTCGTGGATCTCTTTGCTAGCCTTATTTCTGTGGAATCCGAGAACAGATATTTCGGATCCCTTTGGAGACTATAGGGCCAAAGGAAATATCCTACGATAACAAAGAGAAAGAAGCTTTCTGAGAAACTTCTTTGTGTTCTGTGAAATCATCTCACACAGTAACAGCTTTGTCCTCAAGAAGCCTTTCGCTAAGACAGTTCTTGTGGAATTGGCAGAGTGATATTTTGAAGCCCCTAGAGGGCTATGGTGAAAAAGGAAATATCCTCAGATGAAATCTGGAAAGAAGCTTTCTGAAAAACTGCTTAGTGTTTTTGTAATTCATCTCACAGAGTACAGCTGTATTTCGTGGATCTCTTTGCTAGCCTTATTTCTGTGGAATCTGAGAACAGATATTTCGGATCCCTTTGGAGACTATAAGGCCAAAGGAAATATCCTCCGATAACAAAGAGAAAGAAGCTTTCTGAGAAACTTCTTTGTGTTCTGAGAAATTATGTCCCAGAGTTACAGCTTTCCCCTCATGAAGCCTTTCGTTAAGACAGTTCTTGTGGAATTGGCAAAGTGATATTTGGAAGCAAAAGAGGGCTATGGTGATAAAGGAAATATCCTCAGATGAAATCTGGAAAGAAACTTTCTGAGAAACTTCTTTGTGTTCTGTGAAATCGTCTCAGAAAGTTACAGCTTTCCCCTCAAGAAGCCTTTCGCTAAGACAGTTCTTGTGGAATTGCAAAGTGATATTTCGAAGCACCTAGAGGGCTATGGTGAAAAAGGAAATATCCTCAGATGAAATCTGGAAAGAAGGTTTCTGAGAAACCACTTAGTGATCTTTTAATTCATCTCATAGAGTTACATCTGTATTTCGTGGATCTCTTTGCTAGCCTTATTTCTGTCGAATCTTAGAACAGATATTTCGGATCCCTTTGTAGACTATAGGGCCATAGGAAACATCCTCCTATAACAAAGCGAAAGAAGCTTTCTGAGAAACTTCTTTGTGTTCTGTGAAATCATCTCACAGAGTTACAGCTTTCCCCTCAAGAAGCCTTTCGCTAAGACAGTTCTTGTGGAATTGGCAAAGTGATATTTGGAAGCCCTTAGAGGGCTACGGTGAAAAAGGAAATATCCTCAGATGAAATCTGGAAAGCAGCTTTCTGAGAAACTGCTTAGTGTTCTGTTAATTCATCTCACAGAGTTACATCTGTATTTCGTGGATCTCTTTGCTAGCCTAATTTCTGTGGAATCTGAGAACAGATATTTCGGATCCCTTTGGAGACTATAGGGTCAAAGGAAATATCCTCCGATAACAAAGAGAAAGAAGCTTTCTGAGAAACTTCTTTGTGTTCGGTGAAATCATATCACAGAGTTACAGCTTTCCCTTGAAGAAGCCTTTCGCTAAGACAGTTCTTGTGGAATTGGCAAAGTGATATATGGAAGCCCATAGAGGGCTATGGTGAAAAAGGAAATATCCTCTGATGAAATCTGGAAAGAAGCTTTCTGAGAAACTACTTAGTGAACTGTCAATTCATCTCGCAGAGTTACATCTGTGTTTCGTGGATCTCTTTGCTAGCCTAATTTCTGTGTAATCTGTGAACACATATTTAGGATCCCTTTGGAGACTATAGGGCCAAAGGAAATATCCTCCGATAACAAAGAGAAAGAAGCTTTCTGAGAAACTTCTTTGTGCTCTGTGAAGTCATCTCACAGAGTTACAGCTTTCTCCTCAAGAAGCCTTTCGCTAAGACTGTTCTTTGGCAACTGGCAAAGTGATATTTGGAAGCCCATAGGGGCTATGGTGAGAAAGGAAATATCCTCAGATGATATCTGGAAAGAAGCTTTCTGAGAAACTGCTCTGTGATGTGTGACTTCCACTCACACAGTTACATCTGTATTTCGTGGATCTGTTTGCTAGCCTTATTTCTGTGGAATCTGAGAACAGATATTTCGGATCCCTTTGGAGACTATAGGGCCAAAGGAAATATCCTCCGATAACAAAGAGAAAGAAGCTTTCTAAGAAACTTCTTTGTGTTCTGTGAAATCATCTCTCACAGTAACAGCTTTGCCCTCAATAAGCCTTTCGCTAAGACAGTTCTTGTGGAATTGACAAAGTGATATTTGGAAGCCCATAGAGGGCTATGGTGAAAAAGGAAATATCCTCAGATGAAATCTGGAAAGAAGCTTTCTGAGATACTGCTTAGTGTTCTGTTAATTCATCTCACAGAGTTACATCTGCATTTCGTGGATCTCTTTGCTAGCTTTATTTCTGTGGAATCTGAGAACAGATCCCTTTGGAGACTATTGGGCCAAAGGAAATATACACCGATAACAAATAGAAAGAAGCTCACTGAGAAACTACTTTGTGTTCTGTGAAATCATCTCACAGAGTTACAGCTTTCCTCTCAAGAAGCCTTTCGCTAAGACAGTTCTTGTGGAATTGGCAAAGTGATATTTGGAAGCCCATAGAGGGCTATGGTGAAAAAGGAAATATCCTCAGATGAAATCTGGATAGAAGCTTTCTGAGAAACTGCTTACTGTTCTGTTAATTCATCTCACAGAGTTACATCTGTATTCCGTGGATCTCTTCGCTAGCCTTATTTCGGTGGAATCTGATAACAGATATTACGGATCCCTTCGGAGACAATAGGGCCAAAGGAAATATCCTCCGATAACAAAGAAAAAGAAGCTTTCTGAGAAATTTTTGTGTTCTGTGAAATCATCTCACAGAGTTACAGCTTTCCCCTCAAGAAGCCTTTCGCTAAGACAGTTCTTGTGCAACTGTCAAAGTGACATTTGGAAGCCCATAGAGGGCTATGGTGAAAAAGGAAATATCCTCAGATGAAATCTGGAAAGAAGCTTTCTGAGATACTGCTTAGTGTTCTGTTAATTCTTCTCACAGAGTTACATCTGTATTTCGTGGATCTCTTTGCTAGCCTTATTTCTGTGGAATCTGAGAACAGATATTTCGGATCCCTTTGAAGACTATAGGGCCAAAGGAAATATTCTCCGATAACAAAGAGAAAGAAGCTTTCTGAGAAACTTCTTTGTGTTCTGTGAAATCATCTCACAGAGTTACAGTTTTCTCCTCAAGAAGCCTTTCGCTAAGACAGTTCTTGTGGAATTGGCCAAGTGATATTTGGAAGCCCATAGAGGGCTATGGTGAAAAAGGAAATATCCTCAGTGAAATCTGGAAAGAAGCTTTCTGAGAAACTGCTTAGTGTTCTGTTAATTCATCTCACAGAGTTACATCTGTATTTCGTGGATCTCTTTGCTAGCCTTATTTCTGTGGAATCTGACAACAGATATTTCGGATTCCTTTGGAGACTATAGGGCCAAAGGAAATATCCTCCGATAACAAAGAGAAAGAAACTTTCTGAGAAACTTCTCTGTTCTGTGAAATCATCTCACAGAGTTACAGCTTTCCCCTCAAGAAGCCTTTCGCTAGACAGTTCCTGTGGAATTGACAAAGTGATATTTGGAAGCCCATAGAGGGCTATGCTGAAAAAGGAAATATCCTCAGATGAAATCTGGAAACAAGCTTTCTCAGAAACTGCTTAGTGTTCTGTTAATTCATCTCACAGAGTTACATCTGTATTTCGTGGATCTCTTTGCTAGCCTTATTTCTGTGGAATCTCACAACAGATATTTCGGATCCCTTTGAAGACTAGAGGGCCAAAGGAAATATCCTCCGATAACAAAGCGAAAGAAGCTTTCTGAGAAACTACTTTGTGTTCTGTGAAATCATCTCACAGAGTTACAGCTTTCTCCTCAAGAAGCCTTTCGCTAAGACAGTTCCTGTGGAATTGGCAAAGTGATATTTGGAAGCCCATAGATGGCCATGCTGAAAAAGGAAATATCTTCAGATGAAATCTGGAAAGAAGCTTTCTGAGAAACTGCTTAGTGTTCTGTTAATTCATCTCACAGAGTTACATCTGTATTTCGTGGATCTCTTTGCTAGCCTTATTTCTGTGGTATCTGAGAACAGATATTTCGGAACCCTTTGGAGACTATAGGGCCAAAGGAAATATCCTCCGATAAAAAAGAGAAAGAAGCTTTCTGAGAAACTTTTTTGTGTTCTGTGAAATCATCTCACAGATTTACAGCATTCCCATGAAGAAGCCTTTCGCTAAGACAGTTCTTGTCGAATTGGAAAAGTGATATTTGGAAGCCCATAGAGGGCTATGGTGAAAAAGGAAATATCCTCAGATGAAATTGGAAAGAAGCTTTCTGAGAAACTGCTTAGTGTTCTGTTAATTCATCTCACAGAGTTACATCTGCATTCCGTGGATCGCTTCACTAGCCTTATTTCTGTGGAATCTGAGAACAGATATTTCTGATCCCTTTGGAGACTATTGGGTCAAAGGAAATATCCTCCGATAACAAAGAGAAAGAAGCTTTCTGAGAAACTTCTTTGTGTTCGGTGAAATCATCTCACAGAGTTACAGCTTTCCGCTCAAGAAGCCTTTCGCTAAGACAGTTCTTGTGGAATAGGCAAAGTGATATATGGAAACCCATAGAGGGCTATGGTTAAAAAGGAAATATCCTCCGATGAAATCTGGAAAGAAGCTTTCTGAGAAACTACTTAGTGTTCTGTCAATTCATCTCGCACAGTTACATCTGTATTTCGTGGATCTCTTTGCTAGCCTAATTTCTGTGTAATCTGTGAACAAATATTTCGGAACCCTTTGGAGACTATAGGGCCAAAGGAAATATCCTCCGATAACAAAGTGAAAGAAGCTTTCTGAGAAACTTCTTTGTGTTCTGTGAAATCATCTCACTGAGTTACAGCTTTCCCCTCATGAAGCCTTTCGCTAAGACAGTTCTTGTGGAATTAGCAAAGTGATATTTGGAAGCCCATAGAGGGCTATGGTGAAAAAGGAAATGTCGTCATATGAAATCTGGAAAGAAGCTTTCTGAGAAACTTCTTTGTGTTCTGTGAAATCAGCTCACACATTTACAGCTTTCCCCTCAAGAAGCCTTTCGCTAAGACCGCTCTTGTGGAATTGGCAAAGTGATATTTAGAAGCCCATAGAGGGCTATGGTGAAAAAGGAAATATCCTCCGTTGAAATCTGGAGAGAAGCTTTCTGAGAAACTGCTTAGTGTTCTGTTAATTCATCTCATATAGTTACATCTGTGTTCCGTGGATCTCTTTGCTAGCCTTATTTCTGTGGAATCTCAGAACAGATATTTCGGATCCCTTTGGAGACTATAGGGCCAAAGGAAATATCCTCGGATAACAAAGAGAAAGAAGCTTTCTGAGAAACTTCTTTGTGTTCTGTGAAATCATCTCACAGAGTTACACCTTTCCCCTCAAGAAGCCTTTCACGAAGACAGTTCTTGTGGAATTGGCAAAGTGATATTTGGAAGCCCATAGAGGGCTATGGTGAAAAAGGAAATATCCTCAGATGAAATCTGGAAAGAAGCTTTCCGAGAAACTGCTTAATGTTCTGTTAATTCATCTCACAGAGTTATTTCTGTATTTGTTGGATTCTTTGCTTGCCTTATTTCTGGGGAATCTGAGAACAGATATTTCGGATTCCTTTGGAGACTATAGGAAAAAAGGAAATATCCTCTGATAACAAAGAGAAAGAAGCTTTCTGAGGAACTTCTTTGTGTTCTGTGAAATTATCTCACAGAGATACAGCTTTAACCTCATGAAGCCTTTCGCTAAAACAGTTCTTGTGGAATTGGCAAAGTGATATTTGGAAGCCCATAGGGGCTATGGTGAAAAAGGAAATGTCCTCAGATGAAATCTGGAAAGAGGCTTTCTGAGAAACTTCTTTGTGTTCTGTGAAGTCATCTCACAGAGTTACAGCTTTCCCCTCAAGAAGCCTTTCGCTAAGACAGTTGTTTTGCAATTGGCAAAGTGATATTTGGAAGCCCATAGAAGGGCTATGGTGAAAAAGGGAATATCCTCAAATGAAATCTGGAAAGAAGCTTTCTGAGAATCTTCTTTGTGTTTTCTGAAATCATCTCACACAGTAACAGCTTTGCCCTCAAGAAGCCATTCGCCCAGACAGTTCTTGTGGAATTGGCAAAGTGATATTTGGAAGCCCATAGAGGGCTATGGTGAAAAAGGAAATATCCTCAGATGAAATCTGGAAAGAAGCTTTCTGAGAAACTGCTTAGTGTTCTGTTAATTCATCTCACAGAGTTACAACTGTTTTTCATGGATCTCTTTGCTAGCCTAATTTCTGTGGAATCTGAGAACGGATATTTCGGATCCCTTTGGAGACTATAGGGCCAAAGGAAATATCCTCCGATAACAAAGAGAAAGAAGCTTTCTGAGAAATTTCTTTGTGTTCTGTGAAATCATCTCACAGAGGTTCAGCTTTCCCCTGAAGAAGCCTTTCGCTAAGACAGTTCTTGTGGAATTGGCAAAGTGATATTTGGAAGCCCATAGAGGGCTATGGTGAAAAAGGTTATATCCTCAGATGAAATCTGTAAAGAAGCTTTCTGAGAAACTGTTTAGTGTTCTGTTAATTCATCTCAAAAAGTTATAACTGTATTTCATGTATCTCTTGGCTAGCCTTATTTCTGTGGAATCTGAGAACAGATATTTCGGATCCCTTTGGAGACTGTAGGGCGAAAGGAAATATCCTCCGATAACAAAGAGAAAGAAGACTTCTGAGAAACTTCTTTGTGTTCTATGCAATCATCTCACCGAGTCACAGCTTTACCTTCAAGAAACCTTTCGCTAAGAGTGTTATTCTGTAATTCGCAAAGTGATATTTGGAAGCCCATAGAGGGCTATGGTGAAAAATGAAATATCCTTAGATGAAATCTGGAAAGAAGCTTTCTCAGAAACTGCTTAGTGTTCTGTTAATTCATCTCACAGAGTTACATCTCTATTTCGTGGATCTCTTTGCTAGCCTTATTTCTGTGGAATCTGAGAACAGATATTTCGGATCCCTTTGAGGACTATAGGGCCATAGGAAATATCCTCCGATAACAAAGAGAAAGAAGCTTTTTGAGAAACTTTTTTGTGTTCTGTGAAATCACCTCACAGAGTTACAGCTTTCCACTCAATAAGCCTTTCGCTAAGACAGTTCTTGTGGAATTGGCAAAGTGATATTTGGAAGCCCATAGAGGGCTACGTTGAAAAAGGAAATATCCTCAGATGAAATCTGGAAAGAAGCTTTCTGAGAAACTGCTTAGTGTCTGTTAATTTATCTCACAGAGTTACATCTGTATTTCGTGGATCTCTTTGATAGCCTTATTTCTGTGGTATCTGAGAACAGATATATCAGATCCCTGTGAAGACTCTAGGCCAAAGGAAATATCCTCCGATAACAAAGAGAAAGAAGCTTTCTGAGAAATTTTTTTGTTTTCGGTGAAATCATCTCATAGAGTTATAGCTTTCTCCTCAAGAAGCCTTTCGCTAAGACAGTTATTGTGGAATTGGAAAAGTGATATTTGGAAGCCCATAGAGGGCTATGGTGAAAAACGAAATATCCTCAGATGAAATCTGGAAACAAGCTTTCTGAGAAACTGCTCTGTGATGAGTGACTTCTACTCACACAGTGACATCTGTATTTCGTGTATCTCTTTGCTTGCCTTATTTCTGTGGAATCTGAGAACAGATATTTCGGATCCCTTTGGAGACTATAGGGCCAAAGGGAATATCCTCAGATAACAAAGAGAAAGAAGCTTTCTGAGAAACTTCTTTGTGTTCTGTGAAATCATCTCACAGAGTTACAGCTTTCCCCTCAAGAAGCCTTTCGCTAAGACAGTTCTTGTGGAATTGGCAATGTGATATTTGGAAGCCCATGGAGGGCTATGGTGAAAAAGGAAATATCATCAGATGAAATCTGGAAAGCAGCTTTCTGAGAAACAACTTAGTGTTCTGCTAATTCATCTCACAGAGTAACATATGTATTTCCTGGATCTCATTGCTTGCCTTCTTTCTCTGGAATCTGATAACAGAGATTTCTGATCCCTTTGGAGACTATAGGGCCAAAGGAAATATCCTCCGATAACAAAGAGGAAGCAGCTTTCTGAGGAACTTCTTTGGTTTCTGTGAAATCATCTCACAGAGTTTCAGCTTTCCACTCAAGAAGCCTTTCGCTAAGACAGTTCTTGTGGAATTGGCAAAGTGACATTTGGAAGCCCTTAGAGTTCTATGGTGAAAAAGGAAATATCCTCAGATAAAATGGAAAGAAGCTTTCTGAGAAACTGCTTAGTGTTCTGTTAGTTCATCTCACAGAGTTACATCTCTATTTCGTGGATCTGTTTGCTTGCCTTATTTCTGTGGAATCTGAGAACAGATATTTCGGATCCCTTTGGAGACTAGGGGGCCAAAGGCAATATCCTCCGTTAACAAAGAGAAAGAAGCTTTCTGAGAAACATCTTTGTGTTCTGTGAAATCATCTCTCACAGTAACAGCTTTCCCCTCAAGAAGCCTTTCGCTAAGACAGTTCTTTCGCAACGGGCAAAGTGATATTTGGAAGCCCATAGGGGCTATGGTGAAAAAGGAAATATCCTCAGATGAAATCTGGAAAGAAGCTTTCTGAGAAACTGCTCTGTGATGTGTGACTTCCACTCACAGAGTTACATCTGTATTTCGTGCATCTGTTTGCTTGCCTTATTTCTGTGGAATCTGAGAACAGATATTTCGGATCCCTTTGGAGACTATGGGGCCAAAGAAAATATCCTCCGTTAACAAAGAGAAAGAAGCTTTCTGAGAAACATCTTTGTGTTTTGTGAAATCATCTCTCACAGTAACAGCTTTGCCCTCAAGAAGCCTTTCGCTAAGACAGTTCTTGTGGAATTGACAAAGTGATATTTGGAAGCCCATAAAGGGCTATGGTGAAAAAGGAAATATCCTCAGATGAAATCTGTAAAGAAGCTTTCTGAGAAACTGCTTAGTGTTCTGTTAATTCACGTCACAGAGTTATATCTGTATTTCGTGGATCTCTTTGCTAGCCTTATTTCTGTGGAATCTGAGAACAGATATTTCGGATCCCTTTGGAGACTGTAGGGCCAAAGGAAATATCCTCCGATAACAGAGAGAAAGAAGCTTTCTGAGAAACTTCTTTGTGTTCTGTGAAATCATCTCACCGAGTCACAGCTTTCGCCTCAAGAAGCCTTTCGCTAAGAGAGTTCTTCTGGAATTCGCAAAGTGATATTTGGAGGCCCATAGAGGGCTATGGTGAAAAAGGAAATGTCCTCAGATGAAATCTGGAAAGAAGCTTTCCTAGAAACTTCTTTGTGTTCTGTGAAATCATCTCAAAGAGTTACAGCTTTCCCCACAAGAAGCCTTTCGCTAAGACCGTTCTTGTGGAATTGGCAAAGTGATATTTGGAAGCCCATAGAGGGGTATGGTGAAAAAGGAAATATCCTCAGATGAAATCTGGAAAGAAGCTTTCTGAGAAACTGCTTAGTGTTCTGTTAATTCATCTCAAAGAGTTACATCTGTATTTCGTGGATCTCTTTGCTAGCCTTATTTCTGTGGAATCTGAGAACGGATATTTAGGATCCCTTTGGAGAATATAGGGCCAAAGGAAATATCCTCCGAAAACAAAGAGAAAGAAGCTTTCTGAGAAACCTCTTTGTGATTTCTGAAATCATCTCACACTGTAACAGCTTTGACCTCAAGAACCCTTTCGCTAAGACAGTTCTTGTGGATTTGGCAAAGTGATATTTGGAAGCCCATAGAGGGCTATGGTGAAAAAGGAAATATCCTCAGATGAAATCTGGAAAGAAACTTTCTCAGAAACTGCTTAGTGTTCTGTCAATTCAACTCACAGAGTTACATCTGTATTTCGTGGATCTCTTTGCTAGCCTAATTTCTGTGGAAACTTAGAACAGATATTTTGGATCCCTTTGGAGACTCTAGGGCCAAAGGAAATATTCTACGATAACAAAGAGAAAGAAGCTTTCTGAGAAACTTCTTTGTGTTCTGTGAAATCATCTCACAGAGTTACAGCTTTCCCCTCAAGAAGCCTGTCGCTAAGACAGTTCTTGTGGAATTGACAAAGTGATATTTCGAAGCCCATAATGGGCAATGGTGAAAAAGGAAATATCCTCAGATGAAATCTGGAAGAAGCTTTCTGAGAAACTGCTTAATGTTCTGTTAATTCATCTCACAGAGTTATGTCTGTATTTCATGGATCTCTTTCTTAGCCTTATTTCTGGGGAATCTGAGAACTGATATTTCGGATTCCTTTGGAGACTGTTGGGAAAAAGGAAATATCCTCCGATAACAAAGAGAAAGAAGCTTTCTGAGGAACTTCTTTGTGTTCTGCGAAATCATCTCACAGAGATACAGCTTTAACCTCATGAAACCTTTCGCTAAGACAGTTCTTGTGGAATTGGCAAAGTGATATTTGGAAGCCCATAGGGGCTATGGTGAAATAGGAAATGTCCTCAGATGAAATCTCTAAAGAGGCTTTCTGAGAAACTTCTTTGTGTTCTATGCAGTCATCTCACAGAGTTACAGCTTTCCCCTCAAGAAGCCTTTCGCTAAGACAGTTCTTTCGCAAAGGGCAAAGTGATATTTGGAAGCCCATAGGGGCTATGGTGAAAAAGGAAATATCCTCAGATGAAATCTGGAAAGAAGCTTTCTGAGAAACTGCTCTGTGATGTGTGACTTCCACTCACAGAGTTACATCTGTATTTCGTGGATCTGTTTGCTTGCCTTATTTCTGTGGAATCTGAGAACAGATATTTCGGATCCCTTTGGAGACTATAGGGCCAAAGGAAATATCCTCCGTTAACAAAGAGAAAGAAGCTTTCTGAGAAACATCTTTGTGTTCTGTGAAATCATCTCTCACAGTAACAGCTTTGCCCTCAAGAAGCCTTTCGCTGAGACAGTTCTTGTGGAATTGACAAAGTGATATTTGGAAGCCCATAAAGGGCTATGGTGAAAAAGGAAATATCCTCAGATGAAATCGGTAAAGAAGATTTCTGAGAAATTGCTTAGTGTTCTGTTAATTCATGTCACAGAATTATATCTGTATTTCGTGGATCTCTTTGCTAGCCTTATTTCTGTGGAATCTGAGAACAGATATTTCGGATCCCTTTGGAGACTATAGGGCCAAAGGAAATATCATCCGATAACAAAGAGAAAGAAGCTTTCTGAGAAACTTCTTTGTGTTCTGTGAAATCATCTCACCGAGTCACAGCTTTCGCCTCAAGAAGTCTTTCGCTAAGAGAGTTCTTCTGGAATTCGCAAAGTTATATTTGGAGGCCCATAGAGGGCTATGGTGAAAAAGGAAATGTCCTCAGATGAAATCTGGAAAGAAGCTTTCCTAGAAACTTCTTTGTGTTCTGTGAAATCATCTCACAGAGTTACAGCTTTCCCCTCAAGAAGCCTTTCGCTAAGACAGTTCTTGTGGAATTGGCAAAGTGATATTTGGAAGCCCATAGAGGGGTATGGTGAAAAAGGAAATATCCTCAGATGAAATCTGGAAAGAAGCTTTCTGAGAAACTGCTTAGTGTTCTGTTAATTCATCTCAAAGAGTTACATCTGTATTTCGTGGATCTCTTTGCTAGCCTTATTTCTGTGGAATCTGAGAACGGATATTTAGGATCCCTTTGGAGAACATAGGGCCAAAGGAAATATCCTCCGAAAACAAAGAGAAAGAAGCTTTCTGAGAAACCTCTTTGTGATTTCTGAAATCATCTCACACTGTAACAGCTTTGAGCTCAAGAAGCCTTTCGCTAAGACAGTTCTTGTGGAATTGGCAAAGTGATATTTGGAAGCCCATAGAGGGCTATGGTGAAAAAGGAAATATCCTCAGATGAAATCTGGAAAGAAACTTTCTCAGAAACTGCTTAGTGTTCTGTTAATTCAACTCACAGAGTTACATCTGTATTTCGTGGATCTCTTTGCTAGCCTAATTTCTGTGGAATCTTAGAACAGATATTTCGGATCCCTTTGGAGACTACAGGGCCAAAGGAAATATCCTACGATAACAAAGAGAAAGAAGCTTTCTGAGAAACTTCTTTGTGTTCTGTGAAATCATCTCACAGAGTTACAGCTTTCCCCTCAAGAAGCCTTTCGCTAAGACAGTTCTTGTGGAATTGACAAAGTGATATTTCGAAGCCCATAGAGGGCAATGGTGAAAAAGGAAATATCCTCAGATGAAATCTGGAAAGAAGCTTTCTGAGAAACTGCTCTGTGATGTGTGACTTCCACTCACAGTGTTACATCTGTATTTCGTGGATCTGTTTGCTAGCCTTATTTCTGGGGAATCTGAGAACAGATATTTCGGATGCCTTTGGAGACTATAGGGCCAAAGGAAATATCCTACGATAACAAAGAGAAAGAAGCTTTCTGAGAAACTTCTATGGGTTTTCTGAAATCACTTTAGAGACTACAGGGCCTAAGGAAATATCCTCCGATAACAAAGACAAAGAAGCTTTCAGAGAAACTTCTTTGTGTTCTGTGAAATCAACTCACAGAGTTACAGCTTTCCCCTCAAGAAGCCTTTCGCTAAGACAGTTCTTGTGGAATTGGCAAAGTGATATTTGGAAGCCCATAGAGGGCTATGGTGAAAAAGGAATTATACTCAGATGAAATCTGGAAAGAAGCTTTCTGAGAAACTGCTTAGTGTTCTGTTAATTCATCTCACAGAGTTGCATCTGTATTTCGTGGATCTCTTTGCTAGTCTTCTTTCTGGGGAATCTGAGAACAGATATTTCGGAACCCTTTGTAGACTATAGGCCCAGAGGAACTATCCTCCGATAACAAAGAGAAAGAAGCTTTCTGAGAAACCTCTTTGTGTCCTGTGAAATCATCTCACAGAGGTACTGCTTTCCCCTCAAGAAGACTTTCGCTACGACAGTTCTTGTGGAATTCGCAAAGTGATATTTGGAAGCCCATAAACGGCTATGGTGAAAAAGGAAATATCCTCAGATGAAATCTGGAAAGAAGCTTCCTGAGATACTGCCTAATGTTCTATTCATTCATCTCACAGAGTTACATCTGTATTTCGTGAATCTCTTTGCTAGCCTTATTTCTGTGGAATCTGAGAACAGATATTTCGGATCCCTTTGAAGACTATGGGGCCAAAGGAAATATCCTCCGATAACAAAGAGAAAGAAGGTTTCTGAGAAACTTCTTTGTGTTCTGTGAAATCTTCTCGCAGAGTTACAGCTTTCCCCTCAAGAAGCCTTTCGCTAAGACAGTTCTTGTGGAATTGGCAAAGTGATATTTGGAAGCCTATAGACGGCTAGGGTGAAAAAGGAAATATCCTCAGATGAAATCTGGAAAGAAGCTTTCTGAGATACTGCCTAATGTTCTGTTAATTAATCTCACAGAGTTACATCTGTATTTCGTGGATCTCTTTCCTAGCCTTATTTCTGTGGAATCTGAGAACAGATATTTCGGATCCCTTTGAAGACTATAGGCCGAAAGGAAATATCCTCAGATAACAAAGAAAAAGAAGCTTTCTGAGAAACTACTTTGTGTTCTGTGAAATCATCTCACAGAGTTACAGCTTTCCCCCAAGAAGCCTTTCGCTAAGACAGTTCTTGTGGAATATGTAAAGTGATATTTGGAAGCCCATAGAGGGCTAAGGTGAAAAAGGAAATATCCTCAGATGAAATCTGGAAAGAAGCTTTCTGAGAAACTGCTTAGGGTTCTGTTAAATCATCTCACAGTGTTACATCTTTATTTCGTGGATCTATTTGCTAGTCTTATTTCTGTGGAATCTGAGAACATATATTTCGGATCCCTTTGAAGAAAATAGGGCCAAAGAAAATATCAAACGATAAAAAAGAGAAAGAAGCTTTCTGAGAAACTTTTTGTGTTCTGTGAAATCATCTCACAGAGTTACAGCTTTCCCCTAAAGAAGCCTTTCGCTAAGACAGTTCTTGTGGAATTGGCAATGTGATATTTGGAAGCCCCTTGAGGGCTATGGTGAAAAAGGAAATATCCTCAGATGAAATCTGGAAAGAAACTTTCTGAGAAACTACTTTGTGTTCTGTTAATTCGTCTCACACAGCTACATCTGTATTTCGTGGATCTCTTTGCTAGCCTTATTTCTGTGGAATCTGAGAACAGATATTTCAGATCCCTTTAGAGACTATGGGGCCAAAGGAAATATCCTCCGATAACAAAGAGAAAGAAGCTTTCTGAGAAACCTCTTTGTGTTCTGTGAAATCATCTCACAGAGTTACAGCTTTCCCCTCAAGAAGCCTTTCGCTAAGACAGTTCTTGTGGAATTGACAAAGTGATATTTGGATGCCCATAGAGGGCTATGGTGAAAAAGGAAATATCCTCAGATGAAATCTGGAAAGAAGCTTTCTGAGAAACTGCTTAGTGTTCTGTTAATTCATCTCACCGAGTTACATCTGTATTTCGTGGATCTCTTTGCTAGCCTTATTTCTGTGGAATCTGAGAACAGATACTTTGGATCCCTTGGGAGACTTTACGGCCAAAGGAAATATCCTCCGATAACAAAGAGAAAGAAGCTTTCTGAGAAACATCCTTGTGTTCTGTGAAATCATCTCATAGAGTTACAGCTTTCCCCTTAAGAAGCCTTTCGCTAAGACAGTTCTTGTGGAATTGGCCAAGTGATATTTGGAAGCCCAAAGAGGGCTCTGGTGAAAAAGGAAATATCCTCAGATGAAATCTGGAAAGAAGCTTTCTGAGATACTGCCAAAGTTCTCTTAATTCATCTCACAGAGTTATATCTGTATTTCGTGGATCTATTTGCTAGCCTTATTTCTGTGGAATCAGAGAACAGATATTTCGGATCCCTTTCAAGACTATAGGGCCAAAGGAAATATCCTCTGATAACAAAGAGAAAGATGCTTTCTGAGAAACTTCTTTGTGTTCTGTGAAAACATCTAACAGAGTTACAGCTTTCCCCTCAAAAACCTTTCGCTAAGACAGTTCTTGAGGAATTGGCAAAGTGATATTTGGAAGCCCATAGAGGGCTATGGTGAAAAAGGAAATATCCTCAGATGAAATCTGGAAAGAAGCTTTCTGAGAAACTGCTTAGTGTTCTGTTAATTCATCTCACAGAGTTACATCTGTGTTTCCTGGATCTCTTTGCTAGCCTTATTTCTGTGGAATCTGAGAACAGATATTTCGGATCTCTTTGAAGACTATAGGGCCAAAGGAAATATCCTCCGATAACAAAGAGAAAGAAGCTTTCTGAGAAACTACTTTGTGTTCTGTGAAATCAACTCGCATAGTTACAGCTTTCCCCAGAAGAAGCCTTTCGCTAAGACAGTTCCTTTGGAATTGGCAAAGTGATATTTGAAAGCCCATAGAGGGCTATGTTGAAAAATGAAATATCCTCAGATGAAATCTGGAAAGAAGCATTCTGAGAAACTGCTTAGTGTTCTGTTAATTCATCTCACAGAGTTACATCTGTATTTCGTGGATCTCTTTGCTAGCCTTATTTGTCTGGATTCTGAGGACAGATATTTCGGATCCCTTTGGAGATTATAGGGCAAAGGAAATATCCTTCGATAACAAAGAGAAAGAAGTTTTCTGAGAAACTTCTTTGTGTTCTGTGAAATCATCTCACAGAGTTACAGCTTTGTCCTCAAGAAGCCTTTCACTAACACAGTTCTTGTGGAATTGGCAAAGTGATATTTGGAAGCCCATAGAGGTCTATGGTGAAAAAGGAAATATCCTCAGATGAAATCTGGAAAGAAGCTTTCTGAGAAACTGCTTAGTGTTCTGTTAATTCATCTCACAGAGTTACATCTGTATTTCGTGGATGTCTTTGCTAGTCTTCTTTCTGGGGAATCTGAGAACAGATATTTCGGATCCCTTTGCAGACTATAGGCCCAAAGGAACTCTCCTCCAATAAAAAAGAGAAAGAAGCTTTTTGAGAAACCTCTTTGTGTTCTGTGAAATCATCTCACAGAGGTACAGCTTTCCCCTCAAGAAGCCTTTCTCTATGACAGTTCTTGTGGAATTGGCAAAGTGATATTTGGAAGAACATAGAGGGCTATGGTGAAAAAGGAAATATCCTCAGATGAAATCTGGAAAGAAGCTTTGTGACATACTGCCTAATGTTCTCTTAATTCATCTCACAGAGTTACATGTGTATTTCGTGGATCTCTTTGCTAGCCTTATTTCTGTGGAATGTGAGAACAGATATTTCGGATCCCTTTGAAGACTATAGGGCCAAAGGATATATCCTCCGATAACAAAGAAGCTTTCTGAGAAACTTCTTTGTGTTCTGTGAAATCATCTCACAGAGTTACAGCTTTCCCCTCAAGAAGCCATTCGCTAAGACAGTTCTTGTGGAATTGTCAAAGTGATATTTGGAAGCCCATAGAGGGCTACGGTGAAAAAGTAAATATCCTCAGATGAAATCTGGAAAGAAGCTTTCTGAGATACTGCTTAGTGTTCTGTTAATTCATCTCACAGAGTTACATCTATATTTCGTCGATCTCATTGCTAGCCTTATTTCCGTGGAATCTGAAAACAGATATTTCGGATCCATTTGGAGACTATAGGGCCAAAGGAAATATCCTCCGATAACAAAGACAAAGAAGCTTTCAGAGAAACTTCTTTGTGTTCTGTGAAATCAACTCACAGAGTTACAGCTTTCCCCTCAAGAAGCCTTTCGCTAAGACAGTTCTTGTGGAATATGTAAAGTGATATTTGGAAGCCCATAGAGGGCTAAGGTGAAAAAGGAAATATCCACAGATGAAATCTGGAAAGAAGCTTTCTGAGAAACTGCTTAGAGTTCTGTTAAATCATCTCACAGAGTGTCATCTTTATATCGTGGATCTATTTGCTAGCCTTATTTCTGTGGAATCTGAGAGCATATATTTCGGATACCTTTGAAGAAAATAGGGCCAAAGGAAATATCCTACGATAACAAAGAGACAGAAGCTTTCTGAGATATTGCTTAGTGTTCTCTTAATACATCTCACAGAGTTGCATCTCTATTTCGTGGGTCTCTTTGCTAGTCTTCTTTCTGGGGAATCTGAGAACAGATATTTCGGATCTCTTTGTAGATTATAGGCCCATAGGAACTATCCTCCGATAACAAAGAGAAAGAAGCTTTCTGAGAAAACTCTTTGTGTTCTGTGAAATCATCTCACAGAGGTACAGCTTTCCCCTCAAGAAGCCTTTCTCTATGACAGTTCTTGTGGAATTGGCAAAGTGATATTTGGAAGCACATAGAGGGCTATGGTGAAAAAGGAAATATCCTCAGATGAAATCTGGAAAGAAGCTTTGTGACATACTGCCTAATGTTCTCTTAATTCATCTCACAGAGTTACATGTGTATTTCGTGGATCTCTTTGCTAGCCTTATTTCTGTGGAATGTGAGAACAGATATTTCGGATCCCTTTGAAGACTATAGGGCCAAAGGATATATCCTCCGATAACAAAGAAGCTTTCTGAGAAACTTCTTTGTGTTCTGTGAAATCATCTCACAGAGTTACAGCTTTCCCCTCAAGAAGCCATTCGCTAAGACAGTTCTTGTGGAATTGTCAAAGTGATATTTGGAAGCCCATAGAGGGCTACGGTGAAAAAGGAAATATCCTCAGATGAAATCTGGAAAGAAGCTTTCTGAGATACCGCTTAGTGTTCTGTTAATTCATCTCACAGAGTTACATCTGTATTTCGTCGATCTCATTGCTAGCCTTATTTCCGTGGAATCTGAGAACAGATATTTCGGATCCCATTGAAGACTATAGGGCCAAAGGAAATATCCTCCGATAACAAAGAGAAAGAAGCTTTCTGAGAAACTACTTTGTGTTCTGTGAAATCATCTCACATAGTTACAGCTTTCCCCTCAAGAAGCCTTTCGCTAAGACAGTTCCTGTGGAATTGGCAAAGTGATATTTGGAAGCCCATAGAGGGCTATGGGGAAAAAGGAAATATCCTCAGATGAAATCTGGAAAGAAGCTTTCTGAGAAACTGCTTAGTTTTCTGTTAATTCATCTCACCGTGTTACAACTGTATTTCGTGGATCTCTTTGTTAGCCTTATTTCTGTGGAATTAGAGATCAGACATTTCGGATCCCTTTGAAGACTATAGGGCCAAAGGAAATATCCTCCGATAACAAAGAAGCTTTCTGAGAAACTTCTTTGTGTTCTGTGAAATAATCTCACAGAGTTACAGCTTTCCCCTCAAGAAGCCTTTCGCTAAGACAGTTCTTGTGGATTTGACAATGTGATATTTGGAAGCCCATAGAGGGTTACGGTGAAAAAGGAAATATCCTCAGATGAAATCTGGAAAGAAGCTTTCTGAGAAACTCCTTAGTGTTCTGTTAATCATCTCCCAGAGTTACATATGTATTTCGTGGATCTCTTTGCTAGCCTTATATCTGTGGAATCTGTGAACAGATATTTCGGATCCATTTGGAGACTATAGGGCCAAAGCAAATATCCTCCGATAACAAAGACAAAGAAGCTTTCAGAGAAACTTCTTTGTGTTCTGTGAAATCATCTAACAGAGTTACAGCTTTCCCCTCAAAAACCTTTCGCTAAGACAGTTCTTGAGAAATTGGCAAAGTGATATTTGGAAGCCCATAGAGGGCTACGGTGAAAAAAGAAATATCCTCAGATGAAATCTGGAAAGAAGCTTTCTGAGAAACTGCTTAGTGTTCTGTTAATTCATCTCACAGAGTTACATCTGTGTTTCCTGGATCTCTTTGCTAGCCTTATTTCTGTGGAATCTGAGAACAGATATTTCGGATCCCTTTGAAGACTATAGGGCCAAAGGAAATATCCTCCGATAACAAAGAGAAAGAAGCTTTCTGAGAAACTACTTTGTGTTCTGTGAAATCATCTCGCATAGTTACAGCTTTCCCCTGAAGAAGCCTTTCGCTAAGACAGTTCCTTTGGAATAGGCAAAGTGGTATTTGGAAGCAAATAGAGGGCTATGTTGAAAAATGAAATATCCTCAGATGAAATCTGGAAAGAAGCATTCTGAGAAACTGCTTAGTGTTCTGTTAATTCATCTCACAGAGTTACATCTGTATTTCGTGGATCTCTTTGCTAGCCTTATTTGTCTGGATTCTGAGGACAGATATTTCGGATCCCTTTGGAGACTATAGGGCCAAAGGAAATATCCTTCGATAACAAAGAGAAAGAAGTTTTCTGAGAAACTTCTTTGTGTTCTGTGAAATCATCTCACAGAGTTACAGCTTTCCCCTCAAGAAGCCTTTCACTAACACAGTTCTTGTGGAATTGGCAAAGTGATATTTGGAAGCCCATAGAGGGCTATGGTGAAAAAGGAAATATCCTCAGATGAAATCTGGAAAGAAGCTTTCTGAGAAACTGCTTAGTGTTCTGTTCATTCATCTCACACAGTTACATCTGTATTTCGTGGATTTCTTTGCTAGCCTTATTTCTGTGGAATCTGAGTACAGATATTTCGGATCCCTTGAGAGACTATAGGGCCAACGAAATATCCTCCGATAACAAAGAGTAAGAAGCTTTCTGAGAAACCTCTCTGTGTTCTGTGCAAACATCTCACACATTTACAGCTTGCCGCTCAAGAAGCCTTTCGCTAAGACAGTTCTTGTGGATTTGGCAAAGTGATATTTGGAAGCCCATAGAGGGCTATGGTGAAAAAGGAAATATCCTCAGATGAAATCTGGAAAGAAGCTATCTGAGAAACTGCTTAGTGTTCTGTTAATTCATCTCACAGAGTTACATCTTTATTTCGTGGATCTCTTTGCTAGCCTTATTTCTGGTTAATCTGAGAACAGATATTTCGGATCCCTTTGGAGACTCTAGGGCCAAAGGAAATATCCTCCGATAACAAAGAGAAAGAAGCTTTCTGAGAAACTTCTTTGTGTTCTGTGAAATCATCTCAAAGAGTTACAGCTTTCCCCTCAAGAAGCCTTTCGCTAAGACAGTTCTTGTGGAATTGGCAAAGTCATATTTGGAAGACCATAGAGGACTATGGTGAAAAAGGAAATATCCTCAGATGAAATCTGGAAAGAAGCCTTCTGAGATACTGCTTAGTGATCTCTTAATTCATCTCACAGAGTTACATCTGTATTTCGTGGATGTCTTTGCTAATCTTCTTTCTGGGGAATCTGAGAACAAATATTTCGGATCCCTTTGCAGACGATAGGCCCAAAGGAACTCTCCTCCGATAAAAAGGAGAAAGAAGCTTTCTGAGAAACCTCTTTGTGTTCTGTGAAATCATCTCACAGAGGTACAGCTTTGCTCTCAAGAAGCCTTTCTCTATGACAGTTCTTGTGGAATTTGCAAAGTGATATTTGGAAGCACATAGAGGGCTATGGTGAAAAAGGAAATATCCTCAGATGAAATCTGGAAAGAAGCTTTGTGACATACTGCCTAATGTTCTCTTAATTCATCTCACAGAGTTACATCTGTATTTCGTGGATCTCTTTGCTAGCCTTATTTCTGTGGAATCTGAGAACAGATACTTTGGATCCCTTTGGAGACTATACGGCCAAAGGAAATATCCTCCGATAACAAAGAGAAAGAAGCTTTCTGAGAAACCTCCTTGTGTTCTGTGAAATCATCTCATAGAGTTACAGCTTTCCCCTCAAGAAGCCTTTCGCTAAGACAGTTCTTGTGGAATTGGCCAAGTGATATTTGGAAGCCCAAAGAGGGCTCTGGTGAAAAAGGAAATATCCTCAGATGAAATCTGGAAAGAAGCTTTCTGAGAAACTGCTTAGTGTTCTGTTAATTCATCTCACAGAGTTACATCTGTGTTTCTTGGATCTCTTTGCTAGCCTTATTTCTGTGGAATCTGAGAACAGATATTTCGGATCCCTTTGAAGACTATAGGGCCAAAGGAAATATCCTCCGATAACAAAGAAAAAGAAGCTTTCTGAGAAACTACTTTGTGTTCTGTGAAGTCATCTCGCATAGTTACAGCTTTCCCCTGAAGAATCCTTTCGCTAAGACAGTTCCTTTGGAATTGGCCAAGTGATATTTGGAAGCCCAAAGAGGGCTCTGGTGAAAAAGGAAATATTCTCAGATGAAATCTGGAAAGAAGCTTTCTGAGAAACTGCTTAGTGTTCTGTTCATTCATGTCACACAGTTACATCTGTATTTCGTGGCTTTCTTTGCTAGCCTTATTTCTGTGGAATCTGAGTACAGATATTTCGGTTCCCTTTAGAGACTATAGGGCCAACGAAATATCCTCCGATAACAAAGAGAAAGAAGCTTTCTGAGAAACTTCTTTGTGTTCTGTGAAATTATATTACAGAGTTACAGCTTTCCCCTCAAGAAGCCTTTCGCTAAGTCAGTTCTTGTGGAATTGGCAAAGTGATATTTGGAGGCCCATAGAGGGCTACGGTGAAAAAGGAAATATCCTCAGATGAAATCTGGAAAGAAGCTTTCTGAGAAACTGCTTAGTGTTCTCTTAATTCATCTCACAGAGTTACATCTGTATTTCGTGGATCTCTTTGCTAGCCTTATTTCTGTGGAATCTGAGAACAGATAATTCGGATCCCTTTGAAGACTATAGGGCCAAAGGATATATCCTCCGATGAAAAAGAAGCTTTCTGAGAAACTTCTTTGTGTTCTGTGAAATCATCTCACAGAGTTAGAGCTTTCCCCTCAAGAAGCCTTTCGCTAAGACAGTTCTTGTGGAATTGTCAAAGTGATATTTGGAAGCCCATAGAGGGCTACGGTGAAAAAGGAAATATCCTCAGATGAAATCTGGAAAGAAGCTTTCTGAGATACTGCTTAGTGTTCTGTTAATTCATCTCACAGAGTTACATCTGTATTTCGTCGATCTCTTTGCTAGCGTTATTTCCGTGGAATCTGAAAACAGATAATTCGGATCCATTTGGAGACTATAGGGCCAAAGGAAATATCCTCCGATAACAAAGACAAAGAAGCTTCCAGAGAAACTTCTTTGTGTTCTGTGAAATAATCTCACAGAGTTACAGCTTTCCCCTCAAGAAGCCTTTCGCTAAGACAGTTCTTGTGGAATTGGCAAAGTCATATTTTGAAGCCCGTAGAGGGCTATGGTGAAAAAGGAAATATCCTCAGATGAAATCTGGAAAGAAGCTTTCTGAGATACTGCTTAGTGTACTGTTAATTCATCTCACAGAGTTACATCTGTATTTCGTGGATCTCTTTGCTAGTCTTCTTTCTGGGGAATCTGAGAACAGATATTTCGGATCCCTTTGGCGACTATAGGGCCAAAGGAAATATCCTCCGATAACAAAGAGAAAGAAGCTCTCTGAGAAACCTCTTTGTGTTCTGTGAAATCAACTCACAGAGTTACAGCTTTCCCCTCAAGAAGCCTTTCGCTAAGACAGTTCTCGTGGAATATGTAAAGTGATATTTGGAAGCCCATAGAGGGCTAAGGTGAAAAAGGAAATATCCTCAGATGAAATCTGGAAAGAAGATTTCTGAGAATCTGCTTAGAGTTCTGTTAAATCATCTCACTGAGTTACATCTTTATTTCGTGGATCTCTTTGCTAGCCTTATTTCTGTGGAATCTGAGAGCATATATTTCGGATCCCTTTGAATAACATAGGGCCAAAGGAAATATCCTACGATAACAAAGATAAAGATGCTTTCTGAGAAACTTCTTTGTGTTCTGTGAAATTATCTCACAGAGTTACAGCTTTCCCCTAAAGAAGCCTTTCGCTAAGACAGTTCTTGTGGAATTGGCAATGTGATATTTGGAAGCCCCTTGAGGGCTATGGTGAAAAAGGAAATATCCTCAGATGAAATCTGGAAAGAAACTTTCTGAGAAACTACTTTGTGTTCTGTTAATTCATCTCACACAGCTACATCTGTATTTCGTGGATCTCCTTGCTAGCCTTATTTCTGTGGAATCTGAGAACAGATATTTCAGATCCCTTTAGAGACTATAGGGCCAAAGGAAATATCCTCCGATAACAAAGAGAAAGAAGCTTTCTGAGAAACCTCTTTGTGTTCCGTGAAATCATCTCACAGAGTTACAGCTTTCCCCTCAAGAAGCCTTTCGCTAAGACAGTTCTTGTGGAATTGGCAAAGTGATATTTGGATGCCCGTAGAGGGCTGTGGTGAAAAAGGAAATATCCTCAGATGAAATCTGGAAAGAAGCTGTCTGAGAAACTGCTTAGTGTTCTGTTAATTCATCTCACCGAGTTACATCTGTATTTCGTGGATCTCTTTGCTAGCCTTATTTCTGTGGAATCTGAGAACAGATACTTTGGATCCCTTTGGAGACTATACGGCCAAAGGAAATATCCTCCGATAACAAAGAGAAAGAAGCTTTCTGAGAAACCTCCTTGTGTTCTGTGAAATCATCTCATAGAGTTACAGCTTTCCCCTCAAGAAGCCTTTCGCTAAGACAGTTCTTGTGGAATTGGCCAAGTGATATTTGGAAGCCCAAAGAGGGCTCTGGTGAAAAAGGAAATATCCTCAGATGAAATCTGGAAAGAAGCTTTCTGAGAAACTGCTTAGTGTTCTGTTAATTCATCTCACAGAGTTACATCTGTGTTTCTTGGATCTCTTTGCTAGCCTTATTTCTGTGGAATCTGAGAACAGATATTTCGGATCCCTTTGAAGACTATAGGGCCAAAGGAAATATCCTCCGATAACAAAGAAAAAGAAGCTTTCTGAGAAACTACTTTGTGTTCTGTGAAGTCATCTCGCATAGTTACAGCTTTCCCCTGAAGAACCCTTTCGCTAAGACAGTTCCTTTGGAATTGGCCAAGTGATATTTGGAAGCCCAAAGAGGGCTCTGGTGAAAAAGGAAATATTCTCAGATGAAATCTGGAAAGAAGCTTTCTGAGAAACTGCTTAGTGTTCTGTTCATTCATCTCACACAGTTACATCTGTATTTCGTGGCTTTCTTTGCTAGCCTTATTTCTGTGGAATCTGAGTACAGATATTTCGGTTCCCTTTAGAGACTATAGGGCCAACGAAATATCCTCCGATAACAAAGAGAAAGAAGCTTTCTGAGAAACTTCTTTGTGTTCTGTGAAATCATATTACAGAGTTACAGCTTTCCCCTCAAGAAGCCTTTCGCTAAGTCAGTTCTTGTGGAATTGGCAAAGTGATATTTGGAAGCCCATAGAGGGCTACGGTGAAAAAGGAAATATCCTCAGATGAAATCTGGAAAGAAGCTTTCTGAGAAACTGCTTAGTGTTCTCTTAATTCATCTCACAGAGTTACATCTGTATTTCGTAGATCTCTTTGTTAGTCTTTTTCTGGGGAATCTGAGAACAGATATTTCGGATTACTTTGGAGACTATAGGCCCAAAGGAACTAACCTCCGATAATAAAGAGAAAGAAGCTTTCTGAGAAATCTCTTTGTGTTCGGTGAAATCATCTCACAGAGTTAGAGCTTTCCCCTCAAGAAGCCTTTCGCTAAGACAGTTCTTCTGGAATTGGCAAAGTGATATTTGGAAGCCCAAAGAGGGCCATGGTGAAAAAGGAAATATTCTCAGATGAAATCTGAAAAGAAGCTTTCTGAGATACTGCCTAATGTTCTGTTAAATCATCTCACAGAGTTACATCTGTATTTCTTGGATCTCTTTGCTAGCCTTATTTCTGTGGAATCAGAGAACAGATATTTCGGATCCCTTTGAAGACTATAGGGCCAAAGGAAATATCCTCCGACAACAAAGAAGCTTTCTGAGAAAATTCTTAGTGTTCTGTGAAATCATCTCACAGAGTTACAGCTTTCCCCTCAAAAACCTTTCGCTAAGACAGTTCTTGTGGAAATGGCAAAGTGATATTTGGAAGCCCATAGATGTCTACGGTGAAAAAGGAAATATCCTCAGATGAAATCTGGAAAGAAGCTTTCTGAGAAACTGCTTAGTGTTCTGTTAATTCATCTCACAGAGTTACATCTGTGTTTCCTGGATCTCTTTGCTAGCCTTATTTCTGTGGAATCTGAGAACAGATATTTCGGATCCCTTTGAAGACTATAGGGCCAAAGGAAATATCCTCCGATAACAAAGAGAAAGAAGCTTTCTGAGAAACTACTTTGTGTTCTGTGAAATCATCTCGCATAGTTACAGCTTTCCCCTGAAGAAGCCTTTCGCTAAGACAGTTCCTTTGGAATAGGCAAAGTGGTATTTGGAAGCAAATAGAGGGCTATGTTGAAAAATGAAATATCCTCAGATGAAATCTGGAAAGAAGCATTCTGAGAAACTGCTTAGTGTTCTGTTAATTCATCTCACAGAGTTACATCTGTATTTCGTGGATCTCTTTGCTAGCCTTATTTGTCTGGATTCTGAGGACAGATATTTCGGATCCCTTTGGAGACTATAGGGCCAAAGGAAATATCCTTCGATAACAAAGAGAAAGAAGTTTTCTGAGAAACTTCTTTGTGTTCTGTGAAATCATCTCACAGAGTTACAGCTTTCCCCTCAAGAAGCCTTTCACTAACACAGTTCTTGTGGAATTGGCAAAGTGATATTTGGAAGCCCATAGAGGGCTATGGTGAAAAAGGAAATATCCTCAGATGAAATCTGGAAAGAAGCTTTCTGAGAAACTGCTTAGTGTTCTGTTCATTCATCTCACACAGTTACATCTGTATTTCGTGGATTTCTTTGCTAGCCTTATTTCTGTGGAATCTGAGTACAGATATTTCGGATCCCTTGAGAGACTATAGGGCCAACGAAATATCCTCCGATAACAAAGAGTAAGAAGCTTTCTGAGAAACCTCTCTGTGTTCTGTGCAAACATCTCACACATTTACAGCTTGCCGCTCAAGAAGCCTTTCGCTAAGACAGTTCTTGTGGATTTGGCAAAGTGATATTTGGAAGCCCATAGAGGGCTATGGTGAAAAAGGAAATATCCTCAGATGAAATCTGGAAAGAAGCTATCTGAGAAACTGCTTAGTGTTCTGTTAATTCATCTCACAGAGTTACATCTTTATTTCGTGGATCTCTTTGCTAGCCTTATTTCTGGTTAATCTGAGAACAGATATTTCGGATCCCTTTGGAGACTCTAGGGCCAAAGGAAATATCCTCCGATAACAAAGAGAAAGAAGCTTTCTGAGAAACTTCTTTGTGTTCTGTGAAATCATCTCAAAGAGTTACAGCTTTCCCCTCAAGAAGCCTTTCGCTAAGACAGTTCTTGTGGAATTGGCAAAGTCATATTTGGAAGACCATAGAGGACTATGGTGAAAAAGGAAATATCCTCAGATGAAATCTGGAAAGAAGCCTTCTGAGATACTGCTTAGTGATCTCTTAATTCATCTCACAGAGTTACATCTGTATTTCGTGGATGTCTTTGCTAATCTTCTTTCTGGGGAATCTGAGAACAAATATTTCGGATCCCTTTGCAGACGATAGGCCCAAAGGAACTCTCCTCCGATAAAAAGGAGAAAGAAGCTTTCTGAGAAACCTCTTTGTGTTCTGTGAAATCATCTCACAGAGGTACAGCTTTGCTCTCAAGAAGCCTTTCTCTATGACAGTTCTTGTGGAATTTGCAAAGTGATATTTGGAAGCACATAGAGGGCTATGGTGAAAAAGGAAATATCCTCAGATGAAATCTGGAAAGAAGCTTTGTGACATACTGCCTAATGTTCTCTTAATTCATCTCACAGAGTTACATCTGTATTTCGTGGATCTCTTTGCTAGCCTTATTTCTGTGGAATCTGAGAACAGATACTTTGGATCCCTTTGGAGACTATACGGCCAAAGGAAATATCCTCCGATAACAAAGAGAAAGAAGCTTTCTGAGAAACCTCCTTGTGTTCTGTGAAATCATCTCATAGAGTTACAGCTTTCCCCTCAAGAAGCCTTTCGCTAAGACAGTTCTTGTGGAATTGGCCAAGTGATATTTGGAAGCCCAAAGAGGGCTCTGGTGAAAAAGGAAATATCCTCAGATGAAATCTGGAAAGAAGCTTTCTGAGAAACTGCTTAGTGTTCTGTTAATTCATCTCACAGAGTTACATCTGTGTTTCTTGGATCTCTTTGCTAGCCTTATTTCTGTGGAATCTGAGAACAGATATTTCGGATCCCTTTGAAGACTATAGGGCCAAAGGAAATATCCTCCGATAACAAAGAAAAAGAAGCTTTCTGAGAAACTACTTTGTGTTCTGTGAAGTCATCTCGCATAGTTACAGCTTTCCCCTGAAGAATCCTTTCGCTAAGACAGTTCCTTTGGAATTGGCCAAGTGATATTTGGAAGCCCAAAGAGGGCTCTGGTGAAAAAGGAAATATTCTCAGATGAAATCTGGAAAGAAGCTTTCTGAGAAACTGCTTAGTGTTCTGTTCATTCATGTCACACAGTTACATCTGTATTTCGTGGCTTTCTTTGCTAGCCTTATTTCTGTGGAATCTGAGTACAGATATTTCGGTTCCCTTTAGAGACTATAGGGCCAACGAAATATCCTCCGATAACAAAGAGAAAGAAGCTTTCTGAGAAACTTCTTTGTGTTCTGTGAAATTATATTACAGAGTTACAGCTTTCCCCTCAAGAAGCCTTTCGCTAAGTCAGTTCTTGTGGAATTGGCAAAGTGATATTTGGAGGCCCATAGAGGGCTACGGTGAAAAAGGAAATATCCTCAGATGAAATCTGGAAAGAAGCTTTCTGAGAAACTGCTTAGTGTTCTCTTAATTCATCTCACAGAGTTACATCTGTATTTCGTGGATCTCTTTGCTAGCCTTATTTCTGTGGAATCTGAGAACAGATAATTCGGATCCCTTTGAAGACTATAGGGCCAAAGGATATATCCTCCGATGAAAAAGAAGCTTTCTGAGAAACTTCTTTGTGTTCTGTGAAATCATCTCACAGAGTTAGAGCTTTCCCCTCAAGAAGCCTTTCGCTAAGACAGTTCTTGTGGAATTGTCAAAGTGATATTTGGAAGCCCATAGAGGGCTACGGTGAAAAAGGAAATATCCTCAGATGAAATCTGGAAAGAAGCTTTCTGAGATACTGCTTAGTGTTCTGTTAATTCATCTCACAGAGTTACATCTGTATTTCGTCGATCTCTTTGCTAGCGTTATTTCCGTGGAATCTGAAAACAGATAATTCGGATCCATTTGGAGACTATAGGGCCAAAGGAAATATCCTCCGATAACAAAGACAAAGAAGCTTCCAGAGAAACTTCTTTGTGTTCTGTGAAATAATCTCACAGAGTTACAGCTTTCCCCTCAAGAAGCCTTTCGCTAAGACAGTTCTTGTGGAATTGGCAAAGTCATATTTTGAAGCCCGTAGAGGGCTATGGTGAAAAAGGAAATATCCTCAGATGAAATCTGGAAAGAAGCTTTCTGAGATACTGCTTAGTGTACTGTTAATTCATCTCACAGAGTTACATCTGTATTTCGTGGATCTCTTTGCTAGTCTTCTTTCTGGGGAATCTGAGAACAGATATTTCGGATCCCTTTGGCGACTATAGGGCCAAAGGAAATATCCTCCGATAACAAAGAGAAAGAAGCTCTCTGAGAAACCTCTTTGTGTTCTGTGAAATCAACTCACAGAGTTACAGCTTTCCCCTCAAGAAGCCTTTCGCTAAGACAGTTCTCGTGGAATATGTAAAGTGATATTTGGAAGCCCATAGAGGGCTAAGGTGAAAAAGGAAATATCCTCAGATGAAATCTGGAAAGAAGATTTCTGAGAATCTGCTTAGAGTTCTGTTAAATCATCTCACTGAGTTACATCTTTATTTCGTGGATCTCTTTGCTAGCCTTATTTCTGTGGAATCTGAGAGCATATATTTCGGATCCCTTTGAATAACATAGGGCCAAAGGAAATATCCTACGATAACAAAGATAAAGATGCTTTCTGAGAAACTTCTTTGTGTTCTGTGAAATTATCTCACAGAGTTACAGCTTTCCCCTAAAGAAGCCTTTCGCTAAGACAGTTATTGTGGAATTGGCAATGTGATATTTGGAAGCCCCTTGAGGGCTATGGTGAAAAAGGAAATATCCTCAGATGAAATCTGGAAAGAAACTTTCTGAGAAACTACTTTGTGTTCTGTTAATTCATCTCACACAGCTACATCTGTATTTCGTGGATCTCCTTGCTAGCCTTATTTCTGTGGAATCTGAGAACAGATATTTCAGATCCCTTTAGAGACTATAGGGCCAAAGGAAATATCCTCCGATAACAAAGAGAAAGAAGCTTTCTGAGAAACCTCTTTGTGTTCCGTGAAATCATCTCACAGAGTTACAGCTTTCCCCTCAAGAAGCCTTTCGCTAAGACAGTTCTTGTGGAATTGGCAAAGTGATATTTGGATGCCCGTAGAGGGCTGTGGTGAAAAAGGAAATATCCTCAGATGAAATCTGGAAAGAAGCTGTCTGAGAAACTGCTTAGTGTTCTGTTAATTCATCTCACCGAGTTACATCTGTATTTCGTGGATCTCTTTGCTAGCCTTATTTCTGTGGAATCTGAGAACAGATACTTTGGATCCCTTTGGAGACTATACGGCCAAAGGAAATATCCTCCGATAACAAAGAGAAAGAAGCTTTCTGAGAAACCTCCTTGTGTTCTGTGAAATCATCTCATAGAGTTACAGCTTTCCCCTCAAGAAGCCTTTCGCTAAGACAGTTCTTGTGGAATTGGCCAAGTGATATTTGGAAGCCCAAAGAGGGCTCTGGTGAAAAAGGAAATATCCTCAGATGAAATCTGGAAAGAAGCTTTCTGAGAAACTGCTTAGTGTTCTGTTAATTCATCTCACAGAGTTACATCTGTGTTTCTTGGATCTCTTTGCTAGCCTTATTTCTGTGGAATCTGAGAACAGATATTTCGGATCCCTTTGAAGACTATAGGGCCAAAGGAAATATCCTCCGATAACAAAGAAAAAGAAGCTTTCTGAGAAACTACTTTGTGTTCTGTGAAGTCATCTCGCATAGTTACAGCTTTCCCCTGAAGAACCCTTTCGCTAAGACAGTTCCTTTGGAATTGGCCAAGTGATATTTGGAAGCCCAAAGAGGGCTCTGGTGAAAAAGGAAATATTCTCAGATGAAATCTGGAAAGAAGCTTTCTGAGAAACTGCTTAGTGTTCTGTTCATTCATCTCACACAGTTACATCTGTATTTCGTGGCTTTCTTTGCTAGCCTTATTTCTGTGGAATCTGAGTACAGATATTTCGGTTCCCTTTAGAGACTATAGGGCCAACGAAATATCCTCCGATAACAAAGAGAAAGAAGCTTTCTGAGAAACTTCTTTGTGTTCTGTGAAATCATATTACAGAGTTACAGCTTTCCCCTCAAGAAGCCTTTCGCTAAGTCAGTTCTTGTGGAATTGGCAAAGTGATATTTGGAAGCCCATAGAGGGCTACGGTGAAAAAGGAAATATCCTCAGATGAAATCTGGAAAGAAGCTTTCTGAGAAACTGCTTAGTGTTCTCTTAATTCATCTCACAGAGTTACATCTGTATTTCGTAGATCTCTTTGTTAGTCTTTTTCTGGGGAATCTGAGAACAGATATTTCGGATTACTTTGGAGACTATAGGCCCAAAGGAACTAACCTCCGATAATAAAGAGAAAGAAGCTTTCTGAGAAATCTCTTTGTGTTCGGTGAAATCATCTCACAGAGTTAGAGCTTTCCCCTCAAGAAGCCTTTCGCTAAGACAGTTCTTCTGGAATTGGCAAAGTGATATTTGGAAGCCCAAAGAGGGCCATGGTGAAAAAGGAAATATTCTCAGATGAAATCTGAAAAGAAGCTTTCTGAGATACTGCCTAATGTTCTGTTAAATCATCTCACAGAGTTACATCTGTATTTCGTGGATCTCTTTGCTAGCCTTATTTCTGTGGAATCAGAGAACAGATATTTCGGATCCCTTTGAAGACTATAGGGCCAAAGGAAATATCCTCCGACAACAAAGAAGCTTTCTGAGAAAATTCTTAGTGTTCTGTGAAATCATCTCACAGAGTTACAGCTTTCCCCTCAAAAACCTTTCGCTAAGACAGTTCTTGTGGAAATGGCAAAGTGATATTTGGAAGCCCATAGATGTCTACGGTGAAAAAGGAAATATCCTCAGATGAAATCTGGAAAGAAGCTTTCTGAGAAACTGCTTAGTGTTCTGTTAATTCAACTCACAGAGTTACATCTGTATTTCCTAGATCTCCTTGCTAGCCTTATTTCTGTGGAATATGAGAACAGATATTTCGAATCCCTTTGGAGACTATAGGGCCAAAGGAAATATCCTACGATAAAAAAGAGAAAGAAGCTTTCTGAGAAACTTCTTTGAGTTCTGTGAAATCATCTCACAGAGTTACAGCTTTCCCCTCAAGAAGACTTTCGCTAAGACAGTTCTTGTGGGATTTGCAAATTGATATTTGGAAGCCCATAGAGGGCTACGGTGAAAAAAGGAAATATCCTCAGATGAAATCTGGAAAGAAGCTTTCTGAGAAACTGCTTAGTGTTCTGTTAATTCATCTCACAGGGTTACATCTGTATTTCGTGGATCTCTTTGCTAGCCTTATATCTGTGGAATCTGAGAACAGATATTTGGGATCCCTTTGAAGACTATAGGCCCAAATTAAATATCCTCAGATAACAAAGAGAAAGAAGCTTTCTGAGAAACTACTTTGTGTTCTGTGAAATCATCTCACAGAATTACAGCTTTCCCCCAAGAAGCCTTTCGCTAAGACAGTTCTTGTCGAATATGTAAAGTGATATTTGGAATCCCATGGAGGGCTAAGGTGAAAAAGGAAATATCCTCAGATGAAATCTGGAAAGAAGAATTTGAGAAACTCCTTAGGGTTCTGTTAAATCATCTCACAGAGTTACATCTTTATTTCGTGGATCTATTTGCTAGCCTTATTTCTGTGGAATCTGAGAACATATATTTCGGATCCCTTTGAAGAAAATAGGGCCAAAGGAAATATCCTACGATAAAAAAGAGAAAGAAGCTTTCTAAGAATCTTCTTTGTGTTCTGTGAAATCATCTCACAGAGTTACAGCTTTCCCCTCAAGAAGCCTTTCGCTAAGACAGTTCTTGTGGAATTGGCAATGTGATATTTGGAAGCCCCTTGAGGGCTATGGTGAAAAAGGAAATATCCTCAGATGAAATCTGGAAAGAAACTTTCTGAGAAACTACTTTGTGTTCTGTTAATTCATCTCACACAGCTACATCTGTATTTCATGGATCTCTTTGCTAGCCTTATTTCTGAGGAATCTGAGAACAGATATTTCAGATCCCTTTAGAGATTATAGGGCCAAAGGAAATATCCTCCGATAACAAAGAGAAAGAAGCTTTCTGAGAAACCTCTTTGTGTTCTGTGAAATCATCTCACAGAGTTACAGCTTTCCCCTCAAAAACCTTTCGCTAAGACAGTTCTTGAGGAATTGGCAAAGTGATATTTGGAAGCCCATAGAGGACTATGGTGAAAAAGGAAATATCCTCAGATGAAATCTGGAAAGAAGCTTTCTGAGAAACTGCTTGGTGTTCTGTTAATTCATCACACAGAGTTACATCTGTGTTTCCTGGTTCTCTTTGCTAGCCTTCTTTCTGTGGAATCTGAGAACAGATATTTCGGATCCCTTTGAAGACTATAGGGCCAAAGGAAATATCCTCCGATAAGAAAGAAGCTTTCTGAGAAACTTCTTTGTGTTCTGTGAAATCATCTCGCATAGTTACATCTTTCCCCTGAAGAAGCCTTTCGCTAAGACAGTTCTTGTGGAATTGGCCAAGTGATACTTGGAAGCCCATAGAGGGCTATGGTGAAAAAGGAAATATCCTCAGATGAAATCTGGAAAGAAGGTTTCTGAGAACCTGCTTAGTGTTCTGTTAATTCATCTCACAGAGTTACATCTGTATTTCGTGGATCTCTTTGCTAGCCTTATTTCTGTGGAATATGAGAACAGATATTTCGGATCCATTTGGAGACTATAGGGCCAAAGGAAATATCCTCCGATAACAAAGACAAAGAAGCTTTCAGAGAAACTTCTTTGTGTTCTGTGAAATCATCTCACAGAGTTACAGCTTTCCCCTCAAGAAGCCTTTCGCTAAGACAGTTCATGTGGAACTGGCAAAGAGATATTTGGAAGACCATAGAGGGCTATGGTGAAAAAGGAAATATCCTCAGATGAAATCTGGAAAGAAGCTTTCTGAGATACTGCTTAGTGTTCTCTTAATTCATCTCACAGAGTTGCATCTGTATTTCGAGGATCTCTTTGCTAGTCTTGTTTCTGGGGAATCTGAGTACAGACATTTCGGATCCCTTTGGAGACTATAGGACCAAAGGAACTATCCTCCGATAACAAAGAGAAAGAAGCTTTCTGAGAAACTTCTTTGTGTTCTGTGAAATCATCTCACAGAGGTACAACTTTCCCCTCAAGAAGCCTTTCTCTAAGACAGTTCTTGTGGAATTGGCAAAGTCATATTTGGAAGCACATAGAGGGCTATGGTGAAAAAGGACATATCCTCAGATGAAATCTGGAAAGAACCGTTCTGACATACTGCCTAATGTTCTCTTAATTCATCTCACAGAGTTACATCTGTATTTCGTGGATCTCTTTGCTAGCCTTATTTCTGTGGAATCTGACAACAGATATTTCGGATCCCTTTGAAGACTATAGGGCCAAAGGAAATATCCTCTGATAACAAAGAAAAAGATGCTTTCTGAGAAACTTCTTTGTGTTCTGTGAAATCATCTAACAGAGTTACAGCTTTCCCCTTAAAAACCTTTCGCTAAGACAGTTCTTGTGGAATGGGCAAAGTGATATTTGGAAGCCCATAGAGGGCTACGGTGAAAAAGGAAATATCCTCAGATGAAATCTGGAAAGAAGCTTTCTGAGAAACTGCTTAGGGTTCTGTTAATTCATCTCACAGAGTTACATCTGTATTTCCTGGATCTCTTTCCTAGCCTTATTTCTGTGGAATCAGAAAACAGATATTTCGGATCCATTTGAAGCCTATAGGGCCAAAGGAAATATCCTCCGATAACAAAGAAGCTTTCTGAGAAACTGCTTTGTGTTCTGTGAAATCATCTCACAGAGTTACAGCTTTCCCCTCAAGAAGCCTTTCGGTAAGACAGTTCTTGTGGAATTGTGAAAGTCATATTTGGAAGCCCATTGAGGGCTATGGTGAAAAAGGAAATATCCTCAGAAAATCTGGAAAGAAGCTTTCTGAGATACTGCTTAGTGTTCTCTTAATTCATCTCACAGAGTTGCATCTGTATTTCGTGGATCTCTTTTCTAGTCTTCTTTCTGGGGAATCTGAGAACAGATATTTCGGATCCCTTTGTAGACTATAGGCCCAGAGGAACTATCCTCCGATGACAAAGAGAAAGAAGCTTTCTGAGAAACCTCTTTGTGTTCTGTGAAATCATCTCACAGAGTTACAGCTTTCCCCACAAGAAGACTTTCGCTAAGACAGTTCCTGTGTAATTGGCAAAGTGATATTTGGAAGCCCATAGAGGTCTATGGTGAAAAAGGAAATATCCTCAGATGAAATCTGGAAAGAAGCTTTCTGAGAAACTGCTTAGTGTTCTGTTAATTCATCTCACAGAGTTACATCTGTATTTCGTGGATCTGTTTGCTAGCCTTATTTGTCTGGAATCTGAGGACAGATATTTCGGATCCCTTTGGAGACTATAGGGCCAAAGGAAATATCCTCGATAACAAAGAGAAAGAATTTTTCTGAGAAACTTCTTTGTGTTCTGCGAAATCATCTCACAGAGTTACAGCTTTCCCCTCAGGAAGCCTTTCGCTAAGACAGTTCTTCTGGAATTGGCCAAGTGATATTTGGAAGCCCAAAGAGGGCTATGGTGAAAAAGGAAATATCCTCAGATGAAATCTGGAAAGAAGCTTTCTGAGATACTGCCAAAGTTCTGTTAATTCATCTCACAGAGTTACATCTGTATTTCGTGGATCTCTTTGCTAGCCTTATTTCTGTGGAATCAAAGAACGGATATTTCGGATCCCTTTGAAGAATATAGGGCAAAAGGAAATATCCTCCGATAACAAAGAGAAAGAAGTTTTCTGAGAAACTTCTTTGTGTTCTGTGAAATCATCTCACAGAGTTACAGCTTTCCCCTCAAGAAGCCTTTCGTTAAGACCGTTCTTGTGGAATTGGCAAAGTGATATTTGGAAGCCCATAGAGGGCTACGGTGAAAAAGGAAATATCCTCAGATGAAATCTGGAAAGAAGCTTTCTGAGAAACTGCTTAGTGTTCTGTTAATTCATCTCACAGAGTTACATATGTATTTCGTGAATCTCTTTGCTAGCCTTTTGTCTGCGCAATCTGATAACAAATATTTCGCATCCCTTTGAAGACTATACGACCAAAGGAAATATCCTCTGATAATAAAGAGAAAGAAGTTTTCTGAGAAACTTCTTTGTGTTCTGTGAAATCATCTCACAGAGTTACAGCTTTCCCCTCAAGAAGCCTTTCGTTAAGACCGTTCTTGTGGAATTGGCAAAGTGATATTTGGAAGCCCATAGAGGGGTATGGTGAAAAAGGAAATATCCTCAGATGAAATCTGGAAAGAAGCTTTCTGAGAAACTGCTTAGTGTTCTGTTAACTCATCTCACAGAGTTACATCTTTATTTTGTAGATCTCTTTCCGAGCCTTATTTCTGTGGTATCTGAGAACAGATATTTCGGATCCATTTGGAGACTCTAGGGCCAAAGGAAATATCCTCCGATAATAAAGAGAAAGAAGCTTTCTGAGAAACTTCTTTGTGTTCTGTGAAATCATCTCACAGAGTTACAGCTTTCCCCTCAAGAAGCCTTTCGTTAAGACAGTTCTTGTGAAATTGGCAAAGTGATATTTGGAAGCCCATAGAGGGCTACGGTGAAAAAGGAAATATCCTAGGATGAAATCTGGAAAGAAGCAGTCTGAGAAACTGCTTAGTGTTCTCTTAATTCATCTCACAGGTTACATCTGTATTTCGTGGATCTCTTTGCTCGCCTTATTTCTGTGGAATCTGAGAACAGATATTTCGGATCCCTTTGGAGACTATAGGGCCAAAGGAAATATCCTACGATAAAAAAGAGAAAGAAGCTTTCTGAGAAACTTCTTTGTGTTCTGTGAAATCATCTCACAGAGTTACAGCTTTCCCCACAAGAAGCCTTTCGCTAAGACAGTTCCTGTGGAATTGGCAAAGTGATATTTGGAAGCCCATAGAGGGCTAAGGTGAGAAAGGAAATATCCTCAGATGAAATCTGGAAAGAAGCTTTCTGAGAAACTGCTTAGTGTTCGGTTAATTCATCTCACAGAGTTACATCTGTATTTCGTAGATCTCTTTGCTAGTCTTCTTTCTGGGGAATCTGAGAACAGATATTTCGGATTACTTTGGAGACTATAGGCCCAAAGGAACTAACCTCCGATAACAAAGAGAAAGAAGCTTTCTGAGAAACCTCTTTGTGTTCTGTGAAATCATCTCACAGAGTTACAGCTTTCCCCTCAAGAAGCCTTTGTCTAAGACAGTTCTTGTGGAATTGGCAAAGTTATATTTGGAAGCCCATAGAGGGCTACGGTGAAAAAGGAAATATCCTCAGATGAAATCTGGAAAGAAGATTTCTGAGAAACTGCTTAGTGTTCTGTTAATTCATCTCACAGAGTTACATATGTATTTCGTGGATCTCTTTGCTAGCCTTATTTCTGTGGATTCTGAGAACAGATATTTCGGATCCATTTGGAGACTATAGGGCCAAAGGAAATATCCTCCGATAACAAAGACAAATAAGCTTTCAGAGAAACTTCTTTGTGTTCTGTGAAAACATCTCACAGAGTTACAGCTCTCCCCTCAAGAAGCCTTTCGCTAAGACAGTTCTTGTGGAATTGGCAAAGTGATATTTTGAAGCCCATAGAGGGCTATGGTGAAAAGGAAATATCCTCAGATGAAATCTGGAAAGAAGCTTTCTGAGATACTGCTTAGTGTTCTCTTAATTCGTCTCACAGAGTTGCATCTGTATTTCGTGGATCTCTTTGCTAGTCTTCTTTCTGGGGAATCTGAGAACAGATATTTCGGATCCCTTTGGAGACTATAGGCCCAAAGGAAACATCCTCCGATAACAAAGAGAAAGAAGCTTTCTGAGAAACTTCTTTGTGTTCTGTAAAATCATCTCACAGAGGTACAACTTTCCCCTCAAGAAGCCTTTCTCTACGACAGTTCTTGTGGAATTGGCAAAGTGATATTTTGAAGCCCATGGTGGGCTATGGTGAAAAGGAAATATCCTCAGATGAAATCTGGAAAGAAGCTTTCTGAGATACTGCTTAGTGTTCTCTTAATTCGTCTCACAGAGTTGCATCTGTATTTCGTGGATCTCTTTGCTAGCCTTATTTCTGTGGAATGAGAGAACAGATATTTCGGATCCCTTTGAAGACTATAGGGCCAAAGGAAATATCCTCCGACAACAAAGAAGCTTTCTGAGAAACTTCTTTGTGTTCTGTGAAATCATCTCACAGAGTTACAGCTTTCCCCTCAAGAAGCCTTTGTCTAAGACAGTTCTTGTGGAATTGGCAAAGTTATATTTGGAAGCCCATAGAGGGCTACGGTGAAAAATAAATATCCTCAGATGAAATCTGGAAAGAAGCTTTCTGAGAAACTGCTTAGTGTTCTGTTAATTCATCTCATAGAATTACATCTGTATTTCGTGGATCTCCTTGCTCGCCTTATTTCTGTGGAATCTGAGAACAGATATTTCGGATCCCTTTGGAGACTATAGGGCCAAAGGAAATATCCTCCGATAACAAAGAGAAAGAAGCTTTCTGAGAAACTTCTTTGTGTTCTGTGAAATCATCTCACAGAGTTACAGCTTTCCCCACAAGAAGCCTTTCGCTAAGACAGTTCCTGTGTAATTGGCAAAGTGATATTTGGAAGCCCATAGAGGGCTAAGGTGAGAAAGGAAATATCCTCAGATGAAATCTGGAAAGAAGCTTTCTGAGAAACTGCTTAGTGTTCTGTTAATTCATCTCACAGAGTTACATCTGTATTTCGTAGATCTCTTTGCTAGTCTTCTTTCGGGGGAATCTGAGAACAGATCTTTCGGATTACTTTGGAGACTATATGCCCAAAGGAACTATCCTCCGATAACAAAGAGAAAGAAGCTTTGTGAGAAAGCTCTTTGTGTTCTGTGAAATCATCTCACAGAGTTACAGCTTTCCCCTCAAGAAGCCTTTCGCTAAGACAGTTCTTGTGGAATTGGCAAAGTGATATTTGGAAGCCCAAAGTGTGCCATGGTGAAAAAGGAAATATTCAAACATGAAATCTGAAAAGAAGCTTTCTGAGATAATGCCTAATGTTCTGTTAATTCATCACACATAGTTACATCTGTATTTCGTGGATCTCTTTGCTAGCCTTATTTCTGTGGAATCGGAGAACAGATATTTCGGATCTTTTTGAACACTATAGGGCCAAAGGAAATATCCTCCGTCAACAAAGAAGCTTTCTGAGAAACTTCTTTGTGTTCTGTGAAATCATCTCACAGAGTTACAGCTTTCCCCTCAAGAAACATTTGGCAAAGAAGGTTCTTGTGGAATTGGCAATGTTATATTTGTAAGCCCACAGAGGGCTACGGTGAAAAAGGAAATATCCTCAGATGAAATCTGGAAAGAAGCTTTCTGAGAAACTGCTTAGTGTTCTGTTAATTCATCTCACAGAGTTACATCTGTATTTCGTGGATCTCTTTGCTAGCCTTATTTCTGTGGATTCTGAGAACAGATATTTCGGATCCCTTTGGAGACTATAGGGCCAAAGGAAATATCCTCCGAAAACAAAGACAAAGAAGCTTTAAGAGAAACTTCTTTGTGTTCTGTGAAATCATCTCACAGAGTTACAGCTTTCCCCTCAAGAAGCCTTTCGCTAAGACAGTTCTTGTGGAATTGGCAAAGTGATATTTGGAAGCCCATAGAGGGCTATGGTGAAAAAGGAAATATCCTCAGATGAAATCTGGAAAGAAGCTTTCTGAGATACTGCTTAGTGTTCTCTTAATTCATCTCACAGAGTTGCATCTGTATTTCGTGGATCTCTTTGCTAGTCTTCTTTCTGGGGAATCTGAGAACAGATATTTCGGATCCCTTTGGAGACTATAGGCCCAAAGGAACTATCCTCCGATAACAAAGAGAAAGAAGCTTTCTGAGAAACTTCTTTGAGTTCTGTGAAATCATCTCACAGAGGTACAACTTTCCCCTCAAGAAGCCTTTCTCTACGACAGTTCTTGTGGAATTGGCAAAGTGATATTTGGAAGCACATAGAGGGCTATGGTGAAAAAGGAAATATCCTCAGATGAAATCTGGAAAGAAGCTTTCTGACATACTGCCTAATGTTCTCTTAATTCATCTCACAGAGTTACATCTGTATTTCGTGGATCTCTTTGCTAGCCTTATTTCTGTGGAATCTGTGAACAGATATTTCGGATCCCTTTGAAGACTATAGGGCCAAAGGAAATATCCTCCGATAACAAAGATAAAGATGTTGTCTGAGAAACTTCTTTGGGTTCTGTGAAATCATCTAACAGAGTTACAGCTTTCCCCTCAAAAACCTTTCGCTAAGACAGTTCTTGTAGAAATAGCAAAGTGATATTTGGAAGCCCATAGAGGGCTATGGTGAAAAAGGAAATATCCTCAGATGAAATCTGGAAAGAAGCTTTCTGAGAAACTGCTTAGGGTTCTGTTAATTCATCTCACAGAGTTACATCTGTATTTCCTGGATCTCTTTGCTAGCCTTATTTCTGTGGAATCTGAGAACAGATATTTCGGATCCATTTGGAGACTATAGGGCCAAAGGAAATATCCTCCGATAACAAAGACAAAGAAGCTTTCAGAGAAACTTCTTTGTGTTCTGTGAAATCATCTCACAGAGTTACAGCTTTCCCCTCAAGAAGCCTGTCGCTAAGAGAGTTCTTGTGGAATTGGCAAAGTCATATTTGGAAGACCATAGAGGGCTATGGTGAAAAAGGTAATATCCTCAGATGAAATCTGGAAAGAAGCTTTCTGAGAATCTGCTTAGTGTTCTCTTAATTCATCTCACAGAGTTTCATCTGTATTTCGTGGATCTCTTTGCCAGTCTTCTTTCTGGGGAATCTGAGAACAGATATTTCGGATCCCTTTGTAGACTATAGGCCCTGAGGAACTGTCCTCCGATAACAAAGGGAAAGAAGCATTCTGAGGAACCTCTTTGTGTTCTGTGAAATCATCTCACAGAGGTACAGCTTTCTCCTCAAGAAGCCTTTCGCTACGACAGTTCTTGTGGAATTCGCAAAGTGATGTTTGGAAGCCCATGAAGGCCTATGGTGAAAAAGGAAATATCCCAGATGAAATCTGGAAAGAAGCTTCCTGAGATACTGCCTAATGTTCTGTTAATTCATCTCACAGAGTTACATCTGTATTTCGTGAATCTCTTTGCTAGCCTTATTTCTGTGGAATCTGAGAACAGATATTTCGGATCCCTTTGAAGACTATAGGGCCAAAAGAAATATCCTCCGATAAAAAAGAGAAAGAAGCTTTCTGAGAAACTTCTTTGTGTTCTGTGAAATCGTCTCACAGAGTTACAGCTTTCCCCAGAAGAATCCTTTCGCTAAGACAGTTCCTGTGGAATTGGCAAAGTGATATTTGGAAGCCCATAGAGGGCTAAGGTGAAAAAGGAAATATCCTCAGATGAAATCTGGAAAGAAGCATTCTGAGAAACTGCTTAGTGTTCTGTTAATTCATCTCACAGAGTTACATCTGTATTTCGTAGATCTCTTTGCTAGTCTTCTTTCGGGGGAATCTGAGAACAGATATTTCGGATTACTTTGGAGACTATAGGCCCAAAGGAACTATCCTCCGATAACAAAGAGAAAGAAGCTTTCTGAGAAACCTCTTTGTGTTCTGTGAAATCATCTCACAGAGTTACAGCTTTCCCCTCAAGAAGCCTTTCGCTAAGACAGTTCTTCTGGAATTGGCAAAGTGATATTTGGAAGCCCAAAGAGGGCCATGGTGAAAAAGGAAATAATCTCAGATGAAATCTGAAAAGAATCTTTCTGAGATACTGCCTTATGTTCTGTTAATTCATCTCACAGAGTTACATCTGTATTTCGTGGATTTCTTTGCTAGCCTTATTTCTGTGGAATCAGAGAACAGATATTTCGGATCGCTTTGGAGACTATAGGGCCAAAGGAAATATTCTCCTACAACAAAGAAGCTTTCTGAGAAACTGCTTAGTGTTCTCTTATTTCATCTCACAGAGTTACATCTGTATTTCGTGGATCTCTTTGCTCGCCTTATTTCTGTGGAATCTGAGAACAGATATTTCGGATCCCTTTGGAGACTATAGGGCCAAAGGAAATATCCTACGATAAAAAAGAGAAAGAAGCTTTCTGAGAAACTTCTTTGTGTTCTGTGAAATCATCTCACAGAGTTACAGCTTTCCCCACAAGAAGCCTTTCGCTAAGACAGTTCCTGTGGAATTGGCAAAGTGATATTTGGAAGCCCATAGAGGGCTAAGGTGAGAAAGGAAATATCCTCAGATGAAATCTGGAAAGAAGCTTTCTGAGAAACTGCTTAGTGTTCGGTTAATTCATCTCACAGAGTTACATCTGTATTTCGTAGATCTCTTTGCTAGTCTTCTTTCTGGGGAATCTGAGAACAGATATTTCGGATTACTTTGGAGACTATAGGCCCAAAGGAACTAACCTCCGATAACAAAGAGAAAGAAGCTTTCTGAGAAACCTCTTTGTGTTCTGTGAAATCATCTCACAGAGTTACAGCTTTCCCCTCAAGAAGCCTTTGTCTAAGACAGTTCTTGTGGAATTGGCAAAGTTATATTTGGAAGCCCATAGAGGGCTACGGTGAAAAAGGAAATATCCTCAGATGAAATCTGGAAAGAAGATTTCTGAGAAACTGCTTAGTGTTCTGTTAATTCATCTCACAGAGTTACATATGTATTTCGTGGATCTCTTTGCTAGCCTTATTTCTGTGGATTCTGAGAACAGATATTTCGGATCCATTTGGAGACTATAGGGCCAAAGGAAATATCCTCCGATAACAAAGACAAAGAAGCTTTCAGAGAAACTTCTTTGTGTTCTGTGAAAACATCTCACAGAGTTACAGCTCTCCCCTCAAGAAGCCTTTCGCTAAGACAGTTCTTGTGGAATTGGCAAAGTGATATTTTGAAGCCCATAGAGGGCTATGGTGAAAAGGAAATATCCTCAGATGAAATCTGGAAAGAAGCTTTCTGAGATACTGCTTAGTGTTCTCTTAATTCGTCTCACAGAGTTGCATCTGTATTTCGTGGATCTCTTTGCTAGTCTTCTTTCTGGGGAATCTGAGAACAGATATTTCGGATCCCTTTGGAGACTATAGGCCCAAAGGAAATATCCTCCGATAACAAAGAGAAAGAAGCTTTCTGAGAAACTTCTTTGTGTTCTGTGAAATCATCTCACAGAGGTACAACTTTCCCCTCAAGAAGCCTTTCTCTACGACAGTTCTTGTGGAATTGGCAAAGTGATATTTTGAAGCCCATGGAGGGCTATGGTGAAAAGGAAATATCCTCAGATGAAATCTGGAAAGAAGCTTTCTGAGATACTGCTTAGTGTTCTCTTAATTCGTCTCACAGAGTTGCATCTGTATTTCGTGGATCTCTTTGCTAGCCTTATTTCTGTGGAATGAGAGAACAGATATTTCGGATCCCTTTGAAGACTATAGGGCCAAAGGAAATATCCTCCGACAACAAAGAAGCTTTCTGAGAAACTTCTTTGTGTTCTGTGAAATCATCTCACAGAGTTACAGCTTTCCCCTCAAGAAGCCTTTGTCTAAGACAGTTCTTGTGGAATTGGCAAAGTTATATTTGGAAGCCCATAGAGGGCTACGGTGAAAAATAAATATCCTCAGATGAAATCTGGAAAGAAGCTTTCTGAGAAACTGCTTAGTGTTCTGTTAATTCATCTCATAGAATTACATCTGTATTTCGTGGATCTCCTTTCTCGCCTTATTTCTGTGGAATCTGAGAACAGATATTTCGGATCCCTTTGGAGACTATAGGGCCAAAGGAAATATCCTCCGATAACAAAGAGAAAGAAGCTTTCTGAGAAACTTCTTTGTGTTCTGTGAAATCATCTCACAGAGTTACAGCTTTCCCCACAAGAAGCCTTTCGCTAAGACAGTTCCTGTGTAATTGGCAAAGTGATATTTGGAAGCCCATAGAGGGCTAAGGTGAGAAAGGAAATATCCTCAGATGAAATCTGGAAAGAAGCTTTCTGAGAAACTGCTTAGTGTTCTGTTAATTCATCTCACAGAGTTACATCTGTATTTCGTAGATCTCTTTGCTAGTCTTCTTTCTGGGGAATCTGAGAACAGATATTTCGGATTACTTTGGAGACTATATGCCCAAAGGAACTATCCTCCGATAACAAAGAGAAAGAAGCTTTGTGAGAAAGCTCTTTGTGTTCTGTGAAATCATCTCACAGAGTTACAGCTTTCCCCTCAAGAAGCCTTTCGCTAAGACAGTTCTTGTGGAATTGGCAAAGTGATATTTGGAAGCCCAAAGTGTGCCATGGTGAAAAAGGAAATATTCAAACATGAAATCTGAAAAGAAGCTTTCTGAGATAATGCCTAATGTTCTGTTAATTCATCACACATAGTTACATCTGTATTTCGTGGATCTCTTTGCTAGCCTTATTTCTGTGGAATCGGAGAACAGATATTTCGGATCTTTTTGAACACTATAGGGCCAAAGGAAATATCCTCCGTCAACAAAGAAGCTTTCTGAGAAACTTCTTTGTGTTCTGTGAAATCATCTCACAGAGTTACAGCTTTCCCCTCAAGAAACATTTGGCAAAGAAGGTTCTTGTGGAATTGGCAATGTTATATTTGTAAGCCCACAGAGGGCTACGGTGAAAAAGGAAATATCCTCAGATGAAATCTGGAAAGAAGCTTTCTGAGAAACTGCTTAGTGTTCTGTTAATTCATCTCACAGAGTTACATCTGTATTTCGTGGATCTCTTTGCTAGCCTTATTTCTGTGGATTCTGAGAACAGATATTTCGGATCCCTTTGGAGACTATAGGGCCAAAGGAAATATCCTCCGAAAACAAAGACAAAGAAGCTTTAAGAGAAACTTCTTTGTGTTCTGTGAAATCATCTCACAGAGTTACAGCTTTCCCCTCAAGAAGCCTTTCGCTAAGACAGTTCTTGTGGAATTGGCAAAGTGATATTTGGAAGCCCATAGAGGGCTATGGTGAAAAAGGAAATATCCTCAGATGAAATCTGGAAAGAAGCTTTCTGAGATACTGCTTAGTGTTCTCTTAATTCATCTCACAGAGTTGCATCTGTATTTCGTGGATCTCTTTGCTAGTCTTCTTTCTGGGGAATCTGAGAACAGATATTTCGGATCCCTTTGGAGACTATAGGCCCAAAGGAACTATCCTCCGATAACAAAGAGAAAGAAGCTTTCTGAGAAACTTCTTTGTGTTCTGTGAAATCATCTCACAGAGGTACAACTTTCCCCTCAAGAAGCCTTTCTCTACGACAGTTCTTGTGGAATTGGCAAAGTGATATTTGGAAGCACATAGAGGGCTATGGTGAAAAAGGAAATATCCTCAGATGAAACCTGGAAAGAAGCTTTCTGACATATGCCTAATGTTCTCTTAATTCATCTCACAGAGTTACATCTGTATTTCGTGGATCTCTTTGCTAGCCTTATTTCTGTGGAATCTGTGAACAGATATTTCGGATCCCTTTGAAGACTATAGGGCCAAAGGAAATATCCTCCGATAACAAAGATAAAGATGTTGTCTGAGAAACTTCTTTGGGTTCTGTGAAATCATCTAACAGAGTTACAGCTTTCCCCTCAAAAACCTTTCGCTAAGACAGTTCTTGTAGAAATAGCAAAGTGATATTTGGAAGCCCATAGAGGGCTATGGTGAAAAAGGAAATATCCTCAGATGAAATCTGGAAAGAAGCTTTCTGAGAAACTGCTTAGGGTTCTGTTAATTCATCTCACAGAGTTACATCTGTATTTCCTGGATCTCTTTGCTAGCCTTATTTCTGTGGAATCTGAGAACAGATATTTCGGATCCATTTGGAGACTATAGGGCCAAAGGAAATATCCTCCGATAACAAAGACAAAGAAGCTTTCAGAGAAACTTCTTTGTGTTCTGTGAAATCATCTCACAGAGTTACAGCTTTCCCCTCAAGAAGCCTGTCGCTAAGAGAGTTCTTGTGGAATTGGCAAAGTCATATTTGGAAGACCATAGAGGGCTATGGTGAAAAAGGTAATATCCTCAGATGAAATCTGGAAAGAAGCTTTCTGAGAATCTGCTTAGTGTTCTCTTAATTCATCTCACAGAGTTTCATCTGTATTTCGTGGATCTCTTTGCCAGTCTTCTTTCTGGGGAATCTGAGAACAGATATTTCGGATCCCTTTGTAGACTATAGGCCCTGAGGAACTGTCCTCCGATAACAAAGGGAAAGAAGCTTTCTGAGGAACCTCTTTGTGTTCTGTGAAATCATCTCACAGAGGTACAGCTTTTTCCTCAAGAAGCCTTTCGCTACGACAGTTCTTGTGGAATTCGCAAAGTGATATTTGGAAGCCCATAAAGGCCTATGGTGAAAAAGGAAATATCCCAGATGAAATCTGGAAAGAAGCTTCCTGAGATACTGCCTAATGTTCTGTTAATTCATCTCACAGAGTTACATCTGTATTTCGTGAATCTCTTTGCTAGCCTTATTTCTGTGGAATCTGAGAACAGATATTTCGGATCCCTTTGAAGACTATAGGGCCAAAAGAAATATCCTCCGATAAAAAAGAGAAAGAAGCTTTCTGAGAAACTTCTTTGTGTTCTGTGAAATCGTCTCACAGAGTTACAGCTTTCCCCAGAAGAATCCTTTCGCTAAGACAGTTCCTGTGGAATTGGCAAAGTGATATTTGGAAGCCCATAGAGGGCTAAGGTGAAAAAGGAAATATCCTCAGATGAAATCTGGAAAGAAGCATTCTGAGAAACTGCTTAGTGTTCTGTTAATTCATCTCACAGAGTTACATCTGTATTTCGTAGATCTCTTTGCTAGTCTTCTTTCGGGGGAATCTGAGAACAGATATTTCGGATTACTTTGGAGACTATAGGCCCAAAGGAACTATCCTCCGATAACAAAGAGAAAGAAGCTTTCTGAGAAACCTCTTTGTGTTCTGTGAAATCATCTCACAGAGTTACAGCTTTCCCCTCAAGAAGCCTTTCGCTAAGACAGTTCTTCTGGAATTGGCAAAGTGATATTTGGAAGCCCAAAGAGGGCCATGGTGAAAAAGGAAATAATCTCAGATGAAATCTGAAAAGAATCTTTCTGAGATACTGCCTTATGTTCTGTTAATTCATCTCACAGAGTTACATCTGTATTTCGTGGATTTCTTTGCTAGCCTTATTTCTGTGGAATCAGAGAACAGATATTTCGGATCCCTTTAAAGACTATAGGGCCAAAGGAAATATTCTCCTACAACAAAGAAGCTTTCTGAGAAACTGCTTAGTGTTCTCTTATTTCATCTCACAGAGTTACATCTGTATTTCGTGGATCTCTTTGCTCGCCTTATTTCTGTGGAATCTGAGAACAGATATTTCGGATCCATTTGGAGACTATAGGGCGAAAGGAAATATCCTCCGATAACAAAGACAAAGAAGCTTTCAGAGAAACTTCTTTGTGTTCTGTGAAATCATCTCACAGAGTTACAGCTTTCCCCTCAAGAAGCCTTTCGCTAAGACAGTTCTTGTGGAATTGGCAAAGTGATATTTGGAAGCCCATAGAGGGCTATGGTGAAAAAGGAAATATCCTCAGATGAAATCTGGAAAGAAGCTTTCTGAGATACTGCTTAGTGTTCTCTTAATTCATCTTACAGAGTTGCAACTGTATTTCGTGGATCTCTTTGCTAGTCTTCTTTCTGGGGAATCTGAGAACAGATATTTCGGATCCCTTTGGAGACTATAGGCCCAAAGGAACTATCCTCCGATAACAAAGAGAAAGAAGTTTTCTGAGAAACTTCTTTGTGTTCTGTGAAATCATCTCACAGAGGTACAACTTTACCCTCAAGAAGCCTTTCTCTACGACAGTTCTTGTGGAATTGGCAAAGTGATATTTGGAAGCACATAGAGGGCTATGGTGAAAAAGGAAATATCCTCAGATGAAATCTGGAAAGAAGCTTTCTGACATACTGCCTAATGTTCTCTTAATTCATCTCACAGAGTTACATCTGAATTTCGTGGATCTCTTTGCTAGCCTTATTTCTGAGGAATCTGAGAACAGATATTTCGGATCCCTTTGAAGACCATAGGGCCAAAGGAAATATCCTCCGATAACAAAGAGAAAGATGCATTCTGAGAATCTTCTTTGTGTTCTGTGAAATCATCTAACAGAGTTACAGCTTTCCCTTCAGGAAGCCTTTCGCTAAGACAGTTCTAGTGGAATTGGCAATGTGATATTTCGAAGCCCATAGAGAGCTGTGGTGAAAAAGGAAATATCCTCAGATGAAATCTGGAAAGAAGCTTTCTGAGAAACTGCTTAGTGTTCTGTTAAATTATCTCACAGAGTTACATCTGTATTTCGTGGATCTCTTTGCTCACCTTATTTCTGTGGAATCTGAGAACATATATTTCGGATCCCTTTGAAGAAAATACGACCAAAGGAAATATCCTCCGTTAACAAAGAGAAAGAAGCTTTCCGAGAAACTTCTTTGTGTTCTGTGAAATCATCTCACAGAGTTATAGCTTTCCGCTCAAGAAGCCTTTCGCTAAGACAGTTCTTGTGGAATTGGAAAAGTCATATTTGGAAGCCCATAGAGGGCTACGGTGAAAAAGGAAATATCCTCAGATGAAATCTGGAAAGAAGATTTCTGAGAAACTGCTTAGTGTTCTGTTAATTCATCTCACAGAGTTACATATGTATTTCGTGGATCTCTTTGCTAGCCTTATTTCTGTGGATTCTGAGAACAGATATTTCGGATCCATTTGGAGACTATAGGGCCAAAGGAAATATCCTCCGATAACAAAGACAAAGAATCTTTCAGAGAAACTTCTTTGTGTTCTGTGAAAACATCTCACAGAGTTACAGCTCTCCCCTCAAGAAGCCTTTCGCTAAGACAGTTCTTGTGGAATTGGCAAAGTGATATTTTGAAGCCCATAGAGGGCTATGGTGAAAAGGAAATATCCTCAGATGAAATCTGGAAAGAAGCTTTCTGAGATACTGCTTAGTGTTCTCTTAATTCGTCTCACAGAGTTGCATCTGTATTTCGTGGATCTCTTTGCTAGTCTTCTTTCTGGGGAATCTGAGAACAGATATTTCGGATCCCTTTGGAGACTATAGGCCCAAAGGAAATATCCTCCGATAACAAAGAGAAAGAAGCTTTCTGAGAAACTTCTTTGTGTTCTGTGAAATCATCTCACAGAGGTACAACTTTCCCCTCAAGAAGCCTTTCTCTACGACAGTTCTTGTGGAATTGGCAAAGTGATATTTTGAAGCCCATGGAGGGCTATGGTGAAAAGGAAATATCCTCAGATGAAATCTGGAAAGAAGCTTTCTGAGATACTGCTTAGTGTTCTCTTAATTCGTCTCACAGAGTTGCATCTGTATTTCGTGGATCTCTTTGCTAGCCTTATTTCTGTGGAATGAGAGAACAGATATTTCGGATCCCTTTGAAGACTATAGGGCCAAAGGAAATATCCTCCGACAACAAAGAAGCTTTCTGAGAAACTTCTTTGTGTTCTGTGAAATCATCTCACAGAGTTACAGCTTTCCCCTCAAGAAGCCTTTGTCTAAGACAGTTCTTGTGGAATTGGCAAAGTTATATTTGGAAGCCCATAGAGGGCTACGGTGAAAAATAAATATCCTCAGATGAAATCTGGAAAGAAGCTTTCTGAGAAACTGCTTAGTGTTCTGTTAATTCATCTCATAGAATTACATCTGTATTTCGTGGATCTCCTTTCTCGCCTTATTTCTGTGGAATCTGAGAACAGATATTTCGGATCCCTTTGGAGACTATAGGGCCAAAGGAAATATCCTCCGATAACAAAGAGAAAGAAGCTTTCTGAGAAACTTCTTTGTGTTCTGTGAAATCATCTCACAGAGTTACAGCTTTCCCCACAAGAAGCCTTTCGCTAAGACAGTTCCTGTGTAATTGGCAAAGTGATATTTGGAAGCCCATAGAGGGCTAAGGTGAGAAAGGAAATATCCTCAGATGAAATCTGGAAAGAAGCTTTCTGAGAAACTGCTTAGTGTTCTGTTAATTCATCTCACAGAGTTACATCTGTATTTCGTAGATCTCTTTGCTAGTCTTCTTTCTGGGGAATCTGAGAACAGATATTTCGGATTACTTTGGAGACTATATGCCCAAAGGAACTATCCTCCGATAACAAAGAGAAAGAAGCTTTGTGAGAAAGCTCTTTGTGTTCTGTGAAATCATCTCACAGAGTTACAGCTTTCCCCTCAAGAAGCCTTTCGCTAAGACAGTTCTTGTGGAATTGGCAAAGTGATATTTGGAAGCCCAAAGTGTGCCATGGTGAAAAAGGAAATATTCAAACATGAAATCTGAAAAGAAGCTTTCTGAGATAATGCCTAATGTTCTGTTAATTCATCACACATAGTTACATCTGTATTTCGTGGATCTCTTTGCTAGCCTTATTTCTGTGGAATCGGAGAACAGATATTTCGGATCTTTTTGAACACTATAGGGCCAAAGGAAATATCCTCCGTCAACAAAGAAGCTTTCTGAGAAACTTCTTTGTGTTCTGTGAAATCATCTCACAGAGTTACAGCTTTCCCCTCAAGAAACATTTGGCAAAGAAGGTTCTTGTGGAATTGGCAATGTTATATTTGTAAGCCCACAGAGGGCTACGGTGAAAAAGGAAATATCCTCAGATGAAATCTGGAAAGAAGCTTTCTGAGAAACTGCTTAGTGTTCTGTTAATTCATCTCACAGAGTTACATCTGTATTTCGTGGATCTCTTTGCTAGCCTTATTTCTGTGGATTCTGAGAACAGATATTTCGGATCCCTTTGGAGACTATAGGGCCAAAGGAAATATCCTCCGAAAACAAAGACAAAGAAGCTTTAAGAGAAACTTCTTTGTGTTCTGTGAAATCATCTCACAGAGTTACAGCTTTCCCCTCAAGAAGCCTTTCGCTAAGACAGTTCTTGTGGAATTGGCAAAGTGATATTTGGAAGCCCATAGAGGGCTATGGTGAAAAAGGAAATATCCTCAGATGAAATCTGGAAAGAAGCTTTCTGAGATACTGCTTAGTGTTCTCTTAATTCATCTCACAGAGTTGCATCTGTATTTCGTGGATCTCTTTGCTAGTCTTCTTTCTGGGGAATCTGAGAACAGATATTTCGGATCCCTTTGGAGACTATAGGCCCAAAGGAACTATCCTCCGATAACAAAGAGAAAGAAGCTTTCTGAGAAACTTCTTTGTGTTCTGTGAAATCATCTCACAGAGGTACAACTTTCCCCTCAAGAAGCCTTTCTCTACGACAGTTCTTGTGGAATTGGCAAAGTGATATTTGGAAGCACATAGAGGGCTATGGTGAAAAAGGAAATATCCTCAGATGAAACCTGGAAAGAAGCTTTCTGACATATGCCTAATGTTCTCTTAATTCATCTCACAGAGTTACATCTGTATTTCGTGGATCTCTTTGCTAGCCTTATTTCTGTGGAATCTGTGAACAGATATTTCGGATCCCTTTGAAGACTATAGGGCCAAAGGAAATATCCTCCGATAACAAAGATAAAGATGTTGTCTGAGAAACTTCTTTGGGTTCTGTGAAATCATCTAACAGAGTTACAGCTTTCCCCTCAAAAACCTTTCGCTAAGACAGTTCTTGTAGAAATAGCAAAGTGATATTTGGAAGCCCATAGAGGGCTATGGTGAAAAAGGAAATATCCTCAGATGAAATCTGGAAAGAAGCTTTCTGAGAAACTGCTTAGGGTTCTGTTAATTCATCTCACAGAGTTACATCTGTATTTCCTGGATCTCTTTGCTAGCCTTATTTCTGTGGAATCTGAGAACAGATATTTCGGATCCATTTGGAGACTATAGGGCCAAAGGAAATATCCTCCGATAACAAAGACAAAGAAGCTTTCAGAGAAACTTCTTTGTGTTCTGTGAAATCATCTCACAGAGTTACAGCTTTCCCCTCAAGAAGCCTGTCGCTAAGAGAGTTCTTGTGGAATTGGCAAAGTCATATTTGGAAGACCATAGAGGGCTATGGTGAAAAAGGTAATATCCTCAGATGAAATCTGGAAAGAAGCTTTCTGAGAATCTGCTTAGTGTTCTCTTAATTCATCTCACAGAGTTTCATCTGTATTTCGTGGATCTCTTTGCCAGTCTTCTTTCTGGGGAATCTGAGAACAGATATTTCGGATCCCTTTGTAGACTATAGGCCCTGAGGAACTGTCCTCCGATAACAAAGGGAAAGAAGCTTTCTGAGGAACCTCTTTGTGTTCTGTGAAATCATCTCACAGAGGTACAGCTTTTTCCTCAAGAAGCCTTTCGCTACGACAGTTCTTGTGGAATTCGCAAAGTGATATTTGGAAGCCCATAAAGGCCTATGGTGAAAAAGGAAATATCCCAGATGAAATCTGGAAAGAAGCTTCCTGAGATACTGCCTAATGTTCTGTTAATTCATCTCACAGAGTTACATCTGTATTTCGTGAATCTCTTTGCTAGCCTTATTTCTGTGGAATCTGAGAACAGATATTTCGGATCCCTTTGAAGACTATAGGGCCAAAAGAAATATCCTCCGATAAAAAAGAGAAAGAAGCTTTCTGAGAAACTTCTTTGTGTTCTGTGAAATCGTCTCACAGAGTTACAGCTTTCCCCAGAAGAATCCTTTCGCTAAGACAGTTCCTGTGGAATTGGCAAAGTGATATTTGGAAGCCCATAGAGGGCTAAGGTGAAAAAGGAAATATCCTCAGATGAAATCTGGAAAGAAGCATTCTGAGAAACTGCTTAGTGTTCTGTTAATTCATCTCACAGAGTTACATCTGTATTTCGTAGATCTCTTTGCTAGTCTTCTTTCGGGGGAATCTGAGAACAGATATTTCGGATTACTTTGGAGACTATAGGCCCAAAGGAACTATCCTCCGATAACAAAGAGAAAGAAGCTTTCTGAGAAACCTCTTTGTGTTCTGTGAAATCATCTCACAGAGTTACAGCTTTCCCCTCAAGAAGCCTTTCGCTAAGACAGTTCTTCTGGAATTGGCAAAGTGATATTTGGAAGCCCAAAGAGGGCCATGGTGAAAAAGGAAATAATCTCAGATGAAATCTGAAAAGAATCTTTCTGAGATACTGCCTTATGTTCTGTTAATTCATCTCACAGAGTTACATCTGTATTTCGTGGATTTCTTTGCTAGCCTTATTTCTGTGGAATCAGAGAACAGATATTTCGGATCCCTTTAAAGACTATAGGGCCAAAGGAAATATTCTCCTACAACAAAGAAGCTTTCTGAGAAACTGCTTAGTGTTCTCTTATTTCATCTCACAGAGTTACATCTGTATTTCGTGGATCTCTTTGCTCGCCTTATTTCTGTGGAATCTGAGAACAGATATTTCGGATCCATTTGGAGACTATAGGGCGAAAGGAAATATCCTCCGATAACAAAGACAAAGAAGCTTTCAGAGAAACTTCTTTGTGTTCTGTGAAATCATCTCACAGAGTTACAGCTTTCCCCTCAAGAAGCCTTTCGCTAAGACAGTTCTTGTGGAATTGGCAAAGTGATATTTGGAAGCCCATAGAGGGCTATGGTGAAAAAGGAAATATCCTCAGATGAAATCTGGAAAGAAGCTTTCTGAGATACTGCTTAGTGTTCTCTTAATTCATCTTACAGAGTTGCAACTGTATTTCGTGGATCTCTTTGCTAGTCTTCTTTCTGGGGAATCTGAGAACAGATATTTCGGATCCCTTTGGAGACTATAGGCCCAAAGGAACTATCCTCCGATAACAAAGAGAAAGAAGTTTTCTGAGAAACTTCTTTGTGTTCTGTGAAATCATCTCACAGAGGTACAACTTTACCCTCAAGAAGCCTTTCTCTACGACAGTTCTTGTGGAATTGGCAAAGTGATATTTGGAAGCACATAGAGGGCTATGGTGAAAAAGGAAATATCCTCAGATGAAATCTGGAAAGAAGCTTTCTGACATACTGCCTAATGTTCTCTTAATTCATCTCACAGAGTTACATCTGAATTTCGTGGATCTCTTTGCTAGCCTTATTTCTGAGGAATCTGAGAACAGATATTTCGGATCCCTTTGAAGACCATAGGGCCAAAGGAAATATCCTCCGATAACAAAGAGAAAGATGCATTCTGAGAATCTTCTTTGTGTTCTGTGAAATCATCTAACAGAGTTACAGCTTTCCCTTCAGGAAGCCTTTCGCTAAGACAGTTCTAGTGGAATTGGCAATGTGATATTTCGAAGCCCATAGAGAGCTGTGGTGAAAAAGGAAATATCCTCAGATGAAATCTGGAAAGAAGCTTTCTGAGAAACTGCTTAGTGTTCTGTTAAATTATCTCACAGAGTTACATCTGTATTTCGTGGATCTCTTTGCTCACCTTATTTCTGTGGAATCTGAGAACATATATTTCGGATCCCTTTGAAGAAAATACGACCAAAGGAAATATCCTCCGTTAACAAAGAGAAAGAAGCTTTCCGAGAAACTTCTTTGTGTTCTGTGAAATCATCTCACAGAGTTATAGCTTTCCGCTCAAGAAGCCTTTCGCTAAGACAGTTCTTGTGGAATTGGAAAAGTCATATTTGGAAGCCCATAGAGGGCTACGGTGAAAAAGGAAATATCCTCAGATGAAATCTGGAAAGAAGATTTCTGAGAAACTGCTTAGTGTTCTGTTAATTCATCTCACAGAGTTACATATGTATTTCGTGGATCTCTTTGCTAGCCTTATTTCTGTGGATTCTGAGAACAGATATTTCGGATCCATTTGGAGACTATAGGGCCAAAGGAAATATCCTCCGATAACAAAGACAAAGAAGCTTTTAGAGAAACTTCTTTGTGTTCTGTGAAAACATCTCACAGAGTTACAGCTTTCCCCTCAAGAAGCCTTTCGCTAAGACAGTTCTTGTGGAATTGGCAAAGTGATATTTTGAAGCCCATAGAGGGCTATGGTGAAAAGGAAATATCCTCAGATGAAATCTGGAAAGAAGCTTTCTGAGATACTGCTTAGTGTTCTCTTAATTCGTCTCACAGAGTTGCCTCTGTATTTCGTGGATCTCTTTGCTAGTCTTCTTTCTGGGGAATCTGAGAACAGATATTTCGGATCCCTTTGGAGACTATAGGCCCAAAGGAAATATCCTCCGATAACAAAGAGAAAGAAGCTTTCTGAGAAACTTCTTTGTGTTCTGTGAAATCATCTCACAGAGGTACAACTTTCCCCTCAAAAAGCCTTTCTCTACGACAGTTCTTGTGGAATTGGCAAAGTGATATTTGGAAGCACATAGAGGGCTATGGTGAAAAGGAAATATCCTCAGATGAAATCTGGAAATAAGCTTTCTGAGATACTGCTTAGTGTTCTCTTAATTCGTCTCACAGAGTTGCATCTGTATTTCGTGGATCTCTTTGCTAGTCTTCTTTCTGGGGAATCTGAGACAGATATTTCGGATCCCTTTGTAGACTATAGGCCCAGAGGAACTATCCTCCGATAACAAAGAGAAGGAAGCTTTCTGAGAAACCTCTTTGTGTTCTGTGAAATCATCTCACTGAGTTACAGCTTTCCCCACAAGAAGCCTTTCGCTCAGACAGTTCCTGTGTAATTGGCAAAGTGATATTTGGAAGCCCATAGAGGGCTATGGTGAAAAAGGAACTATCCTCAGATGAAATCTGGAAAGAAGCTTTCTGAGAAACTGCTTAGTGTTCTGTTAATTCATCTCACAGAGTTACATCTGTATTTCGTGGATCTGTTTGCTAGCCTTATTTGTCTGGAATCTGAGGACAGATATTTCGGATCCCTTTGGAGACTATAGGGCCAAAGGAAATATCCTCGATAACAAAGAGAAAGAGGTTTTCTGAGAAACTTCTTTGTGTTCTGCGAAATCATCTCACAGAGTTACAGCTTTCCCCTCAAGAAGCCTTTCGCTAAGACAGTTCTTCTGGAATTGGCCAAGTGTTATTTGGAAGCCCAAAGAGGGCTATGGTGAAAAAGGAAATATCCTCAGATGAAATCTGGAAAGAAGCTTTCTGAGATACTGCCAAAGTTCTGTTAATTCATCTCACAGAGTTACATCTGTATTTCTTGGATCTCTTTGCTAGCCTTATTTCTGTGGAATCAGAGAACAGATATTTCGGATCCCTTTGAAGACTATAGGGCAAAAGGAAATATCCTCCGATAACAAAGAGAAAGATGCTTTCTTAGAAACTTCTTTGTGTTCTGTGAAATCATCTCACAGAGTTACAGCTTTCCCCTCAAGAGGCCTTTCGCTAAGACAGTTCTTGTGGAATAGGCAAAGTCATATTTTGAAGCCCATAGAGGGCTATGGTGAAAAAGGAAATATCCTCAGATGAAATCTGGAAAGAAGCTTTCTGAGATACTGCTTAGTGTTCTGTTAATTCATCTCACAGAGTTACATCTGTATTTCGTGGATCTCTTTGCTAGTATTCTTTCTGGGGAATCTGAGAACAGATATTTCGGATCCCTTTGGAGAATATAGGGCCAAAGGAACTATCCTCCGATAACAAAGAGAAAGAAGCTCTCTGAGAAACCTCTTTGTGTTTTGTGAAATCATCTCACAGAGTTACAGCTTTCCCCTCAAGAAGCCTTTCGCTAAGACAGTTCTTGTGGAATATGTAAAGTGATATTTGGAAGCCCATAGAGGGCTAAGGTGAAAAAGGAAATATCCTCAGATGAAATCTGGAAAGAAGCTTTCTGAGAAACTGCTTAGAGTTCTGTTAAATCATCTCACAGAGTTACATCTTTATTTCGAGGTTCTATTTGCTAGCCTTATTTCTGTGGAATCTGAGAGCATATATTTCGGTTCCCTTTGAAGAAAATAGGGCCAAAGGAAATATCCTCCGATAACAAAGAGAAAGAAGCTTTCTGAGAAACTTCTTTGTGTTCTGTGAAATCATCTCACAGAGTTACAGCTTTCCCCTCAAGAAGACTTTCGCTAAGACAGTTCTTGTGGAATTGGCAAAGTGATATTTGGAAGCCCATAGAGGGCTATGGTGAAAAAGGAATTACCCTCAGATGAAATATGGAAAAACCTTTCTGAGAAACTGCTTAGTGTTCTGTTATTTCATCTCACAGAGTTACATCTGTATTTCGTGGATCTATTTGCTAGCCTTATTTCTGTGGAATCTGAGAACAGATATTTCGGATCGCTTTGGAGACTATAGGGCCAAAGGAAATATCCTCCGATAACAAAGAGAAAGAAGCTTTCTGAGAAACTTCTTTGTGTTCTGTGAAATCATCTCACAGAGTTACAGCTTTCCCCTCAAGAAGCCTTTCGCTAAGACAGTTCTTGTGGAATTGGCAAAGTGATATTTGGAAGCCCATAGAGGGCTACGGTGAAAAAGGAAATATCCTCAGATGAAATCTGGAAAGAAGCTTTCAGAGAAACTGCTTTGTGTTCTGTTATTCATCTCCCAGAGTTACATCTGTATTTCGTGGATCTCTTTGCTAGCCTTATATCTGTGGAATCTGAGAACAGATATTTCGGATCCATTTGGAGACTATAGGGCCAAAGGAAATATCCTCCGATAACAAAGACAAAGAAGCTTTCAGAGAAACTTCTTTGTGTTCTGTGAAATCATCTCACAGAGTTACAGCTTTCCCTTCAAGAAGCCTTTCTCTAAGACAGTTCTTATGGAATTGGCAAAGTCATAATTGGAAGCCCATAGAGGACTATGGTGAAAAAGGAAATACCCTCAAATGAAATCTGGAAAGAAGCTTTCTGAGATACTGCTTAGTGTTCTCTTAATTCATCTCACAGAGTTGCATGTGTATTTCGTGGATCTCTTTGCTAGTCTTCTTTCTGGGGAATCTGAGAACAGGTATTTCAGATCCCTTTGTAGACAATAGGCCCAGAGGAACTATCCTCCGATAACAAAGAGAAAGAAGCTTTCTGAGAAACCTCTTTGTGTTCTGTGAAATCATCTCACAGAGGTACAGCTTTCCCCTCAAGAAGCCTTTCGCTACGACAGTTCTTGTGGAATTCGCAAAGAGATATTTGGAAGCCCATAAAGGGCTATGGTGAAAAAGGAAATATCCTCAGATGAAATGTGGAAAGAGCTTCCGGAGATACTGCCTAATGTTCTGTTAATTCATCTCACAGAGTTACATCTGTATTTCGTGAATCTCTTTGCTAGCCTTATTTCTGTGGAATCAGAGAACAGATATTTCGGATCCCTTTGAAGACTATAGGGCCAAAGGAAATATCCTCCGACAACAAAGAAGCTTTCTGAGAAAATTCTTAGTGTTCTGTGAAATCATCCCACAGAGTTACAGTTTTCCCCTCAAAAACCTTTCGCTAAGACAGTTCTTGTGGAAATGGCAAAGTGATATTTGGAAGCCCATAGAGGTCTACGGTGAAAAAGGAAATATCCTCAGATGAAATCTGGAAAGAAGCTTTCTGAGAAACTGCTTAGTGTTCTGTTAATTCAACTCACAGAGTTACATCTGTATTTCCTAGATCTCCTTGCTAGCCTTATTTCTGTGGAATCTGAGAACAGATATTTCGAATCCCTTTGGAGACTATAGGGCCAAAGGAAATATCCTACGATAAAAAAGAGAAAGAAGCTTTCTGAGAAACTTCTTTGAGTTCTGTGAAATGATCTCACAGAGTTACAGCTTTCCCCTCAAGAAGATTTTCGCTAAGACAGTTCTTGTGGGATTTGCAAATTGATATTTGGAAGCCCATAGAGGGCTACGGTGAAAAAAGGAAATATCCTCAGATGAAATCTGGAAAGAAGCTTTCTGAGAAACTGCTTAGTGTTCTGTTAATTCATCTCACAGAGTTACATCTGTATTTCGTGGATCTCTTTGCAAGCCTTATATCTGTGGAATCTGAGAACAGATATTTGGAACCCTTTGAAGACTATAGGCCCAAATTAAATATCCTCAGATAACAAAGAGAAAGAAGCTTTCTGAGAAACTACTTTGTGTTCTGTGAAATCATCTCACAGAATTACAGCTTTCCCCCAAGAAGCCTTTCGCTAAGACAGTTCTTGTCGAATATGTAAGTGATATTTGGAATCCCATAGAGGGCTAAGGTGAAAAAGGAAATATCCTCAGATGAAATCTGGAAAGAAGCCTTTGAGAAACTCCTTAGGGTTCTGTTAAATCATCTCACAGAGTTACATCTTTATTTCGTGGATCTATTTGCTAGCCTTATTTCTGTGGAATCTGAGAACATATATTTCGGATCCCTTTGAAGAAAATAGGGCCAAAGGAAATATCCTACGATAAAAAAGAGAAAGAAGCTTTCTAAGAAACTTCTTTGTGTTCTGTGAAATCATCTCACAGAGTTACAGCTTTCCCCTCAAGAAGCCTTTCGCTAAGACAGTTCTTGTGGAATTGGCAATGTGATATTTGGAAGCCCCTTGAGGGCTATGGTGAAAAAGGAAATATCCTCAGATGAAATCTGGAAAGAAACTTTCTGAGAAACTACTTTGTGTTCTGTTAATTCATCTCACACAGCTACATCTGTATTTCATGGATCTCTTTGCTAGCCTTATTTCTGTGGAATCTGAGAACAGATATTTCAGATCCCTTTAGAGATTATAGGGCCAAAGGAAATATACTCCGATAACAAAGAGAAAGAAGCTTTCTGAGAAACCTCTTTGTGTTCTGTGAAATCATCTCACAGAGTTACAGCTTTCCCCTCAAAAACCTTTCGCTAAGACAGTTCTTGAGGAATTGGCAAAGTGATATTTGGAAGCCCATAGAGGACTATGGTGAAAAAGGAAATATCCTCAGATGAAATCTGGAAAGAAGCTTTCTGAGAAACTGCTTAGTGTTCTGTTAATTCATCTCACAGAGTTACATCTGTGTTTCCTGGTTCTCTTTGCTAGCCTTCTTTCTGTGGAATCTGAGAACAGATATTTCGGATCCCTTTGAAGACTATAGGGCCAAAGGAAATATCCTCCGATAAGAAAGAGAAAGAAGCTTTCTGAGAAACTACTTTGTGTTCTGTGAAATCATCTCGCATAGTTACATCTTTCCCCTGAAGAAGCCTTTCGCTAAGACAGTTCTTGTGGAATTGGCCAAGTGATACTTGGAAGCCCATAGAGGGCTATGGTGAAAAAGGAAATATCCTCAGATGAAATCTGGAAAGAAGCTTTCTGAGAACCTGCTTAGTGTTCTGTTAATTCATCTCACAGAGTTACATCTGTATTTCGTGGATCTCTTTGCTAGCCTTATTTCTGTGGAATATGAGAACAGATATTTCGGATCCATTTGGAGACTATAGGGCCAAAGGAAATATCCTCCGATAACAAAGACAAAGAAGCTTTCAGAGAAACTTCTTTGTGTTCTGTGAAATCATCTCACAGAGTTACAGCTTTCCCCTCAAGAAGCCTTTCGCTAAGACAGTTCATGTGGAATTGGCAAAGAGATATTTGGAAGACCATAGAGGGCTATGGTGAAAAAGGAAATATCCTCAGATGAAATCTGGAAAGAAGCTTTCTGAGATACTGCTTAGTGTTCTCTTAATTCATCTCACAGAGTTGCATCTGTATTTCGAGGATCTCTTTGCTAGTCTTGTTTCTGGGGAATCTGAGTACAGACATTTCGGATCCCTTTGGAGACTATAGGACCAAAGGAACTATCCTCCGATAACAAAGAGAAAGAAGCTTTCTGAGAAACTTCTTTGTGTTCTGTGAAATCATCTCACAGAGGTACAACTTTCCCCTCAAGAAGCCTTTCTCTAAGACAGTTCTTGTGGAATTGGCAAAGTCATATTTGGAAGCACATAGAGGGCTAGGGTGAAAAAGGACATATCCTCAGATGAAATCTGGAAAGAACCGTTCTGACATACTGCCTAATGTTCTCTTAATTCATCTCACAGAGTTACATCTGTATTTCGTGGATCTCTTTGCTAGCCTTATTTCTGTGGAATCTGAGAACAGATATTTCGGATCCCTTTGAAGACTATAGGGCCAAAGGAAATATCCTCTGATAACAAAGAAAAAGATGCTTTCTGAGAAACTTCTTTGTGTTCTGTGAAATCATCTCACAGAGTTACAGCTTTCCCCTTAAAAACCTTTCGCTAAGACAGTTCTTGTGGAATGGGCAAAGTGATATTTGGAAGCCCATAGAGGGCTACGGTGAAAAAGGAAATATCCTCAGATGAAATCTGGAAAGAAGCTTTCTGAGAAACTGCTTAGGGTTCTGTTAATTCATCTCACAGAGTTACATCTGTATTTCCTGGATCTCTTTCCTAGCCTTATTTCTGTGGAATCAGAGAACAGATATTTCGGATCCATTTGAAGCCTATAGGGCCAAAGGAAATATCCTCCGATAACAAAGAAGCTTTCTGAGAAACTGCTTTGTGTTCTGTGAAATCATCTCACAGAGTTACAGCTTTCCCCTCAAGAAGCCTTTCGGTAAGACAGTTCTTGTGGAATTGTGAAAGTCATATTTGGAAGCCCATTGAGGGCTATGGTGAAAAAGGAAATATCCTCAGAAAATCTGGAAAGAAGCTTTCTGAGATACTGCTTAGTGTTCTCTTAATTCATCTCACAGAGTTGCATCTGTATTTCGTGGATCTCTTTTCTAGTCTTCTTTCAGGGGAATCTGAGAACAGATATTTCGGATCCCTTTGTAGACTATAGGCCCAGAGGAACTATCCTCCGATGACAAAGAGAAAGAAGCTTTCTGAGAAACCTCTTTGTGTTCTGTGAAATCATCTCACAGAGTTACAGCTTTCCCCACAAGAAGCCTTTCGCTAAGACAGTTCCTGTGTAATTGGCAAAGTGATATTTGGAAGCCCATAGAGCTCTATGGTGAAAAAGGAAATATCCTCAGATGAAATCTGGAAAGAAGCTTTCTGAGAAACTGCTTAGTGTTCTGTTAATTCATCTCACAGAGTTACATCTGTATTTCGTGGATCTGTTTGCTAGCCTTATTTGTCTGGAATCTGAGGACAGATATTTCGGATCCCTTTGGAGACTATAGGGCCAAAGGAAATATCCTCGATAACAAAGAGAAAGAATTTTTCTGAGAAACTTCTTTGTGTTCTGCGAAATCATCTCACAGAGTTACAGCTTTCCCCTCAAGAAGCCTTTCGCTAAGACAGTTCTTCTGGAATTGGCCAAGTGATATTTGGAAGCCCAAAGAGGGCTATGGTGAAAAAGGAAATATCCTCAGATGAAATCTGGAAAGAAGCTTTCTGAGATACTGCCAAAGTTCTGTTAATTCATCTCACAGAGTTACATCTGTATTTCGTGGATCTCTTTGCTAGCCTTACTTCTGTGGAATCAGAGAACGGATATTTCGGATCCCTTTGAAGACTATAGGGCAAAAGGAAATATCCTCCGATAACAAAGAGAAAGAAGTTTTCTGAGAAACTTCTTTGTGTTCTGTGAAATCATCTCACAGAGTTACAGCTTTCCCCTCAAGAAGCCTTTCGTTAAGACCGTTCTTGTGGAATTGGCAAAGTGATATTTGGAAGCCCATAGAGGGCTACGGTGAAAAAGGAAATATCCTCAGATGAAATCTGGAAAGAAGCTTTCTGAGAAACTGCTTAGTGTTCTGTTAATTCATCTCACAGAGTTACATCTGTATTTCGTGGATCTGTTTGCTAGCCTTATTTGTCTGGAATCTGAGGACAGATATTTCGGATCCCTTTGGAGACTATAGGGCCAAAGGAAATATCCTCGATAACAAAGAGAAAGAATTTTTCTGAGAAACTTCTTTGTGTTCTGCGAAATCATCTCACAGAGTTACAGCTTTCCCCTCAAGAAGCCTTTCGCTAAGACAGTTCTTCTGGAATTGGCCAAGTGATATTTGGAAGCCCAAAGAGGGCTATGGTGAAAAAGGAAATATCCTCAGATGAAATCTGGAAAGAAGCTTTCTGAGATACTGCCAAAGTTCTGTTAATTCATCTCACAGAGTTACATCTGTATTTCGTGGATCTCTTTGCTAGCCTTACTTCTGTGGAATCAGAGAACGGATATTTCGGATCCCTTTGAAGACTATAGGGCAAAAGGAAATATCCTCCGATAACAAAGAGAAAGAAGTTTTCTGAGAAACTTCTTTGTGTTCTGTGAAATCATCTCACAGAGTTACAGCTTTCCCCTCAAGAAGCCTTTCGTTAAGACCGTTCTTGTGGAATTGGCAAAGTGATATTTGGAAGCCCATAGAGGGCTACGGTGAAAAAGGAAATATCCTCAGATGAAATCTGGAAAGAAGCTTTCTGAGAAACTGCTTAGTGTTCTGTTAATTCATCTCACAGAGTTACATCTGTATTTCGTGGATCTGTTTGCTAGCCTTATTTGTCTGGAATCTGAGGACAGATATTTCGGATCCCTTTGGAGACTATAGGGCCAAAGGAAATATCCTCGATAACAAAGAGAAAGAATTTTTCTGAGAAACTTCTTTGTGTTCTGCGAAATCATCTCACAGAGTTACAGCTTTCCCCTCAAGAAGCCTTTCGCTAAGACAGTTCTTCTGGAATTGACCAGTGATATTTGGTAGCCCAAAGAGGGCTAGGGTGAAAAAGGAAATATCCTCAGATGAAATCTGGAAAGAAGCTTTCTGAGATACTGCCAAAGTTCTGTTAATTCATCTCACAGAGTTACATCTGTATTTCGTGGATCTCTTTGCTAGCCTTATTTCTGTGGAATCAGAGAACGGATATTTCGGATCCCTTTGAAGACTATAGGGCAAAAGGAAATATCCTCCGATAACAAAGAGAAAGAAGTTTTCTGAGAAACTTCTTTGTGTTCTGTGAAATCATCTCACAGAGTTACAGCTTTCCCCTCAAGAAGCCTTTCGTTAAGACCGTTCTTGTGGAATTGGCAAAGTGATATTTGGAAGTCCATAGAGGGCTACGGTGAAAAAGGAAATATCCTCAGATGAAATCTGGAAAGAAGCTTTCTGAGAAACTGCTTAGTGTTCTGTTAATTCATCTCACAGAGTTACATATGTATTTCGTGAATCTCTTTGCTAGCCTTTTGTCTGCGCAATCTGATAACAAATATTTCGCTTCCCTTTGAAGACTACACGACCAAAGGAAATATCCTCTGATAATAAAGAGAAAGAAGTTTTCTGAGAAACTTCTTTGTGTTCTGTGAAATCATCTCACAGAGTTACAGCTTTCCCCTCAAGAAGCCTTTCGTTAAGACCGTTCTTGTGGAATTGGCAAAGTGATATTTGGAAGCCCATAGAGGGGTATGGTGAAAAAGGAAATATCCTCAGATGAAATCTGGAAAGAAGCTTTCTGAGAAACTGCTTAGTGTTCTGTTAACTCATCTCACAGAGTTACATCTTTATTTTGTAGATCTCTTTCCGAGCCTTATTTCTGTGGTATCTGAGAACAGATATTTCGGATCCATTTGGAGACTCTAGGGCCAAAGGAAATATCCTACGATAAAAAAGAGAAAGAAGCTTTCTGAGAAACTTCTTTGTGTTCTGTGAAATCATCTCACAGAGTTACAGCTTTCCCCACAAGAAGCCTTTCGCTAAGACAGTTCCTGTGGAATTGGCAAAGCGATATTTGGAAGCCCATAGAGGGCTAAGGTGAGAAAGGAAATATCCTCAGATGAAATCTGGAAAGAAGCTTTCTGAGAAACTGCTTAGTGTTCGGTTAATTCATCTCACAGAGTTACATCTGTATTTCGTAGATCTCTTTGCTAGTCTTCTTTCTGGGGAATCTGAGAACAGATATTTCGGATTACTTTGGAGACTATAGGCCCAAAGGAACTAACCTCCGATAACAAAGAGAAAGAAGCTTTCTGAGAAACCTCTTTGTGTTCTGTGAAATCATCTCACAGAGTTACAGCTTTCCCCTCAAGAAGCCTTTGTCTAAGACAGTTCTTGTGGAATTGGCAAAGTTATATTTGGAAGCCCATAGAGGGCTACGGTGAAAAAGGGAATATCCTCAGATGAAATCTGGAAAGAAGATTTCTGAGAAACTGCTTAGTGTTCTGTTAATTCATCTCACAGAGTTACATATGTATTTCGTGGATCTCTTTGCTAGCCTTATTTCTGTGGATTCTGAGAACAGATATTTCGGATCCATTTGGAGACTATAGGGCCAAAGGAAATATCCTCCGATAACAAAGACAAAGAAGCTTTCAGAGAAACTTCTTTGTGTTCTGTGAAAACATCTCACAGAGTTACAGCTCTCCCCTCAAGAAGCCTTTCGCTAAGACAGTTCTTGTGGAATTGGCAAAGTGATATTTTGAAGCCCATAGAGGGCTATGGTGAAAAGGAAATATCCTCAGATGAAATCTGGAAAGAAGCTTTCTGAGATACTGCTTAGTGTTCTCTTAATTCGTCTCACAGAGTTGCATCTGTATTTCGTGGATCTCTTTGCTAGTCTTCTTTCTGGGGAATCTGAGAACAGATATTTCGGATCCCTTTGGAGACTATAGGCCCAAAGGAAATATCCTCCGATAACAAAGAGAAAGAAGCTTTCTGAGAAACTTCTTTGTGTTCTGTGAAATCATCTCACAGAGGTACAACTTTCCCCTCAAGAAGCCTTTCTCTACGACAGTTCTTGTGGAATTGGCAAAGTGATATTTTGAAGCCCATGGAGGGCTATGGTGAAAAGGAAATATCCTCAGATGAAATCTGGAAAGAAGCTTTCTGAGATACTGCTTAGTGTTCTCTTAATTCGTCTCACAGAGTTGCATCTGTATTTCGTGGATCTCTTTGCTAGCCTTATTTCTGTGGAATGAGAGAACAGATATTTCGGATCCCTTTGAAGACTATAGGGCCAAAGGAAATATCCTCCGACAACAAAGAAGCTTTCTGAGAAACTTCTTTGTGTTCTGTGAAATCATCTCACAGAGTTACAGCTTTCCCCTCAAGAAGCCTTTGTCTAAGACAGTTCTTGTGGAATTGGCAAAGTTATATTTGGAAGCCCATAGAGGGCTACGGTGAAAAATAAATATCCTCAGATGAAATCTGGAAAGAAGCTTTCTGAGAAACTGCTTAGTGTTCTGTTAATTCATCTCATAGAATTACATCTGTATTTCGTGGATCTCCTTGCTCGCCTTATTTCTGTGGAATCTGAGAACAGATATTTCGGATCCCTTTGGAGACTATAGGGCCAAAGGAAATATCCTCCGATAACAAAGAGAAAGAAGCTTTCTGAGAAACTTCTTTGTGTTCTGTGAAATCATCTCACAGAGTTACAGCTTTCCCCTCAGGAAGCCTTTCGCTAAGACAGTTCTTGTGGAATTGGCAAAGTGATATTTCGAAGCCCATAGAGAGCTGTGGTGAAAAAGGAAATATCCTCAGATGAAATCTGGAAAGAAGCTTTCTGAGAAATTGCTTAGTGTTCTGTTAAATTATCTCACAGAGTTACATCTGTATTTCGTGGATCTCTTTGCTCACCTTATTTCTGTGGAATCTGAGAACATATATTTCGGATCCCTTTGAAGAAAATACGGCCAAAGGAAATATCCTCCGTTAACAAAGAGAAAGAAGCTTTCCGAGAAACTTCTTTGTGTTCTGTGAAATCATCTCACAGAGTTACAGCTTTCCGCTCAAGAAGCCTTTCGCTAAGACAGTTCTTGTGGAATTGGAAATGTCATATTTGGAAGCCCATAGAGGGCGATGGTGAGAAAGGAAATATCCTCAGATGAAATCTGGAAAGAAGCTTCCTGAGAAACTGCTTAGTGTTCTGTTAATTCATCTCACAGAGTTCCATCTGTATTTCGTGGATCTCTTTGCTAGCCTTATTTCTGTGGAATCTGAGAACAGATATTTCGGATCCCTTTGGAGACTATAGGGCCAAAGGAAATAACCTCGGATAACAAAGAGAAAGAAGCTTTCTGAGAAACTTCTTTGTGTTCTGTGAAATCATCTCACAGAGATACAGCTTTCCCCTCAAGAAGCCTTTCGCTAAGACAGTTCTTTTGGAATTGGCAAGGTGATATTTGGAAGCCGATAGAGGGCTATGATGAAAAAGGAAATATCCTCAGATGAAATCTGGAAAGAAGCTTTCTGAGAAACTGCTTAGTGTTCTGTTAATTCATCTCATAGAATTACATCTGTATTTCGTGGATCTCCCTGCTCGCCTTATTTCTGTGGAATCTGAGAACAGATATTTCGGATCCCTTTGGAGACTATAGGGCCAAAGGAAATATCCTCCGATAACAAAGAGAAAGAAGCTTTCTGAGAAACTTCTTTGTGTTCTGTGAAATCATCTCACAGAGTTACAGCTTTCCCCACAAGAAGCCTTTCGCTAAGACAGTTCCTGTGGAATTGGCAAAGTGATATTTGGAAGCCCATAGAGGGCTAAGGTGAGAAAGGAAATATCCTCAGATGAAATCTGGAAAGAAGCTTTCTGAGAAACTGCTTAGTGTTCTGTTAATTCATCTCACAGAGTTACATCTGTATTTCGTAGATCTCTTTGCTAGTCTTCTTTCTGGGGAATCTGAGAACAGATATTTCGGATTACTTTGGAGACTATATGCCCAAAGGAACTATCCTCCGATAACAAAGAGAAAGAAGCTTTGTGAGAAAGCTCTTTGTGTTCTGTGAAATCATCTCACAGAGTTACAGCTTTCCCCTCAAGAAGCCTTTCGCTAAGACAGTTCTTGTGGAATTGGCAAAGTGATATTTGGAAGCCCAAAGTGTGCCATGGTGAAAAAGGAAATATTCTCACATGAAATCTGAAAAGAAGCTTTCTGAGATAATGCCTAATGTTCTGTTAATTCATCACACATAGTTACATCTGTATTTCGTGGATCTCTTTGCTAGCCTTATTTCTGTGGAATCGGAGAACAGATATTTCGGATCTTTTTGAACACTATAGGGCCAAAGGAAATATCCTCCGTCAACAAAGAAGCTTTCTGAGAAACTTCTTTGTGTTCTGTGAAATCATCTCACAGAGTTACAGCTTTCCCCTCAAGAAACATTTGGCAAAGAAGGTTCTTGTGGAATTGGCAATGTTTTATTTGTAAGCCCACAGAGGGCTACGGTGAAAAAGGAAATATCCTCAGATGAAATCTGGAAAGAAGCTTTCTGAGAAACTGCTTAGTGTTCTGTTAATTCATCTCACAGAGTTACATCTGTATTTCGTGGATCTCTTTGCTAGCCTTATTTCTGTGGATTCTGAGAACAGATATTTCGGATCCCTTTGGAGACTATAGGGCCAAAGGAAATATCCTCCAAAAACAAAGACAAAGAAGCTTTAAGAGAAACTTCTTTGTGTTCTGTGAAATCATCTCACAGAGTTACAGCTTTCCCCTCAAGAAGCCTTTCGCTAAGACAGTTCTTGTGGAATTGGCAAAGTGATATTTGGAAGCCCATAGAGGGCTATGGTGAAAAAGGAAATATCCTCAGATGAAATCTGGAAAGAAGCTTTCTGAGATACTGCTTAGTGTTCTCTTAATTCATCTCACAGAGTTGCATCTGTATTTCGTGGATCTCTTTGCTAGTCTTCTTTCTGGGGAATCTGAGAACAGATATTTCGGATCCCTTTGGAGACTATAGGCCCAAAGGAACTATCCTCCGATAACAAAGAGAAAGAAGCTTTCAGAGAAACTTCTTTGTGTTCTGTGAAATCATCTCACAGAGGTACAACTTTCCCCTCAAGAAGCCTTTCTCTACGACAGTTCTTGTGGAATTGGCAAAGTGATATTTGGAAGCACATAGAGGGCTATGGTGAAAAAGGAAATATCCTCAGATGAAATCTGGAAAGAAGCTTTCTGACATACTGCCTAATGTTCTCTTAATTCATCTCACAGAGTTACATCTGTATTTCGTGGATCTCTTTGCTAGCCTTATTTCTGTGGAATCTGTGAACAGATATTTCGGATCCCTTTGAAGACTATAGGGCCAAAGGAAATATCCTCCGATAACAAAGATAAAGATGTTGTCTGAGAAACTTCTTTGGGTTCTGTGAAATCATCTAACAGAGTTACAGCTTTCCCCTCAAAAACCTTTCGCTAAGACAGTTCTTGTAGAAATAGCAAAGTGATATTTGGAAGCCCATAGAGGGCTATGGTGAAAAAGGAAATATCCTCAGATGAAATCTGGAAAGAAGCTTTCTGAGAAACTGCTTAGGGTTCTGTTAATTCATCTCACAGAGTTACATCTGTATTTCCTGGATCTCTTTGCTAGCCTTATTTCTGTGGAATCTGAGAACAGATATTTCGGATCCCTTTGGAGACTATAGGGCCAAAGGAAATATCCTCCGATAACAAAGACAAAGAAGCTTTCAGAGAAAATTCTTTGTGTTCTGTGAAATCATCTCACAGAGTTACAGCTTTCCCCTCAAGAAGCCTGTCGCTAAGAGAGTTCTTGTGGAATTGGCAAAGTCATATTTGGAAGACCATAGAGGGCTATGGTGAAAAAGGTAATATCCTCAGATGAAATCTGGAAAGAAGCTTTCTGAGAATCTGCTTAGTGTTCTCTTAATTCATCTCACAGAGTTTCATCTGTATTTCGTGGATCTCTTTGCCAGTCTTCTTTCTGGGGAATCTGAGAACAGATATTTCGGATCCCTTTGTAGACTATAGGCCCTGAGGAACTATCCTCCGATAACAAAGGGAAAGAAGCTTTCTGAGGAACCTCTTTGTGTTCTGTGAAATCACCTCACAGAGGTACAGCTTTCCCCTCAAGAAGCCTTTCGCTACGACAGTTCTTGTGGAATTTGCAAAGAGATATTTGGAAGCCCATAAAGGCCTATGGTGAAAAAGGAAATATCCTCAGATGAAATCTGGAAAGAAGCTTCCTGAGATACTGCCTAATGTTCTGTTAATTCATCTCACAGAGTTACATCTGTATTTCGTGAATCTCTTTGCTAGCCTTATTTCTGTGGAATCTGAGAACAGATATTTCGGATCCCTTTGAAGACTATAGGGCCAAAAGAAATATCCTCCGATAAAAAAGAGAAAGAAGCTTTCTGAGAAACTTCTTTGTGTTCTGTGAAATCGTCTCACAGAGTTACAGTTTTCCCCCAGAAGAATCCTTTCGCTAAGACAGTTCCTGTGGAATAGGCAAAGTGATATTTGGATGCCCATAGAGGGCTAAGGTGAAAAAGGAAATATCCTCAGATGAAATCTGGAAAGAAGCATTCTGAGAAACTGCTTAGTATTCTGTTAATTCATCTCACAGAGTTACATCTGTATTTCGTAGATCTCTTTGCTAGTCTTCTTTCGGGGGAATCTGAGAACAGATATTTCGGATTACTTTGGAGACTATAGGCCCAAAGGAACTATCCTCCGATAACAAAGAGAAAGAAGCTTTCTGAGAAACCTCTTTGTGTTCTGTGAAATCATCTCACAGAGTTACAGCTTTCCCCTCAAGAAGCCTTTCGCTAAGACAGTTCTTCTGGAATTGGCAAAGTGATATTTGGAAGCCCAAAGAGGGCCATGGTGAAAAAGGAAATAATCTCAGATGAAATCTGAAAAGAAGATTTCTGAGATACTGCCTTATGTTCTGTTAATTCATCTCACAGAGTTACATCTGTATTTCGTGGATTTCTTTGCTAGCCTTATTTCTGTGGAATCAGAGAACAGATATTTCGGATCCCTTTAAAGACTATAGGGCCAAAGGAAATATTCTCCTACAACAAAGAAGCTTTCTGAGAAACTGCTTAGTGTTCTCTAATTTCATCTCACAGAGTCACATCTGTATTTCGTGGATCTCTTTGCTAGTCTTCTTTCTGGGGAATCTGAGAACAGATATTTCGGATCCCTTTGGAGACTATAGGCCCAAAGGAACTATCCTCCGATAACAAAGAGAAAGAAGTTTTCTGAGAAACTTCTTTGTGTTCTGTGAAATCATCTCACAGAGGTACAACTTTCCCCTCAAGAATCCTTTCTCTACGACAGTTCTTGTGGAATTGGCAAAGTGATATTTGGAAGCACATAGAGGGCTATGGTGAAAAAGGAAATATCCTCAGATGAAATCTGGAAAGAAGCTTTCTGACATACTGCCTAATGTTATCTTAATTCATCTCACAGAGTTACATCTGAATTTCGTGGATCTCTTTGCTAGCCTTATTTCTGAGGAATCTGAGAACAGATATTTCGGATCCCTTTGAAGACTATAGGGCCAAAGGAAATATCCTCCGATAACAAAGAGAAAGATGCTTTCTGAGAATCTTCTTTGTGTTCTGTGAAATCATCTAACAGAGTTACAGCTTTCCCCTCAGGAAGCCTTTCGCTAAGACAGTTCTTGTGGAATTGGCAAAGTGATATTTGGAAGCCCATAGAGAGCTGTGGTGAAAAAGGAAATATCCTCAGATGAAATCTGGAAAGAAGCTTTCTGAGAAACTGCTTAGTGTTCTGTTAAATTATCTCACAGAGTTACATCTGTATTTCGTGGATCTCTTTGCTCACCTTATTTCTGTGGAATCTGAGAACATATATTTCGGATCCCTTTGAAGAAAATACGGCCAAAGGAAATATCCTCCGTTAACAAAGAGAAAGAAGCTTTCCGAGAAACTTCTTTGTGTTCTGTGAAATCATCTCACAGAGTTACAGCTTTCCCCTCAAGAAGCCTTTCGCTAAGACAGTTCTTGTGGAATTGGAAAAGTCATATTTGGAAGCCCATAGAGGGCTATTGTGAGAAAGGAAATATCCTCAGATGAAATCTGGAAAGAAGCTTCCTGAGAAACTGCTTAGTGTTCTGTTAATTCATCTCACAGAGTTACATCTGTATTTCGTGGATCTCTTTGCTAGCCTTATTTCTGTGGAATCTGAGAACAGATATTTCGGATCCCTTTGGAGACTATAGGGCCAAAGGAAATAACCTCGGATAACAAAGAGAAAGAAGCTTTCTGAGAAACTTCTTTGTGTTCTGTGAAATCATCTCACAGAGATACAGCTTTCCCCTCAAGAAGCCTTTCGCTAAGACAGTTCTTGTGGAATTGGCAAGGTGATATTTGGAAGCCGATAGAGGGCTATGATGAAAAAGGAAATATCCTCAGATGAAATCTGGAAAGAAGCTTTCTGAGATACTGCTTAGTGTTCTGTTAATTCATCTCGCAGAGTTACATCTGTATTTCGTGGATCTCTTTGCTAGCCTTCTTTCTGGGGAATCTGAGAACAGATATTTCGGATCCCTTCGGAGAGTAGAGGGCCAAAGGAAATATCCTCCGATAACAAAGAAGAAGAAGCCTTCTGAGGAACATCTTTGTGTTCTGTGAAATCATCTCACAGAGTTACAGCTTTCCCCTCAGGAAGCCTTTCGCTAAGACAGTTCTTGTGGAATTGGCAAAGTGATATTTGGAAGCCCATAGAGGGCTATTGTGAAAAAGGAAATATCCTCAGAAGAAATCTGGAAAGAAGCGTACTGAGAAACTGCGTAGTGTTCTTTTAATTCATCTCACAGAGTTACATCTGTATTTCGTGGATCTCTTTGCTTACCTTATTTCTGTGGAATCTGAGAACAGATATTTCGGATCCCTTTGAAGACTATAGGGCCAAAGGAAATATCCTCCGATAACAAAGAGAAAGAAGCTTTCTGAGAAACTTCTTCGTGTTCTGTGAAATCATCTCACAGTGTTACAGCTTTCCCCTCAAGAAGCCTTTCGCTAATTCCGTTCTTGTGGAATTGGCAAAGTGATATTTGGAAGCCCATAGAGGTCTATGGTGAAAAAGGAAATATCCTCAGATGAAATTTGGAAAGAAGCTTTCTGAGAAACTGCTTAGTGTTCTGTTAATTCATGTCACAGAGATACATCTGTATTTCTTGGATCTCTTTCTTGGCCTTCTTTCTGTGGAATCTTAGAACAGATATTTCGGATCCCATTGGAGACTATAGGGCCAAAGGAAATATCCTCCGAAAACAAAGAAAAGAAGCTTTCTGAGTAACTTCTTTGTGTTCTGTGAAATCATCTCACAGAGTTACTGCTTTCCCCTGAAGAAGCCTTTCGATAAGACAGTTCTTGTGGAATTGACAAAGTGATGTTTGGAGCCCATAGAGGGCTATGGTGAAAAAGGAAATATCCTCAGAGGAAATCTGGAAAGAAGCTTCCTGAGAAACTGCTTAGTGTTCTGTTAATTCATCTCACAGAGTTCCATCTGTATTTCGTGGATCTCTTTGCTAGGCTTATTTCTGTGGAATCTGAGAACAGATATTTCGGATCCCTTTGGAGACTATAGGGCCAAAGGAAATAACCTCGGATAACAAAGAGAAAGAAGCTTTCTGAGAAACTTCTTTGTGTTCTGTGAAATCATCTCACAGAGATACAGCTTTCCCCTCAAGAAGCCTTTCGCTAAGACAGTTCTTGTGGAATTGGCAAGGTGATATTTGGAAGCCGATAGAGGGCTATGATGAAAAAGGAAATATCCTCAGATGAAATCTGGAAAGAAGCTTTCTGAGATACTGCTTAGTGTTCTGTTAATTCATCTCGCAGAGTTACATCTGTATTTCGTGGATCTCTTTGCTAGCCTTCTTTCTGGGGAATCTGAGAACAGATATTTCGGATCCCTTCGGAGAGTAGAGGGCCAAAGGAAATATCCTCCGATAACAAAGAAGAAGAAGCCTTCTGAGGAACATCTTTGTGTTCTGTGAAATCATCTCACAGAGTTACAGCTTTCCCCTCAGGAAGCCTTTCGCTAAGACAGTTCTTGTGGAATTGGCAAAGTGATATTTGGAAGCCCATAGAGGGCTATTGTGAAAAAGGAAATATCCTCAGAAGAAATCTGGAAAGAAGCGTACTGAGAAACTGCGTAGTGTTCTTTTAATTCATCTCACAGAGTTACATCTGTATTTCGTGGATCTCTTTGCTTACCTTATTTCTGTGGAATCTGAGAACAGATATTTCGGATCCCTTTGAAGACTATAGGGCCAAAGGAAATATCCTCCGATAACAAAGAGAAAGAAGCTTTCTGAGAAACTTCTTCGTGTTCTGTGAAATCATCTCACAGGGTTACAGCTTTCCCCTCAAGAAGCCTTTCGCTAATTCCGTTCTTGTGGAATTGGCAAAGTGATATTTGGAAGCCCATAGACGTCTATGGTGAAAAAGGAAATATCCTCAGATGAAATTTGGAAAGAAGCTTTCTGAGAAACTGCTTAGTGTTCTGTTAATTCATGTCACAGAGATACATCTGTATTTCGTGGATCTCTTTCTTGGCCTTCTTTCTGTGGAATCTTAGAACAGATATTTCGGATCCCATTGGAGACTATAGGGCCAAAGGAAATATCCTCTGAAAACAAAGAAAAGAAGCTTTCTGAGTAACTTCTTTGTGTTCTGTGAAATCATCTCACAGAGTTACTGCTTTCCCCTGAAGAAGCCTTTCGATAAGACAGTTCTTGTGGAATTGACAAAGTGATGTTTGGAGCCCATAGAGGGCTATGGTGAAAAAGGAAATATCCTCAGATGAAATCTGGAATGAAGCTTTCTGGGAAACTGCTTAGTGTTCTGTTAATTCATCTCACAGAGTTACATCTGTATCTCGTGGATCTCTTTGCTAGCCTTATTTCTGTGGAATCTGAGAACAGATATTTCGGATATTTTGGAGACTATAGGGCCAAAGGAAATATCCTCCGATAACAAAGAGAAAGAAGCTTTCTGAGAAACTTCTTTGTGTTATGTGAAATCATCTCACAGAGTTACAGCTTTCCCCTCAAGAAACCTTTCGCTAAGACAGTTCTTGTGGAATTGGCAAAGTGATATTTGGAAGCCCTTAGAGGGCTATGGTGAAAAAGGAAATATCCTCAGATGAAATCTGGAAAGAAGCTTTCTGAGAAACTGCGTAGTGTTCTTTTAATTCATCTCACAGAGTTACATCTCTATTTCGTGGATCTCTTTGCTTACCTTATTTCTGTGGAATCTGAGAACAGATATTTCGGATCCCTTTGAAGACTATAGGGCCAAAGGAAATATCCTCCCATAACAAAGAGAAAGAAGCTTTCTGAGAAACTTCTTTGTGTTCTGTGAAATCATCTCACAGAGTTACAGCTTTCCCCTGAAGAAGCCTTTCCATAAGACAGTTCTTGTGGAATTGGCCAAGTGATGTTTGGAGCCCATAGAGGGCTATGGTGAAAAAGTAAATATCCTCAGATGAAATCTGGAATGAAGCTTCCTGGGAAACTGCTTAGTGTTCTGTTAATTCATCTCACAGAGTTACATCTGTATCTCGTGGATCTCTTTGCTAGCCTTATTTCTGTGGAATCTGAGAACAGATATTTCGGATCCCTTTGGAGACTATAGGGCCAAAGGAAATATCCTCCGATAACAAAGAGAAAGAAGCTTTCTGAGAAACTTCTTTGTGTTATGTGAAATCATCTCACAGAGTTACAGCTTTCCCCTCAAGAAACCTTTCGGTAAGACAGTTCTTGTGGAATTGGCAAAGTGATATTTGAAACCCCATAGAGGGATAAGGTGAGAAAGGAAATATCCTCAGATGAAATCTGAGAAGAAGCTTTCTGAGAAACTGCTTAGTGTTCTGTTAATTCATCTCACAGAGTTACATCTGTATTTCGTGGATCTCTTTGCTAGCCTTATTTCTGTGGAATCTGAGACAGATATTTCGGATCCCTTTGGAGACTAAAGGCCAAAGGAAATATCCTCCGATAAAAAAGAAGAAAAAGCTTTCTGAGAAACCTCTTTGTGTTCCGTGAAATCATCTCACCGAGTTACAACTTTCCCCTCAAGAAGCCTTTCGTTAAGACAGTTCTTGTGGAATTTGCAAAGTGATATTTGAAACCCCATAGAGGGCTATAGTGAGAAAGGAAATATCCTCAGATGAAATCTGGAAAGAAGCTTTCTGAGAAACTGCTTAGTGTTCTGTTAATTCATCTCAGAGAGTTACATCTGTATTTCGTGGATCTCTTTGCTAGCCTTATTTTTGTGGAATCTGAGAACAGATATTTCGGATCCCTTTGGAGAGTAGAGGGCCAAAGGAAATATCCTCCGATAACAAAGAGGAAGAAGCTTTCTGAGAAACATCTATGTGTTCTGTGAAATCATCTCATAGAGTTACAGCTTTCCGCTCAAAAAGTCGTTCGCTAAGACAGTTCTTGTGGAATTGGCAAGGTGATATTTGGAAGCCCATAGAGGCCTATGATGAAAAAGGAAATATCCTCAGATGAAATCTGGAAAGAAGCTTTCTGAGATACTGCTTAGTGTTCTGTTAATTCACCTCAGAGAGTTACATCTGTATTTCGTGGATCTCTTTGCTAGTCTTCTTTCTGGGGAATCTGAGAACAGATATTTCGGATCCCTATGGCGACTATAGGGCCAAAGGAAATATCCTCCGATAACAAAGACAAAGAAGCTCTCTGAGAAACCTCTTTGTGTTCTGTGAAATCAACTCACAGAGTTACAGCTATACCCTCAAGAAGCCTTTCGCTAAGACAGTTCTTCTTGAATTGGCAAAGTGATATTTTGAAGCCCATAGAGGGCTATAGTGAAAAAGGAAATATCCTCAGATGAAATCTGGAAAGAACCTTTCTGAGAAACTGCTTAGTGTTCTGTTAATTCATCTCACAGAGTTACATCTGTATTTCATGGATATCTTTGCTAGCCTTGTTCCTCTGGAATCTGAGAACAGATATTTCGGATCCCTTTGGAGACTCTAGGGCCAAAGGAAATATCCTCCGATAATAAAGAGAAAGAAGCTTTCTGAGAAACTTCTTTGTGTTGTGTGAAATCATCTCACAGAATTACAGCTTTCCCCTCAAGAAGCCTATCGTTAAGACAGTTCTTGTGGATTTGACAAAGTGATATTTGGAAGCCCATAGAGGGCTATGGTGAAAAAGGAAATATCATCAGATTAAATCTGGCAGGAAGCATTCTGAGAAACTGCTTAGTGTTCTCTTAATTCATCTCACAGGTTACATCTGTATTTCGTGGAACTCTTTGCTCGCCTTATTTCTGTGGAATCTGAGAACAGATATTTCGGATCCCTTTGGAGAATATAGGGCCAAAGGAAATATCCTCCGATAACAAAGAGAAAGAAGCTTTCTGAGAAACTTCTTTGTGTTCTGTGAAATCATCTCACAGAGTTACAGCTTTCCCCTCAAGAAGCCTTTCGCTAAGACAGTTCTTGTGGAATTGGCAAAGTGATATTTGGAAGCCCACAGAGGGCTAGGGTGAAAAAGGAAATATCCTCAGATGAAATCTGGAAAGAAGATTTCTGAGAAACTGCTTAGTCTACTATTAATTCATCTCACAGAGTTACATCTGTATTTCGTGGATCTATTTGCTAGCGTTATTTCTGTGGAATCTGAAGACAGATATTTCGGATCCATTTGAAGACTATAAGGCCAAAGGAAATATCCTCCGATTACAAAGAGAAAGAAGCTTTCTGAGAAACTACTTTGTGTTCTGTGAAATCATCTCACAGAATTACAGCTTTCCCCTCAAGAAGCCTTTCGCTAAGACAGTTCTTGTGGAATTGGCAAAGTGATATTGGAAGCCCATAGAGGGCTATGGTGAAAAAGGAACTATCCTCAGATGAAATCTGGAAAGAAGCTTTCTGAGATACTGCTTAGTGTTCTCTTAATTCATCTCACAGAGTTGCATCTGTATTTCGTGGATCTCTTTGCTAGTCTTCTTTCTGGGGAATATGAGAACAGATATTTCGGATCCCTTTGGAGACTATAGGCCCAAAGGAACTATCCTCCGATAACAAAGAGAAAGAAGCTTTCTGAGAAACTTCTTTGTGTTCTGTGAAATCATCTCACAGAGGTACAACTTTCCCCTCAAGAAGCCTTTCTCTACGACAGTTCTTGTGGAATTGGCAAAGTGATATTTGGAAGCACATAGAGGGCTATGGTGAAAAAGGAAATATCCTCAGATGAAATCTGGAAAGAAGCTTTCTGACATACTGCCTAATGTTCTCTTAATTCATCTCACAGAGTTACATCTGTATTTCGTGGATCTCTTTGCTAGCCTTATTTCTGTGGAATCTGAGAACAGATATTTCGGTTCCCTTTGAAGACTATAGGGCCAAAGGAAATATCCTCCGATAACAAAGATAAAGATGTTTTCTGAGAAACTTCTTTGGGTTCTGTGAAATCATCTAACAGAGTTACAGCTTTCCCCTCAAAAACCTTTCGCTAAGACAGTTCTTGTAGAAATGGCAAAGTGATATTTGGAAGCCCATAGAGGGCTATGGTGAAAAAGGAAATATCCTCAGAAGAAATCTGGAAAGAAGCTTTCTGAGAAACTGCTTAGGGTTCTCTTAATTCACCTCCCAGAGTTACATCTGTATTTCGTGGATCTCTTTGCTAGCCTTATTTCTGTGGAGTCTGAGAACAGATATTTCGGATCCATTTGGTGACTATGGGGCCAAAGGAAATATCCTCCGATAACAAAGACAAAGAGGCTTTCAGAGAAACTTCTTTGTGTTCTGTGAAATCATCTCACAGAGTTACAGCTTTCCCCTCAAGAAGCCTTTCGCTAAGAGAGTTCTTGTGGAATTGGCAAAGTCATATTTGGAAGACCATAGAGGGCTATGGTGAAAAAGGAAATATCCTCAGATGAAATCTGAAAAGAAGCTTTCTGAGAAACTGCTTAGTGTTCTCTTAATTCATCTCACAGAGTTACATCTGTATTTCGTAGATCTCTTTGCTAGTCTTCTTTCGGGGGAATCTGAGAACAGATCTTTCGGATTACTTTGGAGAATATAGGCCCAAAGGAACTATCCTCCGATAACAAGGAGAAAGAAGCTTTCTGAGAAACCTCTTTGTATTCTGTGAAATCATCTCACAGAGTTACAGCTTTCCCCTCAAGAAGCCTTTCACTAAGACAGTTCTTGTGGAATTGGCAAAGTGATATTTGGAAGCCCAAAGAGGGCCATGGTGGAAAAGGAAATAATCTCAGATGAAATCTGAAAAGAAGCTTTCTGAGATACTGCCTTATGTTCTGTTAATTCATCTCACAGAGTTACATCTGTATTTCGTGGATCTCTATGCTAGCCTTATTTCTGTGGAATCAGAGAACAGATATTTCGGATCACTTTAAAGACTATAGGGCCAAAGGAAATATCCTCCTACAACAAAGAAGCTTTCTGAGAAACTGCTTAGTGTTCTCTTATTTCATCTCACAGAGTTACATCTGTATTTCGTGGATCTCTTTGCTAGCCTTATTTCTGTGGAATCTGAGAACAGATATTTCTTATCCATTTGGAGACTATAGGGCGAAAGGAAATATCCTCCGATAACAAAGACAAAGAAGCTTTCAGAGAAACTTCTTTGTGTTCTGTGAAATCATCTCACAGAGTTACAGCTTTCCCCTCAGGAAGCCTTTTGCTAAGACAGTTCTTGTGGAATTGGCAAAGTGATATTTGGAAGCCCATAGAGGGCTATGGTGAAAAAGGAAATATCCTCAGATGAAATCTGGAAAGAAGCTTTCTGAGATACTGCTTAGTGTTCTCTTAATTCATCTCACAGAGTTGCAACTGTATTTCGTGGATCTCTTTGCTAGTCTTCTTTCTGGGGAATCTGAGAACCGATATTTCGGATCCCTTTGGAGACTATAGGCCCAAAGGAACTATCCTCCGATAAGAAAGAGAAAGAAGTTTTCTGAGAAACTTCTTTGTGTTCTGTGAAATCATCTCACAGAGGTACAACTTTCCCCTCAAGAAGCCTTTCTCTACGACAGTTCTTGTGGAATTGGCAAAGTGATATTTGGAAGCACATAGAGGGCTATGGTGAAAAAGGAAATATCCTCAGATGAAATCGGGAAAGAAGCTTTCTGACATACTGCCTAATGTTCTCTTAATTCATCTCACAGAGTTACATCTTTATTTCGTGGATCTCTTTGCTAGGCTTATATCTGTGGAATCTGAGAACAGATATTTCGGTTCCCTTTGAAGACTATAGGGCCAAAGGAAATATCCTCCGATAACAAAGATAAAGATGCTTTCTGAGAAACTTCTTTGTGTTCTTTGAAATCATCTAACAGAGTTACAGCTTTCCCCTCAATAACCTTTCGCTAAGACAGTTCTTGTGGAAATGGCAAAGTGATATTTGGAAGCCCATAGAGGGCTATGGTGAAAAAGGAAATATCCTCAGATGAAATCTGGAAAGAAGCTTTCTGAGAAACTGCTTATTGTTCTGTTAATTCATCTCACAGAGTTACATCTGTATTTCGTGGATCTCTTTGCTAGCCTTATTTCTGTGAAATCTGAGAACAGATGTTTCGGATCCCTTTGGAGAGTAGAGGGCCAAAGGAAATATCCTCCGATAACAAAGAGGAAGAAGCTTTCTGAGAAACATCTATGTGTTCTGTGAAATCATCTCACAGAGTTACAGCTTTCCCCTCAAGAAGCCTTTCGCTAAGACATTCCTGTGGAATTGGCAATGTGATATTTGGAAGCCCTTAGAGGGCTATGGTGAAAAATGAAATATCCTCAGATGAAATCTGGAAAGAAGATTTCTCAGAAACTGCTTAGTGTTCTGTTAATTCATCTCACAGAGTTACATCTCTATTTCCTGAATCTCTTTGCTAGCCTTATTTCCGTGCAATCTGAGAACAAATATTTCGGATCCCTTTGAAGACTATACGACCAAAGGAAATATCCTCTGATAATAAAGAGAAAGAAGTTTTCTGAGAAACTTCTTTGTGTTCTGTGAAATCATCTCTCAGAGTTACAGCTTTCCGCTAAAGAAGCCTTTCGCTAAGACCGTTCTTGTGGAATTGGCAAAGTGATATTTGGAAGCCCATAGAGGGCTAGGGTGAAAAAGGAAATATCCTCAGATGAAATCTGGAAAGAAGCTTTCTGAGAAACTGCTTAGTGTTCTGTTAACTCATCTCACAGAGTTACATCTGTATTTTGTGGCTCTCTTTCCGAGACTTATTTCTGTGGAATCTGAGAACAGATATTTCGGATCCCTTTGGAGACTCTAGGGCCAAAGGAAATATCCTCCGATAATAAAGAGAAAGAAGCTTTCTGAGAAACTTCTTTGTGTTGTGTGAAATCATCTCACAGAGTTACAGCTTTCCCCTCAAGAAGCCTTTCCCTAAGACAGTTCTTGTGGAATTGGAAAAGTGATATTTGGAAGCCCATAGAGGGCTGTGGTGAAAAAGGAAGTATCCTCAGGTGAAATCTGGAAAGAAGATTTCTGAGAAACTGCTTAGTGTTCTGGTAATTCATCTCACAGAGTTACATCTGTAGTTTGTGGATCTCTTTGGTAGCCTTATTTCTGTGAAATCTGTGAACTGATATTTCGGATCCCTTTGGAGACTATAGGGCCAAAGGAAATATACTCTGATAACAAAGAGAAAGAAACTTTCTGAGAAACTTCTTTGTGTTCTGTGAAATCATCTCACAGAGATTCAGCTTTCCCCTCAAGAAGACTTTCGCTAAGACAGTTCTTGTGGAATTGGCAAAGGGATATTTGGAAGCCCTAGAGGGCTATGGTGAAAAAGGAAATATCCTCAGATGAAATCTGGAAAGAAGCATTCTGAGAAACTGCTTAGTGTTCTGTTAATTCATCTCACAGAGTTACATCTGTATTTCGTAGATCTCTTTGCTAGTCTTCTTTCGGGGGAATCTGAGAACAGATATTTCGGATTACTTTGGAGACTATAGGCCCAAAGGAACTATCCTCCGATAACAAAGAGAAAGAAGCTTTCTGAGAAACCTCTTTGTGTTCTGTGAAATCATCTCACAGAGTTACAGCTTTCCCCTCAAGAAGCCTTTCGCTAAGACAGTTCTTCTGGAATTGGCAAAGTGATATTTGGAAGCCCAAAGAGGGCCATGGTGAAAAAGGAAATAATCTCAGATGAAATCTGAAAAGAAGCTTTCTGAGATACTGCCTTATGTTCTGTTAATTCATCTCACAGAGTTACATCTGTATTTCGTGGATTTCTTTGCTAGCCTTATTTCTGTGGAATCAGAGAACAGATATTTCGGATCCCTTTAAAGACTATAGGGCCAAAGGAAATATTCTCCTACAACAAAGAAGCTTTCTGAGAAACTGCTTAGTGTTCTCTTATTTCATCTCACAGAGTTACATCTGTATTTCGTGGATCTCTTTGCTCGCCTTATTTCTGTGGAATCTGAGAACAGATATTTCGGATCCATTTGGAGACTATAGGGCGAAAGGAAATATCCTCCGATAACAAAGACAAAGAAGCTTTCAGAGAAACTTCTTTGTGTTCTGTGAAATCATCTCACAGAGTTACAGCTTTCCCCTCAAGAAGCCTTTCGCTAAGACAGTTCTTGTGGAATTGGCAAAGTGATATTTGGAAGCCCATAGAGGGCTATGGTGAAAAAGGAAATATCCTCAGATGAAATCTGGAAAGAAGCTTTCTGAGATACTGCTTAGTGTTCTCTTAATTCATCTTACAGAGTTGCAACTGTATTTCGTGGATCTCTTTGCTAGTCTTCTTTCTGGGGAATCTGAGAACAGATATTTCGGATCCCTTTGGAGACTATAGGCCCAAAGGAACTATCCTCCGATAACAAAGAGAAAGAAGTTTTCTGAGAAACTTCTTTGTGTTCTGTGAAATCATCTCACAGAGGTACAACTTTACCCTCAAGAAGCCTTTCTCTACGACAGTTCTTGTGGAATTGGCAAAGTGATATTTGGAAGCACATAGAGGGCTATGGTGAAAAAGGAAATATCCTCAGATGAAATCTGGAAAGAAGCTTTCTGACATACTGCCTAATGTTCTCTTAATTCATCTCACAGAGTTACATCTGAATTTCGTGGATCTCTTTGCTAGCCTTATTTCTGAGGAATCTGAGAACAGATATTTCGGATCCCTTTGAAGACTATAGGGCCAAAGGAAATATCCTCCGATAACAAAGAGAAAGATGCTTTCTGAGAATCTTCTTTGTGTTCTGTGAAATCATCTAACAGAGTTACAGCTTTCCCCTCAGGAAGCCTTTCGCTAAGACAGTTCTTGTGGAATTGGCAAAGTGATATTTGGAAGCCCATAGAGAGCTGTGGTGAAAAAGGAAATATCCTCAGATGAAATCTGGAAAGAAGCTTTCTGAGAAACTGCTTAGTGTTCTGTTAAATTATCTCACAGAGTTACATCTGTATTTCGTGGATCTCTTTGCTCACCTTATTTCTGTGGAATCTGAGAACATATATTTCGGATCCCTTTGAAGAAAATACGGCCAAAGGAAATATCCTCCGTTAACAAAGAGAAAGAAGCTTTCCGAGAAACTTCTTTGTGTTCTGTGAAGTCATCTCACAGAGTTACAGCTTTCCGCTCAAGAAGCCTTTCGCTAAGACAGTTCTTGTGGAATTGGAAAAGTCATATTTGGAAGCCCATAGAGGGCTACGGTGAAAAAGGAAATATCCTCAGATGAAATCTGGAAAGAAGATTTCTGAGAAACTGCTTAGTGTTCTGTTAATTCATCTCACAGAGTTACATATGTATTTCGTGGATCTCTTTGCTAGCCTTATTTCTGTGGATTCTGAGAACAGATATTTCGGATCCATTTGGAGACTATAGGGCCAAAGGAAATATCCTCCGATAACAAAGACAAAGAAGCTTTTAGAGAAACTTCTTTGTGTTCTGTGAAAACATCTCACAGAGTTACAGCTCTCCCCTCAAGAAGCCTTTCGCTAAGACAGTTCTTGTGGAATTGGCAAAGTGATATTTTGAAGCCCATAGAGGGCTATGGTGAAAAGGAAATATCCTCAGATGAAATCTGGAAAGAAGCTTTCTGAGATACTGCTTAGTGTTCTCTTAATTCGTCTCACAGAGTTGCATCTGTATTTCTTGGATCTCTTTGCTAGTCTTCTTTCTGGGGAATCTGAGAACAGATATTTCGGATCCTTTGGAGACTATAGGCCCAAAGGAAATATCCTCCGATAACAAAGAGAAAGAAGCTTTCTGAGAAACTTCTTTGTGTTCTGTGAAATCATCTCACAGAGGTACAACTTTCCCCTCAAGAAGCCTTTCTCTACGACAGTTCTTGTGGAATTGGCAAAGTGATATTTTGAAGCCCATAGAGGGCTATGGTGAAAAGGAAATATCCTCAGATGAAATCTGGAAAGAAGCTTTCTGAGATACTGCTTAGTGTTCTCTTAATTCGTCTCACAGAGTTGCATCTGTATTTCGTGGATCTCTTTGCTAGCCTTCTTTCTGTGGAATCTGAGAACAGATATTTCGGATCCCTTTGAAGACTATAGGGCCAAAGGAAATATCCTCCGACAACAAAGAAGCTTTCTGAGAAACTTCTTTGTGTTCTGTGAAATCATCTCACAGAGTTACAGCTTTCCCCTCAAGAAGCCTTTGTCTAAGACAGTTCTTGTGGAATTGGCAAAGTTATATTTGGAAGCCCATAGAGGGCTACGGTGAAAAATAAATATCCTCAGATGAAATCTGGAAAGAAGCTTTCTGAGAAACTGCTTAGTGTTCTGTTAATTCATCTCACAGAGTTACATCTGTATTTCGTAGATCTCTTTGCTAGTCTTCTTTCTGGGGAATCTGAGAACAGATATTTCGGATTACTTTGGAGACTATAGGCCCAAAGGAACTATCCTCCGATAACAAAGAGAAAGAAGCTTTGTGAGAAAGCTCTTTGTGTTCTGTGAAATCATCTCACAGAGTTACAGCTTTCCCCTCAAGAAGCCTTTCGCTAAGACAGTTCTTGTGGAATTGGCAAAGTGATATTTGGAAGCCCAAAGTGTGCCATGGTGAAAAAGGAAATATTCTCACATGAAATCTGAAAAGAAGCTTTCTGAGATAATGCCTAATGTTCTGTTAATTCATCACACATAGTTACATCTGTATTGCGTGGATCTCTTTGCTAGCCTTATTTCTGTGGAATCGGAGAACAGATATTTCGGATCTTTTTGAACACTATAGGGCCAAAGGAAATATCCTCCGTCAACAAAGAAGCTTTCTGAGAAACTTCTTTGTGTTCTGTGAAATCATCTCACAGAGTTACAGCTTTCCCCTCAAGAAACATTTGGCAAAGAAGGTTCTTGTGGAATTGGCAATGTTATATTTGTAAGCCCACAGAGGGCTATGGTGAAAAAGGAAATATCCTCAGATGAAATCTGGAAAGAAGCTTTCTGAGAAACTGCTTAGTGTTCTGTTAATTCATCTCACAGAGTTACATCTGTATTTCGTGGATCTCTTTGCTAGCCTTATTTCTGTGGATTCTGAGAACAGATATTTCGGATCCCTTTGGAGACTATAGGGCCAAAGGAAATATCCTCCGAAAACAAAGACAAAGAAGCTTTAAGAGAAACTTCTTTGTGTTCTGTGAAATCATCACACAGAGTTACAGCTTTCCCCTCAAGAAGCCTTTCGCTAAGACAGTTCTTGTGGAATTGGCAAAGTGACATTTGGAAGCCCATAGAGGGCTATGGTGAAAAAGGAAATATCCTCAGATGAAATCTGGAAAGAAGCTTTCTGAGATACTGCTTAGTGTTCTCTTAATTCATCTCACAGAGTTGCATCTGTATTTCGTGTATCTCTTTGCTAGTCTTCTTTCTGTGGAATCTGAGAACAGATATTTCGGATCCCTTTGGAGACTATAGGCCCAAAGGAACTATCCTCCGATAACAAGGAGAAAGAAGCTTTCTGAGAAACCTCTTTGTGTTCTGTGAAATCATCTCACAGAGGTACAACATTCCCCTCAAGAAGCCTTTCTCTACGACAGTTCTTGTGGAATTGGCAAAGTGATATTTGGAAGCACATAGAGGGCTATGGTGAAAAAGGAAATATCCTCAGATGAAATCTGGAAAGAAGCTTTCTGACATACTGCCTAATGTTCTCTTAATTCATCTCACAGTGTTACATCTGTATTTCGTGGATCTCTTTGCTAGCCTTATTTCTGTGGAATCTGAGAACAGATATTTCGGATCCCTTTGAAGACTATAGGGCCAAAGGAAATATCCTCAGATAACAAAGATAAGGATGTTGTCTGAGAAACTTCTTTGGGTTCTGTGAAATCATCTAACAGAGTTACAGCTTTCCCCTCAAAAACCTTTCGCTAAGACAGTTCTTGTAGAAATAGCAAAGTGATATTTGGAAGCCCATAGAGGGCTATGGTGAAAAAGGAAATATCCTCAGATGAAATCTGGAAAGAAGCTTTCTGAGAAACTGCTTAGGGTTCTGTTAATTCATCTCACAGAGTTACATCTGTATTTCCTGGATCTCTTTGCTAGCCTTATTTCTGTGGAATCTGAGAACAGATATTTCGGATCCATTTGGAGACTATAGGGCCAAAGGAAATATCCTCCGATAACAAAGACAAAGAAGCTTTCAGAGAAACTTCTTTGTGTTCTGTGAAATCATCTCACAGAGTTACAGCTTTCCCCTCAAGAAGCCTGTCGCTAAGAGAGTTCTTGTGGAATTGGCAAAGTCATATTTGGAAGACCATAGAGGGCTATGGTGAAAAAGGTAATATCCTCAGATGAAATCTGGAAAGAAGCTTTCTGAGAATCTGCTTAGTGTTCTCTAAATTCATCTCACAGAGTTTCATCTGTATTTCGTGGATCTCTTTGCCAGTCTTCTTTCTGGGGAATCTGAGAACAGATATTTCGGATCCCTTTGTAGACTATAGGCCCTGAGGAACTATCCTCCGATAACAAAGGGAAAGAAGCTTTCTGAGGAACCTCTTTGTGTTCTGTGAAATCACCTCACAGAGGTACAGCTTTCCCCTCAAGAAGCCTTTCGCTACGACAGTTCTTGTGGAATTCGCAAAGAGATATTTGGAAGCCCATAAAGGCCTATGGTGAAAAAGGAAATATCCTCAGATGAAATCTGGAAAGAAGCTTCCTGAGATACTGCCTAATGTTCTGTTAATTCATCTCACAGAGTTACATCTGTATTTCGTGAATCTCTTTGCTAGCCTTATTTCTGTGGAATCTGAGAACAGATATTTCGGATCCCTTTGAAGACTATAGGGCCAAAAGAAATATCCTCCGATAAAAAAGAGAAAGAAGCTTTCTGAGAAACTTCTTTGTGTTCTGTGAAATCGTCTCACAGAGTTACAGCTTTCCCCAGAAGAATCCTTTCGCTAAGACAGTTCCTGTGGAATTGGCAAAGTGATATTTGGAAGCCCATAGAGGGCTAAGGTGAAAAAGGAAATATCCTCAGATGAAATCTGGAAAGAAGCATTCTGAGAAAATGCTTAGTATTCTGTTAATTCATCTCACAGAGTTACATCTGTATTTCGTAGATCTCTTTGCTAGTCTTCTTTCGGGGGAATCTGAGAACAGATATTTCGGATTACTTTGGAGACTATAGGCCCAAAGGAACTATCCTCCGATAACAAAGAGAAAGAAGCTTTCTGAGAAACCTCTTTGTGTTCTGTGAAATCATCTCACAGAGTTACAGCTTTCCCCTCAAGAAGCCTTTCGCTAAGACAGTTCTTCTGGAATTGGCAAAGTGATATTTGGAAGCCCAAAGAGGGCCATGGTGAAAAAGGAAATAATCTCAGATGAAATCTGAAAAGAAGATTTCTGAGATACTGCCTTATGTTCTGTTAATTCATCTCACAGAGTTACATCTGTATTTCGTGGATTTCTTTGCTAGCCTTATTTCTGTGGAATCAGAGAACAGATATTTCGGATCCCTTTAAAGACTATAGGGCCAAAGGAAATATTCTCCTACAACAAAGAAGCTTTCTGAGAAACTGCTTAGTGTTCTCTAATTTCATCTCACAGAGTCACATCTGTATTTCGTGGATCTCTTTGCTAGTCTTCTTTCTGGGGAATCTGAGAACAGATATTTCGGATCCCTTTGGAGACTATAGGCCCAAAGGAACTATCCTCCGATAACAAAGAGAAAGAAGTTTTCTGAGAAACTTCTTTGTGTTCTGTGAAATCATCTCACAGAGGTACAACTTTCCCCTCAAGAATCCTTTCTCTACGACAGTTCTTGTGGAATTGGCAAAGTGATATTTGGAAGCACATAGAGGGCTATGGTGAAAAAGGAAATATCCTCAGATGAAATCTGGAAAGAAGCTTTCTGAGAAACTGCTTAGTGTTCTGTTAAATTATCTCACAGAGTTACATCTGTATTTCGTGGATCTCTTTGCTCACCTTATTTCTGTGGAATCTGAGAACATATATTTCGGATCCCTTTGAAGAAAATACGGCCAAAGGAAATATCCTCCGTTAACAAAGAGAAAGAAGCTTTCCGAGAAACTTCTTTGTGTTCTGTGAAATCATCTCACAGAGTTACAGCTTTCCCCTCAAGAAGCCTTTCGCTAAGACAGTTCTTGTGGAATTGGAAAAGTCATATTTGGAAGCCCATAGAGGGCTATGGTGAGAAAGGAAATATCCTCAGATGAAATCTGGAAAGAAGCTTCCTGAGAAACTGCTTAGTGTTCTGTTAATTCATCTCACAGAGTTCCATCTGTATTTCGTGGATCTCTTTGCTAGCCTTATTTCTGTGGAATCTGAGAACAGATATTTCGGATCCCTTTGGAGACTATAGGGCCAAAGGAAATAACCTCGGATAACAAAGAGAAAGAAGCTTTCTGAGAAACTTCTTTGTGTTCTGTGAAATCATCTCACAGAGATACAGCTTTCCCCTCAAGAAGCCTTTCGCTAAGACAGTTCTTGTGGAATTGGCAAGGTGATATTTGGAAGCCGATAGAGGGCTATGATGAAAAAGGAAATATCCTCAGATGAAATCTGGAAAGAAGCTTTCTGAGATACTGCTTAGTGTTCTGTTAATTCATCTCGCAGAGTTACATCTGTATTTCGTGGATCTCTTTGCTAGCCTTCTTTCTGGGGAATCTGAGAACAGATATTTCGGATCCCTTCGGAGAGTAGAGGGCCAAAGGAAATATCCTCCGATAACAAAGAAGAAGAAGCCTTCTGAGGAACATCTTTGTGTTCTGTGAAATCATCTCACAGAGTTACAGCTTTCCCCTCAGGAAGCCTTTCGCTAAGACAGTTCTTGTGGAATTGGCAAAGTGATATTTGGAAGCCCATAGAGGGCTATTGTGAAAAAGGAAATATCCTCAGAAGAAATCTGGAAAGAAGCGTACTGAGAAACTGCGTAGTGTTCTTTTAATTCATCTCACAGAGTTACATCTGTATTTCGTGGATCTCTTTGCTTACCTTATTTCTGTGGAATCTGAGAACAGATATTTCGGATCCCTTTGAAGACTATAGGGCCAAAGGAAATATCCTCCGATAACAAAGAGAAAGAAGCTTTCTGAGAAACTTCTTCGTGTTCTGTGAAATCATCTCACAGTGTTACAGCTTTCCCCTCAAGAAGCCTTTCGCTAATTCCGTTCTTGTGGAATTGGCAAAGTGATATTTGGAAGCCCATAGAGGTCTATGGTGAAAAAGGAAATATCCTCAGATGAAATTTGGAAAGAAGCTTTCTGAGAAACTGCTTAGTGTTCTGTTAATTCATGTCACAGAGATACATCTGTATTTCTTGGATCTCTTTCTTGGCCTTCTTTCTGTGGAATCTTAGAACAGATATTTCGGATCCCATTGGAGACTATAGGGCCAAAGGAAATATCCTCCGAAAACAAAGAAAAGAAGCTTTCTGAGTAACTTCTTTGTGTTCTGTGAAATCATCTCACAGAGTTACTGCTTTCCCCTGAAGAAGCCTTTCGATAAGACAGTTCTTGTGGAATTGACAAAGTGATGTTTGGAGCCCATAGAGGGCTATGGTGAAAAAGGAAATATCCTCAGAGGAAATCTGGAAAGAAGCTTCCTGAGAAACTGCTTAGTGTTCTGTTAATTCATCTCACAGAGTTCCATCTGTATTTCGTGGATCTCTTTGCTAGGCTTATTTCTGTGGAATCTGAGAACAGATATTTCGGATCCCTTTGGAGACTATAGGGCCAAAGGAAATAACCTCGGATAACAAAGAGAAAGAAGCTTTCTGAGAAACTTCTTTGTGTTCTGTGAAATCATCTCACAGAGATACAGCTTTCCCCTCAAGAAGCCTTTCGCTAAGACAGTTCTTGTGGAATTGGCAAGGTGATATTTGGAAGCCGATAGAGGGCTATGATGAAAAAGGAAATATCCTCAGATGAAATCTGGAAAGAAGCTTTCTGAGATACTGCTTAGTGTTCTGTTAATTCATCTCGCAGAGTTACATCTCTATTTCGTGGATCTCTTTGCTAGCCTTATTTCTGTGGATTCTGAGAACAGATATTTCGGATCCCTTTGGAGACTATAGGGCCAAAGGAAATATCCTCCGAAAACAAAGACAAAGAAGCTTTAAGAGAAACTTCTTTGTGTTCTGTGAAATCATCACACAGAGTTACAGCTTTCCCCTCAAGAAGCCTTTCGCTAAGACAGTTCTTGTGGAATTGGCAAAGTGACATTTGGAAGCCCATAGAGGGCTATGGTGAAAAAGGAAATATCCTCAGATGAAATCTGGAAAGAAGCTTTCTGAGATACTGCTTAGTGTTCTCTTAATTCATCTCACAGAGTTGCATCTGTATTTCGTGTATCTCTTTGCTAGTCTTCTTTCTGTGGAATCTGAGAACAGATATTTCGGATCCCTTTGGAGACTATAGGCCCAAAGGAACTATCCTCCGATAACAAGGAGAAAGAAGCTTTCTGAGAAACCTCTTTGTGTTCTGTGAAATCATCTCACAGAGGTACAACATTCCCCTCAAGAAGCCTTTCTCTACGACAGTTCTTGTGGAATTGGCAAAGTGATATTTGGAAGCACATAGAGGGCTATGGTGAAAAAGGAAATATCCTCAGATGAAATCTGGAAAGAAGCTTTCTGACATACTGCCTAATGTTCTCTTAATTCATCTCACAGTGTTACATCTGTATTTCGTGGATCTCTTTGCTAGCCTTATTTCTGTGGAATCTGAGAACAGATATTTCGGATCCCTTTGAAGACTATAGGGCCAAAGGAAATATCCTCAGATAACAAAGATAAGGATGTTGTCTGAGAAACTTCTTTGGGTTCTGTGAAATCATCTAACAGAGTTACAGCTTTCCCCTCAAAAACCTTTCGCTAAGACAGTTCTTGTAGAAATAGCAAAGTGATATTTGGAAGCCCATAGAGGGCTATGGTGAAAAAGGAAATATCCTCAGATGAAATCTGGAAAGAAGCTTTCTGAGAAACTGCTTAGGGTTCTGTTAATTCATCTCACAGAGTTACATCTGTATTTCCTGGATCTCTTTGCTAGCCTTATTTCTGTGGAATCTGAGAACAGATATTTCGGATCCATTTGGAGACTATAGGGCCAAAGGAAATATCCTCCGATAACAAAGACAAAGAAGCTTTCAGAGAATCTTCTTTGTGTTCTGTGAAATCATCTCACAGAGTTACAGCTTTCCCCTCAAGAAGCCTGTCGCTAAGAGAGTTCTTGTGGAATTGGCAAAGTCATATTTGGAAGACCATAGAGGGCTATGGTGAAAAAGGTAATATCCTCAGATGAAATCTGGAAAGAAGCTTTCTGAGAATCTGCTTAGTGTTCTCTAAATTCATCTCACAGAGTTTCATCTGTATTTCGTGGATCTCTTTGCCAGTCTTCTTTCTGGGGAATCTGAGAACAGATATTTCGGATCCCTTTGTAGACTATAGGCCCTGAGGAACTATCCTCCGATAACAAAGGGAAAGAAGCTTTCTGAGGAACCTCTTTGTGTTCTGTGAAATCACCTCACAGAGGTACAGCTTTCCCCTCAAGAAGCCTTTCGCTACGACAGTTCTTGTGGAATTCGCAAAGAGATATTTGGAAGCCCATAAAGGCCTATGGTGAAAAAGGAAATATCCTCAGATGAAATCTGGAAAGAAGCTTCCTGAGATACTGCCTAATGTTCTGTTAATTCATCTCACAGAGTTACATCTGTATTTCGTGAATCTCTTTGCTAGCCTTATTTCTGTGGAATCTGAGAACAGATATTTCGGATCCCTTTGAAGACTATAGGGCCAAAAGAAATATCCTCCGATAAAAAAGAGAAAGAAGCTTTCTGAGAAACTTCTTTGTGTTCTGTGAAATCGTCTCACAGAGTTACAGCTTTCCCCAGAAGAATCCTTTCGCTAAGACAGTTCCTGTGGAATTGGCAAAGTGATATTTGGAAGCCCATAGAGGGCTAAGGTGAAAAAGGAAATATCCTCAGATGAAATCTGGAAAGAAGCATTCTGAGAAAATGCTTAGTATTCTGTTAATTCATCTCACAGAGTTACATCTGTATTTCGTAGATCTCTTTGCTAGTCTTCTTTCGGGGGAATCTGAGAACAGATATTTCGGATTACTTTGGAGACTATAGGCCCAAAGGAACTATCCTCCGATAACAAAGAGAAAGAAGCTTTCTGAGAAACCTCTTTGTGTTCTGTGAAATCATCTCACAGAGTTACAGCTTTCCCCTCAAGAAGCCTTTCGCTAAGACAGTTCTTCTGGAATTGGCAAAGTGATATTTGGAAGCCCAAAGAGGGCCATGGTGAAAAAGGAAATAATCTCAGATGAAATCTGAAAAGAAGATTTCTGAGATACTGCCTTATGTTCTGTTAATTCATCTCACAGAGTTACATCTGTATTTCGTGGATTTCTTTGCTAGCCTTATTTCTGTGGAATCAGAGAACAGATATTTCGGATCCCTTTAAAGACTATAGGGCCAAAGGAAATATTCTCCTACAACAAAGAAGCTTTCTGAGAAACTGCTTAGTGTTCTCTAATTTCATCTCACAGAGTCACATCTGTATTTCGTGGATCTCTTTGCTAGTCTTCTTTCTGGGGAATCTGAGAACAGATATTTCGGATCCCTTTGGAGACTATAGGCCCAAAGGAACTATCCTCCGATAACAAAGAGAAAGAAGTTTTCTGAGAAACTTCTTTGTGTTCTGTGAAATCATCTCACAGAGGTACAACTTTCCCCTCAAGAATCCTTTCTCTACGACAGTTCTTGTGGAATTGGCAAAGTGATATTTGGAAGCACATAGAGGGCTATGGTGAAAAAGGAAATATCCTCAGATGAAATCTGGAAAGAAGCTTTCTGAGAAACTGCTTAGTGTTCTGTTAAATTATCTCACAGAGTTACATCTGTATTTCGTGGATCTCTTTGCTCACCTTATTTCTGTGGAATCTGAGAACATATATTTCGGATCCCTTTGAAGAAAATACGGCCAAAGGAAATATCCTCCGTTAACAAAGAGAAAGAAGCTTTCCGAGAAACTTCTTTGTGTTCTGTGAAATCATCTCACAGAGTTACAGCTTTCCCCTCAAGAAGCCTTTCGCTAAGACAGTTCTTGTGGAATTGGAAAAGTCATATTTGGAAGCCCATAGAGGGCTATGGTGAGAAAGGAAATATCCTCAGATGAAATCTGGAAAGAAGCTTCCTGAGAAACTGCTTAGTGTTCTGTTAATTCATCTCACAGAGTTCCATCTGTATTTCGTGGATCTCTTTGCTAGCCTTATTTCTGTGGAATCTGAGAACAGATATTTCGGATCCCTTTGGAGACTATAGGGCCAAAGGAAATAACCTCGGATAACAAAGAGAAAGAAGCTTTCTGAGAAACTTCTTTGTGTTCTGTGAAATCATCTCACAGAGATACAGCTTTCCCCTCAAGAAGCCTTTCGCTAAGACAGTTCTTGTGGAATTGGCAAGGTGATATTTGGAAGCCGATAGAGGGCTATGATGAAAAAGGAAATATCCTCAGATGAAATCTGGAAAGAAGCTTTCTGAGATACTGCTTAGTGTTCTGTTAATTCATCTCGCAGAGTTACATCTGTATTTCGTGGATCTCTTTGCTAGCCTTCTTTCTGGGGAATCTGAGAACAGATATTTCGGATCCCTTCGGAGAGTAGAGGGCCAAAGGAAATATCCTCCGATAACAAAGAAGAAGAAGCCTTCTGAGGAACATCTTTGTGTTCTGTGAAATCATCTCACAGAGTTACAGCTTTCCCCTCAGGAAGCCTTTCGCTAAGACAGTTCTTGTGGAATTGGCAAAGTGATATTTGGAAGCCCATAGAGGGCTATTGTGAAAAAGGAAATATCCTCAGAAGAAATCTGGAAAGAAGCGTACTGAGAAACTGCGTAGTGTTCTTTTAATTCATCTCACAGAGTTACATCTGTATTTCGTGGATCTCTTTGCTTACCTTATTTCTGTGGAATCTGAGAACAGATATTTCGGATCCCTTTGAAGACTATAGGGCCAAAGGAAATATCCTCCGATAACAAAGAGAAAGAAGCTTTCTGAGAAACTTCTTCGTGTTCTGTGAAATCATCTCACAGTGTTACAGCTTTCCCCTCAAGAAGCCTTTCGCTAATTCCGTTCTTGTGGAATTGGCAAAGTGATATTTGGAAGCCCATAGAGGTCTATGGTGAAAAAGGAAATATCCTCAGATGAAATTTGGAAAGAAGCTTTCTGAGAAACTGCTTAGTGTTCTGTTAATTCATGTCACAGAGATACATCTGTATTTCTTGGATCTCTTTCTTGGCCTTCTTTCTGTGGAATCTTAGAACAGATATTTCGGATCCCATTGGAGACTATAGGGCCAAAGGAAATATCCTCCGAAAACAAAGAAAAGAAGCTTTCTGAGTAACTTCTTTGTGTTCTGTGAAATCATCTCACAGAGTTACTGCTTTCCCCTGAAGAAGCCTTTCGATAAGACAGTTCTTGTGGAATTGACAAAGTGATGTTTGGAGCCCATAGAGGGCTATGGTGAAAAAGGAAATATCCTCAGAGGAAATCTGGAAAGAAGCTTCCTGAGAAACTGCTTAGTGTTCTGTTAATTCATCTCACAGAGTTCCATCTGTATTTCGGGGATCTCTTTGCTAGCCTTATTTCTGTGGAATCTGAGAACAGATATTTCGGATCCCTTTGGAGACTATAGGGCCAAAGGAAATAACCTCGGATAACAAAGAGAAAGAAGCTTTCTGAGAAACTTCTTTGTGTTCTGTGAAATCATCTCACAGAGATACAGCTTTCCCCTCAAGAAGCCTTTCGCTAAGACAGTTCTTGTGGAATTGGCAAGGTGATATTTGGAAGCCGATAGAGGGCTATGATGAAAAAGGAAATATCCTCAGATGAAATCTGGAAAGAAGCTTTCTGAGATACTGCTTAGTGTTCTGTTAATTCATCTCGCAGAGTTACATCTCTATTTCGTGGATCTCTTTGCTAGCCTTATTTCTGTGGATTCTGAGAACAGATATTTCGGATCCCTTTGGAGACTATAGGGCCAAAGGAAATATCCTCCGAAAACAAAGACAAAGAAGCTTTAAGAGAAACTTCTTTGTGTTCTGTGAAATCATCACACAGAGTTACAGCTTTCCCCTCAAGAAGCCTTTCGCTAAGACAGTTCTTGTGGAATTGGCAAAGTGACATTTGGAAGCCCATAGAGGGCTATGGTGAAAAAGGAAATATCCTCAGATGAAATCTGGAAAGAAGCTTTCTGAGATACTGCTTAGTGTTCTCTTAATTCATCTCACAGAGTTGCATCTGTATTTCGTGTATCTCTTTGCTAGTCTTCTTTCTGTGGAATCTGAGAACAGATATTTCGGATCCCTTTGGAGACTATAGGCCCAAAGGAACTATCCTCCGATAACAAGGAGAAAGAAGCTTTCTGAGAAACCTCTTTGTGTTCTGTGAAATCATCTCACAGAGGTACAACATTCCCCTCAAGAAGCCTTTCTCTACGACAGTTCTTGTGGAATTGGCAAAGTGATATTTGGAAGCACATAGAGGGCTATGGTGAAAAAGGAAATATCCTCAGATGAAATCTGGAAAGAAGCTTTCTGACATACTGCCTAATGTTCTCTTAATTCATCTCACAGTGTTACATCTGTATTTCGTGGATCTCTTTGCTAGCCTTATTTCTGTGGAATCTGAGAACAGATATTTCGGATCCCTTTGAAGACTATAGGGCCAAAGGAAATATCCTCAGATAACAAAGATAAGGATGTTGTCTGAGAAACTTCTTTGGGTTCTGTGAAATCATCTAACAGAGTTACAGCTTTCCCCTCAAAAACCTTTCGCTAAGACAGTTCTTGTAGAAATAGCAAAGTGATATTTGGAAGCCCATAGAGGGCTATGGTGAAAAAGGAAATATCCTCAGATGAAATCTGGAAAGAAGCTTTCTGAGAAACTGCTTAGGGTTCTGTTAATTCATCTCACAGAGTTACATCTGTATTTCCTGGATCTCTTTGCTAGCCTTATTTCTGTGGAATCTGAGAACAGATATTTCGGATCCATTTGGAGACTATAGGGCCAAAGGAAATATCCTCCGATAACAAAGACAAAGAAGCTTTCAGAGAAACTTCTTTGTGTTCTGTGAAATCATCTCACAGAGTTACAGCTTTCCCCTCAAGAAGCCTGTCGCTAAGAGAGTTCTTGTGGAATTGGCAAAGTCATATTTGGAAGACCATAGAGGGCTATGGTGAAAAAGGTAATATCCTCAGATGAAATCTGGAAAGAAGCTTTCTGAGAATCTGCTTAGTGTTCTCTAAATTCATCTCACAGAGTTTCATCTGTATTTCGTGGATCTCTTTGCCAGTCTTCTTTCTGGGGAATCTGAGAACAGATATTTCGGATCCCTTTGTAGACTATAGGCCCTGAGGAACTATCCTCCGATAACAAAGGGAAAGAAGCTTTCTGAGGAACCTCTTGGTGTTCTGTGAAATCACCTCACAGAGGTACAGCTTTCCCCTCAAGAAGCCTTTCGCTACGACAGTTCTTGTGGAATTCGCAAAGAGATATTTGGAAGCCCATAAAGGCCTATGGTGAAAAAGGAAATATCCTCAGATGAAATCTGGAAAGAAGCTTCCTGAGATACTGCCTAATGTTCTGTTAATTCATCTCACAGAGTTACATCTGTATTTCGTGAATCTCTTTGCTAGCCTTATTTCTGTGGAATCTGAGAACAGATATTTCGGATCCCTTTGAAGACTATAGGGCCAAAAGAAATATCCTCCGATAAAAAAGAGAAAGAAGCTTTCTGAGAAACTTCTTTGTGTTCTGTGAAATCGTCTCACAGAGTTACAGCTTTCCCCAGAAGAATCCTTTCGCTAAGACAGTTCCTGTGGAATTGGCAAAGTGATATTTGGAAGCCCATAGAGGGCTAAGGTGAAAAAGGAAATATCCTCAGATGAAATCTGGAAAGAAGCATTCTGAGAAAATGCTTAGTATTCTGTTAATTCATCTCACAGAGTTACATCTGTATTTCGTAGATCTCTTTGCTAGTCTTCTTTCGGGGGAATCTGAGAACAGATATTTCGGATTACTTTGGAGACTATAGGCCCAAAGGAACTATCCTCCGATAACAAAGAGAAAGAAGCTTTCTGAGAAACCTCTTTGTGTTCTGTGAAATCATCTCACAGAGTTACAGCTTTCCCCTCAAGAAGCCTTTCGCTAAGACAGTTCTTCTGGAATTGGCAAAGTGATATTTGGAAGCCCAAAGAGGGCCATGGTGAAAAAGGAAATAATCTCAGATGAAATCTGAAAAGAAGATTTCTGAGATACTGCCTTATGTTCTGTTAATTCATCTCACAGAGTTACATCTGTATTTCGTGGATTTCTTTGCTAGCCTTATTTCTGTGGAATCAGAGAACAGATATTTCGGATCCCTTTAAAGACTATAGGGCCAAAGGAAATATTCTCCTACAACAAAGAAGCTTTCTGAGAAACTGCTTAGTGTTCTCTAATTTCATCTCACAGAGTCACATCTGTATTTCGTGGATCTCTTTGCTAGTCTTCTTTCTGGGGAATCTGAGAACAGATATTTCGGATCCCTTTGGAGACTATAGGCCCAAAGGAACTATCCTCCGATAACAAAGAGAAAGAAGTTTTCTGAGAAACTTCTTTGTGTTCTGTGAAATCATCTCACAGAGGTACAACTTTCCCCTCAAGAATCCTTTCTCTACGACAGTTCTTGTGGAATTGGCAAAGTGATATTTGGAAGCACATAGAGGGCTATGGTGAAAAAGGAAATATCCTCAGATGAAATCTGGAAAGAAGCTTTCTGAGAAACTGCTTAGTGTTCTGTTAAATTATCTCACAGAGTTACATCTGTATTTCGTGGATCTCTTTGCTCACCTTATTTCTGTGGAATCTGAGAACATATATTTCGGATCCCTTTGAAGAAAATACGGCCAAAGGAAATATCCTCCGTTAACAAAGAGAAAGAAGCTTTCCGAGAAACTTCTTTGTGTTCTGTGAAATCATCTCACAGAGTTACAGCTTTCCCCTCAAGAAGCCTTTCGCTAAGACAGTTCTTGTGGAATTGGAAAAGTCATATTTGGAAGCCCATAGAGGGCTATGGTGAGAAAGGAAATATCCTCAGATGAAATCTGGAAAGAAGCTTCCTGAGAAACTGCTTAGTGTTCTGTTAATTCATCTCACAGAGTTCCATCTGTATTTCGTGGATCTCTTTGCTAGCCTTATTTCTGTGGAATCTGAGAACAGATATTTCGGATCCCTTTGGAGACTATAGGGCCAAAGGAAATAACCTCGGATAACAAAGAGAAAGAAGCTTTCTGAGAAACTTCTTTGTGTTCTGTGAAATCATCTCACAGAGATACAGCTTTCCCCTCAAGAAGCCTTTCGCTAAGACAGTTCTTGTGGAATTGGCAAGGTGATATTTGGAAGCCGATAGAGGGCTATGATGAAAAAGGAAATATCCTCAGATGAAATCTGGAAAGAAGCTTTCTGAGATACTGCTTAGTGTTCTGTTAATTCATCTCGCAGAGTTACATCTGTATTTCGTGGATCTCTTTGCTAGCCTTCTTTCTGGGGAATCTGAGAACAGATATTTCGGATCCCTTCGGAGAGTAGAGGGCCAAAGGAAATATCCTCCGATAACAAAGAAGAAGAAGCCTTCTGAGGAACATCTTTGTGTTCTGTGAAATCATCTCACAGAGTTACAGCTTTCCCCTCAGGAAGCCTTTCGCTAAGACAGTTCTTGTGGAATTGGCAAAGTGATATTTGGAAGCCCATAGAGGGCTATTGTGAAAAAGGAAATATCCTCAGAAGAAATCTGGAAAGAAGCGTACTGAGAAACTGCGTAGTGTTCTTTTAATTCATCTCACAGAGTTACATCTGTATTTCGTGGATCTCTTTGCTTACCTTATTTCTGTGGAATCTGAGAACAGATATTTCGGATCCCTTTGAAGACTATAGGGCCAAAGGAAATATCCTCCGATAACAAAGAGAAAGAAGCTTTCTGAGAAACTTCTTCGTGTTCTGTGAAATCATCTCACAGTGTTACAGCTTTCCCCTCAAGAAGCCTTTCGCTAATTCCGTTCTTGTGGAATTGGCAAAGTGATATTTGGAAGCCCATAGAGGTCTATGGTGAAAAAGGAAATATCCTCAGATGAAATTTGGAAAGAAGCTTTCTAAGAAACTGCTTAGTGTTCTGTTAATTCATGTCACAGAGATACATCTGTATTTCTTGGATCTCTTTCTTGGCCTTCTTTCTGTGGAATCTTAGAACAGATATTTCGGATCCCATTGGAGACTATAGGGCCAAAGGAAATATCCTCCGAAAACAAAGAAAAGAAGCTTTCTGAGTAACTTCTTTGTGTTCTGTGAAATCATCTCACAGAGTTACTGCTTTCCCCTGAAGAAGCCTTTCGATAAGACAGTTCTTGTGGAATTGACAAAGTGATGTTTGGAGCCCATAGAGGGCTATGGTGAAAAAGGAAATATCCTCAGAGGAAATCTGGAAAGAAGCTTCCTGAGAAACTGCTTAGTGTTCTGTTAATTCATCTCACAGAGTTCCATCTGTATTTCGTGGATCTCTTTGCTAGCCTTATTTCTGTGGAATCTGAGAACAGATATTTCGGATCCCTTTGGAGACTATAGGGCCAAAGGAAATAACCTCGGATAACAAAGAGAAAGAAGCTTTCTGAGAAACTTCTTTGTGTTCTGTGAAATCATCTCACAGAGATACAGCTTTCCCCTCAAGAAGCCTTTCGCTAAGACAGTTCTTGGGGAATTGGCAAGGTGATATTTGGAAGCCGATAGAGGGCTATGATGAAAAAGGAAATATCCTCAGATGAAATCTGGAAAGAAGCTTTCTGAGATACTGCTTAGTGTTCTGTTAATTCATCTCGCAGAGTTACATCTGTATTTCGTGGATCTCTTTGCTAGCCTTCTTTCTGGGGAATCTGAGAACAGATATTTCGGATCCCTTCGGAGAGTAGAGGGCCAAAGGAAATATCCTCCGATAACAAAGAAGAAGAAGCCTTCTTAGGAACATCTTTGTGTTCTGTGAAATCATCTCACAGAGTTACAGCTTTCCCCTCAGGAAGCCTTTCGCTAAGACAGTTCTTGTGGAATTGGCAAAGTGATATTTGGAAGCCCATAGAGGGCTATTGTGAAAAAGGAAATATCCTCAGAAGAAATCTGGAAAGAAGCGTACTGAGAAACTGCGTAGTGTTCTTTTAATTCATCTCACAGAGTTACATCTGTATTTCGTGGATCTCTTTGCTTACCTTATTTCTGTGGAATCTGAGAACAGATATTTCGGATCCCTTTGAAGACTATAGGGCCAAAGGAAATATCCTCCGATAACAAAGAGAAAGAAGCTTTCTGAGAAACTTCTTCGTGTTCTGTGAAATCATCTCACAGGGTTACAGCTTTCCCCTCAAGAAGCCTTTCGCTAATTCCGTTCTTGTGGAATTGGCAAAGTGATATTTGGAAGCCCATAGACGTCTATGGTGAAAAAGGAAATATCCTCAGATGAAATTTGGAAAGAAGCTTTCTGAGAAACTGCTTAGTGTTCTGTTAATTCATGTCACAGAGATACATCTGTATTTCGTGGATCTCTTTCTTGGCCTTCTTTCTGTGGAATCTTAGAACAGATATTTCGGATCCCATTGGAGACTATAGGGCCAAAGGAAATATCCTCTGAAAACAAAGAAAAGAAGCTTTCTGAGTAACTTCTTTGTGTTCTGTGAAATCATCTCACAGAGTTACTGCTTTCCCCTGAAGAAGCCTTTCGATAAGACAGTTCTTGTGGAATTGACAAAGTGATGTTTGGAGCCCATAGAGGGCTATGGTGAAAAAGGAAATATCCTCAGATGAAATCTGGAATGAAGCTTTCTGGGAAACTGCTTAGTGTTCTGTTAATTCATCTCACAGAGTTACATCTGTATCTCGTGGATCTCTTTGCTAGCCTTATTTCTGTGGAATCTGAGAACAGATATTTCGGATATTTTGGAGACTATAGGGCCAAAGGAAATATCCTCCGATAACAAAGAGAAAGAAGCTTTCTGAGAAACTTCTTTGTGTTATGTGAAATCATCTCACAGAGTTACAGCTTTCCCCTCAAGAAACCTTTCGCTAAGACAGTTCTTGTGGAATTGGCAAAGTCATATTTGAAACCCCATAGAGGGCTAAGTTGAGAAAGGAAATATCCTCAGATGAAATCTGGAAAGAAGCTTTCTGAGAAACTGCTTAGTGTTTTGTTAATTCATCTCACAGAGTTACATCTGTATTTCGTGGATCTCTTTGCTAGCCTTATTTCTGTGGAATCTGAGACAGATATTTCGGATCCCTTTGGAGACTACAGGGCCAAAGGAATATCCTCCGATAAAAAAGAGGAAAAATCTTTCTGAGGAACCTCTTTGTGTTCCGTGAAATCATCTCACCGAGTTACAACTTTCCCCTCAAGAAGCCTTTCGTTAAGACAGTTCTTGTGGAATTTGCAAAGTGATATTTGATACCCCATAGAGGGCTATAGTGAGAAAGGAAATACCCTCAGATGAAATCTGGAAAGAAGCTTTCTGAGAAACTGCTTAGTGTTCTGTTAATTCATCTCACAGAGTTACATCTGTATTTCGTGTATCCCTTTGCTAGCCTTCTTATTGTCGAGTCTGAGACAGATATTACGGATCCCTTTGGAGACTATAGGGCAATAGGAAATATCCTCCGATAACAAAGAGAAAGAAGCTTTCTGAGAAACTTCTTTGTGTTCTGTGAAATCATCTCACAGAGTTACAGCTTTCCAATCAAGAAGCCTTTCGCTAAGACAGTTCTTGTGGAATTGGCAAAGTGATATTTGGAAGCCCTTAGAGGGCTATGGTGAAAAAGGAAATATCCTCAGATGAAATCTGGAAAGAAGCTTTCTGAGAAACTGCGTAGTGTTCTTTTAATTCATCTCACAGAGTTACATCTCTATTTCGTGGATCTCTTTGCTTACCTTATTTCTGTGGAATCTGAGAACAGATATTTCGGATCCCTTTGAAGACTATAGGGCCAAAGGAAATATCCTCCCATAACAAAGAGAAAGAAGCTTTCTGAGAAACTTCTTTGTGTTCTGTGAAATCATCTCACAGGGTTACAGCTTTCCCCTCAAGAAGCCTTTCGCTAATTCCGTTCTTGTGGAATTGGCAAAGAGATATTTGGAAGCCCATAGAGGTCTATGGTGTAAAAGGAAATATCCTCAGATGAAATTTGGAAAGAAGCTTTCTGAGAAACTGCTTAGTGTTCTGTTAATTCATCTCACAGAGATACATCTGTATTTCGTGGATCTCTTTCTTGGCCTTCTTTCTGTGGAATCTTAGAACAGATATTTCGGATCCCATTGGAGACTATTGGGCCAAAGGAAATATCCACCGAAAACAAAGAAAAGAAGCTTTCTGAGTAACTTCTTTGTGTTCTGTGAAATCATCTCACAGCGTTACAGCTTTCCCCTGAAGAAGCCTTTCCATAAGACAGTTCTTGTGGAATTGGCCAAGTGATGTTTGGAGCCCATAGAGGGCTATGGTGAAAAAGGAAATATCATCAGATTAAATCTGGCAGGAAGCATTCTGAGAAACTGCTTAGTGTTCTCTTAATTCATCTCACAGGTTACATCTGTATTTCGTGGAACTCTTTGCTCGCCTTATTTCTGTGGAATCTGAGAACAGATATTTCGGATCCCTTTGGAGAATATAGGGCCAAAGGAAATATCCTCCGATAACAAAGAGAAAGAAGCTTTCTGAGAAACTTCTTTGTGTTCTGTGAAATCATCTCACAGAGTTACAGCTTTCCCCTCAAGAAGCCTTTCGCTAAGACAGTTCTTGTGGAATTGGCAAAGTGATATTTGGAAGCCCACAGAGGGCTAGGGTGAAAAAGGAAATATCCTCAGATGAAATCTGGAAAGAAGATTTCTGAGAAACTGCTTAGTCTACTATTAATTCATCTCACAGAGTTACATCTGTATTTCGTGGATCTATTTGCTAGCGTTATTTCTGTGGAATCTGAAGACAGATATTTCGGATCCATTTGAAGACTATAAGGCCAAAGGAAATATCCTCCGATTACAAAGAGAAAGAAGCTTTCAGAGAAACTACTTTGTGTTCTGTGAAATCATCTCACAGAATTACAGCTTTCCCCTCAAGAAGCCTTTCGCTAAGACAGTTCTTGTGGAATTGGCAAAGTGATATTGGAAGCCCATAGAGGGCTATGGTGAAAAAGGAACTATCCTCAGATGAAATCTGGAAAGAAGCTTTCTGAGATACTGCTTAGTGTTCTCTTAATTCATCTCACAGAGTTGCATCTGTATTTCGTGGATCTCTTTGCTAGTCTTCTTTCTGGGGAATCTGAGAACAGATATTTCGGATCCCTTTGGAGACTATAGGCCCAAAGGAACTATCCTCCGATAACAAAGAGAAAGAAGCTTTCTGAGAAACTTCTTTGTGTTCTGTGAAATCATCTCACAGAGGTACAACTTTCCCCTCAAGAAGCCTTTCTCTACGACAGTTCTTGTGGAATTGGCAAAGTGATATTTGGAAGCACATAGAGGGCTATGGTGAAAAAGGAAATATCCTCAGATGAAATCTGGAAAGAAGCTTTCTGACATACTGCCTAATGTTCTCTTAATTCATCTCACAGAGTTACATCTGTATTTCGTGGATCTCTTTGCTAGCCTTATTTCTGTGGAATCTGAGAACAGATATTTCGGTTCCCTTTGAAGACTATAGGGCCAAAGGAAATATCCTCCGATAACAAAGATAAAGATGTTTTCTGAGAAACTTCTTTGGGTTCTGTGAAATCATCTAACAGAGTTACAGCTTTCCCCTCAAAAACCTTTCGCTAAGACAGTTCTTGTAGAAATGGCAAAGTGATATTTGGAAGCCCATAGAGGGCTATGGTGAAAAAGGAAATATCCTCAGAAGAAATCTGGAAAGAAGCTTTCTGAGAAACTGCTTAGGGTTCTCTTAATTCACCTCACAGAGTTACATCTGTATTTCCTGGATCTCTTTGCTAGCCTTATTTCTGTGGAGTCTGAGAACAGATATTTCGGATCCATTTGGTGACTATGGGGCCAAAGGAAATATCCTCCGATAACAAAGACAAAGAGGCTTTCAGAGAAACTTCTTTGTGTTCTGTGAAATCATCTCACAGAGTTACAGCTTTCCCCTCAAGAAGCCTTTCGCTAAGAGAGTTCTTGTGGAATTGGCAAAGTCATATTTGGAAGACCATAGAGGGCTATGGTGAAAAAGGAAATATCCTCAGATGAAATCTGAAAAGAAGCTTTCTGAGAAACTGCTTAGTGTTCTCTTAATTCATCTCACAGAGTTACATCTGTATTTCGTAGATCTCTTTGCTAGTCTTCTTTCGGGGGAATCTGAGAACAGATCTTTCGGATTACTTTGGAGACTATAGGCCCAAAGGAACTATCCTCCGATAACAAGGAGAAAGAAGCTTTCTGAGAAACCTCTTTGTGTTCTGTGAAATCATCTCACAGAGTTACAGCTTTCCCCTCAAGAAGCCTTTCACTAAGACAGTTCTTGTGGAATTGGCAAAGTGATATTTGGAAGCCCAAAGAGGGCCATGGTGGAAAAGGAAATAATCTCAGATGAAATCTGAAAAGAAGCTTTCTGAGATACTGCCTTATGTTCTGTTAATTCATCTCACAGAGTTACATCTGTATTTCGTGGATCTCTATGCTAGCCTTATTTCTGTGGAATCAGAGAACAGATATTTCGGATCACTTTAAAGACTATAGGGCCAAAGGAAATATCCTCCTACAACAAAGAAGCTTTCTGAGAAACTGCTTAGTGTTCTCTTATTTCATCTCACAGAGTTACATCTGTATTTCGTGGATCTCTTTGCTACCCTTATTTCTGTGGAATCTGAGAACAGATATTTCTTATCCATTTGGAGACTATAGGGCGAAAGGAAATATCCTCCGATAACAAAGACAAAGAAGCTTTCAGAGAAACTTCTTTGTGTTCTGTGAAATCATCTCACAGAGTTACAGCTTTCCCCTCAGGAAGCCTTTTGCTAAGACAGTTCTTGTGGAATTGGCAAAGTGATATTTGGAAGCCCATAGAGGGCTATGGTGAAAAAGGAAATATCCTCAGATGAAATCTGGAAAGAAGCTTTCTGAGATACTGCTTAGTGTTCTCTTAATTCATCTCACAGAGTTGCAACTGTATTTCGTGGATCTCTTTGCTAGTCTTCTTTCTGGGGAATCTGAGAACCGATATTTCGGATCCCTTTGGAGACTATAGGCCCAAAGGAACTATCCTCCGATAAGAAAGAGAAAGAAGTTTTCTGAGAAACTTCTTTGTGTTCTGTGAAATCATCTCACAGAGGTACAACTTTCCCCTCAAGAAGCCTCTCTCTACGACAGTTCTTGTGGAATTGGCAAAGTGATATTTGGAAGCACATAGAGGGCTATGGTGAAAAAGGAAATATCCTCAGATGAAATCGGGAAAGAAGCTTTCTGACATACTGCCTAATGTTCTCTTAATTCATCTCACAGAGTTACATCTTTATTTCGTGGATCTCTTTGCTAGGCTTATATCTGTGGAATCTGAGAACAGATATTTCGGTTCCCTTTGAAGACTATAGGGCCAAAGGAAATATCCTCCGATAACAAAGATAAAGATGCTTTCTGAGAAACTTCTTTGTGTTCTTTGAAATCATCTAACAGAGTTACAGCTTTCCCCTCAATAACCTTTCGCTAAGACAGTTCTTGTGGAAATGGCAAAGTGATATTTGGAAGCCCATAGAGGGCTATGGTGAAAAAGGAAATATCCTCAGATGAAATCTGGAAAGAAGCTTTCTGAGAAACTGCTTAGGGTTCTGTTAATTCATCTCACAGAGATACATCTGTATTTCCTGGATCTCTTTGCTAGCCTTATTTCTGTGGAATCTGAGAACAGATGTTTCGGATCCCTTTGGAGAGTAGAGGGCCAAAGGAAATATCCTCCGATAACAAAGAGGAAGAAGCTTTCTGAGAAACATCTATGTGTTCTGTGAAATCATCTCACAGAGTTACAGCTTTCCCCTCAAGAAGCCTTTCGCTAAGACATTCCTGTGGAATTGGCAATGTGATATTTGGAAGCCCTTAGAGGGCTATGGTGAAAAATGAAATATCCTCAGATGAAATCTGGAAAGAAGATTTCTCAGAAACTGCTTAGTGTTCTGTTAATTCATCTCACAGAGTTACATCTCTATTTCCTGAATCTCTTTGCTAGCCTTATTTCCGTGCAATCTGAGAACAAATATTTCGGATCCCTTTGAAGACTATACGACCAAAGGAAATATCCTCTGATAATAAAGAGAAAGAAGTTTTCTGAGAAACTTCTTTGTGTTCTGTGAAATCATCTCACAGAGTTACAGCTTTCCGCTAAAGAAGCCTTTCGCTAAGACCGTTCTTGTGGAATTGGCAAAGTGATATTTGGAAGCCCATAGAGGGCTAGGGTGAAAAAGGAAATATCCTCAGATGAAATCTGGAAAGAAGCTTTCTGAGAAACTGCTTAGTGTTCTGTTAACTCATCTCACAGAGTTACATCTGTATTTTGTGGCTCTCTTTCCGAGACTTATTTCTGTGGAATCTGAGAACAGATATTTCGGATCCCTTTGGAGACTCTAGGGCCAAAGGAAATATCCTCCGATAATAAAGAGAAAGAAGCTTTCTGAGAAACTTCTTTGTGTTGTGTGAAATCATCTCACAGAGTTACAGCTTTCCCCTCAAGAAGCCTTTCCCTAAGACAGTTCTTGTGGAATTGGAAAAGTGATATTTGGAAGCCCATAGAGGGCTGTGGTGAAAAAGGAAGTATCCTCAGGTGAAATCTGGAAAGAAGATTTCTGAGAAACTGCTTAGTGTTCTGGTAATTCATCTCACAGAGTTACATCTGTAGTTTGTGGATCTCTTTGGTAGCCTTATTTCTGTGAAATCTGTGAACTGATATTTCGGATCCCTTTGGAGACTATAGGGCCAAAGGAAATATACTCTGATAACAAAGAGAAAGAAACTTTCTGAGAAACTTCTTTGTGTTCTGTGAAATCATCTCGCAGAGATACAGCTTTCCCCTCAAGAAGACTTTCGCTAAGACAGTTCTTGTGGAATTGGCAAAGGGATATTTGGAAGCCCTAGAGGGCTATGGTGAAAAAGGAAATATCCTCAGATGAAATCTGGAAAGAAGCTTTCTGAGAAACAGCTTAGAGTTCTGTTAATTCATCTCACAGAGTTACATCTGTATTTCGTGCATCTCTTTGCTAGCCTTCTTTCTGTGGAATCTGAGAACAGATATTTCGGATCCCTTTGGAGACTATAGGGCCAAAGGAAATATCCTCCGATAACAAAGAGAAAGAAGCTTTCTCAGAAACTTCTTTGTGTTCTGTGAAATCATCTCACAGAGTTACAGCTTTCCCCTCAAGAAGCCTTTCACTAAGAAAGGTCTTGTGGAATTGGCAATGTGATATTCGGAAGCCCATAGAGGGCTACGGTGAAAAAGGAAATATCCTCAGATGAAATCTGGAAAGAAGCTTTCTGAGAAACTGCTTAGTGTTCTCTTAATTCATCTCACAGAGTTACATCAGTGTTTCGTGGATCTCTTTGCTAGCCTTCTTTCTGTGGAATCTGAGAACAGATATTTCAGATCCCTTTGGAGACTACAGGGCCAAAGGAAATATCCTCAGATAACAAAGAGAAAGAAGCTTTATGAGAATCTTCTTTGTGTTCTGTGAAATCATCTCACAGAGTTACATCTTTCCCCTCAAGAAACCTTTCACTAAGAAAGGTCTTGTGGAATTGGCAAAGTGATATTTGGAAGCCCATAGAGGGCTATGGTGAAAAAGGAAATATCCTCAGATGAAATGTGGAAAGAAGCTTTCTGAGAAACTGCTTAGTGTTCTGTTAATTCATCTCACAGAGTTACATCTGTATTTCGTGGATCTCTTTGCTAGCCTTATTTCTGTGGAATCTGAGAACAGATATTTCGCATCCCTTTGGGGACTATAAGGCCAAAGAAATATCCTCCGATAACAAAGAGAAAGAAGCTTTCTGAGAAACTTCTTTGTGTTCTGTGCAATCATCTCACAGAGTTACAGCTTTCCCCTCAAGAAGCCTTTCGCTAAGATAGTTCTTGTGATATTGGCAAAGTGATATTTGGAAGCCCATAGAGGGCTATGGTGAAAAAGGAAATATCCTCAGATGATATTTGGAAAGAAGCTTTCTGAGAAACTGCTTAGTGTTCTGTCAATTCATGTCACAGAGTTACATCAGTATTTCGTGGATCTCTTTGCTAGCCTTCTTTCTGTGGAATCTGAGAACAGATATTTCGGATCCCTTTGGAGACTATAAGGCCAAAGGAAATATCCTCCGCTAACAAAGAGAAAGAAGCTTTCTGAGAAACCTCTTTGTGTTCTGTGAAATCATCTCACAGAATTACTGCTTTCCCCTCAAGAAGACTTTCGCTACGACACTTCTTGTGGAATAGGCAAAGTGATATTTGGAGGCCCCTAGAGGGCTATGGTGAAAAAGGAAATATCCTCAGATGACATCTGGAAAGAAGATTTCTGAGAAACTGCTTAGTGTTCTGGTAATTCATCTCACAGAGTTACATCTGTATTTCGTGGATCTCTTTGCTAGCCTTCTTTCTGTGGAATCTGAGAACAGATACTTCAGATCTCTTTGGAGACTATAGGGCCAAAGGAAATATCCTCCGATATCAAAGAGAAAGAGGCTGTCTGAGAAACTTCTTTGTGTTCTGTGAAATCATCTCACGGAGCTACAGCTTTCCCACAAGAAGCCTTTCGCTAAGACAGTTCTTGTGGAATTGGCAAAGTGATCTTTGGAAGCCCATAGAGGGCTATGGTGAAAAAGGAGATATCCTCAGATGCAATCTGGAAAGAAGCTTTCTGAGAAACTGCTTAGTGTTCTGTTAATTCATCTCACAGATTTACATCTGTGTTTCGTGGATCTCTGTGCAAGCCTTTTTTCTGTGGAATCTGAGAACAGATATTTCGGATCCCTTTGGAGACTATAGAGCCAATGGAAATATCCTCCGATAACAAAGAGAAAGAAGCTTTCTGAGAAACTTCTTTGTGTTCTGTGAAATCATCTCACAGAGGTACAACTTTCCCGTCAAGAAGCCTTTCTCTACGACAGTTCTTGTGGAATTGGCAAAGTGATATTTGGAAGCACATAGAGGGCTATGGTGAAAAAGGAAATATCCTCAGATGAAATCTGGAAAGAAGCTTTCTGACATACTGCCTAATGTTCTCTTAATTCATCTCACAGAGTTACATCTGTATTTCGTGGATCTCTTTGCTAGCCTTATTTCTGTGGAATCTGAGAACAGATATTTCGGTTCCCTTTGAAGACTATAGGGCCAAAGGAAATATCCTCCGATAACAAAGATAAAGATGTTTTCTGAGAAACCACTTTGTGTTCCGTGAAATCATCTCACCGAGTTACAACTTTCCCCTCAAGAAGCCTTTCGTTCAGACAGTTATTGTGGAATTGGCAAGGTGATATTTGGAAGCCCATAGAGGGCTATGCTGAAAAAGAAAATATCCTCAGATGAAATCTGGAAAGAAGCTTTCTGAGAAACTGCTTATTGTTCTGTTAATTCATCTCACAGAGTTACATCTGTATTTCGTGGATCTCTTTGCTAGCCTTATTTCTGTGGAATCTGAGAACAGATATTTCGGATCCCTTTGGAGACTGTAGTGCCAAAGGAAATATCCTCCGATAACAAAGAGATAGAAGCTTTCTGAGAAACTTCTTTGTGTTCTGTGAAATCATCTCACAGAGTTACAGCTTTCCCCTCAAGAAGCCTTTCGCTAAGACAGTTCTTGTGGAATTGGCAAAGTGATATTTGGAAGCCCATAGAGGGCTATGATGAAAAAGGAAATATCCTCAGATGTAATCTGGAAAGAAGCTTTCTGAGGAACTGCTCTGTGATGTGTGACTTCCACTCACAGAGTTACATCTGTATTTCGTGGATCTCTTTGCTAGCCTTATTTCTGTGGAATCTGAGAACAGATATTTCGGATCCCTTTGGAGACTATAGTGCCAAAGGAAATATCCTCCGATAACAAAGGGAAAGAAGCTTTCTGAGAAACTTCTTTGTGTTCTGTGAAATCATCTCACAGAGTTACAGCTTTCCCCTCAAGAAACCTTTCCCTAAGACAGTTCTTGTGGAATTTGCAAAGTGATATTTGGAATCCCATAGATGGCTATGGTGAAAAAGTAGATATCCTCAGATGCAATCTGGAAAGAAGCTTTCTGAGAAACTGCTTAGTGTTCTGTTAATTCATCTCACAGATTTACATCTGTGTTTCGTGGATCTCTGTGCAAGCCTTTTTTCTGTGGAATCTGAGAACAGATATTTCGGATCCCTTTGGAGACTATAGAGCCAATGGAAATATACTCCGATAACAAAGAGAAAGAAGCTTTCTGAGAAACTTCTTCGTGTTCTCTGAAATCATCTCACAGAGTTACAGCTTTCCCCTCAAGAAGCCTTTCGCTAAGAGAGTTCTTTTGGAATTGGCAAAGTGATATTTGGAAGCCCATAGAGGGCTATGGTGAAAAAGGAAATATCCTCAGATGAAATCTGGAAAGAAGCTTTCTGAGAAACTGCTTAGTTTCTGTTAATTCATCCCACAGAGTTACATCTGTATTTCGTGGATCTCTTTGTTAGCCTTATTTCTATGGAATCTGAGAACAGATATTTCGGATCCCTTTGGAGAATATAGAGCCAATGGAAATATCCTATGATAAAAAAGAGAAAGAAGCTTTGTGCGAAACGTCTTTGTGTTCTGTGAAATCATCTCACAGAGTTACAGCTTTCCCCTCAAGAAGCCTTTCGCTAAGACAGTTCTTGTGGAATTGGCAAAGTGATATTTGGAAGCCCGTAGAGGGCTATGGTGAAAAAGGAAATATCCTCAGACGCAATCTGGAAAGAAGCTTTCTGAGAAAATGCTTAGTGTTGTGTTAATTCATTACAGAAATTCATCTGTATTTCGTGGATCTCTTTGCTAGCCTTTTTTATGTGGAATCTGAGAAGAGATATATCGGATCCCTTTGGAGACTATAGGGCCAAAGGAAATATCCTCCGATAACAAAGAGAAAGAAGCTTTCTGAAAAACTTCTTTGTGTTCTGTGAAATCATCTCACAGAGTAACAGCTTTCCCCTCAAGATGCTTTCGCTAAGACAGTTCTTGTGGAATTGGCAAAGTGATATTTCGAAGCCCATAGAGGGCTTTGTTGAAAAAGGAAATATCCTCAGATGCAATCTGGAAAGAAGCTTTCTGAGAAAATGCTTAGTGTTGTGTTAATTCATTACAGAAATTCATCTGTATTTCGTGGATCTCTTTGCTAGCCTTTTTTATGTGGAATCTGAGAAGAGATATATCGGATCCCTTTGGAGACAACAGGGCCAAAGGAAATATCCTCCGATAACAAAGAGAAAGAAGCTTTCTGAGAAACTTCTTTGTGTTCTGTGAAATCATCTCACAGAGTAACAGCTTTCCCCTCAAGATGCTTTCGCTAAGACAGTTCTTGTGGAATTGGCAAAGTGATATTTGGAAGCCCTTAGAGGGCTATGTTGAAAAAGGAAATATCCTCTGATGAAATCAGGAAAGAAGCTTTCTGAGGAACTGCTCTGTGATGTGTGACTTCCACTCACAGAGTTACATCTGTATTTCGTGGATCTCTTTGCTAGCCTTATTTCTGTGGAATCGGAGAACAGATATTTCGGATCCCTTTGGAGACTATAGTGCCAAAGGAAATATCCTCCGATAACAAAGAGAAAGAATCTTTCTGAGAAACTTCTTTGTGTTTTGTGAAATCATCTCACAGAGTTACAGCTTTCCCCTCAAGATGCCTTTCGCTAAAACAGTTCTTGTGGAATTGGCAAAGTGATATTTGGAAGCTCTGTGGAATCGGAGAACAGATATTTCGGATCCCTTTGGAGACTATAGTGCCAAAGGAAATATCCTCCGATAACAAAGAGAAAGAATCTTTCTGAGAAACTTCTTTGTGTTCTTTGAAATCACCTCACAGAGTTACAGCTTTCCCCTCAAGATGCCTTTCGCTAGACAGTCCTTGTGGAATTGCCAAAGTGATATTTGGAAGCCCATAGAGGGCTATGCTGAAAAAGGAAATATCCTCAGATGAAATCTGGAAAGAAGCTTTCTGAGAAACTGCTTAGTGTTCTGTTAATTCATCTCACAGAGCTACATCTGTATTTCGTGGATCTCTTTGCTAGCCTTCTTTCTGTGGAATCTGAGAACAGATATTTCGGATCCATTTGGAGACTATAGGGAGAAAGGAAATCTCCTCCGATAACAAAGAGAAACAAGCTTTCTGAGAAACTTCTTTGTGTTCTGTGAAATCATCTCACAGAGTTACAGCTTTCCCCTCAAGATGCCTTTCGCTAAGACAGTTGTTGTGGAATTGGCAAAGTGATATTTGGAAGCCCTTAGAGGGCTATGTTGAAAAAGGAAATATCCTCAGATGCAAACTGGAAAGAAGCTTTCTGAGAACCTGCTCTGTGATGTGTGACTTCCACTCACAGAGTTACATCTGTATTTCGTGGATCTCTTTTATAGCCTTATTTCTGTGGAATCTGAGAACAGATATTTCAGAACCCTTTGGAGACTATAGTGACAAAGGAAATATCCTCCGATAACAAAGACAAAGAAGCTTTCTGAGAAACTTGTTTGTGTTCTGTGAAATCATGTCACAGAGTTACAGCTTTCCCCTCAAGTAGCCTTTCGCTAAGACAGTTCTTGTGGAATTGGCAAAGTGATATTTGGAAGCCCATAGAGGGCTATGGTGAAAAAGGAGATATCCTCAGATGCAATCTGGAAAGAAGCTTTCTGAGAAACTGCTTAGTGTTCTGTTAATTCATCTCACAGATTTACATCTGTGTTTCGTGGATCTCTGTGCAAGCTTTTTTTCTGTGGAATCTGAGAACAGATATTTCGGATCCCTTTGGAGACTATAGAGCCAATTGATATATCCTCCGATAACAAAGAGAAAGAAGCTTTCTGAGAAACTTCTTTGTGTTCTGTGAAATCATCTCACAGAGTTACAGCTTTCCCCGCAAGAAGCCTTTCGCTAAGACAGTTCTTGTGGAATTGGCAAAGTGATATTTGGAAGCCCATAGAGTGCTATGGTGAAAAAGGAAATATCCTCAGATGAAATCTGGAAAGAAGCTTTCTGAGAAAATGCTTAGTGTTGTGTTAATTCATTACAGAAATTCATCTGTATTTCGTGGATCTCTTTGCTAGCCTTTTTTATGTGGAATCTGAGAAGAGATATATCGGATCCCTTTGGAGACTATAGGGCCAACGAAGTATCCTCCGATAACAAAGAGAAGAAGCTTTCTGAGAAACTTCTTTGTGTTCTGTGAAATCATCTCACAGAGTTTCAGCTTTCTCCTCAAGAAGCCTTTCGCTAAGACAGTTCTTGTGGAATTGGCAAAGTGATATTTGGAAGCCCATAGAGGGCTATGGTGAAAAAGGAAATATCCTTAGATTACATCTGGAAAGAAGCTTTCTGAGACACTGCTTAGTGTTCTGTTTATTCACCTCACAGAGTTACATCTGTATTTCTTGGATGTCTTTGCTTGCCTTCTTTCTGTGGAATCTGGCAACAGATATTTCGGATCTCTTTGGAGACTATAGAGCCAATGGAAATATCCTCCGATAACAAAGAGAAAGAAGCTTTCTGAGAAACTTCTTTGTGTTCTGTGAAATCATCTCACAGAGTTACAGCTTTCCCCTGAAGAAGTCTTTCGCTAAGAGAGTTCCTGGGGAATTGGCAAAGTGATATTTGGAAGCCCATAGAGGGCTATGGTGAAAAAGGAAATATCCTCAGATGACATCTGGAAAGAAGCTTTCTGAGAAAATGCTTTGTGTTGTGTTAATTCATTACAGAATGACATCTGTATTTCGTGGATCTCTTTGCTAGCCTTCTTTCTGTGGAATCTGAGTACAGATATATCGGATCCCTTTGGAAACTATAAGGCCAAAGGAAATATCCTCCGATAACAAAGAGAAAGAAGCTTTCTGAGAACCTTCTTTGTGTTCTGTGAAATCATCTCACAGAGTTACAGCTTTCGCCTCAAGATGCCTTTCGCTAAGACAGTTCTTGTGGAATTGGCAAAGTGATATTTGGAAGCCCATAGAGGGCTATGTTGAAAAAGGAAATATCCTCAGATGAAATCTGGAAAGAAGCTTTCGGAGAAACTGCTCTGTGATGTGTGACTTCCACTCACAGAGTTACATCTGTATTTCGTGGATCTCTTTGCTAGCCTTATTTCTGTGGAATCTGAGAACAGATATTTCGGATCCCTCTGGAGACTACAGTGCCAAAGGAAATATCCTCCGATAACAAAGAGAAACAAGCTTTCTGAGAAACTTCTTTGTGTTCTGTGAAATCATCTCACAGAGTTACAGCTTTCCCCTCAAGAAGCCTTTCCCTAAGACAGTTCTTGTGGAATTGGCAAAGTGATATTTGGAAGCCCATAGAGGGCTATGGTGAAAAAGGAAATATCCTCAGATGCAATCTGGATAGAAGCTTTCTGAGAAACTGCTTACATTTCTGTTAATTCATCTCACAGAGTTACATCTGCATTTCGTGGATCCCTTTGCTAGCCTTATTTCTTTGGAAGCTGAGAGCAGATATTTCGTGTCCATTTGGAGACTATAAGGCCAAAGGAAATATCCTCCGATAACAAAGAGAAAGAAGCCTGCTGAGAAACTTCTTTGTGTTCTGTGAAATCATCTCACAGAGTTACAGCTTTCCCCTCAAGAAGACTTTCGCTAAGACAGTTTTTGTGGAATTTGCAAAGTGATATTTGGAATCCCTTAGAAGGCTAGGGTGAAAAAGGAAATATCCACAGATGAAATCTGAAAAGAAGCTTTCTGAGAAACTGATCTGTGATGTGTGACTTCCACTCACAGAGTTTCATCTGTATTTCCTGGATCTCTTTGCTAGCCTTATTTCTGTTGACTCTGAGAACAGATATTTCGGATCCCTTTGGAGTCTCTAGGGCCAAAGGAACTATCCTGCGATAACAAAGAGAAAGAATCTTTCTGAGAAACGTCTTTGTGTTCTGTGAAATCATCTCACAGAGTTACAGCTTTTCCCTCAGGAAGCCTTTCGCTAAGATAGTTCTTGTGGAATTGGCAAAGGGATATTTGGAAGCCCCTAGAGGGCTATGCTGAAAAAGGAAATATCCTCAGATGAAATCTGGAGAGAAGCTTTCTGAGAAACTGCTTAGTGTTCTGGTAATTCATCTCACAGAGTTACATCTGTGTTTCGTGGATCTCTTTGCTAGGCTTATTTCTGTGGAATCTGAGAACAGATAGTTCGCATCCCTTTGGAGACTATATGGCCAAAGGAAATCTCCTCCGATAACAAAGAGAAAGAAGCTTTCTGAGAAACTTCTTTGTGTTCTGTGAAATCATCTCACAGAGTTACAGCTTTCACCTCAAGAAGCCTTTCGCTGAGACAGTTCTTGTGGAATTGGCAAAGTGATATTTGTAACCCCTTAGAGGGCTATGGTGAAAAAGGAAATATCCTCAGATGAAATCTGGAAAGAAGGCTTTCTGAGAAACTGGTTAGTGTTCTGTTAATTCATCTCACAGAGTTACATCTGTATTTCCTGGATCTCTTTGCTAGCCTTATTTATGTAGAATCTGAGAACAGATATTTCGGATCCCTTTGGAGAGTATGGAGCCAATGGAAATAACCTCCGATAACAAAGAGAAAGAAGCTTTCTGAGAAACTTCTTTGTGTTCTGTGAAATCATCTCACCGAATTACAGCTTTCCCCTCAAGGAGCCTTTCGCTAAGACAGTTCTTGTGGCATTGGCAAAGTGATATTTGGAAGCCCGTAGAGGGCTATGGTGAAAAAGGAAATAATCTCAGATGAAATCTGGAAAGAAGCTTTCTGAGAAACTCCTTAGTGTTCTGTTAATTCATCTCACAGAGTTACATTCGTATTTCGTGGATCTCTTTGCTAGCCTTATTTCTATGGTATCTGAGAACAGATATTTCGGATCCCCTTGGAGACTATAGAGCCAATGGAAATATCCTCCGATAACAAAGAGAAAGAAGCTTTCTGAGAAACTGCTTTGTGTTCTGTGAAATCATCTCACAGAGTTACAGCTTTCCCCTCAAGAAGCCTTTCGCTAAAACAGTTCTTGTGGAATTTGCAAAGTGATATTTGGAAGCCCATGGAGGGCTACGGTGAAAAAGGAAATAACCTCAGATGAATTATTTAAAGAAGCTTTCTGAGAAACTGCTTATTGTTCTGTTAATTCATCTCACAGAGTTCCATCTGTATTTCGTGGATCTCTTTGCTAGCCTTATTTCTGTGGAATCTGAGAACAGATATTTCGGATCCCTTTGGAGACTATAGGGCCAAAGGAAATCTCCTCCGATAACAAAGAGAAAGAAGCTTTCTGAGAAACTGCTTAGTGTTCTGTTAATTCATTACAGAATTACATCTGTATTTCGTGGATCTCTTTGCTAGCCTTCCTTCTGTGGAATCTGAGAACAGATATTTCCGATCCCTTTGGAGACAATAGGGCCAAAGGAAATATCCTCCGATAACAAAGAGAAAGAAGCTTTCTGAGAAAATTCTTTGTGTTCTGTGAAATCATCTCACAGAGTTACAGCTTTCCCCTCAAGATGTCTTTCGCTAAGACAGTTCTTGTGGAATTTGCAAAGTGATATATGGAAGCCCATAGAGGGCTATGTTGAAAAAGGAAATATTCTCAGATGAAATCTGGAAAGAAGCTTTCCGAGAAACTGCTTAGTGTTCTGTTAATTCATCTCACAGAGTTACATCTGTATTTGGTGGATTTCTTTGCTAGCCTTATTTCTGTGGAATCTGAGAACAGATATTTCGGATCCCTTTGGAGACTATACGGCCAAAGGAAATCTCCTCCGATAACAAAGAGAAAGAAGCTTTCTGAGAAACTTCTTCGTGTTCTGTGAAATCATCTCACAGAGTTACAGCTTTCACCTCACCAAGCCTTTCGCTGAGACAGTTCTTGTGGAATTGGCAAAGTGATATTTGGAAGCCCATAGAGGGCTATGGTGAAAAAGGAAATATCCTGAGATGAAATCTGGAAAGAAGCTTTCTGAGAAACTGCTTAGTGTTCTGTTAATTCATCTCACAGAGTTACATCCGTATTTCGTGAATCTCTTTGCTAGCCTTATTTCTATGGAATCTGAGAACAGATATTTCGGATCCCCTTGGAGACTATAAAGCCAAAGGAAATATCCTCCGATAAGAAAGAGAAAGAAGCTTTCTGAGAAACTGCTTTGTGTTCTGTGAAATCATCTCACAGAGTTACAGCTTTCCCCTCAAGAAGCCTTTCGCTAAAAAAGTTCTTGTGGAATTGGCAAAGTGATATTTGGAAGCCCATAGAGGGCTATGGTGAAAAAAGGAAATAACCTCAGATGAATTATGGAAAGAAGTTTTCTGAAAAACTGCTTAGTGTTCTGTTAATTCATCTCACGGAGTTACATCAGTATTTCGTGGATCCCTTTGCTAGCCTTCTTTCTGTGGAATCTGAGAACAGATATTTCGGATCCCTTTGGAGACTATAGGGCCAAAGGAAATCTCCTTCGATAAGAAAGAGAAAGAAGCTTTCTGAGAAACTTCTTTGTGTTCTGTGAAATCATCTCACAGAGTTACAGCTTTCCCCTCAAGAAGATTTTCGCTAAGACAGTTCTTGTGGAAATGGCAAAGTGATATTTGGAAGCCCATAGAGGGCTATGGTGAAAAAGGAAATATCCTCAGATGACATCTGGAAAGAAGCTTTCTGAGAAACTGCTTAGTGTTCTGTTAATTCGTTACAGAATTACATCTGTATTTCGTGGATCTCTTTGCTAGCCTTCTTTCTGTGGAATCTGAGAACACATATTTCGAATCCCTTTGGAGACTATAGGGACAAAGGAAATATCCTCCGATAACAAAGAGAAAGAAGCTTTCTGAGAAAATTCTTTGTGTTCTGTGAAATCATCTCAAAGAGTTACAGCTTTCCCCTCAAGAAGCCTTTCGCTAAGACAGTTCTTGTGGAATTGGCGAAGTGATATTTGGAAGCCCATAGAGGGCTATGCTGAAAAAGGAAATATCCTCAGATGAAATCTGGAAAGATGCTTTCTGAGAAACTGCTTGGATTTCTGTTAATTCATCTCACAGAGTTACATCTGTATTTCGTGGATCTCTTTGCTAGCCTTATTTCTGTGGAATCTGAGAACAGATATTTCGGATCCCTTTTGAAACTATAGGGCCAAAGGAAATATCCTCCGATAACAAAGAGAAAGAAGCTTTCTGAGAAACTTCTTTGTGTTCTGTGAAATCATCTGACAGATTTACAGCTTTCCCCTCAAGAAGACTTTCGCTAAGACAGTTCTTGTGGAATTGGCAATGTGATATTTGGAAGCCCATGGAGGGCTATGGTGAAAAAGGAAATATCCTCAGATGAAATCTGGAGAGAAGCTTTCTGAGAAACTGCTTAGTGTTCTGGTAATTCATCTCACAGAGTTACATCTGTGTTTCGTGGATCTCTTTGCTAGGCTTATTTCTGTGGAATCTGAGAACAGATAGTTCGCATCCCTTTGGAGACTATAGAGCCAAAGGAAATATCCTCCGATAACAAAGAGAAAGAAGCTTTCTGAGAAACTTCTTTGTGTTCTGTGAAATCATCTCACAGAGTTACAGCTTTCACCTCAAGAAGCCTTTCGCTGAGACAGTTCTTGTGGAATTGGCAAAGTGATATTTGTAACCCCTTAGAGGGCTATGGTGAAAAAGGAAATATCCTCAGATGAAATCTGGAAAGAAGGCTTTCTGAGAAACTGGTTAGTGTTCTGTTAATTCATCTCACAGAGTTACATCTGTATTTCCTGGATCTCTTTGCTAGCCTTATTTATGTAGAATCTGAGAACAGATATTTCGGATCCCTTTGGAGACTATGGAGCCAATGGAAATAACCTCCGATAACAAAGAGAAAGAAGCTTTCTGAGAAACTTCTTTGTGTTCTGTGAAATCATCTCACCGAATTACAGCTTTCCCCTCAAGGAGCCTTTCGCTAAGACAGTTCTTGTGGCATTGGCAAAGTGATATTTGGAGGGCCGTAGAGGGCTATGGTGAAAAAGGAAATAATCTCAGATGAAATCTGGAAAGAAGCTTTCTGAGAAACTCCTTAGTGTTCTGTTAATTCATCTCACAGAGTTACATTCGTATTTCGTGGATCTCTTTGTTAGCCTTATTTCTATGGAATCTGAGAACAGATATTTCGGATCCCCTTGGAGACTATAGAGCCAATGGAAATATCCTCCGATAACAAAGAGAAAGAAGCTTTCTGAGAAACTGCTTTGTGTTCTGTGAAATCATCTCACAGAGTTACAGCTTTCCCCTCAGGAAGCCTTTCGCTAAAACAGTTCTTGTGGAATTTGCAAAGTGATATTTGGAAGCCCATGGAGGGCTATGGTGAAAAAGGAAATAACCTCAGATGAATTATGGAAAGAAGCTTTCTGAGAAACTGCTTATTGTTCTGTTAATTCATCTCACAGAGTTACATCAGTATTTCGTGGATCTCTTTGCTAGCCTTCTTTCTGTGGAATCTGAGAACAGATATTTCGGATCCCGTTGGAGACTATAGGGCCAGAGGAAATCTCCTCCGATAACAAAGAGAAAGAAGCTTTCTGAGAAACTTCTTTGTGTTCTGTGAAATCATCTCACAGAGTTACAGCTTTCCCCTCAAGAAGCCTTTCGCTAAGACAGTTCTTGTGGAATTGGCAAAGTGATATTTGGAAGCCCATAGAGGGCTATGTTGAAAAAGGAAATATCCTCAGATGACATCTGGAAAGAAGCTTTCTGAGAAACTGCTTAGTGTTCTGTTAATTCATTACAGAATTACATCTGTATTTCCTGGATCTCTTTGCTAGCCTTCTTTCTGTGGAATCTGAGAACAGATATTTCCGATCCCTTTGGAGACAATAGGGCCAAAGGAAATATCCTCCGATAACAAAGAGAAAGAAGCTTTCTGAGAAAATTCTTTGTGTTCTGTGAAATCATCTCACAGAGTTACAGCTTTCCCCTCAAGATGTCTTTCGCTAAGACAGTTCTTGTGGAATTTGCAAAGTGATATTTGGAAGCCCATAGAGGGCTATGGTGAAAAAGGAAATATCCTGAGATGAAATCTGGAAAGAAGCTTTCTGAGAAACTGCTTAGTGTTCTGTTAATTCATCTCACAGAGTTACATCTGTATTTCGTGGATCCCTTTGCTAGCCTTCTTTCTGTGGAATCTGAGAACAGATATTTCGGATCCCTTTGGAGACTATAGGGCCAAAGGAAATCTCCTTCGATAAGAAAGAGAAAGAAGCTTTCTGAGAAACTTCTTTGTGTTCTGTGAAATCATCTCACAGAGTTACAGCTTTCCCCTCAAGAAGATTTTCGCTAAGACATTTCTTGTGGAAATGGCAAAGTGATATTTGGAAGCCCATAGAGGGCTATGGTGAAAAAGGAAATATCCTCAGATGACATCTGGAAAGAAGCTTTCTGAGAAACTGCTTAGTGTTCTGTTAATTCGTTACAGAATTACATCTGTATTTCGTGGATCTCTTTGCTAGCCTTCTTTCTGTGGAATCTGAGAACAGATATTTCGAATCCCTTTGGAGACTATAGGGACAAAGGAAATATCCTCCGATAACAAAGAGAAAGAAGCTTTCTGAGAAAATTCTTTGTGTTCTGTGAAATCATCTCACAGAGTTACAGCTTTCCCCTCAAGAAGCCTTTCGCTAAGACAGTTCTTGTGGAATTGGCAAAGTGATATTTGGAAGCCCATAGAGGGCTATGTTGAAAAAGGAAATATCCTCAGATGAAATCTGGAAAGAAGCTTTCTGAGAAACTGCTTAGTGTTCTGTTAATTCATCTCACAGAGTTACATCTGTGTATCGTGGATCTCTTTGCTAGGATTATTTCTGTGGAATCTGAGAACAGATATATCGGATCCCTTTGGAGACTATAGGGCCAAAGGAAATATCCTCCGATAACAAATAGAAAGAAGCTTTCTGAGAAACTTCTTTGTGTTCTGTGAAATCATCTCACAGAGTTACAGCTTTCCCCTCAAGAAGCCTTTAGCTAAAACAGTTCTTGTGGCATTGGCAAAGTGATATTTGGAAGCCCATAGAGGGCTATTGTGAAAAAGGAAATAACCTCAGATGAATAATGGAAAGAAGCTTTCTGAGAAACTGCTTAGTGTTCTGTTAATTCATCTCACAGAGTTACATCAGTATTTCGTGGATCTCTTTGCTAGCCTTCTTTCTGTGGAATCTGAGAACAGATATTTCGCATCCCTTTGGAGACTATAGGGGCAAAGGAAATCTCCTCCGATAAGAAAGAGAAAGAAACTTTCTGAGAAACTTCTTTGTGTTCTGTGAAATCATCTCACAGAGTTACAGCTTTCCCTTCAAGAAGCCTTTCGCTAAGACAGTTCTTGTGGAATTGGCAAAGTGATATTTGGAAGCCCATAGAGGGCTATGGTGAAAAAGGAAATATCCTCAGATGACATCTGGAAAGAAGCTTTCTGAGAAACTGCTTAGTGTTCTGTTAATTCGTTACAGAATTACATCTGTATTTCGTGGATCTCTTTGCTAGCCTTCTTTCTGTGGAATCTGAGAACAGATATTTCAAATCCCTTTGGAGACTATAGGGACAAAGGAAATATCCTCCGATAACAAAGAGAAAGAAGCTTTCTGAGAAAATTCTTTGTGTTCTGTGAAATCATCTCACAGAGTTACAGCTTTCCCCTCAAGAAGCCTTTCGCTAAGACAGTTCTTGTGGAATTGGCAAAGTGATATTTGGAAGTCCATTCAGGGCTATGGTGAAAAAGGAAATATCCTCAGATGAAATCTGGAGAGAAGCTTTCTGAGAAACTGCTTAGTGTTCTGTTAATTCATCTCACAGAGTTACATCTGTGTATCGTGGATCTCTTTGCTAGGATTATTTCTGTGGAATCTGAGAACAGATATATCGGATCCCTTTGGAGACTATAGGGCCAAAGGAAATATCCTCCGATAACAAAGAGAAAGAAGCTTTCTGAGAAACTTCTTTGTGTTCTGTGAAATCATCTCACAGAGTTACAGCTTTCCCCTCAAGAAGCCTTTCGCTAAAACAGTTCTTGTGCAATTGGCAAAGTGATATTTGGAAGCCCATAGAGGGCTATGGTGAAAAAGGAAATAACCTCAGATGAATAATGGAAAGATGCTTTCTGAGAAACTGCTTAGTGTTCTGTTAATTGATCTCACAGAGTTACATCAGTATTTCGTGGATCTCTTTGCTAGCCTTCTTTCTGTGGAATCTGAGAACAGATATTTCGGATCCCTTTGGAGACTATAGGGGCAAAGGAAATCTCCTCCGATAAGAAAGAGAAAGAAGCTTTCTGAGAAACTTCTTTGTGTTCTGTGAAATCATCTCACAGAGTTACAGCTTTCCCCTCAAGAAGCCTTTCGCTAAGACAGTTCTTGTGGAATTGGCAAAGTGATATTTGGAAGCCCATAGAGGGCTAGGGTGAAAAAGGAAATATCCTCAGATGAAATCTGGAAGGAAGCTTTCTGAGAAACTGCTTAGTGTTCTGTTAATTCATCTCACAGAGTTACATCTGTATTTCGTGGATCTCATCGCTAGTCTTATTTCAGTGGAATCTGAGAACAGATATTTCGGATCCCTTTGGAGACTATAGGGCCAAAGGAAATATCCTCCGATAACAAAGAGAAAGAAGCTTTCTGAGAAACTTCTTTGTGTTCTGTGAAATCATCTCACAGAGTTACAGCTTTCACCTCACCAAGCCTTTCGCTAAGACAGTTCTTGTGGCATTGGCAAAGTGATATTTGGAAGCACCTAGAGGGCTATGGTGAAAAAGTAAATATCCTCACATGAAATCTGGAAAGAATCTTTCTGAGAAACTGCTTAGTGTTCTGTTAATTCATCTCACAGAGTTACATCAGTATTTGGTGGATCTCTTTGTTAGCCTTATTTCTATGGAATCTGAGAACAGATATTTCGGATCCCCTTGGACACTATAGAGCCAATGGAAATATCTTCTGATAACAAAGAGAAAGAAGCTTTCTGAGAAACTGCTTTGTGTTCTGTGAAATTATATCACAGAGTTACAGCTTTCCCCTTAAGAAGCCTTTCGCTAAAACAGTTCTTGTGGAATTGGCAAAGTGATATTAGGAAGCCCATGGAGGGCTATGGTGAAAAAGGAAATAACATCAGATGAATTATGGAAAGAAGCTTTCTGAGAAACTGCTTAGTGTTCTGTTAATTCATCTCACAGAGTTACATCAGTATTTCGTGGATCTCTTTGCTAGCCTTCTTTCTGTGGAATCTGAGAACAGATATTTCGGTTCCCGTTGGAGACTATAGGGCCAGAGGAAATCTCCTCCGATAACAAAGAGAAAGAAGCTTTCTGAGAAACTTCTTTGTGTTCTGTGAAATCATCTCACAGAGTTACAGCTTTCCCCTCAAGAAGACTTTCGCTAAGACAGTTCTTGTGGAATTGGCAAAGTGATATTTGGAAGCCCATAGAGGGCTATGTTGAAAAAGGAAATATCCTCAGATGACATCTGGAAAGAAGCTTTCTGAGAAACTGCTTAGTGTTCTGTTAATTCATTACAGAATTACATCTGTATTTCCTGGATCTCTTTGCTAGCCTTCTTTCTGTGGAATCTGAGAACAGATATTTCCGATCCCTTTGGAGACAATAGGGCCAAAGGAAATATCCTCCGATAACAAAGAGAAAGAAGCTTTCTGAGAAAATTCTTTGTGTCTGTGAAATCATCTCACAGAGTTACAGCTTTCCCCTCAAGATGTCTTTCGCTAAGACTGTTCTTGTGGAATTTGCAAAGTGATATATGGAAGCCCATGGAAGGCTATGTTGAAAAAGGAAACATTCTCAGATGAAATCTTGAAAGAAGCTTTCCGAGAAACTGCTTAGTGTTCTGTTAATTCATCTCACAGAGTTACATCTGTATTTGGTGGATCTCTTTGCTAGCCTTATTTCTGTGGAATCTGAGAACAGATATTTCGGATCCCTTTGGAGACTATAGGGCCAAAGGAAATATCCTCCGATAAGAAAGAGAAAGAAGGTTTCTGAGAAACTTCTTTGTGTTCTGTGAAATCATCTCACAGAGTTATAACTTTCCCCTCAAGAAGTCTTTCGCTAAGACAGTTCTTGTGGAATTGGCAAAGTGATATTTGGAAGCCCATAGAGGGCTATGGTGAAAAAGGAAATATCCTCAGATGACATCTGGAAAGAAGCTTTCGGAGAAACTGCTTGGATTTCTGTTAATTCATCTCACAGATTTACGTCTGTATTTCGTGGATCTCTTTGTTAGCCTTATTTCTGTGGATTCTGAGAACAGATATTTCGGATCCCTTTGGAGACTATAGGGCCAAAGGAAATATGCTCCGATAACAAAGAGAAAGAAGCTGTCTGAGAAACTTCTTTGTGTTCTGTGAAATCATCTCACAGAGTTACAGCTTTCCCCTCAAGATGCCTTTCGCTAAGACAGTTCTTGTGGAATTGGCAAAGTGATATTTGAAAGCCCATAGAGGGCTATGTTGAAAAAGGAAATATCCTCAGATGAAATCTGGAAAGAAGCTTTCTGACAAACTGCTTAGTATTCTGTTAATTCATCTCACAGAGTTACGTCTGTATTTCGTGTATCTCTTTGCTAGCCTACTTTCTGTGGAATCTGAGAACAGATATTTCGGATCCCTTTGGAGACTATAGGGCCAAAGGAAATCTCCTCCAATAACAAAGAGAAAGAAGCTGTCTGAGAAACTTCTTTGTGTTCTGTGAAATCATCTCACAGAGTTACAGCTTTCCCCTCAAGAAGCCTTTCGCTAAGTCAGTTCTTGTGGCATTGGCAAAGTGATATTTGGGAGCACCTAGAGGGCTATGGTGAAAAAGGAAATATCCTCAGATGAAATCTGGAAACAAGCTTTCTGAGAAACTGCTTAGTGTTCTGTTAATTCATCTCACAGAGTTACATCAGTATTTCGTGGATCTCTTTGTTACCCTTATTTCTATGGAATCTGAGAACAGATATATCGGATCCCTTTGGAGACTATATGGCCAAAGGAAATATCCTCCGATAACAAAGAGAAAGAAGCTTTCTGAGAAACTTCTTTGTGTTCTGTGAAATCATCTCACAGAGTTACAGCTTTCCCTTCAAGAAGCCTTTCGCTAAGACAGTTCTTGTGGAATTGGCAAAGTGATATTTGGAAGCCCATAGAGGGCTAGGGTGAAAAAGGAAATATCCTCAGATGAAATCTGGAAGGAAGCTTTCTGAGAAACTGCTTAGTGTTCTGTTAATTCATCTCACAGAGTTACATCTGTATTTCGTGGATCTCATCGCTAGCCTTATTTCAGTGGAATCTGAGAACAGATATTTCGGATCCCTTTGGAGACTATGGAGCCAATGGAAATATCCTCCGATAACAAAGAGAAAGACGCTTTCTGAGAAACTTCTTTGTGTTCTGTGAAATCATCTCACAGAGTTACAGCTTTCCCCTCAAGAAGCCTTTTGCTAAGACAGTTCTTGTGGAATAGGCAAAGTGATATTTGGAAGCCCATAGAGGGCTATGGTGAAAAAGGAAATATCCTCAGATGAAATCTGGAAAGAAGCTTTCGGAGAAACTGCTTGGATTTCTGTTAATTCATCTCACAGATTTACGTCTGTATTTCGTGGATCTCTTTGTTAGCCTTATTTCTGTGGAATCTGAGAACAGATATTTCGGATCCCTTTGGAGACTATAGGGCCAAAGGAAATATGCTCCGATAACAAAGAGAAAGAAGCTGTCTGAGAAACTTCTTTGTGTTCTGTGAAATCATCTCACAGAGTTACAGCTTTCCCCTCAAGATGCCTTTCGCTAAGACAGTTCTTGTGGAATTGGCAAAGTGATATTTGAAAGCCCATAGAGGGCTATGTTGAAAAAGGAAATATCCTCAGATGAAATCTGGAAAGAAGCTTTCTGACAAACTGCTTAGTATTCTGTTAATTCATCTCACAGAGTTACGTCTGTATTTCGTGGATCTCTTTGCTAGCCTACTTTCTGTGGAATCTGAGAACAGATATTTCGGATCCCTTTGGAGACTATAGGGCCAAAGGAAATCTCCTCCAATAACAAAGAGAAAGAAGCTGTCTGAGAATCTTCTTTGTGTTCTGTGAAATCATCTCACAGAGTTACAGCTTTCCCCTCAAGAAGCCTTTCGCTAAGTCAGTTCTTGTGGCATTGGCAAAGTGATATTTGGAAGCACCTAGAGGGCTATGGTGAAAAAGGAAATATCCTCAGATGAAATCTGGAAACAACCTTTCTGAGAAACTGCTTAGTGTTCTGTTAATTCATCTCACAGAGTTACATCAGTATTTCGTGGATCTCTTTGTTACCCTTATTTCTATGGAATCTGAGAACAGATATTTCGGATCCCCTTGGACACTATAGAGCCAATGGAAATATCCTCTGATAACAAAGAGAAAGAAGCTTTCTGAGAAACTGCTTTGTGTTCTGTGAAATCATCTCACAGAGTTACAGCTTTCCCTTCAAGAAGCCTTTCGCTAAGACAGTTCTTGTGGAATTGGCAAAGTAATATTTGGAAGCCCATAGAGGGATATGGTGAAAAAGGAAATATCCTCAGATGACATCTGGAAAGAATCTTTCTGAGAAACTGCTTAGTGTTCTGTTAATTCGTTACAGAATTACATCTGTATTTCGTGGATCTCTTTGCTAGCCTTCTTTCTGTGGAATCTGAGAACAGATATTTCGAATCCCTTTGGAGACTATAGGGACAAAGGAAATATCCTCCGATAACAGAGAGAAAGAAGCTTTCTGAGAAAATTCTTTGTGTTCTCTGAAATCATCTCACAGAGTTACAGCTTTCCCCTCAAGAAGCCTTTCGCTAAGACAGTTCTTGTGGAATTGACAAAGTGATATTTGGAAGCCCATAGAGGGCTATGGTGAAAAAGGAAATATCCTCAGATGAAATCTGGAGAGAAGCTTTCTGAGAAACTGCTTAGTGTTCTGTTAATTCATCTCACAGAGTTACATCTGTGTATCGTGGATCTCTTTGCTAGGATTATTTCTGTGGAATCTGAGAACAGATATATCGGATCCCTTTGGAGACTATAGGGCCAAAGGAAATATCCTCCGATAACAAATAGAAAGAAGCTTTCTGAGAAACTTCTTTGTGTTCTGTGAAATCATCTCACAGAGTTACAGCTTTCCCCTCAAGAAGCCTTTCGCTAAAACAGTTCTTGTGGAATTGGAAAAGTGATATTTGGAAGCCCATAGAGGGCTATGGTGAAAAAGGAAATAACCTCAGATGAATAATGGAAAGATGCTTTCTGAGAAACTGCTTAGTGTTCTGTTAATTCATCTCACAGAGTTACATCAGTATTTCGCGGATCTCTTTGCTAGCCTTCTTTCTGTGGAATCTGAGAACAGATATTTCGGATCCCTTTGGAGACTATAGGGGCAAAGGTAATCTCCTCCGATAAGAAAGAGAAAGAAGCTTTCTGAGAAACTTCTTTGTGTTCTGTGAAATCATCTCACAGAGTTACAGCTTTCCCCTCAAGAAGCCTTTCGCTAAGACAGTTCTTGTGGAATTGGCAAAATGATATTTGGAAGCCCATAGAGGGCTATGGTGAAAAAGGAAATATCCTCAGATGACATCTGGATAGAAGCTTTCTGAGAAACTGCTTAGTGTTCTGTTAATTCATTACAGAATTACATCTGTATTTCGTGGATCTCTTTGCTAGCCTTCTTTCTGTGGAATGTGAGAACAGATATTTCGAATCCCTTTGGAGACTATAGGGCCAAAGGAAATATCCTCCGATAACAAAGAGAAAGAAGCTTTCTGAGAAAATTCTTTGTGTTCTGTGAAATCATCTCACAGAGTTACAGCTTTCCCCTCAAGATGCCTTTCGATAAGACAGTTCTTGTGGAATTTGCAAAGTGATATATGGAAGCCCATAGAGGGCTATGGTGAAAAAGGAAATATCCTCACATGAAATCTGGAAAGAAGCTTTCTAAGAAACTGCTTAGTGTTCTGTTAATTCATCTCACAGAGTTACATCAGTATTTCGTGCATCTCTTTGTTAGCCTTATTTCTATGGAATCTGAGAACAGATATTTGGGATCCCCTTTGACACTATAGAGCCAATGGAAATAACTTCTGATAACAAAGAGAAAGAAGCTTTCTGAGAAACTGCTTTGTGTTCTGTGAAATTATATCACAGAGTTACAGCCTTCCCCTTACGAAGCCTTTCGCTAAAACAGTTCTTGTGGAATTGGCAAAGTGATATTAGGAAGCCCATGGAGGGCTATGGTGAAAAAGGAAATAACCTCAGATGAATTATGGAAAGAAGCTTTCTGAGAAACTGCTTAGTGTTCTGTTAATTCATCTCACGGAGTTACATCAGTATTTCGTGGATCCCTTTGCTAGCCTTCTTTCTGTGGAATCTGAGAACAGATATTTCGGATCCTTTTGGAGACTATAGGGCCAAAGGAAATCTCCTTCGATAAGAAAGAGAAAGAAGCTTTCTGAGAAACTTCTTTGTGTTCTGTGAAATCATCTCACAGAGTTACAGCATTCCCCTCAAGAAGATTTTCGCTAAGACAGTTCTTGAGGAAATGGCAAAGTGATATTTGGAAGCCCATAGAGGGCTATGGTGAAAAAGGAAATATCCTCAGATGACATCTGGAAAGAAGCTTTCTGAGAAACTGCTTAGTGTTCTGTTAATTCATTACAGAATTACATCTGTATTTCGTGGATCTCTTTGCTAGCCTTCTTTCTGTGGAATCTGAGAACAGATACTTCGGAACCCTTTGTAGACTATATTGCCAAAGGAAATATCCTCTGATAACAAAGAGAAAGAAGCTTTCTGAGAAACTTCTTTGTTTTCTGTGAAATCATCTCACAGAGTTACATCTTTCGCCTCAAGATGCCTTTGTCTAAGACAGTTCTTGTGGAATTGGCAAAGTGATATTAGGAAGCCCATAGAGGACTATGGTGAAAAAGGAAATATCCTAAGATGAAATCTGGAAGGAAGCTTTCTGAGAGACTGCTTAGTGTTCTGTTAATTCATCTCACAGTGTTACATCAGTATTTCGTGGATCTCTTTGCTAGCCTTATTTCCGTGGAATCTGAGAACAGATATTTCGAATCCCTTTGGAGACTATAGGGCCAAAGGAAATATCCTCCGATAACAAAGAGAAAGAAGCTTTCTGAGAAACCTCTTTGTGTTCTGTGAAATCATCTCACAGAGTTACAGCTTTCGCCTCAAGATGCCTTTCTCTCAGACAGTTCTTGTGGAATTGACATAGTGATATTTGGAAGCCCATAGAGGGCTATGGTGAAAAAGGAAATATCCTCAGATGAAATCTGGAAAGAAGCTTTCTGAGAAACTGCTTAGTGTTCTGTTAATTCATCTCTCAGAGTTACATCAGTATTTCGTGGATCTCTTTGCTAGCCTTATTTCTGTGGAAGCTGAGAACAGATATTTCGAATCCCTTTGGAGATTATAGGGCCAAAGGAAATCTCCTCCGATAAGAAAGAGAAAGAAGCTTTCTGAGAAACTTCTTTGTGTTCTGTGAAATCATCTCACAGAGTTACAGCTTTCCCCTCAAGAAGCCTTTCGATAAGTCAGTTCTTGTGGAATTGGCAAAGTGATATTTGGAAGCCCATAGAGGGCTATGGTGAAAAAGGAAATATCCTCAGATGACATCTGGAAAGAAGCTTTCTGAGAAACTGCTTAGTGTTCTGTTAATTCATCTCACAGAGTTACATCTGTATTTCGTGGATCTCTTTGCTAGCCTTATTTCTGTGGAATCTGAGAACAGATATTTCGGAACCCTTTGGAGACTATAGGGCCAAAGGAAATATCCTCTGATAACAAAGAGAAAGAAGCTTTCTGAGAAACTTCTTTGTGTTCTGTGAAATCTTCTTACAGAGTTACAGCTTTCGCCTCAAGATGCCTTTCTCTAAGACAGTTCTTGTGGAATTGGCAAAGTGATATTTGGAAGCACATAGAGGGCTATGTTGAAAAAGGAAATATCCTCAGATGAAATCTGGAAAGAAGCTTTCTGAGAAACTGCTGAGTGTTCTGTTAATTCATCTCACAGGGTTAAATCAGTATTTCGTGGATCTCTTTGCTAGCCTTATTTCTGTGGAATCTGAGAACAGATATTTCGGATCCCTTTGGAGACTATAGGGCCAAAGGAAATCTCCTCCGATAACAAAGAGAAAGAAGCTTTCTGAGTAACTTCTTTGTGTTCTGTGAAATCATCTCACAGGGTTACAGCTTTCCCCTCAAGAAGCCTTTCGCTAAGACAGTTTTTGTGGAATTGGCAAAGTGATATTTGGAAGCCCATAGAGGGCTATGGTGAAAAAGGAAATATCCTCAGTTGAAATCTGGAAAGAAGCTTTCTGAGAAACTGCTTAGTGTTCTGTTAATTCATTACAGAATTACATCTGTATTTCGTGGATCTTTTTGCTGGCCTTCTTTCTGTGGAATCTGAGAACAGATATTTCGTATCCCTTTGGAGACTATAGGGCCAAAGGAAATATCCTCCGATAACAAAGAGAAAGAAGCTTTCAGAGAAACTTCTTTGTGTTCTGTGAAATCATCTCACAGAGTTACAGCTTTCCCCTCAAGATGCTTTTCGCTAAGACAGTTCTTGTGGAATTGGCAAAGTGATATTTGGAGGCCCATAGGGGGCTATGTTGAAAAAGGAAATATCCTCAGATGAAATCTGGAAAGAAGCTTTCTGAGAAACTGCTTAGTGTTCTGTTAATTCATCTCACAGAGTTACATCTGTATTTCGTGGATCTCTTTGATAGCCTTATTTCTATGGAATCTGAGAACAGATATTTCGGATCCATTTGGAGACTATATGGCCAAAGGAAATATCCTCCGATAAGAAAGAGAAAGAAGCTTTCTGAGAAACTTCTTTGTGTTCTGTGAAATCATCTCACAGAGTTACAGCATTCACCTCAAGAAGCCTTTCGGTAAGACAGTTCTTGTGGAATTGGCAAAGTGATATTTCGCAGCCCATAGAGGCCTAAGGTGAAAAAGGAAATATCCTCAGAGAAAAACTGGAAAGAAGCTTTCTGAGAAAGTGCTTTGTGATGTGTGACTTGCACTCACAGAGTTACATCTGTATTTCGTGGATCTGTTTGCTAGCCTTATTTCTGTGGAATCTTAGAACTGATATTTCGGATCCCTTTGAAGACTATAGGGCCAAAGGAACTATCCTCCGATAACAAAGAGAAAGAAGCTTTCTGAGAAACTTCTTTGTGTTCTGTGAAATCATCGCAAAGAGTTACAGCTTTCACCACAAGAAGCCTTTCGCTTAGCCTGTTCTTGTGGAATTTGCAAAGAGATATTTCGATACCCTTAGAGGGCCATGGTGAAAAAGGAAACATCTTCAGATGATATCGGGAAAGAAGCTTTCTGAGAAACTGCTTAGTGTTCTGTTAATTCATCTCACAGAGTTACAGCTTTCCCCTGAAGAAGCCGTTCTCTAAGCCTATTCTTGTGGAATTTGAATAGTGATATTTGGAAGCCCATAGAGGGGTGTGGTGAAAAAGAAAATGTCCTCAGAGAAAAACTGCAAAGAAGCTTTCTGAGAAAGGGCTTTATGATGTGTGATTTTCCCTTCAGAGTTACGTCTGTATTTCGTTCATCTGTTTGCTAGCCTTATTTCTGTGGAATCTGAGAACTGATATTTCGGATCCCTTTGAAGACTATAGGGCCAAAGGAAATATACTCCGATAACAAAGAGAAAGAAGCTTTCTGAGAAAGTTCTTTGTGTTCTGTGAAATTTTCTCACAGGTTACAGCTTTCCCCTCAAGAAGCCGTTCGCTCAGCCTGTTCTTGTGGCATTTGCAAAGTGATAATGGAAGCCCATAGAGGGCTATGGTGTAAAAGAAAATATCCTCAGGGAAAAGCTGGAAAGAAGGTTTCTGAGAAACTGCTTAGTGTTCTCTTAATTCACCTCACAGAGTTACAGATTTCCCCTCAGGAAGCCGTTCAGTAAGCCTGTTCTTTTGGAATTTGCAAAGTGATATTTGGAAGCCCATAAAGGGCTACAGTGAAAAAGAAAATATCCTCAGAGAAAAACTTTAAAGAAGCTTTCGGACAAACTACTTTGTGATGTGTAACTTCCACTCTCACAGTTACATGTGTATTTCGTTGGTCTGTTTCCTAGCCCTATTTCTGTGGATCCTCAGAACTGATATTTCAGATCCCTTTGAAGACGATAGGGCCAAAGGAAATATCCTCTGATAACAAAGAGAAAGAAGCTTTCTGAGAAACTTCTTTGTGTTCTGTGAAATCATCTCACAGAGTTTCATCTATCCCTTCAAGAAGCCTTTCGCTAAGCCTGTCCTTGTGGAATTTGCAAACTGATATTTCTATGCCCATAGACGGCTGCGGTGAAAAAGGAAATATCCTCAGATGAAATCTGGAAAGAAGCTTTCTGAGAAACTGCTTAGTGTTCTGTTAAATCATCTCACAGAGTTACAGCTTTCCCTTCAAGAAGCCGTTCGCTTACCCTGTTCTTTTGGAATTTGCAAAGTTATATTTGGGAGCCCCTAGGGGGCTATGGTGAAAAAGAAAATATCTTCAGAGAAAAACTGGAAAGAAGCTTTCTGAGAAACTGCTTTGTAATGTGTGACCTCCACTCAAATAGTAACATCTGTATTTAGTGGATCGGTTTTCTAGCCTTATTTCTGTGGAATCTGAGAACTGATATTTCGGATCCCTTTGAAGACTATAGGGCCAAAGGAAATATCCTCCGATAACAAAGAGAAAGAACTTTTCAGAGAAACTTCTTTGTGTTCTGTGAAATCATCGCAAAGAGTTACAGCTTTCTCCTCAAGAAGCCTTTCGCTAAGCCTTTTCTTGTGGAATTTGCAAAGTGATATTTCCATGCCCAAAGACGGCTACGGTGAAAAAGAAAATATCCTAAGATGAATTCTGGAAACAATCTTTCTAAGAAACTGCTTAGTGTTCTGTTAATTCATCTCACAGAGTTACAGCTTTCCCATCAAGAAGCCGTTCTCTAAGACTGTTCTTGTGGAATATGCAAAGTGATATTTAGAAGCCCATAGAGGGCTATGGTGAAAAAGAAAATATCCTCAGTGAAAAACTGGAAAGAAGCTTTCTGAGAAAGGGCTTTGTGATGTGTGATTTACACTCACAGAGTTACATCTGTATTTCGTGAATCTGTTTGATAGCCTTATTTCTGTGGAATATGAGAACTGATATTTCGGATCCCTTTGAAGACGATAGGGCTGAAGGAAATATCCTCCGATAACACAGAGAAAGAAGCTTTCTGAGAAACTTCTTTGTGTTCTGTGAAATCATCTCACAGAGTTACATCTTTCCCCTCAAGAAGCCGTTCGCTAAGGCTGTTCTTGGGGCATTTGCAAAGTGATATTGGGAAGCCCATAGAGGGCTATGGTGAAAAAGAAAATATCCTCAGAGAAAAACTGGAAAGAAGCTTTCTGACAAACTGCTTTGTGATGTGTGACTTCCCCTCACAGAGTTACATCTGTATTTCGTGGATCTGTTTGCTAGCCTTATTTCTGTGGCATCTGAGAACTGATATTTCGGATCCCCTTGAAGACTATACGGCCAAAGGAAATATCCTCCGATAACAAAGAGAAAGAAGCTTTCTGAGAAACTTCTTTGTATTTTGTGAAATCATCACACAGAGTTACAGCTTTCGCCTCAAGAAGCCTTTCGCTAAGCTTGTTCTTGCGGAATTTGCAAAATTATATTTCGATGCCCAGAGAAGGCTACGGTGAGAAAGGAAATATCCTCAGATGAAATCTCGAAACAATCTTTCTGAGAAACTGCTTAGTGTTCTCTCAATTCACCTCACAGAGTTACAGCTTTCCCCCTCAAGAAGCCGTTCAGTAAGCCTGTTCTTATGGAATTTGCAAAGTGATATTTTGAAGCCCATGAAAGGCTATGGTGAAAAAGAAAATATCCTCAGGGAAATACTGGAAAGAATCTTTCTGACAAATGGCTTTGTGATGTGTCACTTACAGTTAAACAGTTACATCTGTATTTCATGGATCTGTTTGCTAGTCTTATTTCTGTGGAATCTGAGAACTCATATTTCGGATCTTTTTGAAGACTATAGGGCCAAAGGAAGTATACTCCGATAACAAAGACAAACAAGATTTCTGAGAAACTTCTTTGTGTTCTGTGGAATCATCTCACAGAGTTACAGCTTTCCCCTCAAGAAGCCGTTCGCTAAGCCTGTTCTTGTGGAATTTTCAAAGTGATATTTGGAGCCCATATAGGGTTATGGTGAAAAAGAAATTATCCTCAAAGAAAAACTGGAAAGAAGTTTCTGAGAAAGGGCTTTGTGACGTGTGACTTCCACTCACAGAGTTACATCTGTATTTCGTGGATCTGTTTGCTAGCCTTATTTCTGTGGAATCTGAGAACTGATATTCCGGATCCCTGGGAAGACTATAGGGCCAAAGGAAATATCCTCCAAAAAGAAAGAGAAAGAAGCTTTCTGAGAACCTTCTGTGTGTTCTGTGAAATCATCTCACCTAGTTACAGCTTTCCCCTCAAGAATCCTTTCCCTAAGCCTGTTCTTGTGGAATTTGCGAAGTGATATTTGGAAGCCCATAGAGGGCTATAGTGAAAAAAGAAATATCCTCAGAAAAAAACTAGAAAGAAACTTTTTGAGAAACTGCTTTGTGATGTGTGACTTCCACTCACAGAGTTACATCTGTATTTCGTGGATCTGTTTGCTAGCCATAATTCTCTGGAATCTGAGAACTGATATTTCGGATCCCTTTGAAGACTATAGGGCCAAAGGAAATATCCTCTGATAACAAAGAGAAAGAAGCTTTCTGAGAAACTTCTTTGTGTTCTGTGAAATCATCTCACAGAGTTACAGCTTTCCTCTCAAGAAGACTTTTGCTAAGCCTGTCCTTGTGGAATTTTTCAAAGTGATATTTCGATGCCCAAAGAGGGCTACAGTGAAAAAGGAAATATCCTCAGATGAAATCTGGAAAGAAGCTTATTGAGAAACTGCTTAGTGTTCTGTTAATTCATCTCACAGAGTTACAGCTTTCCCCTCAAGAAGCCTTTTCCTACGCCTGTTCTTGTGGAATTTTCAAAGTGATATTTGGAAGCCCATAGATGGCTATGGTGTAAAAGAAAATATCCTCAGAGAAAAACTGGAAAGAAGCTTTCTGAGAAACTGCTTTGTGATGTGTGACTTCCACTCACAGAGTTACATCTGTATTTCGTGGATCTGTTTGCTAGCCATAATTCTCTGGAATCTGAGAACTGATATTTCGGATCCCTTTGAAGACTATAGGGCCAAAGGAAATATCCTCTGATAACAAAGAGAAAGAAGCTTTCTGAGAAACTTCTTTGTGTTCTGTGAAATCATCTCACAGAGTTACAGCTTTCCTCTCAAGAAGACTTTTGCTAAGCCTGTCCTTGTGGAATTTTTCAAAGTGATATTTCGATGCCCAAAGAGGGCTACGGTGAAAAAGGAAATATCCTCAGATGAAATCTGGAAAGAAGCTTATTGAGAAACTGCTTAGTGTTCTGTTAATTCATCTCACAGAGTTACAGCTTTCCCCTCAAGAAGCCTTTTCCTACGCCTGTTCTTGTGGAATTTTCAAAGTGATATTTGGAAGCCCATAGATGGCTATGGTGTAAAAGAAAATATCCTCAGAGAAAAACTGTAAAGAAGATTTCTGAGAAACTGCTTTGTGATGTGTGACTTCCAATCACAGAGTTACATCTGTATTTCGTGGATCTGTTGGCGAGCCTTATTTCTGTGGAATCTGAGAACTGATATTTCGGATCCCTTTGAAGACTATAGGGCCAAAGGAAATATCCGCCGATAACAAAGAGAAAGAAGCTTTCTGAGAAACTTCTTTGTGTTCTGTGAAATGATCTCACAGAGTTACAGCTTTCCTCTAAAGAAGCCGTTCGCTAATGCTGTTTTTGTGTCATTTGCAAAGTGATATTGGGAAGCCCATAGACGGCTATGGTGAAAAAGAAAATATCCTCAGAGAAAAACCGGAAAGAAGCTTTATGAGAAACTTCTTGGTGATGTGTGACTTCCACTCACAGAGTTACATCTGTATTTCGTAGATTTGTTTGCTAGCCTTATTTCTGTGGAATCTGAGAACTGATATTTAGGATCCCTTTGAAGACTATAGGGCCAAAGGAAATATCCTCCGATAATCAAGAGAAAGAAGCTTTCTGAGAAACTTCTTTGTGTTCTGTGAAATCATCGCACAGAGTTACAGCTTCTCCTCAAGAAGCCTTTCGCTAAGCTTGTACTTGTGGAATTTGCAAAGTGATATTTCGATGCCCAGGGAGGGCTACGGTGAGAAAGGAAATATCCTCAGATGAAATCTGGAAACAAGTTTTCTGAGAAACTGCTTGGTGTACCCTTAATTCACATAAAAGAGTAACAGCTTTCCCCTCAAGAAGCCGTTCGCTGAGCCTGTTTTTGTGGAATTGGCAAAGTGATACTTGGAGCCCATAGAGGGCTTTGGTGAAAAAAGAAATATCCTCAGAGAAAAACTGGAAAAAAGCTTTCTGAGAAAGTGCTTTGTGATGTGTGACTTCCACTCACAGAGTTACATCTGTATTTCGTGGATCTCTTTGCTAGCCTTATTTCTGTGGAATCTGAGAACTGATATTTCGGATCCCTTTGAAGACTATACTGCCAAAGGAAATGTCCTCCGATAACAAAGAGAAAGAAGCTTTCCGAGAAACTTCTTCGTGTTCTGTGAAATCATCGCAAACAGTTACAGCTCTCTCCTCAAGAGGCCTTTCGCTAAGCCTTTTCTTGTGGAATTTGCAAAGTGATATTTCCAAGCCTATAGACGGCTATGGTGAAAAAGAAAATATCCTCAGATGACATCTGGAAAGAAGCTTTCGGAGAAACTGCTTAGTGTTCTGTTAATTCATCTCACAGAGTTACAGCTTTCCCCTCAAGAAGCCGTTCGCTAAGCCTGTTCTTGTGGAATTTGCAAAGTGATATCTAGAAGCCCTTAGAGGGCTATGGTGAAAAAGAAAATATCCTCAGTGAAAAACTGGAAAAAAGCTTTCTGAGAAAGGGCTTTGTGATGTGTGACTTACACTCACAGAGTTACATCTCTATTTCGTGGATCTGTTTGCTAGCCTTATTTCTGTGGAATCTGAGAACTGATATTTCGGATCTCTTTGAAGACTATAGGGCCGAATGAAATATCCTCCAATAACAAAGAGAAAGAAGCTTTCTGAGAAACTACTTTGTGTTCTGTGAAATCATCTAAGAGAGTTACACCTTTCCCCTCAAGAAGCCGTTCGCTAAGCCTGTTCTTGTGGCATTTGCAAAGTGATATTGGGAACCCCTAGAGGGCTATGGTTAAAAAGTAAATATCCTCAGAGAAAAACTGGAAAGAAACTGTCTGACAAACTGCTTTGTGATGTGTGACTTCCTCTCACAGAGTTACATCTGTATTTCGTGGATCTGTTTGCTAGCCTTATTTCTGTGGCATCTGAGAACGGATATTTCGGATCCCTTTGAAGAGTACAGGGCCAAAGTAAATATCCTCCGATGATAAAGAGAAGGAAGCTTTCTGAGAAACTTCTTTCTGTTTTGTGAAATCATCGCACAGAGTTACAGCTTTCCCCTCAAGAAGCCTTTCGCTAAGCTTTTTCTTGTGGAATTTGCAAAGTTATATTTCGATGCCCAGAGAAGGCTACGGTGAGAAAGGAAATATCCTCAGATGAAATCTCGAAACAATCTTTCTGAGAAACTGCTTAGTGTTCTCTCAATTCACCTCACAGAGTTACAGCTTTCCTCTCAAGAAGCCGTTCAGTAAGCCTGTTCTTGTGGAATTTGCAAAGTGATATTTAGAAGCCCGTGAAGGGCTATGGTGAAAAAGAAAATATCCTCAGAGAAATACTGGAAAGAAGCTTTCTGACAAACTGCTTTGTGATGTGTCACTTAGAGTTACAGTGTTACATCTGCATTTCATGGATCTGTTTGCTAGTCTTATTTCTGTGGAATCTGACAACTGATATTTCGGATCTTTTTGAAGACTATAGGGCCAAAGGAAATATCCTCCGATAACAAAGACAAAGAAGCTTTCTGAGAAACTTCTCTGTGTTCTGTGAAATCATCTCACAGAGTCACAGCATTCCCCTCAAGAAGCCGTTCGCTAAGCCTGTTCTTCTGGAATTTGCAAAGTGATATTTGGAGCCCATAGAGGGTTATGGTGAAAAAGAAATTATCCTCAGAGAAAAACTGGAAAGAAGTGTCTGAGAAAGGGCTTTGTGATGTGCGACTTCCACTCACAGAGTTACATCTGTATTTTGTGGATCTCTTTGCTAGCCTTATTTCTGTGAAATCTGAGAACTGATATTCCAAATCCCTTGGAAGACTATAGGGCCAAAGGAAATATCCTTCGAAAAGAAAGAGAAAGAACCTTTCTGAGAACCTTCTTTGTGTTATTTGAAATCATCTAACCTAGTTGCAGCTTTCCCCTCAAGAAGCCTTTCGCTAAGCCTGTTCTTGTGGAATTTGCCAAGTGATATTTGGAAGCCCATAGAGGGCTATAGTGAAAAAGAAAATATCCTCAGAGAAAAACTGGAAAGAAACTTTCTGAGAAACTGCTTTGTGATGTGTGACTTCCACTCACAGAGTTACGTCTGTATTTCGTTGATCTGTTTGCCAGCCATAGTTCTCTGCAATCTGAGAACTGATATTTCAGATCCCTTTGAAGACTATAGTGCCAAAGGAAATATCCTCCGATAACAGAGAGAAGCAAGCTTTCTGAGAAACTTGTTTGTGTTTGTGAAATCATCTCACAGAGTTACAGCTTTCCCCTCAAGAAGCCGGGCGCTAAGCCTGTTCTTGTGGAATTTGCAAAGTGATATTTGGAGCCCATGGAGGGTTATGGTGAAAAAGAAATTATCCTCAGAGAAAAACTGGAAAGAAGTTTCTGAGAAAGGGCTTTGTGATGTGTGACTTCCACTCACAGAGTTACATCTGTATTTCGTGGATCTCTTTGCTAGCCTTATTTCTGTGGAATCTGAGAACTGATATTCCGGATCCCTGGGAATTCTATAGGGCCAAAGGAAATATCCTCCGAAAAGAAAGAGAAAGGAGCTTTCTGAGAACCTTCTTTGTGTTCTGTAAAATCATCTCACCTAGTTACAGCATTCCCCTCAAGAAGCTGTTCGCTAAGCCTGTTCTTGTGGAATATGCCAAGTGATATTTGGAACCCTTAGAGGGCTATAGTGAAAAAGAAAATATCCTCAGAGAAAAACTGGAAAGATTTCTGAAAAAGGGCTTTGTGATGTGTGACTTCCAATCAGAGAGTTACATCTCTATTTCGTGGATCTGTTTGCTAGCCTTATTTCTGTGGAATCTGAGAACTGATATTTCGGATCCCTTGGAAGACTATACGGCCAAAGGAATTATCCTCCGAAAACAAAGAGAAAGAAGCTTTCTGAGAACCTTCTTTTTGTTCTGTGAAATCATCTCACCTAGTTACAGCTTTCCCCTCAAGAAGCCGTTCGCTAATGCTGTTCTTGTGGAATTTGCAAAGTGATATTTGGAAGCCCATAGAGGGCTATGGTGAAAAAGAAAATATCCTCAGAGAAAAACTGGAAAGAAGCTTTCTGAGAAACTGCTTTGTGATGTGTGACTTCCACTCACAGAGTTACATCTGCATTTCGTGGTTCTGTTTGCTAGCCTTATTTCTGTGGAATCTGTGAACTGATATTTCGGAACCCTTTGAAGATGATAGGGCCAAATTTCGTGGTTCTGTTTGCTAGCCTTATTTCTGTGGAATCTGAGAACTGATATTTTGGATCCCTTTGAAGACTATAGGGCCAAAGGAAATATACTCCGATAACAAAGAGAAAGAAGCTTTCTGAGAACCTTCTTTTTGTTCTGTGAAATGATCTCACCTAGTTACAGCTTTCCCCTCAAGAAGCCGTTCGCTAAGCCTGTTCTTGTGGCATTTGCAAAGTGATAATGGAAGCCCATAGAGGGCTATGGTGAAAAAGAAAATATCCTCAGGGAAAAACTGGAAAGAAGCTTTCTGAGAAACTGCTTAGTGTTCTCTTAATTCACCTCACAGAATTACAGATTTCCCCTCAGGAAGCCGTTCGCTAAGCCTGTTGTTGTGGAATTTGCAAAGTGATATTTGGAAGCCCATAGAGGCCTATGGTGAAAAAGAAAATATCCTCAGAAAAACAGGAAAGAAGCTTTCAGAGAAATTGCTCTGTGTTCTGTGAATTCCTCTCACAGAGTTACAGCTTTCCCCTCCAGAAACCTTTCGCTAAGACTGCTCTTGAGGAATTTGCAAAGGGATATTTGTATGCCCATAGAGGCCTATGGTGAAAAAGAAAATATCCTATGATGAAATATGGAAAGAAGCTTTCTGAGCAACTGCTTTGTGATGTGTGACTTACAGTCACTGAGTTAGAGCTGTATTTCGTGGAGCTGTTTCCTATCGTTATTTCTGTGGAATCTGAGAACTGATATTTCGGATCCCTTTAAAGAATATAGGGTCAAAGGAAATATCCTCCGATGAAAATGAGAAAGAAGCTTTCTGAGAAACTTCTCTGTGATCTCTGAATTCATCTCACAAAGTTGCAGCCTTCCCCTCAGGAAGCTTTTCGCTAAGACTGTTTTTGTGCAATTTGCAAAGTGATATTTTCAAGCCCAAGGAGGGCTACAGTCACTTGGGAAATATGTTGAGATAAAAACTGGAAAGAAGCGTTCTGAGAAACTGCTCTGTGTTCTGTAACTTCATCACACAGAGTTACAGCATTCCCCTCCAAAAGCCGTTCGCTAAGACTTTTCTTGTTTAATTTGCAAAGGGATACTTGGAAGCCCATAGAGGCCTAAGGTGAAAAAGAAAGCATCCTCAGATGAAAACTGGAAAGAAGCTTTCTGAGAAACTGCTTTGTGATGTGTGACTTCCACTCACTGAGTTAGGGCTGTTTTTCGTGGAGCTGTATGCTCGTCTTATTTCTGTGGAATCTGAGAACTGATATTTCAGATCCCTTTGAAGACTATAGGGCCAAAGGAAATATCCTCCAATCAAAATGAGAAAGAAGCTTTCTGGGAAACTTCTTTGAGATCTGTGAATTCATCTCACAGTTTTACAGCTTTACCCTCAAGAAGCCTTTCTCTATGACCATTCTTGTGGAATTTGCAAAGTGATATTTGGAAGCCCAATGAGGTCTTTGGTGAAAAGGGAAATATCCTCAGGTAAAAACTGGAAAGAAGCTTTCTGAGAAACTGCTCTGTGTACTGTGAATTCATCTCACAGAATTCCAGGTTTCCGTCCATAAGCCATTCGCCAAGAGTGTTCTTGTGGAATTTGCAAAGGGATATTTGGAAGCCCAAAGAGGCCTAGGGTGAAAAAGAAAATATCCTCAGATGAAAACAGGAAAGAAGCTTTCTGAGAAACTTCTTTGTGATGTGGGAATTCCAGTCACTGAGTTACAGCTCTATTTCGTGGAGCTGTTTGCTAGCTTGATTTCTGTGGAATTTGAGAACAGATATTTCTGATCCCTTTGAGACTATAAGGCCAAAGGAAATATCCACCGATCGAAATGAGAAAGATTCTTTCTGAGAAACTTCTTTGTGATCTCTGAATTCATCTCACAGAGTTACAGCTTTCCCCTAAAGAAGCCCTTCGCTAAGACTCTTCTTGTGGAATTTCCAAAGTGATATTTGGAAGTCCGTAGATGCCTATGCTGAAAAAGGAAGTATCCTGAGATGAAAACTGGAAAGAAGCTTTCTGAGAAACTGCTTTGTGATTTGCGACTTCCACTCACTGAGTTTCAGCAGTATTTCGTGCAGTTGTGTGCTTGCCTTATTTTCGTGGAATCTCAGAACTAATATTTCAGTTCCCTTTGAAGACTATAGGGCCAAAGGAAATATCCTCCGATCAAAATGAGAAAGAAGCTTTCTGACAAACTTCTTTGTGATCTGTGAATTCATCTCACAGATTTACAGCTTTTCCCTCAAGAAGCCTTTCGCTAAGACTGTTCTTGTGGAACTTGCAAAGTGATATTTGGAAGCCCAATGAGGGCTAAGGTGAAAAGGGAAATATACTCACATAAAAACTGGAAAGAAGCTTTCTGAGAAACTGCTCTGTGTTCGGTGAATTCATCTCACAGAGTTCCAGCTTTCCACTCAAGGAGTCGTTTGTTAAGACTCTTGTTTTGTAATTTACAAAGGGATATACGGAAGCCTATAGAGGCCTATGGTGAAAAAGAAAATATCCTCAGATGAAAATTGGAAAGAAGCTTTCTGAGAAACTGCTTTGTGATGTGTGACTTCCACTCACTGAGTTACGGCTGTATTTCGTGGACCTGTTTGCTACCGTTATTACTGTGGAATGAGAGAACTGATATTTTGGATCCCTTTGAAGACTATAGGGCCAAAGGAAATATCCTCCGATCAAAATGAGAAAGAAGCTTTCTGAGAAACTTCTTTGTGATCTGTGAATTCATCTCACAGATTTACAGCTTTTCCCTCAAGAAGCCTTCCGCTAAGTGTGTTCCTGTGGAATTTCAAAGTGATATTTGGAAGCCCAATGATGGCTATGGTGAAAAGGGAAATATCCTCAGATAAAAACTGGAAAGAAGCTTTCTGTGAAACTGCTCTGTGTTCTGTGAATTCATCTCACAGAGTTACAGCTTTCCCCTCCAGGAGCCGTTCGCAAAGACTGTTCTTGTGGAATTTGGAAAGGGATATTTGGAAGCTCATAGAGGCCTATGGTGAAAAAGAAAGTATACTCAGATGAAAACTGGAAAGAAGCTTTCTGAGAAACTGCTTTATGATGTGTGACTTCTACTCACTGAGTTACCGCTGTATTTCATGGAGCTGTTTACTAGCCTTATTTTTCTGGAATATGAGAACTGATATTTAAGTTCCCTTTGAAGACTATAGGGCCAAAGGAAAAGTCCTCCAATCAAAATGAGAAAGAAGCTTTCTGAGAAACTTCTTTGTGATCTTGAATTCATCTCACAGATTTTCAGGTTTTCCTTCAAGAAGCATTTCGCTATGACTGTTCTTGTGGATTTGCAAAGTGATATTTTGAAGCCCAATCAGGGCTATGGTGAAAAGGGAAATATCCTCAGATAAAAACTGGAAAGAAGCTTTCTGAGAAACTGCTCAGTGTGCAGTGAATTCATCCCACAAAATTACAGCTTTCCCCTCCAGAAGCCGTTTGCTAAGACTATTTTTGTGGAAATTGCAAAGGGATCTTTGGAAGCCCATAGGGGCCTATGGTGAAAAACAAAATATCCTCAGATGAAAACTGGAAAGAAACTTTCTGAGAAACTGCTTTGTGATGTGAGAATTCCAGTCATTGACTTACAGCTCTATTTCATGGAGCTGTTTGCTAGCTTGATTTCTGTGGGATTTGAGAACAGATATTTCTGATCCCTTGAAGACTATACGTCCAAAGGAAATATCCTCCGATCAAGATGAGAAAGATGCTTTCTAAGAAACTTCTTTGTGATCTGTGAATTTATCTCACAAAGTTACAGCTTTCCCCTCAAGAAGCCTTTCGCTAAGACTGTTCTTGTGGAATTTCCAAAGGGATATTTGGAAGACCATAGAGGACTATGGTGAAAAAGAAAGTATCCTCAGATGAAAATTGGAAAGAAGCTTTCTGAGAAACTGCTTTGTGATGTTGAATTCCACTCACTGAGTTACAGCTGTATTTCATGGAGCTTTTTTGTCAGCCTTATTTCTGTGGAATCTGAGAACTGATATCTCATTTCCCATAGAAGACTGTAGTGTCAAAGAAAATATCTTCCCATCAAAATAAGAAAGATTTCAGAGAAACTTCTTTGTGATCTGTGAATTCATCTCACAGATTTACAGCTTTCCCTCAAGAAGCCTTTCGCTAAGACTGTTCTTTTGGAATTTGCAAAGTGATATTTGGAAGCCCATGGAGGGCTCTGGTGAAAAGGGAAATATCCTCAGATAAAAACTGGAAAGAAGCTTTCTGAGAAACTGCTCTGTGTTCTGTTAATTCATCTCACAGAGTTACAGCTTTCCCCTCCAGAAGACGTTCACTAAGACTGTTCTTTCGGGATTTGCAAAGTGATATTTGGAAGCCCATAGAGGGCTATGGTGAAAAAGAAAATATCCTCAGAGAAAAACTGGAAAGAAGATTTCTGAGAAACTGCTTTGTGATTTGTGACTTCCACTCACAGATTTACATCTGTATTTCGTGGATCTGTTTGCTAGCCTTATTTCTGTGGAATGTGAGAACTGATATTTCGGATCCTTTTGAAGACTATAGGGCCAAAGGAAATATCCTTCGATAACAAAGAGAAAGAAGCTTTTTGAGAAACTTCTTTGTCTTCCGTGAAATCATCTCGCAGAGTTACAGCTTTCCCCTCAAGAAGGCTTTCGCTAAGCCTATTCTTGTGGAATTGGCAAAGTGATATTTCGATGCCCATGGAGGTTTACGGTGAAAAAGGAAATATCCTCAGATGAAATATGGAAAGAAGCTTTCTGAAAAACTGCTTAGCGTTCTGTTAATTCATCTCACAGAGTACAGCTTTCCCCTCAAGAAGCCGTTCTCTAAGCCTGTTCTTGTGGAATTTGAAAAGTGATATTTGGAAGCCCATAGAGGACTATGGTGAAAAAGAAAATATCCTCAGAGAAAAACTGGAAAGAAGCTTTCTGAGAAACTGCTTTGTGATGTGTGACTTCCACTCACAGTGTTACATCTGTATTTCGTGGATCTGTTTGGTAGCCTTATTTCTTTGGAATCTGAGAACTGATATTTCAGATCCTTTGAAGACTACAGGGCCAAAGGAAATATCCTCTGATCACAAAGAGAAAGAAGCATTCTGAGAAACTTCTTTGTGTTCTCTGAAATCATCTCACAGAGTTACAGCTTTTCCTGAAGAAGTCTTTCGCTAAGCCTGTTCTTGTGGAATTTGCAAGGTGATATTTCGATGCCCATAGAGGGCTACGGTGAAAAAGGAAATATCCTCAGATGACATCTGGAAAGAAGCTTTCTGGGGAACTGCTTAGCGTTCTGTTAATTCATCTCACAGAGTTACAGCTTTCCCCTCAAGAAGCCGTTCGCTAAGCCTGTTCTTTTGGAATTTGAAATGTGATATTTGGAAGCCCATAGAGGGCTATGGTGAAAAAGAAAATATCCACAGAGAAAAACTGGAAAGAAGCTTTCTGAGAAACTGCTTTGTGTTATGTGACTTCCACTGACAGAGTTACATCTGTATTTCGTGGATCTGATTGCTAGCCTTATTTCTGTGGAATTTGAGAACGGATATTTCGGATCCCTTTGAAGACTATAGGGCCAAAGGAAACATCCTCCGATCAAAAAGAGAAAGAAGCTTTCTGAGAAACTTCTTTGTGTTCTGTGAAATCATCTCAGAGAGTTACAGCTCCCCCTCAAGAAGCCTTTCACTAAGCCTGTTCTTGTGGAATTGGCTAATTGATATTTCGAGGCCCTTAGAGGGCTACGGTGAAAAACGAAATATCCTCCGTTGAAATCTCGAAAGATTCTATCTGATAAACTGCTAAGTTTTCTGTTAATTCATCTCATAGGGAACCAGCTTTCACCTCAAGAAGCCGTTAGCTAAGACTCCTCTTTTGGAATTTGCAAAGTGATATTTCGAGGCCCGTAGAGGGCTACGGTGAAAAAGGAAATATCCTCCGATGAAATCTGGAAAGATTCATTCTGAAAAACTGCTTAGCGTTCTGTTAATTCGTCACATAGAGTTATAGTATTCCCCTCAAGAAGCCGTTCGCTAAGCCTGTTCTTGTGGAATTTCAAAGTGATATTTCAATGCCAATGGAGGGCTACTGTGAAAAAGGAAATATCCTCAGATGAAATCTGGAAAGAAGCTTTCTGAGAAACTGCATAGTGGTCTGTTAATTCATCTCACAGAGTTACAGCTTTCCCATCAAGAAGCCGTTCTCTAAGCCTGTTCTTGTGGAATTTGCAAAGGGACATTTGAAAGCCCATAGTGGGATATGGGGAAAAAAAAATATCCTCAGAGAAATACTGGAAAGAAGCTTTCTGAGAAACTGCTTTGTGATGTGTGACTTCCACTCACAGAGTTACACCTGTATTTCGTGGATCTGTTTGCTACCCTTATTTCTGTGGAATCTGAGAACTGATATTTCGGATCCCTTTAAAAACTATAGGGCCAAAGGAAATATCCTCCGATAACAAAGAGAAAGAACCTTTCTGAGAAACTTCTTTGTCTTCCGTGAAATCATCTCGCAGAGTTACAGCTTTCCGCTCAAGAAGCCTTTCGCTAAGCCTGTTCTTGTGGAATTTGCAAAGTGATATTTCGATGCCCATAGAGGGCTACGGTGAAAAAGAAAATATCCTCAGATGAAATCTGGGAAGAAACTTTCTGAGAAACTGCCTAGTGTTCTGTTAATTCATCTCACAGAGTTTCAGCTTTACCCTCAAGAAGCCGTTCTCTAAACCTGTTCTTGTGGAATTTAAAAAGTGATATTTGGAAGCCCATAGAGGGCTATGGTGAAAAAGAAAATATCCTCAGAGAAAAACTGGAAAGAAGCTTTCTGAGAAACTGCTTTGTGATGTGTGACTTCCACTCACAGAGTTACATCTGTATTTCGTGGATCTGTTTGCCAGCCTCATTTCTGTGCAATCTGAGAAATGATATTTGGGATCCCTTTGAAGACTATAGGGCCAAAGGAAATATCCTCGGATCACAAAGAGAAAGAAGCTTTCTGAGAAACTTCTTTGTGTTCTGTGAAATCATCTCACAGAGTTACAGCTTTCCCCTCAAGAAGCCTTTCGCTAAGCCTGTTCTTGTGGAATTGGCTAAGTGATATTTCGATGCCCGTAGAGGGCTACGGTGAAAAAGGAATTATATTCAGATGAAATCTGGAAAGAATCTTTCTGAGAAACTGCTTAGTGTTCTGTTAATTCATCTCACAGAGTTACAGCTTTCCCCTCAAGAAGCCATTCGCTAAGCTTGTTCCTGTGGAATTTCGAACGTGATATTTGAGAGTCCATAGAGGGTTGTGGTGAAAAAGAAAATATCCTCACAGAAAAACTGGAAAGAAGCTTTCTGAGAAACTACTATGTGATGTGTGACTTCCTCTCACAGAGTTACAAGTGTATTTCGTGGCTCTGTTTGCTAGACTTATTCTGTCGAATCTGAGAACTGATATTACGGATCCCATTGAAGACTATAGGGCAAAAGGAAATACCCTCCGATCACAAAGAGATAGAAGCTTTCTGAGAAATTCTTCGTGTTCTGTGAAATCATCTCACAGAGTTACAGCTTTCCCCTCAAGAAGCCTTTCGCTAAGCCTGTTCTTTTGGAATTTGCAAACTGATATTTCGTTGCCCATAGTGCGCTACGGTGAAAAGTAAATATCCTCAGATGAAATCTGGAAAGAAGCTTTCTGAGAAACTGCTTAGCATTCTGTTAATTCATCTCACAGACTTACAGCTTTCCCCTCAAGAAGCCGTTCACTCAGCTGGTTCTTGAGGAATTTGCCAAGTGATATTTGGAAGCCCATAGACGGCTACGGTGAAAAAGAAAATATCTTCAGAGAAAAACTGGAAAGAAGCTTTCTGATAAACTGCTTTGTGATGTGTGACTTCCACTCACAGAGTTACATCTGTGTTTCGTGGATCTGCTTACTATCCTTATTTCTGGGGAATCTGAGAACTGATAATTCGGATCCCTTTGAAGATTATAGGGCCAAAGGAAATATCCTCCGATCACAAAGACAAAGAATCTTTCTGAGAAATTTCTTTGTGTTCTGTGAAATCATCTCACAGTGTTACAGCTTACCCTTAAGAAGCATTTCGCTAATCCTGTTCTTGTGGAATTTGCAAAGTGATATTTCGATGCCCGTAGAGGGCTAAGGTAAAAAGGAAATATCCTCAGATGTAATCTGGAAAGAAACTTTCTGAGAAACTACTTATCGTTCTGTTATTTCATCTCACAGAGTTACAGCTTTCCCCTTAAGGAGTCGTTCGTTAAGCCTGTTCTTGTGGAATTTGCAAAGTGATATTTGGAAGTCCTTAGAGGGCTATGGTGAAAAAGAAAATATCCTCAGAGAAAAATTGGAAAGAAGCTTTCTGAGAAACTGCGTTGTGATGTGTGACTTCCACTCACAGAGTTACATCTGCATTTCGTGGATCTGTTTGCTAGCCTTATTACTGTGGAATCTGAGAACGGATATTTCGGATCCCTTTAAAGACTATAGGGTCAAAGGAAATGTCCTCCGATCACAAAGAGAAAGAAACAGTCTGAGAAACTTCTTTGTGTTCTGTGAAATCATCTCACAGAGCTACAGCTTTCCCCTTAAGAAGCCTTTCGCTAAGCCGGTTCTTGTGGAATTTGCAAAGTGATATTTCGATGCACATAGAGGGCTACGGTGAAAAAGGAAATATCCTCAGATGAAATCTGGAAAGAAGCTTTCTGAGAAACTGCATAGTGTTCTGTTAATTCATCTCACAGAGTTACAGCTTTCCCCTCAAGTAGCTGTTCGCTAAGCCTGTTCCTGTGGAATTTGAAAGTGATATTTGGAAGTCCATAGAGGGCTACGGTGAAAAAGAAAATATCCTTAGAGAAAAACTGGAAAGAAGCTTTCTGAGAAACTGCTATGTGATGTGTGACTTCCACTCACAGAGTTACATCTGTATTTCGTGGATCTGATTGCTAGCCTTATTTCTGTGCAATCTGAGAACTGATGTTTCGGATCCCTTCGAAGACTCTAGGGCCAAAGGAAATATCCTCGGATCACAAAGAGAAAGAAGCTTTCTGAGAAACTTCTTTGTGTTCTGTGAAATCATCTCACAGCGTTACAGCTTTCCCCTCAAGAAGTCTATCGCTAAGCCGGTTCTTGTTTAATTTGCAAAGTGATATTTCGATGCCCATGGAGGGCTACGGTGAAAAAGGAAATATCCTCAGATGAAATCCTGAAAGAAGCTTTCTGAGATACTGCATAGTGTTCTGTTAATTCATCTCACAGAGTTACAGCTTTCCCCTCAAGAAGCCGTTCGCTAAGCCTGTTCTTTTGGAATTTGCAAAGTGATACTTGGAAGCCCATAGAGGGCTAAGGTGAAAAAGAAAATATCCTCAGAGAAAGACTGGAAAAAGCTTTCTGAGAAACTCCTTTGTGATGGGTCACTTCCACTCACAGAGTTACATCTGTTTTCGTGGATCACTTTGCTAGCCTTATTTCGGTGGAATCTGTGAACTGATATTTCGGATCCCTTTGAAGACTATAGGGCCAAAGGAAATATACTCCGATCACAAAGAGAAAGAAGCTTTCTGAGAAACTCCTTTGTCTTCTGTGAAATCATCTCACAGAGTTACAGCTTTCCCCTCAAGAAGCATTTCGCTAAGCCTATTCTTGTGGAATTTACAAAGTGATATTTCGATGCCCATAGAGGGCTACGGTGAAAAAGGAAACATCCTCAGATGAAATCTGAAAAGAAGCTTTCTGAGAAACTGCTTAGTGGTCTGTTATTTCGTCTCACAGACTTACAGCTTTCCCCTAAGGAAGCCGTTCGCTAAGCCTGTTCTTATTTAATTTGCAAAGTGATATTTTGAAGCCCATAGAAGGCTATGGAGAAAAAGAAAATATCCTCAGAGAAAAACTGGAAAGAAGCTTTCTGAGAAACTGCTTTGTGATGTGTGACTTCCACTCACAGAGTTACATCTGCATTTCGTGGATCTGTTTGCTAGCCTTATTTCTGTGCAATCTGAGAACTGATATATCGGATCCCTTTGAAGACTATAGGGCCAAAGGAAATATCCTCCCATAACAAAGAGAAAGAAGTTTTCTGAGAAACTTCTTTGTGTTCTCTGAAATCATCTCACAGAGTTACACCTTTCCCCTCAAGAAGCCTATCGCTAAGCCTGTTCTTGTTTAATTTGCAAAGTGATATTTCGATGCCCATAGAGGGCTACGGTGAAGAAGGAAATATACTCAGATGAAATCTGGAAAGAAGATTACTGAGAACTGCATAGCGTTCTGTTAATTCATCTCACAGAGTTAGAGCTTTCCCCTCACGAAACCGTTCGCTAAGCCTGTTCTTGTGGAATTTGCAAAGGGATATTTGGAAGCCCATAGAAGGCTATGTTGAAAAAGAAAATATCCTCAGAAAAACTGGAAGGAAGCTTTCCGAGAAACTGTTTTGTGATGTGTGATTTCCACTCACAGAGTTACATCTGTACTTCGTGGATCTGTTTGCCAGCCTTATTTCTGTGGAATCTGAGAACTGATATATTGGATCCCTTTGAAGACTATAGGGCCAAAGGAAATATCCTCCCATAACAAAGAGAAAGAAGTTTTCTGAGAAACTTCTTTGAGTTCTTTGAAATCATCTCACAGAGTTACAGCTTTCCCTTCAAGAAGCCTTTCGCTAAGCCTGATCTTGTGTAATTTGCAAAGTGATATTTCGATACCCATAGAGGGCTACGGTGAAAAACGAAATATCCTCAGATGAAACCTGGAAAGAAGCTTTCTGAAAAACTGCTTAGTGTTTTGTTAATTCATTTCACAAAGTTACAGCTTTCACCTCAAGAAGCCATTCGCTAAGCCTGTTCTTGTGGAATTTGCAAAGTGATATTTGGAAACCTATAGAGGGCTACGGGTGAAAAAGAAAATATCCTCAGAGAAAAACTGGAAAGAAGCTTTCAATGAAACTGCTTTTGGTTGTGTGACTTCCACTCACAGAGTTACATCTCTATTTCGTGGAACTGTTTGCTAGCCTTATTTCTGTGGAATGGGAGTACTGATATTTCGGATCCCTTTGAAGACTATAGGGCCAAAGGAAATATCCTCGGATCACAAAGAGAAAGAAGCTTTCTCAGAAACTTCTTTGTGTTCTGTGATATCATCTCACAGACTTACAGCTTTCAACTCAAGAAGCCTTTCGCTAAGCCTGTTCTTGTGGAATTTTCAAAGTGATATTTGGAAGCCCATAGAGGGCTATGGTGAAAAAGAAAATATCCTCAGAGAAAAACTGGAAAGAAGCTTTCTGAGAAACTGCTTTGTGATGTGTGACTTCCACTCACAGAGCTACATCTGTATTTCGTGGATCTGTTTGCTAGCCTTATTTCTGTGCAATCTGAGAACTGATATTTCGGATCCCTTTGAAGACTATAGGGCCAAAGGAAATATCCGCCGATCACAAAGAGAAAGAAGCTTTCTGAGAAACTTCGTTGTGTTCTGTGAAATCATCTCACAGATATACAGCTTTCCCCTCAAGAAGCCTATCGCTAAGCCTGTTCTTGTGGAATTTGCAAAGTGATATTTGGAAGCCCATAGAGGGCTATGCTGAAAAAGAAAATATCCTCAGATAAAAACTGGAAAGAATCTTTCTGAGAAACTGCTTTGTGATGTGTGACTTCCACCAACAGAGTTACATCTGTATTTCATGGATATGTTTGCTAGCCTTATTTCTGTGGAATCTGAGAACTGATATTTCGGATCCCTTTGAAGACTGTAGGGCCAAAGGAAATATACACCGATCACAAAGAGAAAGAAGCTTTCTGAGAAACTCCTTCGTGTTCTGTGAAATCATCTCACAGAGTTACAGCTTTCCCCTCAAGAAGCATTTCGCTAAGCCTGTTCTTCTGTAATTTGCAAAGTGATACTTCAATGCCCATAGAGGGCTACGGTGAAAAAGGAAATATCCTCAGATGAAATCTGAAAAGAAGCTTTCTGAGAAACTGCTTAGTGTTCTGTTAATTCGTCTCACAGAGTTACAGCTTTCACCTCAAGAAGCCTTTCTCTAAGCCTGTTCTTGTGGAATTTGCAAAGGGATATTTCGATGTCCATAGGGGGCTATGGTGAAAAAGAAAATATCCTCACAGGAAATCTGGAAAGAAGTTTAGTGAGAAAATGCTTTGTGATGTGTGACTTCCACTCACTGAGTTTTATCTGTATTTCCTGGTTCTGTTTGCTAGTCTTATTTCCGTGGAATCTGAGAACGGATATTTCGGATCCCTTTGTAGACTATAGGCCAAAAGAAATATCCTCCGATAACAAAGAGAAAGAAGCTTTCTGAGAAACTTCCTTGTGTTCTGTGAAACCATCTCACAGAGTTACAGCTTTCCCCTCAAGAAGCCTTTCACTAAGCCTGTTATTGTGGAATTTGCAAAGTGATATTTGGAAGCCCATAGAGGGCTATGTTGAAAAAGAAAATATCCTCAGAGAAAAACTGGAAAGAAGCTTTCTGAGAAACTGCTTTGTGATGTGTGACTTCCACTCACAGAGTTACATCTGTATTTCGGGGATCTGTTTGCTAGCCTCATTTTTGTGGAATCTGAGAACTGATATATCAGATCCCTTTGAAGACTGTAGGGCCAAAGGAAATATCCTCCCATAACAAAGAGAAAGAAGTTTTCTGAGAAACTTCTTTGGGTTCTTTGAAATCAGCTCTCAGAGTTACACCTTTCCCTTCAAGAAGCCTTTCACTAAGCCTGATCTTCTGGAATTGGCTAAGTGATATTTCGATGCCCATAGAGGGCTACGGTGAAAAACGAATTATCCTCAGATGAAACCTGGAAAGAAGCTTTCTGAGGAACTGCTAGGTGTTCTGTGAATTCATCTCACAGAGTTACAGCTTTCTCCTCAAGAAGCCGTTCGCTAAGCCTGTTCTTGTGGAATTTGCAAAGTGATATTTGGAAGCCCATGGAGGGCTATTGTGAAAAAGAAAATATCCTCAGAGAAAAACTGGAAAGAAGCTTTCAAGGAAACTGCTTTGTGATGTGTGACTTACAATCACAGAGTTACATCTGTATTTTGTGGATCTGTTTGCTAGCCTTATTTCTGTGGAATCTGAGTACTGATATTTCGGATCCCTTTGAAGACTATAGGGCCAAAGGAAATATCCTCCAATCACAAAGAGAAAGAAGCTTTCTGAGAAACGTCTTAGTGTTCTGTGAAATCATCTCACAGAGTTACAGCTTTCAACTCAATAAGCCTTTCGCTAAGCCTGTTCTTGTGGAATTTGCAAAGTGATATTTGGAAGCCCATAGAGGTATCTGCTGAAATAGAAAATATCCTCAGAGAAAAACTGGAAAGAAGCTTTCGGTGAAACTGCTTTGAGATGTGTGACTTTCACTCACAGAGTTACATCTGTATTTTGTGTATCTGTTTGCTAGCCTTATTTCTGTGGATTCTAAGAACTGATATTTCGGATGCCTTTGAAGACTATAGGAACAAAGGAAATATCCGTCGATCACAAACCGAAAGAAGCTTTCTGAGAAACTTCTTTGTGTTCAGTGAAATCATCTCACAGAGTTACAGCTTTCCCGTTAAGAAGCCTTTCGCTAAGCCTGTTCTTGTTTAATTTGCAAAGTGATATTTCGATGCTCTTAGAGGGCTACGGTGAAAAAGGAAATATCGTCAAATGAAATCTGCAAAGAAGCTTTCTGAGAAACTGCTTAGTGTTCTGTTAATTCATCTCACAGAGTTAGAGCTTACCCTTCAAGAAGCCATTTGCTAACGGTGTTTTTGTGGAATTTGCAAAGTGATATTTGGAAGCCCATAGACGGCTATGGTGAAAAACAAAATATCTTGAGAGAAAAACTGGAAAGAAGCTTTCTGAGAAACTGCTTTGTGATGTGTGACTTTCACTCACAGAATTACATCTGTATGTCGTGGATCTGTTTGCTAGCCTTATCTGTGGAATCTCAGAACTGATATTTCGGACCCCTTGAAGACTATAGGGTCAAAAGAAATATCTTCCGGTCATAAAGAGAAAGAAGCTTTCTGAGAAACTTGTTTGAATTCTGTGAAATCATCTCACAGAGTTACAGCTTTCCCCTCAAGAAGCCTTTTGCTAAGCCTGTTTTTGTGGAATTTCCAATGTGATATTTCCATGCCCATAGGGGGCTATGGTGAAAAAGAAAATATCCTCAGAGGAAATCTGGAAAGAAGCTTTCTGAGAAACTGCTAAGTGTTCTGTTAATTCATCTCACAGAGATACAGCTTTCCCCTCAAGAAGCCGTTCGCTAAGCCTGTTGTTGAGGAATTTGCCAAGTGATATTTGGAAACCCATAGAGGGCTATGGTGCAAAAGAAAATATCCTCAGATGAAATCTGGAGAGAAGCTTTCTGAGAAACTGCTTAGTGTTCTGTTAATTCATCTCACAGAGTTACATCTGTCTTTCGTGGATCTCTTTACTAGCCTTCTTTCTGTGGAATCTGAGAACAGATATTTCGGATCCCTTTGAAGACTATAGGGTCAAAGGAAATATCCTCCGATAACAAAGAGAAAGAAGCTTTCTCAGAAACTGCATAGTGTTCTGTTAATTCATCTCACAGAGTTTCAGCTTTCCCCTAAGAAGTCTTTCGCTAAGCCTGTTCTTGTGGAATTTGAAAAGTGATATTTGGAAGCCCATAGAGGGATCTGCTGAAAAAGAAAATATCCTCAGAGAAAAACTGGAAACAAGCTTTCTGAGAAACTGCTTTGTGATGTGTGACTTCCACTCACAGAGTTACATCTGTATTTCGTGGATCTGTTTGCTAGCCTTATTTCTGTGCAATCTGAGAACTGATAATTCGGATCCCTTTGAAGACTAGGGCAAAGGAAATACCCTCCGATCACAAAGAGAAAGATGCTTTCTGAGAAACTTCTTTGTGTTCTGTGAAATCATCTCTCAGAGTTACAGCTTCCCCTCAAGAAGCCTTCCGCTAAGCCGGTTCTTGTGGAATTTGCAAAGTGATATTTCGATGCCCATAGAGGGTACGGTGACAAAGGAAATATCCTCAGATGAAATCTGGAAAGAAGCTTTCTGAGAAACTGCATAGTGTTCTGTTAATTCATCTCACAGAGTTACAGCTTTCCCCTCAAGAATCCGTTCGCTAAGTCTGTTCTTGAGGGATTTGCAAAGTGATATTTGGAAGCACATAGAGGGCTATGGTGAAAAAGAAAATATCCTCAGAGAAAAACTGGAATGAAACTTTCTGAGAAACTGCGTTGTGATGTGTGACTTCCACTCACAGAGTTACACCTGTATTTCGTGGATCTGTTTGCTAGCCTTATTACTGTGGAAACTGAGAACTGATATTTCGGATCCCTGTGAGGACTACAGGGCCAAAGGAAATACCCTCCGATCACAAAGAGAAAGAAGCTTTCTGAGAAACTCCTTTGTATTCTGTGAAATCATCACAAAGAGATACAGCTTTCCCCTCAAGAAGCCTTTCGCTAAGCCTGTTCTTGTGGAATTTGCAAAGTGATATTTCGATGCCCATAGAGGGCTACGGTGAAAAAGGAAATATCCTCAGATGAAAACTCGAAAGAAGCTTTCTGAGAAACTGCTTAGTGTTCTGTTAATTCGACTCACAGGGTTACAGCTTTCCCCTAAAGAAGCCGTTCGCTAAGCCTGTTCTTATTTAATTTGCAAAGTGATATTTGGAAGCCCATAGTGGGCTATGGTGAAAAAGAAAATATCCTCAGAGAAAAATTATAAAGAAGCTTTCTGAGAAACTGCTTTGTGATGTGCGACTTCCACTCACAGAGTTACATCTGTATTTCGTGGATCTGTTTGCCAGCCTTATGTCTGTGGAATCTGAGAACTGATATTTCGGATCAATTGAAGACTATAGGGCCAAAGGAAATATCCTCCGATCGCAAAGAGAAAGAAGCTTTCTGAGAAACTTCTTTGTGTTCTGTGAAATCATCTCACAGATTTACAGCTTTCCCCTCAAGAAGCCTTTCTCTAAGCCTGTTCTTCTGGAATTTGCAAAGTGATATTTGGAAGCCCATGGAGGGTTACAGTGAAAAAGGAAATATCCTCAGATGAAAACTGGAAAGAAGCTTTCTGAGAAACTGCTCAGTGTTCTGTGAAATCATCTCACAGAGACACAGCTTTCCCCTCAAGAAGCGTTTCGCTGAGCCTGTTCTTGTGGAATTTGCAAAGTGATTTTTCGATACCCATAGAGGGCTATGGTGAAAAAGAAAATATCGTCAGAGGAAATCTGGAAAGAAGTTTTCTGAGAAAATGCTTTGTGATGTGTGACTTCCACTCACTGAGTTATATCTGTTTTTCGTGGATCTGTTTGCTAGCCTTATTTCTGTGGAATCTGACTACTGATATTTCGGATCCCTTTGAAGACTATAGGGCCCAAGCAAATATCCTCCGATCAAAAAGAGAAAGAAGCTTTCTGAGAAACTTCTTTCTGTGCTGTGAAATTATCTCACAGAGTTACAGCTTTCAACTCAAGAAGCCTTTCCCTAAGCGTGTTCTTCTGGAATTTGAAAAGTGATATTTGGAAGCCGTAGAGGGCTGTGGTGAAAAAGAAAATATCCTCAGAGAAAAATTGGAAAGAAGCTTTCTGGGAAACTGCTTTGTGATGTATGACTTCCACTCACAGGGTTACATCTGTATTTCGTGGATCTGTTTGCTAGCCTTATTTCTGTGGAATCTGAGAACTGATATTTCGGATCCCTTTGAAGACTATAGGGCCAAAGGAAATATCCTCTGATCAAAAGAGAAAGAAGGTTTCTGAGAAACTTGTTTGTATTCTCTGAAGTCATCTCACAGAGTACTGCTTTCCCCTCAAGAAGTCTATCTCTAAGCCTGTTCTTGTGGTATTTGCAAAGTGATATTTCGATGCTCAAAGAGGGCTACGGTGAAAAAGGAAATATCCTCAGATGAAATCTGGAAAGAAGCTTTCTGAGAAACGACTTAGTGTCCTGTTAATTCATCTCACAGAGTTACAGCTTTCCCCTCAAGAAGCCGTTCACTAAGCCTGTTCTTGTGGAATTTGCAAAGTGATATTTGGAAGCCTATATAGGGCTATGGTGAAAAAGAAAATATCCTCAGAGAAAAACTGGAAAGAAGCTTTCAAGGAAACTGCTTTGTGATTTGTGACTTCCACTCACAGAGTTACATCTGTATTTCGTGGATCTGTTTGCTAGCCTTATTTCTGCGGAATCTGAATACTGATATTTCGGATCCATTTGAAGACTATAGGGCCAAAGGAAATATCCTCCGATCACAAAGAGAAAGAAGCTTTCTGAGAAACTTCTTTGTGTTCTGTGAAATCATCCCACAGAGTTACAGCTTTCCCCTCAAGAAGCCTTTCGCTAAGCCTGTTCTTGAGGAATTTGCAAAGTGATATTTCAATGCCCAAAGAGGGCTACAGTGAAAAAGGAAATATCCTCACATGAAATCTGGAAAGAAGCTTTCTGAGAAACTGCTTAGTGTTCTGTTAATTCATCTCACAAAGTTACAGCTTTCCTCTCAAGAAGCCAATCGCTAAGCCTGTACTTGTGGAATTTGCAAAGTGATATTTCGATGCCCGTAGAGGACTATGGTGCAAAAGTAAATATCCTCAGATGAAATATGGAAAGATGCTGTCTGAGAAACTGCTATGCGTTCCGTTAATTCTTCTCACAGAGTTACAGCTTTCTCCTCAAGAAGCCGTTCGCTACACCTGTTCTTGGGGAAATTGCAACGTGATATTTGGAAGCCCATAGAGGGCTATGGTGAAAAAGAAAATATCCTCAGAGAAAAACTGGAAAGAAGCTTTCTGAGAAACTGCTAGGTGTTCTGTTAATTCATCTCACAGAGTTACATCTGTATTTCGTGGATCTCTTTGCTAGCATTATTTCTGTGGATCTGAGAAATGATATATCGGATCCCTTTGAAGACTATAGGGCCAAAGGAAATATCCTCCCATAACAAAGAGAAAGAAGTTTTCTGAGAAACTTCTTTGTGTTCTGTGAAATCATCTCAGAGAGTTACAGCTTTCCCCTCAAGAAGCTTTTCGCTAAGCCTGTTCATGTTTAATTTGCAAAGTGATAATTCGATGCCCCTAGAGGGCTATGGTGAATAAGGAAATATCCTCAGATGAAATATGGAAAGAAGTTTTCTGAGAAACTGCTTAGTGTTCTGTTAATTCATCTCACAGATTTACAGCTTTCCCCTCAAGAAGCCGCTCGCTAAGCCTCTTCTTGTGGAATTTGCAAAGTGATATTTGGAAGCCCCTAGTGGGATATGGTGAAAAAGAAAATATCCTCAGAGAAATACTGGAAAGAAGCTTTCTGAGAAACTGCTTTGTGATGTTTGACTTCCATTCACAGAGTTACATCTGTATTTCGTGGATCTGTTTGCTAGCCTTATTTTTGTGGGATCGGAGTACTGACATTCCGGATCCCTTTGAATTCTATAGGTCCACAGGAAGTATACCCTGATAACAAAGAGAAAGATGCTTTCAGAGAAACTACTTTGTGTTCTGTGAAATCATCTCACAGAGTTACAGCTTTCACCTGAAGAAGCCTTTCCTAAGCCTGTTCTTGTGGAATTTGCAAAGTGATATTTGGAAGCCCATAGTGGGCTACGGTGAAAAAGAAAATATCCTCAGAGAAAAACTGGAAAGAAGCTTTCTGACAAACTGCTTTGTGATGTGTGACTTCCACTCACAGAGTTACATCTGTATTTCGTGGATGTCTTTGCTAGCCTTATTTCTGTGGAATCTGAGATCTGATATTTCGGATCTCTTTGAAGACTATAGGGCCAAAGGAAATATCCTCCCATCACAAAGAGAAAGAAGCTTTCTGAGAAACTTCTTTGTGTTCTGTGAAATCATCTCATAGAGTTACAGTTTTCACCAAAAGAAGCCTTTCGCTATGACAGTTCTTGTGGAACTTGCAAAGTGATATTTGGAAGCCCATGGATGGTTACGGTGAAAAAGGAAATATCCTGAGATGAAAACTGGAAAGACGCTTTCGGAGAAACTGCTTAGTGTTCTGTTAATTCATCTCACAGAGTTACAGCTTTCCCGTCAAGAAGCCGTTCGCTAAGCCTGTTCTTGTGGAATTTCCAAAGTGATATTTCGATGTCCATAGAGGGCTATGGTGAAAAGGAAAATATCCTCAGAGAAAAACTGGAAAGAAGCTGTCTGAGAAACTGCTTTGTGATGTGTGACTTCCACTCACAGAGTTACATCTGTATATCGTGGTTCTGTTTGCTAGCCTTAATCTGTGGAATCTGAGAACTGATATTTCGGATCCCTTTGAAGAGTGTAGGGCCAAAGGAAATATCCTCCAATCACAAAGAGAAAGAAGCTTTCTGAGAAACTTGTTTGTGTTCTGTGAAATCATCTCCGAGAGTTACAGCTTTCCACTCAAGAAACCTTTCGCTAAGCCTGTTCATGTTTTATTTGCAAAGTGATATTTCGATGCCCCTATAGGGCTACGGTGAAAAAGGAAATATCCTCAGATGAAATCTGGAAAGAAGCTTTCTGAGAAACTGCTTGGTGTTCTTTTAATTCATCTCACAGAGTTACAGCTTTCCCCTCAAGAAGCCGTTCGTTAAGCCTCTTCTTGTGGAATTTCCAACGTGATATTTGGAAGCCCCTAGTGGGCTACGGTGAAAAAGAAAATATCCTCAGTGAAATACTGGAAAGAAGCTTTCTGAGAAAGTGCTTTGTGATGTTTGACTTCCACTCATAGAGTTACATCTGTATTTCGTGGATCTGTTTGCTAGCCTTATTTTTGTGGGATCTGAGAACTGATATTCCGGATCCCTTTGTAGACTATAGGTCCAAAGGAAGTATACTCCGATAACAAAGAGAAAGATGTTTTCTGAGAAACTTCTTTGTGTTCTTTAAAATCATCTCACAGAGTTACAGCTTTCTGCTCAAGAAGCCTTTCGCTAAGACTGTTCTTGTGGAATTTGCAAAGTGATATTTGGAAGCCCATAGAGGGCTATGGTGGAAAAGAAAATATCCTCAGAGAAAAACTGGAAAGAAGCTTTCTGAGAAACTGCTTTGTGATGTGTGACTTCCACGCACAGTTACATCTGTATTTCGTGGATCTGTTTGCTAGCCTTATTTCTGTGGAATCTGCGAACGGATATTTCGGATCCCTTTGAAGAATATGGGGCGAAAGGAAATATCCTCCGGTAACAAAGAAAAAGAAGCTTTCTGAGAAACTTCTTTGTATTCTGTGAAATCATCTCACAGAGTTACAGCTTTCACTACAAGAAACCTCTCGCTAAGCCTATTCTTGTGGAATTTGCAAAGTGATATTTGGAAGCCCTTAGAGGGCTATGGTGTAAAAGAAAATATCCTCAGAGAAAAATTGGAGAGATGCTTTCTGATAAACTGCTTTGTGATGTGTGACTTCCACTCACAGACTTACATGTGTATTTCGTGGATCTGTTTGCTAGCCTCATTTGTGTGGAATCTGAGAACTGATATTTCGGATCCCTTTTTAAGATTATAGGGCCAAAGGAAATATCCTCCGATAACAAAGAGAAAGAATCATTCTGAGAAACTTCTTTGTGTTCTGTGAAAATGTCTCACAGACTTACAGCTTTCCCCTCAAGAAGTCTTTTGCTAAGCCAGTTCTTGTTAAATTTGCAAAGTAATATTTCGATGCCCATCGAGGTCTAAGGTGAAAAAGGAAATATACTCAGATGAAATCTGGAAAGAAGCTTTCTGAGAAACTGCTTAGTTTCTGTTAATTCATCTCACAGAGTTACCGCTTTCCCCTCAAGAAGCCGTTCGTTAAGCCTGTTCTTGTGGAATTTGCAAAGTGATATTTGATGTCCATAGAGGGCTATGGTAAAAAAGAAAATATCCTCAGAGAAAAACAGGAAAGAGGCTTTCTGAAAAACTGCTTTGTGATGTGTGTCTTCCACTCACAGAATTACATCTGTATTTCGTGGATCTGTTTGCTAGCCTTATCTCTGGAATCTGAGAACTGATATTTTGGATCCCTTTGAAGACTGTAGTGTCATAGGAAATATCCTCCAATAACAAAGAGAAAGGAGTTTTCTGGAAACTTCTCTGTGTTCTGTGAAATCATCTCACAGAGTTAGAGCTTTCCCCTTAAGAAGCCTTTGGCTATGACTGTTCTTGTGGAATTTGCAAAGTGATATTTTTAAGCCCATGGAGGGTTACCGTGCAAAGGGAAATATCCTCAGATGAAAACTGGAAAGAAGCTTTCTGAGAAACTGCTTAGTGTTCTGTGAAATCATCTCACAGAGTTACAGCTTTCCCTCAAGAAGCCTATCGCTAAGCCTGTTCCTCAGGAATATGCAAAGGGATATTTCGATACCCTTAGAGGGCTACGGTGAAAAAGGAAATATCCTCAGATGAAATCTGGAAAGAAGCTTTCTGAGAAACTGCTTAGTATTCTGTTAATTCATCTCACAGAGTTACAGCATTCTCCTCAAGAAGCCGTTCGCTAAGCCTGTTCTTGAGGAATTTGCAAAGTGATATTTGGAAGCCCTTAGAGGGCTATGGTGAAAAAGAAAATATCCTCAGAGAAAAACTGGAAAGAAGCTTTCTGAGAAACTGCTTTGTGAGGTGTGACTTCCACTCACAGAATTCCTTTGAAGACTATAGGGCCAAAGGAAATAACCTCCGATCACAAAGAGAAAGAAGCTTACTGAGAAACTTCTTTGTGTTCTGTGAAATCATCTCACAGAGTTACAGCTTTCGCCTCAGGAAACCTTTCGCTAAGCCGGTTTTGTGGAATTTGCAAGGTGATATTTCGATGCCCATAGAGGGCTACGGTGAAAAAGGAAATATCCTCAGATGAAATCTGGAAAGAAGCTTTCTGAGAAACTGCTTAGTGTTCTGTTAATTAGTCTCACAGAGTTACAGCTCTACCCTCAAGAAGCCGTTCGCTAAGCCTGTTCTTGTGGAATTTGAAGAGTGATATTTGGAAGCCCATAGAGGGCTATGGTGAAAAAGAAAATATCCTCAGAGAAAAACTGGAAAGAAGCTTTCTGAGAAACTGCTTTGTGATGTGTGACTTCCCCACAGAGTTACATCTGTATTTCGTGGATCTGTTTGCTAGCCTTAATTCTTTGGAATTTGAGAACTGATATGTCGGATCCCTTTGAAGACTATAGGGCCAAAGGAAATATCCCCTCATAAAAAAGAGAAAGACGTTTTCTGAGAAACTTCTTTGTGTTCTGTGAAATCATATTACAGAGTTACAGCTTTTCCCTCAAGAAGCCTTTCGCTAAGACTCTTCTTGTGGAACTTGCAAGGTGATATTTGGAAGCCCATGGAGGGTTACGGTGAAAAAGGAAATATCCTCAGATGAAAACTGGAAAGACGCTTTCTGAGAAACTGCTTAGTGTTCTGTTAATTCATTTCACAGAGTTACAGCTTTCCCCTCAAGAAGCCGTTCGCTAAGTCTCTTCTTGTGGAATTTGCAAAGTGATATTTCGATGCCCATACAGGGCTACGGTGAAAAGGAAAATATCCTCAGAGAAATACTGAAAAGAAGCTTTCTGAGAAACTGCTTTGTGATGTGTGACTTCCACTCACAGAGTTACATCTGTATTTCGTGGATCTGTTTGCTAGCCTTAATCTGTGGAATCTGAGAAGTGATATTTCGGATTCCTTTGAAGACTGAAGGGCCAAAGGAAATATCCTCCGATCAGAAAGAGAAAGAAGCTTTCTGAGAAACTTCTTTGTGTTCTGTGAAATCATCTCACAGAGTTACAGCTTTCCCCTCAAGAAGCTCTTCGCTAAGCCTGTTCTTGTGGAATTTGCAAAGTGATATTTCGATGACCACAGAGGATTACGGTGAAAAAGGAAATATCCTCAGATAAAATCTGGAAAGAAGCTTTCTGAGAAACTGCTTAGTGTCCTGTTAATTCATCTCACAGAGTTACAGCTTTCTCCTAAAGAAGCCGTTCGCTAAGCCTCTTTTGGAGGAATTTGCAAAGTGATATTTGGAAGCCCATAGAGGGCTATGGTGAAAAAGAAAATATCCTCAGAGAAAAACTGGAAAGAAGCTTTCTGAGAAACTGCTTTGTGTTGTGTGACTCCCACTCAGAGAATTACATCTGTATTTCGTGGATCTCTTTGCTAGCATTATTTCTGAGGAATCTGAGAACTGATATATCGGATCCCTTTGAAGACTATAGGGCCAAAGGAAATATCCTTCCAAAACAAAGAGAAAGAAGTTTTCTGAGAAACTTCTTTGTGTTCTTTGAAATCATCCCACAGAGTTAGAGTTTTCCTCTTAAGAAGCCTTTGGCTACGACTGTTTTTGTGGAACTTGCAATGTTATATTTGGAAGCCCATGGAGGGTTACGATGAAAAAGGAAATATCCTCAGATGAAAACTGGAAAGAAGGTTCCTGAGAAACTGCTTAGTGTTCTGTTAATTCATCTCACAGAGATAGAGCTTTCCCTTCAAGAAGCCGTTTGCTAAGCCTGTTCTTGTGGAATTTGCAAAGTGATATTTGGAAGCCCTTAGAGGGCTATGGTGAAAAAGAAAATATTCCGAGAGAAATTCTGGAAAGAAGTTTTCTGAGAAACTGCTTTTTGATGTGTGTCTTCCACTCACCGAGTTACATCTGTATTTCGTGGTTCTGTTTGCTAGCCTTATTTTTCTGGGATCTGAGAACTGATATTTCGGATCCCTATGAAGACTATAGGGCCAAAGGAAGTATACTCCGATAACAAAGAGAATGATGCTTTCTGAGAAACTACTTTGTGTTCTGTGAAATCATCTCACAGAGTTACAGCTTTCCCCTCAAGAAGTCTTTCGCTAAGACAGTTCTTAGGGAATTTGCAAAGTGATATTTGGAAGCCCATAGAGGGCTGTGGTGAAAAAGAAAATATCCTCAGAGAAAAACTGGAAAGAAGCTCTCTGAGAATCTGCTTTGTGATGTGTGACTTCCACTCCCCTAGTTACATATGTATTTCGTGGATCTGTTTGCTAACCTGATTTCTGTGGAATTTGATATCTGATATTTCGGATCCCTTTGAAGACTATAGGGCCAAAGGAAATATCGTCCGATAACAAAGCGAAAGAAGCTTTCTGAGAAACTTCGTTGTGTTCTCTTAAATCATCTCACAGAGTTACAGCTTTTCCTCAAGAAGCCGTTCGCTAAGCCTGTTCTTGTGTAATATGCAAAGTGATATTTCGATGCCCATAGATGTCTACGGTGAAAAAGGAAATATCCTCAGATGAAATATGGAAAGAAGCTTTCTGAGAAAATGCTTAGTGTTCTGTTAATTCATCTCACAGAATTACAGCTTTCCTCTGAAGAAGCCGTTCGCTAAGCCTGTTCTTGTGGTATTTGCAAAGTGATATTTGGAAGCCCATAGTGGGCTATGTTGAAAAAGAAAATATCCTCAGAGAAAAACTGGAAAGAAGCTTTCTGAGAAACTGCTTTGTAATGTGACTTCCACTCACAGAGTTAAATCTGTATTTCATGGATCTGTTTGCTAGCCTTATTTCTGTGGAATCTGAGAATTGATATTTCGGATCCCTTTGAAGACTATAGGGCCAAAGGAAATCTCCTCCGATAACAAAGAAAAAGAAGCTTTCTGAGAAACTTCATTGTGTTCTGTGAAATCATCTCACAGAGTTACAGCTTTCCCCTCAAGAAGCCTTTTGCTAATCCTGTTCATGTGGAATTTGCAAAGTGATATTTCGATGCCCATAGAGGGCTACGGTGAAAAAGGAAATATCCTCAGATGAAATCTGGAAAGAAGCTTTCTGAGAAACTGCTTAGTGTTCCGTTAATTTATCTCACAGAATTACTGCTTTCCCCTCAGGAAGCCGTTCGCTAAGCCTGTTCTTGTGGAATTTGCAAAGTGATATTTGGAAGCCCCTGGAGGGATATGGTGAAAAAGAAAATATCTTCAGAGAAAAACTGGAAAGAAGCTTTCTGAGAAACTGCTTTGTGATGTGTGTCTTCCACTCACAGAATTTCATCTGTATTTCTGGGATCTTTTTGCTAGCCTTATCTCTGTGGAATCTGAGAACTGATATTTTGGATCCATTTGAAGGCTATAGTGTCACAGGAAATATCCTCGGATAACAAAGAGAAAGAAGCTTTTTGGAAACTTCTCCGTGTTCTGTGAAATCATCTCACAGAGTTAGAGCTTTCCCCTTAAGAAGCCTTTGGCTACGACTGTTATTGTGGAACTTGCAAAGGGATATTTGTTAGCCCATGGAGGGTTACGGTGCAAAGGAAAATATCCTCAGATGAAAACTGGAAAGAAGCTTTCTGAGAAACTGCTTAGTGTTTTGTGAATTCATCTCACAGAGTTACAGCTTTCCCCTCAAGAAGCCTTTCGCTAAGCCTCTTCTTGTGGAATTTGCAAAGTGATATTTGGAAGCCCATGGAGGCTTACGGTGAAAAAGGAATTATCCTCAGATGAAAACTGGAAAGAAGGTTCCTGAGAAACTCCTTAGTGTTCTGTTAATTCATCTCACAGATATACAGCTTTCCCCCCAAGAAGCCGTTCGCTAAGCCTGTTCTTGTGGAATTTGCAATGTGATATTTGGAAGCCCTGAGAGGGCTATGGTGAAAAAGAAAATATTCTGAGAGAAATACTGGAAAGAAGCTTTCTGAGATACTGCTTTTTGATGTGTGACTTCCACTCACCGAGTTACATCTGTATTTCATGGATCTGTTTGCTAGCCTTATTTCTGTGGGATCTGAGAACTGATATTTCGGATCCCTATGAAGACTATAGGGCCAAAGGAAGTATACTCCGATAACAAAGAGAAAGGTGCTTTCTGAGAAACTTCCTTGTGTTCTGTGAAATCATCTCACAGAGTTACAGCTTTCCGCTCAAGAAGCCTTTCGCTAAGACTGTTCTTGTGGAATTTGCAAAGGGATATTTGAAAGCCCATAGATGGCTATGGTGAAAAAGAAAATATCCTCTTAGAAAAATTGGAAAGCAGCTCGTTGAGAAACTGCTTTGTGATGTGTGACTTCCACTCACAGACTTACTGCTGTATTTCGTGGATCTGTTTGCTTACCTTATTTCGTGGAATCTGAGATCTGATAGTTCGGATCCCTTTGAAGACTATAGGGCCAAAGGAAATATCCTCCGATAACAAAGAGAAAGAAGCTTTCTGAGAAACTTCGTTGTGTTCTGTGAAATCATCTCACCGAGTTACAGGTTTCCCCTCCAGAAGCCTTTCGCTAAGCCTGTTCTTGTGGAATTTGCAAAGTGATATTTCGATGCCCGTAAAGGGCTACGGTGAAAAAGGAAATATCCTCAGATGAAATCTGGAAACGAGCTTTCTGAGAAACTGCTTAGTGTTCTGTTAATTCATCTCACTGAGTTACAGCTTTCCCCTCAAGAAGCCGTTCGCTAAGCCTGTTTTTGTGGAATTTGCAAAGTGATATTTGGAAGCCCATAGAGAGCTGTGGTGAAAAAGAAAATCGGGACATGGATGCAGCTGGAAACCATCATTCTTAGCAAACTATCACAAGAACCGTAAACCAAACACCGCATCTTCTCTCTCATAGGTGGGAACTGAACAATGAGATCACTTGGACTCGGGAAGGGGAACATCACACATCGGGGCCTATCATGGGGTGGGGGGAGGGGTGAGAGATTGCATTGGGAGTTGTACCTGATGTAAATGACGAGTAGATTGGTGCTGACGAATTGATGGGTGCAACACACCAACATGGCACAATTATACATATGTATCAAACCTGCACGTTATGCACATGCAACCTAGAACTTAAAGTATAATGATAATAATTAAATTTTAAAAAAAAGAAAATATCCTCAGAGAAAAAATGGAAAGAAGGTTTCTGAGAAACTGCTTTGTGATGTGTGACTTCCACTCACAGAGTTACATCTGTATTTCATGAATCTGTTTGCTAGCCTTATTTTTGTGGAATCTGAGAACGGATATTTCGGATCCCTTTGAAGAATATGGGGCCAAAGGAAATATCCTCCGATAACAAAGAGAAAGAATCTTTCTGAGAAACTTCTTTGTGTTCTGTGAAATAGTCTCACAGACTTACAGCTTTCCCCTCAAGAAGTCTTTTGCTAAGCCTGTTCTTGTGGAATTTGCAAAGGAATATTTCCATGCCCAAAGAAGTCTAAGGTGAAAAAGGAAATATCCTCAGATGAAATCTGGAAAGAAGCTTTCTGAGAAACTGCTTAGTGTTCTGTTAATTCATCTCACAGAGTTACAGCTTTCCACTCAAGAAGCCGTTCGCTAAGACCGTTCTTGTGGAATTTACGAAGTGATATTTGAAGCCCATAGAGGGCTATGGTGAAAAAGAAAATACCCTCAGAGAAGAACTTGAAAGAAGCTGTTTAGGAAACTGCTTTGTGATGTGTGACTTCCTCTCACAGAGTTACAGCTGTATTTCGTGGATCTCTTTGCTAGCCATATTTCTCTGGAATTTGAGAACCGATATTTCAGTTCCCTTTGAAGACTATAGGGCCAAATGAAATATCCTCCCATAACACAGAGAAAGAAGCTTTCTGAGAAACTCCTTTCTGTTCTGTGAAGTCATCTCACAGAGTTACAGCTTTTCCCTCAAGAAGCCTTTTGCCAAGACTCTTCTTGTGGAATTTGCGAATTGATATTTGGAAGCCCATAGAGGGCGATGGTGAAAAAGAAAATATCCTCAGAGAAAAACTGGAAGGAAGCTTTCTGAGAAACTGCTTTGTGATGTGTGACTTCCACTCACAGTGATACAACTGTATTTCGTGGATCTGTTTGCCATCCTTATTTCTGTGGAATCAGTCAACGCATATTTCGGATCCCTTTCAAGACTCTAGGGCCAAAGGAAATATCCTCCGATAACAAGGAGAAAGAAGGTTTCTGTGAAATTCCTTTGTGTTCTGTGAAATCATCCCACAGAGTTACACCTTTAGCTCAAGAAGCCTTTCGCAAAGACTGTTCTTGTGGAATTTGCAAAGTGATATTTGGAAGCCCATGGAGGGCTATGGTGAAAAGGGGAATATCCTCAGATAAAAACTGGAAAGAAGCTTTCTGAGAAATTGCTCTGTGTTCTGTGAATTCATCACCCAGAGTTACATCTTTCCCCTCAAGAAGCCGTTCGCTAAGACTGTTCTTGTGGAATTTGCAAAGGGATATTTGGAAGCCCATAGAGGCCTATGGTGAAAAGGAAAATATCCTCAGATGAAAACTGGAAAGAAGCTTTCTGAGCAACTACTTTGTGAAGAGTGAATTCCACTCACTGAGTTACAGCTGTATTTCGTGGAGCTGCTTGCTAGCCTTATTTCTGTGGGATCTGAGAACTGATATTTCGGATCCCTTTGAAGACTATAGGGGCAAAGGGAATATCCTACGATCAAAATGGGAAAGAAGCATTTGAGAAACTTCTTTGTGATCTGTGAATTCCTTTGACAGAGTTACAGCTTTCTCCTCAACAAGCCTTTCGCTAAAACTCTTATTGTGTTATTTGCAAAGTGATATTTGGAAGCCCATGGACGACTATGTTGAAAAGGGAAATATCCTCAGATAAACACTGGAAAGAAGCTTTCTGAGAAACTGCTCTGTGTTCTGTGAATTCATCACACAGAATTACAGCTTACCACTCCAGAAGCCGTTCGCTAAGGGTGTTCTTGTGGAATTTGCAAAGGGATATTTGGAAGCCCATAGAGACCTATGGTGAAAAACAAAATATCATCAGATTAAAACTGGAAAGAAGCTTTCAGAGAAACTACTTTTTGATGTGTGACTTCCACTCACTGAGTTACAGCTGTATTTCGTGGAGCTGTTTGCTAGCCTTATTTCTGTGGGATCTGAGAACTGATATATCGGTTCCCATTGAAGACTATAGGGTCAAAGGAAATATCCTCCGATCAAAATGAGAAAGAAGGTTTCGGAGAAACTTCTTTGTGATCTTTGAATTCATCACACAGAGTTACAGCTTTCCCCTCAGGAAGCCTTTCGCTAAGACTGTTCTTCTGGAATTTGCAAAGTGATATTTGGAAGCCCATTTTAGGCTATGGTGAAAAGGGAAATATCCTCAGATAAAAACTGGAAAGAAGCTTTCTGAGAAACTGCTCTGTGTTCCGTGAATTCATCTCACAGAATTACAGCTTTCCAATCCAGAAGCCATTCGCTACGTCTGTTCTTGTGGAATATGAAAAGTGATATTTGGAAGCCAATGGAGGGCTATGGTGAAAAGAGAAATGTCCTCACATAAAAACTGGAAAGAAGATTTCTGAGAAACTGCTCTGTGTTCTGTGAATTCAACTCACAGAGTTACAGCTTTCCCCTCCAGAAGCCGTTCGCTGAGACTGTTCTTGAGGAATTTGTAAAGGGATATTTGGAAGCCCATAGAGGCCTATGGTGAAAAAGAAAGTATACTCAGATGAAAACTGGAAAGAAGCTTTCTGAGCAACTGCTTTGTGATGTGTGACTTCCACTCACTTAGTTACAGCTGTATTTCGTGGAGCTGTTTTGGTGCCTTATTTCTTTAGAATCTGAGAACTGCAATTTCGGATCCCTTTGAAGACTATAGGTACAGAGGGAATATCGTCCGATCAAAATGAGAAAGAAGCATTCTGAGAAACTTCTTTGTGATCTGTGAATTCATCTCACAGTGTTACAGCTTTCTGCTCAAGAAGCCTTTTGCTAAGACTGTTTTTGTGGAATTTGCAAAGTGATATTTGAAAGCCCATGGACGGCTATGTTGAAAAGGGAAATATCCTCAGTAAAAACTGGAAAGAAGCTTTCTGAGAAACTGCTCTGTGTTCTGTGAATTCATCACACAGAATTACAGCTTTCCATTCCAAAAGCCGTTCGCTAAGACTATTCTTGTGGAGTTTGCAAAGCGATATTTGGAAGACCATAGAGGCCTATGGTGAAAAAGAAAATATCCTCAGATGAAAACTGGAAAGAAGCTTTCTGAGAAACTGCTTTGTGATGTGTGACTTCCACTCACTGCGTTACAGCTGTATTTCGTGGAGCTGTTTGCTAGTCTTGTTTCAGTGGAATCTGAGAACTGACACTTCGGATCCCTTTGAAGACTATAGGGCCATAGGAAATATCCACCGATCAAAATAAGAAAGTAGGTTTCTCAGAAACTTCTTTGTGATCTGTGAATTCATCTCACAGAGTTACAGCTTTCCCTTCAAGAAGCCTTTCGCTAAGACTCTTCTTGTGGAATTTCCAAACTGATATTTGGAAGCCCATGGAGGGCTATGGTGAAAAGGAAATATCCTCAGATAAAAACTGGAAAGAAGCTTTCTGAGAAACAGCTCTGTGTTCTGTGAATTCATGTCACAGAGTTACAGCTTTCCCCTCCAGAAGCCGTTGGCTAAAACTGTTCTTGTGGAATTGGCAAAGGGATATTTGGAAGCCCTTAGAAACCTATGGTGAAAAAGAAAATATCCTCAGATGAAAACTGGAAAGAAGCTTTCTGAGAAACTGCTTTGTGATGTGTGACGTCCACTCACTGAGTTACAACTCTATTTCGTGGAGCTGTTTGCTAGCCTTATTTCTTTGGAATCTGAGAACTGATATTTAGGATCCATTTGAAGACTATAGAGCCAAAGGAAATATCCTCCGATCAAAATGAGAAAGAAGCTTTCTGAGAAACTTCTTTGTGATCTGCGTATTCATCTCACAGAGTTAGAGCTTTCCCCGCAGGAAGCCTTTGGCTAAGACTGTTCTTATGGAATCTACAAAGTGATATTTGGAAACCCAGGGAAGGCTATGGTGAAAAGGGAAATATCCTCACATAAAAACTGGAAAGAAGCTTTCTGTGAAACTTCTCTGTGTTCTGTGAATTTATCTCACATAGTAACAGCTTTCCACTCCAGAAGCCCTTCGCTAAGAGTGTTCTTGTGGAATGTGCAAAGTGATATTTGGAAGCCATTAGAGGGCTACGGTGAAAAAGGAAATATCTTCAGATGAAAACTGGAAAGAAGCTTTCTGAGAAACTGCTTTGTGATGTGTGACTTCTACTCACTGAGTTACAGCTGTATTTCGTGGAGCTGTTTGCTAGCCTTATTTCTGTGGAATCTGAGAACAGATATTTCGGATCCCTCGGAAGACTATAAGGCCAAAGGAAATATCCTCCGATAGAAATGAGAAAGAAGCTTTCTGAGAAACTTCTTTGTGATCTGTGGATTCATCTCACAGAGCTACAGCTTTCCCCTCAAGAAGCCTTTTGCTAAGAATGTTCTTGTGGAATTTGCAAAGAGATATTTGGAAGCCCATGGAGGGCTATAGGGAAAAAGAAAATATCCTCAGATAAAAACTGGAAAGAAGCTTTCAGAAAACTGCTTTGTGTTCTCTGAATTCATCTCTCAGAGTTACAGCTTTCCCTTCAAGAAGCCGTTCGCTAAGACTGTTCTTGTGGAATTTCCAAAGTGACATTTTGAAGGCCATGGAAGGATATGGTGAAAAATAAAATATCTTCCGAAAAAAACTGGAAAGAAGCTTTCTGAGAAACCACTTTGTGTTCTCTTAATTAATCTCAAGGATTTACAGCTTTCCCCTCAATCAGCCTTTCGCTAAGCCTGTTCTTATCGAATTTGGAAAGTGATATTTGGAAGCCCATAGAGGGCTACGGTGAAAAATATAATATCCTCAGAGAAACACTGGAAAGAAGCTTTCAGAGAAATTGCTTTGTGATGTATGACTTCCACTCACTGAGTTACAGCTCCATTTCGTGGAGCTGTTTGCTAGCCTTATTTCTGTGGAATCTGAGAACTGATATTTCGGATCCCTTTGAAGACTAGAAGGCCAAAGGAGATATCCTCCGATAAAAATGAGAAAGAAACTTTCTGAGAAACTTCTTTTTGATCTGTGAATTCATCTCAAAGAGTTACAACTTTCCTCTAAAGAAGCCTTTCGCTAAGACAGTTCTTGTGGAATGTGCAAAGTGATATTTGGAACCCCACGGAGGGCTAAGGTGAAATAGGAGTATCCTCATATAAAAACTGGAAAGAAGCTTTCTGAGAAACTGCTTTGTGTTCTGTGAATTCATCTCACAGAGTTATAGCTTTCCCCTCAAGAAGCCGTTGGCTATGCCTGTTCTTGTGGAATTTGAAAAGTGATGTTTGGAAGCCCATAGAGGGCTATGGTGGAACTGAAAATATCCTCAGATAAATACTGCAAGGAAGCTTTCTGAGAAACTGCTTTGTGATGTGTGACTTCCACTCACTGAGTTACAGCTGTATATCGTGGAGCTGTTTGCTAGCCTTATTTCTGTGGAATCTGAGAACTGATATTTCAGATGCCTTTGAAGACTGTAGGGCCAAAGGAAATATCCTCCGATAAAAATGAGAAAGAAAATTTCTGAGAATCTTCTCTGTGATCTCTGAATTCATCTCACAGAGTTACAGCGTTTCCCTCAAGAAGCATTTGCTAAGAGTGTTCTTGTGGAATTTGCAAAGTGATATTGGAAGCCCATGGATGGCTATGGGGAAAAAGAAAATATTCTCAGATGAAAACTGGAAAGAAGCTTTCTGAGAAACTTCTTTGTGTTCTGTGAATTCATCTCACAGAGTGAAAGCATTGCCATCAAGAATCTGTTCGCAAAAACTGTTCTTGTGGAGTTTGTAAAGTGACATTTGGAAGGCCATAGAGGGCTATTGTGAAAAAGAAAATATCCTCAGATAAGAACTGGAAAGAAGCTTTTGGAGAAACGGCTTTGTGATGTGTGACTTCCACTCACTGAGTTACAGCTGTACTTCGTGAAGCTGTTTTCTAGCTTTATTTCTGTGGAAACTGGGGACTGATATTTCGGATACCTTTGAAGACTATACAGCCAAAGTAAATATCCTCCGATAACAAAGAGAAAGAAGCTTTCTGAGAAACTTCTTTGTGTTCTGTGAAATCATCTCACACAGTTACAGGTTTCCCCTCAAGAAGCCTTTCGCTAAGCCTGTTCTTGTGGAATTTGCAAAGTGATATTTCGATGCCCATAGAGGGCTATGGTGAAAAACGAAATATTCTCAGATGAAATATTGAAAGAAGCTTTCTGAGAAACTTCTTTGTGATCTGTGAATTCATCTGAAAGAGTTACAGCATTCCCCTCAAGCAGCCGTTCACTAAGCCTGTTCTTGAGGAATTTGCAAAGTGATATTTGGAAGCAAACGGAGGGCTAGGATGAAAAAGAAAATATCCTCAGTTAAAAACTGGAAAGAAGCTTTCTGAGAAACCGCTTTGTGTTCTCTTAATTCATCTCAATGATTTACAGCTTTCCCCTCAATCAGCCTTTCACTAAGCCTGTTCTTATCGAATTTGGAAAGTGATATTTGGAAGCCCATAGAGGGCTACAGTGAAAAAGAAAATATCCTCAGAGAAAAACTGGAAAGAAGCTTTCTGAGAAATTGCTTTGTGATGTGTGACTTCCACTTACTGAGTTACAGCTGCATTTCGTGGAGTTTCTGTGGAGTTTGAGAACTGATATTTCGGATCCCTTTGAAGACTAGAGGGCCAAAGGAGATATCCTCCGATAAAAATGAGAAGGAAGCTTTCTGAGAAACTTCTTTGTGATCTGTTAATTCATATCACAGAGTTACAACTTTCCCCTTAAGATGCCTTTCGTCAGACTGTTCTTGCGGAATTTGCCAAGTGATATTTGGAAGCCCACGGAGGGCTATGGTGAAACAGAAATATCCTCATATAAAAACTGGAAAGAAGCTTTCTGAGAAACTGCTTTGTGTTCTGTGAATTCATCTCACAGAGTTATAGCTTTCCCCTCAAGAAGCCGTTGGCTATGCCTGTTCTTGTGGAATTTGAAAAGTGATGTTGGAAGCCCATAAAGGGCTATGGTGAAACTGAAAGTATCCTCAGATAAAAACTGGAAAGAAGTTTCTGAGAAACTTCTTTGTGATGTGTGGGTTCCACTCACTGAGTTACAGCTGTATTTCGTGGAGCTGTTTGCTAGCCTTATTTCTGTGGAATCTGAGAATTGATATTTCGGATCCCTTTGAAGACTATACAGCCAAAGGAAATATCCGCCGATAAAATGAGAAAGAAGCTTTTTGAGAATCTTCTTTGTGATCTCTGAATTCATCTCACAGAGTTACAGCTTTTCCCTCAAGAAGCATTTGCGAAGACTGTTCTTGTGGAATTTGCAAAGTGATATTTGGAAGCCCTTGGAGGACTATGGGGAAAAAGAAAATATCCTCAGATGAAAACTGGAAAGAAGCTTTCTGAGAAACTGCTTTGTGTTCTGTGAATTCATCTCACAGAGTGACAGCTTTCCCCTCAAGAAGCCGTTCACTAAGACTCTTCTTATGTAATTTGGAAAGTGATATTTGGAAGCCCACGGAGGGCTATGATGAAAAAGAAAATATCCTCAGATAAAAACTGCAAGGAAGCTTTCTGAGAAACTGCTTTGTGTTCTGTGAATTCATCTCACAGAGTGACAGCTTTCCCCTCAAGAAGCCGTTCGCTAAGACTGTTCTTGTGGAATTTGCAAAGTGATATTTGGAGGCCCATAGAGAATTATGATGAAAAAGAAAATATTCTCAGTTAAGAACTGGAAAGAAGCTTTCTGAGAAATGGCTGTGTGATGTGTGACTTCCACTCACTGAGTTACAACTGTACTTCGTGGAACTGTTTGGTAGCATTATTTCTGTGGAAACTGGGTACTGATATTTCTGATCCCTATGAAGACTATACGGCCAAAGAAAATATCCTCCCATAAAAATGAGAAAGAACCATTCTGAGAAAGAACCTTTCTGAGAAACTTCTTTGTGATGTGTGACTTCCACTCACTGAGGTACAGCTGCATTTCGTGCAGCTCTTTGCTAGCCTTATTTCTGTGGAATCTGAGAACTGATATATCGGATCCCTTGGAAGACTATAGGGCCAAAGGAAATATCCTCCCATAAAAATGAGGAAGAAGCTTTCTGAGAAACCTCTTTGTGATCTGTGAATTCATCTTACAGTTACAGCTTTCCCCTCAAGAAGCCTTTCGCTAAGACTGTTCTTATGGAATTTGCAAAGAGATATTTGGAAGCCCATGGAGGGCTATGGGGAAAAAGAAAATATTCTCAGATAAATACTGGAAAGAAGCTTTCTGTGAAACTGCTTTGTGTTCTGTTAATTCATCTCACAGAGTTACAGCTTTCCCCTCAAGAAACCATTCGCTAAGCCTGTTCTTGTGGAATTTGCAAAGTGATATTTGAAAGCCAATAGAGGGCTATGGTGAAAAAGAAATTATCCTCAGAGAAAAACTGGAAAGAAGCTTTCTGAGAAACTACTTTGTGATGTGTGACTTCAACTCACTGAGTTGCAACTGTATATCGTGTAGTCATTTGCTGGCCATGTTTCTGTGGAATGTGAGAACTGATATTTCGGATCCCTTTGAAGACTGTAGTGCTAAAGGAAATATCCTCTGATAAAAATTAGAAAGAAGCTTTCTGTGAAACATCTTTGTGATCCGTTAATTCATCTCACAAGTTACAGCTTTCCCCTCCAGAAGCCATTCACTAAGATTGTTCTTGTGGAATTTGCAAAGTGATATTTGGAAGCCCAGGGAGGGCTATGGGCAAAAGGGAAATATACTCAGATAAAAACTAGGAAGAGGCGTTCTGAGAAACTCCATTGTGACCTTTGAATGCAAGTCACTGGGTTACACTTTCCTTTTCATTGATCCGTTCGCTAACTCTGTGTTCTTGAAATCTGCATTGGGATATTTCTTAGTGCAATGAAGCTTACGGTGACAAAGGCAATATCCTCATATAAAAACTAGGAAGTATCTTTGTGAGAAATTTCTTTGTGATGTGTGAATTCATCTCACCGAGTTTCATCTTTGTCTTCTCGAAGCCGTGTGTTAACAGTGTTTTCATGAATTCTGAAAAGTGATATTTGGGAGCTCATAGAGGGCTATAGTGAAAAAGGAAATATCCTCCGATAAAAAGTGTAAAGAAGAGTTCTGTGAAACTGTATTGCACTTTGTAACTGCAACTCCTAGAGTTACACTTTTCTCTTCAGAGATCAGTTTGCTAACACAGTTTTCTTGAAATCTGCAATGGAATACTTCTTAGCGCTATGTAACTTACAGTGACAAAGGATATATTCTCAAAGAAAAACCTGAGAGAAGCTTTCTGAGAAATTGCTATCTACTATGTGACTTCATCTCACAGAGTTCCACCACTATTTCGTGCAACCTTTTGCTATCATTGTTTTTGTGGATTCTGAGAACTGATATTTCCGATGGGTTTGAAGAGTAGAAGGACAAAGGAATTATCCTCTGAGAGAAACCGGAATGAACCTTTCTGAGAAACCGCTTTGTGATGTGTGAATTTTTCTCACAGAATTAACCTGAGGTTTCATGGAGCAATCTATTACCATTGTCTTTGGGATGTCTGAGACGGGATACTTTGGTTCGCATTGAGGTCTACACTTGATAAAGGAAACATTCTCATTTAAAAACCTGAAAGAAGCTTTCTGAGAAACTGAGTTGTGATGTGTGAATTCCTCTCCTAGAGTTACACTTACGTTTCATGGAACAGTCTAGTATCAATATCTTTGGGGAGTCTGACACGGGATACTTTGATTTGCATGGGGGCCTATGCTGAAAAAGGAAATATCCTCAATAAAAACGTTAAAGAAGTTTTCTGAGAAACTTCTTTCTGATCTCTGAATTCATCTCACAGAGTTCCACCTTTCTGTTCTTGGAGCCGTTTGCTAACACTATTCTAGTGGAAATTGCAAAGTGATATATAGGAGCGCATTGAGGGGTATGGTGAAAAAGGAAATATCCTCAGATAAAAACTGGAAAGAAGAGTTCTGTGAAATTGCTTCATGACGTGTGAATGCATCTCAGAGAGTTACATTTTTCTTTTCATTGATCAGTTTGCTCAATCTGTTTTTCTGAAATCTGCAATTTCATATTTCTTAATGTAATGAAGTTAATGGTGACAAACGAAATATCCTCAGATAAAAGTAGAAAGAAACTTTCTGAGAAACTGATTTGTGATGTGTGAATTCAACTCACTGAGTTACAACTGTGTTTCATGGACCGTTGGCTTGCCCTGTTTTTGTGGATTCAGAACTTATATTTCGGATCGCTTTGAATACTATACAGAAAAAGTAAATATCCTCAGATAAACACTAGAAAGAAGTTTTCTGAGAAATTTCTTTCTGTTCTGTGAATTCATCTCACAGAGTTCCACCTTTCTGTTCATGAAGCTGTTTTCCAATACTGTTCTCGTGGAATCTGTATAGAGATATTTGGAAGTCATTGAGGGCTAAGGTGGAAAAGGAAATTCAATCAGATAAAAACGAGAAAGAATCTTTCTGAGAAACTCTTTGAGATCTGTTAATTTATCTCACAGAATTCCACCTTTCTTTTCATGAAGCCATTTGCTAATAAAGTTCTCGTGGAATCTGCAAAGTGATATTTGGGAGCACATTGAGGGCTATGGTGAAAAAGGAAATATCCTCAGATAAAAACTGGAAAGAAGCGTTTTGAGAAACTGTTTCATGACGTGTGAAAGCAACTCACAGATTTATACTTTTCTTTTCATTGATCAGTTTGCTAACTCTGTTTTTTTGAAATCGGCAATGGCATATTTCTTATGGCAATGAAGCTAAAGGTGACAAAGGAAATATCCTCAGATAAAAAGTAGAAAGAAGCATTCTGAGAAACTGATTTGTGATATTTGAAATCAACTCACTAAGTTACAACTGTATTTCGTGGAGCCGTTTGCTAGCTCTGTTTTTGTGTAATCAGAGAAGTGATATATTGGATTACTTTGAAGACTATACGGCCAAAGGAAATATCCTCAGATAAACACTTGAAAGAAATTTTCTGAGAAATTTATTTCTGTTCTGTGAATTCATCTCACAGAATTTCACCTTTCTGTTCATTAAGCTGTTTGCTATTATTGTTCTCGTGGAATTTGCATAGAGATACTTGGAGCGCATTGAAGGCTATGGTGGAAAAGGAAATACAATCAGATGAAAATCAGAAAGAATCTTTTTGAGAAACCTTTGTGATCTGTGAATTTATCTCACAGAGTTCCACCTTTCTGTTCATGAGGCTGTTTGCTAATACTGTCCTCGTAGAATCTGCATAGAGATACTTGGGGCGCATTAAGGGCTATGGAGGAAAAGAAAATATCCTCAGATAAAAAGAGAAAGAAGCTCTCTGAGAAACTTCTTTGTGATCTGTGAATTCATCTCCCAGAGTTCCACCTTTCTCTGCTAGAAGCCGTTTGCTAACACTGTTCTTGTGGAAACTGCAAAGTGATATTTGGGAGGACATTGATGGCTATGGTGAAAAAGGAAATATCCTCAGATAAAAACTGGAAAGAATCGTTCTGAGAAACTGCTTCATGACGTCTGTATGCAACTCACAGTATTACACTTTTCTTTTCATTGATCAATTTGCTACCTCTGTTTTCTTGACATCAGAAATGGCATATTTCTTAGTGCAAAGAAGTTTATAGTGACAAAGGAAATATCCTCAGACAAAAAGCAGAAAGAAGCTTTCTGAGAAACTGCTTTGTGATGTGTGATTTCAATTCACTGAGTTACAAATGTATTTCGTGGAGCCGTTTGCTAGCCTGTTTTTGAGGAATCAAGGAACTGTTATTTCGCATCACTTTGAAGACGATACGGAAAAATGAAATATCCTCAGATAAAAACGAGAAAGAAGATTTCTGAGAAATTTCTTTGCATTCTGTGAATTCATCTCACAGAGTTCCACTTTTCGATTCATGAAGCTCTTTGCTAACACTGTTCTAGTGGAATCTGCAAAGTGATATTTGGGAGCGCATTGAGGGCTATGGAGGAAAAGAAAATATTCTCAGATAAAAATGAGAAAGAAGCTTTCTGAGAAACGTCTTTGTGATCTGTGAATTCATCTCACAGAGTTCCACCTTTCTCTTCTTGAAGCCATTTGCTAACACTGTTCTTGTGGAAATTGCAAAGTGATATTTGGGAGCGCAACGAGGGCTGTGGTGAAAAAGGAAATATCCTCAGTTAAAAACAGGAAAGAAGGGTTCTGAGAAACCGCTTTGTGATGTGTGAATGCAACTCACAGAAGTACACTTTTCATTTCATTGATTTATTTATTAACTCTGTTGTCTTGAAATCAGCAAAGGGATGTTTCTTAGCACAAGGAAGCTTACAGTGACAAAGGAAATATCCTCAGATAAAAGTAGAAAGAAGCTTTCTGAGAAACTGCTTTGTGATGTGTGAATTCAACTCACTGAGTTACAAGTCTATTTTGTAGAGCCGTTTGCCAGCCCTGTTTTTGTGGAATCTGAGAACTGATACTTCAGATAGCTTTGAAGACTATACAGCCAAAAGCAATATCCGCAGATGAACCTTGGACGAATTTTTCTGAGAAACTTCTTTCTGTTCTGTGATTTCATCTCACAGAGTTCCACCTTTCTCTTCAAGAAGCTGTTTGCTAATGCTGTTCTCGTGGAATCTGTATAGAGATACTTGGAGCGCATTGAGGACTATGGTGGAATAGGAAATATAATCAGATAAAAACGAGAAAGAATCTTTCTGAGAAACTTCTTTGTGATCTGTGAATTTATCTCAGAGTTCCACCTTTCTGTTCATGAAGCCATTTGCTAACAAAGTTCTTGTGGAATCTGCAAAGTGATATTTGGGAGCACATTGAGGGCTATGGTGAAAAAGGAAATATCCTCAGATAAAAACTGAAAAGATGCATTCTGAGAAACTGCTTCATGACGTGTGAATGCAACTCACAGAGTTACACTTTTCTTTTCATTGATCAGTTTGCTAACTCTTCTTGAAATCTGAAATGGCATATTTCTTAGTGCGATGAAGTTAATGGTGACAAAGGGTATATCCTCAGATAAAAAGTAGAAAGAGGCTTTCTGAGAAACTGATTTGTGATGTGTGAATTCAGCTCACTGAATTACAACTGTATTTCGTTTAGTCATTTCCTAGCCCTGTTTCTGTGGAATCTGAGAACTGATATTTCGGATCCCCTTGAAGACTATATGGCCAAAGGAAATATCCTCAGATAAACACTTGAAGGAAGCTTTCTGAGAAATTTCTTTCTGTTCTATGAATTCATCTCACAGAGATCCATCTTTCTGTTCATGAAGCTGTTTGCTAATACTATTCTCGAGAAATCTGCATAGAAATACTTGGAGCGCATTGAGGGCTATGGTGGAAAAGGAAATATAATCAGATAATGAGAAAGAATCTTTCTGAGAAACGTCTTTGTGATCTGTGATTTATCTCACAGAGTTCCACCTTTCTTTTCCTGAAGCCGTTTGCTAACAAAGTTCTCGTGGAATCTGCAGAGTGATATTTGGGAGCGCATTGAGGGCTGTGGTGAAAAAGGAAATATCCTCAGATAAAAACTGGAAAAAGAGTTCTGAGAAACTGCTTTGTGACGTGTGAATGCAACTCACAGAGTTACACTTTTCTTTTCATTGATCAGTTTGCTAACTCTGTTTTCTTGAAATCTGCAATGACATGTTTCTTTTTTTTATTATTATACTTTGAGTTCTAGGGTACATGTACATAACGTGCTGGTTTGTTACATATGTACATTTGTGCCATTTGGCTTGCTGCACCCATCAACTCATCAGCACCCATCAACTCGTCATTTACATCAGGTATAACTCCCAATCCATCCCCCCTCTCTCCTCCCCGTGATAGGCCCTGGTGTGTGATGTTCCTCTTCCTGAGTACAAGTGATCTCATTGTTCAGTTCCCACCTATGAGTGAGAACATGTGGTGTTTGGTTTTCTGTTCTTGTGATAGTTTGTTGAGAATGATGGTTTCCAGCTGCATCCATGTCCCTACAAAGGACACAAACTCATTCTTTTTTATTGTCACATAGTATTTCATGGTGTATATGTGCCACATTTTCTTAATGCAGTCTGTCACTGATGGACATTTGGGTTGAATCCAAGTCTTTGTTATTGTGAATCATGCCACAATAAACATATGTGTGCATGTGTCTTTATAGCAGCATGATTTTTAATCCTTTGGGTATATACCCAGTAATGGGATGGCTGGGTCATATGGTACTTCTAGTTCTAGATCCTTGAGGAATCGCCATACTGTTTTCCATAATGGTTGAACTAGTTTACAATCCCACCAACAGTGTATAAGTGTTCCTATTTCTCCACATCCTCTCCAGCACCTGTTGTTTACTGACTTTTTAATGATTGCCATTCTAACTGGTGTGAGATGGTATCTCATTGTGGTTTTGATTGGCATTTCTCTGATAGCCAGTGGTGATGAGCATTTATTCATGTGTTTGTTGGCTCTATGAATGTCCTCTTTTGAGAAATGTCTGTTCATATCCTTTGCCCACTTTTCGATGGGGTTGTTTGTTTTTTTCTTGTAAATTTGTTTGAGTTCTTTGTAGGTTCTGGATATTAGCCCTTTGTCAGATGAGTAGATTGCAAAAATTTTCTCCCATTGTGTAGGTTGCCTGTTCACCCTGATGGTAGTTTCTTTGGCTGTGCAGAAGCTATTTAGGTTAATTAGATCCAATTTGTCAATTTTGGCTTTTGCTGCCGTTGCTTTTGGTGTTTTAGACATGAAGTCCTTGCCCATGCCTATGTCCTGAAAGGTATTACCTAGGTTTTCTTCTAGGATTTTTATGGTATTAGGTCTAACATTTAAGTCTCTAATCCATCTTGAATTAATTTTCGTATAAGGAGTAAGGAAAGGATCCAGTTTCAGCTTTCTACTTATGGTTAGATAATTTTCCCAGCACCATTTATTAAATAGGGAATCCTTTCCCCATTTCTTGTTCCTCTCAGGTTTATCAAAGATCAGATGGCTGTAGATGTGTGGTATTATTTCTGAGGACTCTGTTCTGTTCCAATCGTCTATATCTCTGTTTTGGTACCAGTACCATGCTGTTTTGGTTACTGTAACCTTGTAATATAGTTTGAAGTCAGGTAGCGTGATGTCTCCAGCTTTGTTCTTTTGATTTAGGATTTTCTTAGAGTTACAGGCTCTTTTTTAGTTCCATATGAACTTTAAAGCAGTTTTTTCCAATATTGTGAAGAAACTCTTTGGTAGCTTGATGGGGATGGCATTGAATCTATAAATTACCTTGGGCAGTATGGCCATTTTCACGATACTGATTCTTCCTATCCATGAGCATGGTATGTTCTTCCATTTATTTGTGTCCTCTTTTATTTCACTGAGCAGTGGTTTGTAGTTCTCCTTGAAGAGGTCCTTTACATCCCTTGTAAGTTGGATTCCTAGATATTTTATTCTCTTTGAAGCAATTGTGAATGGAAATTCATTCATGATTTGGCTCTCTGTTTGTCTGTTACTGGTGTATAAGAATGCTTGTGATATATGCATACTAATTTTGTATCCTGAGACTTTGCCGAAGTTTCTTATCAGCTAAAGGAGATTTTGGGCTGAGACAATGGGGTTTTCTAAATATACAATCATATCACCTGCAAAGAGGGACAATTTGACTTCTTCTTTTCCTAACTGAATACAATTTATTTCTTTCTCTTGCCTGATTGCCCTAGCCAGAACTTCCAACACTATGTTGAATAGGAGTGGTGAGAGAGGGCATCCCTGTCTTGTGCCAGTTTTCAAGGGGAATGCTTCCAGTTTTTGCCAATTCAGTATGATATTGGCTGTGGGTTTGTCATAAATAGCTGTTATTATTTTGAGATACGTTCCATCAATACCGAATTTGTTGAGCATTTTTAGCATGAAGGGCTGTTGAATTTTGTCAAAGGTATTTTCTGCATCTATTGAGATAATCATGTGGTTCTTGTCTTTGGTTCTGTTTATACGTTGGATTACGTTCATTGATTTGCATATGTTGAACCAGCCTTGCATCCCAGGGATGAAGCCCACTTGATCATGGTGGATAAGCTTTTTGATGTGCTGCTGGATCCGGTTTGCCAGTATTTTATTGAGGATTTTCGCATCGATGTTCATCAGGAATATTGGTCTATAATTCTCTTTTTTAGTTGTGTCTCTGCCAGGCTTTGGTATCAGGATGATGTTGTCCTCATAAAATGAGTTAGGGAGGATTCCCTCTTTTTCTATTGATTGGAATAGTTTCGGAAGCAATGGTACCAGCTCCTCCTTGTACCTCTGGTAGAATTCAGCTGTGAATCCATCTGGTCCTGGACTTTTTTTCGTTGGTAGGCTATTAATTATTGCCTCAATTTCAGAGCCTGCTATTGGTCTATTCAGAAATTCAGCTTCTTCCTGGTTTAGTCTTGGGAGAGTGTAAGTGTCCAGGAAATTATCCATTTCTTCTAGATTTTCCAGTTTATTTGCATAGAGGTGTTTATAGTATTCTCTGATGGTAGTTTGTATTTCAGTGGGGTCGGTGGTGATATCCCCTTCATCAATTTTTATTGTGTCTATTTGATTCTTGTCTCTTTTCTTCTTTATTAGTCTTGCTAGAAGTCTATCAATTTTGTTGATCTCTTCAAAAAACCAACTCCTGGATTCACTGATTTTTTTGGAGGGTTTTTGTGTCTCTATCTCCTTCAGTTGTGCTCTGATCTGAATTATTTCTTGCCTTCTGCTAGCTTTTGAATGTGTTTGCTCTTGCTTCTCTAGTTCTTTTAATTGTGATATTAGAGTGTCAATTTTAGATCTTTCCAGCTTTCTCTTGTGGGCGTTTAGTGCTATAAATTTTCGTCTACACACTGCTTTAAATGTGTCCCAGAGATTCTGAGATGTTGTATCTTTGTTCTCATTGGTTTCAAAGAACATCTTTATTTCTGCCTTCATTTCGTTGTGTACCCAGTAGTCATTCAGGAGCAGGTTATTCAGTTTCCATGTAGTTGAGCGGTTTTGATTGAGTTTCTTAGTCCTGAGTCCCAGTTTAATTGCCCTGAAGTCTGAGAGACAGTTTGTCATAATTTCTGTTCCTGTGCATTTGCTGAGGAGTGCTTTATTTCCAATTATGTGGTCAAATTTCGAATAAGTGTGATGTGGTGCTGAGAAGAATGTATATTCTGTTGATTTGGGGTGTAGAGTTCTGTAGATGTCTATTAGGTCTGCTTGCTGCAGAGATGAGTTCAATTCCTGGATATCCTTGTTAACTTTCTGTCTCATTGATCTGTCTAATGTTGACAGTGGGGTGTTGAAGTCTCCCATTATTATTGTATGGGAGTCTAAGTCTGCTTGTAAGTCTCTAAGGACTTGCTTTAAGAATCTGGGTGCTCCTGTATTGGGTGCATATATATTTAGCGTAGTTTGCTCTTTGTGTTGAATTGATCCCTTTACCATTATGTAATGGCCTTCTTTATCTCTTTTGATCTTTGATAGTTTGAAGTCTGTTTTATCAGAGACTAGTATTGCAACCCTTGCTTTTTTTGTTTTTTTCTATTTGCTTGGTAGATCTTCCTCTATCCCTTTATTTTGAGCCTATGTATGTCTCTGCATGTGACATGGGTCTCCTGAATACAGCAGACTGATAGGTCTTGACTCTTTATCCAGTTTGCCAGTCTGTGTCTTTTAATTGGAGCATTTAGTCCATTTACATTTAAGGTTAAGATTGTTATGTGTGAACTTGATCCTGCCATTATGATATTAACTGGTTATTTTGCTCATTAGTTGATGCAGTTTCTTCCTAGCCTCGATGGTCTTTACATTTTGGCATGTTTTTGCAATGGCTGGTACCAGTTGTTCCTTTCCATGTTTAGTGCTTCCTTTAGGGTCTCTTGTAAGGCAGGCCTGGTGGTGACAAAATCTCTAAGCATTTGCTTATCTGTAAAGGATTTTATTTCTCCTTCACTTATGAAACTTAGTTTGGCTGGATATGAAATTCTGGGTTGAAAATTCTTGTCTTTAAGAATGTTGAATATTGGTCCCCACTCTCTTCTGGCTTGGAGAGTTTCTGACGAGAGATCTGCTGTTAGTCTGATGGGCTTCCCTTTGTGGGTAACCCGACCTTTCTCTCTGGCTGCCCTTAAGATTTTTTCCTTCATTTCAACTTTGGTGAATCTGGCAATTATGTGTCTTGGAGTTGCTCTTCTCGAGGAGTATCTTTGTGGCATTCTCTGTATTTCTTGGATTTGAATGTTGGCCTGCCCTACTAGGTTGCGGAAGTTCTCCTGGATGATATCCTGAAGAGTGTTTTCCAATTTCGTTCCATTTTCCCCCTCACTTTCAGGCACCCCAATCAGATGTAGATTTGGTCTTTTTACATAATCCCACACTTCTTGCAGGCTTTGTTCATATCTTCATCTTCTTTTTTCTTTTGGTTTCTCTTCTCGCTTCATTTCATTCATTTGATCGTCAATCGCTGATACTCTTTCTTCCAGTTGATCGAGTCGGTTACTGAAACTTGTGCATTTGTCACGTATTTCTCATGTCATGGTTTTCATCTCTTCCATTTCGTTTATGACCTTCTCTGCATTAATTATTCTGCTTATCAATCCTTCCACTCTTTTTTCAAGATTTTTAGTTTCTTTGCGCTGGGTACGTAATTCCTCCTTTAGCTCTGACAAGTTTGATGGACTGAAGCCTTCTTCTCTCATCTCGTCAAAGTCATTCTCCGTCCAGCTTTGATCCTTTGCTTGTGATGAGCTGCGCTCCTTTGCAGGGGGAGATGAACTCTTATTTTTTGAATTTCCAGCTTTTCTGCCCTGCTTTTTCCCCATCTTTGTGGTTGTATCTGCCTCTGGTCTTTGATGATGGTGATGTACTGATGGGATTTTGGTGTAGGTGTCCTTCCTGTTTGATAGTTTTCCTTCTAACAGCAGGACCCTCAGCTGTAGGTCTGTTGGAGATTGCTTGAGGTCCACTCCAGACCCTGTTTGCCTGGGTATCAGCAGCAGAGGCTGCAGAAGATAGAATATTGCTGAACAGTGAGTGTACCTGTCTGATTCTTCCTTTGGAAGCCTCCTCTCAGGGGTGTACTCCACCCTGTGAGGTGTGGGGTGTCAGACTGCCCCTAGTGGGGTATGTCTCCCAGTTAGGCTACTCAGGGGACAGGGACCCACTTGAGCAGGCAGTCTGTCCCTTCTCAGATCCCATCCTCCGTGTTGGGAGATCCACTGCTCTCTTCAAAGCTGTCAGACAGAGTTGTTTGCATCTGCAGACATTTCTGCTTTTTTGCTGTTGTTGTTGTTTAGCAGTGCCCTGTCCCCAGAGGTGGATTCTACAGAGAGAGGCAGGTTTCCTTGAGCTGCTGTGAGCTCCACCCAGTTCGAGCTTCCCAGCAGCTTTGTTTACCTACTTAAGCCTCAGCAATGGTGGGCGCCCCTCCCCCAGTCTCCCTGTTGCCTTGGGGTTAGATCACAGACTGCTGTGCTAGCAATGAGGGAGGCTCCATGGGTGTGGGACCCTCCCGGCCAGGTGTGGGATATAATCTCCTGGTGCACTCGTTTGCTTAAAGCCCAGTATTGGGGTGGGAGTTACCCGATTTTACAGGTGGAGAACCTGATTTGTTATGTGTGAATTCAGCTCACTGAGTTACAACTGTATCTCTTGTAGCCTTTTGCAAGCCCTGTTTATGTGGAATCTGACAACTGATACTTCGGATCACTTTTAAGACCGTACAGCTAAAGGAAATATCCTCAGATACACCCTTGAAAGTAGTTTTCTGAGAAATCTCTTACTCTTTTGTGAATTCATCTCACAGAGTTCCACCTTTGTGTTCATGAATCTGTTGCTAACAAAGTTCTCGTGGAGTCTGCAAAGTGATATTTGAGAGCGCATTGTGGGCTATGGTGAAAAAGGAAATATGCTTAGATAAAAGGTGGAAAGAAGCGTTCTGAGATACTGCTTCTTGACGTGTGAATGCAACTCAGAGTTACACTTTTCTTTTCATTGATCAGTTTACTAAGTCTGTTTTCCTGAAATCTGCAATGACATATTTCTTAGCACAATGAAACTTATGGAGACAAAGGAAATATCCTCAGATAAAAAGTAGAAAGAAACTTTCTGAGATACTGTGTTGTGATGTGTGATTTCAACTCACTGTGTTAAAAATGTATTTCATGAAGCCGTTTGCTAGCCTGTTTTTGTGGAATCTGAGAACTGATATTTCGGATCACTTTGAAGATGATATGGAAAAATGAAATATCCTCAGATAGAAATGAGAAAGAAATTCTCTGAGAAAGTTCTTTGTGTTCTGTGAATTCATCTCACAGAGTTCCACTTTTCAGTTCATTAATCTCTTTGCTAACACTGTTCTTGTGGAATCTGCAAAGTGATATTTGGGAGCACGTTGAGGTCTATGGAGGAAAGGAAAATATCCTCAGATAAAAACAAGAAAGAAGATTTCTGAGAAACCTATTTGTGATCTGTGAATTCATCTCACCGAATTCCAACTTTCTCTTCTTGAAGTCGTTTCCTAACACTGTTCTCGTGGAAACTGCAAAAAGATATTTAGGAGAGCATTGAGGGCTATGGTGAAAAAGGAAATAACCTCAGATAAGAACTGGAAAGAAGCGTTCTGAGAAACTGCTTCGGGACGTGTGAATGCAACTCACAGTGTTACACTTTTCTTTTCATTGATCAGTTTGCTACCTCTGTATTCTTGATATCTGCAATAGCATATTACATAGCACAATGAAGCTATGGTGACAGGAAATATCCTCAGAAAAAAAATAGAAAGAAGCTTTCTGAGAAACTGATTTGTGATGTGTGAATTCAGCTCATTGAGTTACAACGGTATTTCTTGGAGCCTTTTACTAGCCTTGTTTGTGTGGAATCTGAGAACTGATATTTTGGATTGCTTTGAAGACTGTACCGCCAAAGGAAATATCCTCAGATAGACACTTGAAAGTAGTTTTTTGTGAAATTTTTACTGTTCTGTGATTTCATCTCACAGAGTTCCACCTTTCTGTTCATGAAGCTGTTTGCTAATACTGTACTCGTGGAATCTGCATAGAGATACTTGGAGTGCATTGAGGGCTATGGTGGAAAAGGAAATGTAATCAGATAAAAAGGAGACAGAATCTTTCTGAGAAACTTCTTTGTGATCTGTGAATTTATCTCACAGAGTTCCACCTTTCTGTTCATGAAGCCGATTCCTAACAAAGTTCTCATGGAATCTGAAAAGTGATATTTGGGAGCGCTTTGAGGGCTATGGGGGAAAAGGAAATATCCTCAGATAAAAACTGGAAAGTAGCATTCTGAGAAACTGCTTCATGACGTGTGAAAGCAACTCACAGAGTTACACTTTTCTTTTCATTGATCAATTTACTATCTCTGTTTTCTTGAAATCTGCAATGGGATATTTTTTAGCTCAATGAAGCTTACAGTGACAAAGGAAATATCCTCAGATAAAAAGTGGAAAGAAGCTTTCCGAGAAACTGCTTTGTGATGTGTTAATTCAACTTACTGAGTTACACCGGTGTTTCGTGGAGCCGTTTTCCAGCTGTTTTTTTGTGGAATCTGAGAACTGATATTTCAGATCGCATTGAAGGCTCTACGGCCAAAGGAAATTACCTCAGATAAACACTTGAAAGAAACTTTCTGAGAAACTTCTTTGTGATCTGTGAATTCATCTCACAGAGTTCCACCTTTCTGTTCATGGAGCCTTTTGCTAACATTGTTCTCCTGGGAACTACAAAGTGATATTTGGGAGTGCATTGAGGGCTATGGTGAAAAAGGAAATATCCCTAGATAAAAACTGGAAAGAAGCGTTCTGAGAAACTGCTTCATGACATGTGAATGCAACTCACAGAGTTACACTTTTCATTTCATTGATCAGTTTGCTAACTCTGTTTTTATGAAATCTACAATGGCACATTTCATAGTGCAATGATGCTAATGGTGATAAAGGAAATATCCTCAGATAAAAAGTAGAAAGAAACTTTCTGAGAAACTGTTTTGTGATGTATGAATTCAACTCACAGAGTTACAACTGTATTTCATGGAGTCGTTTCCTATCCCTGTTTTTGTGGAATCTGAGAACTGATATTTCGGATCACTTTGAAGACTATACGGCCAAGGAAATATCCTCAGATAAACACTTGAGTGAAGTTTTCTGAGAAATTTCTTTCTGTTCTGTGAATTCATCTCACAAAGATCCACCATTTTGCTCATGAAGCTGTTTGCTCATACTGTTCTTGTGGAAACTGCATAGAGATACTTGGAGCGCATTGAGGGCTATGGTGGAGAAGGAAATATAATCAGATAAAAACGAGAAAGAATCTTTCTGAGAAACTTCTTTGTGTTCTGTGAATTTATCTCACAGTGTTCCACCATTCTGTTCATGATGCAGTTTGCTAACATAGTTCTCATGGAATCTGCAAAGTGATATTTGGGACCCCATTGAGGGCTGGTGAAAAAGGCAATATCCTCAGAAAAAATGTGGAAAGAAGTGATCTGTGAATCTGCTTCATGATGTGTGAATGCAACTCACAGAGTTACACTTTTCTTTTTATTGATCAGTTTACTACCTCTGTTTTCTTGAAATCTGCAATGGTATATTTCTTAGTGCAATGAAGCTTACAGAGACAAAGGAAATATCCTCAGATAAAAAGTAGAAAGAAGCTTTCTGAGAAACTGCTTTGTGATGTGTGATTTCAACTCACTGTGTTAAAAATGTATTTCGTGGAGCTGTTTGCTAGGCTGTTTTTGTGGAATCTGAGAACTGATATTTCGGATCGCTTTGAAGACGATACGGAAAAATGAAATATCCTCAGATAGGAATGAGAAGGAAATTTTCTGAGAAATTTCTTTGTGTTCTTTGAATTCATTTCACAGAGTTCTACTTTTCGGTTCATGAATCTCTTTGCTAACACTGTTCTTGTGGAATCTGCATAGTGATATTTGGGAGTGCATTGAAGGCTATGGAGGAAAAGAAAATATCCTCAGATAAAAACGAGAAAGAAGCTGTCTGAGAAACTTCTTTGTGATCTCTGAATTCATCTCACAGAATTCTACCTTTCTCTTCTTGAAGCCGTTTGCTAACACTGTTCTCGAGGAAACTGCAAAGTGATATTTGGGAGCACATTGAGGGCTATGGTGAAAAAGGAAATATCCTCAGATAAAAACTGGAGAGAAGCATTCTGAGAAACTGCTTTGTGACGTGTGAATGCAACTCGCAGAGTTACACTTTTCTTTTCATTGATCAGCTTATTAACTCTGTTTTCTTGAAATCTGCAATGGCATATTTCTTAGCGCAATGAAGCTTACAGTGACAAAAGAAATATCCTCAGTTAAAAAGTAGAAAGAAGCTTTCTGAGAAACTGCTTTGTTATGTGTGATTTCAACTCACTGAGTTACAAATGGATTTCCTGGAGCCGTTTGTTAGCCTGTTTTTGTGGAATCTGAGAACTGATATTTCGGATCACTTTGAAGACGATACGGAAAAATGAAATATCCTCAGATAAAAACGAGAAATAAGTTTTCTGAGAAATTTCCTTGTGTTCTGTGAATTCATCTCACAGAGATCCACCTTTCGGTTCATGAAGCTCTTTGCTTACACTGTTCTAGTCGAATCTGCAAAGTGATATTTTGAAGCACATTGAAGGCTATGGAGGAAAACGAAATTTAATAAGATGAAAACGAGAAAGATGCTGTCTGAAAAACTTCATGGTGATCTGTGAATTCGTCGCACAGAATTCCACCTTTTGGTTCATGAAGCTCTTAGCTAACATTCTTCTAGCAGAATCTGCAATGTGATATTTTGGAGCGCTTTGAGGGCTATGGAGGAAAAGAAAATATCCTCAGATAAAAACGAGAAAGAAGCTTTCTGAGCTACTTCTTTTTGATCTGAGAATTCATCTCACAGAGTTACACCTTTCTCTTCTTGAAGCCATTTGCTAACACCATTCTCATGGAAACTGCAGTGATTTTTTTAGCGCACTGAGGGCTGTCTTGAAAAAGGAAATATTCTCACATAGAAAATGGAAATAAGCGTTCTGAGAAAATGCTTCATGATGTGTGACTGCAACTCACAGAGTTACACTTTTCTTTTCATTGATCAGGCTGCTAACTCTGTTTTCTTGAAATCTGCAATGGCATACTTCTTAACGAAATTAAGCTAATGGTGACAAAGGAAATATTCTCAGATGAAAAGTACAAAAAAGCTTTCTGAGAAACTGCTTTGTGATGTGTAAATTCAACTGACCGAGTTACAACTGTATTGCATGGAGCAGTTTGCCAGCCCTGTTTTTGTGGATTCTGAGAACTGATATTTCGAATCGCTTTGAAGACTATACGGCCAAAGGAAATATCGTCTGATAAACACTTGAAAGATATTTTCTGAGAAATTTCTTTCTGTTCTGTGAATTCATCTCAGAGTTCCACCTTTCTGTTCATGAAGCTGTTTGCTAATACTGTTCCCGTGGAATCTGCAATGAGATACATGGAGCGCATTGAGGGCTATAGTGGAAAATGAAATATAATCAGATAAATACGAGGAAGAGTCTTTGTGAAAAACTTCTTTGTGATCTGTGAATTTATCTCACAGAGTTCCACCTTTCTGTTCATGAAGCCCCTTGTTAACAAAGTTCTCGTGGAATCTGCAAAGTGATATTTGGGAGCACATTGAGGGCTATGTTGAAAAAGGAAATATCCTCAGATAAAAACTGAAAAGGAGCATTCTGAGAAACTACTTTGTGACGTGTGAATGCAACTCACAAAGTTACACTTTTCTTTTCATTGATCAGTTTGCTAACTCTGTTTTCTTGAAAAATGCAATGGCATATTTTTTAGTGCAATGAAGCTTACAGAGACAAAGGAAATATCCTCAGATAGAAAGTAGAAACAAGCTTTCTGAGAATCTGCTTTGTGATGTGTGATTTCAACTCACTGAGTTACAAATATATTTCGTGGAGCCGTTTCCTAGCCTCTTTTTGTGGAAAATGAGAACTGATATTTCATATCGCTTTGATGACAATACGGAAAAAGGAAATATCCTCAGATAAAAACAAGAAAGGGGGCCGGGCGCGGTGGCTCAAGCCTGTAATCCCAGCACTTTGGGAGGCCGAGACGGGCGGATCACGAGGTCAGGAGATCGAGACCATCCTGGCTAACACAGTGAAACCCCGTCTCTACTAAAAAATACAAAAAAAAACTAGCTGGGCGAGGTGGTGGGCGCCTGTAGTCCCAGCTACTCGGGAGGCTGAGGCAGGAGAATGGCGTAAACCCGGGAGGTGGAGCTTGCAGTGAGCTGAGATCCGGCCACTGCACTCCAGCCTGGGCGACAGAGTAAGACTCCGTATCAAAAAAAAAAAAAAAAAAAAAAAAAAACAAGAAAGAAGTTTTCTGAGAAATTTTTATCTGTTCTATCTGTGAGAATTCATCTCACAGAGTTCCACCTTTCTGTTCGTGAAGGTGTTTGGTAATACTGTACTCGTGGAATCTGCAAAGTGATATTTGGGAGCACACTGAGGGCTATGGAGGATATTGAAATATAATAAGATAAAAACAAGAAAGAAGCTGTCTGAGAAACTACTTTCTCATCTGTGAATTCATCTCACAGAGTTCCATCTTTCTTTCATGGAGCCGTTTGCTAACACTGTTCTCCTGGAAACTTCAAAGTGATATTTGGGAGCGCATGGAGGGCTATGGTGAAAAAGGAGATATCCTCAGATAAAAATTGGAAAGAAGCATTCTGAGAAACTGCTTCATGATGTGTGAATGCAACTCACAGAGTTACACTCTTCTTTACATTGATCAGTTTGCTAATTCTGTTTCCTTGAAATCTGCAAAGGCATATTTCTTATTGCGGTGAAGCTTATGGTGACAAAGGAAATATCCTCAGATAAAAAGTAGAAAGAAGCTTTCAGAGAAACTGCTTTGTGATTAGCGATTTCAATTCACTGAGTTACAAATGTATTTCGTGGAGCCGTTTGCTAGCCTGTTTTTGTACAATCTGAGAATTGATATTTTGGATCGCTTTGAAGGTGAAACAGAAAAATGAAATATCCTCACATAAAAACGAGAAAGAAGTTTTCTGAGGCATTTCTTTGTGTTCTGTGAATTCATCTCACAGAGTTCCACCTTTCATTTCCTGAAGCTCTTTTCAAACACTGTTCTAGTGGAATCTGCAAAGTGATATTTGGGAGCACATTGAGGGCTATGGAGGAAAACGAAATATAATAAGATAAAAACGAGAAAGAATCTTTCTGAGAAACTTCTTTGTGATCTCTGAATTTATCTCACAGAGTTCCACCTTTCTGATCATGAAGCAGTTTGCTAACACTGTTCTCCTGGAAACAGCAAAGTGATATTTGGGAGCGCATTGAGGAAACGGAGGAAAAGGAAATATCCTCAGATAAAAACGAGAAAGAAGCTGTCTGAGAAACTTCTTTGTGATCTGTGAATTCATCTCACAGAGTTCCACCTTTCTGTTTATGGAGCCGTTTGCTAACACTGTTCTTCTGGAACCTGCAAAGTGATATTTGGGAGTGGATTGAGGGCTATGGAGGAAAGGAAAATATCCTCAGATAAAAACGAGAAAGAAGCTTTCTGAGAAACTTCTTTGAGATCTGTGAATTCATCTCACAGTGTTCCAACTTTCTAATCTTGAAACCGTTTGCTAACACTGTTGTCGTGGAATTTGCAAAGTGATATTTGGGAACGAATTGAGGGCCATGGAGGAAAACGAAATATAATAGGATAAAAACGAGGAAGAAGCGGTCTGAGAAAGTTCTTTGTGATCTGTGAATTCATCTCACAGAGTTCCACCTTTCTGTTCATGGAGCCGTTTGCTAACACTGTTCTCCTGGAAATTGCAAAATGACATTTGGGAGTGCATTGAGGACTATGGTGAAAAAGGAAATATCCTCAGATAAAAGCTGGAAAGAAACGTTCAGAGAAACTGCTTCATGACACGTGAATGCAACTCACAGAGTTACACTTTTCTTTTCATTGATCAGTTTGCTAAATCTGTTTTTTTGAAATCTACAATGGCATATTTCTTAGTGCAATGGTGCTAATGGTGACAAAGGAAATATCCTCAGACAAAAAGTAGAAAGAAGCTTTCTGAGAAAGTGATTTGTGATGTGTGCTGAGTTACAACTGTATTTCGTGGAACCGTTTGCTAGCCTGTTTTTGTGGAATCTGAGAAATATTTCGGATCGCTTTGAACATGATACAGAAAAATGAAATATCCTCAGGTAAAAACGAGAAAGAAGTTTTCTGAGAAGTTTCTTTGTGTTCTGTGAATTCATCTCACAGAGTTCCACCTTTCAGTTCATGAAACTCTTTGCTAACATTGTTCTCGTGGAATCTGCAAAGTGATATTTGGGAGCAAATAGAGGGGAGTGGAGGAAAAGGAAATATCCTCAGATAAAAACAAGAAAGAAGCTGTCTGAGAAACTTCTTTGTGATCTGTGAATTCATCTCACAGAGTTTCACCTTGCTCTTCTTGAAGCTGTTTGCTAACACTGTTCTTGTGGAAGCTGCAAAGTGATATTTGGGAGCACTTAGAGAGATATGGTGAAAAAGGAAATATCCTCAGATAAAAACTGGAAAGTTGTTTATAAAAAAATGCTTTATGACGAGTGAATGCTACTCACAGTTACACTTTTCTTTTCATTGATCAGTTTACTAACTCTGTTTTATTGTAATCTGCAAAGGGATATTTCTTAACGCAAGGAAGCTTACGGTGACAAAGGAAATATCCTCAGGTAAAAAGTAGAAAGATAAAAGATAACTGCTCTGTGATGTGTGAATTCAACTCAGTGAGTTGCACCTGTATTTCGTGGAGCCATTTTCCAGCCCTGTTTTTGTGGAATCTGAGAACTGATATTTCGGATTGCTTTGAAGATGACACGGAAAAAGGAAATATCCTCAGATAAACACTTGAAAGATTTCCGAGAAATTTCTTTCTGTTCTGTGAATTCATATCACAGAGTTCCACCTTTCTGTTCATGAATCTGTTTGCTAATACTGTTCTCGTGGAATCTGCAAAGTGATATTTGGGAGTGTATTGAGGGCTAAGGTGGAAAAGGAAATATAATCATATAAAAACGAGAAAGAATCTTTCAGAGAAACATCTTTGTGATCTGTGAATTTATCTCACAGTGTTCCACCTTTCTCTTCATGAAGCCATTTTCTAACAAAGTTCTCGTGGAATCTGCAAAGTGATATTTGGGAGCGCATTGAGGGCTATGGTGAAAAAGGAAATATCCTCAGATAAAAACTGGAAAGAGGCGTTCTGAGAAACTGCTTTGTGACGTGTGAATACAATACACAGAGTTACACTTTTCTTTTCATTGATCAGTTTACTAACTCTGTTTTCTTGAAATCTGCAAAAGGATATTTCTTAGTGCAAGGAAGCTTACGGTGACAAAGGAAATATTCTCAGATAAAAAGTAGAAAGAATCTTTCTGAGAAACTGCTTTTGACGTGTGAATTCAACTCACTGAGTTACACCTGTATTTCTTTGGGCTTTTTCCCAGCCCTGTTTTTGTGGAATCTGAGCACTGATATTTCAGATCGCTTTGAGGACGATAGGGAAAAAGAAAATATCCTCAGATAAAAACAAGAAAGAATTTTTTTGAGAAATTTCTATCTGTTCTGTGAATTCATCTCACAGAGTTCCAACTTTCTGTTCATGAAGCTGTTTGCTAACACTGTTCTCCTGGAAACTGCAAAGTGATATTTGGCAGTGCATTGAGGACTATGGTGAAAAAGAAAATATCCTCAGATAAAAACTGGAAAGAAACGTTTGGAGAAACTGCTTCATGACGTGCGAATGCAACTCAGAGAGTTACACTTTTGTTTTCATTGATCAGTTCGCTAACTCTGGTTTCTTGGAATCTTCAATGGCGTATTTCTTAGTGCAATGAAGCTAATGGTGACAAAGGAAATATCCTCTGATAAAAAGTAGAAAAAGCTTTCTGAGAAACTGCTTTGTGATGTGTGAATTCAACTCACTGAGTTACAACTGTATTTTGTGAAGCCATTTGCTAGCCCTGTTTTTGTGGAGTCTGAGAACTGATATTTTGGATCACTTTGAAGACTATTCAGGAAACGGAAATATCCTCAGGTAATCACAGGAAAGAATTTTTCTGAGAAATTTCTTTCTGTTCTGTGAATTCATCTCACAGAGTTCCACCTTTCTGTTCATGAAGCTGTTTGCTAATACTCTTCTCGTGGAATCTGCATAGAGATACTTACAGCACATTGCGGGCAATGTGGACAAGGAAATATAATCAGATCAAAACGAGAAAGAATCTTTCTGAGAAACTTCTTTGTGATCTGTGAATGCATCTCACAGAGTTCCACCTTTCCGTTCCAGGAACCGTTTGCTAACACTGTTCTTCTGGAAACTGCAATATGATATATGGAAGCACATTGAGGGCTATGGTGAAAAAGGAAATATCCTCCAATAAAAACTGGAAACAAGCATTCTGAGAAACTGCTTCATGACGTGTGAATGCAACTCCCAGAGTTACAATTTTCTTTTCATTGATCAATTTGCTAACTCTGTTTTCTTGAATTCTGCAATGGCATACATCTTAGCGAAATGAAGCTAATGTTGAAGAGGAAAATATCCTCTGATAAAAAGTAGAAAGAAGCTTTCTGAGAAACTGCTTTATGATGTGTGACTTCAACTAACTGAGTTATAACTGCATTTTCGTGGAGCTGTTTGCTGGGCCTGTTTTGTGGAATCTGAGAACTGATATTTTGGATCGCTTTGAAGACGATACGGAAAAAGGAAATATCCTCAGATAAACACTTGAAAGTAGTTTTCTGAGAGATTATTTTCGGTTCTGTGAATTCATCTCACAGAGTTCCACCTTTCTGTTCATGAAACTGTTTGCTAATACTGTTCTCGTGGAATCTGCATAGAAATACTTGGAGCGCATTGTGGGCTCTGGTGGAAAAGGAAATATAATCAGACTAAAATGAGAAAGAAGCTTTCTGAGAAACTTCTTTGTGATCTGTGAATTCATCTCACAGAGTTCCACGTTTCTCTTCTTGAAGCCATTTGCTAACACTGTTCTTGTGGAAACTGCAGAGTGATATTTGGGAGCGTGTTGAGGGCTATGGTGAAAAAGGAATTATCCTCAGATGAAAATTGTACAGAAGCGTTCTGAGAAAATGCTTCGTGATATGTGAATTCAACTCACAGAGTTACACTTTCCTTTCCATCAATCAGTTTGCTAACTCTTTTGTGCTGAAATCTGCAAAGGGATATTTCTTTGTATTTATTTATTTATTTATTTATTTATTTATTTATATTACTATTATTATACTTTAAGTTTTAGGATACATGTGCCTAACGTGCAGGTTTGTTATATATGTATCCTTGTGCCATGTTGTTGTGCTGCACCCAGCAACTCGTCAGCACCCATCAACTCGTCATTTACATCAGGTATAACCCCCAGTGCAATCCCTCCCCACTCCGCCCTCCCATGATAGCCCCCAGTGTGTGATGTTCCCATTCCCGAGTCCCAGTTATCTCATCGTTCAGTTCCCACCTATGAGTAAGAACATGCGGTGTTTTGTTTTCTGTTCTTGTGATAGTTTGCTGAGAATGATGGTTTCCAGCTGCATCCATGTCCCTACAAGTGGTAAAACTCATCCTTTTTTATGGCCACATAGTATATCATGGTGTATATGTGCCACATTTTCTTAATGCAGTCTGTCACTGATGGACATTTGGGTTGATTCCAAGTCTTTGCTATTGTGAATAGTGCTGCAATAATCATACGTGTTCATGTGTCTTTATAGCAGCATGATTTATAATCCTTTGGGGGTATCCCCAGTAATGGGATGACTGGGTCATATGGTACTTCTAGTTCTAGATCCTTGAGAAATCGCCATACTGTTTTCCATAATGGTTGAACTAGTTTGCAATCCCACCAACAGAGTAAAAGTGTTCCTATTTCTCCACATCCTCTTCAGCACCTGTTGTTTCCTGACTTTTGAATGATTGCCATTCTAACTGGTGTGACATGGTATCTCATTGTGGTTTTGATTTGCATTTCTCTGATAGCCAGTGATGATGAGCACTTTTTCATGTGTCTCCACAGGGCTACAGTAACGAAAACAGCATGGTACTGGTACCAAAACAGAGATATAGACCAATGGAACAGAACAGAGTCCTCAGAAATAATACCACAAATCTACAGTCGTCTCATCTTTGAAAGAAGCTTTGTGAGAAACTGCATTGTGGTGTGTGAATTCAACTCACTGAATTACACCTGTATTTCATGGAGCCATTTGACAGCCCTGTTTTTGTGGAATCTGAGAACTGATATTCAGATCACTTTGAAGACGATATGGAAAAAGGAAATATCCTCACATAAAATCGAGAAGGAAGTTTTCTGAGAAATTTCTATCTGTTCTGTGAATTCATCTCACAGAGTTACACCTTTCTGTTCATGAAGCTGTTTGCTAATACTGTTCTCGTGGAATCTGCAAAATGATATTTGGGAGCGCATTGAGGGCTATGGAGGAAAACGAAATATAAGATAAAAATGAGGAAGATGCTGTCTGAGAAACTTCTTTGTCATCTGTGAATACATCTCACAGAGTTCCACCTTTCTGTTCATGGAGTCGTTTGCTACAACTGTTCTCCTGGAAACTGCAAAGTGATATTTGGGAGTGCTTTGAGGGCTATGGTGAAAAAGGAAATATCCTCAGATAAAAACTGGAAAGAAGTGTTCTGAGAAACTGTTTCATGACGTGTGAATGCAACTCACAGAGTTACACTTTTCTTTTCATTGATCAGTTTGCTAACTCTGTTTTCTTGAAATCTGCCATGGCATATTTCTTAGTGCAATGAAGATTATAGTGACAAAGGAAATATCCTCAGATAAAAATTAGAAAGAAACTTTCTGAGAAACTGCTTTGTGAGGCATGAATTCAACTCACTGAGTTACACCTGTGTTTCGTGGAGTCATTTGCCAGCCCTATTTTTGTGGAATCTGAGAACTGATATTTCAGGTCGCTTTGAAGATGATACGGAAAAAGGAAATATCCTCAGATAAAAAATGGAAAGAAGTGTTCTGCGAAACTGTTTCATGACGTGTGAATGCAACTCACAGAGTTACACTTTTCTTCTCATTGATCAGTTTGCTAACTCTGTTTTCCTGAAATCTGCAATGGCATATTTCTTAGCGCAATGAAGCTTACTGTGATGAAGGAAATATCCTCAGATAAAAAGTAGAAAGAAGCTTTCTGAGAAACTGCTTTGTGATGTGTGATTTCAACTCATTGAGTTACAAATGTATTTCATGGAGGCTTTTGCTAGCCTGTTTTTATGGAATCTGAGAACTGATATTTTGGATCGCTTTGAAGACGATACGGAAAAAGGAAATATCTTCAGAAAAAAACGAGAAAGACGTTTTCTGAGAAATTTCTATCTGTTCTATCTGTGAGAATTCATCTCACAGAGTTACACCTTTCTGTTTATGAAGCCGTTGGCTAACACTGTTCTCCTGGAAACTGCAAAGTGATATTTGGGAGTGCATTGAGGACTATGGAGAAAAGAAAACATCCTCATATAAAAACTAGAAAGAAGGTTTCTGAGAAACTTCTTTGAGGTCTGTGAATTCGTCTCACAGAGTTCCACCTTTCTCTTCTTGAAACGGTTTGCTAACACTGTTCTCATGGAAACTGCAAAGTGATATTTGGGAGCGCTTTCAGGGCTGTGGTGAAAAAGAAAATATCCTCAGATAAAAACTGGAAAGAAGCGTTCAGAGAAACTGCTTTATGATGTGCGAATGCAACTCACAGAGTTACTCTTTTCTTTTCATTGATCCGTTTACTAGCTCTATTCTCTTGAAACCTGCAAAGGGATATTTTTTATTGCAAGGAAATTTATGGTGACAAAGGAAATATCCTCAGATAAAAAGTAGAAAGAAGCTTTCTGAGAACCTGCTTTGTGATGTCTGAATTCAACTGACTGAGTTACACCTGTATTTCGTGGATCCATTTGCCAGAGCTGTTTTTGTGGAATCTGAGAACTGATATTTCGGAGGGCTTTGAAGACAATACGGAAAAAGGAAATATCCTCAGATAAAAATGAGAAGGAAGTTTTCTGAGTAATTTCTATCCGTTCTGTGAATTCATCTCACAGAGTTCCACCTTTCTTTTCATGAAGCTGTTTGCTAATACTGTTCTCGTGGAATCTGCAAGGTGATATTTGGGAGCGCATTGAGGGATATGGAGAAAAACGAAATATTATAAGATAAAAACGAGAAAGACGCTGTCTGAGAAACTTCTTTGTGACCTGTGAATTAATCTCACAGAGTTCACCTTTCTGTTCATGAAGCCGTTTGCTAACACTGTTCTCCTGGAAACTGCAAAGTGATATTTGGGAGCGCATTGAGGGCTATGTTGAAAAAGGAAATACAATCATGAAAAAACTGGAAAGAAGCATTCTGAGAAACTGCTTTGTGAAGTGGGAATTCAACTCACAGAGTTACACTTTTATTTTCATTGATCAGTTTGCTTACTCTGTTTTCTTGAAATCTGAAATGTCTTATATCTTTGCGCAATGTAGCTAATGGTGACAAAGGAAATATCCTCAGATAAAAAGTATAAAGAAGCTTTTGAGAAACTGATTTGTGATGTATGAATTCAGCTCACTGAGTTACAACTATATTACGTGGAGCCATTTGCTAACCCTGTTTTTGTGGAATCTGAGAACTGGTTTTTCGTATCTCTTTGAAGACTATATGATCAAAGGAAATATCCTCAGATAAAAAGTATAAAGTATAAAGAAGCTTTTGAGAAACTGATTTGTGATGTGTGAATTCAGCTTACTGAGTTACAACTATATTACGTGGAGCCATTTGCTAACCCTGTTTTTGTGGAATCTGAGAACTGGTTTTTCAGGTCTCTTTGAAGACTATATGGTCAAAGGAAATATCCTCAGATAAACACTTGAAAGATATTTTTTCTGAGAAATTTCTTTGTGTTCTGTGGATTCATCTCACAGAGTTCCACCTTTCTGTTCATGAAGCTGTTTGCTAATACTATTCTTGTGGAATCTGCATAGAGATACTTGGGGCGCATTGAGGGCAATGGTGGAAAAGGAAATATAATCAGATAAAAACGAGAAAGAAGCTTTTGGAGAAAGTTCTTTGTGACCTGTGAATTTATCCCACAGAGTTCCACCTTTGTGTTCATGAAACCATTTGCGAAAAAAGTTCTTGTGGAATCTGCAAAGTGATATTTGGGAGAGCATTGAGGGCTATGGTGAAAAAGGAAATATCCTCAGATAAAAATTGGAAAAAAGCGTTCTGAGAAACTGCTTCATAACGTGTGAATGCAACTCACAGAGTTATACTTTTCTTTTCATTGATCAGTTTACTAAGTCTGTTTTCTTGAAATTTACAAAGGGATATTTCTTAGTGCAAGGAAGGTTACAGTGACAGAGGAAATATCCTCATATAAAAACGAGAAAGAAGCTTTCTGAGAAACTTCATTGTGATCTGTGAATTCATCTCACAGAGTTCCACCTTTCTCTTCTTCAAGCTGTTTGCTAACCCTGTTCTCGTGGAAACTGCAAAGTGATATTTGAGTTCGCATTGAGGGCTATGGTGAAAAAGAAAATATCCTCAGATAAAAATTGGAAAAAAGCGTTCTGAGAAACTGCTTCATAACGTGTGAATGCAACTCACAGAGTTACACTTTTCCTTTCATTGATCAGTTTACTAAGTCTGTTTTCTTGAAATTTACAAAGAGATATTTCTTAGTGCAAGGAAGGTTACAGTGACCGAGGAAATATCCTCATATAAAAATGAGAAAGAAGCTTTCTGAGAAACTTCATTGTGATCTGTGAATTCATCTCACAGAGTTCCACCTTTCTCTTCTTCAAGCCGTTTGCTAACCCTGTTCTCGTGGAAACTGCAAAGTGATATTTGAGTTCGCATTGAGGGCTATGGTGAAAAAGAAAATATCCTCAGATAAAAACTGGAAAACAGCGTTCTGAGGAACTGCTTTGTGATATTTGAATGCACTCAAAGAGTACACTTTTCTTTTCATTGATCAGTTTACTAAGTGTGTGTTTTTGAAATTTGCAAAGGGATATTTCTTAGCTCAAGGAAGCTTACAGTGACAGAGGAAATACCCTCAGATAAAAAGTAGAAAGAAGCTTTCTGAGAAACTGATTTGTGATGTGTGAATTCAGTTCAGTGAATTACAAGTGTTTCTGTTTAGCCGTTTTCTAGCCCTGTTTTTGTGTAATCTGAGAACTGATATTTCGGATCGCTTTGAAGACTATACGGCCAAAGGAAATATTCTCAGATAAACACTTGAAAGAAGTTTTCTGAGAAATTTCTTTCTGTTCTGTAATTCATCTCACAGAGTTCCATCTTTCTGTTCATGAAACTGTTTGCTAATACTGTTCTCGTGGAATCTACAAAGAGATACTTGGAGTGCATTGAGGTCTATGGTGGGAACGGAAATATAATCAGATTAAAAACGAGAAAGAATCTTTCTGAGAAACTTCTTTGTGATTTGTGAATTTATCTCACAGAGTTCCACCTTTCTGTTCATGAAGCCGTTTGCTGACAAAGATTTCGTGAAAACTTCAAAGTGATATTTGGGAGCGCATTGAGGATTATGGTGAAAAAGGAAATATCCTCAGATGCAAACTGGAAGAAAACGTTCTGAGAAACTGCTTCGTGACATGTGAATGCAACTGAAAGAGTTACACTTTTCTTTTCATTGATCAGTTTGCTAACTCTGTTTACTTGAAATCTGCAATGGCATATTTCTTAGCATAATGAAGCTTGAGTGACAAAGGAAATACCTTCAGATAAAAAGTAGAAAGAAGCTTTCTGAGAAACTGCTTTGTGATGTGTGATTTCAACTCACTGAGGTACAACTGTATTTCGTGGAGCCGTTTGCTAGCCGTGTTTTTGTGGAATCTGAGAACTGATATTTCGGATTGCTTTGAAGAGTATACAGCCAAAGGAAATATCCCCAGATAAACACGTGAAAGTTTTCTGAGAAATTTCTTTCTCTTCTGTGAACTCATCTCTCAGAGTTCCACCTTTCTGTTCATGAAGGTGTTTGCTAATACTGTTCTCGTGGAATCTGCATAGAGATATGGAGCACATTGAGGGCTAGGGTGGAAAAGGAAATATAATCAGATAAAAATGAGAAAGAATCTTTCTGAGAAACTTCTTTGCGATCTGTGAATTTATCTCACAGAGATCCACCTTTCTGTTCATGAAACCGTTTGCTAACAAAGTTCTCGTGGAATCTGCAAAGTGATATTTGGGAGCGCGTTGAGGGCTATGGTGAAAAAGGAAATATCCTCAGTTAAAAACTGGAAAAAAGTGTTCTGAGAATCTGCTTCATGACGTGTGAATGCAACTGACCGTGTTACACTTTTCTTTTCATTGATCAGTTTACTAACTCTGTTTTCTTGAAATCTGCAAAGGCATATTTCTTAGTGCGAGGAAACTTACGGTGCTAAAGGAAATATCCTCTGACAAAAGGTAGAAAGAGGCTTTTGGAGACTCTGCTTTGTGATGTGTGAGTTCAACTCACTGAGTTACAAATGTATTTCATGCAGCCCTTTGCCAGCCCTGCTTTTGTTGAATCTGAGAACTGATATTTCTGACCGCTTTGAAGATGACATGGAAAAATGAAATATCCTCTGATAAAAACGAGAAAGAAGTTTTCTGAGAAATTTCTTTGTGTCCTGTGAAATCATCTGACAGAGTTCCAACGTTTGGTTCATGAAGTTCTTTGCTAACTCTGTGTAGTGGAATCTGCAAAGTGATATTTGGGAACACATTGAGGGCTATGGAGGAAAAGAAAATATCCTCAGATAAAAACGAGAAAGAAGCTTTCTGAGAAACTTCTTTGTGATCTGTGAATTCATCTCACAGAGTTCCACCTTTCTCTTCTTGAAGCCGTTTGCTAACACTGTTCTCGTGCACACTGTAAAGTGATATTTGGAAGCGCATTGTGGGCTATTGTGAAAAAGGAAATATCCTCAGAAACTGGAAAGAAGCCTTCTGAGGAACTGCTTTGTGACATGTGAATGTAACTCACAGAGTTACACTTTTCTTTTCATTGATCAGAGTAGTAAATCTGTTTTCTTGGAATCTGCAAAGGGATATTTCTTAGTGCAAGGAAGCTCATGGTGACAAAGGAAATATCCTCAGATAAAAAGTAGAAAGAAGCTTTCTGAGAAACTGCTTTGTGATATGTGTATTCTTTTCACAGAATTACACTAACGTTTCATGGAGCTGTCTATTACTACTGTCTTTGAGGTGTCTGAGGTGGGATACTTTGGTTTGCATAGAGTCCTATGCTGAAAAAGGAAATATCCTCAACATAAAAACGTGAAAAAAGCTTTCTGAGAAACTCCTTTGTTTTATGTGAATTCATCTCATAGAGTTCCAACTTATTCTTTATGAAGCAATTTGCTAACACTGTTTTCGTGGAAACTATAAAGTGATATTTCGGAGCGCTTTGATGCCTTGTGTAAAAAAGGAAATATCCTCAGAGAAAAATGACAAAGAAGCTTTCTGAGAAACTTCCTTGAGATGTGTGTATCCATCTCACAGATATCCACCTTTCTCTTCATGAAGCCGTTCGCTAAGTCTGTTCTTGTGTAATTTGCAAAGTGATATTTGGGAAGGCATAAAGGTCTATGGTGAAAAAGAAATATCGTCAGATAAAAAATGAAAAGAAGCATTCGGAGAAACTGTATTGCGATGTGTTAATGCAATTCACAGAGCTATACTTTTCTCTTCATTGATCAGTTTGCTAACACAGGTTTCTTGAAATCTGCAATGGGATATTTCTTAGCGCAATGAAGCTCACAGTGACAAAGGAAATACCCTCAGATAAAAATGTGAAAGAAGCTTTCTGACAAACTGCTTTGTGATGTGTGTATTCTTTTCACAGAATTACACTTACGTTTCATGGAGCAGTCTATTACCACTGTATTTGTGGAGTTTGAAATGGGATACGTTTGTTTGAATTGAGGCCCATGCTGAAAAAGAAAATATCCTCAATTAAAAACGAGAAGGAAACTTTCTGAGAAACTTCTTTGTGATATATAAATTCGTCTCACACAGTTACAACTTACTCTTCTTCAAGCAGTTTGCTAACACTGCTTTCGTGGAATATGTACAGTGATATTTTGGAGCGCTTTTAGGTCTATGGTGAAAAAGTAAATATCCACAGATAAAAACTGCGAAGAAGCAATCTGAGAAACTGCTTTGTGATGTGTGAATGCAACTCACAGAGTTACTTTTTTCTCTTCCTTGATCAGTTTGGTAACACAGTTTTCTTGAAATCTGTAATGGGATATTTCTTAGCGTAAAGAAGCTTACAGTGACAAAGGAAATATCCTCATATAAAAACCTGAAGGAAGCTTTCTGAGAGATTGCATTCTGATACGTGACTTCATCCCACAGAGTTACACCACTAATTCGTGCAGCTGTTTGCTAGCCCTGTTTTTGTGGATTCTGAGAACTGATATTTCGGATGGGTTTGAAGAGGATAAGGACAAAGGAAATATCCTCAGAGAAAATCCGGAATGAAGCTTAATGAGAAACTGCTTTGTGATATGTGAATTCATCTCACAGAGTTACAACCACACTTTCATGGAGTAGTTTGCTAGCGCTGATATTGTGGAATTTCAGAAGTGATGTCTTAGATATCGTTGAATCTCAGGGTGAATAATGCAGTATTCTCAGACAGAAACTGCAGAGAAACCTTCTCAGAAACTGCTTTGTTGTGGGTGAATTCAGCTCACTGAGTTCCATCATTGTTTACATTGAGATGCTTGCTAACAGTGTGTTGGCAGAATCTGGCCGGGCGCGGTGGCTCAAGCCTGTAATCCCAGCACTTTGGGAGGCCGAGATGGGCGGATCACGAGGTCAGGAGATCGAGACCATCCTGGTTAACCCGGTGAAACCCCGTCTCTACTAAAAATACAAGAAAATTAGCTGGGTGAGGTGGCGGGCGCCTCTAGTCCCAGCTACTTGGGAGGCTGAGGCAGGAGAATGGCGTGAAACCGGCGGGGCGGAGCTTGCAGTGAGCCGAGATCGCGCGCCACTGCACTCCAGCCTGGGGCACAACAAGACTCCGTCTCAAAAAAAAAAAAAAAAAAAAAAACAGTGTGTTGGCAGAATCTGCAATGAGACACACGGGGGCGCTCTAAGACCACAAATATCCTCAATTCTAAAAAGAAGTTTTCTGAGAAACTGCTTTGTGAACTGTGAATTCAACTCTCTGAGTTACACTTGTATTTCCTGGAGCCGTTTGCTATTGCTGTTTTTGTGGAATCTGAGAACTCATATTTCGGATCGCTAGGAAGACTATACGGCCAAAGGAAATATCCTCAGATACAAACGAGAAAGAAGCCTTCTGAGAAACTTCCTTGAGATGTGTGAATTCATCTCACAGAGTTCCACTTTTCTCTTCATGAAGCCGTTCGCTAAGACTGTTCCCGTGGAATCTGCAAAGTGATATTTGGGAGGGCATAGAGGGCTATGGTGAAAAAGGAAATACCGTCAGATAAAAACTGAGAAGAAGCGTTCTGATAAACTGCATTGTGATGAGTGAATACAACTCACAGAGTTACGCTTTCCTCTTCACTGATCAGTTTGCTAACACAGTTTTCTTGAAATCTGCAATGGGATATTTCTTAGTGCAATGAAGCGTACGGTGACAAAGGAAATATCCTCTGATAAAAACGTGAAGGAAGCTTTCTGAGAAATTGCTTTCTGATATATGAATTCATCTCACAGAGTTACATCACTATTTCATTCAGCTGTTTGTTAGCCCTGTTTTTGTGGATTCTGAGAACTGATATTTCGGATGGGTTTGAAGAGTATAAGGACAAAGGAAATATCCTCAGAGAAAAACCGGAATAAACCTTTCTGAGAAACTGCTTTGTGATGTGTGAATTCTTCTCACAGAATTACACTTACGTTTCATGGAGCAGTCTATTACCAATGTCTGTGGGGTGTCTGAGACGGGATACCTTGGTTTGCATTGAGGCCTATGCTATCCTCAATGAAAAACGTGAAAGAAGCTTTCTGAGAAACTTCTTTGTGATATGTGAATTCGTCTCACAGAGTTACAACTTAGTCTTCATGAAGCACTTTGTTAACACTGTTTTCGTGGAACCTATAAAGTGATATTTCGTAGCGCTTTGAGGCCTATCGTGAAAAAGGAAATATCCACAGATAAAAACTGCGAAGAAGCGTTCTGAGAAACTGCATTGTGATGTGTGAATTCAACTCACAGAATTACACTTTTCTCTTCTTTGATCAGTTTGCTAAGAGAGTTTTCTTGAAATCTGCAATGGGATATTTCTTAGCTCAATGAAGCTTACGGTAACAAAGGAAATATCCTAAGACAAAAACTTGAAAGAAGCTTTCTGAAAAATTGCTTTGTGATATGTGAATTCATCTCACAGAGTTACAACTTAATCTTCATGAAGCAGTTTGCCAACACTGTTTTCCTGGAATCTGTAAAGTGTTATTTTGGAGTGCTTTGAGGCCTATGGTGAAAAAGGAAATATCCACAGATATAAACTGCGAAGAAGCATTCTGAGAAATGGCATTGTGATGTGTGAATGCAACTCACAGTTACAGTTTTCTCTTCATTGATCAGTTTGCTAACACAGTTTTCTTGAAACCTGCAATGGGATATTTCTTAGCTCAATGAAGCTTATGGTGACAAAGGAAATATCCTCAGATAACAAAGTGTAAGAAGCTTTCTGAGAAATTCCTTTCTGATATGTGACTTCATCTCACAGAGTTATACCACTAGTTCATGCAGCTGTTTTCTAGTCCTGCTTTTGTGGATTCTGAGAACTGATATTTCGGATGGGTTTGAAGAGTATAAGGATGAAGAAGTATCCTCAGAGAAAAACCGGAATGAACTTTTCTGAAAAACTGCTTTGTGATGTGTGAATTCATCTCACAGAGTTACAACCACTCTTTCATGAAGGAGTTTGCTAGCACTGATTTTGTGGAATATCAGGAGTGATGTCTTGGATATCGTTGAATCCCAGGGTGAATAATGCAGTATTCTCAGACAAAAACTGCAGAGAAACCTTCTCAGAAACTGCTTTGTTGTGGTTGAATTCAGCTTACTGAGTTTGATCATTGTTTTCATTGAGATGCTTGCTAACAGTGTGTTGGCAGAATCTGCAATGAGACACACGGGGGCGCTCTAAGACCACAAATATCCTCAATTCTAAAAAGACGCTTTCTGAGAAACTGCTTTGTGAACTGTGAATTCAACTCTCTGAGTTACACTTGTATTTCCTGGAGCCGTTTGCTATCGCTGTTTTTTTGGAATTTGAGAACTCATATTTCGAATCGCTAGGAAGATTATACGGCCAAAGGGAATATCCTCAGGTACAAATGAGAAATAAGCCTTCTGAGAAACTTCCTTGAGATGTGTGAATTCATCTCACAGAGTTCCACTTTTCTCTTCATGAAGCCGTTCGCTAAGACTGTTCCCGTGGAATCTGCAAAGTGATATTTGGGAGGGCATGGAGGGCTATGGTGAAAAAGAAAATATCGTCAGATAAAACCTGAAAAGAAGCGTTCTGAGAAACTGCATTGTGATGAATGAATGCAACTCACAGAGTTACGCTTTCCTCTTTATTGATCAGTTTGCTAACACAGTTTTCTTGAAATCTGCAATGGGATATTTCTTAGTGCAATGAAGCATACGGTGACAAAGGAAATATCCTCTGATAAAAACGTGAAGGAAGCTTTCTGAGAAATTGCATTCTGACATGTGACTTCATCCCACAGAGTTACACCACTACTTCGTGCAGCTGTTTGCTAACCCTGTTTTTGTGGATTCTGAGAACTGATATTTCGGATGGGTTTGAAGAGTATAAGGACAAAGGAAATATCCTCAGAGAAAAACCGGAATAAACCTTTCTGAGAAACTGCTTTGTGATGTGTGAATTCTTCTCACAGAATTACACTTACGTTTCATGGAGCAGTCTATTACCACTGTCTTTGGGGTGTCTGAGACGGGATAATTTGGTGTACATTGAGGCTTATGCTGAAAAAGTAAATATCCTCAATGAAAAACGTGAAAGAAGCTTTCTGAGAAACTTCTTTGTGATATGTGAATTCGTCTCACAGAGTTACAACTTAGTCTTCATGAAGCAGTTTGCTAGCACTGTTTTCATGGAATCTGCAAAGTGATATTTCGGAGTGCTTTGAGTCCTATGGTGAAAAAGGAAACATCCGCAGATAAAAATTGGAAAGAAGCGTCTGAGAAACTGCATTTTGATGTGTGAATGCAACTCACAGAGTTACACTTTTCTCTTCGTTGATCAGTTTGCTTTGTGATGTGTGAATTCATCTCGCAGAGTTACACCTTTTTCTTCATGAAGTCGTTTGCTAACTCTGTTCTCATGGAATATGGAAATTAACATTTTGGAACACTTTGAGGGCTGTGGTGAAAAAGGAAATATCCTCAGATAAAAACTGGAAAGAGGTGTTCTGAGAAACTGCATTGTGACCTGTGAATGTTATTCACAGAGTTACACTTTTCTTTACATTGATAAGTTTGCTAACACTGTTTTCTTAAAATCTGTAATGGGATATTTCTTAGCTCAATGATCCTTACTGTGGCAAAGAAAATATCCTCAGATAAAACTAGAAAGAAGCTTTCTGAGAAACTGCTTTGTGATATTTGAATTCATCTCACAGAATTACTTTTACTTTTCTTGGAGCAGTGTATTACCACTGTCTTTGGGGAATCTGAAAAGGGATACTTTGGTATGCATTGAGGCCTACACTGAAAAAGGAAATATCCTAAATTAAAAACATGAAAGAAACTTTCTGAGGAACTTCTTTGTGATGTTTGAATTCATCTCACAGAGTTACAACTTAGTCTTCCTGAAACAGTTTGCTAATACTGTGTTAGCAAACCTGTGTTAACAAACTGATCAATGAAGAGAAAAGTGTAACTCTGTGAGTTGCATTCACACATCACAATGCAGTTTTTCAGAAAACTTCTTCGCAGTTTTTATCTGTGAATATTTCCTTTTTCACTGTAAGCTTCATTGTGCTCAAAAATATCCCATTGCAGATTCCAAGAAAACAGTGTTAGCAAAGTGCTCAATAAAAAGAACAGTGTAACTCTGTGAGATGAATTCACACATCAGAAAGCAGTTTCTCAGAATGCATCTTTTTGGTTTTTAACTGAGGATATTTCCTTTGTCACCATAGGCTTCAATGCACTCCCAAATATCCTATTGCATATTCCAAGAAAACAGTGTTAGCAAACCGCTCAATGAAAAGAATGGTGTCACTCTGTGAGATGAATTCACACATCACAAAGCAGTTTCTCAGAAATCATCTTTCTAGTTTTTATCTGATTATATTTCCTTTTTCACCATAGGCTTCAATGTGATCCAAAATATCCCTTCTCAAGTTCAACAAAAAGAGTGCTACCAAACTGCTCCTTGAAAAGGATCATGTAACTCTGTGAGTTGAAGTAACACATCACAAAATGGTTTCTCAGAAAGCTTCTTTCTAGTTTTTATATGTGGATACTTCCTTTTCCACCATAAGCTTCAATGAGCTCCAAAATATCCCTTCTCAGGCACCAGAAAAACAGTGATGCCAAAGTACTCCCTCAACAGAAATGTTTAACTCTATGAGACGAATGCACACATCTTGTTTTTATCTGAGGATATTTCCTTTGTCACCATAGGCTTCAACACAATCCAAAATATCCCTTCTCAGATTCAACAAAAACAGTGCTACAAAACTGCTCCTTGAAAAGGATCGTGTAACTCTGTGAGATTAATCAACACATCATAAAGTGGTTTATCAGAAAGCTTCTTTCTAGTTTTTATATGTAGATATTTTCTTTTCCACCACTAACTTCAATACTGTCCAAAATATCTCTTCTCACACACCACAAAAACAGTGATGCCAAAGTGTTCCCTCAACACAAACGTTTGACTCTGTGGGATGAATGCACACATCGAGAAGGAGCTTCTCAGAAATCTTCTCTCCAGGTTTTACCTGAAGAATATTCCTTTTTCCCATTAGGCCTCTATGCGCTCCCAAATATCCCACTGCTGATTCCACAAAAACAGTGCTACCAAACTGCGCAATGAAAAGAAAGGTTTAATTCTCTGAGAAAAATTCATCCATCATAAAGTATTTTCTCAGGAAGCTTCTTTCCAGATTTTTTCTGAGGATATTTCCTTTTTCAACACAGGCTTCAATGTGCTCCAAAGTATCCCTTCTCTGACACCACAAAAATAGTGATGCCAGAGTGCTCCCTCAACAGAAACGTTTAGCTCTATGAAACCAATGAACATATCACAAAGGAATTTCTCCAAAAGTTTCTCTCCAGTTATTACCTGAAGTGTTTTCTATTTTCACCTTATACTCCATGCACTCCTAAATATCCCCCTGCTGATTCCACAAAAACAGTGCTAACAAACTCCTCTATAAAAATGAATGATGTAACTCTGTGAACTAAATTGACCCATCACATAGTAGTTTCTCAGGAAGCTTCTTTCTAGTTTATATATGAGGATATTTCCTTTTCCACCAAAGGCTTAAATGTGTTGCCAAATATCCCTTCTCAGACACCACAAAAACAGTGATGCCAAACTGCTCCCTCAACAGAAACGTTTAGCTCTATGAGATGAATACACACATCACAAAGGAATTTCTACAAAAGCTTCTAACTGAAGATATTTCCTGTTTCACCACTAGACTCTACGCACTCCCGAATATCCCTTTGCATATTCCACAAAAACAGTGTTACCAAACTGCTCAATGAAAAGAAAGGTGTAACTTTGTGAGTTGACTTCACACACTGCAAAACTGTTTCTCAGAAAACTTCTTTCTAGTTTAATTCTGGGAATATTTCCTATTTCACCGTTGGCTTCAATGTGCTCCCAAATATCTCTTCTCAGATACCACAAAAATTGTGATGCCGAACTTCTCAATCAACAAAAAGGTTAAACTCTATGAGATGAAAATCATTTCTTGATAAGCTTCTCTCCAGTTTTTATCTGAAGTTATCTCCTTTTTCATCATAAGTCTCTAGGATCTCCCCAATATCCCTTTGCAGATTCCATAAAAACAGTGCTACCAAACTGCTCCATGACAATAATCGTGTAAACTGTGAGATGAATTCATAAATCACAAAGTAGTTTCTCAGAAATCTTCTTTCTAGTTGCTGTCTGAGGATATTTTCTTTGTCACCCAAAGCTTTGATGCCCTGCAAAATATCCCATTGCTGATTCCAAGATAACTATTAACAGTCTGCTCAATGAAAAGAACAGTGTAACCCTGTGAGATGAATTCCGCCATCACAAAGTAGTTTCTCAGAAGGCTTATTTTTGGTTTTTATATAAGGGTATTTCCATTTTCACCATTGGCTTCAATGTGCTCCCAAATATCCTATTGCAGATTCCAAGAAAACATTGTTAGCAAACTGCTGAATGAAAAGAACAGTAAAACTCTGTGAGAAGAATTCACACATCACAAAGAACTTTCTCAGCTTCTTGTTAGATTTTATCTCAGGATATTTCCTTTGTTTCCATAGGCTTCAATGTGATCCAAAATATCCTTTCTCACATCCCCAAAAACAGTGCTACCAAACTGCTCCATGAAAAGAATCATGTATCTCGGAGAGACGAATTAACACATCACAAAGTGATTTCTCAGAAAGCTTCTTTCTAGTTTTATATGAGGATATTTACTTTTCCACCAAAGGCTTCAATGTGCTCCCAAATATCCCTTCCAAGACATCACAAAAACAGTGTTGAGAAAGTGCTACCTCAAAAGAAACTTTTAGCTCTATGAGATGAATGCACATATCAGAAAGGGGTTTCTCTGATAGCTTCTTTTCAGTTGTTACCTGAAGAATTTTATTTTATCATCTTAGGACTCTATGTGCTCCCAAATATCCCACTGGAGATTCCACAAATACAGTGATAACAAACTGCTCCAAGAAAAGAATGATGCAACTTTGTGACATGAATTGACTCATCACAAGACAATTTCCCAGGAAACTTCTGTCTAGTTTTTGTCTGAGGATATTTACTTTGTCACCATAAGCTTCAATGCACCCCCAAATATCCCAATGCAGATTCCAAGAAAACAGTGTTAGTAAACTGCTCAATGAAAAGAACAGTGTAACTCTGTGAGATCAATTCACACATCGCAAAGCAATCTCTCAGAAAGCTTCTTATTGGTTTATTACCTGAGGATATTTCCTTTGTCACCATATGATTTGATGCGCTTCCAAGTATCCTTTTGCAGTTTCCATGAAAACACGGTTATCAAACTGCTCAATGTGAAGGACAGTGTAATCTGTTAGATGAATTCACACATCACAAATAACTTTCTCAGAAAGCTTCTTTGTAGTTTTTATCTGATAGTATTTACTTTGTCATCACAGATTTCAATGCAATCCGAAATATCCGTCCTCAGGTTCCCCCAAAACAGTGCAACCAAATGGCTAAATGAAAATAATCATGTGCAATGAGTTAACATATCACAAAGTGGTTTCTCAGAAAGCATCTTTCTACTTTTATATAAGGATATTTCCTTTGTCACCATAAGCTTCTGTGTGCTCCAAAATATCCCATTACCGATTTGAAGAAAACAGTGTTAGCAAACTGCTCAATGAAAAGTACAGTGTAACACTGTGAGATGAATTCACACATGACAAAGTAGTTTCTCAGATAGCTTCTTTCTAGTTTTTATCTGAGGATATTTCCTTTTTCACCTTATTTTTCAAGGTGCTCTTGAATATCCCATAGTGGATTTCAAAAAAATGTGTTAGAAAACTTCTCAATGAAAATAATGGTGTAACTCTGTGAGATGAATTCACACATCACAAAGAACTTTTTCAGAGAGTTTCTTTCTAGATTTTATCTACGGATATTTCCTTTGTCACCAAAGCTTCAATGCAATCCAAAATACCCCTTGTCAGATTCCCCAAAAACAGTGCTACCAAACTGATCCATGAAAGTAATTATGTAACTCTGTGAGATGAATTCACAAATCACAAAGGAGTTTCTCAGAAAGCTTCTTTCTCGTTTTATTCTGAGAACAATTCCTTTTTAACCTTATGCCTGAAGCCACTTGTGAGTATCCCTTTGCAGATTCTACAAAAGTAGTGTTAAGAAACTGCTCCATGGAAAGAAAACTGTAATTCTATGAGTAAAATTCACCCATCACAAAGCAGTTTCCCAGAAAGTGTCTTTCTAATTTTTATCTGGGGATATTTCCTTTTACACTATAGGCTTCAATGTGCTCCCAAATAACTCCTCTCAGATACCACAAAAACAGAGATGCCAAACTGCTCAATCAACAGAAAGGTTGAATTGAAATGAATGAATTGTTTACCTGAGGATATTTCCTTTTTCACCATAGGCCTCAAGGTGCTCCCAAATATCCCTATGCAGATTACAGGAAAGCAGTGTTAGCAAACTGCGCCATGAAAAGATCAATGTAACTCTGTGAGATGAACTCACACAACACAAAGAACTTTCTCAGAAAGCTTCTTTCTAGCTTTAATCTGAGGATATTTCCTTTGTCACCATAGGCTTCAATGCAATCCAAAATATCCCTTCTCAGATGCCCCAACAACAGAGCTGTCAAACTGATCCATGAAAAGAGTTGTGTAACTCTGTGCAATGAATTCACAAATCAGAAAACAGTTTTTCAGAATGTTTCTTTCTTGTTTTTGTCTGAGGATATTCACTTTTTCACAATAAGGTTCAAAGCACTCCGAAATATCCCATCATGGATTCCAAGAAACAATGTTATCAAATAGCTAAATGAAAAGAACAGGGTAACTGTGTGAGTCGAATTCACACATCACAAAGTAGTTTCTCAGAAAGCTTCTTTTTGGTATTTCTATGGGCATATTTCCTTTGTCACCATAGGCTTCAATGCATTCGGAAATATCCTTTTGTAGACTCCATGAAAACAGTATAATCAAACGGCTGAAAGAAAAGAATGGTGTAACTCTCTGAGATGAATTCACCTATCATGAAGCAGTTTCTCAGAAAGCTTCTTTCTAGATTTATTCTGATGATATTTTTATTTTCACCATTGGCCTCAATGCACTCCCAAATATCCTTTGTAGATTCCACAAAAACAGTGTTAGCAAACTGATCCATAAACAGAAAGGTATAACTCTGTGAGATGAATTCACAAATCACAAAACAATTTCTCAGAAAGCTTCTTTCTAGTTTTTGCCTGAGGATATTTCCTTTGTCACCATAAGCTTCAATGCACTCCAAAATATCCCACTGCAGATTAAAAGAAAACAGTGTTAGCAAACTGCTCAATGAAAAGAACAGTGTAACTCTGTAAGCTGAATTGAAACAACACAAAGTAGTTTCTCAGAAACGCTATTTTTGGTTTTTATCTGAGGATATTTCCTTTGTCTCCATAGACTTCAATGTGCTCCGAAATATCCTATTGCAGATTCCACAAAAAAAGTGTTATAAAACTGCCGAATGAAAAGGATGGTGTAGCTGTGTGAGATGAATTCACAAATCACAATTCAGTTTCTCAGAAAGCTTCTCTCTAGTTTTTATTCACACATCACAAATAGCTTTCTCAGAAAGCTTCTTTCTAGTTTTTTTCTGAGGATATTTCTTTTGTCATCATAACCTTCATTGCCATCAAAAATATCCCTTCTCAAATGTCCCCAAAACAGTGCTACCAAACAGATCCATGAAAAGAATCGTGTAGCACTGTGAGATGAATTAACATATCACAAAGCAGTTTCTCAGAAAGCTTCCTTGTACTTTTTATATGAGGATATTTCCTTTTTCACCATAAGCTTCAATGCGCTCCGAAATATTCCATTGCAGAATACAAGAAAACAATGTTAGCAAACTGCTCCATTAAAAGAAAGTTGTAACTCTGTGCGATTAATGCACACAACACAAAGCAGTTTCTCAGAATTCTTCTTTCTACTTTTTATCTGAGGATATTTAATTTTTCACCATTGGCCTCAAAACACTCGCAAATATCCCTTTTGCAGATTCCACGAAAACAGTGTTTGCAAACTCCTCTGTGAAAAAGAAGTTGTAACTCTGTTTGTTGAATTCACACATCACAAAGAACTTTCTCAAAAACCTTCTTTCTAGTTTTTATCTGATAATATTTCCATTGCCACCATAGGTTTAAATGCCATCAAAGTATCACTTCTCAGATTCACCAAAAATATGCTACCAACCTATTCAATGAAAAGAATCGTGTAACTGTGTGAGATGAATTAAAACGTAACAAATCAATTTGTCAGAAAGTTTCTTTCTAGTTTTTAGATGAAGATATTTCTGTTTTCACCATAAGCTTCAATGTGCTCCAAAATATCCGATTGCAGATTCCAAGAAAACAGTGTAAGCAAAGTGCTCAATGGAAGGAACAGTGTAACTTTGGGACATGAATTCACACATCACAAAGTACTTTCTCATAAAGCTTCTTTCTAGTTTTTATCTGAGAATATTCCTTTTTTCACTATAGGCATTAAAGCACTCCGGAATATCCCATTGCAGATTCCATGAAAACACAGTTAGCAAGCTGCTCCAGGAAAAGAAAGGTATAACTATATGGGATGAATTCACACATCACAAAGAACTTTCTCAGAAAGTTTCTTTCTAGGTTTTAACTAAGGATATTTCCTTTGTCACCATATACTTCAATGCGATCCAATATGTCCCTTCTCAGATTCCCCCAAAACAGTGCCACAAAACTGCTTCATGAAAAGAATCGTGTAACTCTGTGAGATGAATTCACAAATCACAAAGCAGTTTTTCAGAAAGTTTCTTTCTCGTTTTTGTTGTAGAATGTTTCCTTTTTTACCATTAGCCAGAAAGTGCTCGGGAATATCCCTTTGCAGATACCACGAATTTAGTGTTAGCAAATTGCTCCATGAAAAGGAAGGTATAAATTGGTGAGATGAATTCACACATCACAAAGCATTTTCATAGATAGATTCTTTTTGGGTTTTGTCAGAAGATATTTCCTTTGGAGCCATAGGCTTCAATGCACTCCAAAATATCCTATTGCAGATTCCATGAAAACAGTGTTATCAAACTGCTGAATGAAAACAACAGTGTAACTCTCTGGGATGAATTCACATATCATAAAGTAGTTTCTCAGAAAGGTTACTTCTAGTTTTATCTGAGGATACTTCAAGAAAGGCTTCAAAGCACCCCAAAATATCACTTCTCAGATTCCTCAAAAACAGTGCTACCAAACTGTTCCTTGAAAAGAATGGTGTAACTCTGTGAGATGAGTTCACATATCACAAAGATGTTTCACAGAAAAACTCTTTTTAGTTTTTATCTGAGGATATTTCCTTTTTCACCATATTCCTCAAAGCACTCCTGAATATTCCATTGCAGATTAAACAAAAAAGTGTTCACAAACTTCTCAATGAACAGAATGGTATAACTCTGGGAGTTGAATTCACACATCACAAAGTAGTTTCACAGAAAGCTTCTTTATAGTTTTTATCTGATGATATTTCCTTTTTCACTATAGGCCTCAATGTGCTCTGAAATATTCCATTGCAGATTTCAAGAATACAGTGTTAGCAAACTGCTCAATAAAATAAATAGTGTAACTCTGTGAGATGAATTTTCACATCACAAACAGTTTCTCAGAAAGCTTCTTTCTAGTTTTCATCTCAGGATATTTCCTTTTTCACCATAGGCTTCAATGTGATCTAAATATTCATTCTCAGATTCCCCAAAAACCATGTTACCAAACTGTTTTATGACAAGAAAAGTGTAACTCTGTAAGATGAATTCACACATCACAAAAACGTTCTCAGAAAGTATCTTTATAGTTTTTACCTGTGAATATTTCCTTTGTCATCAAAGGTTTCTATGCGATCCAAAATCCCTTCTCAGATTCGCAAAACAGTGCTACCAAACTGTTCCATGAATAGAATCATGTAGCTCTGTGAGATTAATTCACAATTTGCAAAGGTTTTTCTCAGAATGCTTCTTTCTAGTTTTTGTCTGAGGATATTTCCTTTGTCACCTTAGGCTTCAATGTGCTCTGAAATATCCCATTGCAGATTCCAAGAAAACAGTATTAGCAAACTACTCAATGAAAAGAACAGTGTGACTCTGTGAGATGAATTCACACATCACAAAGCAGTTTCTCAGAAAGTTTCTTTTTGTTTTTTTATCTGAGGATATTTCCTTTGTCACCATAGGCTTTAATGCATTCCCAAATATCCTACTGCAGATTCCACAAAAAGAGTGTTAGCTAACTGCTGGATGAAAAGAACAATGTAACTCTGTGAGATGAATTAAAACGTCACAAAGCAGGTTCTCAGAAAGCTTCTTTCGAGTTTTTATGACAGGATATTTTCTTACTCACTATAGGTCTCAATGCGGTCCCAAATATCCATGTGCAGATTCCACGAAAACAGTTTTTCCAAACTGCTTCATGAAAAGAAAGATGCAACTCTGTGAGAGGAATTCACACATCATGAATAACTTTCTCAGAAAGATTCTTTCTAGATTTTTTCTGAGGATATTTCCTTTGTCACCATAGGTTTAAATGCCATTCAAAACATCCCTTCTCAGATTCCCTAAAAACAGTGCTACCAAACTGCTATATGAAAAGAATTGTGTAACTCTGTGAGATGAATTAACACATCACAAAGCAGTTTCTCAGTAAGCTCCTTTGCAGATTTTATCTGAGGATATTTCCTTTGTTTCCATAAGCGTCAATGCGCTCTGATATATCAGATTGTAGATTCCAAGAAAACAGAGTAGCAAACTGTCCACGGCAAAGAACAGTGTATCTCTGTGAGATGAATTCACACATCACATACAGTTTCTCAGAATGCATCTTTCTAGTTTTTATGTGAGGATATTTCCTTTTTCACCTTAGACCTCAATGCACTCTCAAATATCCCTTTACAGATTCCACGAAAACAGTGTCAGCAAACTACTCCATGAAAAAAATCGTGTATCTCTGTGAGATGAATTCACACGTCACAAAGAACTTTCTCAGAAAGCTTCTTTCTGGTTTTTATCTGAGGATATTTCCTTTGTCACCATAGGCTTCATTGTGATCCAAAATATCCCTTCTCAGATTCCCCAAAAACAGTGCTACCAAACTGCTCAGGAAAAGAGTAGTGTAACTCTGTGAGGTGAATTCACACATCACAAAAATGCTTCTCAGAAAGCTTCTTTACAGTTTTTATGTGAGGATATTTTCTTTTTCACCATTTGCCTCAATGCACTCACTAATATCCCTTTGTAGATTCTAGGAAAATAGTGTTGTAAACTGGTTCATGAAAAGAAAGGTGCAAACCTGTGAGATGATTTCACACATCACAAAGCAGTTTCTCAGATATGTTCTTTTTATTTTTGTCTGAGGATATTTCCATTGTCACCATAGGCTTCAGTGCGCTCCCAAATATCCTATTGCAGATTCCACGAAAAGAGTTTTATCAAACTTCTCTATGAAAACAACAGTGTAACTCTGTTAGACGAATTCACACATCACAAAGCAGTTTCTCAACAAGCTTCTTTTTTAGCTTTTATCTGAGGATACTTCCTTTGTCAATATAGGTTTCAATGCAACCCATAATATCCCTTCTCAGATTCCCCAAAAACAGTGCTAGCAAACTGTTCCTTGAAAAGAAAGCAGTAACTCTGTGAGATGAATTCACATATCACAAAGATGTTTCTCAGAAAGCTTCTCTCTAGTTTTTATCAGAAAATATTTCCTTTTTCACTGTAATCCTCAAGGCATTCACAAATATGCCATTGCAAATTAAATGAAAACAGTGTTAGCAAACTTCTCAATGAAAAGAACGGTGTAGTTCTCAGAGATGAATTCACACATCACAAAGCACCTTCACAGTAAGTTTCTTTTTGGTTTTTATCTGAGGATATTTCCTTTGTGAACGTAGGCTAAAATGTATTCCCAAATATCCTATTGCAGTTTCCATGAAATCAGTGTTATCAAAACGCTCAGTGACAACAATGGTGCAACACTTTAAGATGAATTCACACACCACAAAACTGTTTCTCAGAAAAATACATTCCAGTTTTTATCTGAGGATATTTCCTTCTTCATATAAGCCTCAAAGCACTCTGTATTATTCCACTGCAGACTCCATGAAATTAGTGCTAGCAAACTGCTCCAGGAAAGGAAAGTTGTAACTCTATAAGATGAATTCGCACATCACAAAGAACTTACTCAGAAAGCGTCTTTCTAATTTTTACCTGAGGACATTTCCTTTGTCACCATTGACTTCAATGCAATCCAAAACATCCCTTCTCAGATTCCCCAAAAACAATGCTACCTAACTGGTCCATGAATAGGATCATTAAACTCTGTGAGATGAATTAATAAATAACAAAGCAGTCTCTCAGAAAACTTATTTCCAGTTTTTGTCTAAGGATATTTCACTTGTCACCATAGGCTTCAATGCGCTCCAAAATATCCTATTGCAGGTTCCACGAAACCATTGTTAGCAAACTGCTGAATGAAAAGAACAATGTAACACTGTGAGACGAATACACTTGTCATAAGGCAGTTTCTCAGAAATCTTCTCTCCAGTTTTTACCTGAAAATATTTCCTTTTTTGCCATGGAACCCTATGCGATCCTGAATATTCCTTTGCAGATTACACAAAAACAGTGTTTCCAAACTGCTTCATGAAAAGAAAGGTGTAGCTCTGTGAGATGAATTCACACATCACAAAGCCATTTCTCAGAAGGCTATTTTCTAGTTTGTATCTGAGGATATTTCCTTTTTCACTGTAGGCCTCAATCCACTCCCAATTATCCCTTTGCAGATTCCAGGAAAAGTGAGGTAGGAAACTGCTCCATGAAAAAAAAGGTGTAACTGTGTAAGATGAATTCACACATCACAAAGAAGTTTCCCAGAAAGCTTCTTTCTAATTTTTATCTGATGATATATTCTTTGTCACCTTAGGCTTCATTGGTATCCAAAATATCCCTTTTCAGGTTCCCCAAAAATAGTGCTATCAAACTGCTCCTTGGAAAGAATCGTGTAACTCCGTTAGATGAATTACCAAATCATGAAACAGTTTCTCAGAGAGCTAGTTTTGTCTGAGGATATTTCGTTGTCACCATAAGCTTCAAAGTGCTCCAATATATCCAGTTGCAGATTCCAAGAAAACAGTGTTAGCAAACTCTCAATGAAAAACAAAGTGTAACTCTGTGAGACAAATTCACACATCACAAGGCTGTTTCTCAGAAAGCTTCTTCCTAGTTTTTATCTGAGGATATTTCCTTTTTCACCATAGGCCTCAGCGCACTCCCATATATTCCTTTGCAGATTCCATGAAAACAGTGTTAGCAAACTGCTCTATGAGGAGAATGGTGTAACACTGCGAGATGAATTCACACGTCTCAAAGCAGTTTCTCAGAAAGCTTGTTTCTAGTTTTTATCTGCAGTTACTTCCTTTTACACTGTTGGGCACAATGTGCTCCAAAATATCCCTTTGCAAATTTCACGATAGTAGTGTTAGCAAGCTGCTCCATGATAAGAAAGCTGTATTTCAGTGAGATGAACTCACACATCACAAAGAACTCTCTCAGTAAGCTTCTTTCGAGTTTTTATCTGAGGCTATTTCCTCAGGTTTCAATGGGATCCAAAATATCCCTTCTCAGATACCACAAAAACAGTGCTACCAAACTGATCCATGGAGAGAATCGTGTAATTCTGTAAGAAGAATTCACAAATCACAAAGCAGTTTTCCCAAAAGCTCTTTTCTACTTTTTCTATGAGGATATTTTGTTTGTCACAGTAAGTGTCATTGTGCCTTGAAATACCCCTTGGATGGCCGGGCGCGGTGGCTCAAGCCTGTAATCCTAGCACTTTGGGAGGCCGAGGCAGGTGGATCACGAGGTCAGGAGTTCGAGACCATCCTGGCTAACACGGTGAAACCCCGTCTCTACTAAAAAATACAAAAAAAAACTAGCCGGGCGAGGTGGCGGGCGCCTGTAGTCCCCGCTACTCGGGAGGCTGAGGCAGGAGAATGGTGTAAAAACCCGGGAGGCAGAGCTTGCAGTGAGCTGAGATCCGGCCACTGCACTCCAGCCTGGGCGACACAGCGAGACTCCGTCTCAAAAAAAAAAAGAAATACCCCTTGGCAGATTATAAGAAGACAATTTTAGCAAACTTCTCAATGAAAAAAACAGTGTAACTCTGTGAGATGAATTCACACATCACAAAGCAGTTTCTCAGAAAGCTTCTTTCGAATTTTTATCTGAGGATATTTCCTTTTTCACCATAGTCCTCAATGTGCTCCCAAATATCCCTTTGCAGATTCCTCGAAAACAGTGTTCACAAACTACTCCATGAAAAGAAAGATGTAACTCTGTGTGATGAAATCACACATCACAAAGAACTTTCTCAACAAGCTTCTTTCTAGTTTTTATCTGAGTATATTTCCTTTTTCACTATAAGCCTCCATGCGCTGCCCAATATCCCTTTGTAGATTCCACGAACACAGTGCTAACAAACTCATCCATGAAAAGGATCTTGTAACTCTGTGAGATGAATTAACACATTAGAAAGTGTTTCCTCAAGAGATTCTTTCTACTTTTTATATGAGGTATTTCCTTTGTCACCTTAACTTCAATACTCTCCAAAATAGTCCTTTGCAGATGCCACAAAAACAGTGTTAACAAACTGCTCAATGAAAGGAATGGTGTATCTCTGTGAGATGAATTCACACATCACAAAGCAGTTCCTCAGAAAGCATCTTTCTAGTTTTTAACTGAGGATATTTCCTTTTACACCATAGGCCTCAATGTGTGAAAAATATCAATGTGCAGATTCCACAAAAACAGTGTTAGAAATCTGTTCTATGAAAAGAAAAATGTATCTCCTTGTAATAAATTCATACGTCACAAAGAAGTTTCTCAGAAAGCTTCTTTCAAGTTTTTATCTGACGATATTTCCTTTGTCACCATAGCCTTCATTGCTCTCCCAAATAACCTGTTGTAAATTCCTCAAAAACAGTGTTATCAAACTGCTCAATGAAAAGAATGGTGCAACACAGTGAGATGAGTTCACACATCACAAAAGACTTTCTCAGAAAGCTTCTTTCTACTTTTGTCTGAGAATATTTTCTTTTTACCATAGGCTTCAATGTGATCCCAAATATTCCTACTCAGATTCCCCAAAAACAGTGCTACCAAACTGATCCATGAGAAGAATCGTGTACCTCTGTGAGATGAATTAACACATCACAAAACAGTTTCTCAGAAATCTTCTTTCTAGTTTTTATATGAGGATATTTCCTTTGAAACCATAAGCCTCAATGCTTCAAAGTATCTAATTGCAGATTCCACGAAAACAGTATTAATAAACTGCTCCATGAAAAGTAAGGTGTAATTCTATGGGAAGAATTCACACATCACTAAGCTGTTTCTCAGAAAGCTTCCTTCTGGTTTTCATCTGAGAACATTTACTTTTACACCACAGACTTCAATGCCATCCACAATATCCATTCTCAGATTCCCCCAAAACAGTGCTACCAAACTGCTCCATGAGAAGAAAGGTGTAATTCTCTGAGATGAATTCAAAAATCACATAGCAGGTTCTCGGGAAGCTTCTTTCTAGTTTTTGTCTGAGGATATTTTCTTTGTCACCATAGGCTTCAATGCGATCGGAAAGATTCCTTTGCAGACATCAAAAAAAAAAAAAAAAAAACAGTACTAGCAAACTGCTCAATGAAAACAACAGTGTAACTCTGTGAGATAAATTCACACATCACAAAGGAGTCTCTCAGAAAGCATCTTTTTGGTTTTTGTCTGAGGATATTTCCCTTGTTAACATAGGCTTCAATTAGCTCCCAAATATCCTCTTGCAGTTTCCAGAAAGACAGTGTTATCAAACTGCTCAATGAAAAAAACGGTCTAGAGACATGAGATGAATTCAGAAATCACATAGAACTTTATCAGAAAGCTTTATTAGAAACAAAACAAAGCAGTTTCTCAGAAAGCTTCTTTCCAGTTTTTGTCGGAGGATATTTCCTTTTTCACCTTTGGCCTCAATGCCCTTCCAAGTATCCCTTTGCAGATCCCAGGTAAACAGTTAGCAAGCTGCTCTATGAAAAGAAAGGTGTAACACTTTGAGTTGAGTTAGCAAACCAGAAAGAAATTTCTCAGAAACCTGCTTTCTAGTTTTTATCTCAGGATATTTCCTTTGTCACCGTAGGCTTCAATGCAATCCAAAATATTCCTTCTCAAATTCCCAAAAAACACCACTACCAAACTGATAAATGAAAAGGATCATGTAACCCTGTTAGATGAATTAATACGTCACCAATTGCTTTCTCAGAAAATTTATTTCTAGTGTTTGTATGAGGATATTTCCTTTGTCACCAAAAGCTTCAATGCACTATGAAATATTCCATTGAAGATTCCAAGAAAAGAGTGTTAGCAAACTGCACATTAAAAGGAACAGTGTAACTCTGTGAGATGGGTTAACTCATCATGAAGCAGTTTCTCAGAAATCTTTTTTTGGTTTTTGTCTGAGGATATTTCCTTTGTCATCATAGGTTTCAATGTGCTCCCAAGTATCCTATTGCAGATTCCACAAAAACAGTGTGAGCAAACTTCTCAATGAAAAGAACAGTGTAAATCTGTGAGATGAATTCACACATCATAAAAGAGTATCTCATAAGAAATCTTTCTACTTTTAATCTGAGGATATTTTCTTTTTCACTATAGTCTTCAATGCACTCCCAAATATCCCTTTGCAGATTCCACGAAAACAGTGTTAGCAATAGGCTTCATGAGAATAAAGGTGTAACTATGTGAGACAAATTCACCCATCACAAAGAACTTTCTCTGAAAGCTTCTTTCTAGTTATTATCTGAGGGTTTTTCCTTTGTCAACTTATGGTTCATTGCGGTCCAGAATATCCCTTCTCAGATACACCAAAAATAGTGCTACCAAACTGCTCCATGAAAAGAATCGTGTAACTCTGTGAGATGAATTCACACATAATGAAGAAGTTTCTCAGAAAGCTTCTATCCAGTTTTTCTCTTAGGATATTTCCTTTTTTACCCTAGGCTTCAATACGATCCAAAATATACCTTCTCAGATTCCCCAAAAACAGTGCTGCCAAATTGCTCCATGAATGGGATGGTGTAATTGTTTGAGATGAATTCTCACATCACAAAGCTGTTTTTCAGAAAGCTTCTTTCTAGTCTTTATCTGAGGATATTACTTTTTCACCATTTGCCTTAAGGCACTAGCGAGTAACCCATCACATTCCACGAAAAAAGTGTTAGCAAACATCTTAATGAAAATAAAGGTGCTATTCTCTGAGATAAATTGACACATCACAAAGAGGTTTCTCTGAAAGTTTTTTATTAGATTTTCTCTAAGGATATTTCCTTTGCTACCATAGACTTCAATGTAATCCAAAATATTCCTTCTTAGATTCCCTAAAAACAGTGCTACCAAACTGCTCCATGAAAAGAATCATGTAACTCTGTGAGAAGAATTCACAAATCACAAAGAAGTTTCTCAGAATGGTTCTTTCTAGTTTCTGTCTGAGGATATTTCCTTTTTCACCATTTGCATCAAGTAGCTAGTGAATATCCCTTTGCAGATTCCATGAAAACAGTGTTAGCAAATGACTCCATGAAATGAAAGGTGTAAATCTGTGAGACGAATTCACACAACACAAAGCAGTTTCTCAGAAAAGTTTTTTTTTGGTGTTTGTGTGAGAATATTTCTTTCTCACCATAAGCTTCAATGTGCTCCAAAATATCCCATTGCAGATTCCAAGAAAACAGTGTGAGCATTCTGCTCAATAAAATGAACAGTGAAACTCTGTAAGATGAATCCACACATCACAAAGTAGTTTCTCAGAAAGCTTCTTTCTAGTTTTATCTGAAGATATTTAGTTTGTCACCATAGGCTTCAATGCGATCCAAAATATCCCTTCTCAGATTCCCCAAAAGCAGTGTTACCAAACTTCTCCATGAAGAGAACTGGGAAACTGTGTGAGACGGACTCACAAATCACAAAGCAGTTTCTCAGAAAGCTTTCAAGTTTTTATCTGAGGATATTTCCTTTGTTACCATAAGCTTCAAAGCACTCCAAAGTATCCCATTGAAGATTCCAAGAAAAGTGTTAGCAAACGTCTCAATGAAAAGAACAGTGTAACTCTGTAGATTGAATTCACACATCACAAAGTAGTTTCTCAGAAAGCTTCCTTTTGGTTTTTATCTGAGGATATTTCCTTTGTCACCATAGGTTTCAATGCACTACAATATATCCTATTGCAGATATGGTGAAAACATTGCTAGCAAATTGCTCAATGAAAAGAATATTGGAACTCTGTGAGGTGAATTCATTCATCACAAGGCAGTCTCTCAGAAAGATTTCTTCTACTTTTTATTTGAGGATATTTACTTTTCCACTATAAACTTCAATGCACTGGCAAATATCTCTTAGATTCCCCAAAAACAATGCTGCCAAACCGCTCCATGAAAATAAAGGTGTAACTCTGTGAGATGAATTCACATACCACAAATCCGTTTCCCACAAAACTTTCTGGTTTTTATCTAAGGATATTTCCGTTTTCACTATGTTCCTCAAAGTGCTCTCAAATATCCCATTGCAGAAGAAAAGAAAAAATTGTTAGCAAACTTCTCAATGAAAAGAGCGGTGTAACTCTATGAGGTTAATTCACACATCACAAAGCCGTTTCACAGAAAGCTTCTTTTTGTTTTTATCTGATGATAGTTCCTTTGTCACCATAGGCTTCAATGCACTGCAGATTACATGAAAACAGTGTTATCAAACTGCTTAATGAAAATATTGGTGTAATTCTGTAAGATGAATTCACACTGCACAAAGCCATTTCTCAGAAAGCTTCCTTCTAGTTTTTATTTGAAGATATTTCCTATTTCACCATAGGCCCCAGTGGGCTCCCAAATATCCCCTTGCAGATTCCACGAAAACACTGTTATCAACTGCTCCATGAAAAGAAATGTGTACCTCTGTGAGATTAATTCACACATCTTAAATAATTTTCTCAGAGTTTCTTTCTAGTTTTTCTCTGAGGATATTTCCTATGTCACCATACACTTCAATGCGATCTAAAATATCCCCTCTCAGATTCCCCAAAAACAGTGTAACCAAACTCCTCCATGAAAAGAATCATGTAACTCTGTGAGATGAATTCACGAGTCACAAAGCAGTTTCTCAGAAATCTTCTTTACAGTTTTTGTCTGAGGTTATTTCCTTTGTCAGAATAGGCTTCAATGTGATCCAAAATATCCCATTGTGGTTTCAACAAAAACAGTGTTACCAAACTGCTACACAAAAAGAAAGTTGTATCTCTGTTAGATGAATTCACACATCACAAAGATCTTCCTCAGAAAGCTTCTTTCTAGTTTTTTTCTGAGGATATTTCCTTAGTCACCGTAGGCTTCAATGTGATCCAAAATATCCCTTCTAAGATTCCCAAAAACAGTGCTACCAAACCGACACTTGAAAAGAATCATGAAACTCCTTGAGATGAATTAACACATCACAAAGCAGTTTCTCAGAAAACTTCTTTTTGATTATTATGATTATATTTTCTTTGTCACAATAGACTTCAAAGTGCTCCTGAATATCCTATTGCAGAATCCTTGGGAACAGAGTTATCAAACTGCTCAATGAGAATAATGGTCTAACTCTGTGATATGAATTCACACATCACAATGCAGTTTCACAGAAAGTTTCTTTCCAGTTTTTACCTGAGGATATGTCTTTTTTCACCATAGGCTTCAATATGCTCCCAAATGTCTCCTCTCAGATACCACAAAAACAGTGATGCCAAATTGCTCAATCAACAAAAAGGTTAAACTCTATGAGATGAATACACACATCAAAAACCGTTTCTTGAAAAGCTTCTCTCCAGTTTTTATCTGAAGTTATTTCCTTTTTCACCATAGGCCTCTAGGAGCTCCCGAATATCCCTTTGCAGATTTCATAAGAACAGTGCTACCAAACTGCTCCATGTAAAGAATCGTGTAACTCTGTGAGATGAATTCACAAATCACAAAGCAGTCTTTCAGGACGCTTCTTTCTAGTTTTTATCTGAGGATATTTTCTTTGTCACCCTAAACTTGAATGTGTTCCAACATATCCCATTGCAGATTCCAAGATAACAGTGTAGCCAACTGCTCAATGAAAAGGACAATGTACCTCTGTGAGATGAATTCGCACATCGTAGAGCAGTTTCTCAGAAAACTTCTTTCTAGATTTCATCTAAGGATATTTCCTTTTCCACCATAGGTCTCAAAGCACTCCCAAATATCCCTTTGCATATTCCACAAAAACAGTGTTAGCAAATGACTCCATGAAAGAAAGGTGTAACTCTATGAGATGAATGTGAACATCACAAAGAAGTTTCTCAGAAAGATTCTTTTTGGTTTTTGTCTGGGGATATTACCTTTTTCACCATAGGTTTCAATGCGATCCAAAATATCCCTTCTCAGATCCCCAAAAACAGTGCTACCAAACTGCTCCAAGAAAAGAATGGTGTAACTCTGTGAGATGAATTCACACATCACACAGCTGTTTCTCAGAAAGCTTCTTTCTAGTTTTTATCTGAGGATATTTCCTTTTTCACCATGGGCCTCAATGCGCTCTAGAATATCCCATTGCAGATTCCAAGAAAACAGTGTTACCCATCTTTTCAATGAAAAGAATGGTGTAACTCTGTGAGATGAATTCCCACATCACAAAGAAGTTTCTCAGGAAGATTCTTTCTAGATTTTATCTGAGGATATTTCCTTTGTCACTGTTGGCTTCAATGCGATCCAAAGTATCCCTTCTTAGATTCCCCAAAAGCAGTGCTACCAAATTGCTCCATGAAGAAAATCATGTAACTCTGTGAGATATATTCACAAATCACAAAGAAGTGTGCCATACAGCTTCTCTCTAGTTTTTGTGTGTTAATATTTCCTTTTTCACCGTTTGCCTCAATGCACTTCTGAATATCCCTTTGTAGATTCCATGAATACAGTGTTAGCAAACTGCTCCATGAAAAGCATGGTGTGAATCTATGAGATGAATTCAAATATCAGAAAGAAGATTCTCAGAAAGATTCTTCTTGGTTTTTGCCTGAGGATATTTCCTTTGCCACCATAGGCTTCAATGTGCCCTCAGATATCCCTTCTCAGACACCACAAAAACAATAATGCAAAAGTGTTCCCTCAACAGAAAGTTTTACCTCTATGAGCTGAATGTGCACATCACAAAGGAGTTTCTCTGAAAGCTTCTTTCTCATTTTTATCTGAGGGTATTTCCTTTTTCACCGTATTCCTCAATGAGCTTCCGAATATCCCATTGCAGATTAAACGAAAAAAGTGTTAACATTCTTCTCAACAAAAAGAACAGTGTTACTCGGTGAGTCGAATTCACACATCACAAAGCAGTTTTGCAGAAAGTTTCTTTTTGGTTTTTATCTGAGGATATTTCCTTTGTCACCTTAGGCTTCAATACAGTCCACAATATCCTTTCTGAGATTCCCCAAAAACAGTGTTACTAAACTGCTCCATGAAAAGAAAGGTGCAACTCTGTGAGATGAATTCACACATCACAAAGTTGTTTCTGAGAAAGCTTCTTCCTAATTTTTATCTGAGGATATTTCCTTATTCACCATATTCCTCAATGTGCTCTAGAATATCACATCCCAGATTCCAGGAAAAAAGTGTTTGTGAACTTCTCAATGAACAAAACAGTGTAACTCTGTGAGATGAATTCACACATCACAAAGAAACATCTCAGAAAGCTTCTTTCTATATTTTTTCAGAGGATATTTTCTTTTTCATCGTTTGCTTCAATGCACCCATGAACAGTCCTTTGCAGATTCCATGAAAATAGTGTTAGCAAACTGCTCCATGAAAAAAAATGTGTAGGTCTGTGAGATGATTTCTCTCATCATAAGGCAGTTTCTTAGAAAGTTTCCTTTTGGTTTTAGTCTGAGGACATTTAATTTGTCACCATAGACTTCAATTCACTCCCAAGAATCTTATTGCAGAGTCCACGAAAATAGTGTTATCAAACCGGTCAATGAAAACAACAGTGTAACTACGTGAGATGCATCCACAACACCTTCTTTCTCAGAAAGCTTCTTTCTCGTTTTTATCTGAGGATATTTCTCAGGCCTCAATGCATTCCCAAATATCCCTTTGCAGATTCCACAAAAACAGTATTAGCAAACTCCTCCATGAAAAGAAAGGTGTAACTCTGTGAGATGAACTCACACACCACAAAAAACTTTCTCACAGTTTCTTTCTAGTTTTTATCTGAGGATGTTTCCTTTGTCACCCTAGGATTCAATGCAATAAAAAATATCCCTTCTCAGATTCCCAAAAAATAGTGCTACCAAACTGATCCATGAAAGCAATTGTGTAACACTGTGAGCTGAATTAACACATCAAAAAGCAATCTCTCAGTATGCGTCTTTCTAGTTTTTATATGAGGATATTTCCTTTGTCACCATAAGCTTCAATACACTCGGAAATATCCCATTGCAGAATCCAAGAAAAGAGTGTTAGCAAACTGGGAAACGAAAAGAACAGTGTACATCTGTGAGACAAATTAACACATCACAAAGCAGTTTCTCAGAAAGCTTCTTTCTAGTTTTTATCTGAGGATATTTCCTTATTCACCATAGGCCTCAGAGTGCTCAAATATATCCCTTTGCTGATTCCATGAAAACAGTGTTGGCAAACTGCTCCATGAAAAGAAAGGTATAACTCTGTGAGATGAATTCACACATCACAAAGGACTTTCTCAGAAAGCTTCTTTCTAGATTTATCTGAGGATATTTCCTTTGTCACTATATCCCTGAATGTGCACCTGAATATCTGATTGCAGATTAAATCAGAAAAGTGTTAGCAAGCTTCCCAATGAAAAGAACGGTGTAACTCTGTGATATGAATTCACACATCACAAAGCAGTTTCTCCAAAAACTTAGTTTTGGTTTTTATCGGAGGATATTTCCTTTGTCTCCATAATCTGCAATGTGGTCCGATATATCCCACTGCAGATTCCAAGAATCAGCAATATTAGCAAACTGTTGAGTGAAAAGTATAGTGTAACTCTGTGAGATGAATTCAAATATCACAAAGCAGTTTCTCAGAAAGCTTCTTTCTAGGTTTTATCTGAGGATAATTCCTTTTACAACATAGACCTCAATTCGCTCGAAAATATCTCTTTGCAGATTCTGCTCAATGAAAAAAGCAGTGTAACTCTGTGAGATGAATTCACAAAACACAAAGGAGTTTCTCATAAAGCTTCTTTTGGGTTTTCATCTGAGGATATTTCCTATGTCACCATAGGCTTTAATGCACTTCCAAATATCCTATTGCAGATTCCACAAGAAAATGTTATCAAACTGATCAATGAAAAGAACCGTGTAATTCTGTGAGAAGAATTCACACATCAGAAACTACTTTCTCAGAAAAATACTTTCTAGTTGTATTCTGATGATACTTACTTTGTCAACATTTGCTGCAATGTGATCGAAAATATGCCTTCTCAGATTCCCCAAAAAGAGTGTTAACAAATGATCCATGAAAAGAATCGTGTAACTCTGTGAGATGAATTACCACATCACAAAGCGGTTTCTCAGAATGCTTTTTTCTCGATTTTATCTGATGATATTTCCTTTTTCACTACAAGCCTTAATGCACTCACAAATATACCTTTGTAGATTCCACATAAACAGTGTAAGAAAAGTGCTCCACGAAGAGAAAGGTGTAAGTCTGTGAGATTAATTCACACATCACCAAGAAGTTTCTCAGAAAGAGTTTTTCTAGTTTTTGTCTGAGGGTATTTCCTTTGTCACCATAGGCTTCAATGTGATCCAAAATATCCCTTCTCTGATTCCCCAAAAACAGTGCTACCACACTGCTCCATAAAAAAAATTGTGTAACTCTGTGAGATTAATTCACAAATCAGAAAGCAGTTTCTCAGAAAGATTCTTTCTAGTCTTTGTCTGAGGATACTTCCTTTGTCACCATAAGTTTCAATGTGCTCCAAATTATCCATTTGCAGATTCCACAAAAACAGTGTTAGCATACTTTTCAATGAAAAGAACAGTGTACCTCTCTGAGATGAATTCATACATCAGAAAGCAGTTTCTCAGAATCCTTCTTTCAAGTTTTTATCTGAGGATATTTCCTTTTTCAACATAGGCCTTAATGCGCTCCCAAATATCCCTTTGCAGATTGCACGAAAACAGTGTTAGCAAACTGCTCCATGGAAAGAAAGGTGTAACTCTGTGAGATGAAATCACACATGACAAAGTAGTTTCTCAGAAAGCTTCTTTCTCCTTTTCATCTTAGGATATTTCCTTTGTCACCAAAGGCTTCAATGAGATCCAAAATATCACTTCTTAGATGCCCCAAAAACAGTGCTCCCAAAATGATCCATGAAAAGAATCATGTCACTCTGTGAAGTGAATTAACACATCACTAAGTGATTTCTCAGAAAGCTTCTTTCTGGTTTTTGTTTCAGGATATTTCCTTTGTCACCATTAGCTTCTATGCACTCTGACATATCCCATTGCAGATTCCAAGAAAACAGTGTTAGCAAACTGATGAATGAAAAGAACAGTGTAACTCAGTGAGATGAATTCACACATGACAAAGTAGTTCTCAGAAACCTTATTTCTCGTTTTTATCTGAGGATATTTCCTTTTTCACAAGAGGCCTCAATGCTCTCCCAAATATCCCTTTGCAGATTCCACGAAAACTGTGTTAGCAAAGTGCTCCATTAAAAGAATGGTGTAACTCTATGAGATGAATTCACACATCACAAAGGACTTTCTCAGAAAGCTTCTTTCTAGTTTTTGTCTGAGGATATTTCTTTTGTCACCATAGGCTTCAAAGCAATTCAAAATATCCTTTTCAGATTCCCCAAAAACAGTGCTACCAAACTGCTCCAGAACAAATATTACTTAACTCTGTGAGATGATTTCACAAATCGGAAAGCAGTTTCTCAGAAAGAATCTTTCTAGTCTTTGTCTGAGGATATTTCCTTTGTCACTATAAGCTTCAATGTGCTCTGAATTATCCCTTTGCAGATTCAATGAAAACAGTGTTAGCAAACTGCTCAATGAAAAGAGTGGTGCAACTCTGTGAGATGAATTCACACATCACAAAGCAGTTTCTCAGAAAGCTTCATTTTGGTTTTTATCTGAGTATATTTCCTTTTTCAATATAGGCTTTAATGTGCTCCCAAATATCCCTTTGTAGATTCCATGAAAACAGTGTTAGCAAACTACTCAATGAAATGAATGGTTAAACACTGTGAGATGAATTCACACATCATAAATCAGCTACTCAGAAAGCTCCTTTTTTTACTTTTATCTGTGGATACTTCCTTTTTCAAGATAGCCCTCAATGCTGTCACAAATACCCCTTTGGAGATTCCACAAAAAAAGTGTTATGAAATTGCTCCATGAAAAGAAAGTTGTAGCTCTGTGAGATGAACTCACACATCATGAAGAATTTTCTCAGAAGACTTCTTTCTAGTTTTTATGTGAGGAAATTTCCTTTTTCACTATATTCCTGAATGTGCGCTCGAATATCCCATTGCAGATTTAATGAGAATAGTGTTAGGGAACTTCTCAATAAAAAGAAAACCACTTTCTCTGAAAGCTTATTTTTGGTTTTTATCTGAGGATAATTTCTTTGTCACCATAATCTTCAATAAGTTCCAATATATCCCACTGCAGTTTCCAAGAATCAGCAGTGTTGAGTGAAAAGTGCAGTGTAACTCCGTGAGATGAATTCATACATCACAAAACAGTTTCTCAGAAAGCTTCTTTCTAGGTTGTATCTGAGGATAATTCCTTTTTCAACATAGGCCTCAATTCACTCCAAAATATCCCTTTGAAGATTCTACAAAAAGAGTGTTGGGGGGGCGGAGCAAGATGGCCGAATAGGAACAGCTCCAATCTCCAACTTGCAGCGCCAGTGACACAGAAGATAGGCGATTTCTGCATTTTCAACTGAGGTACTGGGTTCATCTCACTAGGGAGTGCAAGACAGTCGGTGCTGGGCAGCTGCTGCAGCCCGACCAGCGAGAGCTGAAGCAGGGTGAGGCATCACCTCACCTGGGAAGTGCAAGGGGGAAGGGAATCCCTTTTCCTAGCCAGGGGAACTGAGACACACAACACCTGGAAAATCGGGTAACTTCCACCCCAATACTGCACTCTACCAAAGATATCAGCAAACGGGCATACTAGGAGATTATATCCCACACCTGGCCGGAAGTGTCCCATGCCCACGGAGCCTCCCTCATTTCTAGCACAGCAGTCTGCGATCTCGCGGCAAGGCAGCAGCGAGGCTGGGGGAGGGGCGCTCACCATTGCTGAGGGTTAAGTAGATAAACAAAGTGGCTGGGAAGCTCGAACTCGGTGGAGCTCACAGCAGCTCAAGGAGTCCTGCCTGTCTCTGAAGACTCCATCTCTGGGGACAGGGCACAGCTAAACAACAACAACAACAACAACAACAACAACAACAACAAAAGCAGATGAAACCTCCGAAGACACAAACGACTCTGTCTGACAGCTTTGAAGAGAGCAGTGGATCTCCCAACACGGAGGTTGAGATCTGAGAATGGACAGACTGCCTGTTCAAGTGGGTCGCTGACCCCTGAGTAGCCTAACTGGGAGACATCCCCCACTAGGGGCAGATCAACACCCCACACCTCACACGGTGGAGTACACCCCTGAGAGGAAGATTCCAAAGCAAGAATCAGACAGGTACACTCACTGTTCAGCAATATTCTATCTTCTGCAGCCTCTGCTGCTGATACCCAGGCAAACAGGGTCTGGAGTGGACCTCAAGCAATCTGCAACAGACCTACAGCTGAGAGTCCTGACTGTTAGAAGGAAAATTAACAAACAAGAAGGACACCCACACCAAAACCCCATCAGTACGTCAACATCATTAAAGACCAGAGGCAGATAAAACCACAAAGATGGGGAAAAAGCAGAGCAGAAAAGCTGGAAATTCAAAAGATAAGAGCACATCGCCCCCTCCAAAGGAATGTAGCTCATCACCAGCAATGGATCAAAGCAGGACGGAGAATGACTTTGATGAGATGAGAGAAGAAGGCTCCAGTCCATCAAACTTGTCAGAGCTAAAGGGGTAATTACGTACCCAGTACAAAGAAACTAAAAATCTTGAAAAAAGAGTGGGAGAATTGATAACTGGAATAATTAATGCAGAGAAGGCCATAAACGAATGGACAGAGATGAAAACCATGACAGGAGAAATACATGACAAATGCACAAGCTTCAGTAACCAACTCGATTGACTGGAAGAAAGAGTATCAGGGATTGAGGATCAAATGAATGAAATGAAGCGAGAAGAGAAACCTAAAGAAAAAAGAAGAAAAAGAAATGAACAAAGCCTGCAAGAAGTATGGGATTATGTAAAAGGACCAAATCTACGTCTGATTGGGGTGACTGAAAGTGAGGGGGAAAATGGAATGAAGTTGGAAAACACTCTTCAGGATATCATCCAGGAGAACTTCCCCAACCTAGTAGGGCAGGCCAACATTCAAATTCAGGAAATACAGAGAACGCCACAAACATACTCCTCGAGAAGTGCAACTGCAAGACACCAAATTGCCAGATTCACCAAAGTTGAAATGAAGGAAAACATCTTAAGGGCAGCCAGAGAGAAAGGTCGGGTTACCCACAAAGGGAAGCCCATCAGACTAACAGCAGACCTCTTGGCAAACTCTACAAGCCAGAAGAGAGTGGGGGCCAATATTCAACATTCTTAAAGAAAAGAATTTTCAACCCAGAATTTCATATCCAGCCAAACTAAGTTTCATAAGTGAAGGAGAAATAAAATCCTTTACAGATAAGCAAACGCTTAGAAATTTTGTCACCACCAGGCCTGCCTTGAAAGAGACCCTGAAGGAAGCACTAAACATGGAAAGGAACAACCAGTACCAGCCATTGCAAAAACATGCCAAAATGTAAAGACCATTGAGGCTAGGAAGAAACTGCCTCAACTAATGAGCAAAATAAACAGTTAATATCATAATGGCAGGATCAAGTTCACACATAGCAATATTAACCTTAAAGGTAAATGTACTAAATGCTCCAATTAAAAGACACAGACTGGCAAACTGGATAAAGAGTCAAGATCCATCAGTTTGCTGGATTCAGGAGACCCATGTCACATGCAGAGACATACATAGGCTCAAAATAAAGGGATGGAGGAAGATCTACCAAGCAAATGGAGAACAAAGAAAAGCAGGGGTTGCAATCCTAGTGTCTGATAAAACAGACTTTAAACCATCAAAGATCAAAAGAGACAAAAAGGCCATTACATAATGATAAAGGGATCAATTCAACAGGAAGACCTAACTATCCTAAATATATATGCACCCAATACAGGAGCACCCAGATTCATCAAGCAAGTCCTTAGAGACTTACAAAGAGACTTAGACTCCCATACAATAATAATGGGAGACTTCAACACTCCACTGTCAACATTAGACAGATCAACGAGACAGAAAGTTAACAAGGATATCCAGGAATTGAACTCATCTCTGCAGCAAGCAGACCTAATAGACATCTACAGAACTCTCCACCCCAAATCAACAGAATATACATTCTACCTAGCGCCACATCACACTTATTCCACTATTAACCACATAATTGGAAGTAAAGCACTCCTCAGCAAATGTACAAGAACAGAAATTATAACAAACTGTCTCTCAGAACACAGTGCAATCAAACTAGCACTCAAGACTAAGAAACTCAACCAAAACCGCTCAACTACAGGGAAACTGAGCAATCTGCTCCTGAATGACTACTTTGTACATAACGAAATGAAGGCAGAAATAAAGATGCTCTTTGAAACCAATGAGAACAAAGATACAACATACCAGAATCTCTGGGACACATTTAAAGCAGTGTGTAGAGGGAAATTTATAGCACTAAATGCCCACAAGAGAAAGCTGGAATGATCTAAAATTAACACTCTAATATCACAATTAAAAGAACTAGAGAAGCAAGAGCAAACACAATCATAAGCTAGCAGAAGGCAAGAAATAACTAAGATCAGAGCAGAACTGAAGGAGATAGAGACACAAAAAACCCTCCAAAAAATCAATGAATCCAGGAGTTGGTTTTTGAAAAGATCCACAAAATTGATAGACCACCAGCAAGACTAACAAAGAAGAAAAGAGAGAAAATTAAATAGATGCAATAAAAAATGATAAAGGGGATATCACCACCGACCCCACAAAAATACAATCTACCATCAGAGAATACTATAAACACCTCTATGCAAATAAACTAGAAAATCTAGAAGAAATGGATAATTTCCTGGACACTTACACTCTCCCAAGACTAAACCAGGAAGAAACTGAATTCCTGAATATACCAATAGCAGGCTCTGAAATTGAGGCAATAATTAATAGCCTACCAACCAAAAAAAGTCCAGGACCAGATGGATTCACAGCTGAATTCTACCAGAGGTACAAGGAGGAGCTAGTATCATTCCTTCTGAAACTATTCCAATCAATAGAAAAAGAGGGAATCCTCCCTAACTCATTTTATGAGGTCAACATCATCCTGATACCAAAGCCTGGCAGTGACACAACAAAAAAGAGAATTTTAGACCAATATCCCTGATGAACATCGATGCAAAAATCCTCAATAAAATACTGGCAAATTGGATCCAGCAGCACATCAAAAAGCTTATCCACCATGATCATGTGGGCTTCATCCCTGGGATGCAAGGTGGTACAACATACACAAATCAATAAACGTAATCCAGCGTATAAACAGAACCAAAGACAAGAACCACATGATTATCTCAATAGATGCAGAAAAGGCTTTTGACAAAATTCAACAGCCCTTCATGCTAAAAACGCTCAATAAATTCGGTATTGATGGAACGTATCTCAAAATCATAAGAGCTATTTATGACATACCCACAGGCAATGTCATACTGATGGGCAAAAACTGGAAAAATTTCATTTGAAAACTGGCACAAGACAGGGATGCCCTCTCTTACCACTCCTATTCAACATAGTGTTGGAAGTTCTGGCTAGGGCAATTAGGCAAGAGAAAGAAATCAAGGGTGTTCAGTTAGGAAAAGAAGAATTCAAATTGTCCCTCTTTGCAGATGACATGATTGTATATTTAGAAAACCCCATTGTCTCAGCCCAAAATCTCCTTAAGCTGATGAGCAACTTCAGCAAAGTCTCAGGATACAAAATCAATGTGCAAAAATCACAAGCATTCTTATACACCAGTAATAGACAAACAGAGAGCCAAATCATGAATGAACTTCGATTCACAATCGCTTCAAAGAGAATAAAATATCTAGGAATCCAACTTACAAGGGATGTAAAGGACCTCTTCAAGGAGAACTACAAACCACTGCCCAGTGAAATCAAAGAAGACACAAACAAATGGAAGAACATACCATGCTCATGGATAGGAAGAATCATTATCGTGAAAATGGCCATACTGCCCAAGGTTATTTATAGATTCAATGCCATCCCCATCAAGCTACCAATGAGTTTCTTCACAGAACTGGAAAACCTGCTGTAAATTTCATATGGAACCACAAAAGAGCTCGTATTGGCAAGACAATCCTAAGTCAAAAGAACAAAGCTGGAGGCATCACGCTACCTGACTTCAAACTACGCTACAAGGCTACAGTAACCAAAACAGCATGGTACTGGTACCAAAACAGAGATATAGACCAATGGAACAGAACAGAGTCCTCAGAAATAATACCACACATCTACAGCCATCTGATCTTTGACAAACCTGAGAGAAACAAGAAATGGGGAAAGGATTCCCTATTTAATAAATGGTGCTGGGAAAATTGGCTAGCCATAAGTAGAAAGCTGAAACTGGATCCTTTCCTTACTCCTTATACGAAAATTAATTCAAGATGGATTAGAGACTTAAATGTTAGACCTAATACCATAAAAATCTGAGAAGAAAAACTAGGTAATACCATTCAGGACATAGGCATGGGCAAGGACTTCGTGTCTAAAACACCAACAGCAACGGCAGCAAAAGCTAAAATTGACTAATGGGATCTAATTAAACTAAAGAGCTTCTGCACAGCAAAAGACACTACCATCAGAGTGAACAGGCAACCTACAGAATGGGAGAACATTTTTGCAATCTACTCATTGACAAAGGGCTAATATCCAGAACCTACAAAGAACTCAAACAAATTTACAAGAAAAAAACAAACAACCCCATCGAAAATTGGGCAAAGGATATGAACAGACAGTTCTCAAAAGAAGACATTCATACAGCCAACAGATACATGAAAAAATGCTCATCATCACTGGTCATCAGAGAAATGCAAATCAAAACCACAATGAGACACCATCTCACACCAGTTAGAATGGCAATCATTAAAAGTCAGGAAACAACAGGCACTGGAGAGGATGTGGAAAAATAGGAACACTTTTACACTGTTGGTGGAATTGTAAACTAGTTCAACCATTATGGAAAACAGTATGGCGATTCCTCAAGGATCTAGAACTAGATGTACCATATGACCCAGCCATCACATTACTGGGTATATACTCAAAGGATTATAAATCATGCTGCTATAAAGACACATGCACACGTATGTTTATTGCTGCACTATTCACAATAGCAAAGACTTGGAATCAACCCAAATGTCCATCAGTGACAGACTGGATTAAGAAAATGTGGCACATATACACCATGGAATTCTATTAAGCCATAAAAAAGGATGAGTTTGTGTCCTTTGTAGGGACATGGATGCAGCTGGAAACCATCATTCTCAGCAAACTATCGCAAGAACAGAAAACCAAACACCGCATGTTCTCACTCATAGGTGGGAACTGAACAATGAGATCACTTGGACTCGGGAAAGGGAACATCATACACCGGGGCCTATCATGGGGAGGGGGTAGGGAGGAGGGATTGTATTGGGAGTTATACCTGATGTAAATGACGAGTTGATGCATGCTGACGAGTCAATGGGTGCAGCATGCCAACATGGCACAAGTACACATATGTAACAAACCTGAACGTTATGCATATGTACCCTAGAACTTAAAGTATAATAATAAAAAAAAATAGCGTTAGGAAACTGCTCAATGAAAAGAGCAGTGTAACTCTGTGAGATGAATTCACATATAAGAAAGAAGTTACTCAGAAGGCTTCTTTCTAGTTTTTATCTGAAGATATTTCCTTTGTCACTCTTGGCTTTATTGCGATCCAAAATATCCCTTCTCAGATTCCAAAAATTACAGTGCTACCAAACTGTTCCATGGAAAGTATCATGTAAATCTGTGCGATGAATTCACAAACCACAAAGAAGTTTTTCAGAAAGCTTCTTTCTAGTTTTTGCCTGAGGACATTTCCTTTGTCACCCTAAGATTGAATGTTCTCCGAAATATCTCATTGCAGATTCCAAGAAAACAGTGCTAGCAAACTGTTTAATGAAAAGAACCGTGTACCTTTGTGAGTTCAATTCACACATCACAAAGAAGTCTCTTAGAAAACTTCTTTTTGGTTTTTATCTGAAGATATTTCCTTTGTCACCATAGACTTCAATGTGCTCCCAAATATCCCTTTGCAGATTCCACAAAAACAGTGTTAGCAAACTGCTCTTTAAAAACAAAGGTGTAACTTTGTGAGATGAATTTACACATTATTAAGAAGTTTCTCAGAACCTTTCTTTCTAGTTTTTATGTGAGGTTATTTCCTTTGTCAATATAGGCTTCCATGTCATCCAAAATATACCTTCTCAGTTTCCCCAAAAGAATTAGTACCGAACTGCTCCATGTAAAGAAAGGTGTAACTCTGTGAGATGAATTCACAAATCACAAAGCAGTTTCTCAGGAGGCTTCTTTCTAGTTTCTATCTGAGGATATTTCCTTTGTCACCATGAGCTACAATACACTCCAAAATATCTCATTGCAGATTCCAAAAAAACAGTGTTAGTGTACTCTTCAATGAAAAGAACAGTGTACTCTGTGGGTTCAATTCACACTTTGCCAAACGGTCTAACAGAAAGCATCTTTTTTGTTTTTTTCTGGGGATATTTTCGTTGTCACCTTTGTCTTCATTGTGCTCCCAAATGTCCTGGTGCAGATCCCATGTAACGAGTGTTATCAGACTGCTCAATGAAAAGAGTGGTGTAACTCTGTGAGATGAATTCATACATCACAAGGAACTTTCTCAGAATGATCCTTTCTAGTTTTTATCTGAAATATCTTTCTAGTTATTGTCTGAGGATATTTCCTTTGTCACCATAAGCTTCAATGCCCTCCGAAATATCCTACTGCAGATTCCATGAAAACAGTGTTAGGAAACTCCTCCTTGAAAGAAAGGTGTAGTTCTGCGAGATGAATTCAAACAACACAAAGAACTTTCTCAGAAATCTTCTCTAGATTTTTTCTGAGAATATTTCCTTTTTCACTACAGGCATGAAGGCGTTTGCAAATATCCCTTTGCAGTTTCCAGAAAAACAGTGATAACAAATGCTAAATGAAAAGAAAGGTATTACTCTGAGATGAATTTACACATCAAAAAGCAGTTTCTCAGAAAGTTTCTATTTAATATCTGAGGATATTTCCTTTTTCACTATAGGCCTCAATGAGCTCCCAAATATCAATTTGCAGGATCCAAGAAAACAGTGTTAGCACTACTCCATGAAAAGAAAGGTGCAACTCTGTGAGTCAAATTCACACATCACAATGAAGTTTCTTCAAGAACTTCTTTCTACTTTTTATCTGATGATAATTCCTTTGTCATCATAGGCTTCAATGCGATCCAAAATGTCCCTTCTCAGATTCTCCAAAAACGGTGTTACCCAATTGATCCATGAGTAGAATCGTGTAACACTGTGAGGTGAATTAGCACATCACAAAGCAGTTTCTGAGAAAGCTTATTGTTGGTTTTTATCTGAGGATATTTCCTTTGTGAACATAGGCTTCAATGTGCTGCCAAAAATCCCTTTTCAGATTCCATGAAAACAGTGTGAGCAAATGGCTCATTGAAAAGAAGAGTGTAACACTGTAAAATGAATTCTCACATCACCAAACAGTTTCTCAGAAAGGTTCTTCCTAGTTTTTAATCTCAGGATATTTCCTTTTCTGCTATAGACCTTAATATGCTCCCAAATATCCCTTTGCAGATTAAATGAAAACAGTGTTAGCAAACTACCACATGAAAAGAAAGGTGTAAATCTGTAAGACGAATTCACACATCTCAAAGAACTTTCTCAGAAAGCTTCTTTCTAGTTTTTATCTGAGGATATTTCTTTAGTGACCTTGGACTTCAATGCAATCCAAAATATCCCTTCTCAGATTCCCCAAAAACAGTGCTACCAAACTGTTCAATTAAAAGGATGGTGTAACTCTGTGAGATGAACTCAGACATCACAAAGCAGTTTCTCAGAAAGATTCTTTCTAGTTTTTATCTGAGGATATTTCCTTTTTCACTGTAGGTGTCAATGCGCTCAAAAATATACCTTTGCAGATTCCAGGGATACTGTGTTTGCAAACTGCTCCATGAAAATAAAGGTGTAACTGTGGGATTAATTAACACATCAGAAAGTACTTTCTCAGAAAGCTTCTTTCTAGTTTTTATATGAGAATATTTCCTTTGTCACCATAAGCTTCAAGGCACTCTGAAGTATTCCATTGCAGCATCCAAGAAAAGAGTATTCGGAACTACTCAATGAAAAGAACAATGAAACTCTGTGAGGAGAATTCACACATCACAACGCGGTTTCTCAGAAAGCTTCTTTCTGGTTTTTATCTGAGGATATTTCCTTTTTTACCTTAGGCCTCAATGTGCTCCCAAATATCCCTTTACAGAACCCAGTTAAGCAGTGTTATCAAACTTCTCTATGAAAATAAAGGTGTAACTCTTTGAGATGAATTAATAAATCAGAAAGAACTTTTTCAGAAACTTTCTTTCTAGTTTTTACCTGAGGATATTTCCTTTGTCACCATAGGCTTCAATGTGATACAACATATTCCTTCTCAGATTACCCAAAAACAGTGCTAACAAACTGATCCAGGAAAAGGATCGTGTAACCCTGTTAGATGAATTAACACATCAGAAATTGGTTTCTCGAAAGCTTTTTTCTAGTTTTTATATGATGGCATTTCTGTTGTCACCAGAATTTTCAATGCGCTGCAAAATATCCCATTGCAGATTCCAAGAAAACAGTGTTAGCAAACTGCTCAATGAAAACTACAGGGTAATACTGTGAGATGAATTCACACATCACAAAGCAGTTTCTCACAAAGATTCTTTCTACATTTTATCTGAGATTATTTTCTTTTTCACCATGGGTCTCAATGCACTCCAATGTATACCTTTGCAGATTCCATGAAAAGAGTGTCAGCAAACTGATCAATTAAAAGAATGTTGTAACTCTGTACGACGAATTCACACACTACAAAGAAGTTTCTCAGAAAGCTTCTTTCTAGATTTTATCTGAGGATATTTCCTTTGTCACCATAGGCTTCAATGCATTCCAAAATATCCCTTCTCAGATTCCCCAAAAACAGTGCTACCAAGCTTATCCATGAAAAGAATCATGTGACTCTGGAAGCTGAATTCACGTATCACAAAGATGTTTCTCAGAAAACATCTTTCTAGTTTTTATAGAAGATATTTCCTTTTTCACCATATTCCTCAATACACTCTCGAATATCCCATTGCAGATTAATCGAAAAAATTGTTAGCTAACTTCTCAATGAAAAGAACGATAAAACTCAGTGAGATGAATTCACACATCACAAAGCAGTTTCACAGAAAGCTTCTTCTTGGTTGTTATCTGACGATATTTCCTTTGTCATCAAGGGCTTCAAGGCACTCCTAAATAACTCCTCTCAGGTACCACAAAAACAATGATGCCGAATTGCTCCATCAAAAAAAAGGTTAAACTCTATGAGATGAACACACACATCACAAAACCGTTTCTCAAAAAGCTTCTCTCCAGTTTTTACCTGAAGGTATTTATTTTTTAACCATAAGCCTCTAGGAGCTCCTGAATATAACTTTGCAGATTCCATAAAAATAGTGCTACCAAGCTGCTCAAAGAAAACAAAGGTGTAACTCTGTGTGATGAATTCACCCAAAACAAAGAAATTTCTCAGAAAGATTCTTTCTAGTTTTTATCTCAGGATATTTCCTTTTCCACCATCGGCTTCCATGCTCTCCCAAATATCCCTTCGCAGATTCCACGAAAACAGTGTTAGCAAACTGTTCCATCAAAGGAAATATGTAACTCTTGAGATGAGCTCTCACATCACAAAGATTTTCTCAGAAAGCTTCTATGTAGTTTTTAATCTGAGGATATTTCCCTTGTCACCACAGGCTTCTATGTTATCTAAAATATCCCTTCTCAGATTCCCCAAATACTGTGCTACCAAACTGCTCCTTGAAAAGAATCATGTAAGTCAGTGAGATGAATTCACACATCACAAAGCAGTTTCTCAGAAAGTTTCTTTCTAGTTAATATAAGAGGTTATTTCCTTTTTCACTATAATACACAATGCGCTCCCAAATATCCCTTTGCAGATTCCACCAAAGCACTGTTAGCAAACTACTGCATGAAAAGAAAGGTGTAACTCTGTGAGTTGAATTCACACATCACAGAGAACTTTCTCAGAAAGTTTCTAGTTTTTATCTGAGGAAATGTCCTTTGTCACCATAGGCTTTGATGCGCCGCAAAATATCACTTCGCAGATTCGTCAAAAACACTGCTACCAAATGGATCCATGAAAAGGATCCTGTAACTCAGTGAGTGAAATTAACACATCACAAAGCAGTTTCTGAGAAAGCTTCTTTCTGGTTTTCATATGAGGATATTTCCATTGTCACCATAAGTTTCAATGCACTCTGAAATATCCCATTGCGGATTCCAAGAAAACAATGGTAGCAAACTGTTCAATGAAAACAACAGTGTAACTCTGTGAGATGAATTCACACATCACAATACAGTTTCTCAGAAAGCTTCTTTCTAGTTTTTATCTGAGGATATTTTCTTTTTCACCATAGTCCTCAATGTGCTCCCAAATATCCCTTTTCAAAACCACAAGAACAGTGTAAGCAAACTGCTAAATGAAAAGTAAGGTGTAACTCTGTGAGACTAATTTACATATCACAAAGAACTTCTGCAGAAAGCTACTTTCTCGTTATTATCTGATGGCATTTTCTTTCTCAACTTACAGTTCAATGTGGTCCAGAATACCCCTTCTCAGATTCACCAAAATCCAGAGCTCTATGAAAAGAATCGTGTAACTGTGTGAGATGAATTAACACGTCAGAAAGAGGTTTCTCAGAAAGCTTCTTTCTAGTTTTTATATCAGGATATGTCCTTTGTCACCATAAGCTTCAATAAGCTCTAAAAAATCAGAATGCAGATTCCAAGACAACAGTGTAAGCAACTGCTCAATGCAAAGAACAGTGTGTCTGTGAGCTGAATGCATACATTGCAAAACAGTTTCTCTAAATCTTCTTTCTAGTTTTTATCTGAGGATGATTCCTTTTTCACCATTTTCCTCAAGGTGCTAGTGAATATCCCATGGCAGATTCCCCCAAAAAAAGTGTTAACAAACTTCTCAATGAAAAGTACAGTGTAACTCTGTGAGATGAATTCACACATCACAAAGAGGTTTCTTTGAAAGTTTCTTTCTAGATTTTATCTGAGGATATTTTCTTTGTTACCATAGGCTTCAATGTGATACAAAATATCCCTTCTCAGATTAAGTGAAAACAGTGCTACCAAACTGCTCCCTGGGAAGAATTGTGTAACTCTGTGAGATGAATTCACAAATAACAAAGCAGTTTCTCAGAAAGGTTCTTTCTAGCTTTTGTCTGAGGATATTACCTTTTTCACCATTTGCCTCAAGATGCTAGTGAATATCACTTTGTAGATTCCACGAAAAGAGTGTTAGCAAACAGCTCCATGAAAAGAAAGGTGTAAACCTGTGAGATGAATTCACACATCACAAAGCAGTTTCTCAGAAAGGTTATTTTTGGTTTATGTCTGAGAATGCTTCTTTGTCTCCATAAGCTTCAATGCACTCTGAAATATCCCAATGCAGATTCCAAGAAAACAGTGTTAGCAAACTGCTCAATGAAATGAATAGTGTAACTCTGTGAGATTAATTCACACATGACAAAGCAGTTTCTCACAAAGCTTCTTTCTAGTTTTCATCTGAAGGTATTTCCCTTTTCACTATAGGCCTCAATACACTCTCAAATATCCCTTTGCAGATTTCATGAAAACAATGTTAGCAAGGTGCTCTATGAAAAGAAAAGTGTAACTCCGTGAGATGAATTCACACATCACAAAGAACTTTCTCAGAAAGTCTCTTTCCAGTTTTTATCTGAGGATATTTCGTTTGTCACCATACTTCTACGCGATCCAATATATTCCTTCTCAGATTCCTCAAAAACAGTGCTACCAAACTGATGCATGAAAAGAATCTTATAACTCTGTGAGATGAATTAAGACATCACAAAGGGTTTTTACAGAAAGCTTCTTTCTAGTTTTTGTCTGAGGATATTTCCTTCATCACCATAAGCTTCAAAGTGCTCTGAAATATTCCATTGCATATTCCACAAAAACAATGTCAGCAAACTCCTACATGAAAAGAAAGGTGCAACTCTGTGAAATGAATTCAAACATCAGAAACAACTTTCTCAGAAAGTTTCTTTCTAGTTTTTATCTGAGGATATTTCCTGTTTCACCATTTGCCTCAATGTGCTCATGAATATCCCTTTGCAGGTGCTAGGAAAATAGTGTTAGCACACTGCTCCATAAAAGGAAAGGTGTAAATCTGTGAGATGAATTCACACATTGCAAAGTAGTTTCTCAGAAAGCTTCTTTTTGGTTTTTGTCAGAGGATATTTCCTTTTTCACCAGAGGCTTCAATGATCTCCAAAATATCCTATTGCAGATTCCACAAAAACAATGTCATCAAACTGCTCAATGAAAACCACAGTATTACTCTGTGAGATGAATTCACACATGATGAAGAAATTTCTCAGAAATCGTCTTTCTAATTTTTAATTAAGGATATTTCCTTTGTCACCATAAGCTTCAATGTGACCCAAAATATCCCTTCTCAGATTCCACAAAACAGTGCTAACAAACTGTTACATGAAAAGAATGGTGTAACTCTGTGAGATGAATTCACATATCCCAAAGGTGTTTCTCAGAAAACTTTTTTCTAGTTTTTATCTGTGTATATTTCCCTTTTCACCGTATTAATGCACTCCCCAATATCCCATAACAGATTAATCGAAAAAAGTGTTAGCAAAGTTGTCATTGAAAAGAACGGGGTAAGTCTGTGAGATGACTTCACACATTACAGAACAGTTACACAGAAAGCTTCTTTTTAGACTTTTATCTGTGAATATTTCCTTTGTCACCATAGGCTTCAATGTACTCCCAAATATCTTACTGCAGACTGCACGAAAACTGTGATATCATACTGCTCAATGAAAAGAATGGTGAAACATTGTAAGATGAATTCATACATCACAAAGGTGTTTTTCAGAAGGCTTCTTTCTAGTTTTTATCTGAGGAAAGTTCATTTTCTGCTATAGGCATCAAAGGGCTCCTGAATATCTCATTGCAGATTCCATGAAAACAGTATTAGCAAGCTGCTCCAGGAAAAGAAAGGTGTTACTCTGTGAGATGAATTCACACATCACAAAGAGCTTTCCCAGATAGCTTCTTTCTAGTTTTTATCTGAGGATATTTCATTTGTCAACATAGGCTTCAACGTGATCCAAAATATCCCTTCTTGGATTCCCCAAAAACACTGCTAAGAAACTCTTCCATGAAGAAAATCGTGAAACTCTGTGAGATGAATTAACACATTGGAAAGTGATTTCTCAGAAAGCTTCTTTCTAGTTTTTATATGAGGATATTTCTTTTGTCACAATATGTCTCAAAGCACTCTCAATTATCCATTTGCAGATTCCAAGAAAACAGTGTCTGCAGACTGCCCAATGAAAAGAACAGTGTAACTCTGTGAGATGAATTCACACATCACAAAGCGGTTTCTCAGTAAGTTTCTTTCTCATTTATATCTGATTATACTTCCTTTGTCACCATAGGTTTCAATGCAATCGAAAATATCCCTTCTCAGTTTCCCCAAAAACAGTGCTACTAAACTGCTCCATGAACAGAATCATGTAACTCTGTGAGATGAATTCACAAATCACATAGCAGATTCTCAGGAAGCTTCTTTCTAGTTCTTGTCTGAGGATATTTCCTCTGTCACAATAGGCTTCAATGCAATCTGAAATATCCTATTGCAGATACCAGGAAAACAGTATAAGCAAACTGCTCAATGAAAAGAACAGTGTAACCCTGTGAGATAAATTCACACATTACAAAGCAGTCTCTCAGAAAACTTCCTTTTGGATTTGTCTGAGGATATTTCCTTTGTCACCATAGGCTTCAATGACATGCCAAATATCCTGTTGCAGTTTCCAGGAAGACAGTGTTATCAAACTACTAAATGAAGAAAACAGTATACATCTTTAAGATGAATTCACAAATCACAAAGAACTTTCTCAGAAAGTTTCTTTGTAGTTTTTGTCTGAGGATATTTCCTTTGTCACCATAGGCTTCAATGCGATCCAAAATATCCCTTCTCGGATTCCCCAAAAACAGGGCTACCAATCTGATCCATGAAAACAATCGTGTAACTCTATTAGATGAAATCACAAATCACAAAGCTGTTTGTAAGGAAAATTTTTTCTAGGTTTTTATCTGAGGATATTTCCCTTGTCATCATGGGCTTCAATGTGCTCCCATATATCCTATTGCAGATTCCATGAAAACAGTGTTATGCAACTGCTCAATGAAAAGTATACTGTAACTCTGTGAGATCATTTCATGTATCACAAAGCAGTTACTCAGAAAGCAACTTTCTAGTTTTGATCTGAGGGTGTTTCCTTTTTCACCCTAGGCCACAAAGCTCTCCCAATTATCCCATTGCAGATTCAATGACAACAGAGTTAGCAAACTGCTCGATGGAAAGAAAGGTGTAACTCTGTGAGATGAATTCACAAATCACAAAGCAGATGCACAGAAGGCTTCTTTCTAGTTTTTGCCTGAGGATATTTCTTTTGTCACCATAGGCTTCAATGTGCTCCCAAATATCCTACTGCAGGTTCAACAAATACAGTGTTTTCAAACTGCTCAATGAAAAGAATCATGTAAGTATGAGAGATGAGTTCACACATCACAAAGAATTTTCTCAGAAACCTTCTTTCTAGTTTTTATCTGAGTATATTCCCTTTCACATAGACTTCAATGGAATCCCAAATATACCTTCTCAGATTTCCCGAAAAGAGTGCTATCTAAATGATCCAAGAGAAGAATTGTGTAACACTCTGAGATGAATTCAAAAATCACAAAGCAGTTTCTCAGAAAGATTCTTTCTAGCTTTTGTCTGAGGATATTTCCTTTGTCACCATAAGCTTCAGTGTGAACCAAAAAGTCCCATTGCAGATTCCATGAAAATGGTGTTATCAAACTGCTCAATGAAAGGTACAGTGTAACTCTGTGAGATGAATTCACATGTCACAAACTGGTTTCTCAGAAAGCTTCTTTCTAGTTTTTATATGAGGACATTTGCTTTGTCACCATGAGCTTCAATGCGCTCCAAAATATCTGTTTGCAGATTCCAAGAAAACAGTGTTAGCAAACTGCTCAATGAAAACAACATTGTAACTCTTAGAGATGAGTTCAAACATCAAAAAGCAGTTTCTCAGAAAGATCCTTTCTAGCCGGTGGCTCAAGCCTGTAATCCCAGCACTTTCAGAGGCCAAGATGGGAGGATCACCAGGTCAGGAGATCAAGACCATCCTGGCTAACACAGTGAAACCCCATCTCTACTAAAAATACAAAAAACTAGCTGGGCGAGGTGGCGGGCGCCTGTAGTTCCAGCTGCTCGGGAGGCTGAGGCAGGAGAAAGACGTAAACCCAGGAGATGGAGCTTGCAGTGAGCTGAGATCCGGCCACTGAACTCCAGCCTGGGCAACAGAGCAAGACTCCATCTCAAAAAACAAAATCTTTTCTAGCCTTTATGGGTGCATATTTGCTTTTTCACCTTAGGACCCAATGCATTCGCAAATATCCCTTTACAGATTCCATAAAATCAGTGTTATCAAACTGCCCCATGAAAAGAAACATCTAACTCTGTGAGATGAAATCACAAATCATGGGGAAGATTCTCAGAAGGCTTCTTTCTAGTTTTGATCTGAAGATATTTCGTTTGTCACCATAGGCTTCAATGTGATCCAAAATATCCCTTCACAGATTCCCCAAAAACAGTGCTACCAAACTGCACAATGAAAAGTATCATGTAACTCTGTGACATGAATTCACAAATCACAAAGCAGTTTCTCAGAAGGCTTCTTTCTAGTTTGTCTCTGAGGATATTTCTTTTCTCATCATAAGTCTTAATGCGCTTGTGATATACCTTTGAAGATTCCAATAAAATAGTTTCAGGAAACTGCTCAAAGGAAAGAATGGTGTAAATCTGTGAGATGCATTCACACATCACAAAGAAGTTTCTCAGAAAGATTATTTCTACTTTTGATCTAACAATATTTCCTTTTTCACCATAGGCCTCAATTCGCTCCCAAAAATCCTTTTGTTGATTCCACAAAAACAGTGTTAGCAAACTGCTCCATTTAAAAGAAAGGTGTTACTCTGTGAGATGAATACTCACATCACAAAGAAGTTTCTCATAAGATTCTTTCTAGTTTTTATCTGAGGATATTTCCTTTGTCTCCATAGGCTTCAATGTGATCCAAAATATCTCTTCTCAGGTTCCTGTAGAACAGCGCTACCAGACTGCTCCTGTAAAAGAAAGGTGTAACTCCCAGAGATGAATTCACAAATCACAAAGTAGTTTCTCAGAAATCTTTTTTCTATTTTTTGTGTGAGGCTATATCATTTGTTACCATAAGCTTCAATGCACTTTGAAATATCCCATTGTACATTTCAAGAAAACAGGTTTAGCAAACTGCTCAATGAAAAAAACAGTGTTACACTGTGAGATGAATTCACACATACAAAGAAGTTTCTCAGAAAGTTTCTTTCTAATTTTTATCTAATTATATATCCTTTGTCACCACAATATTCAATGTGATATAAAATATCCCTTTACAGATTCCCCAAAAACAGTACTACCAAAGTACTCCATAAAAGAAAGGTGGAACTTCTCTGAGATGACTTCACAAATTAAGATGTAGTTTGTCAGAAATCTACAAAGGGAGAGTTTTGAGCACATTGATGCTTATGGTGACAAAGGAAATATCCTCATATAAAAATTAGAAAGAAGCTTTTTGAGAAACTGCTTTGTGATGTGTTAGTTTATCTCACAGAGTTACACAATTCATTTCATGGATCAGTTTGGTAGCACTGTTACTGAGGAATCCGAGTAGGGATAATTTTGACAGCTTTGAAGCCTATGGTGACAAAGGAAATATCCTCAGATAAAATCTAGAAAGAAGCTTTCTGAGAAACTGCTTTGTAATGTGTGAATTAATCTCACAGAGTTACACCTTTCTTTTCATGGAGCAGTTTGTTGGCACTGTTTTTGGGGAACATGAGAAGGGATATTTTGGATTGCCTTGAAGGTTATGATGACAAAGGAAATATCCTCAGATAAAAACTAGAAAAAAGCTTTCTGAGACAGTTCCTTGTGATCTGTGAATTCTTCTCACACAGTTACTCCTTTCTTTTCGTGGAGCACTTTGCTAACACTGTTTTCATGGAACTGCAAATGGATATTTGGGAGCACATTGAGGCCTATAGTGAAGAAGGAAATATCCTCACATAAAAGTATAAAGAAGCTTTCTGAGAAACTGCTTTGTGATGTGTGAAATCATCTCACATAGTAGCACCATTCTTTTCTTATATCAGTTGGCAGCACTGTTTTTGGGGAATCTGAGGATTTCTTTGATTGCATCGAATTCTATGTTGACAAAGGAAATATACTCAGATAAAAGCTGGAAAGAATCTTTCAGAGAAACTGCCTTGTGATGTGTGTATTAATCTCACAGAGTAGCACAATTCTTTTCTTGGAGTAGTTGGGTAAAATTGTTTTTGTGGAATCTTCAATAGAATATTCGGGAGCACATTGAAGCTTATGGTGACAAAGGAAATATCCTCAGATAAAAACTAGAAAGAAGCTTTCTGAGAAACTGCTTTCTAATATCTGCATTCATCTCAGAGAGGTACAATGTTGTTTTCATTGAGCAGTTTGTGGTCACTGTTTTCTTGGAATCTGCATTTGGCTCGGATATTTTGGAGTGCATTGAAGCTTATGGTAGCAAAAGAAATATTCTCTTACCAAAACGAGAAAGAAGCTTTCTGATAAACCGCTTTGTGATGTTATAATTCATGTAACAGAGTTACACAATTATTTTCATGGATCATTTTGGTAGCACTGTTTTTGGGAAATCTGCAATAGGATATCTGGGAGTGAATTAAAGCCTATGGTGACAAGGGAAATATCATCAGAGAAAAAAAAATAAACAAAAAGAAACTTTTCAAGAAACTGCTTTGTGATGTGTGAATTCACCTTTATTTTCATGGAGCTCTTTACTAACACTATTTTTGTGGGATCTGCAAAGAGATATTCATGAGTGCATTGAGGTCTTTTTTGAAAAGCAAAAATATCCTCACACTAAAACTAGAAAGAAACTTTCTGAGAAACTTTTTTGTGATGTGTGAATTCATCACAGAGAGTTACAATGTTGTTTTCACTGAGCTGTTTACAAACACTGTTTTCTTGGAATCTACAATCAGATCGGTTATTTCAGAGTGCATTTAAGCTTATGGAGACAAAGGAATTATCCTCGCATAAAAACAAGAAAGAAGCTTTCTGAGAAACCGCTTTGTGATGTGCTAATTGATCTCACAGAGTTACATGAGTCTTTTCATGGATCAGTTTTGTAGCACTGTTTTTGGGGAATGTGCAATATGATATTTGGGAGCGCATTGAAGCGCTCTTCAAAAAATTGTCTGAATTATCCTCAGACAAAAACCAAAAAGAATCTTTCTGAGAAACTACTTTGTGATGTGTGAATTCATCTCAAAGATTTACACCTTTCTTTTCATGGAGCAGTTTGCTAAAACTATTTTCGTGGAATCTGCAAAGGGATATTTGCAAGCACATTGAGACCTATTTTGAAAAAGGAAATATCCTCACACAAAATCTAGAAAGAAGCTTTCTGAGAAACTGCTTTGTGATGTGTTAATTTATCTCACAGAGTTACACAGTTCTTTTAATTGAGCAGTTTGCTAACACTGTTTTCTCAGAATCTGTAATGTGATATTTCAGGTCGCCTTGAAGCATACGGTGATAAAAGAAATATCCTCTGACAAAAATTAGGACGAAGCTTTCTGAGAGACTGCTTTCTAATTTGTGAATTCATTTCACAAAGTTACATGATTGTTTTCATGGAGAAATTTGTTAAAACTGTTCTTAGGGAATCTGAGAAGGGATATTTTGGATCGAGTTGAAGCCCATGCTGACAAAGGAAATATCCTTGGTAAAAACCAGAAAGAAGCTTTCTGAGAAAGTTCTTTGTGATGTGTGAATTCATCTGACAGAGTTATAACTTTCTTTTCATGGAGAAGTATGCTAACACTGTTTTTGTGGAATCTGCAAAGGGATATTTGGGAGCACATTGAGGCCTATAGAGAAAAAGGAAATATCTTCAGCTGAATAATAGAAAGAAGCTTTCTGAGAAACTACCTTGTGATGTGTGAATTCATCTCGCTGAGTTACACCATTCTTGTCATAGAGCAGTTTGCTAACATTGTTTTGTGGAATCTGCAGTAGGATGTCTGGGAGCGCATTGAAGACTATGATGACAAAGGATATATTCCCAGTTTAAAACAAAAAAGAAGCCTTCAGAGGAACCACTTTGTGATGTATGAATTCACCTCACAGATTTACACAGTTATTTTCATGAATCAGTTTGGTAGCACTGTTTTGGGGGAATCTGAGAAGTAATATTTTAGAACTCAGTGAAGCCTATGGTGACAAAGAAAGTATCCTCAGATAAAAACCAAAAAGAACTTTCTGAGAAACTGCTTTGTGATTTGTGAATTCATCTCACAGAGTTACACTGTTCTTTTCATTAAGCAGTTTGTTAACACTATTTTCTTGGATTCTGCATTGGGATATTATGGAGCGCACTGAGTCCTATGGTGAAAAAGGAAATATTCTTTGTCAACATAAGCTTCAATGCCCTCATGAATATCCCTTTGCAGATCCCACGAAAATAGTGTTAGCAAATAGCTCCATGAAAATAAAGGTTTAAATCTCTGAGAGGAATTCACACATCACAAAGCAGTTTCTCAAAAAGTCTTTTGTCTCAGTATATTTCCTTTGACACCATAGGCTTCAATTCACTCCCAAATATCCTATTTCAGATTCGCCAAAAACAGTGCTACCAAACTGATCCATGAAAAGAATGGTGTAACTCGGTTAGATGAATTATCACATCACAAAGCGGTTTCTCAGAAAGCTTCTTTCTAGTTTTTATAAGAGAATATTCCCTTTGTCACCATCAGCTTCAATGCACTCTGAAATATCTGATCTGATTGCAGATTCCAAGAAAACAATGTTCACAAACTGTGCAATGAAAATAACATTGTACCTCTCTGAGATGAATTCAGACACTAGAAAGCAGCTTTCTCAGAAAGCTTCTTTCTAGTTTTTATCTGAGGATATTTTCTTTGTCACCACAGGCTTCAATGCAATTCAAAATATTCCTTCTCAAGTTCCCCCAAAACAGTACTCCCACACTGCTTCATGAAAATTGTGGTGTAACTCTGTGAAATGAATTCTCACATCACAAAACTGTTTCTCAGAAGGCTTCTTTCTAGTTTTTATCTGAGGATGTTTCCTATTTCACCATATTCCTCATTGCGCTCCTGAATATCCCTTTGCAGATACCATGAAAACAGTTTTAGCAACCTGCTCCAAGAAAAGAATTGTGCTACTCTGTGAGATGAACACTCACATCATAAAGCAGTTTCTCAGAAAGCTTCTATCTAGTTTTTACCTGAGAATGTTCCCTTTTTCACCATAGGCTACAATGCGACCCAAAATACCCCTTCTCAGATTCTAAAAAAAGAGTGCTACCAAAATATCCCATAAAAAGAATCGTGTAAATCTGTGAGATGAATTCACAAATCAGAAAGCAGTTTCATAGAAAGCTTCTTTTTAATTTTTATCTGAGGATATTTACTTTTTCACCACCAGCCTCATTGCGCTCATGAATAACCCTTTGAAAATTCCATGAAAATAGTGTTAGGAAATTGCTCCATGAAAAGAAAAGTGCAAATCTGTGAGATGAATATACAACACAAATAGTTTCTCAGAAAGCTTCTTTTTGGTTTTTTGTCTATGGATATTTCCTTTGTCACCATAAGCTTCAATGCGCTCCAAAACATCCTATTGCAGATTCCACGAAAACAGTTTTACCAAACTGTTCTAAGAAAAGAATCATGCTACTCTGTGAGGTGAATACACACACCACAAAGCAGTTTCTCAGAAAGCTTCCTTCTAGTTTTTATCTGAGGATATTTCCTTTTTCACCATAGGCTTCAATCCGATCCAAAATATCCCTTCTCAGATTCCTCAAAAACAGTGGTACTAAACTACTCCACGAAAAGAATGGTGTAAATCTGTGAGATGAATTCACAAATCACAAAGCAGTTTCGCAGAAAGCTTCATTCTAGTTTTTATATGACGATATTTCCTTTGTCATAAGCTTCAATAGGCTCTGAAATATTTGATTGCAGATTCTAAGAAGACAGTGTTAGAAAACTGCTTAATGAAAACAACAACGTTGTAACTCTCCAACATGAATTCTCACATTACAAACAAGTTTCTCAGAAAGATTCTTTCTAGTTTTTGTCGGAGAATATTTCCTTTGTCTCCATAAGATTCAATGTGCCCTGAAATATCCCATTGCAGATCCTAAGAAAGCAGTGTAAACAAACTTCTCAATGAAAAGAACAGTGTAACTCTGTGAGATGAATTTACACATCACAAATCAGCTTCTCAGAAAGCTTCTTTCTAGTTTTTGTCTGAGGATATTTCCTTTTTCACCATGGGCCTCAATGAGCTCACAAATACCCCTTTGCAGATGCCACAAAAATAGTGTTAGCAAACTTCTCAATGAAAAGAATGGTGTAACTCTGTGAGATGAATTCACACATCACAAAGCAGATTCTCAGAAAGTTTTTTTGTTTCTTATCTGAGGATATTTCCTTTGCCACCACAGGCTTCAATGTGATCCAAAATATCCCTCTCAGATTCCCCAAAAACAGTGCTACAAAAGTGATCCATGAAAAGAGTCGTGAAACTCCGTGAGATGAATTCACACAGCACAAAGAAGTTTTTCAGAAAGTTTCTTTCTAGATTTTATCTGAGAATATTTTCTTAGTCACCATAGGCTTCAATGCAATCCAAAATATTCCTTCTGAGATCCCCCAAAACAGTGCTACCAAACTGTTCCATTAATAGAATGGTATAACTCTGTGAGATGAATTCACATATCAAAAACCTGTTTCTCAGAATACCTATCAAAGCTATTTATCCAGTAGCTTCTCTACAGTTTTTGTCTGAAGTTATTTCCTTTTTTACTGAAAGCCTGTAGGAACTCCCCAATATCCCTTTGCCTATTACATTAAAACAATGCTACCAAACTACTCAAGGAAAACAATGGTTTAATTCTGTGTGATGAATACACACATCACAAACAAATTTCTCAGAAAGCTTCTTTCTAGTTTTTATCTCAGGATATTTCCTTTTCCACATTGGCTTCCATGTGCTTCCAAATATCCCTTATCAGACACGACAAAAATAGTGCTAACAAAGGGCTCCATGAAAAGAATCATGTAATTCAGTGACATGAATTGACATATAACAAAGCGATTATCAGAAAGTTTCTTTCTAATTTTTGTCTGAATATATTTCCTTACCCTGAGCTTCAATGCATTCCCAAATACAACATTAATATTGCAGATTCCATGAAAAGAGTATTATCAAACTGTTCAATGAAAAGAATGGTGTAAATCTGTGAGATGAATTCAAACATCAGAAAGCAGTTTCTTTGAAAGCTTCTTTCTAGTTTTTATCTGAGAATACTTCCTATTCACTGTAGGCTTCAATGTGCTCCCAAATATCCCTTTGCAGATTCCACAAGAACAGTGTTATCAAACTGCTCCAAGAAAAGAAAGGTGTAACACACTGAGATGAAGTCACACATCACAAAGCAGTTTCTCAGAAATCTTCTTCTGAGGATATTCCCTTTCTCACAGCAGGCTTCATTGCACTCTCGAATATTACTTTGCAAATTCCAACAAAACAGTGTTAGAAAACTGTTCCATGAAAAGAAAGGTGTAACTGTGTGAGTTGAATTCACACAAAATAAAGAACTTTCTCAGAAAGCTTCTTTCTAGTTTTTATCTGAGGATATTTTATTTTTCACCATAGTATTCAATGCCCTCCCAAATATCTCTTGGCAGATTCCATGAAAAGAGTGTTATCAAACTGCTCCATGAAAAGAAATGTGTAACTCTGTGCTATGAATTCGCACATCATGAAGAAGTTTCTCAGAAAGTTTCTTTCTAGTTTTTATCTGAAGATATTTCCTTTGTCACTGTAGGCTTCAATGCCATCCAAATATCCCTTATCAGATTCCCTAAAAACAGTGCTACCACACTGTTCCATGAAAAGAATCATGTAGATCAATGAGATGAATTCACAAATCACAAAGCAGTTTCTCAGGAGTCTTCTTTCTAGTTTTTGTCTGAGGATATATCATTTGTCTCCCTAAGCTTTAATGCACTCTGAAATATCCCATTGCAGATTCCAAGAAAACAGTGTTAGAAAACTGCTCAATGAAAAGAAGAATGTAACTCTGTGAGATGAATTCACACATCACAAAGCAGTTCTCAGAAAGCTTGTTTTGTTTATTTTCTGAGGATATTTCCTTTGTCACCTAGGCTTTAATGCACTCCAAAATATCCTATTGCAGATTCCACAAAAACAGTGCTATCCAACTGCTCAATGGAAAGTTCGGTGTTACTCTGCGAGATGAATTCACACATCACAAAGAACTTTCTCAGAAAGCTTCTTTCTAATTCTTATTTGAGGATGTTTCCTTTGTCACCCTAGGCTTCAATGCGATCCAAAACATCCCTTCTCAGACTGCCCAAAAACAGGCCTACCAAACTGCTCCATGAGAAGCATCATGTAACTCTGTGAGATGAATTATTGCATCAGAAAGCATTTTCTCAGAAAGCTTCTTTCTAGTTTTTACATGAGGGAATTCCTTTGGTCACTTTAAGCTTCAATGCGCTCTCAAATATCCCTTTGCAGAATCCAAGATAATGGTGTTAGGAAACAGCTAAATGAAAAGAATGGCGTAACTCTGTGAGATGAATTCACACATCGAAAGAAGTTTCTCAGAAAGACTCTTTCTAGTTTTTATCTGATATTTCCTTTTTCACCGTAAGTCTCATTGCACTCTCAAATATCCCTTTGCAGATTCCACCAAAACAGTGTTAGCAAACTGCTCCATGAAAAGAAAAATGTATCTCTGTGAGTTGAATTCAAAAATCACAAAGAACTTTCTAAGAAAGCTTCTTTCTAGTTTTTATCTGAAGCTATTTCCTTTGTCACCATAGGCCTCAATGCAATCCAAAATATCCCTTCTCAGATTCCCCAAAAACAGTGCTACCAAACTGCTCCATGAAACGAATCATGTAACTCTGTGAGATGAACTCACAAATCATGAAGCAGTTTCTCAGAAATCATCTTTCTAGCTTTTGTCTGAAGATATTTCCTTTTGCACCATAGGTCTCAATAAGCTCACGAACATCCCTTTGCAGGTTCCACGAAAACAGTGTCACAAAACTGCTCCATGAAAATAGTGGTGTAAATCTGTGAGATGAATCAACACATCACAAAGTAGTTTCTCGATGTTTCTTTTTGGTTTTCTGTCTGAGGATATTTCCTTTGACACCATAGGCTCAATGTGTTAAAAAATATCCTACTGCAGATTCCACGAGGACAGTGGTAGCAAACTGCTCCATAAAAGGAATCATGTAACTCTGTGAGATGAATTCATACATCACAAAGAAGTTTTTTAGAAAGTTTCTTTCTAGTTTTTATCTGAGGATATTTGCTTTGTCAACCTAGGTTTCAATGCTATCCAAATTATCCCTTCTCAGATACCAATAAAACAGTGCTACAAAACAGCTCCATGAAAAGAATGGTGTAACACTGTGAGATGAATTTACACATCCCAAAATTGTTTCTCAGAAAGCTTCTTTCTAGTTTTCATCTGAGAATATTTCCATTTTCACCATATTCCTCAATGTGCTCCTGAATATCGAATTGCAGATTGAACGAAAAATGTGTTAGCAAATTTCTCAATGAAAAGAACTTTGAAACTCTGTGAGATGATTTCACATATGACAAAGGAGTTTCGCAGTAAGCTTCCTTTTGGTTTTTACCTGAGGATATTTCCTTTGTCAACACAGACTTCAATGTGCTCCCAAATACCCTATTGCAGATTCCACAAAAACAGTGTTAGCAAACTGCTAAATGAAAAGAACAATGTAACTCTGTTAGATGAATTCACACATTACAAAGCAGTTTCTCAGAAATCTTCTTTCTAGTTTTTACCTGAGGATATTTCCTTATTTGCTATAGACCTCAATGTGCTCCCAAATATTCCTTTGCAGATTCCATGAAAACAGTGTTAGCAAACTGCTCCATGAAAAGAAAGGTGTAACTCTGTGAGATGAATTCACACATCACAAACAACATCCTCAGAAACCTTTCTAGTTTTTATCTGAGAATATTTCCTTTCTCACCATAGATTTTATAAGCTTCCAAATATCCCTTCTCAGACACCATAAAAACAGTGATGTTAAAGTACTCCCTCAACAGAAGCATATAGATCTATGACATCAATGCACATTTCACAAAGGAGTTCCTCACAAAGCTTCTCTCCAGTTTTTACCTGAAGATATTTCTTTTTTTGCCATTGGACTCTATGCGCTCCCAAAAATCCCTTTGCAGATTCCACAAAAACAATGTTACCAAACTGCTCCATGAAAAGAAAGGGGTAACTGCAAGATGAATTCACACATCATGAAGAAGTTTCTCAGAAAGCTTCTTTCTAGTTTTTATCTGAGGATATTTCCTTTGTCACCATAGGCTTCAATGCTCTCTGAAACATCAGATTGCAGATTCCAAGAAAACAGTGTAAGCAAACTACTCAATGCAAAGAACAGTGTACCTCTCTGAGATGAATTTACCCATCACAAAGCAGTTTTTCAGAAAGCTTCTTTCTAAATTTTATCTGAGGATACTTTCTTTTACTATTCAGGCCTCAAGGCTCTCCTAAATACACCTTCCGGATTCCAGGAAAACAGTGTTAGAAAACTTCTCCATGAAAAGAAAAGTGTAACTCTGTGAGATGAATTCACACATCATGAAGAAGTTTCTCAGACAGATTCTTTCTATTTTTTAGCTGAGGATATTTCCTTTGTCACCTGAAACTTCAATGCAATAAAATATATCCCTTCTCAGATTCCCCAAAAACAGTGCTACCAAACTGCTCCATGAAAAGAGAGGTGTAACTCTGTGACATCAATTCACAAATCACAAAGGAGTTTCTCAGACATCTTCTTTATAGCTTTTATCAGAAGATATTTCCTTTGTCACCATAGGCTTCAATGTGATCAAAAATATCCCTTCTCAGATTCCCCAAAAACAGTGCTAACAAACTGCTCCATGAAAATAATTGTGTAACTCTATGAGGTGAATACACAAATCACAAAGCAGTTTCTCAGAAAATTTCTTTTTAGTTTTTGTCTGATGATATTTCCTTTATCACCATAGGCCTCAATGCACTCGTGAATATCCCTTTGCAGATTCCCTGACAACAGGGTTAGCAAACTGCTCCATGAAAACAGTGATGTAAATGTGTGAGATAAATTAATACATCACAAAGCAGTTTCTCAGAAAGTTTCTTTTTGATTTCTGTCTGAGGATATTTCCTTTTTCACCGTAGTCTTCAGTATGCTCCAAAATATCCTGCTGCAGATTCCATGAAAACAGCGTTAGAAAACTACTCCAAGAAAAGAATTGTGTAACTCTGTGAGATGAGTTCACATATTACAAAGAAGTTTCCTAGAAAGCTTCTTTCTAGTTTTAATCTGAGGTTATTTCCTTTGTCACCAAAGGCTTTAATCCAACCCAAAGTATTCCTTCTCAGACTCCCCAGAAACAGTGCTACCAAGCTGTTCCATGAAAAGAATGGTGTAACTCTGTGAGATGAATTCACATATCACAAAGATGTTTCTCAGAATACTTCTTTCTAATTTTTACCTGACAATATTTCCTTTTTCACAATAGGCCTCCATGCACTACAAATATCCACTTTAAAATTCCACAAAAAAGGTGTTAGCAAACTCTTCCATGAAAAAAAATCGTGTACCTCTGTGAAATAAATTCAGGCATCACAAGGAAGTTTCTCAGAAAGCATCTTTCTATTTTATATCTGAGGATAATTCTTTTGTCACACTAGGCTTCAATGTGATCAAAAATATTCCTTCTGACATTAACCAAAAACAGTGCTACCAAAATTCTCCATGAAAAGAAAGATTAAATCTGTTTGATGAATTCCCACATCACAAAGCAGTTTCTCAGAAAGGTTCTTTTTAGTTTTTGTCTGTGGATATTTCCTTTGTCACCACAAACTTCAATGTGCTCCAAAATATCCCAATGCAGATTCCAAGAGAACAGTGTTAGCAAACTGGTCAAAGAAGCAGCACTGTGAGATGAATTCACATGTCACAAAGCAGTTGCTCAGAAGACTTCTTTCTAGTTTTTATCTGAGATTATTTCCTTTGTCACCATTGTCTTCAAAGCAATCCAAAATATCCCTTCTCAGATTCCCCAAAAACAGCTACCAAACTGCTCCATGAACAGAATCATGTAACTCTGTGAGATGAATTCACAAATCACAAAGCAGCTTCTCAGAAAGCTTCTTTGCAATTTTTATCTGAGGATATTTCCTTTGTCACCATATGCTTCAATGAAATCCGAAGTATCCATTCTCAGATCCCCCCAAAACAGTACTATCTAACTGTTCCATGAGAAGAAAGGTGTTACACTGTGAGAGGAATTTACACATCATGAAGAATGTTCTCAGAAAACATCTTTCTAGTTTCTTTCTGAGGATATTTCCTTTGTCACCATAGGCTTCAATGTGATCCAAAATATCCCTTCTCAGATTCCCCAAAAGCAGTGCTATCAAACTGCGCCATGAATAGAATCGTGTAACTCTGTGAGATGAATTCAGAAATCCCAAAGCACTTTCTCAGAAAGCTTCTTTCTAGTTTTTGTCTGAGGATATTTTCTTTGTCACCCTAAGTTTCACTGTGCTCTGACATATCCCATTGCAGATTCCAAGAAAACAGTGTAAGCAAACTGGTCATTGAAAAGAACAGTATATCTCTGTGTGATGAATTCACACAACACAAGGAAGTTTCTCAGAAAGCTTCTTTCTAGTTTTTATTGGAGGATGTTTCCTTTTACACTATAGGCCTCAACGTGCTCCAGAATATCGTATTTTAGATTACAGGAAAACAGTGTTAGCAAACTGCTCCATGAAAAAAAAGGTGCAACCTGTGAGTTGAATTTACTCATCACAAAGAAGTTTCTCAGAAAGCTTCTTTCCAGTTTTTTCTGTGAGGATATTTCCTTTGTCACCATAGTCTTCAATGCAATACAATGTATACCTTCTCAGATTCCAAAAAAAACACTGCTACCAAACTGATCTATGAAAAGAATAGTGTAATTTTGAGATGAATTCACACATCACAAAGCGGTTTCTCAGAAATCTTCTTTCTAGTTTTTATAGGAGGATATTTCCTTTGTCATCCTAAGCTTCAATTGGCTCTGAAATAATCTATTGCAAATTCCAAGAAAACAGTGTTAGCAAACTTCTCAATGAAAAGAACAGTGTAACTCTGTAAGATGAATTCACACATCACAAAGCAGTTTGTCAGAATGCTTCGTTCTAGTTTTTATCTGAGGATATTTCCTTTCTCACCATAGGCCTCATGTCCTCCCAAATATCCCTTTGCAGACTCCACGAAAAGAGTTTCACCAAACTGCTATATAAACAGAAAGGTGTAACTCTGTAAGACAAATTCCCACATCAAAAGCAAGTTTATCAGAAAGCTTCCCTCTTGTTTTTAATCTGAGGATATTTCATTTGTTGCCATAGGTTTCAATGTGATCCAAGATACCCATTCTCAGATTCCCCAAAAACACTGCTACCAAATTGATCTATGAAAAAAATGGTGTAACTCTGTGAGATGAATTCACAAATCACAAAGCAGTTTCTCAGAAAGCTTCTTTCTAGTTTTTGTCTGAGAATATTTTCTTTGTCACTGTAAGCTTTGACGTGCTCTGAAGTATCCCACTGCAGATTCAAAGAAAACAGTGTTAGTAAACTGCACCATGAAAACGAAGGTGTATCTCTGTGAGACAAATTCACACTTCACAAAGAAATTTCTCAGAAAACTTCTTTCTAGTTTTTATCTGAGGATATTTGCTTTGCCACCATAACCTTCAATGTGATCCAAAATATTCCTTCTCAGATTCGTCATAAACAGTGCTACCGAACTGCTCCATGAAAAGAATCTTGTAATGCTGTGAGAAGAATTAACACATCACAGCATTGTCTCAGAATGCTTCTTTCTGGATTTTATATGAGGCTATTTCCTTTTCTACCATAGGCTTCAATGCGCTCCCAAATATTCTTTCTCAGATACCACAAAAACAGTGATGCCAAAGTGCTCCCTCAACAGAAAAGTTTATCTCTATGAGATGAATGCTCACATCACAAAAGAGTTTCTTAGAAAACTTCTCTTCAGTTTTTACCTGAAGAATTTTCTTTTTTCACCTTATACCTTTATGCGCTCCCAAATATCCCTCTGCATATTCCACAAAAACAGTGCTACCACACTTTGTAATGAATCGAAAGGTTTATCTCTGTGAGATAAATTCACACTTCACAAAGCAGTTTCTCACGAAGCTTCTTTCTAGTTTTTATCTGAGGATATTTCCTTTTCTGCCTTAGGTTTCAATTCACTCCATAGTATCTCTTCTCAGACACCACAAAAGCAGTGATGTGAAAGTGCTCCCTCAGCAGAAACGTTTATCTCTATTAGATGAATGCACAAATTACAAAGGAATTCCTCAGAAAGCTTCTCTCCAGTTTTTAGTTGAAGATATTTCCTTTTTTGCCATTAGACTCTATGGGCTCCCGAATATCCCTCTGTAGATTCCACAAAGACAGTGTTACCAATCTGCTCAATGAAAAGAAAGGTTTAACTCTGTGAAATGAATTCACATATCACAAAACAATTTCTCAGAAAGTTTCTTTCTAGTTTAAATCTGAGGATATTTCCTTTTCACCATAGGCTTCAATGAGCTTCCAAATATTTCTTCTTAGATACCACAAAAACAGTGACACTGAACTGCTCAATCAACAAAAAGTTCAACCTCTATGAGAAGAATACACACATCACAAAACTGTTTTGCAAAGCCATCTCTCCATTTTTTATCTGAAGAGGTTTCCTTTTTCACCATAAGTCTCTAGGAGCTCCCAAATATCCCTTTGCAGATTCCATAAAAACAGTGCTACCATGCTGATCCATGAAAAGAATCATGTAACTCCTTGAGATGAATTAACACAGCACAAAGCCATTTCTCAGGAAACTTCTTTCTAGTTTTTTTCTGAGGGTAATTCCTTTTTCACTATAGGCTTCAATGCATGCCAAAATATCTGAGGATATTTCCTTTGTCACCTTAAGCTTCAATGAGCTCCAAAATATCCCATTTCAGATATCAAGAAAAGAGTGTTAGCAAACTGCTCAAAGAAAAGAACAGTGTAACTCTGTAGTTAAATTCAAACATCATAAAGTAGTTTCTCAGAAAGTTTCTTTCTACTTAATATCTGAGGACTTTTTTTTAATACAGGCCTCAATGCACTCCCAAATATCACTTTGCAGATTCCACAAAAACAGTGTTAGCAAACGGCTCCATGAAAACAAAGGTGTATCTCTGTGAGACGAATTCACACATCACAAATAAGTTTCTCAGAAAGCTTCTTTCTAGTTTATATCTGAGGATATTTTCTTTGTCACCATAGGCTTCAAGACAATCCAAAATTTCCATTCTCAGATGCCCCAAAAACATAGCTACCAAATTGCTCCATGATAAGAAAGGTGTTATTCTGTAAGATGAATTCAGAAATCAGAAAGCAGTTTCTCGGAAAGCTTCTTTCTAGTTTTTGTCTGAGGATATCTCCTTTGTCACCGTAAGCTTCAATGCACTCTGAAATATCCCATTGTGGATTACAAGAAAACAACATTAGCAAATTGCTCAATGAAATGAACAGTGTAACTCTGTGAGGTGAATGCACAGATCACAAAACAGTTACTCAGAAGACTTCCTTCTGGTTTTTATCTGAGGATATATCCTTTTTCATTATAGACCTCAATGTGCTCCAAAATATCCCATGACAGATTCCACAAAAACTGTGTTAGCAAACTACTCCATGAAAGAAAGGTGTTGCTCTGTGAGTTGAAATCACATAACACAAAGAACTTACTTAGAAAGCTTTTTTCTAGTATTGATCTGAGGATGTATCCTTGGTCACCATAGGCTTCAATGTGATCCAAAATATCCCTTCTTAGATTCCCCAGAAACAGTGCTACCAAACTGTTTCATGAAAAGAATATTTTATCTTTCTGAGATGAATTAGCACATCACAAGTGGTTTCTCTGGAAACTTTTTCTACTTTTTATCTGAGGATATTTCCTTTTTCACTATAGGCCTCAATGCACTCTGAACTATCCCTATGCAGATTCCACGAAAACAGTGTTAGCAAACTGCTCAATGGAAAGAACAGTGTAACTCTGTGAGATGAATTCACTCATCACAAACTAGTTTCTCAGAAAGTTTCATCATAATTTTTATCTGAGGATATTTCATTTATCACCACAGGCCTCAATGTGCTCCCAAATAACCCCTTGGATATTCCACGAAAACAGTGTTAGCAAACTGCTCCATGAAAAGGAAGCTGTAATTCCATGGGATGAATTCACACATCACAAAGAGTTTCTTAGAAAGCTTCTTTCTTGTTTTATCTGAGGATATTTATTTTGTCACCATAGTCTTCAATGTGATCCAAAATATCCCTTTTCAGATTCCCCAAAAACAATGTTACCAAATTGCTCCATGAAAAGTAAGGTGTTACTCTGTGGGATATATTCACAAATCAGAAAGCAATTTCTCAGAAAGCTCTTTTTGGTTTTTATCTGAGTATATTTCCTCTGTCACCATAGGTCTCAATGCGATTAAAAATAACCCTTCTCAGATACCCCCAAAACAGCGCTAAAAAACTGATCCATGAAAAGAATCGTGTAACTCTGTGAAATAAGTTAACATATCACAAAATGGTTTCTCGGAAAGCTTCTTTCTAATTTTTCTATGAGGGTATTTTCTTTGTCACCATTAGCTTAAAATGAGCTCCAAAATATCCCATTGCGGATTCCAAGAAAACAGTGTTAGCATACTGCTCAATGAAAAGAACATTGTAACTCTGTGAGATGAATTCACACATCACAAAGCATTTCTCAGAGAGTTTCTTTCTAGTTTATTCTGTGAGGATATTTCCTTTGTCACAATCAGTTTCAATGCTTTGTGAAACATGCCATTGCAGATTCCAAGAAAACAGTGTTGGCAAACTGCTCAATGAAAAGAACAGTGTAACTCTGTGAGATGTATTCACACATCACAAAGCAGTTTCTCAGAAAGTTCTTTGTGTTTTTTTTCCTGAGGATATTTCCTTTGTCACCATAGGCTTCAAACGATCCAAAATATCCCTTCTCAGATTCCCCAAAAACAGTTCTACAAAACTGACACAGATGAATTAACACATCACGAAATTCTTTCTCAGAAAGCTTCTTTCTAGTTTTTATATGAGGGCATTTCCTTTGCCACCATCAGCTTAAAATGCACTCTGAAATATCCCTTTGTAGATTCCAAGAAAAAAGGGTTAGTAAACTGCTCAAAGAAAAGAGCAGAGTAACTCTGTGTGATGAATTCACACATCACAAATTGGTTTCTCAGATAACTTCTTTCTAGTTTTTATCTGAGGATATTTCCATTTTCACCATAGGCCTCAATGCACTCCCAAATATCCCTTTGGATTTTCCATGAAAAGAGTGTTAGCAAACTGCTCCATGAAAAGGAAGGTGTAACTCTGATAGATGAATTCACTAACCACAAAGAAGTTTCTAAAAAATCTTCTTTCTAGTATTTGAGGATATTTCCTTTGTCACCATAGACTTCAATGTGATCCAAAATATCCCTTCCCAGATTCCCCAAAAACAGTGCTACCAAATTGCTCCATTAAAAGAAAGGTGTTACTCTGTGAAATGAATTCACAAATCAGAAAGCAATTTATCAGAAAGTTCTTTTAGGTTTTTATCTGAGGATATTTCCTCTGTCACTGTAGACCTCAATGTGACAAAAAAAATCCCTTCTCAGATTCCTCAAACACAGAGCTACCATACCGACCCATGAAAAGAATCGTGTAGCTCTGTGAGATGAACTTACACATCACAAAATGGTTTCTCAGAAAGCTTCTTTCTATTTTTTATATGAGCTGATTTTCTTTGTCACCATAAGCTTAAAATGCACTCCAAAATATCCCATTGTGGATTCCAAGAAAACAGTGTTAGCAAACTACTCAATGAAAGAACAGTGTAACTCTGTGAGATGAATTCACACAGCTCAAAGCAGTTTCTCAGAGGGCTTCTTTCTAGTTTTTGTGTGATGATATTTCCTTTGTCACCATCAGTTTCAAGGCATTCAGAAATACCCAATTGCAGATTCCAAGAGAACAGTGTTGGCAAACTCCTCAATGAAAAGAACAGTGTAACTCTGTGAGATGAATTCACACATCACAAAGCAGTTTCTCAGAAAGTTCTTTTTTTTTCTTCTGAGGATACTTCCTTTGTCACCACAGGCTTCAATGCTATCCAAAATATCCCTATTCAGATTCCCAAAAAACAGTGCTACAAAATTGACCCATGAAAAGGGTCGTGTAACTCTATGAGATGAATTAACACATCACAGAATGGTTTTTCATAAAGCTACTTTCCAGTTTTTATATGAGGGCATTTCCTTTGCCACCATAAGCATAAAATGCACTCTGAAATATCCCATTGCAGATTCCAACAAAAAAGGGGTTTATAAACTGCTCAATGAAAAGAGCAGAGTAACTGTGTGAGATGAATTCACACATCACAAATCGGTTTCTGAGGTAGCTTCTTTCTACTTTTTATCTGAGGATATTTCCTTTTTCACCATAGGCCCCAGTGCGCTCTCATTATCCCTTTGGAGAATCCACGAAAACAGTGTTAGCAAACTGCTCCATTAAGAGAAAGGGGTAACTCTGTGAGTTGAATTCACACATCACAAAGCAGTTTCTCAGAAAGCTTCTTTATGGATTTTGTCTGAAGATATATCCTTTGTCACCATAGGCCTAAATGTGCTCCTAAATTTCCTATTGCAGATTCCATGAAAACAGTGTTATCAAACTCTTCAATGAAAAGAACAGTGTACTTCTGTGAGATTAATTTCCACATCACAATGCAGTTTCTCAGAAAGCTTCTTTCTTGTTTTTATCTCAGGATATTTCCTTTTTCACTATAGGCCTCAATGTTCTCCCAAATATCCCTTTGCAGATTCCAGGATAATAGTGTTAGATAACTGCTGCATGAAAGAAAGGCTTAAGTCTGTGTGATGAATTCACACCACAGAAAGAACTTTCTCTAAAAGATGTTTTCTAGTTTTTTTCTGAGTATATGTCCTTTGTCACCATAGCCTTTATTGCGATACAAAGTATCCCTTCACAGATTCCCCAAATACAGTGCTACAAAACTGCCCCATGAAAAGAAAGGTGTAACTCTCTGAGATGAGTTCAAAAATCATAAAGAAGTTTCTCAGAAAGCTTCTTTCTGGTTTTTGTCTGAGGATATTTCTGTTGTCACCATAAGTTTCAATGTGCTTCAAAATATCCCACTGCAGATTCCAAGAAAAGAGTATTAGCAAACTGCTCAATGAAAAGAACAGTGTAAATCTATGAGATGAATTCACACATCACAAAGCAGTTTCTCAGAAAGTCGTTTTTGGTTTTTATCTGAGGATATATCTTTGACCCATAGGCTTCAATGCACTCCCAAATATCCTCTCTGAGATTCCACAAAAATGGTGTTATGAAACAGTTCAACCATAAGAAAGGTGTAACTGTGTGAGTTGAATTCACACATCACAAAGCACTTTTCAGAAAGCTTCTTTATAGTTTTTATCTGAAGATACTTCCTTTTTCACTGTGGGCCTGAATGCACATGCAAGTATCCCTTTGCAGTTTCCACAAAAATAGTGTTAGCAAACTTCTCTATGAAAAGAAATGTGTGACACTGTGAGATGAATTCACACATCACAAAGAACTTTCTCAGAAAGCTGCTTTCTAGTTTGTATCTGAGAATATATTCTTTGTCAACATAGGCTTCAAAGCAATCAAAAATATCCCTTCTGAGGTTCCCCACAAACAGTGCTACCAAATTGCTCCATGAAAGCTATTGTGTAACTCTGTGAGATGAATTAACACATCCCAAAGTGGTTTCTCAGAAATCTTCTTTCTAGTTTTTATATGAGGGTATTTCCTTTGTCACCACAAGCTTAAAATGTGCTCTGAGATATCCCATTGTAGATTCCAAGAAAACAACGTTAGCAAATTGCTCAATGAAAAGAACAGTATAACACTGTGAGATGAATTCACACATCACAAAGAATTTTCTTAGAAAGCTTCCATCTATTTTTTATCTGAGGATATTTCCTTTGTCACCGTAGGCTTCAATGCCATCCAAAATATCCCTTCCGAGATTCCCCAAAAGCAGTGCTACCAAACTGCTCCATGAAAAGAAAGGTGCAACTCTGTGAGATGAATTCACAAATCAGAAAGCAGTTTCTCAGAAAGCTTCTTTATAGTTTTTGTCAACATATTTCCTTTGTCAGTATAAACTTCAAAGAGCTCTGAAATATCCCATTGCAGATTCCAAGAAAACAGTGTTAACAAACTAGACAATGAAAGGAAGAGTGTAATTCTGTGAGATGAATTCATACATCACAAAGCAGTTTCCCAGAACACTTCTTTTTGGTTTCTATCTGAGGATATGTCCTTTGTCACCATCAGCTTCAATATGCTCCCAAATTATTGAAGATTCCATGAAGACAGTGTTATCAAACTGCTCAATGAAAAGAATGGTGTAACTATGTGAGATGAATTTACACATTTCAAACCAGTTTCTCAGAAAGATTCTTTCTGGTTTTTATCTTAGAATATTTCCTTTTTCATTATAGGCCTCAATGTGCTTCCAAATATCCCTTTGCAGATTCCAAGAAAACAGTGTTAGCAAACTGCTCCATCAAAGAAAGGTGTAGCTCTGTGAGATGAATTGACACAACACAAAGAACTTTCTCAGAAATCTTCTTTCTAGTATTTATCTGAGGATGTTTACTTTTTCATTATAGGCCTGAAGGCACTCGCAAATATCGCTTTGTTGTTTCCACGAAAACAGTATTAGCAAACTGCTCCATGAAAAGAAAGGTGTAATTCTGTGAGATGAATTCACACATCATAAAGAACTTTCTCAGAAAGCTGCTTCAAAGTTTTTATCTGAGGATATACCTTTCGTCACCATAGGCTTCAATGCAATCAAAAATATCAATTCTGAGATTCCACAAAAACAATGCTACCAACCTGCTCCATAAAATTGTTGTGTAACTCTGTGAGATGAATTATCACATCACAAAGTGGTTTCTCAGAAATCTTCTTTCTAGTATTTTTATCAGGGCATTTCCTTTGTCATTATAAACTTCAATGCACTCTGAAATATCCCTTTGCATATTCCAAGAAAATAGTGTTAGCAAACTGCTCACGAAAAGTAGAGTGTAACACTGTGAGTTGAATTCACAATTCACAAAGCAGTTTCTCAGAAAGCTCTTTTTGGTTTTTATTTGAGGATATTTCTTTTGTGACCATGAGCTCCAATGCAATCCAAAATATTCCTTCTCAGTTTCCGAAAAAACAGTGCTCCAAAACTGATCCATGAAAAGAATAGTGTAACTCTCTGAAGTGAATTAACTCATCACAAAATAGTTTCTCAGAAAGATTCTTTCTAGTTTTTATATGGGGGTATTTCCATTGTCAGTATGAGCTAAAATTGTGCTCTGAAATATCCCATTGCAGATTCCAAGAAAACAGTGTTAGCAAACTGCTCAATGAAAAGAACAGTGTAACCCTGTTCTTTAGAGCGTATAGGCTTCAATACGTTCCCAAATATCGTATTGCAGATTCCACGAAAACAGTGTTGTCAAACGCTCAAGGAAAAGAACGGTACAACTCTGAGATGAATTGGCACATTGCAAAGCAGTTTCTCAGAAAGCTTCTTTCTAGTTTTTACCTGAGGATATTTCCTTTTTCACTGCAGGCCTCAATGTGCTTCCAAATATCCCATTGCAGAATCCACTAACACAGTGTTAACATACTGCTCCATGAAAGAAAGGTGTAGCTCTCTGAAATGAATTCACACAACATGAAGAACTTTTGCAGAAAATGTCTTTCTAGTTTTTATATTAGGATAGTTCCTTTTTCACTCTAGACCTCAATGCGCTCCCACATACCCCTTTGCAGTCTCCACAAAAACAGTGTTACCAAACTGCTCCATTAAAAGAAAGGTGTAACTCTGTGAGGTGAATTCACGCATCACAAAGTAGTTTCTCAGAAAGTTCTTTTTGGTTTTGATCTGTGGATATTTCTTTTGTCACCATAGTCTTCAATGCTATCCAAAATATCCCTTATCAGATTCCCCAAAAGCAGTGCTACCAAACTGATCCATGAAAAGACTCATGTAACTCTGCAAGATGAATTAACACATCACAAAATGGTTTCTCAGAAAGCTTCTTTATGGTTTTCCTGTGAGGGTATTTCCATTGTCACCATAACCTTAAAGAGCGCTCGAAATATCCTATTGCAGATCCGAAGAAAACAGTGACAGTAAACTGCTCAATGAAAAGAACAGTCTACCTCTGTGAGGTGAATTCACACATAACAAAGAATTTTCTTAGAAAGCTTCCTTCTAGTTTTTATCTGAGGATATTTCCTTTGTCACCATATGCTTCAATGCAATCCAAATTATCACTTCTCAGCTTCACCACAAAGAATGCTATCAAATTGCTCCATGAAAAGAAACGTGTAATTCTGTGAAATGAATTCACAAATCAGAAAGCAGTTTCTCAGAAAGCTTCTTTCTGGTTTTTGTCTGAGGATATTTCCTTTGTCACCGTAAGCTTCAATGCTCTCTGAAACATCCCATTGCGGATTCCAGGAAAACAGTGTTAGCAAACTGCTCAATGAAAAGAACAGTGTAACACTATGAGATGAATTCACACATCACTAAGCAGTTTCTCAGAAGACTTCTTTTTGGTTTTTATCTGAGGATACATCCTTTGTCACCATAGGGTTCAAGATGCTCCCATATATCCTATTGCAGATTCCACGAAAAAAGTGTTATCAAACTGCTCAGTGAAAAGAACAGTGTAAGTCTGTAAAATTAATTTACATATCACAAGGCAGGTTCTCAGAAACCTTCTTTCTAGTTTTTATCTGAGAATATTTCCTTTTTCACTATAAGCCCCAATATGCTTCGAAATATCCCTTTGCAGTATCCACGAAAACAGTGTTAGCAAATTGCTCTGTGAAAGAAAGGTGTAACTCCGTGAGATGAGTTCACACAGCACAAGGAACTTTCTCACAAAGCTTGTTTCTATTTTTTAACTGAGGATATTTCCTTTTTCACTATAGGTCTGAAGGCGCTCGCAAATACCCCTTTGCAGTTTCCACCAAAACAGTGCTAGCAAACTGCTCAATGAAAAGTACAGTGTAACTCTGTGAGATGAATTCTCACATCACAAAGCAGTTTCTCAGAGAGATGTTTTTGATTTTTATCTGAGGATATTTCCTTTGCAACCACAGGCTTCCACGAAATCTAAAATAACCTTTCACATATACCCCCAAAACAGTGCTACCAAACTGATCCATGAAAAGAATTGTGTCACTCTGTGAGATGAACTCACACATCACAAAGCAGTTTCTCAGAAATCTTCTTTCTAGCTTTTTCTGAGGATATTTCCTTTGTCACAATAAGCTTCAATGCACTCCAAAATATCCCATTGCAGATTCCAAAAAAACAGTGTTAGCAAAATGTTCAATGAAAAGAACTGTGTAACTCTGTGTGATGAATTCACACATCACAACGCAGTTTCTCTGAAAGCTTCTTTCTAGTTTTTATCTGAAGATATTCCTTTTTCAATATAGGCCTCAATGTACTCCCAAATATTTCTTTTCAGATTCCACGAAAACAGTGTTAGAAAACTGCTCCATGAAAAGAACGGTGCAACTCTGTGAGATGAAATCAGAAATCACAAAGCAGTTTCTCAGAAAGCTTCTTTGTAGTGTTTGTCTGAGGATATTTCCTTTGTCACCATAAGCTTCAGTGTGAACCAAAATATCCCATCACATATACCCCAAAAACAGTGCTCCCAAACTGAACCATGAAAAGAATCATGTAACTCTGTTAGAAAATTTGACAACACAAAGAATTTTCTCAGAAAGCTTCTTTCTAGTTTTTGTCTGAGGATATTTACTTTTTCACTATAAGTTTCAGTGCACTCCGAAATATCCCGTTGCAGATTCCAAGAAAACAGTGTTAGCAAATTGCTCAATGAAATGAACAGTGTAACTTTGATTTTTATCTGAGGATAGTTCCTTTGTCACCATAAGCTTCAATGCACTCCCAAATATCCTAATGCAGATTCCGTGAAAAAAGTCTTATTAAACAACTCAATGAAAAGAGTAGTGTAACCCTGTGAGATGAATTCACACAACACAAAGAACTTTCTCAGAAAGCTTCTTTCTTGTTTTTATCTGAGGATATTTCCTTTGTCATCATAGGCTTTAATGTGATCCAAAATATACCTTCTCAGATTCCCCAGAAAGAGTGCTACCAAACTGCTCCAAGAAAAGAATCGTGTAACTCTGTGAGATGAATCACAAATCACAAAGCAGTTTCTCAGAAAGCTTCTTTCTAGTTTTTGTCTGAGGATATAAGCTTTTTTACTGTTTGCCTCAATGCTCTCATGAATATCCCTTTGAACATTCCAGGAAAATAGTGTTAGCAAACTGTTCCGTGAAAAGAAAGGTGTAAATCTGTGAGAAGAATTTACATATCTCAAAGAAGTTTCTCAGAAAGCTTCCTTTTGGTTTTTGTCTGAGGATATTACCTTTGCTACCATAGGCTTCAATATGACCCAAAATATCCCTACTTAGATTCTGCAAAAATCATGCTACAACACTGTTCTATGGAAAGAATGGTGTAACTCTGTGAGATGAATTCACATATCACAAATATGTTTCTCAGATAACTTCTTTCTAGTTTTTATCTGAGGATATTTCATTTTTCACCATATTTCTCAATTCGCTCCTGAATATTCCTTTGCAGATTAAATGAAAAAAGTGTTAGCAAACTTCTCAATGAAAAGAATGGTGTAACTCTGTGACATGGATTCACACATCACAAAGCAGCTACTCAGAAAGCTTCATTTTGTTTCTTATCTGAGCCTTGTCACCATAGGCTTCAATGCACTTGCAAGTATCCTATTACAGGTACCACAAAACCAGTGTTATCAGACTGCTCGAGGAAAGAATGGTGTAACTCTGTGAGAGGAATTCACACATCACAAAGAAGATTCTGAGAAGTTTTCTTTCTAGTATTTTTCTGAGGTTATTTGCTTAATCACTATAGGCCTCAATATACTCCCAAATATCACTTTGCAGATTCGACAAAAACAGTATTAGCACACTTATCCATGAAAAAAATAGTAAAACTCTGTGAGTTGAAATCACACATCACAAAGAAGTTTCTCAGAAAGCTTCTTTCTCATTTTTATCTGAGGGTATTTGCTTTTTCACAATAGGCCTGAAAGTGCTGCCAAATATCCCTTTGCATATTCCATGAAAACAGTGTTATCAAACTGCTCAAAGAAAAGAACAGTGCAACTCTGTGAGATGAATTCACAAGTCACAAAGCAGTTTCTGAGAGAGCTTCTTTCTAGCTTTTATCTGGGGATATTTCCTTTTTCACCATAGTCCTCACTGCGTTCCCAAATATCCCATTGCAGATTAAACGAAAAAAGTGTGAGCAAACTTCTCAATGAAAAGAATGATGTAACTCTGTGACATGAATTCACACATCACAAAGCAGTTTCTGAGAAAGCTTCCTTTTGGTTTTTATCTGAGGATATTTTCTTTGTCACCTTAGGCATCAATGCGCTCCCAATTATCCTAGTACAGATTCCAAGAAACCAGTGTTATCAGACTGCTCCAGGAAAGAGTGGTGAAACTCTGTGGGATGAATTCACACATCATAAAGCACTTTCTCATAAAGATTCTTTATAGTTATTACCTGAGGATATTTCGTATTTCACTAAATGAATCAATGTGCTCCCAAATATCCCTTTGTAGATTCCACGAAAACAGTGTTAGCAAACTTCTCCTTTAAAAAAATGGTGTAACTCTGTGAGATCAAATCACACATCACAAAGAACTTTCTCAGAAACCTTTTTTTATAGTTTTTATCTGAGGATATTTCCTATGTCACCATAGGCTTCAATGTAATCCATAATATCCTATTGTAGATTCCATGAAAACAGTGTTACTAAACTTCTCAATGAAAACAACAGAGTAACTTTGTAAGATGAATTCACACATCACAAAACTGCTTCTCAGAAATCTTCTTTGTAGTTTTTAACTGAGGATATTTCCTTTGTCACCACATGCTTCAATGCAGTTCAAAATATTCCTTCTCAGATTCCCCCAAAACAGTGCCAGAAAACTGCTTCATGAAAGGAAAGGTGTAACAATGTGAGATGAATTCACACATCACAAACAAGTTTCTCAGAAATCTTCTTTCTAGTTTTATCTGAGGATATTTCCTTAATCACCATAGAATTCAATATGATTTGAAATATCCATTCTTGATTCTGCAATAACTATGCTACCAAACAGCTTGATGAAAAGAATCTTGAACTCTGTGAGATGAATTAACACATTACAAAGCAGTTTCTCAGAAAGCTTCTTTCTAGTTTTTACATGAGAATATTTCCTTTGTCACCATAAGCTTCAAGGAGGTCTGAAATATCGCATTGCAGATTCCAAGAAAACAGTGTTAACAAACTGCTCAATGAAATGAACAGTGTAACTTTGTGAGATGAATTCTCACTCACAAAACAGTTTCTCAGAAAGCTTCTTTCTAGTTTTTATCTGAGGATATTTCCCTTTTCACTGTACACCTCAATGCACTCCCAAATATCCCTCTGCAGATTCCAAGAAAACAGTGTTAACAAACTGCTCAATGAAACGAACAGTGTAACTTTGTGAGATGTATTCACACATCACACAGATTTTTCTCAGAAAACTTCTTTCTAGTGTTAACTGGAGATATTTCCTTTGTCACCATATTCTTCAATGCAATCCAAAATATCCCTTCTCAGATTACCCAACAACAGTGCTACCAAGCCGATCCATGAAAAGAATTGTGAAAATCCGTGAGATGAATGAACACATCATAAAGCAGTTTCTCAGAAAACTTCTTTTCCGTTTTTATCTGAGCATGTTTCCCTTATCACCATAGGCCACAATGCTCTCTCAAATACCCCTTCGCAGATTCCATGAAAAGATTGTAAGCAAACTGCTCCATGAATAGAAAGGTATAACCTTGTGAGGTGAATTCACACTTCACAAAGAAGTCTCTCAGAAAGCTTCTTCCTGGTTTTTATTTGAGGATAATTTCTTTGTCACCATAGACTTCAATGATCCAAAATATCCCTTCTCAGATACCCAAAAAGAGTGCTACCAAACTGCTCCATGAAAAGTATGGTGTAACTCTGTGAGATGAATTCACACATCACAAAGTAGTTTGTTAGAAAGCTTCTTTCTCGTTTTCATCTGAGGATATTTATTTTCTCTCCATTGACCATAATGCACTCCCAAATAAACCTCTGCAGATTCCCCAAAAACAGTACAGTGATTGCAAACTGCTCCAAGAAAAGAAACCTGTAATTCTGTGAGATGAATTAACACATCACAAAGCGGTTCCTCTGAAAGTTTCTTTCCAGTTTTTATATGAGGATATTTCCTTTATCACCACAGGCTTCAATGCGATCCAAAATATCCCTTCTCAGATTCCCCCAAAACACTGCCAGCAAACGGATCCATGAAAAGAATTGTGTAGCTGTGTGGGTTGAATTAACACATCAATAATGGTCTCTCAGAAAGCTTCTTTCTAGTTTTTATATGATATTATTTAATTTGTCACCATAAGCATGAATGCACTCTGAAATATCCCATTGCAGATTCCAAGAAAACAGTGTTGGCAAAGTGCTCAATGAAAAGAACAGAGTAACTCTGTGAGATGAATTCACACATCACAAAGGAATTTCTCAGAAAGCTTCTTTCTGGTTTTTATCTGAAGATTTTTCCTTTATCATTGTAGGCCTCAATGTGCTCCAAAATATCCTTTTGCAGATTCCACAAAAACAGTGTTAAGAAACTCCTCCATGAAAAGAAAGTTGAAACTCTGTGAGATGAATTCACACACCACAAGAAGTTTCTCAGAAAGCTTCTTTTTGGTTTTTGTCTGAGGATATTTCCTTTGTCATCATAGGCTTCAATGCCATCCAAAATATACCTTCTCAGATTCCTCAAAAATAGTGCTATGAAACTGATCCATGAAAAGAATCATGGAATTCTGTGAGATGATTTAACACACCACAAAGTGGTTTCACACAAAACTTCTTTTTAGTGTTTTTCCTGTGGATATTTCCTTTTAGAAAATAAGCTTAAATGCTCTCTGAAATATCCCATTGCAGATTCCAAGAAAACAGTGGTTGCAAACTGCTCAATGATAGCAACAGTGTACCTCTGTGAGTTGAATTCACACATCACAAAGCAGTTTCTCAGAAAACTTCTTTGTAGTTTTTGTCTGAGGATATTTCCTTTTTCACCTAGGCCTCAATGCTCTCCCAAATATTCCTTTGCAGATTTTACGAAAACAGGTTACCAAACCTCTACAATGAAAGAAAATTGTAATTCTGTGAGATGAAATTACACATCACAAAGCAGTTTCTCAGAAAGCTTCTTTCTCTTTTTTATCTGAGGATATTTCCTTTGTCATCATATTTTTCTATGCGATGCAAAGTATCCCTTCTCAGACTTCCCAAAAACAGTGCTGCCAAATGGATCCACAAAAAGAATCATGTAAATCTGTGAGTCGAATTAACACATCATAAAGCAGTATCTCAGAAAACGTCTTTCTTGTTTTTATCTGAGGATATTTCCTTTTTCACCATAGGCCTCATTGTGCCCCAAATATGCCTTTGCAGTTTCTATGAAGAGTGTTGGCAAGTTGCTCCATGAAAAAAATGGTGTAACTCTGTGAGATGAATTCACACATCACAAAAACTTTCTCAGAAATCTTGTTTCTAGTTTTTATGTGAGGATATTTCGTTTGTCATCATAGGCTTCAATGTGATCCAAAATATCCATTCTCAGATTCCCCAAAAACACTGCTAGCAAACTGATCCGTGAAAAGAATTGTGTAACTGTGTGGGATGAATTAACACATCACAAAACGGTTTCTCAGAAAGCTTCTTTCTATTTTTTGTCTGAAGTTATTTCCTTTGACACCATAAGCTTCATTGCACTCCGAAGTATCCCATTGCAGATTCCAAGAAAACAGTGTTAGCAAACTGCTCAATAAAAAGAACAGTGTAACTCTGTGAGATGAATTCACACATCAACAAGAAGTTTCTCAGAAAGCTTCTTTCTAATTTTTATCTACGATATTTCCTTTGTTACCTTAGGCTTCAATGCGTTCCAAATATTCTATTGCAGATTCCATGAAAACAGTGTTTTCAAAGTTATCATTTAAAAGATTGGTTAAACTCTGTACGATGAATTCACACATCACAAAGCAGTTTCTCTGAAAGTTTCTTTCTGGTTTTTGTCTGAGGATAGTCCCTTTTTCACCATACACCTCAATGTGCTTGTGATTATGCCTTTGAAGATTCCACAAAAACAGTGTTAGCAAACAACTCCATGAAAAGGAAGGTGTATCTCTGTGAGATGAATTCACACATCTCAAAAAAGTTTCTCAGAGAGCTTCTTTCTAGTTTTTGTCTGGTGATATTTCCTTTCTCATCATATTCTTCAATGCGCTCCCAAATATGCTATTGTAGACTCCACGAAAAGAGTATTATCAAGCTCCTCAATGAAAACAACTGTGCATCTCTGTGAGATGAATTCACACATCACAAAAAAACTTTTTAAGAAAGCTTCTTTCTAGTTTTTATCTGAGGGTATTTCCTTTGTCAACATAGACGTCAATGTGATCCAACGTATTCCTTCTTAATTTCCCCCAAAACAGTGTTACCCATCTTCTCCATGAAAAGTATGGTGTAACGCTGTGAGATGAGTTCAAACATCACAAAGCTGTTTCTCAGAAATCTTTCTATCTGAGAATATTTTCTTTTTCACCATTTGTCTCAATGCACTTGCAAATATACCTTTGCAGTTTCCACGAAAATGGTGTTTGCAAAGTGCTTCATGAAAAGAAAGGTGTAAATCTGTCAGTTGAATTCACAGATCAAAAAGAAGTTTCTCAGAAAGCTTCTTTTTGTTTTTTTTCTTAGGATATTTCCTTTGTCATCATAGGATTCAATGTGCTCCCAAATATCCTATTGCAGATTCAATGAAAACAGTGTTATCAAACTGTTCAATGAAAAGAATGGTGTAAATCTCTGAGATGAATTCACACATCACAAAGCAGTTTCTTAGAACCTTCCTTCTAATTTTTAATGTGAGGATATTTTCTTTTTCACTATAGGCCTGAATGCACTCCCAAATATCCCTTTACAGATTCCACAAAAACAGTGTAGCAAACTACTACATGAAAAGAGATGTTTATCTCTGTGAGATGAATTCACACATCACAAAGAACTTTCTCAGAAAACTTCTTTTTAGTTTTTATCTGAGTTTATTTCCTTTGTTACTAGAGGCTTAAATGTGATCCAAAATATCCATTCTCAGATTCCCCCAAAACAGTGCTATGAAACTGATCCATGAAAAGAATCGTGTAGCTCTGTGAGATGAATTGAACACGTCACAAAGCATGTTCTCAGAAAGCTTCTCTCTAATTTTTATGTGAGGGTATTTCCTTTGTCACCATAAGCCTCAATGCGCTCCAAAATACCTCATTGAAGATTGCAACAAAACAGGGTTAAAAAACAGCCAAATGAAAAGAACAGTGTAAATCCATGAGATGAATTCACACATCACAGTGTAGTTTCTCAGAAATCTTCTTTCTAGTTTTTATCTGAGGATATTTCCTTTTTCACCACAGGACTCAATGTGCTCCAGAATATCCCCTTGCAGATTCCACAAAAACAGTTTGAACAAGCTTCTCCATTAAAAGAATGGTGTAACTCCGTGAGATGAATTCACAAATCACAAAGCTGTTTCTCAGAAAGCTTCCTTCTAGTTTTTGAGTGAGGATATTTCCTTTGTCACCATAAGCTTCAATGCGCTCTGCAATATTCCATTGCAGATACCAAGAAAACAGTGTTAGCAAACTGCTCAATGAAAAGAACAGTGTAACTCTGTGAGACGAATTCACACACCACAAGCCAGTTTCTCAGAAAGCCTCTATTTGGTTTTTAAGTATGGATATTTCCTTTGTCACCACAGTCTTCAAAGTGCTTCCAAATATCCTACTGCAGATTCCACGAAAAGAGTGTTAGCAAACTGTTCCATGAAAAGAAAGGTGTAACACTATAAGATGAATTCACACATCACAAAGAACATTCCTCAGAAAACTTCTTTCTTGTTTTTATCTAAGGATATTTCCTTTTTCACTATAGGCTTTAATGTGATCCAAAATATCCTCTTTCAGATTCCTGAAAAACAGTGCTAGCAGAATGATCCATGAAAAGAATCATGTAACACTGTGAGATGAATTAACACATCTCAAAGAAGTTTCTCAGAAACCTTCTTTCTAGTGTTATAGGAGGATTTTTCCTTTGTCACCATAGGCTTCAATGTGATCCAAAATATCCTTTCTCAGATTCCCGAAAAACACTGCTACCAACTGCTACATGAAAAGAATAGTGTAACTCATTGAGATGAATTCAAAAGTCACAAAGCAGTTTCTCAGAAAGCTTCATTCTGGTTTTTTTCTTAGGATATTTCCTTTGTCACCATAAGCTTCAAAGTGCTCTGAAATATCCCACTCAGATTCCAAGATAACAGTTTTAGCCAATGGCTTAATGAAAAGAATAGTGTAACTCTGTTAGATGAATTCACACATCACAAAACGGTTTCTCAGACAGCTTCTTTTTGGTTTTTATCTAAGGATATTTTCTTTGTCACCATAGGCTTCAATGCATTCCCAAATATCCTATTGTAGATTCCACAAAAACAGTGTTAGGAAACTGCTAAATTAAAAGAAAGGTGTAACACTGTGAGATGAATTCACACATCACAAAGAACCTACTCAGAAAGCTTCTTTCTAGTTTTTATCTGAGGATATTTCCTTTGTCACCATAGGCTTCAATGCAATCCAAAATATCTTTTCTCAGATTCCCCAAAAACAGCGCTAACAGACTGATCCATGAAAATAATCATGTAACACTGTGAGATGAATTAACACATTTTAAAGCAGTTACTCAGAAAGTTTCTTTCGAGTATTTATATGAGGATATTTCCTCTGTCACCCAAAAGATTCAATGTGATCCAAAATATCCCTTCTCAGATTCCCGAAAGACAGTGTAACCAAACTACTCTATGAAAAGAATCGTGTAACTCTGTGAGATTAATTCAAAAATTACAAAGCAGTTTCTCAGAAAACTTCATTCTAGTTTTTGTTTGAGGATATTTCCTTTTTCACCATAGGCTTAAATGTGCTCCGAAATATCCTTTTGTAGATACTAGGAAAACAGTGTTAGCAAACTGCTCCATGAAAAGAAAAGTGTAATTCTGTGAGATGAATTCACACATCACAAAGAACTTTCTCAGAAAGCTTCTTTCTAATTTGTATCTGAGGATATTTCCTTTTTCACTATAGGTCTCAATGTGCTCCCAAATGTCCCTGTGCTCATTTCACGAAAACAGTGTTAGCAAACTATTCAATGAAAAGCTGAGAGTATCGCTGTGAGAAGAATTCACACATCATAAAGCAGTTTCTCAGAAAGCTTGTTTCTAGTTTTTTTCTGAGGATGTTTCCTTTGTCACCATAAGCTTCAAGGCAGTCCCAAATGTCCTATTGCAGACTCCACAAAAACAGTGTTATCAAATGTCTCAAAGAGAAAAACAGTGTAGCTCTGTGATGTGAATTCAAATATCACAAAGAACTTTCTCTAAAAGCTTCTTTCTAGTTTTTATCTGAGGATGTTTCCTTCATAACCATAGGCTTTGATACGATCCAAAGTATGCCATCTCAGATTCCCCAAAAAGCAGTGCTACCAAACTGATCCATGAAAGCAATCATGTAACACTGTACGATTAATTAAGACATCACAAAGCAGTTTCTGCGAAAGTAACTTTCCAGTTTTTATATGAGGATATTCCCTTTGTCACCATAAGCTTCAATGTGCTCCGAAATATACCATTGCAGATTCCAAGAAAAGAGTGTTAGCAAACTGCTCAATGAAAAGAACAATATAACAGTGTATCTCTCTGATATGAATTCACACATCACAAAGCAGTTTCTTAGAAAGCTTCTTTCTTGGTTTTCTCTGAGAATATTTCCTTTTTCACACTAAGTTTCAATGCACTCTGAAATATGCCATTGTAGATTCCAGGTAAACTGGGCTAGCAAATTTCTCCATGAAAAGAATAATGTAATACTGTGCCTTGAATCCAAACATCACAAAGAAGATTCTCAGAATGCTTCTTTTTAGTATTTCTATGAGGATATTTCCTTAGTAAGCGTAAGCTTCAATGTGATGAAAATATCCCTTCTCAGATCCCCCCAAAAAACTCCTAGCGAACTGATTCATGAAAACTATGATGTAACTCTGTGAGATCATTTCAAACATCACAAAGCAGTTTCTCAGAAGGCTTCTTTCTAGTTTTTATCTGCAGATAATCCCTTTTTCACCATAGGCCTCAATTCACTACCAATTATCCCTTTGCAGATTTAATGAAAACAGTGTTAGCAAACTGCTCCATGAAAAGGAAGGTGAAAATCTGTAAGATGAATTCACACATCACAAGGAACTTTCTCAGAAAGCTTCTTTCTAGTTTTTATCTGAAGATATTTCAGTTGTCAACATAGGCTTCCATGCGATCCATAATTTCCCTTGTCAGATTTCCCAAAAACAGTGCTATCAAACTGATCCATGAAAAGAATCGTGTAACTCTGTGTGATGAATTCACAAATCACAAAGCAGTTTATCAGAATGTTTCCTTCAATTTTTTCTCTGAGGATATTTACTTTTTCATAATAAGCTTGAATGTGCTCCAAAACATCTCATTGTCAATTCCAAGAAAACAGTGTTAGCAAACTGCACAAAGAAAAGAACAGTGTAACTCTGGGAGTTGAATTCACACATTACCAAGCAGTTTCCCAGAAAGTTTCTTTTTGGTTTTTCTATGGTGATATTTCCTTTGTCACCATAGGGTTCAATGTGCTCCAAAATATACTATTGTAGATTTCATGAAAACAGTGTTATCAAACTGCTCAATGAGAAGAACAGTGTAAATCTGTGAGATGAATTCACAAGTCACAAAGAAGTTTCTCAGAAAGCTTATTTCTAGTTTTATTCTGAGGATATTAACTTTATAACCATAGGCCCCATAGTGCTCCCAAAAATCCCATTGTAGATTCCACAAAAACACTGTTAGCACAGTTCTCCATGAAAAGAAAGGTGTAACTCGGTGAGATGAATTAATGCATCACAAACAACTTTCTCCGAAAGCTTCTTTCTAGTTTTTATCTGAGGATATTTCCTTTGTCACCATAGGCTTCAATGCGATCCAAAATATCCCTTCTCAGATTCCCCAAATACAGTGCTACAAAACTGCTCCATGAAAAGAATCTGTGTACCTCTGTGAAATAAATTCACAAATAACAAAGCAGTTTCTATGAAACCTTCTTTTTGGTTTTTATCTGACAATGTTTCTTTGTCACCATAGGCTTCAATGCTCTCCCAAATATCCTATTGCAGATTCCATGAAAACAGTGTTAGCCAACTGCTCAATGAAAAGAATGGTGTAACTCTGTGAGATGAATTCACACATCACCAAGCAGTTTCTCAGAAAACTTCTTTTTAGTTATTATCTCAGGATATTTGTTTTTTCACTATAGGACTCAAGACACTCCCAAATATCCCTTTGCAGATTCCATGAAAACAGTGTTTCTAAACTGCTCCATGAAAAGAAAGGTGTAACTCTGTGAGATGAATTCAAACATCAGAAAGAACTTTCTCAGAAACCTTCTTTCTAGTTCTTATCTGAGGATGTTTTCTTTGTCACCATAGGTTTCAATGTGCTACAAAATATCCCTTCTCAGATTCCCCATAAACAGTGCTACCAAGCGGCTCCAATAAAAGAATCATGTAACTCTGTGAGAAGAATTCAAAAATCACAAAGCAGTTTCTCAGAATGTTTCTTTTTAGCTTTTGTCTGAGGATATTTACTTTTTCACAATAAGTTTCAATGCACTCCAAAATATCCCATAGTAGATTCCAAGTAAACAGTGTTAGCAAATTGCTCAATGAAAAAAATAGTGTAACTCAGTGTGATGAATTGACACATCACAAAGCAGTTTCTCAGAAAGATTCTTTTTGGTTTTTATCTGAGGATATTTCCTTTGTCACCATAGGTTTCAAAGTGCTCCCAAATATCCTATTGCAGATTCCACAAAAACAGTGTTATCAAACTGTTCAATGAAAAGAATGGTGTAACTCTGTGAGATGAATTCACACATTACAAAGCAGTAGTATTCCTTTGCAGATTCCACCAAAACAGTGTTAGCAAACTGCTCCATGAAAACGAAGTGTAACTCTCTGAGATTAATTCACACATAACAAAGAACTGTCTCAGAAAGCTTCATTTTGTTTTTTATCTAAGGAGAATTCCTTAGTCATCATAGGCTTCAATGCTATCCAAAATATCCCTTCTCATATTCCCAACAGCAGTGCTACCAAACTGATCCATGAAAAGAATTGTGTAATTCTGTGAGATGAATTAGCACATCACAAAGCAGTTTCTCAGAAAGCTTCTTTCTGGTTTTTATCTGTGGATATTTCCTTTGTCAGTCTAGGCTTCCAAGTGCTCCCAAACATCACATTGCAGAATCCATGAAACCAGAGCTATCAAACTGCTCAATGAAAAGAATGGTGTAACTCTGTGAGATGAATTCACACATCACAAAACAGTTTCACAGAAAGTCTCTTTCCAGTTTTTATCTGAGAATATTTCGTTTTTCACTACAGGCCTCAAAGCACTCCCAAATATCCCTTTGTAGATTCCACGAAAACAGTGTTATCAAACAGCTCATGTAAGAAAATTGCAATTCTGTGAGATGAATTCACACATCCCACAGAACTTTCTCAACAGCCTTCATTCTAGTTTTAATCTAAGGATATATCCTTTGTCACCATATGCTTCAAAGCGATCCAAAATATCCTTCCTCAGATTCCTCAAAAAGAGTGCTATCAAACTGATCCATGAAAAGAATCGTGTAAGTCTGTGAAATGAAATAACACACTACAAAGTAGTCTCTCAGATAGCTTCTTTCTAGTTTTTATCTGAAGATTCTTCCTTTGTCAACATTGGCTTCAATGCAATTCAAAATTTTCCTTCTGAGATTCCCCAAAAATAGTGCTAACAAACTGCTTCATTAAAAGAATCATGTAAACCTGTGAAATGAATTCACAAATCACAAGGCAATTTCTCAGAAAGCTTCTTTCTAGTTTTTGTCTGAGGATATTTATGTTGTCACCATAAGCTTGAATGCGCTCCAAAATATCCCAATGCAGATTCCAAGAAAACAATGTTAGCAAACTGCTCAATGAAAGGAACAGTGTAACTCTGTGAGATGAATTCACACGACACAAAGCAGTTTCTTAGAAAGCTTCTTTTTGGTTTTTATCTGAGGATATTTCCTTTTTCAAAAGATGCTTCAATGTGTTCTGAAATATCCCATGTAAGATTCCAAGAAAACAGTGTTAGCAAACTGATCAATGAAAAGAACAGTGTAATTCTTTGAGTTGAATTCACACATCAGAAATCAGATTTTCAGAAAGCTTCTTTTTGGTTTTTCCATGAAGATATTTCCTTTGTCACCATAGGCTTCAATGTGCTCCCCAATATCCCTTTGCAGATTCCACAAATCAGTGTTATCAAACTGCTCCATGAAAGGAAAGGTCTCACTCTGTGAGATAAATTCACACATCACAAAGAACTTTCTCCGAAAGCTTCTTTCCAGTTTTTATCTGAGGATATTTCCTCAGTCACCTTAGGCTTCAATGTGGTCCAAAATATCCCTTCTCAGATTCCCCAAAAACAGTGCTGCCAAACAGCTCCTTGAAAAGTGTCGTGTAACTCTGCAAGATGAATTTAGAAATCACAAAGCGGTTTCTCAGAAAACTTTTTTCTAGTTTTTATATGAGGATATTTCCTTTGTAACTATGAGCCTCAATGCACTCTGAAATATCCTGTTGAAGATTCCAAGAAAACAGTGTTCAGCAACTGCTCAATGAAAAGAACAGTGTAACTCAGTGAGTTGAATTCATACATCACAAAACAATTTCTCAGAAAGCTTCTTTCTAATTTTTCTATGAGTGCTTTTCCTTTTTCACTATAGGCTTCTATGCGCTCCAAAATATCCCATTACAGATTCCAAGAAAACAGTGTTAGCAAACTGCTCAGTGAAAAGTACAGTGCAACACTTTGAGATGAATTAACACATCACGAAGAACTTTCTCAGAAAGGTTCTTTCCGGTTTTTATCTGAGGATATGTCCTTTGTCACCATAGGCTTCATGTGATTCAAGATATACCTTCTCAGATTGCCCCAAAAGAGTGCACCAAACTGCTCCATGAAAAGAATTGTGTAACTCTGTGGGATGAAAACACACATCACAAAGCAGTTTCTCAGAAAACTTCTTTTTGCTTTTTCTGTGAGCATATTTCTTTTGTCACCATAGACTTCAATGTGCTCCATAATATCCTATTGCAGATTCCAGGAAAACAGTGTCAGCAAACTGGACAATGAAAAAAATAGTGTACCACTGTGAGTTGAATTCACACGTCACAAAGTAGGTTCTCAGAAAGCTTCTTTCTAGTTTTTATCTGAGGATATTTCCTTTTTCCCTATAGACAACATTGCACTCCCAAATATTCCAGTGTAGATTCCATGAAAGCAGTGTTAGCAAACTGCTCCATGAAAATAACGTTTTAACTCAGTGAAATGAATTAACACATCATGAAGCAGTTTCTCAGAAAGCTTGTTTGCAGTTTTTATCTGAGGATATTTCCTTAGTCATCTTAGGTTTTAATGCAATCCATAATATCCATCCTCAGATTCCCCAAAACACTGCTACCAAAATGATCTGTAAAAAGAACACGTAACTCTGTGAAGTGAATTAAACCATCACAAAGTCGTTTCTCAGAAAGCTTCTTTCTTATTTTTATATATTTCTTTTGTCACCATAAACTTCAATGTGCTCTGAAATATAACATTGCAGATTCCAAGAAAACTGTCAGCAAACTGCAGAATGAGAAGAACCATACAACTTTGTGAGATCAATTCATAAGTCATAAAGCAGTTTCTCAGAAAGTTTCTTTCTAGATTTTAACTGAGGATATTACCTTTATCAACATAGGCCTCAAAGCACTCCAAAATATCCCTTTGCAGATTGCATGAAAACAGTGTTGGCAAACTGCTCTATAAAAAGAAAGATGTAACTCTGTGAGATGCATTCACACGTCACAAAACAGTTTCTCAGAAGGCTTTCTTTTGGTTTTCATCTGATTATATTTCCTTTGTCACCGTAGGGTTCAGTGCACTCCAAAATATCCCATTGCAGATTTCAAAAAAACAGTGTGACCAAACTACTCAGTGAAAACAGAAGTGTAACTCAGTGAGATAAATTCACACATCACAAAACAGTTTCTCAGAAAGCTTCTTTCTAGTTTTTATCTGAGGATATTTCCTTTTTCACTATAGGCCTCAATGTCCTGCCAAATAACCCTTCCAAAACAGTGTTAGCAAACTGCTCCATGAAAAGAATGTTGTAACTCTGTGAGTTGAATTCTCATATGGTGAAGAATTTTCTCAGAAAGCTTCTCTCTAGTTTTCGTCTGAGAACTTGTCCTTAATCACCATATACTTTATTGCAATCCAAAATATCCCTACCAAACAGACCAATGAATGGAGTCATGAAAGTCAGTGAGATGAATTTACACATCACAAAGCAGTTGCTCAGAAAGCTTCTTGCTAGTTTTTATACGAAGATATTTCCTTTGTCACCATGTTTCAACGTGCTCTGAAATATCACATTGCAAATACCAAGAAAACAGTGTTAGCAGGCTGCTAAATGAAAAGGACAGTGCAACTCTGTGAGATGAATTCACACATCACAAAGCAGTTTCTCAGAAAGGTTCTTTCTAGTTATTATCTGAGGATATTTCCTTTTTCACCATAAGCCTCTATGAGCTTCCATAAATCCCTTTTCAGATTCCCCAAAAACAACTTCAACCAAGCTGCTCAATGAAAGGAAAGGTGTAATTCTGTGAGATGAATTCACACATCAGAAAGACTTTCTCAGAAACCTTCTTTCTAGTTTTTATCCGAGGATATTTCTTTGTAACCATAGGCTTCAATGTGATCCAAAATATCCCTTCTCAGATTACACAAAAACGGTGCTAACAGACTGATCCATGGAAAGAATCATGTAACTCTATGAGATGAATTCACAATCACAAAGCAGTTTCTCAGAAAGCTTCTTTCTAGTTTTTATATGAGGATATTTCCTTTGTCACCTTAGGCTTCAATGCAATCCAAAATACCCCTTCTCAGATTCTCCTAAAACGGTGTTAACAAACTGCCCCACGAAAAGTATTCTGAAACTCTGAGATGAATTCACAAATCACAAAGCAGTTTCTCAGAAAGCTTCTTTATAGTTTTTGTCTGAGGCTATTTCGTTTGTCACCATAAGCTTCAATTCATTCCGAAATATCCCATTGCAGATCCCAAGAAATCAGTGTTAGCAAACTGTGCAATGAAAAGAGCAGTGTATCTCTGTGAGATGAATTGACACAAGACAAAGCCGTTTCTCAGAAAACTTCTTTTTGGTTTTCATCTGAAGATAGTTCCTTTGTCACCATAGGCTTCAATGCACTCCCAAATATCCTATTGCAGGTTCCACAGAATAAGTGTTATCAAGCTGCCCAATGAATGGAACGGCGTAGTTCTGTGAGATGAATTCACACATCTCAAAGCATTTTCTCAGGAAGTTTCTTTCTAGTTTTTCTATGAGAATATTTCATTTTTCACTATAGGCCTCAAAGCGCTCCCAAATATCCCTTTGCAGATTCCATAAAAACAGTGTTAGCAATCTGCACCATGAAAAGAACACTGTGTCTCTGTGAGATGAATTCACACATCCCAGTTAACTTTGTCAGAAAGCTTCTTTCTAGTTTTTATCTGAGGATATTTCCTTTGTCACCATAGGCTTCAATATGATACAAAATATCCTTTCTCAGATTCCCCAAAACAGTGCTAACAGACTGATCCATGAAAAGAATTGTGTAATGCTGTGAGATGAATTAAAACATCTCAAAGTGGTTTCTCAGAAAGCTTCTTTCTAGTGTTTATATGAAGGTATTTCCTTTGTCACTATAGACTTCAATGCAATCCATAATGTCCTTCATCAGATTCTGCAAAAAAAGTGCTAACAAACTGCTCCATGAAAAGAATCATGAAACTCTGTGATGAAATCACAAATAACAAAACAGTTTCTCAGAAATCTTCCTTCTAATTTTTGTCTGAGGATATTTCCAACGCTTCAATGTGATCCCAAATATCCTATTGCAGATTCCATGAAAAAGTTTTATCAAACTGCTCAGTGAAAAGAACAGTGTAACTCTGTGAGGTGAATTCACACATCACAAAGCAGTTTCTCAAAAAGCTTCTTTCTAGTTTTCATCTGAGGATATTTCCTTGTCTCCATAGGCCTCAATGCGGTCCCAAATATCCCATTACAGATTACACGAAAAGAGTGACAGGAAACTCCTCCATGAAAAGAAAGTTGTAGCTCAGTGAGATGAATTCACACATCATGACGAAGTTTCTCAGAAAGCTTCTTTCTAGTTTTTATATTAGGATATTTCCCTTTCACCATAAGATTCAATGCAGTCTGAAATATCCCATTGCAGATTCCAAGAAAAGAGTGTTAGCAATCCGCTCCATGAAATGAACACTGTAACACTGTGTGATGAATTTACACATCACAAAGCAGTTTCTCAGAAGGTTTCTTTCTAGTTTTAATCTGAGGATATTTCCTTTTTCACCAAAGGACTCAATGTCCTTCCAAAAATCCCATTGCAGATTCCATGAAAAGTGTGCTAGAAAAAGCCAAAATTGACAAATGGGATCTCATTAAACTGAATAGCAAAAGAAACTACCCTCAGAGTGAACAGGCAACCTACAGAATGGGAGAAAATTTTTGTAATCTACTCATCTGACAAAGGGCTAATATCCAGAACCTACAAACAACTCAAACAAATTTAGAAGAAAAAAACAAACAACCCCATCAAAACGTGGGCAAAGGATATGAACAGACGGTTCTCAAAAGAAGACATTCATACAGCCAACAGACACAGGAAAAAATGCTCATCATCACTGGTCATCAGAGAAATGCAAATCAAAACCACAATGAGATATCATCTCGCACCAGTTAGAATGCCAATCATTAAAAGTCAGGAAACAACAGGTGCTGGAGAGGATGTGGAGAAATAGGAACACTTTTACACTGTTGGTGGGATTGTAAACTAGTTCAACCATTATGGAAAACAGTATGGCGATTCCTCAAGGATCCAGAAGTAGAAGTACCATATGACCCAGCCATCCCATTACTGGGTATATACCCAAAGGATTATAAATCATGCTGCTATAAAGACACATGTACACGTATGTTTATTGCGGCACTATTCACAATAGCAAAGACTTGGAATCAACCCAAATGTCCATCAGTGACAGATTGGATTAAGAAAATGTGTCACATATACACCATGGAATACTATGCAGCCATAAAAAAGGATGAGTTTGTGTCCTCTGTAGGGACATGGATGCAGCTGCAAACCATCATTCTCAGCAAACTATCGCAAGAACAGAAAACCAAACACTGCATGTTCTCACTCATAGGTGGGAACTGAACAATGAGATCACTTGGACTCGGGAAGGGGAACATCACACACTGGAGCCAATCACGGGGAGTGAGAGGGGGGACGGCTTGCATTGAGAGTTATACCTGATGTAAATGACGAGTTGATGGGTGCTGACGAGTTGATGGGTGCAGCACACCAACATGACACATGTATACATATGTAACAAACCTGCACATTATGCACATGTACCCTAGAACTTAAAGTATAATAAAAAATTTTTTAAAAAAAAGAAAAGAAAATTGTGCTAGAATACTGCTCCATGAAAAGAAAGGTGTAACTCTGTTAGGTGATTCACAAATCACAAAGCAGTTTCTTAGAAAGCTTCTTTCTTGTTTCTGTCTGAGGAAATTTTCTTTATCACCATAAACTTCAATGGGCTCTGAAATATCCCATTATAGATTCCAAGAAAACAGTGTTAGCGAACTGCTCAATAAAAACAACAGTGTAACACTGAGAGATGAATTCAAACATCACAAAGCACTTACTCAGAAAGCATCTTTTTGGTTTTTATCTGAGAATATTTCCGTTGTCTCCACAGGCTCAATGTGATCCCAAATATCCTATTGCAGATTCCATGAAAAAGTTTTATCAAACTGCTCAATGAAAAGAACAGTGTAACTCTGTGAGATGAATTCACACATCGCAAAGCAGTTTCTCAGAAAGCTTCTTTCTAGTTTTTATCTACGATATTTCCTTTGTCTCCATAGGCCTCAATGCACTCCCAAATATGCCATTGCAGATTACACGAAAAGAGTGACAGGAATCTCCTCCATGAAAAGAAAGTTGTAACTCGGTGATATGAATTCACACATCACAACGAAGTTTCTCAGAAAGCTTCTTTCTAGTTTGTATCTGATTATATATCCTTTGTCACCATAGGCTTGTATGTGATCCAAAATATTCCTTCTCACATTCCAGAAAAACAGTGTTACCAAACTGATCCATGAAAAATATCATGTAACTCTGTGAGATGAATTCACAAGTCACAAAGCAGTTTTTCATAAAGCTTCTTTGTGGTTTTGTCTGAAGATATTTCATTTGTCACCTTAGGCTTCAATGCAATCCAAAATATCCCTTATCAGATTCCCCAAAAGCAGTGCTATGAAACTGCTCCATTAAAGGAATTGTGTATCTCTGTGAGATGAATTAACCCATCACAAAGCGATTACCAGAAAGCTTCTTTCTGGTTTTGGTATGAGGATATTTCCTTTGTCACCTTAAGCTTCAATGCGCTCCAACATATCCCATTGCAGATTCCAAGAAAACCATTTTCACAAACAGCTCAATGAAAGAACAGTGTAACTTTGTGAGATGAATAACATCACCAGGCAGTTTCTCAGAAGGCTTCTTTTTGTTTTTTATCTGAGGATATTTCCTTTGTCACCATAGGCTTCAATGTGTTCCCAAATATAATATGGCAGATTCCATGAAAACAGTGTCATCAAACTGCTCAATGAAAAGAACAGTGTAAACCTGTGAGATGAATTGACATCACAAGGCAGCTTCCCAGAAAACTTCTTTCTCATTTTTAAATGAGGATTTTCCCCTTTTCACTATATGCCTTAATGCGCTCCCAAATATGCCTTTGCAGATTACAGGAAAACAGTGTTACAATGCTGCTCCATGAAAAGAAAGGTGTAACTCTGTGAGGTGAATTCACAAATAACAGAGAAATTTCTCAGACAACTCCTTTCTAGTTTTTATCTGAGAATATTTCCTTTCTCAACATAGGCTTCAATGTAATCGAAAATATCCCTTCTCAGATTCCTGAAAAACAGAGCTACCAAACTGATCCATGAAAAGAATCGTGTAACTCTGTGGATTGAATCAACACATCACAGAACAGTTTCTCAGAAAGCTTCTTTATAGTTTTTGTGTAAGGATATTTCCATTGTCACCATAAGCTTCAATGTGCTCTGAAATATCCCGATGCATATTCGAAGGAAAGTGTTAGCAAACTTCTCAATGAAAGGAACAATGTATCTCTGTGAGATGAATTCACACATCACAGAATAGTTTCTCAGAAAGCTACTTTCTAGTATTTATCTGAGGATATTTCTTTTATCACCATAGGGCCTCAATGTGCTCCAAAATATCCCTTGGCAGATTTCATGAAAACATTGTTAACTAACTCCTCCACTGAAAGAAAGGCATAATTCTGTAAGACTAATTCACACGTCACAAAGAAGGTCCTCAAAAATCTTCTTTCTAGTTTTTACCTGAAGATATTTCCTAGGTCACCATAGGCTTCAAAGTGATCCAAGATATTCCTTCTCAGATTCCCCAAAAACAATGCTACAAAACTCCTTCATGAAAAAATCATGTAATTCTGTTAACATGAATTAACACATCACAAAGCAGTTTCTCAGAAAGCTTTTTTCTAGTTATTATATGAGGATATTTCTCATGTTACCATAAGCTTCAATGTACTCTGAAATATTTCTTTGCAGATTCCAAGATGACAGTGTTAACCTACTACTCAAAGAAAAGAAGAGTGTAACTCTGGGGGATGAATTCACACATCACTAAGCAGTTTCTCAGAAAGCTATGTTCTAGTTACTATTTGAGGATATTTCCTTTTTCACTAATGGCTTCAATGCACTCCAAAATATCCTATTGCAGATTCCATGAAAACAGTGTTAGCATACTGCTCAATGAAAAGAACGGTTTAACTCTGTGAGATGAATTCACACATCACAAAGAAGTTTCTCAGAAAGCTCCTTTTTGGTTTTTATCTGAGGACATTTCCTTTGTCACCATAGGCTTCAATGTGCTCCCAAGTATCCTACCACAGATTCCATGAAACCAGTGTTATCAGGCTGCCCAGTGAAAAGTACAGTGTAACTCTGTGAGATGAATTCACATATCACAAAACAGTTTCTCAGACAATTTCTTTCTAGTTATTATCTGAGGATAATTTCTTTTTCTCTGTAGTCCTCAATGTGCTCCTAAATATCCATTTGCAGATTCCATGAAAACATTATTAGCAAACTTCTACATGAAGAGAATGATGTATCTCTGTGAGATGAATTCACACATCACAAAGAAGTTTCTCAGAAAGCTTCTTTCTAGTTTTTATCTGAGGATATTCCCATTGACATCATAGGCTTCAATGTGATTCAAAGTATCCCTTTGCAGATCCCATGAAAACAGTGTTAACCTACTGCTCAATGAATAGAACAGTTTAATTCTGTGAGATGAATTGACACATCACTAAGCAGTTTCTCAGAAAGCTACTTTCTAGTTATTATTTGAAGATAATTGATTTTTCACCTAAGGCTTCAATGCGCTCCAAAATATCCCATTGCAGATTCCACGAATGCAGGGCTCGCATACTGCTCAGTGAAAAGAGTGGTGTATCTCTGTGAGATGAAATCCTACATCACAAAGCAGTTTCTCAGAAAGCTTCTTTCTAGTTTTTATCCAAGGATATTTCCTTTGTCACCATAGGCTTCAATGTGATCCCAAGTATCCTATTACAGATTCCTTGAAACCAGGGTTAACAAACTGCCCAATGAAAAGTACGATGTAACTCTGTGAGATAAATTTACACATCGCAAAGCAGTTTCTCAGAAAATTTCTTTCTAGTTTTTATCTGAGGATATTTCCTTTTTCACTATAGCCCTCAATGCGCTCCCAAATATTCCCTTGCAAATTCCACGAAAAGTGTGTTAACAAACGGCTACATGAAAAGAAAGGTGTACCTCTGTGAGATGAATTCACACATCACAAACAAGTTTCTCAGAAAGCTTCTTTCTAGTTTTTATTTGAAGATATTTCCCTTGTCACTATAGGATTCAAGGTGATTCAAAATATCCCTTCTCAGAATCCCCCAAAACACTGCTGCTACCAAACTGCTCCATGAAAAACTGTTGTGTAACTGTGAGATGAACTCACACATCACAAAGGTGTTTCTCAGAAACTTTCTAGTTTTTGTCTGAGGATATTTCCTTTGCCAAAATAAACTTCAATGTGCTCTGAAATATCGCATTCCAGATTCCAAGAAAACAGTGGTAGCAAACTGCTCAATGAAAGGAACAGTATAACCCTTGAGATGAATTCAAACTTCACTAAGCAATTTCTCAGAAAGCAATTTTCTAGTTATTATTTGAAGATATTTCATTTTTCACTATAGGCTTCAATGCATTCCAAAATATCCTTTTGCAGATTCCACAAAAACAGTGTTAGCATACTGCTCAATGAGAAGAACTGTGTAACTCTGTGAGATGAATTCACACATCACAAAGCAGTTTCTCAGAAAACTTCTTTTCATTTTTTATCTGAGGATATTTCCTTTTTCACTGTAGGTTTCAATGCGCTCCCAAGTGTCCTATTACAGATTCCAAGAAACCAGTGTTATCAGACTGCCCAATAAAAAGTACGGTGCAACTCTTTGAGATGAATTCACACATCACAAAGCAGTTTCTCAGACAATTTCTTTTTAGTTTATATGTGAGGATATTTCCTTTTTCACTATAGTTCTCAATGTGCTCCCAAATATCCCTTTGCAGATTCCACGCAAACTTTGTTAGCTCACTGCTATATGAAAAGAATGGTGTACATCAGTGATATGAATTCACACATCACAAACAAGGTTCTTAGAAAGCTTCTTTCTAGTTTTTATCTGAGGGTATTCCTTTATCACCATAGGCTTCAAGGTGATTCAAAATATCTCTTCTCAGATTCTCCAAAAACAGTGCTACCAAACTGCTCCATGAAAACCATGGTGTACTTCTGTGAAATGAATTCACACATCACAAAGGTGTTTCTCAGAAACTTTCTTTCTAGTTTTTGTCTGATGATATTTCCTTTGTGAAAATGAGCTTCAATGTGCTCTGAAATATCCCAATGCAGATTCCAAGAAAACAGTGGTAGCAAAATGCTCAATGAAAAGAACAGTGTAACTTTGAAAGATGAATTCACACATCACAAAGCAGTTTCTCAGAAACCTTCTTTGCAGTTTTCATCTGAAGATATTTCCTTTTTCACCACAGGCCTCAATGTGCTCCCAAATATCCTTTTGCAGATTTCGTGAAAAGAGTGTTAGCAAACTGCTCCATCGAAAGAAAGTTTTGACTCAGTGACATGAAATCACACATCACAAAGAACTTTCTCAGAAAGCATCTTTCTTGTTTTTATCTGAGGATTTTTCCTTAGTAACCATAGACTTCTATGCAATCCAAAATATCCCTTCTCATATTCCCCAAAAACAGTGCTACCAAATGGCTCCATGAAAAGAATCATGTAACCCTGTGAGATGAATTAGCACATCACAAAGTCATTTCTCAAAATGCTTCTTTCTAGTTTTTACATGAGAACATTTCCTTTGCCACAATAAGCTTCAAGGTGCTCCAAAATATCCCATTGCAGATTCCAAGAAAACAGTGTTAGCAAACTGCTTGATGAAAAGAACAGTGTAACTGTGTGAAATGTATTCACAGATCAGAAAGCAGTTTCTCAGAAAACATCTTTCTTATTATCATCTGATGATATTTCCTTTGTCACCATAGGCTTCGATGTGTTCCAAATTATAATATGGCAGATTCCATGAAAATAGTGTTATAAAACTGCTCAATGAAAACAACAGTGTAACTCTGTGAAATGAATTCACACATCGCAAAGCAGTTTCCCAGAAAACTTCTTTCTCGTTTTTAAATGAGGTTGTTTCCCTTTTCACTATATGCCTCAATGTTCTCCCAAATATGCCTTGCAGATTCCAGGAAAACAGTGTTACAAAACTGCTTCATGAAAATAAAGTTGTAACTCTGTGAGATGAAATCACAAATAACAAAGAAATTTCTTAGACAGCTTCTCTCTAGTTATTATCTGAGGATTTTTCCTTTGACACCATATGCTTCAATGTGATTCAAAATATCCCTTTTCAAATTCCCCAAAATCAGTTCTGGAAAACTGATCCATGAAAAGAAAGCTGTATCTCTGTGAGGCGAATTCACATATCAGAAACAAGCTTCTCAGAAAGCTTCTTTCCAGTTTTTTTTATCTGAGGATATTTCCTAGTCACTATTGACTTCAATGCTATCCAAAATATCTCTTCTCAGATTCCCCAAAAACAGTGCTACCAAACTGCTCCATGAACAGAATTGTCAACTCTCTGAGATGAATTAGCACATCACAAAGCAGTTTCTCAGAATGCTCCTTTCTGTTTTTTTAATGAGGATATTTTCTTTGTCACCATAAGCTACAATGCGCTCTGAAATATCCCATTGCAGATTCCAAGAAAACACTGTTAGCAAACTGCTCAATGAAAAAAACAGTGTAATTCTGTGAGATGAATTTACACGTAACAACGCAGTTTCTCAGAAAGTTTCTTTCTAGTTTTTATCTGAAGATATTTCCCTTTTCACTATAGGCTTCAATATACTCCCAAATATCCCTTTGCAGATTCGATGAAAATAATGTTAGCAAGGTGCTGCATGAAAAGAAAGGTGTAACTCCATGAGATGAATTCACACATCACAAAGAACTTTCTCAGAAAGCCTCTTTCTAGTTTTTATCTGAGAATATTTCCTTTGTCACCATAGGCTTCTATGCGATCCAAAATATTCCTTCTCAGATTCCTCAAAAACAGTGTTACCAAAGTGGTCCTTGAAAAGAATAATTTAACTCTGTGAGATGAATTAAGACATCATAAAGCGGTTTCTCAGAAAGCTTCTTTCTAGTTTTTGTCTGAAGATATATCCTTTATCACCATAAGCTTCAAAGCACTCCAAAATATTCCATTGTGTATTCCACAAAAACAGCATTGGCAAACTGCTACCTGAAAAGAAAGGTGAAATGAATTCACACGTCACAAAGAACTTTCTCAGAAAGCTTCTTTCTCATTTTTGTCTGAGGATATATCCTTTGTCACCGTAAGTTTCAAAGCACTCTGAAATATTCCATTGTGCATTCCACAAAAACAGTGTTGGCAAACTGCCACATGAAAAGAAAGGTGCAACTCTGTGAAATGAATTCACACATCACAAAGAACTTTCGCAGAAAGCTTCTTTCTAGTTTTTATCTGAGGATATTTCCTTTTTCACCATTTGCCTCAATGTGTTCATGAATATCCCTTTGTAGATTCCAGGAAAATAGTGTTAGCACACTGATCCATAAAAAGAAAGGTGTAAATCTGTGAGATGAAGTCACACATCTCGAAGTAGTTTTTGAGAAAGCTTCTTTTTGGTTTTTGTTGGAGGATATTTCCTATTTCACCATAGGCTTCAATGTTCTCCCAAATATCCTATTGCAGATTCCACGAAAAGAGTGTTATCAAACCGCTCATTGAAAACCACAGTGTCATTCTGTGAGATGAGTTCACACATGATGAAGTAGTTTCTCAGAAATCCTCTTTCTAGTTTTTAATTAAGGATAATTCCTTTATCACCATAGGCTTCAATGTGACCCAAAATATCCCTTCTCAGATTCCCCAAAAACAGTGCTACCAAACTGATCCATGAAAAGAATCGTGTAACTCTGTGAGATGAATTAACTCTTCAGAAAGCTGTTTCTCAGAAAGCTTTTTTCTAGTTTTTATCTGAGGATCTTTCCTTTGTCACCATAAGCTTCAATGTGATCCAAAAAATCCCTTCTCAGATTCCCCAAAAACAGGGCTACCAAACTGCTCCATGAAAAGAATCGTGTAACTCTGTGAGATGAATTCACACATCACAAAGTAGTTTCTCTGAAAGCTTCTTTCTGGTTTTTGTCTGAGGATAGTTCCTTTTTCACCATAGACCTCAAAGCGCTCGTGATTATCCCTTTGCAGATTCCACAAAAACAGTGTTAGGAAACTACTCCATGAAAAGGAAGGTGTATCTCTGTGAAATGAATTCACACATCTCAAAAAAGTTTCTCAGAAAGCTTTCTGGTTTTTGTCTGGGGATATTTCCTTTCTCATCATATTCTTCAATGCGCTCCCAAATATGCTATTGCAGACTCCACGAAAACAGTATTATCAAACTCCTCAATGAAAATAACTGTGGATCTCTGTAAGATGAATTCACACATCATGAAAAACTTTTTAAGAAAGCTTCTTTCTAGTTTTTATCTGAGGGTATTTCCTTTGTCACCATAGGCATCAATGCGATCCAAAGTATTCCTTCTCAATTTCCCTTAAAACAGTGTTACCCATCTTCTCCATGAAAAGTATGGTGTAACGTTTTGAGATGAGTTCAAACATCACACAGTTGTTTCTCAGAAATTTTTATAGTTTCTGTCCAAGAATATTTTATTTTTCACCGTTTGCCTCAATGCACTTGCAAATATACCTTTGCGGTTTCCACGAAAATAGTGTTTGCAAAGTTCTCCATGAAAAGAAAGGTGTAAATCCATCAGTTTAATTCACACATCAAAAAGAAGTTTCTCAGAAAGCTTCTTTCTGTATTTTTTTCTTAGGATATTTCCCTTGTCACCATAGGCTTCAACGTGATCCCAAATATTCTGTTACAGATTCAATGAAAACAGTGTTATCATACTGCGGAAAGAAAGTAGCAGTGCATCTCTGTGAGGTGAATTCACACATCCAAAAGTTGCTTCTCTGAAAGCTTCTTTCTAGATTTTATCTGAGGATATATACTTTTTGACCATAGCCCTCAATGTGATCCGGAATGTCCCATCGCAGATTCCATGAAAAAAGTGTCAGCCCACTTCTCAATGAAAAGAAAGGTGTAACTCTGTGACGTTAATTCATACAACACACAGAAGTTTCTCAGAAAGTTTCTTTCTAGATTTGAGGGCGGAGCAAGATGGTTGAATAGGAACAGCTCCAGTCTCCAACTCCCAGTGCGAGCAACACAGAAGACCAGGGATTTCTGCATTTTCAACTGAGGTACTGGGGTCATCTCAATAAGGAGTGCTGGAAAATCAGTGCTGGTCAGCTGCTGCAGCCCAACCAGCGAGAGCTGAAGCAGGGCGAGGCATCACCTCACCTGGGAAGTGCAAGGGGGAAGGGAATCCCTTTTCCTAGCCAGGGAAACTGAGACACACAACACCTGGAAAATCGGGTAACTTCCACCCCAATACTGCACTTTAAGCAAATGAGCACACCAGGAGATAATACCCCACACCTGGCCGAGAGGGTCCCATGCCCACGGAGCCTCCCTCATTGCTAGCACAGCAGTCTGCAATCTAACCGCAAGGCAGCAGCGAGGCTGGGGGTGGGGCACCCACCATTGCTGAGGCCTAAGTAGGTAAATAAAGCTGCTGGGAAGCTCGAACTGGGTGGAGCTCACAGCAGCTCAAGGAAACCTGCCTGTCTCTGTAGACTCCACCTCTGGGGACAGGGCACAGCTAAACAACAACAACAAAAAAAAAGCAGCAGAAACCTCTGCAGATGCAAACGACTCTGTCTGACAGATTTGAAGAGAGCAGTGGATCTCCCAACACGGAGGTTGAGATCTGAGAAGGGACAGACTGCCTGCTCAAGTGGGTCCCTGACCCCTGAGTAGCCTAACTGGGAGACAACCTCCACTAGGGGCAGTCTGACACCCCACACCTCACAGGGTGGAGTACCCCCCTGAGAGGAAGCTTCCAAAGCAAGAATCAGACAGGTACACTCACTGTTCAGCAATATTCTCTCTTCTGCAGTATCTGCTGCTGTCACCCAGGCAAACAGGGTCAGGAGTGGACCTCAGATAATCTCCAACAGACTTACAGCCGAGGTCCTGACTGTTAGAGGGAAAACTATCAAACATGAAGGACACCTACACCAAAACCCCATCAGTACGTCACCATCATCAATGACCAGAGGCAGATAAAATCACAAAGATGGGGAAAAAGCAGGGCAGAAAAGCTGGAAATTCAAAAAATAAGAGCGCATCTCCCCCTGCAAAGCAGCACAACTCATCGCCAGCAACGGATCAAAGCTGGATGGAGAATGACTTTGACGAGATGAGAGAAGAAGGCTTCAGTCCATTAAACTTCTAAGAGCTAAAGGAGGAATTACGTACCCAGCACAAAGAAACTAAAAATCTTGAAAAAAGAGTGGAAGAATTGATAGCTAGAATAATTAATGCAGAGAAGGTTATAAACGAAATGACAGACATGAAAACCATGACATGAGAAATACGTGACAAATGCACAAGCTTCAGTAACCGACTCGATCAACTGGAAGAAAGAGTATCAGTGATTGAGGATCAAATGAATGAAATGAAGTGAGAAGAGAAACCAAAAGAACAAAGAAGAAAAAGAAATGAACAAAGCCTGCAAGAAGTATGGGATTATGTAAAAAGACCAAATCTACGTCTGATTGGGGTACCTGAAAGTGAGGGGGAAAATGGAATGAAGTTGGAAAACACTCTTCAGTATATCATCCAGGAGAATTTCCCCAACCTAGTAGGGCAGGCCAACATTCAAATCCAGGAAATACAGAGAACGCCACAAAGATACTCCTTGAGAAGAGCAACTCCAAGACACATAATTGCCAGATTCACCAAAGTTGAAATGAAGGAAAAAATCTTAAGGGCAACCAGATAGAAAAGTCGGGTTATTCACAAAGGGAAACCCATCAGACTAACAGCAGTTCTCTCAGCAGAAACTCTCCAAGCCAGAAGAGAGTGGGGGCCAATATTCAACATTCTTAAAGAAAAGAATTTTCAACCCAGAATTTCATATCCAGCCAAACAAAGTTTCATAAGTGAAGGAGAAGTAAAATCCTTTACAGATAAGCAAATGCTTAGAGATTTTGTCACCACCAGGCCTGCCTTACAAGAGACCCTGAAGGAAGCACTAAACATGGAAAGGAAGAACTGGTGACAGTCATTGAAAAACATGCCAAAATGTAAAGACCATGGAGGCTAGGAAGAAACTGCATCAACTAACGAGCAAAATAACCAGTTAATATCATAATGGCAGGGTCGAGTTCACACATAACAATATTAACCTTAAACGTAAATGGACTAAATGGTCCAATTAAAACACACAGACTGGCAAACTGGATAAAGAGTCAAGATCCATCAGTTTGCTGTATTCAGGAGACCCATCTCACATGCACAGACATACATAGACTCAAAATAAAGGGATGGAGGAAGATCTACCAAGCAAATGGAGAACAAGAAAAAGCAGGGGTTGCAATACCAGTCTTTGATAAAACAGACTTTAAACCATCAAAGATCAAAAGAGAAAAAGGAAGGCCATTACATAATGGTAAAGGGATCAATTCAACAGGAAGAGCTAACTATCCTAAATATATATGCACCCAATACAGGAGTACCCAGATTCATAAAGCAAGTCCTTAGAGACTTACGAAGAGACTTAGACTCCCATACAATAATAATGGGAGACTTCAACACCCCACTGTCAACATTAGACAGATCAACAAGACAGAAAGTTAACAAGGATATCCAGGAATTGAACTCATCTCTGCAGCAAGCAGACCTAATAGACATCTATAAAACTCTCCACCCCAAATCAACAGAATATACATTCTACTCAGCACCACATCACACTTATTCCAAAATTGACCACATAATTGGAAGTAAAGCACTCCTCAGCAAATGTACAAGAACAGAAATTATAACAAACTGTCTCTCAGACCACAATGCAATCAAACTAGCACTCAGGACTAAAAAACTGAATCAAAAACGCACAACTACATGGAAACTGAATAACCTGCTCCTCAATGACTACTGGGTATATCACAAAATGAAGGCAGAAATAAAGATGTCCTTTGAAACTAATGAGAACCAAGATACAACATACCAGAATCTCTGGGACATATTTAAAGCAGTGTGTAGAGGGAAATTTATAGCACTAAATGCCCACAAGAGAAAGCTGGAAAGATCCAAAATTGACACTCTAACATCACAATTAAAAGAACTAGAGAAGCAAGAGCAAACACATTCAAAAGCTAGCAGAAGGCAAGAAATAACTAAGATCAGAGCAGAACTGAAGGAGATAGACACACAAAATCCCTCCAAAAAATCAATGAATCCAGGACTTCGTTTTTTGAAAAGATCAACAAAATTGATAGACCACTAGCAAGACTAATGAAGAAGAAAAGAGAGAAGAATCAAACAGATGCAATAAAAAATGATAAAGGAGATATCACCACCGAGCCCACAGAAATACAAACTACCATCAGACAATACTATAAACACCTCTACGCAAATAAACTAGAAAATACGGAGGAAATGGATGATTTCCTGGATACTTACACTCTTCCAAGACTAAACCAGGAAGAAGGTGAATTCCTGAATAGATCAATAGCAGGCTCTGAAATTGAGGCAATAATTAATAGCCTACCAACGGAAAAAGTTCAGGACCAGATGAATTCATGGCTGAATTCTACCAGAGGTACCAGGAGGAGCTGGTACCATTCCTTCTGAAACTATTCCAATCAATAGAAAAAGAGGGAATCCTCCCTAACTCATTTTATGAGGCCAATATCATCCTGACACCAAAGCCTGGCAGAGACACAACAAATAAAGAGAATTTTAGACCAATATCCCTGATGAACATCGATGCAAAAATCCTCAATAAAATACTGGCAAACAGGATCCAGGAGCACATCAAAAAGCTTATCCACTATGATCAAGTCGATTTCATCCCTGGGATGCAAGGCTGGTTCAACATATGCAAATCAATAACTGTAATCCAGCATATAAACAGAACCAAAGACAAAAACCACATGATTATCTCAATAGATACACAAAAGGCCTTTGACAAAATTCAACAGCCCTTCATGCTAAAAACGATCAATAAATTCAGCATTGATGGAACGTATCTCAAAATCATAAGAGCTATTTATGACAAACCCACAAACAATATCATACTGAATGGGCAAAAACTGGAAAAATTCCCTTTGGAACTAGCACAAGACAGGGATGCCCTCTCTCAACACTCCTATTCAACATAGTGTTGGAAGTTCTGGCTAGGGTAATCAGGCAAGAGGAAGAAATCAACGGTATTCAGTTAGGAAAAGAAGAAGTCAAATTGTCCCTCTTTGCAGATGACATGATTGTATATTTAGAAAACCCCATTGTCTCAGCCCAAAATCTTCAGCTGATAAGAAACTTCAGCAAAGTCTCAGGATAAAAAATTAATGTGCAAAAATCACAAACATTCTTATACACCAGTAACAGACAGACAGAGAGCCAAATCAGGAATGAACTTCCATTCACAATTGCTTCAAAGAGAATGAAATACCTAGGAATCCAACTTACAAGGGATGTAAAGGAAATCTTCAAGGAGAAATACAAACCACTGCTCAGTGAAATAAAAGAGGACACAAACAAATGGAAGAACATACCATGCTCATGGATAGGAACAATCAATATCGTGAAAATGGCCATACTGCCCAAGGTAATTTATAGATTCAGTGCCATCCTCATCAAGCTACCAATAAATTTCTTCACAGAATTGGAAAAAACTGCTTTAAAGTTCATATGGAACCAAAAAAGAACACACATTGCCAAGACAATCCTAATTCCAAAGAACAAAGCTGGAGACATCATGCTACCTGACTTCAAACTATACTACAAGGCTACAATAACCAAAACAGCATGGTACTGGTACCAAAACAGAGATATAGACCAATGGAACAGAACAGAGCCCTCAGAAATAATACCACACATCTACAGCCATCTGATCTTTGACAAACCTGAGAGAAACAAGAAATGGGGAAAGGATTCCCTATTTAATAAATGGTGCTGGGAAAATTGGCTAGCCATAAGTAGAAAGCTGAAACTGGATCCTTTCCTTACTCCTTATACGAAAATTAATTCAAGATGGATTAGAGACTTAAACGTTAGACCTAATACCATAAAAAACCTAGAAGAAAACCTAAGTAATACCACTCAGGACATAGGCAAGGGCAAGGACTTCATGTCTAAAACACCAAAAGCAATGACAAAAGCCAAAATTGACAAATGGGATCTAATTAAACTAAAGAGCTTCTGCACAGCAAAAGAAACTACCATCAGAGTGAACAGGCAACCTACAGAATGGGAGAAAATTTTTGCAATCTACTCATCTGACAAAGGGCTAATATCCAGAACCTACAAACAACTCAAACAAATTTACAAGAAAAAAACAAACAACCCCATCAAAAAGTGGGCAAAGGATATGAACAGACATTTCTCAAAAGAAGACATTCATACAGCCAACAGACACAGGAAAAAATACTCATCATTACTGGCCATCAGAGAAATGCAAATCAAAACCACAATGAGATACCATCTCACACCAGTTAGAATGGCGATCATTAAAAAATCAGGAAACAACAGGTGCTGGAGAGGATGTGGAGAAATAGAACACTTTTACACTGTTGGGGGGATTGTAAACTAGTTCAACCATTATGGAAAACAGTATGGCGATTCCTCAAGGATTTAGAACTAGAAGTACCTTATGACCCAGCCATCCCATTACTGGGTATATACGCAAAGGATTATAAATCATGCTGCTATAAAGGCACATGCACACGTATGTTTATTGCGGCACTATTCACAATAGCAAAGACTTGGAATCAACCCAAATGTCCATCAGTGACAGACTGGATTAAGAAAATGTGGCACATATATACCATGGAATACTATGCAGCCATAAAAAAAGGATGAGTTTGTGTCCTTTGTAGGGATGTGGATGCAGCTTGAAGCCATCATTCTCAGCAAACTATCCCAAGAACAGCAAACCAAACACCGCATGTTCTCACTCATAGGTGGGAACTGAACAATGAGATCACTTGGACTCGGGAAGGGGAACATCATACACCGGGATGTATCATGGGGAGGGGGGAGGGGGGAAGGATTGCACTGGGAGTTATATGTGATGTAAATGACGAGTTGATGGGTGCTGACGAGTTGATGGGTGCAGCACGCCAACATGGCACAAGTATACATATGTAACAAACCTGCACATTATGCACATGTACCCAAGAACTTAAAATATAATAATAAAAAAAACTTGGAGATGAATTAACACATCACAAAGCAGTGTCTCAGAAAGCTTCTTTCTAGTTTTTATATGAGGATATTTCCTTTGTCACCATAAGCTTCAATGCACTCCGAAGTATCCCATTGCAGATTCCAAGAAAAGAGAGTTCGAAAACTACTCATTGAGAAGAACAGTGTTACTCTGTGAGGTGATTTCAAACATCACAAAGCAGTTTCTCAGAAAGTTTCTTTCTAGTTTTTGTCTGAGGATATTTCCTTTCTCACTTTAGGCCTCAATACCCACTAAAATATCCCTTTGCAGATTTCAGGTAAACAATATTAGCAAACTGCTCTATGAAAAGAAAGGTGTTACACTTTGTGTTGAATTAATCCATCGGAAAGAACCTTCTCAGAAACCTATTTTCTAGTTTTTATGTCAGGATATTTTCTTTGTCACCATAGACTTCAATGTAATCCAAAATATTCCTTCTCAGATTCCCCAAAAACACTGCTACCAAACTGATTAATGAAAAGTATCGTGTAACCCTGTTAGATGAATTAACACATCACAAATCAGTTTCTCAGAAAGCTTCTTTCTAGTTTTTGTATGAGGATATTTCCTTTGTCTCCAAAAGCTTCAATGTGCTACGAAATATTCCATTGAAGATTCGAAGAAAACAGTGTTAGCAAACTTCTCAATGAAAGGAACAGTGTATCTCTGTGAGATGGGTTCACTCATCAGAAAGTAGTTTCTCAGGAAACTTCTTTTTGGTTTTTATCTGAGGATATTTCCTTTGCCATTTTAGACTTCAATGCACTCTCAAATATCCTATTGCAGATTCCACAAAAACAGTGTGAGCAAACTTCTCAATGAAAAGAATGGTGTAACTCTGTGAGATGAATTCACACATCAGAAAGGAGTATCTCAGAAAGATTCTTTCTACTTTTAATCTGAGGATATTTTCTTTTTCACTACAGTCTTCAATGCGCTCCCAAATATCCCTTTGCAGATACCATGAAAACAGTGTTAGCAATCTGCTCCATGAAAAGAAAGGTGTAACTATGTGAGATGAAATTACCCATTATGAAGAATTTTCTCAGAAAGCTTCTTTCTAGTTATTATCTGAGGGTCAACTTACAGTTCATTGTGGTCCAGAATATCCCCTCTCAGATACTCCAAAAACATTGCTACCAAACTGCTCCATGAAAAGAATCGTGAAACTCTGTGAGATGAATTAATACATCAGAAAGAGGTTTCTCAGAAAGTTTCTCTTCATATAAAAATATATACTTTTGTTGCCATAAGCTTCAATGCACTCCAAAATATCAGATTGCAGATTCCAAGACAACAGTGTAAGCAAACTGCTGAATGCAAAGAACAGTGTAACTCTGTGAGCTGAATTCACACATCACAAAGCATTTTCTCAGAAATCTTCTTTCTTGTTTTTTTCCTAGGATATTTCCTTTTTCATCATAGGCCTCAATGCACTCCCAAATATCTCTTTACAAATTCCATGATAACAGTGTTAGCAAACTCCACCATTTAAAGAATTGTGTAACTCTGTGAGATAAATTCACGCATCACGAAGAAGTTTCTCAGAAAGCTTATGTCTAGTTTTTCACTGAGGATATTTCCTTTGTTACTCTAGGCTTCAATACGATCCAAAATATCTTTTCTGAGATTCCCCAAAAAGAGTGCTACCAAACTGCTCCATAAATGGAAGGGTGTAATTCTGTGAGATGAACTCACACATCACAAAGCTGTATTTCAGAAAGCTTCTTTCTAGTTTTTATCTGAGGACATTTCGTTTTTCACCATTTGCCTCAAGACATTAGCAAGTATCCTATCGCAGATTCCATGAAAAAAGTGTTAACATACTTCTCAATGAAAAGAATGGTGTAATTCTGTGAGATGAATTGACACATCACAAATAGGTTTCTCCCAACGTTTCTTTCTAGATTTTTATCTGAGGATATTTCCTTTGCTAACATAGGCTTCAATGCAATACAAAATATCCCTTCTCAGATTCCACAGAAGCAGAACTACCAAACTGCTCCATGAAAAGAACCATGTACCTCTGTGAGGTGAATTCACAAATCACAAAGCAGTGTCTCAGAAAGGTTCCTTCTAGTTTTTGTCTTTTTCACCATGTGCCTCAAGTCGCTAGTGAATATCCCTTTGCAGATTCCACAAAAACAGTGTTGAGACGAATTCACACATCACAAAGTGGTTGCTCTGAAAAGTTCTTTTTGGTTTTTGTCTGAGGATATTTTTTTCTCACCATAAGCTTCAATGCGATCCTAAATATCCCATTGTAGATTCCAACAAAATAGTGTGAACATATTGCTTAATGAAATGAACAAGTTAACTCTGTAAGATGAATTCACACATCACAAGGCAGTTTCTCAGAAAGCTTCTTTCTAGTTTTTATCTGAGGATATTTATTTTGTAACCATAGGCTTCAATGCAATCCAAAATATCCCTTCTCAGATTCCCCAAAAGCAGTGCTACCAAACTTCTCCATGAAGAGAATCGGGTAACTCTGTGAGATGAATTCACAAATCACAAAGAAGTTTCACAGAAAGCTTCTTTCTAGTTTTTTTATGAGGATAATTCCTTTGTCACTATAAGCATCAATGCACTTCGAAATATCCCATTGCAGATTCCAAGAAAACAGTGTTAGCACACTTCTCATTGAAAACAACATTGTAACTCTGTAGGATGAATTCACACATCATAAAGTATTATCTCAGAAAGCTTCCTTTTGGTTTATTATCTGAGGATATTTCCTTTGGCATTATAGATTTCAATGTACTACTAAATATCCTATTACAGATAACATGAAAACATTGTTAGCAAAATGCTCAAAGAAAAAAATGGTGGAACTCTGTGAGATGAATTCACACGTCACAAGGTAGTCTCTCAGATAGATTTTTTGTACTTTTTATTTGAGGATATATCCTTTTTCACTATAGGCTTCAATGTGCTCGAAAATATCACTTTGCAGATTACAAGAAAATAGTTTTAGCAAACTGTTCCATGAAAAGAAAGGTTTACCTCTGTGAGATGAATTCACATAACACAATGCCGTTTCTCACAAAACTTCTTTCTAGTTTTTATCTGAGGATATTTCCATTTTCACCATATTCCTCAATCACCATAGGCTTCAATGTACTCCCAAATATCCTACTGCAGATTACACGAAAACAGTGTTAGCAAACTTCTCCATGAAAAGAAAGGTGTAAGTCTGTGAGATGAATTCACACATCACAAAGAACTTTCCATGAAAACTTCCTTCTAGTTTTTATCTGAGGATATTTCCTTTGTCATCGTAGGCTTCAATGCACTCCCAAATATCCTATTGCAGATTCCACAAAAAAAGTGTTATCAAACTGCTCAAAGAAAAGAGCAGTGGAAGTTTGTGAGATGAATTCACACATCACAAAGCAGTTTGATTCTTTCTAGTTTTTATCTGAGGATATTTCCTTTTTCACTGTAGATCTCAATATGCTCCCAAATATTACTTTGCAGATTCCATGAAAACAGTGATAGTAAACTGCTCCATGAAAAGAAAGGTTTAGCTCTCTGAGATGAAATCACTCATGACAAAGACATTTCTCGGAAAGCTTCTTTCTTGTTTTTTTCAGTGGATATGAACTTTGTCACCACAGGCTCCAATGTGATTCAAAATATCCCTTCTCAGATTCCTCAAAAACAATGCTACCAAACTGATGCATGAAAAGAGTGGTGTAACATTGTGAGATGAATTAACACACCACAAAGAATTTTCTCAGAAAGCTTCTTTCTAGTTTTTGTCTGAGGATATTTCCTTTGTCATCATAAGCTTCAGTGTGCTCCAAAGTATCACATTGAAGATTCCAAGAAAAAAGTGTTAGCAAATTGCTCAATAAAAAGAAGAGTGTAATTCTGTGAGATGAATTCACACATCACAACGCACTTTCTCTGAAAGTTTCTTTTTTTTTTAATCTGAGAATATTTCCTTTGCCACCTTAGGATTCAATGTGCTCCCATATATAATATTGCAGATTCCATGAAAACAGTATTATCAATCTGCTCAATGAAAAGAACGTGTAATTCTGTAAGGTGTATTTACACGTCACAGTGCAGTGTTTCAGAAAGCTTCTTTCTAGTTTTTATCTGAAGATATTTCCTATTTCATCATAGACCTGAATGCGCTCCCAAATATCCCTTTGCAAATCCCATGAAAACAGTTTTATCAAACTGCTCCATGTAAAGAAAGCTGTACCTCAGTGAGATGAATGCACACATCACAAAGAAGTTTCTCAGAAAACTTCTTTCTTGTTTTTATCTGAGGATATTTGCTTTGTCACCATAGGCTTCAAAGTGATCCAAAATATCCCCTCTCAGATTCTCCAAAAACAGTTTTAACAAACTTCTCCATGAAAACTCTCTTGTAACTCTGTCAGATGAATTCACAAATAACAACGCAGGTTCTCGGAAATCTTCTTTCTAGTTTTTATCTGAGGATATTTCCTTTTCCCCATAAGCTTCTATGTGCTCCGAAATATCCCATTGCAGACTCCAAGAAAACAGTGTTAGCAAACTCCTCAGTGAAAAGAACACTGCTACTCTGTGAGATGAATTCACCAATCACAAATCAGTTTCTCAGAAATCTTCTTTTTGCTTTTTATCTGAGGATATTTCCGTTCTCACCATAGGTCTCAACTAGCTCACAAGTATCACATTGTAGATTCCATGAAAACAGAGTGAACAAACTGCTCCATGAAAAGAAAGGTGTTACTCTGTGAGATGAATTCACACATCACAAAGCGGTTTCTGAGAAAACTGCTTTTAGGTTTCTGTCTGAGGATATTTTATTTGTCCCCATAGGCTTCAATGCGATCCAAAGTATCCCTTCTCAGATACCCCCAAAATAGGGCTACCAAAATGATGCATGAAAAGAATCTTGTAACTCTGTGAGATGAATTAAAACATCACAAAGTGGTTTCTCAGAAAGCTTCTTTCTAGTTTTTATCTGAGGATATTTACTTTTTCACCATATGCCTCAATGCACTCCCAAATATCCCATTACAGATTCCATGAGAAAAGTGTTAGCAAACTTCTCAATGAAAAGATTGGTGTAACTCTGTGAGGTGAATTCACACATCACAAATAACTTTCTCAGAATGCTTCTTTCTAATTTTTATCTGTGGATATTTTCTTTGTAACTAAAGGCATCAATGCGATCTAAAATATCCCTTCTCAGATTCCCCAAAACCAGTGCTACCATACTACTCCATGAAAGAATCATGTAACTCTGTGAGATGAATTCATAAATCACAAAGCAGTTTCTCAGAAATCTTCTTTCTGGTTTTTTATTAGGATAATTACTTTTTCAGCGTAGACCTCAATGTGCTCGAAAAATCCCTTTGCAGATTACACGAAATTAATATTAGCAAACTGCTCCATGAAAAGAAAAGTGTAAATCTGTGAGATTAATTCACACATCACAAGCAGTTTCTCAGAAAGCTTTTTTTGTTTGTTTTTGCCTAAGTATATTTCCTTTGTCACCATTGGTTTCAATGAGCTCCCAAATATCCTATTGCAGATTCCACGAAAACAGTGTTAGCAAACTGCTCCAAGAACAGATTCCTGTAACTCTGTGAGATGAATACACACATCACAAAGCAGTTTCTCAGAAAGCTTCTTTCTAGTTTTTATGTGAGGATATTTCCTTTGTCACAATAGGCTTCAATGTATCCAAAGTATCCCTTCTCAGATTCCCCAAAAACAGTGCTACCAAAGTGCTCCATGAAAAGAGTGATGTAACTCTGTGGGATGAATTCAGTCCTCACAAAGCTGTTTCTCTGAGAGCTTCTTTCTAGTTTTTATCTGAAGATATTAGCTTTTTCATAATATTCCTCAATGCGCTCCAGAATATCCCATTGCAGATTCCACGAAAAAAGTGTTAGCAGTCTTTTCAATGAAAAGAATGGTGTAACTCTCTGAGATTAATTCACACATCACGAAGCAGTTTCTCAGAAAATTTCTTTTTGCTTTTTGTCTGAGGATATATCCTTTGTCACCATAGGCTTCAATGTTATCCATAATATTCCTTCTCAGATTCCCCAAAAACAGTGCTACCAACCTGATCTTAGAAAAGAATCATGCAGCTCTGAGAGATGAATTAGCACATCACAAAGTAGTTTCTCAGAAAACTTCTTTCTAGTTTATATCTGAGAATATTTCCTTTGTCACCATACACCTCAATGTGCTCCTAAATATCCCTTCTCATACACCACAAAAACAGTGATGGCAAAATGTCCTCCAACAGCCACATAGAGCTCTGTGAGACAAATGCACATATCACAAAGGAGTTTCTCCAAAAGCTTCTCTCCAGTGGTTACCTGAAGGAATTTCTTTCTTAACCTCAGGCCCCTATGCACTCCAAAATATCCATCTGCAGATTCCACAAAAACAGTGCTAACAAACAGCTCCATGAAAATAATGATGTAACTCTGTGAGATAAATTGACCCATCACAAAGCAGTTTCTCAGGAAGCTTCTTTCTAATTGTTATCTGAGGATATTTCCTATTCCAACATATTCATCAATGTGCTCTGAAATATCCCTTTGAAGACACCACAAAAAGAGCGATGTCAAAGTACTCCCTCAACAGAAACGTTTAACTCTATAAGATGAATGCACCCACCACAAAGGAGTTTCTCAGAAGGCTTCTTTCTAGGTTTTATCTGAGTTTTTCTTTTGTCACCATAGGCTTCAATGCGATCCAAAATATCCCTGCTCAGATTCGCCCAAAAACAGTGCTAACAAACTGCTACATGAAAAGTAACGTGTAAGTCTGTGAGATGAATTCACAAATCACAAAGTAGTTTCTCAGAAAGCTTCTTAATACCTTTTTTTCTGAGGATATTTCCTTTGTCACCATAATCTTCAATACGCTCTGAAATATCCCGTAGCAGATTCCAACAAAACAGTGTTAGCAAACTGCTCAATGAAAAGAACAGTGTAACTCTGTGAGATGAATTCACACATCACAAAGCACTTTCTCAGAAAGCTTCCTTCTTGTTTTAATAAGAGGATATTTCCTTTCTCATCATAGGCCTCAATGCACTCCAAAATATCCCTTTGCAGATTCCACGAAAACAGTGTTAGCAAACTGCTCCATGAAAAAAAGGTGTATGTCTGTGAGATGAATTTAAAAATCACTAAGCAGTTTCTCAGAAAGCTTCCTTCTAGTTTTTGTCTGATGATATTTCCTTTGTCAACGGCAGCCTCAATGTGCTCTGAAATATCCCATTCCATATTCCAAGAAAACAGTGTTAGGAAACTACACAATGAAAAGAACAGTGTAACTCTGTGAGATGCATTAACACGTCACAAAGCAGTTTCTCAGAAAACTTCCTTCTAGTTTTAAATTAGGATATTTCCTTTGCTACCATACTTCAATGTGCATCGAAATATCCCATTGTGGATTATAAGAAAAGGATGCTACCAAACAGCTCAATGAAAATAATTGTGTAACACTGTGAGATGAATTAACAATTACAGAGCAGTTTCTCAGAAAGCTTCTTTCTAGTTTTTGTCTAAGCATATTTCCATTTTAATAATAGGCCTCAATGTTGTCACGAATACCTTTGCAGATTCCATGAAAATATTGTTAGCAAACTGCTCCAGGAAAAGAAAGGTGTAAATCTCTGAGATGAATTCACACATCACAAAACTGTTTCTCAGAATTTTTTTTTTTTTTTTGGTTTTTGTCTGAGGATATTTCCTTTGTCACCATAGGCTTCAATGTGATCCAAATATCCCTTATCAGATTCCCCAAAAAACAGTGCCACCAAACTGCTCCATGAAAGAAGGGTGTAACTGTGAGATGAATTCACACATCACAAAACTGTTTCTCAGAAAGTTTCTTTCTAGTTCTTATATGCGGGGAGTTCCTTTTAAACCACAGGCTTCAATGTGGTCCCATATATCCCTTTTCAGACACCATAAAAACAGTGATGTCAAATTGCTCCATCAACAGAAACGTTTAGTTCTATGAGATGAATGCAGACATCATGAAGGAGTTTCCCAGAAAGCTTCTCTCCAGTTTTTACCTGAAGATGTTTCCTTTTTCACCATTGGACTGTATGTGCTCCCTAATATCCCTTTGCAGATTCCAGAAAAACAGTGTTAACAAACTGCTCAATGAAAAGAAAGGTGTAACTCTGTGAGATGAATTCACCCATCACATGGCGGTTTCTCAAAAAGTTTCTTTTTAGTTTTTATATGCTGATATTTCCTTTTAAACCATAGGCTTCAATGCACTCCCAAATATCCCTTCTCAGACACCACAGAAACAGTGATGCCAAAGTGCTCCCTCAACAGAAACATTTAGCTCTATTAAATGAACATACACATCACAAAGGAGTGTCTCAGAAAGCTTCTCAAGGCCTCAAGGCACTCCCAAATATCGCTTTGCAAATTCCAGGAGGGCAGTTTTAGCAAATTGCTCCATGAAAAGAAAGGTGTAACTCTGTGAGTTGAATTCCCACATCTCAAAGAACTTTCACAGAAAGCTTCTTTCTAGTTTTTATCTGAGGATATTTCCTTTTTCACCATATTTTTCAATGTGACCCAAAAAATCCCTTAACAGATTCCCCCAAAACAGTGCAACCAAACTGTCCCATGAAAAGCATCATGTAACTCTGTGAGATGAATTCACAAAACACAAAGCAGTTTCTCAGAAAGCTTCTTTCTAGTTTTTGTCTGAGGATATTTCCTTTGTCACCCTAGGGTTGAATGCTTTCCAAAAAATCCCATTGCAGGTTCCAAGAAAACAATGTTAGCAAACTGCTTAATGAAAAGAGCAGTGTAATTCTGTGAGTTGAATTCACACATCACAAAACAGTTTGTCTGAAAGCTTCTTTCTGGTCTTTCTATGAGGATATTTCCTTTGTCACCATAAGCTTCAGTGTGCTCCAAAATATTTGATTGCAGATTACAAAAAAAAAAAAAAAAACCAGAGTAAGCAAACTGCTAAATACAAAGAACAGTGTAACACTCAGAGATGAATTCACGCATCACAAAGCAGTTTCTGAGAACACTACTTTCAAGTTTTTATCTTGAAAAATGATACTCCCATTTTCAAAATTGGCCTCAAGGCACTCCCAAATATCCCATTGCATATTCCAGGAAAACAGTGTTAGCAAACTTCTCCATGAAAAGAAAAGTGTAACACTGTGAGATGAATTCACACACCACAAAGAACTTTCTCAGAAAGCTTCTTTCTAATTTTTATCTGAAGATATTTCCTTTGTCACCATAGACTTCAATGTGATCCAAAATATCTCTTCTGAGAATCCCCAAAAGCAGTGCCACCAAAGTGCTCCATGAAAAGAATCATGTAACTCTGTGAGATGAATTCACAAATCACAAAGCATTTTCCTTTTTCACCATAGGCTTCAATGAGCTTGCGAATATCCCTTTGTAGTCTCCACAAAAACAGTGTCACCAAACTGCTCCATGATAACAACAGTGCTAATCTGCAAGATGAATTAGCACATCACAATACGGTTTCTCAGAAAGCTTCTTTTTGTTTTTTGTCTGAGGATATTTCCTTTGACACCATAGGCTTCAATGTGCTCCCAAATATCCTATTGTATATTGCACGAGAATGGTGTTAGCAACCTGCTCCAAAAAAAGAATCGTGTAACTCTGTGAGATGAATTCATACGTCACAAAGAAGTTTCTTAGAAAGCTTCTTTCTAGTTTTTATCTGAGTATATTTGCTTTGTCAACCTAGGATTCAATGCGATCCAAAATATCCATTCTCAGATACCAAAAAACAGTGCTACCAAAATGCTCCAAGAAAAGAATGGTGTAACACTGTGAGATGAATTTACACATCCCAAAGCTGTTTCTCAGAAAGCTTCTTTCTAGTTTTCATCTGAGGATATTTCCATTTTCACCATATTTCTCAATGCACTCCTGAATATCCAATTGCAGATTAAATGACAAAAGCGTTAGCAAATTTCTCAATGAAAAGAACTTTGTAACTCTGTGAGATGAATTCACACATCACAAGGCAGTTTCCCAGTAAGCTTCTTTTTGATTTTTACCTGAGGATATTTCCTTTGTCAACATAGACTTCAATGATGAAGTCTTCAATGATGAAAACAGAGATGCCAAAGTACTTCCTCAACAGAAACATTTAGATCTATGAGATGAATGCACACATCACAAAGGAGATTCTCAGAAAGTTTCTCTCCAGTTTTTACATGAAGATATTTCCTTTTGTGCCATTGGACTCTATGCACTCCCGAATATCCCTGTGCAGATTCCACAAAAACAGTGTTACCAAACTGCTCAATGAAAGGAAAGGTGTCAGTCTGTGAGATGAATTCACCCATCACAAAGCAGTTTCTCAGAAATGTTCTTTCAATTTCAAATCTGAGGATATTTTCTTTTTCACCATAGGCTTCAATGTGCTCCCAAATATCTCTTCTCAGATTCCACAAAAACGGTGATGCCAAACTGCTCAATCAACAAAAAGGTTAAACTCCATGAGATGAATAGACCCATCAAAAAATGTTGCTTGCAAAGCTTCTCTACAGTTTTTATTTGAAGTTATTTCATTTTTCACTGTAGGCCTCTCGGAGCTCCCAAATATCCCTTTGTAGATTCCATAAAAACAGTGCTACCAAATTGCTCAAAGAAAAAAATGTGTAAATCTGTGTGATGAATTCACCCATCACAAAGAAATTTCTCATAAAGCTTCTTTCTAGGTTTTATCTGAGGATATTTCCTTTTCAACCATCTGTTTCTTTTTAGTTTAAATCTGAGGATATTTCCTTTTTCAACAATGCAGATTCCGTAAAAACAGTGAGATAAAACTGCTCCATGAAAAGAATTGTGTAACTCTGTGAGATGATTTCAAAAATCACAAAGCAGTTCCTCAGAAAGCTTCTTTCTATTTTTTATCTCAGGAAATTTCCTTTGTAACCATAAACTTCAATGTATTCTGAAATATCCCATTACAGATTCCAAGAAAACAGTGTTAGCAAACTGGTCAATGAACACAACAGTGTGATGCTGTGAGATGAATTCACGCAATAAAAAGCAGTTTCTCAGAAAGCTTCTTTTAACTTTTTTTCTGACGATGTTTCCTTTGTCATCATAGGATTCAAAGCACTCCCAAATATCCTATTGCAGACTCCACAAAACAGTGTTATCAAACAGCTCAAAGAAAAGCACAATATAGCTCTGTGAGATGAATTCACCCTTCACAAAGCACTTTCTCAGAAAGCTTTTTCTAGTTTTTATCTGAGGATATTTCCTTCTTCACCAAGGGCTCAACGCCCTGAAAAATATCCCTTTGCATATTCCACAAAAACAGTGTTAGCGAACTGCTTCTTGTAAAGGAAGGTTAACTTTGTGAGATGAATTCACATATCACAAAGAATTTTCTCAGAAAGCTCCTTTCTAGTTTTTATCTGAGGATATTTCCTTAGTCACCATAGGCTTCAATGCGATCCAAAATACCCCTTCTCAGCTTCCCCAAAAACAGTGCTACCAAACAGATCCATGAAAAGAATTGTGTAACTCTGTGAGGTAAATTATCACATCACCAAGTGGTTTCCCAGAAAGCTTCTTTGTGGTTTTTCTATGTGGATATTTCCTTTGCCACCAAATACTTTGTTGCACTCCCAAATATCCTATTGCAAACTCCATGAAAACTGTGTTATCAAAAGGCTCAAAGAAAAACATGGCATAGCTCTGTGAGGTGAATTTACCCATCACAAAGCAGTTTCTCGGAAAACTTCTCTCTAGTTTTATCTGAGGATACTTCCATTTTCATCATAGGCCTCAAAGTGCTGAAGAATATCCCTTTGCAGATTCCATGAAAATGGTGTTTGCAAACTGCTCCTTGAAAAGAAAGGTGTATCTCTCTGAGGTGAATTCACACATCCCAAGGAACTTTCTCAGAAAGCTTCTCTCTAGTTTTTGTACGTGGATATTACCTTAGTCACCATAGGCTTCATGACGATCTGAAATATCCCTTCTCAGATTCCTGAAAAACAGTACTACCAAACTGATCTATGAAAGGAATCGTGTAACTCTCTGAGATGAATTAACATATGATAAAACAGTTTCTCAGAGGGCTTCTTTCTAGTTTTTATATGAGGATATTTCCTTTGTTACCAGAAGATTCAATATGCTCCAAAATATGCCATTGTAGATTCCAAGAAAACAGTGTTAGCATACTGCTCCATGAAAGGAACAGTGTAACTCTGTGCCTTGAATTCAAATATCACAAAGCAGATTCTCAGAAAACTTCTTTCTAGTTTTTCTATGAGGATATTTCCTTTTTCACTATAGACCTCAATGCACTCCCAAATATCCCTTTGGAGATGCCATGAGAACACTGTTAGCAAACTGCTCCATGAAAAGAAATGTGTAAATCTGGGAGATGAATTCACACATCACAAAGCAGTTTCTCAGGAAGCTTATTTCTAGCTTTTATCTGAGGATATTCACTTTGTCACAACAGGCTTTAATGCTATCCAAAACATCCCTTCTCAGATTCCGCATAAAGAGTGCTACCAAATTGCTCCATGAAAAGAATCAAGTAACACTGTGAGGTGAATTCATAAACCACAAAGTAGTTTCTCAGAAAGCTTCTTTCTAGGTTTTATCTGAGGATATTTCCTTTTTCACTATATGCCTCCATGGGCTCCCAAATATCCCATTGCAGATTTCACGAAAACAGTGTTAGCAAACTGTTCCATGAGTAAATAGGTGTAACTATGTGAGATGAATTCACACATCACAAAGGACTTTATCATAGAGCTTCTTTCTTGTTTTTTTTTCTGAGAATATTTCCTTTGTCAACATAGACTCCAATGTGATACAAAATATCCCTTCTAAGATTCTCCAAAAACAGTGCTAATAAATTGATCCATGAAAAGAATCATGTAAATCTGGCAGATAAATTAACACATCACAAAGCAATTTCTCAGAAAGCTTCGTTCTAGTTTTTATATGATGATATTTTGTTTGTCCCCCTAAGCTTCAATGCACTCCAAAATTTCCCATTGAAGATTCCAAAGAAACAGTGTTAGGAAACTGCTTACTGAGAAGGGCAGTGTAACCCTGAGAGATGAATTCACACATCACAAAGTAGTTTCTCACATAGCTTCCTTCTAGTTTTTATCTGAGGATAATTCCTTTTTCACCATAGGTCTCAATGCACTTGTAAATATCCCTTTGCAGATTCCATGAAAACAGTGTTATCAAACTGCTCCATGAAAAGAAAGGTGTAACTCTGTGCGCTGAACTCACACATCACCAAGAAGTTTCTCAGAAAACTTCTTTCTAGGTTTTATCTGAGGATATTTTCCTTGTCACCATAGGCTTTAAGGCAATCCAAAATATCCCTTCTCATATTCCCCAAAAACAAAGCAACAAAACTGCTGTATGCAAAGTATCATATAACTCTGTGAGATGGATGCACACACCACAAAGCAGTTTCTGAAAAAGTTTCTTTCTAGATGCTTTCTGAGGATATTTCCTTGTCACCATAACCTCAATGTGTTCCAAAACATCCTATAGCAGATCCCAAAGAACAGTGTGAGCAAACTGCTCAATGAAAAGATCAGCGTAAATCTGTGAGTTGAGTTCACATGACACAAAGCAGTTTATCGGAAAGCTTCTTTTTGGTTTTTATCTGATTATACTTTCTTTGTCACCACTGGCTTCAAAGCGCTCCCAAATATCATATTGCAGATTCCACAAAAACAGTGTTAGCAAACTGCTCAATGAAAGGAATGGTGTAACTCTGTGAGATGAAATCCCACGTCACAAAAAACTTTCTCAGAAAGCCTCTTTCTAGTTTTAATTTGAGGATATTTCCTTAGTCACCATAGGCTTCAATGCAATGCAAAATACCCCTTCTCAGGTTCCCTAAAAACAGTGCTACCAAACCGATCCATGGAAAGAATTGTGTAATTATGTGAGATAAATTATCCCATCACAACGTGGTTTCCCAGAAAGCTTCTTTATAGTTTTTATATGAAGATATTTCCTTAGTCACAGTAAACTTCAATGCGCTGCGAAATATTCCATTGGAGATCCCAAGAAAACAGTGTTAGCAGACTGCTAAATGAAAAGAACTTTGCAACTCTGTGAGATGAATTCACATATTACAAAGCAGTTTCCAGGAAGGTTCTATCCAGTATTTATCTAAGGATATTTCCTTATTCACCATAGGCCTCAACGTGCTCCCAAATATCGCTTTGCATATTCCACCAAAACAGTATTGGCAAACTGCTCCATGAAAAGAAAGGTACAACACTGTTAGGTGAATTCCCACATCACAAAGTAGATTCTCAGAAAACGTCTTTATTATTTTTATCAGAGTATATTTCCTTTGTCACTACAGGCTTCAATGTGATCCGAAATAATCCTACTCGCATTCCCCAAAAACAGCATTACCAAACAGCTCTTTGAAAAGAATCGTGTAACTCTGTGAGATGAATTCCCAAGTCACAAATCAGTTTCTCAGAAGGCTTCTTTCCAGTTTTTTTCCTGAGGTATTTCCTTTGTCACCATGAGCTTCAATGCACTCCATAATATCTCATTGCAGATTCCAAGAAAACGGTATTAGCAAACTACTCAATGAAAAGAACAGTGTAACTCTGTGAGATGAATTCACACATCACAAAGAATTTTCTCAGAAAGCTTCTTTCTAATTTTATCTGAAAATAATTCTTTTTTCACTATAGGAATCAATGCGTGCCCAAATATCCCTTTGCACATTCCACAAAAACAGTGTTAGCAGACGACTACATAAAAATAAAGGTGTAACATTGTGAGGTGAATTCACACTCGTTTTCATCTGAGGATATTTCCTTTGTCACCATAGGCTTCAAAGTGATAAAAGATATCCTTTCTCAAATTCCCCAAAAACAGTGCTAACAGACTGATTCATGAAATGAATCATGCAACGCTGTGAGATGAATTTTGTTTCTCAGAAAACTTCCTTCTAGTTTTGGTCTGAGGATATTTCCTTTGTCACCTTAAGCTTCAATGCACTCTGAAATATCCCATTGCAGATTCCAAGAAAACAGTGTAAGCAGACTTCTAAATGAAAAGAACAGTGTGACTCTGTGAGATGAGTTCACACATTACAAAACAGTTTCTCAGAAAGCTTTTTTCTAGTTTTTATCTGAGGATATTTCCCTTTTCACCATAGGGAATGTGCTCCAAATATCCTTCTGCAGATTCCAGAAAACAGTGTTAGCAAACTGCTACATGAAAGAAAGTGGTAACACTGTGAGATGAATTCCTACATCATGGAGAAGTTTCTCAAAAAGCTTCTTTATAATTTTCATCTGAGGATATTTCCATTGTCACCATAGGCTTCAAGGCGATCCAACATATCCCTTCTCAGATTCTGCCAAAAAAGTGCTACCAAAGTGCTCCATGAAAGGAATCGTGTAACTCTGTGGGATGAATTCAGAAATCACAAAGCAGTTTCTCAGAAAGCATTTTCTAGTTTTTGTCTGAGGATATTTCCTTTGTCACCATAAGCTTCAATGTGGTCGAAAATATCCCTTTGCAGATTCCAAGAAAACAGTGTTAGCAAATTGTTCAATGAAAAGAAGAGTGTATCTCTGCGAGATGAATTGACACAGCACAACGCAGTTTCTCACCAAACTTCTTTTTGGTTTTTATCTGAGGATAGTTCCTTTGTCACGACAGGCATCATTGTGCTCCCAAACATCCTATTGCAGATTCCACGAGAAAAGTGTTATCAAACTGCTCATTGAAAGGAATGGTGTAGCTCTGTTAGATGAATATACACATCATGAAGCAGTTTTTCAGAAAACTTCTTTCTCCCTTTTGTCTGAGGATATTTCCTTTTTCACTATAGTCCTCAATGCACTTCAAAATGTCCCTTTGTAGGTTTCACATAACCAGTGTTAGCAAACTTCTCCATAAAAAGAAAAGTGTAGCTCTGTGAGATGCAATCACACATCATAAGGAAATTTCCCAGAATGCTTCTTAACAGTTTTCTCTGAGGAAAGATCCTTCCTCACCTTAGACTTCAATGGGATCCAAATGATCCCTTATCAGATTCCCCAAAAACAGTGCTAATAAACTGATCCATGAAAAGTATCGTGCAACACAGTGAGATGAATTAAAAAATCACAAAGTTGTTACTCAGAATACTTATTTCTAGTTTTTATATGAGGATAATTCCTTTGTCACAAAAAGCTTAAATGTGCTCTGAAATATCCCATTGCAGATTGCAAGAAAACGGTGTTAGCAAACTGTTGAATGAACAGAGTAGTGTAATCCTGTTAAATGAATTCACACATCACAAAGAACTTTCTCAGAAAGTTTCGTTTGGTTTTTATCTGAGGATATTTCCTTTGTCACCAAAGGCTTCAATGCGATCCAAAATATCCCTTATCAGATATCCCAAAAACAGTGCTACCAATCTGCTCCATGAAAAGAATCATATAACTCTGCAAGATGGATTCACAAATAACAAAGCAGTTTCTCAGAAAGAATCTTTCTACTTTTTCTCTGAGGATATTTCCCTTTTCACAATAAGTTTCAATGTGCTCTAAAATATGTCTTTGCAGATTCCAAGAAAACAATGTAAACAAACTGCTCAATGAAAAAAACAGTGTAACTATGAGAATTGAATTCACATATCACAAAGCAGTTTCTCAGAAAGCTTATTTTTGGTATTCCTCTGAGGACAATTCTTTGTCATCATAGGCATCAATGCACTCCCAAATATCGTATTACAGCTTCCACGAAAACAGTGTGATCAAACTGCTCAATGAAAACTATGGTGTAACTCTGTGAGATGAATTCACACATCACAAAGCAGTTTCTCAGAAAGCTTCTTTTTGGTTTTCCTATGAGGGTATTTCCTTTTTGACTACAGGCTTCAATGCACTCCCAAATACCCCTTTGCAGCTTCCACAGAAAGTGTATTAGCAAACTGCTCCATGATAAGTTTTTTTTTTTTTTTCCCTTGGAGTGTTGATCTGATCTTTTTTTTATTTTTTATTTTTTTATTATTATACTTTGAGTTCTAGGGTACATGTGCATAACGTGCAGGTTTGTTACATATGTATACTTGTGCCATGTTGGTGTGCTGCACCCATCAACTCGTCAGCACCCATCAACTCGTCATTTACATCAGGTATAACTCCCAATGCAATCCCTCCCCCCTCCCCCCTCCCCATGATAGGCCCCAGTGTGTGATGTTCCCCTTCCCGAGTCCAAGTGATCTCATTGTTCAGTTCCCACCTATGAGTGAGAACATGCAGTGTTTGGTTTTCTGTTCTTGTGATAGTTTGCTAAGAATGATGGTTTCCAGCTGCATCCATGTCCCTACAAAGGACACAAACTCATCCTTTTTTATGGCTGCATAGTATTCCATGGTGTATATGTGCCACATTTTCTTAATCCAGTCTGTCACTGATGGACATTTGGGTTGATTCCAAGTCTTTGCTATTGTGAATAGTGCTGCAATAAACATACGTGTGCATGTGTCTTTATAGCAGCATGATTTATAATCCTTTGGGTATACACCCAGTAATGGGATGGCTGGGTCATATGGTACATCTAGTTCTAGATCCTTTATTTTTTTTAATTTATTTATTTTTATTATACTTTAAGTTGTAGGGTACATGTGCATAACGTGCAAGTTTGTTACATATGTATACTTGTGCCACGTTGCTGTGCTGCACCCATCAACTCGTCATTTATATCAGGTATAACTCCCAATGCAATCCCTCCCCCCTCCCACCTCCCCATGATAGGCCCCAGTGTGTGATGTTCCCCTTCCTGAGTCCGAGTGATCTCATTGTTCAGTTCCCACCTATGAGTGAGAACATGCGGTCTTTGGTTTTCTGTTCTTGTGATAGTTTGCTAAGAATGATGGATTCCAGCTGCATCCAAGTCCCTACAAAGGACTCAAACTCATCCTTTTTTATGGCTGCATAGTATTCCATGGTGTATATGTGCCACATTTTCTTAATCCAATCTGTCACTGATGGACATTTGGGTTGATTCCAAGTCTTTGCTATTGTGAATAGTGCCGCAATAAACATATGTGTGCATGTGTCTTTATAGCAGCATAATTTATAATCCTTTGGGTATATACCCAGTAATGGGATGGCTGGGTCATATGGTACATCTAGTTCTAGATCCTTCAGGAATCGCCATACTGTTTTCCATAATGGTTGAACTAGTTTACAATCCCACCAACAGTGTAAAAGTGTTCCTATTTCTCCACATCCTCTCCAGCACCTGTTGTTTCCTGACTTTTTAATGATCGCCATTCTAACTGGTGTGAGATGGTATCTCATTGTGGTTTTGATTTGCATTTCTCTGATGGCCAGTGATGATGAGCATTTTTTCATGTGTCTGTTGGCTGTATGAATGTCTTCTTTTGAGAACTGTCTGTTCACATCCTTTGCCCACTTTTTGATGGGGTTGTTTGTTTTTTTCTTGTAAATTTGTTTGAGTTGTTTGTAGGTTCTGGATATTAGCCCTTTGTCAGATGAGTAGATTGCAAAAATTTTCTCCCATTCTGTAGGTTGTCTGTTCACTCTGATGGTAGTTTCTTTTGCTGTGCAGAAGCTCTTTAGTTTAATGAGATCCCATTTGTCAATTTTGGCTTTTGCTGCCGTTGCTTTTGGTGTTTTAGACATGAAGTCTTTGCCCATGCCTATGTCCTGAATGGTACTACCTAGGTTTTCCTCTAGGATTTTTATGGTATTAGGTCTAACATTTAAGTCTCTAATCCATCTTGAATTAATTTTCGTATAAGGAGTAAGGAAAGGATCCAGTTTCAGCTTTCTACTTATGGCTAGCCAATTTTCCCAGCACCATTTATTAAATAGGGAATCCTTTCCCCATTTCTTGTTTCTCTCAGGTTTGTCAAAGATCAGATGGCTGTAGATGTGTGGTATTATTGCTGAGGACTCTGTTCTGTTTCATTGATCTATATCTCTGTTTTGGTACCAGTACCATGCTGTTTTGGTTACTGTAGCCTTGTAGTATAGTTTGAAGTCAGGTAGCATGATGCCTCCAGCTTTGTTCTTTGGACTTAGGATTATCTTGGAGATGCGGGGTCTTTTTTGATTCCATATGAACTTTAAAGCAGTGGTTTCCAATTCTGTGAAGAAACTCATTGGTAGCTTGATGGGGATGGCATTGACTCTATAAATTACCTTGGGCAGTATGGCCATTTTCACGATATTGATTCTTCCTATCCATGAGCATGGTATGTTCTTCCATTTGTTTGTGTCCTCTTTTATTTCACTGAGTAGTGGTTTATAGTTTTCCTTGAAGAGGTCCTTTACATCCCTTGTAAGTTGGATTCCTAGGTATTTTATTCTCTTTGGAGCAATTGTGAATGGAAGTTCATTCCTGATTTGGCTCTCTGTCTGTCTGTTACTGGTGTATAAGAATGCTTGTGATTTTTGCACATTAATTTTGTATCCTGAGACTTTGCTGAAGTTGCTTATCAGCTTAAGGAGATTTTGGGCTGAGACAAAGGGGTTTTCTAAATATACAATCATGTCATCTGCAAACAGGGACAATTTGACTTCTTCTTTTCCTAACTGAATACCCTTGATTTCTTTCTCTTGCCTGATTGCCCTAGCCAGAACTTCCAAAACTAAGTTGAATAGGAGTGGTGAGAGAGGGCATCCCTGTCTTGTGCCAGTTTTCAAAGGGAAGTTTTCCAGTTTTTGCCCATTCAGTATGATATTGGCTGTGGGTTTGTCATAAATAGCTCTTATTATTTTGAGGTACGTTCCGTCAATACCGAATTTATTGAGCGTTTTTAGCATGAAGGGCTGTTGAATTTTGTCAAAAGCTTTTTCTGCATCTATTGAGATAATCATGTGGTTCTTGTCTTTGGTTCTGTTTATATGCTGGATTATGTTTATTGATTTGCGAATGTTGAACCAGCCTTGCATCCCAGGGATGAAGCCCACTTGATCATGGTGGATAAGCTTTTTGATGTGTTGCTGAATCCGGTTTGCCAGTATTTTCTTGAGGATTTTTGCATCGATGTTCATCAGGGATATTGGTCTAAAATTCTCTTTTTTTGTTGTGTCTCTGCCAGGCTTTGGTATCAGGATGATGATGGCCTCATAAAATGAGTTAGGGAGGATTCCCTCTTTTTCTATTGATTGGAATAGTTTCAGAAGGAATGGTACCAGCTCCTCCTTGTACCTCTGGTAGAATTCAGCTGTGAATCCATCTGGTCCTGGAATTTTTTTGGTTGGTAGGCTATTAATTATTGCCTCAATTTCAGAGCCTGCTATTGGTCTATTCAGGGATTCAACTTCTTCCTGGTTTAGTCTTGGAAGAGTGTAAGTGTCCGGGAAATTATCCATTTCTTCTAGATTTTCCAGTTTATTTGCATAGAGGTGTTTATAGTATTCTCTGATGGTAGTTTCTATTTCTGTGGGGTCGGTGGTGATATCCCCTTTATCATTTTTTATTGCGTCTATTTAATTCTTCTCTCTTTTCTTCTTTATTAGTCTTGCAAGCAGTCTGTCAATTTTGTTGATCTTTTCATAAAACCAACTCCTGGATTCATTGATTTTTTGGAGGGTTCTTTGTGTCTCTATCTCCTTCAGTTCTGCTCTGATCTTAGTTATTTCTTGCCTTCTGATAGCTTTCGAATGTGTTTGCTCTTGCTTCTTTAGTTCTTTTAATTGCAATGTTAGAGTGCCAAATTTAGATCTTTCCTGCTTTCTCTTGTGGGCATTTAGTGTTATAAATTTCCCTCTACACACTGCTTTAAATGTGTCCCAGAGATTCTGGTATGTTGTATGTTTGTTCTCATTGGTTTCAAAGAACATCTTTATTTCTGCCTTCATTTGGTTATGTACCCAGTAGTCATTCAGGAGCAGGTTGTTCAGTTTCCATGTAGTTGAGCGATTTTGATTGAGTTTCTTAGTCCTGAGTTCTAGTTTGATTGCACTGTGGTCTGAGAGACAGTTTGTTATAATTTCTGTTCTTGTACATTTGCTGAGGAGTGCTTTACTTCCAATTATGTGGTCAATTTTGGAGTAAGTGTGATGTGGTGCTGAGAAGAATGTATATTCTGTTGATTTGGGGTGGAGAGTTCCATAGATGTCTATTAGGTCTGCTTGCTGCAGAGATGAGTTCAATTCCTGGATATCCTTGTTAACTTTCTGTCTCGTTGATCTGTCTAATGTTGACAGTGGAGTGTTGAAGTCTCCCATTATTATCGTATGGGAGTCTAAGTCTCTTCGTAAGTCTCTAAGGACTTGCTTTATGAATCTTGGTGCTCCTGTATTGGGTGCATATATATTTAGGATAGTTAGCTCTTCCTGTTGAATTGATCCCTTTACTACTATGTAATGGCCTTCTTTGTCTCTTTTGATCTTTGATGGTTTAAAGTCTGTTTTATCAGAGACTAGTATTGCAACCCCTGCTTTTTTTTGTTCTCCATTTGCTTGGTAAATCTTCCTCCATCCCTTTATTTTGAGCCTATGTATGTCTCTGTGTGTGAGATGGGTCTACTGAATACAGCAGAGTGATGGGTCTTGAATCTTTATCCAGTTTGCCAGTCTGTGTCTTTTAATTGGAGCATTCAGTCCGTTTACATTTAAGGTTAAGATTGTTATGTGTGAACTTGATCCTGCCATTATGATATTAACTGGTTATTTTGCTCGTTAGTTGATGCAGTTTCTTCCTAGCCTCGATGGTCTTTACATTTTGGCATGTTTTTTCAATGGCTGGTACCGGTTGTTCCTTTCCATGTTTAGTGCTTCCTTCAGGGTCTCTTGTAAGGCAGGCCTAGTGGTGACAAAATCTCTAAGCATTTGCTTATCTGTAAAGGATTTTATTTCTCCTTCACTTATGAAACTTAGTTTGGCTGGATATGAAATTCTGGGTTGAAAATTCTTTTCTTTAAGAATGTTGGATATTGGCCCCCACTCTCTTCTGGCTTGTAGGGTTTCTGCCGAGAGATCTGCTGTTAGTCTGATGGGCTTCCCTTTGTGGGTAACCCGACTTTCTCTCTGGCTGCCCTTAAGACTTTTTCCTTCATTTCAACTTTGGTGAATCTGGCAATTATGTGTCTTGGAGTTGCTCTTCTCGAGGAGTATCTTTGTGGCATTCTCTGTATTTCCTGAATTTGAATGTTGGCCTGCCCTACTAGGTTGGGGAAGTTCTCCTGGATGATATCCTGAAGAGTGTTTTCCAACTTGGTTCCATTTTCCCCCTCACTTTCAGGCACCCCAATCAGACGTAGATTTGGTCTTTTTACATAATCTCATACTTCTTGCAGGCTTTGTTCATTTCTTTTTCTTCTTTGTTCTTTTGGTTTCTCTTCTCGCTTCATTTCATTCATTTGATCCTCAATCGCTGATACTCTTTCTTCCAGTTGATTGAGTCGGTTACTGAAGCTTGTGCATTTGTCACGTATTTCTCGTGTCATGGTTTTCAACTCTTTCATTTCGTTTATGACCGTCTCTGCATTAATTACTCTAGCCATCACTTCTTCCATTTTTTTCAAGATTTTTAGTTTCTTTGCGCTCTGTACGTAATTCCTCCTTTAGCTCTGAGAAGTTTGATGGACTGAAGCCTTCTCTCATCTCATCAAAGTCATTCTCTGTCCCGCTTATATCCGTTGCTGGTGATGAGCTGCACTCCTTTGCCGGGGGAGATGTGCTCTTATTTTTTGAATTTCCAGCTTTTCTGCCCTGCTTTTTCCCCATCTTTGTGGTTTTATCTGCCTCTGGTCTTTGATGATGGTGACGTACTGATGAGGTTTTGGTGTAGGTGTCCTTCCTGTTTGATAGTTTTCCTTCTAACCGTCAGGACCCTCAGCTGTAGGTCTGTTGGAGATTGCTTGAGGTCCACTCCAGACCCTGTTTGCCTGGGTGGCAGCAGCAGAGGTTGCAGAAGATAGAATGTTGCTGAACAGCGAGTGTACCTGTCTGATTCTTGCTTTGGAAGCTTCCTCTCAGGGGTGTACTCCACCCTGTGAGGTGTGGGGTGTCAGACTGCCCCTAGTGGGAGATGTCTCCCAGTTATGCTACTCAGGGGTCAGGGACCCACTTGAGCAGGGAGTCTGTCCCTTCTCAGATCTCAACCTCCGTGTTGGGAGATCCAGTGCTCTCTTCAAAGCTGTCAGACAGAGTCGTTTGCGTCTGCAGAGGTTTCTGCTGCGTTTGTTATTTTTTACTGTGCCCTGTCCCCAGAGGTGGAGTCTACAGAGACAGGCAGGTTTCCTTGAGCTGCTGTGAGCTCCACCCAGTTCGAGCTTCCCAGCCACTTTGTTTACCTACTTAAGCCTCAGCAATGGCGGGTGCCCCTCCCCCAGCCTCACTGCCACCTTGCCGGTAGATCACAGACTGCTGTGCTAGCAATGAGGGAGGCTCCGTGGGCATTGGACCCTCCCGGCCAGGTGTGGGATATAATCTCCTGGTGTGCCCGTTTCCTTAAAGCGCCGTATTGGGGTGGGAGTTACCTGATTTTCCAGGTGTTGTGTGTCTCAGTTCCCCTGGCTAGGAAAAGGGATTCCCTTCCCCCTTGCGCTTCCCAGGTGAGGCGATGCCTCGCCCTGCTTCAGCTCTCACTCGTCGGGCTGCAGCAGCTGACCAGGACCAATTGTCCGGCACTCCCTAGTGAGATGAACCCAGTACCTCAGTTGAAAATGCAGAAATCACCTGTCTTTTGTGTCGCTCACGCTGGGAGTCGGAGACTGGAGCTGTTCCTTTTTGGCCATCTTGCTCCGCCCCCCATAAGTAAGTTGTAATGCTGTGAGATGAATTCACACAATACAAAAAACTTTCTCAGAAAGCTTCTTTCTAGTTTTTTCTGAGGATAATTTCTTTTTCACCATAGGCCTCAATGCATTCCCAAATATCCCTTTGCAGAGTCAATGAAAACAGTGTTAGCAAAGAGCTCCATGAAAATAAAGTGTAACTCTGTGAGATGCATTCCTACATCACAAAGCAGTTTCTCAGAAAAGTTCTTTCTCCTTCTACTATGAGCTTATTTACTTTTTCACTATAGTCCTCAATGCACTCGCAAATATCCCTTAGCAGATTGCATGACAACTGTGCTGGCATTCTGCTCCATGAAAAGAAAGGTGTGACACTCTGAGATGAATTCACACATGGCAAAGAACTTTTTCAGAAAGACTCTTTCTAATTTTCATCTAATTATATTTCCTTAGTCACCATAGACTTCAATGCGACACAAAATATCCCTTCTCAGAATTCCCAAAAACAGTTCTACCAAACTGACCCATGAAAACAATTGTGTAACTCTGTGAGATGAATTAACACAGCATAAAGCTGTTTCTCACAAAGCTTCTTTCTAGTTTTTATATGAGAATATTCCCTTTGTCACCACAAACTTCAATGCGATCTGAAATATCCTATTGCAGATTCCAAGAATACAGTGTTACCAAAACTGCACAATGAATAAAAGAGTGTAACTCTCTGAGATGAATTCACACAACATGAGGAAATTTTTCAGAAAGCTTTTTTCTAGTTTTTATCTGAGAATATTATTTTTCACCCTAGGTCTCAATGCACTCCCAAATATCCCTTTGCAGATTCCACAAAAACAGTGTTAGCAAACTACTCAATGAATAGAAAGATATATCTCTGTGATATGAATTCACACATCACAAAAAACTTTCTCAGAAAGCTTGTTTCCAGTTTTTCTCTGAGGATATTATCTTTGTCACCATAGGCTTCGATGCAATCCAAAACATCCCTTCTCAGATTCCCCCCAAAAACAGTGCAATCAAGCTGATCCCAGAAAATAATTATGTATCTCTGTGAGATGAATTCACAAATCACAAAGCAGTTTCCCAGAAAGTACCTATCTAGTTTTTGTCTGGGGGTTATTCCTTTTTCACAGTAAGTTTCAATGCACTCTGAAATATCCCATTGAAAATTCCAAGAAAACAGTGTTAACAAATTGCTCAATGAAAAGAACAGTGTAACTCTGTGAATTGGATTCACTCATCAAGAACAGTTTCTCAGAAAGGTTCTTTTTGATTTTTCTATGAGAATATTTCCTTTGTCAACATAGGCTTCAATGAGCTCCCAATTATTCTATTGCAGATTCCACGAAAACAGTGTTATCAATCTGCTCAATGAAAAGAACGGTGTAATTCTGTGAGATGAATTCACATATCACAAAACAGTTTCTCAGAAAGCTTCGTTTTGGTTTTTCCATGAGGATATTTCCTTTTTCACTATAGGCCTGAACACGCTCCCTCATATCCCTTTGTAGATTCTACAAAAGCTGGGTTAGCAAACTGCCCAATGAAAGGAAATGTGTAACTATGTGAGATGAATTCACACATCTCAAAGAACTTTCCTAGATGGCTTCTTTCTAGTTTTTATCTGAGGATATGTCCTCTGTCACCATAGGCTTCAAAATGCTCAGAAATATTCCATTGCAGATTCCAAGAAAACAGTCTTAGCAAACTGCCCAATGAATAGAACAGTGTAACTCTCTGACATGAATTCGCATATCACAAAGCCATTTCTCAGAAAGCTTTTTTCTAGTTTTTTTCTGAAGATATTTCCTTTTTCATAATACACTTCATTGCGCTCTAAAATATGCCACTGTAGATTTCAAGAAAACAGTTTTAGCAAACTTTCCCATGAAAAGAACCGTGTAATTCTCTGCAATGAATTCACACATCATCAAGCAGTTTCTCAGAAAGCTTCTTTCTAGTTTTTCTATGAGGATATTCCCTTTTTCACTATAGGCCTTAAAGTGCTCCCAAGTATCCCTTTGCAGATTACACAAAAACTGTGATGGCAAACTGCTCCTTGAAAAGTAAGGTGTACCTCTGTGAGATGAATCCATGCATCACAAAAAGTTTCAGAGAAAGTTTCTTTCTAGTTTTTATCTGAGTATGTTTCCTTTGTCACCATGGGATTCAAGGCATTAAAACTATCCTTTCTCAGATTTTCCAAAAACAGTGCTAACAGAATGATCCATGAAAAGAATTGTGTTATGCTGTGAGATGAATTAACACATCTCAGAGAGGTTTCTTAGAAATATTCTTTCTAGTTTTTATATGAGGATATTTCCTTTGTTGCCATAGGCTTCAATGGGATCGAAAATATCCTTTCTCAGATACCCCCAAAACACTGATACCAAACTGCTCTATGAAAAGTATCATGCAACTCTGAGATGAATTCACAAATCACAAAGGAGTTTCTTAGAAATCTTCTTCTAGTTATTGTCTGCAGATATTTCCGTTGTCACCATTAGCTTCAATGTGTTCCGAAATATACCATTGCAGATTCCAAGGAAGCAGTGTTAGCAAACTACTCATTGAAAAGAACAGTGCAACAATGTTAGATGAATTCAGACATCACAAAGCATTTAGTTTCTCAGAAAGCTTCTTTTTGGTTTTTATCAGAATATTTCCTTTGTCACCATAGGCTTCAATGTGATCCAAAACATCTCTTCTCAGATTCCCCAAAAACAGTGCTACCAAACTGCTCTATGAAAAGAATCGTGTAACTCTGTGTGATGAATTCACAAGTCACAGATAAGTCTCTCAGAAAGTTTCTTTCTAGTTTTGTTCTTAGGATATTTCTTTTTTCACAATAAGCTTCAATGTGCTCCAAAATATCCCATGGAAGATTTCAAGAAAACAGTGTTAGCAAACTGCTCGATGAAAATAATAGTGTAATTCTTTGAGGTGAATTCACACATTAGAAAGCAGGTTCTCAGAAAGCTCCTTTTTGTTTTTTCCATGAAGATATTTCCTTTGTCACCCTAGGCATCAATGCGCACCCCAATATCCCTTTGCGTATTCCAAGAAAACGGTGTTATCAAACTGCTCCATGAAAGGAAAGGACGCACTCTGTGAGATAAATTCACATATCACAAAGAATTTTCTCAGAAAGCTTCTTTCCAGTTTTTATCTGAGGATATTTCTTTAGACAAGATAGGCTTCAATGTGATCCAAAATATCCCTTCTCAGATTCCCCAAAAACAGTGCTTCCAAACTTCTCCTTGAAAAGAATCATGCAAGATGAATTCACAAATCACAAAACGGTTTCTCAGAAGAGTACTTTCCAGTTATTATACGAGGATATTTCCTTTTTCACCATAAGCTTCAATGCACTCTGAAATATCCCATTGCAGATTCCAAGAAAACAGTGTTAGCAAATTGTTCAATGGAAAGAACAGTGTAACTCTCTGAAATGTATTCACATATCATATAGCAGTTTCTCAGAAAGCTTCTTTTAATTTTTGTCTGAGGATATTTCCTTTTCACAATAAGCTTCAATGTGTTCCAAAATATGCCATTGCAGATTCCAAGAAAACAGTGTTAGCAAACTGCTCAGTGAAAAGTACAGTGTAAGTCAGTGAGTTGAATTCACACATCACAAAGCAGTCTCTCAGAAAGCTTATTTCTATTTTTTTCCATGAGTTTATTTCATTTTTCACTATAGGCCTCTATGCACTCCTAAATCCCTTTGCAGATTACAAGAAAACAGTGTTAGAAAACTGCTCAATGAAAAGATCAGTGTAACTCCATGAGGTGATTTGACAAAACATAAAGTAGTTTCTCAGAAAGCTTCCTTTTCGTACTTATCTGGGGATATTTCCTTTGTCACCCTAGGCTTCAATGTGATCCAAAATATCCCTTCTCAGATTCCCCCAAAACAGGGCTATCAAACTGCTCAATGAAAAGAACGGTGTAGCTCCATGAGATGAATTCACACATCACAAAGCAGTTTCTCAGAAAACTTCTTTCTAATTTCTATCTGAGGATATTTCTGTTTAATCTATAGGCCACAATGCAGTCAAAAATATCCCCTCGCAGATTCCACGAAAACAGTGTTAGCAAACTGTTCCATGAAAAGAACAGTGTAACCCAGAGAGGTGAATTCACACATCACAAAGAACTTTCTCAGAAATCTTCTTTCTCGTTTTTATCTTAAGACATTTCCTTAGTCACCATAGGCTTCAATGTGATCCAAAATATCCCTTCTCAGTTTCCCCAAAAATGGTGCTACAAAAGTGATAAAAGAAAAGAACCGTGTAACTGTGTGAGATGAATTAACACATCTCAAAGCGGGTTCTCAGAAAGCTTCTTTCTAGTTTTTATATGAGGATATTTCCTTTCACTCCATAAGCTTCAATGCAATCCAAAATAACCCTTCTCAGTTTCCCCAAAAACAGTGCTATCAAACTGATCTATGAAAAGAATCGTGTAACTCTGTGAGATGAATTCACAAATCACAAAGCAGTTTCTCAGAAAGTTTCTTTCTAGTTTTTGCCTGAGGATATTTCCTTTTTCACAATAAGATTCAGTGCACTCTGAAATATCACATTGAATATTCCAAGAAAATGGAGTAAGCAAACTGCTCAATGAAAAGAACACTGTAATTTTTGAGTTGAATTCACACATCACAAAGCATTTTCTCAGAAGGCATTTTTCTGGTTTTTCTATGAGGATACTTTCTTTGTCACCATGTGTTTCGGGCACTCCCAAATATCCTATTGCAGACTCCATCAAAACAGGTTATCAAACTGCACCATGAAAAAATGGTGTAACTCTGTGACATGAATTCATATGTCACAAAGCAGTTTCTCAGAAAGCTTCTTTCTGCTTTTTGTCTGAGGATATTTACTCTTTCACTATAGGCCTCAACACGCTTCCAAATATCCCTTTGCAGATTCCATGAAAACTCTCTTAGCAAACTGCTCCATGAAAACAATACTGTAACTCTGTGAGATGAATTCACACATCACAAAGAACTTTCTTAGGAAGCTTCTTTCTAGTTTTTATCTGGGGATATTTACTTACTCACCTTAGGCTTCAATGCCATCCAAAACATCCCTTCTTATGTACCCCAAAAGCAGTGCTACCAAACTGATCCATGAAAAGAATCCTGTAACTGTGAGATGAATTAACAAATCACAAAGCAGTTTCTCAGAAAGCTTCTTTCTAGTTATTATCTGAGGGTATTTACTTTTCAAACTAAGGTCTCAATTATATTTCTTTGTCACCATAGGCTTCAAGACGATCCAAAATATGCCTTCACAGATTCCCCTTAAACAGTTTAACCAAACTGCTCCATGAAAAGAATCATGTAACTCTTTGAGATGAATTCACAAATCACAAAGCAGTTTCTCAGAAAGTTTCTTTCTAGTTTTTGTCTGAGGATATGTCCTTTTTCACAATAAGCTTCAATGTACTCTGAAATATCGCATTGTAGATACTAAGAAAACAGTTTTAGCAAACTGCTCAATGAAAAGAACAGTATAACTCTCTTACATGAATTTACACATCACAAACAGTTCCTCAGAAAGCTTCTTTCTAATTTTTGTCTGAGAATATTGCCTTTTTCACAATACGCTTCAATGCTTTCTGAAATATGCCATTGCAGATTCCCAGAAAACATTTTTCACAAATTACTCAATGAAAAGGACAGTGTAAATTTGTGATTTGAATTCACACATCATAAAGCAGTTTCTCAGAAAGCTTCTTTCTAATTTTCATCTAAGGAAATTTCCTTTTTCATCATAGGCCTCAATGCACTCCCAAATATCGCTTTGCACATTCCATGAAAACTCTGTTAGCAAACAGCTCCATGAAAACAAAGGTATAACCCTGTGAGATGAATTCCCACATCTCAAGGAAGTTTCTCAGAAAGCTTCTTTACAGTTTTTATCTCAGGATATTTCCTTTGTCACCGTAGGCTTCAAAGTGATCAAAATATCCCTTCTCAGATTCCCCAAAAACAGTGCTACCAAACTGATTCATGAAAGGAATCATGTAACTCTGTGAGATGAACTAACACATCATAGAGCAGTTTCTCAGAAAGCTTCTTTCTAGTTTTTGTCTGAGGATATTTCCTTTTTCACCATAGGCTTCAATGCACTCCGAAATATCCTGTTGCAGATTCCATGTCAAAAGTGTAATCAAACTGCTCAATGAAACTAATGTTGTAGCTCTGTGTGATAAACTCACACAACACAAAGCACTTTCTCAGAAAGTTTCTTTCTAGCTTTTATGTGAGGTTATTTCCTTTTTCAATATAGGCCACAAGGTGCTCCCAAATATCCCTTTGCAGATTCCATGGAAACAATGGTAGCAAACTTCTCCATGAACAGATACATGTAACACTGTTAGGTGAATTCCCAACTCACAAAGAAGTTACTCAGACAATTTCTTTATAGTTTTTATTGGAGGATATTTCCTTTGTCACCATAGGCTCCAATGCCATCCAATTTATCCCTTTTCAGATTCCCCAAACACAGTGCTACCAAACTGCTCTATGGAAACAATCATGTAACGGTGTGAGATAAACTAACACTTCTCAATGCGGTTTCTCAGAAAGCTTCTTTTTAGTTTTTAAATGTGGATATTTCCTTTGTCACCTTGAGATTCAATGCGATCCAACATATCCTTTCTCAGAATCCCAACAAACAGTGCTACCAAGCTGCTCCAGCACAAGAATCATGTAACTCTGTGAGATGAATTCACAAATCACAAACCTCTTTCTCAGAAAGCTTCTTTCTACTTTTTGTCTGAGGACATTTCTTTTGTCACCATAAGCTTCTATGTGCTCCAAAATATTCTTTTGCTGATTCAAAGAAAAGAGTGTTAGCAATCTGTGCAATAAAGAGAATGGTGTAATTCTATGAGATGAATTCAAAAGTTACAAAGCTGTTTCTCAGAAAGTTTCTTTCTAGTTTTTGTCTGAGGATATTTCCTTTTCAGCATAGCCCTCAAGATGCTCCCAAATTTCCCTTTGCACATTCCAAGAAAGCAGTGTAGGCAAACTGCTGAATGAAAAGAACAGTGAAACTATGTGAGATGAATTCACGCATCACAAAGCAGTTTCTCAGAAAGCTTCTTTCTAGTTTTTATCTGAGGATATTTCCTTTTTTAACATAGGCCTCAATGTATGCCCAAATATCCCTTTACAGATTCTATAAAAACAGTGTTAGCAAACTGTTCCATGAAACGACAGTTATAAATCTGTGTGATGAATTCTCACATCACAAATAACTTTCTTAGAAAGGTTCTTTCTACTTTTTTTCAGAGGATATTTCCTTTGTCACCATAGACTTCAATGTGATCCAAAATATCCCTTCTCAGATTTCCCAAAAGCAGTGCTACCAAACTGCTCCATGAAAAGTATCATGTAATCCTGAGAGTTGAATTCACCAATCATAAAGCAGATTCTCCTAAAGCTTTTTTCTAGTTATTTCTGAGGATATTTCCTTTGTTACAGTAAGCTTCAAAGTGTTCCAAAATATCCCATTGAAGATTCCAAGAAAACAATGCTAGCAAACTGCTGAATGAAAATGACAGTGTAACTGTGTGAGTTGAATTCACACATCACAAAGCGGTTTCTCAGGAAGTTTCTTTCTATTTTATATCTGATTGTATTTACTTTTTCAACATAGGTTCAAGTGCCATTCAAAATATCCCTTCTCAGACTCACCAAAAACAGTGCTACCAAACTACTCCATGTAAATAATCGTGTAACTGAGTTAGATGAATTAAAACATCAGAAACTCGTTTCTCAGTAAGCTTCTTTGTAGTTTTTATCTGAGGATATTTCCCTTGTCACCAGAAACTTCAAAGTACTCTGAAATATCAGATTACAGATTCCAAGAAAACAGAGTAAGCAAACTGCTCAATGCAAAGAACAGTGTAACTCTGTGAGATGAATTCACACAACAAATACAGTTTCTGAGAAAGCATCTTTCTGGTTTTTATGTGGGGATATTTCCTTTTTCACCCTAGACCTCAATGCGCTCCCAAATATCTCTTTGCAGATTCCAGGAAAACAGTCTTAGCAAACTGCTCCATGAAAAGAATCGTGTATCTCTGTGAAATGAATTCACAAATCACAAAGCAGTTTATCAGAAATCTTCTTTCTAGTTTTTATCTGAGGATATTTCCTTTTTTACCATAGGCCTCAATGCGTTCGTGAATATTCCTTTGCAGTTTTCACGAAAACAGTTTTAGAAAACTGCTAGATGAAAACAATGGTGTAAATCCGTGAGATGAATTGACACATCAGAAAACAGTTTCTCAGAAAGGTTCTTTTTGGTTTCTATCTGAGGATATTTCCTTTGTCACCAAAGGCTTCAATGCACTCTCAAATATCCTGTTGCAGATTCCATGAAAACAGTGTTAGCAAATTGCTCCAAGAAATAAATTGTGTATCGCTGTGCAATGATTTCCCTCATCACAAAGAAGTTTCCCAGAAGGTTTCTTTCTACTTTTTATCTGAGGATATTTCCTTTGTCAAAATAGGCTTCAATGCAATCTAAAATATTCCTTCTCAGATTCCCCAAAAACAGTGCAACCAAACTGCTGCATGACAAGAATGGTGTAACTCTGTAAGATGAAGTTAAACTTCCCAAAGATGTTTCTCAGAAAGCTTCTTTCTGGTTTTTATCTGAGCCAACCACACAATGAAAAGGACAGCACAATTCCGTGAGATGAATTCACACATCACAAAGAAGTTTCTCAAAATGTTTCTGTCTAGATTTCACTGAGAATGCTTCTTTTGTCTCCATAAGTTTCAATGCAGTCCAAGATATCCCTTCTCAGATTCCCCTAAAACAGTGCTACCAAACTGCACCATGAAAAGCGAGGTGTAACTCTTTGAGATGAATTCAAAAATCATAAAGCAGTTTCTCAGAAAGGTTCGATCTAGTTTTTGTCTGAGAATATTTCTTCTGCCACCATAAGTGTCAATGTGCTCCAAAATATCCCATTGTAGATTAAAAGAAAACTGTTAGGAAACAGCTCAGTGAATAGAACAGTGTAACTCTGTGACATGAATTCACACATCACCAAGCAGTTTCCCAGAAACCACTTTTAGGTTTTTGTCTGAGGATATTTCCTTTGTCACCATAGACTTCAAAGTGCTCCCAAATATCCTGTTGCAGTCCACGAACACAGTGTTATCAAACTGCTCAATGAAAGAACAGTGTAACTCTAAGAGATGAATTCACAGATCATAAAGAACTTTCTCAGAAAGCTTCATTCTAGTTTTTATCTGAGGATACTTCCTTTATCACTGTAGGCTTCAATGTGATCCCAAATATCCCTTCTCAGATTCCCCAAAAGCAGTGCTTCCAAACTGATCCATGAAAAAAATCGTGTAATTCTGTGAAATGAATTCACAAACTAAAAGGCAGTTTCTCAGAAAGGCTCTTTCCAGTTTTTATCTGAGGATATTTCCTTTGTCACCATAGCCTTTAATGTGCTCCAAGATATCCTATTGCATATTCCACGAAAACATTGTTACCAAACTCCTCAATGAAAAGTATGGTGTATCTCTGTGAGGTGAATTCACACATCACAAAGTACTTTCTCAGAAAGTTTCATTCCAGTTTTTATCTGAGAATATTTCCTCTTTCACCATAGATTTCAATGCCATCCAATTTATACCTCCTCAGATACCCCAAAACAGTGTTACCAAACTGCTCCATGAAAAGAATCATGAAAATCTTTGAGATGAATTCACGAATCAAAAAACAGTTTCTCAGAAAGCTTGTTTTTGATTTTAGTCTGTGGATATGTCCTTTGTGACCATAGGCTTCAATGCGCTCTCTAATATCCTAATGCAGATTGCATGAAAACAGTGTTATCAAACAGCTCAATGAAAAGAATGGTGTAACTCTGAGACAAATTCCCACATCACAAAGCAGTTTCTCAGAAAGTTTCTTTCTTGTTTCTATCTAAGGATATTTCCTATGTCACCATAGGCTTCAATGTGATCCCAAATATCCCTTCTCAGATTCCCCAAAAGCAGTGCTACCAAACTGATCCATTAAAACAATCACGTAACTCTGTGAGATGAATTCACAAATCAGAAAATAATTTCTCAGAGAGATTCTTTCTAGTTTATATCTGAGGATATTTTCTTTGTCACCATATGCTTCAATGCGCTCTTAAATATCCTATTGTAGATTCCACGAAAACAGTGTTAACAAACTGCTCAATGAAAAGAACGGTGAAATTCTGTGAGATGAATTCACACATCAAAATGCAGTTTCTCAGAAAGCTTCTTTCTAGTTTTTGTCTGAGGAAGTTCCCTTTTTCAGTATAGGCCTCAATGTGCTTCCAAGTATTCCTTTGCAGATTCCACGAAAACAGTTTTGGGAAACTGCGCCATGAAAAGAAAGGTGTAACTCTGTTAGGTGAATTCACACATCGCAAAGAACTTTCTTAGAAAGCTTCTTTCTAGCTTTTTACTGAGGATATATACTTTTTCACCATAGGCTTCAATGTGATCCAGAATATCCCTTCTCAGTTTCCCTGAAAACTGTGCTAACAAACTGCTCCATGAAAAGAAGCGTGTAACCCTTGAGATAAATTAAAACACTGAAAGCGTTTCCTCAGAAAGCTTCTTTCTAGTTTTTATATTAGGGTATTTTTTTTGTCACCTTAAACTTCAATGCGCTTTGAAATATCCCTTTGGAGATTCCACAAAAACAGTGTCAGAAACTGCTCAATGAAAAGGATGGTGCATCTCTGTGAGATGAATTCACACATCACAAAGCAGTTTCTCAGAAAGCTGCTTTTTGTTTTTTTCTGAGGATTTTTCCTTTGTCATCGTATGCTTCAATGCATTTCCAAATATCCTATTGCATATCTCCAAAAACAGTGTTTTCAGACTGCTCAATTTAAAGAATTGTGTAACTATGTGAGATGAGTTCACACATCACAAAGAACTTATTCAGAAAGTTTCTTTCTAATTTTTATCTGAGGGTATTTCCTTTTCACCATAGGCTTCAATGTGATCCAAAATATCCCTTTGCAGATTCTCCCAAAACAGTGGTACCAAACTGATCCATGAAAAAAATCATGTAACTCTGTGAGATGAATTATCACCTCACAAAGTGGTTTCTCAGAAAGCTTCTTCCTAGTTTTTATATAAGCATATTTCCTTTGTCACCTTAAGCTTCAAAGGGCTCCAAAATATCCCATTGGAGATTCCAAGAAAACCGTTTTACCAAACTGTTCAATTAAAAGAACAGTGTAACCCTGTGAGATGAATTCACACATCACAAAGCAGTTTCTCATAACCCTTCTTTCTAGTTTTTATCTGTGGATATTTCCATTTTCACCATAGGCCTCAGTGCGCTCATAATATCCCTTTGCAAATTCCATGAAAACAGTGTTTGTAAACTGGCCCATGAAAAGAAAGGTGTTACTCTGTGAGATGAATTAACAAATCACACAGCGGTTTCACAGATACATTTTTTCTTCATTTTAACTGCAGAACATTCCTTTGTCGTGATAGGATTCAATGCCATCAAATTTATACCTTGTCAGTTACCACAAAAACAGTGCTACCAAACTGCTCTGTGAAAAGAATCATGTAGTTCTGTGTGATGAATTCAGAAATCCAAAACAAGTTTCTCAGAAAGCTTGTTTTTGGTTTCTATCTCAGGATATGTCCTTTTTAACCATCTGCTACAATGCACTCCCAAATATTCTAGGCAGATTCCATGAAAACAGTGTTATCAAACAGCTCAATGAAAAGAATAGGGTTACTCTGTGAGATGAACTCACAGATTGCAAAGCAGTTTCTCAGAAAGTTTGTTTCTAGTTTGTATCACAGGACATTTCCTTTTTTGCTATAAGCGTCAATGCACTCCAAAATATCCCTTTGCAGATTCCAAGAAAACAGTGTTAGCAGAATGCTCAATAAAAAGAAGAGTGTAACTCTGTGAGACGAATTCACGCATCTCAAAGCAGTTTCTCAGACAGCTTCTTTCTAGTTTTTGTCAGAGGATATTTCTTTTTTCACTATAAGCCTCAATGAGCTTCCATATATCCCTATGTAGATTACACGAAAACAGGGTTAGCAAACATCTCCATTAAAAGAAACTTGCAACTCAGATAGATGAATTCACACATCTCAAAGAACTTTCTCAGAAACCTTCTTTCTAGACTTTTACTTTTTCACAATAAGCTTCAATGTGCTCTGAAATATGCCATTGTAGATTAAAAGAAAACAGCGCTTGCCAATGGCTCAATGAAAAGCACAGTGAAACCCTGTGATTTGAATTCACACATCATGAAGCAGTTTCTCAGAAAGCTTCTTTCTAGTTTTTATATGAAAGTAATTCTTTTTTCACTATAGGCTGCAATGTACTCCCAAATATCACTTTGAATACTCCACTAAAACAGTGTTAACAAACTGCTCTATGGATAGAAAGGTGTAACTCTGTGAGGCAAATTCATAATCACAAGAAACTTTCTCAGAAAGCTTCTTTCTAGTTTGTATCTGAGAATATTTCCTTATTCATCATAGGCCTCAAGGCGCTCCCAAATATTACTTTGTAGATTCCATGAAAACAGTGTTAGCAAACTGCTCCACGAAGAGAAAGGTTTAACCCTGTGAGATGAATTAACACATCACAAATCAGGTTCTCAGAAAGGTTCTTTCTAGTTTATAGCTGAGGATATTTCCTTTGTCACCATAGGCTTCAATGGGATACTTAATATCTAAGATTCCCCAAAAACAGTGCTACCAATGCTCCATGAAAAGTTTCATGTACCTCTGTGAGATGATTTCATAAATCACATGTCATTTTCTGAGAAAGCTTCATTTCAGTTTTCATCTGAGGATATTTCTTTTTTTACTATGGACCACCATGCACTCCCAAATATACCTTTGCAGTTTCCACGAAAACAGTGTTAGCAAACTGCTCCATGAAAAGCAAGGTGTAACTCTGTGAGATGAATTCACACATCACAAAGGAGTTATCAGAAACTTTCACTCTAGTTTTTACCTGAAAATATTTCCTTTTTCAACCTTTGCCTCTATCCGCTCCAGAATATCCCTTTGCATATTTCACATAAACAGTGTTACCAAACTGCTTAATGAAAAAAAAAAGAATTAACTCTATGAGATGAATTCATCTGTCAGAAAGAGTTTCTCAGAAAGCTTCTTTCTAGTTTTTGTCTGAGGGTATTTCCTTTTTCACCATGGGCTTCTCTGTGTTCCGAATATCCCTTTGTAGATTCCACAAAAGCAGGGTAACCACACTGCTCAATGAAAAGAGTGGCTTATTTCCGTGAGATGAATTCATGCATCACTAAGGTATTTCTCTGAAAGCCCCTTTCTAGTTTTATATGTGCATGTTTACTTTTCCACCATTAGATTCAATGCACTCCCAAATATCCCTTCTCAGATGCCAGAAAAACTGTGATGCCAAACTGCACAATCAACAAAATAGTTTATCTCTATGAAGTGAATACACACATGACAAAACAGCTTCTCAAAAACCTTCTCTCCAGTTTTTAACTGAAGATATTTCCTTTTTCAACATAGGCTTCTCCGAGTTCCTGAAAATCCCCTTTCAGATTCCCCAATAACAGTGCAACCAAACTGTTTCATGAAAAGAAAGGTGTAACTCTGTGAGATGAATTCACACATCAAAAATCACTTTCTCAGAAAGCTTCTTTCTAGTTTTTATCCGAGGATATTTCTATTGTCACCATAGGCTTCAATGCAATCCAAAATATCCCTTCTCAGATTCCCTATAAACAGTGGTACAAAGCTGCTCCATGAGTGGAATCGTGTAACTCTGTGAGATGAATTCAAAAAGCACAAGGCAGTTTCTCAGGAAGCTTCCTTCTAGTTTTTGTCTGAGGATAATTCCTTTGGCACCATAAGCTTCACTGTGCCACAAAATATCCCATTGCAGATTCCAAGAAAACAGTGTTAGCAAACTGCTCAATGAAAAGAAAGGTGTAACTCTGTGGGATGAATTCACGCATCACAAAGCAGTTTCTCAGAAAGTTTCTTTCTAGTTCTTATCTGAGGGTATTTCCTTTTTCACATAGGCCTCCATGTGCTCCCAAATATCCCTTTGCAGATTCCACAAAAACAGTGTTAGTAAATCACAGCATGAAAATAAAGGTGTAACTCTGTGAGATGAATTCACACATCACAAAGAATTTTCCCAGAGAGCATCTTTCTAGTTTTTATCTGAGGATATTTCCTATGTCACATTAGGCTTCAATGTGATCCAAATTATTCCTTCTCAGATTCCCCCAAAACAGGGCTTTCAAACTAATCTATGAAAGGAATTGTGTAACTTTGTCAGATGAATTCAGACAACACAAAGGAGTTTCTCAGAAAGATTCTTTTTGTTTTTTATTTTAAGATATTTCTTTGTCACCATATTCTTCAATGAGCTCCCTAATATCCTACTGCAGATTCCAGCAAAAGTGTTGTCAAACTGCTCAATGAAAAGAACAGTGTAACACTTTGAGATGAATGCACACGTCACAAAGCAGTTTCTCAGAAAACTTCTTTCTAGTTTTACGTGAGGATATTTCTTTCTTCACTATAGACCTCAATGCCCTCACAAATATCCTTTTGCAGATTCCACGAAAATAGTGTTAGCAAATCGCACCATGAAAAGGTGTAACTCTGTGAGATGGATTCACACATCACAAGAACTTTCTTAGAATGCTTCTTTCTAGTTTTTATCTGAGTGTGTTTCCTTAGTCACTATAGGCTTCAAAGTGAACCAAAATATCTCTTCTTACTTTCCCCTAAAACAGTGCTACCAAAGTGATAAATGAAAAGAATTCTGGAACTCTATGAGATGAATTAGCCCATCTCAAAGCAGATTCTCAGAAAGCATCTTTCTAGTTTTTATATGAGAATATATCCTTTGTCAGCAAATAAAAAGCACTTTCTCCGAAAGTTTCCTTTTAGCTTTTGTCTGAGGACATTTTGTTTTTCACAATAAGCTTCGACATGCTTCAAAATATCCTATTCAATATTCCAAGAAAACTGTGTTAGCCAACTTCTCAGTGAAAAAAACAGTATAACTCGGAGCTGAATTCACACATTACAAAGCGGTTTCTCAGAAAGCTTCTTTCCAGTTTGTATCTGAGGATATTTCCTTTTTCACTATGGGCCTAATTGTGCTCCCAAATATACTTTGGCAGATTTCATGAAAACAGTGTTAGCAAACTGCTCATTGAAAAGAATAGTGTAACTCTGTGAGGTGAATACACACACCACAAAGCAGTTTCTCAGAAAGCTTCTTTCTAGTTTTTATCAGAGGATATTTCCTTTGTCACCATAGGCTTCAATGCGATCCAATATATCCCTTCTCAGATTGCCCAAAAACAGTGCTACGAAACTGTTCTATAAGAAGAATCATGTCATTCCATGATGTGAATTCACTAATCACAAAGAAGTTTCTCAGAAAGGATCCTTCTAGTTTTTCTCTGTGTATATTTCCTTTGTCACCATAAGCTTCAATGGACTCTGAAATATCCCATTGCATATTCCAACAAAACAGTGTTAGCAAACTGCTCAACAAAAAGAACAGTGTAACTCTGTGAGGTGAATTCAAACATTACAAAGCAGTTTCTCAGAAAGCTTATTTCTAGTTTTTATCTGAGGAGATTTACTTTTTCACTGTAGACCTCAATGTGCTCCCAAATATCCCTTCGTGGATTCCACAAAAACAATGTTATCAAACAGCTCAATGAAAACAATGGTGTAACCCTGTGACGTGAATTCACACATCACAAAGCAGTTTGTCGACAGATTCTTTGTAGTTTTTGTCTGTGGATATTTCCTTTTTCACTATAGGCAAGAATGCGCTCCCAAGTATTCCTTTGTGGATTCCTTGAAAACAGTGTAAGCAAAATGCTCAATGAATAGAACAGTGTAACTCTGTGAGATGAATTCACACTTCACAAAGCAGTTTCTCATGAAGCATTTTTCTAACTTTAATCTGAGGTTATTTCTTTTGTCACCCTAGGCTTTAATGCAATCCAAAATATGCCTTCTCCTATTCCCCCAAAACAGAGCTATCAAACTGCTCCATGAAAAGAATCATATAATTCTGTGAGACGAATTCACACATCACAAAGAAGTTTCTCAGAAAGCTTCTTCTAGTTTTTGTATGAGGATATTACCTTTGTCACCATAGGTTTCCATTCAATCCAAAATATCTCTTCTCAGATTACCCAAAAACAGTGTTTTCAAACTGCTCCGTGAAAAGAATCATGTAACTCTGTGAGATGAATTCACAAATCACAAAGCAGTTTCTCAGAAAGCATCTTTCTAGTTTTTTTCTGAGGATATTTCCTTTGTCAACATAAGCTTCCATGGCTTCCAAAATATCACATTGTGGATTCCAAGAAAACAGTGTTGGCAAACTGCTCAATGAGGAGACGAGTGTAATTCTGTGAGATGAATTCACATATCACAAAGCAGTTTCTCCGACAGCATAGTTTTCATTTTAATCTGAGGATATATCCTTATTCATCATAGGGCTCAATGCACTCCCAAATAAACCTTTGCAGATTCCACGAAAAGAGTGTTAGGAAACTACTCCATGAAAAGAAAGGTGTAACTGTGTGAAATGACTTCACACATCACAAAGAAGTTTCTCAGAAAGCTTCTTTAGTTTTTATCTGAGTATATTTCCTTAGTCAACATAGGTTTCAATGTGATCCAAAATAAATCTCAGTTTCCACAAAAACAGTGCTACCAAACTGCTCCATGAGAAGAATCGTGTAGCTCTGAGAGATGAATTAACACATCACAACTATTTTCTCAGGAAGTTTGTGTCAAGTCTTTTTTAATGAGGAAATTTCCTTTCTCACCATAAGCTTCAATGAGCTCCAAAATATCCCATTGTAGACTCCAAGAAAATAGTGTTAGCAAACTGCTGAATGAAAAGAACAGTGTAAATCTCTGAGATGAATTCACACATCACAAAGCACTTTCTCAGAAAGCTTATTTCTAGTTTTTATATGAGGCTATTTCCTTTTTCACCATAGGCATTAATTTGCTTCCAAATATCCCTTTTCTGATTCGACAAAAACTGTGTTAGCAAACTGCTCCATGAGAAGAGAGGTGTATCTCTGTGAGGTAAATTCACACATCACATAGAAGGGTTTCAGAAAGCTTCTTTCTAATTTTTGTCTGATGATATATCCTTTGTCACCTTAGGTTTCATGGGGATCCAAAATAACCCTTCTTGGATTCTCCAAAAACAGTGCAACCAAACTGTTCCATGAAAAGAATGGTGTAACTCAGTGAGATGAACTCAGCATCATAAAGCAGTTTCTCAGAAAGATTATTTCTAGTTTTTATCTGAGGATATTTCCTTTTTCACCATAAGCTTCAACATGCTCCAAAATATCCCATTGCAGATTCCACGATAACAGTGTTAACGAACTGCTTCCTGTTTAAAAACCTGTACTTCAGTGAGATGACTTCACACATCACAAAGAACTTTCTCAGAAAGTTTCTTTCTAGTTTTTATCTGAGGATATTTCCTTTATTACCATAGGCCTCAATGCACTCTCAAATATCCCTTTGTAGATTACACAAAAACAGTGTTAGCAAACTGTTCCATGAAAAGAATGGTGTAACTCTGTGAGATGAATTCAGACATCACAAAGCAGTTCCTCAGAAATCTACTTTCAAGTTTTTATATGAGGATATTTCCTTTATCACCATATTTCTCACTGAGCTCCTGAATATCAAATTGCAGGTTCCACGAAAAAGGTGTTAACAAACTTCTCGACATGGCATGGAGCAAGATGGCCGAATAGGAACAGCTCCAATCTCCAGCTCCCAGTGCGAGCGAGACAGAAGGCAGGAGATTTATGCATTTTCAACTGAGGTGCTGGGTTCATCACACTAGGGATTGCCGGACAATCGGAGCTGGTCAGCTGCTGCAGCCCGATCAGCGAGAGCTGAAGCAGGGCGAGGCATCCCCTCACCTGGGAAGTGCAAGGAGGAAAGGAATCCCTTTTCCTAGCCAGGGGAACTGAGACACATAACACCTTGAAAATTGTGTAACTCCCACCCCAATACTCCGCTTTACCAAAGGTCTTAGCAAATGGGCACACCAAGAGACTATATCCCACACCTGGCCAGGAGGGTCCCATGCTCAGGGAGCCTCATTCATTGCTAGCACAGCAGTCTGTGATCTAACAGCAAGGCAGCAGCGAGGCTGGGGGAGGGGCGCCCACAGTTGCTGCGGCTTAAATAGATAAACAAAGCTGCTGGGAAGCTCGAACAGAGTGGAGCTCAGAGCAGATCAAGGAGGCCTGCCAGTCTCTGTAGACTCCACCTCTGGGGACAGGGCACAGATAAACAACAACAACAACAAAAGTAGCAGAAACTTCTGCAGACACAAACGACTCTGTCTGACAGTTTTGAAGAGAGCAGTGGATCTCCCAAAATGGAGGTTGAGATCTGAGAATGGACAGACTGCCTGCTCAAGTGGGTCCCTGACCCCTGAGTAGCCTAACTGGGAGACATCCCCCACTAGGGGCAGAGCGACATCCCACACTGCACACAGTGGAATACACCCCCGAGAGGAAGCTTCCAAAGCAAGAATCAGACAGGTACACTTGCTGTTCAACAATATTCTATCTTCTGTAGCCTCTGCTGCAGATACCCAGGCAAACAGGGTCTGGAGTGGACCTCAAGCAATCTCCAACAGACCTACAGCTGAGGGTCTGGACGGTTGGAAGCAAAATTAACAAACAAGAAGGACACCCACACCAAAACCCCATCAGTACGTCACCATCATCAAAGATCAGAGGCAGATAGAACCACAAAGATGGGGGAAACTCAAGACAGAAAAGCTGGAAATTCAAAAAATAAAAGTGCATCTCCCCCTGCAAAGGAACGGAGTTTATCGCCAGCAACGGATCAAAGTTGGACACAGAGTGATTTTGACGAGATGAGAGAAGAAGGCTCTGGTCCATCAAACTTGTCAGAGGTAAAGGAGGAATTACGTACCCAGCACAAAGAAACTAAAAATCTTGAAAAAAGAGTGGCATAACTGATAACTAGAATAAATAATGCAGAGAAGGCCGTAAACGAAAGAGATAGAGACACAAAAAACCCTCCAAAAAATCAATGAATCCAGGAGTTGATTTTTTGAAAAGATCAACAAAATTGATAGACCACTAGCAAGACTAATAAAGAAGAAAAGAGAGAAGAATCAAATAGATGCAATAAAAAATAATAAAGGGGATATCACTACCGACCACACAGAAATATAAACTACCATCAGAAACACTATAAACATTTATATGCAAATAAACTAGAAAACCTAGAAGAAATGGATAATTTCCTGGACACTTACACTCTCCCAAGACTAAACCAGGAAGAAGCTGAATCCCTGAATAGACCAATAGCAGGCTCTGAAATCGAGGCAATAATTAATAGCCTACCAACCAAAAAAAGTCCAGGACCAGATGGATTCACAGTTTAATTCTACCAGAAGTACAAGGAAGAGCTGGTACCATTCCTTCTGAAACTATTCCAATCAATAGAAAAAGAGGGAATCCTCCCTAACTCATTTTATGAGGACAACATCATCCTGATACCAAGGCCTGGCAGATACCCAACAAATAAAGGGAATTTTAGACCAATATTCCTGATGAACATCAATGCAAAAATCCTCAATAAGATACTGGCAAACCAGATTCAGCAGCATATCAAAAAGCTTATCCACCATGATCAAGTGGGCTTCATCTCTGGGATGCAATGCTGGTTCAACATACACAAATCAATAAACGTAATACAGCATATAAACAGAACCAACGACAAAAACCACGTGATTATCTCAATAGATGCAGAAAAGGTCTTTGACAAAATTCAAGAGCCATTCATGCTAAAAACACTCAATAAATTCGATATTGATGGAATGTATCTCAAATTCATAAGAGCGATTAATGACAAACCCACAGCCAATATCATACTGAATGGGCAAAAACTGGAAAACTTCCTTTGGAAACTGGCACAAGACAGGGATGCCCTCTCTCACCACTCCTATTCAACATAGTGTTGGAAGTTCTGGCTAGAGCAATCAGGCAAGAGAAAGAAATAAAATGTATCCAGTTAGGAAAAGTAGAAGTCAAATTGTCCCTCTTTGCAGATGATGCGATTGTATATTTAGAAAATCCCATTTTCTCAGATCCAAATCTCCTTAAGCTGATAAGAAACTTCAGCAAAGTCTCAGGATACAAAATTAATGTGCAAAAATCACATTCTTATACACCAATAACAGACAGACAGAGAGCCAAATCATGAAAGAACTTCCATTCACAATTGCTTCAAAGAGAATAAAATACCTAGGAATGCAACTTAAAAGGGATGTAAAGGGCCTCTTCAAGGAGAACTACAAACCATTGCTCAATGAAATAAAAGAGGACACAAACAAATGGAGGAACATACCATGCTCATGGATAGGAAGAATCAATATCGTGAAAATGGCCATACTGCCCAAGGTAATTTATAGATTCAATGCCATCCCCATCAAGCTACCAATAAATTTTTTCACAGAATTGGAAAAACCTACTTTAAAGTTCATATGGAACCAAAAAAGACCCCACATTGCCAAGACAATCCTAATTCCAAAGAACAAAGCTGGAGGCATCACGCTACCTGACTTCAAACTATACTACAAGGCTACAGTAACCAAAACAGCATGGCACTGGTACCAAAACAGAGATATAGATCAATGAAACAGAACAGAGTCCTCAGAAATAATACCACACATCTACAGCCATCTGATCTTTGACAAACCTGAGAGAAACAAGAAATGGGGAAAGGATTCCCTATTTAATAAATGGTGCTGGGAAAATTGGCTAGCCATAAGTAGAAAGCTGAAACTGGATCCTTTCCTTACTCCTTATACGAAAATTAATTCAAGATGGATTAGAGACTTAAATGTTAGACCTAATACCATAAAAATCCTAGAAGAAAACCTAGGCAATACCATTCAGGACATAGGCATGGGCAAGGACTTCATGTCTAAAACACCAAAAGCAATGGCAGCAAAAGTCAAAATTGACAAAAGGGATCTAGTTCAACTAAAGAGCTTCTGCACAGCAAAAGAAACTACCATCAGAGTGAACAGGCAACCTACAGAATGGGAGAACATTTTTGCAATCTACTCATCTGACAAAGGGCTAATATCCAGAACCTACAAGGAACTCAAACAAATTTACAAGAAAAAAACAAACAACCCCATCAAAAGTGGGCAAAGGATATGAACAGACGGTTCTCAAAAGAAGACATTCATACAGCCAACAGACACAGGAAAAAATGCTCATCATCACTGGCCATCAGAGAAATGCAATTCAAAACCACAATGAGATGCCATCTCACACCAGTTAGAATGGCGATCATTAAAAAGTCAGGAAACAACAGGTGCTGGAGAGGATGTGGAGAAATAGGAACACTTTTACACTGTTGGTGGGATTGTAAACTAGTTCAACCATTATGGAAAACAGTATGGCGATTCCTCAAGGATCTAGAACTAGATGTACCATATGACCCAGCCATCCCATTACTGGGTATATACCCAAAGGATTATAAATCATGCTGCTATAAAGACACATGCACACGTATGTTTATTGCAGCACTATTCACAATAGCAAAGACTTGGAATCAACCCAAATGTCCATCAGTGACAGATTGGATTAAGAAAATGTGGCACATATACACCATGGAATACTATGCAGCCATAAAAATGGATGAGTTTGTGTCCTTTGTAGGGACATGGATGCAGCTGGAAATGATCATTCTCAGCAAACCATCGCAAGAACAGAAAATCAAACACCGCATGTTCTCACTCATAGGTGGGAACTGAACAATGATATCACTTGGACTCAGGTAGGGGAACATCATACACTGGGGCCTATCATGAGGATGGGGCAGGGGGGCGGGATTGCATTGGGAGTTATACCTGATGTAAATGACGAGTTGATGGGTGCTGACGAGTTGATGGGTGCAGCACGCCAACATGGCACAATTATACATATGTAACAAACCTGCACATTATGCACATCTACCCTAGAACTTAAACTATAATAATAAAAAAAATACTTCTCAATGAGAAGAAAGGTGTAACTTTGTGAGATGAAATCACACATTGCAAAGCAGTTTCACAGAAGGCTTCCATTTGTTTTTTATCTGGGGATATTTCCCTTGTCACCATAAGCTTCAATGCAATCCAAAATATTATATTGCAGATTCCACAAAAACTGTTAGCAAACTGCTCAATGAAAAGAACACTATAAATCTGTGAGATAAGTTCACACATCAGAAAGCAGTTTCTCAGAAAGTTCTTTTATGTTCTATTCGAGGATATTTCCTTCGTCACCATAGGCTTCAATGCGATCCAAAATATCCCTTCTCAGTTTCCTCAAAAACAGTGCTACCAAACTGCTCCATGAAAAGAAAGTTGGAACTCTGTGAGATGAATTCATACATCAGGAAGCAGTTTCTTAGAAAATTTCTTTCTAGTTTTTATCTGAGGATATTTCTTTTGTCAATATAAGCTTCAATGCACTGCAAAACATCCCATTGTGGATTCCAAGAAAATAGTGTTAGCAAACTACTCAAAGAAAAGAACAGTGTAACTCGGTGAGATGAATTTACACATAATGAAGCAGTTTCTTAGAAAGTCTCTTTTTGTTTTTTATCTGAGGATATGTCCTTTGTCACCAAAGGCTTCAATACACTTCTATATTTCCTATTGCAGATTCCATGAGAACAGTGCTATTAAACTGCTCAATGAAAAGAATGGTGTAATTCTGTGAGATGAATTTACACATCACAAAGCAGTTCCCCAGAAAGTTTCTCTCTAGTTTTTATCTGGGGATATTTCGTTTTTCACTATAGGTCTCAATGTGCTTCCAATATCCAATTGCAGATTCAATGAAAACAGTGTTAGCAAACTGCTCCTTGAAAGAAAGGTGTAGCTCTGGGAGGTGAATTCACACAACACAAAAAACTTTCTCAGAAAGCTTTTTTCTAGTTTTTATCTGAGGATACTTCCTTTTTCACTATAGGAGTGAAGGCGTTCACAAATGTTCCTTTGCAATTTCCACAAAAACAGTGTTAACAAACTGCCAAATGAAAAGAAAGTGTAACAGTGTGATGAATTCACAAATCACAAAGCAGTTTCCCATAAAGCTTCTTTCTACCTTTTATCTGAAGATATTTCCTTTTACATTGTGGACCTCAATGTGCTCCCGAATATCCATTTTTAGATTCCACGAAAAGAATGTTAGCAAAGTGCTCCATGAAAAGAAAGGTGTAAATCTGAGAGGTGAATTCAGTCATCACAAGGCTCTTTCTTGGAAAGCTTCTTTTAGTTTTACTCTGAGGGTATTTCCTTTGTCACCATAGGCTTCAATGCGCTCCCAAATATCCTATTGCAAATTGCACAAAAACAATGTTACAAAACAGCTTCAAGAAAAGAATCATGTTACTCTGTGAGACGAATTCACACATCACAAATAAATTTTACATAAAGCTTCTTTCCAGTATTTTCCTGTGGATATTTCCTCTGTCACCCTAGGCTTCAATGTGATCCAAAATAGCCCTTCTCAGATTCCCCCAAAAAAGTGCTACCAAACTAATCCATGTAAAGAATGGTGGAACTTTGTGACATGAATTCACACATCACAAAGCTGTTTCTCAGAAAGATTCCTTCTTGTTTTTATATGGGGATATTTTCTTTTTCACCATATTCCACAATGCGATCTGGAATATTCCATTGCACATTCCATGAAAAAAATGTTAATAAACATCTCAATGAAAAGAACAGTGTATCTCTGTGAGATGAATTCTCAGATCACAAATAAGTTTCTCAGAAAGTTTCCTCCTAGATTTTATCTGATGATATTTCTGTTGTCAACAAAGGCTTCAATGTGATTCAAAATATCCCTTCTCAGATTCCCCAAAAGCTCTGCTACCAAACTGATCCTAGAAAAAGATCATGCAGCTATGTGAGATGAATTAGCATATCAGAAAGCAGTTTCTCAGAAAACTTCTTTCTAGTTTTTATATGAGGATATTTCCTTTGTCACCATGAGCTTCAATGCACTCCAAAATATCCCATTGTAGATTCCAAGAATACAGTGTTAGCAAACTCCTCAATGAAAAGAACAGTGTAACTCAGTGAGATGAATACACACATAACAAAGCACTTTCTCAGAAAGCTTTGTGAACATAGGCTTCAATGAACTGCCAAATATCCTTTTGCATATTCCATGAAAAAAGTGTAAGCAAACTTACTTTCATGAAAAAAATGTTAGCAAACATCTCAGTGAAAAGAACGGTGAAACTCAGTGAGATGAATTCACACATCTCAAAACAGTTTCTTAGAAAGATTCTCTCTAACTTTTATCTGAAGATATTTTCTTTTTCACCCCAGCCTTCAATGCACTCCCAAACATTCCTCTGCAGATTCCACGAAAGCAGTGTCAGCAAACTGCTGCATGAAAGAAAGGTGTAAATATGTGAGATGAATTCACAATCACAAAGAACTTTCTCAGATAGCTTCTTTCTAGTTTTTATCTGAGGATATTTCCTTTTTCTATTTAGGCCTCAAGGAGCTTCTAAATATCACTACAGATTCCAGGAAAACACTGTTGGAAAATTTCTCCATGAAAAGAAAGGAGTAACTCTGTGAGATGAATTCATGCAACATGAAGAAGATTCTCAGAAAGCTTCTTTCTAGTTTTTAACTGAGGATATTTCCTTGGTCACCAAAGACTTCATTCCCATCCAAAGTATCCCTTCTCAAATTCCCCCAAAACTGTGCTACCAAACTGCTCCATGAAAAGAAACGTATAACTCTGTGACACCAATTCACAAATCACAAAGTAGTTTCTCAGAAATCTTCTTTATAGCTTTTATCTGAAGATATTTACTTTGTTATAAAAGGCTCCAAAATATCCCTAATCAGAGTCCCCAAAAACAGTGCTACCAAACTGCTCCATGAAAACAATTGTATAACTGTATGAGATGAATACACAAATCACAAAGCAGTTTCTCAGTTGGCTTCTTTCTCGTTTTCATCTGAGGATTTTTCCTTTATCACCATTGGCCTCAATGAGCTCGTGAATATCCCTTTGCAGATTCCCTGATAACAGTGTTAGCAAACTCTGCCATAAAAACAATGGTGGAAATCTGTAAGATGAATTAACACATCACAAAGCAGTTTCTCAGAAAGCTTCTTTTTCATTTTTGTCTGAGGATATTTCCTTTTTCAAAATAGGCTTCAATGCCCTCCCAAATATCCTATTGCATTTTCCACGAAAATGGTGTTAGCAAAGTGCTCCAAGAACAGAATTGTGTAACTCTGTGAGATGAATTCACACATCACAAAGACGTTTCTCAGAAAGATTCTTTTTAGATTTAGCTGAGGAGATTTCCTTTGTCACCATAGGCTTCAATGCAACCCAAAATACCTCTATTCAAACTCTCCAAAAACAGTGCTACCAAACTTTTCCATGAATAGAATGGTGTGACTTTGTGAGATGAATTCACATATCACAAATAAGTTTCTCAGAAACCTTCTTTCTAGTTTTTATCTGAGGAGATTTCCTTTTCCACCATACGCCTCAATGCACTCCCAAATATCCATTTGCAAATTCCATGAAAACAGTGTTAGCAAACTCCTCCATGGAAAAAACCTTGTAACCCTGTGAAATAAGTTCACACATCACAAAGAAGTTTCTCAAAAGCTTCTTTCGAATTTTTATCTGAGGATAATTCCTTTGTCACTATAGGCTTCAATGTGATAAAATATATCCATTCTCAGATCTCCCCAAAACCGTGCTACCTAACTGTTCCAACAAAAGAAAAGTATAACTCTGTGATAGGAATTCATGCAGCATGAAGAACTTTCTAGGAAAGCATCTTTCTAGCTTCTTTCTGATTATATTTCCTTTGTTACCATAGGCTTCAATGCAATTCAAAATATCCCGTCTCAGATTCCCCAAAAAGAGTGCTACAAAACTGTTCCATGAATAGAATCATGTAATTCTGTGAGATGAATTCACAAGTCACAAAGCAGTTTCTCAGAAATCTTCTTTCTAGTTTTTGTCTGAGGTTAATTCCTTTGTCTCCGTAAGCTTCAATGTGCTCCAAAATATACCATTGCAGATTACAAGAAAAGGTGTAAGCAAACTGGTCAATGAAAAGAACAATGTAACTCTATGAGATGAATTCACACATCACAAGGCAGTTTCTCAGAAATCTTGTTTCTAGTTTTTATCAGAGAATAAAGGCCTCAATGCGCTCTAGAATATGCCATTGCAGATTACAGGAAAACAGTGTTAGAAAACTGTTCCATGAAAAGAAAGGTGTAACTCTGTGAGATGAATTCACTCATCACAAGGAACTTTCTTAGGAAGTTTCTTTCTAGTTTTTAATATAAGGATATTTCCTTTGTCACCGTAGTCTTCAATGCAACACAAAATATACCTTCTCAGAATCCCCAAAAACACTGCTACCAAACTGATCAATGAAAAGGATCCTGTAACTCTGTGAGATGAATTCACACATCACAAAGTGGTTTCTCAGAAAGCTTCTTTCTACTTCTTATATGAGGATATTTCCTTTGTCACCCTGTGCTTCAATCTGCTCTGAAATAACCCATTGCAGATTTCAAGAAAACAGTATTAGCAAACCGCTCAATGAAAAGAACAGTTTAATTAATTAAATGCACACATCACAAAACAGTTTGTCAGAATGCTTCTTTCTAGTTTTTATCTGAGGATATTTCCTTTTTCACCATAGGTTTCAATGTGATCCAAAATATCCCTTCTCAGATCCCCCAAAAACACTATACCAAATTGATCCATGAAATGTATGGTGTAACTCTATGAGATGAATTCACAAATTACAAACCAGTTTCTCAGAATGCTTCTCTCTAGTTGTTTTCTGAGGTTATTTTCTTGGTCCCCATAAGCTTTGATGTGCTCTGAAGTATCCCATTGCAGAATCCAAGAATACAGTGTCAGCAAACTGCTCCAGAAAAGAAAGGTGTAACTCTGTGAGACAAATTCACATATCACATAGAAATTTCTCAGAAAGGTTCTTTCTGGTTTTTATCTTAGGATATTTCCTTTGTCACCACAGGCTTCAAGGTGATCCAAAATATTCCTTCTCAGATTCGCCATAAACTGTACTACCAAACTGTTCCATGAAAAGAATCGTGTAATGCTGTGAGATGAATGAACACATCACAGCGTTTTCTCAGATAACTTCTCTCTGGTTTCTATATGAGGCTATTTCCTTTTCTACCATTGACTTCAATGTGCTCCCAAATATTCCTTCTTAGACACAACAGAAACAGTGATGCCAAAGTGTTCCCTGAACAGAAATGTTTAGCTCTGTGAGATGAATGCACACCTCACAAAGGAGCTTCTCAGAAAGCTTCTCTCCAGTTGTTACCTGAAGAATTTTCTTTTTTCACATTGTGCCTCTATGAGCTCCCAAAAATCCCTCTGGAGATTCCACAGAAACATTGCTACCACACTGCGCAATGAATAGAAAGGTTTAACTCAGTGAGATAAATTCACACATCACAAAGCAGTTTCTCAGGAAGCTTCTTTCTAGTTTTTATCTGAGGATATTTCTTTTTCCATTGTAGGCTTCAATGTGCTCCCAAATATCCCTTCTAAGACACCACAAAAACAGTGATGCCAAAGTGCTCCCTAAAGAGAAATGTTTATCTCTATCAGACGAATGCACACATCACAAAGGAATTTCTCAGAAAGCTTTAGCAAACTGCTAATTTCTCAGAAAGTTTAGCAAACTGCTAAACTGCTAAACTTAGCAAATTTCTCAGAAAGTTTTAGCAAACTGCTCAATGAAAAGAATAGTGTTAATCTGTGAGATGAATTCGCACATCACAAAAGAGTTTTTCAGAAAGCTTCTTTCTAGTTATTATGTGAGGATATTTGTTTTTTCACTGTAGATCTCAATGCGCTCCCAAATATCCCTTTGCAGATTACATGAAAGGAGTGTTAGCAAACTGCTACATGGAAAGAAAGGTGTAAATCTGTGAGATAAACTCACACATCAGAACTTTCTCAGAAAGTTGCTTTCTACTTTTTATCTGTGTATATTTACTATGCCACCATAATCTTCAATGCGCTCCAAAATATCCCAATGCAGATTCCAAAAAAACAGTTTTAGCACACTGCTCAATGAAAAGAATAGTGTTACACTGTGAGATGAATTTACACATCACAAAGCAGTTTCTCAAAAGCTTCTTTCTAGTTTTTATCTGAGGATATTTCCTTTTTCACCATAGGCCTCAGTACGCTCCCATATATCCCTTTAAAGATTCCACAAAGAGAGTGTTAGCAATTTGTTCAACAAAAAGAACACTGTAGCTGTGTGAGATGAAATCACACATCAGAAATCAGCATCTCAGAAAGGTTCTTTTGGTTTTTATCTGAAGATATTTCCTTTGTCACTAGAGGCTTCTATGTGCTCCCAGATACCTTATTGCAGATTTCACGAAAACAGTGTTATCTAACAGCTAACTAAAAGAATGGGGTAACTCTGTGAGATGAATTCACACATCACAGAGCAGTTTCTCAGAAAGCTTCTTTTTAGTTTTTAATCTGAGGATACTTTCTATTTCACCATTGACCTCAATGCGCTCCCAAGTATCGCTTTGCAGATATCACGAAAATAGTGTTAGCAAACTGCTCCATGGAAAGTAAGGTGTAACTCCATGAGATGACTTCACACATCACAAAGAACTTTCTCAGCAACCTTCTTTCTAGTTTTTATCTGAGGATATTTCCTTTTTCACCATAGACCTCATTGCACTGGGAAATATTCCTTTGCAGTTTTCACGAAAACAGTGTTAGTAAACTGCTCCATGAAAAGAAAGGTGTAACTCTGTGAGATGAATTCACACATCGCAAACAAGTTTTTCAGAAAGATTCTTTCTAGTTTTTATCTGAGGCTATTTTCTTTGTCACCGTAGACTTCAATATGATTCAAGTAATTCCTTGCAGATACCATTAAAACAGTGCTATCAAACTGACCCACGAAAGGAATCATGTAAGTCTGTAAGAATTTGCAAATCACAAAGCAATTTCTCAGAAAGCTTAATTTTTCTTTTCATTTGAGAATATTTCCTTTGTCACCATGAGCTTCAATGCACTCTGAAATATCCCACTGTGGATTCCATTAAAACAGTGCTATCAAACTGCTCAATGAGTAGAAAAGTGTACCTTTGTGAGAGCAATTCACACATAGCAAGGAAGTTTCTCAGAAAGCTTCTTTCTACTTTTGATCTGAGAATATTTCCTGTGTCACCATAGGCTTCAATGTGAAACAAAGTATCCCTTCTCAGATACCCCAAAAACAGTTCTACCAAACTGATCCATGTAAAGAATCATGAAACTCTGTGAGAAGAACTCGCAAATCAGAAAGCAGTTTCTCAGAAAGCTTCTCTTTAGTTTTTATCTGAGGTTATTTCCTTTGTCACCATAAGTTTCAATGAGCCTTGAAATATCACAGTGCAGACTCCAAGATAAATGTGTTAGCAAACCTCTCAATGAAAAGAATGGTGTAACGCAGTGAGCTGAATTCACACATCACAAAGAGCTTTCTCAGAACGCTTCCTTTTGGCTTTTATCTCAGGACATTTCCTTTGTCACCATAAGCCTCAACATGCTCCCAAATAACCTATTGCATATTCCACAAAAACAGTGTTATCAAACTGCTTAATGAAAAATATAGTGTAATTCTGTAAGATGAATTCACACATCACAAAGCAGTTTCTCAGAAAGCTTCTTTCTGGTTTTATCTGAGGATATTACCTTTTTCACTAGAGGTCTAAATTCACTCCCAAATATCTCTTTTCAGATTCCATGAGAACAGTGTTAGCACACTGCTCCATGAAAAGAAATATGAAGCTCTGTGGGATGAATTCACATATCACAAGGAAATTTCTCAGAAACCTTCTTTTTAGTTTATATCTCAGGATATTTCCTTTGTCACCATAGGCTTCAATGCGATTCAAAATATCCCTTCTCAGATTCCCCCTAAACAATGCTACCAAACTGATCCATGAAAAGAAAAGTGTAACTCTGTGAGATGAATTAACACATCACAAAGCCGTTTCTCACAAAGCTTCTTTCTGATTTTTATCTGAGGATATTTTCTTGTTCACCATAGGCCTCAAAGCGCTCGTGAATATCCCTCTGCAGATTCCACAAAAATAGGGTTAGCAAGCTGCTCCATGAAAACAAAGACGTAAATCTGTGAGATGAATTCACACATCACAAAGGCGTTTCTCAGAAATCTTGTTTTCGGTTTATTTATAAGAATATTTCCATTGTCACCATAGGCTTCAATGGGTTCCCAAATATCCTATTGCAGAAATATCCTATTGCTGAAAGAAAAAAATTGTGTAACTCTGTGAGGTGAATTCACATATCACAAAGAAATTTCTCAGAAATATTCTTTCTAGTTTCTCTCTGAGAGTATTTACTTTGTAACCATAGGCTTCAATGCAATTCAAAATTTCCTTTCTAAGATTCCCCAAAAACAGTGATACCGAATGCTCCATGAAAAGGGTTGTGTAACTCTGTGCGATGAATTCACACATCACAAAACAGTTTCACTGAAAGCTTCTTTCTAGTTTTTATCTGAGGATATTTACTTTTTCAGCATTGGCCAGAACTCAATCCCAAATATCCCTGTGTAGATTTCATGAAAACAGTGTTAGCAAACTTCCATGAAAAGAAAATTGTTACTGTGTGAGATGTATACACACATCACAAAGAAGTGTCTCAGAAAGCTTCTCTCTTGTTTTTATCTGAGGATACTTCCTTTGTCACCATACTCTTTAATGCCATCCAAATATCCCTTCTCATTTTCCACAAAAACAGTGTTACCTAACTGCTCCATGAAAAGGACAGTGTAACTATGAGAGATAAATTCATACATCACAAAGCAGCTATTTCTCAGAATGCTTCTTTCTAGTTTTTATGTGAGGATACTTTCTTTTTCACATTGGGCCTCAACACGCTCCCAAATATCCCTCCACAGATTCCATGAAAACAGTGTTAGCGAGGGCGGAGCAAGATGGCCGAATAGGAACAGCTCCAGTCTCCAACTCCTAGCGCGAGCGACACAGAAGACCGGTGATTTCTGCATTTTCAAATGAGGTACTGGGTTCATCTCACTGGGGAGTGCCGGACGATCGGTGCTGGTCAGCTGCTGCAGCCCGACCAGCAAGAGCTGAAGCAGGGCGAGGCATTGCCTCACCTGGGAAGCGCAAGGGGGAAGGGAATCCCTTTTCCTAGCCAGGGGAACTGAGACACACAACACCTGGAAAATCGGGTAACTCCCACCCCAATACTGAGCTTTAAGCAAACAGGCACACCAGGAGATCATATCCCACGCCTGGCCGGGAGGGTCCAACACCCACGGAGCCTCCCTCATTGCTAGCACAGCAGTCTGTGATCTACCGGCAAGGCAGCAGCCAGGCTGGGGGAGGGGCGCCCGCCATTGCCGAGGCTTAAGTAGGTAAACATAGCCGCTGGGAAGCTCGAACTGGGTGGAGCTCACAGCAGCTCAAGGAAACCTGCCTGTCTCTGTAGACTCCACCTCTGGGGACAGGGCACAACTATACAACAAGAAAAGCAGCAGAAAACTCTGCAGACGCAAACGACTCTGTCTGACAGCTTTGAAGAGAGCAGTGGATCTCCCAACACGGAGGTTGAGATCTGAGAAGGGACAGACTCCCTGCTCAAGTGGGTCCCTGACCCCTGAGCAGCCTAACTGGGAGACATCCCCCACTAGGGGCAGTCTGATACCCCACACCTCACAGGGTGGAGTACACCCCTGAGAGGAAGCTTCCAAAGCAAGAATCAGACAGGTACACTTGTTGTTCAGAAATATTCTATCTTCTGCAGCCTCTGCTGCTGATACCCAGGCAAACAGGGTCTGGAGTGGACCTCAAGCAATCTCCAACAGACCTACAGCTGAGGGTCCTGACGGTTAGAAGGAAAACTATCAAACAGGAAGGACACCTACACCAAAAACCCATCAGTACATCACCATCATCAAAGACCAGAGGCAGATAAAACCACAAAGATGGGGAAAAAGCATGGCAGAAAAGATGGAAATTCAAAAAATAAGAGTGCATCTCCCCCGGCAAAGGAGCGCAGCTCATCGCCAGCAACGGATCCAAGCTGGACGGAGAATGACTTTGACGAGATGAGAGAAGAAGGCTTCAGTCCATCACATTTCTCAGAGCTAAAGGAGGAATTACATACCCAGCGCAAAGAAACTAAAAATCTTGAAAAAAAAGTGGAAGAATTGATGGCTAGAGTAATTAATGCAGAGAAGGTCCTAAACGAAATGAAAGAGATGAAAACCATGACACGAGAAATACGTGACAAATGCACAAGCTTCAGTAACCGACTCGATCAACTGGAAGAAAGAGTATCAGCGATTGAGGATCAAATGAATGAAATGAAGCGAGAAGAGAAACCAAAAGAACAAAGAAGAAAAAGAAATGAACAAAGCCTGCAAGAAGTATGGGATTATGTAAAAAGACCAAATCAACGTCTGATTGGGGTGCCTGAAAGTGAGGGGGAAAATGGAACCAAGTGGGAAAACACTCTTCAGGATATCATCCAGGAGAACTTCCCCAACCTAGTAGGGCAGGCCAACATTCAAATCCAGGAAATACAGAGAACGCCACAAACATACTCCTCGAGAAGAGCAACTCCAAGACACATAATTGCCAGATTCACCAAAGTTGAAATGAAGGAAAAAATCTTAAGGGCAGCCAGAGAGAAAGGTCGGGTTACCCACAAAGGGAAGCCCATCAGACTAACAGCAGATCTCTCGGCAGAAACTCTCCAAGCCAGAAGAGAGTGGGGGCCAATATTCAACAATCTTAAAGAAAAGAATTTTAAACCCAGAATTTCATATCCAGCCAAACTAAGTTTCATAAATGAAGGAGAAATAAAATCCTTTACAGATAAGCAATGCTTAGAGATTTTGTCACCACTAGGCCTGCCTTACAAGAGATCCTGAAGGAAGCACTAAACATGGAAAGGAACAACCGGTACCAGCCATTGCAAAAACATGCCAAAATGTAAAGACCATCGAGGCTAGGAAGAAACTGCATCAACTAACCAGCAAAATAACCAGTTAATATCATAATGGCAGGATCAAGTTCACACATAACAATCTTAACCTTAAATGTAAATGGACTAAATGCTCCAATTAAAAGACACAGACTGGCAAACTGGATAAAGAGTCAAGACCCATCAGTCTGCTGTATTCAGGAGACCCATCTCACACGCAGAGACATACATAGGCTCAAAATAAAGGGATGGAGGAAGATTTACCAAGCAAATGGAGAACAAAAAAAAGCGGGGGTTGCAATACTAGTCTCTGATAAAACAGACTTTAAACCATCAAAGATCAAAAGAGACAAAGAAGGCCATTACATAATGGTAAAGGGATCAATTCAACAGGAAGAGCTAACTATCCTAAATATATATGCACCCAATACAGGAGCACCCAGATACATAAAGCAAGTCCTTAGAGACGTACAAAGAGACTTAGACTCCCATATAACAATAATGGGAGACTTCAACACTCCACTGTCAACATTAGACAGATCAATGAGACAGAAAGTTAACAAGGATATCCAGGAATTGAACTCATCTCTGCAGCAAGCAGACCTAATAGACATCTACAGAACTCTCCACCCCAAATCAACAGAATATACATTCTTCTCAGCACCACATCGTACTTACTCCAAAATTGACCACGTAATTGGAAGTAAAGCACTCCTCAGCAAATGTACAAGAACAGAAATTATAACAAACTGTCTCTCAGACCACAGTGCAATCAAACTAGAACTCAGGACTAAGAAACTCAATCAAAACTGCTCAACTACATGGAAACTGAACAACCTGCTACTGAATGACTACTGGGTACATAATGAAATGAAGGCAGAAATAAAGATGTTCTTTGAAACCAATGAGAACAAAGATACAACATACCAGAATCTCTGGGACACATTTAAAGCAGTGTGTAGAGGGAAATTTATAGCACTAAATGCCCACAAGAGAAAACAGGAAAGATCTAAAATTGACACTCTAACATCACAATTAAAAGAGTTAGAGAAGCAAGAGCAAACACATTCGAAAGCTAGCAGAAGGCAAGAAATAACTAAGATCAGAGCAGAACTGAAGGAGATAGAGACACAAAAAACCCTCCAAAAAATCAATGAATCCAGGAGTTGGTTTTTTGAAAAGATCAACAAAATTGACAGACCACTAGCAAGACTAATAAAGAAGAAAAGAGAGAAGAATCAAATCGACGCAATTAAAAATGATAAAGGGGATATCACCACCGGCCCCAAAGAAATACAAACTACCATCAGAGAATACTATAAACACCTCTACGCAAACAAACTGGAAAATCTAGAAGAAATGGATAATTTCCCGGACACTTACACTCTTCCAAGACTAAACCAGGAAGAAGTTGAATCCCTGAATTGACCAATAGCAGGCTCTGAAATTGAGGCAATAATTAATAGCCTACCAACCAAAAAAATTCCAGGACCAGATGGATTCACAGCTGAATTCTACCAGAGGTACAAGGAGGAGTTGGTACCATTCCTTCTGAAACTATTCCAATCAATAGAAAAAGAGGGAATCCTCCCTAACTCATTTTATGAGGCCAACATCATCCTGATACCAAAGCCTGGCAGAGACACAATTAAAAAAGAGAATTGCAGACCAATATCCCTGATGAACATCGATGGAAAAATCCTCAATAAAATACTGGCAAACCGGGTTCAGCAACACATCAAAAAGCTTATCCACCATGATCAAGTGGGCTTCATCCCTGGGATGCAAGGTTGGTTCAACATTCGCAAATCAATAAACATAATCCAGCATATAAACAGAACCAAAGACAAGAACCACATGATTATCTCAATAGATGCAGAAAAGGCTTTTGACAAAATTCAACAGGCCTTCATGCTAAAAACGCTCTATAAATTCAGTATTGATGGAACGTACCTCAAAATAATAAGAGCTATCTATGACAAACCCACAGTCAATATCATACTGAATGGGCAAAAACTGGAAAAATTCCCTTTGAAAACTGGCACAAGACAGGGATGCCCTCTCTCACCACTCCTATTCAACATAGTGTTGGAAGTTCTGGCTAGGGCAATTAGGCAAGAGAAAGAAATCAAGGGCATTCAGTTAGGAAAAGAAGAAGTCAAATTGTCCCTCTTTGCAGATGACATGATTGTATATTTAGAAAACCCCATTGTCTCAGCCCAAAATCTCCTTAAGCTGATAAGCAATTTCAGCAAAGTCTCAGGATACAAAATTAATGTGCAAAAATCACAAGCATTCTTATACACCAGTAACAGACAAACAGAGAGCCAAATCAGGAATGAACTTCCATTCACAATTGCTTCAAAGAGAATAAAATACCTAGGAATCCAACTTACAAGGGATGTAAAGGACCTCTTCAAGGAGAACTACAAACCACTGCTCAGTGAAATCAAAGAGGACACAAACAAATGGAAGAACATACCATGCTCATGGATAGGAAGAATCAATATCGTGAAAATGGCCATACTGCCCAAGGTTATTTATAGATTCAATGCCATCCCCATCAAGCTACCAACGAGTTTCTTCACAGAATTGGAAAAAACTGCTTTAAAGTTCATATGGAACCAAAAAAGAGCCCGCATCTCCAAGACAATCCTAAGTCAAAAGAACAAAGCTGGAGGCATCACGCTACCTGACTTCAAACTATACTACAAAGCTACAGTAACCAAAACAGCATGGTACTGGTACCAAAACAGAGATATAGACCAATGGAACAGAACAGAGTCCTCAGAAATAATACCACACATCTACAGCCATCTGATCTTTGACAAACCTGAGAGAAACAAGAAATGGGGAAAGGATTCCCTATTTAATAAATGGTGCTGGAAAAATTGCCTAGCCGTAAGTAGAAAGCTGAAACTGGATCCTTTCCCTACTCCTTATACGAAAATTAATTCAAGATGGATTAGAGACTTAAATATTAGACCTAATACCATAAAAATCCTAGAGGAAAACCTAGGTAGTACCATTCAGGACATAGGCATGGGCAAAGACTTCATGTCTAAAACACCAAAAGCAACGGCAGCAAAAGCCAAAATTGACAAATGGGATCTCATTAAACTGAAGAGCTTCTGCACAGCAAAAGAAACTACCATCAGAGTGAACAGGCAACCTACAGAATGGGAGAAAATTTTTGCAATCTACTCATCTGACAAAGGGCTAATATCCAGAACCTACAAAGAACTCAAACAAATTTACAAGAAAAAAACAAACAACCCCATCAAAAAGTGGGCAAAGTATATGAACACACATTTCTCAAAAGAAGACATTCATAGAGCCAACAGACACATGAAAAAATGCTCATCATCACTGGCCATCAGAGAAATGCAAATCAAAACCACAATGAGATACCATCTCACACCAGTTAGAATGGCGATCATTAAAAAGTCAGGAAACAACAGGTGCTGGAGAGGATGTGGAGAAATAGGAACACTTTTACACTGTTGGTGGGATTGTAACCTAGTTCAACCATTATGGAAAACAGTATGGCGATTCCTGAAGGATCTAGAACTAGATGTACCATATGACCCAGCCATCCCATTACTGGGTATATACCCAAAGGATTATAAATTATGCTGCTATAAAGACACATGCACACGTATGTTTATTGCGGCACTATTCACAATAGCAAAGACTTGGAATCAACCCAAATGTCCATCAGTGACAGATTGGACTAAGAAAATGTGGCACATATACACCATGGAATACTATGCAGCCATCAAAAAGGATGAGTTTGTGTCCTTTGTAGGGACATGGATGCAGCTGGAAACCATCATTCTTAGCAAACTATCACAAGAACAGAAAACCAAACACCGCATGTTCTCACTCATAGGTGGGAACTGAACAATGAGATCACTCGGACTCAGGAAGGGGAACATCACACACCGGGGCCTATCATGGGGAGGGGGGAGGGGGGAGGGGGGAGGGATTGCATTGGGAGTTATACCTGATGTAAATGACGAGTTGATGGGTGCAGCACACCAACAAGGCACAAGTATACATATGTAACAAACCTGCACGTTATGCACATGTACCCTACAACTTAAAGTATAATAATAATAAATAAATTAAAAAAAAAAAACAGTGTTAGCAAAATTCTCCATGAAAGGAGAGGTGTAACTCCTTCAGATGAATTCACACATTACAAGGAACTTTCTCAGAAAACTTCTTTGTAGCTTTTATCTGAGGATATTTCCTTTGTCACCGTAAACTTCAATGCATTCTGAAATATCCCATTACAGATTCCAAGAAAACAGTGTAAGCAAACTGATCATTGAAAAGAACACTGTTACTCTGTGAGATGAATTCACAGTCACAAAGCAGTTTTTCTGAAACCTTCTTTTTCATTTTTATCTCAGGATATTTCTTTTGTCACCATAGGCTTCAATACCCTACCAAATATCCTGTTGCATATTCCACGAAAACAGTGTTAGCAAACTGCTCCTTGAAAAGAAAGATGTTACTCTGTGAAGTGAATACACACATACCAAAGAAGTTTCTCATAAATCTTCTTTCTGGTTTCTATCAGAGGATATTTCCTTTTTAACCATAGTTCTCAACTCGCTTCCAAATATCACTTTGTAGATTCCACAAAAACATAGTTAACAAACTGCTACACAAAAAGAAAGGTGTTCCTCTGTGAGATGAATACACACATCACAAATAAGTTTCTCAGAAATCTTCTTTCTAGTTTTTATCTGATTATATTTCCTTTCTCAGCATAGACATCAATGCAATTCAAAATATCCCTTCTCAGATTCCCCAAAAACAGTGCTACCAAACTGCTCCATGAAAAGAATTGTGTAATTCTGTGAGATATATTCCAAAATCACAAAGCAGTTTCTCAGAAAGTTTCTTTCTAGTTTTTGTCTGAGGATATTTTCTTTTTCCCAATAGGCCTCAACATGCTCACGAATATCTCTTTGCATATTCCACGAAAATAGTGTTAGCAAACTGTTCCATGAACAGGAAGGTGTAAATTTGTGAGGTGAATTCACACATCACAAAGCAGTTTCTCAGAGAGCTTCTTTTCGGCTTTTCTGAGTATACTACCTTTGTCACCATAGGCTTCAATGCACTCCCAAATATCCTTTTGCAGATTCCTCAAAAACAGTGCTACCATACTGCTCCATGAAGGGAATGGTGTAACTCTGTGAAATGAATTCACACGTAACAAACCTGTTTCTCAGTGAGCTTCTTACTAGTTTTTATCTGAGGATATTTCCTTTTTTACCTTATTCCTCCATGTGTTCTGGAATATCTAATTGCAGATTCCAGGAAAAATATGTTAGTAAACTTCTCAATGAAAGCAACGGTGTAACTCTGTGAGATGAATTGACACATCACAAAGAAGTTTCACAGATAGATGCTTTTTGGTTGATATCTGAGGATATTTCCTTTATCACAATAGCCATCAATGTGCTCCCAAATATCCTATTGCAGATCCCAAGAAAACAGTGTTATCAAACTCCTTAAAGAAAATAATGATGTAATTCTGTGAGATGAATTCAAACATCATAAGGAACTCTCTCATAAAGCTTCCTTCTAGCTTTTATCTGAGGATATTTCTTTGTCACCGTAGTCTTCAATGCAATACAAAATATCCCTTCTTGGATTCCCCAAAAACAGTGCTACCATACTGATATATGAAAAGAATCGTGTAACTCTGTGTGAAAAATTAACACATCAAAAAGCAGTTTCTCAATATGCTTCATTTTGATTTTTATGCGAGGATATTTGCTTTCTGTCCATAAACTTCAGTATGCTCAGAAATATTCCATTGCAGAATCCAAGAAAAGAGTGCTAGCAAACTGTTAAATGAAAAGAACAGTGTAACACTGTGAGGTGAATTCACACATCACAAAGCAGTTTCTCAGAAAGATTCTTTCTACTTTTTATCTGAGGATATTGCCTTTTTCACCATAGGTCTCAATGCACTCCAATATATCCCTTTGCAGATTCCACGAAAACAGTGTTAGCAAACTGCTTATTTAAAAGAACGGTGTAACTCTGTACGATGAGATCATACACTACAAGAAGTTTCTCAGAAAGCTTATTCCTAGTTTAAATCTGAGGATATTTCCTTTGTCAGCATAGGCTTCAATGTGATCCAAAATATACCTTCTCAGCTTCCCCTAAAACAGTGCTACCAAACTGATCCATTAAAAGAATCGTGTATTTCCTTTGATACCATATGCTTCAATGAGATCCAAAGTATACCTACTCAGATTCAACAAAAACAGTGCTACCAAACTGTTCCATGAAAAGAGTGGTATAATCCTGTTAGATGAATTCACACACCACAAAGCAGTTTCTCAGAAAGCTTCTTTCTAGTTTTTACCTGAGTATATTTCCTTTTTCTCTAGAGGCCTCAACTCGCTCCCAAGTATCTCTTTGTAGATTCCATGAAAACGTGTTAGCAAACTGCTCGATGAAAATAAAGGTGTTACTCTGTTAGATGAATACATGAATTACAAGCAAGTTTCCCAGAAAGCTTCATTCAGGTTTTTATCTGAGGATATTTCCTCTGTCACCATAGGCTTCAATGCCATTCAAAATATCCCTTCTCAAATTCGCCATAAACAGTGCTACCAAATTGATCTATGAAAAAAATCGTGTAGATCTGTGAGATGAATTAACACATCACAAACTGTTTCTCAGAAAGCTTCTTTCTAGTTTTTATATGTGGATATTTCCTTCTCCACCATAGGCTTCAATGCGCTCCAAAATATACATTATAAGACACCAGAAAAACAATAATGCGAAAGTGCTCCCTCAACAGAAACGTTTAGCTCTATTAGATGAATGCACACATCACAAAGGAGTTTCTCCAAAATCTTCTCTCCTGTTTTTACCTGAAGAATTTTCTTTTGTTACCTTAGGCCTCTATGTGGTCCCAAATATCCCTCTGCAGATTCCACAAAAACAGTGCTAACAAACAGCTCCATGAAAAGAATTATGTGATGCTGTGAGATAAATTGACCCATCACAAATTAGTTTCTCAGGAAACTTTCTTCCAGTTTTTATCTAAAGATATTTCCTTTTCCATCATAGTCTTCAAAGCACTCCCAAATATCCCTTCTCAGACACCACAAAAACAGTGATGTCGAAGTGCTCCCTCAACAGAAGCATTTAGCTATATGAGATGAATGCACTACTCACAAAGGAGTTTCTCAGAAAACTTCTCCCCAGTTTTCACCTGAAGATATTTCTTTTTTTGCCATTGGACTCTATGTGCTCCTGAATATCCCTTTGCAGATTCAACAAAAACAAAGTTACCAATTGGCTCAATGAAAAGAAAGGTTTAACTCTGTGAGATGAATTCACACATCACAAAACAGTTTCTCAGAAAACTTCTTTCTAGTTTAAATCTGAGAATATTTCCTTTTTCACCAGAAGCGTCAATGTGCTCCCAAATAACTCCTCTCAGATACCACAAACACAGTGATGGTGAACTACTCAATCAACAAAACTTTTAGACGCTATGAGATGAATACATACATCACAAAACCATTTCTCGAAGTGATTCTCTCCAGTTTTCATCTGAAATTATTTCCTTTTTCACCATAGGCCTCTAGGAGCTCCCAAATATCCCTTTGTAGATTCCATGAAAACAGTGCTACCAAACTGCTCAAAGAAAATAAACGTGTAGTTCAATGTGATGAATTCACCCATCCCAAAGAAATTTCTCAGAAAGCTTCTTTCTAGTTTTTATCTCAGGATATTTCCTTTTCCACCATTGGCTTCCATGCGTTCCCAAATATCCCTTCTCAGACACCACAAAAACAGTGATGCCAAACTGCTCTCTCAACAGAAAGCTTTACCTATATGAGATTAATTTCCACATCATAAAGGAGTTATCAGAAAATTTCTCTCCTGTTTTTACCTGTAGATATTTCCTTTTACAATATTGGCCTCTATCTGCTCCTGAATATCCCTTGCATATTTCACAAAAAGAGTGCTAACAAACTGCTTAATGAAAATAAAGCTTTAACTCTGTGAGGTGAATTCGCCCATCACAAAAGAGTCTCTCAGAAAACTTCATTCTAGTTTTTATCTGAGGGTATTTCCTTTTTCACCATAGGCTTCTCTGCGCTCTGAATATTCCTTTGCACATACCACAAAAACAGGGTTATCAAACTGCTCAATGAAAATAATCAGTTACCTCTGGTAGACGAATTCACCCATTACAAAGAAATTTGTCAGAAAGCTCCTTTCTAGTTTTTATCTTTGCATATTTACTTTTCCACCATCAGCCTCAATGCACTCCCAAATATCGCTTCCCAGACACCACAAAAACAGTGACGAAAATCTGCTAAATCAACAAAATGGTTTATCTCCAAGAGGTGAACACACACTTCACAAAGCAGTTTCTCAAAAACCTTCTCTCCAGTTTTTATCTGAAGATATTTCCTTTTTCACCATAGGCCTCTATGAGCTCCAGAAAAGCCCTTTGCAGATTTCCCTAAACGAGTGCTACCAAACTGCTCAATGACAAGAAAAGTGTAACTCTGTGAGATGAATTCGCCCATTGCAAAGCAGTTTTTCTAAAGCTTTTCTCTAGTTTTTATCTGAGGATATTTCCTTTCTCCCCATAGGTCTCAAAGCACTCGCAAATATTCCTTTGCAGACTCCTCGAAAACAGTGTTAGAAAACTGCACAATGAAAAGAAAGGTGAAACTCTGTGAGATGAATTCACACATCACAAAGAACTTTCTCAGAACGCTTCTTTCTAGTTTTTATCTGAGGATATTTCCTTTGTCACCATAGATTTCAATATGATCCAAAATATCCCATTTCAGATGCTCCGAAAACAGTGCTACCAAACTGTTCCATGAAAGCAATCGTGTAACTTTGTGAGATGAATTAACACATCAGAAAGTGGCTTCTCAGAAAGCTTCTTTCTAGCTTTTATATGAGGACATGTAGTTTGTCACCATAAGCTTCAAAGCACTCATAAATATCAGATTTCAGATTCCAAGAAAACGGTGTAAGTAAACTGCTCAATGCAAAGAACCGTGTAACTCTGTGAGATGAATTCACACATCACAAAGCAGTTTCTCAGAAAGCTTCTTTCTAGTTTTCGTCTGAGGATATTTACATTTTCAAAATATTCCTCAATGCACTCCCGAATATCCAATTTCAGATTAAACGAAAAAAGTGTTAGCTAACTTCTCAATGAAACGAATAGTGTTGCCCTGTGAGATGAATTCACATATCACAAAGCGGTTTCACAGAAAGCTTCTTTTTCGTTTTTATCTGAGCATATTTCCTCTGCCACCATAGGCTTCAAAACCCTCCCAATTACCTTATTGCAGATACCACGAAATCAGTGTTATCAAACTGCTCAATGAAAAGAACGTTGTAACTCTGTAAGATGAATTCACACATCACAAAGCTGTTTCTCAGAAAGCTTCCTTCTAGTTTTTACATGAGGATATTTACTTTTTCACTATAGGCTTCAATGTGCTCCAGAATATCCAATTGTAGATTATATGAAAACAGTGTTAACAAACTGCTCCAAGAAAAGAAAGGTGTAACTTTCTTAGATGAATTCACATATCACAAAGAACTTTCTCAGAAAGCCTCTTTCTAGTTTTTACCTGGGGATATTTCCTTTGTCACCATAGGCTTCAAAGCAATTCAAAATATCTATTCTCAGATTCCCCAAAAACTCTGCTACCAAACTGATCCATGAAAAGAATCGTGTATCTCTGTGAGATGAATTAACACATCACAAAGTGGTTTCCCAGAAAGGTTATTTCTAGTTTTTATATGAAGATATTTCTTATGTCAGCATAAGCTTTCATGTGCTCCAAAATATCCTTTTGCAGATTCCAAGAGAACAGTGTTAGTAAATGGATCAATGAAAACTACAGGATAATACTGTGAGACGAACTCATACATCACAAAGCAGTTTCTCAGAAAGATTCCTTCTACTTTTTATCTGAGAATATTTTCTTTTTCACCATGGGTCTCAATGTGCTCCAATGTATACCTTTACAGATTTCACGAAAACAGTGTTAGAAAACTGATCAATTAAAAAAATGGTGTAACTCTATAAGATGAATTCACACGTTACAAAGAAGTTTCTCAGAAAGTTTCTTTCAAGTTTAAATCTGAGGATATATCCTTTGTCACCATAGGCTACAATGCAATCCAAAATATCCCTTCTCAGATTCCCCAAAAGCAGTGCTACCAAACTGATCCATGAAAAGAATCGTATGACTTTGGGAGATGAATTCACAAATCACAAAGACGTTTCTCAGAAACCTTCTTTCTAGTTTTTATCTTAGGATATTTCCTTTTTCACCATATTCCTCAATGCACTCCCGAATATCCCATAGCAGATTAAACTTGAAAATTGTTAGCAAACCTCTCCATGAAAAGAATGGTAAATCTCTGTGAGATGAATTCACACATCAGAAAGCAGTTTCACAGAAAGCTTCTTCATGGCTGTCATCTGAGGACATTTCCTTTGTCACCAAAGGCTTCAATGTGCTCCCAAATAACTCCTCTCAGGTGCCACAAAAACAGTGATGCTGAATTGCTACATCAAAAAAAAGGTTAAACTCTATGAGATGAATACACACATCACAAAACTGTTTCTCGAAAAGCTTCTCTCCAGTTTTTACCTGAAGGTATTTACTTTTTAACCATAGTAAATAAGTAAATACACTTACACATAAGTGTACAGGAGCTCCCAAATATAACTTTGCAGATTCCATAAGAACAGTGTTACCAAGCTGCTCAAAGAAAAGAAAGGTGTAACTCTGTGTGATGAATTCACCCATCACAAAGAAATTTCTCAGAAAACTTCTTTCTAGTTTTTACCTCAGGATATTTTCGTTTCCATGGCTGGCTTCCATGCGCTCCCAAATATCCCTTTGCAGACTCCACGAAAACAGTGTTAGCAAACTGCTCCATGAAAGGAAAGGTTTAACTCTGTGTGATGAACTCACACATGACAGAGGAGTTTCTCAGAAAACTTCTATCTAGTGTTTACCTGAGGATATTTCCTTTGTCACCATAGGCTTCGATGTGATCCAAAATATCCCTTCTCAGATTCCCCAAATACAGTGCTACCAAACTGCTCAATGAAAAGAATCATGTAAGGCAGTGAGATGAATTCACAAGTCACAAATCAGTTTCTCAGAAAGCTTATTTCTAGTTTCTGTTGAGGATATTTCCTTTGTCACCCTAAGCTTCAATGCGCTCCAAAATTTCCCATTGTAGGTTCCAAGAAAAGAGTTTTAGCATACTGCTCCATGAAAAGAACATTGTAACTCTATGAGAATAATTAACACATCAAAAAAGTACTTTCTCAAAAAGCTTCTTTCTATTTAATATCTGAGGATATTTCCTTTTTGGCCATAGGACTCAATGCGCTCCCCAATATCCCTTTGCAGATTCCATGAAAGCAGCGTTAGCAAACTCCTGCTTAAACAAAAAGGTGTAACTCTGTGAGATGAATTCATACATCACAATTTCTCAGAAAGCTTCTTTCTAGTTTTTATCTGAGGACATTTCCTTTGTCACCACTGGCTTCAATGTACTCCCAAATATTCTACTGCAGATTCCATGAAAACAGTGCTACCAAACTGATTCATGAAAGTATCATGTAACTCTGTGTGAGTGGAATTAACAGTTCACAAAGCAATTTCTGAGAAAGCTTCTTTCTGGTTTTTTTTATGAGGATATTTCCTTTGTCACCATAAGCTTCAATGTGCTCCAAAATATCCCACTGCAGATTCCAAGAAACCAGTGTTAGCAAACTGCTCTATGAAAAGAACAGTGTAACTCTGTGAGTCAATTCACACACCACAAAGCAGTTTCTCATAAAACTTCTATTTTTTATCTGAGGGTATTTCCTTTGTCACCATTGACCTCAAAGTGCTCCCAAATATCCCTTTGGAGATTCCATGAAAACAGTGTTAGTAAACTGTTCCATGAAAAGAAAGGTGTAAAACTGTGAGAAGAATTCTCACTTCACAAAGCAGTTTCTCAGAAAGCTTCTTTCTGGTTTTTGTCTGAAGATATTTCCATCGTCACCATAGGCTTCAAAGCATGCCCAAATATCCCATTGCAGATTTCACAAAAATAGTGTTAGCAAACTGTTCCAAGAAAAGAATCCTGTAACTGCTTGAGATGAATTCACATATCACAAAGAAATTTCTCAGAAAGCTTCTTTCTAGCTTTTATCTGGGGATAGTTCCTTGGTAACCATAGGCTTCAATGCGATCCAAAATATCCCTTCTCAGATTCTGCAAAAACAGGGCTTCCAAACTGCTCCGTGAAGAGAATGGTGTAACCCTGTGAGATGAATTCACACATCACAAAGCTGTTTCTCAGGAAGCTTCTTTCTAGTTTTTATCTGAGAATATTTCCTTTTTCATCATATTCTTCAATGCCCTCTGGAGTATCCCATAACAAATTCCAAGAAAAAAGTGTTAGCAAACTTCTCAATGAAAAGAATGGTGTAACTCTGTGAGATGAGTTCACACGTCATGAAGAAGTTTCTCTGAATGATTCTTCCAAGATTTTATCTGAGGATATTTCCTTTGTCACCATAGGCTTCAATGAGATCCAACTTATCCCTTCTCAGATTCCCCAAAAGCAGTACTAACAAACTTCTGCAAGAAAATAATCATGTAACTCTGAAAGATGAATTCACAAATCACAAAGCAATTTCTCCGTAAGCTTCTTTCTTGTTTTATCTGAGGATATTTTCTTTTTCACCTTTTGCCTCAATGTACTTATGAACATCCCTTTGTAGATTCCAGAAAAATAGTGTTAGCAAACTGCTCCATGAAAAGAAAGGTGCAAACCTGTGAGATGAATTCACACATTGCAAAGAAGTATCACAGAAATCTTCTTTTTGGTTTTTATCTGAGGATATTTCCTTTGTTTCTATAGGCTTCTATGTGCTCCCAAATATCCTATTGCAGATTCCTCAAAAACAGTGTTATCAAACTGCTCATTGAAAAGAACAGCGTAGCACTGTAAGGTGAATTCACACATCACAAAGCTGTTTCTCACAATGCTTCTTTCTAGTTTTTATCTAAGGATATTTACTTTTTCACTACAAACCTCAAGGTGCTCCAGAATATCCCTTTGCAGATTCCACGATAACTGTGTTAGCAAACTGCTCCATGAAAAGAAAGGTGTAAATTTGTGAGATGAAACCACATATCACAAAGCAGTTTCTCAGAAAGCTTCTTTCTAATTTTTATCTGAGTTTGACCTTTGTCACCATAGACTTCAATGTGATCCAAAATAACCCTTCTCAGATTCTCCAAAAACAGTGCTACCAAAATGGTACTTGAAAAGAAACACGTAACTCTGTGAGATGAATTCACAAATCACAAAGTAATTTCTCAGAAAGCTTCTTACTAGTGTTTTTCTGAGGATATTTCCTTTATCACCATGACCTTCAATGTCCTCCAAAATATCCCATTGCAGATTCCACAAAACAGTGTTACCAAACTGCTCAATGAGAAGAACAGTGTAACTCAGTGAGATGAATTCACACATCACAAAGCAGTTTCTCCACTTGTTTTTGGTTTTTATTTGAGGATATTTCCTTTTTCACTGCTAGCCTGAATGTGGTCCCAAATATCCCTTTGCAGATTCCAGGGAAAAATCGTTAGCAAACTGCACCATGAAAAGAAAGATGCATCTTTGTGAGACGAATTAACTCATCACAAGGAACTGTCTTAGAAAGCTTCTTTCTAGTTTTTATCTAAGGATATTTCCTTTGTCACCATAGTATTCAATGAGACACAAAATATCCATTCTCAGAATCTCCAAAAACACTGCTACCAAACTGATTCATGAACAGCATCTTGTAACTCTGTGAGATGAATTCACACATCACAAAGCAGATTCTCAGAAAGCTTCTTTCAACTTCTTATATGAGGATATTTCCTTTGTCACCCTATGCTTCAATCTGCTCTGAAATAACTCATTGCAGATTCCAAGAAGGCAGTGTTAACAAACTGCTCAATGAAAAGAACGGTTTAACTCTGTAAGATGAATGCACACATGACAAACCAGTTTGTCAGAATGCTTCTTTCTAGTTTTTATCTGAGGATGTTTCCTTTTTCACCGTAGGTTTCAATGCGATCCAAAATATCCCTTCTCAGATTTCCCAAAAACACTGCTACTAAATTGATCTACGAAGAAAATGTTGTAACTCTGTGAGATGAATTCACAAATCACAAAGCAGTTTCTCAGAATGCTTCTTTCTAGTTTTTTTTTTCCTGAGGATATTTCCTTTGTCACTATAAGCTTCAATGTGCTCTGAATTATCCCATAGCAGATTCCAAGAAAACAGTGTCAGCAAACTGCTCCAGAAAAGAAAGGTGTAACTCTGTGAGATGAATTCACACATCACAAAGAAATTTCTCAGAAAGGTTCTTTCTAGTTTTTATCTTAGGATATTTCCTTTGTCACTACAGGCTTCAAGGTGATCCAAAATATGCCTTCTCAGATTTGCCATAAACTGTGCTACCAAACTGCTTCATGAAAATCTTTGTGTAATGCTGTGAGATGATTTAACACATCACAGTGTTTTCTCAGATTGCTTCTCTCTGGTTTCTATATGAGGCTATTTCCTTTTCTACCTTAAGCTTCAATGTGCTCCGAAATATTCCTTCTCAGACACAACAAAAACAGTGATGTCAAAGTGCTCCCTGAATAGAAATGTTTAGCTCTATGAGATGAATGCATACGTAACAAAAGAATTTCTCAGAAAGCTTTTCTCCAGTTGTTACCTGAAGAATTTTTTTCTACCTTATGCCTCTATGCATTCCCAAAAATCCCTCTGCAGATTCCACAAAAACATTGCTATCACACTGCACAATGAATAGAAAGGTTTAACTCAGTGAGGTAAATTCACACATCACAAAGTAGTTTCTCAAGAAGCTTCTTTCTAGTTTTTATCTGAGGATATTTCCTTTTCCACCATAGGCTTCAATGTGCTCCCAAATATCCCTTCTAAGACACCACAAAAATAGTGATGCCAAAGTGCTCCCTAAAAAGAAACATTTATCTCTATCAGACGAATGCACACATCACAAAGGAATTTCTAAGAAAGCTTCTCTCCAGTTTACCTGAAGATATTTCCTCTTTTGCCATTGGACTGTATGGGCTCCTGAATATCCCTTTGCAGATTACACAAATACAATTATACCAAAATGCTCAATGAAAAGAAAGGTGGAGCTCTGTGAGATGAATTCATCCATCACAAAGCAGTTTCTCAGAAAGCGTCTTTCTAGTTTAAATCTGAGGATATTTCCTTTTTCACCATAGTCTTCAATGTGCTCCCAAATATCTCCTTTAAGATACCACAAAAACAGTAATGCTGAACTGCTCAATCAACGAAAAGTTCAAACTCTAAGAGATGAATACACAGATTACAAACTGTTTCACAAAAAACATCTCTCCAGTTTTATCTGAAGTTGTTTCCTTTTTGTCTTTAGGCCTCTAGGAGCTCCCGAATATCCTTTTTCAGATTCCACAAATACAGTGCAACTAAACTGCTCAAAGAAAACAAAGGTGCACCTCGGTGTGATGAATTCACCCATCACAAAGAAATTTCTCAGAAGTATTCTTTCTAGTTTTTTTCTCAGGATATTTATTTTTCCACCATCGGTGTCCATTCAATCCCCAAAATCCCTTCTCAGACACCACAAAGACAGTGGTACCAACCTGATCCATTAAAAGAATCGTGGAACTCTCTGAGATGAATTAACACATCACAAAGTGGTTTCTCAGAAAGCTTCTTTCTAGTTTTTATATGAGGATAATTCCTTTTTCACAAAAGGCCTCAATGTGCTCTGGAATATGACATTGCAGATTCCATGAAAACAGTGTCAGCAAATTGCTCCATGAAAAGAGAGGTGTAACTCTCTGAGATGAATTCACACATCACAAAGCAGTTTCTTGGAAACCTTCCTTCTACTTTAAATCTGAGGATATTTCCTATGTCCCCATAAGCTTCAATTTGATCCAAAATATCCCATGCAGATTCCAAGAAAACAGTGTTAGCAATCTACTCAATGAAAAGAGTAGTGTAACACTGTGAGATGAATTCACACATCACAAGGCAGTCTCTCAGAAAGCTTCTATTTGTTTTTTATTGGAGGATATTTTCTTTTTCACTATAGGCCTCAATGCGCTCAGGAATATCCCATTGCATATTCCACGAAAACACGGTTAGCAAACTGCTCCATGAAAAGAAAGGTTTAATTCTGTGAGATGAATTCACTCATCCAAAGAACTTTCTCAGAAAGCTTCTTTCTAGTTTTTATCTGAGGATATGTCCTTTGTCACCATACCCTTCAATGCCACACAAATTATCCCTTTTCAGATTACCCAAATACACTGCTACCAAACTAATACATGAAAAGAATCATGTAACTCTGTGAGTTGAACTCACACATCACAAAGTGGTTTCTCAGAAAGCTTCATTCTAGTTTTTATATGAGGATATTTACTTTGTCACCCTGAGCTTCAATCTGCTCTGAAATAACCCATTGCAGATTCCAAGAAAACAGTGTTAACAAACTGCTCAATGTAAAGAACGGTTTAACTCTGTAAGATAATTTCACACATCACAAAACAGTTTGTCAGAAAGCTTCTTTCTAGTTTTTATCTGAGGATATTTCCTTTTGCACCACAGGACTTAATGTCCTCCCAAATATCCCTTTGCAGACTCCACGAAAAGAGTTTTACATGAAAAGAAAGGTGTAACACTGTGAGATGAAAAGAAGTTTCTCAGAAAGGTTCTTTCTAGTTTTCATTGGAGGATATTTCCTTTGTCACCATGGGCTACAACACATCCAAAATTTCCCTTCTCAGATTCCCTAAAAGCAGTGCTATCATCTGTTACATAAAAAGGATTGGGTAACTCTGTGAGATGAATTAACACATCAGAAATCTTTTTCGCAGAAAGCCTCTTTCTAGTTTTTACTTGAGGGTATTTTCTTTGTCACCTTAAGCTTCAACGCACTCTGAATTAACCCTTTGCAGATTCTATAAAAACAGTTTTAGCAAACTGCTCAATGAAAAGAATGGTATAAATCTGTGAGATGAATTCACACATCACAAAGCAGTTTCTCAGAAAGCTTCTTTCTAGTTTTTATGTGAGGATATTTGCTTTTTCACCATAGATCTCAATGGGCTCCCAAATATCCCTTTGCAGATTACACGAAAGGAGTGTTAGCAAACTGCTCCATGGAAAGATAGGTGTAAATCTGTGAGATGAACTCACACATCACAAAGAACTTTCTCAGAAAGTTTCTTTCAAGGTTTTATATGAGGATATTTCCTTTGTCACCACACGATTCAATGTGTTCTGAAATATCCCATTGCAGACTCCGTGAAAACAGTGATAGAAAACTGCTCAATGAAAAGAACAGTTTACCTCTGTGAGGTCAATTAGCACATCACAAAGTAGTGTCTCAGAAAGCTTCCTTTTGTTTTTTTTTTTTTGTTTTTGTCTGAGGATATTTCCTTAGTCACCATAGGCTTCAATGAGCTCCCAAATAGCCTGTTGCAGTTTCCAGGAAGAGTGTTATCAAACTGCTCAATGAAAAGAACCAAGTACATCTGTGAGGTGAGTTCACACATCACAAAGAACTTTCTCAGAAAGCTCTCTAGTTTTTATTTGAGGATATTTCCTTTGTTACCTTAGATTTCTATGTGATCCAAATATCCTTTCTCAGATTCCCCAAAAGCAGGGCTACCAAACTGATCTATGAAAACAATTGTGTAACTCTATGAGATGAATTCACAAATCACAAAGCAGTTTCGAAGAAAGTTTCTTTCCAGCTTTAGATGAGGATATTTCCTTTATCTCTCTAGGCTTCAATGCACTCTGAAATATCCTATTGCAGATTCCACCAAAACCATGTTATCAAACAACTCAATGAAAAGTATGGTGTAACTCTGTGAGACGAATTCACACATCACAAAGCAGTTTCTCACAAAGCATCTTTCTAGTTTTCATGTGAGGGTATTTCCTTTTTCACCTTAGGCCTCAAAGCACTCCAAATATCCCATTACAGATTCCACAACAACAGTGTTAGCAAATGCTCCATGAAAAGGGTGGTGTAACGCTGTGAGATGAATTTCCACATCAGAAAGAGCTTTCTCAGAAAGTTTATTTCTAGTTATTACCTGAGGATATTCCCTTAGTCACCATAGGCTTCAATGCAATCCAAAATATACCTTCTCAGATTCTCCAAGAATAGTGCTTCTAAATTGTTCCAAGAAAAGAATTGTGCAACTCTGTGAGAAGAATTCACAAATCTCACAGCAGTTTCTCAGAAAGCTTCTTTCTAGTTTTTGTCTGAGGATTTTTCCTTTGTCAATATAAGTTTCAATGCGCTATGAAACATCCCATTGTGGATTCCAAGAAAACAGTGTTAGCAAACTGCTCAATGACAAGAACAGTGTAGCTCTGTCAGATGAATTAACACATCACAAAGTAGTTTCTCAGAAGGCTTCTTTTTGGTTTTTACCTGAGGATATATCCCTTTTCACCAAAGCTTCAATACACTCCCAAATATCCTATTGCAGATTCCACCAAAACAGGGTTATCAAACTGCTCAGTGAAAGTAATGGTGTAACTCTGTGAGATGAATTTACACATCACAAAGCAGTTTCTCACAAAGCTTCTTTCTAGTTTTTATCTGGGGATATTTCATTTTTCAATATAGGCCTCAACATGCTTCCAAATATCCCTTGCAGATTCCACAAAAAGAGTGTGAGCAAACTGCTCCATAAAAGAGAGATATAACTCTGTGAGATGAATTCACACAATTCAAAACAGTTCCTCATAAAGCTTCTTTCTAGTTTTTATCTGAGGATGTACCCTTTTTCACTATAGACATGAAAGCATTTGCAAATATCCATTTGCAGTTTCCACAAAAAGAGTGTTAACAAACTACTGAAAGAAAAGAAAGGTGCAACTCTGTGAGTTGAATTCACACATCACAAAGAACTTTCTCAGAAATCTGCTTTCTAGTTTTTATCTGAGGATATTTACTTTGTGACCCTAAGCTTCAATGCAATCCAAAATATCCCTCTGAGACACTCCAAAAACAGTGTCAGCACACTGCTTCATGAAAAGTATCCTATAACTCTGTGAGATGAAATAACACATCTCACAGTGTTTTCATCAGAAAGCTTCTTTCTGGCTTTTATCTGAGGATATTTCCTTTTTCACTATAGGCCTCAATGTGCTCCGAAATATCCCTTTGCAGATTCCATGAAAACAATGTTAGCAAACCTCTCCATGAAAAGCAATGTGCAAATCGGTGGGTTGATTTCACAGATCACAACGAACTTTCTCACAAAGCTTCTTTCTAAGTTTTTTTTTTTTTTTTTTTTTTTTTTTTTTTTTTTTGAGACGGAGTCTCGCTTAGTCGCCCAGGCTGGAGTGCAATGGCGCAATCTCGGCTCACTGCAAGCTCCGCCTCCCGGGTTCACGCCATTCTCCTGCCTCAGCCTCCCGAGTAGCTGGGACTACAGGCGCCCGCCGCCTCGCCCGGCTAATTTTTTGCATTTTTAGTAGAGACGGGGTTTCACCGTGTTAGCCAGGATGGTCTCGATCTCCTGACCTCGTGATCCGCCTGCCTCGGCCTCCCAAAGTGCTGGGATTACAGGCATGAGCCACCGCGCCCGGCCTTCTTTCTAAGTTTATCTGAGGATTTTCATTTATCACCGTAGGCATTAATGCGATCCAAAATATCCCTTCTCAGATTCCCCAAAAACAGTGCTACCAAACTGATCCATGAGAAGAATTGTGTAACTTGTGAGATGAATTCACTGATCACAAATCAGTTTCTCACAAAATTTCTTTCTAGTTTTTGTCTGAAGATATTTCATTTGCCACCATAAGCTTCAATGTTCTCCAAAGTATCCCATTGAAGATTCCAAGAAAACAGTACTAGCAAACTGCTCTATGAAAAGAACAGTATAACTTTGTGAGATGAATTGATACATCACAAAGCAGTTTCACAAAAAGTTTCTTTCTACTTAATATCTGAGGATATCTCCTTTTTACTACAAGCCTCAAAGTGCTCACATATATCACTTTGCAGATTCCATGAAAACAGTGTTAGTATTGCTCCATGAAAACATCTGTGTAACTCTGTGAGATGAATTTACACATCACGAAGAAGTTTCTTAGAAAGATTCTTTCTAGTAATTTTCTGAGGATATTTCCTTCATCACCATAGGCATCAAGGCGATCCAAAATGTCCCTTCTCACATAACCCATAAACAGTGCTACCAAATTTCTCCCTGAAAAGAAAGGTGTTACTCTGTGAGATGATTTCAGTAATCAGAAAGAAGTTTCTCAGAAAACTCCTTTCTGTTTTTTTGTCTGAAGATATCTCCTTTGTCACCATAAGCTTCAATGTGTTCTGAAATATACCATTGCGGATTACAAGAAAACAGTGTTAGCAAACTGCTCAATGAAAAGAACATTCTAACTCCATGAGATGAATTCAGAGATCACAGAGCAGTTTCTCAGAGGCTTCTATTTGGTTTTTATCTGAGGATATTTCCTTTTTCACTATAGGCCTCAATGTGCTCAAAAATATCCCATTGCAGATTTCAGGAAACGTGTGCTAGCAAACTATACCATGAAAGAAAGGTGTAACTTTGTGACATATATTCACACATCACAAAGAACTTTCTTAGAAAGTTTCTTTCTAGTTTTTATCTGAGGATATTTCCTTTTCTACCAATGACCCAATGCAATCAAACTGCTCCAGGAAAAGAAAGTTGTAACTCGTGAGCTCCATTCACACATAACAATGAAGTTTCTCGGAAGCATCTTTCTAGTTTTTATCTGAGGATATTTCCTTTGTCACCAAAGGCTTCAATGCAATTCAAGGTATCCCTTCGCGTATTTCCCCAAAACAGTGCTACCAAACTGCTCTATGAAAAGAATCTTTTATCTCTGTGAGATGAATTCACAAATCACAAAGCATTTTCTCAGAAAGTTTCTTTAAAGTTTTTATCTGAGGATTTTTCCTGTTTCACCATAGGCCTCAATGCACTCCCAAATATATCCATGCAGATTCCACGAAAACAGTGTTAGCAAACTGCTCCATGAAAAGAAAGGCGTAACCCTGTGAGATGAAAAAACACATCACAAAGAATGTTCTCAGAAAGCTTCTTTCTAGTTTTTTTCTTAGGATATTCCCTTTTTCACTATGGGCCTCAATGTGCTCTGGAATATTCCATTACAAATAAAATGAAAGCAGTGTTAGCAAACTGCTCCATGAAAAGAAAGGTGTAACTCTGTGAAATGAATTCACACATCACAAAGAACTTTCTCAGAAAGCTTCTTTCTAGTTTTGAACTTCGGACATTTCCTTTGTCAACCTAGGTTTCAATGCAATCCAAATTATCCCTTCTCAGATTCACTAAAAACAGTGCAACCAAACTGCTCCATGAAGAGAATCGTGTAACTCTGTGAGATGAATTCGCACATCACAAAGCTGTTTCTCAGAAACCTTCTTTCTAGTTTTTATCTGAGTGTATATTCCTTTTCACCATATTCCTCAATGCCCTCCAGAATATTCCATCACAAATGACACAAAAGAAGTGTTAGCAAAGTTCAAAATGAAAAGGAAGTTGTAAATCTGTGAGACAAATTCACACATCAAAAGAAGTTTCTCAGAAAGCTTCTTTCTCGTTTTTATCTGAATATATTTCCTTTTTAACCATAGGCTTCATTGTGATCCAAAATATCCCAGGGATATTCAGGAAGGCATTGAGGAATATGGTGAAAAAGGAAATATCCTCAGATAAAAACTAGAAAGAAGTTGTCTGAGAAACATCTTTGTGGTTTGTGAATTCATGTCACCGAGATCACAATTCTTTTCATTTAACAGTTTCATAGCATTGTTTTTGGGAAATCTGAATAGGGATATTTTGGGTCGCATTGAAGCCTATGGTGACAAAGATAATATCCTGAGACAAAAACCAAAAACAACATTTCTGAGAAACTACTTTGTGATGTGTGAATTCAACTCACAGATTTACAGCTTTTCATGGAGCAGTTTGCTAACACTATTTTCGTGGAATCTGCAAACGGATATTCATGAGTGCATTGAAGCAAATGTTGAAAAAGAAAATATCCTCAGACAAATACTAGAAAGAAGCTTTCTGAGAAACTGCTTCAATATTGGTGAATTCATCTCCGGGTGTTACACGATTCTTTTCATGGAGCTGTTTGGTAGTACTGTTTTTGTGGAATCTGCAGGGGGATATTTGGGAGCACATTGAGACCTAAGGTGAAAAAAGAAATTTCTTCAAGCAAAAACTGGAGAGAAGCTTTCTTAGAAACTACTTTATGATGTGTGCATTCATCTCATAGAGCTAAACGTTTCTGTTGAGGGACCACTTTGACTTCACTGTTTCTATGGTGTCTGAGAAGGGATATTTGGGAGCCCATTGAGGTCAATGGTGACAAAGTTAATATCTTCAGATAAAAACTAGAAAGAAGCTTTCTGAGAAACTGCTTTCTAATTTGTGAATTCATCTCACAGAGTTACAATTTCCTTTCATGGAGCAGTTTGTTAACAATATTTTTGTGGAATCTGAGAAAGGATACTTTGGATTGCATTCAAGCCTATGCTGACAAAGGAAATATCCTCAGATAAAAACTAGAAACAAGTTTCCTGAGAAACAATTTTGTGATGTGTGAATTTAACTCACAGAGTTGAACCTTTCTTTTCAATGTACAGTTTGGTAGCACTGTTTTTGTGGAATCGGCAGAGGGATATTTGAGAGCAAATAGAAGCCTAAGGTGAAAAAAGGTAATTCTTCAGGTAAAAACTCCAGAGAAGCATTCTGAGAAACTCCTTTGTGAGGTTTGCATTCATCTCTTAGAGGTAAACATTTCTATTGAGGGAGCACGTTGGTATCACTGTTTTTGTGTTGTCTGAGAAGGGATATTTGGGAGTGCATTGAAGCCTATGGTGGAAAAGGAAATATCCTGATATAAAAACCAGAAAGAAGCTTTCTGAGAAGCTGCTTTGCAATGTGTTAATTCATCTCACAGAGTTACATGATTAGAAGTATGAAAGCTCTGTTTTGGGGAATCTGAGAAGGGATATTTTGAATTGCATTGAAGACTATGGTGACATAGGAAATATCCTCAGATAAAAACTAGAAGGAAGCTTTCTGAGAAAGTTCTTTGTGACATGTGACTTCATCTCACAGAGTTACACCTTTATTTCATGGAACCGTTTGCTAACACTGTTTTCATGGAATCTGCAAAGGGATATTTAGTAGTGCATTGAGGCCTGTAGTGAAAAAGGAAAAATCCTCAGATAAAAACTAGAAAGAAGCTTTCTGAGAAACTGCTTGGTGATGTGTGAATTAATCTCACAGTTACAACTTTCTTTTCATTGAGCAGTTTGGTATCAATGTTTTCACGGAATCTTCAGCAGGATATTTTGGAGTACTTTGAAGCCTATGGTGACATAGGAAATATCCTCAGATAAAAACCAAAAAGAAGCTTTCTGAGAAACTGCTTTGGGATGTGTGAATTCATCTCACAGAGTTGCACTGTTCTTTTCATTGATCTGTTTGCTACCACTGTTTTCTTGGAATCTGCAATGGGATATGTTGGAGCACATTGACACTTAGAGTGACAAAGGAAGTATCCTCAGACAAAAACTAGAAAGAAGCTTTCTGAGAAACTGCTAGTGATTCATGATTTCATCTCACAGAGTTACATGATTCGCTTCAAGGAGCAGTTTGGTAGCCCTGTTATTATGGAATCTGCAAAGGTATATTCGGGAGCTCCCAGAGGCCTATGGTGAAAAAGGAAATAACTTCAGATAAAAACTAGGGAGAAGCTTTTCGAGAAATGGTTTTGTTATGTGTATTTATCTCATAGAGTTTAACCTCTTTGTTGAATGAGCAGTTCAGCAATACTGTTTTTACACTATCTGAGACCAGATCTTTAGGAACACATTGAAGTCTATGGTGAAAAAGGAAATATACTCAGATTTAAACTAGAAATGAAGTTTTCTGAGAAACTGGTTTGTGATGGGTGAACTCATCTCAAAGATTTCCACCTTTCTTTTCATGGAGCAGCTTTTCAGCACTGTTTTTGTGGAATCTGCAGAGGGACATTTGGGAATGCATAGAGGCCTAAGGTGAAAAGAGGATTCTTCAGGCAAATACTGGAGAGAAGATTTCTGAGAAAATCTTTGTGATGTGTGCATTCATGTCATAGAGCTAAACATTTCTGTTGAGGGAGCACGTCAGTATCACTGTTTTTGTGGTGTTTAAGAAGGGATATTTGGAAGCGTATTGAAGCCTATGGTGGAAAAGGAAATATCCTCAGATAAAAGCTAGAAAGAAGCTTCCTGAGAAACTGTTTAGTGATGTGTGAATTCAACTCACAGAGTTACACTGTTCTTTTCATTGAGCAGTTTGATAACACTGTTTTCTTGGAATCTGCAATGGCATATTTTGGAGCGTATTGAAGCCTACTGTTTAAAATTAAATATCCTCAGACAAAAACTAGAAAGAAACTTTCTGATAAACTCCTTTGTGATTTGTGAATTCATGTCACAGAGTTACATGATGCTTTCAATGGATCAGTTTGATAGCACTGTTTTAGGGGAATCTGAGAAGAGATATTTTCGATTGCATTGAAGTCTGTGATGAGAAAGAAAATATCCTCAGATAAAAACTAGAAAGAAGCTTTCTGAGAAAGTTCTTTGTGATGTGTGAATTCATCTCACAGAGTTACACTTTTCTTTTAGCAGTTTGCTAACACTGTTTTTGTGGAATCTGCAAAGGGATATTTGAGATGACATTGAGGCCTATGGTGAAAAAGGAAATAGCCTCCTCTAAAAACTGGAAAGAAGCTGAGAAACTGCTTTTTGATGGGTGAATTCAACTCACAGAGCTAAACCGTTCTTTTCATTGAGCTGTTTGATAACACTGTTTTCGTGGAGTCTGCAGTAGGACATTTTGGAGTATATTGAAGCCTACAGTGATGAAGGAAATGTCCCCATAGAAAAACCAAAAAGAAGCTTTCTGAGAAACTGCTTTGTGATTTGTGAATTCATCTCATAGAGTTAAACGATACTTTTCATGGATCAGTTTTATTGCTCTGTTCCTGGGGAAACTCAGAAGGGATGTTTTGGATCACATTGAATCCTATTGTGACAAAGAAATATCTTCTTACAAAAACTAGAAAGAAGCTTTCTGAGAAAGTTCTTTGTGATGTGTGAATTCATCTCAGAGAGTTACACCTTTCTTTTCATGGAGCAATTTGGTAACACTGTTTTTGTGGAATGTGCAAAGGTATATTTTGGAGTGCATTGAGGCCTACAGTGAACAAGGAAATATCCTCAGATAGCAACTTGAAGGTAGCTTTCTGAGAAACTGCTTTGTGATGTGTGAATTCATCTCACAGAGTTACACTGTTCTTTTCATTTTTCAGCCTGCTAACACTGTTTTCTTGGAATATGCAATACAATATTTCAGAGCACATTGAAATTTATGGTGACAAAGGAAATATCTTAATATAAAAACTAGTAAGAAGCTTTCTGAGAAGCCATATTGTGATGTGTTAATTCATCTCACTGACTTACACGACTTCTTTCATGGATCTGTTTGGTAGCACTGTTTCTGGGTAAACTGAGAAGGGATATTTTGGATCACATTGAAGAATATTGTGACTAAGGAAATATCCTCAGAGAAACAGTAGAAAGAAGCTTTCTGAAAAACATCTTTATGATGTGCTAAATCATCTCACATAGTTCTACCTTGTTTTTCATGGAGCAGATTTCTAATATTATTTTCATGGAATATGCAAAGAGATATTTGGGAGCACTTTGAGGTCAGTCGTGAAAAGGAAAATATCCTCAGATAACAACTACAGAAAAGCTTTCCGAGAAACTGCTTTGTTGTGGGTGAATTCATCTCACATAGATACACCATCCTTTTCTTTGAGTTGATAACACTGTTTTCGTGGAGTCTGCAAAAGGATATTGCTGAGTGCATTGAAGCCTAAGGGGACACAGGAAATATCCACATAGAAAAACCAAAAACAAGGTTTCTGAGAAACTGCTTTGTGACATGTGAATTCAACTCACAGAGTTACCCTGTTCTTTTCATTGAACAACTTGCTAAAACTGTTTTTCTGGAATCTATGATGGCATATTTTGGAGCGCATTGAAGTTTATTGTGAAAAAATAAATATTCTCAGACAAAAACTAGAAAGAATCATTCTGAGAAACTGCTTTGTGGTTTGTGAATTCATCTCACAGAGTTACACGATTCTTTTCATGGATGAGTTTGTTATCTCTGTTTTTGAGGAATTTGAGAAGGCATATTTAGGATCGCATTGAAGCTTATGGTGACAAAGGAAATATCGTCAGATAAAAAATAGGAAGAAGATTTCTGAGAAAGTTATTTGTGATGTGTGAATTCCTCTCACCGAGTTACACCTTTCTTATCATGGAGCTGTTTATTAACCCTGTGGTCTTGGAATCTGCAAAGGAATATTTGGGAGAACATTGAGGCCTAAGGAAACAAAGGAAATGTCCTCAGATAAAAACTAGAAAGAAGCTTTCTGAGAAACTACTTTGAGATGTGTTAATTCATATCACTGAATTACACGATTCTTTTCATGGATCAATTTTGTAGCACTGTTTTTGGGTAAAGTAAGAAGGGATATTTTGGATCGCATTGAAGAATATGGTGACTTAGGAAATATAATCAGATAAAAACTAGAAAGAAGCTTTCTGAGAAAGTTCTTCATGATGTGTGAATTCATCTCACAGAGTTACACCTTTCTTTTCATGGAGTAGTTTGCTAACAGTGTTCTCGTGGAATCTCCAATGGCATATTTGGGAGCTCATTGAGGCCTCTAGTGAAAAAGAAAATATCCTCAGATAAAAACTAGAAAGAAACTTTCTGAAAATCTGCTTGGTGATGTGTGAATTCATCACACAGAGTTACACTGTTCTTTTAATTAAGCAGTTTGCTAACACTGTCTCTTGGAATCTGCAATGGGATATTTCAGAGTGCATTGGAGCTAATGGTGACAAAGGGAATATCCTCAGACAAAAACTAGAAAGAACCTTTCAGAGAAACTGCTTTGTGATGTGTTAATTTATCTCACAGCATTACACAATTCTTTTTATGGAGCAGTTTTGTATGACTGTTTTTGGGGAATCCGAGAAAGGATATTTTGGATGACATTGAAGATTATGGTGACAAAGAAAATATCCACATATAAAAACTTGAAAGAAGCTGTCTGAGAAACTGCTTTTGATGTGTGAATTCATCTCTCAGAGTTACACTTTTCTTTTCATGGAGCAGTTGTTAACACTGTTTTCTTGGAATCTGCAATGGGATATTATGGAGTGCATTGAAGTTAATGGAGACAAAGTAAATATCTTCATTAAAAAAAACTAGAAGGAAGCTTACTAAGAAACCGCTTTGTGATGCATTAGTTCAGCTCACAGAGTAATGTGATACTTTTCATGGATCAGTTTCATAGCCCTGTTTTTGGAGAATCTGAGAAGGGATTTTTTTGATCGCATTGAGGCCCGTGGTGACAAAAGAATTATCCTGAAATAATAACTGTAAAGAAGCTCCCGGAGAAACTTCCTTGTGATGTGGAAATTCATCTCACAGTGTTACACCTTTCTATTCATGCAGCAGTTTGTTAACATTGCTTTTAGGAGTCTGTAAGGGGATATCTGGGAGCGAATTGATGACTATGTTGAAAAAGGAAACATGCTCAGATAAAAACTAGAAGGAAGCTTTCTGAGAAATTGCTTTGTGACTTGTGAATTCATCTCACAGAGATACACTGTTCTTTTCATTTAGAAGTCTACTAACACTGTTTTGTTGGAATCTGCCATGGGATATTTCAGAATGCATTGAAGCTTATGGTGATAAAGAAAATATCTTCATATAAAAACTAGAAAGAAGCTTTCTGAGAAACTACTTTGTGATGTGTTAATTCATCTTACAGAGTTAAGCAATGGTTTTCATGTATCAGTTTGCTAGCACTGTTTTTGAGGAAACTAAGAAGGAATATTTTCAGTTGCATTGAAGCCTTTGGTGACTAAGGAAAGACACTAAGGTAAAAACTAGAACAAACGTTTCTGAAAAAGTTCGTTTTGATGTGTGAATTCATCTCACCGTGTTACAACTTTCTTTTCAGGGATCTGTTTGATAACACTGTTTTCATGGAACTAGTAAAGGGATATTTGGGAGTGCATTGTGGCCTAAAGTGAAAAAGGCAATATCCTGAGATAAAAATTAGAAAGAAGCTTTCTGAGAAACTGTTTTGTGATGTGTGAATTCATCTCCCAGAGTTACACCTTTCTTTTCATTTAGCAGTTTGCTAACACTGCTTTCGTGGAATCTGCAAAGGGTTATTTGGGAGAACATTGAGGCCTTCAGTTATAAAGGAAATATCTTCTGAAAACTACCAGAAGGAAGTTTTCTGAGAAACTGCTTTGTGATGGATGAATTCATCTCACAGTGCCAAACTGTTCTTTTCTTTGAGCTACTTGGGAACACCGTTTTCATGGGGTCTGCAATAGGATATTTTGGAGAACATTGAATCCTATGTTGATAAAGGAAATATCCCCATAGAAAAAACAAAAAGAAGCTTCTGAGAAACTACTTTGTGATATGTGAATTCAGCTCACAGAGTTGCCCAGTTCTTTTCATTGAGAAGTTTGCTAATGCAGTTTTCTTGGAATCTATGATGAGATACTTTGGAGTGCATTGAAGCTTATTGTGAAAAAGTAAATATACTCAGACAAAAACTAGGAAGAAACATTCTGAGAAACTGCTTTTTCATTCACGAATTCATCACACAGAGTTACACAATACTTTTCATGGAATATTTAGATAGCTCTGTTTTTGGGTAATCTGAGAAGGGATATTTTGGATTGCATTGAAGCCTATGGTGGCAAAGGAGATATCCTTGGATAAAAACTAGAAAGCAGCATTCTGAGAAAGTTCTTTGTGATGTGTAAATTCCTCTCAGAGAGTTACACATTTCTTTTCATGGAGCAGTTTGCTAACACTCTTTTCGTGGAATCCGAGAAGGGATACTTTGGATCTCATTGAGGCCTAAGTGACAAAGGAAATATCCTCAGATAAAAACTAGAAAGAAGATTTCTGAGAAAGTTCTTTGTGATGTGTGAAATCATTTCACAGAGTTACAGATTTCTTTTCATGGAGAGTTTGCTAACAGTGTTTTTGTGGAATCTGCAAAGGAATATTTAGGAGCTCATTGAGACCTATGGTGAAGAAGGAGAAATTCTCAGATAAAAACTAGAAAGAAGCTTTCTGAGAAACTTCTTTGTGATCTGTGAATTCATCTCACAGAGTTACACTGTCTTTGAATTGAGAAGATTGTTAACATTGTTTTATTTTAAACTGCAATGGGATATTTCAGAACACATTGAAGCTAATGGTGACAATGGAAAAAACCTCAGACAATAAAAGCAAGAAACTTTCTGAGAAACTGCTTTCCGATTTGTGAATTCATCTCACAGAGTTACACGATTCCATTCACTGATCAATTTCATAGCTCTGTATCTGGGGAAATTGAGAAGGGTTATTTTGGATCACATGGAAGTCTATGGGGACAAAGGAAATATCCTAAGGAAAAAACTAGAAAGAATTTTTGTGAGAAAGTTCTCTGTGAAATGTGAAATCATGTCAGATTGTTACACCTTTCTTTTCATAGAGAAGTTAGCTAACACTGTTTTCTTGGAATCTGCAAAGGTATATTTGGGAGCACATTGAGGCCTATGGTGAAAAAGGAAATATTCTCAGATAAAAACTAGAAAGAAGATTTCTGAGAAACTGCTCTGTGATGTGTGATTTCATCAAACAGAGTTACACTATTGTTTTCATTAAGAAGTTTGCTAACACTGTTTTCTTGGAATCTGCAATGGGATATTTCAGAGTGCATTGAAGCTTATGGTGATAAAGGAAATGTCCTGAGACAAAAACTAGAAAGAAGCTTTTGGAGAAACTGCTTTGTGGTTTCTGAATCCATCTCACAGAGTTACATGATTCTTTTCATGGAGCAGTTTGTTAGCACTGTTTTTGGGGAATCTGAGAAGGAATATTTTGGATTGCATTGAAACATACAGTGACAAAGAAAGTATCTTTATATAAAAACTAGAAGGAAGCTTTCTGAGAAACTGCTTTGAGATATGTTAATTCATCTCACAGTGTTACACGATTATTTTCATGGAGCCATTTGGTAGCACTGTTTTGGGGGAATCTGAGAAGGAATATTTTAGATCACATTGAAGCCTATGATGACAAATGAAATATCCTCATATAAAAACGAGAAAGAAGCTTTCTGAGAAACCATTTTGAGATGTGTTAATTCATCTCACAGTGTTACGCGAGACTTTTCATGGATAACTGTGTTAGCACTGTTTTCATGGAATCTGAGAAAGGATATTTTGGATCACATGGAAGTTCATGGTGAAAATGAAAATATCCTCAGATAAAAACTAGAAAGAAGCTTTCTGAGAAAGTTCTCTGTGCTGTGTGAATTCATCTCACAGAGATACACCTTTCTTTCCATGGAGAAGTTTGCTAACAGAGTTTTCATGGAATCTGCAAAGCACTATTTGGAAGCACATTGAGGCCTACAATGAAAAAAGAAATATCCTCAGATAAAAACAAGTAAAAAGCTTTCTGAGACACTGCTTTGTGATTTGTGAATTCATCCCACAGAGTTACAACGTTCTTTTCATTGAGCAGTTTTTTAACACTGTTATCGTAGAATAAGCAAAAGGATATTTGGGAGCACATTGAAGCCTATGGTGACAAAGGAAATATACTCAGATAAAAACCAAAAAGAAGCTTTTTGAGAAACTGATTTGAGATTTGTGAATTCATCTCACTGAGTTACACTATCCTTTTCATTGAGCAGTTTGCTAACACTGTTTTCTTGGAATCTACAATGGCATATTTCAGAGCGCATTGAAGCTTATTGTGAAAAAGGAAATATCCTCAGACAAAAACTAAAACGAAGATTTCTGAGAATCTACTTTGTGATGTGTGAACTCATATCAGAGTGCTAAACTGTTCTTTTTATTGAGCAGTTTACTAACACTGTTTTCTTGGAATCTTCAATGGGATAGTTCGGAGTGCATTGAAGCTTATGGTGACAAAGGAAATATCACATGAAAACTTGAAAGAAGCTTTCTGAGAAACTGCTTTGTGATGTGTTAATACTTCTCACAGAATTACAAAATTCCTTTCATGAATCAGCTTGTTCGCATTGTTTTTGGGCAATCTGAGAGGGGATACTTTTGATTGCATTGAAGCCTATGGTGACTAAGGAAATATCCTCAGATAAAAACTAGAAAGAATCTTTCTGAGACAGTTATTTGTGATGTGTGAAATCATCCCACAGAATTAAACGTTTCTTTTCATGGGGCAGTTTGCTAACAGATTTTCGTGGAATCTGCAAAGGGATATTTGGGAGTGCTTTGAGACCTATAGTGAAAAAGGAAATATCCTCAGATAAAAACTATAAAGACGCTTTCTGAGAAACTGCTTTGCGATGTGTGAATCCATCTCACAGAGTTGCACCATTCTTTTCATTGTGCAGATTGATAACACTGTTTTTGTGGAATCTGCAACAGGATATTTGGGATCACATTGTAGCCTATGCTGACAAAGGAAATATCCTCATAGAAAAACTAAAAAGAAGCTTTCTGAGAAACAGCTTTGTGTTGTGTGAATTCAAGCCATAGTGTTACACTGTCTTTTCATTGAGCAGTTTTCTAGCACTGTTTTCTTGGAATCTAAATTGGCATATTTCAGAGAACACTGAGACTTATTGTAAAAAAGAAAATGTCCTCAGACAAACCTAGAAAGAAGCTTTCTGAGAAACTGCTCTGTGATGTGTGAATTCATCTTACAGTGTTACACTGTTCTTTTCATTGAACAGTTTGGTAACACCCCTTTCTTGGAATCTGCAATGGGATATTTTGGAGCGCATTGAACTTTATGATGACAAAGGAAATTATCTTCATGTAAAAACTAGAAAGAAACTTTTTGAGAAACCACTTTGTGATGTGTTAATTCATCTCACAGAGTTACATGACTGTTTTCATGGATCAGTTTGGTAGCACTGTTTTTGGGTAAACTGAGAAGGGAAATTTTGGATCACATTGAAAAATATGGTGATGAAGGAAATATCCTCAGATCAAAACTAGAAAGAAGCTTTCTGAGAAAGTTCTTCATGATGTGAGAAATCATATCACCAAGTTACAATTTTCTTTTCATGGAGCAGTTGGCTGATACTGTTTTCGTGGAATCTGCAAAGGGATACTTGGGAGTGCATTGGGGCTTACATTGAAAAAGTACATATTCTCAGTTAAAAACTAGAAAGAAGCTTTCTGAGAAACAGCTTTGTGATGTGTGAATTCATCTCTAAAGTTACACAGTTGCTTTCATTGAAGAGTTTGTTCTCACTCTTTTCTTGGAATATGCAATGGGATATTTCAGAGCGCATTGAATTTTATGGTGACAAAGGAAATATACTCATATAAAAACTAGAGAGAAACTTTTTGAGAAACCACTTTGTGATGTGTTAATTCATCTCACAGAGTTACACGACTGTTTTCATGGATCAGTTTGGTGGCACTGTTTTTGGGTAAACTGAGAAGGGATATTTTGGATCACATTGAAAAATATGCTGATGAAGGAAATATCCTCAGATTAAAACTAGAAAGAAGCTTTCTGAGAAAGTTCTTCATGATATGAGAAATCATATCACCAAGTTACAGCTTTATTTTCTTGGAGCAGTTGGCTAACTCTGTTTTTATGGAATCTGCAAAGGGATATTTGGGAGTGCATTGAGGCTTATATTGAAAAAGTGCATATTCTCAGTTAAAAACTAGAAAGAAGCTTTCTGAGAAACTGCTTTGTGATGTGTGAATTCATCTCTTAAAGTTACACAGTTGTTTTCATTGAGCAGTTTGTTCACACTGTTTTCTTGGAATATGCAATGGGATATTTCAGAATGCATTGAACCTTACGGTGACAAAGGAAATATCCACATATAAAAACAAGAAAGAAACTTTTTGATAAACCACTTTGTGATGTGTTAATTCATCTCACAGAGTTACACGATTCTTTTCATGGATCAGTTTGGGAGCACTGTTGTTGGGGAAACCAAGAAGGAATATTTTGGATCACATTGAAAAATATGGTGACCAAGGAAATATCCTCAGATTAAAACTAGAAAGAAGCTTTCTGAGAAGGTTCATGATGTGAGAAATCATATCACAGAGTTACAACTTTCTTTTCATGGAGCAGTCAGCTAACGCTGTTTTTGTGGAATCTGCAAAAGGATATTTGGGAGCACATCAAGGCTTATGTTGAAAAAGGGCATATTCTCAGTTAAAAACTAGAAAGAAGCTTTCTGAGAAACTGCTTTGTGATGTGTGAATTCATCTCAGAGAGTTACACTGTTCTTTTCATTGAGCAGTTTGCTCACACTGTTTTCTTGGAATCTACAATGGGATATTTCAGAGTACTTTGAAGCTTATGGTTACAAATAAATATCCTCATAAAAAATAGAAAGAACCTTTCTGAGAAACTGCTCTGTGATGTGTTGATTCATATCACAGAGTTACACGATTCTTTTCGTGGATCAGTTTGGTAGTACTATTTTTGGTGAATCTGAGAAGACATTGAAGCTTATGGTGACTAAGGAAATATCCTCAGATAAAAACCAGAAAGAAACTTCTTGAGAAACTTCTTTCTCATGTGTGAATTTATTTCCCAGAGTCACATCTTTATCTTCATTTAGCAGTTTGCTAACAGTGTTTTCATGTAATCTGCAAAGGGATATTTGGGAGTGCGTTGAAGTCTATATTGAAAAAGGATATATCCTCAGATAAAACCAGAAAGAAGCTTTCTGAGAAAGGTCTTTCTGATGTGTGAATTCATCTAACAGAGTTACACCTTTTCATTCATGCAGCAGTTGGCTTTCACAGCTTTCATTTAATCTGCAACAGGATATTTGGGAGTGCATTTAGGCCTATAGTGAAAAAGGAAAAATCCTCAGATAAAATCTGGAGAGAAGCTTTCTGAGAAACTGATTTGTGACGTTTGAATTTGTCTCATAGAGATATGCCATTCTTTTCGTTGAGTAGTTTTATAACACTGTTTTCATGCAATCAGAAAAGTTATATTTGGCAGCGCATTGTGGAATATAATAAATAAGGAAATATCCTCAGATAAAAACTACAAAGAAACTTTCCACAATACTTCTTTGTGATGTGTGAATTCATCTCACATGGTTACACTCTTCTTTTCATTGAGCAGTTTGCTAATACTCTTTTCATGGAAACTACAAAGTGGTACTTGGGATTGCACTGCAGTATATAGTGAAAAAAAATATCCTCAGAGAAAAACTAGAACTAAGCTTTCTGAGAAAATGCTTTGAGGTGTGTGAATTCATCTCACAGAGTTACACTGTTCTTTTTATTTATAACTCTGCTAAAATTGTTTTCTTGGAATCTGCAAAGGGATAATTCGGAGCTCATGGAGCTTATGGTGAAAACGTAAATATCCTCAGACAAAAACTAGAAAGAAACATTCTGAGAAATGGCTTTCTTATTTGTGAATTTATCACACAGTGCTACACAACTCTTCTCATGCATCAGTTTGATAGCACTAATTTTGGGGAATCTGAGCAGGGATATTTTGGATCGCAATGAAGCCTATGGTGACAGGGGAAATATCCTCAATTAAAAACTATAAAGAAGGTTTCTGAGAAAGTTCTTTGTGATGTGTGAATTCATCTTATAGTTTTACAGCTTTCTTTTCATGGAGAAGTTTGCTAACACTGTTTTCGTAGAATCTGCAAATGGACATTTGGGAGTGCATTGATGCCTATAGTGAATAAGGAAATATTCTCATGGAAAAACTAACAAGAAGTTTTCTGAGAATCAGATCTGTGATGTTTGAATTCAACACACAGAGTTTCACTGTTTTTTCATGGAGCAGTTTTCTAACACTGTTTTCTTGAGATCTGCAATGGCATATTTTGGAGTGCATTGAAGCTTAGTATGAAAAAAGGAAAAATCCTCAGACAAAAACTAGAAAGAAACAATCAGAGAAACTTCTGCGTGATGTGTGAATTCATGTCAGAGAATTACACTGTTCTTTTCATTTATCAGTTTGGTAACACTGTTTTCTTGGAACCTGCAATGGGATATTTCAGAGTGCATTGAAGCTTACGGTGACAACGGAAATACCCTCATATAAAAACAAGAAAGAAGCTTTCTGAGAAATTGCTTTGTGTTGTGTTAATTCATCTGACAGAGTTACACGATTGTTTTCATTGATCTGTTTTGTAGCACTGATATTGGGGAATCTAAGAAGGGATATTTTGGATCGCATTGAAGCCTGTGGTGACTGAGGACATATCCTCAGAAAAAAACTAGAAAGAAGCTATCTGAGAAAGTTCTTTGTGGTATGTGAATTCATCTCACAGAGTTACACCTTTCTTTTCATGGGGAAGTTTGCTACACACTTCTTGTGGAATCTGCAAAGAGATATTTGGGAATGCAATTGAGGCCTATAGTGAAAAAGGAAATATCCTCATAGGAAAACCAAAAAGAAGCTTTCTGCGAAACTGCTTTATGATGTGTGAATTCATCTCACAGAGTTACACCATTCTTTTCTGTGAGCAGTGTGATAACAGTTTTTCGTGGAATCTGCCTTAGAATATTGGGAGGACATTGAAGCCTGATGTGACAAAAGAAATATCCTCATAGAAAAATCCAAAAAAGAGCTTTCTGAGAAGCTCCTTTGTGATGTGAGAATTCAATTCAGAGACTTACACTCTTCCTTTCAATGAGGAGGTTGTTAAAACTGTTTTCTTGGAATATGCAATGAGATATTCTGGAGCGCATTGAAACCTGTTGTGAAAAAGGAAATATAATCAGACAAAAACTTGAAAGATATTTTCTGAGGAACTGCTTTGCGATTTTTGAATTCATCTCAGTGAGTTTCACGATTCTTTTCATGGATCAGTTTGATAGCACTGTTTTTGGGGAATCTGAGAAGGGACATTTTGGATATTATTGAAGTCTATGGTGACTAAGCAAATATCCTCAGATAAAAACTGGAAAGACGCTTTCTGAGAAACAGCTTTGTGATGTGTGAATTCACCTCACAGAGTCACACCACTGTTTTCATGGAGCAGTTTGGTAGTACTGTTTGTGGGGAATCTGAGAAGGGATATTTTAAATAGCATTTAAGCCTATGGTGACAAAGGAAATATCCCAAGATAAAAATTGAAAGAAGCTTTCTGAGAATGTTCTTTGTGATATGTGAATTCATCTCACAGAGTTACAACTTTCCTTTCATGGAGAAGGTTGCTAACACTGTTTTCATGGAATCAGCAATAGGATACTTGGGAGCACATTGAAGTCTACAGTGACTGAGGAAATATCCTCAGAAAAAAACCAAAAAGAATCTTTCTGAGAAACTGCTTTGTGATGTGTGAATTCATCTCACAGATTTACAGTTTTTCTTTCATGGAGCAGTTTGCTAATACTATTTTTGTGGAATCTGAAATGGGATAATTGCAAGTGCATTGAGGAATATGTTGAAAAATGAAATATACACATACAAATACTAGAAAGAGCTTTCTGTGAAACAGCTTTGTGATGTGTCAATTCATCTCACAGAGTTACCCCATTCTTTTCATTGAGAAGGTTGCTATCACTTTTTTCGTGGAATCTGCAATGGGATATTCCAGAGCGCTTTGAGGAATATGGAAAAAAAGGAAATATCCTCAGATAAATACTAGAAAGAAGCTGTCTAACAGCTTTATGATGTGTGAATTCATATGACACAGTTTCACCAGTCTTTTCATGGAACAGTTTTGCAGTACTGTTTTGGGGGAATCTGAGAAGGGATATTTTGGATCACATTGAAGCCTAGGGAGACAAAGGAAATATCTTCAGATAAAAATTAGAAAGAAGCTTCCTCAGAAACTTCTTTGTGATGCGTGTATTCACCTCAGAGAGTATCACCTTTCTGTTCATGGAGGAGATTTCTAACACAGTTTTCGTGGAATCTGCAAAGGGATGTTCAGGAGCACCTGGAGGTCTATGGTGAAAAAGGAAATATTCTCAGAGAAAAAGTAGAAAAAAACTTTCTGAGAAACTGCTTTTTGATGTGTGAATTCATCTTACAGATTTACACTGTTCATTTCATTGAGCCGTTTGCTAACACTGTTTTCCTGGAGTCTATAATGGGATATTTTGGAGTGCATTGAAACTTAGGGCGACCAAGGAAATATCCTCAAATAAAAACTAGAAAGAAACTTTCTGAGTAACTCTTTGTGATGTGTTAATTCATCTCACAGTGTTACACGATTCTTTTCATGGATCAGTTTTGTAGCACTGTTTTTGGGGAATCTGAGAAGGGATATTTTGGATCGCATTGAAGCCTGTGGTGACAAAGAGATACCCTCAGATACAAACTAGAAAGAATCTTTCTGAGAAAGTTCTTTGTGATGTTTGAATTCATGTCACAGATTTACACCTTTCTATTCCTGAAGCCGTTTGCTAACACTGTTTTCTTTGAATCTGTTAAGGGATATTTGGGAGCACATTGAGGCCTATAGTGAAAAAGGAAATATCTTCAGATAAAAATTGGAAAGAAGATTTCTGAGAAAATGCTTTGTGATGTGTGAATTCATCTTACAGAGTTACACCATTCTTTTCATTGAGTAGCTTGTGAAAACTCTTTTTGTGGTATCTGCAAAGGGATATTTGGGGCACATTGAGGCCTATGGTGAAAAACGAAATATCCTCAGATAAAACTGGAAAGAAGCTTTCTGAGAAACTGCTTTGTAATGTGTGAATTCATCTCACAGATCTGCTCTGTGCTTTTCATTGAGCAGTTTGCTAACACTGTTTTCTTGGAATCTGCAACAGGATATTTCAGAGCACATTGAAGCTTATGGTGACAAAGAAATATTCTTATATATAAATTAGAAAGAAATTTTCTGAGAAACTGCTTTGTGATGTGTGCATTTATCTCATGCAATTACACTCTTCTCTTCATTGAGCAGCTTGTTAACACTGTTTTTGTGGAATCTGCAATATGATATTTTGGAGTACATTGAAGCTTATGGTGATAAAGGAAATATCCACAGAAAAAAACTACAAAGAAGCTTTCCAACACAATTCTTTGTGATTTGTGAATTCATCTCATAGCATCACAGCTTTCATTTCATTGAGTAGTTTGCTAACACTGCTTTTGTGGAATCTGCAAGGGGATATTTGGGAGCGCATTGCAGCCTACGGTACAAAAGGAAGTATTCTCAGATAAAAACTGGAAAGAAGCTTTCTGAGAAACTGCTTTGTGATGTGTGAATTCATCTCACAGAGTTACATCGTTCTTTTCATTGATCAGTTTGATAACAGATTTTATGGAATCCACAACACGATATTTTGGAGCACATTGAAGCCTATGGTGACACAGGAAATACCGTCATATAAAAACTAGAAAGAAGCTTTCTGAGAAACAGCTTTGTGATGTGTGAATTCATCTCACAGAGCTACACTCTTCTTTCTATTGAGCAGTTTGATAACACTAACACTGTTTTCGTTGAATCTGCAATGGGATGTTTCGGAGCACATTGAAGCTTATGATGACAAAGGAAATATCCTCAGAAAGAAGCTAGAAAGAAACTTTTTGAGAAACTGCATTTTGATATGTGAATCCATCTCATGGAGTTACACAATTCTTTTCATGCAGCAGTTTGGTCGCACTGTTTTTGGGGAATCTGAGAAGGGATAATTTGGATTGCGTTAAAGTCTATGGTGACAAAGGAAATATTCTCAGTTAAAAACCAGAAAGAAGCTTTCTGAAAATCTCCTTGGTGATGTGTGAATTCATCTCACAGAGGTACACCTTTCTGTTCTGGAAACAGTTTGCTAACACTGTTTTCCTGTAATGTACAAAGGGATGTTTACAAGTACATTGAGTCTTATGGTGAAAAAGGAATTATCCTCAGATAAAAACTAGAAAGAAACTGTGAGAAACTACTTTGTGATGTGTGAATTCATCTCGCAGGGTTACACTGTTCCTTTTAGTGAGCAGTTTCCTTACACTGTTTTCTTGGATCTGCAAAGGGATATTTTGGAGTGCGTTGAAGTTTAGGGTGACAAACAACATATCATCATATAAAAATCAGAGAGAAGCTTTCTGAGAAACTGCTTTGTGATGTTTTAATTCATCTTCCAGATTTACATGATTATTTTCATGGATCAGTTTGGTAGCACTTTTTTGTGGAATCTGAAAAGTGATATTTTGGATCATATTGAAGCCTATGGTGACAAAGAAAGTATCCTCAGATAAAAACTAGAAAGAAACTTTCCAATAAAGTTCTTTGGATGTGTGAATTCATCTCCCAGAGTTACACCTTTCTTTTCATTAAACAGTTTGCTAACTCTGTTTTCGTGGAGTCTGCAAAGGGATATTTAGGAGTGCATTTAGGCCTATAGTGATAAAGGAAATATATTCAGATAAAAACTAGAAAGAAGCTTTCTGAGAAACTGCTTTGTGGTTTATGAATTCATCCCACAGAGTTACACGATTATTTTCATGGAGCATTTTGTCAGTACTGTTTATACGAAATCTGAGAAGGGATGTTTTGGATCGCATTTAAGCCTACATTGACAAAGGAAATATCCTGAGATAAAAATTAGAAAGAAGCTTTCTGAGAAACTGCTTTGTGATTAGTGAATTCATCTCACAGAGCTAAGTCATGCTTTCCTTTGAGCCTTTTGATAACACTGTTTTCCTGGACTCCACAATAGCATATTTGGGAATGCAAAGAAGAATATGGTGACAAAGTAAATATCTTCATAGAAAAAACAAAAAGAAGTTTTCTGAGAAACCACTTTGTGACGTATGCATTCATCTCACAGCGTTACACTGTTCTGTTTGTTGATAAGTTTGCTAACAATGTTTTCTTGGAGTCTGCAATGGGACATTTCTGAGTGCATTGAAGTTTATGGTGACAAAGGAAATGTCCTGAGACAAAAACTAGAAAGAAGCTTTCTGTGGAACTGCTTTGTGACTTCTGAAATCATCTCACTGAGTTACACCTTTCCTTTCATGGGAGCAGTTAGGTAGTCCTGTTTATGGGGAATGTGAGAAGGGATATTTTGGATCACGTTGAAGCCTATGGTGTCAAAGGAAATATCCTCAGATTAAAACTAGAAAGAAGCTTTCAGAGAAACTTCTTTGTGATGTGTGTATTCACCTCAAACACTTACACTGTTGTTTTCATTGAGCAGTTTACTAACACTGCTTTCTAGGAATCTGCAATGGGATATTTCGGAGTGTATTGAAGCTTACGGTGACAAAGGAAATACACTCATATAAAAACTAGAAAGAAGCTTCCTGAGAAACTGCTTTGTGATGTGTTGATTCATCTCAGAGAGTTACACAACTCTTTTCACGGATCAATTTTTTAGCACTGTTTTTGGGGAATCTGAGTAGGGATATTTTGGATATCATTGAAGCCTAGGATGACAAAAAATTATCCTCAGATAAAAACTAGAAAGAAGCTTTCTGAGAAAGGCTTTGGTGACGTCTGAATTCATCTCACAGTGTTACACCTTTGTTTTCATGGAGCAGCTTGCTAACACTGTTTTTGTAGAATCTGCAAAGGCATATTTGGGACCACATTGAGGCCTACAGTGAAACAAAATTATTCTCAGTTAAAAACTAGAAAGAAACTTTATGAGGAACTGCTTTTTAATGAGTGAATTCATTTCACAGAGATACACTGTTCATTTCATGGAGCAGTTTGGGATCAGTGTTTTTGGGGAATTTGGAAGGGTTATTTTGGATTGCATTGACGCCTATGGTGACAAAGGAAATATTCTCTAATAAAAAGGTAGAAAGATGCTTTCTGATTCTTGCTTTGGAAGCTTCCTCTCAGGGGTGTACTCCACCCTGTGGAGTTGTGCTGTGTGAATTCATGTAACCAATTTAACCCTTTCTTTTCATTTAGTAGTTTCCTAACACTGTTTTCGTTGAATTTGCAAAGGAATATTTGGGAACCCATTGTGGCATATGGTGAAGAAGGAAGTATCCTCAAATAAAATCTAGAAAGACCCTTTCTGAGAAACAGCTTTGTGATGTGTAATTTCATCTCTCTGAGTTACATCATTCTTTTTGATGAGCAGCTTAATGACACTGTTTTTGTGGAAACTCCAATAGCATATTTGGGAGTGCATTGAAGCCGATGGTGACAAACGAAATATCCTCAGATGCAAAACGAAAAGAAGCTTTCTGAAAAACTGCTTTTTGATGTGTGAATTCATCTCTTTGGGTTACACTGTTCTTTTCATTGAGCAGTTTGCTATCACTATTTTCTTGGAATCTGCTATGGGATATTTCAGAGCACATTAAAGCTTATGGTGACACAGGAAATATCCTCAGACAAAAACTAGAAGGAAACTTTCTGAGAAACTGCTTCATGGTTTAGGAATTCATCTCACAGAGTTACACGATTCTTTTCATGATGCAATTTCTTAGCACAGTTTTTGGTCAATCTGAGAAGGTCTATGTGGATCTTACTGAAGCCTATGGTGACAAAGGAAATATCCTCAGACAAAAACTAAAAAGAAACTTTCTGAGAAACTGCTTTTTGATTTGTGAGTTCACCTCACAGTGTTACACCTTTCTGTTCATGGAGCAGTTTGCTAACACTGTTTTCCTGGAATCTGCAAAGGGATATTTAGGAATGCATTGAGGCCTATACTGAAGAAGGAAGTATCCTCAGATAAAAAGTAGAAGGTACCGTTCTGAGTTCCTGTCTTAGTTCATCTCACAGAGTTACACCATACTTTTCATGGAGCAGTGTGCCAAAACTGTTTTCGTGGAATATGCAATGAGACATTTGGGAGCACATTGAGGCCTATAGTGACGAAAGAAATGTCCTCAGATAAAAACTAGAAAGAAGCTTTCTGAGAAACTGTTTTGTGATGTGTGAATTCATCTCACAGAGTTACACCATTCCTTTCAATGAGTAGCTTGATAACACTGTTTTCATGGAATCTACTATAGGATATTTGGGAGGGCATTGAAGCCTATTGTGACAAAGGACATATTCTCAGATGAAAACTAAGAGGATGCTTTATGAGAAACTACTTTGTGTTTTGTGAATTCGTGTGAAAGAGTTACATGATTCTTTTCATGGAGCAGTTTCTAGCACTGTTTTTGGGGAATCTGAGAAGGGATATTTTGGATCACCTTGAAGCCAATGGTGACAAAGAAAATATAATCAGATATTAACTAGAAAGAGACTTCCTGGGAAACTGCTTTGTGATGCATGAATTCATCTCACACAGTTACACTGTTCTTTGTATTGAGCAGTTTGCTAACACTGTTTTCATGGAATCTGCAATAGGATATATGGGAGGGCATTGAAGCCTATGGAGAAAAAGGAAACATCCTCAGGCAAAAAGCAAAAAGAAACTTTCTGTGAAACTTCTTTGTGATGTCTAAATTCATCTCAGAGACTTACAGTGTTCTTCTCACTTAGCAGTTTGATAACACTGTTTTCTTGGAATCTGCAATGGGATATTTTGGAGTGCACAGAAGCTTATGGTGACAAAGAAAATGTCCTCATATAAAAAGTAGAAAGAAGCTTTCTAAGAGACTGCTTTGTGATGAGCTAACTTACCTCAAAGAGTTACATGATTCTTTTCATTTAGAAGTTTGGTTGCACTGTTTTGGGGGAATCTGAGAAGGGATATTTGGGATTGCATTGAAGCCTATAGTGACAAAGTAAATATCCTCAGATAAAAACGAGAAGGAAGCTTTCTGAGAAAGTTCTTTGAGATGTGTGAATTCACCTAATAGACTTACACCGTTCTTTACACTGAGCAGTTTGATAACCTTGTTTTCATGGAATCCGCAACAGGACATTTGGGAACGCATTGAATCCTTTGGTGACCAAGGAAATATCCTCGGATAATAAATTTAAAAAAAAAAAATTTCTAAGACATTGCTTTGGGATGTGTGAATTGATATCATGGGGTTGCAGTGTTCTTTTCATTGAGCAGTTTACTAACACTGTTTTCTTGGAATCTGGAATAGGATATTTGGGAGCATATTGAAACCTATAGTGACAAAGAAACATCTGTAGATAAAAACGAAAAAGGGAGGGAGGAACAAGATGGCCGAATAGGAACAGCTCCAGTCTCCAACTCCCAGCGCGAGCGACACGGAAGACCGGTGATTTCTGCATTTTCAACGGAGGTACTGGGTTCATCTCACTGGGGAGTGCCGGACGATCAGTGCTGGTCAGCTGCTGGAGCCCGACCAGCAAGAGCTGAAGCAGGGCGAGGCATTGCCTCACCTGGGAAGCGCAAGGGGGAAGGGAATCCCTTTTCCTAGCCAAGGGAACTGAGACACACAACACCTGGAAAATCGGGTAACTCCCACCCCAATACTGCGCTTTAAGGAAACGGGCACACCAGGAGATCATATCCCACACCTGGCCGGGAGGGTCCCACGCCCACGGAGCCTCCCTCATTGCTAGCAGAGCAGTCTGTGATCTACCAGCAAGGCAGCAGCGAGGCTGGGGGAGGGGCGCCCGCCATTGCCGAGGCTTAAGTAGGTAAACAAAGCTGCTGGGAAGCTCGAATTGGGTGGAGCTCACAGCAGCTCAAGGAAACCTGCCTGTCTCTGTAGACTCCACCTCTGGGGACAGGGCACAGTAAACAATAACAAATACAGCAGAAGCCTCTGCAGACACAAACGACTCTGTCTGACAGCTTTGAAGAGAGCAGTGGATCTCCCAACACGGAGGTTGAGATCTGAGAAGGGACAGACTCCCTGCTCAAGTGGGTCCCTGACCCCTGAGTAGCATAACTGGAAGACATCCCCCACTAGGGGCAGTCTGACACCCCACACCTCACAGGGTGGAGTACACCCCTGAGAGGAAGCTTCCGAAGCAAGAATCAGACAGGTACACTCGCTGTTCAGAATATTCTATCTTCTGCAGCCTCTGCTGCTAATACCCAGGCAAATAGGGTCTGGAGTGGACCTCCAGCAATCTCCAACAGACCTACAGCTGAGGGTCCTGACTGTTAGAAGGAAAACTATCAAACAGGAAGGACACCTACACCAAAACCCCATCAGTACATCACCACCATCAAAGACCAGAGGCAGATAAAACCACAAAGATGGGGAAAAAGCAGGCCAGAAAAGCTGGAAATTCAAAAATTAAGAGTGCATCTTCCCCGGCAAAGGAGCACAGCTCAACGCCAGCAACGGATCACAGCTGGATGGAGAATGACTTTGACGAGATGAGAGAAGAAGGCTTCAGTCCATCAAACTTCTCAGAGCTAAAGGAGGAATTACGTACCCAGCGCAAAGAAACTAAAAATCTTGAAAAAAAAGTGGAAGAATTGATGGCAAGAGTAATTAATGCAGAGAAGGTCATGAACAAAATGAAAGAGATGAAAACCATGACACGAGAAATACGTGACAAATGCACAAGCTTCAGTAACCGACTCAATCAACTGGAAGAAAGAGTATCAGCGATTGAGGATCAAATGAATGAAATGAAGCGAGAAGAGAAACCAAAAGAACAAAGAAGAAAAAGAAATAAACAAAGCCTGCAAGAAGTATGGGATTATGTAAAAAGACCAAATCTACGTCTGATCGGGGTGCCTGAAACTGAGGGGGAAAATGGAACCAAGTTGGAAAACACTCTTCAGGATATCATCCAGGAGAACTTCCCCAACCTAGTAGGGCAGGCCAACATTCAAATCCAGGAAATACAGAGAACGCCACAAACATACTCCTCGAGAAGAGCAACTCCAAGACACATAATTGCCAGATTCACCAAAGTTGAAATGAAGGAAAAAATCTTAAGGGCAGCCAGAGAGAAAGGTCGGGTTACCCACAAAGGGAAGCCCATCAGACTAACAGCAGATCTCTCGGCAGAAACTCTCCAAGCCAGAAGAGAGTGGGGGCAAATATTCAACATTCTTAAAGAAAAGAATTTTCAACCCAGAATTTCATATCCAGTCAAACTAAGTTTCATAAGTGAAGGAGAAATAAAATCCTTTACAGATAAGCAAATGCTTAGAGATTTTGTCACCACTAGGCCTGCCTTACAAGAGACCCTGAAGGAAGCACTCAACATGGAAAGGAACAACCGGTACCAGCCATTGCAAAAACATGCCAAAATGTAAAGACCATGGAGACTAGGAAGAAACTGCATCAACTAACGAGCAAAATAACCAGTTAATATCACAATGGCAGGATCAAGTTCACACATAACAATCTTAACCTTAAATGTAAATGGACTAAATGCTCCAATTAAAAGACACAGACTGGCAAACTGGATCAAGAGTCAAGACCCATCAGTCTGCTGTATTCAGGAGACCCATCTCACACGCAGAGACATACATAGGCTCATAATAAAGGGATGGAGGAAGATTTACCAAGCATTTGGAGAACAAAAAAAAGCAGGGGTTGCAATACTAGTCTCTGATAAAACAGACTTTAAACCATCAAAGATCAAAAGAGACAAAGAAGGCCATTACATAATGGTAAAGGGATCAATTCAACAGGAAGAGCTAACTATCCTAAATATATATGCACCCAATACAGGAGCACCCAGATTCATAAAGCAAGTCCTTAGAGACTTACAAAGAGACTTAGACTCCCATACAATAATAATGGGAGACTTCAACACTCCACTGTCAACATTAGACAGATCAACGAGACAGAAAGTTAACAAGGATATCCAGGAACTGAACTCATCTCTGCAGCAAGCGGACCTAATAGACACCTATAGAACTCTCCACCCCAAATCAACAGAATATACATTCTTCTCAGCACCACATCATACTTCCTCCAAAATCGACCACGTAATTGGAAATAAAGCACTCCTCAGCAAATGTACAAGAACAGAAATTATAACAAACTGTTTCTCAGACCACAGTGCAATCAAACTAGAACTCAGGACTAAGAAACTCAATCAAAACCGCTCAACTACATGGAAACTGAACAACCTGCCCCTGAATGACTACTGGGTACATAAAGAAATGAAGGTAGAAATAAAGATGTTCTTTGAAACCAATAAGAACAAAGATACAACATACCAGAATCTCTGGGACACATTTAAAGCAGTGTGTAGAGGGAAATTTATAACACTAAATGCCCACAAGAGAAAGCAGGAAAGATGTAAAATTGACACTCTAACATCGCAATTAAAAGAACTAGAGAAGCAAGAGCAAACACATTCGAAAGCTAGCAGAAGGCAAGAAATAACTAAGATCAGAGCAGAACTGAAGGAGATAGAGACACAAAAAACCCTCCAAAAAATCAATGAATCCAGGAGTTGGTTTTTTGAAAAGATCAACAAAATTGACAGACCGCTAGCAAGACTAATAAAGAAGAAAAGAGAGAAGAATCAAATCGACGCAATTAAAAATGATAAAGGGATATCACCACCGACCCCACAGAAATACAAACTACCATCAGAGAATACTATAAACACCTCTATGCAAATAAACTGGAAAATCTAGAAAAAATGGATAATTTCCTGGACACTTACACTCTTCCAAGACTAAACCAGGAAGAAGTTGAATCCCCGAATAGACCAATAGCAGGCTCTGAAATTGAGGCAACAATTAACAGCCTACCAACCAAAAAAATTCCAGGACCAGATGGATTCACAGCTGAATTCTACCAGAGGTACAAGGAGGAGTTGGTACCATTCCTTCTGAAACTATTCCAATCAATAGAAAAAGAGGGAATCCTCCCTAACTCATTTTATGAGGCCAACATCATCCTGATACCAAAGCCTGGCAGAGACACAACTAAAAAAGAGAATTGTAGACCAATATCCCTGATGAACATCGATGCAAAAATCCTCAATAAAATACTGGCAAACCGGATTCAGCAACACATCAAAAAGCTTATCCACCATGATCAAGTGGGCTTCATCCCTGGGATGCAAGGTTGGTTCAACATTCGCAAATCAATAAACATAAACCAGCATATAAACAGAACCAAAGACAAGAACCACATGATTATCTCAATAGATGCAGAAAAGGCTTTTGACAAAATTCAACAGCCCTTCATGCTAAAAACGCTCAATAAATTCGGTATTGACGGAACGTACCTCAAAATAATAAGAGCTATTTATGACAAACCCAAAGCCAATATCATACTGAATGGGCAAAAACTGGAAAACTTCCCTTTGAAAACTGGCACAAGACAGGGATGCCCTCTCTCACCACTCCTATTCAACATAGTGTTGGAAGTTCTGGCTAAGGCAATCAGGCAAGATAAAGAAATCAAGGGTATTCAGTTAGGAAAAGAAGAAATAAATAGTCCCTCTTTGCAGATGACATGATTGTATATTTAGAAAACCCCATTGTCTCAGCCCAAAATCTCCTTAAGCTGATAAGCAACTTCAGCAAAGTCTCAGGGTACAAAATTAATGTGCAAAAATCACAAGCATTCTTATACACCAGTAACAGACAAACAGAGAGCCAAATCAGGAATGAACTTCCATTCACAATTGCTCCAAAGAGAATAAAATACCTAGGAATCCAACTTACAAGGGATGTAAAGGACCTCTTCAAGGAGAACTACAAACCACTGCTCAGTGAAATAAAAGAGGACACAAACAAATGGAAGAACATACCATGCTCATGGATAGGAAGAATCAATATCGTGAAAATGGCCATACTGCCCAAGGTAATTTATAGATTCAATGCCATCCCCATCAAGCTACCAATTACTTTCTTCACAGAATTGGAAAAAAACTGCTTTAAAGTTCATATGGAACCAAAAAAGAGCCCGCATCTCCAGGACAATCCTAAGTCAAAAGAACAAAGCTGGAGGCATCACGCTACCTGACTTCAAACTATACTACAAGGCTACAGTAACCAAAACAGCATGGTACTGGTACCAAAACAGAGACATAGACCAATGGAACAGAACAGAGTCCTCAGAAATGATACCACACATCTACAGCCATCTGATCTTTGACAAACCTGAGAGAAACAAGAAATGGGGAAAGGATTCCCTATTTAATAAATGGTGCTGGGAAAATTGGCTAGCCATAAGTAGAAAGCTGAAACTGGATCCTTTCCTTACTCCTTATACGAAAATTAATTCGAGATGGATTAGAGACTTAAATGTTAGACCTAATTCCATAAAAATCCTAGAGGAAAACCTAGGTAGTGCCATTCAGGACATAGGCATGGGCAAAGACTTCATGTCTAAAACAACAAAAGCAACGGCAGCAAAAGCCAAAATTGACAAATGGGATCTCATTAAATTAAAGAGCTTCTGCACAGCAAAAGAAACTACCATCAGAGTGAACAGGCAACCTACAGAATGGGAGAACATTTTTGCAATCTACTCATCTGACAAAGGGCTAATATCCAGAACCTACAAGGAACTCTAACAAATTTACAAGAAAAAAACAAACAACCCCATCAAAAAGTGGGCAAAGGATCTGAACAGACATTTCTCAAAAGAAGACATTCATACAGCCAACAGACACATGAAAAAATGCTCATCATCACTGGCCATCAGAGAAATGCAAATCAAAACCACAATGAGATACCATCTCACACCAGTTAGAATGGCGATCATTAAAAAGTCAGGAAACAACAGGTGCTGGAGAGGATGTGGAGAAATAGGAACACTTTTACACTGTTGGTGGGATTGTAAACTAGTTCAACCATTATGGAAAACAGTATGGCGATTCCTCAAGGATCTAGAACTAGATGTACCATATGACCCAGCCATCCCATTACTGGGTATATACCCAAAGCATTATAAATTATGCTGCTATAAAGACACATGCACACATATGTTTACTGCGGCACTATTCACAATAGCAAAGACTTGGAATCAACCCAAATGTCCATCAGTGACAGATTGGATTAAGAAAATGTGGCACATATACACCATGGAATACTATGCAGCCATCAAAAAGGATGAGTTTGTGTCCTTTGTAGGGACATGGATGCAGCTGGAAACCATCATTCTTAGCAAACTATCACAAGAACAGAAAACCAAACAGCGCATGTTGTCACTCATAGGTGGGATCTGAAAAATGAGATCACTTGGACTCAAGAAGGGGAACATCACACACTGGGGCCTATCATGGGAAGGGGGAGGGGGGTGGGATTGCATTGGGAGTTATACCTGATGTAAATGACGAGTTGATGGGTGCAGCACAGCAACATGGCACAAGTATACATATGTAACAAACCTGCACGTTATGCACATGTACCCTACAACTTAAAGTATAATAATAATAAATAAATTAAAAAAAAAAAACGAAAAAGCTGCTTTTGGAGAAACTGCTTTGTGATGTGTGAATTCATGTCAGAGAGTTGCACTGTTCTTTTCAATGAGCAGTTTCACAACACTGTTTTTGTGGAATATGCAATAGGAAATTTGTTAGTGCATTGAAGTCTATGGTGACAAAAAAATTTCTTCAGATATAAACTAGAAGGAAGCTTTCTAAGAATCTGCTTTGTGATGTGTGAATTCATCTCCAAGGGTGACACTGTTCTCATTGAGCAGTTTGCTGAATCTGTTTTCTTAGAATCTGCAATGGAATATTTCAGAGCACATTGAAGCTTATGATCACAAAGGAAGTAGTCTCAGATAAAAGCCAGAAAGAAGCTATCTGAGATATTTATTTGTGATGTGTGAATTCAACTCACAGAGATTCGGCTTTCTTTTCTTGGAGCATTTTGCTAGCACTGTCTTCATGGAATCTGCAAAGGGATATTTGAGAGTGCATTGATGCCTATGGTGAAAAAGTAAATATCCTCAGATAAAAACCAAAAAGAAACTCTCAGAGAGATTCTTTGTGATGTGTCAATTGATCACAGAGATACATTGTTCTTTTCATTAAAAAGTTTAGTAACAGTGTTTTCTTGGAATATGCAATGAGATATTTAAGAGCTCATTGAAACTTAGGGTGACAAAAGAAATACCCTCATGTAAAAACTAGAAACGAGGTTTCTGAGGAAAAGCTTTGTGATGTGTGAATTCAACTCAAAGAGTTATATGATTCTTTTAATGGAGCAGTTTAGTATCATTGTTTTTAGGGAATCTAGGAAGGGATATTTTGGATTGCATTGAAGCCTATGGAGACAAAGGAAATATCCTCAGATAAAAACTAGAAGGAAACTTTCTGAGAAAGTTCTCTGTGATGTGTGAATTGATCTTATAGAGTTACAGTTTTTTTTCATGGAGGAGTTTGCTAACACTGTTTTCATGGAAACTGCAATAGATATTTGGGAGCGCATTGAGGCCTACCTTGAAAAAGTAAGCATCCACAGATAAATACTAGAAAGAACCGTTTTGAGAAACTTCTTTGTGTTGTGTGAATTCATCTAACAGAGTTACACAATTCTTTTCACAGAGTAGTTTGCTAACACTGTTTTCATGGAATCTCCAAAGGGATACATGGGAGCAATTTGAGGCCTATGGTGAAAAAGGAAATATCCTCAGATAAAAACTAGAAAGAAGCTTTCTGAGAAACTGCTTTGTGATGTGTGAATTCATCTCATAGAGTTTCACGGTTCTCTTCAATGAACAGTTTGCTAACACTACTTTCATGGAATCTGCAAAGGGATATTTGAGAGAACATTGAAGCCTATATTGAAAAAGGAAATATCCTGAGACAAAAACCAAAAGTAAACTTTCTGAGAAACTGCTTTGTGATATGTGAATTCATCTAATGGATAAACACTGTTATTTTCATTTACCACTTTGCTAACACTCTTTTCTTGGATTCTGCAATGGGATATTTCTGAGAACATTGAAGCTTATGGTGACAAAGGAAACACCCTCATATAAAAACTAGAAAGAAACATATTGAGAAACTGCTTTATGATGTGTTAATTCGTCTCACACAGTTAACATGGTTCTTTTCATGGATCAGTTTGGTAGCGCTGTTTATGGGGTATCTGAGAAGGGATAGTTTTGATCACCTTGAAGCCAGTGGTGACAAAGGATATGTGCTCAGATAAAACCTAGACAGAAGCTTTCTGAGAAAGGTTTCTGTGATGCGTGAGTTAAACTCACAGAGTTACACCTTTGTTTTCATGGAGGAGTTTGCTAATACTCTTTTCGTGGAATCTGCAAAGGGATATTTGGGAGCACATTGAGGCCTAGGAAATATCCTCAGATAAAAACTAGAAAGAAGCTTTCTGAGAAACAACTTTGTGATGTGTGAATTCATCTCACAGAGTTACACCATTCTTTTCATGGAGCAGTTTGTTAGCACTGCTTTTGGGGAATCTGAGAAAAGATATTTTGGACTGCAATGAAGCCTAAAGTGATAAAGGAAATATCCTCAGATAAAAATTTGAAAGAAACTTTCTGAGGAAGTACTTTTTGATGTGTTAAATCATCTCACAGAGTTACACCTTTGTTTTCATGGAGCTGTTGGATAAAACTCTTTTTTTTTGTCTTTTTTAAAAATTTATTTATTATTATTATACTTTAAGTTGTAGGGTATATGTGCATAACGTGCAGGTTTGTTACATATGTATACCTGTGCAATGTTGGTGTGCTGCACCCATCAACTCGTCATTTACATCAGGTATAAATCCCAATGCAATCCCTCCTCCCTTCCCCCTCCCCATGATCGGCCCCGGTGTGTGATGTTCCCCTTCTTGAGTCCAAGTGATCTAATTGTTCAGTTCCCACCTATGAGTGACAACATGCGCTGTTTGGTTTTCTGTTCTTGTGATAGTTTGCTAAGAATGATGGTTTCCAGCTGCATCCATGTCCCTACAAAGGACACAAACTCATCCTTTTTTATGGCTGCATAGTATTCCATGGTGTATATGTGCCACATTTTCTTAATCCAATCTGTCACTGATGGACATTTGGGTTGATTCCAAGTCTTTGCTATTGTGAACAGTGCCGCAATAAACATATGTGTGCATGTGTCTTTATAGCAGCATAATTTATAATGCTTTGGGTATATACCCAGTAATGGGATGGCTGGGTCATATGGTACATCTAGTTCTAGATCCTTGAGGAATCGCCATACTGTTTTCCATAATGGTTGAACTAGTTTACAATCCCACCAACAGTGTAAAAGTGTTCCTATTTCTCCACATCCTCTCCAGCACCTGTTGTTTCCTGACTTTTTAATGATCGCCATTCTAACTGGTGTGAGATGGTATCTCATTGTGGTTTTGATTTGCATTTCTCTGATGGCCAGTGATGATGAGCATTTTTTCATGTGTCTGTTGGCTGTATGAATGTCTTCTTTTGAGAAATGTCTGTTCAGATCCTTTGCCCACTTTTTGATGGGGTTGTTTGTTTTTTTCTTGTAAATTTGTTAGAGTTCCTTGTAGGTTCTGGATATTAGCCCTTTGTCAGATGAGTAGATTGCAAAAATGTTCTCCCATTCTGTAGGTTGCCTGTTCACTCTGATGGTAGTTTCTTTTGCTGTGCAGAAGCTCTTTAGTTTAATGAGATCCCATTTGTCAATTTTGGCTTTTGCTGCCGTTGCTTTTGTTGTTTTAGACATGAAGTCTTTGCCCATGCCTATGTCCTGAATGGCACTACCTAGGTTTTCCTCTAGGATTTTTATGGAATTAGGTCTAACATTTAAGTCTCTAATCCATCTCGAATTAATTTTCGTATAAGGAGTAAGGAAAGGATCCAGTTTCAGCTTTCTACTTATGGCTAGCCAATTTTCCCAGCACCATTTATTAAATAGGGAATCCTTTCCCCATTTCTTGTTTCTCTCAGGTTTGTCAAAGATCAGATGGCTGTAGATGTGTGGTATCATTTCTGAGGACTCTGTTCTGTTCCATTGGTCTATGTCTCTGTTTTGGTACCAGTACCATGCTGTTTTGGTTACTGTAGCCTTGTAGTATAGTTTGAAGTCAGGTAGCGTGATGCCTCCAGCTTTGTTCTTTTGACTTAGGATTGTCTTGGAGATGCGGGCTCTTTTTTGGTTCCATATGAACTTTAAAGCAGTTTTTTTCCAATTCTGTGAAGAAAGTAATTGGTAGCTTGATGGGGATGGCATTGAATCTATAAATTACCTTGGGCAGTATGGCCATTTTCACGATATTGATTCTTCCTATCCATGAGCATGGTATGTTCTTCCATTTGTTTGTGTCCTCTTTTATTTCACTGAGCAGTGGTTTGTAGTTCTCCTTGAAGAGGTCCTTTACATCCCTTGTAAGTTGGATTCCTAGGTATTTTATTCTCTTTGGAGCAATTGTGAATGGAAGTTCATTCCTGATTTGGCTCTCTGTTTGTCTGTTACTGGTGTATAAGAATGCTTGTGATTTTTGCACATTAATTTTGTACCCTGAGACTTTGCTGAAGTTGCTTATCAGCTTAAGGAGATTTTGGGCTGAGACAATGGGGTTTTCTAAATATACAATCATGTCATCTGCAAAGAGGGACTATTTATTTCTTCTTTTCCTAACTGAATACCCTTGATTTCTTTATCTTGCCTGATTGCCTTAGCCAGAACTTCCAACACTATGTTGAATAGGAGTGGTGAGAGAGGGCATCCCTGTCTTGTGCCAGTTTTCAAAGGGAAGTTTTCCAGTTTTTGCCCATTCAGTATGATATTGGCTGTGGGTTTGTCATAAATAGCTCTTATTATTTTGAGGTACGTTCCGTCAATACCGAATTTATTGAGCGTTTTTAGCATGAAGGGCTGTTGAATTTTGTCAAAAGCCTTTTATGCATCTATTGAGATAATCATGTGGTTCTTGTCTTTGGTTCTGTTTATATGCTGGTTTATGTTTATTGATTTGCGAATGTTGAACCAACCTTGCATCCCAGGGATGAAGCCCACTTGATCATGGTGGATAAGCTTTTTGATGTGTTGCTGAATCCGGTTTGCCAGTATTTTATTGAGGATTTTTGCATCGATGTTCATCAGGGATATTGGTCTACAATTCTCTTTTTTAGTTGTGTCTCTGCCAGGCTTTGGTATCAGGATGATGTTGGCCTCATAAAATGAGTTAGGGAGGATTCCCTCTTTTTCTATTGATTGGAATAGTTTCAGAAGGAATGGTACCAACTCCTCCTTGTACCTCTGGTAGAATTCAGCTGTGAATAAATCTGGTCCTGGAATTTTCTTGGTTGGTAGGCTGTTAATTACTGCCTCAATTTCAGAGCCTGCTATTGGTCTATTCGGGGATTCAACTTCTTCCTGGTTTAGTCTTGGAAGAGTGTAAGTGTCCAGGAAATTATCCATTTCTTCTAGATTTTCCAGTTTATTTGCGTAGAGGTGTTTATAGTATTCTCTGATGGTAGTTTGTATTTCTCTGGGGCCGGTGGTGATATCCCTTTATCATTTTTAATTGCGTCGATTTGATTCTTCTCTCTTTTCTTCTTTATTAGTCTTGCTAGTGGTCTGTCAATTTTGTTGATCTTTTCAAAAAACCAACTCCTGGATTCATTGATTTTTTGGAGGTTTTTTTGTGTCTCTATCTCCTTCAGTTCTGCTCTGATCTTAGTTATTTCTTGCCTTCTGATAGCTTTTGAATGTGTTTGCTCTTGCTTCTCTAGTTTTTTTAATTGCGATGTTAGAGTGTCAATTTTAGATCTTTCCTGCTTTCTCTTGTGGGCATTTAGTGCTATAAATTTCCCTCTACACACTGCTTTAAATGTGTCCCAGAGATTCTGGTATGTTGTATCTTTGTTCTCATTGGTTTCAAAGAACATCTTTATTTCTGCCTTCATTTCGTTACGTACCCAGTAGTCATTCAGGAGCAGGTTGTTCAGTTTCCATGTAGTTGAGCGGTTTTGATTGAGTTTCTTAGTCCTGAGTTCTAGTTTGATTGCACTGTTGTCTGAGAGAGAGTTTGTTATAATTTCTGTTCTTGTACATTTGCTGAGGAGTGCTTTACTTCCAATTACGTGGTCAATTTTGGAGTAAGTACGATGTGGTGCTGAGAAGAATGTATATTCTGTTGATTTGGGGTGGAGAGTTCTATAGATGTCTATTAGGTCCGCTTGCTGCAGAGATGAGTTCAATATCTGGATATCCTTGTTAACTTTCTGTCTCGTTGATCTGTCTAATGTTGACAGTGGAGTGTTGAAGTCTCCCATTATTATTGTGTGGGAGTCTAAGTCTCTTTGTAAGTGTCTAAGGACTTGCTTTATGAATCTGGGTGCTCCTGTATTGGGTGCATATATATTTAGGATAGTTAGCTCTTCCTGTTGAATTGATCCCTTTACCATTATGTAATGGCTTTCTTTGTCTCTTTTGATCTTTGATGGTTTAAAGTCTGTTTTATCAGAGACTAGTATTGCAACCCCCGCTTTCTTTTGTTCTCCATTTGCCTGGTAAATCTTCTTCCATCCCTTTATTTTGAGCCTATGTATGTCTCTGCATGTGAGATGGGTCTCCTGAATACAGCAGACTGATGGGTCTTGACTCTTGATCCAGTTTGCCAGTCTGTGTCTTTTAATTGGAGCATTTAGTCCATTTACATTTAAGGTTAAGATTGTTATGTGTGAACTTGATCCTGCCATTATGATATTAACTGGTTATTTTGCTCGTTAGTTGATGCAGTTTCTTCCTAGCCTCGATGGTCTTTACATTTTGGCATGTTTTTGCAATGGCTGGTACTGGTTGTTCCTTTCCATGTTGAGTGCTTCCTTCAGGGTCTCTTGTAAGGCAGGCCTAGTGGTGACAAAATCTCTAAGCATTTGCTTATCTGTAAAGGATTTTATTTCTCCTTCACTTATGAAACTTAGTTTGGCTGGATATGAAATTCTGGGTTGAAAATTCTTTTCTTTAAGAATGTTGAATATTTGCCCCCACTCTCTTCTGGCTTGGAGAGTTTCTGCCGAGAGATCTGCTGTTAGTCTGATGGGCTTCCCTTTGTGGGTAACCCGACCTTTCTCTCTGGCTGCCCTTAAGATTTTTTCCTTCATTTCAACTTTGGTGAATCTGGCAATTATGTGTCTTGGAGTTGCTCTTCTCGAGGAATATGTTTGTGGCGTTCTCTGTATTTCCTGGATTTGAATGTTGGCCTACCCTACTAGGTTGGGGAAGTTCTCCTGGATGATATCCTGAAGAGTGTTTTCCAACTTGGTTCCATTTTCCCCCTCACTTTCAGGCACCCCGATCAGACGTAGATTTGGTCTTTTTCCATAATCCCATACTCCTTGCAGGCTTTGTTCATTTCTTTTTCTTCTTTGTTCTTTTGGTTTCTCTTGTCGCTTCATTTCATTCATTTGATCCTCAATCGCTGATACCCTTTCTTCCAGTTGATTGAGTCGGTTACTGAAGCTTGTGCATTTGTCACGTATTTCTCGTGTCATGGTTTTCATCTCTTTCATTTCGTTTATGACCTTCTCTGCATTAAATACTCTAGCCATCAATTCTTCCCCTTTTTTTTCAAGATTTTTAGTTTCTTTGCGCTGGGTACGTAATTCCTCCTTTAGCTCTGAAAAATTTGATGGACTGAAGCCTTCTTCTCTCATCTCGTCAAAGTCATTCTCCGTCCAGTTTTGATCCGTTGCTGGCGATGAGCTGCGCTCCTTTGCCGGGGGAAATGCGCTCTTATTTTTTGAATTTCCATCTTTTCTGCCCTTCTTTTTCCCCATCTTTGTGGTTTTATCTGCCTCTGGTCTTTGATGATGGTGATGTACTGATGGGGTTGGTGTAGGTGTCCTTCCTGTTTGATAGTTTTCCTTCTAACCGTCAGGACCCTCAGCTGTAGGTGTGTTGGAGATTGCTGGAGGTCCACTCCAGACCCTATTTGCCTGGGTATCAGCAGCAGAGGCTGCAGAAGATAGAATATTCTGAACAGCGAGTGTACCTGTCTGATTCTTGCTTTGGAAGCTTCCTGTCAGGGGTGTACTCCACCCTGTGAGGTGTGCGGTGTCAGACTGCCCCTAGTGGGGGATGTCTCCCAGTTAGCCTACTCAGGGGTCAGGGACCCACTTGAGCAGGGAGTCTGTCCCTTCTCAGATCTCAACCTCCATGTTGAGAGATCCACTGCTCTCTTCAAAGCTGTCAGACAGAGTCGTTTGCGTCTGCAGAGTTTTCTGCTGTGTTTATTATTGTTTACTGTGCCCTGTCCCCAGAGGTGGAGTCTACAGAGACAGGCAGGTTTCCTTGAGCTGCTGTGAGCTCCACCCAGTTCGAGCTTTCCAGCAGCTTTGTTTACCTACTTAAGCCTCAGCAATGGCGGGCGCCCCTCCCCCAGCCTCTCTGCTGCCTTGCCGGTAGATCACAGACTGCTGTGCTAGCAATGAGGGATGCTCCGTGGGTGTGGGACCCTCCTGGCCAGGTGTGGAATATGATCTCCTGGTGTGCCTGTTTCCTTAAAGCGCAGTATTGGGGTGGGAGTTACCCGATTTTCCAGGTGTTGTGTGTCTCAGTCCCCCTGGCTAGGAAAAAGGATTCCCTTCCCCCTTGTGCTTCCCAGGTGAGGCTATGCCTCGCCCTGCTTCAGCTCTCGCTGGTCGGGCTGCAGCAGCTGACCAGCACCGATCGTCCGGCACTCCCCAGTGAGATGAACCCAGTACCTCGGTTGAAAATGCAGAAATCACTGGTCTTCTGTGTCGCTCGCGCTGGGAGTTGGAGACTGGAGCTGCTCCTATTCCGGATAACACTCTTTTAGTGGAATCTGCAATAGGATATTTTGGAGCACATTGAAGTCTATGGTTGAAAAGGACGTATGCTAGATAAAATCCAAAAAGAAGGTTTCCGTGAAATTGCTTTGTGATGGGTGAATTCATCTCACTAAGTAACACTGTTCTTTTCATTGAGAAGTTTACTAACACTTTTTTCTTTTAATCTGCAATGGGGTATTCTGGAGCGCATTGAGGAATATGGTGAAAAAGGAAATATCGTCAGATAAAAACTAGAAAGAAGCTTTCAGAGAAACTCCTTTGTGATGTGTGCATTCATCTCATAGAGCTAAACGTTTCTGTTGAGGGAGCAGTTTGGCATCACTCTCTTTGTGTTGTATAAGAAGGGATATCTAAGAGCACATTGAAGCCTACGGTGGCAAAGGAAATATCCTCAGACAACAACCAACAAGAAGCTTTCTGAGAAACTGTTTTATGATGTTTGAATTCATCTCACAGATTCACATCTTACTTTCCATGGAGCAGTTTACTAACACTATTTTCATGGACTCTGCAAAGGAATATTCATAAGTGCATTGAGGCAAATGGTGTAAAAGGAAATATCCTCAGACAAAAACTAGAAAGAGGCTTTCTGACAAACGGCTTTGTGATTTGTGAATATATCTCACAGAGTTACATGATTCTTTTCATGGAGCAGTTTGGTAGCATTCTTTTTGGAGAATCGGAGAAGGGATCATTTGCATCGCATTGAAGATGATGGTGACATAGGAAATATCCTCACATAAAATCTAAAAAGAAACTTTCTGAGAAACTTCCTTGTGCTTTGTGAATTCATCTCACATAATTACCAGGTTTTTTTTCATTGAGAAGTTTCCTAACACTTTTTTCATGGAATCTGCGATGGGAAATTATGGAACATATTGAGATCTACGGTGAAAAAGGAAATATCTTCAAATAAAAACTAAAAAGAAGTTTTCTGAGAAACTCCTTTCTGATTTGTGAGTTCATCTCACATTGTTACACCATTCTTTTCATGGAGGAGTTTGGTAGCACTGATTTTGGGGTATTTGATAACGGATATTTTGGATTGCTTTGAAGCCTATGGTGACAAAGGAAATATCTTCTGAAGAAAACAAGAAAGAAGCTTTCTGAGAAATTTCTTTGTGATGTGTGAATTCATCTCAGAGTTCCACCTTTCTTGTCATGGAGCAATTTTCTTACACTGTTTTTGTGGTATCTGCAAAGTGATATATGGGAGTGCATTGAGGCCTATGGTGTGAAAGGAAGTATCCTCAGATAAAAACTGGAAAGAAGCTTTCTGAGAAACTAACTTCAGATGGGTGAATTCATCTTACAGAGATACACTCTTATTTTCATTGAGCAATTTGATAACAGTTTTTTCGTGGAATCTGATAGGATATTTGGGAGCGCATTGAAGCCTGTGGTGATAAAGTAAATATCCTCAGAGAAAAACCCAAAAGAAGCTTTCTGAGAAACTGCTTTGTGATGTGTGAATTCATCGCACATATTTACACCTTTATTTTCATGGAGGAGATTGCTAACACTGTTTTCCTGGAATCTGTAAAGGGATATTCACGAGCCCATTGAGGTCTATGGTGACAAAGGAACTTTCCTCAGATAAAAACCAAAAAGAAGCTTTCTGTGAGAAGTTTGCTAACAGTTTTTTTGATTATTCTGCAAAGGGATATTCGAGAGCGCCTTGAGGAATATGTTGAAAATGCTTATATCCTCAGATAAAACTAGAAATAAAGTTTGTGAGAAGCAGCATTGTGATATGTGAATTCATCTTACAGAGTTACACATTTCTTTTCATGGAGCAGTTTGCTAACATTCTTTTCATGGAATCTACAAAGAGATATTTGGGAGGGCATTGAAACCTATGGTGACAAGGGAAATATCCTTAGATAAAAATAAAAAGGAAGCTTTATGAGAAACTAATTTGCTATGTGTGAATTTATCTCACACAGTTACACTGTTGTATTCCTTGAGAAGTTTCCTAAAACTGTTTTTTTTTTTGGGATCTGCAATGGCATATTTCAGAGTGCATTGATGCTTATGGTGATAAAGGAAATAATCTCATATAAAAACTAGAAAGAAGGTTTCTGAGAAACTGCTTTATGATTTTTGAATTTCTGTCACAGCGTTACACGATTCTCTTCATGGAGCAGTTTCGTAGCACTGCTTTCAGGGAATGTGAGAAGGGATATTTGGGATTGCATTGAAGCCTGGTGCCAAATTAAATACCTCAGATAAAAACTAGAAAGAAACTCTCCGATAAACTACTTTATGAAGTGTGAATTCATCTCACAGAGTTACACTGTTCATGTCCTTGAGCAGTTTGCTAACACTGTTTTCTTAGAATCTGCAATGGGATATTTCGGAGCACATTGAAGCTTATGGTGACAAAGAAATATCCTCAGACATAAACCAAAAAGAACCTTTCTGAGAAACTGCTTTGTGATCTGTGAATTTATCTCACAGATTTACACATTTCTTTTCATGGAGCCGTTTGCTAACACTGTTTTCATGGAATCTGCAAAGGGATATTCACTAGAGCCTTGAGGTAAATGGTGAAAAAGAAAATATCCTCAGAAAAAAACGAGAAAGAACCTTTCTGAGAAACTGCTTTGTGATTTGTGAGTTCATTTCACAGAGTTACACCTTTCTTTTCATGGATATGGATCAGTTTGGTAGCACTGTTTTTAGGGAATCTGAGAAGGGATATTTTGTATCACATTGAAGCCTATGGTAACAAAGAATATATCCACAGATAAAATATAGAAAGAAAATTTCAAAGAAACCTCTTTGTGATGTGTGAATTCATCTCACAGAGTTACACTCTTCTTTTCATTGAGAAGTTTGCTAACACTATTTTTGTGGAATCTGCCATGGGATATTCACTAGCACCTTGAGGCAAATGGTGAAAAAGAAAATATCCTCAGATAAAAACTAGAAAGAAGCTTTCTGATAAACAGTTTTATGATGTGTGAATTCAACTCACCGAATTACACCATTCTATTCATTGAGCAGTTTGGTAGAACTGTTTTTGGGGAATCTGAGAAGGCATATTTTGGATTGTATTGAAGCCTAGGGTAACAAAGAAAATATCCTCGGAGAAAAACCAGAAAGAAGTCTTCTGAGAAACTTCTTTGTTATGCGGAAATTTATCTCACAGAGTTACATGATTCTTTAAATGGTGGAATTTGCCAACACTGTTTTCATGGAATTTGTAATGGGAGTGCAATGAGGCCAATGGTGAAAAAGGAAATATCCTCAGATAAAAACTAGAAAGATTTCAGAGAAATTGCTTCATAGTGTGTGAATTCAGCTAACAGAGTTACACTGTTCTTTGCATTGAACAGTTTGTTTACACTGTTGTCTTGGAATCTGCAATCTGATTGCAGTGCATTGATATTTGGAGTGCATTGACATTTGGAGTGTATTGACATTTATGATCACAAAGGATATATCCTCATACAAATACTATGTGTTAATTCATCGTACACAGTTACATGATATTTTTCATAGAGCAGTTTGGTAGAGCTGTTTTTGGTGAATCTGAGAAGGGATATTCTGGACTGCATTGAACCGCAAGTTGACAAAGGAAATACCACCAGATAAAAATTAGAAAGTAGCTTTCTGTGAAAGTTCTTTGTGATGTGTGAATTCATCTCACAGAGTTACACCTTTCTTTTCATGGAGAAGTTTGCTAACACTGTTTTCGTTGAATTAGAAAAGGGATATGTGGGAGCACATTGAGGACTATAGTGAAAAATAAAATATTGTCACATAAAAATTAGAATGAGTCTTTCCGAGAAACTCCTTTGTGATGTGCAAATTCCTATCAAAGAGATACACTGTTCTTTTCATTGAGAAATTTGCTCACACTGTTTTCATGGAATCTGCAATAGGATATTTGGGAGCGCATTGAAGCCTATGATGACAAAGGAAATATCCCCAGCTAAAACCAAAAAGAAGTTTTCAGAGAAACTGCTTTGTGATGAGGGAGTCCATCTCACAGGGTTACACTGCTGTTTTCACTGAGCAGTTTGCTAACACAGTTTTCTTGGAATCTTCAATGGTATATTTCATAGTGCATTGAAGCTTTTGGTGACAAAGGAAATACCACCATATAAAAACTAGAAAAAATACCTTCTGAGAAACCGATTTGTGATGTGTTAATTCATCTAACAGGGTTACACAATCCTTTCCAAGAATCAGTTTGGTAGCACTGTTTTTGGGTAATCTGAGAAGGAATATTTTGGATCGCATTGAAACTTATGGTGACAAAAGAAATATCCTCAAGTAAAAACTAGAAAGAAGGTTTCTGAAAAAGTTCTTTATGATGTGTTAATTCATCTCAAAGAGTTACACCTTTCTTTTCATAGAGTAGTTTGCTAACACTGTTTAACTGGGTTCTTCAAAGGGATATTTGGGAGTGCATTGAGGCCTGAGGTGAAAAAGGAAATATCTTCAGATAAAAACTAGAAATAAGCTTTCTGAGAAACTGCTTGGTAATGTGTGAATTAATCTCACAGAGATACACTGTTCTTTTCCTTGAGCAGTTTGTGAATACTCTTTTCTTGGAATCTGCAATGGGATACTTCGGAGGGCATTGAAGCTTATGGTGACAAAGGAAATATCCTCATATAAAAACTAGAAAGACGTGTTCTGAGACACTGCTGTGTGATGTGCTAATTCACCTCAAAATGTTACATGATCTCTTTCAATCACCATTTTGATAGCAGTGTTTTTGGGGAATATGAGAAGGGATGTATTGTATCATATTGAAGTCTATGGTGACAAAGGAAATAACTTCAGATAAAAACTAGAAAGAAGCTTTCTGAGAAAGTACTTTCTGATGTGTTAATATATCCCACAGAGTTACACCTTTGCTTTAATGGAGCACCTTGGAAACACTGTTTCCCTGGAGTCTGCAAAGGGATATTTGTGAGTGTATTGAGGTCTACAGTGAAAAAGGAAATATGCTCAGATAAAAACTAGAAAGAATATTTCTGAGAGACAGCTTTGTGATGCTTGAGTTCATCTCCCAGAGTTACACCATTCTTTTCATGGAATAGTTTGGTAGCACTGTTTTTGGGGAGTCTGAGAATGGATATTTTGGATTGCATTGAAGTCTAAGGTGACAAAGGAAATATCCTCAGATGAAAATTAGAAAGAAGCTTTCTGAGAAAGTTGTTTGTGATGTGTGAATTCATCTTACAGATTTACAACTTTTCTTTCATGCAGCACTTTACTAACACTGTTTTTGTTTAATCTGCACAGGGATATTTGGGAACAAATAGAGGCCTATAGTGAAAAAGAAAATATCCTCAGATAAAAACTAGGAAGAATCTTTCCAAAAAACTGTTTTGTGATGTGTGAATTCATCTTACAGTGTTACATCATTCTTTTCATTGAGCAGTTTGCTCACACTGTATTCAGAGAATGTGAAAAGGGATTTTTGGCAGCGCATTGAAGACTATGTTCACAAAGGAAATATCCTCATATAGAAACCAAAAATAAGCTTTCTGAGAAACTGTTTGTGATGTGCTAATTCAACTCACAGTGTTACCCGATTGTTCTCATGGATCAGTTGGGTAGCACCGATTTTAGGGAAACTGAGAAGGGATATATTGGATCTCATTGAAGCCTATGGTGGTAAAGGAAATATCCACAGATAGAAGCCCGAAAGAAGCTTTCTGTGAAACGGCTTCATGATGTGTGAATTCATCTCAGAGTTACATTGTTCTTTGCATTGAGCAGTTTACTAACACTGCTTTCAAGGAATCTGCAAAAGGATCTTTGGGAGCGCCTTGAGGCTTATGGGGAAAAGGGAAATATCAATAGATAAAAACCAGAAAGAAGCTTTCTGAGAATGTTCTTTGTGACGTGTGAATTTATCTCACAGAGTTACATTGTTCTTTTCATTGAGCAGTTTACTAACACTGCTTTCATGGAATCTGCTAAGTGATCTTTGGGAGCGCCTTGAGGCTTATGGAGAAAAGTGAAATATCAACAGATAAAAACCAGAAAGAAGTTTTCTGAGGTACTACTTTGTGATGTGTGAATTCATCTCACAGAGATACACTGTTGTTTTCACTGAGCAGTTTGTTAACACTGTTTTCGTGGTATCTGCAAAGGGAAATTTGGGATCATATTGAAGCCTATGGTGACAAAGGAAATATCCTGAGATAAAAACCAAAAAGACTTTTTCTGAGAAATTGATTTGTGATGTGTGAATTCATCTCACAGAGTTAAACTGTTCTTTTCATTGAGCAGTTGGCTAACACTGTTTTCTTGGAATCTGCAATAGGATATTTCAGAGCACATTGGAGCTTATGGTGACAAAGGAAATATACTCATATAAAAACCAGAAGGAAGATTTCTGAGAAACTCCTTTGTGATGCTTTAATTCCTCTCACAGAGTTAAACGATCTTTTACATTGTTTAGTTTGGTAGCACTGTTTTTGGGGAATCTGAGAAGAGATATTTTGGAACACATTGAAGTCTATGGTGACAAACCAATATCCTCATATAAAAACTAGAAAGAAGCTTTCTGAGAAAGTTCTTTGTGATGTGTGAATTCATCTCTCAGAGTTGCACCTTTCTTTTTCATGGAGCAGCTTGCAAACACTGTTGTCATGAAATCTGCAATGGGATATTCCGGAGCACATTGAGGCCTACAGTGAAAAAGGAAATATCCTCAGATAAAAACTAGAAGGAAATTTTCTGAGAAACAGTTTCATGATGTTTGAATTCATCTTACAGAATTACTCCGTTGTTTTCATTGAGCAGTTTGCTAACATTGTTTTCCTGGAATCTGCAGTAGGATATTTGGGAGTGCATTGAAGCCTATGGTGACAAAGGAAATCTCCTCAGACAAAATCCGAAAAGAAGCTTTGTGAGAAACTGCTCTGGGATGTGTGAATTCATCTCACAGATTTACACCTTTCTTTTCATGGAGCACTTCTCTAACAATATTTTCCTGGAATCTGCAAAGGGATGTTTGTGAGTGCTTTGAGTCAATAGGTGAAAAAGGAAATATCCTCAGACAAAAATGAGAGAGAAGCTTCCTGAAAAACTACTTTAAGATATGGGAATTCATCTCACAGAGTTACACGATTCTTTTCATGGAGCAGGTTGGTAGCAATGTTTTTGAGGTATCTGAGAAGGCATATTTTGGATCAAACTGAAGCCTATGGTGGAAAAGGAAATAATCTCAGATAAAAACTAGAAAGAAGCTTTCTGAGAAACTGTTTTGTGACATATGAATTCATCTCACAGAGTTACACTGCTTTTGACATTGAATAGTTTGGTTACACTGTTTTCTTGGAATCTACATTCTACAATCTGATATTTTAAAGCTTATGGAGACAAAGGAAATATCCTCATATAAAAACTAGAAAGAAGCTTTCTGAGAAACTGATTTGTGCTTTGCAATACATCTCACAGAGTTACATGATTCCTTTCATGTATCAGTTTGGTAGCACTGTTTTTGGTGAATCTGAGGAAGGATATTTTGGATTGCATTGAAGTCAATGGTGACAAAGGAAACATCCTTAAATAAAAACTAGAAAGAAGCTTTCTGAGAAAGTTATTTGTGATGTGTGAATTCATCTAACAGAGCTGCACTTTTCCTTTCATGGAGCAGTTTGCTAACACTGTTTTTGTGGAATCTGCTAAGGGACATTTGGGAGCATATTGAGGCCTATAGTGAAAAGGAAATATCCTCAGATAAAAGCTAGAAAGAAGCTTTCCGAGAAAATTCTTTGTGATGTGTGAATTCATCTCACAGAGTTACACATCTGTTTTCATGGAGCAGTTTGCTAACACTCTTTTCATGGAATCTGAAAAGGGATCTTTGGGAGTGCTTTGAGGCTTATGGTGACAAAGGAAACATCTTCAGAAAATAAATAGGAAGACACTATCTAAGAAACTGCTTTATGATGTATGAATTCATCTCACAGAATAACACTGTTCTTTTCATTGATCAGTTTGCTATCACTGTTTTGTTTTTAATCTTCAATGGGATATTTTGGAGGCCTTTGAAGCATATGGTGAAAATGGAAATATCCTCATATAAAAACTAGAAAGAATTTTCTTGAGAAACTGCTTTGGATTTTGTAAATTATTCTTAGAGAGATACACGATTATTTTCATGGATCAGTTTGGTACCACTGATTTTGGGGAGTTTGAGAAGGGATGTTTTGCATTGTATTGACGCATATAGTAACAAAGGAAATATACTCAGATAAAAGCTAGAAAGAAGCTTTCTGACAAAGTTCTTTGTGATGTGTTTTTTCATGTCACAGAGTTTCAACTTTCTATTCATGGAGCAGCTTGCTAACACTGCTTTTGTAGAATCTGCAAAGGTACATTTGGGAGTGCATTGAGGCCTATAGTGAATAAGGAAATATCCTCAGATAAAAACTAGAAAGAAGTTTCTGAGACACTGCTTTATGATGTGGGAATTCATCTCACAGATTTACACTGTTCTTTTAAATGAGCAGTTTGCTCACAGTGTATTCTTGGAGTCCGCACTGGGATATTTTGGAGCACATTGAAGCTTATAGTGACAAAGGAAATATCCTCATATAAAAACTAGAAAAAAGAATTCTGAGAAACAGCATTGTCATGTGTTAACTCATCTCACCAAGTTTCACGACTCTTTTCATGTAGCAATATGCTAGCAATGTTTTTGGGGAATCTGAGATGGGATATTTTAGATCACATTTAAGCCTAAGGTGACAATGGAAATATCCTGAGATAAAAACGAAAAAGAAGCTATCCAATAAGCTGCTTTGTGATGCGTGAATTCATCTCACAGGGATACACTGTTCTTTTCATTGAGCAGTTTGCTCACACTGTATTCTTGGAATCTGCAATGGGTTATTTCAGAGCATACTAAAGCTTATGGTGACAAAGGAAATATCCTCAGACAAAAACTAGAAAGAAGCTTTCTGAGAAACTGCTTTGTGACTTGTGAATTCATCTCAGAGAGTTATGCTTTTCTTTTCATGGATCAGTGTGGTAGCACTGTTTTTGGGGAATCTGAGAAGGGATATTTTGCATCACTTCGAAGCCTATGGTGACAAAGGAAATATCCTCAGATATAATCTATACAGAAGCTTTCTGAGGAACTTCTTTGTGATGCATGAATTCATCTCACAGTGTTACACCTTTCTTTTCATGGAGAAGTTTGATTGCACTCTTTCTGGGGAATCTGAGAACGGATACTTTGAATTATATTCAAGCCTATGGTGACAAAGAAAATATCCTCGGATAAGTAATAGAAAGAAGCTTTCTGAGAAACTGTTTTGTGACATGTGAATTCATCTCACAGAGTTACACGATTCTTTTCTAGGGACAGTTTGCAAAACACTGTTTTGTGGAATCTTCAAAGGGATATATGGGAGTGCATTGAAGCCTATGGTGACAAAGGAAATATCCTGAGATAAGAACCAAAAAGAAGCTTTCTGATAAGCTGCTTTGTGATGTGAGAATTCATCTCACAGAGTTACACTCTTCTTTTGATTGAGCAGTTTTCTCACACTTTATTCTTGGAATTTACAATGGGATGTATCAGAGATCATTGAAGGTTTTGGTGACAAAGAAGATATCCTCAGACAAAAACTCTAAAGAAACTCTCTTTTTTTTTTAAATTTATTTATTATTATTATACTTTAAGTTGTAGGGTATATGTGCATAACGTGCAGGTTTGTTACATATGTATACTTGTGCCATGTTGGTGTGCTGCACCCATCAACTCATCATTTACATCAGGTATAACTCCCAATGCAATCCCTCCCCCCTCCCCCCTCCCCATGATAGGCCCCTGTGTGTGATGTTCCCCTTCCTGAGTCCAAGTGATCTCATTGTTCAGTTCCCACCTATGAGTGAGAACATGCGGTGTTTGGTTTTCTGTTCTTTTGATAGTTTGCTAAGAATGATGGTTTCCAGCTCCATCCATGTCCCTACAAAGGACACAAACTCATCCTTTTTGATGGCTGCATAGTATTCCATGGTGTATATGTGCCACATTTTCTTAATCCAATCTGTCACTGATGGACATTTGGGTTGATTCCAACTCTTTGCTTTTGTGAATAGTGCCGCAATAAACATACGAGTGCATGTGTCTTTATAGCAGCATAATTTATAATCCTTTGGGTATATACCCAGTAATGGGATGGCTGGGTCATATGGTGCATCTAGTTCTAGATCCTTCAGGAATCGCCATACTGTTTTCCATAATGGTTGAACTAGTTTACAATCCCACCAACAGTGTAAAAGTGTTCCTATTTCTCCACATCCTCTCCAGCACCTGTTGTTTCCTGACTTTTTAATGATTGCCATTCTAACTGGTGTGAGATGGTATCTCATTGTGGTTTTGATTTGCATTTCTCTGATGGCCAGTGATGAGCATTTTTTCATGTGTCTGTTGGCTGTATGAATGTCTTCTTTTGAGAAATGTCTGTTCAGATCCTTTGCCCACTTTTTGATGGGGTTGTTTGTTTTTTTCTTGTAAATTTGTTTGAGTTCTTTGTAGGTTCTGGATATTAGCCCTTTGTCAGATGAGTAGATTGCAAAAATTTTCTCCCATTCTGTAGGTTGCCTGTTCACTCTGATCTCATTAAACTAAAGAGCTTCTAAAGAAACTTTCTGAGAAAGTATTTTGTGATTTGTGAATTCGTCACACAGAGTTACACAATTCTTTTCATGGAGCATTTTGGTAGAACTGTTTTTGGGGAATCTGAGAATTGATGTTTTGAATTGCAGTGAAGCTTAGGGTGACACAGGAAATATCCTCTGATAAAAACTAGAAGAAGCTTTCTGAGAAACTTCTTTGTGATGTATGAATTCATCTCAGAGAATTGCACCTTGCTTTTCATGGAGCAGTTTGCTAATGCTGCTTTTGTGGAATCTGCAAAGAGATATTTGGGAATGTTTTGAGGCCTATGGTGAAAAAGGAAATATCATCAGATAAATACTAGAAAGAAGCTTTCTGAGAAACTGCTTTGTGATATGTGAATTCATCTCACAGAGTTAAACCCCTCTTTTCACAGAGCAGTTTGGTAGCACTGTTTTTGGGGAATCTGAGAAGGGATATTTTGAATAGCATTGAAGCCTTTGGTGACAAGGGAAATATCCTCAGGTAAAAACTAGAAAAAAGCTCTCTGAGAAACTGTTTTGTAATGTTTTAATTCATCTCACAGACTTTATTTGATTGTTTTCTTGGAGCAGTTTGCTAACACTGTTTTCGTAGAATCTAAAATAGGATATTTGGGAGTGCGTTAAAGCCCATATTGACAAAGGAAATAACCTCAGGCAAAAACCAAAAAGAAGCTTTTTGAGAAACAGCTTTGTGTTGTGTGAATTCACCTCACAGATTTACACCTTTCTTTTCATGGAACACTTTGCTAACACTATACTTGTGGAATATACAAAGGGATATTCGGGAGTGTGTTGAGGCTGAGGGTGAAAAAGGAAATATCTTCAGATAAAAACTAGAAAGATGCTTTCTGAGAATCTGCTTTGTGATTTCTGAATTCATCTCACAGAGTTACTTGATTCTTTTCATGGAGCTGTTTTGTAGCACTGATTTGGGGACTCTGAGAAGGGATATTTTGGATTGCATTGAAGCCTATAGTGACAAAGGAAACATCTTCAGATTAAAACTAGAAAGAAGCTTTCTGAGACACTGCTTTATGACTTGTGAATTTATCTCACAGAGTTACATGATTCTTTTCATGGAGCACTTTGGTTGCACTGTTTTTGGGGAATCTGAGAAGGGATATTTTGTATCACGTTGAAGCCTATGGTGACAAAGAAATATTAAACAGATAAAAACTAGAAAGAAGCTTTCTCAGAAACTTCTTTGTGATGTGTGTATTCATCTCACAGTGTAACACCTTTCTTTTCATGGAACAGTTTGCTAACAATGTTTGTGTGCTATCTATAAAGTGATATTTGGGAGTGAGTTGAGATCTATGGTGAAAAAGGAAATATCTTCAGATAAAAACTAGAAAGAAGCTTTCTGAGAAAATGCTTTGTGATGTGTGAATTCATCTCACAGAATTACACCATTAGATTCATAGAGCAGTTTGTTAACACTGTTTTCTTGGAATCTGCAACAAGGTATTTCAGAGTGCATTGAAGCCTATAGTGACAAAAAAAATATCTTCAGAGAAAAAACCAAAAAAAACTTTCTCTGAAACTGCATTGTAATATGTGGATTCATCTCCTGGAGTTACATCTTTCTTTTCATGGAGCAGTTTGCTGATACTGCTTTTGTGGAATCTGCAAAGGGACCTTTGGGAGCTCATTGAGGCTTATAGTGAAAAAGGAAATATCAACAGATAAAAACCAGAAAGAAGCTGTCTGAGAAACTGCTTTGTGATGTGTGAATTCAACGGTATTACACTGTTCTTTTCATTGAGCAGTTTGCAAACACTGTTTTCTTGGATTCCGCGATGGGATATTTTGGAGCACTTTGAAGCTTATAGTGACAAAGGAAATATCCTCATATAAAATTAGAAAGAAGCTTTCTGAGAAACTGCTTTATGATGTGTCAATTCACCTCACAGTGTCACACGATTCTTTTTATGGATCAGTTTGGTAACTGTTTTTGGGGAATCTGAGGAGGGATATATTTGATCACATTGAAGCTTATGGTGACAAAGAAAATATCCTCAGATAAAAACTAGAAAGAAGCTTTCTGAAAAAGTTCTTTGTAACGTTTGACCTCATCTGACAGTTTTACACATTTCTCTTCATAGAGCACTTTAATAACACTGTTTTCGTGGAATTTGCAAAGGGATATTTAGGACCACATTGAGGCCTACAGTGACAAAGGAAATATCCTCAGATAAAACCAAAAATAAACTTTCTGAGAAACTGTTTTGTGATGCGTGATTTCATCTCACAGAGTTACACCATTCTTTTCATTGAGAAGTTTGCTAACACTTTTCTCATTTAATCTGCAATGGGATATTTGGACGCACATTCAGGGATATAGTGAAAAAAGAAATATTCTGATAAAAACTAGAAAAAAGGTTACTGAGAAAGTTCTTTGTGACGTGTGAATTCATCTCAGCGGGCTTCAGCTTTCTTTTCATGGAGCAATTTGCTAACACTGTTTTTGTGGAATCTCCAAAGGGGTATTTGGGAACGCATTGAGGCCTATCATGAAAATGGAATTATCCACAGATAAAAAGTAGAAAGAAGCTTCCTGAGAAACTGATTTGTGATGTATTAACTAATCTCACAGAGTTACACCGTTCATTTCATTGAGTAGCTTGCTAACACTGTTTTCGTGGAATCTGCAATAGGATATTTGGGAGCACATTGAAGTCTATGGTGACAAAGGTAATATCCTCAGATAAAAACCAAAAAGAAGCTTTCTGAGAGACTGCCTCCCGATGTGTGAATTGAATTCACAGAGTTACACTGTTATTTTCATTGAGCAGTTTGCTAACACTGCTTTCTTGGAATCTGCAATGAATTATTTTGGAGCATATTGAAGCTTAAGGTGACAAAGGAAATATCCTCAGACAAAAACTAGAAAGAAGCTTCCTGAGAAACTGCTTCATGATTTGTCAATTCATCTCAGAGAGTTACACCTTTCTTTTCATGGATTAGTTTGGTAGCACTGTTTTTGGGGAATCTGAGAAGGGATATTTTGGATTACATTGAAACATATATTGACAAAGGAAATGTCCTCAGATTAAAACTAGAAAGAAACTTTCTGGAAAACTCCTTCATTATGTGTGAATTCATCTCACCAAGTTACACCTTTCTTTTCATGGAACAGTTTGCTAACACTGTTTTCATGGAATCTGCAAAGGGATATTTGGGAGCGCATTGAGTCCTAACGTGAAAAAGGAAATATTCTGAGATAAAAACTAGAAAGCCATTTTCTGAGAAACTGCTTTGTGATTTGTGAATTCATCTCACAGTGTTACACTGTGCATTTCATCGAGCAGTTTGCTAAAACTGTTTTCATGGTATCTGCAATGGTATATTTTGGAGCTTATTGAAGGTTATGGTGACAAAGAAATATCCTCCGACAAAAACTAGAAAGAAGCTTTCTGAGAAACTAGTTTCTGATTTGTGAATTCATCTCACAGAGTTACACAATTCTTTTTATGGAGCAATTTGGTAGCACTGTTTTTGAGGAATCTGAGAAATGATATTTTGGATTGCATTGAAGCCTCTGCTGACAATGGAAGTATCTTCAGATAAAAACTAGAAAGATGCTTTCTGAGAAAATTCTTTGTGATGTGTGAATTCATATCACAGAGTTACAGCTCTCTCTCTCTTTTCTTGGATTAGTTTATTAACACTGTTTTCGTGGAATATGCAAAGAGATATTGGGAGTGCATTGAAGCCTATGGTGACATAGGAAATATCCTCAGATAATAACCAAAAAGAAGCTTTCTGAGAGACTGCTTAGTGATGTGTGAATTGATCTCACAGATTTACACTGATCTTTTCATTGAACAGTGTATTAACAACGTTTTCTTGGAATCTGCAATGAGATATTTTGGAGCACATTGAAGCTTAGGGTGACAAAGCAAATATCTTCAGACAAAAACTAGAAAGCAACTTTCTGAGAAACTGCTTTGTGATTTGTGAATTAATCTCACAGAGTTACATGATACTTTTCATGTAGCAGTTTGGTAGCACTGTTTTTATGGAATCTGAGAAGGCATATTTTGAATTGCATTGAAGCGAAGGGTGACAAAGGAAATATCCTCAGATAAAAACTAGAAAGAAGCCTTCTGAGTAACTTCTTTGTTTATTTGAATTTATCTCACAGAGTTTCAATGCTCTTTTCATTGAGCAGTTTCCTAACACTCTTTTTGTGGAATCTGTAAAGGATATTTTGGAGAGACTTGAGGCCTATCTTGGAAAAGGAATTATCCTCAGATAAAAACTAGATAGAAGTTTTTCTGAGATACTGCTTTGTGATGTGTGAATTTATTTCATGGAGTTACACTGTTCTTTTCACTCAGCAGTTTGCTAACACTGTTTTCTTGGAATCTGCAGTGCGATATTTCAAAATGCATTGAAGATTATGGTGACAAAGAAAATATCCTCAGATAAAAACCAAAAGTAAACTCTCTGAGAAACTACTATCTGATGTGTGAATTCATCTCACAGAGTTACACCATTCTTTTCATTGGGAAGTTTGCTTACACTTTTCTCATTTAATCTGCAATCTGATATAAGGACACACATTCAGGAATATAGTGACAAAGGAAATATCCTCAGATAAAAACTAGAAAGAAGCTTTCTGAGAAACAGCTTTGTGATATATGAATTAATCTCACAGAGTTACAACACTGTTTTCATGGAACAGTTTGGTAGCACTGTTTTTGGGGAATCTGAGAAAGAATATTTTGAATTGCATTGAAGCCTATGGTGACAAAGGAAATGTCCTCAGACAAAAAGTAGAAAGAAGCTTTCTGAGAATGTTCTTTGTGAAGTGTGAATTCATCTCACAGAGTTACACCTTTCTTTTCATGGAGCAGTTTTCTAACACTGTTTACGTGGAATCTGCAAAGGGATATTTTTGAGTGCATTGAGGCCTATAGAGAAAAAGGAAATATCCTCAGATAAAAACGAGAAAGCAGCATTCTGAGAAACCGCTTTGTGATGTGTTAGTTCATCTCACAGAGTTGCATGATTCTTTTCCTGGATCATTTGGTAACACTGTTTTTGGGGAATCTGAAAATGTATATTTTGGATCACATTGAAGTCTGTGTTGACAAAGGAAATATCCTCAGAATTAAATGGGAAAGAAGTTTTCTGAGAGATTAGTTTGTGATATGTGAGTTCATTTCGCAGAGTTACACAGTTCTTTTCATTACTCAGTTTGATAACACTGTTTTGTGGAATCTGCAATAAGATATTTAGGATCTCATTAAAGCCTATGGTGACAAAGGAAATATCCTCAGACAAAAATCCAAAAGAAGCTCTGAGAGACTGCTTTGAGATGTGTGAATTCATCTCACAGAGTTACACTTCTCCTTTCATTGAGCAGTCTCCTAACACTCTTTGTGTGGAATCTGCAAAGGGATATATTGGAACAAATTGAGACCTATGTTGAAAAAGGAATTATCTGCAGAGAAAAACTAGAAGGGAGCTTTCTGAGAAACTGCTTTGTGAGGTGTGAATTCATTTTATGGGGTTACATTGTACTTTTCACTCAGCAGTTTGCTGACACTCTTTTCTTGGAATCTGCAGTGGGATATATTGGAACACATTGAAGATTATGGTGGCAAAGCAAATATCCTCAGATAAAAACCAAAAAAAAGCTTTCTGAGAAAATGTTTTGTGATATATGAATTCATCTCACAGAGTTATACCGTTCTTTTCATTGAGAAGTTTGCTAACACTTTTCTCATTTAATCTATAATCTCATATATGGGCACACATTCACGAATATAGTGACAAAGGAAATATCCTCAGATAAAAACTAGAAGGAAGATTTCTGAGAAAGTTCTTTGTAATGTGTGAATTCATCTCAGAAAGTAACACAGTCCTTTTCATGAATCAGTTTCCTAACATTGTTTTCATGGAATCTGCAAAGGGATATATGGGAGTGCTTTGAGGACTATAGTGAAAAGAGAAATGTCATCAGAAAAAAAAAAACCAGAAAGGAGCTTTCTGAGAAACTACTTTGTGATCTGTGAATTCACCTCACAGAGTTACACCATTCTTTACATTGAGTAGTATGATAAGACTGTTTTTGTGGAATCTGCAATAGGATATTTGGGAGCACTTTGAAGCCTATGGTGACAAAGGAAATATCCTCAGATAAAAAACAAAACGACGCTTTCTGAAAAACTCCTTTGTGATGTGTGAATTCATCTCACAGTTTACACTTTAATTGAGCTGTATGCTAACACTGTTTCTTTGGAATCTGCAATGGGATATTTCAGATTCCTGGAATCTGCAATGGAGTATTAAAGAGCGCATTGAAACTTATTGTGATGAAGGAAATATCCTCAGACAAAAACTAGAAAGAAGGTTTCTGAGAAACTGCTTTCTGATTTGTGAATTCATTTCACAGAGTTACACAATTCTTTTTATGGAGCAGTTTGGTAGCACTGTTTTGGAGGAATCTGAGAAGGGATATTTTGGACTGCATTGACGCCACTGGTGACAGTGGAAATATCATCAGATAAAAACAAGAAAGACACTTTCTGGGAAATTTCTTTGTGATGTATGAATTCACCTCACAGAGGTACAGCTCTCTTTTCTTGGAGTAGTTTGCTAACACTGATTTCGTGGAATTTGCAAAGGGATAATGGGAGCTCATTGAAGCCTATGGTGACATAGGAAATATCCTTAGATAATAACCAAAAAGAAGCTTTCTGAGAGACTGCTTAGTGATGTGTGAATTGATCTCACAGATTTACACCGTTCTTTTCATGGAGCAGTTTATTAACAACGTTTTCATGGAATCTGCAATGAGATATTTTGGAGCGCATTGAAGCTTAGGGTGACACAGGAAGTATCCTCGTTCAAAAACTAGAAAGAAATTTTCTGAGAAACTGCCTTGTGATTGTTGAATTAATCTCACAGAGTTAAACGATGCTTTTCATGTAGCAGTTTGGTAGCACTTTTTTTTGGAATCTGAGAAGGCATATTTTCGATTGCATTGAAGCCAAGGGTGACAAGGGAAATATCCTCAGAATTAAACTAGAAAGAAGTGTTCTGAGAAAGTAGTTTGTGATATGTGAATTGATTTCACAGAGTTACACAGTTCTTTTCATTGATCAGTTTGATAACACTGTTTTTGAAGAATCTGCAATAAGATATTTGGGATCTCATTAAAGCCTATAGTGACATAGGAAATATCCTCAGATAAAAACCCAAAAGAAGCTTTCTGAGAAGCTGCTTTGTGATGTGTGATTTCCTCTCATAGAGTTAAACGTTTCTGTTTAGGGAGCACTTTGGCATCACTGGCTTTGTGGTGTCTGAGAAGGTATATTTGGGAGTGCATTGAAACCTATGGTGGAAAAGGAAATATCCTCAGATAAAAACTCGAAAGAAACTATCTGAGAAAACGCTTTATCATGAGTTAATTCATCTCACAGAGTTACACCTTTCTTTTCATGGAGTAGTTTGCTAACACTGTTTTCGTGGGATCTGCCAAGGGATATGTGGCAGCACTTTGAGGTCAACAGTGTAAAAGGGAATATCCTCAGATAAAAACTAGAAAGAACCTTTCTGAGACTCTGCTTTGTGGTGTGTAAGTTCATGTCACAGAGCTACACTGTTCTTTTCATACAGAAGTCTACTAAAACTGTTTTCGTGGAAACTGCTATAGGATGTTTGGGAGCTTATGGAAGCCTATGGTGACAAAGCAAATATCCTCAGGTAACAAAAAGAAGCCTTCTCAGAAACTGCTTTGTGATGTGTGAATAAATCTCAAATAGTTACAGTGTTCTTTTCATTGAGTAGTCTGCTAACACTGTTTTCTTGGAATCTGCTAAGGGATATTTCAGAGTGCGTTGAAGTCTATGGTGACAAGGAAATGTGCTCGAATAAAAACTGGAAAGAAGCTTTCTGAGAAACTTCTTTGGGTGTGTGAGTTCATCTCACAGTATTTCACCTTTCTCTTCAGGAAGAAGTTTGCTAACACTGTTTTCATGGAATCTGTAAAGGGATGTTTGGGAGCGCATTGAGGCCTAAGGTGACAAAAGAAACATACTCAGTTAAAATATAGAAGGATGCTTTGTGAGAAACTGCATTGTGATGTGTGAATGACTCTCAAAGAGTTACACTGTTCTTTTCATTGAGCAGTTTTTTACACTGTTTTCTTGGAATCTGCAATGGGGTATTTCTTAGCACAATGAAGCTTATGGTGACAAAGGAAATATCCTCAGATAAAAACTAGAAAGAATTTTTCTGAGAAACTTCTTTGTGCTGTGTGAATTCATCCCATAGAGTTATACCTTTCTACTCATGAAGTCATTTGCTAACACTGTTTTCGTGGAATCTGCAAAGGAATATTTGTTAGCTCATTGAGGCCTATGTTGAAAAAGGAAATATCCTCGGTTAAAAACTAGAAAGAAGCTTTCTGAGAAACTGCGTTGTGATGTGTGAGTTCATCTCACAGGGTTACACTGTTCTTTTCATTGATCAGTTTGCTAACACTGTTTTCTTGGAATCTGCAATGGGATATTTCTTAGCGCAATGATGCTTATGGTATCAAAGGAAATATCCTCAGATCAAAACTAGACAGAAGCTTTCTGAGAAACTGCTGTGTGATGGGTTAATTCATCTCATAGAGTTACAGCATTCTTTTCATTGAGCAGTCTGCTAACACTGTTTCGTGCAATCCGTTTTAGGATATTGGGGAGTTCCTTGAAGCCTATGGAGTCAAGGAAATATCCTCAGATAAAAACCAAACCTTCTGAGTAACTGCTTTGTGATGTGTGAATACATCTCACAGAGTCAGAGTGTTTTTTTTATTGAGCAATCTGCTAACACTGTTTTCTTGGATTCTGCAAAGGGATAATTCAGAGGGCATTGAAGCTTATGGTGACATAGGAAATATCCTCAGAGACAAACTAGAAAGAAAGTATCTGAGAAACTGCATTGTGATGTGTGAATGCATCTCACAGAGTTACATTGTCCTTTCATGGAGCAGTTTGTTACCACAGTTTTGGGGAAATTTGAGAAGGGATATTTTGGATCGCATTGAAGTCTACACTGACAAAGAAAATATCCTCAAATAAAAACTAGAAAGGAGGCTTCTGAGAAACTTCTTTGTGATGTGTGAATTCATCTCACAGAGTTACACTTCTCTCTTCATGAAGCTAACACTGTTTTCGTGGAATTTGCTAACACTGTTTTCGTGGAATCTGCAAAGTGATATTTGGGAACGCATTGAGACCTATGGTGAAAAAAGAAATATCCTCAGAGAAAAACTAGAAAGAAGCTTTCTGAGAAACTGCATTGTGATGTGTGAATGCATCTCACAGAGTTACACTGTTCTTTTCATTGATCAGTTTGCTAACACTGTTTTCTTGGAGTCTGCAATGGGATATTTCTTAGCACAATGAAACTTATGATAACAGGAGAAATATCCTCAGATAAAAGTAAAAAAGAAGCTTTCTGAGAAACTGCTCATGATGCATTAAGTCATCTCACAGAGTTACACTGTTCTTTTCAATGAGCAATCTGGTAACACTGTTTTCATGGAATCTGTGTTAGGATATTTGGGAGCGCATAGAAGCCTATGGTGACAAGGGAAATATCCTCAGATAAATAGCAATAAGAAGCTTTCTGGGAAACTGCTTTGTATGTATGAATTCATCTCACGGAGTTACATGATTCTTTTCATGGATCACTTTGTTGGCACTGTTTTTTGAGAATCAGAGAAGGGATATTTTGTATTGCTTTGAAGCCTATGGTGACAAGGAAATATCCTCATATAAAAACTAGAAAGAACCTTTCTGGGAAAGTTCTTTGTAATGTGTGAATTCATCTCACAGAGTTACACCTTTCTTTTCATGGAGCAGTTTGCTAACACTGTTTTCGTGGAATCTGCATTAGGATATTTGGGAGCACGTTGAACCCTATGGTGACAAAGGAAATATCCTCAGATAAAAACCAAAAAGAAACTTTCTGAGAAACTGCTTTGTGATGTGTGAATTCATCTCTCAGAGTTACACAATTCTTTTCATGGATCACTTTATTAGCACTGTTTTTAGGGAATCTGAGAAGGGATATTTTTGCTCGCATTGAAGCCTATCTTGACTAACTAAATATCCTCAGATAAAAGCTCTATAGAAGCTTTAAGAGAAAGTTCTTTGTGATGTGTGAATTAATCTCACAGAGTTATACCTTTCCTTTCATGGAACAGTTTGCTAACACTGTTTTTGTGAAATCTGCCAAAGTATATTTGGCAGCACTATGAGTCCTATAGTGAAAAAGGAAATATCATCAGATAAAAACTAGAAAGAATCTTTCTGAGAAACTGCTTTGTGATGTGGGAGTTCTTCTCATAGAGTTACACTGTTCTTTACACATAGTAGTCGGCTAACACTGTTTTCGTGAAAACTGCAATAGGATGTTTGGGAGCACAATTAAGCCTATAGGAACAAACGAAATATCCTCAGATAAAAAAGAAAAAGAATCCTTCTGAGAAACTGCTTCATATCACAGAGTTACAGCTCTCTCTGTTTTCTTGGAGTAGTTTACTAACACTGTTTTTGTGGAATATGCAAAGAGATATTGGGAGTGCATTGAAGCCTATGGTGACATAGGAAATATCCTCAGATAATAACCAAAAACAAGCTTTCTGAGAGTTACAATGTTCTTTTTATTGAGCAGTCTGCTAACACTGTTTTCTTGGAATCTGCAAAGGGATATTTTGGAGCATATTAAAGCTAATGGTGACAAAAGGAAATATCCTCAGAAAAAAACTAGAAAGATGCTTTCTGAGAAACTGCTCTGTGATGGGTTAATTCATCTCACAGAGTTACACTGTTCTCTACGATGAGCAGTCTCCTAACACTGTTTTCAGGGATACTGCATTAGAATATTTCGGAGTACATTGAAGCCTATGGTGACAAGGGAAATATCCTCAGATAAATAGCAAAAGGAAGATTTCAGAGAAACTGCTCTGGATAGATGAATTCATCTCACAGCATTACACGATTCTTTTCTTGGATCACTTTGCTAGCACTGTTTATGTAGAAACTGAGAAGGAATATTTTGGATCACATAGAAGACTATGGTGACAAAACTAATATCCTCAGAGAGAGAGAAAGAAGAAACTTTCTGAGAAACTGCTTTGTGATGTGTAAATACATCTCAGAAAGTTACAGAGTTACACATTTCTTTCATGGAGCAGTTTGTTACAACTGGTTTTGGGGAATCTTTGAAGTGATATTTTGGATCCCATTGAAGCCTATGCTGACCAAGGAAATATCCTCAAATCACAACTACAAAGCTTTCTGACGAACTTCTTTGTGATGTGTGAATTCATCTCACAGAGTTACATATTTCTCTTCATGAAGCAGTTTGCTAACACTGTTTTCATTGAATATACAAAGTGATGTTTGGGAGCACATTGAGGCCTATGGTGAAAAAGGAAATAACCTCAGTTAAAAACTAGAAAGAAGCTTTCTGAGAAACTGCTTTGTGATGGGTTAATTCATCTCACAGAGTTACACCATTCTTTTCGTTGAGCAGTCTGCTCACACTGTTTTCCTGGAATCTGCATTAGGATACTCGGGAGCACATTGAAGCCTGCAATGACAGTGGAAATATCCTCAGATAAAAACTAGAAAGAAGCTTTCTGTGAAACTGCTTTGAATGTGTGAATTCATCTCACAGAGTTACACGATTCCTTTCATACATCACTTTGTTAACACTGTTTTTGGGGAGTCTGAGAAGGAATATTTTAGATAGCATTGAAGCCTATGGTGACAAGGAAATATACTCCAATAAAACCTGGAAAGAAGCTTTCTAAGAGACATTTTTGATGTGTGAATTCATCTCACAGAGTTACACCTTTCTTTTCATGAAGCCATTTGCTAACACTGTTTTTGTGGAATCTACAAAGGGATATTTGGGAACTCACTGAGGCCTATGGTGAAAAGGAAATATCCTCAGATAAAAACCAGAAAGAAGGTATCTGAAAAACTGCATTGTGATGTGTGAATGTATCTCATAGAGTTACACTGTTCTTCTCATTGAGCAGTTTGCTATCACTGTTTTCTTGGAATCTGCAATGGGATATTTCTTTGCTCAATGAAGCTTATGGTGACATAGGATATATCCTCAGAAAAAAACTTGAGAAGCTTTCTGAGAAACTGCTTTGTGATGGGTTAATTCATCTCACAGAGTTACAGTGTTCTTTTTATTGAGCAGTCTGCTAACACTATTTTCTTGGAATCTGCAAAGGGATATTTTGGAGTGCATTAAAGCTTACTGTGACAAAGGAAATATCCTCAGAGATAAACTAGAAAGAAGCTTACTGAGAAACTGGTTTGTGATGTGTTAATTCATCCCACAGAATTACACCATTCTTTTCATTAAGCAGTCTGCTTACACTGTTTCTGTGGAATCTGCATTAGGGCATTAGGATATTTGGGAGCCTATCGTGACAAAGGAAACATCGTCAGGTAATACCCAAAAAGAATCTTTCTGAGAAACTGCTTTGGATGTTTGAATCCACCTCACAGTGTTACACCATTCTTCGCATACAGCAGTTTCCTAACACTGTTTCTGTGGAAAATGCAATAGTATGTTTGGGAGGGTATTGAATCCTATGGTGGAAAAGGAAATATCCTATGATAAAAACCAAGAAGAAGCCTTCTGAGAAACTGTTTTGTGATGTATGAATACATCTCACAGACTTACACTTTTCTATCATGGAGCAGCTTTTTAACAATATGTTTGGGGAATCTGAAACGGGATATTTTGGATTGCATTGAAGCCTACACTGACAAAGCAAATATCCTCAGATAAAAACTAGAAAGAAGCGTTCTGAGAAACTTCTTTGTGTTGGGTGAGTTCAACGCATGGAATTACAACTTTCTCTTTATGAAGCCGTTTGCTAACACTGTTTTCGTGGAATCTGCAAAGGGATATTTGGGAGCGCATTGAGGCCTATGGTGAAAAAGGAAATATCCTCAGACAAAAACCAGAAAGAAGGTATCTGAGAAACTGCATTGTGATGTGTGAATACATCTCACAAAGTTACACTGTTCTTTTCATTCAGAAGTCTGCTAACACTGTTTTCTTGGAATCTGAAAAGGGATTTTTCACAGTGTATTGAAGCTTATGGTGACAAAGGAAATATCCTCAGAGACAAACTAGAAAGAAGGTGTCTGAGAAACTGCTATCTGATGTGCAAATTCATCTCACAGAGTTACACTTTCCTTTCATGGAGCAATTTGTTAACACTGTTTTGGGGGAATTAGAGAAGGGATATTTTGGATCGTATTGAAGCCTATGCTGACAAAGGAAATATCCTCAAATAAAAATTAGAATGGAGCATTCTGAGAAACTTCTTTGTGATGTGTGAATTCATCTCACAGAGTTACACCTTTCTCTTCATGAAGCAGTTTGCTAACACTGTTTTCGTGGAATCTGCAAAGGGATATTTGGGAATGCATTGAGGCCTATTGTGAAAAAGAAAATATCCTCAGAGAAAAACTAGAAAGAAGGTTTCTGAGAAACTGTGTTGTGATGTGTGAAAGCATCTCACAGAGTTACACTGTTCTTTTCATTAGTCAGTTTGCTGACACTGTTTTCTTGGAATCTACAAGGGGATATTTCTTAGCACAATGAAGCTTATGGTGACAGTGGAAATATCCTCAGATAAAAACAAAAAAGAAGCTTTCTGAGAAACTGCTCATGATGGGTTAATTCATCTCACAGAGTTACACTGTTCTTTTCAATGAGTAGTCTGGTAACATTGCTTTCAAGGAATTTGTATTAGGATATTTGGGAGCACGTTGAAGCCTACAGTGACAAAGCAAATCTCCTCAGATAAAAAAAAAAGAGACATTCTGAGAAACTGCTTTGTGATGTGTGAATACATCTCACAGAGTTACAGAGTTCTTTTTATTGAGAAGTTTGCTAACACTGTTTTCTTGGAATCTGAAAAGGGATATTTCACAGTGTATTGATGATTATGGTGACAAAGGAAATATCCTCAGAGACAAACTAGAAAGAAGGTTTCTGAGAAAATACTTTCTGATGTGTGACTTCATCTCACAGAGTTACACATTCCTTCCATGGAGCAGTTTGTTACAACTGGTTTTGGGGAATCTTTGAAGGAATATTTTGGATCGCATTGAAGCCTATGCTGACTAAGGAAATATCTTCACATAACAACTAGAAAGAAGCTTTCTGACCAACTTCTTTGTGATGTGTGAATTCATCTCACAGAGTTACACATTTCTCCTCATGAAGCAGTTTGCTAACTCTGTTTTTGTGGAATCTGCAAAGTGATGTTTGGGAGCGCATTGAGGCCTATGGTGAAAAAGGAAATAACCTCAGTTAAAAACTAGAAAGAAGCTTTCTGAGAAACTGCTTTGTGATGGGTTAATTCATCTCACAGAGTTACACCATTCTTTTCATTGAGCAGTCTGCTCACACTGTTTTCCTGGAATCTGCATTAGGATACTTGGGAGCACATTGAAGCCTGCAGTGACAATGGAAATATCCTCAGATAAAAACTAGAAAGAAGCTTTCTGTGAAACTGCTTTGAATGTGTGAATTCATCTCACAGAGTTACACGATTCCTTTCATATATCACTTTGTTAGTACTGTTTTTGGGGAATCAGAGAAGCGATATTTTGGAATGCGTTGAAGTCTATGGTGGCAAGGAATTATACTCAGATAAAACTGGAAAGAAGTTTTGTGAGAAACTTCGTTGTGATGTGTGAATTCACCTCACAGAGTTATATCTTTCTCTTCATGAAGCAGTTAGCTAACATTGTTTTCATGGCATCTGAAAAGGGATATTTGGGTGTGCATTGAGGCCTAAGGTGACAAATGAAATATCCTCAGATAACAAATAGAAGGAAGCTTTCTGAGAAACTGCATTGTGATGTGTGAATGCATCTCACAGTTACACTGTTCTTTTCATTGATGAGTTTGCTAACGCTGTTTTCTTGGAATCTGCAATGGGATATTTTTTACTGCAATGAAGCTTATGGTGACAAAGGAAATATCCTCAGAAGAAAACTAGAAAGAAACTTTCTGAGAAACTTCTTTGTGATGCATGAATTCATCTCACAGAGTTACACCTTTCTCTTCATGAAGCTATTTGCTAACACTGTTTTTGTGGAATATGCAAAGTGATATTTGCAAGCATTTTGAGGCCTATGGTGAAAAAGGAAATATACTCAGATAAAAACTAGAAAGAAGCTTTCTTAGAAACTGCATTGTGAAGTGTGAGTTCATCTCAAAGAGTTATACTGTTCTTTTCATTGATCAGTTTGCTAACACTGATTTCTTGGAATCTGCAATGGGATATTTCTTAGCGCAATGAAGCTTTTGGTGTCAAAGGAAATATCCTGAGATCAAAACTAGACAGAAGCTTTCTGAAAAACTGCTTTGTGACGGGTAAATTCATCTCATAGAGTTACACCGTACTTTTTATTGAGCAGTCTGCTAACACTGTCTCGTGCAATCTGTTTTAGGATATTTGGGAGTGCATTGAAGTCTATGGGGACAAAGGAAATATCCTCAGATAAAAACTAGAAGGAAGTGTTCTGAGAAACTTCTTTATGATGTGTTAATTCATCTCATGGAATTACACCTTTCTCTTCATGAAGCCATTTGCTAACACTGTTTTTGTGGAATCTGCAAAGTGATATTTGGGAGCGCATTGAGGCCTATGGTGAAAAAGGAAATATCCTCAGACAAAAACCAGAAAGAAGGTATCTGAGAAGCTGCATTGTGATGTGTGAATGCATGTCACAGAGTTACACTGTTCTGCTCATGAGCAGTTTTTTCACACTGTTTTCTTGGAATCTGCAATGGGATATTTCTTTGTGCAATGAAGCTTCAGGTGACAAAGGAAATATCCTCAGCCAAAAACTTGAGACGCTTTCTGAGTAACTGCTTTGTGATAGGTTAATTCATCTCACACAGTTACACCATTCTTCTCATTAAGCAGTCTGCTAACACCGTTTTCGTGGAATCTGCATTAGGATATTTGGGAGTGCAATGAAGCCTATGGTGACAAAGGAAATATCCTCAGATTAAAACCAAAAGAAGCTTTGTGAGAAACTGCTTTGGATGTGTGAATTTATCTCATAGAGTTACCCGTTCATTTAATTGAGTACCTTGATACACTACTTTTGTGGAATCTGCAATAGGATATTTTGGAGTGCATTGAAGCCTATAGTGAAAAAGGAAATATCCTCAGATAAAAACTACAAAGAATCTATCTGAGAAACTTCTCTGTTATGTGTGAATTCATCATATAGAGTTACCCGTTCATTTAATTGAGTACCTTGATACACTATTTTTGTGGAATCTGCAATAGGATATTTTGGAGTGCATTGAAGCCAATGATGACAAAGGAAATAACCTCAGAAAAAAATCAAAAAGAAGCTTAATGTGAAACTTCTTTGTGATGTGTGAATTCATCTTACCGAGTTATGCCGTTCACTTCATTGAGAAGTTTGCTAACACTTTTTTTCAAGGAATCTGCAATGGTATATTCGGGAGTACATTGGGGAATATTGTGAAAAAGGAAATATCCTCAGATAAAAAATGGAAAGTACCTATCTGAGAAACAGCTATGTGATGTGTGAATTCATCTCACAGAGTCACACTCCTCTTTTCATAGAGTAGTTTGGTATCACTCTTTGGGGAATCTGAGAAGGATTATTTTGAATAGCATTGAAGCCTCTGGTGACAAACGAAATATCCTCAGTTAAAAAATAGAAAGCAGCTTTCTGAGAAACTGCTTTGGGATGTGTGAATTCATCTCACAGATTTACTTGATTCTTTTCTTGGAGCAGTTTGGTAACATTGTTTTCATGGAATCTAAAATAGGATATTTGGGAGCATGTTAAAGCCTATATTGACAAAGGAAATATCCTCAGACAAAAACCAAAAAGAAGCTTTCTGAGAAACAGATTTGTGTTGTGTGAATTCATCTCATAGATTTACACCGTTTTTTTCATGGAGCATTTTGCTAACACTGTTTTTGTGGAATCTACAAAGGGATATTCGGAAGCACATCGAGGTCGACGGTGAAAAAGGAAATATCTTCAGATAACAACTAGAAAGAAACTTTCTTTCTAGTTTTGCTTTGTGATTTCGTTCTAGAAATTGCTTTGTGGTTTGTGAATTCATCTCACAGAGTTACTTGATTCTTTCATGAGCCATTTTGCAGCACTGTTTTTGGGGAATCTGAGAAGGGATATTTTGGATTGCATTGAAGCGTATGGGGACAAAGGCCATTCCCTCAGATAAAAACTAGAAAGAAGCTTTCTGAGAAAGTGTTTTATGATTTGTGAATTTATCTCACAGTGTTACATGATTCTTTTCATGAAGCAGTTTGGTTACACTGTTTTTATGGAATCTGAGAGGGGATAATTTAAATCACCTTGAAGCCTATGGTGACAACGAAATACAAACAGATAAAAACTAGAAAGAAGCTTACCCTGAAACTTATTTGTGATGTGTATATTCATCTCACAGAGTAACACCTTCCTTTTCATGGAACAGTTTACTAACAATGTTTGCATGCTATCTACAAAGTGATATTTGGGAGCGAGTTGAGACTTATGGTGAATATGGAAATATCCTCAGATAAAAACTAGAAAGAAGCTTTCTGAAAAAATGCTTTGTGATGTGTGAATTCATCTCACAGAATTACACCACTAGTTTTGTGGAGCAGTTTGCTCCACGATACTGTTTACTTGGATTATGCAATAAGATATTTCAGAGTGCATTGAAGCCTATGGTAACATACGAAATATCCTCAGACAAACACCCAAAAGAAACTTTCTGAGAAACTGCTTTGCAACATGTGAATTCATCTCCCAGAGTTACATATTTGCTTTTATGGAGCAGTTTGTTGACACTATTTTTGTGGAATCTGCAAAGGGATATTTGGGAGCGTATTGAGGCTTATAGTGAAAAAGGAAATATCAACAGATAAAAACCAGAAAGAAGGTTTCTGAGAAACTGCTTTGTGATGTGTGAATTCATCTTACAGTGTTACACTGTTCTTTTCATTGAACAGTATGTTTCCTTGGAATCTGCAATGGGATATTTTGGAGCACTTTGAATCTTATAGTGACAAAGGAAATATCCTCATATAAAAATTAGAAAGCAGCTTTCTGAGAACCTGCTTTGTGAGGTGTTAATTCACCTTACAGTGTTACATGATTCTTTTCACGGAACAGTTTGGTAACACTGTGTTTGGGGTATCTGAGGAGGGATACATTTGATCGCATTGAAGCCTATGGTGACAAAGAAAATATCCTTAGATAAAACCTAGAAAGGAGCTTTCTGAGAAACTTCATTGTAATGTTTGTATTCATTTGGCAGTTTTACACCTTTCTCTTCATAGAGCAGTTTGCTAACACCGTTTTCGTGGAATCTGCGAAGGGATATTTGGGAGCGCATTGGGGCCTACAGTGAAAAAGGAAATATTGTCAGATAGAAACTAGAAAGAAACTTCTTGAGAAACTGCTTTCTGATTTGTTAATTCATCTCACAGAGTTACACCTTTCTTTTCATGGAGCAGTTTTGTAACTCTGCTTTTGCAGAATCTGAGAAGGGATATTTTGGATGACATTGAAGCCTATATTGACAAAGGAAATATTATCACATAAAAACTAGAAAGAAGCTTTCTGAGAAACTTCGTCATGATGTGTAAAATCACCTCACAAATTTACACTTTCTTTTCATGGAGCAGTGTGCTAACACTGTTTTGGTGGAATCTGCAAAGGGATATTTGGGAGTGCATTGAAGCCTATGGCGACAAAGGAAATATCCTCAGATAAAAACTAGATAGAAGATTTCTGAGAAACTGCTTTGTGATGTGTGAATTCACCTCAGAGAGTTACAATGTTGTTTTAATTGAGCAGATTGCTAACACTCTTTTCTTGGAATCTGTAATCGGATATTTTGGAGCACATTGAAGCTTATGGTGACAAAGGAAATACACTGATAAAAACTAGAAGAATCTTTCTGAGAAACTGGTTTGTGATTTGTGACTTCATCTCACAGAGTTACACCGTTTTTTTCATTGAGCAGTTTGAAAATACTGTATTTGTGGAATCTGCAGTAGAATACTTGGGAGTGCATTAGAGCCCATGGGGAAAAAGGAAATATCCTCAGACAAAAACTAGAAAGAAGCTTTCTGAGAAACTGCTTTGTGATGTGTGAATTCATCTCACAGAGTTACACTCGTCTCTTCAATGAGAAGGTTGTCCACACAGTTTTCCTCAAAACTGCTATGTGATATTTCAGAGCGCATTGAGCTTATGTTGAAAAAGGAAATATTCTCGGACAAAAACTAGATAGATGCTTTCTGAGAAAGTGTTTTGTGATTTCTGAATTCATCTCACAGAGTTACACTATACTTTTCATGAAGCAGATTGATAGCACTGTTTTTGTGTAATCTGAGAAGGGATATTTTGGATTGCATGGAAGCCAATGGTGATATAGGAAATATCCTCATACAAAAACTAGAAAGAAGTTTTCTCAGAAACTTCCTTGTGATGTGTGAATTCATCTCACAGAATAACATGATTCTTTTCATGGAGCTGTTTGGTAGCACTGTTTTCCGGGAATCTGAGAAGGGGTACTTTGGATGGCATTGAAGACTATGGTGACAAAGGAAATATCCTCAGATAAAAATTAGAAAAAAACTTTGTGAGAAACTGCTTTGTGACGTGTGAATTCATATCAAAGGGTTACACCATTGTTTTCATTGTGCTGTTTGATAACACTGTTTTTTGGCATCTGCAAAGGGATATTTCAGAGTGCATTGAAGCTTAGGGTGACAAAGCAAATACCCTCATATAAAAATTAGAAAGAAGCTTTCTGAGAAACTCCTTGGGGTTTGTGAATTCTTCTCACAGAGTTGCATGATTATCTTCGTGAATCAGTTTGGTAGCACTCTTATTGGGTTATCTGAGAAGGAATATTTTGAATTGTACAGAAGCTTTTATTAACAAAGGATGTATCCTCAGATACAAACTAGCAAGAAGCTATCTGAGAAACTTCTTTGCGATGTGTGAATTCACCTCACAGAGTTACACGTTTCTTTTTATGGAGCAGTTGAATAACACTGTTTTCATAGAATCTGCAAGGGATATTTGGGAGCGGATAGAAGCCTATGGTGAAAAAGGAAATATCCTCAGATAAAAACTTGAAGGAAGCGTTCTGAGAAACTGCATTGTGATGTGTGAATTCATCTCACAGAGTTACACTGTTGTTTTCATTGAACAGTTTGGTAACACTGTTTTCTTGGAATATGCAATGGGATATTTTGGAGCGTGTCGAAGTTTATGGTGACAAAGGAAATACCCTAATATATAAACTAGAAAGAAACTTTCTGAACAACTGCTTTGTGATGTGTGAATTCATTTCACAGAGTTACACAACTCTCTTCATTGAAGAGTTTCTGAACCCTGTATTCGTGGAATCTGCAATAGGATATTTCAGAGCACATTGAAGTTTATGGTGAAAAAGGAAGCAACCTCAGACAAAAACTAGGAAGAAGTTTTCTGAGAAACTGCTTTGTGATTTGTGAATTCATCTCAAAGAGTTACATAAATCTTTTCATGGAGCAGTTTGGTAGCACTGTTTTTGGGGAATCTGAGAAGGGATATTTTAGATTGCCTTGAAGCTTATGGTGACAAAAGAATTATCCTGAGATAAAAACTAGAAAGAATTTTTCTGAGAAAGTTCTTTGTGATGCATGATTTCAACTCACAGATTTACAACTTTCTTTTCATGGAGTAATTTTCCAACAGTGTTTTCTTAGAATCTGCAAAGGGATATTTGGGAGCGCATTGTGGCCTATGGTGAAAAAGAAAGTATTCTCAGATAAAAACTAGAAGGAAGCTTTCTGAGAAACTGCTTTGTGATGTGTGAATTCATCTCAAAGAGTTACACTATTCTTTTCATTGAGCAGTTTGCTAACACTATTTTCATGGAATCCACCAAGGGAGCGCATGAGGATTATGGTGAAAAATAAATATCCTCATATAAACACTAGAAATAAGCTTTCAGAGAAAATGATTTGTGATGTGTGAATTTATCTAACAGTGTTACACTGTTCTTTTCCTTGAACAGTTAGCTAAAACTCTTTTCTTGGAATCTTCAATGCAATATTTTGGAGCGCATTGAAGCTTATGGTGGAAAGGAAATATCTTCAGACAAAAACTATAAAGAAGCTTTCTGAGAAACTGCTTTGAGATTTGTGAATTCACCTCACAGTTACACGATTCTTTTCATGGAGCAGTTTGGTAGCACTGTTTTTCGGGAATCTGAGAAGGGAAATTTCAGATTGCATTGAAGTCTATGGTGACAAAGGAAATATCCTCACATACAAGCTAGAAAGAAGCTTTCCAAGAAAGTTCTTTGTGTTGTGTGAATTCATCTCACAGAGTTACACCTTACTTTTCATTGAACAGTTTGGTTGCACTGTTTTTGGGGAATCTGAAAAGGGATTTTTGGGAGCTCATAGAGGCCTATGGTGAAAAAGGAAATATCTTCAGTTAAAAACTTGCGAGAATGTTTTTGAGAAGCTGTTTTGTGATGTGTGTATTCACCTCACAGAGATCAATCATTTCTTTCTGATTTATCAGTTTGGCATCACTGTTTTTGTGATGTCTGAGAAGGGATATTTTGGAGCGCATTGAGTCTAATGGTGGAAAAGTAAACATGCTCATGTAAAATCTAGAAATTAGCTTTCTGAGAAATTTCTTTGTGATGGGTGAATTCATTTCGCAGAGATAAACCATATTTTTCATTGAACAGTTTGTTAACCTTGTTTTTGTGGAATCTGCAGAGGGATATTCGGAGTGCAGAGAAGCTTAGTGTGAAAAAGGAAATACCTGCAGATAAAAACTAGAAAGAAGCTTACTGAGAGACAGTTTTGTGATGGGTGAATTGATTTCACAGAGTTCATTCATTCTTTTCGTTGAACAGTTTGGTAACACTGTTTTGTGAAATATGCAATGGGATATTTGGGAGCAGAAAGAGGTCAAAGTTGTAAAAGGAAATATCTTCAGGTAAAAACAGGAGTGAAAGTTTCTTATAACCCTTTTGTGATGTGGGCATTCATCTCATAGAGGTAAAGCTCTATGTTGAGAGAGAAGTTTGGCATCACTGTTTTTGTGGTGTATGAGAAGGGATATTTGGAAGCACATGGAATCCGATAGTGGAAAAGGAAATATCCTCAGATAAAAACCAGAAGGAAGCTTTCTAAGAAATATTTTTGTGTTGGGTGAATTCATCATACAGAGTTACATGATCCCTTTCAAGGATCAGTCTGTTAGCACTGTTTTGGGGGAATCTGAGAAAGGATTTTTTGGATCGCATAGAAACCTATGGTGACATAGGATATATCCTCAGACAAAAGCTAGAAGGAGAGTTTCTGAGAAAGCCCTTGTGATGTGTGAATTCAGCTCACAGAATTACACTTTTCTTTTCATGGAGTAGTTTGCTAACACTGTTTTCCTGGAATCTGCACAGGGATATTTGGGGGCAAATTGAGGCCTATGGTGAAAAAGTAAATATCCTCAAACAAGAACTGGAAAGAAGGTTTCTGAGAAGGTTCTTTGTGATGTGAGAGTTCATCTCAGGGAGTTACACCTTACTTCTTTTCTTGGAGCACTTTGCTAAAACTATTTTCATGGAATCTGCAAAGGGATATTTGGGTATGCTTTGAGGCCTATAGTCAAAAAACAAATACCCTCAGAGAAAAAATAGAAAGAAACTTTCTGAGAAACCACTTTGTGATGTGTGAATTCAAGTCACACAGTTACACTGTTCTTTTCATTGAGCAGTTTGACAGCACTGTTTTCTTGGAATCTACAATGTGATATTTTGGAACACTTTGAAGCTTATTGTAATGAGAGAAATAGCCTCAGAAAAAACTAGAAACATGCTTTCAGAGAAACTGCTTTATGATTTGTGAATTCATCTTGCCAGGTTACACAATATTTTTCATGGAGCAGTTTGGTAGCACTACTTTTGGGGGATCTGAGAAGGGATATTTTGGATCACATTGAAGCCTATGGTGACAAAGGAAATATCCTCAGAGGAAAAGTAGAAAGAACTTTCTAGGAAAGTTCTTTGTGATGTGTGAATTCATCACACAGAGTTACATCTGTCATTTTATGGATCTGTTTCCTAAAATTCTTTTCCTGCAATCTGCAAAGGGATATTTGGGTGTGCATTAAGGCTTATGGTGAAAAAGGAAATATCCTCAGATAAAAACTAGAAAGAAGCTTACTGAGAAACTGCTTTGTGATGTGTGAATTCATCTAACATAGTTACATTGTCCTTTTCATTCAGCAGTTTGCCTACACTGTTTTCCTGGAATCTGCAAAGGGACATTTGGGAGCACATTCAGTCCTATCACGGAAAAAAACAAATATACTCATATAAAAACTAGAAAGGATCTTTCTGAGAATCTGCTTTATGATGTGTGAATTCATCTCACAGAGTTACACCATTCTTTTCATTGAGCAGCTTGATAAAACTGTTTTCATGGAATCTGCAATAGGATATTTGGGAGTGCATTGAAGGCTAGGGTGACAAAAGAAATGTCCTCACAGAAAAAGCAAAAAAAGGTTTCTCAGAAACTGCTCTGTGATGTATGAATTTATCTCACACAGTTACTCTGTTCTTTTCATTGAGGAGTTTGCTAACACTGTTTTCTTGGAATCTGCAATGCGATATTTTGGAGTGCATTGAAGCTAATGGTGACAAAGGAAATATCCTCAGAGAAAAACGAGAAAGAAGCTTTCTGAGAAACTGCTTTGTGATTTGTGAATTCATCTGACAGAGTTACACAATTCTTTTCATGGAACAGTTTGGTAACACTGTTTTTGGGGAATCTGAGAAGGGACATTTTGGATTGCATTGAACCCTTTTGTGACAAAGGAAGTATCCTCAGATTATAGGATACTGTAATTGTGAAAGCTCCTTGTGATTTGTGAATTTATCTAACAGTGTTACACCTTTATTTTCATGAAGAAGATTACTAACACTGTTTTCACGGAATCTGCAAAGCAATATTTGGGAGTGCATTGAGGCCTCTGGTGAAAAAGGGAATATCCCCAGGGAAAACTAGAAAGAAGCATTCAAACAAAGTTCTTGTGAGGTGTGAATTCATTTGACAGAGTTACACCTTTGTTTTCATGGAGCAGTTTGCTAACACTGTTTTCATGAAATCTGCAAAGGGGTATTTGGGAGTGCATTGAGGCCTATGCTAATAAAGGAACTATCCTCAGATAAAAACTATAAAGAAGCCCTCTGAGAAACTGCTTTGTGATGTGTGAATTCATCTCATAGAGCTACAATGTTCCTTTCATTGTGCATTTTGCTAACACTGTTTTCTTGGAATCTGCAATGGGATATTTCAGAGAGCATTGGAGCTTGTGGTGACATAGGAAATATCGTCATATAAAAACTAGAAAGAAACTTTCTGAGAAATCATTTTGTGATGTGTTAGTTCATCTCTCAGAGTTACACAAATCTTTCCATTGATCTGTTTGGCAAACACTGTTTTTGGGCAATCTGAGAAGGGACGTTTTGGATCGCATTGAAGCCTATGGTGACAAAGGATATATGCTCAGATAAAAACCAAAAAGAAGCTTTCTGGGATAGTACTTGTGATGTGTGAAATTATCTCAAAGAGTTACACCTTTATTTTCATGGGGAAGTTTGTTAACAGAGTTTTCATGGAATCTGCAAAGGGATATTTGGGAGTGCTTTGAGGCCTATAGTGAAAAAGGAAATATTCTCTTTGAAAACTCAAAAGAAGCTCTATGAGAATCTGCTTTATGATTTGTGAATTCATGTCACAAAGTTGCATTGTTCTTTTCATTGAACAGTTTGCTAAATGTGTTTTCTTGGAATCTGCAATAGTATATTTCGGAGTTCATTGAAGCTTATGGTGACAAAGAAAATATCCTCATATAAAAACAAGAAAGATGGTTTTTGAGAAACCACTTCGTGATGTGCTAATTCTTTTCACAAAGCTACACGATTCTTTCCATGTCTCAGTTTGGTAACAGTGTTTTTGGGGAATCTGAGAAGGGATATTTTGTATCACATTGAAGCCCTTGATGACAAAGGAAATATAATCATATAAAAAGTGCAAATAAGGTTTCTGAGAAACTGCTGTGTGATGTGTTAATTCATCTCACTGAGATGAAACTTTCTTTTCATGGAGCAGTTTGTTAACACTGTTTTCCTGGAATCTGCACAGGGATATAAGGGAGTGCAATGTTGCCTATTGAGAAAAAGGAAATATCCACAGATAAATACTAGAAAGAAGCTTTCTGAGAACCTGTTTTTCTGATGTGTGAATTCATCTCACAGTGGTACACCATTCTTTTCATTGTCCAGTTTGGTGACACTGTTTTCGTGGAATCCGTAATAGGATATTTGAGAGGGCATTGAAGTCTAGGGTGACAAAGGATATGTCCTCACAGAAAAAGTAAATAGAAGCTTTCTGAGGAAGTGCTTTGTGATGTGTGAATTCATCTCACAGAGTTACATGATTCTTTTCATGTAGCAGTTTGGTGGCTCTGTTTTTGGGCAACCTGAGAAGGTATATTTTGAATCGCATTGAAGCCTGTGGGGACAAAGCAAATATCCTCAGATAAAAACTTTCTCAGAAAGAAACTTTCTGAGACAGTTGTTTGTGTTGTGTGAATTTGTCTCACATTGTTGCATTGTACTTTTCACTGAGCAGTTTTCTAACATTGTTTTCATAGAATCTGAAAAGGGATATTTGGGTGTCCATTGAGGCCTATGGTGAAAAAGGAAATATCCTCAGATAAAAACTAGAAATAAGCGTTTGAGAAACTGCTTTGTAATGCCTGAATTCACCTCACAGAGTTACACTGTTCTTTTGATTGAGCAGTTTGCCAACACTGTTTTCTTGGAATCTGCAATGAGATATTTTGAAGCACATATAAACTTATGGTGATAAAGGAAATATCCTCATATAAAAACTAGAAAGAAGATTTCTGAGAAACCGCTTTGTGATGTGTTAATTTATCTCACAGACTTACACGATTCTTTTCATTGATCAGTTTGGTAGCCCTGTTTTTGGGGAATCTGAGAAGGAATATTTTGGATTGCATTGAAGCCTATGGTGACAAACAATGTATCCTCAAATAAGACCTAGAGAGAAGGTTTCTGAGAAAGTACTTTCTGATGTGTGAATTCATCACGCGGAGATACACCTTTCTTTTCATGGAGCAGTTTGGTAACACCAGTTTTGTGGATTCTGTAAAAGGATATTAGGGAGCACACTGAGGCCTATAGTGAAAAAACAAATATCCTTGTATAAAAACTGAGAAGAATCTTTCTGAAAAACTGCTTTGTGATGTGTGAATTTATCTCACAGAGTTACATGATTATTTTTATTGTGCAGTTTGATAACACTGTTTTCATGGAATCTGAAATAGGATATTTGGGAGTGCAATGAAGCCTATGGTGACAAAGGGAATTTCCTCATATAAAAACCAAAAAGAAGGTTTCTGAGAAACTGCTTTGTGATGTGTGAGTTCATCTCACAGAGTTACACAGTTCTTTTCTTTAAGCAGTTTGCTAACACTGTTTTCTTGAAATACGCAACGGGATATTCTGGAGTGCATTGTAGCTTATGGTTACAAAGGAAATATACTTAAACCAAAACGAGAAGGAAGATTTGTGAGAAACTGTTTTGAGCTTTGTGAATTCATCTCACAGAGTTACACAATTCTTTTCATGGTGCAGTTTGGTAGAACTGTTTTAGGGGAATCTGAGAAGGAATATTTTGGGTCACATTGAAGCCTATTGTGACAAAGGAAATATCTTCAATTAAAAACTAGAAATAAGCCTTCTTTTGAAGCTCTTTGTGATATGTGAATTCATCTCACAGAGATACACCTTTCTTTTCATGGAGCAGTTAGCTAACACTCTTTTTGTGGAATCTGCAAAAGGATATTTGGGAGTGCAATGAGGCCTATAGTGAAAAACAAAATATCCTCAGATAAAAATTAGAAAGAAGCGCTCTGAGAAACTGCTTTATGATGTGTGAGCTCATCTCACAGAATTACCCTGTATTTTCTTTGAGCAGTTTGCTAACACCGTTTTCGTGGAATCTTCAAAGGGTTATTTGGGAATGCATTGAGGCCTATATTGGAAAAAACACATATCCAGAGATAAAATTAGAAAGAAGCTTTCTGAGAAACTGCTTTGTGATGTGCGAATTCATCTCACGACGTTACACCGTTTTTTTCATTGAGCAGCTTCATAGCGCTGTTTTTGGGAATCTGAGAAGAGATATTTTGGATCGCATTGAAGCCTATGGTGACAAAGGAAATAACCTCAGATAAAAACTAGAAAGAAGCTTTCTGAGAAACTACTTTATGATGTGTGCATTCACCTCACAGAGTTACACCTTTCTTTTCATGGAGAAGTGTGCTAACAGTGTTCTTGTGGAATCTGCAAAGGCAATTTAGTTGTGCTTTGAGGACTCTGGTGATAAAAGTAATATCCTCAGATAAAAACTAGAAAGAAGCTTTCTGAGAAACTGCTCTGTGATTTCTGAATTAATCTCACAGAGTTACACTGAACTTTTCATTGAACAGTCTGCTAACACTGTTTTCTTGGAATCTGCGATGGTATATTTCAGAGGACATTGAAGCTTTCGGTGACAAAGGAAATATTCTCATATAAAAACAAGAAAGAAGTTTTCTGATTAACTGCTTTGTGATGTGCTAACTCATCTAACAGAGATACATGTTTCTTTTCATGGATCAGTTTGGTAGCAAGGTTTTTTGAGTAATCTGAGAAGGGATAGCTTGTATCACATTGAAGCCTATGGTGACAAAGGAAATATAGTCATATAAAAGCTGTAAACAAGCTTTCTGAGAAATCGCTTTGTGATGTGTTAATTGATCTCACTGAGTTACACTTTTTTTTTCATGTAGCAGATTGCTAACACTGGTTTTTTTTGGAATCTGCACAGGGATATGTGGGAGTGCATTGAGGTCAATAGTGAAAAAGGAAATATCCTGAGATAAAAGCTAGAAAGAAGCATTCTGAGAAACTGCTGTGATTAATGATTTCCTTTCACAGAGATACAATGTTCTTTTCATTGGAACAGTTTGATAACACCGTTTTTGTGGAATCTAAAATAGGATATTTGGGAGCTCTTTGAAGCCTATGGTGACAAAGGAAATATCCTGACATAAAAACAATAAAGAAGCATTCTGAGAAACTTCTTTGTGTTGTGTGAATTCATCTCACAGAGATACACTGTTCTTTTCATTGAGCAGTTTGGTAGCACTGTTTTTGGGGATTCTGAGAAGGAATATTTTGGATTGCATTGAATTCTATTTTGACAAGCAAAATATCCTCAGATTAAAACTAGAAAGAAGCTTTCTGAGAAAGCTCCTCGTGATTTTTGAATTTATCTCACAGTGATATACCTTTCTTTTCATGGAGCAGATTGCTAACACTGTTTTCATGGAACCTGCAAAGGGGTATTTGGGAGCACATTGAGGCCTCTGGTGAAAAAGGAAATATCCCCAGATAAGAAAAAAAAGAAGCTTTCAGACAAAGTTCTTTGGATGTGTTAATTCATCTCACAGAGTTACACGATTCTTTTCATGGATCATTTTTTAGCGCTGTTTTTGGGGAATCTGAGAATGGGTATTTTTGGATCGCATTGAAGGCTATGGTAACTAAGGAAATATCCTCAGATATATACTGGAAAAATTTTTCTGAGAAAGTTCTTCATGATGTTTGAATTCATCTCACAGAGTTACACCTTTCTTTTCATGGAGCTGTTTGCTAACACTCTTTTCGTGGAATCTGCAAAGGGATATTTGGGAGCGCATTGTGGCCTACGGTGAAAAAGAAAGTATTCTCATATAAAAACTAGAAGGAAGCTTTCTGAGAAACTGCTTTGTGATGTGTGAATTCATCTCAAAGAGTTACACCGTTGTTTTCATTGAGCAGTTTGCTAATACTCTTTTCGTGGAATCTGCCAAGTGATATTTGGGAGTGCATTGAGGCCTAACGTGAAAAAGGAAATATCCCCATAGAAAAACTAGAAAGAAGCTTTCTGAGAAACTGTTTTGTGTTGTGTTAATTCATCTCACAGAATTACATTGTTCTTTTCATGGGGCAGTATACTAAAACTGTTTTCTTGGTATCTACAATGGTACAATTTGGAGTGCATTGAAGCTTATTGTGAGAAATGAAATATCCTCAGACAAAAAGTAGAAAAAACCTTTCTGAGAAACTGCTTTGTGATGTGTGAACTCATGTCAGAGAGTTACACTGTTCTTTTCATTGAGTAGTTTGCTAACAGTGGTTTATTGGAATCTGCAATGGGATTTTTTGGAGCACATTGAAGATTATGGTGTCAAAGGAAATACCCTCACATGAAAACTAGAAGGAAGATTTCTGAGAAAACACTTTGTGATGCGTTCATTCTTCTCACAGAGTTACATGATCCTTTTCATGGGTCAGTTTGGTATCACTGTTTTTGGGGAATCTGAGAAGGGGTATTTGGGATTGCATTGAAGCCTATGGTGACAAAGGACACATCCTCAGATAAAAAGTAGAAAGAAGCAATCTGAGAAAGTTACTTAAGATGAGTGAATTCATCTCACAGAGTTACATCTTTCCTTTCATCGGGCAGTGAGCTAATACAATTTTCATAGAAACTGCAAAGGGATATACGGGATGGAATGAAGGCGCATAGTGGAAAAGGAAATATCCTCAGAGAAAAACCCAAAAGAAGCTTTCTGATAAACTGCTTTCCCATGTTTGAATTCATCTAACAGAGTTACACCATTCTTTTCATTGAGCAGTTTGACAGCACTCTTTTCGCGGAAACTGCAATAGAAAATCTGGGAGCACATTGAAACCTATGGTGACAAAGGAAATATCCTCAGAGAAAAACTACAACGAAGCTTTCTGAGAAAGTTATTTTTGATGACTGAATTCATCCACAGAGTTACAACTTTCTTTTCATGGAGAAGTCTGATAACACTGTTTTCATGGAATCTGCAAAGGGATATTTTGGATCACATTGAAGCCTATGGTGACAAAGGAATAATCTTCAGATAAAATCTAGAAAGAAGTTTTCACAGAGACCGCTGTGTCAGGTGTTAATTCATTTCAGAGTTACACGATACTTTTCATGGATCAGTTTGGTAGCACTGTTTTGGAGGAAACTGAGAAAGGATATTTTGGATGACATTGAAACCTATGGTGACAAAAGAAATATCCTCAGATAACAAATAGAATGAAGCATTTTGAGAAACTTCTTTGTGATGTGTGAATTCATCTCACAGAAATACACCATTCATTTCATAGAGAAGTTTGATAGCTCTGATTTCGTGGATTCTGCAATAGGATATTCCATAGTGCTTTGAGCCTAGGTTGACAAAGAAAATATCCTCGGATAAAAACCTAAAAGAAGTTTTCTGAGAAACTGCTTTGTGATGTGTTAATTCATCTCAAGGAGTTACATGATTCTTTTCAAGGATCAGTTTGCTATCACAGTTTTTGGGAATATGAGAAGGGATATTTTGGATTGCTTTGAAAACTATGGTGACTAAGGAAATATCCTCAGATAAAAACTATAAAGAAGCTTTCTGACAGAGTTCTTTGTGATGTGTGAATTCATCTCACAGAGGTACACCTTTGTATTCATGGAACAGTTTGCTGACACTCTTTTTGTGGAATCTACAAAGGGATATTTGGGTGTGCTTTGAGGACTGTGATGATAAAGGTAACAGCCTCAGATAAAAATTAGAAAGAAGCTTTCTGAGAAACTGCTTTGTGATGTGTGAATTCATCTCACAAAGTTACACCATTCTTTTCATTGAGCGGATTGATAACACTGTTTTCATGGAATCTGGAATAGAATATTTCGGAGCACTTTGACACCTATGGTGACAAAAGAAATATCCTCAGATAAAAACCAAAAAGAAGCTTTCTGAGAAACTGCCTTGTGATGTGTCAATTCATCACACAGAGTTACACGGTACTTTTCATTGAGTAGTTTGCTTACACTGTTTACTTGGAATGTGCAATGGGATGTTTCAGAGTGCATAGGAACTTATTGTGAAAAAGTAAATATCCTCAGAAAAAAACGAGAAAGAAACATTCTGAGAAACTACTTTGTGATTTTTGAATTCCTCTCAGAGAGTTACACGATTCTTTTCATAGATCAGTTTGATAGCACTGTTTTCGTGGAATATTCAAAGGTATATCTGGGAGCTCATTGAGGCCTATGGTGAAAAGAAAATATCCTCAGATAAACACTACAAAGAAGCTTTCTGAGAAACTGATTTGTTTTGGTGAATTCTTCTCACAGAGTTACACCATTCTTTTCTTTGAGACGTTTGATTACACTGTTTTCATGGAGTCTGCAATAGGATATTTGGGACTGCATTGAAGCCTATGGTGACAGAGAAAATATCCTCATAGAAAAACAAAAAAGAAACTTTCTGAGAAACTGCTTTGCAATGTGTGAATTCAACTGACAACATTACAATGTTTTTTTCATGGAGCAGTTTGCTAATACTGTTTTCTGGGAATCTACAATGGGATATTTAGGAGTGCATTGAAGGTTATTGTGAAAAAGTAAATATCCTCAGACAAAAACTAGAAAGAAACATTCTGGGAAATTGCTTTGTGATTTGTGAATTCATTGCACAGAGTAACACGATTCTTTTCAAGGATCAGTTTGTTAGCACTGTTTTTACGGAATCTGAGAAGGGATATTATGGATCGCACTGAAGCCTATGGTGACAAAGGAAATATCTTCAGATAAAAACTAGAGAGAAGTTTTCTGAGAAAGTTCCTTGTGATGTGTGAATTCACGTCAAAGAGTTACACCTTTCTTTTCATGGAGCAGTTTGATAACACTGTTTTCGTGGAATTTGCAAAGGGATATTTGGGAGTGCATTGAGGCCTACAGTGAAAAAGGAAATACGCTCATACAAAAACTAGAAAGAAGTTTTCTGAGAATCAGTTTTGTGATGTTTGATTTCAATGCAGAGAGTTACACTTTTGTTTTCATGGAGCAGTTTGCTAACAGTGATTTCTTGGAATCTGTAATGGGATATTTTGGAGCACACTGAAGCTTAAGGTGACAAAGTAAATATCCTCATATAAAACTAGAAAGAAACTTTCTCATAAATTGCTTTGTGATACGTTAATTCATTACAGAGTGTTACATGATTGTTTTCATGGATCAGTTTGGTAGTGCTGCCATTGGGGAATCTGAGAAGGGATATTTGCATTTTGAAGTTGATGGTGACTAAGGACATATCCTCAGAAAAAACTAGAAAGAAGTTATCTGAGAAAGTTCTTTGTGATGTGTGAATTCATTTTACAGAGTTACACCTTTCTTTTTATGGGGCAGCTTGCTATCACAGTTTTCATGGAATCTGCAAAGGGATAGTTGGGAGCACATTGAGGCGTATGGTAAATAAGGAAATATTGCTAGATAAAAACTAGAAAGAAGCTTTCTGAGAAACTGCTTTGAGATGTGTGAATTTATCTGACAGAGTTACACCGTGCTTTTCTATGAGTCGTTTGATAGCACTGTATCTACGGAGACTGCAATAGGATATTTAGGATATTTGTTTTCATGGATCAGTTTGGTAGTGCTCTTATTGGGGAATCTGAGAAGGGATATTTTGGATTGCATTGAAGCCTATGGTGACAAAGGAAATATCCTCAGACAAAAACTAGAAAGAAGCTTTATGAGAATCGGCTTGGGGATGCGTGAATTCATCTCACAGTGTTACACTATTGTTTTCATTGAGAGATCTGCTAACACTGTTTTCTTGGAATCTGCCATGGGGTATGTCGCAGCGCATTGAACTTTTGTTGACATAGGAAATATCCTCAGACAAAAACTAGAAAGAAGCTTTCTGAGGAACTTCTTCATGATTTCTGAATTCTTCTCACAGAGTTACACCTTTCTATTCATGGAACCGTTTGGTATCCCTGTTTTTGGGGAATCTGAGAAGGGATAGTTTGGATCACGTTGAAGCCTGTGGTGTCAAAGGAAATATCCTCAGACTAAAACTAGAAAGAAGCTTTCAGAGAAACTTTTTTGTGATGTGCAAATTCATCTCACAGAGTTACATCTTTCTTTTCATGGAGCTGTTTGTTAACACTGTTTTCATGGAATCTGCAAAGGGATATTTGGGAGCACACTAAGGCCTATGGTGAAAAAGGAAATATCCTCAGATTTTAACCAGAAAGAGTTTTCTGAGAAAGATCTTAGTGACGTATGTATTCATCTCACACAGTTACATTATTGTTTTCATTAAGCAGTTTGCTAACACTGTTTACAAGGAATCTGCAAGGGGATACATTGGAGCGTAATGAAGCTTATGTTGACAAAGGAAATACATTCGCATAAAAACTAGGAAGAAGCTTTCTGAAAAATCGCTTTGTGATATGTTAATTCATCTCCCAGAGTTACTCAATCCTTGCAAGGAGCAGTATGGTAGCACTGTTTTTGGCGAGTCTGAGAGATATTTTGGATCGCATCAAACCTATGGTAGCAAAAGAAATATCCTCAGATAAAAACAAGATACAAACTTTCTGAGAAAGTTATTTGTGATGTGTGAATTCATCTCAGAGAGGTACTACTTTCCTTTCATGGAGAAGTTTGTGTACACTCTTTTTGTGGAATCTGCAAAGAGATATTTGGGAGCACTTTGAGGGCTATGTTGACAAAGGATAGATCCTCATATAAAAAGTAGAAAGAAGCTTTCTGAGAAACTGCTTTTTGATTTGTGAATTCATCTGATAGAGTTACACCGTTCTTTTCATTGAGCAGTTTGCTAACACTGTTTTCATGGAATCTGCATGTTGATATTTGGGACCGCATTGAGACCTATAGTGAAAAACCAATTATCCTCAGAAAAAAACTAGAAAGAAGTTTTCTGAGAAACTGCTTTGTGATGTGTGAATTCATCTCACAGATTTATACTCTACTTTTCATTGAGTAGCTTGTTAACACTGTTTTCTTGAAATCTGCAATGGGCTATTTTGGAGCACATTGAAAATTATTGTGACAAAGCAAGTATTCTGAAATAAAAACTAGAAAGATGCTGTCTGAGAAACTGCTTTGTGAAGTGTTAACTAATCTCATGGAGTTTCATGATTCTTTTCATGGATCAGTTTGGCAGCACTGTTTTTGAGGAATCTGAGAAGGTATATTATGGATTGCATTGAAGTCTATTAAAGGAAATATCCTTAGGTGAAAACTAGATAGAAGGTTTCTGAGAAATTGCTTTGTGATTTGTGAATTCATCTCACAGAGTTACACGATTGTTTTCACGGATCAGTTTGGTGGTGCAGTTTATGGGGAATCTGAGAAGGGAAATTTCAGAACGCATTGAAGTATATGGTGACAAAGGAAATATCCTCATATAAAATCTAGAAAGAAGCTGTCTGAGAAATCACTTTGTGATGTGTTAATTCATCTTACAGAGTTACATGATTCTATTCATGGATGAGTTTGGTAGCACTGTTTTTGTGCTGTCTTCAAAGAGATATTTTGGAGTGCATGAACCCGATGGGGTAAAAGAAAATACCCTGAGATAAAAACTAGATAGAAGCTTTCTGAGAAACTGCTTCATGATGTGATATCATCTCACAGAGTTTCACCGTTCTTTTCATGGAGCAGTGTGCTAACACTGTTTGGGAATCTCCAAAGGGATATTTTGGAGTGTTTTGAAGTCTGTGGTGAGAAAAGAAATATCCTCAGATAAAAACTGGAAAACTTTCTGAGAAACTGCTTTGTGATGTGAATTTTTCTCAAAGAGTTACAACGTTCTTTTCATTCAGCATTTTGCTAACACTGATTACATGGAGTATACAATAGGATATTTTGGAGCTCATTGAAGCTTGTGGTGATAAAGGAAATATCCTAAGACAAAAACTAAATTGAAGCTTTCTCAGAAACTGCTTTCTAATTTGTGAATTCATCTCACAGATTTACAATTCCCTTTCATGGAGCAGTTTGTTAGCACTGTTTTTGGGGAATCTGAGAAGGAATGTTTTGGATCACATTGAAGCCTATGATGACAAAGGAAAAACTCAGATAAAACTAGAAAGAAGCTTCTGAGAAACTGCTGTGTGATGTGTGGATTCATGTCACCTTTCTTTTCATGGATCAGTTTACTAGCACTGTATTCATGGAATCTGCAAAGGGATATTTGGGAGCACATTGCGACCTATTGTGAAATAGGAAATAGCCTCAGATAAAAACTAGAAAGAAGCTTTCTGAGAAACTGCTTTGTAATGTTGAATTCATCTCACCGATTTACACTGTTCTTTTCATTGAGCAGTTTGCAACCACAGTTTTCTTGGAATCTGCAATGCGATATTTCAGAGTGCATTGAAGCTTATTTTCACAAAGGAAATATCCTCAGAAAAAACTAGAAAGAAGCTTTGTGTGAAACCACTTTGTGGTGTGTTAATTCATCTTACAGAGTTACACTATTCTTTCCATGGATGAGTTTTTGAGGAATCTGAGAAGGGATATTTTGGATCACATTGAAACCTATGGTGTCAAGGCGAACATCCACAGAAAAAAGTTGAAAGAAGCATTCTGAGAAACTGCTTTGTGATGTGCTAATTAATCTCACAGAGTTCACGATTCTTTTCATGGAGCAGTTTGGTAGCACTGTTTTGGGGGAATCTTAGAAGGGATATTTTGGATCACATTGAAGTCTATGGTGACTAAGGAATTATCCTTAGATAATTACAAAAAAAAACCTTTCTGAGAAACTTGTTTTTGATTTGTTAATTCACTTCACAGAGGTAGAACCTTCTTTTCATGGAGCAGTTTTCCAACACTGATTTTTGGGGAGTTTGAGAAGGGATACTTTGAATTGCATTGAAGTGTATGGTGACAAAGGAAATATTCTCAGATAATAAATAGAAAGAAGCTTTCTGAGAAACTGCTTTGTGATGTGTGAATACATCACACAGAGTTACACTGTTCTTTTCATCGAACAGTTTGCTAACACTGTTTTCTTGGAATCTGCAATGGGATATTTCAGAGCACCTTGAAGCTTATGGTGAAAAAGGAAATATTCTCATGTAAAACCTAGAAAGAAACATTCTGAGAAACAACTTTGTGATGTGCTAATTCATCTCACAGAGTTGCAGAATTCTTTTCATTTAGCAGTTTGGTTGCACTGTTTTTGGGGAATCTGAGAAGGGATATTGGGATCACATTGAAGCCTATGCTTTCAAAGGTGTAACTCTGTGACATGAAAAAACACATCACAAAAAACTTTCTCAGAAAGATTCTTTCTAGTTTTTATCTGAGTTATCTAGTTATCTAGTTTTTCTAGATAAACTAGATAAACTAGTTTTCTAGTTTTTCTAGATAAAAACTAGTTTCTAGTTTTTATCTGAGTTATCTAGTTTTTCCTTTGTCACCATAAGGTTCAATGTGATCCAAAACATCCCTTCTCAAACTCCCCAAAAACAGTGGTATCAAGCTGATCCATGAAAAGAATCTTGTATCTCTGTGAGATTAATTTACAAATCACAATGCAGTATCTCAAAAAAATTATTTCTAGTTTTTATATGAGGGTATTTCCATTTTCATCATATGCTTCAATGTGCTCTGAAATATCCCAATGAAGATTCCAAAAAAAAACAGTGATAGCGAACTGATCAATGAAAAGAAGAGTTTAACTCTGTGAGATGAATTCAAACATCATAAAGTAGTTTTTTAAAAGCTTCTTTCTAGTTTTTATATGGGGATGTTTCGTTTTTCACTATAGGCCTCATTGTGCTCCCAAATGTCCCTTTGCAGGTTCCTCGAAAACAGTGTTAGCAAACTGCTCCATGAAAGGAAAGGTGCAGCTCTGTTAGATGAATTCACACATCACAAAGAACTTTCTCAGTAAGCTTCTTTCTAGTTTTCATCTAAGGATGTTTCCTTTGTTACCACTGGCTTCAATGCGATCCAAAATATCCTTCCTCAGATTCAACAAAAACAGTGCTACAAAACTGATCCATGAAAGGAATCGTGTAAATCTGTGAGATGTATTGACAAAGCACAAAGCAGTTTCTCAGAACGTTTCTTTCTAGTTTTTATATGAGGATATATTCTTTGTCTCTATAAGTTTCAATGCGCTTCAGAATATCAGATTGTTGATTCCAAGAAAACAGTGTAACCAAACTATTCAATGCCAAGTGCAGTGTAACTCCTTGAGATGAATTCACACATCACAAAGCAGTTTCTCAGAAAACTTCTTTCTAGTGTTTATCCGAGATTATTTCCTTTTTCACCATAGGCTTTAATGCGATCCAAAATATTCCTTCTCAGATTCCTCAAAAACAGTGCTACCAAACTGCTCCATGAAGAGACTCGTGTAACTCTGTGAGATGAATTAACAAAAAACAAAGCAGTTTCTCAGGAATCTTCTTTTTGGTTTTCATTCGAAGATATTTCCTTTGTCACGATAGGCCTCAATGGGATCCAAAACATCCTTTTGCAGATACCCCAAAAACTGTGTAAGAAAACTGCTCAGTGAAAACAACAATGTATCTCTGTGAGATGAATTCACATATCACAAAGCAGTTTATCAGGAAGCTTCTTTCTAGTTTTTAATCTGAAGATATTTCCCTTTTCAACACAGACCTTAAAGTGATTCAAAATATCCCTTTGCAGATTCCGTGAAAGCAGTGTTAGTAAACTGCTCAATGAAAAGAACAAAGTAACTCTGTGGGTTGAATTCACACGTCACAAAGAACATTCTCAGAAAGCTTTTTTCTAGTTTTTATCTGTGGATATTTCCTTTGCCACCATAGGCTTCAATGCGATCCAGAATATCCCTTCTCAGATTCCCCAAAAACGGTGCTACCCAACTGATCTATGAGAAGAATCATGTAACCCTGTGAGATGAATTAGCACATAACAAAGTGGTTTCTCAGAAAGCTTATTTTTTGGTTTTTATCTGAGGATATTTCCTTTGTGAACATAGGCTTCATTGTGCTGCCAAAATTCCCTTTTCAGATTCCACAAAAACAGTGTTAGTAAACTTCTCAATGAAAGAAGGGTGTATCTGTGTGATATGAATTCATTACAAAGGAGTTTCTCAGAAAGATTCTTTCTAATTTTTATCTGAGGATATTTTGTTTTTCACTATAGTCCTCAATGCTCTCCCAAATATCCCCTTTCAAATTCCATGAAAACAATGTTAGCAAAATGCTCCATGAAAAGTAAGGTGAAACTCTGTGAGTGGAGTTCACACATCACACAGAACTTTCACAGAAAGCTACTTTCTAGTTTTTATCTGATGGTATTTCCTTTGTCGACTTATGGTTCAATGCAGTCCAGAATATCCCTTCTTAGATTCACCAAAAACAGTGCTACCAAACTGCTCCATGAAAAGAATCATGTAACTGTGTGAGATGAATTAGCACATCAGAAAGAGGTTCTCAGAAAGCTCCTTTCTAGTTTTTATATGAGGATATATCCTTTGTCACCATAAGCTTCAATGCACTCCAAAATATCAGATGACAGATTCCAAGACAACAGTGTCGGCAGACTGCTCAATGCAAAGACGAGTGTAACTCTGTGAGCTGAATTCACAAATCACAAAGCAGTTTCTGTGAAATCTTCTTTCTAATTGTTATCTGTGGATATTTCCTTTTTCACCATTGGCCTTAAAGCACTCCCTTTACAAATTCCTTGAAAACAGTGTTAGCAAACGCCTCCCTTTAAAGAATCGTGTAACTCTGTGAGATAAATTCTCGCAAAATAAAAAAAGTTTCTCAGAAAGCTTCTTTCTGGTTTTGCTCTGAGGATATTTCCTTTGCTACCCTAGGCTTCAATACAATCCAAAATATGCCTTCTCAGATTCCCCAAAAACACTGCTACCAAACTGCTCCATGAATAGAATGGTGTAAATCAGTGAGATGAATTCACACATCACAAAGCTGTTTTTCAGAAAACTTCTTTCTAGTTTTTATCTGAGGATATTTCTTTTGTCATCATTTGCCTCAAGGCACTAGTGAAAATCCCATGACAGATTCCACAAAAAAAGTGTTAGGAAACTTCTCAATGAAAAGAATGGTGTCACTCTGTGAGACGAATTCATACATCACAAAGAGGTTTCTTTGAAAGTTTCTTTCTAGATTTTGTCTGAGGATATTTCCTTTGTTACTGTAGGCTTCAATATGATACAAAATATCTCTTCACAGATTCCCTAAAAACAGTGCTACCAAACTGCTACATGAAAAGAAAGGTGTAACTCTGTGAAATGAATACACAAATCACAAAGCAGATTCTCAGAAACGTTCTTTCTAGTTTTTGTCTGAGGATATTTCCTTTTTCACCATTTGCTTCAAGGCTCTAGTGAATATCCCTTTGCAGATTCCATGAAAACAGTGTTAGCAAACAGCTCCATGGAAAGAAAGTTGTAAATCTGTGAGATGAATTTACAGATCACAAATCGTTTTCTCAGAAAGGTTATTTTTGGTTTAGGTCTGAAGATATTTCTTTGTTACCATAAGCTTCAATGTGCTCCAAAATATCCCATTGCAGATTCCAACAAAACAGTGTTAGCAAACTGCTCAATGAAATGAACAGTGTAGCTCTGTGAGATGAATTCACATATCACAAAACAGTTTCTCATAAAGCTTCTTTCTAGTTTTTATCTAAGGTATTTAATTTGTCATCATAGGCTTCAATGCGATCCTAAATATCCCTTCTCAGATTCCCCAAAAGCAATGCTACCAAATTGCTCCATGAAGAGTATTGTGTAACTCTGTGAGATGAATTCACAAATCACAAAGTGATTTCTCAGAAACCTTCTTTCTAGTTTTTTTGTGAGGATATTTCCTTTGTCACCATAAGCGTCAATGCACTCCAAAATATCCCATTGCAGATTCCAAGAAAACAGTTTTAGCAAACTTCTCAATGAAAACAACAGTGTAACTGTGTCAGATGAATTGACACATCACAAAGAAGTTTCTCAGAACGCTTCCTTTTCGATTTTATCTGAGGATATTTCCTTTCACACCATAGGCTTCCATGCACTCCCATACATCACTTTGCAGATTCCACAAAAACAGTGTTTGCAAACTGCTCCATGAAAAGAATGGTGGAACTCTGTGAGATGAATTCAAACATCACAATGCAGTTTCTCAGAAATATTTTTTCTACTTTTCATCTGAGGATATTTCCTTTTTCACTATAGGCTTCTGTGCACTCCTAAATATACCTTTGCAAATTCCACGATAAGAGTGTTAGAAAACTGCTCCATGAAAAGAAAGGTGTAACTCTGTGAGATGAATTTACATATCACAATGCTGTTTCTCGCAAACCTTTCTAGTTTTATCTGAGGATATTACCATTTTCACCATATTCCTCAAGTCGCTCTCGAATATCCCATTGCAGAATAATCGAAAAAACAGTCAGCAAACTTCTCAATGAAAAGAACAGTGTAACTTTATGAGGTGAATTCATATATCACAAAGACATTCCACAAAAAGCTTCTTTTTGGCTTTTATCTGAGGATAATTCCTTTGTTACCATAGCCTTCAATGCGCTCCCAAATATCCTACTGCAGACTCCATGAAAACAGTGTTATCAAACTGCTCATTGAAAAGAATGGTGTAACTATCAGATGATTTCACACATCACAAAGCAGTTTCTCAGAAAACTTCTTTCTAGTTTTTGTCTGAACATATTTCCTTTATCACCATAGGCCTCAATGGGCTCGTGAATATCCCTTTGCAAATTTCAGGAAAACAGTGTTAGCAAACTCCTCCATGAAAAGAAAGGTGTAATCCTGTGAGATGAATTCGCACATCACAAAGCAGTTTCTCAGAAAGCTTCTTTTTGTTTTTTCTCTGAGGATATTTACTTGGTCACCATAGGCTTCAATATGCTCCAAAATATCCTATTTCAGATTCCATGAAAACAGTGTTATCAAATAGATCAATGAAAACAATAATATATCTCTGTGAGATGAATTCAACTATCTGAAGTTAGTTTCTCAGAAAGCTTCTTTTCAGTTTTTATCTGAGGATATTTCCTTTCACACCATAGGCTTCCATACACTCCCATATATCACTTTGCATATTCCACGAAAACAGTGTTTGCAAACTGCTCCATGAAAAGAAAGGTGGAACTCTGTGAGATGAATTCACACATCCCAAAGAAATTTCGTAGAAAGCTTCTTCCTTGTTTTCTTCAGAAGATATTTCCTTTTCACCATAGGCTTCAACGCAATCCAAAACATCTGTTCTCAAATTCCCCAAAAATCAGTGCTACCAAACTGCTCCATGAAAAGAATGGTGTAACTCTGTGAGATAAATTCACACATCAGAAGCAGTTTCTCAGAAAGCTTATTTCTAGTTTTTATCTGAAGATATTTCGTTTTCCACCATAGGCCTCAATGTGCCCTGTAGTATCCCAACGCAGATTCCATGAAAAAAGTGTTAGCAAATTTCTCAATAAAAAGAATGGTGTAACTCTGTGAGATGAATTCACAAAGCATAAGGAAGTTTCTCAAAAATTTCTTTTTAGATTTTATGTGAGGATATTTCCTATGTCACCATAGTCTTCAATGCGATCCAAATTATCCCTTCTCAGATTCTCCAAAAACAGTGCTACCAAACTGCTCCATGTAAGCAATTGTGTCACTCTATGAGATATATTAAAAAATCACAAGGCAGTTTGTCAGAAAGCGTCTTTCTAGTTTTTTTTTTTCTGAGGATATTTCCTTTTTCACCATTTGCCTCAATTCACTTATGAATATTCCTTTGCAGATTCCATGAAAATAGTGTTAGCAGACTGTTCCATGGAAAGCAAGGTGTAATTCTGTGAGATGGAGTCAAACATCATAAAGTAGTTTCTCAGAAAGCTTCTTGTTGGTTGTTGTCTGAGGATATTTCCTTTGCCACCATAGGCTTCAGTGCGCTCTCAGATATTCCTTTTCAGACACCACAAATACAGTGATGCCAAAGTCCTCCCTCAACAGGAATATTTAGCTCTATGAGATAAATGCACACATCACAAAGGAATTTCTCTGAAAACGTCTCTCTAGTTTTTCTCTGAGGATATTTCCTTTTTCACCATATTCTTCAAAGCACTCCCGAATATCCCATTGCAGATTAAATGAAAAAAGTGTTAGCAAACTTCCCATGAAAAGAACAGTCTTACACAGTGAGGTGAATTAAAACATCATAAGGCAGTTTCACAGAAAGCTTCTCTTTGGTTTTATCTGAGCATATTTCCTTTGTCACCATAGGCTTCAATGTGCTCCCAAATATCCTATTGCAGATTCCACTAAAAGAGTGTTATCTCACACTTTTCTTTTCATTGAGCCGTTTGATAGCACTGTTTTCGTGGAATCTGAATTAAGATATTTTGGAGCACATTGAAGTCTATGGTGACAAAGGAAATATCCTCAGATAAAACCAAAAAGAAGCTTTCTGAGACATTGTTTTGTGATGTGAAAATTCGTCTCACAGTGTTACACTGTTCTTTTTATTGAGCAGTTTGCTCACCCTGTATTGTTGGAATCTGCAATGGGATAATTTGGAGCATATTGAAGCTTATGCTGACAAAAGAAATATCCTCAGACAAAATCTGGAAAGTTTTCTGAGAAACTTCTTTGTATTTTGCGATTTCATCGCACTGAGTTACATGATTCTTTTCATGGAGCAGTTTGATAGCACTGTTTTTGGTATATCTGAGAAGGGATATTTTTGATCACATTGTAGCTTGTGGTAACAAAATAAATATTCTCAGATAAAAAGTAGAAAGAATTTTTCTGAGAAAGTTCTTTGTGATGTGTGAATTCATCTCACAGAGTTACACCATTCTTCTCATTGAGCCGTTTGATAACACTCTTTTCATGGAATATGCATCAGGACATTTGGGAGTGAACTGAAGTCCATGGTGACAAAGAAAATATCCTCAGATAAAAAGCAGAAAGAAGCTTTCTGTGAAACGCTGGGTGATGTGTGAATTCATCTCACAGAAGTACAATGTTCTTTTCATTCAGCAGTTTGCTAACACTGTTTTCTTGGAATCTGAAATGGGATATTTCAGAGCACATTAAAGCTTATGGTTACAAAGCAAATATCCTCATATAAAAAGTGGAAAGAAGCATTCTGAGAAACAGCATTGTCATGTGTTAGTTGATCTCATGAAGTTACATGATTCTTTTCATGTAGCAATATTGTAACAATGTTTTTGGGGAATCTGAGAAGGGATATTTTGGATTGCATTTAAGCCTAGGGTGACAATGAAAATATCCTGAGATAAAAATGAAAATGACGCTATCCAATAAGCTGCTTTGTGATGTGTAAATTCATCTCACAGGGTTACACGGTTCCTTTCATTGAATGGTTTCCTCACACTGTATTCTTGGAATCAGCAATGGGTCAATTCAGAGTACATTGAGCTTACGGTGAGGAAGGAAATATCCTCAGACAAAAACTAGAAAGAAGCTTTCTGGGAAGCTGCTTTGTGACTTGTGAATTCACCTGACAGAGTTACACCTTTCTTTTCATGGAGCAGTTTTGTAGCACTGTTTTAGGGGAATCTGAGGAGAGATATTTAACTACGCTTCGATGCCTAAGGAGACAAAGGAAATATCCTCAGGAAAAATCTGTAAAGAAGCTTTCTGAGGAACTTCTTTGTGATGTATGAAATCATCTCACAGTGTTACACCTTTCTGTTGAAGAACAAGTTTGGTTGCACTGTTTCTGGGGAATCAGAGAAGGGATATTGTGAATTGCATTCAAGCCTATAGTGACAAAGGAAATATCCTGAGATAAGTAATAGAAAGAAGTTTTCTGAAAAACTGCTATGTGATGTGTGAATTCACCTTACAGAGTCACACTGTTATTTTCATTGAGCAGATTGATAACACTGTTTTTATGGAATCTGCAAAGGGATATATGGGAGCACATTGAAGCTTATGGTGACAAAGGAAGTATCCTGAGATAAAAACCAAAAAGAAGTTTTATGATAAGCTGCTTTGTGATGTGTGAATTCATCTTACAGAGTTACACTGTTCTTTTCACTGACCAGTTTTCTCACACTGTATTCTTGGAATCTACAATGGGATATATCGGAGGACATTGAAGCTTATGGTGACAAAGGAAATAATCTCAGACAAAAATTCCAAAGAAACTCTCTGAGAAACTGCTTTGTGATTTCTGAATTCATTACACAGAGTTACATGATTCTTTTCATGGAGCAGTTTGGTAGAACTGTTTTTGTCAAATCTGAGAATTGATATTTTGAATTGCATTGAAGCTTAGGGTGACAAAGGAAATATCCTCAGGTAAAAACTAGAAGGAAATTTTCTCAGAAACTTCTTTGTGATGTAAGAATTCATCTCAGAGAGTTACACCTTTCTTTTCATGGAGGAGATTGCTAACACTGTTTTCATTGGATCTGCAAGGAGATATTTAGGAGAACTTTGAGGCCTATGGTGAAAAAGAAAAAAATATCATCAGATAAAAACTAGAAAGAAGCTTTCTGAGAAACTGCTTTGTGATGTGTGAATTCATCTCACAGAGTTACATCCTTCTTTTCAATGAGCAGTTTGATAACACTGTTTTCTTGGAATCTGTGATGGGATATTTCAGACCGCATTGAAGCTTATTTTGACAAATGAGATATCCTCATATAAAAACTGGAAAGAAGCTATCTGAGAAACCGCTTTGTGATGTCCTACTTCATCTCACAGAGTTACACGATTCTTTTCATGGGTGACTTTGGTAGCACACTTTTTGTGGAATCTGAGATGGTATATGTTGGATCACATTGAAGAATATGGTGACAAAGCAAATATCCTCAAATAAAAACTAGAAAGAAGCCTTCTGAGAAACTTTTTCATTGTGTGTGAATTCATCTCACAGAGTTACACTCTTCTTTTCATTGAGCAGTTTTCTAACACTATTTTCTTGAAATCTGCAGTAGGATAGTTCAGAGTACATTGAAGCTTTTGGTGACAAAGGAAATATTCTCAAATAAAAATTAGAAAGAAGCTTTCTGAGAATCTGCATTGTATTGTGTTAATTCAACTCACAGAGTTACATGATTTTTTTTCATGGATCTCTTTGGTAGAACTGTTTTGGGGGACTCTGAGAAGAGATATTTTGAAATGCATTGGAGCCTATCATTAGAAAGAAAATATCCTCAGATAAATACTAGGAAGAAACTTTCTGAGAAAGTTATTTGTGATGTATGAATTCATCTCACAGATTTACACGTTTCTTTTCATGGAGCAGTTTGATAACACTGTTTTCATGGAATCTGTAAACGGATATTTTGGAGTGCATTGAGGCCAATAGTGTAAAAGGAAATATCCTCAGTTAAAACCTGGAGAGAATCTTACTGAGAAACGGCTCTGTGATGTGTTAATTCATCATACAGATTTACACCATTCATTTAATTGAACAGTTTGATGACACTGTTTTCGTGGAATCTGCAATAGGATATTTTTGAGTGCTTTGAAGCCTTTGGGAACAAAGGAAATATCCTCAGATAAAAAACCAAAAAGAATCTGTCTGTGAAACTGCTTTGTGATGTGTGAGTTCATCTTACAGAGTTACACCATTCTTTTCATTGAGAAGTTTTCTAACACGTTTTCTGTGGAATCTGCAATGGGATATTTCGGAGCACATTGTGGAATATGGTGAAAAAGGATATATCCTTAGATAAAAACTTGGAAGAACCTATCTGAGAAACAGCTTTGTGATGTGTGAATTCATGTCACAGAGTTACACCACTCTTTTCATAGAGCAGTTTGGTAGAACTCTTTTTGGGGAATCTGAGAAGGGATATTTTGTACTGCATTGAAGCCTATGGTGACAAAGGAAATATCCTCAGATAAAAACTACAAAGAACCTTTGTGAGAAACTCTTTTGTGATATGTGAATTCATCACACACATTTTCATGATTCTTTTCTTGGGGCAGTTTGCTAACACTGTTTTAGTGGAATCTACAATAGGATATATGGGAGCACAGTGAAGCCTATATTGACAAAGGAGTTATACTCAGACACAAAACAAAAATAAATTTCCCAAGAAAGTGCTTTGTGTAGTGTGAATTCACCTCACAGATTTACACGTTTTTTTCATGGAGCACTTGGTTAACGCTATTTTTGTGGAAACTACAAAGGGATATTCGGGAGCACATGGAGGCCTGTGGTAAAAATGGAAATATACTCAGATAAAAACTAGAAAGAAGCTTTCTGAGAAACTGCTTTGTGATTTGTGAATTCATCTCACAGAATTACTCAATTCTTTCCATGGAGCAGTTTGGTAGCACTGTTTTTGGGGAATATGAGAAGGGATACTTTGGATCGTATTGAAGCCTATGGTGACAAAGGAAATATCTTCCAATAAAAACTAGAAGAAACTTTCTGAGAAACTGCTTTTTGATGTGTGAATTCATCTCACAGAGTTACATGATTCTTTTCTTGGAACAGTTTGCTAACACTGTTTACATGGAATCTTAAATAGAATATTTGGGAGCAAGTTAAAGCCTATATTGACAAAGGAAATACCCTCAGACAAAAAACAAAGAGAAGCTTTCTGAGAAACAGCTTACTGCTGTGTGAATTCACCTCACAGATTTACAGCTTTCTTTTCATGTAACACTTTGCTAACACTATTTTTGTGGAATCTATAAAGGGATATTCGGGAGAGCATTTAGGCTGAGGGTTAAAACAGAAATATTTTCAGATAAAAACTAGAAAGAAGCTTTCTGAGAAACTGCTTTGTGATATGTGAATTCATCTCCCAGAGTTACTTGATTCTTTTTATGGAGCTGTTTTGTAGCACTGTTTTTGGGGAATCTGAGAAGGAATATTTTGGATTGCATTGAAGCCAATGGTGACAAAGGAAATATCCTCAGATCAAAACTGGAAGGAAGCTTTCTGAGAAACTACTTCATGATATGTGAATTTTTCTCACAGAGTTACACTATTCTTTTCATGGAGCAGTTTGGTTACACTGTTTTTGGGGAATATGAGAAGGGATATTTTGGATCACCTTGTATCCTATAGTGACAGAGAACTATAAACAGATAAAAACTAGAAAGAAGCTTTCTCAGAAACTTCATTGTGATGTGTGTATTCATCTCACAGAGCCACACCTTTCTTGTCATGGAATAGTTTGCTAACAATGTTTGTGTGCTGTCTACAAAGTGATATGTGGGAGCAAGTTGAGACCTATGATGAAAAAGAAAATATTCTCAGATAAAAACTAGATAGAAGATTTCTGAGAAAATGCTTTGTTATATGTGAATACATCTCATCTAGTTACACCACTAGTTTCATGGAGCAGTTTGCTAATTCTGCTTTCTTGGAATCTGCAATAACATATTTCGGATCACATTGAAGCCTATGGTGACATATGAAATATCCTCAGACAAAAACCCAAAAGAAACATTTTGTGAAACTGCTTTGTGACGTGTGAATTCATCTTCCAGAGTTACATCTTTCTTTACATAGAGCAGTTTGCTGACACTGTTTTCATGGAATCTGCAAAGGGATATTTGGGAGCGCATTGAGACATACAGTGAAAAAGGAAATATCCTCAGATAAATACAAGAAAGAAGCTTACTGAGAAACTGCTTTGTGATGCGTGAATTCATCTTACAGAGATACACCTTCCTTTTCAGGGAGGAGTTTGGTAGCACTGCCTTTGGGGAATCTGAGAAGGGATATTTTGGATGACATTGAAGCCTATACTGACAAAGGAAATATTATCACATAAAGACTAGAAAGAAGCTTTCTGAGAAACTTCTTCATGATATTTAAATTCATTTCACAGAGTTACACCTTTCTTTTCATGGAGCCGTTTGTTAACAAGGTTTTCATGGAATCTGCAAAGTGATATTTGGGAGTGCATTGAAGCCTATAGTGACAAAAGAATTATCCTCAGATAAAAATGAAAAATAATCTTTCTGAGAAACTGCTTTGTGATGTGTGATTTCATCTCACAGAGTTACACCACTCTTTTCATTGAGAAGTTTGGTAACCCTTTGCTCGTTTAATCTGCAATGGGATATTCAGGTGCACATTCAGGAATATAATGAAAAAGGAAATATTCTCAGATAAAAACTAGAAAGAAGCTTTCTGAGAAAGTTCTTTGTGATGTGTGAATTCATTTCACAGAGCTACAGCTTTCTTTTCATGGAGAAATTTGCTAACACTGTTTTTTTTGAATCTCCAAAGGGATATTTGGGATTTTCTGGAGCTCATAGAGGCCTATGGTGAAAAAGGAAATATCTTCAGATAAAAACTGGAGAGAAGGTTTTTGGGAAACTGTTTTGTAAGGTGTGTATTCACCTCATAGAGATAAACCATTTTGTTGATTGAACATTTTTTCATCACTGTTTTTGTGGTTTCTGGGAAGCGATATATGGGAGAACATTTAGATTGATGGTGGAAAAGTAAATATGCAAAGAGAAAAACTAGAAAGGAGCTTTCTCAGAAATTTCTTTGTAATGGGTGAATTCATCTCCCAGAGATAACTGATTCTTTTCATTGAGCAGTTTGGTAACCCTGTTTTTGTGGTATGTACAAAGGGATATTCGGAGTGCAGAGAAGCCTATGTTGAAAAAGGAAATATCGTCAGATAAAAACTAGAATGAAGCATTCTGAGAGACTCTTTCATGATGGGCGAATTCATCTCACAGAGATAAAGCTTTCTTTTCATTGAGCAGTTTGTTAACACTCCTTTTGTGGACTATGCAAGGGATATTCGGGAGCAGATAGAGGCCAATGTTGAAAAGGAAATATCTACAGGTAAAAACAGGAGAGAAAGTTACTGATAACTCTTTTGTGATGTGTGCATTAATCTCATAGAAGTAAAGCTTTCTGTTGAGAGAGCAGTTTGGTATCACTGTTTTTGTGGTGTCTGAGAAGGGATATTTGGGAGTGCATGGAAGCTGATGGTGGAAAAGGAAATATCCTGAGATAAAAACTAGAAAGAAGCTTTCTGAGAAATTTCTTTGGGATGGGTGAATTCATCACAAAAATTACACGATTGTTTTCTTTGAGCAGTTTGGTAGCACTGTTTTCATGGAATCTGTAAAGGGATATTTGGGAGCTCCCAGAGGCCTATGGTGAAAAAGGAAATAATTTCAGATGCAAACTGGAGAGAATCACTTTGAGAAATGGTTTTGTGAAGTGTGTATTCATCTCATAGTGTTTAAAATTTTTTTGATTGAGTAGTTCATCATCATGTTTTTGTGGTATCTGAGAAGAGTTATTTGGGAGCACATTGACGTCTATGATGAAAAAGGAAATATTCTCAGATTGAAACTAGAAAGAAGCTTTCTGATAAACTGCTTTGTGATGGGTGAATTCATCTCACAGATTCAAACCTTTCTTTTCATTGAGCTGATTGGCAACACTGTTTTTGTGGAATTTGCAAAGGAATATTCGGGAGCGCATAGACACCAATGGTGAAAAAGGAAATATCTTCAGGTAAAAACTGGAGAGATGCTTTCTGAGAAACTCCTTTTGAATATTGCATTCATCTCATAGAGCTAAACGTTTCTGTTGAGGGAGCACTTTGGGATCACTGTTTTTGCAGTGTCTGAGAAGGGATATTTGGGAGTGCATTGAAGACTATGGTGGAAAAGGAAATATCCTTAGATTAAAAACTGGAAGGAAGCTTCCTGAGAAACTACTTTGTGATGGGTCAATTTATCCACAGCATCACATAATTCTTTCCATGGAGCTGTTTGTTAGCACTGTTTTTGTAGAATCTGCAGAGGGATATTTGGGACCACATAGAGGCCTAAGGTAACAAAAGAAAATTCTTCAGGTAAAAACAGGAGAGAAGATTTTGGAGAAACTCTTTTGTGATGTGTGCATTCATCCAACAGAGCTAAACGTTTCTATTGAGGGAGCACTTTTGCATCATTGTTTTCCTGGTGTCTTATAATGTATATTTTGGAGTGCATTAAAGCCTATGGTGGAAAAGGAAATATCCTCATATGAAAACTAGAAAGAAGCTTTCTGAGAAACAGTTTGTGATGTGTTAATTCATCTCACAGATCTACACGATTTTTTTCATAGATCAATTTGGTAGCACTGTTTATGGCGAATTTGAGAAGGGATATTTTGGATGGCATTGAAGCCTATGGTGACAGAGGAAATATCCTCAGATAAAAACTTGAATGAAGCTTTCTGAGAAACTTGCTTGTAATTCATGTACTCAGGTAAAAACTAGAAAGAAGCTTTCTGAGAAACTGCTTTGTCGTGTGTGAATTCATCTAACAGGATTATAACACTCTTTTCATGGAACAGTTTGGTAGCACTGTTTTTGTTGAATCTGAGTAAGTATACTTTGGATCTCATTGAAGCATATGGTATCAAAGGAAATACACGATTCTTTTAATAGATCAGTTTGGTAGCACTGTTTTAGGGGAAGCTGAGAAGGTATATTTTGGATCACATTGAAGCCTATGGTGACAAAGGAAATATCCTAAGATTTAAAGGAGAAAGAAGCTTTCTGAGAAACTTCTTGTAGTGTGTGATTTCATCGTACAGAATTACACCGTTCTTTTAATTGATCAGTTTGCTAACACTGTTTTCGTGAAATCTGCAAAGGGATATATTGGAGCACATTGAGACCTATGGTGAAAAAGGCAATATCCTCGGATAGAAAGTAGAAAGAATCTTTCTGAGAAACTGCTTTGTGAAATTCACCTCACAGAGTTACACTGTTCTTTTCATTTAACAGTTTGCTAACACTCTTTTCTTAGATTCTGCAATGGAATATTTCTGACCATATTGAAGTTTATGGACAGAAAGGAAATATCCGCACATAAAAATCAGAAAGAAGCATATTGAGAAACTGCTTTTTGATGTGTTAATTTTTCTCATAGTTACACGATTCTTTTCATATATCAGTTTGGTAGCACTGTTTTTGGGGAATCCAAGAAGGGATATTTTTGATCACATTAAAGCCTATGGTGACAAAGGAAATATCCTCAGAAAAAAAACCAAAAGAAGCTGTCTGAGAACCTTTTTTGTGATGTGTGAATTCGTCTCACAGAGTTACACCTTTCTTTTCATGGAGGAGTTTCCTAATACTGTTTTTCATGGAATCTGCAAGGAGATATTTGGGAGTGAATTGAGTCCTAAGAATTATCCTCAGATAAAATCTAGAAAAGTTTCTGATAAAGAAGCTTTCTGTGATTTCACCTCACAGTGTTACATTATTGTTTTCATTGAGCAGTTTCCTATCACTATTTTTGTGGATCCTGCAAAGGGATATTTGGGAGCGCATTGAGGCCTATAGTTAAAAAGGAAATATCCTTAGATAAAATCTAGAAAGAAGCTTTCTGAGAAACTGCTTTGTGATGCGTGAATTCATCTCACATAGTTACACTGTTCTTTTCATTCAGCAGTTTGCCTACACTGCTTTCTTGGAATGTGCAAAGGGAAATTTGGGAGCATCTTGAGGGCTATGCTGAAAAGGAAATATCCTCAGACAAAAACTAGAAAGAAACTTTCTGAGAAACAGCTTTGTAACTTTTGAATTCATCTCATAGAATTACACCATTCTCTTTATTGCACAGATTGCTAACACTCTTTTCTTTGAATCAGCAAAAGAATATTTTGGAGCACATAGGAGCTTATGGTGACAAAAGAAATGGCCTCAGACAAAAAGTAGAAAGAAGCTTTCTGAGAAAGAGGTTTGTGATTTGTGAATTCATCTAACAGAGTTACACTGTTCTTTTCATAGTTAAGTTTGCTAACACTGTTTTCTTGGAATCTCCAATGGGATATTTCAGAGCACACAGCAGCTTATGATGACAAAGAAAATATCCTCATATAGAAACTAGAAAGAAGCTTTCTGAGAAACCGTTTTGTAATATGTCACTTCATCTCAGATAGTTACACGATTCTTTCCATGGAGCAGTTTGGTAGCACTGTTTTTGGGGAATCTGAGAAGGGATATTTTTTATCACATTGAAGACTATGGTGATAAAGAAATATCCTCAGATAAAAGCTAGAAGGAAGCTTTATAAGAGAGTTCCTTATGATGTTTGAATTCATCTCACAGAATTACACCATTATTTTCTTTGAGTAGTTTGATAACACTGTTTTCTTGGAATCTGCAATAGGATATTTGGGCATGCATTGGTGGCTATAATGACAAAGGAAATATCCTCAGATATAAACCAAAAAGCATCTATCTGTGAAACTGCTTTGTGATGTGTCAATTCATCCACAGAGTTACACCGTTGCTTTCACTGAGAAGTTTACTAACACATTTTCCTGGAATCTGCAATGGGATATTCCAGAACACATGGAGGAATACGGTAAAAAAGGAAATAACCTCAGATAAAAACTAGTAAGAAGCTTACTGAGAAACAGGTTTGTTATCTGTGAATTCATTTCACAGAATTACATCATTCCCTTCATGGAGCATTATGGTAGCACTGTTTTTGAGGAATCTGCAAAAGGATATTTGGGAGTGCATTGAAGCCTATGGTGACAAAGGAAATATCCTCAGACAAAAGCCGAAAAGAAGCTCTCTGAGAAACTGCTTTGTGATGTGTGAATTCACCTCACAAATTTACAACTTTCTGTTCATGGAGCAGTTTGCTAACACTATTTTCGTGGAACATGCAAAGAGATATTCGTGAGCACATTGAGGCCTATTGGGAAAAAGAAAATATCCTCAGACAAAAACTGGAAAGAAACGTTCTGAGAAACTGCTTTGTGATTTTTGAATATATCTCACAGAATTACACAATTGTTTTCATGGAGCAGTTTGGTTGCACTGTTTTTGGGGAATCTGAGAAGGGATATTTTGAATTGCATTGATGTCTATGCTGAGAAAGGAAATATAATCAGATAAAAACTAGAAAGAAGATTTCTGAGAAACTTATTTGTGATGTGTGTATTCATCTCACAGAGGAACACCTTTCTTTTTGTGTAGCAGTTTGTTAACTATGTTTTTGTGGAATCTACAATGTGATATTTGGAAGCGAGTTGAGAACTATGGTTAAAAAGGAAATATCCTCTGATAGAAACCAGAAAGAAGATTTATGAGAAACTTCTTTGGTATGTGTGTATTCACTTCACAGAGTAACATCTTTCTTTTCAAGGAGCAGTTTGCTAACACTGTTTTCGTGGAATATGCAACAGGATATTTGGTAGGGTATTGAAGCCTATGGTGACAAAAGAAATATCCTGAGATAAAAACGAAAAGGAAGGCTTCTGAGAAACTGCTTTGTGACTGGTGAATTCATCTCACAGAGTAACAGTGTTCTTTTCAATGATCAGTTTGCTTACGCTGTTTTCTTGGAATCTGCAATGAGATATTTCAGAACGCATTGAAGTTTACGGTGACAAAGGAAATGTCCTCAGATAAAAGCTACAAAGAAGTTTTCTGAGAAAGTTCCTTGTGGAGGGCGGAGCATGATGGCCGAATAGGAACAGCTCCAGTCTCCAACTCCCAGCGCGAGCGACACAGAAGACCGGTGATTTCTGCATTTTCAACTGAGGTACTGGGTTCATCTCACTGGGGAGTGCCGGACGATCGGTGCTGGTCAGCTGCTGCAGCCCGACCAGAGAGAGCTGAAGCAGGGTGAGGCATTGCCTCACCTGGGAAGCACAAGGGGGAAGGGAATCCCTTTTCCTAGCCAGGGGAACTGAGACACACAACACCTGGAAAATAGGGTAACTCCCACCCGAATACTGCGCTTTAAGCAAACAGGCACACCAGGAGATCATATCCCACACCTGGCCGGGAGGGTCCCACACCCACAGAGCCTCCCTCATTGCTAGCACAGTAGTCTGTGATCTACCGGCAAGGCAGCAGTGAGGCCGGGGGAGGGGCGCCCGCCATTGCTGAGGCTTAAGTAGGTAAACAAAGCTGCTGGGAAGCTCGAACTGGGTGGAGCTCACAGCAGCTCAAGGAAACCTGCCTGTCTCTGTAGACTCCACCTCTGGGGACAGGGCAATAACAAACACGGCCGAAATCTCTGCAGACGCAAACGACTCTGTCTGACAGCTTTGAAGAGAGCAGTGGATCTCCCAACACGGAGGTTGAGATCTGAGAAGGGACAGACTCCCTGCTCAAGTGGATCCCTGACCCCTGAGTAGCCTAACTGGGAGACATCCCCCACTAGGGGCAGTCTGACACCCCACACCTCACATGGTGGAGTACACCCCTGAGAGGAAGCTTCCAAAGCAAGAATCAGACAAGTACACTCGCTGTTCAGAAATATTCTATCTTCTGCAGCCTCGGCTGCTGATACCCAGGCAAACAGGGTCTGGAGGGGACCTCAAGCAATCTCCAACAGACCTACAGCTGAGGGTACTGACTGTTAGAAGGAAAACTATCAAACAGGAAGGACACCTACACCAAAACCCCATCAGTACATCACCATCATTAAAGACGAGAGGCAGATAAAACCACAAAGATGGGGAAAAAGCAGGGCAGAAAAGCTGGAAATTCAAAAAATAAGAGCGCATCTCCCCCGGCAAAGGAGCGCAGCTCATCGCCAGCAACGGATCAAAGCTGGACGGAGAATGACTTTGACGAGATGAGAGAAGAAGGCTTCAGTCCATCAAATTTCTCAGAGCTAAAGGAGGAATTACGTACCCAGTGCAAAGAAACTAAAAATCTTGAAAAAAGTGGAAGAATTGATGGCTAGAGTAACTAATGCAGAGAAGGTCCTAAACGAAATGAAAGAGATGAAAACCATGACACGAGAAATACGTGACAAATGCACAAGCTTCAGTAACGGACTCGATCAACTGGAAGAAAGAGTATCTGCGATTGAGGATCAAATGAATGAAATGAAGCGAGAAGAGAAACCAAAAGAAAAAAGAAGAAAAAGAAATGAACAAAGCCTGCAAGAAGTATGGGATTATGTAAAAAGACCAAATCTACGTCTGATTGGGGTGCCTGAAAGTGAGGGGGAAAATGGAACCAAGTTGGAAAACACTCTTCAGCATATCATCCAGGAGAACTTCCCCAACCTAGTAGGGCAGTCCAACATTCAAATCCAGGAAATACAGAGAACGCCACAAAGATACTCCTCGAGAAGAGCAACTCCAAGACACATAATTGCCAGATTCACCAAAGTTGAAATGAAGGAAAAAATCTTAAGGGCAGCCAGAGAGAAAGGTCGGGTTACCCACAAAGGGAAGCCCATCAGACTCACAGCAGATCTCTCGGCAGAAACTCTCCAAGCCAGAAGAGAGTGGGGGCCAATATTCAACATTCTTAAAGAAAGGAATTTTCAACCCAGAATTTCATATCCAGCCCAACTAAGTTTCATAAGTGAAGGAGAAATAAAATCCTTTACACATAAGCAAATGCTTAGAGATTTTGTCACCACTAGGCCTGCCTTACAAGAGACCCTGAAGGAAGCACTCAACATGGAAAGGAACAACCGGTACCAGCCATTGAAAAACATGCCAACATGTAAAGACCATCGAGGCTAGGAAGAAACTGCATCAACTAACGAGCAAAATAACCAGTAAATATCATAATGGCAGGATCAAGTTCACACATAACAATCCTAACCTTAAATGTAAATGGACTAAATGGTCCAATTAAAAGACACAGACTGGCAAACTGGATAAAGAGTCAAGACCCATCAGTCTGCTGTATTCAGGAGACCCATCTCACACGCAGAAACATACATAGGCTCAAAATAAAGGGATGGAGGAAGATTTACCAAGCAAATGGAGAACAAAAAAAAGCAGGGGGTTGCAATACTAGTCTCTGATAAAACAGACTTTAAACCATCTAAGATCAAAAGAGACAAAGAAGGCCATTACATAATGGTAAAGATATCAATTCAACGGGAAGAGCTAACTATCCTAAATATATATGCACCCAATACAGGAGCACCCAGATTCATCAAGCAAGTCCTTAGAGACTTACAAAGAGACTTACACGCCCATACAATAATAATGGGAGACTTCAACACTCCACTGTCAACATTAGACAGATCAACGAGACAGAAAGTTAACAAGGATATCCAGGAATTGAACTCATCTCTGCAGCAAGCAGACCTAATAGACATCTATAGAACTCTCCACCCCAAATCAACAGAATATACATTCTTCTCAGCACCACATCGTACTTACAACAAAATTGACCACGTAATTGGAAGTAAAGCACTCCTCAGCAAATGTACAAGAACAGAAATTATAACAAACTGTCTCTCAGACCACAGTGCAATCAAACTAGAACTCAGGACTAAGAAACCCAATCAAAACCGCTCAACTACATGGAAACTGAACAACCTGCTCCTGAATGACTACTGGGTACATAACGAAATGAAGGCAGAAATAAAGATGTTCTTTGAAACCAATGAGAACAAAGATACAACATACCAGAATCTCTGGGACACATTTAAAGCAGTGTGTAGAGGGAAATTTATAACACTAAATGCCCACAAGAGAAAGCAGGAAAGATCTAAATTTGGTACTCTAACATCACAATTAAAAGGACTAGAGAAGCAAGAGCAAACACATTCGAAAGCTAGCAGAAGGCAAGAAATAACTAAGATCAGAGCAGAACTGAAGGAGATAGAGACACAAAAAACCCTCCAAAAAATCAACGAATCCAGGAGTTGGTTTTTTGAAAAGATCAACAAAATTGACAGACCACTAGCAAGACTAATAAAGAAGAAAAGAGAGAAGAATCAAATCGACGCAATTAAAAATGATAAAGGAGATATCACCACCGACCCCACAGAAATACAAACTACCATCAGAGAATACTATAAACACCTCTACGCAAATAAACTGGAAAATCTAGACGAAATGGATAATTCCCTGGACACTTACACTCTCTCAAGACTAAACCAGGAAGAAGTTGAATCCCTGAATAGACCAATAGCAGGCTCTGAAATTGAGGCAATAATTAATAGCCTACCAACCAAAAAAAATCCAGGACCAGATGGATTCACAGCTGAATTCTACCAGAGGTACAAGGAGGAGTTGGTACCATTCCTTCTGAAACTATTCCAATCAATAGAAAAAGAGGGAATCCTCCCTAACTCATTTTATGAGGCCAACATCATCCTGATACCAAAGCCTGGCAGAGCACAACAAAAAAAGAGAATTTTAGACCAATATCCCTGATGAACATCGATGCAAATATCCTCAATAAAATACTGGCAAACCGGATTCAGCAACACATCAAAAAGCTTATTCACCATGATCAAGTGGGCTTCATCCCTGGGATGCAAGGTTGGTTCAACATTCGCAAATCAATAAACATAAACCAGCATATAAACAGAACCAAAGACAAGAACCACATGATTATCTCAATAGATGCAGAAAAGGCTTTTGACAAAATTCAACAGGCCTTCATGCTAAAAACGCTCAATAAATTCGGTATTGATGGAACGTACCTCAAAATAATAAGAGCTATTTATGACAAACCGACAGCCCATATCATACTGAATGGGCAAAAACTGGAAAAATTCCCTTTGAAAACTGGCACAAGACAGAGATGCCTTCTCTCACCACTCCTATTCAACATAGTGTTGGAAGTTCTGGCTAGGGCAATTAGGCAAGAGAAAGAAATCAAGGACATTCAGTTAGGAAAAGTAGTCAAATTGTCCCTGTTTGCAGATGACATGATTGTATATTTAGAAAACCCCATTGTCTCAGCCCAAAATCTCCTTAAGCTGATAAGCAACTTCAGCAAAGTCTCAGGATACAAAATTAATGTGCAAAAATCACAAGCATTCTTATACACCAGTAACAGACAAACAGAGAGCCAAATCAGGAATGAACTTCCATTCACAATTGCTTCAAAGAGAATAAAATACCTAGGAATCCAACTGACAAGGGATGTAAAGGACCTCTTCAAGGAGAACTACAAACCACTGCTCAGTGAAATAAAAGAGGACACAAACAAATGGAAGAACATACCATGCTCATGGATAGGAAGAATCAATATCGTGAAAATGGCCATACTGCCCAAGGTAATTGATAGATTCAATGCCATCCCCATCAAGCTACCAATGAGTTTCTTCACAGAATTGGAAAAAACTGCTTTAAAGTTCATATGGAACCAAAAAAGAGCCCGCATCTCCAAGACAATCCTAAGTCAAAAGAACAAAGGTGGAGGCATCACGCTACCTGACTTCAAACTATACTACAAGGCTACAGTAACCAAAACAGCATGGTACTGGTACCAAAACAGAGATATAGACCAATGGAACAGAACAGAGTCCTCAGAAATAATACCACACATCTACAGCCATCTGATCTTTGACAAACCTGAGAGAAACAAGAAATGGGGAAAGGATTCCCTATTTAATAAATGGTGCTGGGAAAATTGGCTAGCCATAAGTAGAAAGCTGAAACTGGATCTTTTCCTTACTCCTTATACGAAAATTAATTCAAGATGGATTAGAGACTTAAATGTTAGACCTAATACCATAAAAATCCTAGAGGAAAACCTAGGTAGTGCCATTCAGGACATAGGCATGGGCAAAGACTTCATGTCTAAAACACCAAAAGCAACGGCAGCAGAAGCCAAAATTGACAAATGGGATCTCATTAAATTAAAGAGCTTCTGCACAGCAAAAGAAACTACCATCAGAGTGAACAGGCAACCTACAGAATGGGAGAACATTTTTGCAATCTACTCATCTGACAAAGGGCTAATATCCAGAACCCACAAAGAACTCAAACAAATTTACAAGAAAAAAACAAACAACCCCATCAAAAAGTGGGCAAAGGATATGAACAGACATTTCTCAAAAGAAGACATTCATACAGCCAACAGACACATGAAAAAATGCTCATCATCACTGGCCATCAGAGAAATGCAAATCAAAACCACAATGAGATACCATCTCACACCAGTTAGAATGGCGATCATTAAAAAGTCAGGAAACAACAGGTGCTGGAGAGGATGTGGAGAAATAGGAACACTTTTACACTGTTGGTGGGATTGTAAACTAGTTCAACCATTATGGAAAACTGTATGGCGATTCCTCAAGGATCTAGAACTAGATGTACCATATGACCCAGCCATCCCATTACTGCGTATATACCCAAAGGATTATAAATTATGTTGCTATGAAGACACAAGCACATATATGTTTATTGCAGCACTATTCACAATAGCAAAGACTTGGAATCAACCCAAATGTCCATCAGTGACAGATTGGATTAAGAAAATGTGGCACATATACACCATGGAATACTATGCAGCCATCAAAAAGGATGAGTTTGTGTCCTTTGTAGGGACATGGATGCAGCTGGAAACCATCATTCTTAGCAAACTATCACAAGAACAGAAAACCAAACAGCGCATGTTCTCACTCATAGGTGGGAACTGAACAATGAGATCACTTGGACTCAGGAAGGGGAACATCACACTCAGGTGCCTATCATGGGGAGGGGGGAGGGGGGTCGGATTGCATTGGGAGTTATACCTGATGTAAATGATGAGTTGATGGGTGCAGCACACCAACATGGCACAAGTATACATATGTAACAAACTTGCATGTTATGCACATGTACCCTACAACTTAAAGTATAATAATAATAAATAAATTAAAAAAAAAAAGAAAGTTCCTTGTAATGTGTGAATTCATCTGAAGGAGTTACACCTTTCCTTTCATGGAGAATTTTGCTAACACTGTTTTCATGGAATCTGTGGAGGGATATTTGGGAGCGCATTGAGGCCCATCGTGAAAAAGAAAGTATCCTCAGATAAAAACAAGAAAGAACCTTTCTGAGAAACAGCTTTGTGATGTATGAATTTATCTCTCATAGTTACACTGTACTTTTCATGGAGCAGTTAGGTAACACTGCTTTTGTGGAATTTGAGAAGGGATATTTGGATGGCATTAAAGAGTACAGTGACAAAGGAAATATCCTCAGATGAAAACTAGAGAGAAGCTTTCTGAGAGACTTCTTTGTGATGTGTGTATACATCTCACACAGTAACAACTTTCTTTTCATGGAGCAGTTTGCTAACACTGTTTTCATGGAATCTACACAGGGATATTTGGCATTGAGTTCTGGCCAATGCTGAAAAAGTAAATATCCTCAGATAAAAACTAGAAAGAAGCTTTCAGAGAAACTGTTTTGTGATGTGTGAATTCATCACACAGAGTTACACAACCCTTTTCATGGAGCATTCGGCATCACTGTTTTTGGGGAATCTTAGAAAGGAAATTTTGAATTGCATTGAATCCTATGGTTACAAAGGAAATACCCTCAGATAGAAACTAGAAAGAAGATTTCTGAGAAATTACTTTGTGATATGTGAATTCACCTCACAGAGTTACACAATTTTTTTCTTTCAGCAGTGTGCTAACACTGTTTTCATGGAATCTGCAATAGGATATTTGGGAACCCATTGAAGCCTATGGTGACAATGGAAGTATTCTCATAAATAAACCGAAAAGAAGATTTCTGAGAAATGCCTTTGTGATGTGTGAATTCATCCCATTCCAGATTTTTGTGGAATCTGCAGAGGGATATTCATGAGCGCTTTGAGGCCTATAGTGAAAAAGAAAATATCCTCAGAGAAAAATCAGAAAGAAACTTTGTGAGAAACGGCTTTGTGATGTGTTAATTCATCTCACAGAGTTACACTTTTCTTTTCATGGATCAGTTTGGTAGCATTGTTTCGGGGGAATATGAGAAGGGATATTTCTAATCGCATTGAAACCTATGGTGACAAAGGAAATATCCTGAGATATAAACTAAAAAGGTTTCTGAGAAATTTCCTTGTGATGTGTAAATTCATCCCACAGAGTTTCATACTTCTTTTCAGGGAGCAGTGTGCTAACACTGTTCTCATGGAATCTGCAAAGAGATATTTGGGAGTGAATTTAGACCTCTAGTGAAAAAGGTAATATCCTCAGATAAAAGGTAGAAAGAAACTTTCTGAGAAACTGCTTTGTGACGTGTGAATTCATCTTACAGAATTACACTGTACTTTTCATTAAGCAGTTTGATAACACTGTTTTTGTGGAATATGCAATAGGTTATTTGGGAGCATGTTGAGACCTATGGTGACAAAGGAAATATCCTCAGATAAAAGCCAAAAGGAAGCGTTCTGAGAAAGCTCTTTGTGATGTGTGAATTCATCTCACTTCGTTACACCATTCTTTTCATTGAGAGGTTTGCTAACACATTTATCTTGGAATCTGAAATGGGATATTATGGAGCACATTGAGGAATGTGGTGAAAAAGAAATATCCTCAGATAAAAACTAAAAAGAATCTTTCGGAGAAACAGCTTTGTGATGTGTGAGTTTATCTCACAAAGTTTCACCACTGTTTTCATACAGCATGTTGGTAGCACTGTATTTGGGGAATCTGATAAGGGATATTTTGGATCGCATTGAAGTGTATGGTGAAAAAGGAAATATCCTCACGTAAAAAGTGGAAAGAAATTTTCTGAGAAACTGCTTTGTGATGTTTGAATTCATCTCAAAGAGTTATATGATTCGTTTCTTAGAGCAGATTCCCAATATTGTATCCATGGAATCTGCATTAGGATATTTGGGAGTGGTTTGAAACACATGGTGACAAACGAAATATCCTCAGACAAAAAGCAAAAACAAACTTTCTGAGAAACTGCTTTGTGATGTGTGAATTCATCTCACAGAGTTACACGATTCTTTTTATGGATCAGTTTGGTAGCACCGTTTTTGGGGAATCTGAGAAGGGATATTTTGGATCACATTGAAGCCTATGGTGAAAAAGGAAATATCCTCAGGTAAAAACTAGAAAAAATATTTCTGAGAAGCTTCTTTTTATGTGTGAATTCATCTCACAGTGTTGCAACTGTGTTTTCGTTGAGAATTTTGGTAACATATTTTTCCTGAAATCTGTGATGGCATATTCCAGAGCGCAATGAGGAATATGGTGAAAAGGGAAATATCCTTAGACAAAAACTAGAAACAAGCTTTCTGAGAAACAGCTATGTGTATGTGAATTCATCTCACAGAGTTACACTTTTCTTTGTATTGAGCAGTTTGCTTACACTGTTTACTTGGAATGTGCAATCTGATATTTTGGAGGGCATTGAAACTTATGGAGACAAAGGAAATATCCTCATATAACACCTAGAAAGAAGCTTTCTGAGAAACTTCTTTTTGATGCGTGAATTCCTCTCAGGGAATTACAACAGTATATTCTTTGAGAAGTTTGCTAAAACTTTTTTCATGGAATCTGTGATCGAATATTCCAGAGTGCATTGAGGAATATGGTGAAAAGGGAAATATCCTTAGATAATAACCAGTAACAAGCTTTTTCAGAAACAGCTTTGTGATATATGAATTCATTTCCCAGATTTACACTGTTCTTTGCATTGAGAAGTTTGCTTACACTGTTTTCTTAGATCTGCAATCTGATATTGTGGAGTGCATTGAAGCTTATGGAGACAAATGAAATATCTTCATGTAAAAACTAGAAAGAATCTTTCTGTGTGACTGCTTCCTGATGTGTAAATTCATCTCACAGAGTTACACTGTTCTTTTCATGGAGCAGTTTTCTAACACTGTTTCCCTGGAATCTGCAAAGGGATATGTCAGAGTGCATTGAAGCTTATGGTGTCAAAGGCAATATCTCCATATAAAAACTAGAAAGAAGCTTTCTGAGAAACCATTTTGTGATATATTAATTCGTCTCACAGAGTTATAATATTCCCTTCATGGATCAGTTTGCTAGCACTGTTTTTGGGGAATCTGAGGAAGGATATTTTGCAACACATTGAAGCCAATGGTGACAAAGGAAGCATCCTTAGATAAAAACTACAAAGAAGCTTTCTGAGAAAGTTCTTTGTGATGTGTGAATTCATCTCACAGAGTTACACCTTTCTTTTCATGGAATAGTTTGCTAAAACTGTTTTCATGGAATCTGCAAAGGGACATTTGGAAGCAAAATGAGGCTTATACATAAAAAGGAAATATCTTCAGAATAAAACTAGAAAGAAGCTTTCTTAGACACGTCTTTGTGATGTGTGAATTCATGTCACAGAGTTACACCTTCCTTTTTATGAAGCAGTTTGCTAACACTGTTTTCCTGGAATCTGCAAAATGATATTTGGGAGCGCATTGAGACCTATGGTGAAAAAGAAAATATACTCAGATAAAAACTAGAAAGAAGCTTTCTAAGAAACTGCTTTATGAGTGTGAATTCATCTCACAGAGATAAACTGTTCTTTTCTTTTTTAAAAAAATTATTTATTATTATTATACTTTAAGTTGTAGGGTACATGTGCATAACGTGCAGGTTTGTTACATATGTATACTTGTGCCATGTTGGTGTGCTGCACCCATCAACTCGTCATTTACATCAGGTATAACTCCCAATGCAGTCCCTCCCCCCTCCCCCCTCCCCACTCCCCATGATAGGCCCCTTGTGTGATGTTCCCCTTCTTGAGTCCAAGTGATCTCATTGTTCAGTTCCCACCTATGAGTGAGAACATGTGGTGTTTGGTTTTCTGTTCTTGTGATAGTTTGCTGAGAATGACGGCTTCCAGCTGCATCCATGTCCCTACAAAGGACACAAACTCATCCTTTTTTATGGCTGCGTAGTATTCCATGGTGTATATGTGCCACATTTTCTTAATCCAATCTGTCACTGATGGTCATTTGGGTTGACTCCAAGTCTTTGCTATTGTGAATAGTGCCGCAATAAACATACGTGTACATGTGTCTTTATAGCAGCATGATTTATAATCCTTTGGGTATATACGCAGTAATGGGATGGCTGGGTCATATGGTACATCTAGTTCTAGATCCTTGAGGAATCGCCATACTGTTTTCCATAATGGTTGAACTAGTTTACAATCCCACCAACAGTGTAAAAGTGTTCCTATTTCTCCACATCCTCTCCAGCACCTGTTGTTTCCTGACTTTTTAATGATCGCCATTCTAACTGGTGTGAGATGGTATCTCATTGTGGTTTTGATTTGCATTTCTCTGATGGCCAGTGATGATGAGCATTTTTTCATGTGTCTGTTGGCTGTATGAATGTCTTCTTTTGAGAAATGTCTGTTCATATCCTTTGCCCACTTTTTGATGGGGTTGTTTGTTTTTTTCTTGTAAATTTGTTTGAGTTCTTTGTGGATTCTGGATATTAGCCCTTTGTCAGATGAGTAGATTGCAAAAATGTTCTCCCATTCTGTAGGTTGCCTGTTCACTCTGATGGTAGTTTCTTTTGCTGTGCAGAAGCTCTTTAATTTAATGAGATCCCATTTGTCAATTTTGGCTTCTGCTGCCGTTGCTTTTGGTGTTTTAGACATGAAGTCTTTGCCCATGCCTATGTCCTGAATGGCACTACCTAGGTTTTCCTCTAGGATTTTTATGGTATTAGGTCTAACATTTAAGTCTCTAATCCATCTTGAATTAATTTTCGTATAAGGAGTAAGGAAAAGATCCAGTTTCAGCTTTCTACTTATGGCTAGCCAATTTTCCCAGCACCATTTATTAAATAGGGAATCCTTTCCCCATTTCTTGTTTCTCTCAGGTTTGTCAAAGATCAGATGGCTGTAGATGTGTGGTATTATTTCTGAGGACTCTGTTCTGTTCCATTGGTCTATATCTCTGTTTTGGTACCAGTACCATGCTGTTTTGGTTACTGTAGCCTTGTAGTATAGTTTGAAGTCAGGTAGCGTGATGCCTCCACCTTTGTTCTTTTGACTTAGGATTGTCTTGGAGATGCGGGCTCTTTTTTGGTTCCATATGAACTTTAAAGCAGTTTTTTCCAATTCTGTGAAGAAACTCATTGGTAGCTTGATGGGGATGGCATTGAATCTATCAATTACCTTGGGCAGTATGGCCATTTTCACGATATTGATTCTTCCTATCCATGAGCATGGTATGTTCTTCCATTTGTTTGTGTCCTCTTTTATTTCACTGAGCAGTGGTTTGTAGTTCTCCTTGAAGAGGTCCTTTACATCCCTTGTCAGTTGGATTCCTAGGTATTTTATTCTCTTTGAAGCAATTGTGAATGGAAGTTCATTCCTGATTTGGCTCTCTGTTTGTCTGTTACTGGTGTATAAGAATGCTTGTGATTTTTGCACATTAATTTTGTATCCTGAGACTTTGCTGAAGTTGCTTATCAGCTTAAGGAGATTTTGGGCTGAGACAATGGGATTTTCTAAATATACAATCATGTCATATGCAAACAGGGACAATTTGACTTCTTTTCCTAACTGAATGCCCTTGATTTCTTTCTCTTGCCTAATTGCCCTAGCCAGAACTTCCAACACTATGTTGAATAGGAGTGGTGAGATAGGGCACCCCTGTCTTGTGCCAGTTTTCAAAGGGAATTTTTCCAGTTTTTGCCCATTCAGTATGATATTGGCTGTGGGTTTGTCATAAATAGCTCTTATTATTTTGAGGTACGTTCCATCAATACCGAATTTATTGAGTGTTTTTAGCATGAAGGCCTGTTGAATTTTGTCAAAACCCTTTTCTGCATCTATTGAGATAATCATGTGGTTCTTGTCTTTGGTTCTGTTTATATGCTGGATTATGTTTATTGATTTGCGAATGTTGAACCAGCCTTGCATCCCAGGGATGAAGCCCACTTGATCATGGTGGATAAGCTTTTTGATGTGTTGCTGAATCCGGTTTGCCAGTATTTTATTGAGGATTTTTTCATCGATGTTCATCAGGGATATTGGTCTAAAATTCTCTTTTTTTGTTGTGCTCTGCCAGGCTTTGGTATCAGGATGATGTTGGCCTCATAAAATGAGTTAGGGAGGATTCCCTCTTTTTCTATTGATTGGAATAGTTTCAGAAGGAATGGTACCAACTCCTCCTTGTACCTCTGGTAGAATTCAGCTGTGAATCCATCTGGTCCTGGATTTTTTTTGGTTGGTAGGCTATTAATTATTGCCTCAATTTCAGAGCCTGCTATTGGTCTATTCAGGGATTCAACTTCTTCCTGGTTTAGTCTTGAGAGAGTGTAAGTGTCCAGGGAATTATCCATTTCGTCTAGATTTTCCAGTTTATTTGCGTAGAGGTGTTTATAGTATTCTCTGATGGTAGTTTGTATTTCTGTGGGGTCGGTGGTGATATCTCCTTTATCATTTTTAATTGCGTCGATTTGATTCTTCTCTCTTTTCTTCTTTATTAGTCTTGCTAGTGGTCTGTCAATTTTGTTGATCTTTTCAAAAAACCAACTCCTGGATTCGTTGATTTTTTGGAGGGTTTTTTGTGTCTCTATCTCCTTCAGTTCTGCTCTGATCTTAGTTATTTCTTGCCTTCTGCTAGCTTTCGAATGTGTTTGCTCTTGCTTCTCTAGTCCTTTTAATTGTGATGTTAGAGTACCAAATTTAGATCTTTCCTGCTTTCTCTTGTGGGCATTTAGTGTTATAAATTTCCCTCTACACACTGCTTTAAATGTGTCCCAGAGATTCCGGTATGTTGTATCTTTGTTCTCATTGGTTTCAAAGAACATCTTTATTTCTGCCTTCATTTCGTTATGTACCCAGTAGTCATTCAGGAGCAGGTTGTTCAGTTTCCATGTAGTTGAGCGATTTTGATTGAGTTTCTTAGTCCTGAGTTCTAGTTTGATTGCACTGTGGTCTGAGAGACAGTTTGTTATAATTTCTGTTCTTGTACATTTGCTGAGGAGTGCTTTACTTCCAATTATGTGGTCAATTTTGGAGTAAGTACGATGTGGTGCTGAGAAGAATGTATATTCTGTTGATTTGGGGTGGAGAGTTCTATAGATGTCTATTAGGTCTGCTTGCTGCAGAGATGAGTTCAATTCCTGGATATCCTTGTTAACTTTCTGTCTCGTTTATCTGTCTAATGTTGACAGTGGAGTGTTGAAGTCTCCCATTATTATTGTATGGGCGTGTAAGTCTCTTTGTAAGTCTCTAAGGACTTGCTTGATGAATCTGGGTGCTCCTGTATTGGGTGCATATATATTTAGGATAGTTAGCTCTTCCCGTTGAATTGATATCTTTACCATTATGTAATGGCCTTCTTTGTCTCTTTTGATCTTTGATGGTTTAAAGTCTGTTTTATCAGAGACTAGTATTGCAAACCCCACTTTCTTTTGTTCTCCAGTTGCTTGGTAAATCTTCCTCCATCCCTTTATTTTGAGCCTATGTATGTCTCTGCGTGTGAGATGGGTCTCCTGAATACAGCAGACTGATGGGTCTTGACTCTTTATCCAGTTTGCCAGTCTGTGTCTTTTAATTGGAGCATTTAGTCCATTTACATTTAAGGTTAAGATTGTTATGTGTGAACTTGATCCTGCCATTATGATATTAACTGGTTATTTTGCTCGTTAGTTGATGCAGTTTCTTCCTAGTCTCCATGGTCTTTACATTTTGGCATGTTTTTGCAATGGCTGGTACCGGTTGTTCCTTTCCATGTTGAGTGCTTCCTTCAGGGTCTCTTGTAAGGCAGGCCTAGTGGTGACAAAATCTCTAAGCATTTGCTTATCTGTAAAGGATTTTATTTCTCCTTCACTTATGAAACTTAGTTTGGCTGGATATGAAATTCTGGGTTTAAAATTCTTTTCTTTAAGAATGTTGATTATTGGCCCCCACTCTCTTCTGGCTTGGAGAGTTTCTGCTGAGAGATCTGCTGTTAGTCTGATGGGCTTCCCTTTGTGGGTAACCCGACCTTTCTCTCTGGCTGCCCTTAAGATTTTTTCCTTCATTTCAACTTTGGTGAATCTGGCAATTATGTGTCTTGGAGTTGCTCTTCTCGAGGAGTATCTTTGTGGCGTTCTCTGTATTTCCTGGATTTGAATGTTGGCCTGCCCTACTAGGTTGGGGAAGTTCTTCTGGATGATATTCTGTAGAGTGTTTTCCAACTTGGTTCCATCTTCCTCCTCACTTTCAGGCACCCCAATCAGACGTAGATTTGGTCATTTTACATAATCCCATGCTTCTTGCAGGCTTTGTTCATTTCTTTTTCTTCTTTTTTCTTTTGGTTTCTCTTCTCGCTTCATTTCATTCATTTGATCCTCAATCGCTGATACTTTTTCTTCTAGTTGATCGAGTCGGTTACTGAAGCTTGTGCATTTGCCACGTATTTCTCGTGTTATGGTTTTCATCTCTTTCATTTCGTTTATGACCTTCTCTGCATTAATTACTCTAGCCATCATTTCTTCCATTTTTTTTCAAGATTTTTAGTTTCTTTGCGCTGAGTACATAATTCCTCCTTTAGCTCTGAGAAGTTTGATGGACTGAAGTCTTCTTCTCTCATCTTGTCAAAGTCATTCTCCGTCCAGCTTTGATCCGTTGCTGGCGATGAGCTGCGCTCCTTTGTCGGGGGAGATGCGCTCTTATTTTTTGAATTTCCATCTTTTCTGCCCTGCTTTTTCCCTATCTTTGTGGTTTTATCTGCCTCTGTTCTTTGATGATGGTGATGTACTGATGGGGTTGTGGTGTAGGTGTCCTTCCTGTTTGATAGTTTTCCTTCTAACAGTCAGGACCCTCAGCTGTAAGTCTGTTGGAGATTGCTTGAGGTCCACTCCAGACCCTATTTGCCTGGGTATCAGCAGCCGAGGCTGCAGAAGATAGAATATTGCTGAACAGCGAGTGTACCTGTCTGATTCTTGCTTTGGAAGCTTCCTCTCAGGGGGGTACTCCACCCTGTGAGTTGTGGGGTGTCAGACTGCCCCTAGTGGGGGATGTCTCCCAGTTAGGCTACTCAGGGGTCAGGGACCCACTTGAGCAGGGAGTCTGTCCCTTCTCAGATCTCAACCTCCGTGTTGGGAGATCCACTGCTCTCTTCAAAGCTGTCAGACAGAGTCGTTTGCGTCTGCAGAGGTTTCTGCTACGTTTGTTATTGTTTACTGTGCCCTGTCCCCAGAGGTGGAGTCTACAGAGACAGGCAGGTTTCCTTGAGCTGCTGTGAGCTCCACCCAGTTCGAGCTTCCCAGCAGCTTTGTTTACCTACTTAAGCCTCAGCAATGGCTGGCGCCCCTCCCCCAGCCTCGCTGCTGCCTTGCTGGTAGATCACAGACTGCTGTGCTAGCAATGAGGGAAGCTCTGTGGGCGTGGGACCCTCCCAGCCAGATGTGGGATATGATTTCCTGGTTTGCCTGTTTGCTTAAAGCGCAGTATTGGGGTGGGAGTTACCCGATTTTCCAGGTGTTGTGTGTCTCAGTTCCCCTGGCTAGGAAAAGGGATTCCCTTCCCCCTTGCGCTTCCCAGGTGAGGTGATGTCTCGCCCTGCTTCAACTCTCGCTGGTCGGGCTGCAGCAGCTGGCCAGCACCGATCGTCCGGCACTCCCCAGTGAGATGAACCCAGTACCTCAGTTGAAAATGCAGAAATCACGGGTCTTCTGTGTCGCTCGCGCTGGGAGTTGGAGACTGGAGCTGTTCCTATTTGGCCATCTTGCTCCGCCCTCAATAGTGTATTTTTGAGTGCATTGAAGCCTAAGTTGGTAAAGGAAATATCCTCATTTCAAAGCTGGAAAGAAATTGTCTTAGAAACTGCTTTGTGATTTGTGAATTCACCTCATAGAGTTACACGATTGTTTTCATGGATCAGTTTTGTAGCCCTGCTTTTGGGGAATTTGAGAAGGGATATTTGGATCTTTGGGAAGTCTAAGGTAACAACGGAAATACCCTCAAATAAAAACTAGAAAGAAGCTTTCTGGGAAAGTTCTTTGTGATTTGTGAATTCATCTCACAGAAAAACATGGATTTTTTCATTGAGCAGTTTGATAACACTGCCTTCCTGGAAACTACAACAGGCTATTTGGGAGCTCATTGAAGCCTATGGTGACTAAGGAAATATCCTCAGATAAAAACCAAAAAAAGTTTTCTGAGACACTGCTTTGTGATGTGCTAATTGACCTCACAGAGTTAAACTGTTTTTTTCATTGAGCAGCTTGCTAACACTGTTTTCTTGGAGTCTGCAATGGAATATTTTGAGGCACATTGAATCATGTGGTGACAAAGGAAATATCCTCATACAAAAACTAGAAAGAAGCTTTCAGAGAAACCGCTTTTAGATATGTTGATTCATCTCACAGAGTTACACCATTCTTTTCATGGATCAGTTTGGTAGCACTGTTTTTGGGTATTCTGAGAAGTGATATTTTGGATTTCATTGAATCCTTTGGTGAAAAGGAAATATCCTCAGATAAAAACGAAAATGGAGCTTTGAGACAAACTTCTTTGTGATGCATGAAGTCATCTCACAGAGGTACACTGTTCTTTTCATTGAACAGTTTGCTAACATTGTTTTCTTGGAATTTCCAATGGGATATTTTGGAGTGCATTGAAGCTCATAGTGACAAAGGAAATATCCTCAGACACAAACTAGAAAGAAGCTTTCTGAGAAACAGCTTTGTGACTTGTGAATTCATCTCACAGAGTTACACCTTACCTTTCATGGAGTAGTTTGGTAGCACTATTTTTGGGGAATCTCAGAAGGGACATTTTGAATCATTTTGAAGCGTATGGTGACAAAGGAAATATCCAGAGACTAAAACTAGAAAGAAGCTTTCTGAGAAACTTCTTTGTGATGTGTCAATTCATCTCACAGAGTTACACGTTTCTTTCCATGGAGTAGTTTGCTAACACTGTTTTCATGGAAGCTGCAAATGGATATTTGGGATCCCACTGAGACCTATGTTGAAAAAGGAAATATCCTCAGATAAAAACCAGGAAGAATCTTTCTGAGAAACTGCTTTGTGATGTGTGAATTCATCTCACAGAGGTACACTGTTCTTTGCATTGAGCAGTTTACTTACACTATTTTCTTGGAATCTGAAATCTGATATTTGTGAGCACTTTGTAGCTTATGGTGACAAACGGCATATCTTCATATAAAAACTAGAAAGAAGCTTTCTGAGAAGCCACTTTGTGATATGTTAATTCATCTCACAATGTTACACGAGTGCTTTCATGGAGCGGTTTGGTAACACTGTTTTCGGTGCATCTGAGATGGGATATTTTGGATCACATTGAAACCTATGGTGACAAAGGAAATATCCTCAGATAAAAACTAGAAAGAAGCGTTCTGAGAAAGTTCTTTGTGATGTGTGAATTCATCTCATAGAGTTAAATTTTTCTTTTTCATGGAGAAGTTTTCTCACACTGTTTTCGTGGAATCTGCAAAGGGATATTTGGGAGCGCATTGTGACATTTGTTGACAAAGGAAATATCATCAGATTAAAATCAGAAAGAATCTTTCTGGGAAACTGCTTTGAGGCTGATGGTGGAAAAGTAAATATGCAAACATAAAAACTAGAAAAGAGCTTTCTGACAAATTTCTTTGAATTGGGTGAATTTATCTACCAGAGTGTAACTGATTCTTTTCATTGAGCAGTTTGGTAACCCTGTTTTTGTGGTATGCGCAAAGGAATATTCAGAGCGCAGAGAAGCCTATGGTGAAAAAAGAAATACCCTCAGATAAAAACTAGAATGAAGTTTTCTGAGAGACTCTTTTGTGATGGGCGAATTCACCTCACAGAGTTAAAGCTTTATTTTCATTGAACAGTTTGTTAGTACTCTTTTTGTGAAATATGCAAGGGATATTCAGGAGCAGATAGAGGCCAATGTTGTAAAAGGAAATATCTACAGGTAAAAACAGGAGAGAAATATTCTGATAACTCCTTTGTGATGTGGGAATTAATCTCATATAGGTAAAGCTTTCTGTTGAGAGAGTAGTTTGGTATCACTGTTTTAGTGGTATCTGAGAAGGGATATTTAGGAGCGCATGGAAGCCGATTATGGAAAAAGAAATATCCTGAGATAAAAACTAGAAAGAAGCTTTCTGAGAAATTTCTTTGGGATGGGTGAATTCATCACACTGAATTACACGATTGTTTTCTTTGAGCAGTTTGGTAGCACTGTTTTCATGGAATCTACAAAGGGATATTTGGGAGCTCCCAGAGGCCTATGGTGAAAAAGGAAATAATTTGAGATGAAAACTGGAGAGAAGCACTTTGAAAAATAGTTTTGTGATGTATGTATTCATCTCATAGCATTTAAAAGTTGTGTTGATTGAATAGTTCACCATCACTGTTTTCGTGGTATCTGAGAGGAGTTATTTGGGAGCACATTGACGCCTACAGTGAAAAAGGAAATATTCTCAGATTTAAACTAGAAAGAAGCTTTCTGATAAACTGCCTTGTGATGTGTGAATTCATCTCACAGAGTTAAACCTTTCTTTTCATTGAGCCAATTGGTAACATTGTTTTTGTTGAATCTGCAAAGGGATATTCAGGAGCACATAGAGTTCAATGGCAAAAAAGAAATATCTTCAGGTGAAAACTGGAGAGAAGTTTTCTGAGAAACTCCTTTGTGAGTATTGCATTCATCACATATAGCTAAACGTTTCTGTTGAGGGAGCACTTCGACATCAATGTTTTTGTGGTGTCTGAGAAGGGATATTTGGGAGTGCATTGAAGCCTATGGTGGAAAAGGAAATATCCTCAGATAAAAACGGGAAAGAAGCATCCTGAGAAACTGCTTTGTGATGGGTCAATTTATCTCACAGTGTCACATCATTCTTTTCATGAAGCAGTTTGTTAGCACTGTTTTTGTGGAATCTGCAGAGGGATATTTGGGACCTCATAGAGGCCTAAGGTAACAAAAGAAAATTCTTCAGGTAAAAACAGGAGAAAAGATTTTGGAGAAACTCCTTTGTGATGTGTGCATTCATCTAATAGAGCTAAACGGTTCTGTTGAGGGAGCACTTTGGCATTACTGTTTTTCTTGTGTCTTATAATGTATATTTTGGAGCGCATTGAAGCCTATGGCGGAAAAGAAAATATCGTCATATTAAAACTAGAAAGAAGCTTTCTGAGAAACAGTTTTGTGATGTGCTAATTCATCTCACAGAGTTGCGTGATGCTTTTCACAGATCAATTTAGTAGCACTGTTTTTTGGGAATCTGAGAAGGGATATTTTTATCGCATTGAAGCCTATGGTGACAAAGGAAATATCCTAAGATGTAAACAAGAAAGAAGCTTTGTGAGAAACTTCTTGTAATGTGTGAATTCATCTTACCGAGTTACACCGTTTTTTTAATTGAGCAGTTTGCTAATGCTGTTTTCGTGGAAACTGCAAAGGCATATATTGGAGTGCATTGAGGCCTATGGTGAAAAAGGAAATATCCTAAGATAAAAACTAGAATGAATCTTTCTGAGAAACTGCTTTGTGATGTGTGAATTCACCTCACAGAGTTACACTGTTCTTTGCATTGAGCAGTTTACTTACACTCTTTTCTTGAATTCTGCAATGGGATATTTCTGAGCATATTGAAGCTTATGGTGAGAAAGGAAATATCCTCATATAAAAACCAGAAAGAAACATAATGAGAAACTGCTTTTTGATGTGTTAACTCATCTCACAGAGTTACATGATTCTCTTCATATATCAATTTGGTAGCACCGTTTTTGGGGAATTCGAGAAGGGATATTTTTTATCACATTAAAACCTATGGTGACAAAGGAAATATCCTCAGGAAAAAAAACAAAACAAAAAGAAGCTGTCTGAGAAACTTCTTTTTGATGTGTGAATTCGTCTCACAGAGTTGCACCTTTCTATTCATGGAGGAGTTTCCTAATACTGTTTTTCATGGAATCTGTAAGGGGATATTTGGGAGTGCATTGAGTCCTAGGGAATATCCACAGAAAAAACCTAGAAAGAAGCTTTCTGATAAAGAAGCTTTCTGTGAATTCATCTCACAATGTTACATTGTTGTTTTCATTGACTAGTTTCCTATCACTCTTTTTGTGGAATCTGCAAAGGAATATTTGGTAGTGCATTGAGGCCTAGGGTTAAAAAGGAAATATCCTCAGATAAAATGTAGAAAGAAGCTTTCTGAGAAACTGCTTTGTGATGTGTGAATTCATCTCACAGAGTTACACTGTTATATTCATAGGTAAGTTTTCTAACACTGTTTTCTTGGAATCTCCAATGGGATATTTTGGAGCGCATGGCAGTTTATGCTGATAAAGAAAATATCCTTATACAGAAACTAGAAAGAAGCTTTCTGAGAAACCGTTTTGCAATCTGTCCCTTCATCTCAGAGAGTTACACAATTCTTTTCATGGAAAAGATTGGTAGCACTGTTTTTGGGGAATCTGTGAAGGGATATTTTTGATCACATTGGAGACTATGACGACAAAGAAATATCCTCAGATAAAAGCTAGAAGGAAGCTTTATGAGAGAGTTCCTTGTAATGTTCGAATTCATCTCACAGATTTACAAGTTTCTTTTCATGGAACAGTTTCCTAACACTGTCTTCGAGGAATCTGCAAAGGGATATTTGCAAGAGCATTGAGGCCTATAATAAAAAAGGAAATATCCTCCAGTAACAACTAGAAAGAATCATTCTGAGAAACTACTTTGTGATGTGTGAATTCATCTCACAGAGTTACACTGTTCTTTTCTTGGAAGAGTTTTTTAACATTGTTTATGTGGAATCTGCAATAAGATATTTGGGAGTGCATTGAAGCCTATGGTGACAAAGGAAATATCCTCAGATAACAACTAGAAAGAATCATTCTGAGAAACTATTTTGTGATGTGTAAATTCATCCACCAAGTTACACATTTCTTTTCATGAACCAGCTTGCTAGCATTGTTTTTGTGAAATCTGCATAGGGATGTTTGGGAGTGATTTAAGGCCTATATTGAAAAAGGAAATATCACCAGAAAAAAAAACAAGAAAGAAGCTTTGTGAGAAACTGCTTTGTGATGTGTGAATTTATCTCACATAATCACACCGTTCTTTACATTGAGGAGTTTGATAACACTGTTTTCGTGGAATCTTCTATAGGATATTTGGTAGCACATTGAAGCCTATGGTGACAAAGGAAATATCCTCTGATAAAAACCAAAAAGACGCTTTCTGATCAACGGCTTTGTGATGTGTGAATTCATCTCATAGAGTTACACCTTTCTTTACATGGAGCAGTTTTCTAACACTGTTTTCATGGAATGTGCAAAGGGATATTTGTGAGTGCATTGAGGCCTAGAGTGAAAAAGGAAATATCCTCAGATAAAAACGAGAAAGAAGCATTCTGAGAAATGAGTTTGTGATGTGTTAATTCACCTTACAGTGTTACACGATTCTTTTTATGGATCATTTGGCAACACTGTTTTTGGAGAACCTGAGAAGGCATATTTTGGATTGCATTGAAAGTAGTTTTTGAAAGTATTTGATATTTTGGATCACATTGGAAGTAATATATTTCCTTTGTCACACAGTTACAGGATTCTTTTCATAGAGCAGCTTGATAACATTGTTTTTGTGGGATCTGCAATAGGATATTTGGGAGCTTATTTAAGCATATGGTGACAAAGGAAATATCCTCAGATAAAAAGCAAAAAGAAGATTTCTGGGATACTGCTTTGTGATTTCTAAATTCATCTCATGGAATTACACTGTTTTTTTCATTGAGCACTTTGCTAACACTCTTTTGTTGGAATATGCAATGACATATTTTGGAGAGCATTGAACTTTATGCTGACAAAGGAAATATCCTAATGCAAAAACTAGAAACAAGATTTCTGAGAAACTGCTTTGTGGTGTGTTATTTCATCTCACAAAGTTACACCTTTCTGTTCATGCAGCAGCTTGGTAGCACTGTTTTTGGGGATTCTGTGAAGAGATATTTGGGATCGCATTGAAGTCTACAGTGACAAAGGAAATATCCTGAGATAGAAACTAGAAAGAAGTTTTCTCAGAAACTTCTTTGCGATGTGTGAATTCATCACACAGAGTTACACCTTTCTTTCCATGGAGCAGTTTGCTAACACTCTTTTCATTGAATCAGCAAAGCGATATTTGGGAGCACATTGAGGCCTATGGTGAAAAAGGAAATATTCTCAGACAAAAAGTAGAAAGATGCATTCTGAGAAACTGGTTTTTGATGTGTGAATTTATCTCACAGTGTTACACTGTTATTTCCATGAAGCGGTTTGCTAACACTGTTTCCTTTCAGCCTGCAATGGGATATTTTGGAGTGTATTGAAGCTTTTGGTGTCATAGGAAATATCCTCGTAGAAAAAGTAAAAAGAAGCTTTCTGATAAATGCCATTGTGATCTGTTAATTCAACTCACAGAGTTACACGACTTTTTTCATGGATAAGTCTGTTAGCACTGTTTTTGGGGGAATTTGAGAATGGATATGGATTGCATTCAAGCCTATGGTGAAAAAGGAAACATCCTTAGAAAAAACTTAGAAAGAAACTCTCTGAGAAAGTTCTTTGTGATGTGTGAATTAATCTCACAGAGTTGCACTGTTCTTTTCATTGAGAAGTTTGCTAACGCTCTTTTCTTGGAATCTGAAATGGGATATCTCAGGGTGCATTGAAGCTTATGTTGACAAAGGAAATATCCTCATATAAAATCTAGAAAGAAGCTATCTGAGAAATCACTTTGTGTAGTGTTAATTCATCTCACAGAGTTACATGATTCCTTTCATGGATGAGTTTAGTAGCACTGTTTTTGTGCTGTCTTCGAAGGGATATTTTGGAGTGCATGAACCTGATGGGGTAAAAGGAAATACCCTGAGATAAAAACTAGATAGAAGCTTTCTGTGAAATTTTTTGTGATGGGTGAATTCATCACACTGAGTTACACCTTTGTTTTCTTTGAGCACATTGTTAGCACTGTTTTTGTGAAAGCGATATTCAGGAGCTCCTTGAGCCCTATGGAGAAAAAGAAAATAACTTCAGATAAAAACTGGAGAGAAATTTTGAGAAATATTTTTGTGATGTATGTATTCATCTCAAACAATTTAGCCATTTTGTTGCTTGAGCATTCCTGCATCACTGTTTTTGTGGTATTTGAGAAGAGATACATGGGAGCACATTGAAGATTATGGTAAAAAAGGAAGTATCCTTAGATTTAAACTGGAAAGATGCTTTCTGAGAAACTGCTTTGTGATGGGTGAATTCATTTCACAGAGTTACACCTTTCTTTTCTTTGAGCAGTTTGGTAACACTGCTTTGGGGAATCTGCAAAGGGATATTCGGGAGCACATAGAGTCCAATAGCAAAAAAGGAAATAACTTCAGGTAAAGACTGGAGAGAAGCTTTCTGAGAAATCCCTTTGTGCTGTGGGTATTCATCTCATGGAGTTAACCTTTCTATTAAGGGAACACTTTGGCATCACTGTTTTTGTGGTGTCTGAAAAGGGATGTTTTGGACTGCCTTGAAGCCTATGGTGGAAAATGAAATAGGCTTGTACAACAACTAGAAAGAAGCTTTCTGATTAACCACTTTGTGATGTGTTAATTCAAATCAGAGAGTTACATGATACTTTTCATGGAGTAGTTTGGTAGAAATGTTTTTGGGAAATCTGAGAAGGAATATTTTGGATCTCATACAAGTCTATGGTGAAAAAGGAAATATCCTCTGATAAAAATTAGAAAGAAGCTTTCTGAGAAAGTTCTTTGTGATGTGTGAATTCATCTCACAGAGTTACACCTTTCTATTCATGGAGTAGTTTGCTATCACTGTATTCCTGGAATCTGCAAAGGGATATTTGGCAATGCATTTATCCTAAAGTGAAAAAGGAAATATCCTCAGATAAAAACTAGAAAGAAGATTTCTCAGAAACTGGATTGTGATGTGTGAATTCATCTCACAGAGTTACACTGTTACTATCATTGAGCAGTTGGCTAACACCCCTTTCTTGGAATCTGCAATTGGATATTTCAGAGATCATTGAAGCTTAGTGTGACAAAGGAAATATCCTCAGACAAAAACCAGAAAGAAGGTTTCTGAGGAATGGCTTTGTGATTTGTGAATTCACCTCACCGAATTGCATTATTCCTTTCAAGGAACAGTATTGTAGCACTATTTGTGGGGAATCTGAGAAGGCATGTTTTTGATCGCATTGAAGCCTATGGTGACAAAGGAAATACCCTGAGATAAAAAGCAGAAATCAGCTTTCTGAGAAGCTTCTTGGTGATGTATGTATTCATCTCACAGTGTAACACTTTCATTCATGGAGCAGATTGCTCACACTGTATTTGTGGAAGCTGCAAAAGGATATATGTGAGCACTTTGAGGCCTATAGTGAAAAAGGAAATATCCTCAGATAAAAATCAGAAAGAAGATTTCTGAGAAATTGCTTTTTAATGTGTGAATTCATCTCACAGAATTACACTGTCATTTTCTTTGAGTAGTTTGATAACACTGTTTTCTTGGAATCTGCAATAGGATATTTAGGAGTGCATTGATGGCTATTGTGATAAAGGAAATATCCTCAGATAAAACCAAAAAGTATCTTTCTGTGAAACTGCTTTGTGATGTGTCAATTAATCTCACAGAGGTACACCGTTGCTTTCATTGAAAAGTTTGCTAACACATTTTTCCTGGAATCTGCAATGGGATATTCCGGAATGCATGGAGGAATATGGTGAAAAAGGAAGTATCCTCAGATAAAAACTAGTAAGAAGCCTACTGAGAAACAGGTTTGTGATGTGTGAATTCATTTCACAGAGTTATACCATTCCCTTCATGGAACAGTATGGTAGCACTGTTTTTGAGGAATCTGCAAAAGGATATTTGGGAGTGCATTGAAGCCTGTGGTGATAAAGGAAATATCCTCAGACAAAAACCAAAAAGAAACTCTCTGAGAAACTGCTTTGTGATGTGCGAATTCACCTCACAAATTTACACCTTTCTGTTCATGGAGTAGTTTGATAACACTATTTTCGTGGAATATACAAAGAGATATTCATCAACGCATTGAGGCCTGTAGGGAAAAAGGAAATATCCTCAGACAAAAACTAGAAAGAAGCTTTCGGATAAACTGCTTTGTGATTTGTGAATTCGTCTCACAGAGTTACATGATTCTTTTCATGGAGCAGTTTTGTAGTACTGTTTTTGGGGAATCTGAGAAAGGATATTTTGGATTGCATTAATGCCTATGCTGACAAAGGAAATATAATCAGATAAAAACTAGAAAGAAGATTTCTGAGAAACTTATTTGTGATGTTTGTATTCATCTCACAGAGGAACACCTTTCTTTTCATGTGGCAGTTTGTTAACTGTGTTTTCGTGGAATCTACAAAGTGATATTTGGGAATGAGTTGAGAATTATGGTTAAAAAGGAAATATCCTTAGATAAAAACCAAAAAGAAGATTTCTGAGAAACTTCTTTGGGATGTGTGTATTCGTCTCACAGAATAACATCTTTCTTTTCATGGAACAGTTTGCTAAAACTGTTTTTGTGGAATCTGCAATAGGATATTTGGTAGGGTATTGAAGCCTATGGTGACAAAAGAAATATCCTCAGATAAAAACCAAAAAGAAGCTTTCTGAGAAACTGCTTTGTGATTGGTGAATTCATCTCACAGATTAACAGTGTTCTTTTCAATGATCAGTTTGCTTGGAATCTGCAATGGGATATTTCAGAACGCATTGAAGTTTATGGTGACAAAGGAAATGTCCTCAGATAAAAGCTACAAAGAAGTTTTCTGAGAAAGTTTCTTGTAATGTGTGAATTCATCTCAAGGAGTTACACCTTTCCTTTCATGGAGCAGTTTGCTAACACTGTTTTCATGGAATCTGTGAAGGGATTTTGGGAGCGCGTTGAGGCCTATGGTGAAAAAGAAAGTATCCTCAGATAAAAAGTAAAAAGAAGCTTCCTGAGAAACAGCTTTGTGATGTATGAATATATCTCAGATAGTTACACCATTCTTTTCATGGAACAGTTTTCTAACACTATTTTTGGGGAATCTGGATGGCATTAAAGAGTATGGTGACAATGGAAATATTCCCAGATAAAAACTAGAAGAAGCTTTCTGAGAAACGTCTTTGTGATGTGTGTATTCATCTCACAGAGTAATAACTTTCTTTAGATGGAGCAGTTTGCTAACACTGTGTTCATGCAATCTACAAAGGGATATTTGGGGTGAGTTCTGGCCAATCGTGAAAAAGTAAATATCCTCAGATAAAAACTAGAAAGAAGCTTTCAGAGAAACTGCTTTGTGATGTGTGAATATTCATCTCACTGATTTACACAACCCTTCTTTTTTTTTTTTTTTTTTTTTGAGACTGAGTCTCGCTCTGTCACCCAGGCTGGAGTGCCGTGGCCAGATCACAGTTCGCTGCAAGGTCTGCCTCCCGAGTTCACACCATTCTCCTGCCTCAGCCTCCCAAGTAGCTGGGACGACATGTGCCTGCCACTTCGCCCGGCTAGTTTTTTATGTATTTTTTAGTAGAGATAGGGTTTCACCGTGTTAGCCAGGATGGTCTTGATCTCCTGACCTCGTGACCCGCCTGTCTCGGCCTCCCATAGTGCTGGGATTGCAGGCTTGAGCCACCGTGCCTGGCCTACACAACCCTTTACATGGAGCATTCTGTATCACTGTTGTTGGGGAATCTGAGAAGGGATATTTTCAATTGCATTGAAGCCTACGGTTACAAAGGAAATACCCTCAGATAGGAACTAGAAAAATGTTTTCTGAGAAATTTGTTTGTGATATGTGAGTTCACCTCACAGTGTTACACAATTCTTTTCTTTCAGCAGTGCGCCAACACTGTTTTCATGGAGTCTGCAATAGGATATTTGGGAACACATTGAAGCCTATGGTGACAAAGCAAATATCCTCACAGAGAAACTGAAAAGAAGATTTCTCAGAAACGCCTTTGTGATGTTTGAATTCATCTCACAGATTTACACGTTTGTTTTCATGGAGCAGCTTGCTAACACTATTTTCGTGGATGTGAAAAGGGATATTCACGAGTGCTTTGAGGCCTATGGTGAAAAAGAAAATATCCTCAGAAAAAAACTAGAAAGAAGCTTTGTGAAAGATGGCTTTGTGATATGTTAATTCATCTCACAGAGTCACACTTTCCTTTTCATGGATCAGTTTAGTAGTATTCTTCATGGGGAATCTGAGAAAGGATATTTTGGATCACATTGAAGCCTATGGTGACAAAGGAAATATTCTGAGATATAAACTAAAAAGTAGCTTTATGAGAAATTTCCTTGTGATGTGTGAATTCATCCCACAGAGTTGCAGTTTTCTTTTCATGGAGCAGTGTGCTAACATGGTTTTTGTGGAATCTTTAAAGGGTTATTTGGGAGTGATTTTAGACCTTTATTGAGAAAGGTAATATTCTCAGGTAAAAACTAGAAAGAAACTTTCTGAGAAACTGCTTTGTGATGTGTGAACTCATCTTACAGAATTACACTGTACTTTTCATTAAGAAGTTTGATAACACTGTTTTCATGGAATATGCAATAGGATATTTGGGAGCACGTTGAAGCCTATGGTGACAAAGGAAATATCCTCAGATAAAAGCCAAAAGGAAGCATTCTGAGAAAGCTCTTTGTGATGTGTGAATTCATCTCACTGTGTTAGACCGTTCTTTTCATTGAGAAGTTTGCTAACACTTTACTCATGGAATCTGCAATGGGACATTCTGGAGCGCATTGAAGAACGTGGTGAAAAAGAAATATTCTCAGATAAAAACTAAAAAGAATCTTTCTGAGAAACAACTTTGTGATGTGTGAATTCATCTGACAATGTTATACCACTCTTTTCATGCAGCATGTTGGTAGCACTGCTTTTTGGGGATCTGATAAGGGATATTTTGGATTGGATTGAAGTGTATGGTGAAAAAGGAAATATCCTCACATAAAAAGTGGAAAGAAACTTTCTGAGAAACTGTTTTGTGTTGTGTGAATTCATCTCAAAGAGTTAGACGATTCCTTTCTTGGAACAGATTCCTAACATTTTTTTCGTGGAATCTGCCTTAGGATATTTGGGAGTGGTTTGAAACATATGGTGATAAATGAAATATCCTCAGACAAAAAGCAAAAAGAAGTTTTCTGAGAAACTGTTTTGTGATGTGTCAATTCATCTCACAGAGTTACATGATTCTTTTCATGGATCAGTTTGGTATCACTGTTTTTGGGGAATCTGAGAAGGGATACTTCGGTTCGTATTGAAGTGTATGGTGACAAATAAAATATCCTCATATAAAAACTATAAAGAAGCTTTCTGAGAAAGTTTTTTCTGATTCATTTTTCTGAAAGTTTTTTCTGATTCATCTCACAGAGTACACCTTTCTTTTCATGGAACAGTTTGCTAACACTGTTTTCAGGGAATCTGCAAATGGATATTTTTGAGTGAATTGAGGCCTATGGTGAAAAAGGAAATACCTTCAGACAAAAACTAGAGAGAAACTTTCTGAGAAACTGCTTCATGATATGTGAATTCATCTTACAGAGTTACACTACTGTTTTTATTGAGAAGTTTGCTAACAGTGTTTTCTTGGAACCTGCAGTGGGATATTTTGAGTGCATTGAAACTTATGGTGAAAGGAATTTTCCTCGTATAAAAACTGGAAGGAAAGTTTCTGGGAAATTGCATTGTGATGCATTAATTCAATTCCCAGAGTTACAAGATTATTATCATAGTTCAGTTTGGTAGCACTGTTTTTGGGGAATCTGAGATATCTTGGATCGCTTTGAAGCCTATGGTGTCAAAAGAAATAACCTCAGATAAATACTTGAAAGAAGTTTTCTGAGAAAGTTCTTTGAGATGTTTGAATTCATCTCATAAATCTACATCTTTCTTTTCATGGAGCAATTTCCTAACACCATTTTCGTGGAATCTGCAAAGGGATATTTGGCAGTGCATTGAGGCCTATAATAAACAAGGAAATATCCTTGGATAAAAACTAGAAAAAAGCTTTCTGAGAAACTGCTTTGTGATGTTTGAATTCATCTTACAGAGACACACCTTTCTTTTCATTGAGCAGCTTGATAACACTGTTTTCATGGAATCTGCAATAGGATATTTTGGAGTACATTGAAGCCTATAGTGACAAAGGAATAATCCTCAGATAAAAACCAAAAAGAAGCTTTCTGCGAAACTGCTTTGGGATGTGTGAATTCACCTCAAAGAGTCACACCTTTATTTTCTTTGAGATGTTTGCCAACACTTTTTTCGTGGGAACTGCATTGGGGTATTCCATAGCTCATTGAGGATTATGGTGAAAAAGGTTATAAACTCTGTGAAAAACTAGTAAGAGGCTTTCTGAGAAACAGCTTTGAGACGTGTGAATTCATCTCTCAGAGTAACACCACAGTTTTTATGGAGTTATTTGGTAGCACTGTTTTTGGAGTTCTGAGAAGACATATTTTGAATTGCATTGAAATCTACAGTGAAAAGGAAGTATCCTCAGATTAAAATTAGAAAGAAGCCTTCTGTGAAACTCCTTTGTGATGTGTGAACTCATATCACAGAGTTAAACTGTTCTTTTCATTGAGCAGTTTGCTAACACTGTTTTCTTGCAATCTGCTATGTGATATTTTGGACTGCATTGAAGTCTATGGTGACATTGGAACTATCCTCATATAAAAATTAGAAAGAGGCTTTCTTATATACCACTTTGTGATGTGTTAATTCATCTCACAGTATTGCACGATGCTTTTCATGGATCAGTTTGTTAGCACTGTTTTTGTGGAATCTGAGAGAGGATATTTTGGATCACATTGAAGCCAATGGTGACAAAGAAAACATCCTCAGATAAAAACTAGAAATAAGCTTTCTGAGAAAGTCCTTTGTGATATATGAATTCATCTCACTGAGTTACACCTTTCTTTTCATGGAGCAGTTTGGTAGCACTCTTTTGGGGGAATCTGAGAAGGGATATTTTAGATAACAATGAAGTCTCTGGTGACCAAGGAAATATCCTCAGTTAAAAACTAGAAAGAAGTTTCTGAAAATCTTCTTTGTATTGTGTGAATTCATCTCACAGCATTACACCATTCTTTTCATGGATAAGTTTTCTAACAGTGCTTTCCTGGAATCTGCAAGGGATATTTAGGAGCTCCTTGAGGCCTAAATAGAAAAAGGAAATATCCTCAGATAGAAATTAGAAAGAAGCTTTCTGATAAACTCTTTTGTGATGGGTAAATTCACCTCACAGAATTATACTGTTCTTTGCATCGAGCAGTTTGCTTACACTGTTTTCTTGGAATCTGTAATCTGATATTTCAGAGTGCATTGAAGCCTATGGTGACAAAGGAAATATCCTCAGATAATAACTAGAAAGAAGGTTTCTCAGAAATTTCTTCATGGTGAGTGAATTCATCTCACAGAATTGCCTCTTTCTTTTCATGGAGCAGTTTGGTAACATTCTTTTTGTGGAATCTGCAAAGGGATACTTGGGAGTGCATGGAGTCCAATGGAGAAAAAGGAAATATCTTCAGGTAAAAACTGGAGAGAAGCTTTCTGAGAATCTCCTTTCTGATGTGTGCATTCATCTCATAGATCTAAACGTTTCTGTTGTGGGAGCACTTTGGCATCACTGTTTTCATCATTGAAGACCTCATTATTGGAGTCTATGTTGATAAAGGAAATATACTCAGGTAAAAACCAAAAAGAAGCTTACTGTGAAACTGCTTTGTGATGTGTCAATTCATCTCACAGAGTTACAAAGTTCTTTTCATTGAGAAATTTGTTAACACTTTTTTCATTTAACCTGCAATTGGATAATCAGGAGCACATTGAGGAATATGGTGAAAATGGAAATACCCTCAGATGAAAACCAGAAAGAAGCTTTCTGTGAAACAGCTTTGAGATGTGTAAATTCATCTCACAGTGTTAAACCATTCTTTTCGTGGAGCAGGTTGGTAGCACTGTTTTTGTGGTATCTGAGAATGGATACTTTGGATCGCATTGAATCCTAGGTTGACAAAGCAAATATACTCAGATAAAAAGTAGAATGAAGCTTTCTAAGAAACTTCTTTGTGATGTGTGAATTCATCTTACAGAGTTACACAATTCTTTCCTTGGAGCAGGTTGCTAACACTGTTCTCGTGGAGTCTACAATAGGATATTTGGGAGCACATTGAAGCCTATGGTGTCAAAGGAAATATCCTCAGACAAAAAACCAAAAAGAATCTTTCTGAGAAACCATATTGTGATGTGTTAATTCATCTCGCAGATTTACACTGTTGTTGTCATGGAGCAGTTTGGTGACACTGTTTTCGTGGACTCTGCAAAGGGATATTCGTGATCTCATTGAGGCCTATGGTGAAAAAGGAAAACTTCTTTGTGATTGGTGAATTCATCTCACAGAGTTACACGATTCTTTTCATGGAACAGTTTGGTAGAATTGCTTTTAGGGATTCTGAGAAGGGATATTTTGGATTGCATAGAGGCCTATGGTGACAAAGGAAATATCTTCAGATAAAAACTAGGAAGAAGCTTTCTGAAAAAGTTCTTTGTGGTGTGTGAATTCATCTCACAGAGTTACACTTTTCTTTTCATGGAGAGGCTTGCTAACGCTGTTTTCCTGGAATATGCAAAGGGATATTTGGCAGTGCCTTGAGACCAGTTTTGAAAAAGGGAGTATTCTCAGATAACAACTTGAAAGTAGTGTTCTGAGAAACTGCTTTGTGATGCATGAATTCATCTCACAAAGTTACACTGTTCTTTGCATTGAGCAGTTTGCTTACTCTGTTTTTTTTTTTTTTTTTTCGGAATCTACAATCTAATATTTCAGAGTACATTGAAGCTTATGGTGACAAAGGAAATATCCTCATAGAAAGACCAAAAAGAAGCTTTCAGAGAAACTGCTGTGTGATGTGTGAATTCAACTGACAGAATTACACTGTTCTTTTCATTGAGCAGTTTGCTAATATTGTTTTCTTGTAATCTGCAATGGGATTTTTCAGAGAGCATTGAATCTTAGGGTGACAAAGGAAATATTCTCAGACAAAAACTAGAAAGAAGCTTTCTGAGAAACTGCTTTGTGATTTGTGAATTCACCTCACAGAGTTACATGATGATTTTCATGGAACAGTTTGGTAACACTGTATTTGGTGAATCTGAGAGTGGAATTTTTGGATCGCATTGAAAAATATGGTGAAAAAGGAAATATCCTCACATAAAAACTAGAAGGAAGCTTACTGAGAAAGTTCTTTGAGATGTGTGAATTCAACTCTCAGAGTTACATCTTTCTTTTCATGGAGTAGTTTGCTAAAACTGCTTTCCTGGAATTTGCAAAGGGACATTTGGGAGTGCTTTGAGGACTTGAGAAGCTTTCTGAGAAACTCCCTTGTGATGTGTGTATTTATTTCACAGAGCTAAACGTTTCTGTTGAGGGAGGACTTTGGCATCACTGTGGTGTCTGAGAAGGGATATTTGGGAGCACATTGAAGCCTATGGTTTAAAAGAAAATATACACATATAAAAACTGGAGAGAAGTTTTTTGAGAAACCACCATGTGATGGGTGAATTCTTCTCACAGTGTTACACCTTTCTTTTCATTGAGCAATTTTGTAACACAATTTTTCTGGAATCTGCAAAGTGATATTCGGGAGTGCATAGAGACCAATGGCAAAAAATGAAACATCTTTACATAAAAACTGGAGAGAAGCTTTCTGAGAAACTCCTTTGTGATGTGTATATTCATCTCATAGAGCTAAAAGTTTCTGTTGAGGGAGCCCTTTGGCATCACTGTTTTGTGATGTCTGAGAAGGGATATTTGGGAGCACATTGAAGTCTGTTGTTTAAAAGGAAATATTGGCCGGGCGCGGTGGCTCAAGCCTGTAATCCCAGCACTTTGGGAGGCCGAGACGGGCAGATCACGAAGTCAGGAGATCGAGACCATCCTGGTGAACACGGTGAAACCCCGTCTCTACTAAAAAATACAAAAAAAATTGTCGGGCGAGGTGGCGGGCGCCTGTAGTCCCAGCTACTCGGGAGGCTGAGGCAGGAGAATGGCGTAAACCCGGGAGGCGGAGCTTGCAGTGAGCTGAGATCCGGCCACTGCACTCCAGCCTGGGCGACAGAGCCAGACTCCATCTCAAAAAAAAAAAAAAAAAAAAAAAAAGGAAATATCCACACATAAAAACTAGAAAGAAGCGTTCTGAGAAACAGTTTTGTGATGTGTGAATTCACCTCACAGTTACACCATTCTTTTCATGGAGCTGTTTGGTACCATTGTTTTTGGGGAATCTGAGAAGGGATATTGGATCACATTAAAGCCTATGGTGACAAAGGGAATATTCTCAGAAAAAAACTAGAAGGAAGCATTCTGAAAAACAGCCTTGTGATGTGTGAATTCATCCTACAGTGTTTCACCATTCTCTTCATTGAGCAGTTTGATAACACCGTTTTCATATAATCTGCAATAGGATATTTCAGAGTGCACTGAAGCCTATGGTGACAAAGGAAATATCCACAGATAAAAGCCCAAAAAGGAGCTTTCTGAGAAACTGCTTTGTGATTTGCGAATTCATCTCACAGAGTTGTACCTTTCTTTTCATGTAGCAGTGTGCTAACCCCGGTTGTTTTTTTTTTTTTTTTTTTTTTTTTGGAATCAGCAAAGGGATATTTGTGAGTACTTTGAGGCCAATGGTGAAAAAGGAAGTATCCTAACATAAAAACTAGAAAGAAGCCTTCTCGGAAACTGCTGTCTGATGTGTAAATTCATCTCACGGAGTTACATTCTTCTTTTCATTGAGCAGTTTGCTAGCACTGTTTTCTTGAAATATGCAATGGGATATTTAGGAGCACTTTGAAGCTTATGGTGAAAAAGGAAATATCTTCCTATAAAAACTAGAAAGAAGAAGTTCTGTAAGAAAACACTTTTCATAGGCCGGGCACGGTGGCTCAAGCCTGTAATCCCAGCACTTTGGGAGGCCGAGACGGGCGGATCACGAGGTCAGGAGATCGAGACCATCCTGGCTAACACAATGAAACCCCGTCTCCACTAAAAATACAAAAAAATTAGCCGGGTGTGGTGGCGGCGCCTGTAGTCCCAGCTACTCGGGAGGCTGAGGCAGGAGAATGGCGGGAACCCGGGAGGCGGAGCTTGCAGTGAGCCGAGATCGCGCCACTGCACTCCAGCCTGGGCGACAGAGCAAGACTCCGCCTCAAAAAAAAAAAAAAAAGAAAACACTTTTCATGTGTTAATTCATCTCACAGAGTTACACAATCCTTTTCGTGGACCAGTTTGGTAGCACTGTTTTTGAGGAATCTGAGAAGGGATATTTTGAATCGCATTGAAGCCTTTGGTGACCAAGGAAATATACTCGGATAAAAACTAGAGAGACACCTTCTGAGAAAGTTCTTTGTGATGTGTGAGTTCATCACACTGAGTTACACCTTTCTTTACATGGAACAGTTTGCTAAAACTGCTTTCTTGGAATTTGCAAAGGGATATATGGGAGCGCCTTGAGGCCTATGGTGAAAAAAGAAACATCCTCAGATAAAAACTAGAAATAAGCTTTATGAGAAACTGCTTTGTGATGGATGAATTCATCTGACAGAGTTACACATTTCTTTTCATTGAGCAGTTTGGTAGCATTGTTTTTGGGGAATCTGCAAAGGGATATTCGTGAGCTCATAGAGGCTGATGTTGAAAAAGGAAGTATCTTCAGATAAAAACTGGTGAGAAGGTTTATGAGAAACTGTTTTGTGATGTGTGTATTCATCTCAGAGAGATAAACCATTTTGTTGATTGAGAACTTTGGCATCACTGGTTTTGTGATGTCTGAGAAGGGATATTTGGGAACGCATTAAGGCTGATGGTGGAAACGTATATATGCTGCACAGATGAAAGCTACAAAGGAGCTTTCTGAGAAATTTCTTTGTGATGCATGAATTAGTCTCCCAGTGGTAAATCATACTTTTCATTGAGCAGTTTGTTATCCCTGATTTTGTGGAATCTATAAAGGGATATTCAGAGCACAGAGAAGCCTATGGTGAAAAAGGAAATACCCTCAGATAAAAACTAGAAAGAAGATTTCTGACAGTCAGTTTTGAGTTGGGTGCATTCATCTCACAGAGTTAAATCTTTCTTCTCATTGAGCAATTTGTTAACACTGTTTTTGAGGAATCTATAATGGGATATTTGGGAGTACGTAGAGGCCTAAAGTGAAAAAGAAAATTCTCCAGGTAAACACTGGAGAGAAGCTTTCAGAGAAAATCCCTTGTGATTTGTGCATTCTTCTTAGAGTTAAACGTTTCTGTTCAGGGAGAATTTTGGCATCACTGTTTTTGGTGTCTGAAAAGGGATATTTTGGAGCACATGGAAGCCTATGGTTTAAAAGGAAATATCTGCATATAAAAACTAGAAAGAAGCTTTCTGAGAAACTGCTTTGTGATGTGTGAGCTCATCTCACAGAGTTACACTGCTCTTTTCATTGAGCAGTTTACCAGTGCTGTTTTCTGGGAATCTGCAATGGGATATTTCAGAATGCATTGAAGCTTATAGTGACAAAGGAAATATCCTCAGACAAAAACAAGATAGAAGTTTCTGAGAAACTACTTTGTGATTTTTGAATTCATCTCACAGTCTTACATGATTCTTTTCATGCAGAAGTTTGGTAGCACTGTTTCTGGGGACTCAGAGAAGGGATATTTTGGATCACAATGAAGTCTGTGGTGACAAAAGAAATAACCTTGGATAAAAACTAGAAAGAAGTTTTCTGAGAAAGTTCCTTGTGATGTGTGAATTAATCTCATAGAAGTTTATCTTTCTTTTCATGAGGAATTTTCATTCACTGTTTTCATGGAATCTCCAAAGGGATAATTGGGATTACTATGAGGCCTATGGTGACAAAGGAAATATCCTCATATAAAAACTAGAAAGAAGGTTTCTTAGATACCGTTTTGTGATGTGTTAATTCATCTCACAGAGTTTACAGCTTTCTTTTCATGGAGCAGTTTGCTAACAGTTTTCGCGGAATCTGCACGGGGATACTTGGGAGTACAAGAGGCCTATAGTGAAAAGGAAAATATTCTCACATAAAAACTAGACAGAAGCTTTCTGAGAAAGTTGTCGGTAATGTGTGAATTCATCTCACAGATGTACACATTTCTTTTCATGGAGCAGTGTGCTAACAGTGTTTTTGTGGAATCTGCAAAGGGATATTTTGGAGAGCTTTGAGGCCTATGGTGATAAAGGAAATAACCTCAGATAAAAACTAGAAAGAAGCTTTCTGAGAAAGAGCTTTGTGTTGTGTGAATTCATCCCACAGAGTTACACTGTCCTTTTCATTGAGAAGTGTAATAACACTGATTTCATGGAATCTGCAATAGGATATTTCAGAGCACATTGAAGCCTAAGGTGACAAAGGAAATATCCTCATAGTAACACTAGGAGGGGGGGCGGAGCAAGATGTCCGAATAGGAACAGCTCAAGTCTCCAACTCCCAGCGCGAGCGACACAGAAGACCCGTGATTTCTGCATTCTTGATTGAGGTACTGGGTTCATCTCACTAGGGAGTGCGAGACAATCGGTGCTGGTCAGCTGCTGCAGCCCAACCAGCGAGAGCTGAAGCAGGGCGAGGCATCGTCTCACCTGGGAAGCGCAAGGGGGAAGGGAATCCCTTTTCCTAGCCAGGGGAACTGAGACACACAACACCTGGAAAATCGGGTAACTCCCACCCCAATACTGCGCTTTAAGGAAACGGGCACACCAGGAGATTATATCCCACACCTGGCCGGGAGGGTCCCATGCCCACGGAGCCTCCCTCATTGCTAGCACAGCAGTCTGTGATCTACCAGCAAGGCAGCAGTGAGGCTGGGGGAGGGGCGCCCGCCATTGCTGAGGCTTAAGTAGGTAAACAAAGTGGCTGGGAAGCTCGAACTGGGTGGAGCTCACAGCAGCTCAAGGAAACCTGCCTGTCTCTGTAGACTCCACCTCTGGGGACAGGGCACAGTAAACAATAACAAATGCAGCAGAAACCTCTGCAGATGCAAACGACTCTGTCTGACAGCTTTGAAGAGAGCAGTGGATCTCCCAACACGGAGGTTGAGATCTGAGAAGGGACAGACTGCCTGCTCAAGTGGGTCCCTGACCCCTGAGTAGCATAACTGGGAGACATCCCCCACTAGGGGCAGTCTGACACCCCACACCTCACAGGGTGGAGTACCCCCCTGAGAGGAAGCTTCCAAAGCAAGAATCAGACAGGTACACTCGCTGTTCAGAAATATTCTATCTTCTGGAACCTCTGCTGCTGCCACCCAGGCAAACAGGGTCTGGAGTGGACCTCAAGCAATCTCCAACAGACCTACAGCTGAGGGTCCTGACTGTTAGAAGGAAAACTATCAAACATGAAGGACACCTACACCAAAACCCCATCAGTACGTGACCATCATCAAAGACCAGAGGCAGATAAAACCACAAAGATGGGGAAAAAGCAGGGCAGAAAAGCTGGAAATTCTAAAAATAAGAGCACATCTCCCCCGGCAAAGGAGCGCAGCTCATCGCCAGCAATGGATCAAAGCTGGACGGAGAATGACTTTGACGAGATGAGAGAAGAAGGCTTCAGTCCATCAAACTTCTCAGAGCTAAAGGAGGAACTACGTTCCCTGCGCAAAGAAACTAAGAATCTTGAAAAAAAAGTGGAAGAATTGATGGATAGAGTAATTAATGCAGAGAAGGTCATAAACGAAATGAAAGAGATGAAAACCATGACACGAGAAATACGTGACAAATGCACAAGCTTCAGTAACCGACTCGATCAACTGGAAGAAAGAGTATCAGCGATTGAGGATCAAATGAACGAAATGAAGCGAGAAGAGAAACCAAAAGAACAAAGAAGAAAAAGTAATGAACAAAGCCTGCAAGAAGTATGGGATTATGTAAAAAGACCAAATCTACGTCTAATTGGGGTGCCTGAAAGTGAGGGGGAAAATGGAACCAAGTTGGAAAACACTCTTCAGGATATCATCCAGGAGAACTTCCCCAACCTAGTAGGGCAGGCCAACATTCAAATCCAGGAAATACAGAGAACGCCACAAAGATACTCCTCGAGAAGAGCAACTCCAAGACACATAATTGCCAGATTCACCAAAGTTGAAATGAAGGAAAAAATCTTAAGGGCAGCCAGAGAGAAAGGTCGGGTTACCCACAAAGGGAAGCCCATCAGACTCACAGCAGATCTCTTAGCAGAAACTCTCCAAGCCAGAAGAGAGTGGGGGCCAATATCAATATCCAACATTCTTAAAGAAAAGAATTTTCAACCCAGAATTTCATATCCAGCCAAACTAAGTTTCATAAGTGAAGGAGAAATAAAATCCTTTACAGATAAGCAAATGCTTAGAGATTTTGTCACCACTAGGCCTGCCTTACAAGAGACCCTGAAGGAAGCACTAAACATGGAAAGGAACAACCAGTACCAGCCATTGCAAAAACATGGCAAAATGTAAAGACCATCAAGGCTAGGAAGAAACTGCATCAACTAATGAGCAAAATAACCAGTTAATATCATAATGGCAGGATCAAGTTCACACATAACAATCTTAACCTTAAATGTAAATGGACTAAATGCTCCAATTAAAAGACACAGACTGGCAAACTGGATCAAGAGTCAAGACCAATCAGTCTGCTGTATTCAGGAGACGCATCTCACATGCAGAGACACACGTAGGCTCAAAATAAAGGGATGGAGGAAGATTTACCAAGCAAATGGAGAACAAAAAAAAGCAGGGGTTGCAATGCTAGTCTCTGATAAAACAGACTTTAAACCATCAAAGATCAAAAGAGACAAAGAGGGCCATTACATAATGGTAAAGGGATCAATTCAACAGGAAGAGCTAACTATCCTAAATATATATGCACCCAATACAGGAGCACCCAGATTCATCAAGCAAGTCCTTAGAGACTTACGAAGAGACTTAGACTCCAAAAAATAATAATGGGAGACTTCAACACTCCACTGTCAACATTAGACAGATCAACGAGACAGAAAGTTAACAAGGATATCCAGGAATTGAACTCATCTCTGCAGCAAGCAGACCTAATAGACATCTATAGAACTCTCCACCCCAAATCAACAGAATATACATTCTTCTCAGCACCACATTGCACTTACTCCAAAATTGACCACATAATTGGAAGTAAAGCACTCCTCAGCAAATGTACAAAAACAGAAATTATAACAAACTGTCTCTCAGACCACAGTGCAATGAAACTAGAACTCAGGACCAAGAAACTCAATCGAAACCGCCCAACTACATGGAAACTGAACAACCTGCTCCTGAATGACTACTGGGTACAAAACGAAATGAAGGCAGAAATAAAGATGTTCTTTGAAACCAATGAGAACAAAGATACAACATACCAGAATCTCTAGGATACATTTAAAGCAGTGTGTAGAGGGAAATTTATAACACTAAATGCCCACAAGAGGAAGCAGGAAAGATCTAAAATTGACACTCTAACATCGCAATTAAAAGAACTAGAGAAGCAAGAGCAAACACATTCGAAAGCTAGCAGAAGGCAAGAAATAACTAAGATCAGAGCAGAACTGAAGGAGATAGAAACACAAAAAACCCTGCAAAAAATCAATGAATCCAGGAGTTGGTTTTTTGAAAAGATCAACAAAATTGACAGACCACTAGCAAGACTAATAAAGAAGAAAAGAGAGAAGAATCAAATCGACGTAATTAAAAATGATAACGGGGATATCACCACCGACCCCACAGAAATACAAACTACCATCAGAGAATACTATAAACACCTCTATGCAAATAAACTGGAAAATCTAGAAGAAATAGATAATTTCCTGGACACTTACACTCTTCCAAGACTAAACCAGGAAGAAGTTGAATCCCTGAATAGACCAATAGCAGGCTCTGAAATTGAGGCAATAATTAATAGCCTACCAACCAAAAAAAGTCCAGGACCAGATGGATACACAGCCGAATTCTACCAGAGCTACAAGGAGGAGCTGGTACCATTCCTTCTGAAACTATTCCAATCAATAGAAAAAGAGGGAATCCTCCCTAACTCATTTTATGAGGCCATCATCATCCTGATACCAAAGCCTGGCAGAGACACAACAAAAAAAGAGAATTGTAAACCAATATCCCTGATGAACATCGATGCAAAAATCCTCAATAAAATACTGGCAAACCGGATTCAGCAACACATGTAAAAGCTTATCCACCATGATCAAGTGGCTTCATCCCCTGGGAAGCAAGGCTGGTTCAACATTCGCGAATCAATAAACATAATCCAGCATATAAACAGAACCAAAGACAAGAACCACATGATTATCTCAATAGATGCAGAAAAGGCTTTTGACAAAATTCAACAGCCCTTCATGCTAAAAACGCTCAATAAATTCGGTATTGACGGAACGTACCTCAAAATAATAAGAGCTATTTATGGCAAACCCACAGCCAATATCATACTGAATGGGCAAAAACTGGAAAACTTCCCTTTGAAAACTGGCACAAGACAGGGATGCCCTCTCTCACCACTCCTATTCAACATAGTGTTAGAAGTTCTGGTTAGGGCAATTAGGCAAGAGAAAGAAATCAAGGGTATTCAGTTAGGAAAAGAAGAAGTCAAATTGTCCCTCTTTGCAGATGACATGATGTATATTTAGAAAATCCCATTGTCTCAGCCCAAAATCTCCTTAAGCTGATAAGCAACTTCAGCAAAGTCTCAGGATACAAAATTAATGTGCAAAAATCACAAGCATTCTTATACACCAGTAACAGACAAACAGAGAGCCAAATCAGGAATGAACTTCCATTCACAATTGCTTCAAAGAGAATAAAATACCTAGGAATCCAACTGACAAGGGATGTGAAGGACCTCTTCAAGGAGAACTACAAACCACTGCTCAGTGAAATAAAAGTGGACACAAACAAATGGAAGAACATACCATGCTCATGGATAGGAAGAATCTATATTGTGAAAATGGCCATACTGCCCAAGGTTATTTATAGATTCAATGCCATCCCCATCAAGCTACCAATGAGTTTCTTCACAGAATTGGAAAAAATTGCTTTAAAGTTCATATGGAACCAAAAAAGAGCCCACATCTCCAAGACAATCCTAAGTCAAAAGAACAAAGCTGGAGGCATCACGCTACCTGACTTCTGACTTCACACCATACTACAAGGCTACAGTAACCAAAACAGCATGGTACTGGTACCAAAACAGAGATATAGACCAATGGAACAGAACAGAGTCCTCAGAAATAATACCACACATCTACAGCCATCTGATCTTTGACAAACCTGAGAGAAACAAGAAATGGGGAAACGATTCCCTATTTAATAAATGGTGCTGGGAAAATTGGCTAGCCATAAGTAGAAAGCAGAAACTGGATCCTTTCCTTACTCCTTATACGAAAATTAATTCAAGCTGGATTAGAGACTTAAATGTTAGACCTAATACCATAAAAATCCTAGAGGAAAACCTAGGTAGTACCATTCAGGACATAGGCATGGGCAAAGACTTCATGTCTAAAACACCAAAAGCAATGGCAGCAAAAGCCAAAATTGACAAATGGGATCTAATTCAACTAAAGAGCTTCTGCACAGCAAAAGAAACTACCATCAGAGTGAACAGGCAACCTACAGAATGGGAGAACATTTTTGCAATCTACTCATCTGACAAGGGGCTAATATCCAGAACGTACAAAGAACTCAAACAAATTTACAAGAAAAAAACAAACAGCCCCATCAAAAAGTGGGCAAAGGATATGAACAGACATTTCTCAAAAGAAGACATTATACAGCCAACAGACACATGAAAAAATGCTCATCATCACTGGCCATCAGAGAAATGCAAATCAAAACCACAATGAGATACCATCTCACACCAGTTAGAATGGCGATCATTAAAAAGTCAGGAAACAACAGGTGTTGGAGAGGATGTGGAGAAATAGGAACACTTTTACACTGTTGGTGGGATTGTAAACTAGTTCAACCATTATGGAAAACAGTATGGCGATTCCTCAAGGATCTAGAACTAGAAGTACCATATGACCCAGCCATCCCATTACTGGGTATATACCCAAAGGATTATAAATCATGCTGCTATAAAGACACATGCACACGTATGTTTATTGCGGCACTATTCACAATAGCAAAGACTTGGAATCAACCCAAATGTCCATCAGTGACAGACTGGTTTAAGAAAATGTGGCACATATACACCATGGAATACTATGCAGCCATAAAAAAGGATGAGTTTGTGTCCTTTGTAGGGACATGGATGCAGCTGGAAACCATCATTCTTAGCAAACTATCACAAGAACAGAAAACCAAACACCGCATGTTCTCACTCATCGGTGGGAACTGAGCAATGAGATCACTCGGACTCGGGAAGGGGAACATCACACACTGGGGCCTATCATGGGGGGGGGGAGGGGGAGGGATTGCATTGGGAGTTATACTTGATGTAAATGACGAGTTGATGGGTGCTGACGAGTTGATGGGTGCAGCACAGCAACATGGCACAAGTATACATATGTAACAAACCTGCACGTTATGCACATGTACCCTAGAACTTAAAGTATAATAATAATAATAATAAGAAGAAGAAGAAGAAGAAGAAGAAAAAAAAAGAAAAACTAAAAAGAAGCTTTCTGAGACACTGTTTTGTTACGTAGTACTTCTTTTAACAGAGTTACACGACTTTTTTCATGGATCAGTTTGGTAGCATTGTTTTGGGGGAATCTGAGAAGGGATGTATTGGATCGCTTTGAAGCCAATGGTGACAAAGGAAATATCCTCAGTTATAAATTAGAAGGAAGGTGTCTGAGAAAGTTATTTGTAATGTGTGCATTTTTCTCACAGTTACATCTTTCTGTACATGGAGTAGTTTGCAAACACTCTGTTTCTGGAATCTGCAAAGGATATTTTGGGGCACATTGAGGACTTGGTGACAAAGGAAATATCTTCAGATAAAATAGAGAAAGAAATTTTCTGAGTAACTGGTTTATGATGTGTTAATTCATCTCACAGAGTTATGTGATACCTTTCATTGATCAGTTTAGTAGTGGGGATTTTCTGGGATCTGAGAAGGAATATTTTAGATCGCATTGAAGCCTATGGTTACAAAGGAAATATTCTCAGATAAAAATTAGAAAGAGGCTTTCCAAAAAAGTTCTTTGTGATGTGTGAAATCATAACACAGTTACACCTTTTTTTTATGGAGCATCTTGATGACGTTGTATTCATGGAATCTGCAAAGGGATATTTGGGAGTGTATTGAGGTGTATAGTGAAAAGGGAAATATCTTCACATAAAAACTAGAAAGAAGCTTTCTGAGAAACTGTGATATGTGAATTCACCTAACAGAGTTACACTGATCTTTTCATTGAGAAGTTTGCTAACACTGTTTTCTTGGAATCTGCAATGGGATATTTTGGAGCGTATTGTAGCTTAAGTTGACAAAGGAAATATCCTCATAAGAAAAATAGAAAGAAGCATTCATAGAAACAGCTTTGTGATGTGCTAGTTCATCTCACGGAGTTCACGATTCATTTTGTAGAGCAGTTTGGTAGCACTGTTTTTGGGGAAACTGAGAAGGGATCTTTTGGATCACATTGATGTCTACGGTGACTAAGGATATATCCTCAGATAAAAACTAGCAAGAAGATTTCTGAGAAACTTGTTTCTGATGTGTGAATTCACCTCACAGAAGTATAACTTTCATTTTATGGAGCAGTTTTACAGCACTGTTTTTGGGGAATCTGAGAAGGGATATTTTGAATTGCATTGAAGCATATGGTGACAAAGGAAATATCTTCAGATAATGATTAGAGAGAAGCTTTCTGAGAAACTGTTTTGTGATGTTTGAATTCATCTCACAGAGTTACACTGTCCTCTTCACTGAGCAGTTTGCTAATACTGCTTTCTTGGAATCTACAATCGGATATTTTGGAGTGCATTGAAGCTTATGGTGACAGGGAAATAACCTCATATAAAAACGAGAAAGACGCTTTCTGCGAAGCTGATTTGTGATTTGTGAATTCATCTCACAGAGTGACACATTTCTTTTCATATAGCATCTTGCTAGCACTCTTTCCATGAAATCTGCAAAGGTATATTTGGGAGCCCATTGAGGCGTATAGTGAAAAGTGAAATATCCTCAGAGAAGTACTAGAAAGAAGCTTTCTAAGAAACTGCTTGGTGATGTGTGAATTCGTTTCACAGAGTTACACTTTTCTTTTCATTGAGCAGTATGCTAACACTGTTTTCTTAGAATCTGCAACGGGATATTGCAGAGCACCTTGAAGTTTATGGTGACAAAGGACATATCTTCAAATAAAAGCTAGAAAGAAGCTTTCTGAGAAACCACTTTGTGATGTGTTAATTCATCTCACAAAGTTACACGACCCTTTTCATGTAGCAGTTTGGTAGCAGTGTTTTTGGGGAAAGTGAGAAGGGATATTTTGGATTGCATTGAAGCCTATGGTGACTAAGGAAGTATCCTCAAATAAAAACTAGAAAGAAGCTTTCTGAGAAACTGTTCTGTAATGTGTGAATTCATCTCACAGAATTACACCTTTCTTTTCCTGGAGCAGTTTGCTAACTCTGCTTTCGTGGAATCTGCGAAGGGATATTTGGGAGTGCATTGAAGCCTGTGGTGAAAAAGAAAATATCCTCAGATAAAAGCTAGAAAGAATCTTTCTGAGAAACTGTTTTGTGATGTGTGAATTAATCTCACCGAGTTACAATGTTCTTTTCATTGATCAGTTTGCTCACACTTTTTTTGTGGAATATGCAAAGGGATATTTGCCAGTGCATTGAATCATATGTTCACAAAGCTTTCTGAGAAAGTGCTTTGTTATGCGTGAATTCATCTCACTGAGTTACACTGTTCTTTTCATTGAGCAGCTGGCTAACACTGTTTTCTTGGAATATGCAATGTGATATTTTGGAGTGCATTGAGGCTTATGGTGACAAAGGAAATATCCTCATATAAACCCTAGAAAGAAGCTTTCTGAAAACTACTTTCTGATATGCTAATTCATCTCACATAGCTGCATGATCCTTTTCTAGGATCAGTTTGGTAGCAGTGTTTTTGAGGAATCTGAGAACGGATATTTTGAATCGCATCGAAGCCTTCATTGACAACAGAAATGTCATCAGATAAAATATAGAAGGAAACTTTCTGAGAAACTTCTTTGTGATGTGAGAATTCATCTCACAGAGATACACCATTCTTTTCATTGAGATGTTTGCTAACACTTTTTTCATGGAATGTGCGATGGGATAGTCCAGATCGAATTGAGGAATATCTTGAAAAAGAAAATATCCCCATATAATAACAAGAAAGAACCTTTCTGAGAAACAGCTTTGTGATGTGTGAATTCATGTCACAGAGTTCCACCACTCTTTTCATGGATCAGTTTGGTAGCACTGTTTTTGGGGAATCTGAGAAAGGATATTTTGGATCACATTGAAGCCTAGGGTGACAAAGGAAATATCCCCAGAGAAACACTGGAAAGAAGCTTTATGTGAAACTTATTTGTGATGTGTGAATTCATCTCACAGAGTAACACGATTCTTTTCTTGAAGCTCTTTTGTAACATTGTTTTTGTGTAATCTGCAATAGGATATTTGGGAGCACATTGAAGCCTATGGTGACAAAGGAAATACCCTCAGACTAAAACTAAAAAGAAGCTGTCCAAGAAACAGCCTTGAGGTGTGTGAATTCATCTCTCAGATTTATACCTTTATTTTCATGGAACACTTTGCTAGCACTCTTTTCGTGGAATCTACAAATGGATATTCAGGAGCACATTGAGGCCTATGGTGACATAAGAAATATCCTCAGATAATAACTAGAAAGAAGTTTTCTGAGAAACTGCTTTGTGATTTGTGAATTCATCTCACAGAATTACATTTTCTTTTCCTTTAGCAGTTTGTTAACACTGTTTTGTGGAAACTGCAAAGGGATATTTGCGAACACCTTCACTCATATAGTGAAAAAGGAAATATTCTCAGATAAAAACTAGAAAGAAGCTTTCTGAGAAAGTTCTTTGTGTTGTGTGAATTCACCTCCCAGAGCTACACCTTTCTTTCAAGGAGCAGTTTGTAACACTCTTTTCGTGGAATTTGCAAAGGGATATTTGGAAGCACATTGAGCCCTATAGTAAAAAAGGAAATATCCCCAGATAAGAACTGGAGAGAAACTTTCTGAGAAACTGCTTTGTGATGTGTAAATTCATCTCACAGAGTTTCACCATTCTTTTCATTGAGCAGTTTAATAACATTGTTTTCGTGGTATCTGCAATAGGATATATGGGAGCATATTGAAGGCTTTGGTGACAAAGGATCTATCCTCAGATAAAAAACAAAAAGAAGCCTTCTAAGAAACTGCTTCATGATGTGTAAATTCATCTCACGGAGTTACACTGTTCTTTTGTTTGAGTAGTTTGCTAACACTGTTTTCTTGGCATCCACAATGGGATTTGGAGTGCATTGAAGCTTATATTGACAAAGGAAATATCCTCAGATAAAAACTAGAAAGAAGCTTTCTGAGAAAGGGCTTTCTGATGTGTGAATTCATCCCACAGAGTTGCAATTTTCTTTTCATGGAGCAGTTTGATAGCACTGTTTTTGGGGAATCTGAGAAGGAACATTTTGGATCGCATTGAAGTCTATGGTGTCAAAGGAAATATCCTCAGATATAACCAAAAAGAACTTTCGGAGAAACTACTTTCTGATGTGTGAACTCATCTCCCAGAGTTATAGTGTTCTTTTCATTGAGCAGTTTGCTAACACTGTTTTCGTGGAAACTGCAATATAATATTTTGGATTGCACTGAAGCTCATGGTGACAAAGGAAATATCCCCTGATAAAAATCAAAAAGAGGCCTTTTGTGAAACTGCTTTGTGATGAGTGATTTCCTCTCACAAACTTACACCTTTCTTTTCATTGAGAGGTTTGTTAACACTTTTTTCATGGAATCTGCAATTTGATATTCAGGAGCTCATTGAGAAATATGGTGAAAAAGGAAATATCCTCAGACAATAACTAGATAGAAGATTTCTGAGAAACTGCTTTGTGATGTCTGAGTTCATCTCACAGATTTTCACCATTCTTTTCATGGAGCAGTTTGCTAACACCGTTTTCATGTAATCTACAAAGGGATATTTGAGAGTGCCTTAAGGCCTACAGTAATAAAGGAAATATCCTCAGATAAAAACTAGAAAGAAGCTTTCTGAGAAAGTTCTTTCTGATGTGTGAAGTCATCTCACTGAAGTACAGCTTTCTTAGCAGGGAGCAGTTCGTTAACACTGTTATTGTGGAATCTGCAATGGGATATTTCAGAGCACATTAAAGCTTATGATGAACAAGGAAATATCCTTAGATAAAAACCAGAAAGAATCTTTCTGAGAAACTGGTTTGTGATGCTGAGTTCATCTCACAGAGTTACACCATTCTTTTCATAGAACAGTTTGGTAGCACTGTTTTGGGGGATCTGAGAAGGGATATTTTGGATCCCAATTAAGCCTAAGGTGACAAAGGGTATATCATCAGATAAAAATTAGAAAGAAGCTTTCTGAAACCCTTCTATGTGATGTGTGAATATACCTCATGGAGCTATACCTCTCTTTTCATGAAACAGTTTGCTAATACAGTTTTTGTGGGAACAGAAAAGAGATATTTGGAAGCACATTTATGCCTATGGTGAAAAAGGAAATAGCCTCATATAAAAACTAGAAATAATCTTTCTGAGAAAGTGCTTTGTGATGTGTGAATTCATCTTAGAGATTTACACAGTTCTTTTCATTGAGCAGTTTGCTAACACTGTTTTCTTGGAGTCTGCAATGGGATATTTCAGAGCGCATTGAAGCTTATGGTGAGAAAGGAAATATCCTCATTTAAAAAACTTGAAACGAACTTTCTGAGAAAACAGTTGTGATGTGTTAATTCATCTCTCAAAGCTACATGATTCTTTTCATGGAGCAGTTTGGTAGCACTGTTTTTGTGGAAACTGAGAAGGTTTATTTTGGATTGCATTGAAACCTATGTTGACTAAGGAAATATACTCAGATAAAAACTAAAGAAGCTTTCTGAGAAACTTCTTTGTGATGTGTGAAGTCATTTCACACAGTTACACCTTTCTTTTCAGGAGTAGTTTCCTAACACTCTTTTCGTGGAATCTGCAAAGGTTTATTTGGGAGTGCATTGAGCTCTATGATGAATAAGGATATATCCTCAGATTAAAATGAAAACTATGCTGTCGGAGAAACTGCTTTGTGATATGTGAATTCATCTCACAGAATTACACTCGTCTCCTCATTGAGCAGTTTGCCAACACTGTTTTCTTGGAATCCACAATGTGATATTTTGGAAGCCATGGAAGCTTATGTTGACAAAGGAAATATCCTCAGAAAAAAACTAGAAAGATGCTTTCTGAGAAACTGCTTTGTGATTTGTGAATTCATCTCACAGAGTTACATGATTCTTTTCACGGAGCAGTTTGAAAACACTGTTTTTGGGTAATCTGAGAAGAGATATTTTGGATTGAATGGAAACCTATGGTGACAAAGGTAATATCCTCATACAAAAACTAGAAGAAGCTTTCTGAGAAACTTCTTTGTGATGTGTGAATTCGTCTCACAGAATTATATGATTCTTTTCATGGAGCAGTTTGATAGCTCTGTTTTGGGGGAATAGGAGAAGGCATATTTTGGATTGCATTAAAGCCTAGGGTGACAAAAGAAATAACCTCAGATTAAAGTTAGAAAAATGCTTCATGAGAAACTGCTTTGTGAAGTGTGAATTCATTTCACAGAGTTACACTATTCTTTTTATTGAGCACTTTCCTTACACTGTTTGCAAGGGATCTACAAAGGGATACTTGGGAGTGCATTGGTGCCTATAGTGAAAAAGGAAATGTCCACAGATAAAAACTATAATGAATCTGTCTGAGAAACTGCTTCATGATGTGTGAATTCACGTCACAGGGTTACACCATTGTTTTCATTGAGCTGTTTGATAACACTGTTTTTGTGGAATCCGTGAAGGGATATTTGGGAGCGCATTGAGGCCTACAGTGAAAAGGAAATATCCTCAGATAAATACTAGAAATAAGCTTTCTGAGAAACTGCTTTGTGATGTGTGAATTCACCTCACAGAGTTACACTGTTCTTTTCATTGAGCACTTTGTCAGCACTGCTTTGTTGGAATCTGCAATGGGATATTTCAGAGTCCATTTAAGTTTATGGTGACAAATTAAATGTATACAGAGAAAAACTAGAACGATCCGTTCTGAGAAACTTCTTTCTGATTAGTGAATTCATGTCACGGAATGACATGATTCTTTTCATGGAACACTTTTGTAGCACTGCTTTTGGGCAATCTAAGAAGGGATATATTGGATTGCATTGAAGCCTATGGTGACAAAGGAAATATTTTCAGATAAAAATTAGAAAGAAGTTTTCTGAGAAACTGCTTTGTGATGAATGAATTCATCTCAGAGTTACACTATTCTTTTCAATGATCAGTTTGCTAACACTGTTTTCATGGAATCTGCAAAAGGATATTTGGGAGCACAATTAGGCCTGTAGTGAATAACAAAATATCCTCAGATACAAACTAGAAAGAAGCTTTATGAGAAACTGCTCTGTAATGTTTGAATTCAGATCAGAGTTACACAGTTTGTTTTTTTTTTTTTACTGAGTAGCTGGCTAACACAGTTTTCTTAGAATCTTCAATGGGATATTTCAATGCACATTGAAGCTTATTGTGAAAAAAGAAATATCCTCAGAGAAAAGCTAGAAAGAATCTTTCGGAGAAAATGCTTTTGATTTGGTTACAAAGGATATATCCTCATATAAAAACTAGAAAGTAACTTTCTGAGATCCCCCTTTGAGATGGGTTAATTCATCTCATAGAGTTCCATGATTCTCTTCTTTTATCACTTTGGTAGCACTGCTTTTGGGGAGAGTGAGAAGAGATATTTTGGTTTGCTTTGAATCCTATGGTGACTAAGGAAATACACTCAGATAAAAACTAGAAAGAAACATTCTAAGAAAGTTCTTGTGATGTGTGAATTCATCTCACAGAGTTACATCTTTCTTTTCATGTGCGATTTGGTAACACTCTTTTCATGGAATCTGCAAAGGAATATTTGGGAACGCATTGAGGTCTATAGTGATGAAAGAAATATCCTCACATAAAAACTAGAAAGAAGTTTTTTGAGAAACTGTTTTGTGACGTGTGCATTCATCTACAGGTGTTACACCGTTCTTTCCATTGAGCAGTGTGACAACACTGTTTCACTGGAAACTGCAATAGGATATTTGGGAGCACATCGAAGAATATGGTGACAAAGGAAATATCTTCAGATAAAAAACAAAAAGAATCTTTCCTAGAAGCTGCTTTGTGTTGTCTGAATTCATCTCACAGAGTTACACAATTTCTTTCATGGATTAGTTTGAAAGCACTGTTTTTGGGGAATCTGAGAAGGGATATTTTGGATCGCATTGAAGCCTATAGTGACAAATGAAATATCCTCAGATAAATACTAGAAAGAAGCTTTCTGAGAAAGTTCTGTGTGATGTGTGAATTCATCTCACAGAGTTACACCATTCTTTTCATGGAACAGTTTGGTTGCACTGTTATTGGGGAATCTGAAAGAGGATTTTCGGGAGCTCAGAGAAGCGTATGTTGAAAAAGGAAGTAACTTGAGTTAAAAACTGGAGAGAAGGTTTTTGATAAGCTGTTCTGTCATGTGGGTATTCACCTCATAGAGATAAACTAGGTTGATTGTGAAGTTTGGCATCACAGTTTTGTGGTGTCTGAGAAGGGATATTTGGGAGTGCATTGAGTCTAATGGTGGAAAAGTAAACATGCACATATAAAACTAGAAAGGGGCTTTCAGAGAAATACCTTCATGATGCATGAATTCATCTCGCAGAAGTAAACCACTCTCTTCATTGAGCAGTTTAGTATCCCAGTTTTTGTGGAATCTACAAAGGAATATTCGGAGCACAGAGAAGCCTATGGTGTAAAAGGAAATACCCTCTGAGAGAAACTAGAAAGAAGCTTTCTGAGAGACTCTTTGTGATAGGTGAATTCATCTCACAGAGTTAAATCCTTCTTTCTATTGAACAGTTTGGTAACACTGTTTATGTGAAATATGTGAAGGGATATTCGGGAGCAGATAGAGGCAAAGCTTGAAAAAGGAAATATCTTCAGATAAAAACTGGAGTGAAAGTTTCTGATAACTCCTTTGTGATGTGTGAATTCATCTCACAGAGTTACACTTTCCTTTAATGGAGCAGTTTGCTAACACTGTTTTTGTGGAATCTGCAAAGGGATATTTGGGAGCTCATGGTGGTCCATAGTAAAAAAGAAATACCCTCAGATGGAAACTGGAGTGAAGCTTTCTGAGAAACTGACATGTGATTTCTGAATTAATCTCACAGAGGTACATGAAACTTTTCATGGAACAATTTGATAGCACTGTTTTTGGGGAATCTTAGAAGGGATATTCTGTATCCCATTGAAGCCTATGGTGACAAAGGAAATATCCTCAGCTAAAAACTAGAAAGAATCTTTCTGAGAAACCGATTTGTGATGTGTTAATTCATCTCACAGTGTTAAACCTTTCTCTTCATGGAGCAGTTTGCTAACACTGTTTTCATGGAATCTGTGAAGTAATATTTGGGAGCGCCTTGAGGCCTATGATGAATAAGGAAATATTCTCAGATAAAAACTAGAAAGAAGTTTTCTGAGAAAATCCCTCATGATTATGAATTTGTCTCACAGTGTTACACCTTTCCATTCATGGAGCAGTTTGCTAACACTGTTTTCGTGGAGTCTTCAAAGGGATACTTGGGAGCACATTGAGGCCTATAGTGAAAAAAGAATTATCTTCATGTAAAACCTAGAAAGAAGCTTTCTGGGAAACTGCTTTGTGATTTGTGAATACAGTCTCACAGAGTTACATGATACATTTCATGGAGCAGTTTGGTAGGACTGTTTTTGGGGAATCTGAAAAGCAATATTTTGGATTGCATTGAAGCGAATGGTGACAAAGGAAATACCCTCCTATGAAAACTAGAAAGAAGCTTTCCGAGAAACTGCTTTGAGATGTGTTAATTTATCTCACAGCGTGACACGATTCTATTCATGGATCAGTCTGTTAGCCCTGTCTTTGAGGAATCTGAGAAAGAATATTTTGGAGGCATTGAAGCCTATGGTGACAAAAGAAATATCCTCTCATAAAATCTAGAAAGAAGGTTTCTAAGAAAGTTCTTTGAGATATGTGAATTCATCTATCAGAGTTGCAGTTTCTTTTCTTGGGGAAGTTTGCTGACACTGTTTTCATGGAATCTGCAGAGGGATATATGGGAGTGCATTGAGGTCTATAGTGAAAAAACAAATATCCTCTGGTAAAACCTAGAAAGAAGCTTTCTGACACACTGCTTTGAGATGTGTGAATTTGTCTCACAGAGTTACACTGTTCCTTTCATTGAGCAGTCTGCTAAAACTGTTTTCTTGGAATCTGCAAAGGGATATTTTGGAGAACATTGAAGCTTATGGTAAAAAAGGAAATGTCTTCAGATACAAACTAGAAAGAAACATTCTGAGAAACTGCTTTGCAATGTGTGAATTCATCTCACAGAGTTACCCCGTTCTTTTCATTTAACTGTGTGATACCACTGTTTTCATGGAATCTGCCACAGAATATTTGGGAGGGCATTGAAGCAGATGGTTAAAAAGGACATATCCTGAGATACAAACCAAAAACAAGCTTTCTGAGAAACTGGTTTTTGATTTCTGAATTCATCACACAGAACTACATGATTCTTTTCAGATAGCACTGTTTTTGGGGTCACTGACAAGGTATAAATTTGATTGCATTGAATCCTATTGTGACAAAGGAAATATCCTCAGATAAAATCAAGAAAGAAGGTATCTGAGAAACCGCTGTGTGATTTGTTAATTCATCTCACAGAGTAACACCTTTCTTTTCATGGACCAGTTTACAAACACTGTTTTCGTGGAATTTACAAAGGGATATTATGAGCACATTGAGGCCTATGGTGAAAACGGAAATATCCACAGATAAAAACTAGAAAGAAGGGTTATGAGAAACTGCTTTGTGATGTGTGAATTCATCTCATAGGGTTACACTGTTCTTTTAATTGAACTGTTTGGTAACAAGGTTTTCTTGGAATCTCCAATGGCATATTTTGGAACCCTATGAAGCTTAAGGTGACAAAGGAAGTGTGCTCATACAAAAATTAGGAAGAAGCTTTCAGAGAAACTGATTTGTGAGGTGCTAATTCATCTCACAGAGTTACATGATTTTTTTCATGGATCAGTTTCATAGCACTGTTTTTGGGGAATATGAGAAGGAATATTTTGGATCACATTGAAACCTTTGGTGAAAAGTAAATATCTTCATATAAAAACTAGAAAGAAGCTTTCTGAATAAGTTCTTTGTGATATGAACTCATTTCACATAGTTACACAGTTCTTTAAATTGAGCAGTCTGATAACACTGTTTTTGTGGGTTATGCAATAGGATATTTGGAAGCACATTGAAGCCTGTGGTGACAAAGGAAAAATCATCAGATAAAAACAAAAAGCAGTTTTCTGAGAAACTGCTTTGTGATGTGTGAATTCATCTCACAGAGATGCACCATCCTTTTCATTGAGCAGTTTGCTAACACTGCTAATATCCAAAGGGATATTTCCAAGCGCATTGAAGGTTAAGGTGACAAAGGAAATACCCTAATATAAAAACTAAAAAAAAACTTTCTGAGGAAACATTTTAGGTGTTTTAATTCATCTCACAGGGATACATGATACTTTCCATAGAGCAGTTTGTTAGCACAGTTTTCAGGGAAACTGAGAAGGGATATTCTGGATCACATTGAAGCCTATGGTGATAAAGTATATATCCTCAGTCAAAAAATAGAAAGAAGCTTTCTAAGAAAGTTCCTTGTGATGTGTGAATTCACCTAACAGAGTTACACCTTTCTTTTCATGGCGCAGTTTCCCAAAACTGTTTTCATGGAATCTGCAAAGGAATACTTGGAGCACATTGAAGCCTATATTGAAAAAGGGAATATCCTCAGATAAAAACTAGAAAGAAGTTTTCTGAGAAACTACATTTTGATGTGTGAATTCATCTCACAGAGTTACACTGTTCTTTTCATTGAGCAGTTTGTTAATACTGTTTTTGTGGAATCTGCAATAGGATATTTGGGAGTGCATTGAAGCCTATGGTGACAATGGAAATATCCTCAGATACAAACTAGAAAGAATTTTTCCAAGAAATTTCTTTGTGATTTGTGAATTCATCTCACAGAGTTACATGATTATTTTAATGGATCAGTTTGGTAGCACTGCTTTTGGGGAATCTGAGATGGGATATTTGGGATTGCATTGAAGCCTATGGTGACAAAGGAAATAACCTCAGATACAAACAAGAAAGAAACTTTCTGAGAAACTGCTTTGTGATGTGGGAATTTGTCTCAGAGTTGCACCATTCTTTTCATTGAGCTGTTTGATAACACTGTTTTCAGGGAATCTGCATTAGGATATTTGGGGGCACATTGAAGCCTATGGTCACAAAGGACATATCCACAGACTAAAATCAAAAGAAGCATTCTGAGAAACTGCTTTTTGATTTTTGTATTCATCTCAAAGATTTACATGACTCTTTTCATGGAGCAGTTTGGTAGCACTGTTTTGGGGTATCTGAGGAGGTATAAATTGGATGGCATTGAAGCCTATGGTGAAAGAGGAAATATCCTCAGATAAAAACTAGAAGGAAGTTTTCTGAGAAAATTCCTTGTGATATGTGAATTCACCTGGCAGAGTTACAATTTTTTTTTTCGTGAAGCAGATTACTGATACTGTTTTCTTGGAATCTGCAATGGGATATTTGGGAGCACATTGATAGTTATGGTGAAAAAGGATGTATCCTGAGATAAAAACTAGAAAGAAGTTTTCTGAGAAACTGCTTTGTGATGTGTGAATTCAACTCACAGAGTTACACTGTTGTTTTCAGTCAGCAGTTTGTTAACACTGTTTTTTTGGAATCTGCAGTGGGATATTTCAGAGCACATTGAAGCTTATGATGACAAAAGAATTATCCTCATATAAATACTAGAAGAAAGATTTATGAGTAACTGCTTTGTGATGTTTAAATTCATCTCATGGAGGTAAATGATTCTTTTCACAGATCAGTTGGGTAGCAATGTTTTGGGGAATCTGAGAAGGGATGTTTGGGATCACATTCAAGCCTACTGTGTTAAAAGAAATGTCCTCAGATTAATAAAGGAGAGAAGCTTTCCGAGAAACTGCTTTGTAATGTGTGAATTCATCTCACAGAGTTACACTATTTTTTCATTAAGTTTGCTAACACCATTTTCTTGGAATCTGTAATGGTATTTTTCAGAGTGCATTGAAGCTTATAGTGACTAAGGAAATATCCTCAGACAAAATTAGAAAGGTTTCTGAGAAACTGCTTTGTGATTTGTGAATTCACTTCACTGGGTTACATGATGTTTTTCATAGAGCAGTTTGGTAGCACTGTTTTTTGGGAATCTGAGAAGTGATTATTTGGATCACATTGAAGCCTATGGTGACAAAGGAAATATCCTTAGACAAAAACTAGAGTGAATCTTTCTGAGAAAGTTCTTTATGATGTGTGAATTCATCTCACAGAGTTACACCATACTTTTCATTGAGGAGTTTGGTAACAATGTTTTTGTGGAATCTGCAATAGGATATTTGGGAGTGAATTAAAGGCTATGGTGACAACAGAAGTATCCTCAGATAAAAACTGGAAAAATTCTTTCTGAGAAACTGCTTTTTGGTTTGTGAATTCATCTCACAGAGTTACACGATTTTTTTCATGGATCAGTTTGGTAGCCCTGCTTTTGGGGAATCTGAGAAGGCATATTTGGGATTGCATTGAAGCCTATGGTGACAAAGGAAATATCCTCAGATAAAAACTAGAATGAAACTTTCTGAGACAGTTCTTTGTGATCTGTGAATTCATCTCTCAGAGTTACACCGTTCTGTTCATTGAGCAGTTTGATAACATTGTGTTCGTGGAATCTGTAACAGGATATTTGGGAGCACTTTGAAGCCTATGGTGATAAAGGAAATAACCTCAGACAAAAACCTAAAAGCAGTTTCTGGGAAACTGCTTTGTGATGTGTGAATTCATCTCACAGAGTTACAGCGTTCTATACATTGAACTATTTCCTAACACTGTTTTTTTTAAGTCTGCAATGGGATATTTTCAAGTGCATTGACATTTATGGTGACAAAGGAAATATCCTCAGACAAAAACGAGATCGAAGCTTTCTGAGAAACTGCTTTGTGATTTTTGAATTCATTTCAAAGAGTTACACCTCATTTTTCATGGCACAGTTTGGTAGCACTGTTTTGGGAGGATCTGAAAAGGAATATCTTGGATTGCATTGAAACTTACAGAGACCAAAGAAGTATCCTCAGTAAAATCTAGACAGAAACTTGTTGAGAAACTTCTTTGGTATGTGTGAAATCATCTCACAGAATTTTGCCGTTTTTTAAATTGTGTCATTTGCTAACACTTTTTTTGTCGAATCTGCAATGGGATATTCCATAACACACGGAGGAATATGGTGAAAAAGGAAATATCCTCAGACAATAACCAGAAATAAGATCTCTGAGAAACATCTATGGGATATTTAAATTCATCTTACAGAGTTACACCATTCTTGTCGTGCAGCAGTTTGGTAGCACTGTTTTTGGGAAATCTAAGAAGGGATATTTTGGATTGCATTGAAGCCTATTTTGACAAAGGAAATATCCTCAGATAAAAAGTAGAAAGAAGCCTTCTGGGAAACTTCTTCATGATGAGTGAAATCATTGCACAGTTACAGCATTCATTTCTTGGAGCAGTTTGTTAACACTGTTTTCATGGAATCTGCAATAGGATATTTGGGAGCACATTGAAGCCTTTGGAGACAAAGGAAATATCCTCGGACAGAAACCAAAAAGAAGCTTTCTGAGAAACTGCTTTCTGATGTGAAAATTCATCTCACAGATTTACACCGTTGCTTTCATCTAGCAGTTTGCTAACACTGTTTTCGTGGAAACTACAAAGGAATACTCACAAGTGCATTGAGGTCTATGGTTAAAAAGGAAATATCCTCAGACAAAAACTAGAAAGAAGATTTCTGAGAAATTGCTTTATGATTTGTGAATTCATTTCACAGAGATACACGATTCTTTTCATGGAGCAGTTTGCTAAGACTGTTTTCCTGGAATCTGCAAAGGAATATTTGGCAGCACATTGAGGTCTAGGGTGAAAAAGGAAATATCCTCACATAAAAACTAGAAAGATGCACTCTGAGAAACTGTATCGGTTGTGTGAATTCATCTCACAAAGTTACACTGTTCTTTGCACTAAGCAGTTTGCTTACTCTGTTTTCTTGGAATCTGCAATCTGATATTTCAGAGCACACTGAAGTTTCTGGTGACAAAGGAAACATCCTCAGATAAAAACTACAAAGAAGCTTACTGAGAAACGAGTTTCTGATGTTTTAATTCATCTAACTCAGTTATACGATTCTTCACATGGAGTAGTTTGGTAGCACTGTTTTTGGTGAATCTGAGAAGGGATATTTTGAATGGCATTTGATCCTATGGTGACAAAGGAAATACAATCAGATATAAACTAGAAAGAAACTTCCTGAGAAACTGCTTTGTGATGTGTGAATTCATATCACACAGCTACACTGTTCTTTTCATTCAGCAGTTTGCCAGCACTGTTTTCTTGGAATCTACATTGGGATATTTTGGAACACTTTGAAGCTTATTGTAACAAAAGAAATATCCTCAGAAATAACTAGTAAAAAGTTTTCTGATAATCCACTTTAAAATTGGTGAATTCATCTCTCAGGGTTACATGATAGTTTTCATGGAGCAGTTTGAAAGCACTGCTTTTGGGGAATCTGAGAAAGGATATTTTGGATCGCATTGAAGTCTACAGTGACAAAGGAAATATCCTCTGTAAAAAAGTAGAAAGAACCTTTCTGAGAAAGTTCTTTGTGATGTAAGAATTCATCACACAGAGTTATAACTGTCATTTCATGAAGTGGTTTGCTAACACTGTTTTTATAGAATCTGCAAAGGGATATTTGGGTGCACATTGAGGCCTATGGTAAAAAGGGAAATATCCTCAGATAAAAACTAGAAAGAAGCTTTCTGAGAAACTGCTTTGTGATATGCAAATTCATCTCACATAGCTACACTGTTCTTTTCATTCAGCAGTTTGCCTACACTGTTTTCTTGGAAAGTGCAAAGGGATATTTGGGAGCACCTTGAGGTCTATGATGAAAAAGGAAATATCCTCAGACAAAAACTAGAAAGAAAATTTCTGAGAAACTGCTTTGTGATTTTTGAATTAATCTCATAGAATTATACCATTCCTTTTATTGCGAGATTGCTAACACTCTTTTCTTGGAATCAGCAAAGGAATATTTTAGAGTGTACAGAAGTTGATGGTGACAAAAGAAATATCGTCAGGCAAAACCTCAAAAGAAGGTTTCTGAGAAAGAAGTTTGTGATTTGTGAATTCATCTCACAGAGTTACATGATTCTTTTCATGTATTAGTTTGGTGGCACTGTTTTGGGGGAATCTGAGAAGGGATATATTGGATCACGTTGAAGCATATGGTGACAAAGGAAATATCCTGATAAAAACTGTAAAGAAGCTTTCTGAGGAACTTCCTTGTGATGTGGTAATTCATCTCACAGAGATACACCTTTGTTTTCATGGAGCAGTTTGCTAAGAGAGTTTTCATGGAATCTGCAAAGGGATATTTGGGAGCGCATTGAGGTCTATAGTGAAAGAGTAAATATCCTCAGGTAAAAACCAGAGAGAAGCATTCTGAGAAACTGCTTTGTGATATATGAATTCATGTAACAGAGTTACACCATTTTATTCATGGTGCAGTTTCATATCACTGTTTTGGTGGAGTCTGTAATCGAATATTTGGGAGCGCCTTGAACTCCATGGTGACAAAGGAAGTATCCTCATAGAAAAACCAGAAAGATGCCTTCTGAGAAAATGCTTTGTGATGTGTGAATTCAACTCACAGAATTACACTGTTCTTTTCATTGAGCAGTTAACTAACACTGTTTTCTTGGAATCTGCAACGGGATATTTTGGAGTGCATTGAAACTTATTGTGAAAAAGGAATTATCCTCAGGAAAAAACTAGAAAAAATATTTCTGAGAAACTGCTATGTGATTTGTGAATTTGTCTCACAGAGTTACACGATCCTTTTCATAGATCAGTTTGATAGCACTGTTTCTGGGGAAACTGAGAACTGTTATTTTGGATCACATTGTAGCTTATGGTGTGAAAGGAAATATCCTCATATAAAAACAAGAAATAAGCTTTCTGAGAATCCGTTTTGAGATGTGTTAATTCATCTCACATAGTTACACGGTTCTTTTCTTTTATCCTTTTGTAGCACCGTTTTTGGGGAAACTGAGAAGGGATATTTTGGATCACATTGAAGCCTATGGTGACTAAGGAAATATCCTAAAATAAAAAAGGAGAAAGAAGATTTCTGAGAAAGTTCTTTGTGATGTGTGAATTCATCTCTCTGGGTTACACTGTTCTTTTCATTGAGCAGTTTGCTAACACTGTTTTTGTGGAATCTGCAAGGGGATATTTTGAATGCATCGTGGCCTATAGTTTAAACAGAAATATCCTCAGATAAAAACTAGAAAGAAGCTTTCTGAGAAACTGTTTTGTGATGTGTGAATTCATCTCACAGAGCTACTCGTTGTTTTCATTGAGCAGTTTAGTAGCACATTTTTGGGGACTCTGAGAAGGGATATTTTGGATTACATTGAAGCCTAGGTTGACAAAGGAAATATCCTCAGACAAATACTACAAAGGAGCTTTCTGAGAAACTGCTTTTTGTTTTGTCAAATCATCTCACGGAGTTATACTAATAATTTCATTGAGCAGTTTGCTAACACAGTTTTCTTGTAATCTGAAAGCGATATTTAGGAGCCCATAGAGGCCTATAGTGAAAAATGAAATAAACTCATGGAGAAAATAGAAAGAAGCATTCTGAGAGACCGCTTTGTAATGTGTGAAGTCAACTCACTGACTTACACTGTTCTTTTCACTGGGCAGTTTGCTAACACTCTTTTCTTGGAATCTAAAATGGCATATTTTAGAGTGTATTGAAGCTTACTGTGAGAAAGAAATATCCTCAGAGAAAAAGTAAAAAGCTTTCTGAGAAACTGCTTTGTGATATGTGAATACATTTCAGAGAGTTACACTGTTCTTTTCATTGAACAATTTGCTAACACTGTTTTCTTGGAATCTGCAATGAGATATTTCAGAGTGCATTGAAGTTTATCGTGACAAAGGAAATATCCTCATATAAGTAGAAAGTAGTTTTCTGAGAAACCGTTTTGTGATTTGTGAATTTGTCTCACAGTTACACAACTCTTTTCAAGAAAAAGTGTGGAAGCACTGCTTTTGGGGAATCTGAGAAGGGATATTTTGGATCACATTGAAGACTATGGTGTCTAAGGAATTATCCTCAGATAAAAACTGGAAAGAAGCTTTCTGAGAAAGTTCTTTGTGATGTGTGAAATTATCTCACAGAGTGCGACCTTTCCTTTCCTGGAACAGTTTGATAACACTGTTTTCATGGAATCTGAAAAGGGATACTGGGGAATCTGAAAAGGGACATTGATGCCTATGGTGACAAAGGAAATATCTTCATGGAAAAACCAAAAAGAAGCTTTCTGAAAACCTACTTTCTGATGTGTGAATTCAACTGAAAGAATTACACTGTTCTTTTCACTGAGCTGTTTGCTAACACGGTTTTCTTGGAATTTTCCATGGGATATTTCAGAGCACATTGAAGTTTATTGTGAAAAAGAAAATATCCTCAGACAAAAACTAGAAAGAAGCTTTTTGAGAGACTGTTCTGTGATTTGTGAATTCATCACACAGAGTTATACAATTCTTTTCATAGAGCAATTTGGTAGCACTGTTTTTGAGGAATCTGAGAAGAGATATTTTGGATTGCATTGAACCCTATGGTGACAGGGGAAATATTCTCAGATAAAAACCAAAAAGAAGCTTTCTGAGAACCTAAATGCTTTGTGATGTCTGAATTCACCTAACATAGTTACACAGTTCTTTTCAAAGAGCAGCTTGCTAACACTTCTTCCTTGGAATCTGCAATGGTATATTTCAGAGCACATTGTAGCTTATGGTGACAAAGGAAATATCTACAGACAATAACTGTAAAGAAGCTTTATGAGAAACTCATTTGTGATTTGTGAATTCATCTCAGAGTTGCATGATTATTGTCATGGAGCAGTTTGGTAGCACTGTTTTTGGGGAATCTGAGAAGGGATATTTTGGATCCCATTGAAGCCTATGGTGACAAATGAAATATTCCCATATAAAAACTAGAAAGAAGATTTCTAAGAAACAGCTCTGATATGTGTTAATTCATCTCAGGGCGTAACACAATTCTTTTCATGGATCAATATGTTAGCACTGTTTTTGGGGAATCTGAGACAGGATACTTTTTAATGCCTTGAAGTATATGGTGACAAAGGAAATATCCTCAGATAAACACTAGAAAGAATCTTTCTCTGAAAGTTCTTTGTGATGCATGAATTCATCTCACAGAGTTACACCTTACTTTTCTTGGAGCAGTTTGCTATCACATTTTTTGTGGAATCTGTAAAGGGATACTTGGGAGTGCTTTGAGGCCTACAGTGAAAAAGGGAATATCCTCATAGAAAAATTAGAAGGAAGCTTTCAGAGAAACTGCATGGTGATGTGTCAATTCAACGCAGAGGGTTACATGGTTCTTCTCATGGAAAAGTTTGCTAAAACTCTTTTCTTGAAATCTACAGTGGCATATTTCGGAGCGCAATGAAGCATATTGTGAAAAAGGAAATATCCTCAGACAAAAACCAGAAAAACGCTTTCTGAGAAATGGCTTTGTGATATGCAAATTCACGTCAGAGAATTACACTGTTCTATACACTGAGAAGTTTGCTAACACTGTTTTCTTGGAATCTGCAATGGGATATTTCTGAGCGCATTGAAGCCAATGGTGATAAAGGACATATCCTGAGATAAAAACTAGAAAGAAGCAATCTGAGAAAGCTCTTTTAGATGTGTGAATTCATCTCACATAGTTACACGTTTCCTTTCATTGGGTAGTTTGCTAACACAGTTTTCGTCAAATCTACAAAGGGATATAAGGGAGCACATTGAGGCCTATATTGAAAAAAGAAATATCCTCATGGAAAAACCAAAAAGAAGCTGAGAAATTGTTTTGTGATGTGTGAATTCATCTCACAGAATTACATCGTTCTTTTCATTGAACAGATTGATAACACTGGTTTCACGGAATCTGCAATAGGATAATTGGGAGCGCATTGAAGCCTATGTTGACAAAGGAAATATCCTCATAGAAAACCCAAAAAGAAACTCTCTGAGAAACTGCGTTTGATGTATGAATCCAATTCACAGAGTTACACTGTTCTTTTCATTGAGCCGTTTCTTAACACTGTTTTCTTGGAATCTTCAATGAGATATTTCAGAACGCATTGAAACTTACTGTCAAAAAGGAATAGTCCCCATACAATAACTAGACAGATACTTTCTGAGAAACTGCTTTGTGATTTGTGAATTCATCTTACAGAGTTACACGATTCTTTTCTTGGATCAGTTTGATTGCACTGTTTTTGGGGAATCTGAGAAGGGATATTTTGGATCGCATTGAAGCCTATGGTGACAAAGGAAATATCCTCAGATAAAAACTAGAAAGAAGCTTTCTGAGAAAGTTATTTGTGATGTGTGAGTTCATATCACAGAGTTGCACCTTACTTTTCATTCAGCAGTTTGTTAGCATTGTTTTTGTGGAATCTGCAAACGGATATTTGGGAGTGCATTGAGACCTATGGTGAAAAATGAAATATTCTCAGATAAAAACTAGAAAGAAGCTTTCTGAGAAACTTCCTCATGATATGTGAAAGTATCTCAAAGAGTTACACTGTTCTAACACTGTATTCTTGGAATCTGCAATGGGATAATTCAGAGCACATTGAAGCTTATGGTGACAAAGGAAATATCCTCATGTAAAAACTAGAAAGAAGCTTTGTGAGAAATGGCTTTTTGATGTGTTAATTCATCTCACAGAGTTACACGATTGTTTTCATGGGTCAGTTTGGTAGCACTGTTTTTTGGGAATCTGAGAAGGGATATTTTCTACTGCACTGAGGTCTATAGTGACTAAGGAAAAATAATCAGATAAAAACTAGGAAGAGTCTTTCTGAGAAGGTTCGTTGTGACATGTGAATTCATCTCGCAGAGTTACACCTTTCTTTTCATGGAGCAGTTTGCTAGAACAGTTTTCGTGGAATATGCAAAGGGATATTTGCGAGTGCATTGAGGACTATAGTGAAAAAGTAAATATCCTCATAGTAAAAGGAGAAAGAACCTTTCTGAGAAACTGTTTTGTGATGTGTGAATGCATCTCACAGAGTTACATCTTATTTTCATGGAGCAGTTTGCTAACACTGTTTTCATTGAATCTGCAAAGGGATATTTGGGAATGTATTGAGGCCTATGGTGAAAAAGAAATTATCCTCAGAAAAAAAATTGAAAAATGCTTTCTGAGAAAGTTCTTTGCATTGTTTGAATTCCTCTCACAGAGTTACAACTTACTTTTCATGGAGCAGTTTGCGAACACAGTTTCTGTGGAATCTGCCAAGGGATATTTGGGAGCACATTGAGGCCTATAGTGAAAAAGGATATATCCTCACAGAAGAACCAAAAAGAAGCTTTCTGTGAAACTGCTTTGTGATACGTGAAGTCACCTCACAGAGTTACACTGTACTTTTCATTGAGCAGTTTAATCACACTGTTTTCGAGGAACCTGCAATAGGATATTTGGGAGCACATTGATGCTTATGGTGACAAAGAAATATCCTCAGAGAAATACCAAAAAGAAGCTTTCTGAGAAACTGCTTTGTGATGTGTGAATTCAATTTGCAAAAGTTACACGGTTATTTTCATTGAGCAGTTTGTTGACACTGTTTTCTTGGAATCTGCAATGAGATATTTCAGAGTGCATTGAAACTTATTGTGAAAAGAGAAATATCCTCAGACAAAAAGTAGAAAGATTCTTTCTGAGAAACTGTTTTGTTTTTTATGAATTCATCTCACAGAGTTACACGAATCTTTTCATGGAGCAGATTGGTAGCACTGTTTTTAGGGAATCTGAGAAAGGATATTTTAGATCGCATTGAAGCCTTTGATGACAAAGGAATTATCCTCAGATAAAAGCGAGAAAGAAAATTTCTGAGAAAGTTCTTTGAAATGTGTGAATTCACCTCACAGTGTTACACCTTTCTTTTCATGTAGCAGTTTGCTAACACTGTTTTCGTGAAATGTGCAAAGGGATATTGCATTCATTCTTATAGTGAAAAAAGAATTATCCTCAGATAAAAATTAGAAAGAAGCTTTCTGGGAGACTTCTTTGTGATGTGTGAATTCATCTCACAGAGTTACACTGTTCTTTTCATTTGCAGTTTCCTAATACCGTTTTCTTGGAATCTGCAATGGGATATTTTGGAGTGCATTGAAGCTTATGATGACAAAGGAAATACCTCAGACAAAAACTGGAAAGAAGTTTTATGAGAAACTGCTTTGTGACTTGGGAATTTATCTCACAGAGTTACATGATTCTATTCAAAGAGCTGTTAGGTAGCACTGTTTTTGGGGAATGCGAGGAGGATTGATTATTTTAGATTGCATTGAAACCTGTGGTGACAAAGGAAATATCCTCAGATAAAAACTGGAGAGAAGCTTTCTGAGAAAGTTCTTCAGGATGTGTGAATTTATCTCACAGAGATGCACCTTTCTTTTCATGGAGCAGTTTACAAACACTGTTGTTGTGGAATATGCAAAGAGATATTTTTGGGCACTTTGAGGCCTATGGTGAAAATGGAAGTATCCTCAGATAAAACTAGAGAGAAGCTTTCTGAGAAACTGCTTTGTGATGGGTGAATTCATCTCACAGAGCTATGCCATGCTTTTCTTTGAGCCTTTTGATAACACAGTTTTCATGGAGTCTGCAATAGGATATTTGGGAGTGTGACAAAGTATTTGCTGACAAATGAAATATCCTCATAGAAAAACCACAAAGAAACTTTCTGGGAAACCACTTTGTGATGAGATAATGTATCTCACAGAGTTACACAATTCTTTCCACGAATCTGTTTGGTACCATTGTTTTTGGGGAACCTGAGAAGGGGTATTTTGGATCGCATTGAAGCCTATGGTGACTAAGGAAATATCCTCAGATAAAAACTAGAAAGAGGCTTTCTGAGAAAGTTTTTTGTGACGTGGGATTTTATCTCACAAAGTTATACCATTCCTTTCATTGAGCAGTGTGCTAACATTGTTTTTGTGGAATCTGCAATAGGATATTCGGGAGTGCTTTGAAGCCAATTGTGACAAAGAAAGTATAATCAGATAAAAACCAAAAAGAAGCATTCCGATAAACTGCTTTGTGACGTGTGAACTCAACTCACAGACTTACACTGATCTTTTCTTTGAGCAGTTTGCTCACATTGTTTTCTTGGAATCTCCAATGGGATGTTTCGGAGCACATTGAAGTTATGGTGACAAGGAAATATCCTCAGAAAGAAGCTAGAAAGAAGTTTATTGAGAAACTGCTTTGTGTTACAGTGTTACACGATTCTTTTCATGGAGCAATTTGGTAGCACTGTTTATGCAGAATCTGAGAAGGGATGTTTTGGATCGCATTAAAGCCTATGGTGACAAAGGAAATATTCTTATTGAAAAACTAGAAAGAAGTTTTCTGAGAATCTGCTTTGTGATGTTGAATTCAAGGCACAGCGTTACACTGTTCCTTTCATGGAGAAAATTCTTTGTCATATGTGAATTCGTGTCAGAGAGTTAACCTTTATTTACAAGGAGCAGTTAGCTAACACTGTTTTTGTGGAATATGCAAAGGGATATTTTGGAGAGCATTGAGGCCTATGGTGAAAAAGGAAATAATCCTCAGATAAAAACTAGAAAGAAATTTTCTGAGAAACTACTTTGTGATGTGTGAATTCCTCTCACAGAGTTACATTGTTCTTTTTCATTTAGCAGTTTGCTAACACTGTTTTCATGCAATCTGCAATGGGATATTTCAGAGTGCATTGAAGGTTATCGTGACAAAAGAAATACCCTCATATAAAAACTAGAAAGAAGCTTTCTGAGAAACTGCTTTGTTATGTATGAATTCATCTCACAGAGTTATACTGTTCTTTTCATTGAGAAGATTGTTAACAATGCTTTCCTGGAATCTGCAAAGGGTTATTTGGGAGTGTGTTGAGGCCTATGGTGAAAAACAAAATATCCTCAGACAAAAACTAGAAAAAGCTTTCTGAGAAACTTTGTGATGTGTGAATTCATCTCACAGACTTACTCTCTTTTTTTCATTGAGCAGTTTGCTAAAACTGTTTTCGTGGAATCTGCAAAGAGATATTTGGGACTATATTTGGGAGAGCATGGAAGACTATATTGAAAAAGGAAATATCCTCAGATAAAACTAGAAAGAAGCATCCTGAGAAACTGCTTTGTGATGTGTGAATTCATCTCACAGATTTACACCATCCTTTTCATTGAGCTGTTTGATAACACTGGTTTTGTGGAAATGCAGTAGGATATTTTGAGTTCATTGAAACCTATTGTGACAAAGGAAATATTCTCACGTAAAAACTAGAAAGATGCTTTCTTAAAAAGCTCTTTTTGATGTGTGAATTCATCTCACACCGTTACCCCTATCTTTTGATGGAGCAGTTTGCTAACACCGTTTTCGTGGAATCTGCAAATGGTTATTTGGGAGCGCACTGAGGCCTATGGTGAAACTCTAAATATTCTCTGATTAAAACTAGAAAGAATCTTTCTGAGAAAATGCTTTGTGATGTTTGAATTCATCTCACAGAGTTACACTGTTCTTTCATTGAGCAGTTTGCCAACACTGTTTTCTTGGATTCTGCAATGGGATATTTTGGAGCCCACTGAAGCTTATGGTGACAGAGCATATATCCTCAGACAAAAACTACAAATAAGCTTTCTGAGAAAATTATTTGTGTTTTTTGTAATCATCTCACAGAGTTACATGATTCTTTTCATGGAGTAGTTTGGTAGCACTGTTTTTGGGGAATCTGAGAATGGATATTTTGGACCATGTTGAAGCCTATGTTTTTTTTTTTTTTTTTTTTTTTTTTTCTTTTTTTTTTTTTTTAATTTATTTATTATTATTATACTTTAAGTTGTAGGGTACATGTGCATAACGTGCAGGTTTGTTACATATGTATACTTGTGCCATGTTGCTGTGCTGCACCCATCAACTCGTCATTTACATCAGGTATAACTCCCAATGCAATCCCTCCCCCCTCCCCCCTCCCCATGATAGGCCCCGGTGTGTGATGTTCCCCTTCCTGAGTCCGAGTGATCTCATTGTTCAGTTCCCACCTATGAGTGAGAACATGCGGTGTTTGGTTTTCTGTTCTTGTGATAGTTTGCTAAGAATGATGGATTCCAGCTGCATCCAAGTCCCTACAAAGGACTCAAACTCATCCTTTTTTATGGCTGCATAGTATTCCATGGTGTATATGTGCCACATTTTCTTAATCCAATCTGTCACTGATGGACATTTGGGTTGATTCCAAGTCTTTGCTATTGTGAATAGTGCTGCAATAAACATACGTGTGCATGTGTCTTTATAGCAGCATAATTTATAATCCTTTGGGTATATACCCAGTAATGGGATGGCTGGGTCATATGGTACATCTAGTTCTAGATCCTTGAGGAATCGCCATACTGTTTTCCATAATGGTTGAACTAGTTTACAATCCCACCAACAGTGTAAAAGTGTTCCTATTTCTCCACATCCTCTCCAGCACCTGTTGTTTCCTGACTTTTTAATGATTGCCATTCTAACTGGTGTGAGATGGTATCTCATTGTGGTTTTGATTTGCATTTCTCTGATGGCCAGTGATGATGAGCATTTTTTCATGTGTCTGTTGGCTGTATGAATGTCTTCTTTTGAGAAATGTCTGTTCATGTCCTTTGCCCACTTTTTGATGGGGTTGTTTGTTTTTTTCTTGTAAATTTGTTTGAGTTCTTTGTAGGTTCTGGATATTAGCCCTTTGTCAGATGAGTAGATTGCAAAAATTTTCTCCCATTCTGTAGGTTGCCTGTTCACTCTGATGGTAGTGTCTTTTGCTGTGCAGAAGCTCTTTAGTTTAATGAGATCCCATTTGTCAATTTTGGCTTTTGCTGCCGTTGCTTTTGGTGTTTTAGACATGAAATCTTTGCCCATGCCTATGTCCTGAATGGTACTACCTAGGTTTTCCTCTAGGATTTTTATGGTATTAGGTCTAACATTTAAGTCTCTAATCCATCTTGAATTAATTTTCGTATAAGGAGTAAGGAAAGGATCCAGTTTCAGCTTTCTACTTATGGCTAGCCAATTTTCCCAGCACCATTTATTAAATAGGGAATCCTTTCCCCATTTCTTGTTTCTCTCAGGTTTGTCAAAGATCAAATGGCTGTAGATGTGTGGTATTATTTCTGAGGACTCTGTTCTGTTCCATTGGTCTATATCTCTGTTTTGGTACCAGTACCATGCTGTTTTGGTTACTGTAGCCTTGTAGTATAGTTTGAAGTCAGGTAGCGTGATGCCTCCAGCTTTGTTCTTTTGACTTAGGATTGTCTTGGAGATGCGGGCTCTTTTTTGGTTCCATATGAACTTTAAAGCAGTTTTTTCCAATTCTGTGAAGAAACTCATTGGTAGCTTGATGGGGATGGCATTGAATCTATCAATTACCTTGGGCAGTATGGCCATTTTCACAATATTGATTCTTCCTATCCATGAGCATGGTATGTTCTTCCATTTGTTTGTGTCCTCTTTTATTTCACTGAGCAGTGGTTTGTAGTTCTCCTTGAAGAGGTCCTTTACATCCCTTGTAAGTTGGATTCCTAGGTATTTGATTCTCTTTGAAGCAATTGTGAATGGAAGTTCATTCCTGATTTGGCTCTCTGTTTGTCTGTTACTGGTGTATAAGAATGCTTGTGATTTTTGCACATTAATTTTGTATCCTGAGACTTTGCTGAAGTTGCTTATCAGCTTAAGGAGATTTTGGGCTGAGACAATGGGGTTTTCTAAATATACAATCATGTCATCTGCAAAGAGGGACAATTTGACTTCTTCTTTTCCTAACTGAATACCCTTGATTTCTTTCTCTTGCCTGATTGCCCTAGCCAGAACTTCCAACACTATGTTGAATAGGAGTGGTGAGAGAGGGCATCCCTGTCTTGTGCCAGTTTTCAAAGGGAAGTTTTCCAGTTTTTGCCCATTCAGTATGATATTGGCTGTGGGTTTGTCATAAATAGCTCTTATTATTTTGAGGTACGTTCCATCAATACCGAATTTATTGAGCGTTTTTAGCATGAAGGGCTGTTGAATTTTGTCAAAAGCCTTTTCTGCATCAATTGAGATAATCATGTGGTTCTTGTCTTTGGTTCTGTTTATATGCTGGATTATGTTTATTGATTTGCGAATGTTGAACCAGCCTTGCATCCCAGGGATGAAGCCCACTTGATCATGGTGGATAAGCTTTTTGATGTGTTGCTGAATCCGGTTTGCCAGTATTTTATTGAGGATTTTTGCATCGATGTTCATCAGGGATATTGGTCTAAAATTCTCTTTTTTTGTTGTGTCTCTGCCAGGCTTTGGTATCAGGATGATGTTGGCCTCATAAAATGAGTTAGGGAGGATTCCCTCTTTTTCTATTGATTGGAATAGTTTCAGAAGGAATGGTACCAACTCCTCCTTGTACCTCTGGTAGAATTCAGCTGTGAATCCATCTGGTCCTGGACTTTTTTTGGTTGGTAGGCTATTAATTGTTGCCTCAATTTCAGAGCCTGCTATTGGTCTATTCAGGGATTCCACTTCTTCCTGGTTTAGTCTTGGAAGAGTGTAAGTGTCCAGGAAATTATCCATTTCTTCTAGGTTTTCCAGTTTATTTGCGTAGAGGTGTTTATAGTATTCTCTGATGGTAGTTTGTATTTCTGTGGGGTCGGTGGTGATATCCCCTTGATCATTTTTAATTGCGTCGATTTGATTCTTCTCTCTTTTCTTCTTTATTAGTCTTGCTAGTGGTCTGTCAATTTTGTTGATCTTTTCAAAAAACCAACTCCTGGATTCATTGATTTTTTGGAGGGTTTTTTGTGTTTCTATCTCCTTCAGTTCTGCTCTGATCTTAGTTATTTCTTGCCTTCTGCTAGCTTTCGAATGTGTTTGCTCTTGCTTCTCTAGTTCTTTTAATTGCGATGTTAGAGTGTCAATTTTACATCTTTCCTGCTTTCTCTTGTGGGCATTTAGTGCTATAAATTTCCCTCTACACACTGCTTTAAATGTGTCCCAGAGATTCTGGTATGTTGTGTCTTTGTTCTCATTGGTTTCAAAGAACATCTTTATTTCTGCCTTCATTTCGTTATGTACCCAGTAGTCATTCAGGAGCAGGTTGTTCAGTTTCCATGTAGTTGAGCAGTTTTGATTGAATTTCTTAGTCCTGAGTTGTAGTTTGATTGCACTGTGGTCTGAGAGACAGTTTGTTATAATTTCTGTTCTTGTACATTTGCTGAGGAGTGCTTTACTTCCAATTACGTGGTCAATTTTGGAGTAAGTATGATGTGGTGCTGAGAAGAATGTATATTCTGTTGATTTGGGGTGGAGAGTTCTATAGATGTCTATTAGGTCTGCTTGCTGCAGAGATGAGTTCAATTCCTGGATATCCTTGTTAACTTTCTGTCTCGTTGATCTGTCTAATGTTGACAGTGGAGTGTTGAAGTCTCCCATTATTATTGTATGGGAGTCTAAGTCTCTTTTTAAGTCTCTAAGGACTTGCTTTATGAATCTGGGTGCTCCTGTATTGGGTGCATATATATTTAGGATAGTTAGCTCTTCCTGTTGAATTGATCCCTTTACCATTATGTAATGGCCTTCTTTGTCTCTTTTGATCTTTGATGGTTTAAAGTCTGTTTTATCAGAGACTAGTATTGCAACCCCTGCTTTTTTTTGTTCTCCATTTGCTTGGTAAATCTTCCTCCATCCCTTTATTTTGAGCCTATGTATGTCTCTGCGTGTGAGATGGGTCTCCTGAATACAGCAGACTGATGGGTCTTGACTCTTTATCCAGTTTGCCAGTCTGTGTCTTTTAATTGGAGCATTTAGTCCATTTACATTTAAGGTTAAGATTGTTATGTGTGAACTTGATCCTGCCATTATGATATTAACTGGTTATTTTGCTCATTAGTTGATGCAGTTTCTTCCTAGCCTCAATGGTCTTTACATTTTGGCATGTTTTTGCAATGGCTGGTACCGGTTGTTCCTTTCCATGTTTAGTGCTTCCTTCAGGATCTCTTGTAAGGCAGGCCTAGTGGTGACAAAATCTCTAAGCATTTGCTTATCTGTAAAGGATTTTATTTCTCCTTCACTTATGAAACTTAGTTTGGCTGGATATGAAATTCTGGGTTTAAAATTCTTTTCTTTAAGAATGTTGAATATTGGCCCCCACTCTCTTCTGGCTTGGAGAGTTTCTGCTGAGAGATCTGCTGTTAGTCTGATGGGCTTCCCTTTGTGGGTAACCCGACCTTTCTCTCTGGCTGCCCTTAAGATTTTTTCCTTCATTTCAACTTTGGTGAATCTGGCAATTATGTGTCTTGGAGTTGCTCTTCTCGAGGAGTATCTTTGTGGCGTTCTCTGTATTTCCTGGATTTGAATGTTGGCCTGCCCTACTAGGTTGGGGAAGTTCTCCTGGATGATATCCTGAAGAGTGTTTTCCAACTTGGTTCCATTTTCCCCCTCACTTTCAGGCACCCCAATCAGACGTAGATTTGGTCTTTTTACATAATCCCATACTTCTTGCAGGCTTTGTTCGTTTCTTTTTCTTCTTTTTTCTTTTGGTTTCTCTTCTCTCTTCATTTCATTCATTTGATCCTCAATCGCTGAAGCCTATGTTGACAAAGAAATATCCTCAGATAAAAAGTACAAAGGTGCTTTCTGTGAAACCTCTGTGTGGTGTGTGAATTCATTTCACAGAGTTACAGCTTTCTTTTCATGGAGAAGTTTGCTAATTCTCTTTTTGTGCAACCAGCAAAGCCATATTTGGGAGCACATTGAGGCCTATAGTGAAAAAGGAAATATCCTCCAATAATAACTAGAAAGAAGCTTTCTGAGAAACTATTCTGTGATGTAAGAAACTAATTCATCTTAAGAATTAGTTAAGAACTGTAAGAAACTGTCTTAAGAACTTAAGAAACTAATTCATCTTAAGAACTGTAAGAAACTAATTCATCTTACAGAATTATACCATTCTTTTCATTGAGTAGTTTGAAAACACTGTTTTCCTGGAATAGCAATGGGATATTTTGGAACACATTGAAGCCAATTTGACAAAGGAAATATCCTAAGGCAAAACTAGAAAGAAGCTTTTGAGAAACTGCTTTGTGACTGATTAATTCAGATCTCAGTGTTACATGACACTTTTCATGGAGTAGTTTGGTAGTCCTGTTTTTGTGGAATCTCAGAAGGGATATTATGGATTGCATTGAAGCCTATGGTGACAATGGAAATATCCACAGGCAATAACTAGAAAGAAGCTTTCTGAATAAGTGCTTTGTGATGTGGGAATTCATCTCACCGGATTAAATTTTTCTTTTCATTGAGCAACTTAATAACACTGTTTTCGTGGAAGCTGCAAAGGGATATTTGGAAGCACATTGAGGCCTACAGTGAAAAATGAAACATCCTCAGATAAAAACTAGAAAGACGATTGCTGAGAAACTGGTTTGTGATGTGTGAATTCATCTCACAGAGTTAAATCATTCTTTTCTCTGTGCTGTTTGATAACACTGGTTTCATCGAATCTTCAAGGAGATATTTGGGAGCACATTGAATCCTATGTTAACACAGGATATATACTGAGATAAACACAAAAAGAAGCTTTCTGAGAAACTCGTTTGGAATGTGTGCCTTCATCTAACAGTGTTGCATGAGTCTTTTCAAGGAGCAGTTTGCTAAGTCTATGGTGACCAAGGAAATATCATCAGATGAAAACAAGAAAGGAGCTTTAAGAAGAAATTCTTTGTGATGAGTGAATTCATCTCACAGAGGTAAACCTTTCTTTTTCATGGAGAAATTTGTTAACATTGCCTTCCTGGTATCTGCAAAGTGATAATTTGGAGCACATTGAAGCCTATAGTTAAAAAGGAAATATCCTCAGATAAAAACTAGAAAGAAGTTTTCTGATAAACTGCTTTGTGATGAGGGAATTCATCTCACAGAATTACACCACTCTTTTTATTGAGCAGTTTGATAACACTGTTTTCTTCGAATCTGCATTGGCATATTTCAGAGCAGACAGAAGCTTATGGTGACAAAGGAAATATCCTCATATAAAAACTAGAAAGAATATTTCTGAGAAACCACTTTGTGATATGTTAATTCATCTCACAGACTTAAACGATTCTTTTGATGGATCAGTTTGATAGCACTGTTTTTGGGGAAAATGAGAAGTGATATTTTGGATCGCATTGAAGCCTATGTTGATATAGTAAATATCCTCAGATAAAAAGTAGAAAGAAGCTTTGTGAGAAACTCCTTTGTGATGTGTGAACTCACAAAAGAGAGTTACACAATTATTTTATTAGAACAGTTTACCAACACTTTTTTCATGGAATCTGCAATAGGATATTGGGGAGCTCCTTGAAACCTATGGTGATAAAGGAAACATCCTCAGACACAAACCAAAAAGAAGCTTTCTGAGAAACTACTTTGTGATGTGTGAATTCATCTCACAGATTCACACCTTTCCTTTCATGGAGCCGTTTGCTAGCACTATTTTCGTGGAATCCATAAGGGACATTCACAAACACATTGAGGTCTGCGGTGAAAAAGTATATATCCTCAGAAAAAAACTAGAAAGAAACTTTCTGAGAAACTGCTTTGTGAGGTGTGAATTCATTTCACATAGGTACACTTTTCCTTTCCTTGAGCAGTTTCATAGCACTGTTTTTCAGGAATCTGAGAAGGGATAAATTGGATGACATTGAGTCTATGGTGACAAAAGAAATATACTTGGACAAAAACCAAAAAGAAGATTTTTGAGAAACTGCTTTGTGATTCCTGATTTCATGTCACAGATTATACCTTTCTATTCATGGATCCGTTTTCTAACACTTTTTTCGTGGAACCTGCAATGGGATATTTGGGAGTGCTTTGAGGAATATAGTGAAAAAGGAAATATTATCAGATAAAAATTAGAAAGAAACTTTCTGAAAAACAACATTTTGATGTGTGAATTCAACTCACAGAGTTACTCCATTCTTTTCATGGAGCAGTTTGGTAGGCCTTTTTTGGGGAATCTGAGAAGGGACATTTTGGAACACATTGAAGTCTATGTTGAAAAAGGAAATATCCTCAGATAAAAACTAGAAAGAAGCTTTCTGAGAAACTATTTTGTGATATGTGGATTCACTTCACAGAGTAACAGGATTCTTTTCTTGGAGCAGTTTGCTAACACTGTTTTTGTGGAATCTGCAATAGAATAGTTGGAAGTGCATTGAAGCCTATGGTGACAAAGGAAATATCTTCAGACAAAAGCCAAAAAGAAGATTTCTGAGAAACCAGTTTGTGATGTGTGAATTAATCTCACAGATTTACACCTTTCTTTTCATGGAGCAGTATGCTAACACTATTTTCATGTAATCTGCAAAGGGATATCTGCGAACGCACTGAGGCTCACGGTGAAAAAATAAATATCCTCAGATAAAAATTAGAAAAAGTGCCTATGATGACAAAGAAAATATCCTCAGAGAAATACCAAAAAGAAACTCTGTGAGAAACTTCTTTGGGTGAATCTATCTCACAGAGTTACACGATTCTTTTCATGCAGCAGTTTGGTATTACTGTTTTTGGGGAATCAGAGAAGGATATTTTGGATTGCCTAAAGCCTATGATGACAAACGAAATATCCTCAGATAAAAACTAGAAAGACGCTTTCTGAGAAACTTCTTGGTCATGTGTGAATTCATCTCACAGAGTTACATCTTTCTTTTTCATGGAGCAGTTTGCTAACACTGTTTTCATGAAATTTACAAAGGGATATTAATGAGTGCATTGAGTAATATGGTGAAACACGAATTATCCTCAGATAAAAACTAGAAAGAAGCTTTGTGAGAAACTACTCTCTGATGTGTGAATTCATCTCACAGGGTTACACTGTTCTTCTCAGTGAGCAGTGTACTAACACTGTTTCCTTGGAATCTGCAATGGGATATTTCACAGTGCATAGAACCTTAAGGTGACAAACGACATATCATCATATAAAAACTAGAAAGAACTTTTCTGAGAAACTGCTTTGTGATGTGCTAATTCACCTCCCAGATTTACACAATTATTTTCATGCATCAGTTTGGTAGCATTGTTTTTGGGAAATCTTAGAAGGGATATTTTGGATCACATTGAAGCCTAAGGTGGCAAAGGAAATATTCTCAGATAGAAACTAGAAAAAAATTTTCTGATAAAGTTCTGTGTGATGTGTGAATCTTCTCACAGAGTTACACCTTTCTTTTCACGGAACAGTTTGCTAACACTGTTGTCGTGGAATCTGCAAAGGGATAATTGGGAGCACATTGAGGCCTACAGTGTAAAAGGAAATATCCTCAGATAAAAATTACAAACAAGGTTTCTGAGAAACTACTTTGTGGTTTATGAATTCATGTCACAGTGTTACACGATTCTTTTCATGGAGCAGTTTCGTAGCACTGTTTATGTGGAATCTGAGAAAGGATGTTTTGGATCACATTGAAGCTTATGGTGACAAAGTAAATATCCTCAGATGAAAACTAGAAAGAAGCTTTCTGAGAAACTACTTTGTTATATGTGAATTCATCTCACAGAGCTACATTGTTCTTTTCATTGAGGAGTTTGCTAACACTGTTTTCTTGGAATCTGCAAGGCAATATTTTGGAGTGCATTGAAGCTTATGGTGACAAATAAAATATCCTCAGAGAAAAACTAGAAAGAGGTGACTTTGTGGTGTGTGAATTCATTTCACAGAGCTACACCGTGCTTTTCATTGAACAGTTTGATAACACTGTTTTCTTGGAATGTGCAATAGGATAATATGGATCGCATAGAAGGCTAGGGTGACAAAAGAAATATCCTCACAGAAAAAGCAAAAAGAAACTTTCTGAGAAACTGCTTTGTGATGTGTGAATTCATCTCACAGAGTTACACAGTCCTTCTCATTGAGGAGTTTGCTAACACTGTTTTCTTGGAATCTGCAATGCCATATTTTGGAATGCATTGAAGATTATGGTGACAAAGGAAATATCCTCATAAAAACTAGAAAGAAACTTTCTGAGAAATTGCTTTGTGATGTGTGAATTCATCTCACAGAGTTACACCATGCTTTTCATTGAGCAGTTTGATAAACCTATTTTCGTGGAATATGCAGTAGGATATTATGGATCACATTGAATCCTATGGTGACAAAGGGAAATATCTGCAGAGTGATATTTGGGAGTGCATTGAGGCCTATGGTGAAAAAGGAATTATCCTCAGATAAAAACCAGAAAGAAGCTTTCTGAGAAATCCTTTGTGATGTGTGAATTCACCTCACAGAGTTACACCTTATTTGTCATTGATCAATTTGATAATACAGTTTTCAAAGAATCTGCACAGGGGTATTTGGGAGCGCCTTGAGGCCTATAGTGAAAAAGGAAATATCCTCATATAAAAACTAGAAAGAAGCTTTCTGAGAAACTGCTTTGTGATGGGTGAATTCATCTCACAAAATTAAGCTGTGCTTTTCTTTGAGCCTTTTGATAACACTATTTTTGTGGAGTCTGCAACAGTATATTCAGGAGTGCAATTAAGAAGATGGTGACAAAGGAAATATACTCATAGAAAAACCAAAAAGAGGCTTTCTGAGAAACCGCTTTGTGATGTGATAATTTATCTCACATACTTACATAATTCTTTTCATGGATCAGTTTGGTAGCACTGTTTTTGGGGAACCCGAGAAGGGATATTTTGGATCACATTGAAGCCTACGGTGACTGAGGAAATATCCTCAGATAACAGCTAGAAAGGAACTTTCTGAGAAAACTCTTTGTGATAAGTGAAATCATCTCACAGGTTACACCTTTCTTTTGAAAGAGTAGTTCACTAACACTGTTTCGTGGAATATGCAAAGGGATATTTGGGAGTGCATTGAGGCCTATGGTGAAAATGGAAATATCCTCAGATAAAAACTAGAAAGAAGCTTTCTGAGAAACAGTTTTGTGATGGGTGAATTAATCTCACAGAGCTACATTGTGCTTTTCTTTGAGCCTTTTGATGACACTGTTTTCATGGAGTCTGCAATAGGATATTTGGGAGTGTATTGAAGCCTATGGTGACAAAGGAAGTATCCTCAGAAAAATATAAGAAAAAATCTTTCTGAGAAACTGCTTTTTTATGTGTGAATTCATCTCACAGAATTACACTGTTCTGTTCATTGATTAGTTTGCTAACACTGTTTTCTTATAATCTGCAATGGGATATTTTGGAGTGCATTGAAGTTTATGGTGACAAAGGAATTATCCTGAGACAAAAACTAGAAAGAATATTTCTGAGGAACTTCTTTATGATTTCTGAAATCATCTCACAGAATTACACCTTTCCTTTCGTGAAGCACTTCGGTAGCCCTGTTCTTTGGGAATCTGAGAAGGGATGTTTTGGATAGCCTTGACGCCTATGGAGTCAAAGAAAATATCCTCAGACTAAAACTAGAAAGAAGCTTTCAGAGAAACTTCTTTGTGATGTGTGAATTCATCTCACAGAGTTACAACTTTCTCTTCATGGAGCACTTTGCTATCACTCTTTTCATGGAATCTGCAAAGGGATATTTGGGAGCACACTGAGGCGTAAGGTGAAAAAGGAAATATCCTCAGATTAAAACTAGAAAGAAACTTTCTGATAGACTTCACTGTTTTCTAGGAATCTACAATGGGATATTTCAGGGCGCATTGAAGCTTATGGTGACAAAATAAATACATTCATATAAAAACTAGAAAGAAGCTTTCTGAGATACTGCTTTGTGATGTGTTAATTCACCTCCCAGAGTTACACAATTCTTTTCATGGGCAATTTTTTAGCACTGTTTATGAGGATTCTGAGTAGGAATGTTTTGGAAAGCATTGAAGCCTACGGTGACAAGAAATTATCCTCAGATAAAATCTAGAAGGAAGCTTTCTGAGAAAGGCTTTGGTGATGTCTGAATTCATCTCACAGAGTTACACATTTGTTTTCTTGGAGCAGTTTGCTAACACTGTTTTCGTGGAATCTGCAAAGGGCTATTTGGGACCACATTGAGGCCTATAGTGAAAAAAGAATTATTCTCAGATGTAAACCAGAAGGAAACTTTGTGAGAAAGTGCTTTGTGATTTGTGAATTCATCTCACAGAGTTATACCATTCTTTTCATTGCGCAGTTTGCAAACACTTTTTTCGAGGAATCTGCAAAGGATACTTCGGAGTGCATTGAAGCTTTTGGTGACAAAGGAACTATCCTCCAAAAAAAATAGAAAGAATTTTTCTGAGAAACTGCTTTGTAATATGTGAATTCACACCACAGAGTTATATGATTCTTTTCATGGAACAGTTTATTAGAACTGTTTTTGGGGAATCTGAGAAAGGATATCTTGGATCACATTGAAGCCTATGGTGACTAAGGAAATATCCTAACGTAAAAACTAGAAAGAAGTTTTATGGGAAACTGCTTTGTGACGTGTGAATTAATCTCACAGAGTACACCGTTCTTTTCATTCAGCAGTTTACTATCAGTTTTCGTACAATCTGCAAAGGGATTTTTGGGAGTGCATTGAGGCCTATGTTGATAAAGGAAATATTCTCAGATAAAAACTAGAAAGAAGCATTCCACGAAACTTCTTTGTGATGTGTGAATTCATTTCACAGAGTTACACCATTCTTTTCATTGAGCAGTTTGCTAACACTGTTTTTGTATAATCTGCAAAGGGTTTTTTGGGAGTGCATTGAGGTTTGTGGTGACAAAGGAAATATCTTCAGACAAAAACTAGAAAGAAGCTTTCAAGGAAACAGCTTTGTGATGTGTGAACGCATCTCACAGAGTTACATGATTCTTTTTATGAAGCAGTTTGGTAGCACTATTTTTGGGGTATTTGAGAAGGGATATTTTGGATCACATTGAAGCCTATAGTGACAAAGTAAATATCCTAAGATAAAAAATTGAAAGAAGCTTTCTGAGGAAGTTCTTTGTGTTGTGTGAATTCATCTCACAGATTTACACCTTTATTTTCATGGAGAAGTTTGCTAACACTGTTTTTGTGGAATCTGCAATAGGATATTTGGGAGTGCATTGAAGCCTGTGGTGACTGAGGAAATATCCTCAGAGAATAACCAAAAAGAATATTTCTGAGAAACTGCTTTGTGATGTGTGAATTCAACTCACAGATTTATACTTTTTCTTTCATGGAGCAGTTTGCTAATACTATTTTCATGGAATCCGAAAAGGGATATTCGTGAGTGCATTAAGGAATATGTTGAAAGAGAAAATATACTCATACAAAAACTAGAAAGAAGTTTTCTGTGAAACTGCTTTGTATGTGTCAATTCATCTCACTGAGTTATACCGTTCTCTTCATTGAGAAGTTTGCTATCACTTTTTTAGTGGAATCTTCAATGGGTTATTCCAGAGTGCACTGAGGAATGTGGAGAAAAAGGAAATATCCTCAGATAAATACAAGAAAGAAGCTGTCTGAGGAACAGCTTTGTGATGTATGAATTCATCTCACATAGTTACACCTTTCTTTTCATGGAACAGATTGGCAGCACTGTTTTTGGTGGATCTGAGAAGGGATATTTTGGATCTCATGGAAGCCTAGGGTGACAAAGGAAATATCCTCAGATAAAAACTAGAAAGAAGCTTTCTCAGAAACTCACCTTTCTGTTCATGGAGCAGATTGCTAACACAGTTTTCGTGGAATCTGCAATGGGATGTTTTGGAGTGCATTGAGGCCTATGGTGAAAAATGAAATATCCTCAGACAAAAAGTAGAAAGAAGCATTCTGAGAAACTGTTTTGTGATATGTGAATTCATCTCACAGAGTTACACCATTCATTTCATTGAGCAGTTTGAGAACACTGTTATTGTGGAACCTGCTATAGGATATTTGGGAGTGCATTGAAGCCTATGGTGACAAAGCATGTATCCTCAATGATAAACGAAAATGAAGCTTTCTGTGAAATTGCTTTGTGTTGTGTGAATTGCAGTTTGCTAACACTGTTTTCTTGGAATCTTAAAAGGGATATTTTGGCGTGTTATGAAAATTATGGTGACATAGGAACCGACCTCATAGAAAAAGTAGAAAGAAGCTTTCTGGGATACTGCTTTGTGATGTGTTAATTCATCTCACAGAGTTACACCTTTCGCTCTTTGCATGGAGCCGTTGGTAACACTGTTTTCATGGAATCTGCAGAGGGATTTCTGGGAGCGCATTGAGGCCAATGGTGGAAAATGAAATATCCTCAGATAAAAATGAGAAAGTAGCTTTCTGAGAAACTACTTTGTAACGTGTGAATTCAAGTCACAGAGCTACACAATTCTTTCACTGAATCATTATGGTAGCACTGTTTTTGGAGAATCGGAGAGGGGATAGTTTGGATCTCATTGAAGCCTATGGTGACAAAATAAATATCCTCAGATAAAAACTAGAAAGAAGCTTTCTGAGAATCTGCTTTATAATGTGTGAATTCATTTCACAGAGTTACACTGTTATTTCCAGGGAACAGTTTGCTAACACTGTTTTCATGGCATCTGCAAAAGGATATTTGGGAGTGCTGGAGGCCTATGGTGAAAAAGGAAATATCTTCAGATAAAACTAGAAAGAAACTTTGTGAGAAACTGCTTTGTGACATGTGAATTCATCTCATTGAATGACACTGTTCTTTTCATTGAGTAATTTGCTAACACTATTTTGGTGGAATCTGCAAAGGAATTATTTGGAGCACATGGAAGCTAAAGGTGACAAAGGAAATACCCTCATACAAAAACTAACAAGAAGCTTTCTGAGAGACCGCTTTATGATGTGTTAATTCTTCACACTGAGTTAAATGACTCTTTTCTGGATCAGTTTGGTAGCACTGTTTTGGGGAATCTGAGAAGGGATATTTTTGATCATATGAAGCCTGTGGTGACAGAGCAAATATCCTCAGATAAAAAAATAGAAATACGCTTTTTGAAAAAGTTCTTTGTAATGTGTAAATTCATCTCACAGACTTACAGCTTTCTTTTCATGGAGTAGTGTGCTAACACTGTTTTCTTGGAATCTGCAAAGGGATATTTGTGAGCTCATTGAACCTTATAGTGACAAATTATATACCCTCATGTAAAAACTGGAAAGAAGTTTTCTGAGAGACTGCTTTGTGATTAGTGAATTCATCTCACATAGTTACACCATTCTTTTCATTGAGCAGTTTGTAAACACTTTTCGTGGGATCTGCGAGGCACATTTCAGAGCACATTGAAGCTCTTGGTGACAAAGGAAATATCATCTGAAAAAAACTGGAAAGAAGCCTTCTGAGAAACTGTTTTGTGATATGTGAATTCACCTCACAGAGTTATACAATTCTTTTCATGGAGCAATTTATTAGAACTGTTTTTGGGGAATCTGAGAAAGGATATTTTGGATTGCATTGCAGCCTATGTTGACTAAGGAAATATCCTAAGATAAAAACTAGAAAGAAGCTTTATGAGAAACTGCTTTTGGATGTGGGAATTAATCTCACAGAGTACACTGTTCTTTTCATTGAGCAGTTTGCTAACATTGTTTTCGTACAATCTGCAAAGGGATTTTTGGCAGTGCATTGAGGCTTATAGTGACAAAGGAAATATCTTCAGCCAAAAACTACAAAGAAGCTTTTGGGGAAACTACTTTGTGATTCGTGAACGCATCTCACAGTTACATGATTCTTTTCATGAAGCAGTGTGGTAGCACTGTCTTTGGGGATTCTCAGAAGGATATTTTGGATCTCATTGAAGCCTATAGTGACAAAGTAAATATCCTAAGATAAAAAATTGAAAGAAGGTTTCTGAGAAAGTTCTTTGTGATGTGTGAATTCATCTCACAGAATTACACCTTTCTTTTCATGGAGAAGTTTGCTAACACTGTTTTCGTGGAATCTGCAATAGGTTATTTGGGAGCCCATTAAAGCCTATGGTGACTGAGGAAATATCCTCAGAGAAAAAACAAAAAGAATATTTCTGAGAAACTGTTTTGTGATGCGTGAATTCATCTCACAGATTTACACTTTCTATTTCATGGAGCAGTTTTCTAATTCTATTTTCGTGGAATCTGAAAAGGGATATTCATGAGTGCATTGAGGAATATGTTGAAAGAGGAAATATACTCATACAAAAACTAGAAACGAGCTTTCTGTGAAACTGCTTTGTGATGTATCAATTCATCTCACAGAGTTACAGTGGTCTCTTCATTGAGAAGTTTGCTATCACTTTTATAGTGGAATCTGCAATGGGATATTTCAGAGCACATTGAGGAATATGGAAAAAATGGAAATATCCTCAGATAAATACAAGAAAGAAGCTGTCTGAGAAACAGCTTTGTGATGTATGAATTCATATCACATAGTTACACCATTCTTTTCATGGAGCAGTTTGGCAGCACTGTTTTTTGGGAATCCGAGAGGGATATTTTGTATCTCATGGAAGCCTAGGGTGACAAAGGGAATATCCTCAGAAAAAAAAACTAGAAAGAAGCTTTCTCAGAAACTTCTTTGTGATATGTATATTCATCTCACAGAGTAACACCTTTCTGTTCATGGAACAGATTGTTAACACGGTTTTTGTGGAATCTGCAAAGGGATGTTTGGGAGAGCATTGAGGCCTATGGTGAAAAATGAAATATCCTCAGAGAAAAAGTAGAAAGAAGCTTTCTGAGAAACTGTTTTGTGATGTGCGAATTCATTTTAAAGATTTACACTGTTCATTTCATTGAGCTGTTTGCTAACACTCTTTTCCTGGAGTCTACAATGGCGTATAATGGAGCACATTGAAGCTTATGGTGACAAAAGAAATATCCTCTATAAAAACTAGAAAGAAATTTCTGAGAAACCATTTTGTGATGTGTTAATTCATCTCACAGAGTTACATGATTCTTTTAATGGACCAGCTTTTGGGGAATCTGAGAAGGGATATTTTGGATTGGATTGAAGCCTATGGTGACAAAGGAGATATCCTCAGATAAAACTAGAAAGTATCATTCTGAGAAAGTTATTTGTGATGTTTGAATTCATGTCACAGATTTACACCTTTCTATTCATGAAGCCGTTTGCTAACACTGTTTTCTTTGAATCTGTGAAGGGATATTGGGAGGGCTTTGAGGCCTATAGTGAAAAAGGCAATCCACTGAGATAAAAACTAGAAAGAAGATTTCTGAGATACTGCTTTGTGATGTGTGAATTCATCTTACAGAGGTACACCGTTCTTTTCATTGGGCAGTGTGATCACACTTTTTTTGTGGAATCTGAAATAGGATATTTGAGAACATATTGAAACCTATGGTGATAAAGGAAATATCCTCAGTTAAAAACCAAAAAGAATCTTTCTGAGAAACTGCTTTGTGTTATGTCCATTCATCTCACAGAGTTACACCTTTCTTTCATGGAGCAGTTTGCTAATACTGTTTTCTTGGAGTCTGTAATAGGATATTTCAGAGTACATTGAAGCTTTTGTTGACACAGGAAATATCCTCATATAAAAATTGGAAAGAAGCTTTCTGAGAAAGTGCTTTGTGATGCATTAATTCATTTCACAAAGTTACATGATTCTTTTTATGGATCAATTTGGGAGCACTCTTTTTCAAGAAACTGAGAAGGGATATTTGGGATTGCATTGAAGCCTGTGGTAACAAAGTAAATATCCTCTGATAAAATCTAGAAATGATCTTTCTGAGAAAGTACTTTGTGATGTGTGAATTCATCTCACAGTGTTACACCTTTCTTTTCATGAGTAGCTTGCTAAGACTGTTTTTGTGGAATCTGCAAAGGGATATTTGGGAGTGCATGGAGGATTATGGTGATAAAGGAAATATCCTCTGATAAAAACCAAAAAGCAGATTTCTGTGAAACTGCTTTGTGATTTGTGAATTCATCTCACAGAGTTACACTGTTCTTTTCATTGAGAAGTTTGCTAACACTTTTTGCGTAGAATCTGCAATGGGATATTCGCGAGTGCATTGAGCCCTATGGTGAAAAATAAAATATCCTCAGAGAAAATATAGAAAGAAGCTTTCATAGAAAGTGTTTTGTGATTTGTGAATTCATGTCACAGAATTACATGATCCTTTTCATGAAGCAGCCTGTTTGCACTGTTTTCGTGGAATCTGCAAATGGATATTTGGGAGCGCATTGATGCCTCTGGTGATAAAGGAAATATTCTCAGACAAAAACTAGAAAGAAGCTCTCTGAGAAACTCATTTGTGATGTGTGAATTCATCTTACAGAGTTACACCATTTTTTTTCATTGAGCAGTTTCATAACACTGTTTTCATGGAATGTGCAATAGGATATTTGGGAGCACATTGAAGCCTAAGGTGACAAAGGAAGTATCCTCATATACAAACTGGAAATCAGCTTTCTGAAAAACTGCTTTGGGATGTGTGATTTCATCTCACAGACTTGCACGATTCTTTTCTTGCAGCAGTTTGCTATCACTACTTTCGAATAATCTGTAATAGGATATTTGGGAGTGCTTTAAAGCCTATGGTGACAAAGGAAATTTCCTCAGACAAAAACCAAAAAGAAGCTTCCTGAGAAACTGCTTTGTGATGTGTGAATTCAACTCACAGAGTTACACTGTACTTTTCATTCAGCAGTTTGATAACACTGTTTTTGTGGAATCTGCAATTGGATATTTGAGAGTGTATTGAAGCCTATGGTGACAAAAGAAATATCCTCAGTGAAAAACCAAAAAGAAGTTTTCTAAGAAACTGCATTGTGTTGTGTCAATTAATCTCACAGAGTTACACCTTTCTTTTCATGGTGCAGTTTGCTAACACTGTTTTCATGGAATCTGCAAAGGGATATTTGGGAGCGATTTGATGCATATGGTGAAAAAGCAAGTATCCTCAGATAAAAACTAACAGAAGCATTCTGAGAAACTGCTTTGTGATGCATGAATTCATCTCACAGAGTTACACTATTCTTTTCATTCAGCAGTTTGCTAAAACTGTTTTCTTGGAATCTGCAATAGGATATTTCTAAGCGTATTGAAGCTTTTGGTGACAAAGAAAATATCCTCACATAAATATTGGAAAGAATCTTTCTGAGAAATCACTTTGTCATGTGTTAATTCATAACACAGAGTTACACGATTCTTTTCGTGGATCAGTTTGGGAGCACTCTTGTTTGTGAATCTGAGAATCGATATTTGGGATTGCATTGAAGCCTGTGGTGACAAAGGAAATATCCTCAGATAAAAACTAGAAAGGATCTTTCTGAGAAAGTTCTTTGTGATATGTGAATTCATCTGACAATATTAAACATTTCTTTTTATGGAGTAGTTTGCTAACACTTTTTTTGTGGAATTTGCAAATAGATATTTTGGAGTGCATGGAGGATTACGGTAATAAAGGAAATATCCTCTGATAAAAAACAAAAAGAAGATTTCTGTGAAACTGCTTTGTGATGTGTGAATTCAGCTCACAGAGTTACACCATACTTTTCATTGAGAAGTTTGCTAACACTTTTTGCATGGAATCTGCAAAAGGATATTCGTGAGTACATAGAGGCCTATGGTGAAAAATAAAATGTCCTCAGACAAAAAATAGAAGGAAGCTTTCTGACAACCTGCTTTGGGGTTTGTGAATTGATCTCACAGAGTTACACGATTCTTTTCATGGAGTAGTTTGGTAGCACTTTTTTGGGGGAATCTGAAGACGGATATTTGGATCACATTGAAGTCTATGGTGAAAACGAATTATTCTAATATAAAAACTAGAAAGAAGCTCTTTGTAAAACCACTTTGTGATGTGTGAATTCAACTCACTGAATTACACGAGTCTTTTCGTGGATCAGTTTGGTAGCACTGTTTTTGTGGAATATGAGAAGGGATATTTTGAATTGCATTGAAGCCTAAGGTGACAAAGGAAATATCCTCAGATACAAACTAGAAATAAGCTTTATGAGAAACTGCTTTGTGATGTTTGAATTCATTTCACAGACTTGCATGATTGTTTTCTTGCAGCAGTTTGCTAACTCTGTTTTCGAAGAATCTGCAATAGGATATTTGGGAGTGCATTGAAGCCTATGGTGACAAAGGAAATATCCTCAGATAAAAAACGAAAAGAAACTTTCTGAGAAACTCTTTTGTGATGTGTGAATTCAACTCGCAAAGCTACACTGTTCTTTTCTTTGTGCAGTTTGCTAAAACTCTTTTCTTGTATCTGCAATCTGGTATTTCGAAGCGCATTGAAGCTTATTGTGACAAAGGAAATATAATCAGGTAAAAACTGGAAAGAAGCTTTCTGAGAAATCGCTTTGTGATGCGTTAAATCCACCCACAGAGTTACACAATTCTTTTCATGAATCAGTTTGGTAGCACAGTTTTTGGGGAATCTGAGAAGGGATATTTTGGATCACATTGAAGCCTAAAGTGAGAAAGGAAATATTTTCAGGTAAAAACTAGAAAGAAGGTTTCTGAGACAGTTCTTTGTGATCTGTGAATTCATCTCACTGAGTTACACTGTTCTTTTCATTGAACTGTTTGATAACACCATTTTCATGGAATCTGCAATAGGATATATGGGAGCACATTGAAGCCTATGGTTACCAAGGCAACATCCTTAGACAAGAAAACAAAAAGAAACTTTCTAAGAAACGACTTTGTGATTTGTGAGCTCATCTCACAAAGTTATACTGTTCTTTTCACTGATCAGTTTCCTACCACTGTTTTCTTGGAATCTGCAAGGGGATATTTCAGAGAGCATTGAAACTTATGGTAACAAAGGAAATATCCTCAGATGAAAACTAGATAGAAGCTATCTGAGAAACTGCTTTTTATTTGTGAATTCACCTCACAGAGTTACACTGTTCTTTTAATAAAGCTGTTTGATCACACTCTTTTCATGAAATCTGCAAAGGGATATTTGGGAGGGCATTGAAGCCTATGAAGACAAAGGAAATATCCTCAGATAAAAACTAGGAAGAAGCTTTCTGAGAATCTGCTCTGTGATGTGTGAATTCATATCACAGAATTGCATGATACTTTTCTTGGAGCAGTTTACTAACACTGTTTTCGAGGAATCTGCAATAGAATACTTGGGAACTCATTGAAGCCTATGGTAACAAAGGAAATATTCTCAGACAGAAATCAAAAAGAAGCTTTCTGAGAAACTGCTTTGTGATGTGTGAATTCGTCTCACAGATTATCACCTTTCTTTTCATGGAGCAGTTTGCTCACACCATTTTCGTGGAATGTGCAAAAGTAAAATCACGAGTGAATTGAGGCCTATGGTGAAAAAGGAAATATCCTCCGACAAAAGCTAAAAAGAAGCTTCCTGAGAAACTGCTTTGTGCTTTGTGAATTTATCATACAGAGTCACACGATTCTTTTCATGGACAAGTTTGGTATCACTCTTTTTGGGGAATCTAAAAAGGAATATTTTGGATTGCATTGAAGTTTATGGTGACAAAGAAAATATCCAAAGATAAAAATTCGAAAGAAGCTTTCTGAGAAACTGCTTTGTGATGGATGAATTCATGTCACAGAGTTACACCAATCTTTTCCTACAGCTGTTTGCTAACACTGTTTTCATGGAATGTGCAATAGGATAATTGAGAGGGCATTGAAGCCTATGGTGACAAACGAAATATACTCAGGTAAAAAATATAAAGAAGCTTTCTAGAAATTACTTTGTGATTTTGAATTCTTCTCACAGAGTTACCCAATTCTTTTCGTGGATCAGTTTGTTAGGAAATATCCTCAGATATATCCTTTGGTAGGAAATATCCTCAGATAAAAACTAGAAAGAAGCTTTCTGAAAAACTGCTTTGTGATTTGTGAATGCCTCTCACAGAGTTACACCTTTCTTTCCATTGAACAGTTTGCTAATACTGTTGTTGTGGAATCCGCAAAGGGATATTTGGAAGCACATTGAGGCATATGACGAAAAAGGAATTATCCTCAGAAAAAAAGTAGAAAGAAGCTTTGTGAGAAACTGCTTTGTGATGTGTGAATTCATCTCATGGTGTTACACTGTTTTTTTCATGGAGCAGTTTGCTAACACTGTTTTCTTGGAAACTGCAATGGGATAATTCAGAGCACCTTGAAGATTATGATGACAAAGGAAATGCCCTCAGATAAAAAGTAGGGAAAGATTTCTGAGAAACTCCTTTGTGATGTGTGAATTCATCTCAAAGAGTTACACGATTCTTTTCATGGATCAGTTTGGTAGCACTGTTTTGGGGTATCTGAGAAGGGATATTTTTGATAGCATTGAAGCCTATTGTGAAAAAAAATATATGCACTGATAAAAACTAGAGTGAAGGTTTCTGAGAAACTGCTTTGTGATGTGTGAATTCATCTCAAAGTGTTACACTTTTCTTTTCATGGAGCATTTCACTAACACTGTTTTCATGGAATATTCACCAGGATATTTGGGAGTGCATTGAAGCCTATGGTGACAAAGGAAATATCCACAGATAAATACTACAAAGATGCTTTCTGAGAAATGTTTTGTGATGGGAGAATTCATCTCAGAGTGTTTCACTGTTCTTTTTATTGAGCAGTTTGTAACGCTTTTCTATGAATCTACAATGGGATTTTTCATAGCACATTGAAGCTCATGGTGTCATAGGAAATATGCTCACAGAAAATGTAGAAAGAAGCTTTCTTAATAATTGCTTTGTGGTGTGTTAATTAATCTCACAGAGTTACACAATTCTTTTCATGGATCAGTTTGGTAGCACCGTTTTTGGGAAATATGAGGAGGGATATTTTGGATTGCATTGAAGCCTATATTGACAAAGTAAATATCCTCAGAAAAAAACTAGAAAGAAGCTTTCTGAGAAACTGCAATATGATGTGTGAATTTATCTCACTCAGGTACACCATTCTTTTCACTGAGTAGTTTGCGAACACTGTTTTCATGCAACCTGCAAAGGGATATTTGGGAATGCATTGAATCCTATAGTGAAAAAGGAAACATCCTCAGATAAAAATCAATAAGATACTTCCTGAGAAACTGCTTTGTGATGTTTGAATTCATCTCACAAAGTTACACTGTTCTTTTCATTGATCAGTTTGCTAATACTGTTTTCTTGGAATCTACAAGGGGATATTTCGAAGAGTATTGAAGTTTATGATGACAAAGGAAATATCCTCAGGCAAAAACTAGATAGAAGCTTTCTGAGAAACTGCTTTCTGATTTGTGAATTCATTGCACAGAGTTTAGTCTTTCTTTTCATGGAGCAGATTTTTAGTACTGATTTTCAGGAATCTGAGAAGGAATATTTTGGATGGCATTGAAACCTATGCTGACAAAGGAAACACCTCAGATAAAAACTAGAAATAAACTTTCTGAGAAACTGCTTTGTGATGTGTGAATTCATCTCACAGAGTTACACCTTTCTTTCTATGGAGTCGTTTGCTAACACTGTTTTCATGGAATCTACAAAGGGATATTTGGGAGCACACTGAGGCCTATAGTGAGAAAAGATACGTCCTCAGATAACAACTAGAAAGAAGTTTTCTGAGAAACACTTTGTGATGCGTTAATTCATCTCACAGGTGTACACAATTCTTTTAGCTGGTCATTTTGGCACTATTGTTTTTGGGGAATCTGAGAAGGGATATTAGGGAAAGCAAAGAAGCCTATGGTGGCAAAGGAAATATCCTCACATAAAAACTAGAAAGAATCTTTCTGAGAAAGATCTTTGTGATGTGTGAACTCATCTTGCAGAGTTACACTGTTCTTTTAGTTGAGCAGCTTGTGAAAACTCTTTTTGTGGTATCTGCAGAGGGATATTTGGGAGCACATTGAAGCCTACAGTGAAAAAGGAAATATTCTCAGATAAAAACTTGAAAGAAGCTTTCTGAGAAACTGCTTTGTAATGTGTGAATTCATCTCACAGAGCTGCTCTGTTCTTTCCATTGAGCAGTTTATTAACACTGTTTTCTTGGAATCTGCAATGGAATATTTCAGAGTGCATTGAAGACTATGGTGAAAAAGGAAATACCCTCATATAAAAAGTAGAAAGAAGCTTTCTGAGAAACCACTTTGTGATATGTGAATTCATCTCACAGAGTTACACTCTTGTTTTCATTGAGCAGTTTGTTAACACTGTTTTCATGGAATCTGCAATATGATATCTCAGAGCGCATTGAAGCTTATTGTGATAAAGGAAATATCCACAGAAAAAAGCTGGAAAGAAGCTTTCTGACACACTTCTTTGTGATTTGTGAATTCATCTCATAGTGTCAGAGCTTTCATTTAATTGAGCAGTTTGCTAACACTGTTTTCATGGAATCTACAAAGGGATATTTGGGAGTGCATTGGAGCCTATGGTACAAAAGGAAGTATTCTCAGATAAAAACTGGAAAGAAGCTTTCTGAGAAACTGCTTTTGATGTGTGAATTCATCTCACAGAGTTACAACATTCTTTACGTTGAGTAATTTGATAACATTGTTTTTGTGGAATTGGCAATAGGATGTTTGGGAGTGCATTGAAGCCTCTGGTGACAAAGGAAACACCTTCATATAAAACTAGAAAGAAGCTTTCTGAGAAATCACTTTGTGATGTGTGAATTCACCTCACAGAGCTACACTGTTCTTTTCATTGAGCAGTTTGATAACCCTAACACTGTTTTCATTGAATCTGCAATGGGATATATCGGAGCACATTGAAGCTTATGGTGATAAAAGAAATATCCTCAGACAACAACTAAAACGAAGCTTTCTCAGAAATTGCTTTATGATTTGTGAATTCATCACACAGAGTTACACGATTTTACTCATGGAGCAGTTTGGTAGCACTGTTTTTGGTTATCTGAGAAGGGATAATCATTTTCACACTGAAGCCCATGGTGACAAAGAAAACGTCCTCAGATACAAACCAGAAAGAAGCTTTCTGTGAAACTTCATTGTGATGCATGAATTAATCTCATAGAGTTACACCTTTCTTTTAATGGAGTAGTTTGCTAAAACTGTTTTTGTGAAATCAGTAAAGGCATACTCCTAATCACGTTGAGGCCTATGATGAAAAAAGGAATATCCTCAAAGAAAATGTAGAAAGAAGCTTTCTGAGAAACTGCTTTTTGATTTGTGAATGCATCTCGCTGTGTTACACTATTTGCTGACACTGTTTTTGTGGAATCTGCAATAGGATATTTGGGAGCACATTGAAGACTATGATTACAAAGGAAATATCCTCAGATCAAAAACCAAAAGAAACTTTCTGAGAAACTGCTTTGTGATGTTTGAATTCATCTCACAAAGTTACACTGTTCTTTTCGTTGATCAGTGTGCTAACGCTGTTTTCTTGGAATCTGCAGGGGGATATTTCAGAGAACATTGAAGCTTATGGTGACAAAGGAAATATCATCAGATAAAAACTAGATAGAAGCTTTATGAGAAGCTGCTTTCTGATTTGTGAATTCATCTCACAGAGTTTAGTCTTTCTTTTCATGGAGCAGATTTTTGTACTGATTTTCGGGAATCTGAGAAGGGATATTTTGGATGGCATTGAAGCCTATGGTGAGAAAGGAAACACCGCAGATAAAAACCAGACAGAAGTTTTATGAGAAACTGCTTTGTGATGTGTGAATTCATCTCGCAGAGTTACACCTTTCTTTCGTTTGCTAACACTGTTTTCATGGAATCTGTAAAGGGATATTTGGAAGCACATTGAGGCCTAAAGTGAAAAAGGAAACATCCTCAGATAAAAACTAGAAAGAAGCTTTCTGAGAAACTACTTTGTGATGTGTGAATTCATCTCATAGAAGTACATGATACTTTTCATGGATCACTTTGGTAGCACTGTTTCTGGGGAATCTGAGAAATGATATTTGGGATCACATAGAAGCCTATGATGACAAATGAAATATTCTCAGATAAAAACTAGAAAGACTCTTTCTGAGAAATTTCTTTGTGATATGTAAACTCATCTCAGAGTTTCACCATTCTTTTCATTGAGCAGCTTGTGAAAACTCTTTTAGGGTATCTGCAAAGGGATATTTCGGAGCACATTGAGGCCTATGGTGAAAAAGGAAATATCCTCAGATAAAAACTGGAAAGAAGTTTTCTGAGAAACTGCTTTCTAATGTGTGAATTCACCTCACAGAGCTGCTCTGTTCTTTTCACTGAGCAGTTTGCTAACACTGTTTTCTTCGAATCTGCAATGGGATATTTCAGAGCACACTGAAGCTTATGGTGACAAAAGAAATATCCTCAGATAAAAACTACACAGAAGCTTTCTAAGACACCACTGTGTTATGTGTGAATTCATCTTACAGAGTTACACTCTTCTTTTCATTGAGTATTTTGTTAATACTGTTTTCATGGAATCTGCAATATGATATTTCAGAGTGCAATGAAGCTTATGGTGATAAAGGAAATATCCACAGATAAAACCCAGAAAGAAGTTTTCTGACACACTTCTTTGTGATTTGCGAATTCATCTCACAGCGTTACAGCTTTCATTTTATTTAGCAGTGTGCTAACACTGTTTTCATGGAATCTGCAAAGGATATTTGGGAGCACATTGTGGCCTGTGGTACAAAAGGAAGTATTCTCAGATAAAAACTGAAAAGAAGCTTTCTGAGAAACTTCTTTGTGATGTGTGAATTCATCTCACAGAGTGAAATCATTCTTTTCATTAAGCAGTTTGATAACACTGTTTCTGTGGGATTGGTAATAGGATATTTGGGAGCACATTGAAGCCTATGTTGACAAAGGAAATACCCTCATGTAAAAACTAGAAAGAAGCTTTCTGAGAAACTGCTTTTTGGTGTGTGAATTCATCTCACACTGTTACACCTTTCTTTTGATGGAGCAGTTTGCTAACACGGTTTTCGTGGAATCTGCAAATGGATATTTGGGAGTGCATTGAGGCTTATGGTGAAAAACTAAATATCCTCTGATAAAAACTAGAAAGAAACTTTCTGAGAAAATGCTTTGTGATGTGTGAAATCATCTCACAGAGTTACACTGTTCTTTCATTGAGCAGTTCTAACACTGTTTTCTTGGATTCTGCAATGGGATATTTGAGAGCCCATTGAAGCTTTTGGTGACAGAACAAACATCCTCAGACAAAAACTAGAAATAAACTTTCTGAGAATCTGCTTTGTGTGTTTTGAATTCATCTCACAGAGTTGAACGATTCTTTTCATGGAGCAGTTTGGTAGCACTTCTTTGGGGGAATCTGAGAACGGATATTTTGGACCATATTGAAGCTTAAGGCGACAAAAGAAATATCCTCAGATAAGAAGTACAAAGAAGCTTTCTTTGAAAGCTCTTTGTGATATGTGAATTCATCTCACAGAGTCACAGATTTCTTTTCATGGAGCAGTTTGTTAATCCTATTTTCGTGGAATCTGCAAAGCCATATTTGGGAGTGCATTGACCCCTATGGTGGAAAAGGACGCATCCTCCAATAATAACTAGAAAGAAACTTTCTGAGAAACTGCTTTGTGATGTGTTAATTAATGTCACAGAGTTACACCATTCTTTTCATTGAGCAGTTTGATAACACTGGTTTCCTGGAATATGCAATGAAATATTTCGGAGTGAATTGAATCCTATGGTGACAAAGGAAATATCCTAAGACAAAACCAGAAAGAAGTCTTCTGAGAAAGGGCTTTGTGATGTGCTAATTCATTTCACAGAGTTACATGACTCTTCATGGATCAGTTTCGTAGCACTTTTTATGGCGAATTTGAGAAAGGATGTTTTGGATTGCATTGAAGCCTATGGTGACAGAGGAAACATCCTCAGATGAAAACTAGAAAGAAGCTTTCCGAGATACTTCCTTGTGATTAGTGTATTCAACTCACAGAGTAACACCTTTGTTTTCAAGGAGCAGTTTGCTAACACTGTTTTCATGGAATCTACAAAGAGATATTTGGGAGCAAGTTCAGGTCTCTGGTGAAAAAGGAAATATCCTCAGTTAAAAACTAGATAGATGCTTTCTGAGAAACCATTTTGTGATTAATGAATTCATCTAACAGAGCGAAATCACTCTTTCCATGGAGCAGTTTGGTAGCACTGTTTTAGGTTGAATCTGCATAGGCATACTCAAAATTTATCTCACAATGTTACACTGTTCTCTACATTGAGCAGTTTGCTAACACTGTTTTCTTGGAATCCGCAATGTGACATTTCATAGTGCATTGAAGCTGATGGTGACAAAGGATATATCCTCAGAGAAAATCTAGAAAGAAGGTTTCTGAGAAACAACTTTGTTTTTTGAATTTGTCTCACGGAGTTACAGCTGTGAGATGTTTGCTAATATCTTGGAGGATGGAGGAGTTTGCAAATACTGTTTTCGTGGAATATGCAAAGGGATATTTGGGAGTGCAATGAGGCCTAGTAAATATCCTCAGATAAAAACTAGAAAGAAGCTTTCTGAGGAACAACTTTGTCATGTGTGAATTCATCTCACAGAGTTACACCATTCTTTTCATGGAGCAGTTTGGTAGCACTGTATTTGGGGAATCTGAGAAGGGATATTTTGGAATGTATTGAAGCCTAATGTGACCAAGGAAATATCCTCAGATAAAAAGTAGAAAGAAGCTTTCTGAGAAAGTTGTTTTTGATGTGTGAAATCACCTCATAGAGTTACACTTTTGTTTTCATGGAGCTGTTTATAACATGCTTTTAGTGGAATCTGCAATAGGATATTTGGGAGGGCATTGAAGTCTATGGTTACAAAATAAATATGCTCAGATAAAAACCAAAAAGAAGCTTTCTGTGAAACTTCTTTGTGATGGATGAATTCATCTTACTGAGTAACAGTGTTCTTTTCATTGAGAAGTTTGCTAACACATTTTTCATTTAATCTGCAAAGGGGTGTTCGGGAGAGCATTGAGGAATATGGTGAAAAAGGAAATATCCTCAGATAAAAACTAGAAAGAAGCTTTTAGAGAAACTTCTTTGTGATGTGTGCATTCATCTCATAGAGCTAAACGTTTCTGTTGAGGGAGCACTTTGGCATCACTGTATTTGTGGTGTCTGAGAAGGGATATCTGACAGTGCATTGTAACCTATGGTGGCAAAGGAAATATCCTCAGACAACAACCAACAACCTTTCTGAGAAATTGCTTTATGATGTTTGAATTCATCTCACTGATTTAAACCTTGCTTTCCATGGACCAGTTTGCTAACACTATGTTCATGGAATCTGCAAAGACATATTCATAAGTGCATTGAGGCTAACAGTGAAAAAGGAAATATCCTCAGACAAAAACTATAAAGAAGCTTTCTGACAAACTGCTTTGTGAGTTTTGAATACATCTCACAGAATTACATGATTTTTTCATTTAGCAGTTTGGTAGCACTGTCTTTGGAGAATCTGAGAAGGGATAATTTGGATTGCATTGAAGACTATGGTGACATAGGAAATATCCTCACATAAAATCTAAAAAGAAACGTTATGAGAAACTTCCTTGTGCTTTGTGAATTCATTTCACAGAGTTACACCATTATTTTCATTGAGAAGTTTGCTAACACTTTTTTCGTGGAATCTGCGATGGGATATTATGGAGCACATTGAGGCCTATGGTGAAAAAGGAAATATCCTCAGATAAAAGCTAGAAAGAAGTTTCTGAGAACCTGTTTTCTGATTTGTGAATTCATCTCACAGAGTTACACCATTCTTTTCATGGAGCAGTTTGGTAGCACTGATTGGGGAATTTGAGAACGGATATTTTGGATTGCATTGAAACCTATATTTACGAAGGAAATATCTTCTGAAAAAAAACAATAAAGAAGCTTCTGAGAAATTTCTTTGTAATGTGTGAATTCATCTCACAGAGTTCCACCTTTCTTTTCATGGAGCAGTTTGCAAACGCTGTTTTCATGAAATCTGGGAAGTGATGTTGGGGAGCGCATTGAGGTCTATAGTGTGAAAGGAAATATTCTCAGAAAAAAACTGAAAAGAAGCTTTCTGAGAAACTAATTTCGGATGAGTGAATTCATCTCACAGAGATAGACTCTTGTTTTCATTGAGCAATTTGATAACACTGTTTTCGTGGAATCTGAAATACAATATTTTGGAGCTCATTGAATCTTACGGTGACAAAGAAAATATCCTCAGACTAAAACCAAAAGAAGCTTTCTGAGAAACTGCTTTGTGATGAGGGAATCCGTCTCACAGAGTTACACTGTTGTTTTCATTGAGCAGTTTGCTAACACAGTTTTCTTGGAATCTTAATGGTATATTTCGTAGTGCATTGAAGCTTTTGGTGACAAAGGAAATACCATCATATAAAAACTAGAAAGAAAGCTTTCTGAGAAATTGATTTGTGATGTGTTAATTCATTTAACAGGATTACACAATCCTTTTCATGGATCAGTTTGGTAGCACTGTTTTTGCATAATCTGAGAAAGAATATTTTGATCACATGGAACCTATGGTGACAAAGGGAATATCCTCAAGTACAAACTAGAAAAAACGTTTCTGAAAAAGTTCTTTATAATGTGTTAATTCATCTCAAAGACTTATATCTTTCTTTTCATAGTTTGCTAACACTGCTTAACTAGGTTCTGCAAAGGGATATTTGGGAGTGCATTGAGGTCTAAAGTGAAAAAGGAAATATCCTCAGGTAAAAACTAGAAAGAAGCTTTTTAAGAAACTGCTCTGTGAAGTGTGAATTATTCTCACAGAGTTACAGTGTTCTTTTCATTGAGCAATTTGCGAACACTCTTTTCTTGGAGTCTACAATGGGATACTTCAGAGTGCCTTGAAGCTTATGGTGACAAAGGTAATATCCTCATATAAAAACTAGATAGAAGCTTCCTGAGACAGTGCTTTGTGATGTGTTAATTCATCTCAAGGTGTTACATGATCCCTTTCAATCACCATTTTATTAGCAATATTCTTGGGGATTATGAGAAGGGATATTTTGTATCATATTGAAGCCCATGGTGACAAAGGAAATAACCTCAGATAAAAACTAGAAAGAAGTTTTCTGAGAAAATACTTTCTGATGTGTTAATTCATCCCACGGAATTACATCTTTATTTTCATGGAGCAGCTTGCAAACACTGTTTCCCTGGTATCTGCAAAGGGATATTTGTGAATGCATTGAGGCCTGTAGTGAAAAAGGAAATATCCTCAGATAAAAACTAGAAAGAATCTTTCTGAGAGGCTGCTTTGTGATGTCTGAGTTCATCTTCCAGAGTTACAGCATTCTTTTCATGGAACACTTTGGTAGCACTGTTTTTGGGGAATCTGAGGATGGATATTTTGGATTGCATTGAAGTCTAAGGTGAGAAAGGAAATATCCTCAGATAACAACTAGAAAGAAGCTTTCTGAGAAATTTCTTTGTGATGTGTGAATTCATCTTACAGATTTACAACTTTCTATTCATGCAGTAGTTTGCTAACACTATTTTCGTTTAATCTACACAGGGATATTTGGGAGTGCATTGAGGCCTATAGTGAGAAAGGAAATACTCTCAGATAAAAACTAGAAAGCATAATTCTGAAAAATTGTGATGTGTGAATTCATCTTACAGTGTTACACTGTTCCTTTCATTGAGCAGTGTGCTCACACTGTTTTTGGGGAATGTGAAAAGGGATTTTTGGCAGCGCTTTGAAGCCTATGTTCAGAAAGGAAATATCCTCAGATAAAAACCAAATATAAGTTTTCCAAGAAACTGCTTTGTGATGTGCTAATTCACCTCACAGTGTTACACGATTCTTCTCATGGATCAGTTGGGTAGCACCGTTTTTGGGGAGTCTGAGAAGGGATATTTTGGATTGCATTGAAACCTATGGCGTCAAAGGAAATATCCACACATAAAAACTTGAAAGAAGCTTTCTGAGAATGTTCTTTGTAACATGTGAATTCATTTCATAGAGTTACATTGTTCTTTTCATTGAGCAGTTTACTGACACTGCTTTTGTGAAATCTGCAAGGGGACATTTGGGAGCACCTTGAGGTCTATGGGGAAAAGGGAAATGTCTTTAGATAAAAACCAGAAAGAAGCTTTCTGAGAAACTGCTTTGCAATGCGTGAATTCGTCTCACAGAGATACATTGTTGTTTTCACTGAGCAGTTTGCTAACACTGTTTTCGTGGTATCTGCAATGGGATATTTGCGATCGCATTGAAGCCTACAGTGACAAAGGAAATATCCTCAGATAAAAACCAAAAAGAAGCTTTCTGAGAAATTGATTTGTGATGTGTGAATTTATCTCACAGAGTTACACTGTTATTTTCATTGAGCAGTTTGCTAACTCTATTTTCTTGGAACCTGCAATGGGATACTTTGGAGCCCATTGGAGCTTATGGTGACAAAGGAAATATCCTCATATAAAAACCAGAAGGAAGATTTCTGTGAAACTGCTTTGTGATGCTTTAATTCCTCTCACAGAGTTACACGATCCTTTTCATTGTTTAGTTTGGTAGCTGTGTTTTTGGGGAAACTTAGAAGGGTTATTTTGGATCACATTGTAGCCTATGGTGACAAAATAAATATCCTCAGATAAATACTAGAAAGTAGTTTTCCGAGAACGTTCTTGGTGATATGTGAGTTCATCTCACAGAGTTACACCTTTATTTCCATGGAGCAGCTTGCAAACCCTGTTCTCATGGAATCTGCAATCAGATATTCCGGAGAGCATTGAGGCCTTTAGTGAAAAAGGAAATATCCTCAGATAAAAGCTAGAAAGAAACTTTCTGAGAAACAGTTTTGTGATGTTTGAATTCATCTTAGAGAATTACACCATTCCTTTCATTCAGAAGCTTGATAACACTGATTTCCTGAAATCTGCAATAGGATATTTGGGAGCACATTGAAGCCTATGGTGACAAAGGAAACATCCTCAGACAAAAACCATAAAGAAGATTTGTGAGAAACTGCTCTGTGATGTGTGAATTCATCTCACACATTTACAGCATTCTTTTCATGGAACAGTTTGCTAACACTATTTTCCTGGAATTTGCAAAGGGACGTTCTCGAGTGCTTTGAGGCAAAAGGTGAAAAAGGAAATATCCTCAGACACAAACTAGAGAGAAGCTTTCTGAGAAACTGCTTTGTGATTTGTGACTTCATCTCACAGAGTTACACAATTCTCTTCATGGAGTACTCTGGTAGCACTCTTTTTGAGGAATCTGAGAAGGGATATTTTGGATCACACCAAAGCCTATGGTGAAAAAGTAAATAATCTCAGATAAAAACTAGAAAGAAGCTTTCTGAGAAACTGCTTGGTGATGTGTGAATTCATCTCACAGAGTTACACTACTCTTGGCATTGAATAGTTTTGTTACACTGTTTTCTTGGAATCTGCAATCTGATATTTCAGAGTGCATTGAAGCTTATGGGGACAAAGGAAATATCCTGATATAAAGACTAGAAAGAAGCTTTCTGAGACACTGCTTTGTGTTTTGTCAATACATCTCACAGAGTTACACGATTCTTTTCTTGGAGCAGTTTGGTAGTAGTGTTTTTGGTGAATCTGAGGAAGATATTTTTGATTGCATTGAAGCCAATGGTGACAAACAAAACATCCTTAGATAAAAATAGAAAGAAGCTTTCTGAGAAAGTTCTTTGTGATGTGTGAATTCATCTAACAGGGCTGCACCTTTCTTTTCATGGAGCAGTTTCCTAACACTGTTTTCATGAAATCTGCAAAGGGACATTTGGGAGCACAATGAAGCCTATAGTGAAAAAGGAAACATCCTCAGATAAAAAAGAGAAAGAAGCTTTCTGAGAGAGTTCTTTGTGATGTGCTTTTTCATGTCACAGAGTTACACCTTTCTATTCATGGAGGAGTTTGCTAACGCTGTTTTCGTGAAATTTGCAAAAGTACATTTGGTAGCGCACTGAGGCCTATACTGAGAAGAAAAATATCCTCTGATAAAAATCAAAAAGAAGCTTTCTGAGACACTGCTTTGTGATGTGGGAATTCATCTCAAAGGGTTACACTGTTCTTTTCATTGAGCAGTTTGCTCACACTGTATTCTTGGAATCTGCAGTGGGTTATTTTGGAGCATATTGAAGCTTATGATGACAAAGGAAATGTCCTCAGACAAAAAATGGAAAGAAGCTTTCTGAGAAACTGCTTTGTGACTTGTGAATTCAACTCACAGAATTACACTTTTCGTTTCATGGAGCAGTATGGTAGCACTGTTTTTAGGGAATCTGAGAAGGCATATTTTGGATCACATTGAAACCTATGGTGACAAAGCAAATATTCTCAAATAAAATCCATAAAGAAGCTTTCTGAGGAACTTATTTGTGATGTGTGAATTCACTTCACAGTGATACATCTTTTTTTCATGGAGATTGGTCACACTGTTTCTGGGGAATCTGAGAAGGGATGTTTTGAATTGTTTTCAAGGCTGTGTTGACAAAGGAAATATCCTCAGATACGTAATAGAAAGAAGCTTTCTGAGAAACTGTTTTGTGATTTGTTAATTCATCTCACAGAGTTACACAATTCTTTTCCTGGAGTGGTTTAGTAACATTGTTTTTGTGGAATCTGCAAAGGGATATATGGGAGTGCATTGAAGCCTATGGTGACAAAGGAAATATCCTGAGATAAAAACCCACAAGAATCTTTCTGATAAGCTGCTTTGTGATGTCTGAATTAATGTCACAGGGTTACACTGTTCTTTTCATTGAGCAGTTTTCTCATACTGTATTCTTGATATCTGCAATGGGATATTTCGGAGAGCATTGAAGTTTATGGTGACAAAGGAAATATCCTCAGACAAAAACTCTAAAAAAAACTTTCTGAGAAACTGCCTTGTGGTTTGTGAATTCATTGCACAGAGTTACACGATTCTTTTCATGGAGTAGTTTGGTAGAACTCTTTTTGGGGAATCTGAGAATTGATATTTTGAATTGCAATGAAATTTAGGGTGACACAGAAAATATCCTCAGATAAAAGATAGAAGGTATCTTTCTGAGACACTTCTTTGTGATGTATGAATTCATCTCAGAGAGTTGCACCTTTCTTTTCATTGAGCAGTTTGTTAACACTGTTTTCATGGAATCTGCAAAGAGATATTTGAGAGAGCTTTGAGGCCTGTGGTGAAAAAGGAAATATCCTCAGATAAAAACTAGAAATAAGCTTTCTGAGTAACTGCTTTGTGATATGTGAATTCATCTCCCAGAATTACACTCTACTTTTCAATGAGCAGTTTGATAACACTGTTTTCTTGGAATCTGCAATGGGGTATTTTGGAATACATTGAATCTTATGCTGACAAATGAAATATCCTCATATGAAAACTAGAAAGAAGCTTTAGGGGAAACTGCTTTGAGAGAAACCCCTTTGTGGTGTGTGCATTCATCTCATAGAGGTAAACATTTCTTTTGAGGGAGTACTTCGGCGTCACTGTTTTTGTGGTGTCTGAGAAGGGATATCTGAGAGTGCATTGAAGCCGATGGTGGCAAAGGAAATATTCCTCAGATTAAAAACTAGAAAGAAGTTTCCTGAGAAACTGCTTTGTGATGGGTCAATTTATCTCACAGAGTTATATCATTCTTTTTGTGGTGCAGTGTGTTAGCACTTTTTTTGTGGAATCTGCAGAGGGATATTTGGGAGTGCATAGAGGCCTAAGATGAAAAAAAAAATTTCTTCAGGTAACAACTGGAGAGAAGCTTTTGGAGAAACTCCTTTGTGATGTTTGCATTCATCTCATAAAGGTAGCATTTCTGTTGAGGAAGCACTTTGACATCAAGGTTTTTGTGGTGCCTGAGATGAGATATTTGGGAGTGCATTGAAGCCAATGGTGGAAAAGGAAATATCTTCATATAAAAACTAGAAAGAACCTTTCTTTGAAACCACTTTGTGATGTGTTAATTCATGTCACAGAGCTACACAATTCTTTTCATGAAGACGTTTGGTTACACTGTTTTTGTGGAGTCTGCAAAGGGATATTTGGGAACACATTGAGGCCTATAGTGAAAAAGGAAATATCTTTACCTAAAAGCTAGAAAGAAGCTTTCCGAGAAACTGCTTTGCAATGTGTGAATTCAACTCACAGAGTTACACCGTACTTTTCATTGAGCAGTTTTCTAACAGTGTTTTCCTGGAATCTCAAATAGGATATTTTAGAGCGCATTGAAGCCTATGGTGACAAAGAAAATATTCTCAGGCAGAAATCAAAAAGAGGCTTTCAGAGAAACTGCTTTGTTACGTGTTAATTCATCTCACAGAGTTATACCATTCTTTTCACTGAACAGTTTGCTAACACTGTTTTCTTGGACTCTGCAATAGGATGTTTCAGAGTACATTGAAACCTACAGTGACAAAGGAAATATCCTCAGATAAAAACTAGAAAAAAGTTTTCTGAGAAAGGTACTTTGATTTGTGAATTTATCTCACAGAGTTTTACCTTTCTTTTTCATGCACCAGTTTGCTAACACCGTTTTTGTGGGATCTGCAAAGGGATATTTGGGGGTGTATTGAGGCTTATGTTGAAAAAGGAAATAACCTCAGGTAGTAACTAGAAAGTAGATTTCTGAGAAACCACTTTGTGATGCGTGAATTCATACCACAGAGTTACACTGTTCTTTTAACTGAGCAGTTTGCTAACACACTTTTTTGGAATCTGCAATGGGATATTTCTGAGCGAACTGAAGCTTATGATGACAAAAGAAATATCCTCATATAAAAACTAGAAAGAAGCTTTCTCAGAAACCACATTGTGATATATTAATTCATCTCACAAAATTACACGATTCTTTTCCTGATCAGTTTGGTAGCACTCTTTTTGGGGAACCTGAGAAGGAATATTTTGGATTGCATTAAATCCCATCCTGACAAATGAAATATATTCATATAGAAACTAGAAAGAAGCTTTCTGAGAAAGTCCTTTGTCATGTGTGAATTCATCTCATGGAGTTACACATTTCTTTTCATGGAGCAGTTTGCTAACACCGTTTTCGTAGAATCTCCAGAGGGATATTTAGTACCGCATTGAGGCCTGTTGGGAAAAAACAAATATCCTCAGATCGTAAGTAGAAAGAAGCTTACTGAGAAATTGCTTTGTGATGTGTGAATTTATCTCACAGAGTTAAAATGTTCCTTTCATTGAGAAGTTTGCTAACACTGTTTTCTTGGAGTCTGCAAAGGGATAGTTTGGAGTGCGTATAAGCTTATGGTGACAAAGGAACCACCCTCATACAAAAACTAGAAAGAATCTTTCTGAGAAACTGCTTTCTGATTCGTGAATTGGTCTCAGAAGTACACGAATATTCTCATGGAAAAGTATGGTAGTACTGTTTTTGGGGAATCTGAGAAGGGATATTTTGGATCAGATTGAAACCTACAGTGACAAAGGGAGAATCCTCAGGTAAAAACTAGAAAGAAGCTTTGTGGGCAAGTCCTTTGTGATGTGTGAATTCATCTCACAGACTTACACCGTTCTTTTTATGGAGAAGTTTGGTAGCACTGTTTTTGGGGAATCTGAGAGGGGACATTTTGGGTCACATTGATGCCAAGGGTAACAAAGGATATATCCCCAGAAAATATTAGAAAGCTTTATGTGAAACTTTTTGTGATATGTGAATTCATCTAACAGAGTTACGTTATTCCTTTCTTGGAGCTGTTCGTTAACAGTGTTTTTGTGGAATCTGTAATAGGATATTTGGGAGCATATTGAAGCCTATGGTGACAAAGGAAATATCCTCAGCTCAAAACCAAAAAGAAACTTTCTGAGAAAGTTCTTTGTGATGTGTGAATTCATCTCACAGTGTTACACCTTTCTTTTCATGTAGCAGTTAGCTAACACTGTATTTGTTTAACTGCAAAGGGATATTTGGGAGTGCATTGAAGCCTGTGGCAAAAAAGGAAGTATCCTCAGAAAAAAACTAGAAAGAAGTTATCTGAGAAACATCTTTGTGACATGTGAATTCATCTCACTGAATTACACCATTATTTTCGTGGAGCAATTTCATAGTACTTTTTTGGGGGGAATCTGAGAAGAAATATTTTGGGTCGCATTGAAGCCTCTGGTAACAATGGAAATATCGTCAGACAGAAACCAAAAGAAGCTTTCTGAGAAACTGGTTTGTGATGTGTGAGTTCAACTCACAGATTTACACCTTTCCTTTCATGGAACAGTTTGCTAAGACTATTTTCCTGAAATCTGCAAAGGGATGTTCATGAGCACATTGAGGCAAATGGTGAAAAAGGAAGTATCCTCAGAAAAAAAACTAGAAAGAAGCTTTCTGAGAAACTGCTTTGTGATATATGAGTTCATCTCACAGAGTTACACGATACTTTTCATGGAGCAGTTTGGTAGCCCTCTTTTTGGGAAACTGACAAGGGATGTTTTAGATTGAATTGAAGCCTATGGTGACAAAGGAAATATCCTTAGATAGAATCTAGAAAGAAGAATTCTGAGAAATATCTTTTTAATATGTGAATTCATCTCAGAGAGTGATACCAGTAATTTCATTGAGAGGTTTGCTAACACTTTTTTCGTGGAATCTGCAATGGGATATTCCAGAGCACATTGAGGAACATGGTGAAAAGGGAAATATCCTCAGATAAAAACTAGAAACAAGCTTTCTGAGAAACAGCTTTGTGATGTGTGAATTCATCTCACAGATTACACTGTTCTTTGCATTGAGCAGTTTGCTTACACTGTGTTCTTGGAATCTGCATTCTGATATTTTGGAGCGCATTTAAGCTTATGGAGACAAAAGAAATATCCTCATATAAAAACTAGAAAGAAGCTTTCTGAGAGACTGCTTTCTGATGTGTGAATTCATCTCACAGAGTTACACTGTTCTTTCCATTGAGCAGTTTGCTACCACTGTTTTCTTGGAATCTGCCAAGGGATGTTTCAGAGTGCATAGAAGCTTATGGTGACAAAGGAAATATCCTCATGTAAAAACTAGAAACAAGCTTTCTGAGAGACTGCTTTATAATTTGTAAATTCACCTCACAGAGTTACATGATTCCTTTCATGGATCAGTTTGGTAGCACTGTTTTTGGGGAATCTGAGGAAGGATATTTTGAATCACATTGAAGCATTTGGTGACACAGGAAATATCCTCAGATAAAAACTAGAAATAAGTTTTCAGAGGAAGTTCTTTGTGAAGTGTGAATTCATCTAACAGAGCTGCACCTTTCTTTTCATGGAGTAGTTTGCTAACATTTTTTTTTCATGGAATCTGCAAAGGGATATTTGGAAGCGCAAAGAGGCCTACAGGGATAAAGGAAATCTCCTCAGATAAAAAGTAGAAAAAAGCTTTCTGAAAAACTTCTTTGTGATGTGCGAATTCATCTCACAGAATTACATGTTTCTTTTCATGTAGCAGTTTGCTAACACTGTTTTCCTGGAATCAGCAAAGGGATCTTTGGGAGTGCATTGAGGCCTATGGTGAAAGGGGAAATATCTTCAGATAAAAAGTAGAAAGAAGGTTTCTAAGAAAACGCGTTATGATCTGTGAATTCATCTCACCGAGTTACACTGTTCTTTTCATTGATGAGTTTGCTAACAGTTTTCTTGGAATATTCAATGGGATTTTTCGGAGTGCATTGAAGCTTATGGTGACAATGGAAACATTCTTATATAAAAACTAGAAAGAAGTTTCTTGAGAAACTACTTTGTGATTTGTAAATTCATCTTACAGAGTTACACAATTCTTTTCACAAATCAGTTGGGTAGCACTGTTTTTTTGGAATTTGAGCAGGGAAATTTTGTATCACATTGAAGCTAATGGAGACAAAGGAAAGATCCTCAGATAAAAACTAGTGTTAACAATCTGCTCAAACTCAAACAAATTTACAAGAAAAAAACAAACAACTCCATCAAAAAGTGGACAAAGGATATGAACAGACAGTTCTCAAAAGAAGACATTCATACTGCCAACAGACACAGGAAAAAATGCTCATCGTCACTGGCCATCAGAGAAATGCAAATCAAAACCACAATGAGATACCATCTCACACCAGTTAGAATGGCAGTCATTCAAAAGTCAGGAAACAACAGGTGCTGGAGAGGATGTGGAGAAATAGGAACACTTTTACACTGTTGATGGGATTGTAAACTAGTTCAACCATTATGGAAAACAGTATGGCGATTCCTCAAGGATCTAGAAGTGGAAGTACCATATGACCCAGCCATCCCATTACTGGGTATATCCCCAAAGGACTATAAATCATGCTGCTATAAAGACACATGCACACGTATGTTTATTGTGGCACTATTCACAATAGCAAAGACTTGGAATCAACCCAAATGTCCATCAGGGATAGACTGGATTAAGAAAATGTGGCACATATACACCATGGAATACTATGCAGCCATCCAAAAGGATGAGTTTGTGTCCTTTGTAGGGACATGGATGCAGCTGGAAACCATCATTCTCAGCAAACTGTCACAAGAACAGAAAACCAAACACCGCATGTTCTCACTCATAGGTGGGAACTGAACAATGAGATCACTTGGACTCAGGAAGGGGAACATCATACACTGGGGCCTATCATGGGGAGGCGGGAGGGGGAAGGGATTGCATTGGGAGTTATACCTGATGTAAATGACAAGTTGATGGGTGCAGCACAGCAACATGGCACAAGTATACATATGTAACAAACCTGTACCTTATGCATATGTACCCTAGAACTTAAAATATAATAATAAAAAAAAAGAAAAGAAAGGTTTAACTCTGTGAGGTAAAATCACCAATCACAAAGTTGTTTCTCAGGAAGCGTGTTTCAAGTTTTTATCTGAGGATATTTCCTGTGTCAGCATAGGCTTGAATGCGATCCAAAATATCCTTTCCCAGATTCCACAAAAACAGTTGTAACAAACTGTTCCATAAAAGGAAATTGTAATTCTCTGAGGTGATTCACAAATTAGAATGCAGATTCTCAGAAAGCTTTTGTCTAGTTTTTTTGTCTGAAGATATTTCCTTTTCCACTATAGACTTCATCTCTCAGAGTTACACCTTGCTGTTCATGGAGCAGTTGGCTAACATTGTTTTCGATGGATCTGCAAAGAAATATTTGGAGTGCATTGCGGAATATGGTGAAAAAGGAAATGTCCTCAGATAAAAACTAGAAAGAAGCTTTCTGGGAAATTTCTTTGTGATGTGTGAATTCATCTCACTGAGTTACACTGTACTTTTCAATGAGCAGTTTCATAACCCTGTTTTCTTGGAATCTGCAATGGTATATTTCAGAGCACATGAACCATATGGTGACAAAAGAAATATCCTCATATAAAAAGTAGGAAGAATCTTTCTGAGAAACCGCTTTGTGATGTCCTAATTCATTTCACTGAGTTACGTGATTCTTTTCATGGGTCAGTTTGGTAGTACTGTTTTTGGGGAATCTGAGAAGGGATATTTTGGATCACGTTGAAGAATATGGTGATAAAGGAAATATCCTCAGAAAAAAACCAGAAAGGACTTTTCTGGGAAGTTATTTGTGATGTGTGAATTCATCATACCAAGTCACACCTTTCTTTTTTTGTTGCAGTTGCTTACACTGTTTTTTTGGAATCAGAAAAGGGAAATTTGGGAGAACATTGAGGCCTATTTTGAAAAAGGAAATATCCTCATATAAAAACTAGAAAGAAGATTTCTTAGAAACTGCTTTGTGATGTGTGAATTCATCTCACAGAGGTACACTATTCATTGTGTAGTTAGCTAACAATGTTATCATGGAATCTGAAATAGGTTATGTCAGAGTGGATTGAAGCTTAGGGTGACAAACGAAATATCTTCAGACGTAAGCAAAATGAAGCTTTCTGAGAAACTGCTTTCTGATTTGTGAATTCTTCTCACAGATTTACACAATTCTTTTCATGGTGCACTGGGTAGCACCTTTTTTGTGGAATCTGAAAAGGGTATTTTGGATTGCATTGAAGCCTTTGGTGACAAAGGAAATATCCTCAGATAAAAATTAGAAAGAAGTTTCCTGAGAAACTGCTTTGTGATGTGAATTCACCTCAGAGAGGTACACAATTCTTTTCATTGACTGTTTGATAAGACTGTTTTAGTGGAATCTGCAAAGGGATACATGGGAGTGCATTGATGCCTATGGTGCAAAAGGAAATATCCTCAGATAAAAACTATAGAGAAACTTTTTGAGAAACTGCTTTATGATGTGTTTTCATCTCACAGAATTACACTCTTCTATTCATTGAACAGTTTGCTAACACTGTTGACGCAATCTGCAATGGGATATTTTGGAGCACATTGAAGCTTACAGTGACAAAGGAAATACCATCAGACAAAAGCTAGAAAGAAGCTTTCTAAGAAACTGCTTTGTAAAATATGAATTCATCTGACAGATTTACATGATTCTTTTCATGCAGGAGTTTCGTAGCACTGTTTTTGGGGAATCTGAGAAGGGATATTTTGGATTGCATTGAAGCCTACGGTGACAAAGAAAGTATCGTTAGATAAAAACTAGAAAGAAGCTTTATGAGAAACTACTTTGTGATTTTTGAATTCACCTCAAATGGTTACACCTTTCTATTCATGATGCAGTGTACTAACACTGTTTTCGTGGAATCTGCAAAGGGATATTTGAGAGCGTATTGAGGCCTATGATGAGAAAGGAAATATCCACAAATGAAAACGAGAAATAAGTTTTCTGAGAAACTGACTTATGGTGTGTTAATTCATCTCACAGAGTTACATGATTCCTTTCATGAATTAGTTTGGCAGGACTGTTTTTTGGGAATCTGAGAAGGGATATTTTGGATTGCATTGAAGCCTATCTTGACAAAGGAAATATCCTCAGATGAAAACTACAAGGAGGCTTTCTGAGAAAGTTTCTTCTGAGGTATGAATTCATCTCTCAGAATTATACCTTTCTTTTCATGGAGCAGCTTGCTAACACTGTTTTCATGCAAATTGCAGAGTTTTCATGGGAGCACATTGATGCATATAGTGAAAAGGGAAATATCCTCAGATAAACACTAGAAAGAAGCTTCCGGAAAAACTGCTTTGTGATGTGTGAATTCATCTCACAGAGTTACACTGTTGTTTTCATTGAGCAATTTCCTAACACTCTTTTCACGGAATTTGCAAAGGGATAATTGGGAGCACATTGAGGACTGTGGTAAAAAAGGAAATCTCCTCAGATAAAAGCTAGAAAGGATCTGTCTGAGAAACTGCTTTGTGATTGCTGAATTCATCTCACAGAGTTACACTGCACTTTTCATTGAGCAGTCTGATTGCACTGGTTTCATAGAATCTGTAGTAGCACACTTGGGAGTGCATTGAAGCCTGTGGTAACGAAGGAAATATCCTTACACACAAAAAAGAAGCTTTCTGAGAAACTGCTTTGTGATGCATGAATTCATCTCACAAAGTTACACTGTTCTTTTCATTGAGCAGTTTGTTAACACTGTTTTCTTGGAATCTGCAATGGGATATTTCAGAGTGCATTGAAGCTTAGGGTGACAAAGGAAATATCCTCATATAAAAACTAGAAAGTAGTGTTCTGAAAAACTGCTTTGTGATTTGTGAATTCGTCTCACAGAGTTACATGATTCTATACATGGAGTAGTTTGATAGCACTGTTTTTATGGAATCTTGAAAGGGATATTTTGGAACTCCTAGAGGCCTACGGTGAAAAATGAAATAACTTCAGATAAAAACTGGAGAGAAGCTTTTTGAGAAATTGTTTTTCATGCGTTTATTCATCTCATAGTGTTTAATCTTTTTGTTGGTTGAGCAGTTAGGCATCACTGTTTTTGTGGTATCTGAGAAGATATATTTGGGAGCACTTTGAAGTCTATGGTGAAAAAGAAAATATTGTCAGATTTAAACTAGAAAGAAGCTTTCTGAGAGACTGCTTTGTGATGGGTGAATTCATCTCACAGAATTACACCTTATTTTTCCTTGAGGAGTTTGGTAGCACTGTTTTTGCAGAATCTGCAGAGGGATATTTGGGAGCACATTGAGGCCTAAGTTGAAAGAAGAAAATTCTTCAGGTAAAAACTGGAGAGGAGCTTTCTGAGAAACTACTTTATGATGTTTGCATTCATCTCACAGAGCTAAACGTTTCTGTTGAGGGAGCACTTTGGCTTCACTGTTTTTGTGGTGTCTGAGAAGGGATATTTGTGAGCCCATTGAAGTCTATAGTGGAAAAGGAAATATCTTCAGACAAAAAAACTAGACAAAAGCTTTCTGAGAATCTGCATTCTAATTTGTGAATCACCTCAGAGAATTACAATTTCCTTTTATGGAACAGTTTGTTACAACTGTTTTTGTGGAATCTGGGAAAGGATATTTTGGATCGCATTCAAGCCTATGCTGACACAGGAAATATCCTCAGATAAAAACTTGAAACACGCTTCCTGAGAAACAACTTTGTGATTGGTGATTTTACCTCACAGAGTTAAACCTTTCTTTTCTTTTTTTTTATTATTATATTTTAAGTTCTAGGGTACATATGCATAAGGTACAAGTTTGTTACATATGTATACTTGTGCCATGTTGCTGTGCTGCACCCATCAACTTGTCATTTACATCAGGTATAACTCCCAATGCAATCCCTTCCCCCTCCCGCCTCCCCATGATAGGCCCCAGTGTATGATGTTCCCCTTCCTGAGTCCAAGTGATCTCATTGTTCAGTTCCCACCTATGAGTGAGAACATGCGGTGTTTGGTTTTCTGTTCTTGTGACAGTTTGCTGAGAATGATGGTTTCCAGCTGCATCCATGTCCCTACAAAGGACACAAACTCATCCTTTTGGATGGCTGCATAGTATTCCATGGTGTATATGTGCCACATTTTCTTAATCCAGTCTATCCCTGATGGACATTTGGGTTGATTCCAAGTCTTTGCTATTGTGAATAGTGCCACAATAAACATACGTGTGCATGTGTCTTTATAGCAGCATGATTTATAGTCCTTTGGGGATATACCCAGTAATGGGATGGCTGGGTCATATGGTACTTCTACTTCTAGATCCTTGAGGAATCGCCATACTGTTTTCCATAATGGTTGAACTAGTTTACAATCCCATCAACAGTGTAAAAGTGTTCCTATTTCTCCACATCCTCTCCAGCACCTGTTGTTTCCTGACTTTTGAATGACTGCCATTCTAACTGGTGTGAGATGGTATCTCATTGTGGTTTTGATTTGCATTTCTCTGATGGCCAGTGATGATGAGCATTTTTTCCTGTGTCTGTTGGCAGTATGAATGTCTTCTTTTGAGAACTGTCTGTTCATATCCTTTGTCCACTTTTTGATGAGGTTGTTTGTTTTTTTCTTGTAAATTTGTTTGAGTTTGAGCAGACTGTTAACACTATTTTCTATAAATCTGCAAAGGGATATTTTGGAGCTCATTGAAGTTTATAGTGACAAAGTAAATATCCTCAGACAGAAACTAGAAACTTTCTGAGAAATTGCTTTGTGATTTGTTAATTCATCTCACAGAGTTAGATGATACTTTTCATGGAGCAGTTTGGTAGCACTGCTTTTAGGGAATCTGAGAAAGGATATTTTGGATCACATTGAAGCCTGTGGTGACAATGGAAATATCCTCAGATAAAAACTAGAAAGAATCATTCTGAGAAACTTCTTTGTGATGTGTGAATTCATCTCACACAGTTACACCTTTCTTTTCATAGAGGTTTGCTAACACAGTTTTCGTTGAATCAACAGGGGGATATTTGGAAGTGCATTGAGGCCTATAGTGAAAAAGTAAATATCCTCAGATATAAATTTTCAAGGAGACTTTTGATAAACGGCTTTGTGATGTGTATATTCATCACATAGAGTTACACCATTCCTTTAATTGTGCAGTTTGATAACACTGTTTTCATGGAATCTTTAACAGGATATCTGGGAACGCATTGAAACCTATGTTGACACAGAAATATCCTCAGATAAAAACCAAAAATTTGCTTTCTGAGAAACTGCTTTGTGATGTGTGAATTCATCTCACAGAGTTACATTATTCTTTTCATGAAGCAGTTTGGTAGCACTGTTTTTGGAGACTCTGAGAAGGGATATTTTGAACTGCATGAAATCCTCTGGTGACAAAGGAAATATCCTCAGACAAAAACTACAAAGAAGCTTTCTGAGAAACTTCTTTGTGATGTATGAATTCATCTCACAGAATTACATGACTCCTTTCAGGGAGCAGTTTGGTAGCACTGTTTTTGGGTAATCTGAGAAGGGATATTTTGTGTCACATTGAAGCCCTTGGTGACTAAAGAAATATCCTCAGATAAAAACTAACAAGAAGCTTTCTGAGAAAGCTCTTTTTGATGTGTGAATTCATCTCACAGATTTACACCTTTCTTTTCATGGAGCTGTTTGCCAACACTGTTTTCGTGGAATCTGCAAAGAGAAATTTGGGAGCATATTGTGGCATAGAGTGAAAAAGGAAATATCCTCAGATAAAAATCAGAAAGAAGCTTTCTGAGAAACTGTTTCATGATGTGTGAATTCATCTCACAGAACTACGCTGTCCTTCTCATTGAGCAGTTTGATAACACTTTTTTTTAGGAATCTGCAATAGGATATTTGGGAGTGCATTGAAGCCTATGCTGACAAAGCGAATATCTTCACATAAAAAAACAAAAATAATCTTTCTGAGAAACTGCTTTGTGATGTGTGAATTCATCTCAGAGAGTTACACTGTTCTTTCCATTGAGCAGAGTGCTAAGACTGTTTCCTTGGGATATCTAATGGGATATTCTAAAACGCATTGAAGATCATGGTGACAAAGGAATTATCCTCATATTAAAACTAGAATGAACCTTTCTGAGAAACTGCTTTGTGTTGTGTTAATTCATCTCACAGAGATACATGATTTTTTTCATGCATCAGTTTGCTAGCACTGTTTTTGTGGTGTCTGAGAAGGGATATTTTGGTGCACATGGAAACTGATGGTGGAAAAGGAAATATCCTGAGATAACAACTAGAAAGAATTCATCACAGTGTTACACCTTCATTTTCTTTGAGTAGGTTGGTAGAACTGTTTTTAAGGAATCTGCAAGGGGATGTTCTGGAGTTCCAAGGGCCTATAGTGAAAGAGGAAATAACTTCAGATAAAAACTGGAGAGAAGCTTTTGAGAAATGGTTTTGTAATGTTTGTATTCATGTCATAGAGTTTAACCTGTTTGTGGATCATCAGTGTTTTAGTGGTATGTGAGAAGAGTTATTTGGGAGCACATTGAAACCTATGGTAACAAAGGAAATGTAACCAGACAAAAAACAAAAAGAAGCTTCCTGAGACAGTGCTTTGTGATGTGTGAATTCATATCACAGATTTACACCTTTATTTTCATGGAGCGGTTTGCTAACCCTATTTTTGTGGAATCTGAAAAGGGATATTAACAAGTGCATTGAGGCAAATGGTGAAAAAAGACATATCCTCAGACAAAAAGTAGAAAGAAGGTTTCTGAGAAACTGCTTTGTGTTTAGTGAATTCATCTCACAGAGTTACATGATGCTTTTCATGGAGCAGTTTGGTAGCACTTTTTTCATGGAATCTGAGAAGGAATATTTTGTATCGCATTGAAGCCTTTGGTGACAAAGGAAATATCCTTAGATAAAAATTAGAAAGAAACTTTCTGAGAGACTTCTTTGTGATGTGTGAATTAACCTCCCAAAGTTACACCATTCTTTTCATTGAGAGGTGTGCTAACACTTTTATCATGGAATCTGCGATGGATATTCGAGATCACATTAAGGCCTATGGTGAAAAAGTAAATATCCTCAGATAAAAGCTAGAAAGAAGCTTTCTGAGAAGCAACTTTTGGATTATGAATTCATCTCACAGAGATATACTGTTGTTTTCATTGAACAGTATGATAACAGTTTTTTTTTTTTGAAATCTGCAATAGGACATTTTGGAGTGCATTGAAGCCTATGGTGACAAAGGAAATATCCCAAGAAAAAAACAAAAAGAAGCTTTCTGAGTAACTGCTTTGTGATGTGTGAATTCATGTCACAGATATACACTTTTTCCTTTCATGCAGCAGTTTGCAAACACTATTTTCGTGAAATCTTCAAAGAGATATTCACGAGTGCATTGAGGCGAACAGTGAAAAAGGTAACATCCTCAGACAAAACTAGAAAGAGGATTTCTGAGAAACAGCTGTGTGATGTTTGAATTCATCTCACAGAGTTACACTGTTCTTTTCATTGAGAAGTTTGATAACACTTTATTTGTGGAATCTGCGATGGGATATTCCAGAGCGCGTTATGGAATATGGTGAAAAAGGAAATATCATCAGATAAAAACTAGAAAGATTACTGAGAACCAACTGTGTGATATTTGAATTCATCTCACAGAGTTACACCATTCTTATAATGGAGCAGTATGCTATACTGTTTTTGGGAAATCTGAGAAGGGATATTGTGGATCGCATTGATGCCTATGGTGACAAAGGAAATATCCTCAGATAACAACTTGAAAGAAGCTTACAGAGAAAATTCTTTGTGATGTATGAATTCACCTCACAGAGTTACACCTTTATTTTCATGGAGTAGTTTACAAACCCTACTTTTGTGAAATCTGCAAGGTGATATATGGGAGCGCCTTGAGTCCTATGGTGAAAAAGGAAATATCCTCAGATAAAAATTTGAAAGAATTTTCTGTGAAACTATTTCTGGATGTGTGAATTCAACTCACAGAGATACAATGTTATTTTCATCATTGAGTTTGATAACACTGTTTTTGTGGAATCTGCAATAGGATATTTGGGAGCGCCTTGAAGAATATGGTGACAGAGGAAATATCCCCAGACAAAAAACAGAAAGAGACCTTCGGAGAAACTTTTCTGTGATGTGTGAATTCACCTCACAGAGTTACACCTTTCTTTTCAAGGAGCAGTTTGCTAACACTGTTTTTGTGGAATCTGCAAAGGTATTCACGAGCACATTGAGGCCTATGGTGAAAAAGGAACTATCCTCAGACAAAAACCTAAAAGAAGCTGTCTGAGAAGCTGCTTTGTGATTTGTGTATTCATCTCGCAGAATTACACGATTCTTTTCATGGAGCAGTTTGGTAGCACTGTTTTTGGGTAATCTGAGAAGGGATATTTCAGATCGCAATGAAGCCTATGGTGATGAAGGAAATATCCTCAGATGAAAACTAGGAAAAAGGATTCTGAGAAACCACTTTGTGAAGAGTTAATTCATCTCAGAGAGTTACACCTTTCTTTTCATGGAGAAGTTTGGTAGCACTGTTTTTGGGGAATCTGAGAAGGGATAATTTGTATCTCAATGAAGCCTATGGTGACAAAGGGAATATCCTCAGATAAAAACTAGAAAGAAGCTTTCTGAGAAACCTCTTTGTGATGTGTTAATTCGTCTCACAGAGATACATGATTCTTTTCATGGATCAATATGGTAGCAATGTTTTCAGGGAATCTGATGAGGGATATTTTGGATCACATTGAAGCCTATGGTGACAATTAAATATAATTATATAAAAACTGGAAAGAAGCTTTCTGAGAAATCAATTTGTCATGTTTTAATTCATCTTACTGAGTTACACCTTTCTCTTCATGGAGCAGAACAATAACACTGTTTTTTTTGGAATCTCTACAGGGATATTTGGGAGCGCAATGAGGCTTATAGTGAAAAAGGAAATAACCTGAAATAAAAACTAGAAGAAAGCACTCTGAGTAACTGCTTTGTGATTTGTGATTTCATCTCACAGAGATACAGTGTTCTTTTCATTGAGCAGTTTGATAACACTGTTTTTGTGGAATCTGCAATAGGATATTTGGGAGTGCATTGAAGTCTATGGTGACAAAGGAAATATCCTCACATAAAAATCATAAAGAAGCTTTCTGAGAAACTTCTTTGTGTTGTGTGAATTCATTTCCCAGAGATTCACTGTTCTTTTTATGGAACAGATTGGTAGCACTTTTTTGGGGGTATATGAAAAGGGATATTTTGGATCACATTGAAGCCTTTGGTGACAAAGGAAATATCTTCAGTTTAAAACTAGAAAGAAGCTTTCTGAGAAATTTCATTTTGATGAGTGAAATCATCTCACAGATTTACACCTTCTTTTCATGGAGTAGTTTGCTAACACTATTTTCATGAAATCTGGAAAGGGATATTCGTGAGAGCATTGAGGCAAAAGGTGACAAAAGAATTATCCTCAGACAAAAACTAGAAGGAAACTTTCTGAGAAACTGCTTTGTGATGTGTGTATTCACATCACAGAATTACATGATTCTATTCTTGGAGCAGTTTGCTAACACTGATTTCGTGAAATCTGCAAAGGGATATTTGGGACTGCATTGAGGCCTATGTCGATAATGAAAATATCCTGAGATAAAAACTAGAAAGCTTTCTGAGAAACTGCTTTGCGATGTGTGAATTTATCTCACAGAGTTACACCGCTCTTTTCATGAGAAGCTTGCTAACACTTTATGTGTTTAATCTGCAATGGGATATTTGGGAGTGCATTGAGGAATATAGTGAATAAGGAAATATCCACAGATAAAAACTAGAGAGAAGCTTTCTGAGGTACAGCTTTGTGATAGGAGAATTCATTTCAAAGAGTTACACCACTGTTTTTATGGAGCAGTTTGGTAGCATTGTTTTTGTGGAATCTGAGAAGGGATATTTTAAATTGCATGGAAGCATGTGGTGACAAAGGAAATATGCTCAGATAAAAAAATAGAAAGAAGCTTTCTGAGAACATTCTTTGTGATGTGTGAATTCAACTCACAGAATTACACCTTTCTTTCATGGCGCAATTTGCTAAATCTGTTTTCGTGGAATCTGCAAAGGGATGTTTGGGAGCGCATTGAGGACTATAGTGAAAAAGAGAATATCCCCAGATAAAAGCTAGAAAAAAAACTTTCAGAAAAACTGCTTTGTGATGTGTGAATTAATCTCACAGCGTCTCACTGTTCTTTTCAGTGAGCAGTTTGCTAACAGTGTTTTCCTGGAATCTGCAATAGGATATTTGGGAGCAGATCGAAACCTATGGTGACAAAGGAAATATCCACAGAAAAAAACAATAAGAAGCTTTCTGAGAAACTCCTTTCTGATTTGAGAATTCATCTCACAGAGATACATGATTCTTCTCATGGAGAAATATGATAGTACTATTTTTGGGGAATCTGAGAAGGGATATTTTGGATCTATTTGAAGCCTATTGTGACAAAGCAAATATCATCAGATAAAAACTGGAAAGAAGCTTTATTGGAAACTGTTTTGTAATGTGTGAATTCATCTCATGGATTTACATGTTTCTTTTCATGGAACAGTTTGCTAACAGTATTTTTGTGAAATCTGCAAAGGAATATTTGCGAGTATAGTGAGGCCTATAGAGAAAAAGGAAATATCCTCATACAAAAACTAGAAAGAAATTTTCTGAGAAACTACTTGGTGATTTGTGAGTTCACCTCACAGAGTAGCGTGGTTCATTTCATGAAGCAGTTTGGTAGCACTGTTTTTGGGGAATCTGAGAAGGAATAATTTGGATTGCATTGAAACCTATATTGACAAAGGAAATATCCTCAGATAAAAACTAGAAAGAAGCTTTCTGAGAAAGTTCTTTGGGATGTGTGAATTCATCTCACAGAGTTACATCTTTCTTTTCATGGAGCAGTTTGATAACACTGTTTTCGTGGAATCTGCAATAGGATATTTCGGAGTGCATTGAAGCCTCTAGTGAAAAGGAAATATCCTCAGATAAAACCAAAAAGAAGCTTTCTGAGAAACTGCTTTGTAATGTGTGAATTCGTCTCACAGAGTTGTGCAGTTCCATTCATTGAGCAGTTTTGCTAACACTGTTTTCTTGAAATCTGCAGTGGGATATTTTAAAGTAAATTGAAGCTTGTGGTAACAAAGGAAATACCCAGAGACAAAAACTAGAAAGAAGCTTTCTGAGAAACTGCTTTGTGATTTGTGAATTCATCTCACGGAGTTACGCCTTTCTTTTCTCGGAGCACTTTACTAACACTGATTTCATGGAATCGGCATAGAGTTATTTGGGAACGCACTGAGGCCTATGGTGAAAAAGGAAATATCCTGAGATAAAAACTAGAAGGAAGTTGTCTTAGAAACTGCTTTGTGATGTGATAATTCATATCACAAAGTTACATGATTGTTTTCATGGAACAGTTTGGTAGCAGTTTTTGATTTTCTGAGAAGGGGTATTTTGGATCACATTGAAGCCTACGGTGACAAAGGAAATATCCTCAGAAAAAAGGTAGAAAGAAGGTTTCTGAGTATGAACTTTGTTTTGTGTGAATTCGTCTCACAGAGTTACAGCTCAGTTTTCATGGAGAAGTTTGTTAGCACTGTTTTACTGGAATCTGCAAAGGGATATTTCGGAGTGCATTGAGGAGTACAGTGAGAAAGGAAATATTCTCAGACAAAAACTAGAAGGAAGCATTCTGATAAACTGTTTTGTGATGTGTGAATTCATCTCACAGGGTTACTTCTTTTTATGGTGCAGTTTGCTAAACTGTTTTCTTGGAATCTGTAATGGGATATTTCTGAGCACATTGAAGATTATGTTGACAAAGGAAATATTCTCAGATAAAAACTAGAAAGAATCTTTCTGAGACAAGACTTTGTGATGTGTGAATTCACCTCACATCGTTACACCTTTCATTTCATGGAGCAGTTTGTGAATTCTGTTTTCTTGGAATCTGCAATGGGATATTTGGGAGCACATTGAGGCCTTTAGTGAAAAAGTAAATATCCTCAGATAAAAACTAGAAAGAAGCTTTCCGAGAAACTGCTTTGTGATGTGTGAATTCATCTCAGAAAATTACACGGTTCTTTTCATGGAGCAGTTAGATACCACTGTTATCATTTAATCTGAATGGTATATTTAGGAGCCCAATGAAGCCTATGGTGACACAGGAAATATCCTCAGATAAATACTGGAAAGAAATTATCTGAGAAACTTCTTTGTGATGTGTGAATTTATCTCACTGAGTTAGACCTTTCCATTCATGAAACAGTTTTCTAACACTGTTTTCTTGAAATCTGCAAAGGTATATTTGGGAGTGCATTGATGCCTATGGTGAAGAAGAAATATCCTGGGTAAAAACTAGAAACAAGCTTTCTGAGAAACTAATTTTTGATGCGTGAATTCATCTAACAGATTTACATTATTCTTTTCATTGAGCCATTTGCTAACACTATTTTCTTAGAATCTGCAATCTGATATTTTGGAGTGTATTGATGCTGATGGTGATAAAGGAAATATCCTCATATAAAACCTAGAAAGAAGCTTTCTGAGAAACCACTTTGTGATGTGTAAATTCATCTCACAGAGTTACATGATTCTTTTCATTATTTTCATGGATCACTTTGGTAGCACTGTTTTTAGGTAATCTGAGAAGGGGTATTTTGGATCTCAATGAAGCCTATAGTGACAAAGGAAATATCCTCAGATAATAACTAGAAAGAAGCATTCTGAGAAACTTCTTTGTGATATGTGAATTCATCTCACAGAGTTACACCTCTATTTTCATGGAGCAACTTGCTAACACTATTTTCCTACAATCAGCAAAGGGATAGTTGGGAGTGCATTGAAGCCTATGGTGAGAAAGGAATTATCCTCAGATAAAAACTAGAAGGAATCTTTCTGAGAAACTGCTTTGTGATGTCTCAATTCACCTCACAAAGTTCCACTGTTCTTTGCATTGAGCAGTTTGCTTGCATTGTTTTCTTGGAATCTGCACTCTGATATGTCTTATCGCATTGAAGCTTATGGTGACAAAGGAAATATCCTTATAGATAAACCAAAAAGATCCTATCTGAGAAATTTCTTTCTGATGTGTGAATTCATCTCACAGAGTTACACTGTTCTTTTCACTGAGTAGTTTGATAACACTGTTTTCGTGGAATCTGCAATAGGATATTTGTGAGTGCATTGAAGTCTATGGTGATAGGGGAAATAATCTCATAGATAAACCAAAAAGAAACTGTGTGAGAAACTCCTTTTTGATGTGTGGATTCATCTCACAGTGTTACATTATTCTTTTCATTGAGCAGTTGGTTAACACTGTTTTCTTGGAATCCTAAATGGTATATTTCGGAGACATTGAAGCTTATGGTGACATAGAAAATATCCTCATAGAAAGAGTAGAAGGAAGCTTTCTGAGAAACCATTTTCTGAGGGGAAAATTCATCTCGCAGAGTTACACGATTCTTTTCATGGATCAGTTTGGGATCACTGTTTTTGGGGAATCTGACAAAGGATATTATGGATCACACTGAAACCTATGGTGACAAAGGAAATATCCTCCAATGAAAATTATAAAGAAGATTTCTGAGAAAGTTCTTTGTGATGTGTGAATTCACCTCACAGAGTTACACTATTCTTTTCATGGAGTAGTTTGCTAACACTGTTTTCGTGGAATCTGCAAACGGATATTTGGGAGGGCATTGATGCCTATGTTGAATAACTAATTATCCTCAGATAGAAATGAGAAAGAAGCTTTCTGTGAAACTGCTTTGTGATTTGTGAATTCATCTCACAGAGTTACATGATTCTTTTCATGGAGCAGTTTCATACCACTGTTTCTGGGGAAACTGAGAAGGGATATTTTAGATCACATTGAAGCCTATGGTGACAATGGAAATATCCTCAGATAAAAACTAGGAAGAAGCTTTCTGAGAAAGTTATTGGTGATGTGTGAATTCATCTCAGAGAGTTAAACATTTCTTTTCACGGAGCACTTTGCTAACACTGTTTTCGTGGAATCTGCAAAAGGATATTTGGGTGTGCATTGAGAGCTATGGTGTAAAAGAAAATATACTCAGATAAAAACTAGAAAGAAGTTTTCTGAGACACTGCTTTATAATGTGTGAATTCATCTTACAATGTTACATGTTTCACTGTAGTGTTCTTTGAGCAGTTTGATAACACTTTTTTTGTGTAATCTGCAATAGGATATTTGGGAGTGCTTTGAAGCCTCTGGAGACGAAGGAAATATCCTCAGATACAGACCAAAATGAATCATTCTGTGAAACTGCTTTGTGATGTGTGAATTCATCTCACAAAGTTACACTGTTCTTTTCACTGGGAAGTTTGCTAACACTTTTTTCATTGAATCTGCAATGCAATATTTGAGAGCGAATAGAGGAATATGTTGAAAAAGGACATATCCTCAGATAAATACTAGTAAGAAGATTTCTGAGAAACAGCAATGTGATGTGTGAAATCACTTCACAGAGTTACACCATACTTTTCATGGATCAGTATAGTAGCACTGTTTTTGGGGAATCTGTAATAGGATATTTTAGAGTGCACTGAAGCCTATGTTGACAAAGGAAATATCCTCAGACAAAAACTAAAAAGAAGCTTTCTGAGAAACTGGCTTGTGATGTGGGAATTCATCTCACAAATATACACCTTCCTTTTCACGGAGCAGTTTGCTAAAACTATATTCTTAGAATCTGCAAAGGGCTATTCTTGAGCACAGTGAGGCATATCGTGAAAATGGAAATATCCTCAGACAAAAACTACAAAGAAACTTTCTGAGAAACTACTTTGTGATTTGTGAATTAAGCTCACAGAGTTACACGATTCTTTTCATGGAGCATTTTGGCAGCACTGTTTTTGGGGAATCTGAGAAGGGATATTTTGGATCACATTGAAGAATATTTTCACAGAGGAAATTTCCTCAGATAAAAACTAGAAAGAAGCTTTTGGAGAAAGTTCTTTGTGATGTGTGAATTCATCTCACAGAGTTACACCTTTTTTTTTCATGGAACAGTTTGTTAGCAAAGTTTCGTGGAATCTACAAAGGGACATTTAGGAGAGCATTGAGGCCTATGGTGAAAAAATATATATTCTCAGATAAAAACTAGAAAGAATCTTTTGGAGAAAGTTCTTTGTGATGAAAGTATTCATCTTGCAGAGTTACACCTTTTTTTCATGGAACAGATTGCTAACAAAGTTTTCGTGGAATCTACAAAGGGACATTTAGGGGAGCATTGAGGCCTATTGTGAAAAAACATATATCCTCAGATAAAAACTAGAAAGAATCTTTCTGAGAAAGTTCTTTGGGATGTGTGAATTCATCTCACAGATTTACACCTTTCTTTTCATGGAGCAGCTTGCTAACACTGTTTTCGTGGAATCTGCAAAGGGGTATTTCGTAGCTCAATGAAGCCTATGGTGACAAAGGAAATATCCTCAGATAAAAACCAAACAGAAGCTTTCTGAGAAAGTGCTTTCTGATGTGTGAATTCATCTCACAGAGTAACACTGTTCTTTTCATGGAGCAGTGTGCTAACACTGTTTTCTTTAACTCTGCAATGGGATATTTTGGAACGCATCGAATCTCATGATGACAAAGGAAATATCCTGAGGGAAAAACTAGAAAAAAGCTTTCTGAGAAACTGCTTTGTGATTTGTGAATTCATCTCACAGAGTTACAGGATTCTTTTCATGGACAGTTTGGTAGCACTGTTTTTGGGGAAACTGAGAGGGATCATTTGAATCGCATTGTATCCTATGGTGACAGAGGAAATATCCTCAGATCAAAACTAGAAAGAATCCTTCTGAGAAACCCCTTTGTGATGTGTGAATTCATCTCTCAGAGTTACACCATTCTTTTCACTGATAAGTTTGCTATGACTTTTTTCATTGAATCTGCAATGGAATATTTGGGAGTTCATTGAGGAAGATTTTCAAAAAGGAAATATACCCAGATGAAAACTAGAAAGAACCTTGTTGAGAAACAGCTTTGTGATGTGTGAATTCATCTCACAGAGTTACACCATTCTTTTCATGAGGCAATTTGGTAGCACTGTTTTTGGGTTCTGTGAAGGGATATGTCGGATTGCATTGAAGTCTACGGTGACCATGGAAATAACCTCAGATGAAAACTAGAAAGAAGCTTTCTGAGAAACTTCTTTGTGATTTGTGTATTCATCTAACAGAGTAACACCTTTCTGTTAATGGAGTGGTTTGCTAACACTCTTTTTGTGGAATCTTCAGGTATATTTGTGAGTGCTTTGAGGCCTATGGTGAAAAAGGAAATATCCTCACAAAAACTAGAAGAAAACTTTCTGAGAAATCGCTTTGAGATGTGTTAATTCATCTCACAGAGTTACATGAATCTTTTCATAGAACAGTTTGGTAGCCCTATTTTAGGGAATCTGAAAATGGATATTTTGGATCACATTGAAGCCTATGGTGACAAAGGAAATATCCTCAGATAAAACTAGAAGGAAGCTTTCTGAGAAAGCTCTTTATGATGTTTGAGTTCTCACAGATTTACACTTTTCTTTTCATGGAGTAGTTTGCTAACCCTGTTTTCGTTGAATATGCAAAGGGATATTTGGAAGTGCATTGAGGCCTATAGTGAAAAATGAATTATCCTCAGATGAAAACGAGAAGGAAGCTTTCTGAGAAACTGCTTTGTGAAGTGTGAATTCATTTTACAGATTTACACCATTCTTTACAATGAGCAGGTTGATAAAACTTTTTTCATGGAATTTGCAATAGGACATTTGGGAGTGCATTGAAGATTATGGTGACAAAGGAAATATCCTCAGAAAAAAACAAAAAGAAGCTTTTAGAGAAACTGCTTTGTGATGTGTGAATTCAACTCATGGATTTACACGTTTCTTTTCATGGAGCAGTTTGCTACCAATATTTTTGTGGAATCTACAAAGGGATATTCACGAGCCTATAGAGGCCTATAGTGAAAAAGGAAATATCCTCATACAAAAACTTGACAGTGCTTTTGTGAGAACCTACTTTGCGAATTGTGAGTTCATCTCACAGAGTAAGATGGTTCTTTTCATGGAGCAGCTTGGTAGCACTGTTTTGGGGAATCAGAGAAGGAATATTTTGAATCGCATAGAAGCCTATATTGACAAAGGAAATATACTCAGATAAAAACTAGAAAGAAACTTTCTGAGATAATTCTTGGTGATGTGTGGATTCACCTCAAAGAGGTACACTATTTTTTTCTTGAGAAGTTTGCTAACACTTTTTTCGTGGAATCTGCAATGGTATATTCAGGAGCACATTGAGGAATATGGTGAAAAAGGAAATATCCTCAGATTAAAGCTAGAAAGAAGCTTTCTGAAAAACAGCTTTGTGATGTCTGAATTAATCTCACAGAATTACACCATTCTTTTCATGGAGCAGTTTGGTAGCCCTGATTTTGGGGAATCTGAGAAGGGATATTTTGGATTGCACTGAAACCTATGGTGAAAAAGGAAATATCCTCAGATAAAAACTAGAAAGAAGCTTTCTGAGAAAGTTCTTTGGGATGTGTGAATTCATCTCACAGAGTTGCACCTTTTTTCCATGGAGCAGTTTGCTAACACTGTTATCTTCGAATCTGCAAGGGGATATTTGGGAACGAGTTGAGGTTGATGGTGAAAAAGGAAGTATCATCAAACAAAAACTAGAAAGAAGCTTTCTGAGAAACTGGTTTTTGATGTGTGAATTCATCTTACAGAGCTGCATCGTTCTCTTCATTAAGTCATTTTATGACACTGTTTTTGTGCAATCTGTAATATTATAGTAGGGAGCGCATTGAAGTCTATGGTTACAAAGGAAATATCCTCAGATAAAAATGAAGGAGAAGCTTTCTGTGAAACAGCTTTGTGATGTGTGAATTCATCTAACACACTTACATCATTCTTTTCATTGAGAAGTTTGCTAACACATTTTTTGTGGCATCTGCAAATTGATATTCATGAACGGTTTGAGGAATCTGGTGAAAAAGGAAATATCCTCAGATAAAAACTAGAGAGAAACTTTCTAGGAAACAGCTTTGTGATGTGTGAATTCATCTCACAGAGTTACACTTTTTTTTCACTGAGAAGTTTGCTAACACCATTTTCTTGGAGTCTGCAATGGTATGTTTCGGAGCGCATTCAAACTTATGGTGACAAAGGAAATATCCTCATATAAAAACTAGAAAGAAGCTTTCTCAGGAACTGCTTTGTGATATGTGAATTCTTCTCACAGAGTTACATTGTTCTTTTCATTGAGCAGTTTGTTAACACTGTTTTCGTGGAATCTGCAATGGGATATTTCGGAGCGCTTTGAAGCTTATGATGACTAAGGAAATATCCTCAGACAAAAAGTAGAAAGAAGCTTTCTGTGAAACTGCTTTGTGATTTGTGAATTCATTTCACTGAGTTACACAATGCTTTTCATAGATCAGTTTGATAGCACCATTTTTGGGAAATTTGAGAAGCGATTATTAGGATCACATTGAAGCCTATAGTGACAAAGAAAATATAATCAGATACAACTAGAATGAAGTTTTCTGAGAAAACTCTTTGTGATGTGTGAATTCATCTCACAGAGTTACACTGTACTTTTCATTGAGCACTTTGGTAACACTGTTTTCATGGAATCTGCAATAGGATATTTGGGAGCACATTGAAGGCTTTGGTGACAAAGGAAATATCCTCAGATAAAAACTGGAAAGAATCTTTCTGTGAAACTGCTTTTTGGTTTGTGAATTCATCTCACAGAGTTACAAGATTGTTTCAATGGATCAGTTTGGTAGCCCTGTTTTTGGGAAATCTGAGAAGGGATATTTTGGATAGCCTTGAAATCTATGGTGACAAAGTAAATGTCCTCAGATAAAATCTAGAAAGATGCTTTCTGAGAAAGTTATTTGTGATCTGTGAATTCATCTCTCAGAGATACACCGTTCTTTTCATTGAGCAGTTTGATAACACTGTGTTCGCAGAATCTGCAGCAGGATATTTGGGAGCGCTTTGAAGCCTATGATGACAAAGGAAATATAGTCAGACAAAAACCTAAAAACAGTTTCTGGGAAACTGCTTTGTGAGTGTGAATTCATCTCATAGAATTACAACGTTCTATTCATTGAGCTGTTTCTTAACACTATTTTCTTTAAATCTTCAATGAGATAATTTGGAAAACATTGATGCTTATGGTGACAAAGGAAATATCCTCAGACAAAAACTAGAACGAAGATTTCTGAGAAACTACTTTGTGAGTTTTGAGTTCATCTCAAAGAGTTACACCTCATTTTTCATGGTGCAGTTTGGTAGCACTGTTTTGGGTTGATCTGAGAAGGGGTATCTTGGATCCCATTGAAGCCTATGGTGACAAAGGAAATATCCTCAGATAAAAACTAAAAACAATCTATCTGAGAAACTTCTTTGTGATATTTGAATTCATCTCACGGAGCCACATCTTTATTTCTATTGAGCAGTTTGCTAACACTGTTTTCATGGAATCTGCAGTAGGATATTTGGTAGCACATTGAGGCCTATGGTGTAAAAGTAAATATCATCAGATTTAAACTAGAAAGAAGTTTTCTCAGAAACTTCTTTGTGATGGGTAAATTCATCTCACAGAGTTATCCCTTTGTTTTCATTGAGCATTTTGGTAACACTGTTTTTGAAGAATCTTCAAAGGGATATTCAAAATCTCATAGAGGCATAAGGTGAAAAAGGAAAATTCTTCAGGTAAAAACTGGAGAGAAGCTTTCTGAGAAACTTCTTTGGATGTGTGAATTCATCTCACAGAGTTACACTGATTTGCATTGAACAGTTTGCTTACACTGTTTTCTTGGAATCTGCAATCTGATATCTCAGAAAGCAGTGAAGCTTATGGTGATAAGGGATATATCCTCATATAAATACTAGAAAGAAGATTTTTGAGAAACCACTTTATGATGTGTTAATTCATCTCACAGAGTCACACGATTCTTCTCATGGAGCAGTTTTGTAGCACTGTTTTTCGTGAACCTGAGATGGGATATTGTGGATCACATTGAAACCTGTGTTGAAAAAGGAAATATCCTCAGATAAAAACTAGAAAGAAGATTTCTGAGAAAGTTCTTTGGATGTGTGAATTCATCTCACAGAGTTACACCTTTCTTTCCATGAAGCAGTTTTCTAACACTGTTTTCGTGGAATCTGCAGAGGGATATTTGGGCACGCATTGAGGCTTAGAGTGAAAAAGGAAATATCCTCAGATAAAAACTAGAAAGGAGCTTTCTGAGAAGCAGTTTTGTAATGTGTGAATTCATCTTACAGAGTTATACCTCTGATTTCATTGAGCAGTTTCATAACACTGTTTTTGTGAAATCTGCAATAGGATATTTGAGAGCACATTGAAGCCTGTGTTGAAAAAGGAAATATCCTCAGGTAAAATCCAAGAAAAAGCTAACTGTGAAATGGCTTTTTGATTTGTGAATTCAACTCATAGAATTGCACAGTTCTTTTTGTTAAGAAGTTTGCTAACACTTTTTTCATTTTATCTGCAATTGAATATTCGGGAGTGCAATGAGGCATATGGCAAAAAAGGAAACATCCTCAGATGAAAACTAGAAAGAAGATTTCTGAGAAACATCATTGTGATATGTGAATTCATAGCACAGAGTTACACCATTCTTTGCATGGAACAGTTTGGTAGCAGTGTTCTTGCAGAATCTGAGAAGCGATATTTTGGGTCACATTAAAGGCTTTGCTGGCAAAGGAAATATTCTCTGACAAAAAAATAGAAAGAAGCTTTCTGAGGAACTGCTTTGTGATGTGTGAATTCATCTCACAGATTTACACCTTTCTTAACATGGAGCAGTTTGCTAACACTAATTTCATGGAATCTGCAAAGGGATATTAATGAGCACATTGAGGCAAACAGTGAAAATGGAAATATCCTCAGACAAAATCTAAAAAGAAGATTTCTGAGAAACTGCTTTGGGATTTGTGAATTTGCCTCACAGAGTTACACGATTCTTTTCATGGAACAGTTTGATAGCGCTGTTTTTGGGGAATATGAGAAGAGATATCTTGGATTGCATTGAAACCTATGGTGACCAAAGAAATATACTCAGTAAAATCTAGACAGAAATTTTTTGAGAAACTTCTTTGGGATATGTGAATTCATCTCACAGAATTACATCGTTCTTTTCATTGAGTAGTTTGCTAACACTTTTTTTGTGGAATCTGCAATGGGATATTCCGGAACACACGGAGGAATATGGTGAAAAAGGAAATATCCTCAGATAATAACCAGAAACAAGCTTTCTAAGAAACATCTTTGGGATGATTAAATTCATCTTACAGAGAAGCACCATTCTTGTCATGCAGCACTTTGGTAGAACTCTTTTTGGGGAATCTGAGAAGGGATATTTTCGATCACATTGAAACCTATTTTTGACAAAGGAAATATCTTCAGATAAAAACCAGAAAGAAGCCTTCTGAGAAACTTCTTTGCAATGAGTGAAATCATCTAACAGAGTTACATGATTCCCTTCCTGGAGCAGTTTGCTAACACTGTTTTTGTGGAATCTGCAATATTTGGGAGTGCACTGAAGCCTTTGGTGACAAAGGAAATATCTTCAGACAAAAACCAAGAAGAGGCTTTCTGAGAAACTGCTTTCAGATGTGTTAATTTATCTCACATATTTACACCATTGTTTTCATGAGACAGTTCGCAAACACTGTTTTCATGGAAATTGCAAAGGAACATTCACAAGTGCATTGAGGCCTATGGTAAAAAAGGAAATATCCTCAGACAAATACTAGAAAGAAGATTTCTGAGAAACTGCTTTGTGATTTGTGAATTCATCTCACACTTATATGATACTTTTCATGGAGCAGTTTGGTAGCACTGTTTTGGGGGAATCTGAGAAGGGATGTTTTGAATTGCTTTGAAGCATATGGTGGTGACAAAGGAAATATCCTCAGATAAATATTAGAAAGAATCTTTCTGAGAAACTGCTTTGTGCTGTGTGAATTCATCTCACAGGGTTACATCATTCTTTATATTAAGCAGTTTAATAACACTGTTTTCATGGAATCTGCAATAGGATATTTGGGAGCGCTTTGAAGCCTATGGTGACAATGGAAATTTCCTTACACAAAAAACAAAAAGTAGCTTTTTGAGACACTGCTTTGTGTTGTGTGAATTCATCTCACAGAGTTACACTCTTCTTTCCATTGAGCAGTTTGCTAACACTGTTTTTTGGAATCTGCAATGGGATATTTTGGAGTGCATTCAAGTTTATAGTGACAAAGGAAATATCCTCAGACAGAAACTAGAAAGAAGCTTTCTGAGAAACTGATTTGTGATTTGTGAATTCATCTCACAGAGTTGCATGATTTTTTTCATGGAGTAGTTTGGTAGCACTGTTTTTGGGGAGTCTGAGAAGGGATATTTTGGATAGCATTGCAGTCTATGGTGACAAAGGAAATATCCTGAGATAAAAGGTCAAAAAAAGCATTTGGAGAAAGTTTTTGTGATGTGTGAATTCGACTCACAGAGTTACACTTTTCTTTTCATGGAGCATCTTGCTAACACTGTTTTCATGGAATCTGAGAAGGGATATTTGGGAGCACATTGAGGTGTATACTGAAAAGTTAAATATCCTGAAATAAAAAATAGAAAGAAGATTTCTGAGATACTGCTTCGTGATGTGTGAATATATCTCACCGATTTACACTGTTCTTTTCATTGAGAAGTCTCCTAACACTTCTTTTTTGGAATCTGCAATGAAATATTTTAGAGGGCCTAGAAGCTTATGGTGACAAAGGAAATATCTTCATGTAAAAAGTAGAAAGTTGCATTCTGAGAAATGGCTTTGTGATGTGCTAATTCATCTCACAGGGTCATACAATTCTTTTCATGGAGCCGTTTTGGTTGCACTGTTTTTGGTGAATCAAGGAAGGGATATTTTGGATTGCATTGAAGCCTGTGGTTACTAAGGAAATATCCTCAGATAAAATCTAGAAAGAAGTTTTCTGAAAAAGTTCTTTGTGGTATGTGATTTCACCTCACAGAGTTACACCTTTCTTTCCATGGAGCAGTTTGCTAACACTGTTTTCATGAAATCTGCAATGTGATATTTGGGAGCGCATTTAAGCCTATGGAGAAAAAGGGAGTATCCTCAGATAAAAACTACTGAGAAGCTTTCTGAGAAACTGCTTTGTGATGTGTGAATTCACCTCACAGAGTTACACTGTTCTTTCCATTGAGCAGTTTGATAACACTGTTTCGTGGAATCTGCAATAGGATATTTGGGATCACATTGAAGCCTATGGTGACAAAGGAAATATTCTCAGATAAAAACCAAAAAGATGCCTTCTGAGTAACTGCTTCGTGATGTTTGAATTCATCTCACAGAGTTACACTGTTGTTTTTATTGAGCAGTTTGCTAACACTGTTTTCTTGGAAACTGCAATGTGATATTTCAGAGCACTTTGAAGCTTATGTTGACAAAGGAAATTTCCTCAAACAGAAACAGGAAAGAAACTTTCTGAGAAACTGTTTCATGATTTGTGAATTCATCTCACAGAGTTACACTTTTCTTTTCATGGAGCACTTTCGTAGCACTATTTTAGGGGAATCTGAGAAGGGATATTTTGGATCACATTCAAGCCTATGGTGAGAAAGGAAATATCCTCAGATAAAAACTAGAAAGAAGCTTTCTGTGAAACTTTTTTGTGATGTGTGAATTCATCTAATGTAGATACACCTTTCTTTTCATGGAGCAGTATCGTAACACTCTTTTCGTGGAATCTGCAATGGGATATTTGGGAGTGCATTGAGTCCTTTGGTTTAAAAGGAAATATCCTCAGATAAAAACTAGAAAGAAGCTTTCTGAGAAACTGCTTTGTGATGTGTAAATTCATCTAACAGTATTACAGTGTTCTCTTCGTGGAGCAGTTTGCTAACACCGTTTTCTTGGAATCTGCAATGGGATATTTCAGAGTGTATTGAATCTTATGGTGAAAGGGAAATATCCTAATATAAAAGCTAAAAAGATGCTTTCTGAGAAACAAATTTGTGATGTGTTAATACATCTCACAGAGTTACATGATTCTTTCCATGTATCAGTTTGGTAGCACTGTTTTTCGGGAATCTGAGAAGTGATATTTTGAATTGCATTGAAGCCTAGGGTGACAAAGGAAATATTCTCAGATAAAAACTAGAATGAAGCTGTCTGAGAAAGTCCTTTGTGATATGTGAATTCATCTCACAGAGTTACACTTTTCTTTTCATGGAGCAGTTTTCTAACACTGTTTTCATGGAATCTGCAAAGGGGTACTTGGGAGCGCTTTGATGCATTTAGTGAAAAGGGAAATATCCACATAAAAAAATTAGAAAGACGTTTTCTGAGAAACTGTTTTGTGATGTGTGAATTCATCTCACAGAATTACACTGTTGTTTTCATTGAGCAGTTTGATAAAACTGTTTTCGTGGAATCTGCCTTATTATATTTGGAGCACATCGAAGCCTGTGGTGACAAAGGAAATAGCCATAGATAGAAAATAGAAGAATCTTTCCGAGAAATTTCTTTGTGATGGATGAATTCATCACACAGATTTACACATTTGCTTTCTTTCAGCAGTTTAGTAGCACTGTTCATATGGAATCTGCAAAGGGATATTTGGGAGCTCCTAGAGTCCTACCGTGAAAAAGGAAATAACTTCAGATAAAACCTGGAGAGAAGCTTTTCGAGAAACGGTTTTGTGATGTGTGTATTCATCTCATAGAGTTTAAAATTTTGTTCATTGAGCAGTTCAGCATCACTGTTTTTGTTATATCTGACAGGAGATATTTGGGAGCGCATTGAGGCCAGTGTTGAAAAAGGAAATATCCTCAGATTTAATCTAGAAAGAAGCTTTCTGAGAAACTACTTTGTGACGTGTGCATTCATCTAATAGAGCTAAACGTATCTGTTGAGGGAGCAGTTTGGCCTCACTGTTTGTGTGGTATCTGAGAAGGGATAGTCGGGAGCACATTGAAGCCTATAGAGGAAAGGGAAATATCCACATACAAAAACTAGAAAGAAGCTTTCTGAGAAAATGCTTTGTGATGTGATAATTCAACTCACAGAGTTACACGATTCTTTCTATGGAGCAGTTGGGTAGCACTGTTTTTGGGGGAATCTGAGAAGGGATATTTTTGATCACATTGAAGCCTATCATGACAAAGGAGATATCCTCAGATAAAAACTAGAAAGAATCTTTCTAAGAAGCCTCTTTGTGATGTATGAATTCATGTCACAGAGTAACACCTTTCTTTTCATGGAGCAGTTTGCTAACACTGTTTTTGTGGAATCTGCATAGGGATATTTTTGAGTGTTTTGAGGCATACAGTGAAAAAGGAAATATCCTCAGATAAAATGTAGATATATACTTTCTGAGAAACTGCTTTGTGATGTGTGAATTCACCTCACAGAGTTACACTGTTATTTTCATTGAGCAGCTTGATAACACTGTTTTATTGGAATATGCAATAGGATATTTGGGAGCACATTGAAGTCTATTGTGACAAAGGAAATATCATCAGATGAAAACCAAAAAGAAGCTTTCTGTGAAACCGCTTTGTGATGTGTCAATTCACTTCACAGCATCACACTATCCCTTTGATTGAGAAGTTTGCTAACATTTTTTTCCTGGAACCTGCAATGGGACATTCCAGAGCTCACATGGTGAAAAAGGAAATATCCTCAGATAATAGCTGAAAGGAAGCTTTCTGAGAAATCCCTTTGTTATGTGTCAATTCATCTCACAGAGCTACACCATTCTTTTCATGGAGCAGTTCGGTAGCGCTGTTTTTGGGGAATCTGAGAAGGGATGTTTTGGATTACATCAAAGTTTATGGTTACAAAGGAAATATCCTCAGGTAAAAACTAGAAAGAAGGTTTCTGAGAAAGTTCTTTTCTGTGTGTGAATTCATCTCACAGAGTTACACCTTTCTTTTCATGGAGCCATTTGCTAACACTGATTTCATGTAACCTACAAAGGAATATTTGGGAGTCAGTTGAGGCCTATGGTGAAAGAGGAAATATCCTCAGATAAAAATGAAAAAGAAGCTTTCTGAGAAATTGCTTTGTGATATCAGAATTCATCTCACAGAGTTACACCACTCTTTTCATTGAGAAGTTTTCTAACACTTTTTTCATGGAATCTGCAATGGGATATTCCAGAGAGCATTGAGGACTATGGAGAAAAAGGAAATATCTGCAGATAAAATCTAGAAAGAAGCGGTCTGAGAAACAGCTTGGTGATGTGTGAATTCATCTCACAGAAGGGATATTTTGGATTGCATTGAAGCCTAGTGTGACAACAGAAATACATTCAGATAAAAACTAGCAAGAAACTTTCTGAGAAACTTCTTTGTGATGTGTGCATTCATCTCACAGAGTAACACTTTTCCTTTCATGGATCTCTTTGCTAACACTGTTTTTGTGGAATCTATAAAGTGACATTTGGGAGTGAGTTGAGATGATGGTGAAAAAGGAAATATCCTCAGATAAAAACTAGAAGGAAGCTTCTTTCTGAGAAACTGCTTTGTGATGTGTGAATTCATCTTACAGAGTTACACCATTCTTTTCATGGAGCAGTTTGCTAACACTGTTTTCGTGAAATTTGCAATAGGCTATTTCAGAGTACATTAAAGCTTTGGAACAAAGGAAATATTCTCAGACAAAAAAAACAATAAGCTTTCTGTGAAACTGCTTAGTGATGTGTGAATTCATCTCACAGGGTTACACCTTTATTTTCATGGTGCAGTTTGGTCTAACTCGTTTTGGAGAATCTGAGAAGGGGTGTTTTGGATCACATTGAAGCATAAGGTGACAAAGGAAATATCCTCAGACAAAAACTAGAAATAAGCATTCTGGGAAACCGCTTTGTGATGTGTTAATTTATCTCAGAGTGTTACATGATTCTTTTCAAGGATCAGTTTTGTAGCACTGTTTTCAATTGCAATGAAGCCTATGGTGACAAAGGAAATATCTTCAGATAAAAACTAGAAAGAAGCTTTCTGAGATATATCTTTGTGATCTGTGAATTCATCTCACAGAGTTACACATTTCTTTGCATGGAGCAGTTTGCTAACACCGTTTCGTGGAATCTGCGAAGGGTGATTTTGGATTGCACTGAGGCCTATACTGAAAAATGAAATATCCTCAGAAAAAAACTAGAAAGAAACATTCTGAGAAACTGCTTTGTGATGTGTGAATTCATCTCACAGAGTAACGCCTTTCTTTTCATGGAGCACTTAGCTAACACTGTTTTCGTGGAACCTGCAAGGGATATTTGGGACAACATTGAAGCTTGTGGTTGAAAAGGAAATATCCTCAGATAAAAAACAGAAAGAAACTTTCTGTGACACTACTTTTTGATGAGTGAATTCACCTCACAGTATTACATGGTTCTTATCTTTGAGCAGTTTGCTAACACTCTCTTCTGGCAATCTGCAATGGGATATTTTGAAGCACATTGAAGTTTATGGTGACATATTAAATACCCTCATAGAAAAAGTAGAAAGATGCTGTCTCAGAAACTGCTTTGTGGTGTGTTAATTCATCTCACAGAGTTACACGATTCTTTTCATGGATCACTATGGTAGCACTAGTTTTGGGTAATCAGAGAAGGGATATTTTGGATCGCATTGAAGCATATGATGGCATAGGAAATATTCTCAGATAAATAGAAGAAAGAAACTTTCTGAAAAAGTTCGTTGTGAAGTGTGAATTTGTCTCACAGAGTTACACTGTTCTTTTCATGGAGCCATTTACTAACACTGTTTTCGTGTTATCTGCAAAAGGATATTTGGGAGCGCCTTGAGGCCTATGGTGAAAAACAAAATATGCTCAGATTTATACTAGAAAGAAGTTTTTTGAGAAACTGCTTCGTGATGTGTGAGTTCACGTCACAGAGTTACACCTTACTTTTCATGAATCAATTTGCTAACATAGTTTCCGTGTAATCTGCAAAGGGATATTTGGGAGCACCTTGAGACCTAGAGTGAAAAAGGAAATGTCCTCATATAAAAACTAGAAAGAAGCTTTCAGAGAAACTGCTTTGTGATGTATGAATTCATCGCACAGAGTTACAGCATTCTTTTCATTGAGCTGTTTGATAACACTGTTATCATGGAAACTGCAATAGGATATTTGGGAGGGCATTGAAGCCTGCAGTGAAAAAGGAAACATCCTCAAATAAAAACCAAAGACAAGCGTTCTGTGAAACTTCTTTGTGATGTTTGAATTCATCTCACAGAGTTACACTGTTCTTTTCATTTAGTAGTTTGGTAACACTGTTTTCTTGGAATCTGCAATGAGATATTTTGGACCACAGAGAAGATTATGGTGACAAAGGAAATATCCTCATATAAAAAGTAAAAAGAAGCTTTTTGAGAAACTGCTTTGCGATGTGTTAATTTACCTCTAAGAGTTTCACAATTCTTTTCATTTAGCAGTTTGGTTACACTGTTTTTGGGGAATCTGAGAAGGGATATTTGGTATCACAATGAATTCTATGGTGACAGAGTAAATATCCTCAGATACAAACGGGAAAGAAGCTTTCTGAGAAAGTTCTTTGTGATGAGTGAATTAGTCTCACAGTGTTACACGTTTATTTTCATGGAGCCATTTGATAACACTGTTTTTGTGGAATCTGCAAAGGGATATTTGGGAGTGCATTGAGGCCAATAATGAAAAAGGAAATACCTTCAGAGAAAAACTGGAAAGAATCTTACTGAGAAACTGCTCTGTGATGTGTGAATTCATCATACAGATATACACCATTCATTTAATTGAGCAGTTTGATGACACAGTTTTAATGGAATCTGCAGTAGGATATTTCGGAGTGCATTGAAGCCAATGGTGACAAAGGGAATATCCTCAGACAAAAATCGAAAAGAAGCTTACTGTGAAACTGCTTTGTGATGTGTGAATTCATCTTAGTGAGTTGCACCATCCTTTTCGTTGAGAAGTTTGCTAACACTTTTTTCATGAAATCTGCAATAGGATATTCTGGAGCACATTCAGGAATATGGTGAAAAAGGAAATATCCTCAGATAAAAACTTGAAAGAACCTATCTGAGGAACAGCTTTGTGTTGTGTGAATTTATCTCATAGTGTTACACTCCTCTTTTCATATAGCAGTGGGGTAGCACTCTTTTTTGGGACTCTGAGAAGGGACATTTTGAATAGCATTGAATCCTATGGTGACAAAGGAAATATCCTCAGTTAAAAACTACAAAGAAGCTTTCTGAGACACTGCTTAGTGATGCGTTAAATTCATCTAAGAGAATTACATGATTTTTTTCTTGGAGTAGTTTGCTAACACTGTTTTCGTAGAATCTAAAATAGGTTATCTGGGAGTGCATTAAAGCCTATATTGACAATGGAAATATCGTCAGACAAAAACCAAAAAGAATCTGAGAAACAGCTTTGTGATTTGTGAATTCATCTCACTGATTTACTTGATTCTTTTCATGGAGCTGTTTGGTAGCACTGTTTTTGGGGAATCTGAGAGGGGATATTTTGCATTGCATTGAAGCCTATGGTGACGAAGGAAATATCCTCATATAAAAACTAGAAAGAAACATTCTAGGAAATTCTTCATGATGTGTCAATTCATATCACAAATTTACAACTTTCTTTTCATGGAGAAGTTTGCTAACACTATTTTCTTGGAATCCTCAAAGGGATATTCATGAGCGCATTGAGGCCTATGGTGAAAAAGGAAGTATCCACAGACAAAAACTAGAAAGAAGCTTTCTGAGAAACTGCTTTATGATTTCTGAGTTTATCTCACAGAGTAACACGATTATTTTCATGGAGCACTTTAGTTACACTGTTTTTGGGCAATTTGAGAAGGGATATTTTGGATTGTCTTGAAGCCTATGGTGACAAAGAAATATAAACAGATAAAAACTAGAAAGAAGTTTTTAGAGAAACTTCTTTGTGATATGTGTATTTGTCTCACAGAGTAACATCTTTCTTTTCATGGAACAGTTTGCTAACAATGTTTGCGTGCTATCTACAAAGTGATATTTGGGAGAGAGTTGCGAATTATGGTGTAAAAGGAAATATTCTCAGATAAAAACTAGAAGGAAGCTTTCTGAGAAATTGCTTTATGATGTGTGAATTTGTCTCACAGAATTACGCCACTAGTTTCATGGAGCAATTTGCTAATACTGTTTTCTTTATATCCGCAATAAGATATTTCAGAGCTTATTGAAGCCTATGGTGAAAAAGGAAATATCCTCAAACAAAAACCCAAAGAAAATATTCCGTGAAACTGCTTTGTAATGTGTGAATTCATCTCCCACACTTACATCTTTCTTTTCATGGAGCAGTCTGCTGACACTGTTATAGTGGAGACTGTAAATGGATATTCGGGAGCACATTGAAGCTTATAGTGAAAAGGATATATCAACAGATATAAACCAGAAAGTAGGTTCCTGAGAAACTGCTTTGTAATGTGTGAATTCATCTTACAGTGTTACACTGTTCTTTTCATTGAGCAGTTTGCAAACACTGTTTTCTTGGAATCTGCGATAAGATATTTTGGAGCACTTTGAAGCTTATAGTGACAAATGAAATATCCTCATATAAAAACTAGAAGGAAGCTTTCTGAGAAACTGCTTTGTGGTGTGTTAATTCATCTCACAATGTTAGAGGATTCTCTTCATGGAACAGTTTTGTAACACGGTTTTGGGGGTATCTGAGGAGGGATATATTTGATCACACTGAAGCCTACAGTAACAAAGGAAATATCCTCAAATAAAAACTATAAAGAAGATTTCTGAGAAACTTCTTTTTAAAGTTTGAATTCATCTGACAATTTTACACGTTTCTCTTCATAGAGCAGTTTGATAACACTGTTTTTGTGGATTCTGAGAAGGGATATTTGGGACCGCATTGAGGCCTATGGTGAAAAAGGAAATATCCTCAGATAAAAACTAGAAAAAAGCTTTCTTAGAAACTGCTTTGTGATGTGTGAATTCATCTTACACAGTTGCACCATTCTTTTCATTTAGCATATTGATAACACTGCATTCTTGAAATCTGCAATAAGGTATTTGGGAGCACATTGAAGCCAATGGTGATAAAGGAAATATTCTCAGATATAAACCAAAAAGAAGCATTCTGTGAAACTGATTTGTGATGTGTGAATTCATACCTCAGAGTTACACTATTTTCATTGAGAAGTTTGCTAACACTGTTTTCAGTGTTAGCAAAGTATTTGGGAATGAATTAAGGCCCATGGTTAAAAAGGAAATATCCTCAAATAAAAACTAGAAAGAAGCTTGCAAGAAACTGCTTTGTGGAGTGTAAATTCATCTCACAGAGTTACAGCATGCTTTTCATGAACAGTTTGGTAGCACTGTTTTTGGGGAAGCTGAGAAGTGATATATTGATAGCATTGAAGCCTATGGTGACAAAGGAAATATCCTCAGATAAAAATTAGAAAGAAGATTTCTTAGAAACTGCTTTGTGATGTGTGAAATCATCTCACAGAGTTACACGAGTCTCTTCTTGCAGCAGCTTTTTAACACAGTTTGCATAGAATCTGCAATTGGGTGTGCATTGAAGCCTATGGTGACACAGGAAATATCCTCAGATAAAAACTAGAAAGAAGCTTTCTGAGAAAGTTCTTTGTGATGTGTGAATTCATCTGACTGAGTTACCCCTTTGTTTTCATGGAACAGTTTGCTAACACTGGTTTCGTGGAATTTGCAATGGGATATTTGGGAGCACATTGGGCCTATGGTGAAATGGGAAATATCCTCAGACAAAAACTAGAAAGCAGCTTTCTGAGAAACTGCTTTGTGTTGTGTGAATTGATCTTACTGAGAAAACACAGTATTTTTCATTAAGCAGTTTGATAACACTGTTTTTGAGGAATCTGCAACAGGATGTTTTTGAGTGCATTGAAGCCTCTGGTGACAAAGGAAATATCCTCAGACAAAAACCAAAAACAACCTTCTGTGAAACTGCTTTGTGATGTGTGAAGTCATCTCACAATGTTGCATTGTTCTTTTGATTGAGAAGCTTGCTAACACTTTTTTCTTGGAATCTGCATAGGGATATTCGGGAGTGCATAGAGGAATATGGTGAAAAAGGATATATCCTCAGATAAAAGCTAGTAAAAATATTACTGAGAAACAGCTTTTTGATGTGTGAATTCATGTCAGAGATTTACACCATATTTTTCATGCAGTATTATGATAGCACTGTTGTTGGGGAATCTGCAATAGGATATTTGGAAGCATATTAAGCTTATGGTGATAATGGAAATATCCTCAGACAAAAAACAAAAAGCAGCTTTCTGAGAAACTGCTTGTGATGTGTGAATTCATCTCACAAATTTACACCTTTCTTTTTCATGGAGAAGTTTGCTAACACTATTTTTGTGGAATCTGTAAAGGGATATTCATGAGCCATTGAGGCCTAGGGTGAAAAAGGAAATATCCCCCGACAAAAAAATAGAAAGAAGTTTTCTGAGAAACTGCTTTGTGATTTGTGAATTCATCTCACAGAGTTACACGATACTCTTCATGGAGTGGTTAGGTAGTACTCTTTTTGTGGAATCTGATAAGTGATATTGTGGATAGCATTGAAGCCTATGGTGACAAAGGAAATGTCCTCAGACAAAAACTAAAAAGAAGCTTTCTGAGAAAGTACTTTGTGATACATGAATTCACCTCACAGAGATACACCTTTCTTTTTATGGAACAGTTTGATAACACTGTTTTCATGGTATCTACAAAAGAATATTTGGGAGCGAGTTGAAGCCTATGGTGAAAAAGGAAATATCCTAAGATAAAAACTAGAAAGAATCTTTTTGAGAAACTGTTTTGTGATGCGTGAATGCATCACACAGATTCATACCTTTCTTTTCAAGTAGCAGTTTTCTAACACTATTTTTGTGGAATCTTCAAAGGGATATTCGTGAGTACATTGGGGCCTATGGGGAAAAAGGATATATCCTCAGAGAAAACCTAGGAAGAATCTTTCTGAGAAATTGCTTTGTGATTTGGAATTCATCTCACAGAGTTACACAAATCTTATCATGGATCAGTTTGGTAGCACTGTTTTTGGGGAATATGTGAAGGAATATTTTGGATCACATTGAAGCCCATTTTGACAAAGGAAATATCCTCAGATAAAAACTAGAAAGAAGCTTTCTGAGAAACTGCTTTGTGATGTGTGAATTCACCTCAGAGTTACAGTTTTATTTACATGGAGCAGTTTGCTAACACTGTTTTCATAGAATTTGCAAAATGATATTTGGGAGTGCATTGAGACCTATATTGAAAAGGGAAATATACTCAGATAAAAAATACAAAGAAGCTTCCTGAGAAATTGCCTTGTGATATGTGAATTCATCTCAAAGAGTTACGAATTTCTTTGCATTGAGCAATATGATTACACTATTTTCAAGGAATCTGCAATAGGATATTTAAGAGTTCACTGAAGCCTATGGTGACAAAGAAAATATCATCAGATAAACCAAAAAGAAGCTTTCTGAGAAGCTGCTTTGTGATGTGTGAATTCATATCACAGAATTACACGGTTCTTTTCATTGAGCCATTTGCTAACACTATTTTCTTGCAATCCACAATGGGATATTTCTGAGCAAATTGATATTATGGTGACAAAGGAAACATCCTCAGACACAAACTAGAAAGAAGTTTTCTGAGAAACTCCTTTGAGATTTGTGAATTCATCTCACAGAATTACATGATACTTTTTATAGAGCAGTTAGGTAGCACTGTTTTTGAGAATATGAGAAGGGATATTGTGGATAGCATTGAAGCCTATGGTGACAAAGGAAATATCTTCAGATAAAAATTAAAAAGAAGCTTTCTGAGAAAGCAATTTGTGATGTGTGAATTCATCTCACAGAGGTACACAATTCTTTTCATGGAGCAGTTTGATAACACTCTTTTCATGGTATCTACAAAGGATATTTGGGAGCAAGTTGAAGCCAATGGTGAAAAAGGAACTATCCTCAGATAAAAAGTACAAAGAATCTTTCTGAGAAACTGCTTTGTGATGTGTGAATACATCTCACAGATTTATACCTTTCTTTTCATGGAGCTTTTGCTAACACTATTTTAATGGAATCTTCAAAGAGATATTCATGAGCGCATTGAGGTCTATGGTGAAAAAGGAAATATCCTCAGAGAAAAACTAGAAAGAAGTTTTCCGAGAAACTGCTTTCTTATTTCTGAATTCATATCACAGAGTAACACCACTCTTCTCATGGAGCAATTTGGTCACACTGTTTTTGGGGAATCTGAGAAGGGACATTTTGGATCGCATTGAAGCCTATGGTGACAAAGGAAATGTCATGAGATAAATACTAGAAAGAAGCTTTCTAAGAAACTTCTTTGTGATATGTAAATTTTTCTCACAGAGTTACACATTTCATTTCATGGAGCAGTACTAGCACTGTTTTCTTGGAATCAGCAATGGATAATTGTGAGGGCATTGAGGCCTATAGTGAAAAAGGAAATATCCTCAGATATTAAATAGAAAGAAACGTTCTTTACATCAGGTATAACTCTCAATGCCATCCCTCCCCTCTCCCCCCTCCCCATGATAGGCCCCGGTGTGTGATGTTCCCCTGATGTAAATGACGAGTTGATGGGTGCTGACGAGTTGATGGGTGCAGCACAGCAACATGGCACAAGTATACATATGTAACAAACCTGCACGTTATGCACATGTACCCTAGAACTTAAAGTATAATAATAATAAAAAATTAATTAATTAAAAAAAAGAAAGAAACGTTCTTAGAAACTGCTTTTTGATGTGTCAATTCATCTCACAGAGTTACGTCTTTCTTTTCATTTAGCAGTTGGTTATCACTGTTTTTGTGGAAACTGCAAAGGGATATTTGTGAACACCTTCATGTCTATGATGATTAAGGAAATATCCTTAGATAAAAACTAGAAGGAAGTTTTCTGAGAAAGTTCTTTGTATAGTTTGAATTCATCTCACAGAGCTACACCTTTCTATCAAGGAGCAGTTTGCTAACACTGTTTTCGTGGAATCTGCAAAGGATTATTTGGAAGCACATTGAGGCCCATAGTGGAAAAGGAAATATCCCCAGATAAAAACTATAAAGAAACTTTAGAAGAAACTACTTTGGGATGTGTAAATTCATCTCAGAGAGTTACACCATTCTTTTCATTGAGCAGTTTGATAACACTGTTTTCATGGAATCTGCAGTAGGATATTTCAGAGGGCATTGAAGCTTATGGTGACAAAGGAAATATCCTCAGACAAAAACTAGAAAGACAATTTCTGAGAAACTGCTTTGTGATTTGTGAATTCATCTTACAGAGTTACACAATTCTTTTCATGGAGCAGTTTGGTAGCACTGCTTTTGTGGAATCTGACAAGGGATATTTGGGATCACATTGAAGCGTATGGTGATAAAGGAAATATCCTCAGATAAAAACTGGAATGGATCATTCTGAGAAAGTTCTTTGTGATGTGTGAATTCATCTCACAGGGTTACACCATTCTTTTCATTGAGCAGTCTAATAACAACCGTTACATGGAATCTGCAACAGGATATTTGGGAGCACATTGAAGCCAATGGTGACAAAGAAAATATCCTCTGATCAAAACCAAAATGATGCTTTCTCTGAGACTGGTTTGCAATGTATGAATTTAACTCACAGAGTTATACTGTTCTTTTCATTGAGGAGTTTGCTAACATTATTTTCTTGGAATCTGCAATGAGATATTTTGGACTGTATTGAAGCTTGTGGTGACAAAGGAAATATCCTAAGATAGAAACTAGAAAGAAGCTTCCTGAGAAACTCCTTTGTGATTTGTGAATTCATCTCAAGGAGTAACACCTTTTTTTCATGGAGCAGTTTGGTAGCACTGCTTTTGGGGAATATGAGAATGGATATTTTGGATGACATTGAAACCTATATTGAGAAAGGAAATATCCGCACATAAAAACTAGAAAGAAGCTTTCTGAGAAACTTCTTTAGGATGTGTAAATTCATCTCAAAGAGTTACACCTTTCTTTTCATGGAGCAGTTTGCTAATTGCTTTCATGAAATCTGCAAGGGGATTTACTGGAGCGCATTGAAGATTATGGTTACAAAGGAAACATCCTCAGATAAGTACCAAAAATAAGCTTTCTGAGAAACTGGTTTGTGATGTGTGAATTCATCTCACAGAGTTACACCGTTCTTTTCATTGAGAAGTTTGCTAACACTTTTCTCGTTTAGTCTGCAATGGGATATTTGGGCACACATTCAGGAATATAGGGAAAAAGGAAATATCCTCAGATAAAAACTAGAAGGAAGATTTCTGAGAAAGTTCTTTGTGATGTGTGAATTCATCTCACAGAGTTACAGCTTTCTTTTCATAGAGCAATTCACTTACATTCTTTTTGTGGAATCTCCAAAGGGATATTTGGGAGTACATTGAGTCTTATTTTGAAAGAGAAAGTATCCACAGATAAAAAGTAGAAAGAAGCTTTCTGAGAGACTGATTTGTGATGTATGAATTCATCTCACAGAGTTACACAGTTCATTGAGTAGTTTACTAAATCTGTTTTCGTGGAATCAGCAAAGCTATATTTGGCAGTGCATTGAAGTCTGTAGTGATGAAGGTAATATCCCCAGATAGAAACCAAAAAGAAGCTTACTGAGAGGCTGCTTTTTGATGTATGAATTGAACTCACAGAGGTACACTGTTGTTTTCATTGAGCAGTTTGCTAATACTGCTTTCTTGGAATGTGCAATGAGATATTTTGGAGCATATTGAAGCTTATGATGACAAAGGAAATATCCTCAGACAAAAACTAGAAAGAAGCTTTCTGAGAAACTGCTTTGTGACTTGTGAATTCATCTAAGAGAGTTACACCTTTCTTTTCATGGATTAGTTTTGTAACACTTTTTTAGGGGAATCTGAGAAGAGATATTTTTTACTACATTGAAGCCTATGTTGATGAAGGAAATATCATCAGATAAAACTAGAAAGAAACTTTCTGGGAAACTCCTACGTTATGTGTGAATTCATCTCTCTGACTTACACCTTTCTTTTCATGGAGCAGTTTGCTAACACTGTTTTCATGGAATCTACAAAGGGATATTTGGGAGTGCATTGAGGTCTATGCTGAAAAAGGAAATATTCTGAGATAAAAAACTGAAAGACACTTTCTGAGAAACTGCTTTGTGATGTGTGAATTCATCTCACAGCGTTATGCTGTTCATTTCATCGAGAGGTTTGCTAACACGGTTTTCATGGAATCTGCAATGGTATATTTCGGAGCATATTGAAGGTTATGGTGATGTGTGATGTGTGAATTAATCTCAGAGTTACACCACGGTTTTCATGGAGCAGTTTGGTAGCACTGTTTTTGGGGAATCTGAGAAAGAATATTTTGAATTGCATTGAAGCCTATGATGACCAAGGAAATATCCTCAGACAAAAAGTAGAAAGAAGCTTTCTGAGACAGTTCTTTGTGATGTGTGAATTCATCTCACACTGTTACACCTTTCTTTTCATGGAGCAGTTTTCTAGCGCTATTTAAGTGGAATCTGCAAAGGGATATTTGTGAGCGCATTGAGGCCTATAATGAAAAAGGAAATATCCTCAGATAAAAACGAGGAAGAAGCATTCTGAGAACCACTTTGTGATATACTAATTCATCTCACAGAGTTGCACGACTCTTTTCATGGATCATTTGTTAACACTGTTATAGGGGAATCTGAGAAGGCATATTTGGATCACATTGAAGCCTATGTTGACAAAGGAAATATCATCAGAATAAAACTAGAAAGAACTATTCTGAGAAAGTAGTTTTTGATGTGTGAATTCATCTCACAGAGTTACATGGTTCTTTTCATTAATCAGTTTGATAACACTGTTTTGATGGAATCTACAATAGGATATTTGGGAGTGCTTTGAAGCCTATGGTGACAAAGGAAATATCCCCATAGAAAAACCAAAAAGAAGCTTTCTGGAAAGCTGTTGTGTGATTTGTGAATTCATCTCACAGAGTTACACGATTCTTTTTATGGAGCAGATTGGTAGCACTGTTTTTGGGGAATCTGAAAAGGGATATTTTGGATCGCATTGATGCCCATGTTGACGTAGGAAATACCGTCAGATAAAAACTAGAAAGAAGCGTTCAGAGAAAATTCTTTGTGATATGTGAACTCATCTCATAGAGTTACACCATATTTTACACGGAGCTGTTTGCTAACACAGTTTTTGTGTAATTTGCAAAGTTATATTTGGGATTGCATTGAGGCCTATGGAGAAAAACAAAATATCCTCAGATAAAAATTAGAAAGAAGCTTTCTGAGAAACCACTTCGTGATGTGTAAATTCATCTCACAGTGTTACACTGTTCTTTTCTTTGAGCAGTTTGCTAAAACTGTTTCTGTGGAATCTGCAAAGGGATATTTGGGAGCAAATTGAGGCCTATAGTGAAAAAGGAAATATCCTCACATAAAAACTAGAAAGAAGTTTTCTGGGAAACTGCTTTGTGTTATGTGAATTCATCTCCAAGAATTGCACTATCCTTTTCATTGAGCAGTTTGCTAATACTGGTTTTGTGGAATCTGCAACAGGATATTTCGGAGCTAATTGAAGCTTATGGTGACAAAGGAAATATCCTTAGACACAAACTAGAAAGCAGCATTCTGAGAAACAATTTTGTGTTTTGTAAATTCATCTCACAGAGTTACATGATGCTTTTAATGGATCAATTTAGTAGCATTGTTTTTGGGCAATCTGAGAAGTTATATCTGGCATTGCATTGAAGTCTATTTTGAAAAGGAAATATTCTCAGATAAAAACTAGAAAGAAGCTTTCTGAGAAAGTTCTTAGTGATGTGGTTAACTCACCTCACAGAGTTACATCTTTCTTTACATAGAGCAGTTTGCTAACACTGTTTTCATTCGATCTACAAAGGGATATTTGGGAGCACATTGAGGAATATGGTGAAAAAGGGAATATCCTCAGACAAAAACTAGAAAGAAGCTTTCTGAGAAACAGCTTTGTGATGTGGGAATTCATCTCACAGAGTTACACTGTTCTTTTCATTGAACAGTTTGCTAACACTGTTTTCTTGAAATCTACAAAGGGATATTTGTGAACACATTGAGGCCAATAGTGAAAATGAAATATCCTCAGATTAAAACAAGAAAGAAGCATTCTGAGAAAGCACTTTATTATATGTTAATTCATCTTAAAGAGTTATACGATTTTCTTCATGGATCATTTGGTAGCACTATTTGTGGGGAATCTGAGAAAGGATATTTTGGACCGCATTGAAGCCTATGATGACAAAGGAAATATCCTCAGAAAAAAAATTGAAGGAAGCATTCTGAGAAAGTTCTTTGTCATGTATGAATTAATCTCACAGAGTTACACATTCCTTTACATGAATCAGTTTCCTAGTATTGTTTTCATGGAATCTGCAAAGAGATATTTGGGAGTGCTTTGAGGCCTATAGTGAAAAATGAAATATCATCAGAAAAAAAAAATGAGAAAGAAGCTTTGCGAGAAACTTGCTTTGTGATGAGTGAATTCATCTCACAGAGTTACACCATTCTTTACATTGAGCAGTTTAATAACACTGTTTTCATGGAATCTGCAATAGGCTATTTGGGAGTGCATTGAAGCCTATGGTGACAAAGGAAATATCCTTTGATAAAATCCAAAAGGACGCTTTCTGAGAAACTGCTTTGTGGTGTGTGATTTCATCTTGCAGAGTTACACTGTTCCTTTAATTGAGCAGCATGCTAACACTGTTTCCTTGGAGTCTGCAATGGGATATTTCAAGGCACATTGAAGCTCATAGTGATAAACGAAATAGCCTCAGACAAAAACTGAAAATAAGGTTTCTGAGAAACTGCTTTGTTGTGTGTTAATTCACCTCACAGAGTTACACAATTCTATTCATGGAGTAGTTTGGTAGCACTGTTTTTGGGGAATCTGAGAAGGGATATTTTGGATCATATTGAAGCCTATGTTGAAAAGGAAATATCCTAGGTAAATCTCGAGAGGCTTTCTGAGAAAGTTCTTTTTGATGGGTGAATTTATCTCACAGAGTTACAACTTTCTTTCCTAGGAGCAGTTTGCTAACACTCTTTTCATGTAATCTTCAAGGGGATATTTGGGAGCACATTGAGGCCTATGGTGTAAAACTAAATATCCTCAGATAAAAACCTAAAAGAAGCGCTCTCAGAAACTGTTTTGTGATGTGTGAATTCATCTCACAGTGTTACACTGTTCTTTTCATTGAGCAGTGTGCTAACACTCTTTTCTTGGAATCTGCAATGGTATATTTCGGAGCACATTGAAGCCTATGCTGAAAAACTAAACATCCTCAGAAAAAAAAAACTAGAAAGAAGCTTTCTGAGAAACTGCTTAGTGATTTGTGAATTTATCTAACAGAGTTACACCATTCTTTTCATGGAGCAGTTTGGTAACATTCTTTTTTGGGAATCTGAGAATGGATATCTTGGATTACACTGAGGCCTATGTTGACAAAGGAAATATCCTCTGTTAAAAACTAGAAAGAAGCTTTCATAGAAACTGCCTTGCCAAGTGTGAATTCATGTCACAGAGGTACACCTTCCTTTCCATGGTGCAGTTTGCTAACACTGTTCTTGTGGAATCTACAAAGAGATATTTGGGAGTGCATTGAGACTTATTGTGAAAAAATTAATATCCTCAGATAAAACTAGAAAGAAGCTTTCTGAGAATCTGCTTTGTGATTTGTGAATTCTTCTCACATTTTTGCACTGTTCTTTTCATTGAACACTCTGCTAACCCTGTTTTCATGGAATCTGCAAAGAAATATTTGGATGTGCATTGAGGATTAAAGTGAAAAAGAAAATATGCACAGCTAAAATCTAGAAAGAAGCTTTCTGAGAAACTGTTTTTTGATGTGTGAATCCTTCTCACAGAGATACACGATTGTTTTCATGGATCACTTTGGTAGCACTGTGTTTGAGGAATCTGAGAAGGGATATTTTTATCACATTGAAGCATATGGTGACAAAGGAAATATTCTCAGATAAAAACTACAGAGAAGCTTTCTGAGAAAGTTCTTCATGATGTGTGAATTCATCTCACAGAGTTATAGCTGTCTTTTCATGGAGCAGTTTGCTAACACTGTTTTTCTGGAATCTGCAAAGGGATATATGGGAGTGCATTGAGGCATATGGTGAAAAAGGAAATATCCTCAGATGAAAACAAGAAAGAAGCATTCTGAGTACCTGCTTTTTGAGGTGTGAATTCATCTCACAGTGTCACAATGTTCTTTTCATTGAGCAGTTTTCTAAAACTGTTTTCTTCAAGTCTGCACTAGGATATTGTGGAGCATAAGGAAGCTTATGGTGACATAGTAAATATCCTCATAGGAAAAGTAGAAAGAAGCTTTATGAGAAGCTGCATTGTGATGTGTGAATTCATCTCACTGTACTACACAGTTCTTTTCACTGATCAGTTTGCTAACACTGTTTTCATGGAACCTGCAAAGTGATATATGGGAGTACATTGAGGCTTATAGAGGAAAAGTAAATATCCTCATATAAGAACTAGAAAGAAGCTTTCTGACAAACTGCTTTGTGATGTGTTAATTCATCTTATGGACTTACACTGCTCTTATCATTGAGCAGTTTGCTAACACTGTTTTCATGGAATCTGCAATGTTGTATTTTGGAGCGCATTTAAGCTTATGGTGACAAAGGAAATATCCTGAGACAAAAAATGAGAAAGCAGCTTTCTGAGAAACAGCTTTGTGGAGTGTGAATTCATCTCACAGAGTTACATGATTCTTTAATGGATAAATTTGTTAGAACAGTTTTGGGGGAGTCTTAGAGGGGATATTTGGGACAGCATTGAAGCCTATGCTGAAAGGGAAATACCTTCAGATAAAAACTACAAAGAAGCTTTCTGAGAAAGTTCTTTCTGATGTTTGAAATCATTTCATAGAGTTACAACTTCTTTTGATGGAGCAGTTTGCTAGCACTCTTTTCATGTCATCTGCAAGGGGATATTTGGGAGTGCATTGAGGCCTATGGTGAAAATGAAATATCCTCAGATAAACACTAGAAAGAAGCTTTCTGAGAAACTGCTTTGTGACGTGTGAATTCATCTCACCATGTTACACTGTTTTTTTCACTGAGCAGTTTGCTAACACTGTTTTCACGGAATCTGCAAGGGTATATTTGGGAGCACATTGAGGCATATAGTGAAAAAGAAAATATCCTCATATAAAAACTAGAAAGAAGCTTTCTGAGAAACTGCTTTGTGATGTGTGAATTCATCTTACAAAGTTACACTGTTCTTTTCATTGAGCAGTTTGATAACACTGTTTTCGTGGCATCTGCAATAGGTTATTTTGGAGTACATTGAAGCCTCTGGTGACAAAGAAAATATCCTCAGATAAAAACCAAAAAGAATCTTTCTGTGAAACTGCTTTGTGATGTGTGAATTCATCTCACAAAGTTACACCGTTCTTTTCACTGAGAAGTGTGCTAACACTTTCTTATTGGAATCTGCAAAGGGATATTAGAGTGTGCATAGAGGAATTTGGAGAAAAAGGTAATATCCTCAGATAAAAATTAGTAAGAAGCTTACTGAGAAACAGCTTTCTGTGTGTGAATTCATGTCACAGAATTACACCATTTTTTTCATGGGGCAGTACAGTAGCACTCTTTTTGGGGAATCTGCAATAGGATATTTGGGAGCACATTGAAGCCTATGGTTACAAAGGAATTATTCTCAGACAAAAACCAAAAAGAAGCTTTCTGAGCAACTGCTTTGTGATGTGTGAATTCAACTCACAAAGTTACACCTTTCTTTTCATGGAGCAGTTTACTAACACTATTTTCATGGAATATGCAAGGGTTTATTCGTGAGCACATTGAGGCCTATGGGGAAAAAGGAAATATCCTCAGACAAAAACCAGAAAGAAGCTTTCTGAGAAATTGCTTTGTGATTTCTGAATTCATCTCACAAAGTTACACCATTCTTTTCATGGAACAGTTTGGTAGAACTGATTTTTGGGAATCTGACAAAGGATATTGTGGATCACATTGAAGCCTATGGTGAAAAAGGACATATAATCAGATAAAAACTAGAAAGATGCTTCCTGAGAAACTTATTTGTGATGTGTGTATTCATCTCACAGAGTAACAACTTTCTTTTCATGCAGCAGTTTGTTAGCTCTGTTTTCATTTAATCTACAAAGTGATATTTGGGAGCAAGTTGAGACCTATGGTTAAAAAGGAAATATCCTCAGAAAAAAACCAGAAAGAAGCTTTCTGAGAAACTTCTTTTTTATGTGTGTATTCATCTCACAGAGTAGCACCTTTCTTTTCATGGAGAAGTTTGCTAACACTGTTTACATGGAATCTGCACAGGATATTTGGTAGGACATTGAATCCTATGGTGACAAAGGAAATATCCTTAGATAAAAACCAAAAAAAAAGCTTTCTCAAAAACTGCTTTGTGACAGGTGAATTCATCTCACAGAGTAACAGTGTTCTTTTCATTGATCAGTTTGCTGACCCTGTTTTCTTGGAATCTGCAATGGGATATTTCAGAGCACATTGAAGCTTATTGTGACAAAGGAAATATCCTCAGATAAAAACTACAAAGTTTTCTGAGAAAGTTCCTTGTGATGTGTGAATTCATCTCAAAGGGTTACACCTTTCCTTTCATGGAGCAGTATGCTAACACTGTTTCCATGGAATCTGTGAAGGGATATTTGGGAGTACATTGAGGCCTATAGTGAAAAAGGAAATATCTGCAGACAAAAACTAGAAAGAAGTTTTCTAACAAACTTCTTTGTGAATTGTGTATTCATTTCACAGAGTTACATGATTCTTTTCATGGAGCTATTTGGTAGCACTGTTTGTGGGGATTGCTAGAAGGGCTATTTTGGATCGCATTGAAGCCTACCGTGACAAATGAAATATCCTCAGATGAAAACTAGAAAGAAAATTTCTGAGAAAGTTCTTTGTGATGTCTTAATTCATCTCACAGAGTTACACGTTTCTTTTCATGGAGAACTTTGCTATCACTGTTTTCGTGGAATCCTCAAAGGGATATTTTGGAGCACATTGAGGCCTATGGTGAAAAAGGAAATATCCTCAGATAAAGAAAGAATCTTTCTGAGCAACTGCTTTGTCATGTGTGAATTCATCTCCCAGAGTTACACCGTTCTTTTCATGGAGAAGTTTGCTAACACTTTTTTCGTGGAATCTGCAATGGAATATTCCGTAGCACATTGAGGAATATGGTGAAAGAGGAAACATCCTCAGATAAACACTAGAAGGAAGCTTTCCAAGAAACTGTTTTCTGGCGTGTGAATTCATCTCACAGAGTTACACCACTCTTAACATGGAGTAGTTTAGTATCACTGTTTTTGGGGTATCTGAAAAGGGATATTTTGGATCACATTGAAGCATATGGTGATGTAGGAAATATCCCCAGAAAAAAACTAGAAAGAAACATTCTGAGAAACTTCTTTGTGATGTGTGAATTCGTCTCACAAAGTTACACGATTCTTTTCTTGGAGCAGTTTGCTAACAATCATTTCGTAGAATCTTCAAAGGGATATTTTGGAGTGAGTTGAGGCTGATGGTGAAGAGGAAATATCCTCAGATTAATAACTAGAAGAAGTTTTCTGAGAAACTGCTTTGTGATGTGTGAATTCATCTCACGGTGTTTCACCACTCTTCTCATGGAACATATTGGTAGACTGTTATTGGTGAATCTGAGAAAGGATATTTTGAATTGCATGGAAGACTATGGTAACAAAGGAAATATCCTCAGATAAAAACTAGAAAGAAGCTTTCTGATAAACTGCTTTGTTGTGTGCGAATTCATCTCACCGAATTACACGACTCTTTTCTTGCAGTAGTTTGTTAAAACCGTTTTCGTGGAACTTGCAATAGGATATTTGGGAGCTCAGTGAAGTCGATAGTGACAACGTACATATCCTCAGATAAAAACCAATAAGAACCTTTCTGTGAAACTGCTTTGTGATGTGTGAATTCATCTCACAAAGCTACATCGTTCTTTTCATTGAGAAGTGTGTCAACACTTTTTTCAAGGAATCTGCAATATGATGTATTTTAGCGCATTGAGGTCTATGGTGAAAAAGGAAATATCCTCAGACCAAAACTAGAAAGAAGATTTTTGAGAAACTGCTTTGTGATGTGTGAATTCAACTCACAGAGTTACACTTTTGCTTTCATTGATCAGTTTGCTTACACTGTTCTCCTGGAATCTGCAATCTGATATTTCAGAGTGCATTGAAGCTTATGGTGAAAAAGGAAATATCTTCACATGAAAACTAGAAAAAAGCTTTCTGAGAAACTGCTTTGTTATAGTTGAATTCGTCTCAAACAATTACAACTTTCTTTTCATTGAACAGTTTGGTAGCACTGTTTTTGGGGAATCTGCAAAGGGATTGTCAGGAGATCACAGAGGCCTACAATGAAAAAGGGAAATATGTTCAGATAAAAACTGGAGAGAACGTTTTTGAGAAACTTTTTGTGATGTGTGTATTCATCTCATAGAGATAAACCATTTTGTTGATAGAGCAGTATGGCCTCACTGTTTTTGTGGTGTCTGAGAAGGGATATTTGGGAGCGCATTTAGGCTGAGGGTGGAAAAGTAAATATGCAAAGATAAAAACTGGAAAGGATATTTCTGAGAAATTTCTTTGTGATAGGTGATTTCATCTCCTAGAGGTAAACCATTCTTTTCATTGAGCAGTTTGGTTACCCTGTTTTTGTGGAATCTACAAAGTGATATTCAGAGCACAGAGATGCCTATGGTGAAAAAGGAAATACTCTCAGAAAAAAACTAAAAAGAAGCTTTCTGAGAGACTGTTTTGTGAAGGGTGAATTAATATTGCAGAGTTAAATCTTTCTCTTCATTGAGCAATTTGTTAACACATCTGTTTTGGAATACAGAAAGGGATATTCAAGAGCAGATAGATGCCAATGTTGGAAAAGGAAATATCTTCAGGTTGAAACTGGAGAGAAAGTTTCTGATAACTCCTTTGTGATGTGTGCATTCATCTCATAGAGGTAAAGCTTTCTGTTGGGAGAGCAGTTTGGCATCACTCTTTTTGTGGTGTCTGAGTAGGTATGTTTGGGAGTGCATGGAAGCCTATGGTGGAAAAGGAAATATCCTGAGATAAAAACTAGAAAGAATCTTTCTGAGAAATTTCTTTGTGATGCGTGAATTCGTCACACAGAGTTCCACCTTTGTTTTCTTTGAGCAGTTTGGCAGCACTGTTTTTAGGGAATCTGCAAAGGGATATTTGGGAGCTCCTAGAGGTCTATCGTGAAAACGGAAATAACATCAGATAAAAACTGGAGAGAAGCTTTTTGAGAAACGGTTTTGTGATGAGTGTATTCATCTCATAGAGTTTAAACTTTTTGTTGATTGAGAAGTTCAGCATCACTGTTTTTGTGGTATCTGAGAAGAGTTATTTGGGAAAACATTGAAGCAAATGGTGAAAAAGGAAATATCATCAGATTTAAACTAGAAAGAAGCTTTCTGAGAAACTGCTTTGTGATGTGTGAATTCATCTCACAGAGTTAAACCTGTCTTTTCATTGAGCAGATTGGTAAAATTGTTTTTGTGGAATTTGCAAAGGGATATTCTGGAGTGCATAGAGTCTAATGGTGAAAACGAAAATTCTTCAGGTAAAAACAGGAGAGAAGCTTTCAGAGAAACTCCTTTGTGATGGGTGCATTCTTCTCATAGGGCTAAATGTTTCTGTTAAGGGAGCACTTTGGCGTCACTGTTTTTGTGGTGTCTGAGAAGAGATATTTGGGGGTGCATTGAAGCCTATGGTGGAAAAGGAAATATCCTCAGATAAAAACTAGAAAGAAGCTTTCTTCGAAAGTGCTTTGTGATGTGTTAAATCATGTCACAGGGTTACACGATTCTTTTCATGGAAGACTTTGGTAACACTGTTTTCTTGGAATCTGCAAAGGGATATTTGGGAATGCCTTGACGTCTATAGTGAAAAAGGAAATATCCTCAGATTAAAACTAGAAAGAAGCTTTCTGAGAAACTGCTTTGTGATGTGTGAATTCATCTCACAGAGTTACACTTTCCTTCTCATTGAGCAGTTTGCTAACACTGTTTTCTTGGAATCTGCAATGGGATATTTTGAAGCATATTCAACTTTAGGATGACAAAGAAATTATCCTCAGAAAAAACTAGAAAGAAGCTTTCTGAAAAACTATTTTGTGATTTGTGAATTCATCTCACAGAGTTATGTGATTCTTTACATGGAGCAGTTCGGTAGCACTGTTTTTTTGGAATCTGCAAAGGGTTATTTGGGAGCTCCTAGAGGTCTGTGGTGAAAAAGGAATTAACTTCAGATAAAAGCTGGAGAGAAGCTTTTCGAGAAGTGGTTTTTGATGTGTGAATTCATCTCACAGAGTGTAATTGTTTTGTTGATTGAGCAGTTTGTCATCATTGTTTTTGTGGTATCTGAGAAGACATATTTGGGAGCACATTGAAGCCTACAGTGAAAAAGGAAATATCGTCAGATTTAAACTAGAAAGAAGCTTTCTGAGAAACTGCTTTGTGATGGTTGAATTCATCTCACAGAGTTTCAATTTTGTTTTCATTGAACAGTTTGCTAACCTGGTATTTGTGGAATCGGCAAAGGGATATTCAGAAGTGGGTAAAGTCCAGTGGCAAAAAAGGAAATATCTTCAGTTAAAAACTGGAGAGAAGCTTTCTGAGAAACTCCTTTGTGATGTGTGCATTCATCTCATAGTTCAACGTTTCTGTTGAGGGATTACTTTGGCATCACTCTTTGTGTGGTGTCTGACAAGGGATATTCGGGAGCGCATTGAAGTCTATAGTGGAAAAAGAAATATCTTCAGATAAAAACTAGAAAGAAGCTTCCTGAGAAAATGCTTTGTGATGGTTCAATTTATCTCACAGAGTTACATCATTCTTTTCATGGTGCAGTTGGTTAGCACTGTTTTTCTGGAATCTGCAGAGGAATATGTGGGAGCACATAGAGGCCTAAGACGAAAAAAGAAATTTCTTCAGGTAACAACTGAAGACAAGCTTTTGGAGAAACTCCTTTGTGATGTTTAGGTTAATCTCATAGAGGTAAAGTTTCTGTTGAGGAAGCACTTGGACATCAAGGATTTTGTGGTGCCTGAGATGGGATATTTGGAAATGCATTGAAGCCAATGGTGGAAAAGGAAATATGCTCATATTAAAACTAGAAAGAACCTTTTTTTGAAACCGCTTTGTGATGCGTTAATTCATGTCATGGAGTTACATGATTATATTCATGGAGCCATTTGGTAACACTGTTTTCATGGAATCTGCAAAGGGATATTTGGGAATGCATTGATGCGTATAGTGAAAAAGGAAATATACTCAGATAAAAGCTGCAAAGAAGCTTTATGAGAAACTGCCTTATGATGTGTGAATTCATCTCACAGAGTTACACCATACTTTCCACTGAGCAGTTTTCTAACAATGTTTTCATGGAATCTGCAGTAGGATATTTTAGAGCACATTGAAGCCTACGGTGACAAAGGAAATATTCTCAGGTAAAAACCAAAAAGAGACTTTCTGAGAAACTGCTTTGTGAAGTGTGAATTAATCTCACAGAGTTACACCGTTCTTTTCATTGAGCAGTTAACACAATTTTCTTGGAATCTGCAATAGGATATTTCAGAGCACATTGAAGCCTATAGTGACAGAGGAAATATCCTCAAATAAAAACTAGAAGGAAGTTTCTGAGAAAGCTCCCTTGATTTGTGAATTTATCTCACAGAGTTTTACCTTTCTTTATCTTGCAGCAGTTTGCTAACACCTTTTTCATGGAATCGGTGCTTTGGGGCCTATGGTGAAAAAGGAAATATCCTCAGATATTAAATAGAATGTAGGTTTCTGAGAAACTACTTTGTGATGTGTAAATTCATATGACAGAGTTACACTGTTCTTTTCATTGAGCAGTGTGCTAACACTCTTTTTTGGAATCTGCAATGGGATATTTCTGAGTACACTGAAGCTTACGGTGACAAAGGAAATATCCTGATGTACAAACTAGAAAGAATCTTTCCCAGAAACCACTTTGTGATATGTTAATTCAGCTCACAGAGTTGCACAATTCTTTTCATGGATCAGTTTGGTAGCACTCTTTTTGGCGAATCTCAGAAGGGATATTTTGGATTGCATTAAATCCTACAGTGGCAAAGGAAATATCTTCACATAGAAACTAGAAAGAAGCTTTCTGAGAAAGTTCTTTGGCAAATGTGAATTCATCTCACAGAGTTACACATTTCTTTTCATGGAGCAGTTTGCTAACACCGTTTTCGTGGAATCTGCAAAGGGATATTTAGTAGTGCATTGAGGCCTATGGTTACAAAGCAAATATTCTCAGACAAAAACTAGAAAGAACTTTTCCGAGTAACTGCTTTGTGATTTGTGAGTTCATCTCACAGAGTTACACGATTATTTTTATGGAGCAGTTTGGTAGCACTGTTTCTAGCGAATCTGAGCAGGGATATTTTGGATCTCACTGAAGCCTATGGAGAAAAAGGAAATATCCTCAGATAAAATCTAGAAAGAAAATTTTGGAGAAACCTCTTTGGGATGTGTGAATTCATCCCATAGAGTTACACCACTGTTTTCATTGAGAAGTTTGCTAACACTTTTTCCGTGGAAACCGCGATGGGATATTCTCTAGTGCCTTGAGTCAAATGGTGAAAAGGAAATATCCTCATATAAAAACTAGAAAGAAACTTTCTGAAAAACAGCTTTGTGATGTGTGAGTTCATCTCACAGAATTACACCATTCTATTCATGGAGCAGTGTGGTAGCACTGTCTTTGGAGAATCTGAGAAGGGATATTTTGGATCTTATTGAAGTTGAGGGTGACAAAGGAAATATCCTCAGATAAAAACTAGACAGAAGCTTTCTGAAATATTTCTTAGTAATTCATGAATTTATCTCACAAAGTTACATGATTCTTTAAATGGAGTAGATTGCTACACTGTTTTCATGGAATCTCTAAAGGGATATTTGGGAGCATATTGAGGCCTGTGGTGAAAAAGGAAATATCCCTAGATAATAACTACAAAGAAGCTTTCTGAGAAACTGCTTTGTGATGTGTGTTTTCAGCTCACAGAGTTGCACTGTTCTTTGCATTGAGCAGTTTGCTTACACTGTTGACTTGGAATCTGCAATCTGATAATTCAGAGTGCATTGAAGCTTATGGTGACAAAGGATATATCCTCATATAAAAAATAGAAAGAAGTTTTCTGAGAAACCTCTTTCTGAAGTGTTAATTCATCTCACAGAGTTACACCATACTTTTCATGGAGCAGTTTGGTAGCACTGTTTTTGGTGAATCTGAGAAGGGATATTTTGGACTGCATTGAACTGTAGCTTTACAAGGGAAATACCCTCAGATAAAAACTAGAAAGAAACTTTCTGTGAAGGTTCCTTGTGATGTGTGAATTCATGTCACAGAGTTAGACGTTTCTTTTCATGGAGCTGTATGCTAACACTGTTTTTGTGGAATCTGAAAAGGGATATTTGGCGGTGCTTTAAGGCCTATGGTGAAGAAGGCAATATCCGCAGATTAAAACTAGAAAGAATCTTTCTGAGAAACTGCTTTGTGATGTGTTAATTCATCTCCCTGTGTTACACGATCCTTTACATAGATCAGTTTGGTAGCAGGGTTTTGGTGAATCTGAGAAGGAATATTTTCTATTGCATTGAAGCCTGTGGTGACAAAGGATATATTTTCAGATAAAAACTATAAAGAAGTTTTCTGAGAAAGTTCTTCCTAAAGTGCTAATACATCTCACAGAGTTACACTTTTGTTTTCATGGAACAGTTTGCTAACACTGTTTTCCTGAAATCTGCAAAGGGATATTTGGGAACGCTTTGAGGCCTATGGTGAAAAAGGAAATATCCTCAGATAAAAACTAGAAAGAATCTTTCTGAGAAACTGCTTTATGATGCCTGAGTTCACCTCAAAGAGTTACACTATTCTTCTCATGGAACAGTTTGGTAGCACTACTTTTGGGGAATCTGAGAAGGGATATTTTGGATCGCACTGAAGCCTATGGTGACATAGGAAATATCCTCAGACGAAAACTAGAAAGAAGATTTCTGGGAAAGTTCTTTGTGATACATGAATTCATCTTACAGATTTACACTTTTCTTTTCATGCAGCAGTTTTCTAACACTGTTTTCGTTTAATCTGCAAAGGGAGATTTGGGAGCACATTGAGGCTTATAGTGAAAAAGGAAATATCATCAGATAAAAATTAGAAAGAATCATTCTGAGAAACTGCTTTATGCTGTGTGAATTCAGCTCCCAGAGTGAAACTATTCTTTTGGTGAGCAGTTTGTGAACACTGTTTCCTTGGAATCTGCAAAGGGATATTTGGGAGTGCACTGAAGCCTATGGTCATGAAGAAAATATCCTCAGATAAAAACTGAAAAGAAACTTTCTGAGAAACTCTTTTGTGATGTGTTAATTCATCTCACAGAGTTGCATGATTCTTTTCTAGGATCAGTTTGGTTGCAGTGTTTTTGGGGAATATGAGAAGGGATATTTTGAATTGCATTGAAGCCTACGGTGACAAAGGAAATGTACTCAGATAAAATCTATAAAGTTACCTTCTGAGAATCTTCCTTTTGATGTGTGAATTCATCTCACAGACCTACACCATTCTTTTCATGGAGAAGTGTGGTAGTACTGTTTTTGGGGAATCTGAGAAGGGATATTTTGGAGAGCATTGAAGCCAATGGTGACAAAGGAAATACCTCCAAAAATACTAGAAAGAAGTTTTATGTGATACTTTCTGTGATGTGTGAATTCATCTAACAGAGTTACACGGTTCCTTTCTTGGAGCAGTTTGCTAACAATGTTTTCATGGAATCTACAAATGGATATTTGGGAGCGCATTGAAGCTTATGGTGACAAAGAAAATACCCTCAGATTAAAATTAGAAACAAGCTTTCTGAGAATCTGCTTTGTTATGCCTGAATTCATCTCACCAATTTACAGCTTTCTTTTCATGGAGCAGTTTGCTAACACTGTTTTTGTGGAATCTGCAAAGGGATATTTTGGTGTGCTTTGAGGCCCATAGTCAAAAAGGAAATATCCTCAGATAAAAACTAGAATGTAGCTTTCTGAGAAACTGCTTTGTGGTGTGTGTATTCATCTCACAGAGTTACACTGTTCTCTTCATTGAATAGTTTGCTAACACTGTTTTCTGGGAATCTGCAATGGGATATTTCTGAGGGCATTTAAGCTTATGGTGAGAAAGGAAATATCCTCATATAAAAAACAGAAAGAAGATTTCTGAGAAACTGCCTTGTGATGTTTTAATTCCTCTCACAGAGTTACACGATTTGTTTCATGGTTTAGTTTGGTAGCAGTGTTTATGGGGAATCTGAGAAGGGATATTTTTGATCCCATTGAAGTCTATGGTGACAAAGGAAATATCCTCAGATAAAAACGGGAAAGTAGTTTTCTGAGAAAGTTGTTTGTGATGTGTGAATTCATACACAGTTGCACCTTTATTTTCATGGAACAGTTTGCAAGCACTATTTTCATGGAATCTGCATTGGGATATTCTGGAGCACATTGAGGCCTACAATGGAAAAGGAAAATCCTCAAATAAAAACTAGAATGATTTCTGAGAAACAGTTTCATGATGTGTGAATTCATCTTACAGAGTTACACCATTCTTTTCATGGAGCCGTTTGATAACACTGTTTTCATGGAATCTGCAATCGGATATTTGGGAACGCATTGAAACCTATGGTGACAAAGTAAATATCCTCAAATAAAAATCAAAAAGAAACTTTCTGTGAAACTGATTTGTGATGTGTGAATTCATCTCACAGAGTTACACCATTTTTTTCATTGAGAAGTTTGCTAACACTCTTTTTGTTTAATCTACAAGGGATTATTCGGGAGCACATTGAGGAATATGGTGAAAAAGGTAATATCCTCAGATAAAAACTAGAAAGAAGTTATCTGACAAACATGTTTGTGATATCTGAATTCATCTCACCGAGTTACACCGTTCTTTTCATGGAATAGTTTCATAGTACTGTTTTTGGGGATCTCAGTAGGGATATATTGTGTAGCATTGAAGCCTATGATGACAATGGAAATATCCTCAGACAAAAACCAAAAATAAGCTTTCTGAGAAACTGTTTTGTGATGCATGAATTCAAATCACCAATTTACACCTTATTTTCATGGAACAGTTTGGTAAATCTACTTTCCTGGAATCTGCAAAGGGATATTCATGAGCGCATTAAGGCAAATGGTGAAAAAGTGAATATCCTAGACAAAAACTAGAAAGAAGATTTCTGAGAAACTACTTTTTGATTTGTGAATTCATCTCACAGATTTACGCGATTCTTTTCATGGAGAAGTTTGGTAACACTCTTTTTGGGGAATCTGAGAAGGGATATTTTGGATAACATTGAAGACTAAGGTGACAAAGGAAATATCCTCAGATAGAAACTAGATAGAAGATTTCTGAGAAACTTATTTTTGATACGTGAATTCATCTCAGAGAGTTACACTGGTATTTTCATTGAGAGGTTTGTTAACACTTTTTTTCATGGTATCTACAATGGGATATTCCAGAGCGCATTGGGGAATATGGTGAAAAGGGAATATCCTCAGATGAAAACTAGAAATAAGCTTTCTGAGAAACAGCTCTGTGATGTGTGAATTCGTCTCACAAACTTACACTGTTCTTTGCATTGAGCAGTTTGTTTACACTGTTTTCTTGGAATCTGCATTCTGATATTTCATAGTGCATTGAAGCTTATGGAGACAAAAGATATATCTTCATATAAAAACTAGAGAGAATATTTATGAGAGACTGCTTTCTGATGTGTGAATTCATGTGAATTAATCCCACAGAGTTACACTGTTCTTTTCGTTGAGCAGTCTGCTAATACTGTTTTCTTGGAATCTGCAAAGGGATATTTTGGAGTGCATTGAAGCTTATGGTGACAAAGGAAATATCCTCATATAAAAACTAGAAAGAAGCTTTCTGAGAGACTGCTTTGTGATTTGTAAATTCGTCTCACAGAGTTAAAAGATTCTTTTCATGGGGCAGTTTGTTAGCACTGTTTTTGGGGAATGTGAGAAGTAATATTTTGGGTCGCATAGATGCCTATGGTGACAATGGGAATATCTTCAGATAAAAACGAGACAGAAGCCTTCTGAGAAAGTTCTTTGTGAAATGTGAATTCATCTCATAGAGTTACACCTTTCTTTTCATGGAGCCATTTGCTAACACTGTTTTCATGGAATCTACAAAGGGATATTTGGGAATGAATTTAGGCCAATGGTGAAAAACTAAATATCCTCAGAATAAAAACTTCAAAGAAGCTTTCTGAGAAACTTCTTTGTGATGTGTGAATTCATCTCACAGGGTTACACTGTTCATTTCCTTGAATAGTTTGCTAACATAGTTTTCTTGGAATATGCAATGTGATATTTCAGAGCGCATTGAAGCTTATGGTGACAAAGGAAATATCCTCAGACAAAAACCAGAAAGCTTTCTGAGAAACTGCTTTGTGATTTGTGACTTTGTATCACAGAGTTACAGGATGATTTTCATGGAACAGTTTGATTGTACTGTTTTTGGGGAATCTGTTAGGGGATATTTTGGATCACATTGAAGCTTATGGAGACAAGGGAAATATCCTGTGATAAAAACTAGAAACCAGCTTTCTGAGAAACTGCTTTGTGATGTGTTAATTCATCTCAGAGAGTTGCACGATGTTTTTCATGGATCGGTTTGGTAGCACTGTTTTTGGGGAATCTGTTAGGGGATATTTTGGATCACATTGAAGCTTATGGAGACAAGGGAAATATCCTCTGATAAAAACTAGAAACCAGCTTTCTGAGAAACCACTTTGTGAAGTGTTACTTCATCTCACAGATTTTTTTCATGAATCGGTTTGGTAGCACTATTTTTGGGGAATCTGAGGAAGGATATTTTGGATCACATTGAAATCAATGGTGTCAAAGGAAACATCCTTAGATAAAAACTAGAAGGAAGCTTTCTGAGAAAGTTCTTTGTGATGTATGAATTTATCTCACAGAGTCTGGAATGGGACATTTGGAGCACAATGGTTCTTATAGTGAAAAAGCAAATATCCTCAGATATAAACTAAAAGGAAGCTTTCTGAGAAATTTCTTTGTGATGTGTGGATTTATATCATAGAGTTATACCTTTCATCTCATGGAGCAGTTTGCTAACACTGTTTTTGTTGGATCTGCAAAGGGATATTTGGGAGCGCATTGAGGAATAAGGTGAAAAAAGAAATATCCTCAGATATAAACTAGAAAGAAGCTTTCTGAGAAACTTCTTTGTGATGAGTGAATTCATCTCGCAGATTTACACTCTTCTTTTCAATGATCAGTTTGCTAACACTGTTTTCTTGCAATCTTCAATGAGATATTTCAGAGCGCATCAAAGCTTATTGTGACAATGGAAACATCCTCATATAAAACTAGAAAGAGACTTTCTGAGAAACTGCTTTGTGATTTGTAAATTCATCTCACAGAGTTATATGATTCTTTTTCATGGATCAGTTTGGTAGCGCTGTATTTGGGGATTTTGAGAAGGGATATTTTAGATTGCATTGAAGCCTGTGGTGACAAATATCCTCAAACAAAAACTAGACAGAAGCTTTCTGAGAAAGTTCTTTGTGGTGGGTTTTTTCATCTCACAGGGTTACACCTTTCTTTTCATGGCACAGTTTGCTAACACTGTTTTCGTGGAATCTGCATAGTTATATTTTGAATCACATTGAAGCCTACAGTGACAAAGGAAATATCCTCAGATAAAAAGTACAAAGAAGCTTTGTGAGAAACTGCTTTTTGATGTGTCAATTCATCTCACAGAGTTACATCGTCCTTCTCATTGAGCAGTTTGCTAACATTATTTTCTTGAAATCTGCAATGAGACATTTCAGAGCATATTGAAGCTTATGGTGACAAAGGAAATATCATCAAACAAAAACTAGAAAGAAGCATTCTGAGAAACTGCTTTGTGATTTGTGAATTCACCCCACAGAGTTACACGATTCTTTTCATGGGGCAGTTAGTTAACACTGTTTTGGGGGGAATCAGAGAAGGGATATTGTGGATCGCATTGTGGAGAAAAAGGGAATATCCTTAGATAAAAACTAGACAGAAGCTTTCTGAGAATGTACTTTGTGAAGTGTGAATTCATCTCATAGAGTTACACTTTTCTTTTCATGGATCCATTTGCTAACACTGTTTTTGTGGAATCTGGAAAGGGATATATGGGAGCGCCTTTAGGCCTATGGTGACAAACTAAATATCCCCAGAAAAAAAAACTACACAGAATCTTTCTGCAAAACTGCTTTGTGATGTGTGAATTCATCTCACAGAGTTACACTGCTCATTTCATTGAGTAGTTTGCTAACACTGTTTTCTTGGAATCTGAAATGTGATTTCAGAGTGCATTGAAGCTTATGGTGACAAAAGAAATATCCTAAGACAAAAACCAGAAAGAAACTTTCTGAGAAACTGCTTTGTGATTTGTGTCTTCATCTCACAGAGTTACATCTTTCTTTTCATGGAGCAGTTTGCGAACACTCTTTTTGGGGAATCTGACATGGGATATTTTAGATTGCGTTGAAGCTCAGGGAGACAAGTGATATACCCTCTGCTAAGAAGTAGAAACACGCTTTCTGAGAAACCACTTTGTGATGTGTTAATCCACCTAACAGAGTTACACGATTCTTTTCATGGATCAGTTTGGTAGCACTATTTTTGGGGAATCTGAGGAAGGTATTTTGGATCAAATTGAAGTCATTGGTGATAAAGGAAACATCCTTAGATAAAAACTAAAAAGGGCTGGGCACGGTGGCTCAAGTCTGTAATCCCAGCACTTTGGGAGGCCAAGATGGGTGGATCACGAGGTCAGGAGATCAAGACCATCCAGGTTAACACGGTGAAACCCCATCTCTACTAAAAAATACAAAAAACTAGCAGGGCGAGGTGGCAGGTGCCTGTAGTCCCAGCTACTCGGGAGGCTGAGGCAGGAGAATGGCATGAACCTGGAAGGTGGAGCATGCAGTGAGCTGAGATCCGGACACTGTACTCCAGCCTGGGTGACAGAGCGAGACTCCATCTCACAAAAATAATTAATTAATTAATTTATAAAAAAAAACTAAAAAGAAGTTTCCTGAGAAACTTCTTTGTGATTTGTGAATTCATCTCACAGAGTTACATCTTTCTTTTCATGGAGTAGTTTGCAAACACTGTTTTCGATTAATCTGCAAAGAAATATTTGGGAGTGCATTGAGGAATATGGTGAAAAAGTAAATAACCTGAGATAAAAACTAGAAACAAGCTTTCTGAGCAACTGCTTTGTGATATGTGAATTCATCTCACAGATTTACACTCCTCTTTTCACTGATCAGTTTGCTAACACAGTTTTCTTAGAATCTTCAATGGGATATTTCGGAGCACATTGAAGTTTGTGGTAACAATGGAAACATCCTCATTTAAAAACTAAAAACAAACATTCTGAGAAACTGCTTTGTGATTTGTGAATTCGTCTCACAGAGTTACACGATTCTTTTCATGGATCAGTTTTTGGGGAATTTGCTGTTTTTGGGGAATTTAAGAAGGGATATTTTGGATTGCATTGAAGCCTATGGTGACAAAGGAAGTATCCTCAGATAAAAACCAGAAAGAAGCCTTCTGAGAAAGCTCTTTGTGATGTGTTCCGACTCAAACTGTTACACTTTTCTTTTCATGGAGCAGATTCCTAACACTCTTTTCGTGGAATATGCAAAGGTGTATTTTGGAGTACATGGAGGTCTATAGTGAAAAGAGAAATATCTACAGATAAAAACTAGAAAGAAGCATTCTGAGAAACTGCTTTGTGATGTGTGAATTCATCTCACAGATTTAAAACTTTATTTTCATGGCATTTTTGATAACACTGTTTTCATGGATTCTGCAATAGATTACTTTTGTGTGCATTGAAGCCTATGGTGACAAAGGAAATATTCCCATAGAAAAACCAAAAAGAAGCTTTCTGAGAAACTGCGTCATGATGTATGAATTCAACTCACAGAGTTACCCTGTTCTTTTTATTGAGCAGTTTGCTAATGTTGTTTCTTGGAATCTATGGTGATATATTTTGGAACCCATTGAAGCTTATTGTAAAAAAGTAAATATCCTCAGACAAAAACTAAAAAGAAACATTCTGAGAAACTGCTTTTGATTTGTGAGCTCATCTCACAGAGTTACATGATTCTTTTCATGGATCAGTTTCAAAGCACTTTTTCTAGGTAAACTGAGAAGGGATATTTTTGATTGCAAAGAAGTCTACAGTGACAATGGAAATATCCTCTGACAAAAACTAGAAAGAAGCTTTCTGAGAAAGCTTTTTGTGATGTGTGAATTCATCTCAGTGAGTTACACCATTCTTTTCATGGAGCAGTTTGCTGACACTCTTTTTGTGGAATCTCCAAAGGGATATTTGGGAGTGCATTGAGGCCTATGGTGGAAAAAGGCAATATCCTCAGATAAAAACTAGAAAGAAACTTTCTGAGAAACTGCTTTATGATGTGTGAATTTATATCACAGAATTACACTGTTTATTTCAGTTAGGGGTTTGCTAACACTGTTATATTGGAATCTGAAATGGGATATTTCATATCATATAGAAGTTTATGGTGATGAAGGAAATAACCTCATATAAAAACTAGAAAGAATAGAAAGAAGCATTCTGAGAAACTGCTTTGTCATGGGTTAATTCATCTCACAGAGTTACACAATTCTTTCATGTAGCAGTTTGGTAGCAATGCTCTTGGGGAATCTGACAAGGGATATTGTGGATCACATTGAAGCCTATGGTGACAAAGGAAATATCCTCAGATAAAAACTAGAAAGAAGCGTTCTGAGAAAGTGCTTTGTGATATGTGAATTCATCTCACAGGGTTACACAATTAGTTTCCTGGACCATTTTGCTAACACAGTTTTCGTGTAATCTGCAAAGTGATATTGGAGGATGTGGATTGAAGCCTGTGGTGACAAGGAAAATATCCTGAGATAACCAAAAAGAAGCTCTCTGATAAACTGTTTTGTGATGTGTGATTTAATTACACAGAGATTTACTGTTCTTTTCATTGAGCAGTTTGCTCAGACTGTATTTTTGGAATCTGAAATGGGATGTTTTGGAGCAAATTGAAGCTTATGGTGACAAATAAAATATCCTCAGACAAAAAATACAAAGAAGCTTTCTGAGAAGCTACTTTGTGGCTTTTGAATTAATCTCACAGAGTTACACCTTTCTTTTCATGGAGATGTTTCGTAGTACTGTTTACGGGTAATCTGAGAAGGGATATTTTGCATCGCATAAAAGCGTATGGTGACAAACGAAATATCCTCAGTTAAAAACTAGAAAGAAGCTTTCTGAGAAACTACATTGTGATGTGTGAATTCATCTCACAATGTTACATCTTTTTTTTCATGGAGCAGTTCAGTTGCACTGTTTTTGGGGGAATCTGAGAAAGGATATTTAGAATTGCTTTGAAGCCTATGGTGACAAAGGAAATATCGTCACATAAAAACTAGAAGGAAGCTTTCTGAGAAACGTTTTGTGGTGTGTGAATTCATCTCAGAAAGTTTCACCTTCCTTTTCATGGGGCCATTTGTTAACACTGTTTTGGTGGAATCTGCAAAGGGACATTTGACAGTACATGGAAGCCTATGATGAAAAAAGAAATATTCTCGGATAAAAACTAGAAAGAAGCTTTCTGAGAAACTGCTTTGTGATGTGTGAATTCATCTCACAGAGTAACACTGTACTTTTCAATGAGCAGTTTGATAACATTGTTTTCTTCGAATCTGCAATGGTATATTTTGAAGTGCATTGAATCTTATGGTGACAAAAGAAATATCCTCATATAAAAAGTAGAAAGAATCTTCTGGAGAAATCACTTTGTGATGTCCTAATTCATCTCACAGAGCTACGTGATTCTGTTCATGGATCAGTTTGGTAGCACTGTTTTTGTGGAATCTGAGAAGGGATAATTTGGATCACATTGAAGAATATGGTGACAAAGGAAATATCCTCAGATAAAAACTAGAAAGGACTATTCTGGGAAAGTTATTTGTGATGTGTGAATTCATCTCACAGAGTTACACCTCTCTTGCTTTGGAGCCATTTGCTTACACTGTTTTCGTGGAATCTGCAAAGGGATATTTGGGAGAGCATTGGCCTATTTTGAAAAAGGAAATATTCTCAGATAAAAACTAGAAGGAAGCTTTCTGAGAAACTTCTTGTGATGTGTGAATTCATCTCACAAAATTACACTGTTCTTTTCATTGAGCTGTTTGCTAACGCTTTTTTCGTGGATCCTGTAGGGGTTATGTCAGAGCAGATTGAAGCTTAGGGTGACAAATGAAATATCCACAGACATAAGCAGCAAGAAGCTTTCTGAGGAACTGCTTTGTGATTTGTGAATCCATCTCACAGGTTTACCCTATTCTTTTTATGGAGCACTTGGGTAGCACCTTTTTTGTGGAATCTGAGAAGGGATATTTTGGATCACATTGAAGCCTTTGGTGACAAAGGAAATATCCTCAGATAAAAACTAGAAAGACGCTTCCTGAGAAACTGCTTTGTGATGAGTGAATTCATCTCACAGAGTTTCACCATTCCTCCCATTGAGCTGTTTGATAACACTATTTTAGTAGAATCTGCAAAGGGATATATGGGAACACATTGACGCCTATGGTGAAAAAGGAAATATCCTGAGATAAAAACCATAGAGAAGGTTTTTGAGAAACTGCTTTGTGATATGTGAGTTCATCTCACAGAATTACAGTATTATTTTCATTGAGCAGTTTGCTAGCACTGTTTTCGTGAAATCTACAGTGGGATATTTCGGAGTGCATTGGAGCTTATAGTGACAAAGGAAATATCATCAGACAAAAGCTAGAAAGAATCTTTCTAAGAAACTTCTTTGTGAATTGTGAATTCATCTGACAGACTTATAGGATTCTCTTCATGGAGGAGTTCAGTAGCACTGTTTTTGGGGATTCTGAGAAGGGATATTTTGGATCACATTGATGCCTATGGTGACAAAGGAATTATCTTCAGATAAAAACTAGAAAGAATCTTTATGAGAAACTTCTGTGTGATTTGTGAATTCATCTCACATGGTTACACCTTTCTATTCATGGCGCAATGTGGTAACACTATTTTTGTGGAATCTGCAAAGGGATATTTGTTAGCGTATTGAGGCCTATGGTGAGAAAGGAAATATCCTCAGATAAAAATGAGAAAGAAGTTTTCTGGGAAACTGGTTTATGGTGTGTTAAATCATCTCACGGAGTCACACAATTCCTTTCATGGATCAGTTTGGTAGCACTGTTTTTCGGGAATCTGAGAAGGTATATTTTGTATCACATTGAAGCCTATCTTGACAAAGGAAATATCCTCAGATGAAAAAGAAAGAATCTTTCTGAGAAAGTTCTTTGTGATGTGTGAATTCATGTCTCAGAGTTACATCTTTCTTTTCATGGAGAAACTTACTAACACTGTTTTCATGGAAACTGCAAAGGGATATTTGGGAGCACATTGAGGCGTATAGTGAAAAGGGAAATATCCTCAGATAAACACTAGAAAGAACATTTCTGAGAAACTGCTTTGTGATATGTGAATTCATCTCACAGAGTTACAGTGTTTTTTTCATTGAGCAGTTTCCTAACACTGTTTTCGTGGAATCTGCAAAGGGATAATTGGGAGGGCATAGGGGACTATAGTGAAAAAGGAAATATCCTCAGATTAAAGCTAGAAAGAGATTGTTTGAGAATCACCTTTTTTTCATTGAGCAGTTTGGTAGCACTGCTTTTGGGGAATCTGCGAAGGGATTTTCAGGAACTCATAGAGGCCTATGGTGAAAAAGAAAATATCTTCAGATCAAAACCGGAGAGAATGTTTTTGAATAACTGTTTTGTGACGTATGTATTCACCTCATAGAGATAAACCATTTTGTTGATTAAGGAGTTTGGCACCACTGTATTTGTGGTGTCTGAGAAGGGTCATTTGGGAGTGCATTGAGGCTGAGTGTGGAAAAGTGAATATGCACAGATAAAAACTAGAAAGTACCTTTCAGAGAAATTTCTTTGTGATGGGTGAATTCATCAGACAGTTACAACTTTCTTTTCTTTGAGCAGGTTGGTAGCACCGTTTTTATGGAAGCTGCAAAGGGATATTCGGGAGCTCCTAGAGGCCTCTAGTGAAAAAGGAATTAACTTCAGATTAAAACTTTGTAAAGCTTTTCAGAAAATGGTTGTATGATGTGTATATTCATCTCAGAGTTTAATGTTTTTGTTGAGTGAGAAGTTTGGCGTCACTGTTTCTGTGGTATCTGAGAGGAGTTATTTGGGAACACATTGAAGCCTATGGTGAAAAAGGAAATATTCTCATATTTAAACTAGAAAGAATCTTACTGAGAAACTACTTTTGGATGGGTCAATTCATCTCACAGAGGATCACTGACGTTTTCATTGAGCAGCTTGGTAACACTGTTTTCATGGTATCTGCAATAGAATATCTGGGAGCGCATTGAATCCTATGGTGACAAAGGAAATACTTTCAGATAAAAATCAAAAAGAAGCTTTCTGAGAAACTGCTTTGTGATGTGTGAATTCATCTCACAGAGTTACACTGTTCTTTTTATTGAGCAGTTTGCTAACACTGTTTTCTTGGAAACTGCAATGGGATATTTCAGAGCGCATTGAAGCTTTGGGTGACAAAGGAAATATCCTCATATAAAATCTAGGAAGAAGCATTCTGAAAAACTGCTTTGTGATTTGTGAATTCATCTCACAGAGTTACATGATACTTTACATGGAGCAGTTTGGTAGCACAGTTTTTATGGAATCTGCAAAGGGACATTTGGGAACTCCTAGAGGCCTACAATGAAAAAGGAAATAACTTCAGATAAAACTGGAGAGAAGGTTTTCAAGTAATTGCTTTTGATGTATTTATTCACTTCACAAATTTTAACCATTTTGTTAATTGAGCAGTTCGGTATCACTATTTTTGTGATATCTGAGAATATATATTTGGGAGCACATTGAAGCCTACATTGAAAAAGGAAATATCATCAAATTTAAACCAGAAAGAAACTTTCTGAGAAACTGCTTTGTGTTGGGTGAATTCATCTCACAGAGTTACAGCTTTCTTTTCATTGAGGAGTTTGGTAGCACTGTTTTTGTGGAATCTGCGTTAGGATATTTGGAAGTGCATTGAAGTTCCACACTGTCTTCGTGGAATCTGCGTTAGGATATTTGGAAGTGCACTGAAGTCTATGGAGCAAAGGAAATATCCTCAGATAAAAACTAGAAAGAAGCTTTCTGAGAATCTGCTTTGGATATGTGAATTCATCTCACAAAGTTACATGATTATTTTCATGCAGTAGTTTGGTGGCAGTCTGTTTGAGGGATCTGAGATGGGATATTTTGTATCACATTAAAGCCTAGGGTGACAAGGGAAATATCCTCAGATAGAAACTAGAAAGAAGCTTTCTGAGAAAGTTCTTTGTCATATGTTAATTCATATCACAGAGTTACTTTCTTTTCATGGAGCAGTTTACTAACACAGTTTTCGTGAAATCTGCAAAGGGATATTTAATAGTGCATTGAGGCCTAGGGTGAAATAGTAAACATCCTCAGATAAAAACTAAAAAGAAGATTTCTGAGAAACTTCTTTTTGCTGGGTAAATTCATCTCAGAGAGTTAAACCGGTATTTTCATTGAGAACGTTGCTAACACTTTCTTCATGGAATCTGTAATAGGATATTCCAGAGTGAATTGAGGAATATGGTGAAAAGGGAAATATCCTCAGATAAAAACTAGAAAGAAGCTTGCTGAGAAACAGTTTTGTGATGAGTGAGTTCATCTCACAACATTACAACACACTTTTCATGGAGATGTTTGCTAACACTGTTTTCGTGGAATCTGCAAAGGGATCTTTCAGAGCTCATTGAGGCCTACAGTGAAAAAGGAAATATCCTCAGACAAAAACTAGAAAGAAGCTTTCTAAGAAACTGCTTTATGATGTGTGGATTCAACTCTCAGAGTTTCACTGTTCTTTTCGTTGATCAGTTTGCTATCACTGTTTTCTTGGAATCTTCAATGTGATATTTTGGAGCGCATTGAAGCTTATGGTGACAATGGAAATACCTTCATATAAAAACTAGAAAGAAGCTTTCTGAGAAGTCACTTTTGGATTTGTAAATTCATCTCACAGAGATACACGATTCTTTTCATGGATCAGTTTGGTACCACTGTTTTGGGGGAACTTGAGAAGGGATATTTCAGATTGCATTGAAGCATATGGTGACAAAGGAAATATTCTAAGATAAAAACTAGAAAGAAGCTTTCTGAGAAAGTTCTTTTTGATATGTTTTTTCATCTCTCAGATTTACACCTTTCTTTTCATGGAGCAGTTTGCTAACTCTATTTTCATGGAATCTTCGAAGGACATTTTGGAGCACTTTGAAGCTTATAGTGACAAATTAAATATCCTCATATAAAAACTAGAAAGAAGCTTTCTGATAAACTGCTTTGTGATGAGTTAATTCACCTCACAGAGTTACACAATTCTTTTCATGGATCAGTTTGGTACCACTGTTTTTGGGGAATCTGAGGAGGGATATATTGGATTGCATTGAAGCCAAAGGTGACAGAGGAAATATCCTCTGATAAAAACTAGAAAGAAGCTTTATGAGAAAGTTGTTTGTGATGTTTGAAGTCATCTCACAGTTTTGCACCTTTCTTTTCACAGAGCAGTTTGCTAACACTGTTTTCCTGGAATCAGCAAAGGGATATTTGGGAGTGCATTGAGGTCTACAGTGAAAAAGGAGATATCCTCAGATAAAACTTGAAAGAAGCTTTCTGAGAAACTGCTTTGTGATGTATGAATTCATGTTACAGAGTTACATCATTCTTTTCGTTGAGCATATTGATAACACTGGTTTCGTGGAATCTGCAGTAGGATATTTGGGAGCACATTGAAGCCAATGGTGACAATGGAAATATTCTCAGATAAAAATTAGAAAGAAGATTTCTGAGAAACTGCCTTGTGATGTGTGAATTCATCTCACAGAGTTACACAATTCTTTTCTTGCAGCAGTTTTTTAACCCAGTTTTTGTGGAATCTACAACAGGATATTTGGGTGCACATTGAAGCCTATGGTGACAAAGGAAATATCCTCAAATAAAAACTAGATAGAAGCTTTCTGAGAAAGTTCTTTGTGATGTGAGAGTTCATCTCACAGAGGTACCCCTTTCTTTTAATTTAGCAGTGTGCTAACACTGTTTTTGTGGAATCTGCAAAGGGATATTAGGGAGCACATTGAGGTTTATGGTGAAATAGGAAATATCCTCAGATAAAAACTAGAAAGCATCTTTATGAGAAATTGCTTTGTGATGTATGAATTCATCTTACAGAGCTACAGCGTGCTTTTCATTGAGCAGTTTGATAACACTGTTTTCATGAAATCTGTAATAGGATATTTCAGAGCACATTGGAGACTCTGGTGACAAAGAAAATACCCTCAGATAAAAACCAAAAACAACATTTTTGGGAAACTGCTTTGTGATGTGTGAATTCATCTCACGATGTTACATTGTTCTTTTCATTAAGAGGATTGCTAACACTTTTTTCATGGAATCTGCATTGAGATATTCGTGAGTACCTAGAGGAATATGGTGAAAAAGGAAATATCCTCACATGATAACTAGTAAGAAGCTTACTGAGAAACAGCTTTGTGATGTCTGAATTCATTTCACAGAGATACACCACTTCTTTCATGCAGCAGTATGGTAGCACTTCTGTTGGGGAATCTGCAATAGGATATTTGGAAGTGAATTGAAGCCTATGATGACAATGGAAATATCATCAGACAAAAAACAAAAAGAAAGTTTCTGAGAAACTGCTTTGTGATGTGTGAGTTCATCTCACAAATTACACCTTTCTTTTCATGGAGCAGTTTGCTAACACTTTTTTAATGGAATCTGCAAAGGGATATTAGTGAGTGCATTGAGACCTATGGTGACAAAGGAAATATCCCCTGACAAAAAATTGAAAGAATTTTTCTGAGAAACTGCTTTGTGATTTGTGAATTAATCTCACAGAGTCACGTGACACTTTTCATGGAACAGTTAGATAACATTGTTTTGGGGGAATCTGAGAAGAGATATTGTGGATAGTAATGAAGCCTATGGTGACAAAGGAAATATCCTCAGATAAAAACTAGAAAGAAGCTTTCTGAGAAAATACTTTGTGATGTGTCAATTCATCTCACAGAGGTACACCTTTCTTTTCATGGAGCAGTTTTCATAACACTTTTTCCATGGAATCTGCAATAGTATATTCTGTAGCACATTGAGGAATATGGTGAAAAAGTCAATATACTGAGATAAAAACTAGTAAGAAGCTTCCTGAGAAACAACTTTGTGATACGTGAATACATTTCACAGAGTTACACCATGCTTTTCATGGGGCAGTATGGTAGCAACAGGATGTTGGGGAGTGCATTGAAGTCTATGGTGACAAAGAAATATCCTCAGACAAAAAGCAAAATGAATCTTTATGTGAAACTTCTTTGTGACGGGTGAATTCATCTCACAGATTTACACCTTTCTTTCATGGAGCAGTTTGCTAGTGCTGTTTTCGTGGAATCTTCAAAGAGATTTTTGCTATTGCATTGAGGCCTATGATGAAAAAAGAAATATCCTCAGATAAAAACTAGAAAGATGATTTCTGAGAAATTGCTTTGTGATATGTCAATTTACCGCAGAGAGTTACACTGTTCTTTTCATTGAGCAGTTTGCTAACACTGTTTTCGTGGAATCTGCAAAGGGATATTTGGAAGCATATTGAGGCCTATATTGAAAAAGGAAATATCCGCATATAAAAATTAGAAAGAAGGTTTCTAAGAAACTGCTTTGTGATGTGTAAATTCATCTCACAGAGTTTTACTATTCTTTTCACTGAGCAGTTTGATTACACTGTTTTCATGGAATCATGGAATCTATGGTATGGTAGCAACAGGATATTTGGGAGCGTATTGAAGTCTTTGGTGACAAAGGATATATCCTCAGATAAAAACCAAAAGGAAGCTTTCTGAGAAACTGCTTTCTGATGTCTGAATTCATCTCACAGAGTTACACCTTTCTTTCATGGAGCACTTTGGTAGCACTGTTTTTGGGGAATCTGAGAAGGGATACTTTGGATAGCCCTGAAGTCTATGGTGACAAAGTAAATGTCCTCAGATAAAAACTAGAAAGAAGCTCTCTAGGAAAATTCTTTGTGAAGTGTGAATTCATCTCACAGAGTTACACTGTTCTTTTCATTGATCAGTTTGCTAACACTATTTTCTTGGAATCTGCAATGGGATATTTCGGAGTGCATTTTAAGCTTATGACGACGAAGGAAATACTCTCATATAAAAACTAGAAAGTAGCTTTCTGAGAAACTATTTTGTGATGTGCTAATGCATCTCACAGACTTACATGATTCTCTTCATGAATCACTTAGGTAGCACTGTTTTTAGGGAATCTGAGAAGGGATATTTTGGATTGCCTTAAAGCCTATGGTGACAAAGGAGTTATCCTCAGAAAAAAAAAAAAACAAAAAGAACTTTCTGAGAAACTACTTTCTGATGTGTGAACTCATCTCACAAAGTTACAGTGTTCTTTTCATTGAGCAGTTTGCTAACACTGTTTTCATGAAATCTACAATAGGATATTTTGGATTACATTGAAGCTTATGGTGACAAAGGAAATATCCCCAGATAAAAACCAAAAAGGAAGCCTTCTGTGAAACTGCTTTGTGATGCATGATTTCAGCTCACAGAGTTACACCTTTCTTTTCATTGAGAAGTTTGCTACCACATTTTTCGTGGGCTCTGCAATGGGATATTTGGGAGCACAGTGAAGAATATGGTGAAAAAGGAAATATCCTTAGATAAAAACTGGATAGATTATTTCTGAGAAACTGTCTTGTGATGTGTGAATTCACGTCACAGATTTACACGTTTCTTTTCATGGAGCAGTTTGCTAACACTGTTTTCGTCTAATCTGCAAAGGTATATTTGAGAGCGCATTGAGGCCTATGGTGAAAAAGGAAATATCCTCAGATAAAAACTAGAAGGAAACTTTCTGAGAAACTGCTTTGAGATTTGTACATTCATATCACAGAGTTACACCATTCTTTTCATGGAGCAGTTTAGTATAACTGTTATTGGGGAAGCTGAGAAGGGATATTTTGGATCGCATTGAATCTTACTTTGAAAAAGGAAATATCCTCAGAAAAAAAACTAGAAAGAAGCTTTCTGAGATACTGCTTTGTGATGTGTGTATTCATCTCACAGAGTAGCACAACTCTTTTCTTGGAGCAGTTTGCTGAAACTGTTTTTGTGGAATCTGCAATAGGATATTTGGGAGTGCACTGAAGAATATGGTGAAAAAGGAAATATCCTCAGACAAAAACCAAAAAGAAGCTTTCTGAGAAACTGTTTTGTGACATGTGAAATCACCTCACAGATGTACACTTTTCTTTCCATGGAGCAGTTTGCTAACACTATTTTCGTGGAATATTCAAGAGTGCAGTGAGGACTGTGGTGAGAGGGGTAATATCCTTAGACAAAAACTAGAAAGAAACTTTCTGAGAAATTGATTTCTGATGTGTGAATTCATCTCACAGATTTACACTGTTCTTTTCATTGAGGAATTTGCTAACACAGTTTTCTTGGAATCTGCAATGACATATTTTGGAACACATTGGAGCTTATGTTTACAAAGGAAATATCCTCATATAAAAACTAGAAAATTCTTTCTGAGTAACTGCGTTATGGTTGGTAAATTCACCTCACAGAGTTACAAGATTCTATTCATGGATTAGTTTGGTAGCACTGTTTTGGGGTAATCTGAGTTGGGATATTATTGATTGCTTTGAAGCCTATGGTAACAAAGGAAATATCCTCAGATCAAAACTAGAAAGAAGTTTTCTCTGAAACTACTTCACCATATGTGAATTCATTTCACAGAGTTACACGTTTTTTTCCATGGATCAGAGTGCTAACACTGCTTTCGTAGAATTTGTAAAGGCATATTTGGAGGGCATTGGGTCCTAGGGAGAAAAAGGAAATATCCTCACATAAAAACTAGAAAAAGTCTTTCTGAGAAATTGCTGTGTGATGCGTGAATTCAGCTCAGAGAGTTACAATGTTTTTTTCATTGAGTAGTTTGCTAACACTGTTTTCTTGGAATCTGCAATTGGATATTTCAGCACGCATTGAAGCTTACAGTGACAAAGGAAATAAACTCAGATAAAAACTAGAAAGATGCTTTCTGAGAAACTGGTTTGTGATTTGTGAATTCATCTCACAGAGTTACACTGTTTTTTTAATTGAGCATTTTGAAAACTCTGTATTTGTCGAATCTGCAGTAGAATATTTGGGAGTGCATTGATGCCTACAGTGACAGAGGAAATATCCTCAGAAAAAAACTAGAAAGAAGCTTTCTGAGAAACTACCTTGTGATGTGTGAATTCATCTCACAGAGTTACACTCATCTGTTCAATGAGTAGGTTGTCAACCCCGTTTTCTTGGAAACTGCAATGAGATATTTTGGAGTGCATTGAAGCTTATGTTGACAAAGGAAATATCCTCAGACAAAAACTAGAAAGAAACTTTCTGAGAAACTGTTTTGTAATTTGTGAATTCATCTCACAGAGTTACACAATTCTTTTCATGGAGTAGTTTGCTACCACTGCATTTGGGTAATCTGAGAAGTGATATTTTGGATTGCATGGAAGCCTAAGGTGACATTGGAAATACCCTCAGATAAAAACTAGAAGGAAGGCTTCTGAGAAACTGCATTGTGATGTGTGAATTCATCTCACAGAATTGCACAGTTCTTTCATCGAACAGTTTCTGAACCCTGTTTTCGTGTAATCTGCAATGGGTTATTTTGGAGTGCATTGAAGCTTATGGTGAAAAAGGAAATAACCTCAGATAAAAACTAGAAAGAAGTTTCCTGAGAAACTGCTTTGTGATGTGTGAATTCATCTCACAGAGTTACACAATTCTTTTTATGGGGAAGTTTGCTAACCCTGGTTTCATGGAATCTGCAAAGGGATGTATGGGAGTGCATGAGGCCTATGATGAAATAGGAAATATCCTCATGTAAACACTAGAAAGAAACTTTCAGGGAAAATGATTTGTGATGTGTGAATTTATCCCACAGTGTTACACCGTTCTTTCTACTAAGCAGTTAGCTCAAACTGTTTTCTTGGAATCTTCAATGTGATATTTTGGAGTACATTGAAGCTTATGGTAACAAAAAAATCCTCATATAAAAACTAGAAAGAAGCTTTCTGAGAAATCACTTTGTGAATGTGTTAATTCATTTCACAGAGTTACACAATACTTTTCATGGATCAGTTTGGTAACACTGACTTTGGGGGAACTCTTAGAACAGATATTTTGGATCACATTGAAGCCTGTGGTGACAATGGAAATATCCTGTGATAAAAAGTATACAGAAGATTTCTGAGAAACTTCCCTGTGATGTAGGAATTCATCCACTGTGTTACACCTTTCTCTTCATGGAGTAGTTTGCTACCACAGTTTTCATGGAATCTGCAAAGGTTTATTCAGGAGCGCATTGAGGCCTATGGTGAAAAAGGAAATATTCTCAACTAAAAACTAGATAGAAACTTTCTGATAAACTGCGTTGTGATGTGTAAATTCATCTCAGAGTTACACTGTTCTTTTTAATTAGGAGTCTGCTAACACTGTTTCCTTGGAATGTGCAATGGGATATTTTGGAGTGCATTGAAGTTTATGGTGTCAAAGGAAATATCTTCATATAAAAAATAGAAAGAAGCTTTCTGAGAACCCACTTTGTGATGTGTTAATTCATCTCACAGAGTTACATGATTCTTTTCATGAATCAGTTTGGTAGCACTGTTGTTGGGGAAACCGAGAAGGGATATTTTGTGTCACACTGAAGCCCTTGGTGAGTAAGGAAATATCCTCAGATAAAAACTACCAAGAAGCTTTCTGAGAAAGTTCCTTTTAAATGTGTGAATTCATCTTACAGGTTTACACCTTTTTTCATGGAACTGTTTGCTAATACTGTTTTTGTGGAATCTGCAAAGGGAAATTTGGGAGTGCATTGTGGCCTAGAGTGAAAAAGGGAATATCCTCAGATAAAAATTAGAGGGAAACTTTCTGAGAAACTGGTTTGTGATGTGTGAATTCATGTGACATTACTACACGATTCTTTTCATTGAGCCGTTTGATAACACTTTTTCGTGGAATTTGCAAAAGGATATTTGAGTGCATTGAAGTCTATGGTGACAACGGAAATATCCTCAGATGAAAACTGACAAGAAGCTTTCTGAGAAACTACTTTGTATTGTGTCAATTCATCTCACAGACTTACACTGTTATTTTCATTCCGCAGTTTGCTAACATTGTTTTCTTGGAATATGCAATGCAATAGTTCGTAGCACATTGAAACTTATGGTGACAAAGGAAATATCCTCAGACAAAAATTAGAAAGAATTTTTCAGAGAAACTGCTTTGTGAATTGTGATTTCATCTCAGAGTTTCACGATTCTTTTCATTGAGCAGTTAGTTATCACTGTTTTTAGGGAATCTGATGAGGGGCATTGTGGACTGCATTGAAACCTATTGTGACAAAGGAAATATCTTCATGTAAATACTAGAAAGAGGCTTTCTGAGAAACTGCTTTGTGATTTGTGAATTCATCTCACAGGGTTACATGATTCGTTCCATGGATCAGTCTGTTAGCACTGTTTTTGTGGAATCTGAGAAGGGATATTTTGGATCGCATTGGAGCCTATGGTGAAAAAGGAAATATCCTCGGATAAAAACTAGAAAGAAGGTTTCTGAGAAAGTTCTTTCTGATATGTGAATTAATCTCACAGAATTACACCTTTCTTTCCATTGAGCAGTTTGGTTGAAGCTGTTTTTGGGGAATCTGAAGAGGGATTTATGGGAGCTCATAAAGGCCTATGGTGAAAAAGGAAGTATCCTCAGATAATAACTAGAAAGAAGATTTCTGAGAAACTGCTTTGTGATGTGTGAATTCATGTCACAGAGTTGCAATATCCTTTTCATTTAGCAGCCTGCTAACACTGGTTTCTTGGAATCTGCAATGCAATATTTCAGAGCACATTGAAACTTATGGTGACAAAGGAAATATCTTCGTATAAAAACTAGTAGGAAGCTTTCTGAGAAACCACTTTGGGGTGTGTTAATTCATCTCACTGACTTTCATGACTCTTTTCATTGATCTGTTTGGTAGCATTGTTTTTGGGTTAAGTGAGAAGGGATATATTGGATCGCATTGAAGAATATGGTGACTAAGGACATATCCTTAGATGAAAACTAGATAGAAGCTTTCTGAGAAAGTTATTCATTGTATGAGGATTCAACTCACAGAGTTGCAACTTTCTTTTCATGAAGCAGTTTGCTAACACTGTTGTCGTGGGGTCTGCAAAGGGATATTTGGGAGCGCATTGAGGCCTGTAGTGAAAAAGTAAATATCCTCAGATAAAAACTAGAAAGAAACTTTCTGAGAAACTGCTGTGTGATATGTGAATTCATCTCACAGAATTACACTGTTGTTTTCATTGACAAGTTTGATTACATTGTTTTCTTGGAATCTGTAATGGGATATTTCGGAGCACACTGAATCCTATGGTGACAAAGGAAATATAATCAGATGAAAAACCAAAAAGAACTCTTCTGAGTAACTGCATTGTGTTGTGTCAATTCAACTCACAGAGTTATACTTTTCTTTTCATGGAGCAGTTTGCTAACACTGTTTTATTGGAATCTGCAATGGGATATTTCGGAGAGCAATGAAGTTTATGATGACAAATGAAATATCCTCAGAAAAAAACTAGAAAGAAGCTCTCTGAAAAACTGCTTTGTAATTTGTGAATTAATCTCAGAGTTACATGATTCATTTAATGGTATAGTTTGGTAACACTCTTTTCCGGGAATTTGAGAAGGGATATTGTGCATCGCATTGAAGCCTATGGTGACAGAGGGAATATCATCAGATAGAAACTAGAAAGAATCTTTTTTATAAAGTTTTTTGATGTGTGAATTCATCTCACAGAGCTACACTTTTCTTTTCATGTAGTAGTTTGCTGATACTGTTTTCGTGGAATCTGCAAAGGAATATTTCTGGGCCCATTGAGGCCTATGGTGAAAAAGTAAATATCCAGATTAAAAACTAGAAGGAGACTTTCTGAGAAACTGCTGTGTGATATGTGAATTCATCCCACAGAGTTACATCGTTCTTTTCATTGAGCAGTTTGATAATATTATTTTCGTGGAATCTGCAGTAGAATATTTGAGAGAGCATTGAAGCCTATGGTGACAAAGGGAATATCCTCAAATTTAAAAAAAAGAAGCTTTCTGAGAGACTGCTTTGTAATGTGTGAATTCATCTCACAGAGTTACACTGTTCTTTTCACTGAGCAGTTTGTTAAGACAGTTTATTTGGAATATGCAATAGGATATTTTGGAGCACATTGAAGATATGGTAACAAAGGAAATATCCTCATATTAAAACTAGAAAGAACCTTTCTGAGAAACTGCTTTATGTTGTGTTAACTCATCTCACAGAGATACACGATTCCTTTCACGTATCAGTTTGGTAACATTGTTTTTGTGGTGTCTGAGAAGGGATATTTGGGAGTGCATGGAAGCTAACGTTGGAAAAGGAAATATTCTGACATTAAAAACTAGAAAGAAGTTTTCTGTGAAATTTCTTTGTGATGAGTGAATTCATCACACAGAGTTACACCTTTGCTTTCTTTGAGCAGTTTGATAGCAATGTTTTTTGGAATCTGCAAAGTGATATTCAGGAGCTCCCAGGGGCCTATGGTGAGAAAGAAATAACTTCAGATAAAAACTGGAGAGAAGTTTTCCGAGAAACGGTTTTGTGATGTGTGTATTCATCTCATAGAGTATAACCTTTTGTTGATTGAGCAGTCAGTCATCACTGTTTTTGTGGTGCCTGAGAAGAGTTATTTAGGAGTACATTGAAGCCTATGGTGACAAACGAAATATAATCAGACAACAAACAAAAAGAAGCTTTCTGAGAAACTGCTTTGTGATGTGTGAATTCATCTCGCACATTTACCCCTTTATTTTCATTCAGCCATTTCCTAACACTATTTTTGTGGAATCTGCAAAGGGATATTCACAAGCACATTGAGGCAAACTGTGAAAAAGGACATATTCTTAGACAAAAAGTAGAAAGAAGTTTTCTGAGAAACTGCTTTGTGATTTGTGAATTCATCTTACAGAGTTACACGATTCTTTTCCTGGAGCAGTTTGGTAGCACTGTTTTTGGGGAATCTGAGAAGGAATATTGTGGATCGTATTGAAGCCTGCGGTGAAAAGAAATATCCTCAGATTAAATCTAGAAACTTTCTGAGAAACTTATTTGTGATGTGGGAATTAACCTCACGGAGTTACAGGGTTCTTTTCATTGAGAAGTGTGCTATGACTTTTTTCACAAAGGGATATTCATGAGCGTATTGAGGTCTATGGTGAAAAAGGAGCTATCCTCAGACTAAAACTAGAAAGAAGATTTCTGAGAAACTATTTTGTGATTTGTGATTTCAACTCACAGAGTTACACGATTCTTTTCATGGAGCAGCTTGTTAGCACTGTTTTTCTGGAATCTGTGAAGGGATATTGCATTGAAGTCTATGATGACAAAACCTATGGTGAAGCCTATGGTGACAAAGGAAATATTTTGCGATAAAAACTAGAAAGAATCTTTCTGAGAAAGTGCTTTGTGATTTGTGAATTCATCTCACAGAGTTACATCTTTCTTTTCATGGAGCAGTTTGCCAACACTGTTTTCATGCAAAAAAGGGATACTTAGGAGCACTTTGAGGCCTAAGGTGATAAAGGTAATATCCTCAGATAAAATCTAGAAAGAAACTGTCTGAGAAACTGCTTTATGATTTATGAATTGATCTCACCGAGTTATATTGTTCTTTTCATTGAGCAGTTTGCTAACACTGTTTTCTTGGAATCTGCAATAGTATATTTCAGAGCACATTGTAACTTATGGTGACAAAGGAAATATCCTCTCATAAAAACAAGAAAGAAGCTTTCTGAGAAACCACTTTGTGATATTTTAATTCACTTCAGAGAGGTGCACCATTCTTTCTATGGATCATTTTGGTAGCAGTGTTTTGGGAAATCTGAGAATGGATATTTTGGATCGCATTAAAGCCTAAGGTGACTAAGGCAATACCCTCAGATAAAAACTGCAAACAAGCTTTCTGAGAAACTGCTTCATGATGTGTTAATTCATCTCACTGAGTTAAAACTTTCTTTTCATAGAACAGTTTGCTAAGACTGTTTTCATGGAATCTGCGCAGGGATATTTGGGAGCACAATGTTGCCTATAGTGAAAAAGGAATTATCCTCAGAAAAAAACTAGAAAGAAGCTTTCTGAGAACCTGTTTTGTGATGTGTGAATTCAACTCATAGTGGTATACCATTATTTTCATCGCCCAGTTTGCTGACGCTGTTTTCGTGGAATCTGCAATAGGATATTAGGGAGCACATTGAAGTCTATTGTGACAAAAGAAATATCCTCACAGAAAAAGCAAAAAGAAGTTTTCTGAGAAACTGCTTTGTGATGTGTGAATTCATCTCACAGAGTTACATGATTCTTTTCATGGAGCAGTTTGGTGCACTGTTTTTGGGCAATCTGAGAAGGTTTATTATAAATCACATGAAGCCTATGGTGAAAAAGGAAATATCCTCAGATTAAAAACTAGAAAGAACCTTTCTGAAAAACAGCTTTGTGATGAGTGAATTCATCTCACAGAGTTACACGAATCTTTTTCATATAAAAATTAGAAAGAAGCTTTCTGAGAAAGCACTTTTTGATGTGTTACTTCATCTCACAGAGTTACACAATTCTTTTCATAAATCAGTTGTTACAACTGTTTTTGGGGAATCTGAGAAGGGATATTTTGGATTACATTGAGGCCTATGGTGACAAAGGTAATATCCTCAGATAAAAACAAGAAAGAAGCTTTCTGAGAAACAGCTTTGAGATGAGTGATTTCATCTTACTGAGTTGAATCGTTCTTTTCATTGACCAGTTTGAAAGCACTGTCTTCATGGAAACTGCAATAGGGTATTTGGGAGCACATTGAAGGATATGGTGAAAAAGGAAATATCCTGAGACAATAACCAAAAAGAAATTTTCTGAGAAACTCCTTTGTGATGTGTGAATTCATCTCACAGAGTTACACTGTTCTTTTCATTGAACAGTGTGCTAACACTGTTTTCTTGGAATCTGTAAAGGGATACTTCGGAGTGCATTGAAGCTTATGGTGTCAAAGGAAATATCTTTAGACAAAAACTAGAAAGAAGCTTTTGTGAAACCACTTTGTGATATGTTAATTCATCTCACAGTGTTACACAATACTTTTCATGGATCCGTTTGTTAGCACTGTTTTTGGGGAATATGAGAAGGGATAATTTGGATCCCATTGAAGCCCATGGTGACTAATAAACTATCCTCAGATAAAAACTGGTAAGAAGCATTCTGAGAAATTCCTTTGTGATGTGTTAATGCATTTCAGAGAGCTACAACTTTCTTTTTATGGAACAGTTTGCTAACACTGTTTTCGTGAAATCTGCAAAGGGCCATTGTGGAGTGCATTGAAGCCTATAGTGAAAAAGGAAATATCCTAACACAAAAATCGAAAAGAAGGTTTCTGGGAAACTGCTTTGTGTTGTGTCAATTCATCTCACAGAGCTACACCACTCTTTTCAATGAGCAATTTGATAACATTTTTCTCATGGAATCTGCAATAGGACATTTGGGAGTGCAATGAAGCCTGTGGAGAAAAAGGAAATATCTTCAGATAAAAACCAAAAAGAAGCTTTCTGAGAAACTGCATTGTGTTTTGTCAATTCAGCTCACAGAGTTATACTGTTCTTTACATTGAGCAGTTTGCTAACACTGTTTTCTTGGAATCTGCAATGGGATATTTCCTACTGCATTGAAGCTTGTGGTGACAAAGAAAATATCCTCAGACAAAAACTAGAAAAAGACTTTCTTAGAAACTTCTTTATGATTGCTGAACTCGTCTCACAGAGTTACACAATTCCTTTCATGGAGCAGTTTGGTAGCAATGTTTTTGGGGGAATCTAAGACAAGATCTTTAGGATCACCTGGAAGCTTATGGTGACAATGGAAATATCCTCAGATGAAAATTATAAAGAATCTTTCTGAGAAACTTCTTCATGATGTGGGAATTCAACTCACAGTGTTACCCCTTTCTGTCATGGATCAGTTTGCTAACACTGTTATTGTGGAATCTGCAAAGTTATATTTGGGAGTGCATTGAGTCCTATGGTGAAAAAGGAATTATCCTCAGACAAAAACTAGAAAGAAGCTTTGTGAGAAACTGCTTTGTGATGTGTGAATTCATCTCACAGGGTTACACTGTTCTTTTCAGAGAGCAGTTTGCTAACGTTGTTTCCTTGGAATCTGCATTGGGATATTTCAATTGCATTGACGTATAGGGTGACAAATGAAATATCATCATATAAAAGCTAGGAAGCTTTCTGAGAAATTGCTTTGTGATGTGTTAATACATCTCCCAGAGTTACACGATTCTTTTCATGGATCAGTTTGGTAGTACTGTTTTTGGGGAATCTGAGAAGGGATATTTTGGATCACACTGAAGCCTATGGTGACAAAGAAAACTTCCTCAGATAAAAACTAGAAAGAAACTTCTAGATAAAGTTCTTTGTGATGTGTGAATTCATCTCATAGAATTACACCTTTCTTTTCATGGGACAGTTTACTAACACTGTTTTCATGGAATCTGCAAAGGGATATCCAGGAGTACATTGAGGCCAATAGTGAAAAAGTAAATATCCTCAGATAAAAATTAGAAAGAAGCTTTCTGAGGGACTGCTCTGCTGTTTATAAATTCATCTCACAGTGTTGCACGATACTTTTCATTGAGCAGTTTGTTAGCACTGTTTATGCGGAGTCTGAGAAGGGATATTTTGGACCATATTGAAGGCTATGGTGATAAAGGAAATACCCTCAGATAAAAACTTGAAAGAAGCTTTCTGAGAAACTGCTTTGTGATGTGTGAATTCATCTCACAGAGTTACACCATTCTTTTCATTGAGGAATCTGATGAGACTTTTTTCATGGAATACGCAATAGGATATTTGGAAGTGCATTGAATCCTATGGTGACAAAGGAAATATCCTCAGATAAAAACCAAAAAGAAGCTTTCTAAGAAGCTGCCTTGTGTCATGTCAATTCATCTCACAGAGTTACACTGTTCCTTTCATTGAGCAGTTTGCTAACACTGTTTTCTTGGAATCTGCAATGGGATATTTTGGAGTGCATTGAAACTTATGATGAAAGAAGAAATATCCTCAGTAAAAACCAAAAAGAAGCTTTCTGTGAAACTGCTTTGTGAGCTGTGAAATTGTCTCACTGAGTTACCCCTTTCTTTTCATTGAGAAGTTTGCTAACACATTTTTTCATGGAATCTGCAATGGGATATCCCAGAGAGCATTGAGGAATATGGAGAAAAAGGAAATATCCTCAGATAAAATCTAGAAAGAAGCTGTCTGGGAAATATCTTTGTGAGGTGTGAATTCATCTCCCAGAGTCACACCATTCTTTTCATGTAGCATGTTGGTAGCACTGTTTTTGGGGATCTGAGAAGGGATATTTTGGATCACATTGAAGCTTGTGCATGACATACAGAAATATAATCACATAGAAACTAGAAAGAAGGTTTCTGAGAAACTTCTTTGTGATGTGTGTATTCATCTCTCAGAATAATACGTTTCTTTTCATGGAGCAGTTTGCTAAGACTGTTTTTGTGGAGTCTACAAAGTGATATTTGGGAGAAAGTTGAGACATATGGTGAAAAGGAGAATATCCTTAGAAAAAAAACTAGAAGGAAGCTATCTGAGAAACTGCTTTGTGATGCGTGAATTCATCTCACAGAATTACACCACATTTTTCATGGAGCAGTTTGCTGATAATATTTTCGAGGAATCTGCAATAGGATATTTCAGAGTGCATTGAAGCCTTTGGTGACAAACAAAATATCCTCAGACAAACCCAAAAAGAAGCTTTCTGTGAAACTGCATAGTGATGTGTGAATTCAGCTCAAAGATTTTCACCTTTATTTTCATGGCACAGTTTGGTAGCACTGATTTGAGGAATCTGAGAAGGGATATTTTGGATGGCATTGATGCCTATGGTGACAAAGGAAATATCCTCAGACTAAAACTAGAAAGAAGCTTTCTGAGAAACTGCTTAGTAAAATGTGAATTCATCTCAGAGGGTTACACAATTGTTTTCATTGAGCTGTTTGCTAACACTATTTTCTTGGAATCTGCAATCGGATATGTCGGAGCACACTGAAGCTTAGGGTGACAAAGGAAATGTCCTCATATAGAAGCTATAAGAAACTTCTGAGAAACCACTTTGTGATATGTTAATTCACCTCAGAGAGTTACATGATTCTTATCATGGATCCATTTTTTAGCATTGTTTTTGGGGAATCTGAGAAGGGTTATTTTCAATCACAATGAAACCTATGGTGACAAAGGAAATATCCTCAGATAAAAACTAGAAAGAAGCTTTCTGAAATATTTATTTGTGATGTGTGAATTCATCTCTCAGAGTTACAACTTTCTTTTCATGGAGGATTTTGCTTACATGATTTTTGTGGAATCTGCAAAGGGATATTTGGGAGCACATGAGGCCTATTCTGAAAAAGGAAATATCCTCAGATAAAAACTGGAAAGAAACATTCTGAGAAACTGCTTTGTGATGCGTGAATTCATCTTACAGAATTATATCATTGTTTTCTTTGAGCAGTTTGATAACAGTGTTTTCATGGAATCTGCAATAGGATATTTGGGAGCGCATTGAGCCTATGGTTGCAAGGGATGTATCCTCAGATAAAAACCAAAAAGAAGCTTGCAGTGAAACTGCTTTGTGATGTGTGAAATAATCACACAGTGTTACACCGTTCTTTTCATTGAGAAGTTTTCTAACACTTTTTTCCTGGAATGTGCAATGGGATATTCGGAAGCTCATTGAGGAATATGGTGAAAAAGGAAATATCCTCAGATAAAAACTAGAAAGAAGCTTTCTGAGAAACAGCTTTGTGGAGTGTGAATTCATGACACAGAGCTACACCATTCTTTTCATGGAGCAGTTTGGTGGCCCTGTTTTTGGGCAATTGGAGAAGGGAAGATTTTTATAGCTTTGAAACCTATGATGAAAAAGGAAATATCCTCAGATAAAAATTAGAAAGAAGTTTTCTGAGAAACAACTTTGTGATGTACGTATTCATCTCACAGAGTTACATGATTCCTTTCTTGGAGCAGTTTGCTAACACTATTTTCATGAAATCAGCAATAGGATATTTGGGATCACTTTGAAGCCTATGGTGACAAAGGAAATATCCTCAGACAAAAACGAGAAAGAAGCTTTCTGAGAAACTACTTTGTGATTTGTGAATCCACCTCACAGGGTTACATGATTCTTTTATTGGAGCAGTTTGGTAGCACTGTTTTTGGGGAATTTCAGAAGTGTTAATTTACATCACATTGAAGCCTATGGTGACTAAGGAAATATCCTCAGATAAAAACTAGAAAGAAGATTTCTGAGAACGTTCTTTTGGATTTATGAGTTCGTCTCACAGAGTTACACCTTTCTTTTCATGGAACACTTTGCTAACACTGTTTTCATGGAATCTGCAAATGGATATTTGGGAGTGCTTTGAGGCCAATGGTGACAATGGTGAAATATCCTGGTATACATACTCAGAAAAAAAACAAACAAAAGCTTTCTGATAAACTGCTTTGTGATGTGTGAATTCGCCTCACAAATTTACACTTTTCTTTTCGTGGAGAAGTTGGCTAACACTATTTTCGTGGAATCTGTAAAGAGATATTCGTGAGTGCATTGAGGCCAATGGGGAGAAAGGAAATATTCTCAGAAAAAAACTAGAAAGAAGCTTCATGAGAAACTGCTTGGAGATTTATGAATTCATCTCACTGAGTTACATGATTCTTTTCATGAAACAGTTGGGTAGCACTGTTTTGGGTGAATCTGAGAAGGAATATTTTGGATCGCATTGAAGCCTATGGTGACAAAGGAAATATCCTCAGATAAAAACTAGAAAGAGGCTTTCTGAGAAACAGCTTTGTGGTGTATGAATTTATCTCACAGAGTTACACCATTCTTTTTATGGAGCAGTTTGGCAACACTGTTTTTGGGGAATCTGAGAAGGATATTTTGGATTGCATTGAAGCCTACAAAGGCAATATCCTCAGATAAAACCTAGAAAGAAGATTTCTGAGAAACAGCTTTGTGATGTATGAATTTAACTCACCAAGTTACACCTTTCTTTTTATGTAGCAGTTTGGTAACACTGTTTTGGGAAATCTGAGAAGGGATATTATGATGGCATTGAAGAGTATGGTGACAAAGGAAATATCCTCAGATAAAAACTAGAAGGAAGCTTTCTGAGAAACTTTTTGTGAAGTGTGTATTCATCTCACAGAGTAACAACTTTCTTTTCATGGAGTACTTATCTAACACTGTTTTCAAGGAATCTACAAAGGGATATTTGGGAGTGAGTTCAGGCTTATGGTGAAAAAGGAAATATCCTCAGATAAAAACTAGAAAGAAGCTTTCAGACAAACTGCTTTGTGATGTGTGAATTCATCTCATAGAGTTACACAACCCTTTTCATGAAGCATTTGGTATCCCTGTTTTTGGGGAATCTGAGAAGGGATACTTTGAATTGCATTGAAGTCTATGGTTACAAGGGAAATATCCTCAGATAGATACTAGAAAGAAGGTTTCTGAGAAATTTCTTTGTGATGTGTGAATTCACCTCAAAGAGTTACATGATTCCTTTCTTTTTGCATTGAAGCCTATGGTGGCAAGGGAAATATCCTGGTATACAAACTGAAAGGAAGCTCTCGCAGAAAGTTCCTTGTGATGTGTGAATTCATCTCACAGAGTTGCCAATCTCTTTTCATGGAGCAGTTTGCTGACACTGTTTTCATGGAATCTGCAAAGGGATATTTGAGAGCGCATTGAGGCCTATGGTGAAAAAGGGAATATCCTCTGATAAAAACTGGAAAGAAGCTTTCTGAGAAACTGCTTCATATGTGTGAATTCAACTTAAAGTGTTACACTGTTCTTTTAATTGAGCAGTTTTCTAACACTGTTTCCTTGGAAACTGCAGTGGGATATTTTGGAGCGCATTGAAACTTATGGTGACAAAGGAATTATCCTCAGACAAAAACTAGAAAGAATCTTTCTGACACTCTGCGTTGTGATGTGTTAATTCAATTCACAGAGCTACATGATCCTTTTCATGGTTCAGTTTGGTAGAACTGTTTTTGGGGAATCTGAGAAGGGATACTTTGGATAGCTTTGAAGCCTATGGTGTCAAAGGAAATAACCTCAGATAAAAGCTAGAAAGAAGCTGTCTGAGAAAACTCTTTGAAATGTTTGAATTCATCTCACAGATTTCCACCTTTGTTTTCATGGAGCCATTTTCTAACACCATTTTTGTGGAATCTGCAAAGAGATACTTGGGAGTGCATTGAGGCCTATAGTAAACAAGGAAATATCCTCAGATAAAAACGGAAACTGCTTTTTGAGAAACTGCTTTTTGATGTGTGAATTCATCTTACAGGGACAAACAGTTCTTTTCATTGTGCAGCTTGATAACACTGTTTTCATGGAATCTGCAATAGGATATTTGGGAATACATTGAAGCCTATGTTGACAAAGGAATTATCCTCAGATTAAACCAAAAAGATGCTTTCTGTGAAACTGATTTGGGATACATGAATTCAAATCACAGAGTTACACTTTTCTTTTCATTGAGAAGCTTGCCAACACTTTTTTCGTGGAATCTGGAATGGGGTATTCTGTAGTGCTTTGAGGATTATGGTGAAAGAGGATATAAACTGTGATAAAAGCTAGAAAGAAGCTTTCTGAGAAACAGCTGTGAGATGTGTGAATTCATCTATCAGAGTTACACCACTGTTTTTATGGAGTTGTGTTTTATCACTATTTTTTGGGATCTGAGAAGGCATATTTTGAATTGCATTGAAGTCTACAGTGAAAAGGACATATCCTCAGATTAAAATTAGAAGAAACCTTCTGTGAAACTCCTTAGTGATGTGTGAATTAATCTTACAGAGTTAAACTGTTCTTTTCTTGGAGCAGTTTGCTAACGCTGTTTTCTAGAAATCTGCTATGGAATATTTTGTACTGCATTGAAGTGTATGGTGACAATGTTAATATCCTCATATAAAAACTAGAAAGAAGCTTTCTGATATACTGCTTTGTGATGTGTTAATTCATCTCACAGTGTTTCATGATGCTTTTCATGTTTTGTTAGCACTGTTTTTGTGGAATCTGAGAGAGGATATTTTGGATCACTTTGAAGCCAATGATGACAAAGAAAATAATCACAGATAAAAACTAGAAAGAAGCTTTCTGAGAAACTCCTTTGTGATGTGTGAATTTACCTCTCAGAGTTAAACCTCTCTTTTCATGTAGCAGTTTAGTAACACTGTCTTCATGGAATCTGCAAAATGATATTTGGGAGCGCATTGCAGCCTATGGTGACAAAGGAGGTATCCTCATAAAAAAAAAATCAAAAAGAAGCTTTCTGAGAAACAGCTTTGTGATGTGTGAATTAATCTTACAGAGTTACACTGTTTTTTTTCCTTCAGCAGTTTGCTAACACTGTTCTCTTGGACTCTGCAATGGGATATTTCAGAGAACATTGAGGGTTATTGTGACAAAGGAAATATCCTGAGACAAAAGCCAGAAAGAAGCTTTCTGAGAAATTACTTTGGGCTTTCTGAATTCATCTGACAGGCTTCCACGATTCCTTCTATTTAGCAGTTTGGTAGCAGTGTTTCCGGGAAATCTGAGAAGGGATATTTTGGATCGCATTGAAGCTTATGGTGACAAAGGAAATACCCTCAGATAAGAATTAGAAAGAAGATTTCTGAGAAAGTTATTTGTGATGTGTGCATTCATCTCACAGAGTTACACCTTCCTTTTCATGGAGCCGTTCGCTAACACAGATTTCATGGAATCTGAAAAGGAATATCTGGGAGAGCATTGAGGGCTATGATTAAAAAGGAAATATCCTCAGATAAAAACTAGAAAGAATATTGTTGAGAAACTGTTTAGTGATACGTGAATTCATCTCACTGAGTTACACTGTTCTTTTCATTGAGCAGTCTGTTAACACTGTTTTCTTGGAATCTGGAATGGCATATTTCAGAGTGCACAGAAGCTTATGGTGACAAAGGAAATATCCTCAGACAAAGGTGACAAAGGAAATATCCTCAGACAAAAACCATGAAGAAGCTTTCTGAGAAACTGCTTTGTGATATGTTAATTCAACTCACAGAGTTACATGATTGTTTTCGTGGATAACTTTGATAGCACTCTTTTTGGGGAATCTGAGAAGGGGTATTTTGGATCACGTTGAAACCCATGGTGACAAAGAAAATATCCTCAGATAAAAACTAGAAAGAAGATTTCTGAGAAAGTTTTGGTGATGTGTGAATTCATCTCACAGAGTTACACTTTCTTTTCATGGAGCAGCTTGCTAACACTCTTTTCATGGAAACTGCAAAGAGTTCTTTGGGAGTGCTTTGAAGGTATAGTGAAAAGTTAAATATCCTGAGATAAAAAATAGAAACAAGCTTTCTACAAACTGCTTTGTGATGTGTGACTACATCTCACAGAGTTACACTGTTCTTTTCATTGAGAAGTTTGCTAAGACTGTTTTCTTGGAATCTGCAATGGGATATTTTGGAGCATATTAAAGCTTATTTTGACAAAGGAAATATTCTCAGAAAAAAACTAGAAATAAGATTTGTGTGAAACCGCTTTGTGGTGTTAATTCATCTCACAAAGTTACATGATTCTTTTCGTGCATCAGTTTGGTAGCACTGTTTTTGAGGAATCTGAGAAGGGATATTTTGGATCACTTTGAAGCCTATGGTGACAAAGGAAATATCCTCAGTTGAAAACTGGAAAGAAGTTTTCTGAGAAACTGCTTTGTGATGTGTAAATTCATCTCACAAAGTTACACCGTTCATTTCATTGAGCAGTTTAGTAGCACTGTTTTCCTGTATTCTACAATAGGATATTTTTTAGTGCTTTGAAGCCTACAGTGACGTAGGAAATATCCTCAGATAAAAACTAGAAAAACTTTCTGAGAAACTTCTCTATGATGTGTGATTTCATCTCACAGAGTTACACCATTTTTTTCAAGGAGAAGTTTTCTAACACTGTTTTTGTGGAATCTGCAAAGAGATATTTGGGAACACATTGATTCATTTAGTGAAAAAGGAAATATCCTCAGATAATAAGTAGAAAGATTCCTTCTGAAAAACTGCTTTGTGATGTGTGAATTCATCTCACAGATTTATACCACTCTTTCCTTGAGCAACCTGATAACAGGGGTTTTGTGGAATCTGTAATAGGATAATTGGGAGCGCGTTGAAGCCTAAGGTGAAAAAGGAAATATTCTCAGATAAAAACCAAAAGGAAGCTTTCTCAAAAACTGCTTTGTGATGTGTGAATTCGTGTCACAGAGTTTCGCCATTCTTTTCATTGAGAAATTTGCACACACTTTTTTTTTGTTTAATCTGCAATGGGATATTTGAGAATGCATTGAGGACTATGGTGAAAAAGGAAATATCCCCAGATAAAAACTAGAAAGAAGCTCTCTCAGAAACTGCTTTGCAATGTGTGAATTTATCCTACAGGGTTGCACTGTTCTTTTCATTGAGCAGTTTGATAACAGTTTTCATGGAATATGCAAAGGGATATTTGGTAGCACTTTCAGGCCTATGGTGAAAAACGAAATACCCTCAGAGTAAAAACGAGAAAGAAACTTTCTGAGAAGCTTCTTTGTGATATGTGATGTCAACTCACAGAGTTATACTATTTTTTTCATGGAGCAGTTTGCTAACACTGTTTTCATGGAATCTGCAAAGTGATATTTGGGTGTACACTGAGGCCTATAGTGATAAAGCAAATATCCTCAGATAAAAACTAGAAAGAAGTTATCTGAGAAACATCTTTGTGATATGTGAATTCATTTCACAGAGTTACAAAATTATTTTCATAGAACAGTGTCGTAGCACTGTTTTTGGGGAATCTGAGTAGGGATATTTTGGGTCACATTAAAGCCTATGGTGACAAAGGTAATATCCTCAGACAAAAACCAAAAAGATGCTTTGTGAGAAACTGTTTTGTGATGTGTGAATTCATCTCACAGACTTACAACTTTCTTTCATGACGCAGTTTGCTAACACTATTTTCCTGGAATGTTCAAAGGGATATTCATGAGAGCATTGAGGCAAATAGTGAAAAAGGATTTATCCTCAGACAAAAACTAGAAAGAAGCTTTCTGAGAAACTGCTTTGTGATTTGTGAATTCATCTCACAGAGTTACACTATTATTTTCTTAGAGCAGTTTGGTAGCACTCTTTCTGGGAAATCTGAGAAGGGACATTTTGGATCACATTGAAGCCTATGGTGATAAAGGAAATATACTCAGATAAAAACAAGAAAGAAGCTTTCTGAGAAAGTTCATTGTGTTCTGTAAATTCATCTCACAGAGTTATACTGTTCTTTTCTTTGAGCTGTTTAAAAAGACTTATTTCATGGGATCTGCATTAAGATATTTGGGAGCACATGGAAGCTTATGGTGACAAAGAAAATATCCTCAGATAAAAACCCAAAAGAACTTTCTGAGAAACTGCTTTGTGATGTGTGAATTCATCTCACAGAGTTACACTGTACTTTTCATTGAGCAGTGTGCTAACACTATTTCCTTGGAATCTGCAGTGGAATATTTCAGAGTGCCCTGAAACTTATGGTGAAAAATTAAATATCCTCTGACAAAAACTATAAAGAAACTTTCTGAGAAAATTCTTTGTGTTGTCAAATTTTCTAACAGAGTTACATGATTCTTTTCATGGTTGCATTTCATAGCACTGTTTTGGGGCTATATGAGATGGGATATTTTTGTTCTCATTGAAGCTTATGGTGACAAAGGAAATATCCTCAGAAAAACACTACAAAGAGCTTTCTGAGAAACTGCTTTGTGATTTCTGATTTCATCTTACAGAGTTACACCATTCTTTTCACGGAGCAGTTTTCTAACACTGTTTTCATGGAATCTGCAAAGGAATATTTGCGAGCACATTGAGGCTTATATTGTAAAACGGAATATCCTTAGATAAAAAGTAGAAAGAAACTTTCTGAGAAACTGCCTTGTGATGTGTGAGTTCATCACACTGAGCTACACTGTTCTTTTCTTTGAACACTTCGCTAACACAGTTTTCTTGGAAACTGCAATGGTATATTTTGGAGTGTATTGAAGCTTATTGTGACAAAGGAAATATCTTCAGACAAAAACTGGAAAGATGATTTCTGAGAAACTGCTTTGTTATGTGTGAATTCATCTCACAGAGTGATATGACTGTTTTCATGGATCCGTTTGGTAGCACTGTTTTTGGGGTTTCTGTGAAGGGTTATTTTGGATCGCATCGAAGTCTGTGGTGACAAACGAAATATCCTCAGATAAAAACCAAAAACATCTTTCTGAGAAAGTGCTTTCTGATGTGGGAATTCATCTCACAGAGTTACACTGTACTTTTCATTGAGCAGTTTGCTAACATTGTTTGGTGGAAACTGTAAAGGGGTATTTGCGAGCGTCTTCATGCCTACAGTGAAAAAGGAAACATCCTCAGTTAAAAACTAGGAAGAAGCCTTGTGAGAAAGTTCCTTGTGCTGTGTGAATTCATCTCACAGAACTACACCTTTCTTTCATGGAACAGTTTGCTAACACTGTTTGCTTGGAATCTGCAAAGGTATATTTCAGAGTGCATTGAAGCTTATGATGAAAGGAAATGCCCCCATATAAAAACTAGAAGGAAGAGTTCTGAGAAACTGCTTTGCAATGTGACAATTCATCTCACAGAGTTACACAATGTTTTTCATGGAGGAGTTTGGTAGCACTGCTTTTGTGGAAACTCAGAATTGATATTTTTGATCGCATTGATGCCTATGGTGACAAAAGATATATCCTCAGATAAAAACTTTGAAGCAGCTTTCTGAGAAAGTTATTTATGATGTGTGAATTTATCTCACAGAATTCCACCTTTCTTTTCATGGAGCAGTTTGCTAACACTGTTTTCATGGAAACAGCAAAGCAATATTTGTGAGCGCCTTGTGGCTTATACTGAAAAAGTAAATATCCTCAGATAAATACTAGAAAGAAGATTTCTGAGAAAGTTCTTTGTGTTGTTTCAATTCATCTCACAGAGCTACACCTTTCTTTCATGGAGCAGTTTGATAACACTGTGTTAGTGGAATCTGCATAGGGATATTTGGAAGCACATTGAGGCCTATAGTAAAAAACGAAATATCCTAAGATAAAAACCAGAAAGTACCTTTCTGAGAAACTGGTTTGCAATGTGTAAATTCATCACACAGAGTTACACTATTCTTTTCTTTGAGCAGTTTGATAACATTGTTTTCATGGAATCTGCAATAGTTTATTTGGGAGTGTATTGAAGCCTATGGTGACAAAGAATATATCCTCAGATTAAAAAAAAAGGAAGCCCTCTGTGAAACTGCTTTGTGATGTATGAATTCATCTCACCGAGTTACACTCTTCTTTTCATTGTCCAGTTTGTTAACACTGTTTTCTTGGTATCCACAATGGGATGTTTCAGAGCTCATTGAAGCTTATACTGACAAAGGAAATATCCTCAGACAAAAACTATAAAGAAGCTTTCTGAGAAGCTGCTTTCTGATTTGTGAATTCACTTCAAAGAGTTACACCTGCCTTTTGATGGAGCAGTTTGGTAGCACTACATTTGGGGAATCTTGGAATGGATATTTTGGATCGCATTGAAGCCTACGGTGAGAAAGGAAATATCCTCAGATAAAAAATAGATAGAAGCTTTCTAAGAAAATTATTTGTGATGTGTGAATTCATCTCACAGATGAATTGAGCAGTTTGCTAACATTGTTTTCCTGGAATCTACAATGGGATATTTCAGAGTGCATTTTAAGCTTATGGTGGCAAATTAAATACCCTCATATAGAAACTAGAAAGAAGCTTTCTGAGGACCGCTTTGGGATGTGTTCAGTCATCTCACAGAGTTACACGATACCTTTCATGGAGCAGTTTGGTAGCAGTGTTTTTGGGGAATCTCAGAAGGGATATTTTTTATCGCTTTGAAGTCTATGTTGACAAAGGATATACTCTCAGATAAAAACTAGAAAGCAGCTTTCTGAGAAAGTTCTTTGTGATGTGTGAATTCATCTCACAGTTTTACACCTTTCTTTTCATGGAGCAGTTTGCTAACACTGTTTTCGTGGAAACTACAAAGGGATACTTGTATGCGCATTCAGGCACACAGTGAAAAAGGATATATCCTCAGATAAAAACTATAAAGAAGCTTTCTGAAAAAGTGCTTTGTGATGTGTGAAGTTAACTCACACAGTTACACCTTTCTTATCATTGAGCTGTTTCATAACACTGTTTTTGTGGAATCTGAAATAGGATATTTGGGAGCACATTGAAGCCTATGGGGAGAAAGATATATCCTCAGATAAAAACTAAAGAGGACTTTCTCAGAAACTGCTTTTTGATGTGTGAATTCTTCTGATAGATTTACACAGTTCTTTTCATTGAGCAGTTGGCTAACACTGTTTTCTTGGAATCTGCAATGGAATATTTTGGAGCACATTGAAACTTATGGTGACAAAGGAAATATCCTCAGACAAAAACTAGAAAGAAGCTTTCTGAGAAACTTCTTTATGAATTTTGAACTCATCTCAGAGAGTTACACGTTTCTTTTCCTGGAGCAGTTTAGTAGCACTGTTTTTGGGTAATCTGTGAAGGGTTACTTTATATCGCATTAAAGGTTATGGTGACAAAGGATATATACTCAGATAAAAACTAGAAAGCAGCTTTTTGAGAAAGTTCCTTGTGTGGTGTAAATTCATCTCACAGACTTAAGCCTTTCTTTCATGGAGCAGTTAGCTAACAGTTTTCCTGGAATCTGCAAAGGAATATTTTGGAGCACATTGAGGCCTACAGTGAAAAAGGAAATAACCTCAGATAAAAAGTAGAAAGAAGCTTTCTGAGAAACTGCTTTGTGATGTGGAAATTAATCTCACAGAGGTACACTGTTCTTTTCATTGACAGGTTTGATAACGCTGTTTTTGTGGAATCTGCAATAGAATATTTCAGAGCACATTTAAGCCTATGGTGACAAAGGATATATATTCAGATAAATACCAAAAAGAAGCTTTCTGAGAAACGATTTGGTGATGTGTGAATTCATTTCACAGAGTAACACCTTTCTTTTCATGGAGAAATTTGGTAGCACTGTTTTTGGGGAATCTGAGAAGGGATATTTTGGATTGCATTGAAGCCTATGGTGACAAAGGAAATATCCTCAGATAAATACTAGAAAGAAGATTTTTTAGAAACTTGTTTGCGATTTGTGAACTCATCTAATGGAGTTACATCTTTCTTTTCATGGAACAGTTTGTTAACACTCTTTTCATGGAATATCTAAAGGGATATTTGGGAATGCATTAAGGCCTATGGTGAAAAAGGAAATATCCTCAGATAAAAAATAGAAAAAGGCTATCTGAGAAACCATTTTGTGATGTGTGAATTCATCATACAGTTACTCTGCTCTTTTCATTGAGCAGTTTACTAACCTTTTTTTCTTGGAATCTACAAAGGGATATTTCAGAGTGCATTTTAAGCTGATGGTGGCAAAGGAAATATGCTCATATAAAAACTAGAAAGAAGCATTCTGAGAAATGCTTTTTGATGTATGAATTCATCTCACAGAGTTACACTGTTGTTTTCATTGAGCAGTTTGCTAACACTATTTTCTTGGAATCTGCAATGAGATACTACGGAATACATTTTAAGCTTATGGTGACAAAGAAAATACCCTCATATAAAAACTAGAAAGAAGCTTTCTGAGAATCTATTTTGTGATGTCTTCATTCATTTCACAGAGTTACACGATTATTTTCATGGATCAGTTCTGTAGCACTGTTTTTAGGTATCTGAGAAGGGATATTTTTAATTGGATTGAGGCCTATGGTGACAGAGGAAATATCCTCAGATAAAAATCAAAAAGAACATTCTGAGAAATTGCTTTCTGATTTGTGAATTCATGTCACAGAGTGACACCATTCTTTTCTTGGAGGAATTTGGTAGCACTGTTTTTGGGGAATCTGACAAGGGATATTTTGGATCACATTGAAGACTATGATGACAAAGGAAATATCCTCAGAAAAAAACGAGAAAGAAGCTTTCTTAGAAACACTTTGTGATGTGTGAATTCACCTCAGGGATTTGCAGCTTACTTTTCATGGATCAGTTTGCTAACACTGTTTTTGGGGAATATCCAAAGGGATATTTGGGAGCGCATAGAGGCCTACTGTGATGAAAGAAACATCCTCAGATAAAAACTAGGAAGAAGCTTTCTGAGAAACTACTTTGTGATGAGTGAATTCATCTCACAGAGTTAGACTGTTCTTTTCATTGAGAAGTTTGCTCACACTGTTTTCTTGGAATCTGCAATGGGATATTTTGCAGTGCATATTAAGCTTATGGTGACAAAGAAAATACCCTCATATAAAAACTAGAAAGAAACTTTCTGAGAAACCATTTTGTGAAGTGTTAATGCATCTCACAGAGTTTCATGATTCTTTATGGATCAGTTTTGTAGCACTGTTTTTGGGGAATCTGAGAAGGGATATTTTGGATCACATTGAAGCCTATGGTGACAAAGGAAATATCCGCAGATAAAAACTAGGAAGAAACTTCCTGAGAAAATGCGTTGTGATGTGTATATTCATTACACTGTGTAACACCTTTCTTCTCATGGAGCAGTTTGCTAAATCTGTTTTCTTGGAATCTTCAATGGGATACTTCAGAGTGCATTGCAGCTTATGGTAACAAAGGAAATATACTCATACAAAAACTAGAAAGCAGCTTTCTGAGAAACAGCTTTGGGATGTGTGAATCCATCTCCCAGAGTTACACTGTTCTTTTCATTGAGCAGTTTGCTAACACTGTTTTCTTGGAATCAGCAATGAGATATTTTGGAGTGCATTGAAGCTTAGGCTGACACAGGAAATATCCTCAGACAAAAACTACAGAGAGACTTTATGAGAAACTGCTTTGTGATTTGTGAATTCATTTCACAGAGTTACATGATTCTTTTTCATGGTTCAATTTGGTAGCATTGTTGTTGGGGAATCTGATAAGGGATATTCTGGATCACATTGAAGCCTGTGGTGACAGAGGAAATATCCTCAGATAAAACTAGAAAAAAGCTTTTTGAGAAAGTTCTTTGTGATGCATGAATTCATCCCACAGAGTTACCCCTTTTTTTTTCTTGGAGCAGTGTGCTAACACTGTTTTCGTGGAATCTGCAAAGGGATATTTTGGAGCACATTGAGGCCCATAGTGAATAAGAAAATATCCTCAGATAAAAACTAGAAAGAAACTTTATAAGAAACTGCTTTGTGATGTTTGACTTCCTCTTACATAGTTACATTGTTCTTTTCATTGGGCAGTTTGATAACACTGTTTTCATGGAATCTGCAATAGGATATTTGGGAGCACATTGAAGCCTATGATGACAAAGGTTATATACTCAGATAAAAACCAAAAAGAATATTTCTGAGAAACTGCTTTGTGATGTGTGAATTCATCTCACAGAGTAACACTGTTCTTTTCATGGAGCAGTTTTCAGCACTGTTTTCTTGGAATCTGCAATGGGATATTTAGGAATGAATTGAAGCATATGTTGACAAAGGAAATATCCACAGAAAAAACTAGAATGAAGTTTTCTGAAAAATTGCTTTGTCATTCGTGAACTCATCTCACAATATTACAGGATTCTTTTTATGGAGCAGTTTGGTAGCACTGTTTTGGGGGAACCTGAGAAGGGACAATTTGGATCTCATTGAAGCCTATGGTGACAAAGGAAATATTCTCGGATAAAAACTAGAAAGAAGCTTTCTGAGAAAGTTCTTTGTGATGTGTGAATTCGTCTTACAGAGGTACACCTCTCTTTTCATGGAGTACTTTCATAACACTGTTTTTGTGGAATCTGTAAAAGGATATTTGAGAGCCCATTGAGGCCTATGCTGAAATAGGAAATATTCTCAAATAAAACCTGGAAAGAAGCTTTCTGCAAAACTGCTTTGTGATGTGTGAATTCATCCTACATAGTTACAGCATTCTTTTAATTGAGCTGTTTGATAACACTGTTTTTGTGGAATCTGCAATAGCATATTTTCGAGCACATTGAAGCCTATGGTGACTAACAAAATATCCTCAGATAAAAACCAAAAGGAATCATTCTGTGAAACTGCTTTGTGATGTGTGAATTCATCTCATAAAGTTACACCACTCTTTTCCTTGAGAAGTTTGCTAACAGTTTTTTCTTGGAATCCACAATGTGATATTTTAGTGCGCATAGAGGAATATGATGAAAAAGCAAATATCCTCAGATAAAAACTAGTAAGAAGCTTACTGAGAAGCCACTTTGTGATGTATGAATTCATTTCACAGAGTTATACTATACTTTTCTTGGAGTAATATGGTGTCACTGTTTTGGGGGATTCTGCAATAGGATATTTGGGAGCCCATTGAAACCTGTGGTGACAAAGGAAATATCCTTAGACAAAAGCAAAAAAGAAACTTTCTGAGAAACTGCTTTGGGATATGTGAATTCATCTCACAAATTTACACCTTTCTTTTCATGGAGCAGTTTGCTAACACTATTTTCATAGAATCTGCAAAGTGATATTCGTGAGCAAATTGAGACCTAGGCTGATAAAGAAAGTATCCTATGACAAAAATTAGAAAGAAGCTTTCTGAGAAACTTCTTTGTGGTTTGCAAATTCAACTCACAGGGTTACACGATTCTATTGATGAGGCAGTTTGGTAACACTGTTTCTGGGGAATCTGAGAAGTGATATTTTCGATCGCCTTGAAGCCTATGATGACAAAGGAAAAAGAATCAGATAAAAACTAGAAAGAAGGTTTCTGAGAAACTTCTTTGTCATATGTGTATTCTTCTCACAGTGTAACACCTTTCTTTTCATGGAACAGTTTGCTAATACTGTTTTTGTGGAATCTACAAAGTGATATTTGGGAGTGAGTTGAGACCTATGGTGAAAAAAGAAATACCCTCAGAAAAAAATAGAAAGAAACTTTCTGAGAAACTGCTTTGTAATGTGTGAATTCAGCTCACAGAGTTACACCAATCTTTCCATTGAGCAGTTTGGTAACACTGTTTTCGTGGAATCTACAATAAAAAATTTTGGAGCTCAATGAAGCCTATGTTGACAAATGAAATATCCTCAGACAAAAACCAAAAAGAAGCTTTCTGAGAAACTGCTTTGTGATTTGTGAATTCATCTCATAGAGTTACAAGACTCTTTTCTTGGAGCAGTTTGGTAGTGCTGTCTTCAGGGAATCTGAGAAGGGATATTTTGAATCACATTGAAGACTGTGGTGACAAAGGAAATATCCTCATTAAAAAACTAGAAAGAAGCTTTCTGAAACAATGCTTTGCGATGGGTGAGTTCATTTCACAGAGTTATACCTTTCTTTCTATGGAGCAGTTTGCTAACACTGTTTTGGTGGAATCTGCAAAGGGATATTTGGCAGCACATTGAGACCTATGGTGAAAAAGGAAATATCATGAGATAAAAACTAGAAAGAAGCTTTCTGAGAAACTTCTTTGTGATGTGTGAATTCATCTCACAGAGTTACACCGTTCTTTTCATTGAGCAGTTTGCTAACACCATTATCGTGGATTCTGAAAAGGGATATTTCAGAGTACATTGAAGTTTTAGGTGACTAAGGGATTTCCCTCATATAAAAACTAGAAAGAGAAAGAAAAAGAAGAAAAAAAAGAAAAAAAAGAGAAAAAAAAAGAAAAAAAAAGAAGAAAAAAAGAAGAAAAAAAAATAGAAAGAAGCTTTCTGAGAAAATGCTTTCTGATGTGTTAATTCATCTCACAGAATTACTCGACTCTTCATGGAGCAGCTTGGTAAGCCTGTTTTGGGGAATCTGAGAAGGAATATTTTGGATCACATTGAAGCCTAGTGTGACAAAGGAAATATCCTCAGATAAAAATTAGAAAGAAGCTTTCTGAGAAAGTTCTTTGTGATGTGTGAATATATCTTACAGAGTTACACCTTTATTTTCATGGAGCAGTTTTCCAACACTGTTTTTGTGCAATCAGCAAAGGAATATTTGGGAGCACATTGAGGCCTGTAGTGAAAAAGGAATATCCTCAGATAAAAACTAGAAAGAAGATTTCGGAGAAACTACTTTGTGCTTGTGAATTTATCTCACAGAGTTACACCATTCTTTTCATGGAGCAGTGTGATAACACCGTTTTTGTGGAATCTTCAAGAGGATATATCAGAGCACATTGACGCCTATGGTGACAAAGGAGATATCTTCTAAGAAAAAAACAAAAAGAAGCTTTCTGAGAAACTGCTTTGTGATGTGTGAATTCACCTCACAGAATTTCACTGTGCTTTTCATTTAGCAGGGTGCTAACACTGCTTTCTTGGAGTCTGCAATGGGATATTTCGGAGCACATTGAAACTTAGTGACAAAGGAAATATCCTCAGACAAAAACTAGAGAGAAGCTTACTGAGAAATTTCTTTGTGGTTTGTGATTTCATCTCACAGAGTTACAGCATCCCTTTCATGGAGCAATTTGGTAGCCCTGTTTTTGGGTAATCTGAGAAGGGATATTTTGGATCACTTTGAAACCTTTGGTGACAAAGGAAATATCCTCAGATATTTCTAGAAAGCAGATATACTAGAAAGTAGATTTCTGAGAAACTTCTTTGTGATGTTTGAATTCAACTCATGGAGTTACACCTTTGTTTCATGGAGCAGTTTCCTAATACTATTTTTGTGGAATCTGTGATAGGATATTTGGGAGGGCATTGAAGACTGTGGTGACAAATGAAATATACTGGGGAGTGCATTAAGGCATAAGGTGAAAAAGGAAATATAGTCAGATAAAAACCATAAAGAAGCTTTCTGAGAAGCATCTTTGTGATATGTGAATTCATCTCACAGAGTAACACTGATCTTTCCATTGAGCAGTTTGATAACACTGTTTTTCTGGAACCTGTAATAGGATATTTTGGAGTGCATTAAAGCCTATGGTGACAAAGGAAATATCCTCAGATAAAAACTAGAAAGAAACTTTCTGAGAAACTTCTTCATGATATGTGAATTCATGTCACACAGTTACACCTTTCTTTTCATGGAGCAGTTTGATAACACTCTTTTCATGGAATCTACAAAGGGATATTTTGGAGGGCATTGAGTCCTATGGTAAAAAATCAAATATCCTCAGATAAAAACTAGAAAGAAGCTTTCTGAGAAAGTTCTTTATTATGTGTGAATACATCTCACAAAGTTACACCTTTCTTTTCATGAAACAGTTTTCTAACACTGTTTGCATGGAATTTGCAAAGTAATATTTGGAGAACATTGAAGCTGTTGTGAGAAAGGGAATAGCCTCAGATATTAACTAGAAAGAAACTTTCTGGGAAACTGCTTTGTAATTTGTGAATTCATCTCACAGAGCTACACCATTCTTTTCATTGAGCAGATTGCTAACACTGTTTTTTTGGAATCTGCAATGAGATAGTTCAGAGTGCATTGAAGCTTAGGGAGACAAATTATCCTCAGACAAAAACTGGAAAGAATATTTTTGAGAAACTGCTTTGTGATTTTTGAATTCATCTCACAGAGTTACATGATTCTTTTCATGGATCAATTTGGTAACACCATTATTGGTTAATCTGAGAAGGCATATTTGGGATAGTAATTAATCCTACTGTGTCAAAGAAAATATCCTCAGATAAAACCTTGAAAAAAGCTTTCTGAGACAGTTCATTGTGATGCACGAATTCATTGAACAGAGTTACAATGTTCTTTTCATTGAGCAGTTTGATAACACTGTTTTCGTGGAATCTGCAACAGGATATTTGATAGAACATTGACGCTTATGTTGACAAAGTAAATATCCTCAGATAAAAACCAAAAAGAAGCTTTCTGAGGGACTGCTTTGTCATGGGTGAATTGATCTCAGAGAGTTACACTGCTCTTTTCATTGAACAGTTTGGTAACAGTGTTTTCTTGGAATCTGCAATAAGATATTTCGGTGCACATTGAAGCTTATGGTGACAAAATATCTTCCAACAAAAACTAGAAAGAAACTCCCTGAGAAACTGCTTTGTGATTTGAGAATTCATCTCACAGAATTGTACCTTTCTTTTCATGGAGCAGTTTGGTAGCATAGTTTTTGGGGAATGTGAGAAGGGATATTTTGGATGGCATTAAATCCTACAGGGACAATGGAAATATCCTCAGATAAAAACTAGAAATAAGCTTTTTGAGAAACTTCTTCATGATGTGTGACTTCATCTCACAGAGTTACACCTTTCTTACCATGGAGCAGTTTGCTAGCAGTATTTTTGTGGAATCTGCAAAGGGATATTTTTGATTGCATTGAGGGCTATGGTGAAAAGATAATATTCTCAGATAAAAACTAGAAAAAAGCTTTCTGAAAAACAGCTTTGAGATGTGTGAATTCATATCACAGAGTTACATGGTTCTTTTCATTGAGTAGTTTGCTAACAATGTTTTCATGAAATCTTCAAAGGGATATTTCGGAGCACATTGAAGCTTGAGGTGACAAAGTAAATACCCTCATATAAAAACTAGAAAGAAGCTTTCTGAAAAAATGCTTTATGGTGTGTTAATTCATCTCACAGTGTTACATGTTTCTTTTCATGGAGAAATTTGGTGACACTGTTATTGGGAAATCTGAGAAGGGGTATTTTGGATCACATTGAAACCTATGATGATGAAGGAAATATCCTCAGACAAAAACCAGAAAGAATCTTTCTGAGAAACTGCTTTATAATGTGTGAATTCATCTCACAGAGTTACACCATTCTTTTTATTGAGCAGTTTGCTAACACTGTTTTCTTGGAATCTCCAATGAGATATTTCAGAGTGCATTGAAGCTTAGGGAAGACAAAGGAAATATCCTCAGACAAAAACTAGAAATTATCTGTTTGAGAAATGCCTTTGTGATGTGTCAATTCATCTCACAGAGTTACATGATTCTTTTCATGGATCAGTTTGGTAACACTGTTTTTTGGTTAATCTGAGAAGGGATATTTGGGATTGCGTTTAAGCCTGTGGTGACAAAGGAAATATACTCAGATAAAAACTTGATAAAAGCTTTCTTAGAAAGTTCTTTGTGATGTGTGAATTCATTGAACAGAGTTACACTGTTCTTTAATTGAGTAAAAACCAAAAAGAAACTTTCTGAGAGACTGCTTTGTCATGTGTGAATTGATCTCACAGAGTTACACTGCTCTTTTCCTTGAACAGTTTGGTAACAGTATTTTCTTGGAATCAGCAATGGGATATTTCAGAGTGCATTGAAGCTTATGGTGACAAACAAAATATCTTCAGACAAAAACTAGAAAGAAACTTCCTGAGAAACTGCTTTATGATTTCAGAATTCATCTCACAGAATTGCACCTTTCTTTTCATGGAACAGTTTTGTAGCACTTTTTTGGGGAATCTGAGAAGGGATATTTTGGAAGGCATTAAATCCTATGGTGACAATGGAAAAAACCTCAGATAAAAACTAGAAAGAAGCTTTTTAAGAAACTTCTTCATGATGTGCAACTTCATCTCACAGAGTTACACCTTTCTTTTCTTTGAGCAGTTTGCTAACACTGTTTTCATGGTATCTGCAAAGGGATATTTAGGATTACATTGAGGCCTATGGTGAAAAGAAAATATTCTCAGATAAAAACTAGAAAGAAGCTTTCTGAGAAACTACCTTGAGATGTGTGAATTCATATGACAGAGTTACACGGTCCTTTTCACTGAGCAATTTGCTAACACTGTTTTCATGGAATCTGCAATGGGATATTTCGGAGCAGATTGATGCTTAAGATTACAAAGGAAATACCCTCATATAAAAACTAGAAAGAAGCTTTCTGAAAAACACTTTGCGATGTGTTAATTCATCTAACAGTGTTATATGATTCTTTTCATGCAGAAGTTTGGTGGCATTGTTTTTGTGAAATCTGAGAAGGGATATTTTGGATCACATTGAAGCCTATGGTGACAAAGGAAATATCCTCAGATAGTAACCAGAAAGAAACTTGCTGAGAAACTGCTTTATAATGTGTGAATTCATCTCACAGAGTTACACTTTTCTTTTCAATGAGAAGTTTGCTAACACTGTTTTCTTGGAATCTGCAATGGGATCCTTCAGAGTGCATTGAAGCTTATGGTGGGAAAGGAAATACCCTCAGACAAAAACTGGAAACTAGCATTCTGAGAATCTGCTTTGAGACTTTTGAATTCATCTCATGAGTTACATGATTCTTTTAATGGATCAGTTTGCTCGCACTGTTTTTGGGGAATCTGAGGTAGGATATTTGGGATCACATTGAATCCTATGGTGAAAAGGAAATATCCTCAGACAAAAACTAGAAAGAAGTTTTCTGAGAAAGTTCTTTTGATATTTGCACTCATCTACTGAGATACACCGTTCTTTTCCTTGAGCGGTTTGATAACACTATTTTTGTGGAATCTGCAACAGGATATTTGGGAGCGCATTGAAGCCTATGGTGACAAAGGAAATAGCCTCAGATAAAAACCAAAAAGCAGTCTTCTGAGAAACTGCTTTGTGATGTGTGAATTCATCTCACAGAGTTACACCATTCTTTTCAATGAGCAGTTTGCTAACACTGTTTTCTTGGAATCTGCAAAGAGATATTTCAGAGTGCATTGAAGTCCAAGATGACAAAGGAAATACCTGCATATAAAAACTAGAAAGAATCTTTCTGTTGAAATACTTTCTGATGTGTTAATTTTTCTCACAGAGTTACATGATTCTTTTCATGGAGCAGTTTGGTAACACTGCTTTTGTGGAATCTGAGAGGGGACATTATGTGTCACATTGAAGCCTATGGTGACAAAGGATATATCCTGAGATAAAAACTAGAAATAAGCTTTCTGAGAAAGTTCTTTGTGACGTGTAATTCATCTCACAGACTTACACCTTTCTTTTTCATGGAGGAGTTTTCTAACACTGTTTTCATGGAGTCTGCAAAGGAATATTTGGGAGCATATTGAAGCCTATTGTGAAAAAGGGATTATCATCAGATTAAAACTAGAAATAAGCTTTCTGAGAAACTGCTCTGTGATGTTTGAATACATCTCACAGAGTTACAACTTTCCTTTCATTGAGCCATTTGCTAACACTGTTTTCTAGGAATCTGCAATGGGATCTTTTGGAGTGCATTGAAGCTTATGGTGTCAAAGGAAATATTCTCAGACAAAAACTACAAAGAATGTTTCTGAGAACATTCTTTGTGATGTGTGAATACATCTCACAGAGTTACACCTTTCTTTCCATGAAGCAGTTTGCTAACACTGTTTTCTTGTAATCTGCAAGGAGATTTTTGGGAACACATTGAGGCCTACGGTGAGAAACTAAATATCCTCAGATAAAAACCGAAAAGGAGCTTTCTAAGAAATCTGAGAAACTGCTTTGTGATGCAAATCTGTGTGAGTTCATCTCACAGATTTACACTCTTCTGTTCTTTGAATAGATTGATAACACTGTTTTCGTGAAATCTGCAATAGGATATTTTGGAGCACATTGATGCCTATGGTGATGAAGGAAATATCCTCAGATAAAAACCGAAAAGAAGATTTCTGTGAAACTGCTTTGTGATTTGTGAATTCATCTCACAGAGTTACATGATTCTTTTCCTGTATCATTTTGGTAGCACTGTTATGGGGGAATCTGAGAAGTGATATTTTGAACCACATTGATGCCTATTGTGAGAAAGGAAATATCCTCTGATAAAAAGTAGAAAGACTCTTTCTGAGAAAAGTCTTTGATATGTGTGAATTCATCTCACAGAGTTACACCCTTCTTTTCATGAAACAGTTTGCTAACACTGGGAGGAATCTGCAAAGGTATATTTGGGAGCACATTGAGGTCTATAGTGAAAAAAAAGTATCCTGATATGGAAACTGAAAGAAGCTTTCTGAGAACTTCCTTTGTGGTATGTGAATTCATCTCTCAGAATCACACTTTTCTTTTCTTAGAGCAATGTGATAACACTGTTTACATGGAATCTACAAAAGGATATTTGAGAGGACATTGAAGCATAGGGAGACAAAGGAATTATCCTCAGACAAAAACTAGAAAGAATGTTTCTGAGAAAATTCTTTTCGATGTTGAATTCATCCCACAGAGTTACATGATTCATTCCATGGATCAGTTTGGTAGCACTGTTTTTGGTTAGTTTGAGAAGGGATATTTGTCATAGCATTGTAGCGTATGGTGACCAAGGAAATATCCTCAGATAAAAACCAAAAAGAAGTTTTCTGAGAAACTGCTTTGTGATGTGTGAATTCATCTCATAGAATTACACTGTGCTTTTCACTGAGCAGTTTGATAACACTGTTTTCATGTAATCTGCAACAGGATATTCAGGAATGCATTGAAGCCTATATTGAAAAAGGAAACATCCTCAGATAAAAACTAGAAAGAAGCTTTCTGAGAAACTGCTTTGTGATGTGTGAATTCATCTCACAGAGTTACACCACTATTTTCATGGAGCACTTTGCTAACATTATTTTCATGGAATCTGAGATAGGATATTTCAGAGTGCATAGAAGCCTACTGTGACAAATGAAATCTCCTGAGCCAAAAACGAAAAGGAAGTTTTCTGTGAAACTGCTTTGTAATTTGTGAATTCACTGTTTTCTTGGAATCATTAATGGAATATTTTGGAGCACTTTGAAGCTTATAGTGACAAGGAAATATCCTCATAAAAAAAATTAGAAAGAAGCTTTCTGAGAAACCGCTTTGTGATATGTTAATTCATCTCACAGAGTTACACGATCCTTTCCATGGATCTGTTTGGTAGGACTGTTTTGGGGGAATCTGAGGAGGGATATATTGGATTGTATCGAAACCTGCAGTGACAAAGGAAATAACCTCAGATAAAAATTAGAAAGACGCTTTCTGAGAATGTTCTTTGTGATGTGTGAATTCATCTCACAGAGTTACACCTTTCTTTCCATAGAGCAGTTTGCTAACACTGTTTTCATGGAATCTGCGAAGAGATATTTGGGAGTGCATTGAGGCCTATAGTGAAAAAGGAATTAACCTCAAATAAAAACCAGAAAGAAGCTTTCTGACAACCTGGTTTGTCATTGTGAATTCATCTCGTAGAGTTACATGATTCTTTTCATGGAGCATTTTGGTAGTACTGTTTTGGGGAATCCGAGAAGGGGTATTTTAGATTGCATTGAAACCTATGGTGACAAGGGAAATATCCTCAGATAAAAACTAGAAAGAAGCTTTCTGAGAAATTTATTTGTGGTGCGTGAATTCATCACACAGAATTAAACCTTTATTTTCTTTGACTAGTTTGGTAGCATTGTTTTAATGGAATCTGCCAAGGGATATTGGTGAGTTCCTAGAGGCTTTCAGTGAAAAAGGAAATAACTTCAGATAAAAAGTGTAGAGAAGCTTTTCAAGAAACGGTTTTATGATGTGTGTATTCATCTCATAGAGTTTAACTTCTTTATTGATTGAGCAATTTGGCATCACTGTTTTCGTGTTATCTGACAGGAGTTATTTGGGAGCACATTGAAGTCTAGGGTGACAAGAGAAATACTCTCAGATAACAACCAATAAGAAGCTTTCTGTGAAACTGCTTTGTGATGTGTGAATTCATTTCACAGAGTTTTACTGTTCTTTTCATTGAGAAGTTTGTTAACACTATTTTTGATTAATCTGCCATGAGATATTCAGGAGCACATTTAGGAATATGGTGAAATAGGAAATATCTTCAGAAAAAAATAGAAAGATATTTTCTGAGAAACAGCTTTGTGATATGTGAATTCATCTCACAGAGTTACACAATTCTATTCATGGAACAGTTTGGAGCACTGTTTTTGGGGATCTGAGAAGGGATATTTTGGGTCACATTGAAGACTATGGTGACAAAGGAAATATACTTAGATAAAAACTAAAAAGAAACTGTTTGAGAAACCTCCTTGTGATGTGTGAATTCATCTCATGGAGTTTCACGACTCTTTTCATGGATCACTTTGGTAGCACTGTTTTTGGGAAACCTGAGAAGGGATATTCTGGATTGCATTGAAGCCTGTGGTGAGAAAGGAAATATCCTCAGATAAGAAGCAAAAAACTTTCTGAGAATCTGCTTAGTGATGTGTGAACTCATCACACAGAGTTACACCATTCTTCCCATTGAAAAGTTTGCTAACACTATTTTCATGGCATCTGCAAAGGGATAATCATGAGCTCATTGAGGCCTATCGTGTAAAATGAAATATCCTCAGACAAAAACTAGAAAGAAGCTTTCCGAGAAACTGCTTTGTGATGTATGAATTCACCTCACAGAGTTACATTGTACTTTTCATTGAGAAGTTGGCTAACACTGTTTTCTTGGAATCTGCAATGGGATATTTCAGGGCTCATTGAAGCTTATGGAGACAAAGGAAATTATCCTCAGACAAAAACTAGAAAGAATATTTCTGAGAAACTTGTTTGGGATGTGATATTTCATCTTGGAGAGTTACAATGTTGTTTTAACTGAACAGTTTGCTAAAACTGTTTTCTTAGAATCTGCAATCAGATATTTCAGAGCGTATTGAAGCTTATGGTGACAAAGGAAATATTGTCATATAAAAAGTAGAAAGAAGTTTTCTGAAAAACTGCTTTGTGATATGTAAATTCATCTCACAGATTTACACCATTCTTCTCATGGAGCAATTTAGTAGCACTGTTTTTGAGGAATCTGAGCAGGGATATTTAGGAACGGATTGAAGCCTATGGTGAAAAGGGAAATATCCTCAGATAAAAACTAGAAAGAAGCTTCCTGAGAAACTTCTTCATAATGTGTTAATTCATTTCAGAGTGTTACAAGTTTCCTTTTGCTAACATTGCTTTCTTGGAATCTGTAAAGGGATATTTGGGAGTGCATTGGGGCTATGTAGGAAAAGGTAATATCCTCACATAAAAACTAGAAAGAAGCTTTCTGAGAAAGTGCTTTGTGATGTGTGAATTCATGTCAGAGAGTTACAACATTGTTCTCATTGAGCAGTTTGCTAACACTTTTTTTGTGGAATCTGCAATAGGATGTTTGGGAGCGCATTGAAGACTACGGTGAGAAAGGATATATCCTCAGTTAAAAACCAAAAAGTAGCCTCCAATGAAACTGCTTTGTGATGTGTGAATTTATCTCACAGAGTTACACTATTCTTATCATTGAGCAGCTTGCTAACTCTGTTTTCTTGAACCTTATGGTGACAAAGGAATTACCATCATATTAATACATGAAAGAAGCTTTCTGAGAAACCACTTTGTGATGTGATAATTCCTCTCACAGAGTTACACGATTCTTTTCATGGAGTAGTTTGGTAGCACTGTTTTTGGGGAATCTCAGAAGGGACACTTTTGATTGCATTGAAGCCTAGGGTGACGAAGGAAATAACCTCAGATAAAAACTAGAAAGAAGCTTTACGAGAAACTGCTTTGTGATCTGTGAATTTATCTCACAGAGATACACTGTCCATTTCATTGAGCGGTTTTCTAATGCTGTTTTGTTGGAATCTGCAATGGGGTGTTTCAGAGTGCATTGAAGCTTATGTTGACAAAGGAAATATCCTCAGACAAAAGCTAGAAAGAAGCTTTCTGAGAAGCTGCTTTCTGATTTGTGACTTCAACTGACAGAGTTACACTTTCCTTTTCATGGAGCAGTTTGTTAGCACTTTTTTGGGGAAGCTGAAAAAGGATATTTTGGATCGCCGTGAAGTCTATGGTGACAAAGGAAATATCCTCAGATAAAAATTAGAAAGTAGCTTTCTGAGAAACTGATTTGAAACTGATTTGTGATGTGGGAATTCATCTCACAGAGATACACCTTTCTTTTCATTGTGCGGTTTGCTAATACTGTTTTCGTGGAAACTGCCAAGGAATATTTGGGAGCATATTGTATCCTATGGTGAAAAAGCAAATATCCTCAGATAAAAAATAGAAGTATTCTGAGAAACTGCTTCCTGATGTGTGAATTCATCTCTCAGAGTTACACTATTCCTTTCATTAAGCAGTTTGCTAACATTGTTTTCTTGGAATCTTCAATGGGATATTTTTGAGAGCATTGAAGTTTATGATGACAAAGGAAATATCCTCATACAAAAAATAGAAAGAAACTTTCTGAAGAACCGCTTTGTGATGTGTTTATTTATCTCACAGAGTTACACGATTCTTTTCATGGAGCAGTTTGGTAGCACTGTTTTTGGGGAATCTGAGGAGCGATAATTTCGATCACTTTGAAGCCTATGGTGACAAAGGAAATATCCTCAGTTAAAATCTAGAAAGAAGATTTCTGAGAAACTGCTTTGTTATGCGTGAATTTACCTCACAGAGTTACACCTTTATTTTCATGGAGCAGTTTGTTAGCACTGTTTGGGGAATCTGAGAAGGGATATTTTGGATCACCTTGAAGCCTATGGTGACAAAGGAAATATTCTCAGATAAAAACTGCACAAAAGCTTTCTGAGACAGTTCCTTGTGATGTAGTAATTCTTCTCACACAGTTACACCTTTCTTTTCATGGAGCAGTTTGCTAACACTGTTTTTGTTGAATCTGCAAAGTGATATTTGGGAACATATTGAGGCCGATAGTGAAGAAGGAAATATCCTCAGATAAAACTAGAAAAAATATTCCTGAGAAACTGCTTTGTGATGTGTGAAACCATCTCACTTGGTTACACCATAGTTTTTAATATCAGTTTGCAGCACTGTTTTTGGGGAAATGAGAAGGATATCTTAGATTGCATCGAAGCCTATGTTGACATAGGAAATATACTCAGATAAAAACTGGAAAGAATCTTTCAGAGAAACTACATTGTGATGTGTGTATTCATCTCACAGAGTAACACGATTCTTTTCTTGGAGTAGATTGGTATCATGGAATCTGTAATAGGATATTCATGAGCTCTTTGAAGGTTATGGTGACAAAGGAAATACCCTCAGATAAAAGTTAGAAAGAAACTTTCTGAGAAACTGTTTTCTAATGTCTGAATTCATCTCAGAGAGATAAAATGTTGTTTTCATTGATCAGTTTGCAAACACTGTTTTCTTGGAATCTGCAATGGGATATTTTGGAGCACATTGAAGTTTATGGTGACAAAGGAAATATTCTCTTATAAAAACTAGAAAGAAGATTGAGAAACAGCTTTGTGATGTTAAAATTCGTCTAACAGAGTTACATGATTGTTTTCATGGATCAGTTTGGTAGCACTGTTTTTGGGGAATCTGCAATAGGATATTTGGGAGTGAATTGAAGCCTATGGTGACAAATGAAATATCCTCAGAAAAAAACAAAAGGAAACTTTTTGAGAAACTGCTTTGTGATGTGTGAATTCCTCTCAGAGATTTACACCTTTATTTTCACAGAGCCATTTGCTAACACTATTTTCTTGGGATCTGCAAAGGAATATTCATGAGCACATTGAGGCCTTTTTTGAAAAATGAAAATATCCTCAGAATAAAACTAGAAGGAAGGTTTCTGAGAAACTGTTTTGTGATATGTGAATTCATCTCAGAGAATTACAATGTTGTTTTCTCTGAGTGGTTTTCGAACACTGTTTTCTTGGAATCTTCAATCAGATTGGATATTTCAGAACACATTGAAGCTTGTTGTGACAAAGGAAATATCCTCGTATAAAAACTAGAAAGAAGCTTTCTAAGAAAACCGCTTTGTGATGTGTTAATTGATTTCACAGAGTTAAACAATTCTTTTCATGAATCAGTTTGTAGCAATGTTTTAGGGGAATGTGCAATAGGATATTTGGGAGCGCATTGAAGCATATGGTGACAAAGGAATTATCCTCAGACAAAACCCAAAAAGATATTTTCTGAGGAACTACTTTGTGATGTGTGAATTCGTCTCAGAGATTTACACCATTCTTTTCATGGAGCAGTTTGCTAACACTATTTTTGTGGAATCTGCAAAGGAATAATCGCAAGTGCATTGAGATCTATCTTGAGAAAGGAAATATCTGCACACAAAAACTAGAAATAAATTTTCTGAGAAACTGCTTTGTGATTTGTGAATTCGTCTCATAGTGTTTCACGATTCTGTTCATGGAGTAGTTTGGTAGTACTGTTTTCTTGGAATCCGCAATGGGATATCTCGGAGCGCATTGAAGCTTATGGTGACAAAAGGAAATATCCTCAGACAAACCTAGAAAAAAGCTTTCTGAGAAACTGCTTTTTGATTTGTGCATTCATCTCACAGAGTTAGACGATTCTTTTAATGGAGCATTTTGTTAGCAGTGTTTTTGGGGAATCTGAGAAGAAATATTTTAGATCACATTGAAAACTATGGTGACAAAGGACATATCCTCAGATAAAAACTAGAAAGCTTTCTGAAAAAGCTCTCTGTGATGTGTGAATTCACCTCAAAGAGGTACATCTTTCTTTTCATGAAGCAGTTGGCTAACACTGTTTTCATGAAATATTAATAGGGATATTTAGTAGCACATTGTGGCCTAAAGGGAAAAAGGAAATATCCTCAGATAAAAACTAGAAAGAAGATTTCAGAGAAATGGCTTAGTGATGTGGCAATTCATCTCACAGAGTTACACTGTCCTTTTCATAGAGCAACTTGATAACACTCTTTTTGTGAAATCTGCAATAGGATGTTTGGGAGCACATTGAAGCCTATAGTGACAAAGAAAATATCATCAGATGAAAACTGAAAAGAAGTTTTCTGAGAAATTGCTTTGTGTTGTGTCAATTTATCTCATAGAGTTACACCGTTCTTTCAATTGAGCAGTTTGCTAACACTATTTTCCTGGAATCTGTAATGGGATATTTCGGATTGTATTGAAGCTTATGGTGACAAAGGAAATATCCTCTGACAAAAACTAGAAGAAGGTTTCTGAGAGACTGCTTTCTAATTTGTGAATTCATCTCACAGAATTATATATCACCTCACAGACTTACACGATTCTTTTCATGGAGAAGTTTGTTAGCACTGCTTTTGGGATATCTGAAAAGGGATATCTTGGATCGGGTTGAAACCCATGCTGATAAAGGAAATATCCTTAGATAAAAACCAGAAAGAAGCTTTCTGAGAAAGTTCTTCATGATGTGTGAATTCATCTCACAGAATTATAACTTTCTTTTTTGGAAAAGTATGCTAACACTGTTTTCATGGAATGTGCAAAGGGATATTTGGGGGCACATTGAGGCCTATAGAGAAAAAGTAAAAATCCTCAGCTAAATAATAGAAAGAAGCTTTCTAAGAAACTGCTTTGTGATCTGTGAATTCATCTCACTGAGTTACACCGTTCTTGTCACAAAGCAGTTTGCTAACACTATTTTGTGGAATCTGCAGTAGGATGTTTGGGAGTGCATTGAAGAATATCGTGACAAAGTATATACCCTCAGTTAAAAACCAAAAATAAACCTTCAGAGAAACTCTTTGTGATCTGTGAATTCACTTCACAGAGTTACACTGTTCATTGAGCAGTTTGCTAACACTGTTTTCTTGGAATCTGCAATGGGATATTTCAGAGTGCATTGAACCTTATGGTGACAAAGGAAATATACACATATGGTGATGAAGAAAATATCCTCAGAGAAAAGTTAGGAAGAAGCTTTCTGAGAAACTGCTTTGTGATGTGCGAATTCATCTCACAGAGTTATACTGTTCTTTTCATTGAGTAGTTTGCTAACAATGCTTTGTTGGAATCCACAATGGGATGTTTCAGGGTGTATTAAAGCTTATATTTACAAAGGAAATATCCTCAGACAAAAACTAGAAAGAAGTTTTCTGAGAAACTGCTTTCTGATTTGTGAATTCATCTCACAGAGTACACCTTTCTTTTCCTGGAGCAGTTTCTTAGCACATTTTTGAGGAATCTGAGAAAGAATATTTTGGATCTCATTGAAGCCTATGGTGACAAAGGATATATCCTCAGATAAAACCTAGAAAGAAGCTTTCTGAGAACCTGTTTTGTTATGTGGGAATTCATCTCACAGAGACACACCTTTCTTTTCATGGAGCAGTTTGCTAACACTGTTTTTGTGGAATCCGCCAATGGGTATTTGAGAGCACATTGAGGCCTATGGTGAAAAAGGAAATATCTTCAGATAAAAACTAGAAGGAAGCTTTCTGAGAAACTACTTTTTGATGTGTGAATTCATCTCTCAGAGTTACACTGTTCCTTTCATTGAGCAGTTTGCTAACACTGTTTTCTTGGAATCTATAATGGGATAATTTGGAGCACATTGAAGCTTATGGTGACAAAGGAAATATTCTCATATAAAAACTAGAAAGAAGCTTTCTGAGAAACCACTTTGTGATGTGTTAGTTTGTCTCACAGAGTTACATGATTCTTTTCATGGATCAGTTTGGTAGCACTGTTTTTGGGGCTCTGAGAAGGAATATTTTGGAACACTTTGAAGCCTATGGTGACAAAGGAAATATCCACAGATAAAAACTAGAAAGAAGCTTTATGAGAAACTGCTTTGTGATATGTGAATTCATCTCAGAAAGTTACAACATTCTTTTCTTATATCAGTTGGTACCACTCTTGTTGGGGAATCTGAGAAGGGATATCTTTGATTGCATCAAAGCACAGGGTGACAAAGGACATATCCTCAGATAAAAACTGCTAAGAATCTTTCAGAAAAACTTCTTTGTGTTGTACGAATTCATCTCACACAGATATACCCTTCTTTTCATTGAACAGTTTGCTAACACTCTTTTCTTGGAATTTGTAATAAGATGTTCTGGAGTGCATTGAAGCCCATGGTGACAAAGGATATATCCTCAAATAAAAAAACAAAAAGAAGCCTTCTGGGAAACTGCTTGTGATGAGTGAATGCATCTCACAGATTCACACCTTTCTTTTCATGGAGCAGCTTGCTAAATCTATTTTCTTGAAATCTTCAGAGGTATAGTCACGAGCGCATTGAGGCCTATGATGAGAAAAGAAATATACTCAGAGACAAACTAGAAAGAAGCTTTCTGAGAAATTCATTTGTGATTTGTGAATTCATCTCACAGAGTTACACGATCCTTTTCATTGTGCAGTTTGGTAGCACTGTTTTTGGGGAATCTGTAAAGGGCTATTTTGGATCACATTGACACCTATGGTGACAAAGGAAATATCCTCAGATCAAAACTAGAAACAAGCTTTCTGAGAATCTTCCTCATTATTTCTGATTTCATCTCACAGAGTTACATGTTTCTATTTATGGAGCAGTTTGATAACACTGCTTTCATGGAATCTGTAAAGGGATATTTGGGAACGCATTGGGTCCTAAGGTGAAAAGGCAAATATGCACACACAAAAGCTAGAAACAATCTTTCTGAGAAACTGCTTTGTGATGTGTGAATTCATCTCAGAGAGTTACAAGGTTGTTTTCATTGAGCAGTTTGCTAACACTGTTGTCATTGAATCTGCACTGGGATATTTGGGAGAACTATGAGGCCCTGGGTGAAAAAGAAAACACCCTCAGATAAAAACTAGAAAGATGCTTTCTGAGAAACTGCTTTGTGATACGTGAATTCATCTCAGAGTTACAGGATTGTTTGCATGGATCAGTTTGGTAGCCCTGTTTTTGGGGAATCTGAGAAGGGATAGGTTGGATCTCATTGAAGCCTATGGTGAGAAAGAAAATATCCTCAGACAAAAACTACAAAGAAATTTTCTGAGAAAATTCTTTGTGATTTGTGAATTCATTCACAGATGGAGACCAATTTCTTCATTTAGCAATTTGATAAAACTGTCTTCCTGGAAACTGCAACAGGATATTTTGGAGGCCATTGAAGCCACCATTGAAGCCTATGGTGACAAAGGAAATGTCCTCAGACAAATCTAAAAAGAAGCTTTCTGAGAGACTGCTTTGTGATGTGTGAATTGATCTCACAGAGTCATACTGTTCTTTTCATTGACCAGTTTGCTTATACTGTTTTCGTGGTATCTGCAATGGGATATTTCGGATCGCATTGAAGCCTATGGTGACAGAGAAAATATCCTCAGACAAGAACTAGAAAGAAGCTTCCTGAGAATCTGCTATGTGATTTTAGAATTCATCTCAAAGAGTTACACCTTTCTTTTCATGGAGCATTTTGGTAGCACTGTTTTTGGGGAAACAGAGATGGGATTTTGTGGATGGCATTTAAGCCTATGGTGTAAAAGTAAATATCCTCAGATGAAAACTAGAAAGAAGCTTTCTGAGAAACCATTTTGTGATGTGTGAATTCATCTCACAGAATTACACCTTCCTTTTCATGGAGCAGTTTACTAACACTGTTTTCGTGGAATCTGCAATGGGATATTTCAGAGAATATTGAAGCTTATGGTGTCAAAGGAAATATCCTCATATTAAAACTAGAAAGAAGCTTTCTGAGAAACCACTTTGTGATGTGTGAATTCATCTCACAGAGGTATAAAATTCTTTTCATGGATCTGTTTGGTAGCACATTTTTGGGGGAATTTGAGAAGGGATATTTAGGATCACCTTGAAACCAATGATGAAAAGGAAATATCCTCAGATAAAAAGTAGAAAGAAGCTTTCTGAGAAAGTCCTTTTTGATGTGTGAACTCATCTCACAGTGTTACACCGTTCTTTTCATTGAGCAGTTTAATAACACTGTTTTCCAGGAATTTGCAACAGGATACTTGGGAGCGCATTGAGGCTCATGGTGACAAAGGAAATACCATCAGATAAAAACTAGAAAGAAACATTCTGAGAAACTTCTTCATGATGTGTGAATTCACTTGAAGGAGTTACAGCTTTCTTTTCATGGAGCAGTTTTCTAACACTGTTTTTGTGGAATCTGCACATGAATATTTGTGCACACATTGAGGACTATGGTTAAAAAGGTAATATCCTGAGATAAAAACTAGAAAGACGCTTTCTGAGAAACAGCTCTGTGATGTGTGAATTCATCACACAGAGATACACCATTCTTTTTATTGAGCAGTTTGCTAACACTGTTTTTGTGGAATCTGCAAAGGGATATTGGGCAGCACATGGAGGCCTATAGAGAAAAAAGGAATATACTCAGATAAAAACTAGAAAGAATATTTCTGTGAAAATTCTTTGTGATGTGTGAATTCATTGCACAGAGTTACAGCTTTCTTTTCATGGCGTAGTTTGATAAAACTGTTTTCATGGAATCTGCAAAGAGATATTTGGGAGCACATTGAGGTCTATGGTAAAAAAGAAAATATCCTCAGTAAAATCTAGAAAGAAGCTTTCTGAGAAACTGCTTTGTGATGTGTGAATTCATCTCACAGAGTTACACTGTTGTTTTCATTGAGTAGTTTGCTAACACTGTTTTCTTGGAATCTGCAAAGGGATATTTCAGAGCACAATGAAGCTTATGGTGACAAACTATCCTCATAGAAAAAGTATAAAGAAGCTATCCGGAAAACTGCTTTGTGATTTGTGAATTCTTCTCACAGAGTTACATGATTCTTTTCGTGGATCAGTTTGGTAGCACTGTTTTTGTGGTATCTGAGAAGGGATATTTTGGATTGCTTTGAAGTCTATGGTGACAAGGGAAATATCCTCAGATAAAAACTGAAATAAGCTTTCTCAGAAAGTTATTTGTGATGTGTGAATTTATCTCACTGAGGTACAGCGTTCTTATCATGGAGCAGTTTACTAACACTGTTTTCATGGAATCCGTGAAGGGATATTTTGGAGTGCATTGAGCCCTATGGTGAAAAAGTAATTATCCTCAGATAAAAACTAGCAACAAGCTTTCTGAGATGCTTTGAGATGTGTGAATTCGTTTCAGAGTGTTACACCATTCTCTTCATAGAGCAGTTTGGTAACACTGTTTTTGAGGAGTTTGCAAAAGGATATACAGGAGTGCACGGAGGCCTATGGTGAGAAAGGAAATATCCTCAGATGAAAACGGGAAAGAAGCTTTCTGAGAAACTGCTTTGTGATGTTTGAATTCATCTCACAGAGTTACACATTTCTTTTCATTGAACAGTTTGCTAACACTGTTTTCTTGGAGTCTGCAATGGGATATTTCATAGTACATTGAAGCTCATGGTGCCAAGGAAATATCCTCAGACAAAAACTAGAAAGAAGCTTTCTGGGAAACGGCTTTGTCATTTGTGATTTCAACTCACAGAGTTACAAGATTCTTCTCATAGAGCAGTTTGGTAGCACTGTTTTTGGGGAATCTGAGAAGGGATATTTTGGCTCGCATTGAAGCCTATGGTGACAAAGGAAACATCCTCGGATTACAACTAGAATGAAGCTTTCTGAAAACGTTCTTTGTGATATGTGAATTCATCTCAGAGAATTACACCTTTCTTTTCATTGAGCAGTTTGGTTGCACTGTTTTTGGGGAATCTGAAAAGAGATTTTCGGGAGCTCATAGAGGCCTAAGGTGATAAAGGAAATAACTTCAGTTAAAAACTGGAGAGAAGGTTTTTGAAAAGCTGTTTTGTGATGTTTCTTTTGACTTGATAGAGATAACTCATTTTCTTGATTGAGCAATTTGGCATCACAGTTTTTGTGGTGTCTGAGAAGGGATATTTTGGAGTGCATTGAATCTAATGGCGGAGAAGTAAACATGCACATATAAAAACCAGAAAGGAACTTTCTGAGAAATTTATTTGTGATGGGTGAATTCACCTCCCTGAAGTAAACCACTCTTTTCATTGAGCAGTGTGGTAACCCTGTTTCTTTGGAATCTGCAAAGGGATATTCCGAGTGCCAAGAAGCCTATGGTGAAAACAGCGATTGCCTCAGATAAAAATTAGAAAGAAGCTTTCTGAGAGACTGCTTTGTGATGGGTGAATTCATCTCACAGAGTTAATTTTTTTTTTTCATTGAGCAATTTTGTAACACTTTTTTTTGAGAAATATGCAAAGGGATATTGGGGAGTGGATAGAAGGCAAGGTTGAAAGAGGAATCATCTTCAGGTAAAAAGTGGAGTGAAAGTTTCTGATAACTCTTTTGTGACACATGCGTTCATCTCATAGAGGTAAAGCTTTCTGTTTAGAGAGCAGTGTGGCATCACTGTTTTTGTGGTGTCTAGGAAGGACTCTTTTGGAGTGCATGGAAGACGATGGTGGAAAAGGAAATATCCAGAGATAAAAAGTAGAAGGAAGCTTTCTGAGAAATTTCTTTGTGATGGGTGAATTCATGACATAGAGTTACACAATTCATTTCAAGGATCAGTCTGTTAGCACTGTTTTTGGGGAATCTGAGAGGGTCTATTTTGGATCGCATTGAAGCCTATGGTGACATAGGAAATATCCTCAGATAAAAACTAGAAGGAAAGTTTCTGAGAAAGTTCTTTGTGATGTGTGAATTCACCACACAGAGTTACGCATTTCTTTTCATGGAACAGTATGCTAAAAATGTTTTCATGGAATCTGCAAAGGTATATTTGGGAGCACATGGTGGTTCACAGTAAATAAAGAAATATCCTCAGAAAAAACTAGAATGAAGCTTTCAGAGAAATTGCTTTGTGATTTGTGAATTCACCTCATAGAGGTACACAATACTTTTCATGAAGCAGTTTGGTAGCACTGTTTTTGGGCAATGTGAGAAGTGATATTTTGGATCACATTGAAGTCTATGGTGACAAAGGAAATATCCTCAGATAAAATCTACAAAGAAACTTCTGAGAAAGTTTTCATGATGTGTGAATTCAACTCACATAGTTATACCGTTATTTTCAATGAGAAGTTTCTAACACTTTTTTTGGAATCTGTGATGGGATATTATCGAGTGCATTGAGGCCTATGGTGAAAAACAAAATATCCTCAGATAAAAAACTAGAAAGAAGCTTTCTGAGAAACTACTTTGTGATGTGTGAATTCATCTCACAGAGTTACACTGTTCTTTTCATTTAGCAGCCTGCTAACACTGTTTTCTTGGTATCTGCAATGGGATATTTCAGAGTGCATTGAAACTTATGGTGACAAAGGAAATATCTTCATATAAAAACTAGTAAGAATCTTTCTGAGAAACCGCTTTGTGATGTGTTAATTCATCTCACGGACTAACATGACTCTTTTCATTGATCTGCTTCATGGCACTGTTTTTGGATAAACTGAGAAGTCATGTTTTGGATCACATTGAAGAATATGGAGACTAAGGAAATATCCTCAGATTAAAATTAGAAAGAATCTTTCTGAGAAAGTTCTTTGTGATGTGTGAATTCATCTCACAGAGTTACAACTTTCTTTCATGGAGCAGTTTACTAACACTGTTTTTGTGGAATCTCCAAAGGGATATTTTGGAGCGCTGTGAGGCTTACAGTAAAAAAGGAAATATTCTCAGATAAAATTTAGAAAGAAGCTTTCTGAGAACTGCTTTGTGATGTGTGAATTCATCTCACAGAGTTACACTGTTCTTTTCATTGAAAACTTTGCTAACACTGTTTTCTTGTAATCTGCAATGGGATGTTTCAGGGCACATTGAAGCTTATGGTGACAAGGATATATCCTCAGACAAAAAAGAAAGAAACTTTCTGAGAAACCGTTTTGTGATTTGTGAATTCATCTCACAGAGTCACACGATTTTTTTTATGAATCAATTTGGTAGCTCTGTTTCTGCGGAAACGGAAAAGGGATATTTTGGATATCAATGAAGAATGTGGTGACTAAGGAAGTAACCTCAGGTAAAAACTAGAAAGAAGCTTTCTGAGAAACTGCTTTGTGATGTGTGAATTCATCTCAGAGAGTTACACCTTTCTTTTCATGGAGCACTTTGCTAACACTGTTTTCATGTAATCTGAAGATGTATATTTGGGAGTGCTTTTAGGTCTATGGTGAAAAAGGAAATATCCTCAGATAATAACTATAAAGACGCTTTCTGAGAAACTGCTTTGTGATGAGTGAATTCGTCTCACAGAGTTACACAGTTCCTTTCATTTAGCAGCCTGCTAACACTGTTTTCTTGGAATCTGTAATGCGATATTTCAGAGTTCCTTGAAACTTGTGGTGGCAAAGGAAATATCTTCATATAAAAACTAGTAAGAAGCTTTAGGAGAAACCACTTTGTGATGTTTTAATTCATCTCACTGACTTACACAGCCCTTTCATTGATCTGTTTGGTTGCACTGTTTTTGGGTAAACTGAGAAAGGATATTTTGGATCACGTTGAAGAATATAGTGACTAAGGAAACATGCTCAGGTAAAAACTAGAAAGCTTTCTGAGAAGGTTCTTCATGATGTGTGAATTCAACTCACAGAGTTACACCTTTCTTATCATTGTGCAGTTTGCTAACACTCTTTTCATGGAATCTCCAAAGGAATATTTTGGAGTGCAGTGAGGCCTATAGTGAAAAAGTAAATATCCTCAGATAAAAATCAGAAAGAAGCTTTCTGAGAAACCACTTTGTGATGTGTGAATTCATCTCACAGAGCTAACCCATTCCTTCCATTGTGCCACTTGATAACACTGCTTTCATGGAATCTACAATAGGATATATGGGAGTGCATTGAAGCCTATGGTGACAAAGGAAATATCCTCATAGAAAAACCGAAAAGAAGCTTTCTAAGAAACTGATTTGTGATGTGTGAATTCAACTCAAAGAGATGCACTGTTCTTTTCACTGAGAAGTTTTCTAACACTGTTTTCTTGGAATCTGCAATGGGATATTTCAAAGCATATTGAAGCTTACTGTGAAAAAGGAAATATCCTCAGACACAAAGTAGAAAAAAACTTTCTGAGAAACCGCTTTGTGATTTCTGAATTCATCTCACAGAGATCCACGATACTATTCGTATTTCAGTTTGATAGCACTCCTTTTGGGTAATCTGAGAAGGGATAATTTGGATCGCTTTGAAGCTTATGGTGACAAAGGAAATATCCTCAGATAAAAACTTGAAAGAAGCTTTCTGGGAAAGTTCTTTATGATGTGTGAATTCATATCACAGATTTGCACCTTTCTTTTCATGGAGAAGTTTCCTAATAGTGTCTTCATGGAATCTGCAAAGGGATATTTTGGAATGCATTGAGGCCTATGGTGAAAAAGGAAATATCCTCAGATAAAACTAGAAAGAAGTTTTCTGAGAATCTTCTTTGTGATGGATGAATTCAACTCACAGAGTTACACTGATGTTTTCATTGAGCAATTTGCTAACACTATTTCTTGGAATTTGTAATGGGATATTTGGGAGCACACACAAACTTATTGTGAAAAAGGAAATAACCTCCGACAAAAACTAGAAAGACACTTTCTGAGAAATGGCTCTGTGATTTGTGAACTCATCACACAGAGTTACACGATTCTTTTCATGGATCAGTTTGATAGCACTGTTTTCAGGGAATCTGAGAAGGGATATTTTGGATCACATTGAAGCCTATGGTGAAAAAGAAAATATCCTCAGATAAAAACTAGAAGAAAGCTTTCTGAGAAACTGCTTTGTGATGTGTGAATTAATCTCACAGAGTCACACCATTCTTTTCACTGAACAGTTTGATAACACTGTTTTCATTGAATCTGCAATAGGATATTTGTTAGCACATTAAAGCCTATGGTGACAAAGCAAATGTCCTCAGATAAAAACCAAAAAGGAGCTCTCTGTGAAACTGCTTTGTGATGTGTCAATTCACCTCACAGAGTTACACCATTGCTTTCATTGAGAAGTTTTCTAACACTTTTTTCCTGGAATCTGCAATTGGATATTCAGGAGTACAGTGAGGAATATGGTGAAAAAGGAAATATCCTCAGATAAAAACTAGAAAGAACCTTTCTGAGAAACAGCTTAGTGATGAGTGAATTCATCTCACAGAGTTACACGATTCTTTTTCATATAAAAATTAGAAAGAACCTTTCTGAGAAACCTCTTTTTGATGTGTTACTTCATCTGACAGAATTAGATGATTATTTTTATAAATCAGTTTGGTAGAACTGTTTTTGGGGAATCTGAGAAGGGTTATTTTAGATTGCATTAAGGCCTATGGTGACAAAGGAATTATCCTCAGACAAAAACTAGAAAGAAGCTTTCTGAGAAATTTCTTTGTGATGTGTGAATTCATGTCACAGATTTACATCTTTCTTTTCATGGAGCAGTTTGATAACACTCTTTTTGAGGAACCTGCAAAGGGATATTTGGGAGTGCATTGAGGCCTATAGTGTAAATGGAAATATCCTCAGATAAATACTAGAAAGAATGTTTGTGAGAAACTGCTTTGAGATGTATGAATTCATTTTACCAAGTTAAACCATTCTTTTCATTGAGAAGATTGATAACACTGTTTTCATGGAATCTGCAATAGGGTATTTTGGAGCACATTGAACGATATGGTGACAAAAGAAATATCCTGATACAATAACCAAATAGAAAATTTCTGAGAAACTGCTTTGTGATGTGCGAATTCATCTCACAGATTTACACCTTTCTTTTCATGGGGCAGCTTGCTAATACCATTTTTGTGGAATCTTCAAAGTGAAATTCCAGAGTGCAATGAGGCCTACAGTGAAAAAGGAATTAACCTCAGACAAAAATTAGAAAGAAGCTTTCAGAGAAGCTGCTTTGTGACTTGTGAATTCATCTCACAGAGTTACATGGTTCTTTTCATGTAGAAGTTTGGTAGTACCTATTTTGGGGAATCTGAGAAGGGATATTTTCAATTGCCTTGAACCCTATTGAGACAAAGGAAATATCCTTAGGTAAAAATGAGAAAGAAGCTTTCTGAGAAAGATCTTTGTTATGTGTGAATTCATCTCAGAGAGTTACACCTTTCTTTTCATGGAGCTGTTTGTTAACACTGTTTTCGTGGAATCTGCAATAGAATATTTAGGAGCTCATAGAAGCCTATGGTGACAAAGGAAATGTCCACAGACAAAAACCAACAAGAAGTTTTCTGAGAAACTGCTTTAGGACGTGTGAATTCATCTCACAGATTTACACCTTTCCTGTCATTTAGCAGTTTGCTAACACTGTTTTCATGGAATCTGCAAAGGGATATTCGTGAGTGTATTGAGGAAAATGGTGAAAAGGAAATATCCACATACAAAACTAGAAAGAAACATTCTGTGAAACTGCTTTTTGATGTGTGAATTCACCCCAGAGAGTTACACCATTCCTTTCTTTGAGAAATTTGCTAACACTTTTTTCATGGAATCTGCAATGGGATATTCTGGAGCACCGTGAGGAATATGGAGAAAAAGGAAATATCCTCAAATAAAAATTAGAAACAAGCTATCTGATAAACAGCTTTGTGAAGTGTTAATTTATCTCACAGTGTTATACCACACTTTTCATGGAGCAGATTGGTAGCACTGTTCTGGGGGAATCTGAAAAGGGATATTTTAGATCGCATTGAAGCCTGTGGTGAAAAAGGAAATCTAATCAGATAAAAACTACAAAGAAGCTTTCTGAGAAACTTCCCTGTGATGTGTGTATTCATCTCACAGAGTAACACCTTTCTTTTCATGGAGCAGTTTGCTAACCCTGTTGTCGTGGAATCTACAAAGGGATATTTGGGAGTGAGTTGAGGACTATGGTAAACAAGGAAATATCATCATATAAAAACTAGAAAAAGGTTTTCTGAGAAACTACATTGAGATGTGTGAATTCCTCACACACGGTTACAAAACTCCTTTCTTGGACCAATTTTCTAACACTGTTTTCATGGAATCTGCAATATGATATTTCTGAGCTTATTGAAGGTTATGGTGACAAATGGAATATCCTCAGACAAAAACTAAAAGGAAGCTTTCTCTGATACTGCTTTGTGATGTGTGAATTTATCTCACAGTGTTACACCTTTCTTTTCATGAAGAAGTTTGGTAGCACTGTTTTTGGGGTATCTGAGAAGGGATATTTTGGAATGCATTGAATCCTATGGCAACAAAGGAAATATCCTCAGACAAAAACTAGAAAGAAGCTTTCTGAGGTACTGCTTTGTGATGTGTGAATTCATTGTACAGAGTTAAACCATTCTTTTCATTGAGAACATTGATAACACTGTTTTCATGGAATCTGCAATAGGACATTTGGGAGAGCATTGAAGCCCATGGTAACAAATATCCTCAGATAAAAACTAGAAAGAAGCTTTTTGAGAAACTGCTTTGTGATGTGTGAATTCATCTCACAGATTTACACCTTTCTTTTCATGTAACAGTTTGCTAATACTATTTTTGTGAAATCTGCAAAGGGATATTCATGAGCGCAATGAGGTCTATTGTGAAATATTAAATATCCTCAGAAAAAAACTAGAAAGAAGCTTCCTGAGAAACTACTTTGTGACTTGTGAATTCATCTCACAGAGTTACACGATTCTCTTCATGGAGTTGTTTGGCATCACTCTTTTTGGGGATTCTGAGAAGGGATATTTTGGATTGCATTGAAGCATAGGGTAACAAAGGAAATATCCTCAGATAAAAACTAGAAAGAAGCTTTCTGAGAAATTGCTTTGTGATGTGTGAATTCATCTCAGAGAGTTACACCTAGCTTTTCATGGAGCAGTTTGCTAACACTGTTTTTGTTGAATCTGCAAAGGGATATTTGGGAGTGCATTGAGGCCTATGGGGCAAAGGAATTATCCTCAGATAAAAACATGAAAGAAACTTTCTGAGAAAGTTCTTTGTATTGTGTGAATTCATCTCACAGAGTTACAACTTACTTTTCATGGAGCAGTTTTTTAACACAGTTTTTGTGGGATCTGCAAAGGGATATTTGGGAGCACATTATGGCTTATAGTGGAAAAGGAAATAACTTCATAGGAAAATCCAAAAGAAGCTTTCTGAGCAACTGCTTTGTGATGTGTCAATTCATCTCATAGAGTTACACTGTAATTTTCAATGAGCAGTTTGACAACACTGTTTTTGTGGAATCTGCAATAGGATAATTGCTAGACCATTGAAGCCTATGATGACAAAGAAAATATCCTCAGAGTAAAACCAAAAAGAAACTTTCAGAGAAACTGCTTTATGATGTGTGAATTCATGTCACAGAGTTATACTGTTCTTTTCATTGAATTGCTTGTTAGCACTGTTTTCTTGGAATCTGCAATGAGACATTTCAGCGTACATTGAATCTTATTGTGAAAAGGGAAATATCGTCAGACAAAAACTAGAAAAAGAGTTTCTGAGAAACTGCTTTTTGATTTGTGAATTCATCTCACAGAGTTACACAATTCTTTTCATGGAGCAAATTGGTGGCACGGTTTTTAAGGAATCTGGGAAGGGATATTTTGGATAGCATTGAAGCCTTTGGTGACAAAGGGAATATCCTCAGATAAAAACTATAATGAAGCTTTCTGAGAAAGTTATTTTTGATGTTTTAATTCAGCTTACAGAGTTACACCTTTGTTTTCATGGAGCAGTCTGGTGGCACTGTTTTCTTGGAATCTGCAGGGGAATACTTTTTACTGCATTGAGGCCTACAGTGAAAAAAAAATCCTCAGATAAAAACTAGAATGAAGCTTTCTGAGAAACTACTTTGTGATGTGTGAATTCATCTCACAGAATTACACTGCTGTTTTCATTGAGAAGTTTGCTGACACTGTTTTCTTGGAATCTGCAATGGGATATTTCTGAGTACATTGAAGCTTTTGTTGACAAAGGAAATATTGTCATATAAAAACTGGAAATAATCTTTCTGAGAAACCACTTTGTGTTTTGTTAATTCATCTCACAGTATTACACGATACTTTTCAGGAATCAGTTTGTTAACACTGTTTTTGGGAAATATGAGAAGGGATAATTTGGATCCCATTGAAGCCTATGGTGACTAAGAAACTATCCTCAGATAAAAACTGGTAAGAAGCATTCTGAGAAACTCCTTTGTTATGTGTTAATGCATGTCACAGACCTACACCTTTCTTTTTATGGAGCAGTTTGCTAACACCGTTTTTGTGAAATCTGCAAAGGGCCATTTTGGAGTGCATTGAAGCCTATAGTGAAAAAGCAAATATCCTCAGGAAAAAAAAAAAAGGTTTCTGAAAAATTGCTTTGTGTTGTGTCAATTCATCTCACAGAGCTACACCGTTCTTTTCAATGGGCAGTTTCATAACACTTTTTTCATGGATTCTGCAATAGGACATTTGGGAGTGCAATGAAAACTGTGGTGACAAAGGAAATATCCTGAGATAAAAACGAAAAAGAAGCTTTCTGAGAAACTGGGTTGTATTGTGTCAATTCAGTTCTCAGAGTTACACTGTTCTTTTCATTGAGCAGTTTGCTAACACTGTTTTCTTGGAATCTGCAATGGGATATTTCTTACCGCATTGAAGCTTATGGTGACAAAGAAAACATCCTCAGACAAAACTAGAAAGTAGCTTTCTGAGAAACTTCTTTGTGGTTTCTGAATTCATCTCACAGAGTTACACAATTCCTTTCCTTGAGCAGTTTGGTAACACTTTTTGGGGGGAATCTGAGAAGGGATGTTTAGGATCACCTTGAAGCCTATGGTGACAATGGAAATATCCTCAGATGAAAATGATAAAGAATCTTTCTGAGAAACTTCTTCGTGATGTGGGAATTCATTTCACAGTGCTACCCCATCCTTTCATGGAGCAGTTTGTTAACACTGTTTTTGGGGAATCTGCAAAGGGATATTTGCGAAAGAATTGATGCCTATAGTGAAAACGAAAATATCCTCAGATAAAAGCTAGAAAGAAGCTTTCTCAGAAACTGCTTTGTGATGTGTGAATTCATGTCACAAGGTTACACTTTTCTTTTCAGTGAGCAGTTTGCTAACAATGTTTCCTTGGAATCTGCATTGGGATATTTCGAGTGCATTGAAGCCTAGGGTGACAAACAAAATATCATCATATAAAAGCTAGAAAGAAACTTTCTGAGGAACTGCTTTGTCATATGTTAATTCATCTCCCAGAGTTATGTGATTCTTTTCATGGATCAGTTTGGTAGCACTGTTTTTGGGGAATCTGAAAAGGGATATTTCGGAACACACTGAAGCCTATGGTGACAAAGGAAATATCCTCAGATAAAAACTAGAAATAAACTTTCTGATAAAGCTATTTGTGATGTGTGGATTCATCTCACAGAGTTACACATTTTTTTTTCATGGAACAGTTTGCTAACACTGTTTTCGTGGAATCTGTAAAGGGATATTCGGGAGCACATTGAGGCCTATAGTGAAAAAGAAAATATCCTCAGATAAAAACTCGAAAGAAGTTTTCTGAGAAACTGCTCTGTGGTTTATAAATTCATATCACAGTGTTACATGATACTTTTCACTGAGCAGTTTGGTAGCACTGTTTATGCGGAGTCTGAGATGGGATACTTTATATCGTATTGAAGGCTATGGTGACAAAGGAAATATCCTGAAATAAAAACTAGAAGAAACTTTTTTGAAACTACTTTGTGATGTGTGAATTCATCTCACATAGCTACATAATTCTTTTCATTGAGGAATTTGATAAGACTTTTTTCATGGAATATTCAAAAGGATATATGGGAGCACACTGAATCCTATGGTGACAAAGGAAATATCCTCAGTTAAAGACCAAAAAGAAGCTTTCTAAGAAACTCCTTTGTGTTGTGTCAATTCATCTCACAGAGTTACACTGTTCCTTTCATTGAGCAGTTTGCTAACACTGTTTTCTTGGAATCTGCAAAGGGATATTTTGGAGTGAATTGAAGCTTATAGTGACAATGGAAATATCCTCAGACAAAAACTAGAAAGAAGTTTTCTGAGAAATTGCTTTGTGATTTGTGAATTCATCTCACAGATTTACACAATTCTTTTCAGAAGTATTTTTTTAGAACTGTTTTTGGGGAAAATGAGAAGGGATATTTAGATCACATTGAAGCCTATGGTGATAAAGGAAAAATCCTCAGATAAAAACTAGAAAGAAGCTTTCTGAGAGACCGCTTTGTAGTGTATTAATTCATTTCACAGAGTTACATGATTCTTTTCATGGATCAGTTTGGTAGCACTGTTTTTGTGGAATCTGAGAAAGGATATGTTGGATCGCATTGAAGCCTATGGTGACAAAGAAATATCCTTAGAAAAAAACTAGAATTAAGTCTGTTGAGACAGTTCCTTTTGATGTGTGAATTCATCTCACAAAAGTTTTCTTGCATGGAGCAGTTTGCTAACACTGTTTTGGTGCAATCTGCAAAGGGATATTTGGGAGCGCAATGAGGCCTATAGTGAAAAAGGAAATATTCTCAGATAAAAACTGGAAAGAGACTTTCTGTGAAACTGCTTTGTGATGTGTGAATTCATCTCACAGAGTTACACCATTCTTTTCAGTGAGCAGTTTGATAGCTCTGGTTTCATGGATTCTGCAATAGGATATTCCAGAGCTCTTGGAAGCTTCAGGCTGACAAAGGAAATATCTGCAGATAAAAACCAAAAAGAAGTTTTCTGGGGAACAGCTTTGCAATTTGTTAATTCATCTCATGGAATTACACGATTCTTTTCATGGATCAGTTTGGTAACATTGTTTTTGGGAATATGAGAAGGGGTATTTTGGATTGCATTGAAGCCTATGGTGACTAAGGAAATATCCTCAGATAAAAACTAGAAAGATCATTTCTGAGACAGTTCTTTGTTATGTGTGAATTCATCTGGCAGAATTATACCTTTCTTTTCATGAGCAGTTTCTTAACACTGTTTTGGTGGAATCTGTAAAGGGATATTTGGGATGCACTGAAGCTTATAGTGAAAAAACAAATATCCTTAGATAAAAATTAGAAAGAAGCTTTCTGGGAAATTGTTTTGTGATGTGTGAATTCATCTCACCGAGTAACACCATTGTATTCACTAAGTAGTTTGATAACGCTGTTTTCATGGAATCTGCAATAGGATATTTGGGAGCACTTTGAAGCCTATGGTGACAAAGGAAATATCCTCAGATAAAAAACAAAAAGAAGCTTTCTGAGAAACTGCTTTGTGATGTGTCAATTCATCACACAGAGTTTCACTGTTCTTTTCATTGAGCAGTTTGCTAACAGTGTTAACTTGGAATCTGCTATGGGATATTTCAGAGTGCATTGAAACTTATGGTGAAAAAGTAAATATCCTCAGACAAAAACTAGAAAGAAACATTCTGAGAAACTGCTTTGTGACTTGTGAATTTTTCTCACAGAATTACACATTTCTTTTCATGAATCGGTTTGATAGCACGGTTTTTGTGGAATCTGAGAAGGGATATTATGGATTGCATTGAAGCCTATGGTGACAAAGGAAGTATCCTCAGATAAAAACTAGGAAGAAACTTTCTGATAAAGTTCCTTGTGATGTGTGAATTCATCTCACAGAGTTACACCTTTCTTTTCATAGAGCAGTTTGCTAACAGTGTTTTCGTGGAACACACAACGGGATATTTGGGAGTGCATTGAGGCCTATGGCAAATAGGAATTATCCCTAGATAAAAACTAGAAAGAAGCCTTCTGAAAAACTGCTTTGTGATGTGTGAAATCATCTCACAGAGTTACACCTTTGTTTTCATAGATCAGTTCGTTAGTACTGTTTTTGGGAAATCTGAGAAGGGATATTTTAGATCCAACTAAAGCCTATGGTTACAAAGGAAATATCCTCATAGAAAAACTAGAAAGAAGCTTTCTGAGAATCTTCTTTGTGATGTTTGAATTCAAGGCACAGTGTTACACTGTTCTTCTCATGGAGCAATTTGCTAACCCTGTTTACCGGGAATCTACAATGGCATATTTTGGAGCTCATTGAAGCTTATTGTGAAAAAGTAAATATTCTCAAGCAAAAAGGAAAAAGAAACATTCTGAGAAACTGCTTTGTGATTTGTGAATTCATCTCACAGAGTTACACGATTCTTTTCATGAATCAGTTGGACAGCACTGTTTCTGAGGAAACTGAGAACTGATTCTTTGGATCATTTTGAAGCCTATGCTGACAACAGAAATATCCTCAGATAAAAGCTATAAAGTAGTTTTCTTAGAAAGTTCTTTGTGATGTGTGATTTCATCTCACAGAGTTACACTTTTCTTTTCATGGAGCAGTTTGATAACAGTGTTTTCATGGAATCTACAAAGGAATATTTGTTAGCGCATTGAGACCTATAGTGAAAAGGAAAATATCCTCAGATAAAAACAAGAGAGAAGCTTTCTGAGAAACTCCTATGTGATGTGTGAATTTGTTTCACAGATTTACACCTTTTTTTTCATGGTGCTGTTTGTTAACACTGTTTTCGTGGAATCTGCAGAGGGTTATTTGGGAGCACATTGAGGCCTATGGTGAAAAAGGAAATATCCTCAGAAAAAAACCAAAAAGAAGGTTTTTGGGAAACTACTTTGTGTTGTGTCAATTAATCGCACAGAGTTACACTGTTCTTTTCAGTGAGCAGTTTGTTAACACTGTTTTCTTTTAATCAGCTATGGGATATTAGGGAATGCATTAAAGCTTATGGTGACAAAGGAATTAACCTCAGAGAAGAACTAGAAAGAAGCTTTCTGAGAAACTGCTTTGTGATTTGTGAATTCATCTCACAGAATTACATGACTCTTTTCATCGAGTAGTTTGGTAGCACTGTTTTTGAAGAATCAGAGAAGGGATATTTTGGATTGCACTGATGCCTGTGGTGACTAAGGAAATATCCTCAGATAAAAACTAGAAAGAAGCTTTCTGAGAAAGTTCTTTGTGATGTATGAATTCATCTCATGGAGAAACAACTTTCTTTTCATGGAGCAGTTTGCTAACACTGTTTTCATGGAATCTGCAAAGGGATTTTTGCAAGCACATTGAGGCCTGTAGTGAAAAAGGAAATATCCTCATAGAAAAACGAGAAAGAAGGTTTCTGAGAAACTGCTTAGTGATGTGAGAATTCACCTCACAGTGTTACACTGCTCTTTTCATTGAGCAGTTTGCTAACACTGATATCTTGGAATCAGCAATGGCATATTGCGAGGCACATTGAAGCCTACTGTTAAAAACTAAATATCCTCTGACAACAACCAGAAAGAAACTTTCTGAGAAACTCCTTTATGAAATGGATCACTTTGATTGAACTGTTTTTAGGGCATCTGAGAAGGGATATTTTGGATCACATTGAAGCCTATGGTGACAAGAAATATCCTCAGATAAAAACTAGAAAGAAGCTTTCTGAGAAAGTTCTTTGTGATGTGTGAATTTATCTCACAGAATTACATCTTTCATTTCATGGAGTAGTTTGTTAACACTGTTTTCGTGGAATCTGCAGAGGGTTATTTGGCAGCACATTGAGGCCTATGGTGAAAAAGGAAATATCCTCAGATAAAAACTAGAGAGAAGCTTTCTGAGAAACTGCTTTGTGATGTGTGAATTCATCTCACAGAATTCCACTGTTCTTTTCATTTAGCAGTCTGTTAATACTGTTTTCTTGGAATCTGCAATGGAATATTTCAGAGTGCATTGAAACTTATGGTGACAAAGGAAATATCTTCATATAAAACTAATAAGAACCTTTCTTAGAAACTGCTATGTGATGTGTTAATTCATCTCAAAGTTACATGACTGTTTTCATGGATCAGTTTTGTAGCACTGTTTTTGGGTAAACTGAGAGGTGATATTTTGGATTGCATTGAAGAATATGGTGACTAAGGAAATATCCTCAGATAAAAACTAGAAAAAAACTTTCTGAGAAAGTTCTTCATCAAGTGAGAATTCAACTCACAGAGTTACAAATTTCTTTTCATGTAACATTTTGCTAACACTGTTTTCGTTGAATCTGCAAAGGGATATATGGAAGCACATTGAGGTCTATGTTGAAAAAGGGCATATTCTCAGTTGAAAACTAGAAACACTCTTTCTGAGAAACTGCTTTGTGTTGTGTGAATTCATCTCACAGTGTTACACTGTCATTTTCATTGAGCAGTTTAGTCATACCTTTCTTTTCATGGAGCAGTTTGCTAACACTGTTTTCAAGGAATCTGCATTGGGATATTCCGGAGCACCTTGTGGTCTATAGTGAAAAAGGAAATATCCTCGATAAAAACTAGGAAGAAGCTTTGGGAGAAACTTCGATGTGATGGGTGAATTCTTCTCAAAGTGTTACACCATTCTTTTCATTGAGCCGTTTGGTAGCGCTGTTTCTGGGGAATCTGCAAAGGGATTTTCAGGAGCTCACAGAGGCCTATGGTGAAAAAGGAAATATCTTCCAATGAAAATGGGAGAGAAGGTTTTTGAGAAACTGTTTTGTGATGTGTGTATTCACCTCATAGAGATAAATCATTTTGCTGACTTTGCATTATGCCCTCACCGTTTTTGTGGTGTCTGAGAAGGGATATTTGGGCACGCATTGACACTGATGGTGGAAAACTAAATATGCACAGATAAAACTGGAAAGAGGCTTTCTGATAAATTTCTTTGTGATGCATGAATTCATCTCCCAGAGGTAAACCATTCTTTTCATTGAGCCATTTGATAACTCTTTTTCTGGGGAACCTACAAAGTGATATTCAGAGTGCAGAGAAGTCTATGGTGAAAAAGAAATACCCTCAGACAAAAACTAGAAAGAAGCTTTCCGAGAGACTGTTTTGTGATGGGTGTATTCATCTCACAGAGTTAAATCTTTCTTTTCATTGAGCAGTGTGGTAACACTGTTCTTTTGGAATACAGAAAGTGATAATTGAGAGTGGATAGGTGCCAATGTTGACAAAGGAAATATCCTCAGGTTGAAACTGTAGAGAAAGTTTCTGATAACTCCTTTGTGATGCATGTATTCATCTCATAGAGGTAAAGCTTTCTGTTGGGAGAGCAGTTTGGCATCAGTATTTTTGTGATGTCTGAGAAGGGATATTTGGGAGTGCATGGAAGCTGCTGGTGGAAAAGGAAACATCCTGAGATAAAAACTACAAAGAAGCTTTCTGAGGAATTTCTTTGTGATGAGTGATTTCAACACACAGGGTTCCACCATTGTTTTCTTTGAGCAGTTTGGAAGCTCTGTATTTATGGAATCTGCAAAGGGATATTCTGGAACCCCTAGAAGCCTACAGAGAAAAAAGGAAATAACATCAGATAAAAACTGGAGAGAATCTTTTCAAGAAACGGTTTTATGATGTGTGTATTCATCTCATAGAGTTTAACCTTTTTGTTGATTGAGCAGTTTAGCATCACTGTTTTTTGTGGTGTCTGAGAAGAGTTATTGGGGGCACATAGAAGTCAATGGTGAAAAAGGAAATATCTTCAGATTTAAACTAGAAGGAAACTTTCTGAGAAACTTCTTTGTGATGGGTGAATTCATCTCACAGAGTTACAACTTTCTTTTCATAATCCAGTTTGGTAGCACTGTTTTTGTGGAAACTGCAAAGGGATATTTGGGAGCACATAGAGGCCTAAGTGAAAGAAGAAAATTCTTCAGAAAAAAACTGGAGAGAAACTTTCAGAGAAACTCCTTTGTGACGTGTGCATTCATCTCACAGGGCTAAACGTTTCTGTTGAGGGAGAACTTTTACATCACTGTTTTTGTGGTGTCTGAGAAGGGACATTTGGGAGTGCATTGAAGCCTATGGTGGAAAAGAAAATATCCTCAGATAAAAACTAGAAAGATGCTTTCTGAGAAACTATTTTTGGATGGGTGAATTCATCACACAGAGATACACAGGTGTTTTCATTGAACAGTTTGATAGCACTGTTTTCATGGGATCAACAATAGGATATGTGGGAGTGCATTGAAGCCTATGGTGACAAAGGAAATATCCTCAGACAAAAACGAAAAGGAAACTTCCTGAGAAACTGCTTTGTGATGTGTGAATTCAACTCACACATTTACACCTTTGTTTTCATGGAGCAGATTGTTATCAGTGTTTTTGTGGAACCTGCAAAGGGATATTAGCGAGTGCACTGAGGCCTATGGTGAAAAAGGAAATATCCTCAGACAAAAACTAGAAAGATGATTTCTGAGAAACACTTTGTGATTTGTGAATTCATCTCACAGAGTTACACGATTTTTTTCATGGAGCAGTTTGGCAGCACTGTTTTTGGGTAATCTGAGAAGGGATACTTTGGAGCACATTCAAGTTTATGGTGACAAAGAAAATATCCTCAGACAAAAACTAGAAAGAAGCGTTCTGAAAAACCACTTTGTGATTTGTGAATTCATCTCACAGAGTTACACGATACTTTACATGGAGCATTTTGGTAGCACTGTTTTTATGGAATCTGCAAAGGGATATTCAGGAGCTCCTAGAGGCCTACGGTGAGAAAGGAAATAACTTCAGATAAAAAATGGAGAGAAGCTTTTGAGAAATGGTTTTAGATGTGTTTATTCACCTCATAAAGATTAACCTTTTTGTTGATTGAGCAGTTCGGAGTAACTGTTTTTGTGTTATCTGAGAGGATATATTTGGGAGCACATTGAAACCTACAGTGAAAAAGAAAATACCCTTAGATTTAAACTAGAAAGAAACTTTCTGAGAAACTGCTTTGGATAGCTGAATTCTTCTCACAGAGTTACACCTTTCTTTTCATTGAGCAGTTTGGTAGCACTGTTTTTGTGGAATCTGCAGAGGGATATTTGGGAGCACATAGAGGCCTAAGGTAAAAAAAGAAAATTCTTCAGATTAAAAACTGGAGAGAAGCTGGCAGAGAAACTACTTTATGATGCGTGCATTCATCTCATAGAGCTAAACGTTTCTGTTGAGGGAGCACTTGGACTTCACTGTTTTTTGGTGTCTGAGAAAGGATATTTGGGAGCACATTGAAGCCTATGGTGGAAAAGGAAATATCCTCAGATAAAAACTAGAAAGAAGCTTTCTGGGAAACTGCTTTCTAATTTGTGAATTCATCTCACAGATTTACAACCTCCTTTCATGAACAGTTTGTTAACACTGTTTTTGTGGAATCCGAGAAAGGATATTTTGGATTGCATTCAAGCCTGTGCTGACAAAGGAAATATCCTCAGATAAAAACGGAAACAAGCTTCCTGAGAAACAACTTTGTGATGAATGAATTTATCTCACAGAGTTAAATTTTTCTTTTCAATGCACAGTTTGGTAACACTGTTTTAGTGGAATCTGCAGAGGGACATTTGGGAGCACATAGAGGCCTATGGTGAAAAAAGAAAATTCTTCAGGTTAAAACTGGAGAGAAGCTTTCTGAGAAACTACTTTATGAGGTGTGCGTTTTTCATAGAGGTAAACGTTTCAGTTGAGGGAGCCCTTTGGAATCACTGTTTTTGTGGTGTCTGAGGAGGGATATTTGGGAGTGCATTGAAGCCTATGGCAGAAAAGGAAATATTCTGATATAAAAACTAGAAAGAAGCTTTCTGAGAAACTGCTTTGTAATGCGTTAATTCATCTCACAGAGTTACATGATTAGCAGTTTGGTAACACTGTTTTTCTTGAATATGAGAAGGGATATTTTGGATAGCATTGAAGCCTATGGTGACAAAGGAAAATCCTCAGACAAAAACTAGAAGGAAGCTTTCTGAGAATGTTATTTGTGATGTGTGAATTCATCTTACAAAGTTGCACCTTTATTTTATGGAGCAATTTGCTTACACTGTTTTCATGGTAAATTCAAAGGGATATTTGGGAGTGCATTGAGGCCTATAGTGAAAAAGGAAATATCCTCAGATAAAAACTAGAAGGAAGCTTCCTGAGAATGTTATTTGTGATGTGTGAATTCATTTCACAGAGTTACAGCATTCTTTTCATTGAGCAGTTTGGTAATAATGTTTTCACGGAATCTTCAATAGGATATTTTGGAGTGCATTGAAGCCTATGGTGACATACGAAATATCCTCAGATCAAAACCAAAAAGAAACTTTCTAAGAAACTGCTTTTGGACGTGTGAATTCATCTCACAGAGTTCCACTTTTCTTTTTAATGATAAGTTTGCTAACACTGTTTTCTTGGAATATGCAATGGGATATTTTGGAGTGCATTGACGCTTAGGGTGACAAAGGAAACAACCTCAGACAACAAGTAGAAAGATGCTTTCTGAGAAACTGTTTTGTGATTTGTGATTTCGTCTCACAGAGCTACATGATTCTTTTCATGGAGCAGTTTGGTAACCCTGTTTTTATGGCATCTGCAAAGGTATATTTGGGTGCTCCCAGAGGCCTATGGTGAAAAAGGAAATAACTTCAGATAAAAACTGGAGAGAAGCTTTTTGATTATGGTTTTGTTGTGTGTATTCATCTCATAGAGTTTAACCTCCTTTTTGATTGAGCAGTTCAGCATTACTGTTTTTGTACTATCTGAGAGGAGATATTTAGGAACACATTGAAGTCTATGGTGAAAAAGGAAATACTCTGAGATTTAAACTAGAAATGAAGCTTTCTGAGAAACTGATTTGTGATGGGTGAACTCATCTCAAAGAATAACACCCTTTATTTCATGGAGTAGTTTGTTATCACTGTTTTTGTGGAAACTGCAGAGGGATATTTGGGAGTGCCTGGAGGCCTAAGGTGAAAAAAGAAAATTCTTCAGGTACAATCTAGAGAGAAGTTTTCTGAGAAACTCTTTGTGATGTGTGCATTCAACTCATAGAGTTAAATGTTTCTGTTAAGGGAACACTTTGGTATCACTGTTTTTGTGGTGTATGAGAAGGGATATTTGGAAGCGCATTGAAGCCTCTGGTGGAAAAGGAAATATCCTCAGATAAAAACTAGAAAGAAGCTTCAGAGAAACTGCTGGGTGATGTGTCAATTTATCTCACAGAGTTACATCATTCTTTTCATGGAGCAGTTTGTTAGCACTGTTTTTGTGGAATCTGCAGAGGGATAATTTGGCACACATAGAGGCCTAAGGTGAAAAAAGAAATTTCTTAAGATAACAACCGGAGATAAATTTTTGGAGAAACTCTTTTGTGGTGTATGCATTCATCTCATAGAGCTGAACGTTTCTGTTGAGGGAGCACTTGGCATCACTGTTTTTGTGGTGTCTGAGAAGGGATATTTGGGAGCACACTGAACCCTATGGTGGAAAACGAAATATCCTCATACAAAAAAATAGATAGAAGCTTTCTTTGAAACTGCTTTGTGATATGTTAATTCCTGTCACAGAGTTACATGATGCTTTTCATGGATCAGTTTGGTAGCACTGTTTTTGGGGAATCTGAGAAGAGATATTTTGGATCGCATTGAAGCGTATGGTCACAAAGGCAATATCCTCATATAAAAACTAGAAGGAAGCTTTCTGAGACAGTTCTTTGTGATGTGTGAATTCATCTCACAGAGCTACACCTTTCTTTTCATGGAGCAGTTTGTTAACACTGTTTTTTTGGAATCTGCAAAGGGAAATTTGGAAGCGAATTGAGGCCTATAGTGAAAAAGGAAATATCCTCAGATAAAAACTAGAAAGAAGCTTTCTGAGAAACAGTTGTGTAATGTGTGAATTCATCTCACAGAGTTACAGCGTTCTTTTCATTTAGCAGTTTGCTAACAATGTTTTCATCGAATCTTCAGTGGGATAGTGTGGAGTGCATTGAGGCCTATGGTGACAAAGGAAATATCCTCAGATAAAAAAAAAGTACCCTTCTGACAACCTGCTTTGTGATGTGTGAATTCATCTCACAGAGTTACACTGTTCTTTTCATTGATCAGTTTGCTAATACTGTTTTCTTGGAATCTACAATGGGATATTTCGGAGTGCATTGAAGATCATGGTAGCTAAGAAAATATCCTCAGGCAAAAACTAGAAAAAAGCTTTCTGACCAACTGCTTTGTGATTTTTGAATTCATCCCACAGGGTTACATGATTCTTTTCAGGGAGCATTTTGGTAGCACTGTTTTTATGACACATTCAAAGGGATATTCAGAAACTCCTAGAGGCCTATGGTGAAAAAGGAAATAACCTCCAATAAAAACTGGAGAGAAGCTTTTCAAGAAACAGTTTTCTGACGTGTGTATTCATATCATAGACTTTAACCTTTTTGTTGATTGAGCAGTTTGGTATCACTGTTTTTGTGGTATCTGGGAAGAGATATTTGGGAGCATATTGAAGCCTATGGTGAAGAAGGAAATATCTTCAGATTTAAACTAGAAAGAAGCTTTCTGAGAAACTTCTTTGTGACAGTGAATCTAATTCACCATATCAAAACTCGCTTTTCATTGTGTAGTTTGGTAGCACTGTTTTTGTGGAATCTGCAAAGGGATATTTGGGAGCACATAGAGTCCAATGACAAAAAAGGAAGTATCTTCAGGTAAAACTGGAGAGAAGCTTTCTGAGAAACTTCTTTGTGATGTGTGCATTCATCTAATAGAGTGAAACGTTTCTGCTGAGGAAGCACATTGGCATAATTATTTTTGTGGTGTCTGAGAAGGGATATTTGAGAGTGCATTGAAGCCAATGGTGGAAAAGGAAATATCCTCAGATAAAAACTAGAAAGAAGCTTCCTGAGAATCTGCTTTGTGATGGGTGAATTTATCTCACAGAGTTACATCATTCTTTTCATGGAGCAGTTTGTTAGCAATGTTTTTGTGGAATCTGCAGAGGGATATTTGCTAGCACATAGAGGCCTAAGATGAAAAAAGAAAATTATTCATGTAACAACTGGAGAGAAGCTTTCAGAGAAACTACATTGTGATGTTTGCATTCAACTCATAGAGCTAAATGTTTTCTTTGAGGGAGCACTTTGGAATCAATGTTTTTTTGGTGCCTGAGAAGGGATATTTGGGAGCACATTGAACCCAACGGTGGAAAAGGAAATATCCTAATATAAAAACTATAAAGAAACATTCTTTGAAACTGCTTTGTGATGTGTTAATTCACGTCACAGAGTTACACAATTCTTTTCATGGAGCAGTTTGGTAACACTGTTTTTGTGGAATCTTCAAAGGGATATTTGGGAAATAATTGATGCCTATAGTGAAAACGAAAATATCCTCAGATAAAAACTAGAAAGAAGCTTTCTCAGAAACTGCTTTGTGATGTGTGAATTCATCTCACAGAGTTGCACTGTTCTTTTCATTGAACAGTATTCTAACAATATTTTCATGGAATCTGCAATGGGATATTTCGGAGCATGTTGAAGCCTATGGTGACAAAGGAAATATCATCAGACAAAAACCAGAATGAAGCTTTCTGAGAAACTGCTTTGTGATTTGTGAATTCATCTCACAGAGGTACACGACACTTTTCATGGAGCAGTTTGGGAGCACTTTTTTGAGGAATGTGAGAAAGGATATTTTGGATTGCATAGAAGCCTATGGCAACAAAGAAAATATCTGTAGATAGAAAACAGAAGGTTTCTGAGAAAGTTCTTTGTGATGTGTGAATTCATCTCACAGAGTTACAAATTTCTTTTCATGGAGGAGTTTGCTAACACTGTTATCACGGAATCTGTAAAGGGATATTTGGGAGCCCATTGAGGTCTATAGTGAAAAAAGAAATATCCTCAGTTATAAACTAGAAAGAAGATTTCTGAGAAAACGCTTTGAGATGTGTGAATTTATCTCCCAGAGTTACACCTTTCTTTTCACGGAGTAGCTTGCTAACACTGTTTTCGTGGAATCTGCAAAAGGATATTTGGGAGCACATAAAGGCCTATAATGAAAATGGAAATATCCTAAGGAAAAAAAACAAAAAGAAGCTTTTTCAGAAACTGCTTTGTGGTGTGTGAATTCATTCCACAGAGTTACACGGTTCTTTACATGGAGCAGTTTTCAAACACTGTTTTCTTGGAATCTACGTTAGGATATTTGGGAGTGCACTGAACCCTATGATGACAAAGAAAATATCCTCAGGGAAAAACCAAAAGGAAGCTTTCTAAGAAACTGCTTTGTGAGGTGTGAATTCATCTCACAGAGTTACACTGTTCTTTTCATTGAGCAGTTTGCTAACACTGTTTTCTTTTAATCTGCAATGGGATATTTTGGAGTGTATTGAAGCCTCTGGTGATAAAGTGCAGAGTTACACTATTTTTTTCATGGAGTAGTTTGGTAACACTGTTTTTGGGGAATCTGAGAAGGGATATTTTGTTTCTCATTGAAGCCAAAGGTGACTAAGGAAATATCCTCAGATAAAAAGTAGAAAGAAGCTTTCTGAGAAAGTTCTTTGTGATATGCGAATTCATCTCATAGAGATACACTCTTGTATTCATGGAGCAGTTTGCTAACACAGTTTTTGTGGAATACGCAAAGGGATATTTGCGAGTGCATTGAGGCCTATAGTGAAAAAGCAAATATTCTCATAGAATAATGAGAAAGAAGCTTTCTGAGAAAATGTTTAGTGATGTGTGAATTCAACTCTCAGTGTTACACTGTTCTTTTCATTGAGCAGTTTGCTGACACTGTTTTCTTGGAATCTGCATTGATATATTTCAAAACTCATTGAAGCCTACTTTTTTTTTTTTTGAATTTGGGTGATAATGTTTTTTGTTTGTTTGTTTGTTTGTTTTTAATTTATTTATTATTATTATACTTTAAGTTGTAGGGTACATGTGCATAACGTGCAGGTTTGTTACATATGTATACTTGTGCCATGTTGGTGTGCTGCACCCATCAACTCGTCACTTACATCAGGTATAACTCCCAATGCAATCCCTCCCCCCTCCCCCCTCCCCATGATAGGCCCCGGTGTGTGATGTTCCCCTTCCTGAGTCCAAGTGATCTCATTGTTCAGTTCCTTCCACCTATGAGTGAGAACATGCGGTGTTTGGTTTTCTGTTCTTGTGATAGTTTGCTAAGAATGATGGTTTCCAGCTGCATCCATGTCCCTACAAAGGACACAAACTCATCCTTTTGGATGGCTGCATAGTATTCCATGGTGTATATGTGCCACATTTTCTTAATCTAGTCTGTCACTGATGGACATTTGGGTTGATTCCAAGTCTTTGCTATTGTGAATAGTGCTGCAATAAACATACGTGTGAATGTGACTTCATAGCAGCATAATTTATAATCCTTTGGGTATATACCCAGTAATGGGATGACTGGGTCATATGGTACTTCTAGTTCTAGATCCTTGAGGAATCGCCATACTGTTTTCCATAATGGTTGAACTAGTTTACAATCCCACCAACAGTGCAAAAGTGTTCCTATTTCTCCACATCCTCTCCAGCACCTGTTGTTTCCTGACTTTTTAATGATCGCCATTCTAACTGGTGTGAGATGGTATCTCATTGTGGTTTTGATTTGCATTTCTCTGATGGCCAGTGATGATGAGCATTTTTTCATGTGTCTGTTGGCTGTATGAATGTCTTCTTTTGAGAAATGTCTGTTCATATCCTTTGCCCACTTTTTGATGGGGTTGTTTGTTTTTTTCTTGTAAATTTGTTTGAGTTCTATGTAGGTTCTGGATATTAGCCCTTTGTCAGATGAGTAGATTGCAAAAATGTTCTCCCATTCTGTAGGTTGCCTGTTCACTCTGATGCAAAAATCCTCAATAAAATACTGGCAAACCAGATTCAGCAACACATCAAAAAGCTTATCCACCATGATCAAGTGGGCTTCATCCCTGGGATGCAAGGCTGGTTCAACATTCGCAAATCAATAAACATAATCCAGCATATAAACAGAACCAAAGACAAGAACCACATGATTATCTCAATAGATGCAGAAAAGGCTTTTGACAAAATTCAACAGCCCTTCATGCTAAAAACGCTCAATAAATTCGGTATTGATGGAACGTACCTCAAAATAATAAGAGCTATTTATGACAAACCCACAGCCAATATCATACTGAATGGGCAAAAACTGGAAAAATTCCCTTTGAAAACTGGCACAAGACAGGGATGCCCTCTCTCACCACTCCTATTCAACATAGTGTTGGAAGTTCTGGCTAGGGCAATTAGGCAAGAGGAAGAAATCAAGGGTTTTCAGTTAGGAAAAGAAGAAGTCAAATTGTCCCTGTTTGCAGATGACATGATTGTATATTTAGAAAACCCCATTGTCTCAGCCCTAAATCTCCTTAAGCTGATAAGCAACTTCAGCAAAGTCTCAGGATACAAAATCAATGTGTAAAAATCACAAGCATTCGTATACACCAGTAACAGACAAACAGAGAGCCAAATCAGGAATGAACTTCCATTCACAATTGCTTCAAAGAGAATAAAATACCTAGGAATCCAACTTACAAGGGACGTAAAGGACCTCTTCAAGGAGAACTACAAACCACTGCTCAGTGAAATAAAAGAGGACACAAACAAATGGAAGAACATACCATGCTCATGGATAGGAAGAATCAATATCGTGAAAATGGCCATACTGCCCAAGGTAATTGCTAGATTCCATGCCATCCCCATCAAGCTACCAATGAGTTTCTTCACAGAATTGGAAAAAACTGCTTTAAAGTTCATATGGAACCAAGAAAGAGCCCGCATCTCCAAGACAATCCTAAGTCAAAAGAACAAAGCTGGAGGCATCACGCTACCTGACTTCAAACTATACTACAAGGCTACAGTAACCAAAACAGCATGGTACTGGTACCAAAACAGAGATATAGACCAATGAAACAGAACAGAGTCCTCAGAAATAATACCACACATCTACAGCCATCTGATCTTTGACAAACCTGAGAGAAACAAGAAATGGGGAAAGGATTCCCTATTTAATAAATGGTGCTGGGAAAATTGGCTAGCCATAAGTAGAAAGCTGAAACTGGATCCTTTCCTTACTCCTTATACGAAAATTAATTCAAGATGGATTAGAGACTTAAATGTTAGACCCAATACCATAAAAATCCTAGAGGAAAACCTAGGTAGTACCATTCAGGACATAGGCATGGGCAAAGACTTCATGTCTAAAACACCAAAAGCAACGGCAGCAAAAGCCAAAATTGACCAATGGGATCTCATTAAACTAAAGAGCTTCTGCACAGCAAAAGAAACTACCATCAGAGTGAAGCCTACTGTTAAAAATTAAATATCCACAGACAAAAACTGGAAAGAAACTTTCTGAGAAACTCCTTTGTGGTTTTTGAACTCATCTCACAGAGTTACACGATGCTTTCAATGTATCAGTTTGAAAACAGTATTTTTGCGGAATTTTTAGAAGGGATATTTTGGAACGCATTGAAGCCTATGGTGACAAAGGAAATATCCTCAGATAAAAACTGGAAAGAAAGTTTCTGAGAAAGTTCTTTGTGATATGTGAATTCATCTCACAGAGTTACAACTTTGTTTTCATGGAGCAGTTTACTAACACTGTTTTTGTGGAATCTGCAAAGGGATATCTGGGAGTGAATTGAGTCTTACGGTGAAAAAGGAAATATCCCCAGATAAAAACTGGAAAGAATCTATCTGAGAAACTGCTTTGTGTTGGGTGAATTCATCTTACAGGATTACACCGTTCTTTTCTTTGAGCCATTTGATAACACTGTTTTTGTGGAGTCTGCAATACGATATTTGGAGTGCATTCAAGCCTATGGTGACAAAGAAAATATTCTCATAGTAAAGCCAAAAATAAACTTTCTGAGGAACTGCTTTCTGATGTGTGAATTCAATTCACAGAGTTACCCTGTTCTTTTCATTGAGTAGTTTGCTGACACTGTTTTCTTGGAATCTACATTGATATATTTCAAAGCGCATTGAAGCCTACTGTTAGAAATTAAATATCCACAGACAAAAACTGTAAAGAAACTTTCTGAGAAACTCCTTTGTGGTTTTTGAATTCATCTCACAGAGTTACACGATGGTTTCAATGGATCAGTTTGAAAATAATATTTTTGCGGAATTTTTAGAAGGGATATTTTGGAACGCATTGAAGCCTATGGTGACAAAGGAAATATCCTCAGATAAAAACTGGAAAGAAGGTTTCTGAGAAAGTTCTTTGTGATATGTGAATTCATCTCACAGAATTACAACTTTGTTTTCATGGAGCAGTTTACTAACACTGTTTTCGTGGAATCTGCAAAGGGATATTTGGGAGTGAATTGAGTCTAACGGTGAAAAAGGAAATATCTCCAGATAAAAACTGGAAAGAATCTATCTGAGAAACTGCTTTGTGATGGGTGAATTCATCTTACAGGATTACACCGTTCTTTTCTTTGAGCCATTTGATAACACTGTTTTTGTGGAGTCTGCAATACGATATTTGGAGTGCATTCAAGCCTATGGTGACAAAGGAAATATTCTCATAGTAAAGCCAAAAAGAAACTTTCTGAGGAACTGCTTTCTGATGTGTGAATTCAACTCACAGAGTTACCCTGTTCTTTTCATTGAGCAGTTTGCTAACACTGTTTTCTTGGAATCCACAATGGAACATTTCGGATCACATTGAAGCTTGTGTTGACAAAGAAAATATCATATAAAAACTAGAAAGACTTTCTGAGAAACTGTTCTGTGACATGTGTATTCATCTCACAGTGTTACACTTTTCTTTTTACGGGGCAGTTTGCTAACACAGTTTTCTTGGATTCTACATAGGCATATTTGGGTGTACATTGAGGCCTATAGAGAAAAAGGAAATATCCTCATAGAAAAACCAAAAAGAAGCTTTCTGAGAAACTGCTTTGTGATGTGTGAATTTACCTCACAGAGTTACACCATTCTTTTCATTGAGAAGCTTGCTAACACTTTTTTCGTTTAATCAGCAATGGGATATTCAGGAACACATTGAGGAATATGGTGAAGCAGGAAATATACTCAGATAAAAACTAGAAAGAACCTTTCTGAGAAACACCTTTGTGGGTGAAATCATCTCACAGAGTTACACCACTGCCTTCCATGGAGCAGTTTGGTAGCACTGATTTTGTGGAATCTGAGAAGGGATATTTTGAATTGCATTGAAGCATATGGTGATGAAGAAAATACACTCAGATAAAAACTAGAAGGAAGCTTTCTGGGAAAGTTCTTTGTGATGTGTGAATTCATCTCACAGAGTTACAGCTTTCTTTCATGGAGCAGTTTGCTAAAACTCTTTTCATCGAATCTGCAAAGGGATATTTGGGAGTGCATTGAGGCCTATAGTGAAAAAGTAAATATCTTCAGATAAAAACTAAAAAGAAGCTTTCTGAAAAACTGTTTTGTGATGTATGATTTCATCTCTGACAGTTCATTGAGCAGTTTGATAACACTGTTTTCCTGGAATCTACAAGAGGATATTGGGAGCACATGAAAGCCTATTGTGGCAATGGAAATATCCAGAGATAAAAACTAGAAAGAAGTTTTCTGAGAAACTCCTTTGTGATTTGAGAATTCATCTCACAGTGTTACACGATTCCTCTCATGGAGAAGTTTGGAAGTAATGTTTTTGGGAAATCTGAGAAGGGATATTTTGGATCACAATGAAGCGTATGGTGACAAAGGAAATATCCTCAGATAAAAACTAGAAAGATGCTTTATGGGAAACTGCTTTGTGATGTTTGAAGTAATCTCACAGTGTATCCCGTTCTTTTCATGGAGCAATTTGCTAACACTGTTTTCATGCAATCTGCAAAGGAATATTTGGGATCGCATTGAGGCCTTCGGTGAAAAAGGAAAAGTACTCAGATAAATGCTAGAAAGAAGCTTCCTGAGGAACTGCTTTGTGATGTGTGAATTCATCTCACATTGTTACACCATTCTTTTCATTGAGCAGTTTGTTGACACTGCTTTTGTTGATTCTGCAAAGGGATACTTTAGAGTGCATTGATGCTTAAGGTGACAAAGGAAAGGCCCTCATATAAAAACTAGAAAGAAACTTTCTGAGAAATTTCTTTATGATATGTTAATTCATCTCACAGAGTTAAATGATTCTTTTCATGAATCAGTTTTTTAGCAGTGTTTTGGCGAATCTGTGAAAGAATAATTTGGATTGCATTGAAGCCTATCCTAACAAAGGAAATAAAATCAGATAAAAACGAGAAAGAAGCTTTCTGAGAAAATACTTTGTGATGTGTGAATTCATCTCACAGAGTCACACCTTTCATTGCATGGACTAGTTTGCTAACACTCTTTTCATGGAATCTGCAAAGGGGTATTTGGGAGCGCATTGAGGCCTATAGTGAAAAAGGAAATATCCTCAGATAAAAACACAAAAAAGCTTTGTGAGAAACTGCTTTGTGATGTGTGAATTCATCTCACAGAGTTACACTGTTTTATTCATTGAGTGGTTTGCTAACACTGTTTTCTTGAAATCTGTAATGGGATATTTCAGAGTGCATTGAAGCTTATGGTAACAGCAAAATATCCTCAGACAAATACTAGAAAGAAGTTTTCTGAGAAACTGCTTTCTGATTTGTGAATTCAACTCATGGAGTTACACCTTTCTTTCCATGGAGCAGTTTACTAACACTGTTTTTGTGGAATCTGCAAAGGGATATTTGAGAGCACCTTGAGGCCTTTGGTGAAATAGGAAATATCCTCAGATTAAAAACTAGAAAGAATCTTTCTGAGAAACTGCTTTGTGATGTGTAAATTCATCTCATAGAGTTACACTGTTCTTTTCATTGAGTAGTTTGCTAACAATGTATTCATGTAATCTGCAAAGGGATATACCCGAGTGCATTGAGGCCTATAGTGTAAAAGGAAATATCCTCAGATAAAAACTAGAAGGAAGCTTTCTGAGAATCTGATTTGTGATGTGTGAATTCATGTCACAGAGTTACACCTTCATTTCCATGGTGCAGTTTGCTAACACTGTTTTTGTGTAATGTGCAAAGGGATATTTGAGAGTGCATTGAGGAGTTTAGTCACAAAGGAAATATCCTCAGATAAAAAGTAGAAAGAAGCTTTCTGAGAAACTGCTTTGTGATGTGTGAATTTATCCCACAGAGTCACACTGTTCTTTTCATTGAGCAGTTTGCTAACACAGTTTTCATGGAATCTGCAATGGGATATTTCAGAGTGCATTGAAGTTTATGGTGACAAAGGAAACATCCACAGACAAAAACTACAAAGAAGCTTTCTGAGAAACTGCTCTGTGATTTGTGAATTCATCTCACAGAGCTACACGATTATTTTCATGGATCACTTTGGTGGCACTGGTTTTAGGGAATCTGAAAAGGGATATTTCAGATCGCATTGAAGCCTACAATTACCAATAATATATCCTCAGATGAAAACTAGAAAGAAGCTTTCTGAGGAAGAACTTTGTGATGTGTGAATTCATCTCATAAAGTTACAACTTTCTTTTCATGGAACCATTTGCTAACACTGTTTTCGTGTAATATGCAAAGGGATATTTGGGAGCACATTGAGGCATATGGTGAAAAATTAAATATCCTCAGATAATAACTAGAAAGAAGCTTTCTGAGAAACTGCTTTGTGATGTGTGAATTCATCACACAGAGTTACAATGTTCTTTCCATTGAGCACTTTGCTAACGCTGTTTTATTGATATCTACAATGGGATATTTTGGAACACCTTAAAGCTTGTGGTGACAAAGGAAATATCCTCATATGAAAACTAGAGAGAAGCTTCCTGAGAAACTTCTTTGTGATGCGTTAATTCATCTCACAGAGTTACATGATTCTTTTCATAGAGCAGTTAGGTAACACTGTTTTTGTGGTGTCATAGAGGGGATATTTGAGAGCGCATGGACGCCGATGGTGGAAAAGGAAATATCCTGGAGGGGGCGGAGCAAGATGGCCAAATAGGAACAGCTCCAGTCTCCAACTCCCAGTGCGAGCGACACAGAAGACCGGTGATTTCTACATTTTCAACTGAGGTACTGGGATCATCTCACTGGGGAGTGCTGGACGATCGGTGGTCAGCTGCTGCAGCCCGACCAGTGAGAGCTGAAGCAGGGCGAGGCATTGCCTCACCTGGGAAGTGCAAGGGGGAAGGGAATCCCTTTTCCTAACCAGGGGAACTGAGACACACAACACCTGGAAAATCGGGTAACTCCCACCCCAATACTGCGCTTTAAGCAAACAGGCACACCAGGAGATCATATCCCACACCTGGCTGGGAGGGTCCCACACCCACGGAGCCTCCCTCATTGCTAGCACAGTAGTCTGTGATCTCGTGGCAAGGCAGCAGCAAGGCTGGGGGAGGGGCGCCGGCCATTGCTGAGGCTTAAGTAGGTAAACAAAGCTGCTGGGAAGCTCGAACTGGGTGGAGCTCACAGCAGCTCAAGGAAACCTGCCTGTCTCTGTAGACTCCACCTCTGGGGACAGGGCACAGTAAACAATAAGAAACGGAACAGAAACCTCTGCTGACACAAGCGACTCTGTCTGACAGCTTTGAAGAGAGCAGTGGATCTCCCAACACAGAGGTGAGATCTGAGAAGGGACAGACTCCCTGATCAAGTGGGTCCCTGACCCCTGAGTAGCCTAACTGGGAGACATCCCCCACTAGGGGCAGTCTGACACCCCACACCTCACAGGGTGGAGTACACCACTGAGTGGGAGCTTCCAAAGCAAGAATCAGACAGGTACACTCGCTGTTCAGAAATATTCTATCTTCTGCAGCCTCTGCTGCTGATACCCAGGTAAACAGGGTCCGGAGTGGACCTCAAGCAATCTCCAACACACCTACAGCTGAGGGTCCTGACTGTTAGAAGGAAAACTATCACACAGGAAGGACACCTACACCAAAACCCCATCAGTACATCACCATCATCAAAGACCAGAGGCAGATAAAACCACAAAGACGGGAAAAAAGCAGGGTAGAAAAGCTGGAAATTCAAAAAATAAGAGCACATCTCCCCCGGCAAAGGTGCGCAGCTCATCACCAGCAATGGATCAAAGCTGGACAGAGAATGACTTTGACAAGATGAGAGAAGAAGGCTTCAGTCCATCAAATTTCTGAGAGCTAAAGGAGGAATTACGTACCCAGCGCAAAGAAACTAAAAATCTTGAAAAAAAAGTGGAAGAATTGATGGCTAGAGTAATTAATGCAGAGAAGGTCATAAACGAAATGAAAGAGATGAAAACCATGACACGAGAAATACGTGACAAATGCACAAGCTTCAGTAACCGAATCGATCAACTGGAAGAAAGAGTATCAGCGATTGAGGATCAAATGAATGAAATGAAGCGAGAAGAGAAACCAAAAGAAAAAAGAAGAAAAAGAAATGAACAAAGCCTGCAAGAAGTATGGGATTATGTAAAAAGACCAAATCTACGTCTGATTGGGGTGCCTGAAAGTGAGGGGGAAGATGGAACCAAGTTGGAAAACACTCTTCAGGATATCATCCAGGAGAACTTCCCCAACCTAGTAGGGCAGGCCAACATTCAAATCCAGGAAATACAGAGAACGCCACAAAGATACTCCTCGAGAAGAGCAACTCCAAGACACATAATTGCCAGATTCACCAAAGTTGAAATGAAGGAAAAAATCTTAAGGGCAGCCAGAGAGAGGTCGGGTTACCCACAAAGGGAAGCCCATCAGACTAACAGCAGATCTCTCGGCAGAAACTCTCCAAGCCAGAAGAGAGTGGGGGCCAATATTCAACATTCTTAAAGAAAAGAATTTTCAACCCAGAATTTCATATCCAGCCAAACTAAGTTTCATAAGTGAAGGAGAAATAAAATCCTTTACAGATAAGCAAATGCTTAGAGATTTTGTCACCACTAGGCCTGCCTTACAAGAGACCCTGAAGGAAGCACTAAACATGGAAAGGAACAACCGGTACCAGCCATTGCAAAAACATGCCAAAATGTAAAGACCATTTAGGCTAGGAAGAAACTGCATCAACTAACGAGCAAAATAACAAGTTAATATCATAATGGCAGGATCAAGTTCACACATAACAATCTTAACCTTAAATGTAAATGGACTAAATGCTCCAATTAAAAGACACAGACTGGCAAACTGGATAAAGAGTCAAGACCCATCAGTCTGCTGTATTCAGGAGACCCATCTCACACGCAGAGACATACATAGGCTCAAAATAAAGGGATGGAGGAAGATTTACCAAGCAAATGGAGAACAAAAGAAAGCGGGGGTTGCAATCCTAGTCTCTGATAAAACAGACTTTAAACCATCAAAGATCAAAAGAGACAAAGAAGGCCATTACATAATGGTAAAGGGATCAATTCAACAGGAAGAGCTAACTATCCTAAATATATATGCACCCAATACAGGAGCACCCAGATTCATCAAGCAAGTCCTTAGAGACTTACAAAGAGACTTAGACTCCCATACAATAATAATGGGAGACTTCAACACTCCACTGTCAACATTAGACAGATCAACGAGACAGAAAGTTAACAAGGATATCCAGGAATTGAACTCATCTCTGCAGCAAGAAGACCTAATAGACATCTATAGAACTCTCCACCCCAAATCAACAGAATATACATTCTTCTCAGCACCACATCATGCTTACTCCAAAATCGACCACGTAATTGGAAGTAAAGCACTCCTCAGCAAATGTACAAGAACAGAAATTATAATAAACTGTCTCTCAGACCACAGTGCAATCAAACTAGAACTCAGGACTAAGAAACCCAATCAAAACCGCTCAACTACATGGAAACTGAACAACCTGCTCCTGAATGACTACTAGGTACATAACGAAATGAAGGCAGAAATAAAGATGTTCTTTGAAACCAATGAGAACAAAGATACAACATACCAGAATCTCTGGGACACATTTAAAGCAGTGTGTAGAGGGAAATTTATAGCACTAAATGCCCACAAGAGAAAGCAGGAAAGATCTAAAATTGACACTCTAACATCACAATTAAAAGAACTAGAGAAGCAAGAGCAAACACATTCGAAAGCTAGCAGAAGGTTAGAAATAACTAAGATCAGAGCAGAACTGAAGGAGATAGAGACACAAAAAACTCTCCAAAAAATCAATGAATCCAGGAGTTGGTTTTTTGAAAAGATCAACAAAATTGACAGACCACTAGGAAGACTAATAAAGAAGAAAAGAGAGAAGAATCAAATCGACGCAATTAAAAATGATAAAGGGGATATCACCACCGACCCCACAGAAATACAAACTACCATCAGAGAATACTATAAACACCTCTACGCAAATAAACTGGAAAATCTAGAAGAAATGGATAATTTCCTGGACACTTACACTCTTCCAAGACTAAACCAGGAAGAAGTTGAATCCCTGAATAGACCAATAGCAGGCTCTGAAATTGAGGCAATAATTTATAGCCTACCAACCAAAAAAAGTCCAGGACCGGATGGATTCACAGCTGAATTCTACCAGAGGTACAAGGAGGAGTTGGTACCATTCCTTCTGAAACTATTCCAATCAATAGAAAAAGAGGGAATCCTCCCTAACTCATTTTATGAGGCCAACATCATCCTGATACCAAAGCCTGGCAGAGACACAACAAAAAAAGAGAATTTTAGACCAATATCCCTGATGAACATCGATGCAAAAATCCTCAATAAAATACTGGCAAACCGGATTCAGCAACACATCAAAAAGCTTATCCACCATGATCAAGTGGGCTTCATCCCTGGGATGCAAGGCTGGTTCAACATTCGCAAATCAATAAACATAATCCAGCATATAAACAGAACCAAAGACAAGAACCACATGATTATCTCAATAGATGCAGAAAAGGCTTTTGACAAAATTCAACAGCCCTTCATGCTAAAAACGCTCAATAAATTCGGTATTGATGGAACGTACCTCAAAATAATAAGAGCTATTTATGACAAACCCACAGCCAATATCATACTGAATGGGCAAAAACTGGAAAAATTCCCTTTGAAAACTGGCACAAGACAGGGATGCCCTCTCTCACCACTCCTATTCAACATAGTGTTGGAAGTTCTGGCTAGGGCAATTAGGCAAGAGAAAGAAATCAAGGGTTTTCAGTTAGGAAAAAAAGAAGTCAAATTGTCCCTGTTTGCAGATGACATGATTGTATATTTAGAAAACCCCATTGTCTCAGCCCTAAATCTCCTTAAGCTGATAAGCAACTTCAGCAAAGTCTCAGGATACAAAATCAATGTGTAAAAATCACAAGCATTCGTATACACCAGTAACAGACAAACAGAGAGCCAAATCAGGAATGAACTTCCATTCACAATTGCTTCAAAGAGAATAAAATACCTAGGAATCCAACTTACAAGGGACGTAAAGGACCTCTTCAAGGAGAACTACAAACCACTGCTCAGTGAAATAAAAGAGGACACAAACAAATGGAAGAACATACCATGCTCATGGATAGGAAGAATCAATATCGTGAAAATGGCCATACTGCCCAAGGTAATTGATAGATTCAATGCCATCCCCATCAAGCTACCAATGAGTTTCTTCACAGAATTGGAAAAAACTGCTTTAAAGTTCATATGGAACCAAGAAAGAGCCCGCATCTCCAAGACAATCCTAAGTCAAAAGAACAAAGCTGGAGGCATCACGCTACCTGACTTCAAACTATACTACAAGGCTACAGTAACCAAAACAGCATGGTACTGGTACCAAAACAGAGATATAGACCAATGAAACAGAACAGAGTCCTCAGAAATAATACCACACATCTACAGCCATCTGATCTTTGACAAACCTGAGAGAAACAAGAAATGGGGAAAGGATTCCCTATTTAATAAATGGTGCTGGGAAAATTGGCTAGCCATAAGTAGAAAGCTGAAACTGGATCCTTTCCTTACTCCTTATACGAAAATTAATTCAAGATGGATTAGAGACTTAAATGTTAGACCCAATACCATAAAAATCCTAGAGGAAAACCTAGGTAGTACCATTCAGGACATAGGCATGGGCAAAGACTTCATGTCTAAAACACCAAAAGCAATGGCAGCAAAAGCCAAAATTGACAAATGGGATCTCATTAAACTAAAGAGCTTCTGCACCGCAAAAGAAACTACCATCAGAGTGAACAGGCAACCTACAGAATGGGAGAAAATTTTTGCAATCTACTCATCTGACAAAGGGCTAATATCCAGAACCCACAAAGAACTCAAACAAATTTACAAGAAAAAAACAAACAACTCCATCCAAAAGTGGGCAAAGGATATGAACAGACATTTCTCAAAAGAAGACATTCATACAGCCAACAGGCACATGAAAAAATGCTCATCATCACTGGCCATCAAAGAAATGCAAATCAAAACCACAATGAGATACCATCTCACACCAGTTAGAATGGCGATCATTAAAAAGTCAGGAAACAACAGGTGCTGGAGAGGATGTGGAGAAATAGGAACACTTTTACACTGTTGGTGGGATTGTAAACTAGTTCAACCATTATGGAAAACAGTATGGCGATTCCTCAAGGATCTAGAACTAGATGTACCATATGACCCAGCCATCCCATTACTGGGTATATACCCAAAGGATTATAAATTATGCTGCTATAAAGACACATGCACACGTATGTTTATTGCGGCACTATTCACAATAGCAAAGACTTGGAATCAACCCAAATGTCCATCAGTGACAGATTGGATTAAGAAAATGTGGCACATATACACCATGGAATACTATGCAGCCATCCAAAAGGATGAGTTTGTGTCCTTTGTAGGGACATGGATGCAGCTGGAAACCATCATTCTTAGCAAACTATCACAAGAATAGAAAACCAAACACCGCATGTTCTCACTCATAGGTGGGAACTGAACAATGAGATCACTTGGACTCAGGAAGGGGAACATCACACACCGGGGCCTATCATGGGGAGGGGGGAGGGGGGAGGGATTGCATTGGGAGTTATACCTTAAGTAAATGACGAGTTGATGGGTGCAGCACACCAACATGGCACAAGTATACATATGTAACAAACCTGCACGTTATGCACATGTACCGTACAACTTAAAGTATAATAATAATAAATAAATTTAAAAAAAAAGGCTAATAACAGAGGTGATAAAGAAGGGCATTTTGTGGTGTAGATCTTGGTATAATTAGAATACCAGGCATATTTGGACCATGTAATACAAATAAATTTATATAAATAAAAAAAAATTTTTTTAAAAGGAAATATCCTTAGATAAAAGCTAGAAAGAAACTTTCTGATAAAATTGTTAGTGATGGGTGAATTCATGACACCAAGTTACAGCTTTGATTTCTGCGAGCAGTTTGGTAGGACTGTTTTTAAGGAAGCTACAAATCGATATTCGGAAGCTCCTAGAGGCCTATGGTGCAAAAGTAAATAACTTCAGATAAAAACTGGAGAGAAGGTTTTTGAGAAACATTTTTGTGATGTGTGTATTCACCTCATAGAGTTTAACCTTTTTGTTGATTGAGCAGTTTGGAATCACTGTTTTTGTGGTATCTGAGAGGAGATATTTGGGAGCACATTGAAGCTTATTGTGAAAAAGGAAAAATCCTCAGATTTAAGCTGGAGAGAAGCTTTCTGAGAAACTGTTTTCTGATAGGTAAATTCATCTCAACGAGTTACACCTTTTTTTTCATTGAGCAATTTGATAACACTGTTTTTGTGGAATCTGCAAAGGGATATTTAGGAGAGCATAGAGTCCAAAGATGAAAAAGGAAATATATTCAGGTTAAAAACTGGAGAGAAACTTTCTGAGAAACTCCTTTGTAATGTGTGCATTCACTGATAAAGCTAAAAATTTCTGTTGAGAGAGAACTTTGGCAACACTGTTTTTGTGTTGTCTGAGAAGGGATATTTGGGAGCACATTGAAGCCTGTGGTGGAAAAGGAAATACTCTCATGTGAACTAGAAGAAAGGTCCGTGAGAAACTGCATGGTGATGTGATAATTAATTTCACAGAGTTACAGGATTCTTTTCATGGAGCAGTTTGATAGCACTGGTTTTGGGGAACCTAAGAAGCAATATTTTGGATCTCATTGAAGCCTATGGTGACAAAGGAAGTATCCTCAGAAGGAAACCAAAAAGATGTTTTCTGAGAAACTGCTTTGTGATGTGTGAATTCATCTCACAGTGTTACATGATTCTTTTCATGGAGCAGTTTGGTAGCACTGTTTTGGGGAATCTGAGAAGGGGTATATTGGATCGCATTGAAACCTATGGTGACAAGGGAAATATCCTCAGATAAAAACTTGAAAGAAGCTTTCTGAGAAACTGCTTTGTGATGTTTGAATTCATCTTACTGAGTTCACTGTTCTTTCCATTTAGCAGTTTGATAGCACTATTTTCATGAAATCTGCAATAGGATATTTGGGAGCACAATGATGCCTTCGGTGACAATGGAAATATACTCAGATAAAAACCAAAAAGCATCTTTCTGAGAAACTGCTTTGTGATGCGTGAATTCATCTCACAGAGTAACACTGCACTTTTTATTGAGCAGTTTGTTATCACTTTTTTATTGGAATCTGCAATGGGATGTTTCAGATCAAATTGAAGCTTATGGTGACAAAGGGAATATCCTCAGAAAAATCTAGAAAGAAGCTTTCTGAGAAACTGCTTTGTGACTTTTTAATTCATCTCACAGAGTTACAGGATTCTTTTCATGGAGCAGTTCGGTAGCACTGTTTTTGAGGAATCTGAGAAGGGATATTTTGGATTGCCTTGAAGCCTATGGTGACAAAGGAAATATCCTCAGATAAAAATTAGAAAGAAGCTTTCTGACTTTCTGAGAAAGTTACTTGTGATGTGTGGGTTCATCTTACAGCGTTACACCAGTCTTTTTATTGAACAGTTTGATAACACTGTTTTAGTGGAATCTGCAATAGGATTTTCGAGTGCATTGAAACCTCTGGTGACACAGAAAACATCCTCAGATAAAAAACAAAAGGAATCTTTCTGTGAAACTGCTTTGTGATATGTGAATTCATCTCACAAAGTTACACCATTCTTTTCATTGAGAAGTTTGCTAACACATTTTTCGTGGAATCCGCAATGGGATATTTGAGAGCACATAGAGGAATATGGTGAAAAAGGAAATATCCTCAGAAAGAAACTAGTAAGAATCTTACTGAGAAACCACTTTGTGATGTTTGAATTCACTTCACAGAGTTACACCATTCTTTTCATGGAGTAGCATAGTGGCACTGTTTTTGTGGATTCTGCAATAGGATATTTGGGAGCCCATTGAAGGCTATGGTGACAAGGGAAATATCCTCAGACAAAAACAAAAAGGAAACTTTCTGAGAAACTGCTTTATGATGTGTGAATTCATCTCACAAATTTACACGTTTCTTTTCATGGAGCAGTTTGCTAACACCGTTTTCATTGAATCTGCGAAGGGATATTCATGGGTGCATTGAGGCCTACGGTGAAAAAGGAAATATCCTGTGACAAAAACTAGAAAGAAACTTTCTGAGAAACTGTTTTGTGATTTCCAACTTCATCTCACAGTGTTACATGATTCTTTTCATGGAGCAGTTGGGTAGTACTGTTTTTGGGGAATCTGAGAAGGGTTATTTTCTTTTTTTTTTTTTTTTTTGAGATGGAGTCTTGTTCTGTTGCCCAGGCTGGAGTGTAGTGGCTGGATCTCAGCTCACTGCAAGCTCCACCTCCCGAGTTCATGCCATTCTCCTGCCTCAGCCTCCCGAGTAGCTGGGACTACAGGCACCTGCCACCTCGCTCGGCTAGTTTTTTGTATTTTTTAGTGGAGACGTGTTTCACCATTTTAGCCAGGATGGTCTCGATCTCCTGACCTCGTGATCCCCCCGTCTCGGCCTCCCAAAGTGCTGGGATTACAGGATTGAGCCACTGCGCCCGGCCAGAAGGGTTATTTTCGATTGTCTTGAAGCCTATGTTGACAAAGCAAATATAATCAGATAAAAACTAGAATGAAGCTTTCTGAAAAACTTCTTTGTGATATGTGTATTCATCTCACAGTGTAACACCTTCCTTTTTATGGAGCAGTTTGCTAACACGGTTTTCATGGAATCTACAAAGTGATATTTGGGAGCAGGTTGAGACCTGTGATGAAAAAGGAAATATCCTCAGATAAAACTACAAAGAAGCTTTCTGAGACACTGCTTTGTGATGCGTGAGTTCAGCGCACAGAATTACACCACTCTTTTCATGGAGCAGTTTGCTAACCCTGTTTTCCTGGAAACTGCAATAGGATATTTTGGAGTGCAGTGAAGCCTACGGTGACAAATGAAATATCCTCAGACAAAAACCAAAAAGAATCTTTCTGTGAAACTGCTTTGTGATATGTGAATTCATCTCACAGAGATACACTATCTTTTTCATTGAGTAGTTTGGTAGCACTGTTTTTGGGGAGTCTGAGAAGGGATATTTTGGATCACATGCAAGTCAAAGGTGACAAAGGAAATATCCTCAAATAAACGCTGGAAAGAAGCTTTCTGAGAAACTTCTTTGTGATGTGTGTTTCATCTCACAGAGTTACACCATTCTTTTCATGGAACAGTTTCCTAACACTCTTTTCATGGAATATGCAAAGGGATTTTTAGGAGCACATTGAGTACTATGTTGAAAAAGGACATATCCTCAGATGAGAACTAGGAAGACTCTTTCTGAGAAACTTCTTTGTGATGTGTGAATTCACCTAACAGAGTTATACTGTTCCCTTCATGGATCCGTTTTCTAACACTGTTTTGTTGGAAACTGCAATTGGATATTTCACAGCAGATTGAATCTTATGGTGACAAGGGAAATATCCTCATAAAAACTAGGAAGAATTTTTCTGAGAAACAGCTTTGTGATGTGTTAATTCAACTCACAGTGTTACGTGGTTCTTTTCATGGGTCAATTTAGTAGCACTGTTTTTGTGTAATTTGAGACAGGAAATTTGGATCACATTGAAGTCCATGGTGACAAAGGAAATATCCTCAGATAAAACTAGAAAGAAGCATTCTGAGAAAGTTCCTTGTGGTGTGTGATTTCATCTCCCTGAGTAACACCTTTCTTTTCATGGAGCAGGTTGCTAACACTGTTTTGTGGAGTCTGCAGAGGGATATTTTGAAGCGCATAGAGGCCTAGTGAAAAAGGATATATCCTCAGATAAAAACTAGAAAGAATCTTTCTGAGAAACTGCTTTATGATGTGTGAATTCATCTCACAGTGTTACAAAGTTCTTTTCATTGAGAAATTTGCGAACACATTTTTTATTTAATCTGCAATGGGGTATTTTTGAGCACATTGAGGAATATGGTGAAAAAGGAAATATCCTCAGATAAAAACTAGAAAGAAGATTTTTAAGAAACAGTTTTGTGATGTAAGAATTCATCTCACAGAGTTACACACCACAATTTTCATGAAGCAGTTTGGGAGTACTGTTTTTGGGGAATTTGAGAAGGCACATTTTGAATTGCATTGAAGCCTAGGGAGACAAAGGAAATATCCTCAGATAAAAACTAGAAAGAAGTTTTCTGAAAAACTGCTTTGTGATGTGTGAATTCATCTCAGAGAGGTACAATGTTGTTTTCATAGAGCAGTTTGTGAACACTGTTTTCTTGGAATCTGCAATCAGATTTGATATTTCCGAGTGTATTGAACTTATTTTGACAAAGGAAATATCCTCTTATAAAAACTAGAAAGAAGCTTTCTGAGAAATGGCTTTGTGATGTGTTAATTCATCTCACAGGATTACACAATTCTTTTCATGGATTTGTTTGGTAGCCCTCTTTTTGGGGAATCTGCAATTGGATATTGCAATTGGATATTGCAATTGGAATTACACTGTTCTTTTCATTGAGCAGTCTGCTAATACTCTCTTCTTGGAATCTGAAATAGGATATTTGGGAGCACATTGAAGCCTATGGTGAAAGAGGTAATATCCTCAGATAAAAATGGAAAAGAAGCTATGTGAGAAACTGCTCTGTGATGTGTAGATTTGTCTCACAGTGTTACACTGTTCTTTTCATCGAGCAGTTTGCTAACACTGTTTTCTTGGGATCTGCAATGGCATTTTTCGTAGTTCTTTGAAGCTTATGGTGACAAACACAATATCCTTATACAAAAACTTGATAGAAACTTTCTGAGAAACCGATTCATGATGTGCTAATTCGTTTCATGGAGTTACACCTTTCTTTTCATGGAGCAGTTTGCTAACGCTGTTTTCATGGAATCTGCAATGGGATATTCCAGAGCGCCTTGAGGCCTATAGTGAAAAAGGAAATATACTCAGATAAAAACTAGAAAGAAGTTTTCTGAGAAATACCTTTGTGATGTTGGAATTCATTTTACAGAGTTACACCATTCTTATCAATGAGCAGTTTGATAATACAGTTTTTGTGGAATCTGCAATAGGATATTTTTGACCACATTGTAGCCAATGGTGACAAAGGAAATATCCTCAGATAAAAACCAAAAAGAAGCTTTCTGTGAAACTGCTGTACAATGTGTGAGTTCACCTCACAGATTTACACCTTTCTTTTCATATAGCAGTTTGCTAACACTATTTTCTGGAATCTAAAAATTGATATTCCTGAGCACATTGAGGCAAACAGTGAAAAAGGAAATATCCTCAGATAAAAACCAGAAAGAAGCTTTCTGAGAAACAGTATTCTGCTTTATGAATTCACCTCACAGAGTTACATTATTCTTTTCATGCAGCAGTTTGGTAGCACTGTTTTTGGGGAATCTGAGAAGGGATATTTTGGATTGCATTAAAGCCTGTGGTGACAAAGGAAATATCCTCAAATAAAAACTAGAAAGAAGCTTTCTGAGAAAGTTCTTTTTGATGTGTGAAATCATGTCACTGAGTTACACCTTTCTTTTCCTGGAGCAGTTTGATAACACGGATTTCGTGAAATCTGCAATTGAAAATTTGTGAGGGCATTGAAGACTGCAGTGACAAAGGAAATATCCTCAGATAAAAACCAAAAAGAAGCTTTCTGTGAAACTGCTTTGTGATGTGTGAATTCACCTCCCCGAGTAGCACTGTTCTTTTCATTGAGAAGTTTGCTAACACTTTTTTCATTTTATCTTCAATGGCGTATTTGGGAGCAGATTGAGGAATACGGTGAAAAAGGAAATATCCTTACACAAAAACTAGAAAGAAGATTTCAGAGAAACTCCTTTGTGATGTGTGCATTCATCTCATAGAGCTAAATTTTCTTTTGAGGGAGCACTTTGGCATCACTGCTTTTGTGGTGTCTGAGAAGGGATATCTGAGAGTGCATTGAAGCCTATGGTGGCAAAGGAAATATCCTCAGACAGCAAACAACAAGAAGTTTTCTGAGACACTGCTTTATGATGTTTGAATTCATCTCACAGATTTGCACCTTGCTTTCCATGGAGCAGTTTGCTAACACTATTTTCATGGAATCTGCAAAGGTGTATTCACAAGTGGATTGAGGCAAACAGTGAAAACAGAAATATCCTCAGACAAAAACTAGAAAGAATCTTTCTGACAAACTACTTTATGAGTTTTGAATACATCTCACAGAATTACATGGTTCTTTTCATGGAGCAGTTTGGTAGCACTGTTTTGGGGGAATCTGAGGAGGGATAATTTGGATCACATTGAAGTGTATGGTGACAAAGGAAATAACCTCAGATAAAATCTAGAAAGAAACTTTCTGAGAAACTTCTTTGTGACGTGGGAATTTGTCTCACAGAGTTACACCATTCTTTTCATTGTGAAGTTTGATAACACTTCTTTCGTGGAATCTGCAATGGGATATTATGGAACATATTGAGGCCTATAGTGAAAAAGGAAATATCCTCAGATAAAAACTAGAAAGAAGATTTCAGAGAAACTCCTTTGTGATGCATGCATTCATCTCATAGAGTTGAACTTTTCTGTTGAGGGAGCACTTTGGCATCACCGTTTTTGTGTTGTCTGAGAAGGGATATCTGAGAGTGCATTGAAGCCTATGGTGACAAAGGAAATATTCTCAGACAACAACCAACAAGAAACTTTCTGAGAAACTGCTTTGTGATGACAAAGGAAATATCCTCAAATAAAAACTAGAAAGAAGCTTTCTGAGAAAGTTCTTTGTGATGTGTGAATTCATCTCACAGAGTTACACCTTTCTTTTCATGGAGCAGTTTGCAAACGCTGTTTTCATGGAATCTGCAAAGTGATGTATGGGATGTATGGGAGTGATGTATGGGAATGATGCATGGGAGCACATTGAGGCCTATGGCATAAAAGGAAATATCCTCAGATAAAAACTAGAAAGAAGTTTTCTTTGTTAAGGGTGAATTTCTTTGTTATGGGTGAATTCATCTTACTGAGTTCCACCTCTCTTTTCCTTGAGCAGTTTGGTAGCACTGCTTTTGGGGATCTGCAAATTGATTTCTAGGAGCTCATAGAGGCTTATGGTGAAAATGGAAATATCTGCAGATAATAACTGGAGAGAGGGTTTTTTGAGAAGCTGTTTTGTGATGTGTGTAGTCGCCTCATAGAAATAAACCTCATTTTGTTGATTCAGCATTTTGGCATCACTGTTTTTCTGGTGTCTGAGAAGGGATATTTGGGAGAGCATTGAGGTTGATGGTGGAAAAGTAAATATGAAAAGAAAAAAACTAGAAAGGAGTTTTCTGAGACATTACTTTGTGAAGGGTGAATTCATTACCCAGATATAAATCATTATTTTCATTGAGCAGTTTGGTCACCCTGTTTGTGTGGAATCATCAAAGGGATGTTTGGAGTGCAGAGAAGCCTATGGTGAAATAGGAAATACTCTCAGATAAAAACTAAAAAGAAGCTTTCTAAGAAACTGTTTTGTGATGGGTGAATTCATCTCACATAGTTAATCTTTCTTTCCATTGAACAGTTTGGTAACACTGTTTTTGTGGAATATGCAAAGGGATACTTGGGAGCAGATAGAGGCCAAGGTTGAAAAAGGTAATATCTTCAGGTAAAAACTGGAGAGAAAGTTTCTGATAACTTCTTTGTGAATTGTGCATTCATCTCATAGAGGTAAAGCTTTCTGTTGAGAAAGCAGTTTAACATCACTGTTTCTGTGGTGTCTGAGAAGGGATATTTGGTAGCGCATGGAAGCTGATGGTGGAAATGGAAATATCCTGAGATAAAAACTGGAAAGAAGCTTTCTGAGAAATTCCTTTGTGATGGATGAATTCATCACACAGAGTTACACCTTTGTTTTCTTTGAGCAGTTTGGTAGCACTGTTTTTGTGGAAACTGCAAAGGGATGTTTGGGAGCACATAGAGGCCTAAGGTGAAAAAAGAAAATTCTCCAGTTAAAAACTGGAGAGAAGTTTTCAGAGAAACTCCTTTGTGATGTGTGTGTTCCTCTCAAAGAGCTAAACGTTTCTGTTGAGGGAGGACCTTGGCATCACTGTTTATGTGTTGTCTGCAAAGGGATATTAGGGAGTGCATTGAAGCCTACAGTGACAAAGGAAATATCCTCAGACAAAAACCAAAAAGATGCTTTCTGAGAAACTGCTTTGCGACATGTGAATTCATCTCACAGATTTACACCTTTCTTTTCATGGAGCATTTTGCTAACATTATTTTCGTGGAATCTGCAAAGGGATATTCTCAAGTGCTTTGAGGCAAACGGTGAAAAAGGAAATATCCTCAGACAAAAAGTAGAAAGAAGCTTTGTGAGAAATGGGTTTGTCATTTGTGAATTCATCTCACAGAGTTACACAATTCTTTTCATGGAGCAGTTTGGTAGCCCTGTTTTTGGGGAATATGAGAAAGAATATTTTGGATCACGTTGAAGTCTATGTTGACGAAGGAAATATCCTCAGATAAAATCTAGAAAGAGGCCGGGCGCGGTGGCTCAAGCCTGTAATCCCAGCACTTTGGGAGGCCGAGACGGGCGGATCACGAGGTCAGGAGATCGAGACCATCCTGGCTAACCCGGTGAAACCCCGTCTCTACTTAAAAAAAAATACAAAAAAACTAGCTGGGCGAGGTGGCAGGCGCCTGTAGTCCCAGCTACTTGGGAGGCTGAGGCAGGAGAATGGCGTAAACCCGGGAGGCGGAGCTAGCAGTGAGCTGAGATCTGGCCACTGCACTCCAGCCTGGGCGACAGAGCGAGACTCCATCTCAAAAAAAAAAAAAAAAAATCTAGAAAAAACTGTCTGAGAAACTTTGTGATGTGTGAATTCATCTCAAAGAGTTACACCATTCCTTTCATTGAGAAGTTTGCTAACATTGTCTTCATGTAATTGCGATTGGATATTCCAGAGCGCATTGAGGCCTATGGTGAAAAAGGAAATATCCTCAGATAAAAAGTAGAAAGAAGTTTTCTGAGAAACTACTTTTGGATGTGTGAATTCATCTCACAGAGATACACTATTGTTTTCATGGAGCAGTTTGATAACACTGTTTTCGTGGAATCTGAAATAGGATATTTGGGAGCGCATTGATGCCTATGGTGACAAAGGACACATCCCCGGACAAAAAAAAAAGAAGCTTTCTGAGAAACTTCTTTGTGATGTGTGAATTCGTCTCACAGATTTGCACCTTTCTTTTCATGGAGCAGTTTGCTAACACTGTTTTCGTGGAATCTGCAAAGGGATATTCACGAGCGCATTGAGGACTATGGTGAAAAAGGAAATATCCTCAGACAAAAACTAGAAAGAAGCTTTCTGAGAAACTAATTTGTGATGGGTGAATTAATCTCACAGAGTTACACCTTTCTTTTCTTTGAGCTGTTTGGTAACACTGTTTTGGGAGATCTGCAAAGGGATTTCTGGGAGCTCACAGAGGCCTATGGTGAAAATGGAAATATCTGCAGATAATAACTGGAGAGAAGGTTTTTGAGAAGCAGTTTCGTGATGTGTGTGTTCACTTCATAGAGATAAACCATTTTGCTGATTCATCAGTTTGGCATCAATATTTTTGTGGGGTTTGAGAAGGGATATTTGGGAGCATATTGAGGCTATTGGTGGAAATGTAAATATGCAGAGATAAAAACTAGAAAGGAGTTTTCTGAGAAATTTCTTTGTGGTGGGTGAATTGACCTCCCAGAGGTAAACCATTCTTTTCAGTGAGCAGTTTGGTCACCCTCTTTTTGTTTAAACTACAAAGGGATATTTAGAGTGCAGAGAAACCTATGATGAAAAAGGAAATACCCTCAAATAAAAACTAGAAAGAAGCTTTCTGATATACTGTTTTGTGATGGGTGAATTCACCTCATAGAGTTAAATCTTTCTTTTCATTGAACAGTTTGGTAGCACTGTTTTTGTGGAATATGCAAAGGGATATTAGGGAGTGGATAGAGGCCAAGGTTGAAAAAGGAAATATTTTCAGGAAAAAACTGGAGACAAAGTTTCTGATAAATCCTTTGTGATGTGTTCATTCATCTAATAGAGGTAAAACTATCTACTGAGAGAGCAGTTTGGCATCACAGTTTTTGTAGTGTCTGAGAAGGGATATTTTGGAGCGCGTGGAAGCTGATGGTGGAAAAGGAAGTATTCTGAGATAAAAACTAGAAAGAAACTTTCCAAGAAATTTCTTTGAGATGGCTGAATTCATCACACAGTTATACCTTTATTTTCTTTGAGCAGTTTGGTAACACATGTTTTATGGAATCTGCAAAGGGATATTTGGGAGCACATAGAAGCCTAAGGTAAAAAAAGAAAATTCTCCAGTTAAAAACTGGAGAGAAGCTTTCAGAGAAAATCCTTTCTGATGTGTGCATTCCTCTCAAGGAGGTGAACGTTTTTCTGTTGAGGGAGGACTTTGGCATCTTATCTGCGAAGGGATATTTGGGAGTGCATTTAAGCCTATGGTGACGAAGGAAACATCCTCAGACAAAAAACAAAAGGAAGTTTTCTGAGAAACTACTTTGCAATGCGTGAATTCATCTCACAGATTTACACCTTTCTTTTCATGGAGCATTTTGCTAACACTATTTTCGTGGAATCTACAAAGAAATATTCGTGAGCCAATTGAGGCAAATGGTGAAAAAGGAAATATCCTAAGACAAAAACTAGAAAGACGCTTTCTGAGAAACTGCTTTGTGATTTATGAAATCATCTCACAGAGTTACACCTTTCTTTTCGTGGAGCAGTTTGGTAGCACTTTTTTGGGGAATCTGAGATGGGATATTTTGGAACACATTGAAGCCTATGGTGACAAAGGAAATATCCTCAGATAAAATCTAGAAAGAAACTTTCTGAGAAACTTCTTTGTGATGTGTGAATTCATCTCACATAGTTACACCTGTCTTTTCATGGAGAAGTTTGCATACACTATTTTAGTGGAATCTGAGAAGTGATATATAGGAGAGCATTGAGGTCTATGGTGATAAAGGAAATATCCTCAGATAAAAATTAGAAAGAAGAGTTCTGAGAAATTAATTCTGGATGTGTGAATTCATCTTGCAGAGATACACTATTGTTTCCATTGAGCAGTTTGATAACACTGTTTTCATGGAATCTGCAATAGGATATTTGGGAGCACATTGAAGCCTATGGTGACAAAGGAAATATCTTCAGATTAAAACCAAAAGGAAGCTTTCCCAGAAACTGTTTTGTGATATGTGAATTCATCTCACAAATTTACACTTTTCTATTCAAGGAGCAGTTAGCTAACACTGTTTTCCTGGAAACCGCAAAGTGATATTTGCAAGCACCTTGATGCCTACAGTGCAAAAGGAAATAGAATCAGACAAAAACTAGAAAGAAGCTTTCTGAGAAAGTTCTTTGTGATGTGGGAATTCATCTTACAGAGTTACACATTTTTCTTCATGAAGCAGGTTGCTAACCCTGTTTTTGTGCAATCTAAAAAGTTATATTTGAGAGCACATTGACGCCTGTAGTGAAAAAGGAAATATCCTCAGAAAAAAACTCGAAAGAAGTTTTCTGAGAAACTGCTATCTGATGTATGAATTCATCTCACAGAATTACACTTTCCTTTCATGGAGCAGTCTGTTACACTGTTTTTGGGGAATCTGAGAAGGGATATTCTGGATCACATTGAACAAAAAAAGAGTGATTTCAAACTGCTCAATTGAGAGAAAGGTTTAACTCTATGAGATGAATGTACACATCACAAAAGTTTATCAGAAAACTTTTTTATACTTTTCCCCGAAGGTATTTCCTAGCTCATCATAGGCCTCAATGCCTTCACGAATGTCCTTTCCCAGATTCAACAAAGACACAGTTTCCAAACTGCACAATGTAAAGAAAGGTTTAACTCTGTGAGATGAGTGCACATATCCCAAAGAGTTTCTCAGAATGCTTCTTTGTTGTTTTTAGCTGAGTATATTTCCTTTTTCACCATAGGCTCCAATGCACTCCAAAATACCCTTTGGTAGATTTTGCACAGTGTTTCTACACTGCTCAATGAAAAGAGAGGTATAACTCTGTGAGTGGAATGCACACATCACAAAGCAGTTTCTCATAAAGCTTCTCTCCAGTTTTTATCTGAAGATGTTTCCTTTTTCACCATAGGCCTCACTGCCACCCCAAGTGTCCCTTCGTGGATTCATCAAAGACAGAGTCTACAAACTGCACAATGTAGAGAAACGTTTGACTAAGTGAGATGAATGCACCTATGACAAAGCAGTTTCTCGGAAAGCTTCTTTCTAGTTTTTATCTGAGGATATTTTGTTTTGCATCAGAGGCTTAAATGCACTCGCAATATCCCTTCTCAGATACCACAAAAACAGTGATTTCAAGCTGTTCAATCAAAAGAAAGTTTTAACTCTATAAAATGAATGCACACATCACAAAGTAGTTTCTCAGAAAGCTTCTTCCTAGTTTTCATCTGAAGATATTCCCTGGCTCACCATAGGTCTCAATGTGTCCCCGAATGTCCTTTCGCAGATATGTCAAAGACAGAGTTTCCAAACTGTGCATATATAGAAATGTTTAACTCTGTGAGTGGAATGCATACATCACAAAGTAGTTTCTCTGAAAGCTTTTTTCTAGTTTTTTTCTGAGGATATTTAGTTTTTCACCATAAGCCTCAATGCACTCCAAAATATCCCTTTGCCGATTCCACAAAAGCAGCATTATCAAACTGCAAAATGAAAAGTCAGGTTCACCTCTGTTAGAGGATTTCACACAACACAAAGCGTTTTCTCAGAAAGCTTCTGTCTAGTTTTTATTTGAGGATATTTCCTTTTTCGCTACAGGCTACAATGCTCTCCCAAATATACCTTCTCATATTCCAAAATAAGAGTGATTTCACACTGCTCAATCCAAAGAAAGGTTTAGCTATGGGAGATGAATGCACACATCACAAATCAGTTTCTCAGAAAACTTCTTTCTAGTTTTCATCTGTTTGTTTCCTTGCTCACCATAGGCATCAGTGGGCCCCCGAATGTCCTTTCATGGATTAATCAAAGCCAGAGTTTCCAAACTGTGCAGTGTAAAGAAAGGATTAACTCTGTGAGATGAATGCACATATCACCAAGCAGTTTCTCGGAAGGTCTTTATACTTTTTATCTGAGGATATTTCCTTTTTCACCAGAGGCTTCAATATGCTCCAAAATATCCCTTGGTAGACTTTACACAAACAGTGTCTCCACACTGCTCAATGAAAAGAGAGGTATAACTCTGTGAGTGGAGTGTACACATCACAAGACAGTTTCTCATAAAGCTTCTCTCTAGTTTTTATCTGAAGATATTTCCTTTTTCATGATAGGCCTCAATGCTCTCCCGAATATCCCTTTGCAGATTATACAAAAACAGTGCTACCAAGCTGCTCAATGGAAGAAAGGTTTAACTCTGTGAGAGGAATTTACACAACACAAAGCACTTTCTTGGAAAGATTCTTTCTAGTTTTTATCTGAAGAAATTTCGTTTTTCGTTACAGGCTTCAATGCTCTCCCAAGTATACCTTCTCAATACCTCAAAACAGTGATTTCAAACTGCTCAATTGAAAGAATGGTTTAAGTCTATGAGATGAATGTGCACATCACAAAACAGTTTCTCATAAAGCTTCTCTCTAGTTTTTATCTGAAGATATTTCCTTTTTCATGATAGGCCTCAATGCGCTCCTGAATATCGCTTTGCAGATTATACAAAAACAATGTTACAAAGCTGTTCAATGGAAGAAAAACTTATCTCTGTGAGAGGAATTTACACAACACAAAGCACTTTCTTGGAAAGATTCTTTCTAGTTTTTATCTGAAGAAATTTCCTTTTTCGCTACAGGCTTCAATGCTCTCCCAAGTATACCTTCTCAATGCCTCAAAACAGTGATTTCAAACTGCTCAATTGAAAGAATGGTTTAAGTCTATGAGATGAATGTGCACATCACAAAACAGTTTCTCATAAAGCTTCTCTCCAGTTTTTATCTGAAGATATTTCCTTTTTCATGATAGGCCTCAATGCACTCCCAAATATCCCTTTACAGATTATACAAAAACAGTGTTACCAAGCTGCTCAATGGAAGAAAGATTTAACTCTGTGAGAGGAATTTACACAACACAAAGCACTATCTTGGAAAGATTCTTTCTAGTTTTTATCTGAAGAAATTTCGTTTTTCGTTACAGGCTTCAATGCTCTCCCAAGTATACTTTCTCAATACCTCAAAACAGTGATTTCAAACTGCTCAATTGAAAGAATGGTTTAAGTCTATGAGATGAATGTGCACATCACAGAACAGTTTCTCAGGAAGGTTCTTTTAGTTATCTTCTGAAGATATTTCCTTGTTCACCATTGGCCTCAATGCAACCCAAGTTTCCCTCCGTGGATTCGTCAAAGACAGAGTCTACAAACTGCGCAATGGAAAGAAAGGATTAACTCTGTGATATGAATGCAGCTATTACAAAGCGGTTTATCAGAAAGCTTCCTTCTATTTTTATCTAAGGATATTTCCTTTTTCAGTACATGCTTCAATGCATTCCCAAATATCCCTTCTCAGATGACATAAAAACATTGATTTCAGACTGCTCAATGAAAAGCTTCTTTCTAATTTTTATCTCAGGATATTTCCTTTTTCTCCATAGGCTTTATTGTGCTCCAAAATATCCTTTCATAGGTTTTACACAAACAGTGTTTCAACACTGCTCAAGAAAAACAGAGGTAAAACTCTGTGAGAGGAATTCACACATCATACAGCAGTTTCTCAGAAAATTTCTCTCCAGTTTTTACATGAAGATATTTCCTTTTTCACCATAGGCTCAATGGACTCACAAATATCCCTTTGCATATTCCACAAAAACAATGTTACTAAACTGCTCAGTGAAAAGAAAGTTTTAACCCTGTGTGATGATTTCACACTTCAAAATGCAGTTTCTCAGAAACCTTCTTTCTAGTTTTTATCTGAGGATATTTCATTTTTCACCATAGGCTTAAGTGTGCTCCCAATATCCCTTCTCAGATACCACGAAAACAGTTATTTCAAACTGCTCAAGGAAAAGAAAGTTTTAACTCTTTGAGGTGATTGCACACATCACAAAGCAGTTTCTCAGAAAGCTTCTTCTGAGTTTTCATCTGAAGATATTTCCTTGCTAACTGCAGGCCTCAATGGGCCCCAGAATATCCCTCCATGCATATGTTCAATACAGAGTTTCCAAACTGCACAGTGTAAAGAAACATTTAACAAAGTGAGGTGGATTCATAAACACAAAGCAGGTTCTCGGAAAGCTTCTTCCTAGTTTTTATCTGAAGATATTTCCTTTTTCACTACAGTCTTGAATGTTCTCCCAAATATCTCTCCTCAGATTCCAAAATAAGAGTGATTTCACACTGCTCAATCCAAAGAAAGGTTTAACTCTATGAGATGAATGCACATATCACAAAATAAATGTATTTATTTTCTTGTTTTTATCTGAGGATATTTCCTTTTTCACTATAGGCTTCAATTTATTCCCAAAAATCCCTTCTCAGATGAGACAAATACATTGATTTCAGATTGCTCAATTAAAAAGAAAGGTTTACGTCTATGGATTAACTAGAAATCTTCTCTCTAGTTTTTGTCAGATGATATTTCCTTTATCAGTATAGGCTTCAATGCTCTCCCAATCATCCCTTCTCAGATTCCACAAAAACAGTGATTTCAAACTGCTCAAACAAAAGAAAGGTTTAATTCTATAAGATGTATGCATAGATTGCAAGTCAGATTCTCAGAAAGCTTCTTTCTAATTTTCATTTGAAGATATTTCCTTGCTCACCACAGGTCTCAATGCGCCCCCAAATGTCATTTTGCAGATTCCTCAAAGACAGAGTTTCCAAACTGCACAATGTAAAGAAAGATTTAACTCTGTGAGATTAATGCACATATCACAAAGCAGTTTCTCGGAAAGCTTCTTTGTTGTTTTTATCTGAGGATATTTCCTTTTTCTCCATAGGCTTCAATGCGCTCTGAAATATTCTTTGTTAGATTTTACACAAGCCATGTTTCCACACTGCTCAATGAAAAGAGAAGTATAACTCTGTAAGTGGAGTACACACATCACAAATCAGTTTCTCAGAAAGCTTCTCTTCAGTTTTTATCTGAAGATATTTTCTTTTACATTATTGGCCTCAATGCACTCCTGAATATCCCTTTGCAGATTATACAAAAACAGTGTTGCCCAACTGCTCAATGAAAAGAGAGGTTTAACTCTGTGAGAGGAATTTACACAATACAAAGCAGTTTATCTGAAAGCTTCTTTCTAGTTTTTAGCTGAAGATATTTCCTTTTTCACTGTAGGCTTCAATGGTCTCACAATTATACCTTCTCAGATTCCACTAAAACAGTGATTTCAAACTGCTCAATCGAAAGTACGGTTTAACTGTATGAGATGAATGTACACATCACAAAGCAGTTTCTCAGAAAGCTTCTTTATTGTTTTACTCTGAAGATATTTCCATTTTCACCATAGACCTCAATGCGACCCCAAGTGTCCCTATGCTCATTTGTCAAAGACAGATTCTACAAACTGCGCAATGTAAAGAAAGCTATAACTCTGTGAGATGAATGCAGATATCACAAGGCAGTTTCCTGGAAAGCTTCTTTCTAGTTTTTATCTGAGGATAATTCCGTTTTCACCATAGACTTCAATGCGCTCCAAAATATCCCTTGTTAGGTTTTACACAAACAGTGCTTCCACACTGCTCAAGGAAAAGAGAGTTACAACTCTGCTAGTAGAAATCACACATCATACAGCAGTTTCTCAGAAAGCTTCTCTCCACTTTTTATCTGAAGGTATTTCCTTTTTCATCATAGGCTCGCTACACTTCCAAGTATCTCTCTGCAGATTCCACAAAAAGAGCGCTACTATGCTGTGCAGCAAAAGAGAGCTTTAACTCTGTGACATGATTTCAAACATCACAAAGCAGTTTCTCAGAAGGATTCTTTCTAGTTTTTATCTAAGGATGTTTCGCTTTTCACCATAGGCTGAAATGCACTCCGAATATCTCTTCTCAGATACCACAAAAACAGGGATTTCAACTGCTCAAATAAAATAAAGTTTGAACTCTATGAGACAAACACACACATCACAAAGCAGTTTCTCAGAAGGTTTCTTCCTGGTTTTTATCTGAAGTTATTTCCTTGTTCACCATAGGCCTCAATGTGCCTTCATGAGTACATCCAAGACAGAGTTTCCAAACTGTGCTATTAAAAGAAAGGTTTAACTCTGTGACATTAATGTATATATCACAGAGCAGTTTCTCAGAAAGCTTCTTTCTTGTTTTTACCTGAGGATACTTCCTTTTTCACCATAGGCTTCAATGTGCTCTGAAGTATCCCGTGGTAGATTTTACTCAAGCAGTACTTCCACTTCTCAATGAAAAGAGAGGTATTACTCTGTCAGTGGAATGTACACATCACAGAGTAGTTTCTCAGAAAGCTTCTCTCCAGTTTTTATGAGAAGACATTTCCTTTTTCACCATAGGCCTCAAAGTGCTCCCGAATATTCCTATGCAGATTCAGAGTTCTTGTTACATATGTATACTAGTGCCATGTTCTTGTGCTGCACCCATTAACTCATCATTTACATTAGGTGTGTCTCCTAATACTATCCCTCCCCCTCCCTCCAACTCACAACAGGCCTTGATATGCGATGTTCCCCTTCCTGTGTCCAGGTGATCTCATTTTTCAATTCCCACCTATGAGTGAGAATATGCGGTATTTGGTTTTCTGTTCTTGCGATAGTTTGCTGAGAGTGACGGTTTCCAGCTGCATCCATGTCCCTACAAAGAACACGAACTCATCCTTTTTTATGGCTGCATAGTATTCCATGGTGTATATGTGCCACATTTTCTTAATCCAGTCTGTCATTGATGGATATTTGGGTTGGTTCCAAGTGTTTGCTATTGAGAATAGTGTCACAATAAACATAAGTGTGCATGTATCTTTATAGAAGCATGATTTATAATCCTTTGGGTATATACCCAGTAATGAGATGGCTGGGTCAAATGGTATTTCTAGTTCTAGATCCTTGAGGAATCGCCACACTGTCTTTCACAATGGTTGAACTACTTTACAGTCCCACCAACAGTGTAAAAGTGTTCCTATTTCTTTTTATTCATTGCCATTCTACTTGTTGTGAGATGATATCTCATTGTGGTTTTGATTTGCATTTCTCTGATGGCTGGTGAGGATGAGTATTTTTTCATGGGTCTTCTGGCTCTATAAATGTCTTCTTTTAAGAAGTGTCTATTCATATTCCTTGCCCACTTTTTGATGGGGTTGTTTGCTTTTTTCTTGTAATTTTTTTTGAGTTCTTTGTAGTTTCTGGATATTAGCCATTTGTCAGATGAGTAGATTGCAAAAATTTTCTCCCACTCTGTTGGTTGCCTGTTCACTCTGATGGTAGTTTCTTTTGTTGTGCATAAGCTCTTTAGTTAATGATTTCCCATTTGTCAATTTTGGCTTTTGTTGCCATGTCTTTTTGTGTTTTAGACATGAAGTCCTTGCCCATGCCTATGTCCTGAAGGGTATTGCCTAGGTGTTCTTCTAGGGATTTTATGGTTTTAGATCTATAATGTAAATCTCTAATCCATCTTGAATTGATTTTTCTATAAGGAGTGAGGAAGATATCCAGTTTCAGCTTTCTACTTATGACTAGGCAGTTTTTCCAACACCATTTATTAAATAGGGACTCCTTTCCCCATTTCTTGTTTTTGTCAGGTTTGTCAAAGATCAGATGGTTGTAGTTATGTGGTATTATTTCTGAGGGATCTGTTCTGTTCCATTGGTCTATACCTCTGTTTTGATACCAGTAGCATGCTGTTTTGGTTACTGTAGCCTTGTAGTAAAGTTTGAAGTCAGGTAACGTGATGCCTCCAACTTTGTTCTTTTGACTTAGGATTGTCTTCAAAATGCAGGCTCTTTTTTGCTTTGATATGAAGTTTAGAGTAATTTTTTCCAATTCTGTGAAGAAAGTCATTGGCAGCTTAATGGGGATGGTATTGAATCTACAAATTACCTTGGGCAGTATGGCCATTTCCATGATATTGATTCTTCCTATCCATGAGCATGGAATGTTCTTATATTTGTTTGTGTCCTCTTTTACTTCACTGAGCAGTGGTTTGTAGTTCTCCTTGAAGAGGTCCTTCATATCCCTTGTAAGTTGTATTCCTAGGTATTTTATTCTCTTTGAAGCAATTGTGAATGAGAGTTCACTCATGATTTGGCTCTCTGTTTGTCTGTTATTGGTGTATAGGAATGCTTGTGATTTTTGCACATTGATTTGGTATCCTGAGACTTTGCTGAGGTTGCTTATCAGTTTGAGTAGATTTTGGGCTGTGATGATGGGGTTTTCTAAATAGACAATCACGTTATCTGCAAAGAGGGACTATTTGATTTCTTTGTTTCCTAATTGAATACTGCTTATTTCTTTCTCTCGTCTGATTGCCCTAGCCAGAACTTGCAACACTGTGTTGAATAGGAGTGGTGAGAAAGGCCATCCCCGTCTTGTGACAGTTTTTAAAGGGAATGCTTCCACTTTTTGCCCACTCAGTATGATATTTTCTGTGGGTTTCTCATAAATAGCTCTTATTGCTTTGAGATACATTCCATCAATACCGAATTTGTTGAGAGTTTTTAGCATGAAGGGCTGTTGAAATTTGTCAAAGGCCTTTCTGCATCTATTGAGATAATCATGTGGTTTTTGTATGTGATTGTGTTCATATGCTGGATTACATTTATTGTTTTGCCTATGTTGAAGCAGCCTTGCATCCCAGGGATGAAGCCCCATTGATCAGGGTGGATAATCTTTTTGATGTGCTGCTGGATTCAGTTTGCCAGTGATACTAAACTGCTCAGTTAAAAGAAAGGTATAACTCTGTGAGATGATTTCCCACATCACAAAGCAGTTTCTTGGAAAGCTTCTTTCTAGTTGTTACTGAGGATAATTCATTTTTAGGCTTAAATGGACTCCGAACATCCCATCTCAGATACCACAAAAACAGTGATTTCAAACTGCTCAATCAAAAGAAAGTTTTAGCTTTATGAGATGAATTCACACATCACAAAGCAGTTTCTCAGAAACCTTCTTCCTAGTTTTTATCTGAAGACATTTCCTTGTTCACCATAGGCTTTAATGCACACCCGAAAGTCACTTTGTGCATACGTCAAAGACAGAGTTTCCAAACTGCACAACGTAAAGAAAGGCTTAACTCTGTGAGATGAATGTACATATCACAAAGCAGTGCCACGGAATGCTTCTTTCTAGTTTTTATCTGAGGCTATTTCCTTTTTCACCATAGGTTTCAATGCACTCCGAAATATCCCTTGGTAGATTTTACACAAACAATGTTTCCACACTGTTTCAGGAAAAGAAAGGTTTAACTCTGCGAGTGGAATGCATACATCATGAAGCAGTTTTTCAGAAAGTTTCTCTCCAATTTTTATCTGAAGATCTTTCGTTTTACACCATTGGCCTGAGTGCACTCCCGAATATCCCTTTGTAGATGCCACAAAAACAGTGTCACCAAATTGCTCAATGAAAAGTAAGGTTTAATTCTGTGAGAGCATTTCAAACAACACAAAGCAGTTTCTCAGAAAGTTTCTTTCTAGTTTTTATTTGAAGATATTCCCTTTTTCGTTATAGGGTTCAATGCTCTCCCAAATATCCCTTCTCAGATTCCACAGAAACAGTGATTTTAAACTGCTCTATCAAAAGAAAATTTTAACTCTATGAGATGGATGAACACATCACAATGCAGTTTCTCAGAAAGCTTCTTTCTACTTTTCATCTGAAGATATTTTCTTGATCACCATAGGCCTCAAGGTGCCTCCGCTTGTCCCTTTTAGATTCATCAAAGACAGCCTACAAACTGTACAATGTGAAGAGAGGTTTAACTCTGTGAGATGAATGCACATATCAAAAAGAAGTTTCTCGGAAACCTTACTTGTTGTTTTTATCTGAGAGTATTTCCTTTTTCACCAGAGGCTTCAATGCTCTCTGAACTATCCATTCATAGGTTTTACACAAGCAGTGTTTCCACACTGCTGAATGAAAAGGGAGGTATAACTGTGTGAGTGGAATGCAGTAATCACAAAGCAGGTTCTCATAAAGATTCTCTACAGTTTTTGTCTGAATATATTTTCTTTTTCACCTAATCTTCAATGTGCTCGTGAACATCCCTTTGTAGATTATACGAACACTGTTACCAAACTGCTCAATGAAAAGAAAGATCTAACTCTGCAAGAGAAATTCACACAACACAAAGCACTTTCTTGGAAAGCTTCTTTCTAGTTTTAATTTAAAGATATTTCCTTTTTCACTATAGGCTTCAAAGTTCTCCAAAATATACCTTCTCAGAGCACACAAAAACAGTGATTTCAAACTGCTCAATCAAAAGAAAGCTTTAACTCTATGAGATGAATGTTCACATCACAAAGCAGTTTCTTAGAAAGCTTCCTTATAGTTTTTCTCTGAAGATGATTCCTCGTTCACCACAGGCCTCAATGAGATCCCATGGTCCCATTGCAGGTTCGTCAAAGACAAAGTCTACAAACTGTGCAATGTAAACAAAGGTTTAACTTTGTGAGATGAATACACCTATCACAAAGAAGTTTCTCAGAAAGCGTATTTCTAGTTTTTATCTGATGATGTTTCTTTCCTCACTATAAGCTTCAATGTGTTCCCAAATATCCCTTCTCAGATGACACAAAAACATTGACTTCAGACTGCTAATTGAAAAGAAAGGTTTAACTCTGTGGGATGAATGAACACATCACAAAGCAGTTTTGCACAAAGCTTCTTCCTACTTTTCCTCTGAAATTATTTCCTCATTCACCAAAGGTCTCCTTGCAACCCGGAATGTCTCTTTGAGGATACATCAAAGACACAGTTTCCCAACTGCACAATGTGAATAAACGTTTAACTCTGTGAAATGAATATCCATATCAAAAAACAGTTTCTTGGAAAGCTTCTTTCTAATTTTTATCTGAGGATATTTCCTTTTTCACCATAGACTTTAAAGCACTCCAAGATATTCTTTAAGTTTTAAACAAACAGTGTTTCCACAATGCTCAAAGAAAAGAGAGGTATAACTCTGTGAGTGGAATTCACACATCATAAAGCAGTTTCTAAGAAAGCTTCTCTCCAGTTTTTATCTGAAGGTATTTTCGTTTTCGCCATAGGCTCTATGCGATCATGAAAATCCCTTTGCAGATTCCACAAAAACACTGTTACTAAATTGCTCAAAGAAAAGAAATGTTTACCTCTGTGATATTATTTAACACATCACAAAGCAGTTTCTTGGAAAGCTTCTTTCTAGTTTTTATCTGAGGATATTTCATTTTTCACCATAGGCTTAAATGTGCCCCCAATATCCCTTCTCAGATACCATGAAAACAGTGATTTCAAACTACGCAATCAAAAGAACGCTTTAACTCCACAAGATGAATGCACACATCACAAAACAGTTTCTCAAAAAGCTTCTTCCTGGCTTTCATCTGAAGAAATTTCTTTGCTCACCATAGGCCTCAATGAGCCCCAGAATGTTTCTTCACAGACACGTCAAAGACAGAGATTACAAACTGTGCAAAATAAAGAAAGGTTTAACTCTGTGAGATCAATGCACATATCACAATGCAGTTTCGTGGAAGGCTTCTTTCTAGTTTTTATCTGAGGATATTTCCTTTTTCACCAAGGCTTCAATACTCTCCCAAATATCCTTTCTCAGATTCGACAAGGAGTGATTTCACACTGCTCAATCCAAAGAAAGTTTTAACTCCATTAGATGAATGCACAGATCGCAAAGCCATTTCTCAGGAAGCTTCTTTCTAGTTTTCATCCAAAGATATTTCCTTGTTCACCATATGCCTAAATGTGCTTCCAAATGTCTCTTCACAGATTCTTCAAAGACAGAGTTTCCAACCTGTGAAATGTAAAGAAAGGTTTAACTCTGTGAGATGAATGCACGTATCACAAAAGAGTTTCTCCGAAAGCATCTTTCTAGTTTTTATCAAGGATATTTCCTTTTTCACCATAGGCTTTAATGTGTTCTGAAATATCCCTTGGTAGATTTTACAAAGACAGTGTTTCCTCACTGCTCTATGAAAAGAGAGGTATAACTCTGTGAGTGGAATGCACACATCACAAAGCAGTTTCTCATGAAGCTTCTCTCCAGTTTTTATCTGAAGATAGTTTCTCTTTCACCATAGGCCTCAATGTGCTCCTGAATATCCCTTTGTAGATTATACAAAAACAGTGTTATCAAAGTGGTCAATGAAAACAAAGGTTTAACGCTCTGGGAGGAATTCACTCAACACAAAGAACTTTCTCAGAAAGCTTCTTTCTCATTTTTATCTGAAGTATTTCCTTTTTCACTATAGGTTTCAATACTCTCCCAAATATACCTTCTCAGATTCCTCGAATACAGTGATGTCAAACTGCCCAATCAAAAGAAAGGCTATCTCTAGCAGATGAAGGTACACATCACAAAGCAGTTTCTTAGAAAGCTTCTTTATAGGTTTCCTCTGAAGATATTTCCTTTTTCACCATATGCCTCAATGTGCCCTCAAGTGTCCCTTCGCAGATTCATCAAAGACAGCGTCTACAAACTGCACAATGTAAAGAAAGGTTTCCCTCTGTCAGATGAATGCACCTATCACAAAGGAGTTTCTCAGAAAGCTTCTTTCTAGTTTTTATCTGAGGATATTTTCTTTTACACTATAGACTTCAATGCGTTCCCAAATATCCTTTCTCAGATTACACAGAAACATTTATTTCAGACTGCTCAATGAAAAGGAAGATTTAACTCTATGGGATGAATGAACACATCACCAAGCAGTTTCTCAGAAAGCTTCTTTCTAGTTTTTTTCCAAGGATATTTTCTTTTTCACCATAGGCCTCAATGCTCTCCAAAATATCCCTTCTTAGGTTTTACACAAACAATGTTTCCATGCTGCTCAAGGAAAAGAGAGTTACAACTATCTGAGTGAAATTCACACAACATACAGCAATTTCTCAGAAAGCTTCTCTCCAATTTTTATCTCAAGGTATTTCCTTTTTCACCATAGGCTCAAAGCTCTCTCAAGTATCCATTTGCAGACTCCACAGAAACAGTGTTACTACACTGCTCAATAAAAAGAAGGGTTTAACTCTGTGAAATCATTTCACACATCACAAAGCAGTTTCTCAGAATGCTTCTTTCTAGTTTATAACTGACAATATTTCATTTTTTACCATAGGCTTAAATGTGCTAACAATATTCCTTCTGAGATATCACAAAAATAGTGATTTCAAACTGCTCAATCAATAGAAAGGTTTAACTCAGATAAAACTCATCTGAATGTACGCATCACAAAGCAGTTTCTCAGAAAGTTTCTTCCTACTTTTCATCAGAAGTTATCTCCTTGCTCTCCGTAGGCCTCAATAAGCAACTGAATGTCCCTTCACGGATACGTCAAATACAAAGTTTCCAAACTGTGCAATGTAAAGAAAGGTTTAACTCTGTGAGATGGATGCACATATCACAAAGCAGTTTCTCAAAAACCTTCTTTCTAGTGTTTATCTGAGGATATTTCCTTTTTCACAGGAGGCTTCAATGGCTCTGAAATATCCCTTGTTACATTTTACACAAACAGTGTTTCCACACTGCTCAGTGAAGAGAAGTATAACTCTGTCACTGGAATGCACACATCAAAAAGCTGTTTCTCAGATAGTTTGTCTGCAGTTGTTCTCTAAAGATATTTCTTTTGTCAACATAGCACTCAAGGAACTGATGAATATCCCTTTAGAGGTGACACAAAAACAGTGTTACCAAGGTGCTTAGTGAACAGTAAGGTTTAACTCTGTGAGAGGATTTCACGCAACAAAAAGCAGTTAGTTGGGAAGATTCTTCTAAGTTTTTATTTGGGGATATTTCCTTTTTCAACATAGGCTTTAATGCTCTCTGAACTATCCCTTCTCAGATTCCAAAATGAAATATACTGGTCAATCCAAAGAGTGGTTTAACTTGATGAGGTGAATGCACAGAACACAAAATAGTTTCTCAGAAAGCCTCTTTCTAGTTTTCATTTGAAGACACTTCCTTGATCACCATAGGCCTCAATGTGCTCCCAAATGTCCTTTCACAGATTCATCAAATACAGGGTTTCCAAAGTTCTCAATGTAAAAAAAGGTTTAAATCTGTGAGATGAATGCACAGATCACAAAGCAGTTTGTTGGAAAGCTTCTTTCTAGTTTTTACTGATGATATTTCCTTTTTCCCTATAGGCTTCAATGTATTCCCAAATATCCCTTCTCAGATTGCACAAAAACATTGATTTCAGGCTGTCCAGTGAAAAGAAAGGGTTATGTCAGTGGGATGAATGAACACACCACAAAGCAGTTTATCAGAAAGCTTCTTTCTAGTTTTAACCTGCAGATATTTTCTTGTTCACCACATTGCCTAATTATGCACCTGAATGTCGCTTCACGGATTCATCAAAGACAGAGTTTCCAAACTGCATAATTTAAAGAAAGGTTTAGCTCTGTGAGATGACAGCACATATCACAAAGTAGTTTCTTGGAATGCTACTTTCTAGTTTTTATCTGAGTATATTTCCTTTTTCACTACAGGTGTTAATGCGCTCTGAAATATTCCTTTGTAGATTTTACACAAACATTGTTTCCACACTGCTCAATGAAAAGAGAGGTGTAACTCTGTGAGTGGAATGCGCACATCACAAAGCAGTTTCTGAGAAAGCTTCTCTCTTGTTTTTATCTGGAGACATTTCTCACCTTAGGCCCCAAGGCACCCCTGAATGTCTCTTCACGGATATATCAAAGACAGAATTTCCAAACTGTGCAATGTAAACAAACATTTAACTCTGTGAGATGAATGCACGTATCACAAAGCAGTTTTTCCAAAAGCTTCTTTCTAGTTTTTATCTGAAGTTGTTTCCTTTTTCACCATAGGCTTTAATGTGCTCTGGAATATCCCTTGGTAGATTTTACATAAACTCTGTTTCCACTCTGCTCAATGAAAGAGAGGTTTAACTCTGTGAGTGGAATGCACACATCACAAAGCAGTTTCTCACAAAGATTGTCTTCAGTTTTTATCTGAAGATTTTTCCTTTTCCACCATAGGCCATAATGTACTCCCGAATATCCCTTTGCAGATTCCACAAAAACAGTGATACAAAACTGCTCCATGAAAGGAAACCTTTATCTCAGTGAGAGGAATTCACATGACACAAAGCACTTTCTTGGTTTTTAAGCTTCTTTCTGGTTTTTATGTGAGTCTATTTCCTTTTTCACTGTATGCTTCAATGTTCTACCAAATATACCTACTCAGATCCCACAAAAACCGTGATTTCAAATTGCTCAATTGAAAGAAAGTTTTAACTCTATGAGATGAATGTAGATATCGCAAAGCAGTTTCTCAGAAAGCTTCTTTAAAGTTTTCCTCTGGAGATATTTCCTTGTTCACCTTAGGCCTCAATGAGATCCCAAGTGTCCCTTCACGGATTCATCAAAGACAGAGTCTAGAAACTGAGCAAGGTAAAGAAAGGTTTAACTCTGTGAGGTGAATGCACCTATCACAAAGTAGTTTCTCAGAATGCTTCTGTCCAGTTATCCTCTGAAGATAATTCCTGGCTCACCATAGGTCTCAATAAGCCCCTGAATATCTCTTCGTGGATACGTCAAAGACAGAGTTTCCAAATGGCACAGTGAGAAGAAACATCTGACTCTGTGAGATGAATGCACGTATCACAGAGCAGTTTCTCAGAAAGCTTCTTTCTAGTTTTTATATAAGGATATTTCCTTTTTCACTGTAGGCTTCAATGTGCTCTGAAATATCCCTACTTATGATTTACACAAACAGTGTTCCCACACTGTTGAAGGAAAGGAGAGGTATAACTCCTTGAGTGGAATTGACACATCCTAGAGCAGTTTATCAGAAAACTTCTCTCTGATTTTTATATGAAGATATTTCCTTTTTCACCATAGGCCTCATTTCTCTCCCGAATATTGCTTTGCAGATTCCACAAAAACAGTGTTACCAAACTGCTCAATGAAAAGAAAGTTTTAACACTGTGAGATGATTTCACACATCACAAAGCAGTTTTGGGGAAAGATTCTTTCCAGTTTTTATCTGAGGATGTTTCATTTTTCACCATAGACTTAAATGCACTCCCAAAATCCTTTCTCAGATACCACAAAAACAGTGATTTCAAGATGCTCAATCAAAAGAAGTTTAAACTCTATGAGATCAATGTACACATCACAAAGCAGTTTCTCAGAAAGGTTCTTCCTAGTTTTCATCTGAAGATATTTCCTTGCTCACCATAGGCCTAAATCCACCTTTGAATGTCCCTTCGTGGTTACATCAAAGACACAGTTTCCAAACTGCACAATGTAAAGAAAGTTTTAAGACTATGAGATGAATGCACATATTACAAAGTCGTTTCTCTGAAAGCTTCTTTCTAGTTTTTATCTGAGGTTAGTTCCTTTTTCACTATAAGCTCAATGAGTTCCAGAATATCCCTTTGCAGATTCCACAAAAACAGTGTTATCAAACTGCACAATGAAATATAAGGTTTATCTCTGTTAGAGACTATCACACAACACAACACAGTTTCTTGGAAAGCTTCTTTCTAGTTTTTATTTGAGGTTATTTCCTTTTTTAGCATAGGCTTCAATGCTCTCCCAAACATCCCTTCAGAGATTCCAAAACAAAGATTGATTTCATGCTGCTCAATCCAAAAAAAGTTTTAACTCTATGAGATGAATGCACACATCACAAACCAGTTTCACAGAAAGCTTCTTTCTAGTTTTCATCTGAAGATATTTTCTTGCTCACCTTAGGCCTCAATGTGCTCCCTAATGTCTTTTTGCAGATTCATCAAATACAAAGTTTCCAAACTGCACAATGTGAAGAAAGGTTTAACTCTGTGAGATGAATGCACGGATCACACAGTAGTTTCCCAGAATGCTTCCTTGTTGTTTTTATCCTAGGATATTTCCTTTTTCACCATAGACTTCAATGAGATCTGAAATATCAGTTGGTAGATTTACAAAAACAGTGTTTCAACACTGCTCAACAAAAAGAGAGGTATAACTCTGTGTGGAAATCACACATCACAAAGCAGTTTCTCATAAATATTCTCTCCAGTTTTTATCTGCAGATACTTCCTTTGATCACAGACCTCAAGGCAATTGCGAATATCCCTTTGCAGATTATACAAAAACAGTGTTATAAAACTGCTCAATGAAAAAAAAGATTGAACCTTGCGAGAGGAATTCACACAACACAAAACACTTTCTCTGAATGCTTCTTTCTAGTTTTTATCTGAAGACATTTCCTTTTTCACTACAGGCTTCAATGCTCTCCCAAATATACCTTTTCAGATTCCACAAAAACTGATTTCAAACTGCTCAATTGAATGAAAGGTTTAACTCTATGAGGTGATTATACAAACCACAAAGTAGTTTCTGAGATAGCTTCTTTAAAGTTTTCCTCTGAAGATATTTCCTTGTTCAATATAGGCCTCAATGAGACCCCAAATATCCTTTTGTGGATTAAGCAAAGGCAGATTCTACAAACTGTGCAATGTAAAAAAAAAGGTTTACCACTGTTTGATGAATGCACCTGTCAGAAAACAGTTTCTCAGAAAGCTTCTTTCTAGTTTTTATCTAAGGATATTTCCTTTTTCACTCCAGGCTTCAATGTGTTCCCAAATATCCCTTCTCAGATGACACAAAAACATTGATTTCAGACTGCTCAATGAAAAGAAAGGTTTAACTCTATGGGATGAATGAACATATCACAAAGCAGTTTCTCAGAAAGCTTCTCTCCAGTTTTAATATGAAGATGATTTCTTTTTCACCGTAGGCCTCAGTGGAATCTGCAAAGGGATAAGGCCTCCTTATCAGTGTTAGCAAAAAACCAGTGTTAGCAAACTGCACAATGAAAAGTTTATCTCTGTGAGAGGATTCATGCAACACAAAGCAGTTTCTCTGAAAGCTTCTTGTAGTTATTAATGGAGGATATTTCCCTTTTCACCATAGACTTCAATGCTCTCCTAAATATCCCTTCTCAGGTTCCACATAAAGAGTGACTTCAAACTGCTCAATCAAAAGAAATGTTTAACTCTATGAGATGAATACACACATCACAAAGAAATTTCTCACAAAGCTTCTTTCTAGTTTTCATTTAAGGATATTTCCTTGCTCACCATAGGCCTCAATGCACCCCAAAATGTCCTTTCTCAAATTTCTCAAAGACTGAGTCTCAAAACTGTGCAATGTAAAGAGAGGTTTAACTCTGTGAGATGAATGCTCATATCACAAAGAAGTTTCTCAGAAAGCATCTTTGTAGTTTTTATCTGAGGGTATTTTCTTTTTACTCATAGGCTTCAATAGGCTCCGAATATCCCTTGGTAAATTATACAAAAGCAGTGTTTCCACACTGCTCAGGGAAAAGAGAGGTATAACTCTGTGAATGGAATGCACATATCACAAAGTAATTTCTCATAAAGCCTTTGTCCGGTTTTTATCTGAAGGTATTTCCTTTTTCACCAGAGGCCTCAATGCGACCCCAAGTGTCCCTTTGAACATTCGTCAAAGACAGAATCTCCAAACTGTGCAATGAAAAAGAAGGTTTAACTCTGTGAGAGGAATTCACACATCACAAAGCACTTTCTCAGAAATCTTCTTTCTAGTTTTCATCTGAAGATATTTCCTGGTTCACCTTAAGACTCATTCCTCCCCCTCCCCCTCCCCCTCCCCCGCCAAATGTCTCTTCATGGATACATCCAAGACAGAGTTTCCCAACTGTGCAATGTGAAGAAATGTTTAACTCTGTGTGATGAATGCACATATCACAAAGTAGTTTCTTGGAAAACTTCATTCTAGTTTTTATCTGAGGATATTTCCTTTTGCACCATAGGCTTCAAAGCACTCTGAAATATCGCTTTTTAGGTTTTATAAAAACAATGTTTCCACACTGCTCAAGGAAAGGAGATTTAAAACTCTTTGAGTGGAATTCACACATCATGCAGCAGTTTCTCAGAAAGCTTCTCTCCAGTTTTTATTTGAAGATAATTCCTTTTACCCTATAGTCTCAATGCACTCCCGAATATCCCCTTGCAGATTCCACAAAAACAGCGTTACTAAACTGCTCAATGAAAGGAAAGGTTTAACTCTGTGAGATGATTTCACAAATCACAAAGCAATTTCTCAGAAATCTTCTTTCTAGTTTTTATCTGAGGATATTTCGTTTATCACCATAGGCTTAAATGTGCTCCCAGTATCCTTTCTCAGATACCACAGAAACAGTGATTTCAAACTCCTCCATCAAAAGAAAGTTTTAATTCTACCAGATGAATTCACACATCACAAAGCAGTTTCTCAGAAAGCTTCATCCTAGTTTTCATCTGAATATATTTCCTTGCTCACCATAGGCCTCAATGTGCCCCTGAATGTCCCTTTGCAGAAAAATCAAAGACATCACAACATAAAGAAAGTTTTAATTCTGTGAGATGGATGCACATTTCAACAAGCAGTTTCTCGAAAAGCTTCTTTATATTTGTAACTGAGGATATTTGCTTTTTCATCATAGGCCTCAATGCGCTCTTGAATATCCATCTGCAGATTCCAGAAAAACAGTTTTACCGATCTGTGAAATGAAAAGTAAGGTTTAACAATGTGAGAGGATTTCACACAACACAAAGTAGTTTCTCGGAAAGATTCTTACTAGTTTTTCTTTGAGATTGTTTCCTTTTTCACCATAGGCTTCTTTACTCTTCCAAATATCCCTTCTCATATTCCACAAAAACAGTATTTTTCAAACTGCTCAATCAAAAGGAAAGTTTAATTCTATTAGATAAATGAATACATCACAAAGCAGCTTCTCAGGAAGCTTCTTTCTAGTTTTCATCTGAAGATATTTCCTTGTTCACAGAAGGCCTCAATGTGTCCCTGAATATCCCTTCATGGATTCATCAAGGACAGAGTTTCCAAACTGCGTAATGTAAAGAAATGTTTAACTGTGAGATGAATGCACATATCACAAAGCATTTTATCGGAAAGATTCTTTCTACTTTTTATCTCAGGATATTTTCTTTTTCACCATAGGCTTTAATGTGCTCCCAAATATCCCTGCTCAGATTCCACAAAAACAGTGATTTCAAGCTGCTCTATCAAAAAAGAAAGATTTAACTCTATGAGATGAATGCACACATCACAAAGCAGTTTCTCAAAAAGCTTTCTTTCTAGTTTTCATCTGAAGATATTTCCTTGCTCACCATAAGCCTCATGGCGTTCCCAAGTTTCCCTTCTTGGATTCATCACAGACAGTCTACAAACTGCACAATGCAAAGAAAGGTTTAACTCTGTGAGATGAATGCACATATCACAAAGCAGTTTCTAGGAAAGCTTCTTTGTTGTTTTTATCTGAGTATATTTCGTTTTTCACCACAGGTTCAATGCACTCCGAAATATCCCTTGGTGGATTTTACAGAAAAAGTATTTCCACAGTGCTCAATGAAAAGAGAGGTATAACCCTGTGAATGGAATGCACTCATCACAAAGCAGTTTCCCATAAAGTTTCTCTCCACTTTTTATCTGAATATATTTCCTTTTTCACCATAGGCCTCAAAGTGCTCATGAAAATCCCATTGCAGTTTATACAAAAACAGTGTCACCAAACTGCTCAAGGAAAAGAAAGGTTTAACTCTGCGAGAGGAATTCACACAACACAAAGCACTTTCTCAGAGAGCTTCTTTCTAGTTTTTATCTGAAGATATTTCCTTCTTCACTATAGGCTTCAATATTCTCCCAAATATTCCTTCTCAGATTCCACAAAAACAATATTTTTCAAACTGCTCAATCAAAAGAAAAGTTTAACTCTATGATATGAATGTACACTTTACAAAGCAGTTTGTTAGAAAGTTTCTTTCTAGTTTTCATCTGAAGATATTTCCTTGCTCACCGTAGGTCTCAATGAACCCACGAATGTCCCTTCATAGATTCCTGAAAGACAGAATTTCCGAACTGTGCAATGTAAACAAAGATTTAACTCTGTGAGGTGAATGCACCTATCACAGAGCAGTTTCTCTGACAGTTTCTTTCTAATTTTTATTTGAGGATGATTTCTTTTTCACCATAGGCTTCAAAGCATTCTTAAATATCCATTCTCAGATGACACAACATTGATTTCAGACTGCACAATGAAAAGAAAAGTTTAACACTATGGGATGAGTGAACACATCACAAAGCAATTTGTTAGAAAGCTTCTTTCTAGTTTTCATCTGAAGATATTTCCTTCCTCACCTTAGGCCTCAATGCACCCCCGAATGTTCTTCCATGGATTCGTCAAAGGCAGAGTTTCCAAACTGTGCAATTTAAAGAAAATTTTAACTCTGTGAGATGAATGCACATATCACAAAGTAGTTTCTTGGAAAGTTTCTTTCTAGGTTTTATTTGAGGATATTTCGCTTTCACCATAGGCTTCAGTGCACTGTGAACAATGTCTTGGTAGATTTCACACAAACAGTGTTTCCACACTGCTCAATGTAAAGAGAGGCATAACTCTGTGTGTGGAATGCACACATAACAAAGTATTTTCTCTGAATGCTTTCCTCCAGTTTTTATCTGAAGACATCTCCTTTTTCACCATAGACCTCAATGTACTCCTGAATATCCCTTTCCAGGTTCCACAAAAGCAGTTTTACCAAGCCACTCAATGAAACTTAAGGTTTAACTCTGTGGGAGCATTTCAAAGCAACACAAAGCAGTTTCTTAGAAAGCTTCTCTCTAATTTTTATTTGAGAATGTTCCCTTTTTCATTATAGGCTTCAATGCTTTCCCAAATATACCTTCTCAGATTCCACAAAAACATTGATTTCAAACTCCTCAATCGAAAGAAAGATTTAAATCTATGAGATGAATGTACATATCACAACGCAGTTTCTCAGAAAGCTTCTTTATAGTTTTCCTATGAAGATATTTTCCTGTTCACCATAGGCCTCAATGCGACTCCAAATGTCCCTTCGTGGATTTGTCAAAGACAGAATCTACAAACTGCACAATATAAATAAAGTTTTAACTCTGTGAGATGAATGCACCTATCACAAAACAGTTTTTCAGAAGCTCCTTTCTAGTTTTTATCTGAGGATATTTCCTTTTTCACCATAGGCTTCAATGCGTTCCCAAATATCCCTTCTCAGATGGCAAAAAGCAAAAAAAAAATATTGATTTCAGACTGCTCAATGAAAAGAAAGGTTTAATTCTGTAGGATGAATGAACACATCACAAAGCTTAGAACATATCAGAAAGGTTCTTTCTAGTTTTCATCTGAAGATATATCCTGGTTCACCATAGGCCTGAGTTTCCAAACTGTACAATGTGAAGAAACGTTTATCTCTGTGAGATGAATGCACATATCTCAAAGCAGTTTCTCCAAAACCTTCTATAAAGTTTGTATATGAGGATATTTGCCTTGTCACCATAGGCTCCAGTGCACTCTGAAATATCCCTTCTTAAATTTTACACAAACAGTGTTTCCACCCTGCTCAAGGAACAGAGTGATAAAACTCTGTGAGTGAAATTTACACATCATACAGCAGTTTCTCTGAAAGCTTCTCTCTACATTTTATCTGAAGACTTTTCCTTTTTCACCATAATCTCAATGCACTCCCGAATATCACTTTGCAGATTATACAAAACCAGTGTTACCAAACTGCTCAATGGAAAGAAAAGTTCAACTCTGTGAGAGGAATTCACACAACATAAAGCACTTTATTGGAAGGCTTCTTTGTAGTTTTTATCTGAAGATATTTTCTTTTTCACTATAACATTCAATGCTCTCCAAAATATATCTTCTCATGTTCCAAAAAACCTGTGATTTCAAACCGCTCAATAGAAACAAAGTTTTACCTCTATGAGATGAATGTATACATCAAAAAATTGTTTCTTAGAAAGCTTCTTTTTTTATTATACTTTATGTTCTAGGGTACATGTGCACAACGTGCAGGTTTGTTATATATGCATACATGTTCCATGTTGGTTTGCTGCACCCATTAACCCGTCATTTACATTCAGCATATCTCTCAATGCTATCCCCCCGCTCTGCTCACCCCACAGCAGGCCTTAGAGTGTGATGTTCCCCTTCCTATGTCCAAGTGATTTCATTGTTCAATTCCCAAATATCAGTGAGAATATGTGGTGTTTGATTTTCTGTTCTTGTGATACTTTGCTGAGAATGATGGTTTCCAGCTGCATCTATGTCTCTACAAAGGACATGAACTGATCCGTTTTTGTGGCTGCATAGTATTCCATGGTGTATATGTGCCACATTTTCTTAATCCAGTCCATCATTGATGGACATTTGAGTTGGTTCCAAGACTTTGCTATTGTAAATAGTGCTGCAACAAACATACATGTGCATGTGTCTTTATAGCAGCATGATTTATAATCCTTGGGTATATACCCAGTAATGGGATGGCTGGGTCAAATGGTATTTCTAGTTCTAGATCCTTTAGGAATCACCATACTGTTTTCCCCAATGGTTGAACTATTTTACAGTCCCACCAACAGTGTAAAAGTGTTCCTATTTCTCCACATCCTCTCCAGTTCCTGTTGTATCCTGCTTTTTAATTATTGCCCTTCTAATTGGTTTGAGATGGTGTCTCATTGTGGTTTTGATTTTCATTAATCCGATGGCTAGTGATTATGAGCATTTCCTCATGTGTCTGTTGGCTGCATAAATGTCCTCTTTAAGAAGTGTCTGTTTATATAGTTTGCCCACTTTTTGATGGGGTCGTTTGTTTTTTTCTCATAAATTTGAGTTCTTAGTAGGTTCTGGATAGTAGCCCTTTGTCACATGAGGAGATTCTAAAAATTTTCTCCCATTCTGTAGGTTGCCTGTTCACTCTGATGGTAGTTTCTTTTGCTGTGCAGAAGCTCTTTAGTTTAATTAGATCCCATATGTCAATTTAGAAATTTGGTTTTTGTTGACATTGCTTTTTTAATTTTAGATATGAAGTCCTTGCCCAGGCCTATGTCCTGAATAGTATTGCCTAGGTTATCTTCTAGGGTTTTTGTGGTTTTAGGTCTAACATTTAAATCTCTAATCTATCTTGAATTAATTTTTGTATAAGGAGTAAGGAAGGGATCCAGTTTCAGCTTTCTAATTATGGCTAGCCAGTTTTCCCAGCACCATTTATTATATAGGGAATTGTTTCCCAATTTCTTTTATTTGTCAGGTTTTTCAAAGATCAGATGGTTGTAGATGTGTGGTATTATTTCTGAGGGCTCTGTTCTGTTCCATTGGTCTCTATCTCTGTTTGGTACCAGTACCATGCTGTTTTGGTTACTGTAGCCTTGTAGTATAGTTTGAAGTCAGGTAGCGTGATGCCTCCAGCTTTGCTCTTTTGACTTAGGATTTTCTCAGCAATTCAGGCTCTATTTGCTTTGATATGAAGTTTAAAGTAGTTTTTTCCAATTCTGTGAAGAATTTCATTGGTAGTTTAATGGGGATGCCATTGAATCTACAAATTACCTTGAGCAGTATGTTCATTCTCCATATATTGATTCTTTCTCTGTGAGCATGGAATGGTCTTCCATTTGCTTGTGTCCTCTTTTTTTTTTTCATTGAGCAGTGGATTGTAGTTCTCCTTGAAGAGGTCCTTCACATCCCTTGTAAGTTGAATTCCTGGGTATTCTTTTTCTTTGAAGCAATTGTGAATGGGAACTCATTCATGATTTGGCTCTCTGTTTGTCTGTTATTGGTATAAAAGGATGCTTGTGAGTTTTGCACATTCATTTTGTATCCTGAGAGTTTGCTGAAGTTGATTATCAGCTTAAGGAGATTTAGGGCTGAAACAATGGGGTTTTCTAAATATACAATCATGTCATCTGCAAACAGGGACAATTTGACTTCCTCATTTCCTAATTGAATACACTTTATTTCTTTCTCTTGACTGATTGGCCTAGCCAGAACTTCCAACACTATGTTGAATAGGAGTGGTGAGAGAGGGCATTCCTGTCTTGTGCCAGTTTTCAAAGGGAATGTTTCCACTTTTTGCCCATTCATTATGATATTGGAAGTGGGTTTGTCATAAATAGTTCTTATTATTTTGAGATACGTTCCATCAATTCCGAATTTTTTGAGAGTTTTTATCATGAATAGCTGTTGAATTTTGATAAAGGCCTGTTCTGCATCTATTGAGACAGTCATGGTTTTTTTTGTTTGTTTGTTTGTTTGTTTTGTGGTTGTGTTTATGTCCTGGGTTATGTTTTTTGATTTGTGTATGTTGAAGCAACCTTGCATCCCAGGGACGAAGCCCACTTGATCATGGTGGATAAGCTTTTTGATGTGCTGCTGGATTCATTTTGCCAGTATTTTACTGGGGATTTTTGCACGGATGTTCATCAAGGATATAAAAGGAGTTAGGGAGGATTCCCAGTTTTTCTATTGACTGGGAAAATTTCAGAAGGAATGGTACCAGTTCCTCCTTGTATCTCTGGTAGAATTTGTCTGTGAATCGGTCTGTTCCTGGACTTTTTTTGGTTGGTAGGCTATTATTGCCTCAATTTCAGAGCCTGCTATTGATCTATTCAGAGATTCAACTTCTTCCTGGTTTATTCTTGGGAGAGTGTATGTGTCCAGGAATTTATCCATTTCTTCTAGGTTTTCTTGTTTGTTTGCATAGAGGTGTTTACAGTATTATCTGATGGTAGTTTGCATTTCTGTGGTGTCAGTGGTGATATCCCCTTTATCATTATGATTGAGTTTCTTAGCCCTGAGTTCTAGTTTGATTGCACTGTGGTCTGTGAGACAGTTTGTTATAATTCTGTTCTTTTACATTTGTTTACAAGTGCTCTACTTCCAACTCTGTGGTCAATTTTGGAATTAGTGCGATATGGTGCTGAGAAGAATGTATATTCTGTTGATTTGTGGTGGAGAATTCTATAGATGTCTATTAGGTCCACTTGGTGCAAAGTTGAGTTGAATTCCTGGATACCCTTGTTAACTTTCTGTCTCGATGATCTGTCTAATGTTGACAGTGGGGTGTTAAAGTATCCCATTGTTATTGTGTGGGAGTCTAAGTCTCTTTGTAAGTCTCTAAGGACTTGCTTTTTGAATCTGGGTGCTCCTTTATTGAGTGCATATATATTTAGGATAGTTAGCTCTTCTTGTTGTATTGATCTCTTTACCATTATGTAATGGCCTTCTGTGTCTCTTTTGATCTTTGTTGGTTTCAAGTCTGTTTTATCAGAGACTAGGATTGCAACATCTGCTTTTTTTTTGTTTTCCATTTGCTTGGTAAATATTCCTCCATCCCTTTATTTTGAGCCTAAGTGTGTCTGCACATGCGATGGGTCTCCTGAATACAGCAAACTGATGGGTTGTGACTCTTCATCCAATTTGCCAGTCTGTGTCTTTTAATTGGACCATTTAGCCCATTTATATTTCAGGTTAGATAAGCACTGCTTTTCCCCCATCTCTGTGGTTTAATCTTCCTTCAGTCTTTGATGATGGTGATGTACAGATGGGGTTTTGGTTGCATGTCCTTTCTGTTTGTTAGTTTTCCCTCTAACAGTCTGGACCCTCAGCTGCAGCTCTGTGGGAGTTTGCTTGAGGTCCACTCCAGTTAGGCTACTTCCAGTTAGGCTCTCCCAATTAGGCTACTCAGGGGTCAGGGACTCACTTAAGCAGGCAGTCTGTCCATTCTCAGATCTCAACCTCCATGCTGGGAGAATCACGACTCTCTTCAAAGGTGTCAGACAGGGACATTTATATCTGCAGAGGTTTTTGCTGCTTTTTGTTTAGCTATGCCCTCTCCCCATAGGTGGAGTCTACAGAGGTAGGCAGTTCTCCTTGAACTGCAGTGGGCTCCACCCAGTTTGAGCTTTCTGGTCGCTTTGTATATCTACTTAAGCCTCAGCAATGGTGAGCACCCCTACCCCAGCCTCACTGCCACCTTGCAGTTAGATCTGACTGCTGTGCTAGCAATGAGGGTTGCTCCATGGGCATGGGACCCTTCAAGTCAGGCTTGGAATATAATCTCCTGAAGTGCCATTTGCTAAGAAATGCGGTAAAGCACAGTATTAGGGTGGGGGTGACCCAATTTTCAAGGTGTCATGTGTCATACTTTCCCTCACCTAGGAATTTGAATTCACTTCCTCCTTGCCCTTCCTGGGTGAAGCAGTGCCTCACTCTGCTTCCAGCCTCACTCATTGGGCTGCACCCACTGTCCTGCACTGACAGTCTGACAAGCCTCAGTGAGATGAACCCCATACCTCAGTTGGAATTGCAGAAATCACCCATCTTCTGTGTCTGTCATGCTGGGAGCTGGAGGCTGGTGCTGTTCCTATTTGGTCACCTAGGTGCAGGTCCAGAAAGCTTCTTTATAGTTTTCCTCTGAAGATATTTCCTTGTTCACCATGCAGCTCAATGCAACCACATGTGTCCCTTTGTGGATTCATCAAAGACAGACTCTACAAACTGCACAATGTAAAGAAAGATTTAGATCTGTGAGATGAATGTACCTATCACAAGGAAGTTTCTTGGAAACCTTCTTTCTAGTTTTTAATCTGGGGATATTTCTTTTTTCACTATAGGCTTCAATGCATTCCCAAATATTCCTTCTCAGATGACACAAAAACATTGATTTACGACTGCTCAATGAAAAGAAAAGTTTAACTCTCTGGGTTGAATGAGCACATCACAAAGCAGTTTCTCAGAAAGTTTCTTGATAGTTTTCATCTGTAGATATTTCCTGGTTTACTGTAGGCCTCAATATGCCCCCGAATGTCTCCTAGCAGATACATCAAAGACAGAGTTTCCAAACTGTGCAATGTGAAGAAACATTTAACTGTGTTAGATGAATGCACATATCAAAAAGCATTTTCTTGCAAAACTTTTTCTAGTTTTTATCTGAGGATATCTCCTTTTTCACCATAGTCTTCAATGTGCTACAAAATATCCCTTTGTGGGTTGTACACAAACAGTGTTTCCACACTGGTCAAGGAAATGAGAGGTGTAACTCGTTCAGTGTAATTCAAACATCATACAGCAGTTTCTCAGAAAGCTTCTTTCCAGTTGTTCTCGGAAGATATTTCCCTTTACACCATAGGCTTAATGCGTTCCAGAATATACCATTGAAGATTCCACAAAAACAGTGCTACTAAACTGCTCAATGAAAAGAAAGGTTTAACTCTGTGAGATGATTTCACACCTCACAAAGCAGTTTCTCAGAAAGCTTCTTTCTAGTTGTTAACTGAGGATATTTCATTTTTCATCATAGATTGAAATGCGCTCCCAATATCCCATTTCAGATACCACAAAAACACTGATTTCAAAGTGCTCAATGAAAAGAAAGTTTTCACTCTATGAGATGAATGCACACATCACAAAGCGTTTTCTCAGAAAGCTTCTTCCTAGTTTTCATCTGAAGATATTTTCTTGCTCACCACAGGCCTCAATGTGCCCCTGAAGGTCCCTTCGCTGGTATGTCACTGACAGAGAATCCAAGCTGCATAATGAAAAGAAAGGTTTAACTCTTTGAGATGAATGCACATATCAGAGCAGTTTCTTGGAAAGCTTCTTTCTAGTGTTTATCTGAGGATATTTCCTTTTGCACCATAGGCCTCAATGGGCTCCTGGATATCCTTTGCAGATTCCACAAAAACACTGTTACCAAACTATGCTATGAAAAGTAAGGTATAACACTGTGAGAGGATTTCCCACAGCACAAAGCAGTTTCTCAGAAACTTTCTTTCCAGTTTTTATTTGAGGAATTTTTTAATCACCTGGGCTTCAATTCTCTCCCAAATATCCATTCTCAGATTCCAAAAAAAAAAAAAAATGATTTCACACTGCTCAATCTAAAGAATGGTTTAACTCTGTGAGAGAAATTCACACAACACAAAGCTGTTTCTCAGAAAACTTCTTTCTACTTTTTATCTGAAGATATTTCCTTTTTCAATATAGGCTTCAGTGCTCTCCGAAATACACTTCTTCAGATTGTTTATATACAATATAAACAGTCTATTAGCATTAGGTCACGCCCTCCTTTTTTTTTTTTTTTTTGAGACGGAGTCTCACTCTGTCACCCACGCTGGAGTGAGCGGAGCCATCTCGGCTCACTGCAAGCTCCGCCTCCCGGGTTCCCGCCATTCTCCTGCCTCAGCCTCCCGAGTAGGTGGGACCACAGGCGCCGCCACCTCACCCAGCTAATTTTTTGAATTTTTTTTTTTGAGACAGAGTCTCGCTCTGTCACCCAGGCTGCAGTGCAGTGGCCGGATCTCAGCTCACTGCAAGCTCCACCTCCCGGGTTCCTGCCATTCTCCTGCCTCAGCCTCCCGAGTCAATAAAAATAAGACTTTAAAACTTGTTTCAAACTTTTCAATAAAAACGACTTTAACTCTATGAGGTTAATAGACACATCATAAAGCAGTTTCTCAATAAGCTTCTTTCTAGTTTTCATGTGAAGATATATTCTTGCTCACCATAGGCCTCAATGCACCCCTGATTATCCCTTTGTGGACACCTCAAGAAAGAGTTTCCAAACTGCAAAATGTAAAGAAAGGTTTAATTGTGTGAGATGAATGCACATATCACAAAGCAGTTTCTCGGAAAGCTTCTTTCCAGTTTTTAATCTGAGGAGATTTCCTTTTTCACCATAGACTTCAATGCACTTCAAAATATCCCTTGGTAGATTTTACATAAGCAGTGTTTCCACACTGCTCAATGAAAAGAGAGGTATAACACTGTGAGTGGAATGCACCCACCACAGAGGAGTTTCTCAGAAAGCTTCTCTCCAGTTTTATCTGGAGACATTTTCTTTTTCACCACTGGTCTCCATGCACTCCCGAATATTCCTTTGCAGATCCCACAAAAACATTGTTACCAAACTGCTCAATGTAAAGTAAGGTTTAACTCTGTGGGAGCATTTCAATCAACACAAAGCAGTTTCTACGAAAGCTTCTTTCTAGTTTTAATTTGAGGATATTCCCTTTTTCATTATATGCTTCAATGCTCTCCCAAATATCCCTTCTTAGATTCGACAGAAACAGTGATTTCAGACTGCTCTATGAAAAGAAAGGTTTAACTCTATGAGATGATTGCACACATCACAAAGTAGTTTCTAAGAAAGCTTCCCTCCAGCTTTTATCTGCAGATGTTTCCTTATTCACCATAGTCCTCAGTGTGCTCCCGAATATCCCTTGGCAGATTTCACAAAAAGAGTGTTACCAAACTGCAGAATAAAAAGTAAGGTATATCTCTGTGAGAGGGGTACACACCACACAGCAGCTTCTCGGAAAGTTTCTTTCCAGTTTTTAATTGAGGATATTTCCATTTTCACCACAAACTTTAATGCTCTCTGAAACATACCTTCCCAGATTCCACAAAAGAGTAATTTCAAACTGCTCAATCAAAAGAACGTTTTAACTCTATGAGGTGAATGCACATATCACACAGCAGTTTCTCAGAAAGCTTCTGTCTAGTTTTCATCTGAAGATATTTTCTTGCTCACCATAGGTCTCAATGTGCCCCAGAATAGTCCTTTGCAGATACCTCAAGAGTTTCCAAACTGTGAAACATAAAGAAAGGTTTAATTGTGTGAGATGAATGCACATATCACAAAGCAGTTTCTCAGAAAGCTTCTTTCCAGTTTTTATCTGAGGATATTTCCTTTCTCACCATAGGCTTCAATGCACTCTGAAATATCTCTTGGTAGATTTTACACAAACGGTGTTTCTACACTGTTCAATGAAAAGAGAGGCATAACACCGTGAATGGAATGCACACATCACAAAGGAGTTTCTCAGAAAGCTACTCTTCAGTTTTTATCTGAAGATATTTCCTTTTTCACCATTGACCTCCATGTGCTCCCAAATATCCCTTTGCAGATTTCACAAAAACAGTGTGACCAAACTGCACAATGAAAAGTAAGGTTTATCTCTGTGAGAGGAGTTCAGACAACACAAGGCAGTTTCTCAGAAAGCTTCTTTCTACTTTTTATTTGAAGATATTTCCTTTGTCACCATAGGCTTCAATGCTCTCCCCAATATCCCTTCTCAGATTCTCCAAAAAGAGTGATTTCACACTGCTCAATCCAAAGAAAGGTTTAACTCTATGAGATGAATGCACTCATCACAAAGCAGTTTCTAGAAAGCTTCTTTCTGGTTTTCATCTGAGGTTAATTCCTTGTTCACCATAGGCCTCAATGTACCCCTGAATGTCCTTTCGTGGATACCACAAAGACAGAGTTTTCAAACTGCACAATGTAAAGAAAGTTTTAACTCTGTGAGATGAAAATGCATATCACAAAGCAGTTTCTTGGAAAGCTTCTTTCTAGTTTTTATCTGAGTATATTTCCTTTTTCACCATAGGCATCAATGTGCTGCAAAATATCACTTCGCACATTTTAGAGAAACAGAGTTTTCACACTGCTCAATCAACAGTGAGATATAACTCTGAGGGGAATGCACACATCACAAAGCAGTTTTGCAGAAAGCTTCTCTCCAGTTTCTGTTTGAAGGTAAGTCCTTTTTCATCATAGGCATCAATGGGCTCCCAAATATTCCCTTGCAGATTCCACAAAAACAGTGGAAACAAAGTGCTCAATGAAAAGTAAGGTTTAACTCTGTGAGAGGATTTCACACACCAAAAAGCAACCTCTCAGAAACTTTCTTTCTAGTTTTTATTTGAGGATATCCCCTTTTTCATTATACGTTACAATGCTCTCCCAAATATCCCTTCACAGATGCCAAGAAAAAAACCGTGATTTCAAACTGCACTATCAAAAGAAAAGTTTAACTCTATGAGATGAATGCACACACCACAAAGCAGTTTCTCAGAAACCTTCTTTCTAGCTTTCATCTGAAGATATTTCATTTTTCACTGTATTTCTCAAGGCATCCCCACATGACCCTTCGTGGATTCATAAAAGACAGAGTCTACACACTGTGCAATGTAAAAAAAGGTTTAACTCTGTGAGATGAATGCGCCTACTACAAAGCAGTTTCTCAGAAAGTTTCTTTCTATTTCGTATCGGAGGATATTTTCTTTTTCACTACAGGCTTTAATGCATTCGCAAATATCCCTTCTCAGATTACACAAAAACATTGATTTTAAACTGTTCAAAGAAAAAAAGGGTTTAACTCCATGAGACGAATGAACACAACTCCAAGAAGTTTCTTCCAAAGCTTTTCTCTAGCTTTCATCTGAAGATATTTCATTGTTCACCATAGACCTCCATGCACCACCAAATGTCCTTTCATGGATTCTTCAAAGACTGTTTCCAAACTGTGCCATGTAAAGAAAGGTTTAATTATGTGAGATGAATGTATATATAACAAAGCAGTTTCTTGGAAAGCTTCTTTGTAGTTTTTATCTGAGGATATTTCCTTTTTCACCATTGGCTTCAATGTGCTCTGAAGTATTCCTCTTAGGTTTTTCATGAACAGTGTTTCCACACTGCTCAATGAAAAGAGAGGTATAACTCTGTGAGTGGAAAAGACACATCACAAAGTAGTTTCTCAGAAAGTTTCTCTTCCGTTTTTATCTGAACATATTTCCTTTTTCACCATAGGCCTCAATGCACCCGCTAATATCCTTTTGGAGATTCCACAAAAACAGTGTTACCAAACTGTTCACTGAAAATAAAGGTTTAACTCTGTGAGGTGATTTCACACATCACAAAGCAGTTTCTCAGAAAGCTTCTTTCTAGTTTTTCTCTGAGGGTATTTCGTTATTCACCCTAGTATTAAATGTGCTCCAAATAGCCCTTCTTAGATTCTGCAAAAACAGTGATTCCACACTGCTCAATCAAAAGAAAGGTTTAACACTATGTGATGAACGCACACATCACAAAGCAGTTTCTCAGAAAGCTTCTTTCTAGTTTTTCTCTGAAGATATTTAATTGTTTATGATAGGCCTAAATGCAACCCCAAGTGTCCCTTCATGGATTCTTCAAAGATGGAGACTACAAACTGTGCAATATAAAGAAAGATTTAACCCTGTGAGATGGATACACCTATCACAAAGCAGTTTCTCAGAATGCTTCTTTCTAGTTTTTATCTGAGGATATTTTCTTTTTCACCATAGGCTACAATATGCTCTGAAATATAACTTGGTAGATTTTAGACAAACAGTGTTTCCACACTGCTCAACGAAAAGAGAGGTATAACTCTTTGTGTGGAATGCAAACTTCACAAAGCAGTTTCTCAGAAAACTTCTCTCTAGTTTTCATATGAAGATATTTCTTTTTTCACCATAGACCTCAATGCGTTCCCGAATATCCCTTTGCTGATTCCACAAAAACAGTGTTACCAAACTGCTCAATGAAAAGAAAGGTTTAACTCTGTGAGAGGATTCACACGTCAAGAAACAGTTTCTTGGAAAGTTTCTTTCTAGTTTTTCTCTGAGGATATTTCCTTTTTCACTATTGGCTTCAATTCTCTCCCAAATATCCCTTCTCAGATGCCACAAAAACAATGAATTCAAACTGCTCAATCAAAAGAAACATTTAACTCTATGAGATGAATGCACACATCACAGAGCAGTTTCTTAGAAAACTTCTTTGTAGTTTTCCTCTGAGTATATTTCCTTTTTCACTATAGGTTTCAATGTGTTTCCAAATATCCGTTCTCAGATGACACCAAAATATTGGTTTCAGACTGCTCAAGGAAAAGAGTTATAACTCTGTGAGTGGAATTCACACATCATTCAGTAGTTCCTCAGAAAGCTTCTCTTCAGTTTTTATCTGTCGATAATTCCTTTTACACCACAGGCTCCAAGTGCTCGTGAATATCCCTTTGGAGATTCCACAAAAGCAGTGTTACTAAGTTACTTAATGAAAAGAAAGGTTTATCTCTGTGAGATAATTTCACACATCCCAATGCAATTTCTCTTAAAGCTTCTTTCTAGTTTTTATCTGAGGATATTTTGTTTTTCACCATAGTCTTTAATGTACTCCAAAATATTCCTTCTTTGGTTATACACAAACAGTGTATCCATACTGCTCAAAGAAAAGAGAGGTATAACACTTTGAGTGGAATGCACACATCACAAAGCAGTTTCTAAGTAAGCTTCTCTCTAGTTTTTATCTGAAGATATTTCCTTTTCCACCATAGGTCTCAAGGCACTCCCGAATATCCCTTTGCAGATTTCACAAAAACAGTGTTAGCAAATTGCTCAATGAAAAGTAAGGTTTAACTCTGTGAGAGGATTTCACACAACACAAAGCAGTTTCTCAGAAAGCTTTTTCTTGTTTTTATTTGAGTATATATTCATTTTCACTTTAGGCTCAGTGCTCTCACAAATATAACTTCTCAGATTCCACAAAGAAAGATTTCAAACTGTTCAATCAAAAGAATGAGAAGAATGCACACGTCTGAAAGCAATTTCTCCAAAAACTTCTTTCAAGTTTTCATCTGATGATATTTCCTTGCTCACTATAGGCCTCAATACCCCCCGAATGTCCTTTCATGGATTCCTCAAAGACAATGATTCCAAACTGCACACTGTGAAGAAACTTTTACCTCTGTGAGATGAAAGCACATATCACAAAGCAGTGTCTCGGGGAGCTTACTTCAAGTTTTTACCTGAGGATATTTCCTTTTTCATCACTGGCTTCAACGCACTCCAAAATATACCTTCTTAGGTTTTACACAAACAATGTTTCCACACTGCTCAAGGAAAAGAGAAGTATAACTCTGTGTGTGGATTTCACTCACCATACAGCAGTTTCTCAGAAAGTTTCTCTCCACTTTTTATCTGAAGATATTTCCTTTTTCACCACAGGCTCAATGTGCTCCTGAACATCCCTTTGCAGATTCCACAAAAACAGTGTTACTAAATTGCTCAATGAAAAGAAAGGTTTAATTATGTGAGATGATTTCCCACATCACAAGGCAGTATCTCGGAAAACTTCTTTATAGTTTTTTTCTGAGGATATTTCGTTTATCTCCCCTGGCTTAAATGTGCTCCCAATATCCCTTCTCAGATACTACGAAAACAGTGATTTCAAACTGCTCAATCAAAAGAAAGTTTTAACTCTATGAGATGAAGGCACACATCACAAAGCAGTCTCTCAGAAAGCTTCTTCCTAGTTTTCATCGAAAGATATTTCTTTGCACACCATAGGCCTCAATGCACCCACTGAATGTCCTTTTGCGGATATGTTAAACACAAAGTTTCCAAACTGTGCAATGTAAAGAAAGGTTTAACTCTGTGAGATGAATACAAATATCAGAAAGCAGTTTCTTGGAAAGCTTCTTTCTAGTTTTTATCTGAGGATATTTGCTTTGTCACCATAAGTCTCGATGCACTCCCAAATATCCCTTTGGAGATCCAACAAACACAGTGTTACCAAATGCACAGTCAAAAGTAAGATTTAACTCTGTGAAAGGTTTTCACACAACACAAAGCAGTTTCTAGGTAGGCTTCTTTCTGGTTTTTATTGGAGGATATTTCTTTTTTCACCATAGGCTTCAATGATCTCCCAAATATCCATTCTCAGATACCACAAAAAGAGTGATTTCAAACTGTTCAATGGAAAGAAAGGTTTAACTCTATGAGATGAATGCACACATCACAAAGCAGTTTCTTGGAAAGCTTCTTTCTAGTTTTCATCTGAAGATATTTCTTTGCTGATGATAGGCCTCAATGAGCTCCCAAATGTCTCTTCGTGGATACATCAAAGACAGAGTTTCCAAACTGTGCAATGTAAAGAAATGTTTAACTCTGAGAGATGAATGCACATATCACAAATCAGTTTCTTTGAAAGCTTCTTTCTAGTTTTTATCTGAAGACATTTCCTTTTTCACTGTAGACTTCAATGTGTTTCCAAATATCCTTTGTCAGATTACACAAAAACATTGATTCCAGACTACTCAATGAATAGAAAGGGTTAGCTGTATGAGATGAAGGCACACATCACAAAGAAGTTTCTCAGAAAGCTTCTTTCTAGTTTTCATCTGAGGATATTTTCTTGTTCACCAGAGGCCTCTATGCACCCCTAAATGTCTCTTTGTGGATACTTCAAAGGCATAATTTCAAAACTGTGCAATATAAAGAAAGGTTTAAATCTGTGAGATGAATGCACACACCACAAAGCAATTTCTCGGATAGCTTCCTTCTAGATTTTATTTGAGAACATTTCCTTTTCCAACCTAGGCATCAGTGCACTCCAAAATATCTCTTCTTAAGTTTCACACAAAGTGTTTACATATTGCTCAATGAAAAGAGAGGTATAACTCTGTGAGTGGGATTCACACATCATACAGCAGTTTCTCAGAAAGCATCTCTCCAGTTTTTATCTGAAGATATTTCCTATTTCACTATAGGCCTCAATGCTCTCCCGAATATCACTTTGCAGATTGCTCAAAAACAGTGTTACCAAACTGCTCAATGAAAAGGAAGGTTTAACTCCATGGGATGATTTCATATATCACAAATCAGTTTCTCGGAAAACTTCTTTCTAGTTTTTCTATGGGATATTTCGTCTTTCACCATAGGCTTAAATGCGTTCAAAATACCCCTTCTCAGATTCCACAAAAGCAGTGATTTCAAACTGTTCAATCAGAAGAAAGGTGTAGCTATATGAGATGAAAGCACACATCAGAAAGCAATTCCTCAGAAAGCTTCTTTCTAGTTTTCATCTGAAGTGATTTCTTTGTTCACTATTGGCCTCAAAGCACCCCACCCCCCGGCTGTCCTTTCATGGGTTCTTTAAAGACAGAGTTTCCAAACTGTGCAATGTAAAGAAAGATTTAACTCTGTGAGATGAATGCACATATCAGAAAGCCGTTTCTCAGAAAGCTTCTTTCTAGTTTTTATCTGAGGATATTTCCTTTTTCTCCATAGGTTTCAATGCACTCCAAAATATCCCTTGGTAGATATCAAACAGTGTTTCCACACTGCTCAATGAGAAGAGAGGTATACCTCTGTGGGTGGAATGCATACATCACACAGCAGTTTTTCGAAAACTTCTCTCCAGTTTTTATCTGAAGATATTTCCTTTTTCACCGTAAGTCTCAATGCACTCCTAAACATCCCTTTGCAGATTGCACAAAAACAGTATTACCAAACTGCTCAATAAAAAGAAAAGTTTAACTCTGAGGTGATTTCAACATCACAAAGCAGTTTCTCAGAAAGCTTCTTTCTAGCTTTTTTCTGAGGATATTTCGTTTTTCACCATAGTCTTAAATGCACTCCAAATATCCCTTCTCAGACGCCACAAAAACAGTGATTTCGAACTGCTCAATCAAAAGAAAGGTTTAACTCTATGAGACAAATATGCACAACACAAAGCAGTTTTTCAGAAAGCTTTTTTTTAGTTTTTCTCAGAAAGCTTCTTTCTAGTTTTCATCTGAAGCTATTTCTTTGTTCATCATAGGCCTCAGTTCTACCACAAATATCCTTTCACGGATTCGTAAAAAATCAGAGTTTCCAAACTGCACAATGGAAAGAAGGGTTTAACTCTGTGTGATGAATGCACATATCACAAAGCAGTACCTTTTAAAAATTCTTTCTAGTTTTGATCAGTGAATATTTCCTTTTTCCCACAGGCTTCAATGTGCTCCAAAATATTCCTTGGTAGATTTTACACAAAGAGTTTTTCCACATAGCTCAATGAAAATAGAGGTAAAACTCTGTGAGTGGAATGCATACATCACAATGTAGTTTCTCAGAAATATTCTTTCTAGTTTTCATCTGAAGATAGTTCCTTGCTTGCCATGGGCCTTAATGTGCCCCAAATGTCCTTTTACAGATAAGTCTAAGACAGAGTTTCCAAACTGCAAAACATACAGAAAGATTTAACTCTGTGAGATGAATGCACACATTACAAAGCAGTTTCTAGGAATGCTTCTTTCTAGTTTTTATCAGAGGATATTTCCTTTTTTACCATGGGCTTCAATGTGCTCAGAAGTATCCCTTGGTAGATTTTACACAAATAGGTTTCCACAGTGCTCAATGAAAACAGAAGTATAACTCTGTGAGTGGAAGGACCACATCACAAAGCAGTTTCTCAGAAAGCTTCTCTCCGGTTTTTATCTGAAGATATTTCCTTTTTCACCATAGGCCTCAATGTGCTTGTGAATATCCCTTTACAGATTATACAGAAACAGTGTTACCAAACTGCTCAGTTAAAAGAAAGGTTTAACTCTGTGATAGAAATTCACACAACACAGAGCACTTTCTCAGAAAGCTTCTTTCTAATTTTTATCTGATGATATTTCCTTTTTCACTACAGGCTTCAATGCTCTCCCAAATAAACCTTCTCAGTTTCCACAAAAACAGTGATTTTAAACTGTTCAATCAAAAGAAAGGTTTAACTCTATGAGATGAATGCACACATCATAAAGCAGTTTCTTAGAAAGCTTCTTTGTAGTTTTCCTCTGAAGTTATTTCCTTGTTCACCATAGGTTTCAATGGGCGCCCAGATGTCCCTTTGTGGATTCATCAAAGGCAGAGTCTACAAACTGTGCAATGTAAAGAAAAGTTTAACCCTGTGAGATAAATGCATCTACCACCAAACAGTTTCTCAGAAAGTTTCTTTCTAGTTTTTATCTGAGTATATTTCCTTTTTCACTATAGGCTTTAATGCGTTCTCAAATATCCGTTCTCAAATTACACAAAAACATTGATTTCAAACTGTTAAATGAAAATAAAAGTTTAACTCTAGGAGATGAATGAAGGCATCTCCAAGAAGTTTCTCAGAAAACTTCTTTCTAGCTTTCATCTGAAGATATTTCATTGTTCACTGTAGGCCTCCATGTGCCCCCGAATGTCCTCTCGTGGATTCTTCAAAGACTGTTTCCAAACTGTGCCATATAAAGAAAGGTATAACTCTGTGAGATGAATGTACATATCACAAAGGAATTTCTCTGAAAGCTTCTTTCTAGTTTTTATCTGAGGGTATTTCTTTTTTCACTATAGGCTTCAATGCACTTCGAAGTATCCTCTCTTAGGCTTTACACAAACTGCGTTTCCACACTTCTCAATGAAAAGAGAGGTATAACTCTGTGAGTAGAATGCACACATCACCAAGCAGTTTCTCAGAATGCTTCTCTCCAGTTTTTATATGAGGACATTTAGTTTTTCACTGTAGACCTCAATGCGCTCCTGAATATCCCTTTCAGATTCCATAAAAACAGTGTTACAAAACTGCTCAATGAAAAGTAAGGTTTAACTCTGTAGGAGGATTTCACACAACAAAAAGCAGTTTCTCAGAAAACTTCTTTCTAGTTTTTATTTATGGATATTTCCTTTTTCACTACAGGCTTTAATGCTCTCCCAAATATCCCTTCTCAGATTCCACAAAAACATTGATTTCAAACTGCTCAATCAAAAGAAATGTTTAACTCTACGATATGAATGCAGAAAATCAGAAAGAAATTTATTAGAAAGCTTCTTTCTGGTTTTCCTCTGAAGATATTTCCTTGTTCACCAAAGGCCTCAATGTGCCACCATGTGTTCCTTCATGGATTCCTCAAGTACAGAGTCTGCAAATTGGACAATGTAAAGTTAGGTTTAACTCTCTGAGATGAATGCACATATCACAAAGCAGTTTCTTGGAAGGCTTTTTAATAGTTTTTATCTGAGGATATTTCCTTTTTCACCATAGTCCTCAAGACTCTCCCAAATATACCTCCATTACACAAAAACATTGATTTCAGACTGCTCAATGAAAAAACTGGTTTTACTCTATGAGATGAATGGAAACATTACAAAGCAGCTTCTCAGAAAGCTTCTTTCTAGTTTTCATCTGAAGATATTTCCTTGCTCGCCATTGACCTCAGTGCACCCCTGAATGTCGCTTCATGGATACATCAAAGACAGAGTTTCCAAACTCAGCAATGTAAAGAAAGGTATAACTCTGTAAGATGAATACACATATCTCAAAGCTGTTTCTTGGAAAACTTCTTTCTAGTTTTTATCTGACTATATTTCCTTTTCACCATAGGCTACAATGCGCTCCGAAGTATCCCTTGGTATATTTTACACAAAGAGTGTGTCCACACTGCTCAATGAAAAGAGAGGAATGCACACATCTCAAAGCAGTTTCTCAGACAGCTTCTCTCCAGTTTTTATCTGATGATATGTCCTTTTTCAAAATAGACCTCAATTCTCTAGCGAATATCCCTTTACAGATTGTACAAAAACAGTGTTAAAAGCTGCTCATTGAAAAGAAAGGTTTAACTCTGTGAGAGGAATTCACACAAAACAGAGCACTTTGTCAGAAAACTTCTTTCTAGCTTTTATCTGAACATATTTCCTTTTTCACTATAGGCTTCTAGGCTTTCCCAAAAATCCCTTCTCCAATTCCACAACAACAGTGATTTCAAACTGATCAATCAAAAGAAAGGTTTAATTCTGTGGTGAATGCACACTTCACAAAGCAGTTTCTCAGAAAGCTTCTTTCTAGTTTTCATCTGAAGATATTTCCTTGTTCACCATAGGCCTCAATGCACCCCTAAGTCTCCCTTCGTGAATTTGTCAAAGACAAAGTCTAAAAACTGCCCAATGAAAAGAAAGGTTTAACTCTGTGAGGTGAATGCACCTATCACAAAACAGTTTCTCAGATAGCTTCTTTCTAGTTTTTATCTCAGGATATTTCCTTTTCCCTACAGGCCTCAAAGAGTTCAAAAATATGCCTTCTCACAATACAGAAAAACTTTGATTTCAGGCTGCAAATTGAAAAGAAAGTTTTAACTCTATGGGATGAATGAACACATCACAAAGAAATAGAAAGCTTCTTTCCAGTTTTCATCTGAAGATATTTCCTTGTTCACTATAGGCCTCAATGTGCCCCTGAATGTCTCTTCTCGGATACATCGAGGGCAGAGTTTCCAAACTGTGCAATGTACAGAAAGGTTTAACTTTGTGAGATGAATGTGCATATCACAAAGCAATTTCTCAGAAAGCCTCTTTCTAGTTTTTATCTGAGGATTTTTTTTCTCCATAGGCTTCAATGCGCTTGGAAATCTACCTTCGTAGGTTTTACACAAACGGTGCTTCCACAATGCTCAATGAAAACAGAGGTATAACTCTGTGAGTGGAATGCACACCTTGTAAGACAGTTTCTTGGAAAAAACCTCTCCAGTTTTTATCAAAAGATATTTCCTTTTTCACTGTAAACTTCAATGCTCTCAAAAATATCCCTTCTCAGATTCCCCCAAAACAGTGATTTCAAACTGCTCAATCAAAAGAAAGGTATAATTCTATGAGACGAATGAACACATCAGAAAGTCTTTTTTTTTTTTTTTTTTGAAATCTTCTTTCTGGTTTTGCTCTGAAGATATTTCCTTGTTCACCATAGGCCGCAAGGCAACCCAAGTTTCCATTCACGAATTTGTCAAAGACAGAGTCTCCAAATTGCACAATATAAAGAAACGTTTAACTCTGAGAAAGGAATTCACATAACACAAAGCACTTTCTCAGAAAACTTCTTTGTACTTTTTATCTGAGCATATTTCCTTTTTCACTCTAAGCTTTAATGTGTTCCCAAATATTCCTTCTCAGATTGTGCAAAAACAGTGATTTCAAAGAGATCAATCAAAAGAAAGTTTAACTCACAAAGCAGTTTCACAGAGAGTTTCTTTCTAGTTATCCCCTGAAGATATTTCCTTGTTCATCGTAGGACTCAATGCACTCCAAAGTTTCCCTTCGTGGATTCCTCAAAGACAGAGTCTACAAACTGCGCATTGTAAACCAAGCTTTAACTCTGTGAGAATAAAGCACATATCACAAAACAAGTTATTGGATGGCTTCTTTTTAGTTTTTATCTGAGGATATTTCCTTTTTCAACATTGGCTTCAATGTTATTCCAAATACCCCTTCTAAGATTGTACAAAAACATTGATTTCAGACCACTCAGTGAAAAGCAAGGCTTAACTCTATGAGATGAAAGAACTCATCACAAAGTGGTTTCTCAGAAAGCTTCTTTCCAGTTTTCATTTGAAGATATTTCCTTGTTCACTATAGGCCTCAATGTGCCCCCAAATGTCCTTTCATGTATTCCTCAAAGACTTAGTTTCCAAACTGTGCAATGTATAGAAATGCTTAACTCTGTGAGATGAATGCACATATCACAAGGAAGTTTCTCGCTTCTTTGTTGTTTTTGTCTGAGGATATTTCCTTTCTCATGATAGACTTCAATGAGCTATGAAATATTCCTTGGCAGATTTTACACAAACAGTGTTTCCACACTGCACACTGAAAAGAGAGGCATAACTCTCTGAGTGGAATGCACACATCACAAAGCAGTTTCTCATAAAGCTTCTCTCCAGTTTTTGTCTGAAGTTATTTCCTTTTTTACCATAGGCCTCAAAGCGCTCATGAATATCCCTTTGCAGATTATACAAAAACAGTTACAAAATTACTCAATGAAAAGAAATGTTTAACTCTATGAGATGATTTCACACATCACAAGGCAGTTTCTTGGAAAGCTTCTTTCTAGTTTTTACCTGAGGATATTTCAATTTTCACCCTAGGCTTAAAATCGCTCCCAATATCCCTTCTCAGACACTACAAAAACAGTGATTTCAAACTACTCAATCAACAGAAACTTTTAACTCTATGAGATGAATGCACACATTACACAGCAGTATCTCAGAAAGCTTCTTCCTACTTTTCATCTGAAGATACTTCCTTGCTCACCATAGGCCTCAATGCGCCCTGAATATTCCTTTGGGGATACGTCAAAGACAGAGTTTCCAAACTGTGCAATGTAAGGAAAAGTTTAACTGTGCATATAACACAAAGCAGTTTCTCGAAAAGCTTCTGTCTAGCTTTTATCTGAGGATGTTTTCCATTTTTATCATAGAATTCAAAGCACTCAAAAATGTCCCTTGGTAGATTTTAGACAAACAGGGTTTCTACATTGCTCAATGAAAGGTGAGGTACAAATCTGTCAGTGGAATGCACACATCACGAAGTGGTTTCTCAGAAAGCTACTCTCCTGTTTTTATCAGAAAATACTTCCTTTTTCAAAATAGACTTCAATGTGCTCCCGAATATCCCCTTGCAGATTCCACATAAACAATGTTACCAAACTACTCAATGAAAACTAAGGTTTAACATTGTGAGAGGATTTCACACAACACAAAACAGTTTCTCGGAAAACTTCTTTCTGGTTTTTAATTGAAGATATTTCCTGTTTCACCATAGGCTTCAATGATATCTCAAATATCCCTTCTCAGGTTCCACAAAAAGCGTGATTTCAAACTTCTCAAACACAATAAAACTTTAACTCTATGAGATGAATGCACATATTACAAAGAAGTTTCCCAGAAAGCTTTTTTCTAGTTTTCATCTGAAGATATTTCATTGCTCACCATAGGCCTCAGTGTGCCCCCAAATGTCCTTTCGTGGATTCATCAAAGACAGAGTTTCCAAATCGTGCAATGTAAAGAAACATTTACCTCTGTGCGAGGAATGCACACATCACCAAACTGTTTCTCAGAAAGCTTCTTTCTAGTTTTAACCAGAAGATTTTTCTTTGTTCACCATAGACCACATTGCACCCCCGAATATCACGTCGTGAATTCGTCAAAGAGAGAGTTTCCAAACTGTGCAATGTAAAGAACGGTTTACTTCTGTTAGATGAATGCATATATCACAAATCAGTTTCTTGAAATGCTACTTTCTAGTTTTTATCTGAGCATATTTCCTTTTTCACCATAGGATTAAAAGAGCTCCGAAATATCCCTTGGTAGATTTTACATAAGCAGTGTCTCCACAGTGTTCAATGAAAAGTGAGGTATAACTCTGAGTGGAATGCACACATCCCAAAGCAGTTTCTCAGAAAGCTTCTCTCCAGTTTTTATATGAAGACATTTCTCACCATAGGCCATAATGTGCCCCTGAATGTCTCTTCATGGATACGTCAAAGACAAAATTTCCAAACTGTGTAATGTAACAAACACTTAACTCTGTGAGATATATGCACAAATCACAAAGCAGTTTTTCAGAAAACTTCTTTCTAGTTTTTATCTGAGGATATTTCCATTTTCACCTTAGGCTTCAATGCTCTCAAATATCCCTTCTCAGATTTCACAAAAACAGTGATTTCAAACTGCTCTAGGAAAAGAAAGGCTTAACACTATGAGATGAATGCACACATCACAAATCAGTTTCTCAGAAAGCTTCTATCTAGTTTTCATCTGAAGATATTTCCTTGTTCACCATAGGCCTCAAGGCGCCCCCACATGTCTCTTCATGGATTCGTCAAAGACAGAGTCTACCAACTGCGCAGTATAAAGAAAGGTTTATCACTGTGAGATGAATGCACATATCACAAAGCAGCTTCTCGGAAAGCTTCTTTCTAGTTTTTATCTCAGGGTATTTCCTTGTTCACCAGAGTCTTTAGAGAGCTCTGAAATATCCCTTGGTAGACTTTACACAGTGTTTCCACACTGCTCAATGAAAAGAGAGGCATAATTCTGTGAGTGGAATGCACACATTACAAAGAAGTTTCTCAGAAAACTTCTCTCCAGTTTTTATCAGAAGGTTTTTCCTTTTTCACCACAGGCCACAAGATGCTCCCGAATATCCCTTGGCAGATTTCACACAAACAATGTTACCAAACTGTGCAATATAAAGAAAGGTTTATCTCTGTGAGATGAATGCACATCTCACAAAGCAGTTTCTCAGAAAGCTTCTTTCTAGTTTTTATCTCAGGGTATTTCCTTGTCCACCAGAGTCTTCAGAGAGCTCTGAAATATCCCTTCGTAGACTTTACACAAACAGTGTTTCCACACTGCTCAATGAAAAAAGAGGTATAATTCTGTGAGTGGAATGCACACATCACAAAGCAGTTTCTCAGAATGCTTCTCTACAGTTTTTATCAGAAGATTTTTCCTTTTTCACCATAGGCCACGTTGCGCTCCCAAATATCCCTTGGCAGATTTCACAAAAACAGTGTTACCAAACTGCATAATGTAAAGTAAGGTTTATCTCTGTTGGAGGAGTTCAAGAAACACAAAGCACTATCTCCGAGTGTTTCTTTACCGTTTTTATTAATGATATTTCCTTTTTCACCATAGGGTTCAGTGCTCTCCCAACTATTCCTTGTCAGATTTCACAATAAGAATGATTTCAAATTGCTCAATCAAAAGAAAGGTTTAACTCTATGAGATGAATGCACACATCACAAAGCAGTTTTTCAGAAAGCTTCTTTCTGTTCATCTGAAGATATTTCCTTTCTCACCATAGGCCTCAATGCACCCCCAAATATCCTTTCTTGGATTCCTCAAAGATAAGGTTCCCAAACTCTGCAATGTAAAGAGAGGTTTATCTCTGTGAGATTAATGCACATATCACAAAAAAGTTTCTCAGAAAGTTTTTTGTTGTTTTTATCTGAGGATATTTCCTTTTTCACCATTTGCTTCAATATGCTCTGAAATATTCCTTGGTAGATTTTACACAAGCAGTGTTTCCACACTGCTCAATGAAAAGGGATCTATAACTCTGTGAGTGTAATGCACACATCACAAAGCAATTTCTCATAGAGCTTCTTTCCAGTTTTTATCTGAAGGTATTTACTTCTTCACCAAAGGCCTCAATGTGCTCATGAATATCCCTTAACAGATTATATAAAAACAGTGTTACAAAATTGCTCAATGAATAGTAAGGTTTAACTCTGTGAGAGGGATTCACAGAACACAAAGCACTTTCTCGGAAAGCTTCTTTCTAGTTTTAATCTGAAGATATTTTGTTATTCACTATAGGCTTCAATGCTCTCCCAAATATCCCTTCTCAAATTCCACAAAAAGAGTGATTTCAAACTGCTCAATTGAAAGAAAGGTTTAACCCTGTGAGATAAATGTAGACATCACAAAGCAGATTCTTAGAAAGTTTCCTTACAGCTTTCCTCTGAAGATATTTCCTTGTTCGCTATAGGCCTCAATCTGACCCCAAGTGTCCCCTCACAGATTCATCAAAGACAGAGTCTACAAATTGTGCAACGTAAAGAAATATTTAGCTCTGTGAGATGAATGCACCTATCACAAAGCAGTTTCTAAGAAAGCTTCTTTCTACTTTTTATCTGAGGATATTTCCTTTTTTGCTGTAGGCACTAATGCATTCCCAATTATCACTTCTCAGCTGACAAAAAGACATTGATTTCTTACTACTGAATGAAAAAGAAATGTTTAACTCTATGGAACGAATGAACACATCACAAAGCAGTTTTTCAGAAAGCTTCTTTCTACTTATCATCTAAAGATTTGTCAGGGTTCAACATAGGCCTTAATTCACCCCCAAATATCTCTTCTTGGATACATCAGAGACAGAGTTTCCAAACTGAACAATGTGAAGAAAAGTTTAACTTCTGGGAGATGAATGCAAATCTCACAAAGCAGTCTCTCAGAAAATTTCTTTCTAATTTTTATGTGAGGATATTTCCCTTTTCTAGGCTTCAATGAGAAACTGTTTCACGCTGCTCAAGGAAAACAGAGTCATTACTCTGTGAATGGTATTCACACATCATACAGCAGTTTCTCAGAAAGCTTCTCTCCAGTTTTTAGCTGAAGGTATTTCCTTTTTCACCATAGGCTCAATGCACTCCCAAATATCCCTTTGCAGATTCCATAAAAACACTGTTACTAAACTCCTCAATGAAAAGAAAGTTTTAACTCTGTGAGATGATTTCACATATTCCAAAGTAGTTTCTCAGAAATCTTCATTCTGGTTTCTTTCTGAGGATATTTCCTTTTTAACCATAGGCTTAAACATCCTACCAATATCCCTTCTCAGATACCACAAAAACAGTGATTTCAAACTGTTCAATCAAAAGCAAGTTTTAACACTATGACATGAATGCACACATCATAAAACAGTTTCTCAGAAAGCTTCTTTCTAGTTTTTATCTGAGGATATTTCCTGTTTCACCATAGACCTCAACGCACTCCCGAATATCCCTTTGTGGATTCCACGAAAACAGTGTTACCAAACTGTGCAATGAAATGTAAGGTTTAACTCTGCGAGACCATTTCAAAGAACAAAAAGTAGTTTCTCAGAAAGCTTCTTTCTAGTTTTTATTTGAGGATATTCCCTTTGTCAGTATTGGCTTCAATGCACTCCCAAACATCCCTTTTCAGATTTCACAAAAACAGTGATTTCAAATTGCTCTATAAAAAGAAAGGTTTAACTCTATGATAGGAATGAACACATTACTAAGAAGTTTCTCAGAAAGCTTCTTTCCAGTTTTCATCTGAAGATATGTCCCTGTTCATGATAGGCCTCAATGTGCCTCCACATGAACCTTTGCAGATTCGTCAAAGACAGAGTCTACAAACTGAAATGTAAAGAAAGGTATAACACTGTGAGATGAATGCCCATATCTCAAAGCTGTTTCTTGGAAAACTACTTTGTTGTTTTTTATGAGAATGTTTCCTTTTTCATGCTTGGCCTCAGTGTGCTCCCAAATATCCCTTTGCAGATTCCACAAAAACAGTGTTACCAAACTGCTCAATGAAAAGTAAGGTTTATCTCTGTGAGAGGATTTCACACAACACAAAGCAGTTTCTCAGAAAACTTCTTTCTAGTTTTTATTAGAGGATATTTTCTTTTTCACCATAGGCTTCATTCTTTCACAAATATTCCTTCTTAGATTCCATAAAGAGTGATTTCACACTGCCCAATCCAAAGAAAGGTTTAACTCCACAAGATGAATGCATACATCATGAAGCAGTTTCTCAGAAAGCTTCTTTCTAGTTTTTATCTGAGGAGATTTCCTTTTTCACTATAGGCTTCAGTGCTCTCCCAAATATCCATTCTTAGATTCCACATAAAGAATGATTTCAAACTGTTCAATCAAAAGAAAGGTTTAACTCTATGAGATGAATACACACATCACAAAGCAGTTTCTCAGAAAGCATTTTCCTAGTTTTCATCTGAAGTTATTTTCTTGTTCACCATAGGCCTCAATGTACCCCCGAGTATCCTTTCATGGATACGTCAAAGACAGATTTTCCAAACTGCACTATGTAAAGAAAGGTTTAACTCTGTGAAATGAATGAACATATCACAAAGCAGTTTCTCGGAAAGCTTCTTCCTAGTTTTTATCTGAGGATATTTCCTTTTTCGCCATAGGCTTCAAAGCGCTCTGAAATATCCCTTGGTAGATTTTACACAAACAGTGTTTCCACACTGCTCAATGAAAAGAGAGGTATAACTCTGTGAGTGGAATGCACACATCACAAAGCAGTTTCTCAGAAAGCTTCTCTCCAGTTTTTATCTGGAGACATTTCCTTTTTCACCATAGGCCTCAAAGCACTCCCGAATATTCCTTTGCAGATCCCACAAAAAAAGTGTTACCAAACTGCTCAATGAAAAGTAAGGTTTAACTCTGTGAGAGCATTTCAACAACACAAAACACTTTCTTGGAAAGCTTATTTATAGTTTTTATTTCAGGATATTCCCCCTTTCATTATAGGCTACCATGCTCTCCCAAATATTCCTTTTCAGCATTCACAAAAACAGTGATATCAAACTACTCTATCAAAAGACAGTTTTAACTCTATGAGATGAATGTACACATCACAAAGCCATTTCTCAGACAGCTTTTTTTCTAATTTTCATCTGAAGATATTTCCTTGCTCGCCATAGGCTTCAATGCTCTCCCAAATGTCCTTTCACAGATTCCTCAAAGATAGAGTTTCCAAACTGCACAATGTGAAGAAAAGTTTAACTCTGTGAGAAGAATGCACTTATCACAAAGCAGTTTCTTAGAACACTTCCTTCTAGTTTTTATCTAAGGATATTTCCTTTTTCACCAGAGGCTTCAATGACCTCTGAAATATCCCTTGGTAGATTTTACAAAAACAGTGTTTCTACACTGTTCAATGAAAAGAGAAGTATAACTCTGTGATTGGAATGCACACATCACAAAGCAGTTTCTCATAAAACTTCTCTCCAGTTTTTTTATCTGAAGATATTTCTTTTTTCACCATAGGCCTCAATGCACTCACTAATATCCCTTTGCAGATTACACAAAAATGTTTTACCAAGCCGCTCAATAAAAAGGAAGGTTTAGCTCTGCGAGAGGAATTCACACAACACAACTCACTTTCTCAGAAACCTTCTTTCTGGTTTTTATCTGAAGATATTTCCTTTTTCACTATAGGCTTCAATGCTCTCCCCAATGTAATTTCTAAGATTCCACAAAAACTATGACTTCAAACTGCTCAATCATAACAAAGTTTTAACTGTATGAGATGAATATACACATCACAAAGTAGTTTCTTAGAGCTTCTATTTTTTAATTTATACGTTATGTTCTAGGGTACATTTGTACAACATGCAGTTTTGTTACTTATATACACATGTGCCATGTTGGTGTGCTGCACCCATTAACTCCTCATTTTCATTAGGTATATCTCCTCAGGCTCTCCCTCCCCCTCCATCCACCGCACAATAGGTCCTGTTGTATGATGTTCCCCTAAATGTATCCAAGTGATCTCATTTTTCAATTCCCACCTGTGAGTGAGAACATGCGATATTTGGTTTTCTGTTCTTGTGATAGTTTGCTGAGAATGATGGTTTCCAGCTGCATCCATGTCCATACAAAGGACACGAACTCATCCTTTTCTATGGCTGCATAGTATTCCCTGTTGTATAAGTGTCACATTGTCTTAATCCAGGCTGTCATTGATGGACATTGGGTTGGTTCCAAGTCTTTGCTATTGTGAATAGTGCCACAATAAACATACATGTGCATGTGTCTTTATAGAAGCATGATTTATAATCCTTTGGGTATATACCAGTAAAGGGATGGTTGGGTCAAATGCTACCTCTAGTTCTACATCCTTGAGGAATCACCACACAGTCTTCCCCAGTGGTTGAATTAGTTTACAGTCCCACCAGCAGTATAAAAGTGTTTCTATTTCTCCACATCCTCTCCAGTACCTGTTGTTTCCTGACTTTTTAATAATTGCCATTCTAACTGATGTGAAATGGTATCTCATTGTGGTTTTGATTTGCATTTCTCTGATGACCAGTGATGATGAGCCTTTTTTCATGTGCCTGTTGGCTGTATAAATGTCTTCTTTTGAAAAGTTTCTATTCATATCCTTTGGCCACATTTTAATGGGCTTGTTGGATTTTTTTCTCATAAATTTGTGTGAGTTCTTTGTAGCATCTGGATATTAGCCCTTTGTCAGGTAAGTAGATTGCAAAAATTTTCTCACATTCTGTAGTTTGTCTGTTCACTCTGATGGTAGTTTCTTTTGCTGTGCAGAAGCTCTTTCGTCTAATGTGATCCTAATTGTCAATTTTGGCTCTCATTGCCATTGGTTTTTGTGTTTTAGACATGAAGTCCTTTCCCATGCCTATGTCCTGAATGGTATTGCCTAGGTTTTCTTCTAGGGTTTTTATGGTTTTAGGTCTAACATTTAAGTCTCTAGTCCATCTTGAATTAGTATAAGGAATAAGGAAGGGATCCAGTTTCAGCTTTCTACTTACGGTTACCCAGTTTTCTCACCACCATTTATTAAATAGGGAATCCTTTCCCCATTTCTTGTTTTTTGTCAGGTTTGTCAAAGATCAGATGGTTGTAGATGTGTGTTATTATTTCTAAGGGCTCTGTTATGTTGAATAGGAGTGGTGAGAGACGGCATCCCTGTCTTGTGTCAGTTTTTAAAGGGAATGCTTCCACTTTTTGCCCATTCAGTATGATATTGGCTGTGAATTTGTCAGAAAAAGCTCTTATTATTTTGAGATATGTTCCATCAATACCGAATTTATGGAAAGTTTTTATCATTAAGGGCTGTTGAATTTTGTCAAAGGTCTTTTCTGCATCAATTGAGAAAATCATGTGGTTTTTGTCTGTGGTTGCGTTTATATGCTGGATTACATTTAATTATTTGTGTATGCTGAACCAGCCTTGCATCCCAGGGATGAAACCCACTTGATCATGGTGGATAAGTTTTTTTATGTGCTGCTGGATTCTGTTTGCCAGTATTTTTTGAGGATTTTTGCACCAATGCTCATCAGGGATATTGGTTTCAAATTCTCTTTTTTTGTTGTGTTTCTGCCAGGCTTTGGTATTGGGATGATGTTGGCCTCATAAACTGAGTTAGGGATGATTCCCTCCTTTTCTATTGATTGGAATGATTTCAGATGTTATGGTACCAGCTCCTCCTTGTACCTCTGGTAGAATTCAGCTGTGAATCTGTTCTTTTACATTTGTTGAGGAGTGCTTTACTTCCAACTATGTGGTCAATTTTGGACTAAGTGTGATGTGGTGCTGAGAAGAATGAATAGTCTGTTGATCTGGGGTGGAGAGTTCTGTAGATGTCTATTAGGTCTGCTTGCTGCAGAGATGAGTTCAATTCCTGGATATCCTTGCTAACTTTCTGTCTCATTGATCTGTCTAATGTTGACAGTGGGGTGTTAAAGTCTCCCATTATTACTGTGTGGGAGTCTAAGTCTCTTGTAAGTCTCTAAGGACTTGCTTTACGAATCTGGGTGCTCCTGTATTGGGTGCATATATATTTAGGGCAGTTTGCTCTTCTTGTTGAATTGATCCCTTGACCATTACATAATGGACTTCTATGTCTCTTTTGTTATTTGATGGTTTCAACTCTGTTTTATCAGAGACTAGGATTGCAACCTCTGCCTTTTTTTGTTTTCCATTTGCTTGATAGATCTTCCTCCATCCCTTTATTTTGAGACTATGTGTATCTCTGCCTGTGAGATGGGTCTCCTGAATACTTCAAACTGATGGATCTTGACTCTTTATCCAATTTGCCAGTCTGTGTCTTTTAATTGGACCATTTAGCCCATGTACTTTTAAGGTTAGTATTGTTTTGTGTGAACTTGATCCTGTCATTGTGATGTTAGCTGGTTATTTTGCTCATTAGTTGATGCAGTTTCTTCCTAGCATTGATGGTCTTTACATTTTGGCATGTTATTGCAATGGCTGGTACAGGTTGTTCCTTTCCATATTTAGTGTTTCCTAGAGGAGCTTTTGTAGAGCAGGGCCGGTGGTGACAAAATCTCTCAGAGTTTGCTTGTCTGTAGAGGATTTTATTTCTCCTTCACTTATGAAACTTAGTTTGGCTGGATATGAAATTCCAGGTTTAAAATTATTTTCTTTAAGAATGTTGAATATTGGCCCCACTCTCTTCTGGCTTATAGAGTTTCTGCTGAGAGATCTGCTGTTACTCTGATGGGCTTTCCTTTGTGGGTAAGCTGATCTTTCTCTCTGGCTGCCCTTAACATTTTTTCCTTCATTTCCACTTTGGTGAATCACACAATTATGTGTCTTGGACTTGCTGTGCTTGAGGAGGATCTTTGTGGCATTCTCTGTATTTCCTGAATTTGAATGTTGGCCTGCCTTGCTAGGTTGGGAAAGTTAGCCTGGATAATATCCTGCAGAGTGTTTTCCAACTTGGTTCCATTCTTCCTGTCTCTTTCAGGTACACCAATCAGATGTAGATTTGGTCTTTTCACATAATCCCATATTTCTTGGAGGCTTTGTTTATTTCTTTTTACTCTTTTATCCTCTAAACTCCTCTTCTCACTTCATTTCATTCATTTGATATTCAATCACTGCTACTCTTTCTTCCAGTTGATCGAGTCAGTTACTGAATCTTGTGCATTTGTCACGTAGTTCTCATGTCATGGATTTCACCTCTATCAGGTCGTTTATGTGCTTCTCTGCATTGGTTATTCTAGGTCTCCATTCCTCAAATCTTTTTTCAAGGTTTTTGGTTTTTTTGCGTTGGGTTCATCATTCATCCTTTAACTCTGAGAAGTTTGATTGACTGAAGACTTCTTCTCTCAACTTGTCACAGTCATTCTCCATCCAGCTTTGTTCCATTACTCTCGAGGAGCTGCGTTCCTTTGGAGGGGGAGAGGCACTCTGATTTTTTTCATTTTGAGCTTTTCTGCACTGCTTTTCCCCCATCTTTGTAGTGTAATCTACCTTTCGTCTTTGATGATGGTGATGTACAGATGGGGTTTTGGTGTGGATGTCCTTTCTGTTTGTTAGTTTTCATTCTAACAGTCAGGACCCTCAGCTGCAGGTCTGTTGGAGTTTGCTAGAGGTCCACTCCTGTTAGGCTACTCCCAGTTAGGCTTTCCCAGTTAGGCTACTCGGGAATCAGTGACCCACTTGAGCAGGCAGTCTGTCCGTTCTCAGATCTCAACTTCCATGCTGGGAGAATCACTACGCTCTTTAAAGCTGTCAGACAGGTACATTTACATATGCAGAGGTTTCTGCTGTTTGTTGTTTAGCTATGCCCTGTTCCCATAGGTGGAGTCTACAGAGTCATGCTGCAGTGGGCTCCACCCAGTTCGAGCTTCCTGACCACTTTGTTTACCCACTTAAGCCCCAGCCTGGCAGCCACGTTACAGTTAGATCTCATACTGCTGTGCTAGCAATGAGGGTCCAGGGGCCTGGGACCCTCCGAGCCAGGGGTGGGATATAATCTCCTGGTATGCCGTTTGCTAACACCTTTGGTAAAGCATAGTATTAGGGTGGGAGTGTCCCGAATTTCCAGGTTTTGTGTATCACGATTTCCCTTGGCTAGTAAAAAGGATTCCCTTCCCACTTGCACTTCCTAGGTAAGACGATGCCTCACCTTGCTTCAGCCCTATCTCATTGGGCTGCACCCACTGTCCTTCAGTGACTGAACAACGGGTGCCAGTGAGATGAATCAGATACCTCAGTTGCAAATGCAGATATCACACATCTTCTGTGTCACTCATGCTGGGAGCTGGAGGCTGGGGCTGTTCCTATTTGGTCATCTTGGTGCCGGTCCAGAAAGCTTCTTTATAGTTTTCCTCTGAAGATATTTCCTTGTTAACCATAAGCCTCAATCCGACTCCAAGTGTCCCTTTGCAGATTCGTCAAAGACAAACCCTACAAACTGTACAATGTAAAGAAAGGTTTAAGTCTGTGAGATTAATGCACTATCACAAAGCAGTTTCTCACAAAGCTTCTTCCTAGTTTTTATCTGCGAATATTTCCTTTTTCACTTTAGGCTTCAGTGCATTCCCAAATATTCCCTCTCAGATGACACAAAAACATTGATTCACACTGCTCAATGAAATGAAAGGTTTAACTCTATGGGATGAATGAACACATCACAAAGTAGTTTCTCAGAAAGCTTCCTTCTAGTTTTCATCTGAAGATATTTCCTGGTTCAACATAGGCCTTATTGCACACCTAAATGTCTCTTTGCAGATACATCAAAGACAGAGATTCAAAACTGCATAATGTGAAGAAACATTTAACTCTGGGAGGTGAATGCACATATCACAAAGCAGTTTCTTGGAAAACTTCTTTCTAGTTTTTATCTGATATTTCCTTTTTCACCATAGGCTTCAATGCGCTCCAAAATATCCCTTGTTTGGTTTTACACAAACACTGTTTCCACACTGCTCAAGGAAAAGAGAAGTGTAACTCTGTGAGTGGAATTCACACATCATACAACAGTTTCTCAGAAAGCTTCTCTCCAGTATTTATCTGAACATATTTCCTTTTTAACCATAGGCTCAATGAGTTCCCAAATATCTCCTTGTAGATTACACAAAACCAATGTTACTAAACCAGTCAGTGAAAAGAAAGGTATAACTCTCTGAGATGATTTCACACATCACAGGGCAGTTTCTAGGAAAACTTCTTTCTAGTTTTTATCTAAGAATATTTCGTTTTTCACCATAGGCTTAAATGTACACTGAATATTATGTCTCAGACATCACAAAAACAGTGATTTCAAACTGCTCAATAAACAGAAAGTTTTAACTCTATGAGATGAATGCACACATCACAAAGCAATTTCTCAGAAAACTTCTTCCTAGTTTTCATCTGAAGATATTTCCTTGCTCACCATAGGCCTCAATGCAAACCTTAATGATCCTGTGTGGATATATCAAAGACAGAGTTTCCAAACTGTGCAACATAAAGGAAGGTTTAACTCTGTGAGATGAATGCACATATCACAAAACAGTTTCTTGGAAAGCTTCTTTCTACTTTTTATCTGAGGATATTTCCTTTTTCACCATAGTCTGCAATGCATTCCAAAATATCTCATGGTAGATTTTACGCAAACAGTCTTTCCACACTGCTCAATGAAAAGAGAGGTATAAATCTGTGAGTGGAATGCACACATCACAAAGCAGTTTCTCAGAGAGCTTCTCCACAGTTTTTATCTGAAGACATTTCCTTTTTCACCATAGGCTTCAATGTGCTCCCAAATATCCCTTTGCAGGTTCCACAAAAACAGTGTTACCAAATTGTTCGATGAGAAGTAAGGTTTATCTCTGTGAGAGCATTTCAAACAACACAGAGCAGTTTCTTGGAAAGTTTCTTTCTAATTTTTATTTGAGGATATTCCTTTTTTCATTATAGGCTTCAATGCTCTCCCAAGTATCCTTTCTCAGATTCCACAAAAACAGTGATTTCAATCTGCTCTATCAAAACAAATGTTTGACTCTATGAGATGAATGCACACATCACAAAGCAGTTTCTCAGAAAACTTACATCTAGTTTTCATCTGAAGATATTTCCTCATTCACCATAAGCCTCAAGGTGCCCCCATGTGTCCCGTTGTGTATTCATCAAAGACGGAGTGTACAAACTGTGCAATATAAAGAATGGTTTTACTCCGTGAGGTAAATGGACATATCACAAAACAGTTTCTCAGAAAGTTTCTTTATTGATTTTCACGGTTTCATCAAAGACAGAATCTACAAAGTATGCAATGTAAAGAAAGTTTTAACTCTGTGAGATCAATGCACCTATCACAAAGCAGCTTCTCAGAAAGCTTCTTTCTATTTTTTTTTTTTTTTTTTTGAGACGGAGTCTTGCTCTGTCATCCAGGCTGGAGTGCAGTGGCCAGATCTCAGCTCACTGCAAGCTCTGCCACCCAGGTTTACACCATTCTCCTGCCTTAGCCTCCCAAGTAGCTGGGACTACAGGCACCCACCACCTCACCTGGCTAGTTTTTTGTGTTTTTTGGTAGAGACGGGGTTTCACCATGTTAGCCAGGATGGTCTCAATCTCCTGACCTCGTTACCTTCTAATTTTTATCTGAGGAAGTATCATTTTTTGTAGAGGCCTACATGCTCGCAAATGAGACATTCCTGATAAGTCCTGCTCTTGCAAACAAAGCAGGGCGTTCCTTCCCTGCAAACAGGGAGGACAAAGGAGCCAGCTGCTAACAGCAAACCCTGGGGGCTTGTTTATGTATAAACATCTTGAAAATCCAGAAAGTCAGGGAAAGGTCAGAAAAACAACAATGTGTCTTGTGACTTGGCAACATTCCACAAATGACTGTATAAAATAAAGCAGAGTGTGCCATTTGAAGTGGCCACCATGTTTGTCTTGTCTTGTGTTGTCTTTTGTGTTCATTCCTTTGTTTAGGAAACACGCAGACCCCAACATCTGGTCCAGCAAGCAGGGTCCGTGGCTACACGAGAGCAAGGAACTGGAGGGGGAACACCCTGGGCAGGTAAGTAAAGAAAGGGGGACCCACGGGAAAATTATGGGGAATTCCACCTCTCTGGCCTCTGAATATTTGCGATTACTCCAGGGACTGTTGAAGTCTATAGGAGTAGAAGTTAGTTAAGGAACATAAGACTTTGAAGTGATCGTTTGCCCATGTTGAACAACATTGTTGTTGGTTTCAATATCAAACCAAAGTGCAGTTAAATCGAAAGGAATGGTTACAAGTGGTTAAAGTCCTGCGTCAAGCTCATCAGCGAGGACAAACGATGCCTCTGACTTTGTGGACTTTGTGTAGTTCCATTACTCAGGCATTAGAGTTACTTGAAACTGACTCAGAGCATGGTGATACTGCCACAGGAGGTGAGGCATCTGAAGCTTTAGAGAGGAATGATCCTAGAGAGGAACATATTTATGCCCGGTTGTTGAGGATAAGGAATTGGAAAAAGAGCTAATGCCTCCTTCATCTGAAGGAAATTCTGATTTGCAGTGCATTATAGAGATTTTACAATAGTTGTTAAAATTGCAAGGTACCGTTGCTCCTGTTTCTCCTATCTCTCCACCATGAGCCTTCCCTGTTACCTTCCCTTCTGTTCCTTTGGGAAAGGATTTCCCTTTGCCTCCACCTCCAACCTCTTTTCCTATGTCAGGTCAGGTTTTCTCTGTGCCTCTTCCTCCTGTAGGAGAAAAGAAGGAATCAAAGGAAAAGGATGATTTTGACGAATTAGAGTTATTCCCAATAACATGGGCTGCTTTTGGCCCCAATGCTCAGTTCCCAAACGGTGACCAGAATCTGACTTTTACAGTCCTACAATTTAAATTTTTGAAAGAAATGCTAATTATGGACCTCAGTCACCATTTGTTCTTGGCCTTCTCGATTCCTTCTCTTTGGAATATATGATGATTCCTATTGACTGGGAAACGTTGGGACAGGCAGTCCTTGATCGTTCACAATGGCTTCAATTAAAATTTGGTGGTGGGAGGAAGCAAGAGTACAAGCTAAAAAAAATGCTACCCGACATTCCCCAGGACCTACTGAAGAGCAGCTTATGGGTTCAGGAAAATACGCCACTATTAATGCTCAGGCAGGCCTAGATGATATTGCTCTCACTCAGATTAAAGCCTTGTTTATAAAAGCGTGGACTAAGGTTGAAATAGCGGGTAAAACTTCTTTGTCTTTTGTAAAGATCCTACGAGGAGCCACTGACCGGTATCCAGATTTTGTAACCCGTCTTCAAGATGCTGTATTAAAGACTGTAGGTTCAGGCCCTGCTGCTAAAATTCTTTTGGATACTCTGGCTTTTGAGAGTGCTAATCCTGAGTGCCAAAAATTGCTGCATCCTCTAAAAGCTAGTGAAGCTGATTTAGCTGAATACATTCGGGCTTGTGCAGGTGTTGGAGGAGCTATTTACAATGCTCAGTTGTTTTCTGGGGCACTTTCTAAGGCTTTAAAAGGCAATTCTAAACAAGGTATATGTTATCAATGTGGGAAACCCGGTCATTTTAAAAAGGAATGCTGGAAAAAATTAGGCTCTTCTGCTCTAAAAGAAAAAACGTTACCATCTGATATGTGTAAACGATGTGGAAAGGGTCGACATTGGACCAATGAATGCCATTCAAAAACTAAAAAAAGTGGGAATGTATTGTCACCTCTCTCGGGAAATGGGAGCCGGGACCTGCAGGCTTGGGGCCCCAACAACTACATGCAGGCCTACCCCAGTACCCATTGAGCAGTGGCTTGTAACATCAAGGAATGACCTCGAGTCCTCCTTAAAGATATCTTACCCTACCCCAGTTTCTCAGCTTTATGCTGCCACTAAGCAGAGTGCCACTGCTGACCTAGCTATTGTCCAATCTTATACTTTCTCTCCTAATGGAGGAATATATAAGTTGGCTACCGGAGTATGTGGTCCTTTGCCAAAGGGACATGTAGGACTTTTACTAGGTTGAAGCAGCAGCACTATGCAGGGGTTAATGGTGGTCCTAGGAATTATTGATCCTGATTTTACTGATGAAATCCTTATTATGGTACAAGTCTCACAATTTATGTGCCTAGAGGCAGGGAAACGTATTGCACAATTGCTTTTATTGCTTTTTTTCTCTTTCTTATCTAGAGAGGTGTCTCATCAAGGAGGTTTCGGTAGTACTGGGAAAACTGTTTTCTGGGAAACTTTAGTTTCTGATCAAAAACCTTTATGTTCATTGCAAATTAATGGGATACTTTTTGAGAGATTAGTCAACACAGGAACGGATGTATATAATAATGTTTGGCTCAATGGCCTGATCATTGGAAAAAGAAACAAGTATCAGTTACTCTATCCGGCCTAGGTACTGCTTCTATAGTCTACCAAAATGTTGAGCCCCTGAGCTGTGTAGGACCTGAAGGACAACAAGGAAAAGTGCTCTTTAAATTGCTCCCATTAATATTAACCTTTAGGGCCGTGATCTTTTACAACAATTTCTTACCTTTTTAAGCATTCCTCATATTTCTTCAGCTGCCAAAAATATGATGTTCAAAATGGGCTACAATCCTTTAAACTCTTAGCCACTGTCCACAAGCCTCAAACTTTACAATTGAAGTGGAAAACTACAACTCCTGTTTGGGTGGAACAGTGGCCATCATCTAAAGAAAAACTTAAGGCTTTAAAGAATTTACCTAAGGAACAATTGGCCAAGGGGCATATTGAACCAAGTACTTCTGCATGGAATTCCCCTGTGTTTGTCTTGTCAAAAAAAAAAAAAAAAAAAAAAAAAAAAAAAAAAAAAAGGAAAATGGCACTTATTAACTGATCTTAGAACTGTAAATACTTGTATTCAACCTATGGGGACTTTATCCCCTGTAGCAAAAAAAAAATTGTCATTTGTAGAAAATAAAATTAGTGAAGCTCACCTTGACTACATTGCACCCAATCTTCCAATTTCGTTGTGTCTTTTTCATACTCCCCATCTGCCAATGGCCATTTTACACCAAGATAATAATATTCTGGAGTGGCTGTTTTTGGCTAATAAAGCCATTAAGAAAATTCACCCATATATTGATAAATTGGCTGAATTAATTATTAAAGGAAGACATTCAGCTCGTTAGTTGCTTGGTGCTGATCCTATAAAAATTATTACCTGATTATCTAATCAATACATTAAATCTCTGTTGGAAATTCATTAGGGTTGATAAGTGGCTTGCACTGAGTATACTAGTTCTTTTTCTCAGCATTATCCTAGTAATAAATTATTTGCTTTTCTGCAACAATATTCTTTACTGCCATATAATACTATCTGTTACACTCCAGATAAAGGTTCCACCTTTTTTTACTGATGCTTCAAGCAATGGAAAGGCTGGATACTGGACTTCAGAAAATTCAAAAATTTCTCACTCTCCATTTGAATCAGTACAACAAGGGGAACTTTTTGCCATTCTTATGGTTCTACAAGACTGGCCTCAAACCCCTTGTAATATAGTTAGTGATTCCCAATATGCTGTATATGTAACTAAATATATTCCTCAGACTTCTTTACCATTATTTCCTCAAACTACTTTACAAAAATTATTTTCTTTATTATTTGTAACTCTTACTTCCCGCACTGCCCCCCTTTTTATCACTCATATTCGTTCTCATTCAGCTTTGCCAGGACCTTTATCTTTTGGCAATAGTCAGATTGATTCTTTACTTATTGGCAGTGTCCAACGGGCTCAGGATTAGCACCAACTACATTATACTAATAGTTTAGGATTACAACGGCGATTTTCTATAACACACCATCAAGCCCGAGCTATTGTCAGAGCCTGCCCATCTTGTGCTCCTATTATTGCACCTTTTTAAAGTCCAGATATTAATCCTCGAGACATTCAACAAAATCACATTTGGCAAATGGTTGTTACTTATGTTCCTTCCTTTGGTCGTTTAAAATATGTTCATCATACTATTGATATGTGGTCACATTTCCAGTGGGCTACGTCATTACCCTCTGAAAAGGCTGACTCTGTTATTACTCATTTACTTACTTGCTTTGCAGTTATGGGAGTCCCTGCTGAATTAAAAACTGATAAAGCCCCTGCTTATTGCTCTCACAAATTGGCTACCTTCCTCTCTTTATACCATATTCATCATTCCACTGGTATTCCATTTAACAGTCAAGGTCAAGCAATTATTTAAAAAGCCAATGCTACCTTAAAATTACAACTTTTAAAACAAAAAGGGGGAGATGGCCAAGATTCCCAAAAACATCAAATTCTGAAAGCCCTTTTTACTTTAAATTTTCTCAACCATTGGCGCCAATTACAGCAGTTTGCAGCATTGAAACATTTCCAACAGTCTTTAGAACAGCCACAAAACAGTAATCTGTGGGTGTATTATCCTTCATTACAAGGGAAATATTTAAAAGGAAAAGTTTTACAATGGGGCCGAGGCTATGCTTTTGTCTGTACAGGTGCCAGAGACGAGTGGTTTCCATCTCAATGGTTGAAACAGTGCCATGGCCAAGAGGAGCCAATCCGAAGAGTTCCTGAAGGAATTCCAGGAGCTGAATCTGAGTGCTCAGAGAACATTCACCTTTGGAACTCGGCGTGTGGAACCCCCGACATGGGGACAACTGAAAAAGTTAACTCAAGAAGCTGAAGGGGTTATTCAACAAGCTGGGCAGCCCAAAACCCCACTGACTTTATTCCTGTCTATGCTGGCCATAGTAAATTGTCAGGTAACAGCTGGAGAATTTACATACTGGGCTTATATTCCTTTTCCACCCTTATATCAAGGTGTGGCCTGGGGAGACAGAGAAGTCCCAGTATTTATTAATGATAATGCTTGGATGCAATCACCTTTTTTAAACCAGGATCCTGAATTAGACACTGGCACAGTAAATAGTTCATATCAATTTGGGGTTGAAGGGTTACGTATATGTCTTGGGAGTAGTCCACATTGTCTGCATCTTTCTCATGAGGCTTGGGCTGTTTGCTATAACCATAGTCATATCTCTGCCTTTACTATGATTATTGTGGCTCAAAGTTTTAAGTATAATCATACTACAGTACTTAATGAAACTCTGCCAAGTTCATTATATTTATGCCCCATCCCCAATGTGTCTGGAGGTGTTTCCCAACTAGAGTGAACTAGATGTAGAGGTAGTGGGCCACGATGTTGTTAGAAGTAAAAGGGAAGAGTCGTAAATACCTTGTTACAGATTGGAGTGTACATGGAGATTTTCAGACTAAATTCAGCCATGTCAACCTGCGTTGGCATAAAGGTAATCACAGCATTTCTGCAGATGGCAATGAAACTATTTTTTGGCATGATGGTGGTCTATCACCCCCTATGCCACATTTGGCTATACCTCACAAATGCAAGGTCATATTTGGAAGTTGCTAGCTGCTGGTAAACCAATGTTCACTTTCACGGGAAACATGTCCTTAAATCTTACTAATATTGCTAACCCTTTCCATATATCTTTGCATCGAAATAATTCTAGATATGTTATTGCATGTGTAAGAAAGCCTTACTTGTTGTTGACAGGAATTTTTAAATGGGATAATAATACAGGGGTAGTTAACTGTACAAACAATTGTACATTCTTAAGTTGTATAAATACTACTTGGTGGAATAATAATTGGGATGAGTCTCATTCTGATTTATATATACTAAGAGCCAGAAAAGAAACCTGGCTACCTGTAAACTTAACACATACTTGGAGTGAATCTGCTGGGGTTACTCAAATTTACAAGGTTATGCAAGATCTTGTCCACCGCAGTCAGAGGATGGTTGGAATCATTGTGACCACAGTGATAGGACTTGCAGCAATTGCTTCCACTGCCGCTGTTGCTGAATTAGCTCTACACCAGAGTATACAAAATGCAGAATTTGTGCAACAATGGCATGAACAATCACATTTGTTGTGGCAACAGCAACGAGACATAGATGCTCATTTGACTGAACGAGTGGATAATCTGGAGCAAGTGGTTTCTTGGTTGGGAGATCAGCTAACAGTGTTGAATACCTGAGCTTTGTTGAAATGTGATTGGAACACTACCCAATTTTGTATTACTCCTGTTCCTTTTAACAGCACTGTACATAATTGGACTGAGATAAAGAGACTTTTAATTGGTCATAATAATCTTTCCCTAGAAATACAAGAATTAACACAGAATATTTCTGAAACATTTCTCAATCAGTTACCGTTGTTGACTGGTGCATATTTGATGACTGGTATTGCACAAAGTTTGACGTCTTTGAACCCTATGAGCCCTGTAAAAACTTTGCTGACCTCTGTTTCTAGTAATGTGTTGATTGTTGTTCTTGCCTTTGTCATTTTCACAGTCTGCTGGAGATGATACCAAAGGGCAAACACCAAATCCCAGCGAGCCCAACATGTAATGATGGTTTTAAAAGAAATTCAAACTTGTAAATAAGGAAAGGGGAAATGTAGAGGACTACGTGCTCGCAAACGAGATGTTCCCGATAAGTCCTGCTCTTGCAAACGAAGCAGGGTGTTCTCGATAAGTCCTGCTCTTGCAAACAAAGCAGGGTGTTCCTTCCCTGCAAACAGGGAGGACAAAGGAGCCAGCTGCTAACAGCAGACCCTGGGGGCTTGTTTATGTGTAAACATCTTGAAAATCCAGAAAGTCAGGGAAAGGTCAGAAAAACAACAATGTGTCTTGTGACTTGGCAGCATTCCACTAATGACCGTATAAAATAAAGCAGAGCGTGCCATTCAAGGCGGCTGCCATGTTTGTCTTCTCTTGCGTTGTCTTGTGTGTTCATTCCTTTGTTTAGGAAACATGCGGACCCCAACAATTTTTCCTTATAGGCTTCAAAGTGTTCCCAAATGTGCCTTCTCATATGACACAAAAACACTGATTTCAGATTGGTCAATGAAAAGAAAGGTTTAACTCTATGGGATGATTGAATACATCACAAAGCAGTTTCTCAGAAAGTTTCTTTCTAGTTTTCATCTGAAATTATTTCTTTTTTCACCATAGGCCTCGATGCACCCCCAAATGTCTCTTCGCAGATACGTCAAAGACAGAATTTCCAAATTGCACATTGTGAAGAAGCATTTAACTCTGTGAGATGAATGCACATATCACAAAGCAGTTTCTCAGAAAGCTTCTTTCTGGTTTTTATCTGAGGATATTTCCTTTTTAACCATAGGCCTCAAAGTGCCCCCAAATGTCCCATGGTAGATTCCAGAAAAACATTGTAATCAAACTGCACCATGAAAAGTAAGGTGTATCTCTGTGAGAATTTCCAACTACAAAGATCAATTTCTCGTAAAGCTTCTTTCTAGTTTTTATCTGAGGATGTTTTCTTTTTCACCATAGGCTTCAATGTTCTCTGAAATATCCCTTGGTAGTTTCAGACAAACAACGTTTCCACAGTATGCAATGAAAAGTGAGGTATAACACTGTGAGTGGAATGCACACATCACAAAGCAGTTTCTCAAAGAGCTTCTCCACAGTTTTTATCTGAAGATATTTCCTTTTTCACCATAATAATCAATGCACTCCAGATTACCCCTTGCAAATTCCACAAAATCAGTGTTATCAAACTGCTCAATGAAAAGTAGTGTTTAACTCTGCAAGAGGATTTAACACAACACAAAGCAGTTTCTCAGAAAGCTTCTTTCTAGTTTTTATTTGAGGAGATTTCCTTTTTCACCATAGGCATCAGTGCTCTCCCAAGTATCCTTTCTCAGATTCCACAAAAACAGCAATTTCAAACTGTTCAATCAAAAGAAATTTTAACTCTATGAGATGAATGCACACATCACAAATCAGTTTCTCAGAAAGTTTATTTCTAGTTGTCATCTGAAGATATTTTCTTGCTCACTGTGGGCCCCAGTGAACCCCCGAATGTTCTTTCATGGATTCTTCAAACACAGAGATTCCAAAATGCACAATATATAGAAATTTTTAAACTCTGAGATAAATGCACATATCACAAAGCATTTTCTTGCGAAGCTTCTTTCTAGTTTTTGTCTGAGGATATTTCCTTTTTCACCATAGGCTTCAATGGGCCCAGAAATATACCTTGATAGATTTCAGATAGTGTTTCCACACTGCTAAATGAAAACAGGTATAGCTCTGTGAGTGGAATGCACACATCACAAAGCAGTTTCTAAGAAAGCTTCTCTCCAGTTTTTATCTGAACATATTTCCTTTTTCACCATAGGCCTCAATGTACTCGTGAATATCCCTTTTCAGATTATACAAAAACAGTGTTACCAAAGTGGTCAATGAAAACAAAGGTTTATCTCTGTGAGAGGAATTCACACAACACAAAACACTTTCTTGGAAAACTTCTTTCTAGTTTTTATCTGAAGATGCTTTGGTTTTCACTGTATTCTTCTAATGCTCTCCCAAATATTCCTTCTGAGATTCCATAAAACCAGGGGTTTCAAATAGCTCAATCAAAGGAAAGTTTTAACTCTATGAGGTGAATATACACACCACAAAGCAGTTTCTTAGAAAGCTTCTTTCGAGTTTTCCTCTGAAGATATATTCTTGTTCACCATAGGCCTCAATGCGCCCTCCAAGGGTCCCTTCGTGGAGTCATCAAAGACTGAGCCTACAAAATGTGCAACATAAAGAAAGGTTTAAGTCTGTGAGATGAATACATCTATCACAAAGTAGTTTCTCTGATGGCTTCTTTCTAGTTTTTATTTGAGGATATTTCCTTTTTCACTATTGTCTTCAATGCATTCTGAAATATCCCTTCTCAGTTTACACAAAAATATTGATTTCAGACTGCTCAATGAAATGAAAGGTTTATCCCTATGGGATGAATGAACATATCATAAAGCCGTTTCTCAGAAAGCTTCTTTCTAGCTTTCGCCTGAAATTGTTTCCTTCCTCACCATAGGCCTCAGTGCACCCCCGAATGTCCTTTCGTGGATTCATCTAAGACAGAGTTTCCAAACTGCACAACATATAGAAGTGTTGAACTCTGTGAGATGAATGAACACATCACAAATAAGTTCTTGGAAAACTTTTTAGTTTTTATCAGAGGATATTTCCTTTTTCACCATACGCTTCAATGCACTCCGAAATATCACTTGGTGGATTTCAGACAAACAGTGTCTCCACATTGCTCAATGAAAAGTGAGGTATTACTCTGTGATTGGAATACACACATCACAAAGCAGTTTTTCAGAAAGCTTTTGTCCAGTTTATATCTGAAGTTATGTCCTTTTTCACCATAGTCCCAACCCACTCCCAAATATCCCCTTGTAGATTCCACAAAAATAGGGTTACCAAACTGCTCAATGAAAAGTAAGGTTTAACTGTGTGAGCAGATTTCACACAACAAAAAGCAGTTTCTTGGAAAGTGTCTTTCTACTTTTTTTTTTTGAGGATATTTCCTTTTTCACATTAGGATTCAATGCTCTCCCAAATATCCCTTCTCATATTTCACAAAAAGAGTGATATCAAATTGCTCAATCAACAGAAAGGTTTAACTCTATGAGATGAATGCACACATCACAAAGGAGTTTCTCAGAAAGCTTCTTTCTAGGTTTTATCTGAATATATTTCCTTCCTCACCAAAGGCCTCAAGGGGAACCTGAATGTCCTTTCACAGATTTGTCAAAGACAGGGTTTCCAGACTGCACAATGTATAGAAATGTTTAGCTCTGTGAGACGAATGCACAAAACACAAGTCAGCTTGTCAGGTAACTTCCTCTTAGTTTCTATCCTCGCATATTTGTTTTTCACCTTTGGCATCACAGAGCACCCAACTGTCCATTCACAGAATGGACAGAAACAGTGTTATGAAACTGCTGAATCCAAAGAAAGCTTTAACTCTTTGAGCTGAATGCAGACATCACAAAGTAGTTTCTCAGAAAAATTGTTTCTAGTTTTTGTCTGAATATATTTATCATTGGCCTCAATGCACTCCCAAATGTACCTTCCCAGATACTCCAAAAACAATGTTTCCAAACTGCAGAATGAAAAGAAAGGTTTAACTCTGTGAGCAGAATGCGCACATCACAAAGTGGTTTCTCAGATATCTTCTTTCTACGTTTTATCCTGGGATATTCACTTTTTTGCTATTGACCTCAAAGAGCTACTAAATGTCCATTCACAGAATAAACAAAAACAGTGATACCACACTGCTGAATCCAAAGAAAGTTTTAACCATAAGATGAATACACACATCACAAAGCAGTTTCTCAGAAACATTCTCTCTAGTTTTTCTCAGAAGATACTTCCTTTTTCAAGGTGGGCCTGAAAGCACTACCAAGTATCTCTTTGCAGAGTACAAGAAAACATTGTTTCCAAACTGCTGAAGGTAAAGAAATGTTTAACTCTGTGAGATGAATGTACAAATCACAAGTTGATTTGTCATATAACTTCCTTCTATTTTCTATCCTGGGATATTTGCTTTTTTGACAAGGGCCTCAAAGAGCACCCAAAAATCCTTACACAGAATAGACAAAAACATGGTTACAAAACTGATGAACCCAAAGAAAGGTTTAACACTGTGAGTTAAATGGACAGATTGCAAAGCAGTTTCTCAGAAAGCTTCTTTCTACTATTTATCTGAAGACATTTCCTTTTTCAGAGGAGGCCTCAATGAGCTACTGAATATCTCTGTGCAGATTGTAAGAAAACAGTGTGTCCAAAATGCTGAATGAAAAGGAAAGTTTTACCTCTGTGAGAATTCATATGTCAGAGTTCGTTTTGTAAGATAACTTCCTTCTAGTTTGTGTTCTAGGATATTCCCTTTTTCCCCATTGGCCTCAATGAGCTCCCAAATGTCCTTTTGCAGAATGGACAAAGCAATGTGCCAAAACTGCTAAATCCAAAGAAAGGGTTACCCTTTGAAACGAATGCACACATCAGAAAGCAGTTTCTCAGAAAGATTGTTTCTAGTTTTTATCTGAATATTTCCTTTTTCACCTTTGGCCACAATGCGCTCCCAAATGTACCATTACAGATACTGTAAAAACAGTGTTTCCGAACTGCTGAATGAAAAGACTGTTTTAACTGTGAGAGATGAAAGTAGACATCACAAAGCAGTTTCTCAGATATCTTCTTTCTAGTTTTTATCCTGGGATATTCACCTTTTCGCCATTGACCTCAAAGAGCTACTTAATGTCCAGTCACAGAATAAACTAAACCAGTGTTACCACACTGCTGAATCCAAAGAATGGTTTAATTCTGTGAGATGAATGCACACATCATAAAGTAGCTTCTCACAAAGTTTCTCTCTAGTTTATCTCACAAGATATTTCCTTTTTCAAGGTGGGCCTCAAAATGCTACCAAATACCTCTGTGCAGAATACAAGAAAACACTATTTCCAAACTACTGAATGAAAAGACATGTTTACCTCTGTGAAACGAGTGTACAATTCACAAGTTGATATGTCAGATCACTGTCTTCTAGTTTCTATCATGTGATATTCACTTTTTCACCATTGACCTCAAAGAGCTGTTAAATGTCCATTCACAGAATAAACAAATACAGTGTTACCACACTGCTGAATCCAAAAAAAGTTTTAACACTATGACATGAACCAACAAATCCAAAGTAGTTTCTCAGAAAGCTTCTTTCTACTATTTATCTGAAGACATTTCCCTTTGCACAGGAGGCCTGAATGCACTACCGAATATGTCTTCACAGATTGTAAGAGAACAGTGTTTGCAAACTGCTGAATTAAAACATTGTTTACCTGTGTGAGAACTATTCACACATCAGAGGTCAGTTTGTCAGATCATTTAATTCTAGTTTTTGTCCTAGGATATTCAGTTTTTCTTCATTGACCTCAATGAGCTCCCAAGTGTCCTTTCACAGAATGGACGAAAACATTTTTCTGAAACTGCTGAATCCAAAGAAAAGTGTAACTATGTGAGATGAATGCACACATCACAAAGCAGTTTCTCAGAAAGCTTCTTTCTATATTTTCTCAGAAGATATATAACTTTTCACAGTGGACCTCAAAGCACTACCAAATAAGTCTTCACAGAATACAAGAATTCACTGTTTCCATACTGCTGAATAAAAGGAAATGTTTAAATATGTGAGACAAATGTGCAAATCACAAGTCAATTTGTCACATAACTTCCTTGTAGTTTCTATACTCGGATATTTGCTTTTCACCTTTGGCCTCAGAGAGCACAAAATGTCCATTCACAGAATGGACAAAACAGTATTCTGAAACTGCTGAATCCAAAGAAAGGTTTAACTCTTTGAGATGAATGTACATATCACAAAGCAGTTTCTCAGAAATATTGTTTCTAGTTTTTATGTGGATATTTCCTTTTTCACCATTGGACTCAATGCACTCCCAAATATTCCTTCAGAGATGCTAGAAAAACAGTGTTCCCAAATCTCTGAATGAAAAGAAAGGTTTGACTCTGTGAGATGAATGCACACATCACACAGTGGTTTCTCAGATATCTTCTTTCTAGTTTTTATCCCGAGATATTCACTTTTTCATCATTGACCTCAAAGAGCTACTAACTGTCATTCACAGAATAAATAAAAACAGTGTTACCACACTGTTGAATCCAAAGAAGGGTTTAACTCTGTGAGATGAATGCATACTCACAAAGCTGTTTCTCAGAAAGCTTCTCTTTAGTTTTCTTCACAAGATATTTCCTTTTTCAAGGTGGGCCTCAAAGGGCTACCAAATATCTCTTTGCAGAATACAAGAAAACACTGTTTCCAAATTGCTGAATGAAAAGCAATGTTTAACTCTGTGAGACGAAGGTACAAATCATGAGTCGATTTGTCAGATAATTTCCTTCTAGGTTCTATCCTGGGATATTCACTTTTTCACTATAGGCCTCAAAGAGCACCCAAACGTCCTTATGAGGAATGGACAAAAAAAGGATTACCAAAGTGCTGAATCCAAAGAAAGGTTTAACTCTGTGAAGTGAATGGACACATCACAAAGCAGTTTCTCAGAAAGTTTCTTTCTACCATTTATTTGAAGACATTTCCTTTTTCACAGAAGGCCTAAATGCGCTACCAAATACCTCTTCACAGACTGTAAGAAAACAGTGTTTCCAAACTGTCGAATGAAAATAAATATTTAACTCTGTGAGAAGAAATCTCACATAAGTGGTAGGTGTGTCAGATAACTTCTTTCTAGTTTTTGTCCCAGCATATTCACTTTTTCACCATTGGCTTCAATGAGTTCCCAAATGTCCTTTCACAAAGTGTACAAAAACATTGTTCTGAAGCTGTTGAATCCAAAGAAACGTTTAGCTCTATGAGGTGAATCACAAAGCAGTTTCTCAGAAATCTTCTTTCTACTATTTATTTGAAGACATTTCCTTTTTCACAGGAGGCCTGAATGTGCTACCAAATACCTCTTCACAGACTATAAGAAAACAATGTTTCCAAACTGCTGAATGAAAAGAAAGTTTTACCACTGTAAGAAGTATTCACATATCAGAAATCAGTTTGTCAGAGATATTAGTTCTTGTTTTTGTCTGAGGATATTTAATTTTCACCATTGGCCTCAATGAGCTCAGAAATGTCCTTTCACAGAATGTACAAAATCATTTTCCGGAAAATGCTAAATCCAAACAAAGGTGTAACTCTGTGAGATGAATGCACACATCACAAAGTAGTTTTGCAGAAATCTTCTTTCCAGATTTTCTCAAAATAGATTTCATTTTCCACCAAGGGGCTCAAAGTGCTACCAAATATGTCTTTGCAGAATTCAAGAAAATCCTGTTTCCAAACGGCTGAATGAAAGGAAACATTTAACTCTGTGAGATCAGTGCACAAAACACAAGTCAGTTTGTCAGATAACTTCCTTGTAGTTTCTATCAACAAGAAACCACTGTTTCCAATCTGCTGAATGAAAGGAAATGCTTACCTCTGTGAGATGAATGAACAAAACACAAATTGACTTGTCCGATAACTTCCTAGTAGTTTCTATCCTCAGATATTTGCTTTTTCACCTTTTTCCTCATAGAGCACCAAAATGTCCATTCCCAGAATGGACAAAAACAGTGTTCTGAAACTGCTGAATGCAACCAAAGTTTTAAATCTTTGAGATGAATGTGCACAACACAAAGCAGTTTCTCAGAAAGCTTCTTTCAAGCTTTTCTCAGAAGATATTTCTTTTCTCACCATGGGTCTAAAAGTACTGTCAAATACATCTTCACAGAATACAAGAAAACACTCTTTCCAAACTGCTGCATGAAAGTAAATGTTTAACTCTGTGAGATGAATGCACAAAATGCAAGTTGATTTGTGAGATAGCTTCCTTGCAGCTCATATCCTCGGATATTCACTTTTTCGCATCTGGCTTCATAGAGCAAGAAAATGTCCATTCAAAGAATGGAGAAAAACAGTGTTCCGGAACTACTGAATCCAAAGAAACCTTTAACACTTTGAGATGAATTCACACATCACAAAGCAGTTTCTCAGAAAGATGGTTTCTAGTTTTTTCTGAATATTTCCTTTTTCACCATTGACCTCAATGCGCTCCCACATATACTTTCACAGATACTAGAAAAAGAGTGTTCCCAAACTGTTGAATGAAAAGAAAGGTTTAACTCTGTGAGATGAATGCACATATCACAAAGCGATTGCTCAGATATCTTCTTTCCAGTTTTTAACCTAGGATGTTCACTTTTTCACCATTGATCTAAAAGAGCTCCTAAATGTCCATTCACAGAATAAAAATAAACAGTGTTACCACACTGCTGAATCCAAAGAAAGGTTGAACTCTGTGAGATGAATGCACACATCAAAAAGCAGTTTCTCAGAAAGTTTCTCTCTAGTTTTTCTCACAAGATATTTCCTTTTTCAAGGTGAGCCTCAAAGCGCTACCAACTATCTCTTCACGGAATACAAGAAAACACTGTTTCCAAACTGCTGCATGAGAAGAAATGTTGAACTCTGTGAGAAGAATGTACAAATCACAAGTCAATTTGTCAGATAAGTTCCTTCTAGTTTCTTCGGTGGGGTTTTCACTTTTTTGCCATTATCCTCAAAGAGCACCCAAATGTCCTTTTGCAGAATGGAGAAAAACAGGGTAACCAAACTGCTGAATCCAAAAAGTGTTTAACTCTGTGAGGTGAATGGGCACATCACAAAGCCATTTCTCTGAAAGCTTCTTTCTACTATTTATCTGAAGACATTTATTTTTTCACAGGAGGCCTCAATGTGCAACTGAATGTCTCTTCTCTGATTGTAAAATAACAGTAATTCCAAATTGCTGAATGAAAAGAAAGCTTTATTTCTGTGAGAAGAATTCGCACATCAGAGGTTGGTTTGTCTGATAACTTCCTTCTAGTTTTTGTCCTGGGATATTCACTTTTTCGCCATTGGCCTAAATGATCTCCCAAATGTCCTTCTGCAGAATGGACAAAAATGTTGTTGTGAAACTTCCGAATCGAAAAGAGATGTAACTCTGTGAGATGAATGCACATATCAAAAGCATTTCTCAGAAAGCTCCTTTCTAGTTTTTCTCAGAAGATATTTCATTTTTCACCATGGGCATAAAAGCACTACCAAATATGTCTTTGCAATATACAAGAAAACACTGTTTCCACACTGCTGAATGAACAGAAATGTTTAACACTGTGAAGTGGATGCACAAATCACAAGTCGGTTTGTCAGATAACTTCCTTGTAGCTTCTATCCTCTGATAATCACTTTTTTTGCCTTTGGTCTCAGAGAGCACCAAATTCACTTTTTTGCCTTTGGTCTCAGAGAGCACCAAAAGAAAAGTTTAACTCTTTGAGATGAATGCACACATCACAAAGCAGTTTCTCAGAAACCTTATTTCTAGTTTTTATCTGAAGATATTTCCTTTTTCACTGTAGGTCTAAAAGAGCTCCCAAATATCCATTTGCTGTTTCTACAAAAACAGTGTTTCCAAACTGCTCCATCAAAAGAAAGGTTTAATTTGAGAGATGAATGCACACATCACAAAGAAGTTTCTCAGAAAGCTTATTTGTAGTTTTTATCTGAAGATATTTCCTTTTACACCATAGGGCTCAATTCACTCCCAAATATCCCTTCATAGATTCCACAAAAACAGTGTCTCCAAAATGCTGAATCAAAAGAAAGGTTTAGCTCTGTGAGTTGAATGGACACATCACAAAGCAGTTTCTCAGAAAGCTTCTTTCTAGTTTTTATCTCAAGGTATTTCCTTTTTCACCATAAGCCTCAATTTGTTCCCTATTATCCCTTCTTAGATTCCACAAAAACAGTGTTTCCAAACTTCTCATTCCTAGGAAAGTTTTACCTCTTTGAGATGAATGCACACATCACAAAGCAGTTTCTCAGACAGCTCCTTTCTAGTGTTTGTCTGAAGGTATTTCCTTGGTCACCATGGGCCACAATGGGGTCCCAAATATCCCTACACAGATTCTACAAAAACAGTGTTTCTATATTCATCCATTAAAGGAAAGATTTATCTCTGTGAGATGAATGCACACATCACAAAGCAGTTTCTTAGAATGCTTCTTTCTAGTTTTTATCTGAGGATATTTCCTTTTTCACCATAGGCCTCAATTAGCTCCCAAATATCCTTCATAGATTCTACAAAACAGTGTTTCCAAACTGCTCCATGAAAAGAAAAGTTTAATTCTCAGTTGAATGCACCCATCACAAAGTAGTTTCTAAGAAAGCTTCTTTCTAGTTTTTATCTGAAGATATTTGTCTTTTCAACTTTGACCTCAATATGTTGCCAAATATCCCTTAACAGTTTCTACATAAAGAGTGTTTCAAAACTAATATTTCAGAAGAATGTTTTAACTCTGTGAGATGTATGCACAGAAAACAAGGCAGTTTCTCAGAAAGCTTCTTTCTAGTTATTATCTGAAGATATTTCCTTGTATAGCATAGGCCTCAATTCCCTCCTAAATATCCATTCATACATTCTACAAAAACAGTGTTTCCAAACTGCTCAATCACAAGAAAGATTTAACTCTGTGAGATGAATGCACACATCACAAAGCAGTTTCTCAGATAGCTCCTTTGTAGTTTTTGTCTAAAGATATATCCTTTTCCAACATAGGCTTCAATGCGCTCCCAAATATCCCTTCACTGATTCTACAAAAACAGAGTTTCCAACACACTCCATCAAAAGAAAGATTTAACCTTGTAAAATGAATGCAAATATCACAAATCAGTTTCTCAGAAAGCTTCTTTATAATTTTTATTTGAAGATATTTGTCTTTTCACCATAGGCTTCAATGCGCTCCAAAAAATCCCTTGGCAGATTCTGAAAAAAAACAGTGTTTCCAAGTGCTCCATCAAAAGAAAGGTTTACTTATGTGAGATGAATGTACTCATCAGAAAGCACTTTCTCAGAAGGATTCCTTCTGTTTTTTAACCTGAAGATATTTCCTATTTTACTATTGGCCCCTATGTGCTCCTAAATATCTCTTCGTGGATTCTGCAAAACCAGTGTTTCCAAACTGTTCCATCAAAAGAAAATTTGACTCTGTGAGATGAATGCACACATCAGAAAACAGTTTCTCAGAAAGCTTCTTTCTCGTTTTTATCTGAAGATATTTCCTTTTTCAACTTACACCTCCCTGTGCTCCCAAATATACCTTGGCAGATTCCATAGAAGGAAGGATCCAAAATTGCTCTTCCCAAAGAAAGTTTTAACTCTCTGTGATGAATGCAGAGATCACAAAGCAGTTTTTCAGAAAGCTTCTTTCTACTTTTTATCTCAAGATATTTCCTTTTTCACCATTGGCCTCAACTCGCTCCCAAATTTACCTTCATGGATTCTACAAAAACAGTGTTTCCAAACTCCTCAATAAAAAGAATGCTATAGCTCTGTGAGTTGAATGCACATGTCACAAAGTAGTTTCCCTGAATACTTCTTTCTAGTTTTTATCTGAAGACGTTTCCTTTTTCACCATAGGCCTCAATGCGCTCACAAATATCTCTTCGCAGATTCTACAGAAAGAGTGTTTCCAAACTGCTCCATCAAAAGAAAAGTTTAACTCTGTGAGATGAATGCACACATCAGACAGCAGTTTCTCAGAAAGCTTCTTTCTAGTTTTTATCTGAAGATATTTCCATTTTCACTGTAGGCCCCAATGTGCTTTAAAAAATCCCTTCGCAGGTACTACAAAAGGCTGTTTCCAAACAGTTCCATTGAAAGAATGGTTTAGCTCTGTGAGATGAATGCACACATCAGGAAGCAGTTTCTCAGAAAGCTTCTTTCTAGTTTTTATCTCAAGATATTTCCTTTTTCACCATATGCCTCTAAGTACTAACAAATATCCCTTCGCAGACACTTCAGAAAGACTGTTTCAAAACTGCTAATTCAAAAGAAAGCTTTAGCCCTGTGAAATGAATGCACAGATCACAGAACCATTTCTCAGAAAGCTTCTTTCTAGTTTTTACCTGATTATATTTGCCTCTTCACCCTAAGCCTCAATGTGCTGTGAAGTATCCTTTCATAGATACTACAAAAACAGTGTTTCAAAGTGCTCCATCAAAAGAAAAGTTTAACTCTGTGAGATGAATGCACACATCAGAAATGAGTTTCTCAGACATCTCCTTTCTAGTTTTTATCTGAAGTTATTTCCTTTTCACCATAGGCCTCAATGGACTCCCAAATATCCCTTTGCAGATTCTACAAAAACAGTGCCATCAAAAGAAAGGTTTACCTCTGTGAGGTGAATGCACTCGTCACAAAACAGTTTCTCACCAAACTTCTTTCTAGTTTTTATCTGAAGATATTTCCTTTATCACCATAGGCCTCAAAGCACTCCCAAATATGTCTTTGCTGATTCTACAAGAACAGTGCTTCCAAACTGCTCATTCAAAAGAAAGGTTTATCTCTGTGAAATGAATGCACACATCACAAAGCAGTTTCTCAGACAGCTCCTTTCTGGTTTTTGTCTGAAGATATTTCCTTTTTCACCACAGGCCCCAAAGTGCTCCCAAACATCCCTTTGCAGACTCTACAAAAATAGTGTTTCCATACTGCTCGTTACAAAGAAAAGTTTATCTCTGTGTAACAAATGCACACATCACAAAGCCATTTCTCAAAAATCTTCCTTATAGTTTTTATCTCAATATATTTGTCTTTTCCCATAGGCTCCAAAACTAGAAATCTTTCTAGCTTTTATCTGAAGATATATACTTTTTCACTATAGTCCTCAAAGCACCACAAAATATGCTTTCTCAGATTCTACAAAAACAGAGTTTCCAAACTGCTCCATCAAAAGTAAGGTTTAAGTCTGTGAGATGAATGCACATATCACACAGCAATTTCTCAGAAAGCTTCTCTCTAGTTTTCATCTGAGGATATTTGTGTTTTCACCATAGCCCTAATGCACTGTAAACTATCCCTTCTCACCTTCTACAAAAGAGTGTTTCCAAAGTGCTCCATCAAAAGAAAGGTTTAAATTTGTGATATGAATGAGCACATCATAAAGCAGTTCCTCAGAATGCTTCTTTCTAGTTTTTATCTGAAGATATTTCCTTTTTACAGCATAGGCCTCAATTTGCTCCCAAATATCCCTTCATAGATCCTCCAAAAACAGTGTTTCCAAAATGCTCAATACAAAGAAAATTTTAACTCTGTGACTTGAATGCACACATTACAAAGCAGTTTCTCACCAAGCTTCTTTCTAGTTTTTATCTGAAGATAGTTTCTTTTTCACCATGGGCCTCAGTGCACTCCCAGTAACTCTTTGCAGATTCTACAGAGAGTTTCCAGACTGCTCATTGAAAAGAAAGGTTTACCTATGTGAGATGACTGAACACACCACAAAGCTTCTTTCTAGTTTCTATCTGAAGTTATTTCCATTTTCACCATAGGCCTCATTGTACACCCAAATATCCCTTCGCAGATTCTACAGAAAGAGTGCTTCCAAACTGCTCATTCAAAAGAAAGATTTAACTCTGTGAGATGAATGCACACATCACAAAGCAGTTTCTCAGAAAGTGTCTTTCTAGATTTTTTTCTGAAGATATTTTCCTTTTCACCATTGGCCTCAAAGGATAGCAGAATATCCCTCCACAGATTCTAAAAAAAACAGTGTTTCCAAAGCGCTCCATCAAAAGGAAGGTTTAAATCTGTTAGCTGAATGCACACGTCATGAAGCCATTTCTCAGAAAGTTTCATTCTAGTTTTTATATGAAGATATTTTCTTTTTCACAATAGGCCGCAAGGCACACCCAAATATACCTTCACTGAATCTACAGTAAAAGTGTTTCCAAACTCCGTATTCCAAAGAAAGGTTTAACTCTAAAGTAGTTTTTTCCAGTTCTGTTAAGAAAGTCATTGGTAGCTTAATGGGGATGGCATGGAATCTATAAATTACCTTGGACAGTATGGCAATTTTCACTATATTGATTCTTTCTATCCATGAGCATGGAATGTTCTTCCATTTGTTTGTGTCCTCTTTTATTTCATTAAGCACTGGTTTGTAGTTCTCCTCGAAGAGGTCCTTCACACACCGTGTAAGTTGGATTACTAGGTATTTTATTATATTTGAAGCAATTGTGAATGGGAGTTCATTCACGATTTGACTCTCTGTTTGGCTGTTATTCGTGTGTAAGAATGCTTGTGATTTCTGTACATTGATTTTGTATCCTGAGACTTTGCTGAAGTTACTTATCAGCTTAAGGAGATTTTGGGCTGAGATGAAGGAGTATTCTCAATATACTATCATGTCATCTGCAAACAGGAACAATTTGACTTCTTCTTTTCTTAATTGAATACCCTTTATTTCTTTCTCTTGCCTGATTGCACTGGCCAGAACTTCCAACACTATGTTGAATAAGAGTGGCGAGAGAGGGTATCCCTGTCTTGTGCTAGTTTTCAAAGGGAATACTTCCAGTTTTTGCCCATTCAGTATGATATTGGCTGTTTTTTGTCATGAATAGCTCTCACTATTTTGAGATACATTCCATCAGTACCGAATTTATTGAGAGTTTTTAGCATGAAGAGCTGTTGAATTTTTTTCTGCATCTATTGAGATAATCATGTGGTTTTTTCTTTGCTTCTGTTTACATGCTGGATTACCTTTACTGATTTGCATATGTAGAACAAACCTTGCATTCCAGGGATGAAGCCCACTTGTTTATGGTGGATAAGCTTTTAGATGTGCTGCTGAATTTGCTTTGCCAGTATTTTATTGAGGATTTTTGCATCAATGTTCATCAGGGATATTGGTCTAAAATTCTCTTTTTTTGTTGTGTCTCTGTCAGGCTTTGGTATCAGGATGATGTTGGCCTCATAAAGTGAGTTAGGGAGGATTCCCTCTTTTTCTATTAATTGAAATAGTTTCAGAAGGAATGGTACCAACTCCTCCTTGTACGTCTGGTAGAATTCAGCTGTGAATCCATCTGGCCCTGACTTTTTTTTGTTGGTAGGCTATTTTTGCCTCAATTTCAGAACCTGCCATTGATCTATTCTGGGATTCAACTTCTTCCTGGTTTAGTCTTGGGAGAGTGTATGTGTCCAGGAGTTTAACCATTTCTTCTAGATTTTCTAATTTATTTTCATAGAGGTGTTTATAGTATTCTCTGATGGTAGTTTGCATTTCTGTGGTGTCAGTGGTGGTATCCCCTTTATCACTTTTTATTGCATCTGTTTGATTCTTCTACTTTCATCTTCATTAGTCTTGTCAGCAATCAATTTTGTTGATCTTTTCAAAAAACCAGCTCCTGGATTCCTTGTTTATTTGAAGGATTTTTATGTCTCTATCTCCTTCAGCTCCACTCTGATATTACTTATTTCTTGCCTTCTGCTAGCTTTTGAATGTGTTTTCTCTTGCTTCTCTAGTTCTTTTAATTGTGATGTTAGGCTGTCAATTTTAGATCTTCCTTACTTTCTCTTGTGGGCATTTAATGTTGTAAATTTCCCATTATACACAGTTTTAAAGAGCCTACATTGCCAAGACAATTCTAAGTCAAAAGAACAAAGCTGGAGGCATCATGCTAACTGACTTCAAACTATGCTACAAGGCTACAGTAACCAAAAAAGCATGGTACTGGTACCAAAACAGAGATATAAACCAATGGAACAGAACAGTGTCTTCAGAAATAATGCCACACTCTACAACCATCTGATCTTTGACAAATCTGACAAAAACAAGAAATGGGGAAAGGATTACCTATTCAATAAATGATGCTGGGAAAATTGGCTAGCCATAAGTAGAATACTGAAACTGGATCCCTTCCTTACTACTTATACAATAATTAAATCAGGATGGATTAAGGACTTAAATGTTAGACCTAAAACCATAAAAACCCTAGAAGCAAACATAGGGAATACTATTTAGGACCTAGGCATGGGAAAGGATTTCATGTCTAAAACACCAAAAGCAATGGCAACAAAAGCCAAAATTGACAAATGGGATCTAATTAAACTAAAGAGCTTCTGCACAGCAAAAGAAACTATCATCAGAGTGAACAGGCAAACTACAGAACCTGAGAAAATTTTTGCAATCTACTCATCTGACAAAGGACTAATATCCAGATGCTATGAAGAACTCACACAAATTTACAAGAAGAAACAAACAACCCCATCAAAAAGTGGGCAAATATGAACAGACACTTCTCAAAAGAAGGCATTTATGCAGCCAGCAGACCCATGAAAATATGCTCATTATCACCAGCCATCAGAGAAATGCAAATCAAAACTACAATGAGATACCATCTCACACCAGTTAGAAGGGCAATCATTAAAAAGTCAGGAAACAACAGGTGCCAGAGAGGTTCTGTAGAAATAGGAACACTTTTACACTATTGATGGGACTGTAAACTGGTTCAAACATCGTGTAAAACAGTGTGGTCATTCCTCAAGGATCTAGAACTAGAAATACCATTTGACCTATCCATCCCATTACTGGGGATATATTCAAAGGATTATATATCATGCTGCTATAAAAACACATGCACATGTATGTTTATTGTGGCACTATTCACAATAGCAAAGACTCGGAGTCAACCCAAGTGTCTATCAATGACAGACTGGATTAAGAAAATGTGGCATATATACACCATGGAATACTATGCAGACATATAAAAGGATGAATTCGTGTCCTTTGTAGGGACATGGATGCAGCTGGAAACCATCATTCTCAGCAAACTATCACAAGGACAGAAAACCAAACACGGCATATTCTCACTCATAGGTGGGACTTGAACAATGAGATCACTTGGACACAAGAAGGGGAACATCACACACTGGGGCCTATTGTGGGGTGGGGGGAGAGGGAGGGGGAGGGATAACATTAGGAGATATACCTAATGTAAATGACGAGTTAATGGGTGCAGCACACCAACATGACACATGTATACATATGTAACAAACCTGCATGTGGTACACATATGCCCTAGAACATAAAGTATAATACAAAAAAAAGAAAACAAAAACCAGAAATGATAAAGATAAAAGTAGAAATCGGTAAAATTTAAAATAAAAAAGAGAAAGGTTTAACTCTGTGAGATTAATGCATGCATCACAAAGTAGTTTCTCAGAATCTTTCTCGTTTTTGTCTGAAGATATCTGTCTTTTCACCATAGCCTCAAAGTGCAACAGAATATCTCTTCACAGATTCTACAAAAACAGTGTTTCTGAAGTGCTCCATAAAAAGAAAAAATTGACTCTGTGAGCTGAACGCACACATCACAAAGCAATTTCTTAAAAAGCTTCTTTTTAGTTTTTGTCTGAAGATATTTGTCTCTTCACCATAGCCCTCAATGCACTGCAAAATATCTCTCTGCAGATTCTTCAAAAACAGTGTTTCCAAAGTGCTACTTCAAAAAAGGTTTAACTCTCTGAGATGAAGGCACACATCAGAAAGCAGCTTCCCAGAAAGCGTCTTTCTAGTTTTTATCTGAATATATTTCCTTTTTCACCATATGCCTAAGTGCACTCCCAAATATACCTTTGAATATGGTAAAAGAAAAAAAAAAGTGTTTCCAAGCTTCTGCATCTCACTCTGTGAGATGAAGGCAGATTAGTTTTTATCTGAAGATATTTCCTTTTTCACAATAGGCTTTAATGCGCTACCAAATATCCCTTTGCAGATACTAAAAAAGCAGTGTTGCCTAGCGACTGCATCAAAAGAAAGGTTTAACTGTGTGAGATGAATGAGCACAACCCAAACCAGTTTCTCAGAAAGCTTCTTTTTACTTTTTATCTGATGATATTTGATTTTTCACCTTAGGCCTCCATGCATTCCACAATATCTCTTTGCAGATTCTACAAAAACAATGTTTCCAAACTGCTCCATAAAAGAAAGGTTTAATTTTGTGATATGAATGCACACATCACAAGGCAGTTTCTCAGAAAGCCTCCTTCTGATTTTAATCTGAAGATATTTCTCTTTTCACCATAGGCCTCAGTGCGCTCCCAAATATACCTTCACAAATTTTACAAAAACAGTGTTTCCAAACTGATTCATCAGAAAAATATTTAACTTTGTGAGATGAATGCATACGTCACAAAGTAGTGTCTCAGAAACCTTCTTCCTAGTTTTTATATGAAGGTATTTCGTTTTTTACCAAAGGCTTCAGTGTGCTCCCCAATATCCCTTCACAGATTCTACAAAAACAGTGTTTCCAAAAAATTCTTTCTAGTTGTTATTGGAAGATATTTCCCTTTTCATCACTGGCCTCAAAGTCCTCCCAAATATCCTTTCACAGATTTTACAAAACTAGTGTTTCCAAACTGCTCCAGCAAAAGAAAGCTTTAACTATGTGAGATGAATGCACACATCACAAAGGAGTTTCTCAGAGAGCTTCCTTATAGTTTTTACCTGAAAATGCTTCCTTTTCCTCCACATCCATAGGCCTCAATGCATTCAAAAATATTCCTTCACATATTCTACAAAAACAGTGTTTCCAAACTGCTTCATCAAAAGAAATATTTAATTATTTGATATGAATGCACACACTACAAAGCAGCTTCTCAGAAAGTCTCTCTCTAGTTTTTATTTGAAGATATTTCTCTTTTTGACATTGGCCTCAAAGGGCTCCCAAATATCCCTTTGCAGATTTTAAAAAACTAGTGTTTCCAAAATGCTCCATCAAAATAAAGCTTTAACTATGTGAGATGAATGCACACACCACAAAGCAGCTTCTCAGAAAACTTCTTTCTAGTTTTTATCTGAAGATACTTCCTTTTTCACCATAGGCCTTTGAGTGTTCCCAAATATTCCTTCACAGATTCTACAAAAACAGAGTTTCCAAACTGCTTCATCAAAAGAAAGATTTACCTCTTTGAAAAGATGCACACATCACACAAAGCAGTTTCTCAGAAAGCTTCTTTCTAGTTTTTAATCAGAAGATATTTCCTTTTTCACCACAGGCCTCAAAGTGATCCCAATCATCCCTTCACAGATCTACAAAAACAGTGTTTCCAAACTGCTCCATCAAGAGAAAGGTTTAACATTGTAGATGAATGCACACACCACAAAGCAGCTTCTCAGAGAGGTTCTTTCTAGTTTTTATCTGAAGATATTTCTCTTTTCACCACAGGCCTCAAAGTGCTCCCAACTATCCCTTCACGTATTCTACAAAAACAGTATTTTAAAACTGCTCCATAAAAAGAAAAACTTAACTCTCTGAGATGAATACACACATCACAAAGCAGTTTCTCAGAAACCTTCTTTCTAGTTTTTACCTGAAGATATTTCCTTTTTCAACATAGGCCTCTATGCATTCCCAAGTATCCCTTCACAGATTGTACAAAACAGTGTTTCCAAAATGCTCCATCAAAATGAATATTTTTCTCAATAAGATGAATGCAATCATTGCAAAGCAGTTTCTCAGAAAGCTTCTCTCTAATTTTTATCTGAAGATATTTCCTTTGTCACAGTAGGCTTTAATACGCTCCCAACTATCACTTTGCAGTTTCTACAATAATAGTGTTTCCAATCTGCTCCAACAAAGGAAAGATTTAAATAGGTGAGATTAATGCACTCATCCCAAAGCAGTTTCTCAGAAAGGTAGTTTCTACTTTTTATCTAAAGACATTTCCTTTTTCACCATAGCCCTCAATGGGCTCCCCAGTATCCCTTCGAAGATTCTGCAAAAACAATGTTTCTAAAGCTTCTTTATACATTTTATCTGAAGATATTTCTTTTTTCACCATAGGCCTCAACATGCTCCTGAATATCCCTTCGCAGATTCTACAAAATCAGTGTTTACAAACTCCTCCATCAAAATAAAGGTTTAACTCAGTGTGATAAATGCATGCATCACAACACAGTTTCTCAGAAATCTGTTTTCTTGTTTTTATCTGGAGCTATTTCCTTTTTCATCATAAGTCTCAATACACTTCAAGATATCCCTCTCAGTTCCTACAAATACAGTGTTTCCATATTGCTCCATCAATACGATGGTTCAATTCTGTGAGATGAATGCACGTATCACAAAACGGTTTCTCAAAATGCTTCTTTCTAGTTTTTATCTGAATATATTTTCTTTTTGACCATAGGCCTCAATGTGTTCCTCAAAATCCCTTTGCAGATTCTACAGAAACAAAACCTTCTTTCTAGCTTTTATCTGAAGATATTTCCTTTTTCATGATAGGCCCCAATGCTCTGTGTAATATCCCCACGAAAATTCTACAAAAACAGTGTTTCCATGCTGCTCAAACCAACGAAATCTTTAACTATGTGAGATGAATGCACATATCATGAAGCAGTTTCTCAGAAAACTTCTTTCCAATTTTTATCTAAAGATATTTACTTCATCATCCTAGGCCTCAATGCACTCCCAAATATCCCCTTGCAGATTCTACAAAAACATTGCTTAAAAACTGCTCCATTGAAATAAAGTTTTAACTCTGTGAGATGAATGTGCACATCACAAAGCAGTTTCTCAGAAAGCTTCTTTTTGATTTTTATCTGAAGATATTTCCTTTTTCTCACCAGGTCTCAATTCTCTCTGAAATATACCTTCACAGATTCTTAAACAAACAAACAAACAGTGTTTCAAAACCACTCCATCAAAATAAAAGTTTACCTCTGAGAGATGAATGCGCACATCACAAAGCAGGTACTCAGAAAGTATCTTTATTGTTTTTATATAAAGATATTTGTCATTTCACCATGGGCCTCAATTCACTGCAAAATATCCTTGGCAGATTGTACAAAAACAGTGTCTCCAAACTGCTCCATGAAAAGAAAAGTCTAACACTGTAAGATGAATGCACTCATCACAAAGCAGTTTCTCAGAAAGCTTCTTCCCACTTTTTACCTGAAGATATTTATTTTTCCAATGTAGACGCCAATGCACTCCAAAATATCCCTTAGCAAATTCTACAACAACAGTGTTTTGAAACTGTTCCATCAAAAGAAAGGTTTCACTCTGTGAGACTAATGCACACATCATAACACACTTTCTCAGAATACTTTTTTCTAGTTTTATCTGAAGATGTTTCTTTTTTCACCATAGGCCTGAATAAGCTCCCAAATATCCCTTGGCAGTTTATACAAAAACAGTGTTTCCAAACTACCCCATCAAGAGAAAGGTTTATCTCTATGAAATGAATGCACACATCACAAAGCAGTTTCTCAGAAAGCTTCTTTCTTATTTTATTTGAAGATATTTCCTTTTTCATCATAGGCCTCAGTGTACTCCCAAATATCCCTTCACAGATTCTACAATAACAGTTTGTCCAAACTGGTTCATCAATAGAAATGTTTAACTTTGTGAAGTGAATTTTCATTTCACAAAGCAGATTCTTAGAAAGTTTCTTTCTAGTTTTTATCTGAAGACACTTCTCTTTTCAGCATAGGCCTGTATGTGCTCCCAAACAAGCATTCACAGATTCTACAAAAACAGTGTTTTCAAACGGCTCCATCAAAAGATAGCCTTAACTCTATCAGATGAATGTACACATCTCAGAGCAATTTCTCAGAATGCTTCTCTCTATTTTTTATCTGATTTGTCTATTCAACCTAGGCCACAATGCACTGCAAAATATCCCTTCGCTGAATCTACAAAAACAGTGTTTCCAAACTGTTCCATCAAAAGACAGGTTTTTCTCGGTAAGATGAAAGCACACATCACAAACCCATTTCTCAGAAAGCTTCTTTCACATTTTTAACTAAAGATATTTTTCTTATCAACATAGGCCTCAATGTGCTGTGAAATATCCCTTTTCAAATTCTACAAAAACAGTGTTTCTGTACTGCTCTACCAATAGAAAAGTTTACCTCTGTGAGATGAATGCACACATCACAAAGTATTTTCCCAGAAAGTTTTCTAATTTTTATCTGAAGATATTTGACTTTTCACCATAGGCTTGAAGAGGATCCCAATTACCCCTTTGCAGATTCTGTAAAAACAGTGTTGCCAAACTGCTCCATCAAGAAAGTTTTAATTCTTTGAGATGAATGCACACATCACAAAGCAGTATCTCAGAAAGCTTCTTTCTAGTTTTTATCTGAAGATATTACCTTTTTCACCACAGTCTCCAGTGTGCTCCAAAATATCCCTTGACAGATTCTACAAAAACAGTGCTTCCAAACTGCTGCATGAAAAGAAAGGTTTAACTCTGTAAGATGAATGCACACATCAGAAAACAGTGCCTCAGAAAGTTTCTTTTTATTTTTTATGTGAAAATATTTATCTTTTCACCATAGGCCTCAATGTGCTGCAACATATCCCTACACAGATCCTAAAATAACATTGTTTCCAAAGTGTTCCATCTAAAGATAGTTTTAATTCTGTGAGCTGAATGGACACATCACAAAGTAGTTTCTCAGAAAGCTTCTTTCTAGTGTTTATCTGAATTAATTTTCTTTTTAACCATAGGCCTCAATGCGCTGCCACACATCTCTTGCCAGATTCTACAAAAACAGTGTTTCCAAACTTTTTCATCAAAACAAAGGTTTAGCTCTGTGAGATAAATTCACACATCACAAACCAGTTTCTCATAAAGCTTCTTTCTAGTTTTTATCTGAAGGTATTTTGTTTTTCAGTATAGGCTTCAATGCGCTCCAAAATATCCCTTTGCAGATTCTACAAAAAATGTTTCCAAACTGCTGAATGAAAAGGAAGATTTTATTCTGTGTGATAAATGCACACATCACAAAGGAATTTATCAGATAGCTTCCTCCTTGTTTTTATCCTGGGATATTTCCTTTTTCAACATTGGCCTTCATGAGCTCCCAACTGGCCATTTGCAGATTGGACAAAAACTGTTTTCCAAACTGCTGAATCAAAATAAATTTTTACCTCTGTGAGATGAATGCATAGATCACAAAGTGGTATCACAGAAAGATTCCTTCTAAGTTTTATCTGAAGATATTTCCTGTTTCACCATAGACCTGAATGTGCTCCCAAGTATCCCTTCACAGATTCTAAACCAAAAATATTTTAAAACTGCTGAATGAAAAGAAAGGTATAACTCTGTGAGATGAATCCACACATCACAAAGCAATTTCTCAGATATTTCCTTCTAGTTTTTACCTTGGGATATTCACTTTTTGGCCATTGGTCTCAATGAGCTCCGAAATGCCCATTCACAAAATTTACAAAATAATGTTTCCAAACTGCTGAATCAAAACAAAGGTTTACCTCTGGGAGATGAATGTAAACAAGGCAAAGTGGCTTCTTAGATAACTTCCCTGTAGTTTTACCCTGGTATATTCACTTTTTTGCCACTGGCCTCAACGAGCACTGAAATGTCCACTCACAGAATGGACAAAAACAGTGTTTCCAAGCTGCTGAATTGAAAGAAAGTTTTAACTCTTTGAGATAAATGCACACATCACAAAGCTATTTCTCAGACTGCTTCCTTCTGGATTTTATCCTGGGATGTACACTTTTTCACCATTGGCCTCAGTGAGCTCCAAAATGTCCATTCCAAGAATGGAAATAAACAGTGTTTCAAATGACTGAATAAAAGGAAAGGTTTAACTCTGTGAGATGAATGGACACATCACAAAGTAGTTTCTCAGAAAGAGTCTTTGTAGTTTTTATCTGAGGATCTTTCCTTTTTAACCATAGGCCTCAATGCACTCCCACATATCTCTTCACAGATTCTACTAAAACAATGTTACCAAACTGCTCCTTCAAAAGAAATGCTTAACTCTTTGAGATGAATCCACACATCACAAGACAGTTTCTCACAAAAATTCTTTCTAGTTTTTATCTGAGGATATTTCCTTTTTCACCATAGACTTTAATGCGATCCAAAGTATCCCTTTGCAGAATCTACAAAAACACTGTTTTGAAACTCCTGAATGAAAAGAAAGATGTAACTCTGTGAGATAAATATACACATCACAAAGCAGTTTCTCAGATAGCTTCCTTCCTTGTAGTTTTTATCTTGGGGTATTTCCTTTTTCAACATTGTCCATAATGAGCTCCCAATTGTCTATTCGCAGAATGGACAAAAACAGTTTTTCCAAACTGCTGAATCAAAAGAAATGTTTACCTCTGTGAGATGAATGCACACATCACAAAGTGGTGTCACAGAAAGATTCCTTCTAGCTTTTATCTGAACATATTTTCTTTTTCACCGTAGTCCTCAATGTGCTCCCAAATATCCTTTACAGTTTATACAAAAAGTGTCTCAACTGCTGAATGAAAAGAAACATATAACTCTGCGAGATGAATGTGCACATCATTAAGTGATTTATCAGATTGCTTCCTTCTGGGTTTTATCCTGAGATGTATGCTTTTTCACCATTGGTTTCAATGAGTTCCCAAACGTCCATTCAGAAAATGGACATAAACATTGTTTCCAAATGGCAGAATGAAAGGAAAGTTTTAACTCTGTGAGATGAATGGACACACGAGAAAGGGGTTTCTCAGAAAGCTTCTTTCTAGCTTTTTCTGAAGATATTTTCTTTTTCATCATAGGCCTAAATGTGCTTTCAAATATTCCTTTGCAGATTCTACAAAAAGCATTTGCAAACTGCTGAATGAAAAGAAAGATTTAACTCTGAACGATGAATGCACACATCACAAAGCATTTTTGCAGAAAGCTTCTTCCTAGTTTTTGTATGAATATATTTTCTTTTTCATCATAGGCCTCAATGCACTCCCAAATATCCCTTCACAGATTCTACAGAAACAGGATTTCCAAGCTGCTTCATGAAAAGAATGATTTAGCTCTGCAAAATGAATGCCAACATCACAAAGATGTTTCTCAGAGAGCTTCCTTTTACTTTATAACCTGGGAATTTTTTTTTTTTTTTTTTTTTTTTTTTTTTTTTTTTTTTTGCCATTGGCCCCAGTGAACTCCAAAATGTCCAGTTGCAGAATGGACAAAAATAGTGTTTCCAAATTGCTGAATCAAAATAAAGTTTAACTCTGTGAGATGAGTGCCTACATCACAAAGCAGTTTCTCAGACAGTTTCTTTCTAGTTTTTACCTGAAGATAATTTCTTTTTCACCATAGTCCTCTATGTGCTCCCAAACATCCCTTCACAGATTATACAAAAGCATTTTCCAAACTGCAGAATGAAGGTTAGTGTTTAACACAGTGAGATGAATGTGCACACCACAAAGCTGTTTCTCAGAAAGCCTTCTTGTAGCTTTTATCTTGGGATATTCGCTTTTTCACCATTGACCTCAATGAACTACCAAATGTCCATTCACAAAGTGGACAAAGACAGAGTTTCCAAACTGCTGAATCAAAAGAAAGTTTTAATTCTATGAGATGAATGCATGCATCACAAAGTGGTTTCTCACACAGCTTCCTTCTAGTTTTTATCCTGGAATATTCTCTTTTTCGTCACTGGCCTCAATGAACTCCCAAATATCTTTTCACAGAATGGACAAAAACACTGTTTTCAAACTGCTAATGATTTAACTCTTTGATATAAATGCACACATCACAAGGTGGTTTCTCAGATAGCTTCCTTCTAGTTTTTATCCTGGGATAAATGCCTTTTCACCATGGACCTCAACGAAGTACGAAATGTTCATTCTCAGAATGAACAAAAACAGTGTTTCCAAACTGCTGAATGAAGAGTAAGATTTAGTTCTGTGAGATAAATGCACACATCACAAAGCGGTTTCTGAGAAATCTTCTTGCTAGTTTTTAACAGAAGATATTTTCTTTTTCACCTTAGGTCTCAATGTGCTCCCAAATATCCCATCACAGATTCTACAAAAGCAGTCTTTTTAAACTGCTGAGTGAAAAGGGAGGTTTATCCCTATGAGATAAATGCACACATCACAAAGCGGTTTCTCAAATACCTTCCTTCTAGTTTTTATCTGAAGATATTTTCTTTTTTACCATATGGCTCAATGCATTCCCAAATAATCCTTCACTGATTCCACAAAAACAGTGTTTCCTAATTGCTGAATGAAAAGAAAAGTTTAAGTCTGGGAGATGAATCCTCAGAACAAAAAGCATTTTCTCAGGTAGCTTTTTTAGAGTTTTTATTCTGTAATATTCTTTTTTTGCCATTGGCCTCAGTGAGCTCAAAAATGTCCATTTGCACAATGAACAAAACAGTGTTTCCAAACTGGTGAATCAAAAAATATTTTTTACTCTGTCAGATCAATGCATACATCAAAAAGTAGTTTCTCAGAAAGCTCATTCCATATTTTATCTTAAGGTATTTTTTCACATAGGCCTCAATGACCTCCTAAATGTCTATTCACAGATCCTACAAAAACCCTGCTTCAAAACTGCTAAATGAAAGGAAAGATTGAACTATTTGAGATAAAGGCACACATCCCAAAGCAGATTCTCAGATAGCTTCCTTCTAGTTTTTATCCTGGGGTATTTACTTTTTCACCTTTGGCCTCAATGAGTTCCCAAAAGGCCATTCGCAGAATGGAAAAAAACAGGGTTACCAATCTGCTGAATGAAAAGAATGCTTTAACTCTGTGTGATGAAAGCAAACATGACAATGCAGTTTCCCCAAAAGCTTATTTCTAGTGTTTACCTGAAGATATTTTGTTTTTAACCATTGACCTCAATATGCTCCAAAATATATCCCTTCACAGAGTCTTAAAAAACAGTGTTTCCACACTGCTGAATGAATAGAAAAGTTTAATTCTGCCAGATGAATGCAGATATCACAAAACCGTTTCTCCAATTGCTTCCTTCTAGTTTTTAACCTGGGATGTTCACTTTTTTGCCATTTGCATCAATGAACTCCAAAATGTCCATTCACAGAATGGACAAAAACAGTTTCCAAACTGCTAAATCAAAGAAAGGTTTAATTCTGTGAGATGAATGAACACATCACAAAGCAGTTTCTCAGAAGGCTTCTTTCCAGTTTATATCTGAAGATACTTTCTTTTTCACAGTAGGCCTCAATGAGCTCCCAAATACAATTTTGCAGATTCTGCAAAAACAGTGTTTCCACATGGCAGAGTGAAAAGAAAGTGTTAACTCTGTGAGGTGAATACGTACATCACAAAGTAGTTTCTCAGGTAACTTCCCTCAAGTTTTTGTTTGTTTGTTTGTTTGAAATGAAAGGCCTCACATATTTATTACTGAACCCAGCCAACCAACGCATTCATAATAGATTCAGAGAGGAAAATACATCAAACTCTCCAGAGAGTGGTGACATTTTCAGTTTGATACAGTAATGTGATCGTGACCTTCAGACAGCACAAATATATGTGCCATCTCATGTGCAATTCCTTATAGACCCAGCTTCGTTCTTTCCCAATGTCTCCTTTTGGAGTTGTACCTTATTTTATTTCCAGTTTTCATCCGAATCCACTGGGGAATCAGATGATTTTGCTTTTGTTTCTGGGCCAGGAATCACTTAATCCTGAAAGTCTTGTGAGAAGACATGGTGAGAAGTGGAGGCAAGAACACACCATGATGGCAGAGAAAGGAAAAGAGCCCCTCTAGTTTTTATCCTGAAATATTCCCTTTTTCATCATTGACCTCAATGAGCTCCCAAATGTCCATTCTCAGAATAGACAAAAAAAGTGTTTCCAAACTTCTGAATGAAAAGAAAGTTTTAACTCTGTGAGATGAATGCACACATCACAAAATGCCCTCTCAGATAGCTCTTTTTAAGTTCTCATCCTGGGATTTTTACTTTTTCGCCATTGACCTACATGATCTCCCAAATGTCCATTTCCAGAATGGACAAAAACAGTGTTTCCAAACTGTTGAATCAAAACAAATCTTTAACTCTGTGAGATCAATGACATATCACAAAGCAGTTTCTCAGAAAGCTTCTTTCAAGTTTTTCTCTGAAGATATTTTCTTTTTCACCATAGGCCTCAATGCACTCCCAAATATACCTTGACAAATTCTACAAAAACAGTGTTTCCATACTGCTGGATGAAAAGAAATGTTTAATTCTGCAAGATGAATTCACACATCACAAGGCAGCTTCTCAAATACTTTCCTTCTAGTTTTTATCCTGGGATATTCCTTTATTGCCATTGGCCTCAGTGAGCTCCCAAATGTTCATTCACAGACAGGTCAAAAACAGTGTTTCCACACTGCTGAATCAAAAGAAAGGTTTACCATGCAAGTTGAATGCACACTTCACAAAGCAGTTTCTCAGAAAACGTCTTTGTAATTTTTATCTGAAGATATTTTCCTTTTTACCTTGGGCCTAATTGCACTTTCAAATGTCCATTCACAGAAAGGACAAAAAAGGTGGTCCAAAACTCTGAATGAAAAGAAAGGTTCAACTATTCGAGATGAATGCATACATCACAAAGAAGTTTCTCAGATAACTTCCTTCTAGTTTTTATCTGTGGACACTTTCTTTTTCAACACAGGCTTCTTTGAGCTCCCAAATGTCCATACACAGATTTTATAAAAAACAGTGTTTCCAACCTGCTAAACGAAAAGAACATTTGAAATATCTGAGATAAATGCACACAACACAAAGCAGTTTCTCAGATAGCTTCAATCTATTTTTTATCGTAGGGTATTCACTTTTTAGCCTTTGGACTCAATGAGCTCCCAAATGTCCATTTGCAGAATGGACAAAAGCTAGGTTTCTTAACTACTGAATTAAAATGAATGTTTAAATCTGTGGGATGAATGCACATATCACAAAGCAGATTTTCAGGAATCTTGTTTTCTGTTTATATCTGAAAATATTTTCTTTTTCAACATAGGCCTCTATGAGCTCCCAAATGTCCATTAGCAGATTCTACAAAGAGAATGTTTCCTAAGTGCTAAATGATAAGAAAGAGCTTGTTATTCGGGATGAATGCACACAACACAAAACGTTTGTTCAGGTAGCTTCCTTCTAGTTTTTACCATGGAATATAATCTTTTTTTTTGCTATTGGCCTCAATGATTTTCCAAATGTCCATTCACAGAATGGACAAAAACCATGTTTCAAAACTGCTGAATCAAAAGTAAGTTTTACTTCTGTGAGATAAATGCCCACATCACAAAGCAGTTTCTCAGAAAGCTCCTTTCTAGTATTTCTCTGAGACATTTTCTTTTTCCCCATAGGCCTCAATGCACTCCCAAATATCCCTTCACACATGTTACAAAAACAGTGTTTCCAAACTGCTTATGAAAATAAATGTTTAACTCTGTGAGATGAATGCACAAATTGCAAAGCAGTTTCCAGAGAGTTTCCTTCTGGTTTTTATCCTGAGATAATGACTTTTTTGCCATTGGCCTCAATGAGATCTCAAATGTCCATTCCCAGAATGGACACAGTGTTTCCACAATGCTGAATGAAAAGAAGTTTTAACTCTGCTCAATGAATGCACACACCAAAAGCAGTTTCTCAGATAGTTTTCTTCCAGTTTTTATGGAGGGATGTTCCCTTTTTCGCCATTGGCCTCAATGAACTCCCAAATGTACATTTGCAGAATGTATTAAAACAGTGTTTCCAAACTGATGAATCAAAAAAAGGTTTAATTTTGTGAGATAAATGCAGACATCACAAAGGGATTTCTCAGATAGCTTCCTTCTAGTTTTTATCCTGGGTATTTTCTTTTTCACCATTGGTCTAAATGAGCTTCCAAATGTCCATTCGCAGATTCTACAAAAACCATGTTTCCAAACTGCTGAATCAAAAAGAAACTTTTAACTATGCAAGGTGAATGCACACATCACAAAGCGGTTTCTCCAAGAGCTTCCTTCTAGTTTTTACCCTTGATATTCACTTTTTCACCATTGGAGTAAATGAGTTCCCAAATGTCCATTCGAAGAATGGATAAAAACAGTGTTTCCAAACTGCTGAATCAAAGAACTTTTAACACTGAGAGATGAATGCACACATCCCAAAACGGTCTCTCAGATAGCATCCTTCAAGTTCTTATACTGGGATCTCGATTGTTCCCCATTGGCCTCCCTGAGCTCCCAAATGTCCATTCTGCAAATGGACATAAACAGTGTTTGCAAACAACAGAATTAAAAGAAAACGTTTGCTCTGTGAGATAAATGCAGACATCACAAAGCAGTTTCTCAGAAAGCTTCTTTCAAGTTTTTATCAGAAGATATTTTATTTTACACCATAGGCATCAACATACTCCCAAATATACCTTCACAAATTCTACAAAAACAGTGTTTCCATACTGCCGAATGAAAAGAAAGTTTTAAATCTCTGAGATGAATGCACACATCACTAAGACGTTTCTCAGGTAGCTTACTTCTATTTTTCATCCTGGGATATTTGCTTTTTCACAATTGGCTTCAATGAGCTCAGAAATGACGATTCACAGAATGGAAAAAAACAGTGTTTCATAACTCCTGAATTAGGAAAGTTTTAGCTGTGGGGTGAATGCACATATCACAAAGCAGATTCTCACATAGCTTCCCCTTATTTTTTATCCTGGGAAATTCGCTTTTTTGCCACCGATCTCAATGAGCTCTGAAATGTCCATTCATAGAATGGACAAAAACAGTGTTTGCAAACTGCTGAATCACAAGAAAGGTTTAACTCTGTGAGATGAATACACACCTCACGAAGCAATTTCTCAGAAAACTTCTTTTTAGTTTTTATCTGAAGATATTTTCTTTTTCACCACAGGACTCAATGCACTCCCAAATGCCCATTCACCAATTCTACAAAAACAGCATTTCCAAACTGCTGAATGAAAAGAAATGTTTAAATCCTCGAGCTGAATACACACATCAGAAACAGTTTCTCTGATTGTTTCCTTCTGTTTTTATTCTGGGACAATCGCTTTCTCGCCCTTGGCCTCAATGAGCTCCCAAATATCCATTTGCAGAATGGAAAAAAACAGTGTTTCCAATCTACTGAAACAAAAGAAAGGTATAACCCTGTGAGATGAATGCACACATCACGAAGTGGCTTCTCAGATGGTTTCCTTCTGTTTTTATTCTGGGATATTCCCTTTTCTGCCATTTACCTCAATGAACTCCCAAATATCCATTTGTAGAATGGACAAAACAGGGTTTCAAAACTGCTGAATGATAAGAAAGGTTTAGCTCTGTAGATGAATGCATACATCACAAGCAGTTTCTCAGAAAACTTCTTTCAAGTTTTTATCTGAAGGTATTTTCATTTTCACCACAGACCTCAATGTGCTCTCAAAACTCTGTTCACAGAATGAACAAAGAAGGACTATTTCCAAACTGCCAAATGAAAAGAAAGGTTTAACTCTGTGAGATGAAAGTACACATCACAAAGCATTCTCTAAGATAGCTTCCTTCTAGTTTTTATTCTGGGATTTTGGATTTTTCACCATTGGCCTCAATAAGCTTCCAAATGTCAATTTTAGAATGGACAAAAAAAAAAACACAGTGTTTCTAAATTTCTGAATCAAAAGAAAGGTTTAATTCTGTGAGAGGAATGCAGACATCATAAAGCAGTTTCTCAGAAAGCTTCTTTCTCATTTTTACATGAAGATATTTGGTATTTTCTTTTTCACCACAGTCCTCAATGTGCTCCCAAATGTCTATTTGCAGATTCCAAAAAAAAGAGGCTTACCAATCTGCTGAATGAAAAGAAAGTTTTAACTCCTCGAGCTGAATGCACACATCACAAAGCAGTTCCTCAAATCGCCTCCTTTTGATTTTATTTCTGTGTCTCACCAGTGGCTTCAATGATCTCCTAAATATCCATTTGCAGAATGGACAAAAATAGTGATTAAAAACCTCAGAATGAAAAGAAAGTTTTAACTCTGTGAGATGAATGCACACATCACAAAGCAGTTTCTCAGATCACTTCATGGTAGTTTTTATCCTGGGACTTCTGATTTTCCACCATTTGCCTCAACAGCTCCCAAATGTCCATTCACAGAATGGACAAAAACAGTATTTTCAAACTGCTGAATTAAAAGAAACGTTTAACTCTGTTAGAAAAATGCACACGTCACAAAGCAGTTTCTCAGAAACAATCTTTCTAATTTTTTTCTGAAGATATTTTCTTTTTCACCATAGGCCTCAATGTGCTCCCAAATATCCCTTTGCAGATTCTGCAAAAAGAGTGTTTACAAACTGCTGAAACTAAGCAGTTTGAAAATGAAAACTAAGGTTTAAACTGAGAGAGAAATGCACACATCACAAAGTAATTTCTCAAATAGGTTCCACTTAGTTTTTATCCTGGGACTTTTTATTTTCACAATTGACCCTGAAGAGCTCCCAAACTTCCATTCACAAAATGGACAAAAACAGTATTTCCAAAGTGCTGAATCAAAAGAAAGTTTAACTCTGCTAGATGAATGTACATATCACAGAATAGTTTCTCATATGGCTTCCTTGCAATTTTTAACCTGGGATATTTCATTTTTCACCATTGGCCTCAATGAGCTCCAAAATGTCCATTCAAGGATGGACAAAACCCATGTTTCCAAACTGGTGAATCAAAAAAAATGTTTAACTCTGTGAGGTGAATGCACACATCAAACAGCAGTTTCTCAGAAAGCTTCTTTCTAGTTTTTATCTGAAGACAGTTTCTTTTTCTACATAGTCTTCAGTGCGCTCCCAGATGTGCCTTCAAAAAACAGTGTTTCCAAACTGCTGAATGAAAAGAAAGGTTTAACTCTGTGAGATGAATGCACACATCACAAAGCGGTTTCTCAGGTAGCATCCTGCTACTTTATGTCCTAGAATATTTCCTTTTTTACCATTGACCTCAGTGAGCTCCCAAATATCCATTCGCACAATGGAGGAAAACTGTGTTTTGAAACTGCTGAATGGAAAGAAAGGTTTAACTCTGTGACATGAATGCAGACATTGAAAAGCAGTTTCTCCAAAAGTTTCTTTCTAGTTTTTATCTAAAGATAGTTACTTTTTCAACATAAGCCTCAAACGCTTCCAAATATCCCTTCAGAGATTCTAGAAAAACAATCTTTCCAAATTGTTGAACAAAAAGGAAGATTAAACTCCTCAAGCTGAGTGCAGACATCATTAAACGGTTTCTCAAATAGCTTCCTTCTAGTTTTTATCCTGCGACATTTGCTGTTTCAAAATTGGCCTCAATGAACTCCCAGATGTATCTTCACAGAATGGACAAAAACAGTACTTCCAAACTGTTGAATCAAAGGAAAGTTTTAACTCTGTGAGATGAATGCAAACATCACATAGCAGTTTCTCAGAAAGATTCCTTCTATCTTATATCTGAAGATACTTTCTTTTCACCATAGGACTCAATGCACTCCCAAATGTCCATTTGCAGATTCTACAAAAACAGTGTTTCCAAACTGCTGAATGAAAAGAATGATTTAATTCATCGAGCTGAATGCACACATCACAAAGTGGTTTCTCAGATAGTTTCCTCTTAGTTTTTATTCTGGGACATTCGATTTTTCACCTTTGGCCTCAATGAGCTCCCAAAACACAAAAACAGTGTTTCCAAACTGCTGAATCAAAAGAAAGGTTTAACTCTGTGAGACCAATGCACAAATCACAAAACGGTTTCTCACTTTCTTCCTTCTAGTTTTTATCCTGGGATATTCATGTCTGCACCATTGGCCTCAATGAGATCCCCAATCTCCATTCATAGAACGAACATAAACGGTTTTTCCAAAATGCTGAATCAAGTGAAACTTTATCTCTGTGAGATGAATGCACACATCACAAAGTGGTTTCTCAGAAAGCTTCCTTCTAATTTTATCCTCGGATATTCACATTTTCGCCATTGGCGTCAAAGCACTCCCAAATGTACATTAGCAGATTCTACAATAACAGTGTTTCCAAACTGCTGAATGAAAAGAAAGAATTAATTCCTCTAGCTGAATTCACTCATTGCAAAGAGGTTTCTCAGATAGCTTCCTCTTAGTTATTATCCTGGGACATTCGATTACTCACCATTGACCTCAATGAGCACAAAAATGTCCTTTTGCAGAATATACAAAAACAATGTTTCCAAACTGCTGCATCAAGAGTAAGTTTTAACTCTGTGGGATGAATGCACACATCAAACAGCAGTTTCTCAGAAAGTTTCTTTCTAGTTTTTATCTGTATATATTTTGTTTTTCACCATAGGCCTCAATACACTCCCAAATGTCTATATGCAAATTGTACAAAAACATAGTTTCCAAACTTCAGAATGAAAAGAAAGGTTTAACTCTGTGAGATTAATGAACACATCACAAAGTGGTTTCTCAGATAACTTAGGTCTAGTTTTTATCCTGGGATATTAGCTTTTTCACCTTTGGCCTCAGGAGCTCCTAAATGTCCTTTCACAAAATGGACAAAAACAGTGTTTCCAAACTGCTGAACCAAAGAAAAGTTTAACCTTGTGAGATGAATGCTCATATCACAAAGCAGTTTCTTTGAAAGCTGCTTTCTAGTTTTTATCTGAAAGTATATTGTTTTTCACTATAGTCCTCAATGCCCTCCCAAATATCCCATTGCAGATTCTACAAAAACAGTGTTTCCAAACTGCTGAAAGGAAAGAAAGATTTAACTCTGTGAGCTTAATGCACACATCACAAAGCAGTTTCCACAATGCTTCCATCTAGTTTTTCTCTGAGGATATTTTCTTTTTCTCCATAGGCCTCCATGAGCTCCTGAATGTCTATTCACAAATTCTGTTTTTTAAAAAAGTGTTTCCCAATTAGTCAATGGAAAGAAAGGTTTGAATCTGTGAGGTGAATGCACACATCACAAAGTGGTTTCTCATACAGCTTCTCTCTAGATTTTCTTCCTGGGATACTCGCTTTTCCACCATTGGCCTTGATGAGCTCCCAAATGTTCACACACAGAATGAATAAAAACAGTGTTTCCAAAGTACTGAATGCAAAGAAAGACTTACATCCTAGAGCTGAATGCACACATCACAAGCAGTTTCACAGAATGTTTCCTTCTAGTTTTTATCCTGGGATACTCAATATTATTCCTTTGGCATCAATGAGCTCCTAAATGTCCATTCACAGAATGGAGAAAAACAGTGTTTCCAAATTGCTGAATCAAAACAAAGGTTTAATTCTGTGAGATGAATGTACACATCACAAAACAGTTTCTTGGGTAGCTTTCTTCTAGTTTTTATACTGCAATATTTGCTATTTCACCATTGGCCTCATGAGCTCCCAATGTCCTTTTACAAAATGGACAAAAACAGTTTTTACAAACTGCTGAATTAAAAGAACGTTTAAGTCTGAGAGATGAATACACACATCATAAAGCAGTTTCTCACAAAGCTTCTTTCTATTTTTTTCACCATAGGCCTAAATATACTCCCAAACATCCATTTGCATATTCTACAAATAAAGAGTTTTCAAACTGCTGAATTAATAGAAAGTTTTAAATCTACCTGATGAATACACACATCACAAAGCAGTATCTCAGAAAGTTTCTTTGTATTTTTTATCTGAAGATATTTTCTTTTTTACCATAGGTCTCAAAGCACTCCCAAATATCCCTTCACAGATTCCAGAAAAAGAGTTTTTCCCAACAATGTAAATAATGGTTTAACCCTGCAGATGAATGCACGCATCGCAAAATGGTTTCTCAGACAGCTTCCTTCTAGTTTTTATCCTGGAATATTTGATTTTTCCCATTTGGACTCAATGAACTCCAAAAGATTCATTCACAGAATGGACAAAAACAGTGTTTCCAAACTACTGAAGTAAAAGAAAGGCGCACACATCACGAAACAGTTTCTCAGAAAACTTCTTTCAAGATTTTATCTGAAGATATTTTATTTTTCACCATAAGCTTAAATGCAGTCCCAAATATCACTTTGCAGATTCTACAAAAGTAGTTTTTCAAACTGCTGAAGGAGAGGAAAGGTTTAACTCGGCAAGATGAATGCACACAATATAAAACAGTTTCTCAGATAGCTTCCTTCTAGTTTTTATGCTGGGATATTTACTTTTTCACTATTGGCCTGAATGAGCTCCTAAATGTCCATTCACAAAATGGACAAAAACAGTGTTTCCAAATGCTGAATCAAAAGAAAGGTTCAGTTCTGTGAGATGAATGCACACATCACAAAACAGTGTCCCAGAAAGCTTCTTTCTAGTTTTTATCTGCAGATATTTTCTTTTTCACCATAGGCCCCAATGAGCTCCCAAATATCCCTTCCCAGATACTTCAAAAACAGTGTTTCCAAACTGCCTAATGAAAGGAAAGGTTGAAAACTGTGAGATGAATGGACACATCACGAAGTGGTTTCTCAGATATGTTCCTTCTAGTTTTTATTCTGGGATAGTTCCTTTTTTTGCCATAGGCCACAATGAGCTCCCAAATGTCCATTCTCGAATGGACAAAACAGCCTTTCCAAACTGCTGAATCAAAAGAAAGGTTTAACTCTGTGAGATGAATGCACATTTCACAAACACTTTCTCAGAGATATTTCTAATGTTTATCTAAAGACATTTTCTTTTTCTCTGTAAGCCTCAATACTCCCCCAAATGTCCGTTAGCAGATTCTACAAAAAGAGGGTTTCAAACTGCTGAATGAAAAGAAAGATTTAACTTCTCGAGCTGAATGCACACATCAGAAAGCAGTTTATCAGATAACTTCCTTCTGTTTTTATCCTTGGATATTTGCTTTTTCTCCATTGGCCTCAGTGAACTCCCAAATGTCCATTTGAGAAGAATGGACAAAAATAGTGTTTCTAAACTGCTGAATAAAAAGGAAGTTTTATCTCTGCTAGATGAATGCACACATCACAAAACAGTTTCTCAGATAGCTTCCTTCTAGTTTGCATCATGGGATATTTGCTTTTTTGCCTTTGGCCTCAAAGGGCTGTGAAATGCCCATTTGCAGAATGGACAGAAACAGTGTTTCCAAACAACAAAACCAAAAGAAAGCTTTAACTCAGTGAGATGAATTCACACATCACAAGGTGGTTATTCATATAGCTTCAATTTTCTCATGGGATATTGGTTTTTTCGCCATTGGCCTCAGTGGGCTCCCAAATGTCCATTCGTAGATTCTACAAAAAAAAGTGTTTCCAAACTTCTGAATGAAAAGAAAGATCTAAATCCTCGAGCTGAATGCACACATCACAAAACAGTTTCTCAGATGGCTTCTTTCTGTTTTTATTCTGGGATATTCCTTTTTTCACCATTGGCCTAAATGAGCTTCCAAATGTCCATTTGCAGAATGGAAAAAAAAGTGTTTCTTAGCTGCTCAATGAAGAGAAAGGTTTAACTCTGTGAGATGAATGTGCACATCACAGAAAGGTTTCTCAGACACCTTCCTTCTAGTATCTTTCCTGGAATGTTTGCTTTTTTGTCATTGGTCTCAGTGAGCTCCCAAATGTCCATTCACAGAATGGACAAAAACTGTGTTTCCAAACTGCTGAATCAAAGAAAAGGTTTATCTGTGTGAAATGAATACACTCATTAGAAGCAGTTTCTCAGAAATCTTCTTTCTAGTTTTTATCTGAAGATATTTTATTTTTCACCATAGGCCTCAATGTGCTCCTGTATATCCCTTCGCAGTTTCTATAAAAAAATTGTTAACAAACTGTTGAATGAAAAGAAAGGTTTCATTCTGTGAAGTGAATGGGCACATCACAAAGTGGTTTCTTAGAAAGCATCCTTCTAGTTTTTATCCTGGGATGTTCCATTTTTCACCATTGGCCTCAATGAGTTCCCAAATGTCTATTTGCAGATGCTACAAAAACTGTGCTTCCAAATTGCTGAATGAAAAGAAATATTTAACTCCTCAAGCTGATTGCACACATCACAAAGCGGTTTCTCAGATAGCTGTCTTCTGTATTTATTCTGGGGTATTCCCTTTTTCACCATTGGCCTAAATGAGCTCCCAAATGTCCATTCACAGAGTGGACAAAAGTAGTGTTTCCACACTGCTGAATCAAAAGACAGTTTAACTCTGTGAGATGAATGCACGTATCAGAAAAATGTTCCTCAGATGCTCTCATTCTAGTTTTTATCCTGGGATATTCACCTTTTCACCATTGGCTGCAATGAGCTCCCACATATCCATTTACAGAATAGACAAAAACAGTGTTTCCAAACTGCTGAATCAAAAGAAAGGTTTATCTCTGTGAGACGAATGTTCACATTGCAAGCAGTTACCCAGAAAGATTCTTTCTAGTTTTTATCTGGAGATATCTTATTTTTCACCACAGGCCTCAATGCACTTCCATATATCCCTTCACAGATTCTACGAAAAAAAGGGTTACCAAAAAGTTGAATGAAAAGAAATGTTTGACTGGGTGAGGTGAATGCACACGTCACAAAGTGGTTTCTCAGATGGCTTCCTTCTAGTTTTTATTCTGAGATATTTGCTTTTTCACTATTTGACTCCATGGGCTCCCAAATGTCCATTTGCAGAATTGACTAAAACAGTGTTTCCAAACTGCTAAATCAAAAGAAAGGTTTAACTCTGTAAGATTGATGCACATATCACAAAGAAGTTTCTCAGAAAGCTTCTTTCTAGTTTTTATATGAATATATTTTCTTTTTTGCCATAGGCCTCAATGCCCTCCCAAATGTCTAACAGCAGATTCTACAAAAACTATTGTTTCCCAACTGCTGAATGAAATGAAAGGTTTAAATTGGTGAGATGAATGTACTCATCACAATGTCATTTCTCAGATAGCCTCCTCTTAGTTTTTATCCTGGGATGTTTGATTTTTCGCCATTGGCCTCAATGAGATCCCAAATGTCCATTCACGGAATGGCCAAAACAGTGTTTTCAAACTGCTGAATCAAAAGAATGCTTTAACTCTGTGAGATGAGTGCACACATCACAAAGCAGTATCTCAGATAGCTTCCTTCTGTTTTTATTCCAGTATATTTGCTTTTTTGCTATTGGCCTCAATGAGCTCAAAAATGTCCATTAGCTGAACGAACAAAAACAGTGTCTCAAAACTGCTGAATGAAAGGAAATTTTTAACTCTGCAAGATGAATTCACAAACCACAGATAGGTTCCTCAGATGTCTTCCTCTTGGTTTATATCCTGGGACATTTGCTCTTTCGCCATTGGTGTCAATGGGTCCCCAAATGTCCATTTGCAGAATGGACAAAAGCAGTGTTTCCAAATTGCTGATTCAAAAGGTTTAATTCTGTAAGTTGAATGCACAGTTCACAAAGCAGTTTCTGAGAGAGCTTCTTTCTAGTTTTTATCTGAAGATATTTTCTGTTTCCCTGTAGGCCTCAATGAACTCCAAAATATCCCTTTGCAGACTCTGCAAAAACAGTGTTTACAATCTGCTGCATGAAAAGAAAGGTTGAACTCTGTGAGAAGAATGTGCACATCACCAAGCAGTTTCTCAGATACATTCTTTCTAGTTTTATCTGCAGATATTCCCTTTTTTTTGCCATTGGCCTCAATGAGCTCCCAAATGTACATTCACAGTATTAATAAAAACAGTATTTCAAAACTGTTGAATGAAAAAAAGGTTTAACTTTGCAAGATGAATACACACATCACAAAGCGGTTCTGCAAGTAGCTTCCTCTTAGTTTTTTTCCTGGGACATTTGCTTTTTTCACCATTGGCCTCAGTGAGTTCCAAAATGTACTTTCGAAGAATGGACAAAAACAGTGTTATCAAACTGCTGAGTGAAAAGAAAGGTTTAAATCTGTGAGATGAATGAATGCAAACATCACAAAGCAGTTTCATAGATAGCTTCCCTATAGTTTCTCTCCTGTCACATTTGCTTTCTCATCATTGGCCTCAATGAGCCCCAAAATGAACATTTGCAGAATGTGCAAAAACAGTGTTTCAAAACTGCTAAGTGAAGAGAAAGTTTTAATTCTGTGAGATGTATGTATGTGTCACAATGCAGTTTCTCAGATAGTTTCCTCTTTGTTTTTATACTGGGACATTCAATTTCTCACCATTGGTCTCAAGAGTTCCCAAATGTCCATTCACAGATTCACAGAATGAACAAAAACAGTGTTTCCAAACTGCTGAATCAAAAGAAAGTTTTAACTTTGTGAGATGAATGCACAAATCACAAAAAAGTTTCTCAAATGGCTTTCTTACAGTTTTTATCTTGGGGTATTGGCTTTTTTGCCATTGGCCTCAATGAGCTTCCAAATGTCCATTCGCAGACTGGACAAAAACTGTGTTTCCAAACTGCTGAATCAAAGGAAAGGTTTAATTACCTGAGATGAAAGCACACAAAACAAAGCAGTTTCTTGGAAATCTTCTTTCTAGTTTTATCTGAAGATATTTTCTTTTTCACCATAGTCCTCAATGTGCTATCAAATATCCCTTCCCAGACACTACAAAAACAATGTTTCCAAACTACTGAATTAACAGAAAATATTAAACCTGCCAGATGAATGCACTCATCAGAAAACATTTCTCCTTCCTCTTAGCTTTTATCCTGGGACATTCCATTTTTCACCATTGGCCTCAGGAATCTCCCAAATGTCCACTCACAGAATAGACAAAAACAGTGTTTCCAAACTGCTGGAACAAAAGAAACATTTAACTCTGTGTGATGAATATACACATCACAAAGCAGTTTTTCAGAAAGACTCTTTTTAGGTTTAATCTGAAGATATTTTATTTTTTACCTTATGCTGAAATGTGATCCCAAGTATTTCTTCGCAGATTCTACAAAAATTGTTTCCAAGCTGCTGAATGAAAAGAAAGGTTTAACTCTGTGAGATGAATGTATACATCACAAAGCAGTTTCTTAGACAGCTCCCTTTGATGTTTTACCTTTGGATATTCACTTTTTTGCCACTGGTCTCAATTAGCTCACAAATGTCCATTTGCAAAATGGACAAAAATAGTGATTCCAAACTGCAGGATGAAAAGAAAGGTTTCATTCTTGAGATGAATGGACACATGACAAAGCAGTTTCTCAGAAAGCTTCTTTCTAGTTTTTATCTGAAGAAATTTTCTTTTTTACCATAGTCCTCATATGTTCCCTAATATCCCTTCACAGATGCAACAAAAACAGTGTTTCCAAACTTCTGAATGAAAAGAAAGTTTTACCTCTGCGAGATGAATGCACACATCACTAAGCAGTTTCTCCGATAGTTTCCATCAAGTTTTTATGCAGAGATACATGCTTTTCCACAATTGGCCTCAATGTGCTCCAAAATGTCCATTTGTAGAATGGACGAAAAGTGTTTCCAAACTGCTGAGTGAAAAGAAAGTTTTAACTCTGCAAGATGAATGAACACATTACAAAGCAATTTCTCAGATAGCTTACCTATAGTTTTTATCCTGGCATATTCGCTTTTTCACCTTTGGTGAAAATGTTCATTTGCATAATGGACAAAAACAGTCTCTCCAAACTGCTAAATCAAAAGAAGAGTTTAATTCTGTGAGATGAATGCACACATCACAAAAGAGTTTCTCAGAGAGCTTCCTTCCAGGTTTTATAATGGGCTATTGGCTTTTTCACTATTGGCCTCAACGAACTCCCAAATGTCCATTCGCAGAATGGACAAAAACAGCATTTCCAAACCACTGAATCAAAGTAAAGGTTTAATTCTCTGAAATGAAAACACACATCACAAAGCAGTTTCTCATTAAGATTCCTTCTTGTTTTATTTGGAGATATTTTCTTTTTCACCATAGGCCTCAATGTGCTCCCAAATATCCCTTCACAGTTTCTACAAAAACAGTGTTGCCAAACTGCTGAATGAAGAGAAAGAGTTAACTCTGTGAGATGAATGGGCACATCACAAAGCAGTTTCTACGATAGCTTGCTCTTAGTTTTTATCCTGTGACATTCGATTTTTTGCCATTGGCATTAATGAGCTCCAAAATATCCATTCGCAGAATGGACAAAAACAGTGTTTCCAAACTGATTAATCAAAGGAAAATTTTATCTGTGTGAGATGAATGCACTCATTAGGAGCAGTTTCTAAGAAATCTTCTTTCTAGTTTTTATCTGAAGATAATTTCTTTTTCATCATAGGCCTCAACATGCTCCCAAGTAAACCCTTGCAGATTCTACAAAACAGTGTGTCCAAACTGCTGGATTAAAGGAAAACTTTAACCCTGTGAGATGAATGCACACATCACAAAACCGTTTCTCAGATAGCTTCCTCTTAGTTTTTATCCTGAGATATTAGATTTTTTACCATTGGCCTCAATTAACTCCCAAATATACATTCACAGAATGGACAAAAACAGTGTTTCCAAACTGCTGAATCAAAACAAACATTTAATTCTCTTTTGATGAATGCACACAACACAATACAATTTCCCAGAAAGCTTCTTTCTAGTTTTTATCTGAAGTTATTTTCTTTTTCACAATAGGCTGTAATACACTCCCAAATATCCCTTTGCAGATTCTACAAAAACAGTGTTTCCAAGCTGTCGAATTAAAAGAAAGGTTTTACTCCTCAAACTGAAGCACACATCACAAAGCAGTTTCTCACATACCTTACATCTGTTTTTATCCTGGAATATTCACTTTTAGGCCATTGGCCTCAATGAGATCCCAAATGTCCATTCACAGAATGGACAAAAACAGTGTTTCCACACTGCTGTATCCAAATAAAGGTTTAACTCTCTGAGACAAAGGCACATATCACAAAGCAGTTTCTCAGAAAGCTTATTTCTAGCTTTTACTCTGATGATAATTTGTGTTTCATCATAGGTCTCAGTGAGCTCCCAAATGACCATTTGCAGATTCTATGAAAACAGTGTTTCCAAACTACTGAATGAAAAGAAAGGTTTAACTCTGTGAAATGAAAGAACACATCACAAAGCAGTTTCTCTGATAGCTTCCTCTTAGGTTTTATAGTGGGATATTATCTTTTTCACCACTGTCATCAATGAGCTCCCAAGTATCCATTCACAGAATGGACAAAAACAGTGCTTCAAAACAGCTTAATGAAAAGAAAGGTTTAACTCTGTGAGATGAATACACACATCACAACACAGTTTCTCAGATTGCTTCCCTCTGGTTTTTATCTTGGGATATTTACTTTTTTGCCATTGTACTCATTGAGCTCCCAAATGTCCATTCACAGAATGGGTAAAAACAGTGTTTCAAAACTACTGAATTAAAAGAAAGTTTAAAATCTGTGAGATGAATGCAGACATCACAAAGCAGTTTCTCGGAGAGTTTCCTCTTAGTTTTTATTTTAGGACTTTTGATTTTTTGCCTTTGGTCTCAAGAGCTCCCAAATGTCCAATTGCAGAATGGGCAAAAACAGCCTTTCCAAACTGTTGAATCAAAAGAAATGTTTAACTTTATGAGATGAATGCACACATCACAAAGCAGTTTCTCAGATAGCATCTTTCACATTTTTATCTGAAGATATTTCCACAGTGTTTCCAAACTGCTGAAAGAAAAGAAAGATTTAACTCCTCGAGCTGAATACACATCACAAAGCGGTTTCCCACATAGATACCTTCTAGTTTTTATCCTCAGGTACTCTCTTTTTCTCCTTTGACCTCAATGAGCTCCCAAAAGCCCATTCACAGAAAGGACAAAAACACTGTTTCCAAACTGTTGAATCAAATGAAGGGTTTAGTTTTAAGAGGTGAATGCACACATCACAGAAAGAGTTCCCAAACGTCCATTTGCAGAATGGACAAAAGCAATGTTTCCAAACTGCTGGATGATAATAATATTTAAATCTGTGAGATGAATTCACACATGCAAAGTGGTTTTTCAGAGAGCTTTTTTCTAGTTTTTGTCCTGAGAAGTAGCTTTTTCGATATTTGGTCTCAATGAGCTCCCAAGTGTCCATTTACAGAATGGACAAAAACAGTGTTTCCAAACAGTTGAATCAAAAGAAATATTTAACTCTCTGAGATGAATGCACACATCATAAAGCAGTTTCTCAGAAAACTTCTTTCTAGTTTAATCTGAAGATATTATCCTTTTCACCATAGGCCTCAATGTGCTCCTAAATATTCCTTTGTAGATTCTACAAAAATAATGCTTCCAAACTGCTGAATGAAAAGAACCATTTAACTCTTTGAGCTGAACGTACACATCACCAAGTGATTTTTCAGGTTTCCTTTAGTTTTTATCCTGGCATATTCACTTTTTCGCCATTGACCACAATGAAATCCCAAATGTCCATTCACAGAATGGACTAAAACAGTGTTTAAAAGTGGCTGCATCAAAAGAAAGGTTTAACTCTGTAAGATGAATGCACACATCACAAAGCAGTTTCTCCAAATGCTTCCTCCTAGTTTTTATCTGAAGATATTTTCTTTTTCACCATAAGCCTGAATGTGCTCCCAAATATCCGTTTGTAGCTTCTTAAAAACAAAAATACTAAACTGCTGAGTGAAAATATAGGTTTAACTCTGCAACAGAAATGCACACATCACAAAATGGTTTCTCATGTAGCTTCCTCTTAGACTTATCCTGGGACATTCGATTTTTCGCCATTGGTCTCAGTAAGCTCCCAGGTGTCTGTTCGCAGAATGGACAAAAACAGTGTTTTCAAACAGCTGAATCAAAAGAAATGTTTAACTCTGTGAGAGGAATGCACACATCACAAAGCAGTATATCAGAAAACTTCTTTCTAGTTTTTATCTGAAGATATTTTCTTTTTCACCATAGGCCTCAATGTGCTCCCAAATATCCTTTCACAAATTCTACAAAAACAGTGTTTCCAAACTGCTGAATGAAAAGAAAGAATTCACTCCTCAAGCTGAATGAAGACATCACAAAGTGATTTCTCAGATAGACTCCTAGTCTTTTTATGGGAATATTCATATCTTTGCTTTTGGCCTCGATGAGTTTCCAAATGTACATTAACAGAATGGACAAAAACATTGTTTCCAAGCTGCTGGGTCAAAAGAAATTTTTAACTCCGTGAGACGAATGCACACATCACCAAGTGGTTTCTCGGTTAGCTTCTTTCTAGTTTTATCCTGGGATATTCACTTTTTTGTCTGTGGCTTCAATGAGCTCTCAAATGTCCATTCACAGAATGGATCTCCAAACTGCTGAATCAAGGGAAAGGCTTAACTCTGTGAGACGAATGCACACATCAGAAAGCAGTTTCTCAGAAATCTTCTATCTAGTTTTTGTCTGTAGGTATTTTCTTTTTCACCATAGGCCTAACTGTGCTCCCAAATGTCCCTTTGCAGAGTCTACAAAAACAGTGTTTCAAAACTGCTGAATCAAATGAAAATTTTAACTCACCCAGATGAAAGCACACATCACAAAGCCTTTTCTCAGATAGTATATTTCCAGTTTTTATCCTGGGATATTTGCTTTTTCACCACTGGCCTCAATGAGATCCCAAATGTCTACTAGGATATTCTACAAAAACAGTGTTCCTAAACTGCTGAATGAAAACAAAGAATTAACTCTGCAACATGAATGCACACATCACATTGCGGTTTCTCAGATAGTTTCCTCTTAGTTTTCATCCTGCGACATTCAATTTGTTGCCATTGACCTCAATCCACTCCAAAATATCCCTTTGTAGATAGTACAAAATCAGTGTTTCCAAACTGATGAATCAAAAGAAAGGTTTAACTCAGCCAGGTGAATCTACACATCACAAAGCAGACTTTCAGGTAGTTTTCTTCTAGTTTTATCATGGAATATTTACATTTCCCCATTGGCGTCAATGACCGCCAAATGTCAAATTGCAGAATGGACAAAAACAGTGTTTCCAAACTGATGAATCAAAAGAAAGTGTTTACCCTGTGAGATGAAGGTGCACATCACACAGCAGTTTCTCAGAAAGTTCTTTCTAGTTTTTATTTGAAGGTATTTTCTTTTTCATCGTAGGCCTCAAATTACTCCCAAATATCTCTTCACAGATTCTAAAAAAGCAGTGTTTCTAAACTGCTGAAAGAAAGAAAATGTTTTACTCTGCGAGGTGAATACTCACATCACAAAGTGGTTTTTCAGATAGTTTCCTTCTGGTTTTTATTGTGTGATATTCACTATTCCCCATTGCTCTCATGAGCTCCCAAATACCCATTCACAGAATGGACAAAAACAGTGATTCCAAACTGCTGAATAAAAATAATTTTTATCTCTGTGAGTTGAATGCACACACCACAAAACAGTTTCTTTTTTTTTTTCTTTTTTATTTCTTTTTATTTTTTATTATTATTATACTTTCAGTTCTAGGGTACATGTGCATAATGTGCAGGTTTGTTACATATGTATACTTGTGCCATATTGCTGTGCTGCACCCATCAACTCGTCAGCACCCATCAACTCATCATTTACATCAGGTATAACTCCCAATGCAATCCCTCCCCCCTCCCCCCTCCCCATGATAGGCCCCGGTGTGTGATGTTCCCCTTCCTGAGTCCAAATGATCTCATTGTTTAGTTCCCACCTATGAGTGAGAACATGCAGTGTTTGGTTTTCTGTTCTTGTGATAGTTTGCTAAGAATGATGGTTTCCAGATGCATCCATATCCCTACAAAGGACACAAACTCATCCTTTTTATGGCTGCATAGTATTCCATGGTGTATATGTGCCACATTTTCTTAATCCAGTCTGTCACTGATGGACATTTGGGTTGATTCCAAGTCTTTGCTATTGTGAATAGTGCCGCAATAAACATACGTGTGCATGTGTCTTTAGAGCAGCATGATTTATAATCCTTTGGGTATATCCCCAGTAATGGGATGGCTGGGTCATATGGTACATCTAGTTCTAGATCCTTGAGGAATCACCATACTGTTTTCCATAATGGTTGAACTAGTTTACAATCCCACCAACAGTGTAAAAGTGTCCCTTTTTCTCCACATCCTCTCTAGCACCTGTTGTTTCTTGACTTTTTAATGATTGCCATTCTAACTGGTATGAGATGGTATCTCACTGTGGTTTTGATTTGCATTTCTCTGATGGCCAGTGATGATGAGCATTTTTTCATGTGTCTGTTGGCTGTATGAATGTCTTCTTTTGAGAAATGTCTGTTCATATCCTTTGCCCACTTTTTGATGGGGTTGTTTGTTTTTTTCTTGTAAATTTGTTTGAGTTCTTCGTAGGTTCTGGATATTAGCCCTTTGTCAGACGAGTAGATTGCAAAAATTTTCTCCCATTCTGTAGGTTGCCTGTTCACTCTGATGGTAGTTTCTTTTGCTGTGCAGAAGCTTTTTAGTTTAAAGAGATCCCATTTGTCAATTTTGGCTTTTGCTGCCGTTGCTTTTGGTGTTTTAGACATGAAGTCTTTGCCCACGCCTATGTCCTGAATGGTACTACCTAGGTTTTCCTCTAGGGTTTTTATGGTATTAGGTCTAACATTTAAGTCTCTAATCCATCTTGAATTAATTTTCGTATAAGGAGTAAGGAAAGGATCCAGTTTCAGCTTTCTACTTATGGCTAGCCAATTTTCCCAACACCATTTATTAAATAGGGAATCCTTTCCCCATTTCTTGTTTCTCTCAGGTTTGTCAAAGATCAGATGGCTGTAGATGTGTGGTATTATTTCTGAGGACTCTGTTCTGTTTCATTGGTCTATATCTCTGTTTTGGTAGCAGTACCATGCTGTTTTGGTTACTGTAGCCTTGTAGTATAGTTTGAAGTCAGGTAGCGTGATGCTTCCAGCTTTGTTCTTTTGACTTAGGATTGTCTTGGAGATGCGGGCTCTTTTTTGGTTCCATATGAACTTTAAAGCAGTTTTTTCCAATTCTGTGAAGAAACTCATTGGTAGCTTGATGGGGATGGCATTGAATCTATAAATTACCTTGGGCATTATGGCCATTTTCACGATATTGATTCTTCCTATCCATGAGCATGGTATGTTCTTCCATTTGTTTGTGTCCTGTTTTATTTCGCTGAGCAGTGGTTTGTAGTTCTCCTTGAAGAGGTCCTTTACATCCCTTGTAAGTTGGATTCCTAGGTATTTTATTCCCTTTGAAGCAATTGTGAATGGAAGTTCATTCATGATTTGGCTCTCTGTTTGTCTTACTGGTGTATACGAATGTTTGTGATTTTTGCACATTAATTTTGTATTCTGAGACTTTGCTGAAGTTGCTTATCAGCTTAAGGAGATTTTGGGCTGAGACAATGGGGTTTTCTAAATATACAATCATGTCATCTGCAAAGAGGGACAATTTGACTTCTTCTTTTCCTAACTGAATTCCCTTGATTTCTTCCTCTTGCCTGATTACCCTAGCCAGAACTTCCAACACTATGTTGAATAGGAGTGGTGAGAGAGGGCATCCCTGTCTTGTGCCAGTTTTCAAAGGGAATTTTTCCTGTTTTTGCCCATTCAGTATGATATTGGCTGTGGGTTTGTCATAAATAGCTCTTATTATTTTGAGGTACGTTCCATCATTACCGAATTTATTGAGCGTTTTTAGCATGAAGGGCTGTTGAATTTTGTCAAAAGCCTTTTCTGCATCTATTGAGATAATCATGTGGTTCTTGTCTTTGGTTCTGTTTATACGTTGGATTACGTTCATTGATTTGCATGTGTTGAACCAGCCTTGCATCCCAGGGATGAAGCCCACTTGATCATGGTGGATAAGCTTTTTGATGTGCTGCTGGATCCGGTTTGCCAGTATTTTATTGAGGATTTTTGCATCGATATTCATCAGGAATATTGGTCTATAATTCTCTTTTTTTGTTGTGTCTCTGCCAGGCTTTGGTATCAGGATGATGTTGTCCTCATAAAATGAGTTAGGGAGGATTCCGTCTTTTTCTATTGATTTGAATAGTTTCGGAAGCAATGGTACCAACTCCTCCTTGTACCTGTGGTAGAATTCAGCTGTGAATCCATCTGGTCCTGGACTTTTTTTGGTTGGTAGGCTATTAATTATTGCCTCAATTTCAGAGCCTGCTATTGGTCTATTCAGGGATTCAACTTCTTCCTGGTTTAGTCTTGGAAGAGTATAAGTGTCCAGAAATTATCCATTTCTTCTAGATTTTCTCATTTATTTGCATAGAGGCGTTTATAGTATTCTCTGATGGTAGTTTGTATATCTGTGGGGTCAGTGGTGATATCCCCTTTATCATTTTTTATTGCGTCTACTTTATTCTTCTCTCTTTTCTTCTTTATTAGTCTTGCTAGCGGTCTGTCAATTTTGTTGATCTTTTCAAAAAACCAACTCCTGGATTCATTGATTTTTTGGAGGGTTTTTTGTGTCTCTATCTCCTTCAGTTCTGCTCTGATCTTAGTTATTTCTTGCCTTCTGCTAGCTTTGGAATGCGTTTGCTCTTGCTTCTCTAGTTCTTTTAATTGTGATGTTAGAGTGTCAATTTTAGATCTTTCCTGCTTTCTCTTGTGGGCATTTAGTGTTATAAATTTCCCTCTACACACTGCTTTAAATGTGTCCCAGAGATTCTGGTATGTTGTATCTTTGTTCTCATTGGTTTCAAAGAACATCTTTTCATAGAACATTATTTCTGCCTTCACTTCGTTATGTACCCAGTAGTCATTCAGGAGCAGGTTATTCAGTTTCCATGTAGTTGAGCGGTTTTGATTGAATTTCTTAGTCCTGAGTTCTAGTTTGATTGCACTGTGGTCTGAGAGACAGTTTGTTACAATTTCTGTTGTTGTACATTTGCTGAGGAGTGCTTTACTTCCAATTATGTGTTTATTTTTGGAATAAGTGCGATGTGGTGCTGAGAAGAATGTATATTCTGTTGATTTGGGGTGGAGAGCTCTATAGATGTCTATTAGGTCTGCTTGCTGCAGAGATGAGTTCAATTCCTGGATATCCTTGTTAACTTTCTGTCTCGTTGATCTGTCTAATGTTGACAGTGGAGTGTTGAAGTCTCCCATTATTATTGTATGGGCGTGTAAGTCTCTTTGTAAGTCTCTAAGGACTTGCTTGATGAATCTGGGTGCTCCTGTATTGGGTGCATATATATTTAGGATAGTTAGCTCTTCCTGTTGAATTGATCCTTTTACCATTATGTAATGGCCTTCTTTGTCTCTTTTGATCTTTGATGGTTTAAAGTCTGTTTTATCAGAGACTAGGATTGCAACCCCTGCTTTTTTTTTGTTCTCCATTTGCTTGGTAAATCTTCCTCCATCCCTTTATTTTGAGCCTATGTTTGTCTCTGCGTGTGAGATGGGTCTCCTGAATACAGCAGCCTGATGGGTCTTGACTCTTGATCCAGTTTGCCAGTCTGTGTCTTTTAATTGGAGCATTTAGTCCATTTACATTTAAGGTTAATATTGTTATGTGTGAACTTGATCCTGCCATTATATTATTAACTGGTTATTTTGCTCGTTAGTTGATGCAGTTTCTTCCTATCCTAAATGGTCTTTACATTTTGGCATGTTTTTGCAATGGCTAGTACCAGTTGTTCCTTTCCATGTTTAGTGCTTCCTTCAGGGTCTCTTGTAAGGCAGGCCTAGTGGTGACAAAATCTCTAAGCATTTGCTTATCTGTAAAGGATTTTATTTCTCCTTCACTTATGAAACTTAGTTTGGCTGGATATGAAATTCTGGGTTTAAAATTCTTTTCTTTAAGAATGTTGAATATTGGCCCCCACTGTCTTCTGGCTTGTAAAGTTTCTGCCGAGAGATCTGCTGTGAGTCTGATGGGCTTCCCTTTGTGGGTAACCCGACCTTTCTCTCTGGCTGCCCTTAAGATTTTTTCCTTCATTTCAACTTTGGTGAATCTGGGAATTATGTATCTTGGAGTTGCTCTTCTCGAGGAGTATCTTTGTGGCGTTCTCTGTATTTCCTGGATTTGAATGTTGGCCTGCCCTACTAGGTTGGGGAAGTTCTCCTGGATGAAATCCTGAAGAGTGTTTTCCAACTTGCTTCCATTTTCCCCCTCACTTTCAGGCACCCCAATCAGACGTAGATTTGGTCTTAAAAATATGGAATGCTTCACGAATTTGCGTGTCATCCTTGCGCAGGTGCCATGCTAAACTTCTCTGTATCGTTCCAATTTTTAGTATATGTGCTGCCGAAGCGAGCACCACAAAACAGTTTCTAAAAAGCTTATTTCTAGTTTTTATCTGAAGATATTTTCTTTTTCACCATAGGCCTCAACATGCTCCAAAATATCCCTTCACAGATTCTTCAAAAGCAATCTTTCCAAACTGCTGAATGAAAGGTAAGTTTTAACTCTGCTAGATGAATGAACATATCACAATGTTGTTTCTCAGATACCTTTTTTCTAGTTTTTATCCTGGGTTACTCACCCATTTGCCATTGGCCACAGAGATGTAAAATGTCAATCCGCAGAATGGACAAAAAGAATGTTTCACACTGCGGAATCAAAGAAAAGTTTAACTCTGTGAGATCAATGCACACATCACAAAGCAGTTTCTCAGACAGTTCTTTCTAGTTTATACATGAAGATATATCTTTTTCACCATATTCCTCAATGAGCTCCCTAATATCCTTTCTCAGATTCTACAAAAATAATGCTTCCAAACTGCCGAACGAAAAGAAAGATTTAACTCCTTGATCTGAATGCACACATCACATAGCAGTTTCTGAGATAGCTTCCTTCTAGATTTTTTTTCCTGGGATATTCACTTTTTTACCATTGGCCTCAATGACCTCCCAAATGTCCATTCACAGAATGCAAAAAAGAGTGTTTCCAAACTGCTGAATTAAAAGAAAGGTTTAACTGTACAAGATGAATCCACACATCACAATGCGGTTTCCCAGATAGAGTCTTCTTAGTTTTTATTCCGACATTAGTTTTTTCACCACTGACCTCAAAGAGATCCCAAATGTTCATTTGCAGAATGGAAAAAAACAGTGTTTCCAAACTGTGGAATCAAAAGAAAGGTTTAACTCTGTGAGATGAATGCACACATCACAATGCAGTCTCTCAGAGCGTTTCTTTCTAGTTTAATCTGAAGATAATTTCTTTTTCACCATAGGCCTCAATGAGCTCCCCAATGTCCATTTGCATATTCTACAAAAAGAGTGTTTCCAAACTGCTGAATGAAAAGAAGGATTTAACTCCTCAAGCTGAACGAACAAATCACAAACTGGTTTCTCAGATAGCTTCCTTCTAGTTTTCATACTGGAATGTTTGCTGTTTTGCTTTTGGCCTCAATGAGCTCCCAAAAGTCCATTCACCAAATGGACAAAAACAGTGCTTCCAAACTGCTGATTTAAAGGAAAGGATTATCACTGTGAGATTAATGGGCATATCACAAAGTGGTTTCTCAGAGAGCCACCTTCTAGTTTTTATCCTGGGATATTCACTTTTTCACCTTTGCCTCAATGAGCTCCCAAATGTCCATTAGCAGAATGGACAAATACAGTATTTCCAAACTGCTGAAACAGAAGAAAGTTTTATCTCTGGGAAATGAGTACACACATCACAAAGCAGTTTCACAGAAAGCTTCTTTCTACTTTTTTACTGAAGGTATTTTATTTTTCACCATAGGCCACAATGCACTCTGAAATATCCCTTCACAGTTTCTACAAAAACACTGTTTCCAGACTGCTGAATGAAAAGTCAGTTTTAACTCTGTGAGATGAATGTAACCCTCACAAAGTGGTTTCCCAATTAGCTTCCTCTTAGTTTTTATCCTGGGACATTCGATTTTTCACCATTGGCCTCAACGAGCTCCAAAATATCCACTCGTGGAATGGACAAAAAGAGTGTTTAGAAACTGCTGAATGAGAAGAAATGTTTAACTCGACAAGATAAATGCATACATCACAAAGCAGTTTCTCAGATAGCTTTCACTTAGTTTTTATCTGCAAATATTCACATTTTTGCCTTTGGCCTCAATGAGCTCCCAAATGTCCATTCACAGAATTGACAAAAACATTGTTTCCAAGCTGCTGAATCAAAAGAAAGGTTTAGCTATTCGAGATGAATGTACACATCAGAAAGTGGTTTCTCAATAGCTTCCTTCTAGTTTTTACAATGGGATATTCCTTTCTCACCATAGACCACAATAAGCTCCCAAACGTCCATTTGCAGAATCAACACAAACAGTGTTTCCAAACTGCTCAATCAAAAGAAAGGTTTAACTCTGTGAGATGAACACACGCATCACAAAGCAGTTTCTCAGATACTGTCCTCTTAGTTTTTATCTTGGGACATTCGATTTTTCACCATTGGCCTCAATGAGCTCCAAAATGTCCACTTGCAGAATGGACAAAAACAGTGTTTCCAAACTGCTGAATCATAAAAGTTGTTTAACTCTGTGAGATGAATGCACACATAACAAAGCAGTTTCTCAGAAAGCTTCTTTCTAGTTTTTATCTGAAGATATTTTCTTTTTCACCATAGACCTCAATGCACTCCCAAATATCCCTCTGCAGATTCTAAAAAACAGAGTTTACAAACTGCAGAATGAAAATAAAGGTTTACCTCTGCGAGATGAATGCACACATCACAAACTGGTTTCTCAGATATCTTTCTTCTAGTTTTTATCTCAGTACTTTTGATTTTTCACCACTGGCTGCAATGAGCTCCCAAATGTCCAATCACAGAATGTACAAAAGCAGTGTTTTCAAATGGCTGAATCAAAAGAATGTTTAACTCTTTAAGATGAAGACACACATCACAAAGCAGTTTCTCAGAAAGCTTCTTTCTAGTTGTCATCTGAAGATATTTTCTTTTTCACCATGGGCCTCAATGCACTCCCAAATACCCCTTGGCAGATTCTACAAAAACCATGTTACCAAACAGTTGAATGAAAAGAAAGGTTTAACTCTGTGAGATGACTGCAAACATCACAAAGCAGTTTCTCAGATATCTTCCTTCCAGTGATTATCTTGGGATATTTGAGGGGGTTTTTTTGCCTTAGGCCTCAATGACCTCCCAAATGTCCATTAGTAGAATGGAAAAAAACAGTGTTTCCTTACAGTTGAAAGAAAATAAATATGTAATTTTGCAAGTTGAATGTACACATTACAAAGCAGTTTCTCAACAAGCTTCCTTCTGGTCTTTAACCTGGGACAGTCAATTTTTTGCTGTTGGCCCCAATGAGCTCCCAAATGTCCATTCTGCAAACGGACAAAAACAGTGTTTCCAAACTGCTGATTGAAAGAAATGTTTAACTCTGTGAGACATATGCATGCATATCAAAGTAGTTTCTCAGAAAGCTTCTTTCTAGTTTTTACATTAAGATATTTTCTTTTTCACCATAGGCCTCAATGCACTCTGTAATATCCCTTCCCAGATTCTATAAAAACAGTGTTTCCAAACTGCTGAAAGAAAAGAAATGTTTAACTCTGTGAGATGAATGCACAAATCACAAAGTGGTTTCTCAGAGATCTTACCTCTAGTTTTTATCTCTGGATATTTTCTTTTTTGCCATTGGCCTCAATGAGCTCCCAAATGTCCATTCACTGATTGGACAAAAACAGTGGTTCAAAACTACTGAATCAAATGAATGGTTTATCCCTGTGTGATGAATGCACACATCACAAAGTAGTTTCTCAGGAAGCTTCTTTCTAGTTTTTATCTGAAGATATTTTCTTTTTCACTATAGGCCTCTATGAGTTCACAGATGTCCATTTGCAGATCCTTCAAAACAGTGTTTCTAACCTGCTGAATGAAAAGAAATATTTAACTCCTCAAAATGAATGCACACATCACAAAGCTGTTTCTCAGATATCTTTCTTCTAGTTTTTATCCTAGGATATTCACATTTTCTCCATTGGCCTCAATGATCTCACTCCATTCGCAGAATGGATAAAAACAGTGTTTCCAAAATGCTGAATCAAAGAAAGGTTTAACTCTGTGAGATGAATACACACATCACCAAGTAGTTTCTCAGAAAACTTCTTTCTAGTTTTTACGTGAAGAGGTTTTCTTTTTCACCATAGGCCTCAATCCACTCCCATATATCCCTTCACAGATTCCACAGAAAAAGTGTTTCTGTGCTGTTTAATGAAATGAAATTTGTAACTCTGTGAGATGAATGCACACATCACAAAGAGGTTTTGCAGACTGCTTCCTCTTACTTTTTATCCTGCAATATTCGATTTTTCAATATTGGTCTCAATGAGCTCTCAAATCTCCATTCACAGAATGGACACAAACAGTGTTTCCAAACTGCTAAATTGAAATAAAATTTAACTATGTGAGAAGAATGAACACATACAAAGCAGTTTCTCAGATAGCTTCCTTCTAGCTTTTGTCCTGGGATATTCACTTTTTAGCCATTGACCTCAATAAGCTCCCAAATGTCCATTGCCATAATGGATAAACACAGTTGTTCCAAAATGGTGAAAGAAAAGAAAGGTCAAACTCAGTTAGCTGAATGCACACATACAACACAGTTTCTCTGAAAACTTTTTTCTAGTTTTTATCTGAAGATATTTTCTTTTTTACCATAGGTCTCTATGTGCTCCCCAACATCAGTTCAGAGAATCTTCAAAAACAGTGCTTCTAAAGTGCTGAATGAAAAGAAAGATTTAAGTCCTCAAGCTGAATTCACACATGACAAAGCAGTTTCTCAGATAGCTTCCTCTTATTTTTTGTCTTGCTCCATTCAATTTTTGCCATTCTCCTCAATGAGATCCCAAATGTCCATTCACAGAATGGACAAAAACAGTGTTTCCAAACTGCTGAATGAGAAGAAAATTTTACTCTGTGAGATGAATGCACACATACAAAGCAGATTCTCAGACAGCTTCCTTATAGTTTTTGTACTTGTATATTTGCCTTTTTGCCATTGGACTCAAAGAGCTACCAAATGTCCATTCACAGCTTCCTAATATTGCTTCACTGATCCTACAAAAACTTTGTTTCCAAACTGCTGAAAGAAAGGAAAAGTTTCACTTGATGAGATGAATACACACATCATAAAGCAGTTTCTCAGATAGCTTCCTTCCTGTTTTTATCCTGCGATATTCGCTTTTTAGCCATTGTCCTCAATGAGGTCCTAAATGTCCATTTGCAGAATGGACAAAAACAGTGTTTCCAAACTGCTGAATCAAAAGAAAGGTTTAAATCTGAAAGACGAATGCACACATCACAAAGCCATTTTACAGCAAGTTTTGTTCTAGTTTTTATCTGAAGATATTTTCTTTTTCACCATAGGACTCAATGTGCTCCCAAATGTCAATTTGCAGATTCTGCAAAAACAGTGTTTCCAAACTACTGAATGAAAAGCAAGATTTAATTCCTCCAGATGAATGCATACTTCAATAAGCTGTTTCTCGGAAAGGTTGCTTTTGTTGTTTCAATGGGATATTCACTTTTTCACAATTGGTCTAAATGGACTTCAAAAAGCTCAGTCACAGATTGGACAAAAACAGTGTTTATAAAGTGCTGAATCAAAAGAAAGGTTTAACTCTGTGAGATGAATGCACAGATAAAAAAGCAGTTTCTCAGAAATCTTCTTTGTAGTTTGTATCTGAAGATATTTTCTTTTTCACCATAGGTCTCAAGGTGCTCCCAAATATTCCTTCGCAGATTCTACAGAAACAGTTTTTCCAAACTGCTGAATGAAAAGAAAGGCATAACTTTGCAAGATGATCATAAATACCACAAAGCACTTTCTCAGATCGATTCCTTCTAATTTTTATTCTGGGATATTTGCTTTTCACTGTTGGCCTCAAAGAGTTCAAAAATGTACATTTGCATAATGGACAAAAACATAGTTTCCAAACTGCTGAATGAAAGGAAAGTTTTATCTCTGTGCAATGAATGCACTCATCACAAATTGGTTTCTCAGGTAGCTTCTAGTTGTTATCCTGGGATATTTACTATTTTGCCATTGGCCTTAATGAGCTCCCAAATGTTCATACACAGAAGGGACAAAAATAGCGTTTCCAAACTGCTGACTCAAAGGTAAGGTTTAACTCTGTGAGCTGAATGCACAAATCACAAAGCGAATTCTCAGATAGATCCCTCTTAATTTTTATCCTAGGACGTTAGATTTCTTGCCCTAGCCTAGCTCCCAAATATCTATTCGCAGAGTGGACAAAAACTGTTTCCAGATGGCTGAAACAATATTTTCTTTTTCACCATAAGCATCGGTGAGCTTCCAAATGTGCGTTCAGTTTCTACAAAAACAGTGTTTCCAAAATACTGGATGAAAAGCAAGATTAAACTCTGCAAAATGAATGCACACATCACAAAGTGGTCTCAGATAGCTTCCTACTAGTTTTATCCTTCTATATTTGCTTTTTCAACATGGCCTTATTAATTCTCAGAATGGACAAAAACAGTGTTTTCAAACTGTTGAATCAAAAAAAAGTTTAACCCAGTCAAAGTTAAAACATGCATCATAAAGTGGTTTTTCAGATAGGTTCCTTCTGGTTTTTATCCTGGGATATTTTCTTTTCCACCATTGGCCTCAATGATCTCCCAAATGTCCAGTCACAGAATGGACAAAAGCAGTGTTTCTAAGCTGCTGAATAACAAGAAAGGTTAAATATGAAAGATGAATGCACACAACACACAGCAGTTTCTCAGAAAGCTGCTTTCTAGTTTTTACCTTAAGTTATTTTCTTCTTCACCACAGGCCCCATTGAACTCCCAAATATCCCTTTGCAGAATCTACACTAACAGTATTTCCAAACTGCTGAATGAAAACAAAGTTTTATCTCTGTGAGGTGAATGCACACATCACAAAGCAATTTTTCAGATTGGTACTTTCAACTTTTTATCATTGGATATTGGCTTTTTTGCCACTGGCCTCAATGTGCTCCCAAATGTACATTCCCAGAAAGGACAAAAATAGTGTTTCCAAACTGCTGAATCAAAAGAAAGGTTTAACTCTCTGACATGAATGCACCCATCAAAGAATTGTTTCTCAGAAAGCTACTTTCTATTTTTTATCTGAATATATTTTCTGTTTCACCATAGGCCTCAATTCACTCCCAAATATCCCTTCACAGTCTTCAAAAACAGTGTTTCCAAACCGATGAATGAAAAGAAATGTTTAATTCTTTGAGATGAATGCACACATCACCAAGCAGTTTCAATGAGCTCCCAAATATCCATTCACAGAATGGAAAAGAAAAACAGTGTTTCCAAATGGCTAAACCAAGAGAAAGTTTTAACTCAGCAAGATGAATGCACACATCACAAAGTGTTTTCTCAGATAGCTTCCTTCTAGTTTTTATCCTGGGATTTTTGCTTTTTCACCATTGGCCTCAATGAGCTCCCAAATGTCCATTCACAGAATGAACAAAAACAGAGTTTCCAAACTGCTAAATCAAAGGAAAAGCTTAACCCTGTAGGATGAATGCAGACATCACAAAGATATTTCTGGCAAAGTTTCTTTCTAGTTTTTATCTGAAGATATTTTATTTTTCACCATAGGCCTCAAAGCACTCCCAAACATCCCTTTGCCGATCCTACAAAAACAGTGTTTCCAAACTGCTGAAGGAAAGTAAGTTTTAACTCTGTGAGATGAATGGACACATCACAAAGCAGCTTGTCAGATAGTTTTCATTTAGTTTTTATCCTGAGATATTTGCTTTTTCACCCTTGTTTTCAATGAACTCCCAAATATCCATTCACAGACAAACACACTGCCTCCAAGCTACTGAATGAAAAGAAAGGTTTAGCTCTATGAGATGAATGCGCACTTCACAATATGGTTTCTCAGATAGATTCTTTCCAGTGTTTATCCTTGGATATTCACTTTTTTGCCATTGGCCTCAATGAACTCCAAGATGTCCATTCACAGAATGGATAAAAACAGAGTTTCCACACTGCTGAATCAAAAGACAGTTATAACTCTGTGAGATGAATGCACATATCACAAAACATTTTCTCAGAAAGCTTGTTTCTATATTTTATCTGAAGATATTATCTTTTTCACCATAGGCCTCAACATGCTTCCAAAACTCCTATCACAGAATTCTACAAAAACAGTTTTTCAAGCTGCTGAATGAAAAGAAAAATTTAACTTTGTCAGGTGAAGGCACACATCACAAAGCTGTTTCTCAGATAGCTTCCTCTTGGATTTTAATTCGGGGCATTCGATTTTTTGTCTTTGGCCTCAATGAGCTCCCAGATTTCCATTCACAGAATGGACAAAAACACGGTTTCTAAACTGCTGAATCAAAAGGAAGGTTTAACACTGTTTGATAAACGCACACATCTCAAAGGTGTTTCTCATAAAGCTTCTTTCTAGTTTTTAACTGAAGATATTTTCTTTTTCTCTGTAGGCCTCAATGCTCTCCCAATTGCCAATTCATAGATTCTACAAAAACAGTGTTTCAAAATGCTGAATGAAAAGAAAAATTTAATTCTTCCACCTGATTGTACACATCACAAAGCAATTTCTCAGATAGCTTTCTTCTGTTTTTATAATGGGATATTTGCTTTATCACCATTGGCCTCAATGATCTCCCAAGTGTCCATTCACAGAACTGACAGAAACAGTGTTTCCAAACTGCTGACTCAAAAGAAAGTTTTAATTCTGTGAGATGAATTCACATATCACAAAGCAGATTCTAAAAAAGCTTCTATCTAGTTTTAATCTGAAGTTATTTTATTTTTCACTATAGGTCTCAATGCCCTCCCAAATATCCCTTTTTAGATTCTACAAAAACAGTGTTTCCAAACTGCTGAGTGGAAAGAAAGGTTTACCTCTGTTAGATGAATGTAGACATCACAAAGTTGTTTCGCAGATAGCTTCCTTCTAGTTTTTATGCTGGGATATTCATTTTTTCACCTTTGGCCTCAAGGAGCTCCCAAATGTCCTTTTGCAGAATGGAAAAACAAGTGTTTCCAAACTACTAAATGAGAAGAAATGTTTATCTCTCTTAGATGAATGCACACATCATAAAGTGGTTTCTCAGGAAGTGTCCTTCTACTTTTTATCTTGGGATATTCACTTTTTGGCCATTGCCCTCAAAGAGCTTCCAGATGTCCATTCGCATAACGGACAAAAACTGTGTTTCCAAGCTGCTGAATCAAAAGAAAGGTTTAACTATGAGTGATGAATGCATGCATCACAAAGAGTTTGTCAGAACGCTTCTTTTTAGTATTTATCTGAAGATACTTTATTTTTCATCATATGCCTCAATGGGATCCCAAATATCTCTTCACATTTCCTACAAAAACAGTGTTTCCAAACTGCTGAATGAAAAGAAAGGTTTAAATCTGTGAGATGAATGCATACATCACAAAGCAGCTTCTCAGATACTTTCCTTCTAATTTTTATCCTGGGATATTTGTTTTTTTGCCATGGCCTCAGTGTGCTCTCAAATGTCCATTCACAGAAGGGACAAAAACAGTGCATCTAAACTGCTGAATAAGATGAAAGGTATGATTGTATGAGATGAATGCACATATCACAAAGTAGTATCTCACAGAGCGTTCTTCTACTTTTTCTCCTGGGATATTCACTTTTTTGCCTTTGGTCTCAATGAGCTTCCAAATGTCCATTCACAGATGGACAAAAACAGTGTTTCTAAACTGCTGTATCAAAAGAAATGTTTAACCCTGTGAGAAGAATGCACACATCACAAAGCAGTTTCTCAGAAAACTTCTTTCTAGTTTTCATCTGAAGATATTTTCCTTTTTACCTTAGGCCTCAAAGCGTTCCCAAATATCCCTATGCAGATTCCACAAAAACAGTGTTTCCAAACTGCTGACTGAAGAGAAAGTTTTAACTCTGTGAGATGAATGCATATATTGCAAGGTGGTGTCACATCCTTCCAGTAATTACCCTGGGGTATTCGCTTTTTTGCCATTGGCCTCAATGGGCTCCCAAATGTATATTTACAGAACAGGCAAAAACGGTGTTTCCAAAGTGCTGAATAAAAAGGAAGGTTTAACTCTGTGAGATAAATGCACACATCACCATGCGGTTTCTGAGATAGCTTCCTTTTAGTCTTTATCCCGGGATAACAGCAGAATTAAAAGAAGGGCTTAACTCTGTGAGATGAATGTACACATCACAAAGCAGTTTCTCAGAAAACTTCTTTATAGTTTTTAATTTGAAGATATTTTGTTTTCATCATAGGCCTCAATGCATTTGCAAATATCCCTTCAAGATTCTGCAAAAACAGTGTTTCTAAACTGCTGAATCAAGAATAAGTTTTCACTCTGTGGGATGAATGCAGACATCACCAAACAGTTTCTCAGAAAGCTTCCTTCTAGTTTTTATGTGAAGATATTTTCTTTTTCACCATAGGCCTCAATGCACTTTCAAACATCACAGCACACATTCAACAAAATCAGTGTTCCCAAATTGCAGAATGAAAGGAAAGGTAAATCTATGAGATGAATGCATACCTCACAAAGCAGTTTCTCACATAGCTTCCTTCTACTTTTTATCCTGGAATATTCACTTTTTCTTTACTGGCCTCAGTGAGCTCCCAAATCTTTGTTTACAAAAGGTACTAAAACAGTTTCTCCAAACTGCTGAGTGAAAAGGAAGGTTTACCTCTATGACATGAATGCACACATCACAAAGCAGTTTATGCAAATGATTCTAAATATTTTTTTTCTGAAGATATTTTCTTTTTCACCATAGGCCTCAATGTGCTCCCAAATATTCCTTTGTAGTTTCTACAAAAACAGTGTTTCCAAATGCTAGTGAAAAGAAAGGTTTAACTCTGTGAGATGAATGCACTTATCAGAAGGCTGTTTCTCAGAGTGCCTCCTTCTAGTGTTTATCCTGGTATATTCACTTTTTCATCACTGGCCTCAGTGAACTCCCAAGTGTCCACTCACAGAATGGACATAAACAGTGTTTTCAAAGTGCTGAATCAAAAGAAAGTTTTAACTCTGTGAGATGAATGCACACATCACAAAGCAGTTTCCCAGAAAGCTTCTTTCTTTTTTTTTATTATACTTTAAGTTCTAGGGTATATGTGCACAATGGGTAGGTTTGTTACATACGTATACATGTGTAATGCTGTTGTGCTGCACACATTAACTCATCATTTACATTACGTATATCTTCTAATGCTATCCCTCCCCCCCTCCACACCCTACAACAGGCCCCAGTGTGTGATGTTCCCCTGCATGTGTCCAAGTGTTCTCATTGTTCAATTCCCACCTATGAGTAAGAACATGCAGTGTTTGGTTTTTTTGTCCTTGTGATAGTTCGCTGAGAATGATGGTTTCCAGCTTCATCCATGTCCCTACAAAAGACATGAACTCATCCTTTTTTATGCAATAAAAATGGGATATTCACTTTTTTGCCATTGGTCTCAGTAAGCTCCCCCATATCCATTCATGGAATGGACAAAAAGTGTTTCCAAACTGCTGAATCAAAAGAAAGATTTAACTCTGTGACATGAATGCAAAAACCACAAAGCAGTTTCTCAGAAAGCTTCTTTCTAATTTTTACCTGAAGATATTTTGTTTTTCACCATAGGCCTCAATGAGCTCCCAAATGTCTGTTTGCAGATTCTACAAAAACAATGTTTCCAAACTGCTGTATGGAAAGAAAGATTTATGTCTTTGAGATGAATGCACACATCACAAAGAGGTTTCACAGATAGCTTTCTTCTTCATTTTATCCTGGAATATTCACTTTCTTGCCATTGGCCACAATAAGTTCCCAAATATGTCCATTCATATAATTGACAAAAACAGTGTTTCCAAACTGCTGAATCAAAAGCAAGGTTTAACCCTGTGAAATGAATGCACACATCACAAAGCAGTTTCTCAGACAGCTTCCTTCTAGTTTTCATCCAATAATTATTGCTTTTTTTGCCTCTGGCCTCTATGAGCTACAAAATGTCCATTAACAGAATGGACAAAAATGGTGTTTCCAAAGTTTTAAATAAAAGGAAATTTTTAACTCTGTGAGATGAATGCACACATCACAAAGCAGTTTCTTAGAAAGCATCTCTCTATTTTGTGTCTAAAGATTTTTTTTTTCACCACTGGCCTCAATGCACTCCCAAATATCAGTTTGCTGATTGTACAAAAACAGTACAAGTGCTGAATGAAAAGAAGGGTTAAAGTCTATGAAATGAATGCACACATCAAAAATCGGTTTTTCAGAGAGCTTCCTTTTAATTTTTATCCTGGTATATTCTCTTTTTCACCATTGTCATCCATGAGATCACAAATATCAATTCACAGAATGGTCTAAAACAGTGTTTGGAAACTGCTGAATAAAAAGAAAATTTTATCTGTGTGAGATGAAAGCAAATTTCACAAAGCAGTTTCTCAGGAGGCTTCTTTCACACTGTTATCTGTAGATATTTTCTATTTCACCATAGGCCTCAATGCACTCCAAATATCCCTTCGTAGATTCTGGAAAAACAGTATTCCCTAATCACTGAATCAAAAGAAAAGTTGAACTGTGCAAGACGAATGCATACATCACAAAGCAGTTTCTCAGATAGCTTCCTTCTAGTTTTTATCCTAAGATATTCACCTTTTCGTTATTGGCCTCAATGAACTCCCAAATGTCATTTCGCAGAATAGACAAAAACATTGCCTCCAAACTGTTCAATCAAAAGAAAGATTTAACTCTGAGAGATGAATGCAAATGTCACAAAGTGTTTTCTTGGATTGCTTCATTCTAGTTTTTATCCTGTGATATTTGCTTTTTTGCCATTGGTCTCAGTGAGTTCCCAAATGTCCATTCACAGAATATTTCCAAGCTGCTGAATTAAAAGAAAGTTTTAGCTCTGTGAAGTGAATAATGGCATCTCCAAGAAATTGGTCAGATAGCTTACTTCTAGTTTTTATTTTAGCATATTCCCTTTTTTGCCGTTGGCCTCAATGAGCTCCCAAATTTTGATTCACAGAACAGACAATAACAGTGTTTCCAAACTGCTGAATCAAAAGAAAGGTTTAGCTCTGTGAGGTGAATGCACACATCACAAAGCAGTTTCTCAGAAAGCTTCTTTCTTGATTTTTTTTCTGAAATTATTCTCCTTTTCACCATAGACCTCAATTCGCAAAGAAATACCCCTTTGCAGATACTACAAAAATGGTGTTTCCAAACTGATGAACAAAAATAAAATTTTAACTCTGTGAGGTCAATGCACACATCACAAAGTTGTTTCTCAAATAGATCCTTTCTAGCTTTTTTCCGGGAATATTTGCTTTTTTTTACAATTGGCCTCAATGAGTTCACAATGGCCTTTAGCAGAGTGGACACAAACAGTGTTTCCAAACTGCTGAATCAAATACAAGTTTTATCTCTGTGAAATGAATTCACACATCACAATACAATTTCCAAGAAAGCTTCTTTCTAGTTTTTATCTGAAGATATTTTCTTTTTCACCACAAGTTTCAATGTGTTCCAAATATCCCTTCACAGAGTCTACAAAAAGAGTGTTTCCAAACTGCTGAATAAAAAGAAAGTTTTCACGCTCTGAGATGAATGCACACAACACAAAGTGGTTTTTCAGATAGCTTCCTTTTAGATTTTATCATGGCATATTTCCTTTTTCGCCTTTGGAGACATTGAACTCTGAAATGTCAATTCGCAGAATGGAGAAAAACAGTGTGTCCAAACTGCTGGATGAAAAGAATAGTTTAACTCTGTGAGATGAATGCACACATCACAAATCAGTTTCTCAAAAGCTTCTTTCCAGTTTTTATCTGAAGGTAATTTTATTTTCACCATAGGCCTCAATGCACTCCCAAATATTCCTTCACATTCTACAAAAATAGTGTTTCCAAACTGCTGAAAGAAAAGAAAGATTTATCTCTGTGAGGTGAATGCACACATTATAAAGTGGTTTCTGAGATAGCCTCTTCCTAGTTTTTATCCTTGGATATTCGCTTTTTCACCAGTGGTCTCAATGAGCTCCCAAATGTCATTTGGCAGAATGTATAAAAACAGTGTTTTCAAACTGCTGAATCAAAAGAAAAGTTTAACTCTGTGAGATGAATACACACATGACAAAGCAGTTTCTCAGAAAGTTTCTTTGTAGTTTTTGTCTAAAGATATTTTCTTTTCATCAAAGGCCTCAAAGTGCCCCCAAATATCCTTTTGCATATTCTACAAAAACAGTTTTTCCAAACAGCTGAATGAAAAGAAACATTTACCTACATGAGATGAATGCACACATCGAAAAGCAGTTTCTCAGACAGCTTCCTTCTAGTTTTATCCTGGAATATTTGCCTTTTCACTATTGGCCTCATGGGGATCCCAAATTTCCATTCGGAGAATGGACAAAAACAGTGGGTCCAAACTGCTAAATCAAAAGAAAGTTTTGACTCTGTGAGATGAATGCACACATCAGGAAGTTGTTCCTCTGAAAGCTTCATTCTAGTTTTTATCTGAAGATATTTTCTATTTCAACATATTCCTGAATGTGCTCCCAAAAATCCCTTCACAGATTCTACAAAAACATTGTTTCCTAACTGCTGAATGAAAAGAAAGATTTAACTCTGTGAGGTGAATGCACACATCACAAAGTAGTTTCTCAGGTAGCTTCCTTCTAGTTTTAGTCCTGGGATAGTTTCTTTTTCCTCATTGATCTCAATGAGCTCTGAAATATCCTTTCTCAGAATGGACAAAAACAGTGGTTCCAAAGAGCTGAATCAAGAGAAAAGATTAACTCAGTGACCTCAATGCACACATCACAAAGCAGTTTCTCAGAAAGCTTCTTTCCAGTTTTTATCTGAAGCTATTTTCTTTTTCACCATAAACCTCAAAGTGCTCCCAAATATCCCTTCGCAGATTCTACAACAACAATGTTTCATAACTGCTGAATGTTAAAACTGGTTTAATTCTGCGAGATTAATGTGTGCACCACAAAGCAGTCTCTCAGATAACTTCCTTCTAGTTTTTATCTCGGATATTCCCTTTTTCACAATTGGCCTTACTAGACTTCCAAATGTACATTCACAGCACAGACAAAAACTGTGTTTTGAAACTGCTCAATGAAAATAAAGGTTTAACAGTGTGAGATGAATGAGCACATCAAAAAGAAGTTTCTCAGAAAGGTTCTTCTGAATTTTTCTGAAGGTATTGTCTTTTTCACCATAGGGCTCAATGTGCTCCCAAATATCCCTTCGCAGATTCTACAAAAACAGTTTTTTCACACTGCTGAATGAAAAGAAAGATTTAACTCGGACAGATGAATGCAGTCATCAAAAAGCGGTTTCACAGATAGCTTCCTTCTAGTTTTTATCCTGGAATATTTGCTTTTTCACAATTGTCCTCAATGAGCTCCCAAACGTCCATATCCAGAATGAACAAAAACAGTGTTTCCAAACTGTTGAATCAAAAGAAATCTTTAACTCCGTAAGATCAATGACATATCACAAAGCAGTTTCTCAAAAAGCTTCTTTCTAGTTTTTATCAGAAGATATTTTCTTTTCCACCATAGATCTCAATGCGTTACCAAATTTCCCTTCTCAGATTCTACAAAAACAGTGTTTCAAAACTGCTGAATGAAAAGAAATGTTTAATGCTGCTAGAGGAGTGAACACATCACAAAGCAATTTCTCAGATGGCTTCCTCCTGGTTTTTTCCCTTGGATATTCACTTTTTTGAAATTGGCCTCAATGAGCTCCAAATGTCTATTCATAGAATGGACAAAAATAGTGTTTCTAAACTGTTGAATCAAAAGGAAGGTTTTACTCTGTGAGATGAATGGACACATTACAAACAGTTTCTCAGAAAGTTTCTTTTTAGTGTTAATCTGAAGATATTTTCTTTTTCACCATAGACCTCAATGTGCTCCCAAATATCCGTTTGCAGATTTTACAAAAACAGTGTTTCCAAACCACTGAATGAAAAGAAAGGTTTAATTCTGCAAGATGAATGTATGCATAATGAAGCGATTTCTCAGATGGCTTCTTCTAGTTTTTATCCTGTGATATTCAGTTTTCCACCATTGGCCTCAATGAGTTACCAAATGTCCATTCACAGAAAGGACAAAAACAGTGTTTCCAAACTGCTGAATCAAAAGAAAGATTTTTCTCTGTGAGATGAATGCACACTTCACAAAGCAGTTTCTAATAATGCTTCTTTCTAGTTTTCATCTGAATATATTTTCTTTTTCACCATAGGTGTCAATACACTCCCAAATATCTCCTTGCAGATTTTACAAAAGCAGTGTTTCCAAACTGCTGAATGAGAAAAAAGGTTTAAGTCTGTGAAATTAATCCACACATCACGAAGCTGTTTCTCAGATAGCTTCCTTCTGGTTTTATATCGGTTATTCACTTTTTTGCCATTGACAAATATGAGCTCCCAAGTGTCCATTCACAGAATGCACTAAAACATTGCATCCAAACTGTGGAAGAAAAAGAAAGATTTAACTTTGTGTGATGAATGCACACATCACAAAGCACTTTCTCAATAAGCTTATTTCTGGCTTTTATCTGAAGTTATTTTCTTTTTCACCATAGGCCTCAATGTGCTCCAAAATAACCCTTAACAGATTCTACAAAAACAGTGTTTCCAAACTACTGAACGAAATGAGTTTAACTCTGTGAGATCAATGCACACACACAAAGGAGATTCTCATATAGTTTCTTCTAGATTTTATCCTGGGATATTCTTTTTTTCAGTATTGTCCTCAATGAGGTCCCAAATATCCATTTGCAGAATGGACATGAATGGTGTTTCCAAACTGCTGAATGAATAAAAGTTTTAACTCTATGAGATGAAAGCACATATCTCAAAGTGGTTTCTCAGATGTCTTCCTTCTAGATTAATCCAGGGAAATTCACTTTTTCACCATTGGCTTCAATGACCTCACAAACGTCCATTCACAGAATGGATAAAAACAGTGTTTACAAACTACTGAATGAAAAGAAATGTTCACTCTGTGTGATGAATGTACACATCACAAAGCAATTTCTCAGATAGCTTCCTTCTAGTTTTTAACATGGGACATTCGACTTTTTGCCTTTAACCTCAATGAGCTTCCAAATGTCCATTCATAAATGGACAAAAACAGTGTTTCCATACTAATGAATCAAAAGAAATGTTTAACACTGTGAGATGAATACACACATCACAAAGCAGTTTCTCAGAAAGCTTATTTCTAGTTTTTTATCTGAAGCTATTTTCTTTTTCACCATAGGACTCAATGTGCTCCCAAATGTTCCTTTGCAGATGTTACAAAAACAGTTTTCAAACTGCTGAATGAAAAGAAAGGTGTAACTCTGTGAGATGAATGCAAACCTCACAAAGTGGTTTCCCTGATAGCTTCCTTCTAGTTTTTTTGTTTTTTGTTTTTCCCTGGGATATTAACTTTTTCAAATTTGGCCTCAAAGTGCTCCAAAACGTCCATTCGAAGAATAGACAAAAATAGTGTTTACAAACTGCTGTATCAAAAGGGTTAACTCCATGACATGAATGCACACATCACAAATCAGTTTCTCAGAAAGCTTCTTTCTAGTTTTCATCTGAAGATATTTTCATTTTCACCATAGGTATGAATGCACTCCCAAATATACCTTCCCAGAATCCACAAAAACAGTGTTTCCAAACTGCTGAATTACAAGAAATATTTAACTCTGTGAGATCAATCCACACAACACAAAGCAGTTTTTCACATAGCTTTTTTCTAGTTTTTATCCTGGGATATTCGCTTTTCGACCATAAGCCTCAATAAGATACCAAATGTCCATTAGCATAATGGACAAAACAGTGTTTCCAAACTGCTGAAGCAAACAGTTTTAACTCTGAGAGATGAAGGCACACATCACAAAGTGCTTCTTCCGATACCTTCCTTCTAGTTTTTTTCCTGGGATATTTGCTTTTTCTCCATTGGCCTCAATGAGGTCCCCAATGTCCATTTGCAGAATGGACAAAAACAGTGTTTCCAAATGACTGAATAAAAGCAAAGGTTTAACATTGTGAAATGAATGCAGACATCACAAGACCATTTCTCAGAATGCTCCTTTCTAGTTTGTATCTGAAGATATATTCTTTTTCACCATAGGCCTCTATGTCCTCCCAAATATCCCTTTGCAAATTCTACAAAAAGTGTGTTTCCAAAATACTGGATGCAAAGAAATGCTTGACTCTGTGAGATGAATGCAAACATCACAGAGTGGTTTCTCACATACCTTCCTTCTAGTTTTTATCCTAGGATATTGACTTTTTCGTCATTGGCATCAATGAGCTCCCAAATGTCCATGAACAGTATGGACAAAAACTGTGTTTTCAATCTTATGCATAAAAAGAATGGTTTAACTCTGTGACATGAATGAACACATCACAAAGCAATTTCTCAGAAACCTTCCTTCTATTTTTTATCAGAAAATATTCTCTTTCTCACCATAGACCTCAATGTGCTCTGAAATATCCCTTCCTGAATTCTACTAAAAGAGTGTTTCAAAGCTGCTGAATGAAAAAGAGGGTTTAGTTCTGTGAGATGAATGAAGACATCACAAAGCAGGTTCTCAGATAGCTTCCTTCTAGTTTTTATCCTGGGGTATTCTGTTTTCGCCATTGGCCTCAATGAGCTCCCAAATGTCCATTCACAGAATGGAAAACAATAGTGTTTCCAAACTGCTGAATCAAAAGGACGTTTAACACTGTGGAATAAATGCACACATCACAAAGCACTTTCTCAGAAATCTTCTTTCCAGTTTTTATTTGAACATATTTTCTTTTTCCCCATAGATCTCAAAGTACTCCCAAATATCCTGTCACAATTTTCACAAAAATAGTATTTCCAAACTACCGAATGTAAAGAAAGGTTTAACTCTGCTAGATGAATGTGCACATTCACATTCTAACTTTTTCTGTTTTTTATCCTGGAATATTCGCTTTTTCACCATTGGCCTCAATGAGCTTCAAAATGTCCACTTGCATAGTGGACAAAACAGTGTTTACAAACTTTTGAATGTTAAAAGCTTTAACTCTGTGAGATGAATGCACATGTCACAAAGTGGTCTCTCAGATACCTTCTTTCGAGTTTTTATTCTTGGATATTCACTTTTTCACCATTGGCCTCAATGACCTAATGAGCTCCTAAATGTTCATTTGCAGAATGGAATGCAGTTTTTCCAAACTGCTGAATGAAAAGAAAAGTTTAACTCTGTGAGATGAAGGCACACATCACAAAGCAATTTCTCAAATTTTTTCTAATTTTTATCTGAAGATATTTTCCTTTCCACCATAGGCCTCAATGCACTCCAAATTATCACTTCACAGATTCTACAAAAAAATGTTTTCATACCGCTGAATGAAAAGAAAGATTTAACTCCTAAGGATGAATGCACACATCACAAAGTGGTTTTGCAGATAGCTTCCTTCTAGTTTTTATCCTAGGATATTGGATTTTTCGCCATTGGCTTCAGTGAGCTCACAAAAGTCCATTCACAGAATGGACAAAAACAGTGTTTCTGAGCAGCTGAATATAAATAAATGTTTATATATAAGAGATCAATGCACACATCGCAAAGCAGTTTTTAAGAAAGTTTACTTTTATCTTAAGATCCAAAATGTCCCATTGCATATCTTTCAAAAACAGTGTTTCCAAACTGTTGAATTAAAATAAAGGTTTACCTCTGTGAGATGAAGGCACACATCACAATGCTGTTTCCCAAAAAGCTTATTTCTAGTTTTCATCTGAAAACCTTTACTTTTTCATCATAGGCCTTAATGCACTCCAAATTATCACTTCACAGATTTTACAAAAACAATGTTTTCAGCTGCTTCATCAAAAGAAAGGTTTAACTCTGTGAGATAAATGCACACATCACAAAGCAGTTTCTCAAATAGCTTCCCTATAGTTTGCATCCAGGGATAATGGCTTTTTTGCCCTTTTCCTCAATTAGCTCCAAAAAGTCCATTTGCAGAATGGACAAAAACAGTGTTTCCAAATTGCCAAATTAAAAGCAAGGTTTAACCTTTCGAGATTAATGCACAAATTACACAGCAGTTTATCAGAAAGGTTTTTAGTCCCAGGATATTCGCTTTTTTGCCATTGGTCTCAGTGATCTCACAAATGTCCATTTGCATAATGGACAAAAACAGTGTTTCTGAACTGCTGAATGAAAAGAAATATTTATCTCTGAAAGATGAATGTACACATGACAAAGCAGTTTCTCAGAAAGTTCCTTTCCAGTTTTTACATTAAGATATTTTCTTTTTCGAGATGGGCGCAGTGGCTCACACCTCTAATCCCAGCACTTTGGTAGGCCAAGGTGGGTGGATCACGAGGTCAGGAGATCAAGACCATCCTGGCGAACACTGTGAAACCGTCTCTCTACTAAAAATAAAAAATAAAAAATTAGCCAGGCATGGTGGTGGGTACCTGTAGTCCCAGCTGCTCAGGAGACTGAGGCAGGAAAATGGCATGATCCCAGGGGCCAGAGCTTGCAGTGAGATGAGATTGTGGCACTGCACTCCAGCTTAGGCAACAGAGCAAGACTTTGTCTCAAAAAATATATATATGTTTTCTTTTACAATATAGGCCTCTATTCTCTCTGATGTATCCCTTTGGAGATTCTACTAAACAGTGTTTCCAAACTGCGGAATGAAAGAAATGTTTAACTCTCTGAGATGAATACACACATCATAAAGCAGTTTCTCAGTAACCCCTTTCTAGTTTTTAATCTTAAGACACTTTCTTTTTCACCATTGGCCTCAATGCACTCCGAAATATCCCTTCACAGATTCTACAAAAACAGGGTTTCCAAACTGCAGGATGAAAGACAGTTTTAACTCTGTGAGACAAATGTACACATCACAAAGCAGTTTTGCAGATAGCTTCCTTCTAGTTTTCATCCTGGGATGAACAAAACAGTGGTTTAAAATGTTTCCAAACTACTGAAGGAAAATAAATGTTTAACTCTGTGAGATGAATTCACACAACACAAAGCTGTTTTTCAGAAAGTTCATTTCCAGTTTTTACCTGAAGATACTTTCTTTTTCACCATAGCCTTCAAAGTGCTCCCAAATATTGCTTCACAGATTGTACAAAAGCAGTTTTTCCAAACTACTGAATGAAAAGAAAGTTTTAACTCTGCAATATGAATGCACACATGACAAAGTGGTTTCTCAGGTAGCTTCCTTATAGATTTTATCTTGTGTTATTCCTTTTTCACCATTACCCTCAACAAACTCCCAAATGTCCACTCACAGAATGGACTAAAACAGTGTTTCCCACCTGCTCAGTAAAAATAAATATTTATCTCTATGAGAAGAATGAACACATCACAAAACAATTTCTCAGATAGTTTCCTTCTCGCGAATATCCTGGGATTTTGCTTTTTTGCCATTGTCCTCATTGAGCTCCAAAATGTCCATTCATAGAATGGAAAAAAACTGCTAAATCAAAAGAAAGGTTTAATTCTGTGAGGTGAATGCACACATCACAGAGCAGATTCTCAGAAAGCTTCTCTCTAGTTTTTATCTGAAGATATTTTCTTTTTCTCTATACACATTAATGCCCTCCCAAATATGCCTTCACAGATTCTACAGAAACAGTGTTTCCAAACTGCTGAATCAAAAGAAAGGTTTAACTCTGCGACGTGGATGTACACATCACAAAGCAGTTTCTCAGATAGCTTCCTTCTAGTTTTTATCCAGGGATGTTCACTTTTTTGCCCTTGGCCCGGATGAGTTCCCAAACGTCCATTCACAAAAAGGACAAAACTGTGTTTCCAAATTGTTGAATCAAAAGAAAGGTTTAACTCTGCGACGTGGATGTACACATCACAAAGCAGTTTCTCAGATAGCTTCCTTCTAGTTTTTATCCAGGGATGTTCACTTTTTTGCCCTTGGCCCGGATGAGTTCCCAAACGTCCATTCACAAAAAGGACAAAACTGTGTTTCCAAATTGTTGAATCAAAAGAAAGGTTTAACTCTGTGAGATAAATGCACACATCACAAGGCATTATTATAGATAATTTCCTCCTAGTTTTTATCCTTGGATACTTTCTTTTGTGCCATTGACCTAAATGAGCTCCCAAATGTACATTCACAGAATGGACAATAACAGTATTTCCTAACTGCTTAATCAAAAGAAAGGTTTAACTGTATGAGATGAATGCACACATCACAAAGCAGTTGCTCAGATAACTTCATCCTAGTTTTTATCCTGGGATATTCACTTTTTCACTATTGGCCTCATTGAATTTTCAGATGTCTATTCACATAAAGGACTAAAACTGTGTTTCCAACCATGAATCAAAAGAAAAGCTTAACACAAGGAGATGAATGCACACATCACAAAGTGCTTTCTTAGATAGTTTCCTCCTAGTTTTTATCCTAGAATATTCTCTTTTTCAACATTTTCCTGAATGAGTTCCCAAATATCCATTCATAGAATGAACAAAAACAGTGTTTCCAAACTGCAGAATCAGAAAAAAGGTTTAACTCTGTGAGATGAATGCACACATCAGAAAGCAGTTTGTCAGAAAGCTTCTTTTTACTTATTATCTGAAGATATTTTCTTTTCAAAATAGGCCTCATTGCACTCCCAAATATCCCTTATCAGATTCTACAAAAACAGTATTTCCAAATTGCTGAATTAAAAGAAAGCTTTAACTCTGTGAGATGAATGTACGCATCACAAAGCGGTTTTTCATATTGCTTCCTTCTAGTTTTTATCTTGGGATTCACACTTTCTTGTAATGTGCCTCAATGAGCTCCCAAATGCCTATTTGCAGAATGGACCAAAACAGTGTTTCCAAAATTCCTTAATGAAGAGTAAGGTTTACTTCTGTGAGATGAATACACACATCACAGAGCAGTTTCTCAGATATCTTCCATCTAGTTTTCATCCTGGAATATTCTCTTTTTCACCATTGGCCTCAATGAACTCGAAAAGTCCATTCACAGAATGGACAAAAACAGTATTTCCAAACAGCTGAATGAAAAAAAAAATGGTTTATCTCTCGAGATGTGTTGCAGGAAGTCAGGGACCCCAAAATGAGGGACCAGCTGAAGATGTGACAGAAGAACAAAAATTCTGAAGATTTCATGGACATTTATTAGTTCCCCAAATAATACTTTTATAATTTCTTAAGCCTGTCTTTACTGCAATCTCTGAAGATAGATTGTGAAGATTTCATGGACACTTATCACTTCCCAATCAATATTCTTGTGATTTCCTAGGCCTGTATTTAATCTCTTAATCCCAACATTTTCATAAGCTGAGAATGAATGTCTCCTCAAGGCCCTGTGATGATTGCATTAACTGCACAAATTGTTTGTAGGCAGGTTTATTTGAACGATATGAAATCTGGTCACCTTAAGAACAGGATAACAGCAATTTTCAGGGAACAAGGGAGCTAACCTTAAAGTCTAGCTGTCTGTGGGCTGGGTGGAACAGAGACATATTTCTCTTATTACTGAAAACTTATAAGATAAATATCACTGACTTTTTTTACCCAGTAGGGAATATTAATAATTAGCAGCCCTGGAAAAAGAGTGCATTCCCAGAGGAGGCTTCTGAAATGGCCACTCTGGGGGTGTCTGCCTTATGCTGATGTAATTAGGGATGAAACATACCCTAGTCTCCTGCAGTGCCCTCAGGCTTGCTAGGATTAGGAAATTGCAGCCTGGTAAATTCTAGTCAGACCGGTTCTCTGCTTTTGAACCTTGTTTATCAATGACAATGCATGCACACCTGGACATGGAAGTTCTTTAGTGATTCTAGTTTCACCTTGATCTTGTGATCTCGCCCTGACCTTGTGATCTTTTGTTGCCTTTAAAGCATGTGATCTCTGTGACCTATTTTTACACTCCCTCCCCTTTTGAAAATCACTAATAAAAGCTTGCTGGTTTTACAGCTCAGGGGGCATAATGGAACCTGCCTATATGTGATGTCTCCCCCAGACACCCTGCTTTAAAGTTTCTCTCTTTTGTACTCTTTCCCTTTATTTCTCAAACCAGCCAACACTTAGGGAAAATAGAAAAGGACCCACGTTGAATATTGGGATAACATTACCCTCTACTTATCTTGCTTCTTTTCATGAAGAGCTGGTACTTGAAGCTCCCACAGCTGTAACTCACAAAGCCTGGGACCATAGATATGCTAATTCTTCTCTCTTCAAACCTCAGGCATCAGCTAATGGCTCCGGGACCAAGTTACAATTTACCTGTGATTGTCCTTGCCCTCTCCCATCCACTACAGCCCCTCTCCCTCCTCTCATTTTGGTTCCTCAACCGATCACTTTGAGATCCACTTAGACTGCTTCTCTATACCATTCTTCACACATGGATACCAGTAATCACCAGTATATTTCTGCCTCTTCTGCTCCTTTAATACTCCTTTCTCACACTCTCATACTGGTCTGCATCAATATGTGCCACTAAATCTTACTTAAAAAAAAAAAAAAGAACAGTTTAAGGATGCTTGTAATCAGTATGGCCCTATTTCTCCTTATGTTAAAATGGTATTGCAAACTTCATACTGAGGTCGTTTTGCTTCCTTTAGACTGGGACTTTTTACAAAAGCTGTTCTAACCCCATCTCAGCCTTGTGGGCAGAGGAGGCCTATCTGCAGGCTCACCTAAATCGGAGGCCCATCTGTGGGCTCATCTAAATTGGACTAATGGCATTCTAATTACTCAGGCTCAGCTCACAGGCTCCGATAGTTTCTCTGATACTTATGCCCAATCAAAACAAGTAACAAAGGTGCATATGAGAGCTTCGGATAAATTACGTGCCCCTGGCCAAGCTCCTGTTTATTTTACTACTGTTATAACAAGCTCAGTTGCTTTTACTACCTAATATCTTTTTACACAAAGGAGATAAGACACATGCCCCTGGGATAGGCTCCGGCGGTGAAAAGAGCTGCTTATTGGATTAATGTAATTTCTTTTTTTTTAAATTTTTTTATTTGTTATTATTATTATTATACTTTAAGTTCTAGGGTACATGTGCATAACGTGCAGGTTTGTTACATATGTATACTTGTGCCATGTTGCTATGCTGCAGCCATCAACTCGTCAGCACCCATCAACTCGTCATTTACGTCAGGTATAAATCCCAATGCAATCCCTCCCCCCTACCCCCTCCCCATGATAGGCCCCGATGTGTGATGTTCCCCTTCCCGAGTCCAAGTGATCTCACTGTTCAGTTCCCACCTATGAGTGAGAACATGCGGTGTTTGGTTATCTGTTCTTGTGATAGTTTGCTAAGAATGATGGTTTCCAGCTGCATCCATATCCCTACAAAGGACACAAACTCATCCTTTTTTATGGCTGCATAGTATTCCATGGTGTATATGTGCCACATCTTCTTAATCCAGTCTGTCAATGATGGACATTTGGGTTGATTCCAAGTCTTTGCTATTGTGAATAGTGCCGTAATAAACATACGTGTGCATGTGTCTTTAGAGCAGCATGATTTATAATCCTTTGGGTATATACCCAGTAATGGGATGGCTGGGTCATATGGTACATCTAGTTCTAGATCCTTGAGGAATCGCCATACTGTTTTCCATAATGGTTGAACTAGTTTACAATCCCACCAACAGTGTAAAAGTGTTCCTATTTCTCCACATCCTCTCCAGCACCTGTTGTTTCCTGACTTTTTAATGATCGCCATTCTAACTGGTGTGAGATGGTATCTCATTGTGGTTTTGATTTGCATTTCTCTGATGGCCAGTGATGATGCGCATTTTTCATGTGTCTGTTGGCTGTATGAATGTCTTCTTTTGAGAAATGTCTGTTCATATCCTTTGCCCACTTTTTGATGGGGTTGTTTGTTTTTTACTTGTAAATTTGTTTGAGTTCTTTGTAGGTTCTGGATATTAGCCCTTTGTCAGATGAGTAGATTGCAAAAATGTTCTCCCATTCTGTAGGTTGCCTGTTCACTCTGATGGTAGTTTCTTTTGCTGTGCAGAAGCTCTTTAGTTTAATGAGATCCCATTTGTCAATTTTGGCTTTTGCTGCCGTTGCTTTTGGTGTTTTAGACATGAAGTCTTTGCCCATGCCTATGTCCTGAATGGTACTACCTAGATTTTCCTCTAGGATTTTTATGGTATTAGGTCTAACATTTAAGTCTCTAATCCATCTTGAATTAATTTTCGTATAAGGAGTAAGGAAAGGATCCAGTTTCAGCTTTCTACTTATGGCTAGCCAATTTTCCCAGCACCATTTATTAAATAGGGAATCCTTTCCCCATTTCTTGTTTCTCTCAGGCTTATCAAAGATCAGATGGCTGTAGATGTGTGGTATTATTTCTGAGGACTCTGTTCTGTTCCATTGGTCTATATCTCTGTCTTGGTACCAGTACCATGCTGTTTTGGTTACTGTAGCCTTGTAGTACAGTTTGAAGTCAGGTAGCGTGATCCCCCCAGCTTTGTTCTTTTGGCTTAGGATTGTCTTGGAGATGCAGGGTCTTTTTTGGTTCCATATGAACTTTAAAGCAATTTTTTCCAATTATGTGGAGAAACTCGTTGGTAGCTTGATGGGGATGGCATTGAATCTATAAATAACGTTGGGCAGTATGGCCATTTTCACGATATTGATTCTTCCTATCCATGAGCATGGTATGTTCTTCCATTTGTTTGTGTCCTCTTTTATTTCACTGAGCAGTGGTTTGTAGTTCTCCTTGAAGAGGTCCTTTACATCCCTTGTAAGTTGGATTCCTAGGTATTTTATTCTCTTTGAAGCAATTGTGAATGGAAGTTCATTCCTGATTTGGCTCTCTGTTTGTCTGTTACTGGTGTATAAGAATGCTTGTGATTTTTGCACATTAATTTTGTATTCTGAGACTTTGCTGAAGTTGCTTATCAGCTTAAGGAGATTTTGGGCTGAGACAATGGGGTTTTCTAAATATACAATCATGTCATATGCAAACAGGGACAATTTGACTTCTTCTTTTCCTAACTGAATTCCCTTGATTTCTTCCTCTTGCCTGATTACCCTAGCCAGAACTTCCAACACTATGTTGAATAGGAGTGGTGAGAGAGGGCATCCCTGTCTTGTGCCAGTTTTCAAAGGGAATTTTTCCAGTTTTTGCCCGTTCAGTATGATATTGGCTGTGGGTTTGTCATAAATAGCTCTTATGATTTTGAGGTACGTTCCATCAATACCGAATTTATTGAGCGTTTTTAGCATGAAGGACTGTTGAATTTTGTCAAAAGCCTTTTCTGCATCTATTGAGATAATCATGTGGTTCTTGTCTTTGGTTCTGTTTATATGCTGGATTATGCTTATTGATTTGTGAATGTTGAACCAGCCTTGCATCCCAGGGATGAAGCCCACTTGATCATGGTGGATAAGCTTTTTGATGTGCTGCTGAATCCAGTTTGCCAGTATTTTATTGAGGATTTTTGCATCGATGTTCATCAGGGATATTGGTCTAAAATTCTCTTTTTATGTTTTGTCTCTGCCAGGCTTTGGTATCAGGATGATGTTGGCCTCATAAAATGAGTTAGGGAGAATTCCCTCTTTTTCTATTGATTGGAATAGTTTCAGAAGGAATGGTACCAGCTCCTCCTTGTACCTCTGGTAGAATTCAGCTGTGAATCCATCCGGTCCTGGACTTTTTTTGGTTGGTAGGCTATTAATTATTTCCTCAATTTCAGAGCCTGCTATTGGTCTATTCAGGGATTCAACTTCTTCCTGGTTTAGTCTTGGAAGAGTGTAAGTGTCCAGGAAATTATCCATTTCTTCTAGATTTTCCAGTTTATTTGCGTAGAGGTGTTTATAGTATTCTCTGATGGTAGTTTGTATTTCTGTGGGGTTGGTGGTGATATCCCCTTTATCATTTTTAATTGCGTCGATTTGATTCTTCTCTCTTTTCTTCTTTATTAGTCTTGCTAGCGGTCTGTCAATTTTGTTGATCTTTTCAAAAACCAACTCCTGGATTCGTTGATTTTTTGGAGGGTTTTTTGTGTCTCTATCTCCTTCAGTTCTGCTCTGATCTTAGTTATTTCTTGCCTTCTGCTAGCTTTGGAATGCGTTTGCTCTTGCTTCTCTAGTTCTTTTAATTGTGATGTTAGAGTGTCAATTTTAGATCTTTCCTGCTTTCTCTTGTGGGCATTTAGTGCTATAAATTTCCCTCTACACACTGCTTTAAATGTGTCCCAGAGATTCTGGTATGTTGTATCTTTGTTCTCATTGGTTTCAAAGAACATCTTTATTTCTGCCTTCATTTCGTTATGTACCCAGTAGTCATTCAGGAGCAGGTTGTTCAGTTTCCATGTAGTTGAGCGGTTTTGATTGGGTTTCTTAGTCCTGAGTTCTAGTTTGATTGCACTGTGGTCTGAGAGACAGTTTGTTACAATTTCTGTTCTTGTACATTTGCTGAGGAGTGCTTTACTTCCAATTATGTGGTTAATTTTGGAATAAGTGCGATGTGGTGCTGAGAAGAATGTATATTCTGTTGATTTGGGGTGGAGAGTTCTATAGATGTCTATTAGGTCTGCTTGCTGCAGAGATGAGTTCAATTCCTGGATATCCTTGTTAACTTTCTGTCTCGTTGATCTGTCTAATGTTGACAGTGGAGTGTTGAAGTCTCCCATTATTATTGTATGGGCGTGTAAGTCTCTTTGTAAGTCTCTAAGGACTTGCTTGATGAATCTGGGTGCTCCTGTATTGGGTGCATATATATTTAGGATAGTTAGCTCTTCCTGTTGAATTGATCCTTTTACCATTATGTAATGGCCTTCTTTGTCTCTTTTGATCTTTGATGGTTTAAAGTCTGTTTTATCAGAGACTAGGATTGCAACCCCTGCTTTTTTTTTGTTCTCCATTTGCTTGGTAAATCTTCCTCCATCCCTTTATTTTGAGCCTATGTATGTCTCTGCGTGTGAGATGTGTCTCCTGAATACAGCAGACCGATGGGTCTTGACTCTTTATCCAGTTTGCCAGTCTGTGTCTTTTAATTGGAGCATTTAGTCCATTTACATTTAAGGATAATATTGTTATGTGTGAACTTGGTCCTGCCATTATATTATTAACTGGTTATTTTGCTCGTTAGTTGATGCAGTTTCTTCCTATCCTAAATGGTCTTTACATTTTGGCATGTTTTTGCAATGGCTAGTACCGGTTGTTCTTTTCCATATTTAGTGCTTCCTTCAGGGTCTCTTGTAAGGCAGGCCTAGTGGTGACAAAATCTCTAAGCATTTGCTTATCTGTGAAACTTAGTTTGGCTGGATATGAAATTCTGCGTTGAAAATTCTTTTCTTTAACAATGTTGAATATTGGCCCCCACTCTCTTCTGGCTTGTAGAGTTTCTGCCGAGAGATCTGCTGTGAGTCTGATGGGCTTCCCTTTGTGGGTAACCCGACCTTTCTCTCTGGCTTCCCTTAGGATTTTTTCCTTCATTTCAAGTTTGGTGAATCTAGCAATTATGTTCCTGGATTTGAATGTTGGCCTGCCCTACTAGGTTGGGGAAATTATCCTGGATGATATCCTGAAGAGTGTTTTCCAACTTGGTTCCATTTTCCCCCTCACTTTCAGGCACCCCAATCAGACGTAGATTTGATCTTTTTACATAATCCCATACTTCTTGCAGGCTTTGTTCATTTCTTTTTTCTTTTTTCTTTTGGTTCCTCTTCTTGCTTCATTTCGTTCATTTGATACTCAATCGCTGATACTCTTTCTTCCAGTTGATCGAGTTGGTTACTGAAGCTTGTGCATTTGTCACGTATTTCTCGTGTCATGGTTTTCATCTCTTTCATTTCGTTTATGACCTTCTCTGCATTAATTACTCTAGCCATCAATTCTTCCACTTTTTTTTCAAGATTTTTAGTTTCTTTGCGCTGGGTACCTAATTCCTCCTTTAGCTCTGAGAAGTTTGATGGACTGAAGCCTTCTTCTCTCATCACGTCAAAGTCATTCTCCGTCAAGCTTTGATCCGTTGCTGGCAATGAGCTGCACTCCTTTTCTGGGAGAGTTGCACTCTTATTTTTTGAAATTCCAGCTTTTCTGCCCTGCTTTTTCCCCATCTTTGTGGTTTTATCTGCCTCTGGTCTTTGACGATGATGGTGACGTACTGATGGGGTTTTGGTGTAGGTGTCCTTCCTGTTTGACAGTTTTCCTTCTAACAGTCAGGACCCTCAGCTGTAGGTCTGTTGGAGATTGCTTGAGTTCCACTCCAGACCCTGTTTGCCTGGGTATCAGCAGCAGAGGCTGCAGAAGATACTATATTGCTGAACAGCGAGTGTACGTGTCTGATTCTTGCTTTGGATGCTTCCTCTCAGGGGTGTACTCCACCCTGTGAGGTGTGGGGTGTCAGACTGCCCCTAGTGGTGGATGTCTCCCAGTTAGGCTACTCAGGGGTCAGGGACCCACTTGAGCAGGCAGTCTGTCCCTTCTCAGATCTCAACCTCCGTGTTGGGAGATCCACTGCTCTCTTCAAAGCTGTCAGACAGAGTCGTTTGCATCTGCAGAGGTTTCTGCTGCTTTTGTTGTTACTGTGCCCTGTCCCCAGAGGTGGAGTCTACAGAGACAGACAGGTTTCCTTGAGCTGCTGTGAGCTCCACCCAGTTTGAGCTTCCCAGCAGCTTTGTTTACCTACTTAAGCCTCAGCAATGGCGGGCGCCCCTCCCCCAGCCTCGCTGCTGCCTTGCCGCGAGATCGCAGACTGCTGTGCTAGCAATGAGGGAGGGCCCGTGGGTGTGGGACCCTCCCGGCCAGGTGTGGGATATAATCTCCTGGTGTGCCTGTTTGCTTAAAGCGCAGTATTGGGGTGGGAGTTACCCGATTTTCCAGGTGTTGTGTGTCTCAGTTCCCCTGGCTAGGAAAAGGGATTCCCTTTCCCCTTGTGCTTCCCACGTGTGGTGATGCCTCACCCTGCTTCAGCTCTCGCTGGTCGGGCTACAGCAGCTGACCAGCACGAATTGTCTGGCACTCCCTAGTGAGATGAACCCAGTACCTCAGTTGAAAATGCAGAAATCACCGGTCTTCTGTGTCGCTCACGCTGGGAGTTGGAGACTGAAGCTGTTCCTATTTGGCCATCTTGCTCCGCCCCCCAGATTAATGTAATTTCTAAACAATGGCCCACCTGCACCATATACATTCAAGGAAGAAAGTTTGTGGGCCTGGTAGATACTGGTGCTGATGTTTCTGTTATTTCCTCTAGTTTATGGACTTCCTCCTGGCTTAAACATCCCACTAACCTGGGACTAGTAGGTGCTGGAAAAGGAGAGGAAGTTTATGAGAGCACATTTATCTTGCCTTGCACTGGCCCTGATGGTCAACAAGGTACAATTCATCCCTACATCTCGTCAATTCCCACTAATCTTTGGGGCATAGATTTACTGGCACAATTGGGGGCTGAAATTAATATTCCAAATAACTCTTATAATGCTCCCCATCAGCATATGGTGGAAAACATGGAGTTTGTTCCTGGGCTTTGTCTCAGTCCAAAACATGAAGGGATTACTAAACCCTTCCCAGTTACTATAAAAAAAAAAAAAACAGGGCGGGTTTAGGTTATCCTTTTTAGTGGGGGCAGCTGCCATGCCTCCTGATTCTATCCCTTTACAATGGAAATCTGACATGCCCATTTGGATTCAGCAGTGGCCGCTTTCTAAAGATAAACTGGAAGCTTTAAGTCAATTGGTTTCTGAACAGACACAACTTGGAAATGTGGAAACTTTTTTTTCCCCCTGGAATTCTCCTGTGTTTCTAGCAAAAAAGAAATCAGGCAAGTGGCAGATGGTAACCAATTTAAGGGCCATTACACTGTAATTAAACCTATGGGGGTCATCCAACCTGGCATGCCTGCCCCTGCTTTAATACCTAAAAATTGGCTTCTCATAGTTATTGAACTTAAAGATTGTTTTTTTTCCATATTGCTTTACATGAATCGGATTGTGAAAAATTTGCTTTTACTGTACCATCTGTCAATACTCAGGAGTGTGCAGCTCATTATCAATGGGAAGTACTTCCTCAGGGAATGCTGAATAGCCCCACAATCTGCCAGCTTTATGTTGGACAAGCTCTTTCTCCAGTTTAAGCCCAATTTTCCCAGGCCTATATTCTTCATTAGTTGATGATATTTTAATTGCTGCTCCCACTGATAAAGAATTAATTGACTGTTTTCAAATTTTGAGCCGCCATGTTACAGAGGCTGGATTACACATCGCCCAAGATAAAATTCAACAGACCAGTCCTATTCAATATTTAGGAATGGTGGTCGATAAACAACATATTCAACCTCAAAAAGTTCAAATTAGGAGATATTCCTTGAAAACTTTAAATGACTTCCAAAAATTTGGGGACAACATTAATAATTTAAGACCAAGTTTAGGTATTCCAACCTATGTGCTGTCTAACTTCTTTTCTATGCTACAGGGAGATTCCAATTTCTGCAATCCCAGCACTTTGACCCCTGAGGCTTTACCAGAAATGGAATTCATAGAGGAAAGAATCCAGACGGCCCAGTTATCTAGAATACAGCCATCTCAGTCTTTTCAGTTTCTGGGTTTTGCTTCATTACACTCCCCTACTGGACTAATAGTTCAACATAATGATTTAGTGGAGTGGTATTTTCTTCCTCATTGTGTGTCAAAAACTTTTCTGTCTATCTGGACCAAATAGCCATCTTAATTGGACAGGTTCAGTGTGGAATACTTCACATTTCCAGATTTGATCCAAATTTAATTGTAGTTCCTTTAAATCAGCTCGAAGTTCAAGTCACCTTTCAACATTCCGTACCATGGCAAATTCACTTGGCTGATTTCACTGGTGTTACTGACAATCTTTATCCAAACAACAAATTGTTTGATTTTAGAAAAATGACATCTGGGTGGTCCCTGGATTAATCAAAGATCACCCATTCCTGAGGCCATTACAGTGTTCACTGATGGCTCCAGTAATGATAATGCTGGGTATGTAGGTCCTACAGACAAGCTTATTTCTACCTCTTATATCTTTGCTCAAAAGGCAGAATTAATTGTTGTGATTACTGACTTACAGGATTTCCCCAAATCTTTAAATACTCTCTCTGATTCTGCTTATGTTGTATATGCCACTAAAAATATAAAAATTGCTACTATCAAACATACTGATAATTCTGAATTGGCTTCTTTATTCTAAAGGTTACAACAGGCGGTTCACCAACATAGATACCCTTTCTATATTACACATATTAGATCTCATACCACTTTAGCAGGACCCATGTCTGCCGGTAACCATAAGGTCAACTGTTTGGTCTCTTTTGCAACCCAAGAATCTCAGGAGTTCCATAATGTCACTCATGTCAATGCTGCTGAATTAAAAGATGAATTGGCTCTTACCTGGAAACAGCCTAAGTTTATTGTTCACAGCTGTCCTCAGTGCCAAGTTTTTGTACTTCCAAATCAGGAACTTGGCATTAATCCCAGAGGTCTAACTCCTAATGCTTTATTGAAAATGGATGTGACTCATGTTGGTCCTTTGGCAGACTGTCATATGTGCATGTTTCTGTAGATATCTTCTCAGGTTTTTTCTGGGCTACTTGCCAAACAGGAGAAGGCATGGCCATTTTAAAATAAAAAACATCTGTATGCTTGCTTTGCAGTTATGGGGCTTCCATATTAAATAAAGACAGACAACACCCCTGGATATGTTCATAAGGCTTTTGATTTATTTATGCAACAGTGGGGAATTTCCCATATTACTGGAATCCCTTACAATCCTCAGGGACATGTTGTGGTGGAACGGGCTGATTGCACTTTAAAAACTCAATTATCCTAACACTCTGAACAATGAAAATATGATTTAACTACACCCCACTCCAATTAAATTTGGCATTGTTTACTTTAAAATTTTTACGTTTCTAAAGATAATAATCTAACTGCAACCGAATGCCATTATTCAGGCAAAAAATTCTCCCTAAATGAAGGAAAATCAGTGTTATGGAAAAACTTCCAAACTAATATTTGGGAACCTGGCACAATTATAACGTGGGGAAGAGGATGTGCTTGTGTTTCACCAGGATGTCATCAATCCCCTGTCTGGGTACCCACCAGGAAACTCAAGCTGTGGGTGAATGCTGACAATGAAAACCACGGGGAAAAGATGTCTGTGTCAGAGACTGGCCTCGGACATGGTGAAATCTGCACCAATTCCTCAGAAGAAAGCACACCAAATCACAATGGTTCTGATTCGATCCTCCCTGATGGCAATGGAGACCCATCTAATTAATCCTACTTCTCATGATTACCTTTCTTTTTCTCCTTACAAACCTGAAAATATCACCATTTATATTGGCCTGAAAATAGCATCTCTCTGTTCTCTTCCTCCTTCAGCCCTCAATCTTCCTTACACTAGGTTTTGTTTAATGATTCTACTCCTCATACTTTCTGTCTCACCAGTTTCCTCTCACACTGATTTACCTGCTACACAAAATTATTCTTATTGGGCTTATGTGCCTTTTCCTCCACTTATTTGACCTCTCACCTGGATAGATCCTCCTGCAGAAATCTACACTAATGATAGTGTGTGGATGCCTGGAGATACAGATGACCGTTGCCCTGCTCAACCAGGAGAAGAAGGCACCACATTTAATGTTACCATGGGTTATAAATATCCCCCTCTGTGCCTTGGGCATGCACCTGGTTGTATCCATCTGGAAACTCAAGTGTGGGCTTCTTATCTTCCAGAGAGATCAGGTACACAGGAACCAGGACATTTGGTCTCTGGCCTCTCCCTTTCTCCTTTAAAACAAAAAAAGGGGGAGCAATGGGAGATACCCCATACTTTCAATATAAACCTGCAGGAAAACCATGCCCTAAAAATGTTGAGGGCCCATCTAAAACTTTAATTTGGGAAGATTGTGCTAACTCTCATGCAGTAATATTAAAAAATGGCTCATATAGTTTAGTAATAGACTGGGTACCAAAGGGCGGTTTTAAAAACAATTGCTGCTCTGGTGGAAAGGAATGTCTGGAGGCTACTTATTTTATTTCTTATCAGGAGAATGAGAATGATCTTTCTACTTTGCATAGGAGGTTCAGCTCATGCTTTCCCTTAAAATGGGAAGATAAAGGCATTACCACCACCACCCCCCCACCGAGGCCTCATATGATACTCCCCATTCTAAGCCCAGAACACCCAGAACTTTGAAAACTGGCTATTGCCGTGATTTGGCTGTGAGTATGGGAAGGGGAAACTATTCCCTCTGTTGTCCCCACTACAGTACCTCTCTCTCAGTATCAATATAGATCCAGACATTCTGCTTTACTTACCTCCAACCTAACTGTTCCCATACAGAGTTATGTTAAGCCTCCTTACATGCTGCTAGTGGGAAAGATCTGAGAGACTTTCTTTCCACTTTAATCGCTGTGGTCATGGGCCTAATTACAGCCACTGAAATGGCCACCACTGCTGGAATGGTGTTACATCTATCTATTCAAAGGGCTCATTTTGTTAATGATTGGCAAGCCAATTCCACCCAAACTTGGAATTCCCAACAAGACATTGATCAAAAATTGCCTAATCAAATTAATGATTTAAGACAGTCTGTTATTTGGCTTGGAGATTGGGTAGTGAGTCTTGAACATCGCATGCAAATGTAGTACAGCTGGAATACCTCTGATTTCTGTATCACCCTGTATTCCTATAAAGAGACTGATATTTCACGGGAAATGGTGAAAGGACATCTCTGGGTAGGGAAGGTAATTTATCATTGGACATAACTAAATTAAATAAACAAATTTTTGAAGCCTCTCAAGCTCATTTTTCCATTGTGTCTGTAGCTGAGGCATTAGATCAGGTGGCAGACAATCTTCATGGATTAAACCCCATAACTTGGATTAAGTAATTGACTTGTCTTTAGTGTACCATACAAGTCAAAGAATACTGTGTAAAAATCGAGAGAACAAACAAGCCTTCATCACCATGGCACATTTATATAAAAAGAAAGGGAGAGACATTGTGGGAATTCAGGGATCCTGAACGGAGGAACTGACTGAAGCCATGGCAGAAGAATATAAATTCTGAAGATTTCATAAACAGTTATTAGTACTTATGTCTGTTTTTACTGCAATCTCTGAACATAAATTGTGAAGATTTCAAGGGCACTTATCACGTTCCCCAATCAATATTCTTGTGATTTCCTAAGCCTGTCTTTACTTTAATCTCTTAATCCCCACATCTTCATAAACTGAGAATGAATGTCACCTCAGGGCCCTGTGATGATTACATTAACTGCATAAATTGTTTGTAGAGCATGTGAATTTGAACAATATGAAATCTGGGCACCTTAAGAACAGAATAACAGTGATTTTCAGGGAACAAGGGAGATAACCTTAAAGTCTGTCTGTCTGTGGGCCAGGCAGAATAGAGCCATATCCCTCTTATTACCAAAAATGGTAAGATAAATATCACTGAATTCTTCACTCGGTAAGGAACATTAATAATTAACAGCCCTGGGAAAAGATTGCGTTCCCAGAGGAGGCCTCTGAAATGGCCTCTATGGGAGTTTCTGCCTTATACAGATGTAAATAGGGATGAAACACACCCTAGTCTCCTGCAGTGCCCCCAGGCTTGCTAGGATTAGGAAAGTCCAGCCTGGCAAATTCTAGTCAGACCGGTTCTCTGCTCTTCAACCTCATTTGTCAATGACAATGCATGCACAGCTGGATATGGAAGTTCATTAGTGATTCTAGTTTCACCCTGAGCTTGTGATCTCACCCTGACCTCCTACCTTGTGATCTTTTGTTGCCCTTAAAGCAGCTGATCTCTGTGACTCACACCCTATTTGTACACTCCTTCCTCTTTTGAAAATCACCAATAAAAACTTGCTGATTTTACAGCTTAGGGGGCGTCATGGAACCTGCCAACATGTGATATCTCCCCTGGACACCCTGCTTTAAAATTTCTCTCTTTTGTACTCTTTCTCTTTATTTCTCAGACCAGCTGACACTTAGGGAATATAGAAAAGGACCCACGTTGAATATCGGGGACAGGTCCCCTGATAGAGATGCACACATAACAAAGCAGTTTCTCAGATGGATCCATTCTAGTTTTTAACCTGGGATTTTCACTTTTTCATCAATGGCCTTAAAGAACTCTGAATGTCCATTCATAGAAAGGACAAGAATAGTGTTTCCAAACTGTTGAATATAAAGAAAAGTTTAACTGTGTGAGATGAATGCTGACACCACAAACCGGTTTCTGAGATAGGTTCCTTCTAGTTTTATCCTGGGATACTCACTTTTTCACCATTGGCCTCAATGAGCTCACAAATGTCCATACACAGAAAGGACAGAAACAGTGTTTCCAAACTGCTGCATCAAAAGAAAGTTTTAACACAAGGGGTGAATGCACACTGCAAAAATCGGTTTCACAGATAGCTTCCTTCTAGTTTTTATCCTGGGTTATTACCTTTTTCACCTTTGGCCTCAATGGGCATAAAAATAACCATTAACAGAATGGACAAAACAGTGTTTCCAAATTACTGATTCAAAAAAAAAAAAAAGATTTAGCTCTTTGAGATGAATTCACACATCACAACGCGGTTTCTCAGAAAGTTTCCTTCTACTTTTTATCTGAAGATATTTTATTTTTCACCATAGTTCTCAATGTGCACCAAAATATACCTTCGCAGATACTACAAAAACAGTGTTTCCAAACTGCTGAATGAAAAGAAAGGTACAATTCTGTGAGATAAATGCACACATCACAAGCAGTTTCACAGATAGATTCCTCCTAGTTTTTACTTTGAGATAATACCATTTTTTTGTCACTGGCCTCAGTGAACTCCCAAATGTCCTTTCACAGAAAGGACAAAAACAGTGTTTCCAAATTGCTGAATCAACAGAAAGATTTAATTCTGTGAAATGTACACACACATCACAAAGCAGTTTCTCAGAAAGCTTCTTTCTAGTTTTAATCTGGAGGTATTTTCTTTTCTCCATAGGTCTCAATGTGCTCCCAATTATCCCTTCGCAGATTCTACAAAAACAGTGCTTCCAAACTGTTGAAAGAATAGAAAGGTTTGACTCTGAGAGGTGAATGCACACTTCACAAATAGCTTTCTTCTGGTTTTTATTCTGGGATAATTCATTTTTCACCATTAGCTTCAATGAGCTCCCTATTGGCCATTCACAGAATTGACAACAACTGTATTTCTAAACTGCTGAATCAAAACAAAGGTTTACCTCTGAAAGTTGAATGCACACTTCACAAAGCAGTTTCTCAGATAGCTTTCTTGTAATTTTTATCCTGGGATATTTGCTTTTCTGCCATTGACCTCAATGAGCTCCCAAATATCCATTTGCAGAAGAGACAAACAGTGTTTCAAAACTGCTGAATCAAAGAAAATTTTTCCTCTGTGAAATGAATGGACAAATCACAAAGTAGTTTCTCAGAAATATTCCTTCTACTTTTTATCTGAAGAGTTTTACTTTTTCAAAATAGTCTTCAAAGTGCTCCTAAATATCCCTTCGCAGATTCTACAAAGATACTCTGGTAAAGATGCTGAATGAAAAGAAAGTTTTAACTCTGTGTTCTAAATGCACACATCACAATGCAGTTTCTCAGATAGTTTCCTTCTAGTTTTTATCCTGAGATATTCACTTTTTCACTATTGGCTTCCATGAGATCCCAAATGTCCATTTGCAGAATGGACAAAAACAGTGTTTCCAAACTACTGAATGAAAAGAAGGGTTTAACTTTGTGAGAAGAATGCACAAATCACATAGGGGTTTCTCAGATAGCTTCCTTATAGTTTTTATCCTGGGATATGTTTTTTTCACCATTGTCCTCAATAAGCTCCAAAATGTACATTCACAGAATGGACAAAAACAGTGTTTCCAAACTGGTGAATGAAAAGAAAGATTTTTCTCTGTAAGATACAGGCAAATTTCACAAAGCAGTTTCTCATTAGTTTTTTTCTAGTTTTTATCTGAAGATATTTACTTTCTCATCCTAGGCCTCAATGTGCTCCCACATATTCCTTTGCAGATTGTGCAAAAACAATGCTTCCAAACTGAAGAATGAAAAAAAAGTTTTCACTCTGTGAGATGAATGCACACATCACAAATCAGTTTTGCACATTGCTTCCTTTGAGTTTTCATTGTGGGACCATTTCTAAATTGCTGAATCAGGATGAAAATTTAACTCTGCCAGAAGAATGCACACATCACCAAGTAGTTTCTCAGATAGCTTCCTTCTAGTTTTTATCCTGGGATGTATGCCATTGCGCAATGTGCCTCAATGAGCTCCCAAATGTCCATCTGCAGAATGGACAAAAACAGTGTTTCCAAACTGCTAAATCAAGAGTAAGATTTAACTCTGTGAGATGAATGCACACATCTCAAAGTAGTTTCCCAGAAAGCTTCTTTCCAGTTTTTATCTGAAGATAATTTCTTTTTCACCTTATCCTCAATTTGCTCCCAAATATCTCTTCCCAGAGTCTACAAAAACAGTGTTTCTCAAACTGCTATTTCTCAACTCCTGGAAAAGAAAGGTATAATTCTGTGAGATAAATACAGACATCACAAAGTGCTCTCTCAGATAGCTTCCTTCTAGCTTTTATCCTGATATATTGGCTTTTTCGCTATTGGCCTCAATTACATCCCAAATGTCCGTTTACAGAATAGACAAAAACAGAGTTTCCAAACTACTGAAGGAAAAGAAAGTTTTAACTCTATGAAATGAACTCACACATCCCAAAGCAGTTTACCAGAGAGCTTCCTTCTGGTTTTTCTCTTGGAATATTCTCTTTTTTGCTTTGGCCTCAACAAGCTCCCAATGTCCATTCCCAGAATGGACAAAAACAGTGTTTCCAAACTACTGAATCAAAAGAAAGGATTTTCTTTGTGAGTTGAATAGACACATCACAAAGCAGTTTCTCAGAGAGTTTTCTCCTAGTTTTTATCCTAGGATATTCAATTTTTCACCATTGGCCTCAGTGAGACCTCAAATGTCCATTCACCGAATGGACAAAAACAGTGTTTCCAAACTGCTGAATCAAAAGAAAGGATATTCTTTGTGAGTTGAATAGACACATCACAAAGCAGTTTCTCAGAGAGCTTCCTCCTAGTTTGTATCCTGGGACATTCAATTTTTCACCATTGGCCTCAGTGAGGCTTCAAATGTCCATTCACTGAATGGACAAAAACAGTGTTTCCAAACTACTATATCAAAAGAAAGGTTTAGCTCTGCAAGATGAATGCACACATCAGAAAGCAGTCTTTCAGAAAGGTTCTTTATGATTTTTGCCTGAAGATATTTTATTTTTCAACAGAGGCCTCAATGCGCTCTGAAATGTCCCTTCACATATCCTACAAAAAGAGTGTTTCCAAACTGCTTCATCATAAGAAAGGTTTAACTTTGCGAGCTGAATGCACACAGCACAAAGCAGTTTCTCACATAGCTCCATCAGTTTTTATCCAAGGATATTTGCTATTTTGCTTTTGGCCTCAATGTACTCCCAAATGTCCATTCACAGAATGGACAAATACAGTGTTTCCAAACTGTTGAATCAAAAGAAGGCTTTAGCTATGTGATACGAATGCACACTTTACAAAGCAGTTTCTCAGATAGATTCCATCTAGTTTTTACCCTGGAATATTCATTTGAACACCATTGGCCTCAATGAGATCCCAAATGTCCATTCACAGAATAGACAAAAATGGTGTTTCCAAACCATTGAATATACAGAAAGGTCTAACTCTGTGAGATGAATGCACATGTCATGAAACAGTTTCTCAGAAAGTTTCTTTCTAGTTTATATCTGAAGATATTTTCTTTTTCACTGTAGGCCTCCATGCGCTCCCATGTATCCCTTTGCAGATTCTGCAAAAACAGTGTTTCCAAACTGCTGAGATAAGAGAAAGCATTAATTCTGTGAGATGAATGCACACATCACAAGGCAGTTTTTCAGAGAGCAACCTTCTGGTTTTTATCCTGGGATATTGGCATTTTCCCCTTTGGCCTCAATGAGCTCCCAGATGTCCACTCACAGAGTGGACAAAAACAGTTTTTTAAAGCTCCTGAATCATGAGAAATGTTTAACTCTGTGAGATGAATGTGCACATTAAAAAGTGGTTTGTCAGATAGCTTCACTCTGTTTTTTATTATGGGATATTCATCCTTTGCCATTGGTCTCAATGATCTCCCAAATGTCCATTTGCAGAATGGACAAAAGCACTGCTTCCAAACTGCCGAATCAAAAGAAATGTTTTACTCTGTGAGATGAAAGCACACATCACGAAGCAATTTCTCAGATAGCTTCCTTCTTGTTAAAATGCTGGGATATTCCTTTTTTTCACCATTAGCATCAATGAGCTCCCAAATGTCCAATCGCAGAATAGACAAAAAAAAAAGTGTTTCCAAAATTCTGAATAAAAGGAAACGTTTTACACTCTGAGATGAATCCAAACATCACAAAGCAGTTTTTCATAAAGCTTCCTTCTAGTTTTTTTCTGAAGATGTATTATTTTTTACCTTAGGCCTTGAGGGGCTCCCAATTATCTCTTCATGAATTCTACAAAAACAGTGTTTACAAACTGCTGAATCAAAAGAAAGGTTTAACTCTGTGAGATGAATGCACACATCCAAAGCTGTTTCTCAGAAAACTTCTCTCTAGTTTTTATCGTGGGATATTAGCTTTTTCACCATTTTTCTCAATGAGCTCCAAAATGTCCATTTGCAGAATGGACAAAAACAGGGTATCCAAACTACTGAATCAAAGGAAAGGTTAACTCTGTGAGGTGAATGCACACTTCTCAAAGTGGTTTCTTGGAAAGCTTCTTTCTAGTTTTTATCTGCAGATATTTTCTTTTGCAAACTTGTAATCAATGTTCTCTCTAATATCCCTTCACAGATTGTAGAAAAAACAGTGTTTCCAAACTGCTGAAGGAAAAGAAAGGTTTAACTCTGAGAGATTAATGCACACATCACAAAGTGGTTTCTCACGTAGCTTTCTTCTAGTTTTTACCCTGGAATATTCATTTTCCCCCTTTGGACTCAATGAGCATTTCAATATCCATTCACAGATTCTACAAAAACAGTTTTTCCAAAATGCTGAATGAAAACAAAGTTTTAACTCTGTGAGATGAATGCACACATCACAGGGCAGTTTCTCAGGAAGTTTCTTTCTATTTTTTATCTGAAGATATTTTGTTTGTCACCATAGGCTTCAATGAATTACCAAATATACATTCTCAGAATGGACAAAAATAGTTTTTCCAAACTGCTGAATGAAAAGGAAGGTTTAACTCTGCAAAATGAATGCACACATCACAAAACAGCTTCTCAGCTAGCTTCCTCTTAGTTTTTTGGGGGGGAAATTCAATATTTTGCCATTTGCCTCAATGAGCATCCAAATGTCCATTTGCACAATGTACTAAAAGAGTGTTTCCAAACTGCTGAATGAAAAGAAAGGTTTAACTCTGTGAGATGAATTCAAACATCACAAAGTGTTTCTCAGAGAGCTTCCACTTAGTTTTTATCCTAGTACATTCCATTTTTTGAAACTGCCTTCAATGAACTCCCAAACATTCATTCGCAGATACTATAAAAAGAGATTTTCCAAATTGCTGAATCAAAAGAAAGCTTAAATTCTGTGAGATGAATGCACACATCACAAAGCAGTTTCGCAGATTGCTTACTCTTAGTTTTTATCTTGCGACATTCAATTTTTCACCACTGGCCTCAATGAACTCCCAAATGTACATTAGCAGATTTTGTAAAAACAGTTTTGAAAACTGCTAAATGAAAAGAAAGGTTTAATTCTGATGAATGTCCACATCACTAAGCAGTTCCTCAAAAAGCTTATTTCTAGTTTTAATCGAAAGATATTTTCTTTTTCACCATAGACGTCAATGAGCTCCCAAATATTCATCCACAGATTGCACAAAGGCAGTGTTTCTAAATTGCTAAATGAAAAGTTTAAATCTGTGAGATGAATGCACATACCACAAAACAGTCTCTTAAATACCTTCCTTCTAGTTTTTATAATTGAATATTTGCTTTTTCACTGTAGGCCACAATGGGTTCCCAAAGGTTCATTGGTAGAATGGACATAAACAGTATTTCCAAATTGCTGAATCAAAAGAAAGGTTTAACTCTGTGAGAAGAAGGCACATATCACAAAGCGGTTTCTCAGATAGCTTCATCTTGTTTCAATCCTGGAAATCTGCTTTTTTGCCATTGGTCTCAATGAGTTCCCAAATGTTGATTCACAGAATGGACGATAATGGTGTTTCCAAACTGCTGAATCAAAAGAAAGTTTTAATCTGAGATAAATGCACACAGCTGAAAGCAGTTTCTCATAAAGCTTCTTTCTAGGTTGTATCAGAAGAATTTTTCCTTTTCACAATAGGCCTCAATTGACTCTCAAATATCCCATTGCAGATTCTACAAGAACAGTGTTTCCAAACTGCAGAATGAAAAGAACTGCTTAACTCTGTGAGATGAATGCACACATAACAAAGCAGTTCTTCAGATAACTTTTTTCTAGTTTTTATCCTTGGATAATTGATTTTTTTCCTTTGGCCTCTGTGAGCTCCCAAATGTCCATTAGCAGAAAGGACAAAAACAGTGTTTTCATACTGCTGAATCAAAAGAAATGTTTGCCTTTGTGAGATGAATTCACACATCACAGTGCAGTTTCTCAGAGAGATTCATTCTAGCTTTTATCAGAAGATATTTTCTTTTTCATGATAGACCTCAATGTGCTCCCAAATATCCCCTTGCAGTTTCTACAAAAACAGTGTTTCCAAACTGCTGAATGAAAAGAAAGTTTTAACTCTGTGAGAGGAATGCACACATCACAAAGCAGTTTCTCCGATCTTTCCTTCTAGTTTTTATCCTGGGATATTTGCTTTTTCCCCATTTGCCTCCAAGAGCTCACAAATGTCCATTCATGGAATGGACAAAAACAGTGTTTCCAAACCACTCAATCAAAATATAGGTTTAACTCTGGGAGATGAATTCACACATCAAAAAGCAGTTTCTCAGAAAGGTTCTTTCCAGTTTTTTCCTGAAGATATTTTATTTTTTTACCATAGACCTCAATGCACTCCCAAATATCCCTTCACAGATTCCACATGAACAGTGTTTCCAAACTGCTGAATGAAAACAAAGTTTTAACTCTTCATGTTGAATGTACATATCACAAAGTAGTTTCTCATATAGCTTCCTTTGAGTTTTTATTCTGGGATATATTCTTTTTTGCAATTGGCCTCAATGAGCTCCGAAATGTCCATTCACAGAAAGGACAAAAACAGTGTTTCAAAACTGCTGAATGAAAAGAAAGGTTTAAATCTGGGAGATGAATGTACATATCATAAAGTGATTTCTGAGATAGCTTCCTTGTAGTTTCTGTCCTAGGATATTCTCTTTTTCACCTTTGGCCTCAATGAGCTCTCAAATGTCCATTCTAAGAATCGATAAAATCAGTGTTTCCTTCATTTCGTTATGTACACAGTAGTCACCTAATTCAACCATTGTGGGAGACAGTGTGGCGATTCCTCAAGGATCTAGAACTAGAAATACCATTTGACCCAGCCATCTCATTACTGGGTATATACCCAAAGGATTATAAATCATGCTGCTATAAAGATACATGCACATGTATTTTTTGCAGCACTATTCACAATAGCAAAGACTTGGAACCAATTCGAACGTCCTATCAATGACATACTGGATTTAGAAAACGTGGCACATATACACCATGGAATACTATGCAGCCATAAAAAAGGATGAGTTCATGTCCTTTGTGGGGACATGGATGCAGCTGGAAACCATAATTCTTAGCAAACTATCACAAGAACAAAACCAAACCCCGCATATTCTCACTCATAGGTGGGAATTGAACAACAAAAACACTTGGACACAGGAAGGGGAACATCACATACCACGGCCTGTTGTGGGGTGGGGAAAGGGGGAAGGATATCATTAGGAGATATACCTAATGTAAATGGTGAGTTAATGGGTGCAGCACACCAACATGGCATATGTATACATATGTAACAAATCTGCATGTTGTGCACATGTATGCTAGAACATAAAGCTTAATAAAATAAGACACCCATAATGAAAATCAGTGTTTCCAAGCTGCTGAATCAAAAGAAATATTTAACTCTGTGAAGTCAATGCACACATCACAAAGTAGTTTCTCAGATAGTTTCTCTCTAGTTTTTATCTGAAGATAATGTCTTTTTCACCATAGGCTTTAATGTGTTCTCAAATATCCCTTTGCAGTTTCTACAAAAACAGTGTTTCCAAACTGGTGAATTGAAAGAAATTTTAAATCTCTGAGCTGAAGGCACACATCACAAAGGAATTTCTCAGAAAGCTTCTCTCTAGTTTTTATCTGAAGGTGTTTTGGTTTTCACCATAGGCCTCAATGAGCTCCCAAACGTCCATTTGCAGATTGGACAAAAACAGTGTTTCCAAACTGCTGTATGGAAAGAAAGATTCATGTTTTCGAGATGACTGCACACAGAACAAAGTGGTTTCTTGGAGAGCTTTCCTGTAGTTTGTATATTGGGATATTCCCTTTCTCGTCATTGGCCACCATAAGCTCCCAAATGTCCATTCACAGAATTCACAAAAACTGTTTCTAAATTTCTGAATCAAAAGAAAATTTTAACTCTGAGAGGAATGCACCCATCACAAAATGGTTTCTTGGATAGCTTCCTTCTAGTTTTCATCCTGGAATATTCACTTTTTTGCCATTGGACTCAATGAACTACCAAACGTCCATTCACAGAGTGAATAAATACAGGGTTTCCAAACTGCTGAATCAAAAGAGTTTAAACTCTGTGAGATGAACACACACATCACAAAGCACTTTCTTAGAAAAGTTCTTTCTAGTTTGTATCTGAATATATATTCTTTTTCACCATAGGCCTCAAGGTGCTGCTAAATTTCCCTTTGTAGATTCTACAAAAACCGTGTTTCCAAACTGCTGAATTAAGAGAAGGGTTAAACTCTGTGAAAAGAATGCACATATCACAAATAGGCTTTTCAAAGGGCTTCCTTCTATTTTGTATCCTGGTATATTCACTTTTTTGCCATGGTCATCCATGAGATCATAAATGTCGATTCACAGTATGATCTAAAACAGTGTTTTTAAACTGCTGAATCAAAAGAAATTTTTAACTCTACGAGATGAATGGACACATCACACAGTGGTTTTTCATATACTTTCTTCTAGTTTTTATCATGGGATAGTTCCTTTTCACCACTGACCTAAATGAGCTCCCAAATGTCCATTTGCAGAATGGACAAAAACAGTGTTTCCAAACTGTTGAGTATAAAGAAAGGTTGAACTCTGTGAGATGAATGCATGCATCACAAAACAGTTTCTCAGAATTCTCCTTTCTAGTTTTTATTTTTAGATATATTCAATAGACCTCTAATTCTCCCAAATATCCCTTTGCAGATTCTACAATAACAGTGTTTCCAAACTGCTGAATGAAAAGAAAGGTTTAGCTCCGTGATATGAATCCACACACCTTGAAGTGATAGCTCAGATAGCTTTATTCTAGTTTTTATCCTAGGATATTCACCTATTTGCAATTCGCCTGGATGAATTCCCAAATGCCCATATGCAGAATGGACAACAAGAGTGTTTCCAAAATGCTGAATAGAAAGAATGGTTTAACTCTGTGAGATGAATGCACATATCAAAAAGCAGTTTCTCAGAAAGATTTTTTCTAGTTTTCATAAGAAGGTATTTTCTTCAATGCACTCCCAAATATTCCTTTGCAGATTCTACAAAAACAATGTTTCCACACTGATGAATAAAAAGAAAATGTAATTCTTTGAGATAAATGCACACATCAGAAAGCAGTTTCTCAGATAACTTCCTTCTCATTTCTATCCTGGAATACTTGCTTTCTACTAATTGACCTCAATGAGCTCCCAAAAGTTCAAGTGGAGACTGGACAAAAGCAATGGACAAATTACTGAATGAAAATAAATGTTTATCTCTACAAGATGAATGCACACATCACAAGGCAGTTTCTCAGAAAGTTTCTAGGTTTTATCTTAAGGTATTTTCTTTTTCACCAAAGGCCTCAATGCACTCCCAAATTTCCCTTCACAGATTCTCCAAAACACTTTTTCCAAATTACTGACTGAAAAGAAAGGTTTAACTCTGTGAGATGAATGCACACATCACAAGGCAGTTTCTCAGAAAAATTCTTTCTAGTTTTTATCTGAAAATATTTTTTTCAACATAGGCCTCAATGTGCTCCCAAATATCCCTTTGCAGATTCTACAAAAAGTGTTTCCATACTGCTGAATAAAAGGGAAAGTAAAACTCTGTGAGATGAATGCACACATCACAACCGGTTTCTCAGATAGCTTCCTTCTAGTTTTTATCCTGGGATATTCACTTTTTCACCGTTGGCTCTTGTGATATCCCAAATGTGCACTTGCAGAATGGAGAAAAACAGTTTTTCCAAACTGCCAAATCAAAATAAAGATTTAATTCTATGAGATGAAATGCACACATCATAAAGCAGTTTCTCAGAAAGCTTCTTTCTATTTCTTATCTGAACATATTTTCTTTTTCACCATTGGTCTCAATGCACTCCCAAATATCCCTTCGTAGGTTCTATAAAATGAGTGTTTGCAAACTGCTGAATGAAAAGAATGGTTTAACTCTCCAGGTTGAATGCAACCATCACAAAATGGTTTCTCAGACATCTCCTTCTAGTTTTTATTCTGGAATATTCACTATTTCACCTTTTTCCTTAATGAGCTCCCACATGTCCATTTGCAGAATGGACAAAAACAGTTTTTCCAAACTGCTCAATGAAAAGAAAGGTTTAACTCTGTGAGAGAAGCACACATCACAATGCAGTTTCCCAAACAGCTTCTTTCTAGTTTTTATCTGGAGATATTTACTTTTTCACCATAGGCCTCAATGTGCTCCAAATTATCTCCTGATGGATTCTACAAAATCAGTGTTTCCAAACTGCTGAATGAAAGGAAAATTTCAACATGGCGAGATGTATGCACACATCACAAAGTGGTTTCTCAGATATCTTCTTTCTAGTTTTGATCCTGGGATACTGGCTTTTTCGCCATTGGCCTTAATGAGCTCCCAAATGTCCACTCACAGATTGCACAAAAACAGTGTTTCCAAACTGCTGAATCAAAAGAAAGTTTTACCTCTGTGAGATGAAGGCACACATCACAAAGGTGTTTCTCAGAAAGCTTATTTCTAGTTTTTATCAGAAGATATTTTCTCTTTCACCGTAGACCTCAATGTGCTCTCATTGCATCCCTTAGCAGATTCTACAAAAACAGTGTTTCCAAACTGCTGTATGAAAATAAAGGTTCAGCTCTGTGAGGTGAATGCAAACATCACAAAGTGGTTTCTCAGAGAGCTTCCTTCTTGTTTTATCCGGGGATATTCACTTTTTCACTTTTGACCTCAAAAAGCTCCCAAATGACCATTTGCAGAATGGGCAAAAGCAGTGTTTCCAAACTGCTGAATGAAAAAAAAGTGTTTAATTCTGTGAGATGAATGCACACATCACGAAGTGGTTTCTCAGATAGCTTCCTTCTAGTTTCCTTCATGGGATATTCCCTTTTTCACCATTGGCCTCAATGAGCTCCCAAATGTCCATTGACAGAAAAGACAAAAGCAGTGTTTCCAAAGAGCTGAATAAAAAGAAATGTTTAACTCTGTGAGATGAATGCACACATCACAAAGCAGTTTCTCAGAAATATTCTAGTTTTTATCTGAAGGTAATTTCTTTTTCCCAGTAGGCCTCAGTGTGCTCCAAAATATCCCTTCACAGATTCTACAACAGCCGTGTTTCAAACCTTTTGATTGTAAAGGAAGGTTTATCTCTGCCAGATGAATGCACACATCACAAATTGGTTTCTCAGATAGTTTCTTTCAGTTTTTATCCTGGGATATTAGCTTTTATGCCTTTAGCCTCACTGATCTCCCAAAGGTCCATTCTCAGAATGGACAAATCAATGTTTCAAAACTACTGAATCAAAATAAAGGTTTAACTCTGTGAGATGAATTCACACATCACAAAGCAGTTTCTCAGAAAGGTTCTTTCTAGTTTTTGTCCAAAGATATTTTCTTTTTCACCATAGGCCACAATGCACCCCCAAATATCCTTTTGCAGATTCTACAAAACCATTGTTTCCAAACTGCTGAATGAAAGGAAATGTTTAATTCTGAAAAGCAAATGTACACATCACAAAGCAGTTTCTCATATTGTTTCCTTCTACTTTTTATCCTGGAATATTCTCTTTTCGCCATTGGCCCCAATGAGCTCAAAAATGGCCAGAGCACAAAAACGGCCATTGTGAGAATGGAGAAAAACATTGTTTCCAAACTGTGGAATCAAAAGGAAGGTTTAACTCTGCAATATGAATGCACGGTTTACAAAGCAGTTTCTCAGATAGCTTCCTTCTAGCTTTTATCCTGGAATATTCCCTTTTTGGCCATTGGCCTCAATAAGCTCCCAGATGTCCATTTCCAGAATGGACAAAAAGAGTATTTTCAAACTGCTGAATTATAAGAACGTTTTAACTCTGCAAGGGAAATGGCCATATCAGAAAGTGATTTCTCAGAGAGATTCCTTCTAGTTTTAATCCTGGAATATTTGCTTTTTAACCATTGGCATCAATGAGCTCACAAATGTTGATTCACAGAATGGACAAAAACAGTGTTTCCAAATGGATGAGAAAATAAAAGTTTAACACTGTGAGATGAATGCACATATCACAAAGCAGTTTCTCAGATAATTTCCTTCTAGTTTTTATCCTGGGATATTTGCTTTTTTGCCATTGGCCTCAATGAGCTCCCAAATGAGGATTCACAGAATGGACAAAAACAGTGTTTCCAAACTGTTGAATCAAATGAAAGGCTTAAATCTGTGAAATGAATGCACACAACACAAAACAGTTTCTCAGAAAGCTTTTTCTACTTTTTATCTATAGAAATTTTCTTTTTCACCATAGGCCTCAATGCGTTATCAATTATCCCTTCACAGATTCTACAAAAACAGTGTTTCCAAACTGCTGAAAGAAAAGAAAGTTTTAATGGTGAGATAAATGCACCCATCACAACGTGGCTTGTCAGTTGATTTCTTTCTCGTTTTTATCCTGGGATATTCACTTTTTCGCCATTGGCCTCAATGAGCTCCCAAATCTCTATTCACAGAATGGACAACAACAGGGTTTTCAACCTGCTGAACAAAAAGAAATGTTTGGCACTGTTAGATGTTTGCACCCATCATATAACAGTTTCTCAGATAGTTTCCTTCTAGTTTTTGTACTGGGATATTGACTTTTTCACCATTAGCCTCAATGAGCTCCAAATGTCCATTTGCAGAATGGACAAAAACAGTGTTTCCAAACTGCTAAATCAAAAGAATGATTTAACTCTTGACCATACAGTTTCTTAGAATGCTTCTTTGTATTTTTCATCTGAAGATATTTTGTTTTTCACCATAGACCTCAATGCGCTCTGAAATATCCATTCACAGTTTGTACAAAAACAGTGTTTCAAACTGCTTAAAGAAAGGTTTAACCCAGCTAGATGAATGCACACATCATAATATGATTTCTCAGATAGGTTCCTCTACTTTTTATCATGGAATATTTGATTTTTTGCCATTGTCCGAATGAGCTGCCAAATGTCCATTTTCAGAATGGACTTAAACAAGTTTTCCAATCTGCTGAATCAAAAGAAAGTTTTAACTCTGTGAGATGAATACACACATCACAACACAGTTTCCCTTAAAGTTTCTTTCTGGTTTTTATCTGAACATAATTTCTTTTTCACCATAGGCCTCAATGTGCTCCCAAATATCACTTTGCAGATTCTACAAAAACAGTGTTTCCAAACAGCTGAGTGAACAGAATGGTTTAAATCTGTGAGAAGAATGCACATATCACAAAGCAATTTCTCAGATAGCTTCCTTCTAGTTTTTATCCTGGTATATTCACTTTTTCTCTATTGGCCTCAATGAGCTCCCAAATGTCCTTTTGCAGAATGAACAAAAACAGTGTTTTCAAACCCCGGAATCAAAGAATAGTTTTACTCTGTGAGATGAATGCACACATCACAAAGCAGTTTCCCACAAAATTTCCTTGAAATTTTTATCTGAAGATATTTTCTTTTTTGCTGTAGGTCTCAGTGAGCCCCCAAATACTCCTTCACAGTTTCTACAAATATGATGTTTCCCAACTGCTGAAGGAAAAGAAACGTTCCACTCTGCGAGATGAATGCACACATCACAAAGTGGTTTCCTTCTAGTTTTTATACTGGGATATTCTCTTTTTTGCCACTGGACTCAATGAGCTCCTAAATGTCCATTTGCAAAATGGAAAAATCCATTTTTCCAAACTGCTGAATCAAAACAAAGGTTTACCTCTGTGAAATGAATGTGAACAACACAAAGCAGTTTCTCAGACATCTTCCTTTTGTTTTTTATCTGAAGATATTATCTTTATGACTATAGACCACAATGTGCTCCCAAATATCCCTTTGCAGATTCTACAAAAACAGTGTTTCCAAACTGCTGAATGAAAAGAAAGGTTCAACTTTGTGAGACGAATGCACACATCACAAGGCAATTTCTCAGACAACTTTCTGTTAGTTTTTATCCTGAGATATTCACTTTTTCTCTATTGGCCTCAACGATCTTCAAATTTTACTATCGCAGGATGGACAAAAACAGTGTTTCCAAAGTGTTGAATCAAAGAGTGGTTTAACTCTATGAGATGAATGCACACATCATGAGCTGTTTCTCAGAAAACTTCCTTCTAATTTCAGTTAAAAGATATTTTCTTTTTTGCCGTATTTCTCAATGCGCTCACAAATATTCCTTTACAGATTCTACAAAAATATTGTTTCCAAACTGTTGAATGAAAAGAAAGGCTCAACTCTTCGAGGTGAATGCACACATTGCAAAGCAGTTTCTTAAACAGCTTCCTTCTAGTTTTTATCATAGGATATTTGCTTTTTCACCTTTGGACTCAATGAGCTCCAAAATGTCCATTCACGGACTGAACAAAAACAGTGTTTCCAAACGCTGAATCAAATGATAGATTTAATCCTGTGAGATGAAGACACACATCACAAAGCAGTTTCTCAGAAAGCTTCTTAAGAGTTTTTATGTGAGGATATTTTCTTTCTCACCAGTGGCCTCAATGAGCTCTCAAATGTCCATTTGTAGATCCTATAAAAACGGTTTTTCCAAATTGCTGAGTGAAATAAATGTTTAACTACACAAGATGAATGTACACATAAAACAGTCATCCCTAAGTTAACTTAATTCTAGTTTTTATTCTGGGATATTCGGTTTTTCTCTATGGGCCTCAGTGATATCCTGGAAGTCTGTATGCCCAGTGGAATTAAACAGCAGTGTTTCCAAACTGCTGAATGAAAAGAAAGTTGAATCTGTGTGAGATGAATGCACACATCACAGTTTCTCAGAAAGCTTCTTTCAAGCTTTTATGTGAAGATATTTTCTTTTTCAGCATAGGCCTCAGTGCACTCCAAAACATCCCTTCACAGATTCTACAAAAACAGTGTTTCCAAACTGCTGAATGGAAAAATAGTTTTAACCATGTGAAATGAATGCACACATCACAAAGCAATATCTCAGACCACTTCTTTCTAGTTTGTATCCTGAGATAATAGCTTTTTCACATTGGCCTAAATGAGCTCCCAAATGTACATTTGCAGAATGGACAAAAACAGTGTTTTCAAACTGTTCAATCAAAAGAAAGGTTTAACTCTGTGAGATGAATGCACACTTCACAGAGCAGTTTCTCATATATCTTTCTTCAGTTTTCATCCTGGGATATTCAATTTTTTGCCTTTGGCCTCAGTGGGTTCCCAAATGTCTATTTGCAGAATGGACAAAAACAGTGTTTCCAAACTGTTGAATCAAAAGAAATGTTTAACTCTGTCAGATGAATGCACACATAACCAAAGCAGCTTCTCAGAAAGCTTCTTTCTGGTTTTTGTTAGAATATATTTCATTTTGCACCACAGACCTCAAAGTGCTCCAAAATATCCCTTCACAGGTTCTGAAAAACAGTATTTCCAAACTGCTGAATGAAAAGAAAGGTTTAAATCTGAGACATGAATTCACACATCACAAAGTGGTTTCTCAGATAGCTTCCTTCTAGTTTTTATCTGGGGATATTCGCTTTTTTGGCATTGGCCTCAATGAGCTCCCAACGGCCATTCACAGAATGGACAAAAACACTGTTTCCAAACTGTTGAATCTACAGTAAGGTTTAAGACTGTGAGATGAATACACTCATCACAAAGCAGTTTCTCAGACAGATTATTTCTGGTATTTTTCTGAAGATATTTTCTTTTTCACTGTAGAACTCAATGCACTCCCTAACATCCCTTTGCAGATTGTACAAAAAAGGTGTTTCCAGATGGTTGAATGAAAAGAAAGGTTTAACTCTGTGAGATGAATGCACACATCACAAAGAAGTTTCCCAGATACTTTCTTTCTAGTTTTTTTCCAAAGATGTTTTCTTTTTCACCATAGGCCTCATTACACTCCCAATCATCCCTTGGCAGATTCAGCACAAAAAGATTTTCTAAACTGCTGATTGGAAAGAAAGGTTTAAATCTTTGAGATGAATGCATAATTCAGAAACTGGTTTCTAAAATAGCTTCCTTCTGGTTTTTATCCTGGGATATTCACTTTTTCACCATTGGCATCCATGACATCCCAAATGTCCATTTGCAGAATGGACAAATACAGTGTTACCAAACTGCTGAATAAAAAGAACGGTTTAACACTGTGTGATGAATGCAAACATGACAAAGCGTTTTCTTGGATAGTTTCTTTCTGGGTTTATATGAAGGTATTTTCTTTTTTGCTATAGGCCACAATGAGCTCCCAAAAGTCCATTCGTGGACTCTACAAAAACAGTGTTTCCAAACTCCTCAATGAAAAGAAAGATTTAACTCCTCAAGATGAACGCACATTTCACAAAGTGGTTTCTCAGATAACTTCCTTCTAGTTTTCATTTCAGGATATTTGCTTTTCACCTTTGGCTCAGTAAGATCCCAAATGTCTATTCACAGAATGGACAAAAACGTTTCCAAACTGCTGAATCAAAATGAAGGTTTAACTCTGCAAGATGATTGCACACATCACAACACGGTTTCTCAGATAGCTTCCTTGTAATATTTATCCTGGCATATTTGCTTTTTCACCTTTGGCCTCTATGAGATTCCAAATGTCCATTTGCCAAATGGACAAATACAGTGTTTCCAAGCTAGTTAATGAAAAGAAGGTTTAAATCCCGGTGATGAATGCCCACATAACAAAGCAGTTTTTCAGATGGCTTCCTTCAAGTTTTTCTTCTTTGATATTTACTTTTTCACCATTGGCCTCCATGAACTCCAAAATATCCATTCACAGAATCGATAAAAACCGTGTTTCCAAATTGTTCAATCAAAAGAAAGTTTCACAATGTGAGATGAATGCACACATCACAAAGCCATTTCTCAGAAAGCATCTTTCTGGTTTCTATCTGAAGATATTTTCTTTTTCACTATAAGCATAAATGAATCCTGAAATGTCCTTTTGCAGATTCTACAAAAAGAGTGTTTCCAAATAGCTGAAACAAAAGAAATATTTAACTCTTTGTGATGAATGCACACATCGCAAAGTGGTTTTTCAGATAGCTTCCTTCTATTATTTATCTGAAGATACTTTCTTTTTCACGATTGGCCTCAATTGTGAAATCCTGCCCTCAATCATGAAATCATGAAATCGTGAAACCCTGATAGTCCTTCTCAGATTCTACAAAAACAAGTGAGACGAAAGGTTTAACTCTGTGAGATGAATGCACACATTGCAAAGTGGTTTCTCAGATGGCTTCCTTTTAGTTTTTATCCTGGGATTTTTTTCTTTTATGCCATTGGCTTCAATGAGTTCCAAAATGTCCATTTACAGAATGCACAAAAACAGTGTTTCCAACCTGCTGAAGGAAACACTGTTTTAACTCAGTGAGATGAATGCACACTTCACAAAGCATTTTCTCAGATAGCTTCCTTCCAGTTTTGATCCTGGGATATTTCCTTTTTTTGCCATTGGTCTCAGTGAACTCCCAAATGTCCATTTGCAGAATGGACAAAAACACTGTTTCCAAGATGCTGTATCAAAAGAAAGATTTAACTCTGTGAGATGAATAAACACAACCTAAAGCAGTTTCTCTGAAAGCTGCTTTCTAGTTTTTAAATGAAGATATTTTCTTTTTCACCATGTACCTCAATATGCTCCCAAATAAACCTTCACAGATTGTACAAGAACAGTGTTTCCAAAGTGCTGAATGAAAATAAAGGTATAACAATGAGAGATGAATGCACAAGAGCTTCCTTCTAGTTTTTATCCTGGGATATTCACTTTTTTGCTATTGGTCTCAATGAGCTGTCAGCTGTCCATTCGCAGAATGGACAAAAACATTTTTTGCAAACTGCTGAAACAAGAGATAGGTTTAACTCTCTGAGATGAAGACACACTTTACAAAGCAGTTTCTCAGAAAGCTTCCTTCTGGTTGTTATCTGAAGATATTTTCTTTTTCCACATAGGCCTAAATGGACACAAAAATATCTGTTCACGCATTCTACAAAAACAGTGTTTCCAAACTACTGAATGAAAAGAAACGTTTGACTCTGCGAGATGAATGCTACCATCACAAAGAGGTTTCTCAGATAGTTTCCTTGTAGTTTATTCCCAGGATATTCACTTTTTCATATTTGTCCTCAATGACCTACTAACCATCCATTGCTGAAAGGACAATAACAGTGTTTCCAAATTGCTGAATGAAAAGACTACTTTAACTCTGTGAGATGATTGCAAACATCACAAAGCAGTTTCTCAAGTAGCTTCCTTGAAGTTTTTATCCTGGGATATTCGTTTTTTCACCATTGTTCTCAATGAGCTCCCAAATGTCTATTTGGAGAATGGACAAAAACAGTATTTCTAATCTGCTGAATGAAAAAAAATATATGTTTAAATCTATGAGATGAATGCACACATCACAAAGCAGTTTCTCAGAAAGCTTCTTTCTAGTTTTTATCTGAAGATATTTCCTTTTTCACCATAGGCTTCAATGCTCTCCAAATTATCCCTCACCAGATTTTACAAAAGCAGTTTTTCCAAACTGCTGAATCAAAAGAAAGGTTTAAATCTGTGACATGAATGCACACATCAAAATTAAAATTCTCAGATTACTTCCTTCTTGTTTTTCTTACTGGTATATTCACTTTTTCACCATTGGTGTCAATGAGCTCCCAAATGTCCATTCGCAGAATGGACAAAAGCAGTGTTTCCAAACTGCTGAATCAAAAGAAAGGTTTAACTCTGTGAGATGAATGCACAGATAATAAATCAGTTTCTCAGAAAACTGCTTTCTAGTTTTTATCCGAAGATAATTTCTTTTTCACCACAGGCCTCAATGTACTCCCAAATAAAGCTTCGCAGATTCTACAAAAACAGTGTTTCCTTAGAGCACCATGAAATGAAATGTGTAACTCTGTGATTTGAATGCACACTTCATAAGGCACTTTCTCAGAGAACTTCCTTCTGTTGTTAACCTGGGTTATTCACTTTTTCTCCATTGGCTTCAATGAGCTCCCAAATGTACATTTGCTGAAGGGAAAAATCTATGTTTCCAAACTGCTGAATCAAAACAAAGGTTTACCTCTGTGAGATGAATACACACATCACAAAGCAATTTCTCTGAAAGCTTCTTTCTACCTTTATTCTGAGGATGCTTTCTTTTTCACCGTGGGCCTGAATCTGTTCCCAAATAGCCTGTCACAGATTCTACAAAAACAGTGTTTCCAAACTTCTGAATGAAAATAAAGTTTTAATTCTACAAGATGAATGGACATATCACAAAGAGATTTCTGAGATACATTCTAGTTTTTATGCCTTCCTTCCACTGCTTATCCTGGGATATTTGCTTTTTCACCATTGCCTTCAATTAGCTCCCAAATGTCCATTCACAGAATGGACAAAAAGAGTGTTTCCAAATTGCTGAATGAAAATAAATGTGTATCTCTGTGAGATGAATGGAAACAACACAAAATGGTTTCCAGAGAGCTTCCTTCTAGATTTTATCTTGGGATATTCCCTTTTTCACCATTTACATGATGAGCTCCAACATATCCATTTGCAGAATGGACAGAAACAGTTTTTCCAAATTGCCGAATCAAAGGAATGCTTTACCTCTGTGAGATGAATGCACACATCACAAAGCAGTATATCAGAAGGCCGAATTCTACTTTTTATCTAAAGATAGTTCCTTTTTCACCATAGCCTCAATGTGCTCACAAATATCCCTTCACAAATTCCAAACTGCTGAATGAAAAGAAATGTCTACCTCTGCTAGATAAATGTGCACATCACAAAGTTGTTTCTCAGATAACTTGCTTCCAATTTTTACCTGGGATATTCACTTTTTCACTATTGGTGTCAATTAGTTCCCAAATGTCCACTTGCACAACAGACAAAAAGAGTGTTTTCAAACTGCTGAATGAAAAGAAAGTTTTACTTCTGAGAAATGAATGCACACATCATAAAGCCGTTCCTCAGGTATCTTCCTTCTAGTTTTTATCCTGGGATATTAATTATTTCACCTTTGGAATAAATGAGATCCCAAATGTCCATTTGCACAATGAACCAAAATCGTGTTTCCAAACTGTTGAATCAAAAGAAAGATTTAACTCTGTGAGACCAATGGATACATTGCAAAGCAGTTGTTATCAGAAAGCTTCTTTCTGTTTTTTATCTGAATACATTTTCTTTTACACCATAGGCCTCAATGCACTCCCAAATATCCCTTGGCAGATTCCACAAAAGCAGTGTCTCCAAACTGCTGAATGAAAAGAAATATTTAACTCTGTGAGATTAATGGATACATCACAAAGTGGCTTCTCAGATACTTCCTTCTAGTTTTATTCCCTGGGATAATTTATTTTTCACCATTGGCCTCAATGAGTTCCCAAACATCCATTCACAGAATGGACAAAAACAGGATTTCCAAACTGTTGAATGAAAAGAAAGTTTTGACTCTCTGAGATGAATACACACAACACAAAATGGTTTCTCAGATAGCTTCCTTCTAGTTTGTATCCTGGGATATTCTCTTTTTCATCATTGCCCCCATTGAGCTAAAAAATGTCCATTCACAGAATTGACAAAAACAGTGTTTCCAAACTGTTGAATCAAAAGAAAGGTTAAACTATGTGAGACGAATGCACACATTACAAAACAGTTTCCTAGGAAGCTTCTTTCTAGTTTTTATCTCAGGATATTATCTATTTCACCATAGGCCTCAATGCTCTCTGAAATGTGCCTTCACATATGCTACAAAAACCATGTTTTCAAACTGTTGAATGAAGAGAACAGTTTAGTTCTGTGAGTTGAATCTATACATCACAAAACAGGTTCTCAGATAGCTTCCTTCTAGTTTGCATCCTGGGATATTCGCTTTTTCACCATTGCCCTCATTGAACTCACAAACGTCCATTCACAGAATTTTTGCTTATTTGTGATCAGTGTCAATGAGCTCCCAAATGTCCATTTGTAGAAAGGACAAAACAGTGTTTCCAAACTGCTGAATCAAAAGAAATGTTTAACTCTGCAAGATGAATGCATACATCACAAAGTAGTTTCTCAAAAAGCTTCTTCACAGCTTTAATCTGTCGATGTTTTCTTTTTCACCATGGGCCTCAATGCACTCCAAAATATACCATCGCAGATACTACAAAAACAGTGTTACCAAACTGCTGAATGAAAAGTAAGGCTTAACTATGAGATGAATGCACACATCACAAAATGGTATGTTAGGTAGTTTCCTTCGAGTTTTCATCATGGGATATTTGTTGTTTTGCCATTGACATCAATGAGCTCCCAAGTGTCCATTCACACAATGGACAAAAACATTGTTTACAAAGTGCTGAATCAAAAGAAAGTTTAAATCTGTGATAGGAATGTCATATGTGATATGTGACATCATGAATCAGTTTCTCAGATAGCTTCCTTCCAGTTTTTATCCGGGGATATTTGCTTTTCTGCTATTGGCCTCTTTGGGCTCCTAAATGTGTATTCACTGAATGAAAAGAAAGTTTTAACTCTATGAGAAGAATGCACACATCACAGAGAAGTTACTTAGATAGCTTCCATCTAGTTTTTATCCTGGGATATTCACTTTTTTGCTGTTGGCCTCAGTGAGTTTCCCAATGTGCATTGGCAAAATGGACAAAAGCAATGTAGCCAAACCGCTGAATCAAAAGAAAGGTTTAACTCTGCTAAGTGAGTGCCCACATCACTAAACAGTTTCTCAGAAAGTTTCTTTCTAGTTTTTATCTGAAGATATTTTGTTTTTCACCAAAGGCCTCAATGAACTCCCAAGTAATCCTTCACAGATTCTACAAAAAGCAGTGTTTCCAAACTGCTGAATGAAGAGAAAGGGTTAACTCTGCAAGATGAATGCATGCATCACAAAGTGGTTTCTCAGATAACCTTCTTCTACATTTTATCCTGGAATATTCACTTTTTCTTTTTTACCTCTGAATGAATAGAAATGTTTATCTCTGCATTATGAATGTACACATTACAAAGCAGTTTCCAGAGTTTCCTTCTGGTTTTCAACCTGCGATATTCACTTTTTTGTCATTGGTCTCAATAATCTCCCAGATGTCCATTTGCAAAATGGACAAAAACAGTGTTTCCAAAGTGATGAATCAAAAGAAAGGTTTAACTCTGTGAGAAGAATGCACACATCAGGAAGCTGTTTCTCTGAAAGCTTCATTCTAGTTTTTATCCGAAGATATTTTCTTTTTCACCGTAGGCCTAAATGCACTCCCAAATATCCCTTCAGGGTTGGGCCAAAAACAGTGTTTTCAGTGGTTGAATGAAAAGAAAAGTTTAACTCTGTGAGATGAATGTACACATCACAAAGCAGTTTCTCAGATAGCTTCCTTTTAGTTCTTAACCTGGGATATTTGCTTTTTCGCTATTGGCCTCAATGAGCTCCCAAATGTCCTTAGCAGAATGTTCTAAAACAGTGTTGCCAACTCCCGAATCAAAAGAATTGTTTAATTCCATGAGATGAATTCACACAACAGAAATCAGTATCTCAGAAAGCTTCCTTCCAGTTTTTATCTGAAGATATTTTCTTTTTCATGATAGGACTCAATGTGCTCCAAAATATCCCTTTGCAGATTCTACAAAAACAGTATTTCCAAACTGCTGAATTAAAATGAAGTTTTACATCAGCGAGATAAATACACACATCACAAAGTGGTTTCTCAGAAAGCTTCCTTCTAGTTTTTATCCTGGGATATTCACTTTTTCACTATTGGCATTAATGAACTCCCAAGTGTCCATTCATAGAATGAACAAAAACCATGTTTCCAAACTGAGTAATCAAAAGAAAGGTTTAACTCTGTGAGATGAATGCACACATCACAAAGCAATTACTCAGTAAACTTGTTTCTAGTGTTTATCTGAAGATATTTTCCTTTTCAACATAGACTTCAGCAGTTCCTCAGATAGCTTTCTTCTTGTTTTCATCCAGGGATATTTGCTTTTTCACTATTGGCCTCAATGTGTTTCCAAATGACCATTAACAGAATGGACAAAAACAGTGAAAGGACATTTGGGATCTCATTGTGTCCAATGGCAAAAAAGCAAATAGCCCAAGTTAAAACAGAAGGAAGCTCTCTGAGAAACCAATTTGTGATCTGTGCATTTATCTCACAGAGGTAAACATTTCTTAAGTTCAGCATTTTGGAAACATTGTTGTAGTAGAATCTGCGAAGGGAGATTTGGGAGCACGTTGAGGTATGTGGTGAAAAAGCAAATACCTTCAGATAAAAACTACAAGGACGCTTTCTGAGAAACTGCTTTGTGATGTGTTCATTTTTCTCAAAGATTTAAACCTTGCTTTTGATTAAGCAGTTTGCAGAAACTGTTTTTGTAGAATATGAAGGGATATTTGGGAGCACATTGAGGTCTACAGTAAAAAAGAAAATATGTTCAGATAAAACTTAGAAAGAAGCTTTCTAAGAAACTTCTTTGTGTTGTGTGCATTCACCTCACAGAGTAAATCTTTTCATTTGACTCAGCACTTTTTAAGCACTGTCTTTGTCAATTCTGCAAATGGACATTTGGGAACTTATTGAGGCCAATAGCAGAGAAGTGAATATCCCAGGCTAGAACAGAAGGAAGCTATCTGAGAAACCAATTTGTGATCTGTGCATTTATCTCACAGAGGTAAACATTTCTTGAAATCAGCAGTTTGGAAACATTGTTGTGGTAGGATCTGTGAAGGGACATTTGGGAATGTGTTGAGGTATATGGTGAAAAAGAAAATTTCTTCAGATATAAAGTAGAAAGAATCTTTCTGAGAAAATGCTTTGTGATGTGTTCATTCGTCTCACAGACTTAAACTTGCTTTTGATTCAGCAGTTTGGAAAAACTGTTTTTGTAGAATCTGTGAAGGAATATTTGGGAGCACATTGAGGCCTATGGTGAAAAAGAAAATATCTTCAGATACAAGTTAAAAAGAATCTTTCTGGTAAACTACTTTGTGATGTGTGCATTCATCTCAGGGGGTAAACATTTGTTTAGATTCAACAGTTTGGAAACACTGGCTATGTCCATTCTACGAATGAACATTTGTGAGCTTTTAGAAGCCAATGGAGAAAAAGGAAATATCACAGGATAAAAACTAGAAGTAAGCTGTCTGAGAAGCCGCTTTGTGATGTGTGCATTTATCTCACAGAGGTACACCTTTCTTTTGATTGAGCAGTTTGGAGACATTGTTTGTGTCCATTCTGTGAAGGGATATTTGGGAGCTCCTTGAGGCTGATGGGGAAAAGTTAATTACCCAAGATAAAAAATAGAAGGAAGCTATCTGAGAAATCACTTTGTGATGTGTGCATTCTTCTCACTGAGTTACACATTACTTTTGATTCAGTAGTCTGGAAACACTGTTTTTATCCATCATGTGAATGGACATTTTGGATCTCATAGAGGCCAAAGGCGAAAAAGTGATTATCCCAAGATAAAAAATAGAAGAAAGCTATATGAGAAATTGCTTTGTGATGTGTACATTGATCTCACAGAGTTAAAATTTTCTTTTCATTCAGCTCTTTGGAAACATTGTTTTTGTGGAAACTGCAAAGGGATATTTGGGAACACGTTGAGGACTGTGTTGAAAAAGAAAATATCTGGGGCGGAGCAAGATGGCCGAATAGGAACAGCTCCAGTCTCCAACTCCCAGCGCGAGCGACACAGAAGACCGGTGATTTCTGCATTTTCAACTGAGGTACTGGGTTCATCTCACTGGGGAGTGCCGGACGATCGGTGCTGGTCAGCTGCTGCAGCCCGACCAGCGAGAGCTGAAGCAGGGCGAGGCATTGCCTCACCTGGGAAGCGCAAGGGGGAAGGGAATCCCTTTTCCTAGCCAGGGGAACTGAGACACACAACACCTGGAAAATCGGGTAACTCCCACCCCAATACTGCGCTTTAAGCCAACAGGCACACCAGGAGATCATATCCCACACCTGGCCGGGAGGGTCCCACACCCACGGAGCCTCCCTCATTGCTAGCACAGCAGTCTGTGATCTACCAGCAAGGCAGCAGCGAGGCTGGGGGAGGGGCGCCCGCCATTGCTGAGGCTTAAGTAGGTAAACAAAGCTGCTGAGAAGCTCGAAGTGGGTGGAGCTCACAGCAGCTCAAGGAAACCTGCCTGTCTCTGTAGACTCCACCTCTAGGGACAGGGCAATAACAAACACAGCCGAAACCTCTGCAGACGCAAACGACTCTGTCTGACAGCTTTGAAGAGAGCAGTGGATCTCCCAACACGGAGGTTGAGATCTGAGAAGGGACAGACTCCCTGCTCAAGTGGGTCCCTGACCCCTGAGTAGCCTAACTGGGAGACATCCCCCACTAGGGGCAGTCTGACACCTCACACCTCACAGGGTGGAGTACACCCCTGAGAGGAAGCTTCCAAAGCAAGAATCAGACAGGTACACTCGCTGTTCAGAAATATTCTATCTTCTGCAGCCTCTGCTGCTGATACCCAGGCAAACAGTGTCTGGAGTGGACCTCAAGCAATCTCCAACAGACCTACAGCTGAGGGTCCTGACTGTTAGAAGGAAAACTATCAAACAGGAAGGACACCTACACCAAAACCCCATCAGTACATCACCATCATCAAAGACCAGAGGCAGATAAAACCACAAAGATGGGGAAAAAGCAGGGCAGAAAAGCTGGAAATTCAAAAACTAAGAGCGCATCTCCCCCGGCAAAGGAGCGCAGCTCATCGCCAGCAACGGATCAAAGCTGGACGGAGAATGACTTTGACGAGATGAGAGAAGAAGGCTTCAGTCCATCAAATTTCTCAGAGCTAAAGGAGGAATTACGTACCCAGCGCAAAGAAACTAAAAATCTTGAAAAAAAAGTGGAAGAATTGATGGCTAGAGTAATTAATGCAGAGAAGGTCATAAACGAAATGAAAGAGATGAAAACCATGACACGAGAAATACGTGACAAATGCACAAGCTTCAGTAACCGACTCGATCAACTGGAAGAAAGAGTATCTGCGATTGAGGATCAAATGAATGAAATGAAGCGAGAAGAGAAACCAAAAGAAAAAAGAAGAAAAAGAAATGAACAAAGCCTGCAAGAAGTATGGGATTATGTAAAAAGACCAAATCTACGTCTGATTGGGGTGCCTGAAAGTGAGGGGGAAAATGGAACCAAGTTGGAAAACACTCTTCAGGATATCATCCAGGAGAACTTCCCCAACCTAGTAGGGCAGGCCAACATCCAAATCCAGGAAATACAGAGAACGCCACAAAGATACTCCTCGAGAAGAGCAACTCCAAGACACATAATTGCCAGATTCACCAAAGTTGAAATGAAGGAAAAAATCTTAAGGGCAGCCAGAGAGAAAGGTCGGGTTACCCACAAAGGGAAGCCCATCAGACTAACAGCAGATCTCTCGGCAGAAACTCTCCAAGCCAGAAGAGAGTGGGGGCCAATATTCAACATTCTTAAAGAAAAGAATTTTAAACCCAGAATTTCATATCCAGCCAAACTAAGTTTCATAAGTGAAGGAGAAATAAAATCCTTTACAGATAAGCAAATGCTTAGAGATTTTGTAACCACTAGGCCTGCCTTACAAGAGACCCTGAAGGAAGCACTAAACATGGAAAGGAACAACCGGTACCAGCCATTGCAAAAACATGCCAAAATGTAAAGACCATCGAGGCTAGGAAGAAACTGCATCAACTAACAAGCAAAATATTCAGTTAATATCATAATGGCAGGATCAAGTTCACACATAACAATATTAACCTTAAATGTAAATGGACTAAATGCTCCAATTAAAAGACACAGACTGGCAAACTGGATAAAGAGTCAAGACCCATCAGTCTGCTGTATTCAGGAGACACATCTCACACGCAGAGACATACATAGGCTCAAAATAAAGGGATGGAGGAAGATTTACCAAGCAAATGGAGAACAAAAAAAAGCGGGGGTTGCAATACTAGTCTCTGATAAAACAGACTTTAAACCATCAAAGATCAAAAGAGACAAAGAAGGCCATTACATAATGGTAAAGGGATCAATTCAACAGGAAGAGCTAACTATCCTAAATATATATGCACCCAATACAGGAGCACCCAGATTCATAAAGCAAGTCCTTAGAGACTTACAAAGAGACTTAGACTCCCATACAATAATAATGGGAGACTTCAACACTCCACTGTCAACATTAGACAGATCAACGAGACAGAAAGTTAACAAGGATATCCAGGAATTGAACTCATCTCTGCAGCAAGCAGACCTAATAGACATCTATAGAACTCTCCACCCCAAATCAACAGAATATACATTCTTCTCAGCACCACATCGTACTTACTCCAAAATCGACCACGTAATTGGAAGTAAAGCACTCCTCAGCAAATGTACAAGAACAGAAATTATAACAAACTGTCTCTCAGACCACAGTGCAATCAAACTAGAACTCAGGACTAAGAAACTCAATCAAAACCCCTCAACTACATGGAAACTGAACAACCTGCTCCTGAATGACTACTGGGTACATAACGAAATGAAAGCAGAAATAAAGATGTTCTTTGAAACCAATGAGAACAAAGATACAACATACCAGAATCTCTGGGACACATTTAAAGCAGTGTGTAGAGGGAAATTTATAGCACTAAATGCCCACAAGAGAAAGCAGGAAAGATCTAAAATTGACACTCTAACATCGCAATTAAAAGAACTAGAGAAGCAAGAGCAAACACATTCGAAAGCTAGCAGAAGGCTAGAAATAACTAAGATCAGAGCAGAACTGAAGGAGATAGAGACACAAAAAACTCTCCAAAAAATCAATGAATCCAGGAGTTGGTTTTTTGAAAAGATCAACAAAATTGACAGACCACTAGCAAGACTAATAAAGAAGAAAAGAGAGAAGAATCAAATTGACGCAATTAAAAATGATAAAGGGGATATCACCACCGACCCCACAGAAATACAAACTACCATCAGAGAATACTATAAACACCTCTACGCAAATAATCTGGAAAATCTAGAAGAAATGGATAATTTCCTGGACACTTACACTCTTCCAAGACTAAACCAGGAAGAAGTTGAATCCCTGAATAGACCAATAGCAGGCTCTGAAATTGAGGCAATAATTAATAGCCTACCAACCAAAAAATGTCCAGGACCAGATGGATTCACAGCTGAATTCTACCAGAGGTTCAAGGAGGAGTTGGTACCATTCCTTCTGAAACTATTCCAATCAATAGAAAAAGAGGGAATCCTCCCTAACTCATTTTATGAGGCCAACATCATCCTGATACCAAAGCCTGGCAGAGACACAACAAAAAAAGAGAATTTTAGACCAATATCCCTGATGAACATCGATGCAAAAATCCTCACTAAAATACTGGCAAACCGGATTCAGCAACACATCAAAAAGCTTATCCACCATGATCAAGTGGGCTTCATCCCTGGGATGCAAGGCTGGTTCAACATTCGTAAATCAATAAACATAATCCAGCATATAAACAGAACCAAAGACAAGAACCACATGATTATCTCAATTGATGCAGAAAAGGCTTTTGACAAAATTCAACAGCCCTTCATGCTAAAAACGCTCAATAAATTCGGTATTGATGGAACGTACCTCAAAATAATAACAGCTATTTATGACAAACCCACAGCCAATATCATACTGAATGGGCAAAAACTGGAAAAATTCCCTTTGAAAACTGGCACAAGACAGGGATGCCCTCTCTCACCACTCCTATTCAACATAGTGTTGGAAGTTCTGGCTAGGGCAATTAGGCAAGAGAAAGAAATCAAGGGTATTCAGTTAGGAAAAGAAGAAGTCAAACTGTCCCTGTTTGCAGATGACATGATTGTATATTTAGAAAACCCCATTGTCTCAGCCCAAAATCTCCTTAAGCTGATAAGCAACTTCAGCAAAGTCTCAGGATACAAAATTAATGTGCAAAAATCACAAGCATTCTTATACACCAGTAACAGACAGACAGAGAGCCAAATCAGGAATGAACTTCCATTCACAATTGCTTCAAAGAGAATCAAATACCTAGGAATCCAACTTACAAGGGATGTAAAGGACCTCTTCAAGGAGAACTACAAACCACTGCTCAGTGAAATCAAAGAGGACACAAACAAATGGAAGAACATACCATGCTCATGGATAGGAAGAATCAATATCGTGAAAATGGCCATACTGCCCAAGGTAATTTATAGATTCAATGCCATCCCCATCAAGCTACCAATGAGTTTCTTCACAGAATTGGAAAAAACGGCTTTAAAGTTCATATGGAACCAAAAAAGAGCCCGCATCTCCAAGACAATCCTAAGTCAAAAGAACAAAGCTGGAGGCATCACGCTACCTGACTTCAAACTATACTACAAGGCTGCAGTAACCAAAACAGCATGGTACTGGTACCAAAACAGAGATATAGACCAATGGAACAGAACAGAGTCCTCAGAAATAATACCACACATCTACAGCCATCTGATCTTTGACAAACCTGAGAGAAACAAGAAATGGGGAAAGGATTCCCTATTTAATAAATGGTGCTGGGAAAATTGGCTAGCCATAAGTAGAAAGCTGAAACTGGATCCTTTCCTTACTCCTTATACGAAAATTAATTCAAGATGGATTAGAGACTTAAATGTTAGACCTAATACCATAAAAATCCTAGAGGAAAACCTAGGTAGTACCATTCAGGACATAGGCATGGGCAAAGACTTCATGTCTAAAACACCAAAAGCAACGGCAGCAAAAGCCAAAATTGACAAATGGGATCTCATTAAATTAAAGAGCTTCTGCACAGCAAAAGAAACTACCATCAGAGTGAACAGGCAACCTACAGAATGGGAGAAAATTTTTGCAATCTACTCATCTGACAAAGGGCTAATATCCAGAACCTACAAAGAACTCAAACAAATTTATAAGAAAAAAACAAACAACCCCATCAAAAAGTGGGCAAAGGATATGAACAGACATTTCTCAAAAGAAGACATTCATACAGCCAACAGACACATGAAAAAATGCTCATCATCACTGGCCATCAGAGAAATGCAAATCAAAACCACAATGAGATACCATCTCACACCAGTTAGAATGGCGATCATTAAAAAGTCAGGAAACAACAGGTGCTGGAGAGGATGTGGAGAAATAGGAACACTTTTACACTGTTGGTGGGATTGTAAACTAGTTCAACCATTATGGAAAACAGTATGGCGATTCCTCAAGGATCTAGAACTAGATGTACCATATGACCCAGCCATCCCATTACTGGGTATATACCCAAAGGATTATAAATTATGCTGCTATAAAGACACATGCACACGTATGTTTATTGCAGCACTATTCACAATAGCAAAGACTTGGAATCAACCCAAATGTCCATCAGTGACAGATTGGATTAAGAAAATGTGGCACATATACACCATGGAATACTATGCAGCCATCAAAAAGGATGAGTTTGCGTCCTTTGTAGGGACATGGATGCAGCTGGAAACCATCATTCTTAGCAAACTATCACAAGAACAGAAAACCAAACACCGCATGTTCTCACTCATAGGTGGGAACTGAACAATGAGATCACTTGGACTCAGGAAGGGGAACATCACACACCGGGGCTTATCATGGGGAGGGGGGAGGGGGGAGGGATTGCATTGGGAGTTATACCTGATGTAAACGATGAGTTGATGGGTGCAGCACACCAACATGGCACAAGTATACATATGTAACAAACCTGCACGTTATGCACATGTACCCTACAACTTAAAGTATAATAATAAATTTAAAAAAAAAAAAAAAAAAAAAAAAAAAAGAAAAAGAAAATATCTTCAGATAAGCAATAGAAAGAAGCTTTCTGAGATACTGCTTTGTGATTTGCTCATTCATCTCACAGAATTCAAACTTTCTTTTCATTGAATGGTTTTTGTAGATTAGGCAAATGGACATTTGGGAGCTCATTGAGGCCAATGGCAAAAAAGCAAATATCCCAGGATAAAAGCTAGAAGGAAACTATCACAGAAATTGCATTCTGATGTGTGCCTTCACCTCACAGAGATAAACCTTTATTTTCATTCAGCAGTTTGTAAACACTGTGTTTTTGTAGAATCTGCAATGGGATATTTGGGAGCATACTTAGGCCTATTGTGAAAAAGAAAATATCTTCAGAGAAAATCTAGAATGGAGTTTTCTGAGAAACTGCTTTGTGATGTGTCCATTCATCTCACAGAGTAAAAACTTTCTTTTGATTCACCAATTAGGAAACACTGTTTTTGTCCATTGGTGAATGTATCTTTGGGAGCTCATTGATGCCAATTGCAAAAAAGCGAATATCCCAGGATAAAAAGCAGAAGGAAGCTATCCGAGAAACCACTTTGTGATGTGTGCATTTGTCTCCAAGAGTTTAACCTTTCTTTTAAATCAGCAGTTTTGAAATACTGTTTTTGTAGAATCTGCAATAGGATATTTGAGAGTGCATTGATGACTATGATGAAAAAGAAAATTTCTTCAGATATAAAGTAGAAAGAATCTTTTTCAGAAACTGCTTTGTGATGTGTGCATTCGTCTCACACAGTTAAAACTTTCTTTTGGTTCTGCAGTATGGAAACACTGTTTTTGTCCATTCAGCCAATGGAAATTAGGGAGCTCATTGAGGCCAATGGCAAAAAAGTGAATATCCTAAAATAAAAACTAGAATGAAGCTATATGAAAAACCTCATTGTGATGTGTGGATTCATCTCGTGGAGTTATAACTTTGTTTTCATTCTGCAGTTTAGAAACACTTTTAGTAGAATCATCATAAGGATTTTGGGAGTGCATTAAGGAGTATACTAAAAAGAAAATATCTTCAGATAAAAACTAGAAAGAAACTTTCTGGGAAACTATTTTGTGATGTGTGGATTCAACTCACAGAGTTAAATCTTTCCTTTGATCAGCAGTTTGGTAACACTGTTTTTGCTTATTCTGTGAAAGAACATTTGGGAGTTCATTGAGGCCAATGGTGAAAAAGAGATTAACCTAGCTTAAAAACTAGAAGGAATCTATCTGAGAAACTGCTTTCAGGTGTGTGCATTTTCTCACAGGGTTATACGTTTCTTTTGTTTCAGCAGTTCAGAAACACCATTTTGGTCTATTCTGAGAATGGACATTTGGGAACTCTTTGAGGCCAATGGAGAAAAAGCAAACATCACAGGATAAAAACTAGAAGGAAGCTATCTGACAAACCGCTTTTTCATGTGTGCATTCAATTGGCAGAGTTAAACGTTTCTTTTCATTCTGCAGTTTGGAAATATTGGTTTTGTCCATTCTGCAAATGGACATTAGGGAGCTCATTGATGCCAATTGTGAAAAAGCAAACATCCCAGGTTAAAAAGAGAAGGATGCTATCTGAGAAACCACTTCATGATGTGTGCATTCATCTCCCAGAGTTAAACTTTACTTTTTATTCAGCAGTTTGGAAACATTTTTTCTGAGGAATCTGCAAAGGGACATTTGGGAGCGCCTTGAGGACTATGGTGACAAAGAAAATCTCTTCTGATAAAAATTCTAAAGAAGTTTTCTGAGAAACTGCTCTGTGATGTGTGCATTCATCTACCAGAGCTAAAACTGTGCTTTCATTTGGCACTTTGGAAACACTGTTTTTCTCCATTCTGTAAATGGACATTTGGCAGCTCATTGAGGCCAATGGCAGAAAACCAAATATCCCAGGATGAAAACTAGAAGAAAACTATTTGAGAAACCGCTTTGTGATGTGTGCATTAAACTCTCAGAGTTAAATCTTTCTATTTGTTCAGCAGTTTAGAAACACTGCTTTTGTAGAATCTGCAATGGGATATGTGGGAGCACATTGAGACCTATGGTGAAAAAGAAAATATCTACAGATAAAATAGGAAAAGAAGCTTTCTGACAAACTACCTTGTGTTGTGTGCATTCATCTCACAGAGTCAAACCTTTGTTTGGATGCAACAGTTTGGAAACACTGTTTTTGTGCATTCTGTGAATGGACATTTGGGAGTTCATTGAGGTCAATGGCGAAAAATGGAATTTTCACTAGGATATTTGCTAGAAGGAAGGTATCGGAGAAACTGCTTTGAGATGTGTGCATTCGTGTCACAGTGTTAAACCTTTCTATCATTAAACTGTTTGTAACACTGTTTTTGTCCATTTTGTGAATGGACATTTGCGAGCTAAATGAGGTCAATGGTGAAAAAGTGAATATCCCAGGATAAAAACTAGAAGGAAGCTATTTGAGAAACTGATTTGTGATGTGTGCCTTCATCTTGAAGAGTTAAGCTTTCTTCTGATTAAGCAGTTTGGAGACACAGTTCTTGTAGAATCTGTGAAGGGATATTTGAAAGCACATTGAGGCCAGTGGTGAAAAAGAAAATACCTTTAGATAAAAACTAGAAAGCTTTCTGAGACACTGATTTGTGATGTGTGTATTCATCTCATAGAGTTAAACCTTTCTTTCAATTCAGCAGTTTTGAAACACAGTTTTTTCCATTCTGCAAATGGACATTTTGGAGTTCTTTGAGGCCAATGGTGCAATAGCAAATAACCCAGGATATTCGCTAGAAGGAAGTTATCTGACAAACTGGTTTGTGATGTGTGCATTCATCTCAAAGAGGTAAACTTTTCATTTCATTCAGCAGTTTGAAAACAATGTTTTTGTAGAATCTTCAAAGGGATATTTTGTATCACATTGAGGACTATGATGAAAAAGAAAGCATATTCAGATAAACATTAGAAAAAATATTTCTGAGTAATTGCTTTGCAATGTATGCATTCACGTCACAGAGTTAAAACTTTTTTTTTCAGCAGTTTGGAAACACAGCTTTTATATATTCTGCAAATGGATATTTGGGAGCACACTGAGGCCAATGGCTGGAAAGCGAATATCCCCGGATAACAACCAGAAGGTAGCTATCTAAGAAACTGCTTTTTCCTGTGTGCATTCAACTCGCACAGTTAAACATTTATTGTCATTCTGCAGTTTGGAAATACTGGTTTTGTCCGTTCTGCAAATGGACATTAGGGAGCTCATTTATGTCAATGGCAGAAAAGCCAACATCCCAGGATAAAAACGAGAATGATGCTATCTGAGAAATTGCCTTACAATGTGTGCATTCATCTTGCAGAGTTAAAACTTTATTTTCAGTCAGCAGTTTGGAAACACTGTATTTGTCCATTCTGTGAATGGACACTTAGGAGCTCATTGAGGTCAATAGTGAAAAACCGAATATTTCATGCTAAAAAGTGGAAGGATGCTACTGAGAAACTGCTTCATGATGTGTGCAATCATCTTGTGTAGTTAAACCTTACTTTTCATTCAGCAGTTTGGAAACATTTTTTTGTGGAATCTGCAAGGGGATATTTGGGAGCACATTGAGGACTATGGTGACAAAGAAAATATCTTCTGATAAAATTCTAGAGAAGCTTTCTGAGTAACTGCTTTGTGATATGTGCATTCATCTCCCAAAGTTAAAACTGTCTTTTGATTCAGCAGTTTGGAGACACAGTTTTTATCCATTCTGCCAATGGACATTAGGGAGCTTGTTGAGGCCAATGGTGAAAAAGTGAATATCCCAGGATAAAAACTAGATGGAAGCTATTTGAGAAATGCTTTGTGATGTGTGCATTCACCTCACACAGTTAAAACATTCCTTTGATTCAGCAGTTTGGAAATACTGTTTTTGTCTACTCTGCAAATGGATATTTGGCAGCTCACTTAGGCCAATGGCAAAAAAGCAAATATCCTAGGATAAAAACGAGAAGAAAGCTATACAACAAACCACTTTGTGATGTGTGCATTCAACTCTCAGAGTTAAACCTTTCTATTCATTCAGCAGTTTAGAAACAGTTTTTGTAGAATCTGTAAAGGCACATTTGGGAGTGCATTGAGACCTATGGAGAAAAAGAAAATATCTAAGATAAAATAGGGAAAGAAGTTTTCTGACAAACTGCCTTGTGATGTGTGAATTCATCTCGCAGAGTCAAATCCTTCTTTTGATTCAGCAGTTTGGAAACACTATTTTTGTGCTTTCTGTGAATGGACATTGCAGAGTTGATTGAGGCCAATGGCAAAAAATGGAACTTCCCAGGTTATCTGATAGAAAGAAGCTATCAGAGAAACTGCTTTGAGATGTGTGCATTCATGTCACAGTGTTAAACCTTTCTAATAATTAAACTGTTCGTAACACTGTTTTTGTTCATTCTGTGAATGGACATTTGTGAGCTCATTGAGGTCAATGGCGAAAAAGTGAATATCCTAGGATAAAAACTAGAAGGAAGCTATTTGAGAAACTGATTTGTGATGTGTACCTTCATCTCGAAGAGTTAAACTTTATTCTGATTAAGCAGTTTGGAGACACAGTTTTTGTAGATTCTGTGAAGGGATATTTGGAAGCAAATTGAGGCCTATAGTGAAAAAGAAAACATCTTTAGATAAAAAACAGAGAGAAGCTTTCTGAGACACTGGTCTGTGATGTGTGCATTCATCTCACAGACTTAAACCTTTCTTTTGATTCAGCAGTTTTGAAACACTGTTTTTCTCTATTCTGCGAATGGACATTTTGGAGCTTTTTGAGGCCATTGGTGCAATAGTGAATAACCCAAGATATTCACTAAAAGGAAGCTATCTGACAAACCGTTTTTTGATCTGTGCATTCATCTCACAGAGCTAAACCATTCATTGCATTCAGCATTTGGGAACAGTGTTTTTGTAGAATCTTCAAAGGGATATTTGGTATCGCATCGAGGACTATGATGAAAAAAATATGTTCAGATAAACACTAGAAAAATATTTCTGAGTAACTGTTTTGTGATGTGTGTATTTATCTTACAGAGTTAAAACTTTCTTTTTTTACCAGTTCAGAAACACAATTTTTGTACATTCTGCAAATGGACATTTGGGAGCTCACTGAGGCCAATGGCAAAAAAGTGAATATCCCAGGATAAAAACGAGAAGGTAGCTATCTAAGAAACCACTTTTTTATATGTGCATTCAACTTGCAGAGTTAAATGTTTCTTGTCATTCCACACTTTGGAAATACTGGTTTTGTCCATTCTGTAAATGGAAGTAAGGGAGCTCATTGACACCAATGGCAAAAAAGCCAACATCCCAGGATAAAAACAAGAAGGATGCTATCTGAGAAACTGCTTTTTGATGTGTGCATTCATCTCGCAGAGTTGAAACTTTCTTTTCATTCAGCAGTTTGGAAACACTGTTTTTTTCCGTTCTGTGAATGGACATATGGGAGGTCATTGAGGCCAATGGTGAAAAACTGAATATTCCAGGCTAAAAAGTGGAAGCACGCTTTCTAAGAAACCATTTCACAATGTGGCATTCATCTCACAGAGTTAAACCTTACTTATTATTCATCAGTTTGGAAAAATTTTTTGTGGAATCTGCAAAGGGATATTTGGGAATACATTGAGGACTATGGTGACAAAGAAAACACCTTCTGATAAAAATTCTAAAGCTTTCTGAGAAACTGCCTTGTGATGTGTGCATTCATCTCACAGAGTTAAAATTTTCTTTTGATTCAGCAGTTTGGAAATGCTGTTTTTATCCATTCTGCCAATGGACATTTGAGAGCTCGTTGAGGCCAATGGTGAAAAAGCAAACATCCCAGGATATAAACGAGAAGGATTATATCTGAGAAACTGCTTTGTGATGTGTGCATTCATCTTGCAGAGATAAAACTTTCTTTTCATTCAGCACTTTGGAAACACTGTTAAAAACATGAAAATCCCAGGTTAAAAACTGGAAATAATCTATCTATCCAAATAATCTATCCAAACTATCATTCAGCAGTTTGGAAACACTTTGTGATGTGTGCATTCATCTCACAGAGTTAAAATTTTCTTTTGATTCAACACTTTGGAAAGACTGTTTTTTTCTATTCTGTGAATGGACATTTGGAAGTTCATTGAGACCAATACGAACAAGTGAATGTCCTAGAGAAAAAACTAGAAGGGAGCTCTCTGAGAAACCCTTTTATGATGTGTGCATTATTCTCAAAGACATAAAAGTTTCTTTTCATTCACCAGTTTGCAAACACTGTTTTTGTAGAATTTGTGAAGTGATATTTGGGAGCACATTAAGTCCTATTGTGAACAAGAAAATATTTTCAGATAAAAACTAGAAAGAAGCTTTCTTAGAAACTGATTTGTAAAGTCTGCATTCATCTCAAAGAGTTAAATCTTTCTTTTTCACTCAGCATTTTGGAAACACTGCTTTTGTCCATTCTGCAAATGGACATTTTGGAGCTCATTGAAGTCAATGGTGAAAAAGTGAATATTTCAAGATAAAAACTAGAAGGAATCTACCTGAAAAATTGCTTTGGGGTGTGTGCATTCATTTCACAGAGTTAAACCTCTATTTTCATTCAGCAGTTTGGAAACACTGTTTTTGTAGTATCTGTGAAGGGATATTTGGGAGCACATTGAGGCCTATGGTGAAAAACAAAATGTCTTCAGATAAAAACCAAAAAGAAGTTTTCTGAGAAACTGCTTTGTGATGTTTGCATTCATCTCGCAGAGGTAAACTTTTCTTTTGATTCAGCAAGTTGGAAACACTGTTTTTGTCCATTCTGCAAATGGACATTTGGGAGTTCACTGTGGCCATTGGCAAAATAGCAAATAACCTAGATAAAAACCAGAAGGAAGCTATCTGAGAAACCACTTTTGATGTGTGCATTATTATCACAGAGTTAAACCTTTCTTTTCATTCATCAATTTGGAAACACTGTTCTTGTCTCTTCTGCAAACGGACATTTGGGAGCTCATTGAGGTCAATGGTGAAAAAGTGAATGCCCCAGGAAAAAAAATAGAAGGAAGTTGTCTAAGAAACCACATTGTGATGTGTGCATTGATTTTGCAGAGTTAAACCCTTCTTTTTATTCTATGGTTCTGAACAATGTTTTTGTAGAATCAGCTATGGCATATTTAGGATTACATTGAGGCCTATGATGAAAAGGAGAATATCTTCAGATAAAAACTAGAAAAAAGCTTTCTGAGAAACTGCTTTATGATGTGTGCAATCACCTCACAGAGTTAACATTTCTTTTTTTACAGCAGTTTGGAAACACAGTTTTTGTACATTCTGTGAATGGATATTTTGGAGCTCACTGAGGCCAATTGTGAAAAAGTGAATATTTGGACTTGTCTCACAGAGGAAAATCTTTCTTTTGATTCTGCAGTTAGGAAACACTGTTTTTGTAGAATCTGTGCAGGAACACTTGGGAGTTCATTGAGGCCTATGGTGGAAAAGGGAATATCCTTAGTTAAAAACTAGAAAGAAGCTATCTGTGAAACTGCTTTGTTATATGTGGATTCATCTCACAGAGTTAAATCTTTTCTTTGGTTCAGTAGTTTGGATACACTGTTTTTGTAGAATCTGAGGAAAAACATTTGGGAGCTCATTGAGGCCTATGGTAAAAAATTGATTGTTCCCAGATAAAAGCTGGAAAGAAGCTATCTGTGAAACTGCTTTGTGATGTGTGGATTCTTCTCAGATCAGTAAACCTTTCTTTTGATTCAATAGGCTGGGAACAGTTTTTTTGTAGAATCTGCGAAGGGACATTTGGGAGTGCTATGGTGATAAACTGAATAACCACAGATAAAAACACGAAAAAAGCAGTCTGGGAAAGAGCTTTTTGATGTCTTTATTTATCTCAAAGAGGTAAACCTCTGTTTTGACTCAGAAATTTGGAAACACTGTTTTTGTGAAATCTACAAATGATATTTGAGAGAGAATTGAGGCCTAAGGTGAACAGGTCAATATCCCCAGATATAACAGAGAAACAAGTTTTCTGTGAAACTGCTTTGTGATGTGTGGATTCACCTCACAGAGTTAAAACATTTTTTTTGAGTCAGCAGGTTGGAAACAGTCCTTTTGTAGAATCTGCAAAGGGACAATTCGGAGTGCATAGATGCCTATGATGAAGAAATGAAGATCCCCATATAAAAACTAGAAAGAAGGTATCTGTGAAACTATTTTGTGATGTGCAGATTCATCTCACAGTACAATGTTTAACCTTATTTTTTATTCATCAGTTTGGAAACTCTGTTTATGTAGAATTTACCAAGGGACATTTCGGAGCTCATTAAGGTATATGGTGAAAAAGCAAATATCCCCAGATAAAAAGTTGAAATAAAGTATCTGTGAAACTGCTTTGTGATGTGTGGATTATTCTCACAGAGTTGAACCTTTCTTTGATTCAGTAGATTGGAAAGAGTTCTTTTGTAGGATCTGCGAAGGGACATTTGGGAGCACAATGACACCTATGTTGACAAAAAGAATATTTCTAGATGAAAACTAGGAAGAAGACATCTGTGAAATTGTTTTGTGATGTGTGGATTTAACTCACAGAGTTAAACCTTTTTTTTCATTCAGCAGTTTATGACAGTCCTTTTGAGGAATCTGTGAAAGGACATTTTGGAGCGCATTATGGTCTTTGGTGACAAGTTGAATATCTCCAGATAAAAACTAGAAAGAAGCTCTCTGTGAAACTGCTTTGTGATTTGTGGATTTATCTCACAGAGTTAAACTTCTCTTTTCATTCAGTAGTTTGGAAACACCATTATTGTAGACTCTGTGAAGGGACATTTTGGAGTTCGTTGAGGCCTTTGGTGTAAAAAGTGAATAACTACAGATAAAACTAGAAAGAAGTTATCTGTGAAACTGTTTTGTGATTTGTGAACTCTTCTCACAGAGTTAAACCTTTCTTTTGATTCAGCAGGTTAATAATAGTCCTTATGTAGAATCTGTGATGCGACATTTGGGAGTACATTGAGGCCTACGGTGGCAAACAGATTATACCCAGATAAAAACTGAAAAGAAGCTATCTGTGAAACTGCTTTGTGATGTTTGAATTCAATTCAGAGAGTTAAAACTTTCCTTTGATTTAGCAGTTTGAAAACACTGTGTAGAATCTATGAAGGGACATTTGGCAGCTCATTGAGGACTATGGTGAAAAAGCAAATATCCCCACACAAAAACTGGAAGGAAGTTATTTGTGAAACTGCTGTGTGATGTTGGGATTCAACTCACACAGTTAAACCTTTCTTTTGATTCAGCAGTTTGGACACACTGTTTGTGTAGAGTCTGTGAAGGGACATTTGGGAGCACGTTGAGGCTTATGGTGAAACAGCAAATATCCCCAGATAAAAACTAGAAGGAAGTTATCTGTGAAACTTCTTTGTGATATTTGGATTCTTCTCACAGAGATAAACCTTTTTCTGCTTCAACACGTTAGAAACAGTCCTTTAGCAGAATCTGTGAAGGGACAAGTGGGAGTACATTCTGGCCTGTGGTGAAAAACCACATATCCCCAGATAAAAACTAGAATGACACTAACTGTGAAACTAGTTTATAATGAGTGGATTCAACTCACAGTGTTAAACTTTTGTTTTGATGAAGCAATTTGCAAACACTGTTTCTGTAGAATCTCTGTAGGGACATTTTGAGACGCATTTAGGCCTATGTTGATAAAGCAATTATCCCCAGATAAAAACTGTAAAGAAGTTCTTTGTGAAACTGCTTTGTGATGTGTGGATTATTCTCACAGATAAAAAACTTTGTTTTCATTAAGCATGTTGGAAATAGACTTTTTGTAAAATCTTGGAAGATACATTTGGGAGCCATTGAAGCCTGAGGTGACAAAAAAGATATCCCCAGATAAAAACTGAAAGAAACTGTCTGTGACACTGCTTTGTGTGTGTGGATTCAACTACCAGAATAAAATATTTCTTTTGATTTGACAGTTTGGAAACATTTTTTTGTACAATCTGCAAAGGGACAATTGAGAGTTCACGGAGGCCTGTGGTGAAAAAGCAAATATTCCTAGATAAAAACTAGAAAGAACATGTCTATGAAACTGCTTGGTGATATGTGGATTCAACTAAGATTTTTTTTTTCTTTTTGATTCAGTAGCTTTTAAACACTGTTTGATTAGAATCTGCAAAGGGACATTTGGCGGCTCATTGAGACTTATGGTGAAAAAGACAATATTGCAAGATAAAAACTAAAAGGAAGCTATATGTGAACTTCTTTGTGATGTGTGGATTTGTCTCACAGAATTAAACTTTTCTGTTGATTCAGGAGATTGGAAACACTTTTTTGTAAACTCTGTGAATTGATATTTGGGAGCACATTGAGGCCTATATTGAAAAAGCCAATATCTCCAGATAAAAACTAGAAAGAAGCCACCAGTTAACCTACTTTGTGACTTTTGGATTCATCTCAGAGAGTTAAAACTTTCTTTCAATTAGGTAGTTTGGAAACACTGCTGTTGTAGAATCTGTGAGGAAACATTTGGGAGCTCTTTGAGGCCTATGGTGAAAAAGCAAATATCCAAAGATAAAAACTAGAGATAAGTTATCTGTGAAACCACTTTGTGATGTGTGGATTCTTCTTACAGAACTAAACATTTCTTTGATTCAATATTTTGGAAACACTCTTTTAGAAGATTCTGTGAAGGGACATTTGGGAACCCATTGAGGTCTACTGGGAAAACCTGAATATCCCCAGATAAAACTAGGAAGAAGCTATCTGTGAAACTGCTTTCTGAAGTGTGGACTCAACTCACAGAGGTAAACCTTTCTTTTGATTCAACAGTTTAGAAACATTGTCTTTGTAGAATCTGCATAGAGACCTTTGAGAGCACATTGAAGCGTATTGTGAAAAAGAAAATATCCCCAGATAAAACTAGAAGGAAGTTATCTGTGAAACTGTTTTGTGATGTGTGCATTATTCTCACAGAGTTGAACCTTTCTTTTTATTCAGCAACTTGGAAACAGTCTTTTTGTAGAATCTACAAAGGGAATTTTGGAAGCACATTGAGACCTATGGTGATAAACTGTACATCCCCAGATAAAAACTAGAAAGAATCTATCTGTAAAACTGCTTTCTGTTGTGTGGATTCATCTCACAAAGTTAAGCCTTTCTTTTGATTCAGCAGTTTGGAAACAGCATTTCTGTAGAATATGTGAAGGGACATTTGGGAACTCATTGAGGCCAATAGGTAAAAACCAAATATCCCAAGATATAAACAAGAAAAAATATATCTTTGTAACTGCTTTGTGATGTGTGGATTCATCTCCTACAGTTAAAACTTTCTTTTGATTCAGAAGGTGGAAACACTATAATTGGAGAATCTACAAATGGACATTTGTGAGCTTTTTGAGGACTATGGGGAAAAACTAAATATCTCCAGGTAAAAACGATGAATAATTCATCTGTGAAGCTGCTTTGTGACGTGTGGATTCATCTCACAGAGTTAAACAATACTTTACATTCAGCAGACTGGAAAAATTCTAATTGGAAAATCTGTGAAGGAACATTTGGGAGCCCATTAAGGCCTAAAGTGTAAAAACAGAATATTCCCAGATATAAACTAGAAAGAAGCTATCTGTGGAACTGCTTTTGATGTGTGGATTTATGTCAAGGAGTTAAGCCTTTATCTTGATTCAGCAGGTTGGAAACACTCCTTTGGAGAATCTGTGAAGGGTCATTTGGGAGCCTATTGAGGCCTATGGAAAGAAACCGAATATATTCAGATAAAAACTAGAAAGAAGCTATCTGTAAATCTGTTTTGTAATGTGTAAATGCATCTCTCAGAGTTAAACCTTTCTTTTTATTCATCAGGTTGGAAAAACACTTTTTGTAGAATCTGCAAAGGGACATCTGGGAGCCCATTGAGGTCTAAGTGTAAAAATGGAATATCTCAAGATAAAAATGAGAAATAAGCTATTCTTGAAACTGGCTTGTGATGTGTGGATTCACCTCCCACAGTTAAACTTTTCTTTTAATTCAGCAGGTTGGAAACACTCTTTTTGGAGAATAGGTAAAGGGACATTTGGGAGGTCTTGGAGGGCAATGGGGGGGAACAAATATTCACAAACAAAATTAGAAAGAAGCTATCTATGTACTTCCCATGTGATGTGTGGATTCATCTCATGGAGTTAAACATTTCTTTGATTCAGCAGGTTGGAAACACTCTAGTTGGAGAATCTCTGAATGGACATTTGGGAGTCAATTGAGGCCTCTGGGGAAAAACTGAGTATCCCAAGATAAAAACTAGAAAGAAGCTATCTGTGAAACTTCTTTGTGATATTTGGATTCATCTCACAGAGTTAAATCTTTCTTTTGATTCAGCAGGTGGGAAGTAGTCTTTTTAGAGAGTTTGCAAAGGGATACTTGGCAGCCCATTACGGCCTATGAGGAAAAACTGAACACTTGCAAATGAAAACCAGAAAGACGTTATCTGAAAATGCTTTGTGATTTGTGGATTTATCCCACAGATTTAAACTATACTTTTGATTAAGCAGGTTGGAAACACTCTTTTTCTTAGGATATGTGAAGTGACATTTGGGAACTCATTGAGGTTTATGGGGAAAAACAGAATATCCTTAGATAAAAACTAGAAAGAATCTGTGTGAAACTGCTTTGTGATGTGCAGATACATCTCACAGGCATAAAACTTTCTTTTGATTCAGCAGGTTGGAAAAACTGTTTTTGGAAATCTGCTAAGGGACATTTGGGAACCCATTGATGCCTATGGGAATAAACCGAATATCCCCAGATATAAACTGAGAAGAAGCTATCTGTGAAATTGCTTTCTGATATGTGGATTCATCTGACAGAGTTAAGAATTTATTTTGATTCAGCATGTCGGAATCACTCTTTATGGAGAATCTGTGAAGGGACATTTGGGAACCCACTGTGGCATTGGAAAATACCAGAATATCCTCAGATTAAAACTAGACAAAAGCTATCTGTAAACCTTCTTTGTGATGTGTGGATTCATCTCACAGTGTTAAACCTTTCGTTTTATTCAGCAGGTGGGAAATATTCTATTTGAAGAATCTGCAAATGGACATTTTGGCGCCATTGAAGTCAATGGGGAAAAACAGAATGTCTCCACATAAACACCATAAAAAAGCTATCTCTGAAACTGCTTTGTGATCTGTGGATTCATCTCACAGAGTTAAATCTTCTTTTTTGATTCAGCAGATTGGAAACACTCTTTTTGTAGTATGTGTGAAACGACATTGGGGAGCCCATTGAAGCATATTAGGCAAAACTGAATATCCCCAGATAAAAACAAGAAGGAATCTATCTTTGAAACTGCGTTTTGATGTGTGGATACATCTCCCAGAGTTAAACCTTTCCTTTGATTAGGCAGGTTAGAAACATTTTTTTGGACTATATGCTAAGAGATATTTGGGAGCCCATTGAGGCCTACAGAGGGGAAAAAAAATATCCCCAGATAAAAACTAGAAAGAGTTAAACGTTATTTTTGATTCAGCAGGTTGAAAACACTCCAATTGGAGAATCTGTGAAGGGACATTTGGGAGACCATTGAGGCCTCAGTGCAAAAACGGAATATCCACAGATAAAAATGAGAAAGAAGCTATCTGTGAAACTGGTTTGTGATGTGAGGATTCATCTGTCAGAGTTAAACCTTTCTTTTTATTCAGCAGGTTGGAAACACTCTTTTTGGAGAATATGCAGAGGAATACTTGAGAGCCATTTGAGGCCAATGGGGAAAAATGGAATATGCACAGATAAAAACTAGAAGGAAGGTATCTGTGCACCTGCTTTGTGATGTGTGGATTCATCTCATGGAATTAAACCTTTCTTTTATTCAGCAGGTTGGAAACACTCTATGTAGAGTATCTTTGAATGGACATTTTGGAGTCCATTGAGGCTTAGGGGAAAAACCAAATATCTCAAGATAAAAACTAGAAAGAAGCTATCTGTGAAACTCCTTTGGGATGTTTGGAGTCATCTCACTGAGTTAAATCTTTCTTTTGATTCAGCCAGTTGGAAACAGTCTCTTTAGATAATTTGTGAAGGGGCATTTGGCAGCCCATTACAGCCTATGGGGAAAAACTGAATATTTCCAGTTGAAAACTAGAAAGAAGCTATCTGTTAAACTGTTTTGTGATTTGTGAATTTCTCTCACAGAGTTAAACCTTACTTTTGATTCAGCAGTTTAGAAAAATTCTTTTTTTAGGATCTGTGAAGTGACATTTGGGAACCCATTGAGGTCTATGGGGAAAAATCCAAATATCCTTAGAAAAAAACTAAAAAGAATCTATCTACGAAACCACTTTGTGACGTGCAGATACTTTTCATAGAGTTATAACATTGTTTTGATTCAGCAGGTTAGAAACGCTTTTTGAAAAATCTACTGAGGGACATTTAAGAGTCCATGACTACCTACAGCAATAAACTGAATATCCCTAGATAAAAACTGGGAATAAACTGTCTGAAATTGCTTTGTGAAATGTGTATTCATCTGACAGAGTTAAGACTTATTTTGATTCAGCAGATGGAATCACTTTTTTTTGGACAATCTGTGAAGGAACATTTGAGAACCCACTGAGGCTTAAGGGGATTACCTCCAGATAAAAACTAGAAAGAAGCTCTCTGTGAAACTGCTTTGTGATTTGTGGATTCATCTGACAGAGGTAAACCTTTCTTTTGATTCAGCATGTTGGAAACACTTTTTTTGAAGAATCTGCGAATGGACATTTGGGAGCCCATTGAGGCATATGGGAAAAAAAACAGAATATCCTCAGAAAAAAGCTAGAAAGAAGCTATCCGTGAAATTGCTTTGTGATGTGTGGATTCATCTCACAGAGGTAAACTTTCTTTTGATTCAGCAGGTTGGAAATAATTTTTTTGAAGAAATTGTCAACGGACATTTGGGAACCATTGATGCTTATGGGGAAAAATGGAATATCTCCAAATAAAAACTATAAAGAAACTATCTCTGAAACTGCTTTGTGATTTGTGGATTCATCTCATGGAGTTAAACCTTTCCTTTGATCCAGCAGGTTGGGAACACTCTTTCTGTAGAATCAGTGGAGGGACATTTGGGAGCCCATTGAGACCTATGCTGAAAAACCGAATATCCTCAGATAAAAACAAGAAGGAACTATCTGTGAAAGTGCTGTGTATTGCACACATTCATCTAACAGAGTTAAGCATTCTTTTGATCCAGCAGGTAGGAAACATTCTTTTTTGTAGAACCTGCAGAGAGACTATTAAAAACCCATTGAGGCATATGGAAAAATATATATATATATATATATCCCCAGATAAAAACTAGAAAGAAGCTGTCTGTCAAAATGTTTTGTACTGTGTGGATTCATCTCACAGAGATAAGCCTTTCTTTTGATTCAGTTGTTTGGAAACACTGTTTTTGCAGAATCTGTGAAGCAACATTAGGGAGCTCATTGAGGCATATGGTTAAAAAGTGAATATCCCCAGATAAAAAACTAGAAGGAAGCTATCTGTGAAACTGCTTTGTGATGTGTGGATTCATCTCAGAGAGTTAAATCTTTCTTTTGATTCAGCCGTTTGGAAACACACTTTTTGTAGAATCTGCAAAAGGACATTGGGGAGCCCCTGATATCTATTAGGAAAAACAGAATATCCCCTGATAAAAAGAAGAAGGAAGCAATCAGTAAAACTGCATTGTGATGTGCGGATACATCTCACATAATTAAACCTTTTGTTTTATACAGCAGCCTTGAAGAATTGCTTTTTGAATATCTGATAAGGGTCAATCGGAAGCCCTTTGTTATCCGTGGGAGAAAAAGAATAGCCCCATATGAAAACTAGGTAGCACTATCAGTGAAACTGCTTTGTCATGTGTGGATTCATCATACAGAGCTAACCCTTTCTTTCGATTCAACAGGTTGAAAGCACTCTTTTTGGAAATTCTGTGAAGGGACATTGGGGAGCCCTTTGAGGCCTGTTGGAAAAAGAAACAACTATCACCAGATAAAAACTAGAAAGACGCTGTCTGTGAAATTGTTTCATGAGGTGTAGATTCATCTCACAGAATTGAACCTTTCTTTTGATTCAGCAATTTTGAAACACTTCTTTTGGAGAATCTGTGAAGGGACATTTGGGAGCCCTTTGAGGCGTATCTTGAAAAACTGAATATACCCAGATAAAAACTAGAAAGAAGCTATCTGTGAAACTGCTTTGTGATGTGTGATTCATCTCACAGAGTTAAAAGTTTCTTTTGATTCTGCATGTTGTAAACATTCTTTCTGGAGAATCTGCAAAGGGACATTTTGGAGTCCTGTGAGACCTAAACCTTTCTTTTGACGCAGCTGATGTAAACATTCTTTGGAGAATCTGAAAAGACATTTGGAAGTCCATTAGGGTATATGGGGAAAACAGAACATCTTCAGATAAAACTAGAAAAAGGCTATCTATGAACCAGCTTTGGGATGTGTGAATTCATTTCAAACAGATAACCTTTGTTTTGATTCAGCAGTTTGGAAACCTTCTTTCTGGAGACTGTGCGAAGGGACATTTACAAGCCCTTTGAGGGTTATGGAGAAAAACAGAATATTCCAAGGTAAAAACTAGAAAGAAGCTGTCTGTGAAACTGCCTGGTGATGTGTGAATTCTTCACACGGGATTAAATTTTTATTTTTATTCAGCAGGTTGGAAACCCTCTTTTTGGAGTATGTGTGATAGGACATTTGGGAGCCCATTGAGGCCTATGGGGAAAAACCCAATATCATAAGTTAAAAACTAGACAGAAACCTTCTGTGAAACTGCTTTATAGTGTATCAACTCATCTCCCAGAGTTAAATGTTTCTTTTCATTCAGCAGGTTGAAAATCTTCGTGGAAAGTCTGTGAAGGCACGTTTGGTAGCCCATTGAGTATTATTGGGAAAACCCAAATATCCCCTGGGGGGAAAAAAAAAACTAGAAAGAACCTATCTGTGAAACTGCTTTGTGATGTGTGGATTCAGCTCACAAAGTTAACCCCTTCTTTTGATTCAGCATGTTGGAAACACTCTTATTATAGGATGTGCGAAGGGATCTTGGTAGCCCATTAAGGTCTGTGGGTTAAAACAGAATATCCCAATATAAATATGAGAAAGAAGTTATCTGTGAAACTCGTTTATGATGTGTGGATTCATCACACTGAGATAAACCTTTCTTTTGATACCACAGGTTAGAAACACTCTTTTTGTAGAATCTGTGAAGGGACATTTTGTAGCCCATTGAGACCTATGGGGAAAACAGAATATCGCCAGATAAAAATTAGAAAGAAGTTATTTGTGAAACTTCTTTATGAATGTGTGGATTCATCTCACAGCATGAAATTTTTATTTTGATTCCACAGGCTGAAAACACACTTTTTGGAAAATCTACAAATGCACATTTAAGAGCCCATTGAGGACATTGAGAAAAATTGAATATCCCCAAACAAAACCAGAAAGAAGCTATCTGTGAAATTGCTTTGTGATGTATGAATTCAGCTCATAGAGTTAAATCTTTTGATTCAGGAGGTTAAAAACACTCTTTTTGGTGAATTAGCAAGGGGACATTAGGGAGCCCATTAAGGCCTACTGAGCAAAACAGAATATCCTCAGGAAAAAACTAGAAATAAGTTATTTCTGAAATTGCTTTGTGATGTGTAGATTCATCCAACAGACCATTTCTCCAGGCCAACTGAGGCCTATGGAGAAAAACCGAAAATCACAATATAAAAACTAGAAAGGAGCTGCCTGTAAAACTGCTTTGTGATGTTTGGTTTCAACTCATAATGTTTAACTTAACTTTTGATTCAGCTGATTAGAAATTCTTTTTTTGGAAAATCTGTGAAAGGATATTTGGGAGCCCATTGAGGCCCAAAGGGAAAAACTGAATATCCCCACATAACAACTAGAAAGAAACTATTTGTGAAACTGCTTTATGATGTTTATATTCATCGTAGAGCATTATACCTTTATTTTGATTCATGAGGTTGGAAACACTCTTCTTAGAGAATCTCCAAAGGGAAATTTAAGAGCTTTTTGAGGCCTATGGGGAAAGACGGAATATCACCATTTAGAAATCAGAAAGAAACTATCTGTGAAACTGCTTTATGATGTGTGGATTCATCTCACAGAATTAAACCTTTCTTTAGATTCAGCAGGTTGGAAACACTTCTTTTGGAAAATCTGCTAACGGACCATTGGAAGCCCATTGATGCCTAGGGGGAAAGATTGAATATCCCTATATAAAAACGAGGAAAAAAATATCTGTGAAATTGCTTTGTGATGTTTCAATTCAACTGACAGTGTTAAACCTTTCTTTGGATTTAGCAGATTGGAAGCACTCTTTTTGTAGAATCTGCAAAGGGACAATTTTGAGCTCATTGAGACCTATGGGGAAAACCCGAATATTCTCAGATGAAAACAAACAAAAAAAGCTATCTGTGAAACTATCTTGTGATATGTAATTACATGTTACAAAGTTAAACCTTTCTTTTGATTCAGCAGGTTGGAAACGCTCTTTATAGAGAACATATGAGGGTACATTAGGGAGCCCATTGAGGCCTAAGGGGAAAAACTGAATAACTCCAGATAAAATCTAAAAGAAGCTATCTGTGAAACTCCTTTTTGATGTGTGGATTCACCTCACCGAGTTAAACCTTTATTTCTATTCAGCAGGTTGGAGACATACTTTTTGTAGGATCTGTGAAGAGACATTTGAAAACCCTTGAGGCGTATAGGGAAAAACCATATATTCTGAGATACAAACTAAAAAGAAGTTATCTATGAAACTGCTTTGTGATTTGTGGATTTATCTCACAGAGGTAAACCTTTCTTTTGACTCAGCAGATTGGAAATACTCAATTTGGAGAATCTGTGACAGGACATTTGGCAGCCCATTGAGGCCTAAGGGGAAAAACAGAATATCCCAGATAGTACTAGAAAGAAGCAATCTGTGAAACTGCTGTTTGATGTGCAGATTTGCATCACAGAATTGAACCATTATTTTGAGTCAGCATGTTGGAAACACTCCTTTTGAAGAATTTGCGAAGGGATATTTTGTTAACTGATTGAGGGCTATGAGACAAACAGAACATACCCACAGAAAGACTAGAGAGCAGCAATCTGTGAAACTGCTTTATGATGCATTTATTCCTCTCATGGAGATCACTCTCATGGAGATAAACGTTTATTTTGATTCAGCACGTTGCAAACACAGTTTTTCTAGAATCTGCAAGGGGACATTTGGGAGCCCAATGAGGCCTACTGGGAAATAATGAATATTATCAGATAAAAACTAGAAAAACTCTAGTCTTGAAACTGTTTTGTGATGTGCAGATTCATCTCACAGGGTTAAACCATCCTTTTTAATCGATAGGATGGAAACACTCTTTTTGGGGAATTGGCAAGGGGACATTTGGGAGCCAATTGAGGCCTCTGGGGACAAACAGAATATCCCTAGATAGAAACCAGAAAAAAGCTATCTGTGAAACTGCTTTGCAATATGTCAATTCAACTCAAAAATTAAACCTTCGTTTTGATTCAGTGGGTTGAAAACACTCTCTTTGGAGAATCTGCAAAGCGACATTTGGGAGTTCATTGGGGTCTATGGCGAAAAACCGAATATCCCCAGATAAAAAATAGAAAGAAGCTATCTGTGAAACTGCTTTGTGATGTGTCGAATCTTCTCAAAGAGTTTAACCTTTCTATTGATTCATCATGTTGGAAACACTCTTATTGGAGTATCTCCAAAGGGATATTTTGGAGCCCATTAAGGCCTATGAGGAAAAATTGAACATCCCCAGATGAAAACAAGAAAGAAGCTATCTGTGAAACTGCTTTGTGATGTGTGGATTCATCCCAAAGAGGTAATCATTTCTTTTGATTCAGCTGATTGGAAACACTCATTTTGGTGAAACTTCAAAGGGACATTTTGGAGTCCATTGAGGCATAGAGGAAATAATTGAATATCCCCACAAAAGAACTACAAGAAGCTATCTGTGAAACTGCTTTGTGATGTGTAGATTCATCTCAAAGAGCTTAACCTTTCTTTTGATTCAGCTGCTTGAAAACATTATTTTGGCAAATTCTGCAAATGGACATTTAGGAGCCCTTTGGGGCATGTGAAGAAATACTGAATATCCCCAGAAAAATACTAGAAAGAAGCTATCTGTGAAACTGGTATTTGATGTGTGCATTCATTACACAGAGTTAAAACTTTCTTTAGAATCAGTAGGTTGGAAACCTTCTTTTTTTAAGGTCTGCAAAGGGTCATTTGAAGGCCCATTGAAGTCTAAGGTAATAAACGGAATATCCATGGATACAAACTAAAAAGAACATATCTGTGAAACTGCTTCTTGATGTGTGGATTCATATCACAAAGTTAAAACTTTCTCTTGATTCAGCAGGATGGAAACCCTTTTTTGGAGAACTTGAGAGGAAAGATTTGGGAGCCTATGGAGGCCTGGGGAAAGAGTATATATCTAGAAAAAAAAAACAGTAAGAAGCTATCTGCAAAACGGCTTTATGATGTGTGGATTCATTTCACAATGTTAAACCTTTCTTTGGATTCAGAAAATTTGTAGAATCTGTGAAGGAACATTGGGAGCCCATTGAAGTCTATGGGGAAAACAGAATATCCCCAGATAACAACTAGAAAGACGCTGTGAAACTGCTTTGTGAATTGTGGATTCATCTCAGTGTTAAACCTTTATTTTGATTCAGCATGTTGGAAACACTCTTTGGAGAATCTGTGAAACGACATTTCAGAGTCCTTTGGGGTTTATGGGGAAAAAAACCGAATATCCCCAGATGTAAACTAAAAGAAAGCTATCTGTGAAAGTGTTTTCTGATGGGTGAATTCATTTCAAAGAGATAAACCTTTTTTTATTATTCAGCGGTTTGGAAACACTCTTTTTGGACAATCTGTGAAGGGACATTTGGGAGCCCTTTGAAGCATATGTGGGGAAAGTTGAATATCCCCAGATAAAAATTAGAAATAAGCTATCTGTGAAACTACTTGTTGATGTGTGGATTCATGTTATATAGTTAAACCTTTCTTTTGATTTACCAGGTTCCAAACACTGTTTTTGGAGTAGTTGCATAGGGACATTTGGAAGCCCCTTGAGGCTTATGGGGAAAAACTGAATAACTCCAGTTAAAAACTGGAAAGAAGACATCTGTGAAACTGCTTTGTGATGTATCGATTTATCTCCTAGAGTTAACCATTTCTTTTGATTCAGCAGGTTCAGAACCATCTTTTTGAAGAATCTGCAAATGGACATATAGTAGCCCATTGAGTTCTATTTGGACAAACCAAATATTCCCAGAGAAAAACTAGAAAGAAGATGTCTGTGGAACTGTTTTGTGATGTGTGGATTCAACTCATAGAGATAAACCTTTCTTTTGACTCAGCAAGTTGGAAACACTCTTATTATAGGATCTGCAAAGGGACATTTTGGAGTCCATTAAAGCCTGTGGAGCAAAATCGGATATCCCCCCTCCAAAAAAATTAGAAAGAATCTATCAGTGAAACTGCTTTGTGATGTGTGGATTCATCCAACAGAGTAAAACCTTTCTTTGGATTCAGCTGGTTGGAAATACTCTTTTTGTAGAATCTGAGAAGAGACATTTGGGAGCACATTGAGGCCTGAGGGGCAAAACAAAATATCCACAGATAAAAAATAGAAAGAAGCTATCTGTGAAACTGATATTTGATGTGTGGATTCATCACACAGAGTTAAACATTTCTTTAGATTCAGTAACTTGGAAACACTCTTTGGATAATCTGCAAAGGGACAATTAGGAGCCCATTAAGGCCTATGGGGCAAAACAGAATATCCTTGCAAAAAATGGAAAGAATGTATCAGTGAAACTGCTTTGTGATGTGTGGATTCATCCAACAAAGTTAAACACTTCTTTTGATTCAGCATGTTTTAAATGTTCTTTTTGTCGAATCTGCAAAAGGCTGTTTGAGAGCCCATTGAGGTCTATGGAGATAAAGTGAATACCCCAAGATAAAAACTAGAAAGAAGCTATCTGTGAAACTACTTTGTGATGTTTGGTTTCATCTCACAGAGTTAAACCTTTCTTTTCACTCAGCAGTTTGGAAACACTGTTTTTGTAACATCTGCAAAGGGACATTTGGGAGATCATTGAGGCCTATGGTTAAAACGTGAATATCCTGATAGGAAAACTAGAAATAATCTATCCGAGGAACTGCTTTGTAATATGTGATTCATCTCACAGTGTTAAACCTTTTTTGTGATTCAGTCACTTCAAAACACAGTTTTTATAGAATCTTTGAATGGACATTTTGGAGTGTGCTGAAGCCTATGGTGAAAAGTATTATCATTAGATAAATATGAGAAAGAAGCCATCTCTGAAACTGCTATGTGTTGTGTGGATTCATTGCATAGAGATAAACCTTTCTTTTGATTCAGTATGTTGAATACAGTTTTTTTTGTAGAATCTGCAAAGGGACATTTGGAAGCCCATTGAGGCCTATGAGGAAAAACCAAATATCCCTAGAAGAAAACTGGAAATAATCTATCAGTGAAACTTTTTTGCAATGTGTTGATTCATCTCACAGCATTAAAACTTTCTTTTCATTCCACAGGTTTTAAATGATCTTTTAGGAGAATCTGCAAAAGGACATTTGGGAGCCCTTTGAGGTCTATTGGGAAAAACTGAATATCCCCAGATAAAAACTAGAAAGAAGGTATCTGTGAAACTGTTTGAGATTTCTGGATTCATCTCACAAAGTTAAACATTTCTTTTAATTCAGCTGATTGGAAACACTTTTTTGGAGAATTTTCAAAGGGACATTTGGGAGCTAATTGAGGCTTATGGGTAAAAACTGAATATCTCCAGATACAAACTACAAAGAAACTTTCTGTGAAACTGCTTTCAATGGCCGGGCACAGTGGCTCAAGCCTGTAATCCAAGCACTTTGGGAGGCTGAGACTGGAGGATCACAAGGTCAGGAAATCGAGACCATCCTGGCTAACATGGTGAAACCCCGTCTCTACTAAAAAATACAAAAATATAGCTGGGCAAGGTGGCGGGCACCTGTAGTCCCAGCTACTCGGGAAGCTGAAGCAGGAGAATGGCATAAACCTGGGAGGCAGAGCTTGCAGTGAGCCACTGCACCCCAGCCTGGGTGACAGACCGAGACTCCGTCTCAAAACAAAAAACAAAAAACGAAAAACAAAAAACAAAACTGCTTTCGATGTGTGGATTCATCTCATAGAAATAAAACATTCTTTTGATTCAGTAGGTTGGAGAAACTCTTTTTAGAGAATCTATGATGGGATATTTCAGAGCACACTGAGGCCTAAGAGGAAAAACAAAATATCTCTAAATAAAAATTACAAATAAAATATCTGTGAAACTGCTTTCTTATATGGATTCATCACACAGAAGTAAATTTTCTTTGATTCTGCAGATTGGAAACACTCTTTTTTGAGAAACTGTGAAAGGACATTTAAGAACCCATTGAGACCGATGGGAAAAGACTGAATATTCCTAAATAAAAACTAGAAAGAAGCTGTCTATGAAACTGCTTTGTGACGTGTGGATTCATCTCACAGAGTTAAACTTGTCTTTTGATTCAACAGATTGCAAACACTCTTGTTGGAGAATCTGCAATGGGACATTGAGGAGTCTTTTAAAGCCAATGGGGAAAAACTGAATATCCCCAGATAAACACTAGAAAAAAGTTAACTGTGAAACTGCTTATTGATGTGTTTATTCATCTCACAGAGTTAAACATTTCTTTTGATTAAGCAGGTTGGAAACACTCTTTTTAATTTGGGAGCCCTTTGATGCCTATCAGGAAAAACTGAATATCTCTAGATAAAAACTAGAAAGAAGCCATCTTTGAAACTGCTTTCCGATGTGTGGATTGATCTTATAGGTTAAAACTTTCTTTTTATTCAGCAGTTCAGAAACATTCATTTTGTAGAATATGCAAAAGATCATTTTGGAGCCATTGGGGCCTATAGGATAAAACTATATATTCCCAGATAAAAACTAGAAAGAAGCTATCTGTGAAGTTGCTTTTTAATGTGTATATTCATCTCACAGAGTTAAACCTTTCTGTTGATTCAGGGCATTGGAAATGCTCTTTTCAAAGAATCTATGAAGGGATATTTGGAAGCCTATGAGGCCTATGAGAAAAAGTTGAATATCCCACAGATAAAAACTAGAAACAACCAATCTAAGAAAGTGCTTTTTGATGTGTGGATTCATCTCACAGAGTTAATCCTTGCTTTTTACTCCGCAGGTTAGAAGCACTTTTTTTGGAGAATCTGTGAAGGGATATTTGGGAGCCCACAGATGCATATGGGGAAAAACTGAATATCACCAGATTAAAACTAGAAAGAAGCTATCTGTGAAACTCCTTTGTAATGTGTGAATTAATCTCAGAGGGTTAAAGCTTTCTTTTGATTCAGTATGCTGGAATCAGTCCTTTTGTAGAATCTCTGAAGGGATATTTTGGAGTGCATTGAGGCCTGTGGTAACAAACAATATATCCCTAGATAAAAACTAGAAAGAAGTTATATGTGCAACTGCTTTGTGATGTGTGGATTCATGACATAGAGTTAAATGTTTCTTTTAATTCAGCAGTTTGGAAACACTGTTTTCGTAGAATCTGTGAAGGGGCATTGAGGACCATAGTGTAAAAGAATATCCACAGATAAAAAACTAGAAATAATTTATATGTGAAACCGCTTTGTTATGTGTGGATTCATCTCACAGAGTTAAGCTTTTCTTTTAAGTCAACAGTTTGGAAACACTGTTTTTGTAGAATCTGCAAAGGGACATTTTGGAGCACATAGAGGCCTATGGTGAAAAAGCGAATATTCCCACATAATAACTAGAAAGAAGTTATCTGTGAAAGGCCTTGTGATGTGTGGATTCATCTCACAGAGTTAAATGTTTCTTTTGATTCAGAAGTTTGGAAACACTGTTTTTGTAGAATTTGTGAAGGGACATTTTGGAGCTCATTGAAGCCTATTGTGGAAAAGCAAGTATCCCCAGATGAAAACCAGAAAAATATTGTTTCTGAAACTGGTTTGTGATGTGTGGATTCTTATCACAGAGTTTAACCATTTTTTTGATTCAGCAGGTCATAAAGGGTCCTTTTGTAGAATCTGCAAGGGGACCTTAAATAGCACATTGAGGCCTATGGTGACAAACTGAATATCCCTGGATAAGAAATAGAAAGAAGCTATTTGTTAAATTGTTTTGTGATGTGTGGTTTCATCTCACAGAGTTAAATCTTTCTTTTGATACAGCTGTTTGGAAACACTGCTTTTTTAGAATCTGCAAAAAGGTATCTGGGAGTGTATGGAGGCCTATAGTAAATAAGTGAATATCACCAGGCAAAAACTAGAAAGAAGCTATCTGTGAAACTGCTTTGTGATGTGTGGATTCATCTCACAGAGTTAAACCTTTCTCTAGTTTCAGCAAGCTGGAAGTACTCTTTTTGTAAAGTCTGTGAATGGACATTTGGGAGTCCATTGAGGCCAATGGGGAAAAATCAAATATCCCAGTTAAAAACTAGAAAGAATCCATCTGTGAAACTGCTTTGTGATGTGTCAATTCATCTCACAGAGTTAAATGTTTATTTTGATTCTGCAGGTTGGAAACCCTATTTTGGAGAATCTACAAAGGTACATTTTGTAGCCTATTGAGGCCTGTTGTCAATAAACAGATATCCCCAAGAAAAAAACTAGAAAGAAGCTATCTGTGAAACTGCTTTGAGATGTATGAATTCATTTCAAAGACATAAACCTTTCTTTTGAAGCAGCAGGTTGGAAACACTCTTTTTGGAGAATCTATGAGGGACATTTGGGAGCCTTTGAGACCTGTGGTGAAAAACTGAATATCCCCAGTTAAAAACTAGAAAGAAGCCATATGTAAAACTGCTTTGTGACGTATTGATTCATTTCTCAGAGTTAAATGTTTCTTTTGATTCACAAGGTTGGAAACCCTCTTTTTGGAGGACCTGTGAAGGGACATTTTGTAGCCCATTGAATCCTATTTGGAAAAACTGAATATCCCTAGAAAAAGACTGGAAAGAAGCTATCTGTGAAACTGCTTTGTGATGTGTGGATTCAATTCACAGAGGTAAACCATTCTTTTGATTCAGCAGGTTGGAAACACTCTTATTATAGGATCTGCCAAGGGACACTTGGGAGCCCATTAAGGCCTATGGGGCAAAACCAAATATCTGCCCCCCCCCAAAAAAAAACTGGAAAGAATCTATCATTGAAACTGCTTTGTGATGTGTGGATTCATACAACAGAGTTAAACATTTATTTTGATAGCACAGGTTGGAAAAACTGTTTTTGGAGAATCTACAATGGCAAATTTCAGAGTCCATTGTGGACTATAGAGAAAAACCTAATATCCCAGACAAAAACTAGAAAGAAGCTATCTGTGAAACTGCTTTATGATGTGTGGAATCATCACACAGGTTTAAACCTTTCTTTTGATTCAGCAGATTTGAAACACTCTTTTCAGAGAATCTGCAAAGGGACAGCTCAGAGCCCAATGGGGCCTTTGGGGAAAATCCTAAATCGTCTCCCTCAGTTAAACGTTTCTTTTGATTCATCAGGTTGGAAACACTCTTTTTGGAGAACCTACAAAGAGACATTTGGCAGCCCATTGAGTCCTATTAGGAAAAACTGAATATCCCCAGATAAAAACTAGAAAGAAGCTATCTGTGAAACTGCTTTGGGAAATGTGAACTCATTTTAAAGAGTTCAACCTTTCTTTTGATTCAGCACGTTGGAAACACTGTTTTTGGAGAGTCTGAGAGGAGACATTTGGGAGCCCCTTGAAACCTGTGAGTAAAAACTAAATATCCCCAGATAAAAACTAGAAAGAAGCTGTTTGTGAAACTTCCTCATGATGTCTGGAATCCTCTCACAGAGTGAAAACTTTCTTTTCATTCACCAGCTTAGAAACACTGTTTTTGGGTTATTTGTGAAGGGATATTTGGGAGTCCATTGAGGCCTATGGGGAAAAAGAGAATATCCCATGTTAAAAACGAGAAAGAAGCCATCAGTGAAACTGCTTTGTTACGTATCGATTCGTCCCCCTCAGTTAAACGTTTCTTTTGATTCATCAGGTTGGAAACACTCTTTTTGGAGAACCTACAAAGAGACATTTGGCAGCCCATTGAGTCCTATTAGGAAAAACTGAATATTCCCGGGATTAAAGTAGAAAGAAGCTATCTGTGAAACTGATTTGTGATGTGTGGTGGAGTCATTTCACAGAGTTAAACCTTTCTTTTGGTTCAGCAGGTTGAAAACACTCTTATTATAGGATATGCGAAGGGACATTTGGGAGCCCAGTAAGGCATATGGGGCAAACAGAATATCCCCCCAAAACAATGAGAAAGAATCTGTCTGTGACTCTGCTTTGTGATGTGTGGATTCATCCAACAAAGTTAAACCTTTCTTTTGATTCAGCAGGTTGGAAACACCTTTTTTTGGTGAATCCTAGAAAATACCTTTGGGAGCCCATTGAGGCCTATGGAGAAAAAGCAAATATCCCCAGATTAAAAATTTTAAAGAAGCTCTCTATGAAACTGCTTTATGATATTTGGTGCCATCTCACAGAGTTAAACCTTTCTTTTGATTCAGCATGTTGGAAACTCTTTTTGGAGAATCTGCGAAGGCACATTTGGAGCCCATTGAGGCCTAAGGGGAAAAACCAAATATCCCCAGTTAAAAACTGGATAGAAGCTATCTGTGAAACTGCTTCATGACGTGTGGATTCATCTAATAGAGTTATACCTTTCATTTGATTCAGCAGGTTTTAAACACTCTCCTTGGAGAATCTGCAAAGGCACATATATAAGCCCATTCAGGCCTACAGGGAAAAACAGAATATCCCCATATAGAAATTAGAAAGAAGCTATCTGTGAAACTGCTATATGATGTGTGGATTCATCTCAGAGTTAAAACGTTCTTTTCATTCAGCAGGTTAGAAACACTCATTTTGTAGAATTTATGAAGACACATTTGGAAGCCCATTGAATTCTATGGGGAAAAACAGAATATCCCCAGATAGTAAATAGAAAGAAGTTATCTGTTAAACTGCTTTGTGATGTGTGGATTCTTCTCACAAAGTTACACTTTTCTTTTGATTTTACAGATTGGAGACCCTCTTTTTGGAGAGTATTTGAAGAAATATTTTGAACCTTTTCTTTGGTTGGTTCAGCAAGTTGGAAACACTCTTATTATATGATATGTGAAGGGATATTTGGGATATCTTTAAGGCCTATAGGGAAAACTGAATATCCCCAGAAAAAGACTAGGAAGAACGTGTCTGTGCAACTCCATTGTGACATGTGGATTCATCCAACAGAGTTAAACCTTTCTTTTGATTCAGCACGTTAAAAACACTCTTTTTTGGCGATTCTGTGAAGGAACATTTGGGAGGCCCTTGAGGCCTGTTGATAAAAACTGAATATCCCCAGATTAAAAACTAGAAAGAAGCTATCTGTGAAACTGCTTTGTGATGTTTGGTTTCAACTCAGAGAGGTAAAACTTTCATTTGATTCAGCAGGTAGGAAAATCTCTTTTTGGAGAATCTGTGAAGCAACATTTGGGAGCCCATTGAGGCCAGTGGGAAAATACCAAATATTCAAGGATAAAAACTAGAAAGAAGCTATCTGTGAAACTGCATTGTAATGTGTGGATTCATCACATAGAGTTAAATTTTCTTTTGATTCTGCTGATTGGAATCACTCTTTGGAGAATCTGGGAAGGGACATTTAAGAGCCCATTGAGGCCTACAGGAAAAAATGGAATATTCCTAAATAAATAATAGAAAGAAGCTACCCGTGAAACTCCTTGTGATGTGTGGATTCATCTCACAGATTTAAACCTGACTTTTGATTCAGCCGATTGGAAACACTTTTTTTGTAGACTCTGTGAAGTGACATTTGGGAGTCCTTTGAGGTCTATGGGGAAAACATGACAGTTTCCAGAAAAACGAGAAAAAAGCAGACTGGGAAACTGCTTGGTGATGTGTTTATTCATCTCACAGAGTTAAACCTTTATTTTGATTAAAAAGGTTCGAAAAATAATTTTTAGAGTATTCGCGAAGGAACATTGGGAGCCTTTTGCGGCTTATGGGGAAAAACTGAATATATCCAGATAAAAACTAGAAAGAAGCCATCTGTTAAACTCCTTTATGATGTGTGGATTCATCTCACAGAGTTAAAACTTTATTTTTAATCAGTAGGTTGGAAACGTTCTTTTTGTAGAATATGCAAACGGACATTTTGGAGTCTACTGATGCCTATGGAACAAAATCGAAAATCCCCAGATAAAAACTAGAAGGAAGCTATCTGTGAAAGTTCATTTTGATGTGTGGATTCATCTCACAGACTCAATTTTTGCTTTTGACTCAGCAGTTTGTAAACACTCTTTTTGGATAATCTTCAAAGAAACATTTGGGAGCCCATTGAGGCCTATGGAAAAAAGTAAAATATACCCAGATAAAAAGTATAAAGAAGCTATCTGAGAAATCGCTTTGACATTTGTGAATTAATCTCACAGATTTAAAATTTCTTTTGATGAAACAGATTGGAAACTTTCTTTGGAGATTTTTCAAATGCACATTTGGGAGCCAATTGAGGAAAACTGAATATCCCTAGATACAAACTAGAAAGAAGGTTTCTGTGATACTGCTTTGTATGCATGGATTCATCTCACAGAGACAAACCTTTCTTTTCATTCAGCACGTTGGAAACACTCTTTATTGAGAATCTGCTAAGGGACATTTGGGAGCACATTGAGGCCTAAAGGGAAAAACCTAATAACCCTAAATAAAAACTAGAAAGAAGCCATCTGTGCAATGGCTTTGTGATGTGTCGATTCATCATGTAGAATTAAACATTATTTTTATTATGCAGTTTGAAAAGACGCTTTTTGGAGAATCTGTGAAAGGACATTTTAGAGTTCATTGAAGCCTAAGGGAAAAAACTGAATATTCCTAAATAAAAACTAGAAAAAAGCAGTCTGTGAAACTGCCTTGTGATGTGTGGATTCATCTACAGAATTAAACATTTATTTTGATTCACCACATTTAAAACCCTCTTGTTGGATAACCTGTGAAGTGTCATTTGGGAGCCGTTTGAAGCCTAAGGGGAAAAACCATATAATCCCAGATAAAAAATAGAAAGAAGCGATGTTTGGAACTGGTTTTTATTGTGTGGATTTATCTCACAGAGTTAAAACTGTTTTGATTCAGCACATTGGAAGCACTCTTTTTGGATAATCTGTGAAGGGACACTTGAGAGCCCATTGTAGACTGTGGGGAAAAAAAACGAATATGCCATGATAAAAATAAGAAAGAAGCTGTCTGTGAAACTGCTTTTTGATGTGTGGATTCATCTCAAGAGTTAAACCATTCCTTTGATTCAGCATGTTGGAAACACTCTTTTTGTACAATCTGCAAAGGGACATTTTGGAGCCTAGTGTGGCCTATGGAAAAAAATCAGATATCCCCAGAAAGAAACGAGAAATAATCTATTTGTGAAATTGCTTTTTTGTGTATTGATTCACCTCAGAGATTTAAACCTTTCTTTTGATTCAACTGGTTGAAAACACTTTTTTTGGAGAATCTGCAAAGGGACACTTCAGAGTTTATTGAGGTCTACTGGGAAAAACTGAATACTCCCAAATAAAATCTAGAAAGAATCTAACTGTGAAACGGCTTTGTGATCTGTGGATTCATCTCACAGAGTTAAACCTTTCTTTTGATGCAGCAGGTTATAAACACTGTTCCTGGAGAATCTGTGAAAAAAACATTGTGGAACACATTGAGGCTTATTGGGAAACTTCAAATATGGCCAGATAAAAACTAGAAAGAAGCTCTCTGTGAAACTGAGTTGTGATGTGTGGATTCATCTCACAGAGATAAATGATCCTTTTGATTCAGCATGTTGGAAATCCTCTTTTTGTACAATCTGTAAAGGGTCATTAGGGATACCATTGAGACCTATGGAGAAAAACAGAATATCCCCAAATAAAAAAATAGAAAGAATCTACCTGTGAAACTGCCTCGTGATGTTTGGATTCATTCCACAGGGTTAAACTGTTATTTTAATTCTTCAGTTTGGAAACACTCTTTTTGGAGAATCTGTGAATGGACGTTTGGGAGTTCTTTGAGACTTATGGGGCAAAATGAAATATTCCCATATTAAAACTAGGAAAAACAGCTATCTATGAAACTGCTTTGTGATGTGTGGATTTGTCTCACAGAGTTAAATCTTTCTTTTAATTCAGCTGGTTGGAAACACTCTTTTTGTAGAATCTGTGAAGGTACATTTGGGAGTCTATTGAGGCCTATGGGGAAAAACCGAGTATCTCTTGCTAAAAGCTAGAAAGAAGTTTTCTGTGAAACTACTATGTGATGTGTGTATTCATATCTCACAGAGATAAACTTTTCTTTTAATTTAGCAGATTAGAAACACTCTTTTTAAAGAATGTGCAAAGGGACATTTGGGAATGCATTGAGGCCTATGGCAAAAAACTGAATATACCCAGATAAAAACTAGAAAGAAGCTGTCTTTGAAACTGCTTTTTGATCTGTTGATACATCTCACAGTTAAACATTTCTTTTGATTCAGCAAGTGGAGTGGAAAACAGGCCTTTTGTCAAGACTGTGAAGTGACATTTGGGAGTATACTGAGGCCTATGGTGACTTACTGAACATCCCCGTATGAAAACTAGAAAAAAGTTATCTGTGAAACTTTTTTGTGATATGTGGATTCATCTCACAGAGTTAAACCTTTGTTTTGATTCAGTAGTTTTGAAAGACCATTTTTTAGAACCTCTGAAAAGAAATTTGGGAGCTCATTAAGGCCTATGCTGAAAAAGTGAATACCTCCAGATATAAACTGGAAAGAACTTTCTTGTGAAACTGCTTTGTGATGTGTAGATTCTACTCACAGAGATAGACCGTTTCTTTGATTCAGCTGTTTGCAGAGAGTACTTTTGTAGAATCTACGAAGGGACATTTGGGAGCAAATGGAGGCCAATGGTGAGAGACCAAATATCCCCAGATAAAAACTAGAAAGGAACTAGTTCTAAAACCCCGTTTGATGTGTGTATTCATTTCACAGAGTTAAACATTTCTTTTGATTCAGCAGTTTGGATACACCTTTTTTGTAGAATCTGTGCAAAGACATTCAAGAGCTCATTGAGGTCTCTGGTAAAAAGTGAATATCCCCAGATAAACCTAGAAAAACAGCTATCTGTTAAATGCTTTGAATTATGTGGATTCTTCTCACAGAATCATGGCTTTCTTTTTACTCAGCACTTTAGAATCACTGTCCTTGTAGAATTTCTGAGGGAATATTTGCGAGCTCATTGAGGCCTATGGTGAAAAAGTAAATATCCCAGATAAAAACTAGAAAGAAAGATCTGTGAGACTCCTTTGTGATGTGTAGATTCATCTCACAGAATTAAACTTTTCTTTTGGTTCAGCAGTTTGGATACTCTGTTTTTCTAAAATCTGTGAAAGGACATTTGGGAATGCATTGAGGGCTATGGTGAAAAAGCAAATATTCTGAGATAAATACTAGAAACCAACTAACCTAGAAACTACTCTGTCATATGTGGATTCCTCTCACAGAGGTAAACCTTTCTTTTGATTTAGCAGGTTGGAAGCAGTCCTTTTGTAGAATCTGTGGAGGGATATTTGGGTGTTCATTGAGGCCTATGGTTACAAACCAAATATCTACAGATAAAAACTAGAAAGAAGTTTTCTGTGAAACTGCTTTGTGATCTGTGGATTCATCTCACAGAGTTAAACCTTTCTTTTGATTCAGCAGTTCAGAAGCACTCTTTTTGTAGAATCTGCAATGGGACATTTGGGAGTGCCTATAGGCCTAAGGTGGAAAAGCAAGTATCCCCAGAAAACAAACAAACAACAACAACAAAATAAAAACTAGAAAGAAGCTATCTGTGAAACTGCTTTGTGATATTCGGATTCATCCTACAGAGTTAAACATTTCTTTTGATTCATCAGGTTGGAAACACTGTTTTTGTAGAACCCATGAAAGTATATTTGGGAACACATTGAGGCCTATTGTGAAAAAGTGAATATCCCCAGATAAAAACTAGAAAGAATCTACCTGTAAAACTTCTTTGTGATGAGTGGATTCATCTCACAGAGGTAAACCTTTCTTTTGATTCAGTAGTTTGGAGACACTTTTTTTGTAAAATCTGTGAAGAGACATTTGGGAGATCATTGAGGCCCATGGTTAAAAAGCAAATATCCCAATAGGAAAACTAGAAAGAAGTGATCTGTGAAACTGCTTTGTAATGTGTGAATTCATCTCACAGAGTTAATCTTTCATTGTGATTCAGCCATTAAAAAACACTGTTTTTGTAGAGTCTGAGAAGGGACCTTTGGGAATGCTTTGAAGTCTATGGTGAAAAAGCAAATATCAATAGATAAATATGAGAAAGAAGTCATCTGTCAAACTGCTTTGTGATGTGTAGATTCATCTCACAGAGTTAAACCTTTATTTTGATTCAGCATGTTGGATATATGTTGCAGGAAGTCAGGGACCCTGAACGGAGGGACCAGCTGGAGCTGAGGCCAGAAGAAAGTAAATTGTGAAGATTTCATGGATATTTATTGCTTCCCAAAATTGACAGCTCTATAATTTCTTACACCTGCCCTTTCTGCAATCTCTGAACACAAATTGTGAAGATTTCATGGACATTTGTCACTTCCCCAGTTAATATTCTTATAATTTCTTAAGCCTGTCTTTATTTTAATTGCTTAATCCCATTATCTTCATAAGCTGAATATGTATGACACCTCAGGACCCTGTGATGATTGTGACAACTCTACAAATTGTAAAACATGTGTGTTTGAAAAATATGAAATCAATGCACCCTGAAAAAGGACAGAATAACAGTGATTTTCAGGGAACAAGGGAAGAAAACCATAAGTTCTGTCTGCCTGTGGGGTTGGTTAGAATAGAGCCATATTTTTCTTCTTGCAGAGAGCCTACAGATGGACGTGTGAGTAGGAGAAACATCACTGAATTATTTTCCCAGAAGGAAATATTAATAATTGATAACCCTCGGGAGGAAATGCATTCCTGGTGGGAGGTCTATAGAGCCACTCTGGGTGTGTCTGTCTTATGCTGTTGAGATAAGGACTGAAACACACCCAGGTCTCCTGAAGTACACTCAGGGCTTACTAGGATTGGGAAATTCCAGATGTTAATTCTAGTCAGACAACTTATCTGCTCTCAAACCCTGTTTCCTGTTAAGATGTTTATTAAGACAAGGCATGCACAGTGGGACATAGAACCTCATCAGTAACTCTAATTTTTCCTTGCCTTGTGATCTTTATTGCCGTTTGAAATGTGATCTTTGTGAGTTATTCCCTGTTCGTACACCTCCTCCCCTTTTAAAATCACTAATAAAAACTGGTTTGTTTTGCAGCTCGGGGTTGGCATCACAGTCCTAACAATATATGATGTCTCCCCTGGAAGCCCAGCTGTAAAATTCCTCTCTTTGTATTATTTCTCAACTGGCTGACACTTAGGGAAAATATAAAAAACCTACATTGAAATATTGGTGGCTGGTTCCCCCGATAGATACAGTTTTTTCTTTTTTTCTTTTTTTTTTGTAGAATCTGCAAAGGGTCATTTGGAAACACATTGAGGTCTACAGTGACAAGCCGAATATACACAGATAAATACTAGAAAGAAGCTATCTGTTAAGCTGCTTTGCAATGTGTAGAGTGATCTCACAGAGTTAAGCCTTTTTTTTTGGCTCAGCACTTTGGAAACACTATTTTTGTAGAACTGGCAAAAGGACACTTGGGAGTGCATATAGGCCTATGGTGAAAAAGCAAATATCCCTTGATAAAAACTAGAAAGAAACTATCTGTGAAACTGCTTTGTGATGTGTGGATTCATCTCTCACAGTTAAACCATTCTTTTGACTCAGTAGTTTGGAAACAGTTTTCGTAGAATATGTGAAGGGACATTTGGGAGTCCACTAAGGTCCATGGTAAGAAAGTAAATATGCTCAGATAAAAACTAGAAAGAAACTATCTGTTAAACTGTTTTCTGATGTGTGGATGCTTCTCACAGAGTTAAACCTTTCTATTGATTCAGCAGGTTGCAAACAGTCCTGTTGTAGAATCTGTGAAAGGATAGTTAGGAGCACATTGAGGCCTATGTTGACAAACCAAATATCTCTGGATAAAAAGTAGAAAGAATCTATCTGTTAAACTGCTTTGTGATATAAGGATTCATCTCACAGAGTTAAACTTTTTTTTTTTTTTTTTTTTTTGAATCAGCAGTTTGGGAACACTCTTTTTGTAGAATCTGCAAAGGGACATTGGGAAGTTCATTTAGGCCTATGGTAAAAAATGAATATCCCCAGATAACTGCTAGAAGAAAGCTACCTGTTAAAATGCTCTGTGATATATGTATTCATCTCACAGTGTTGAACCTTTCTTTTGATTCAGCAGTTGAAACTGTTGGGTAAACCAGCCCCACACCACCCAATGGGTACCCCAAGTCCTGTGGAGAAAAAGGAGTTAGAAAGAGACAGAATAAGCATATAAAGTCATGTCCAGGGGACCAGAGCATTGGAGGCTTGTTAATAGCTCAGAGCCCTCGGGTTCCACCCAATTTACGGTTTACAAACTCTTTGTTCTTAGAGCAGATGGGATGGAGAGTAAGGGATGATGTAAAGCATTAATCAGTGAAGGAGACCTCGTGAGTCATTTGAAAAGATGTATAGCAGCGACAGTTCCTGTGAATTTCCTTGTGCAAAGGCATGTGTCTAAACTACTTACTATCTTTAATTTATGGGGACTGAAAAGCGTGGGGGTAACTGGTTTCGGGAGGATTCATGATGTTTGATTATACTCCACTGCTTCAAGGGAGTGTTATTTTCCTGAGCAACCTGTGGAATGCTGCTGAGCAGTTATGAACTCAGAGAATAAAGATCTGAAGACAATAAGGAGACTTTTCTCCTCAGCAGCCATCCATGGCTTCCCATGGGTTTCTCACACACGGGAGACCAACTCAAGTGACACCCTAGAAACTATCTTTCCCACATCTTCCCCTTCTTTGTCTTCATTAATATTTTTTATTAATAACCATCATTGCTATCATGGCTTGTTCATGGTATTGGGCTTCTCTCCCAAGGCGCCATCTGCATCCCTAGACTAAACACAAACAGCATAAACAGGCACAAACCAAAATAAAGTTTGCAATTGTTGATCTACCTTTGGTTTTAATCCACTTTAAAAGATTGGTATCAGAAAGGCCATCAGCCATTCTAGCAACAGTATCAGATCCAGGCAACAGGGTGAGGTGAGCCTGAGATGCCTCAAAAACATATAGGCTTTAAAATGTCTCTTCAAAGATCGTACAAAAGGAGTGTTTCTAACCTGCTGAATCAAAGGAAATGTTTAACTCTTTGAGATAAATCCACACATCCAAAGCAGTTTCACAGATAGCTTCATTCTAGTTTTTATCTAGGGAGATTCTCTTATCCCATAGGCTTCAAAGGGCTCCAAAATGTCCCTTCACAGATTCTACAAAAAGAGTGTTTCCAACCTGGTGAACTAAAAGAAAGATTTAACTCTGTGAGATGAATCCACACAACACAAAGCAGTTTCACAGATACCTTCCTTCTAGTTGTTATCTGGGGATATTCTGTTTCTCCGCATATTCCTCACCGAGCTCCCAAATGTCCCTTTGTATATTCTCCAGAAAGAGTGTTTCCAACCTGTTAAGTCAAAAGAAAGGCTTAAGTCTTAAATCTGAGATTAATCCACACATCCCAAAACCGTTACACAAATACCTTTTTTCCAGTTTTTATCTAGAGATTATCTATTTTTTGCCATATGCCTCAATGGGCTCAAAAATGTCATTTCACAGATGCTACAAAAAGAGTGTTTCCCACCTGCAGAATTAAAAGAAAAGTTTAACTCTGTGAGATGAATCCAAACAAAACAAAGCTGTTTCACAGATATCTTCATTCTAGCTTTATCTGGGGATAGTCAGTTTTTCCCTATAGGACTCAATGGGCTCCTATATTTGCCATCAAAGATTATACAGAAGTGTATTTCCAACCTGCTGAATCAAAACAGATATTTAACTGTGTGAGATGAATCTACACATCACTAAGCAGATTGACAGATAACTTCTTTCTGTCTTTTATCTGGGGATATTCAGTTTTTCCCCAAAGACTTCAATGGTTTCCCAAATGTCCCACCGCAGATTGTCCAAAAAGAGTGTTTCCAACCTGCAGAATGAAAAAAGTTTTAACTGTGTGAGATTAATCCACAAATCACAAAGCACTTTCACAGAAAGCTTCTTTGAAGTTTTTATCTGGGGACGTTCTGATTTTCCCCATAGGCCTCAATGGGGTCCCTAATGTACTTTCACAGATGCTTCAAAAAGACTGTTTCCAACTGGTTGAATCAAAAGAAAGTTTTAACTCTGTGAGATGGTTCCACACATCACAAAGCAGTTTTACAGAGTACTTCTTTCAAGTTTTTATCTGGAAATATCACTCATAGGCCACAAAGGGCCCCCAAATGTCCCTTCGAAGATACTCCACAGAGAGTGTTTCCAACTGGCTGAATCAAAAGGAAGGAATAACTTCTTAAGATAACTCCACATATCACAAAGCAGTTTCACAGACAGCTCCTTTCTAGTTTCTACCTGAGGATATTTGGCTTTTCCTAATAGGTGTCAATGAGCAAAAAAAATGTCCCTTCACAGATCCTCCAAAAAGATTGTTTCCAACCTACTGAATCAAAAGAAAGTTTTTACCCTGTGAGATGAATCCACACATCCCAAAGCAGTTTCACAGGTAGCTTCTTTCTATTTTTACCTGGGACATTCAGTGTTTCCCCATAAGCATCAATGGGCAAACAAATATTCATTTGCAGATTCTGCAAAAGTGGTGTTTACAACACGCTGAATCAAAAGAAAGCTAAAATTTTGTGAGATTAATCCACACGCCATAAAGCAGATTCACAGATAGCTTCTTTCTAGTTTGTATCTTCTTATATTTGATTTTCCCCATAGGCCTCAATGGGCTTTCAAATGTCCCATTGCAGATCCTCTAGAAAGAGTGTCTCCAACCTGCTGAATCAAAAGACAATTTTAATTCTGTGAGATGAATCCACACATCTTAAAGCAATTTCACTAATAACTTCTTTCCAGTATTTATCTGGGGATATTTGATTTTTCACCTGGGCCTCTACAAGTTCTAAAATGTCTCTTTGCAGATTAGATAAAAAGAATATTTCCAAGCATCCAAATCAAAACAAAGGTTTTACTCTGTGAAATGAGTAAACCCCTCACAAAGCAATCTCACAGATAGCTTCTTTCTATTATTTATCTGGGGATGTTCTATTTTTCTGCCTAGGTCTCAATGGGCTAACAAATGTATTTTTGCAGATTCTCCAAAAAGAGTATTTTCAAAAGGTTCAATAAAAAGAAAGGTGTAGCTCTGTGAGATGAATCCACACATCACAAAGCAGTTTCACAGACAGATTTTTTCTAGTTTTTATCTCTGGATATTCCGTTTTTCCCCCATAGGCCTCAATGGGCTCATAAATGTCCCCTTGAAGATTATCCAAAAAGACTTTTTCCAACCTGTTGAATCGAAAGAAAGGTTCAACTGTGTGATGTGAATCCACACATCTCAAAGCAGTTTCACAGATAACTTCTTTCTAGGTTTTATCTGGGGATATTCAGTTTTTTCCCTACACCTCTAGAATCTCAGAAATGTCCTTTTACAGGTTATCAAAAAAGTGTGTTTCCAACCTGCTGAATCAAAATAATGGTTTAACTCTGTGAGATATATCCCACACATCTGAAAGCAGTGTTCCAGATAGCTTTTTTCTAGTGTTTATCTGGAGGTATTAGGTTTTTCCTCATAGGCCAGAATGGGCTCCCAAATGTCTCTTCACAGAGTTTCCAAAAAGAGTGTTTTCAATTTGCTGAATCAAAAGAAAGGTTTAACTCTGTGAGATGAATACATACATGACAAAGCAGTTTCTCAGATAGCTTATTTCTTGTTTTTATCTTGGGATATTCAGTTTTCCTCCTAGGTCACATTGGGCTCCCAAACATCCCTTCACAGGTTCTAAAAGAAGAGTGTTACCAACCTGCTGAATCAAGAGAAAGATTGAATTCTGTGAGATAAATCCACATATCTTAAGGCAGTTTCACAGATAGCTTCTTTTTAGTTTTTATCAGGGGATATTCGGTTTTTATCAGTAGGCCTCAGTGGATTCCCAAAAGTCTTTTTGCAGATTCTCCAGATATAGTGTTTCCAACCTTTTGAATCAAAACAAATTTTAACTCTGTGAGATGAATGCACACATCACAAGGCTGTTTCACAGATAGGTTATCTTGAGTTTTTCTGTGGAGATGTTCCATTTCCCCCCATATAACTAAATGATCTCACAAATGTCACTTTGCAGGTTCTATAAAAAAAGGTGTTTCCAACCTGGTGAATCAAGAGAAAGGTTTAACTCTGTGAGATGAATCAACACATCACAAGGAAGTTTCACAGATAGCTTCTTTCTAGTTTTTATCTGGGGATATTCAGTTTTCCCCCATAGGCTTCAATAAGCTGTGAAAAGTTTCTTCACAGATTCTCCAAAAAAAAGTCTCCAACCTGCTGAGTCAAAAGAAAGGTTTAATTCTGTGAAATGAATCCACACCTTAAAAAGGAGTTTCACAGATAGTTTATTTCTAGTTTTTATCTGAAAATATTCTGTTTTGCCTCATAGGCCTCAATGGGCTCCCAAATGTCTCCTCACAGATTCTACAGTAAGAGTGTTTACAACCTACTGAATGAAGACAAAGGTTCAACTCTTTGAGACGAATCCATGCATCAAGAAGCAGTTTCACAGATAGCTTCTTTCTAGTTTTTATCTGGGCATATTCTCAAATTCCCTATAGGTCTCAATGGGCTTGAAAATTTCCCTTCGCAGATTCTCCAAAAAGAGTGTTTCCAACCTTCTGAATCAACAGAAATGTTTACCTCTGTGAGATTAATCCACCACCAACAAAGCAGTTTCACAAATAGCTTCTCTCTTGCTTATATCTTGGGATATTCTGTTCCCCCCTATATCTCAATGGGCTCCCAAGTGTCCCTTTGCAGATTCTACAAAAAGAGTATTTCCAATCTGTTGAATCAAAATAAAGGTTTAACTCTGTGAGATGAATCCACACATCACAAAGCAGTTTGACAGATAGCTTCTTTCGACTTTTTATCTTGGGATGTTTGGTTTTCTCCATAGGTCTCAATGAGTGCTCAAATGTCTCTTCCCAGATTTTCAAAAACGTATTTTTCCAACATGCTTAAGCAAAAAAGCTTTAACTGTGTGGGATGAATCCACACATCACAAAGCTGTTTCACAGATACCTTGTTTCTCTTTTTTATCTGGGTATTTTTTTTTCACTTAGGCATCAATGGACTTCCAAAATTACCTTTGCAGATTCCCCAAAAATGGTGCTTCCAACAAGCTGAATCAAAAAAAAAAAAAGATTTAACTCTCTAAGATGAATCCACACATATCAAATCAGTTTCACAGATAGCTTCTTTCTCGTTTTTATCTGGTGATAACCAATTTTCCTTATGGGTCTCAAAGAGCAGCAAAATGTCCCTTCATAGATTCTCCAAAAACAATGTTTCCAGCCTGCTGAATCAAAAGACACTTCTAGCTCTGTATGATGAATCCCCACATGGTTAGGCTTGGTGGTTCATGCCTATAATCCCAACACTTTGGGAGGACGAGACAGTTGGATCATCACAAGGTCAGGAGATCAAGGCCATCCTGGCTAACACGGTGAAACCCCATCTCTACTAAAAATACAAAAAAAAAAATTAGCCTGGTGTGGTAGTGGGTGTCTGCAGTCCCAGCTGCCTGGGAGGCTGAGGCAGGAGAATGGCATTAATACAGGAGGTGGAGCTTGCAGTGAGCTAAGATCGCACCACTGCACTCCAGCCTGGGTGACAGAGAGAGACCCCATCACAAAAAGAAAAAAAGATGAATCCACACATGAGAAAGGAATTTCACAGACAGTTTCTTTTTAGTTTTCATCTGGGGATATTTGGTTTTTCCACATAGGCCTTAATGGTTTCCAAATGCCCCCTCTCAAATTCTCCAATTATAGTGCTTCCAACCTGCTGAATCAAAAGAAAGATTTAACTCTGTGAGAAAAGTTTCACAGATAGCTTCTTTCTAGTTTATCCCTAGGGATATTCGTTTTTTCCCCTTATCATCAAAGAAATGCCAAATGACCCTTCGCCAATTTTCCAAAAACTGTGTTTCCACATTGCTGAGTCAAAAGAAAGGTTTAACTCCGTTAGATAAATCCACCCATCACAAAGAAGTTTCACAGATTGTTTCCTTCTAGTTTATTTCTGGGAATAATCCCTTTTCAGCATAGGCCTCAATGGGGTCCCAAATATCCCTTCTCATATTCTCCAAATGGGGTGTTACCAAACTGCTGAATGAAAAGAAGGGTTTAAATCTTTGAGATGAATCCACACATCACACAGCAGTTTCACAAATAACTTCTATCTTGTTATTATCTGTGTATATTTGGTTTTGCTCCATACGCCTCAATGGGCTCCCAAATATCCCCTTGCAGATTCTCCAAAGAGAGTTTTTCCAATCTACTGAATCAAAAGAAAGATTAAACTCTGTTATATGAATCCACACATCACAAAGAAGTTTCACAGACAGCTTTTTTCTAATTTTTATCTGGGGGTATTCATTTTTTTCTCATAGGCCTCAATGAGCTCCTAAATGTCCCTTAGCAGATTCTTCAAAAAGAATGTTTCCAACCTACAAAATCAAAAGAAAGGTTTAACTGTGTGAGATGAATCCACATATCACAAAGCTGTTTCACAGATAGCTTCTTCCAAGTTTTCATCTTGGGACATTCTTTTTTTCCCCTAATGCCTCAAAGGGCTCCAAAATACCCCTTGACAGATTATCCAAAAGCAGTATTTCCAATCTGCTGAATAAAAAGAAAGTTTTAACTCTGTGAGATGAATCCAGACATCCCAATGCAGTTAACAGATAACAATTAACAGATAACAATTTAGCTTTATTATCCATATTCTCTTTTTCCCCATGGTCCTCAATGGGCTTCCAACTGTCTCTTTGCAGAGTCTACAAAAAGAGAGTTTCCAACCTATGGAATCAAAATTAAGGTTTAACGCTGTAAGACGAATCAACACATCACATAGAAGTTTCTCAGATAATTTCTTTCAAATTTTTATCTGGGGATATTCTATTTTTCCCCATAGGTCTCAAAGGGTTACCAAATGTCCCTTTGCAGATTCTCCAAACAAATATTTTCAACCTGCTGAATCAAAAGAAAAGTTTAAATCTGTGAGTTGAGTCCACACATCATAAAGCACTTAACAGATACCTTCTTGCTAGTTTTTATCTGGGGAAATTCAGTTTTTCCTTCTAGGTCTCAATGAACTCCCGAATGTCCCTTCACAGATTCAACTAAAAGAGTGTTTCGAAGTTGCTGAATCAAAAAGCGTATAAGTATGCAGGATTAACTCCACATCACAACACAGTTTAACAGGCAGCTTTTTTCCAGAATCTATCTAGGGTATTTGATTATTCCACATAGGCCTCAAAGGGGTCCTAAATGTCCCTTTGCAGATTCTCCAAAAAGAATTTTTCCAACCTGCTGAATCAAAAGAATGGTTTATCTTTGTGAGAAGAATCCACACATAACAAAGCAATTTCACAGATAGTTTCTTTCTAATTTTTCTCTTGGGATATTTGGTTTTTCACATTAAGTCTCAACAGACTCTCAAATTTCCATTCACAAGTTCTCTAAAAGGAGTATTTCCGACCTGATGAATCAAAAGAAAGGTTAAACTCTGTGAGATGAATCCGCAGATCACAAAGCGGATCACAGATAGTGTCTTTCTGGTTTTATCTGAGGATATTTGCTTTTCCCCATAGGACTTAATGAGATTCCAAATATCCCTTTGCAGATCCTAGTAAAAGAGTGTTTCAAGCCTGCTAAATCAACAGAAAGACTTAACTGTTTGAGAAGGATCCACACTTCACAAAGCACTTTAACAGATACTCTCTTTCTAGTTTTTATCTGGGGATATACAGCTTTTCTTGATAGGCCTCAATGGGCTCCCAAATATCCCTTCACAGATTCTACAAAAAGAGTTTTCCAACATGCTGGATCCAAACAAAGGTTTAACTCTGTGATGTGAATCCACCCATCACAAAGCAGCTTCACCCTCAGCTTCTTTATAGTTTCTTTCTGGGGATATTTGGTTTTTTCCATATACCTCAAAGGCCTCCCAAATGTCCCTTCACAGATTGCACAAAAATAGTGATTCCAACCTACTGAATCGAAAGGAAAATTTAACTATGTGAGATGAATCCACACATCACAAAACAGTTTCACAGGTAGCTTCTTTCTAGTTTTTATCTGAAGATATTCAGCTTTTCTCCATAGGCTTTAATTGGCACCCAAATGTTCCTTTGCACATTCTCCAAAACGAAGTTTTCCAACCTGCTGAATAAAAAAAAAAGAGGTTAAATCTGTGAGTTTAATCTACATTTCATAAAGCAGTTCAAAGATAGTTTCTTTCTTGTTGTTATCTGGGGATATTTGGTTTTACCCTATAGGCCTCAAAGAGGCCCTAAATATTCTTTCACAGATTCTCCAAAGAGAATGTTCCCACCCTGCTAAATCTCAAGAAAGGTTTAATTCTGTGAGATGAATCCACACATCACAAAGCAGTTTCACAGATTGCTTATTTGTAGTAATATCTGTGGATATTTCACTTTTCCCCTCAGGCCTCTATGGCCTCCCAAATGTCCCTTCGCAGATTCCCCAAAAAGATTGTTTACAGCATGCTGAATGAAAATAAAGTTTAAATCTGTGAGATGAAGCCACACATCACAAGGCAGTTTCACAGATAGCTTCTGTGTAGTTTTTACTGGGTGATATTCAGTTTTTCCTCATATGCCTCAATGGGCTCTGAAATGTCCCTAAGCAGATTCTACAAAAAGAGTTTTTCCAATGATTGAATCAGAAGAAAATTTCAACTCTGTGAGAGGAACACATACCTCTCAAAATAGTTTCACAGATAGCTTCTTTCTAGTTTTTATATGGGGATATTCAGTTTTTCCCCAATGGTCTCCTTGGTTGCCCAAAGGTCCTTTTGCTGATTCTCCAAAAAGGTGTTTCCAAACTCCTGAATCAAAAGAAGAGTTTAACTTTCTGAGATCAATGGAAATATCACAGTGCAGTTTCACAGATAGCTTCTTTCTAGTTTTCATCTGGGGATACTCAGTTTTTCCCCATATGCATCCCAAATGTCCCTATGCAGATTCTCCAAAAAGAGTGATTCCAACCTGGTGAATCAAAAGAAAGGTTTAGCTCCTTGAGATGAATTGACACATCACAAAGTAGTTTCACAGATAGCTTCCTTCTAATTTTATCAGGGAATATTTGGTTTTTCCCCATAGGCCTGAATGGGGTCCCAAATTTCCCTTTGCAGATTCTAGAAAAAGAGTGTTTCAACCCATTGGAATAAAAAATTTGATTTAACTCTCTGAGAAGGATCCACACATCACAAAGCAGTTTCACTGATAGCTTCCAAAAAGTGTGTTTCTAGCCTACTGCATCAAGATAGGATGAATTCTGTGAGATGAATCCACAGATCATAAAGCAGTTTTACAGATAGCTTCTTTCTTATTTTATTGGAAGATAATTGTTTTTTTTTTTTCCTATAGGTCTCACTGGGCTCCCAAATACCCCTATGGAGATCCTAGAAAAAGAGCGTTTCAAGCCTGCTGAACCAACAGAAAGTTTTATCTCTGTGAGAAGGATCCCCATGTCACTAAGCAGTGTCACAGGTATTTTCTTTCTAGCATTAATCTGGGGATAGTTGGTTTATCCTCATAGACTTCAGTGGGCTACCAACAGTTAGTTCACTGATTCTACAAATGGAGTGATGCTAACCTGCTGAATGAAAATGAAATTTTAACTATATGAGATGAATCCACTCATCACAAAGCAATTTCAGAGATAGCTTCTTTCTACTTTTTAATCTGAAGATATTGTTTTTCCCCATAGACCTCAATTGGCCCCCAATTGTCCCTTGCACATTCTCCAAAATGAAGTTTGCCAACTTGCTGAATATAAAGAAAGGATTAGCTCTGTAAGTTGAATTCACATATCAAAAAGCAGTTCAAAGATAACATCTTTCTTGTTATTTGGGGACTTTTTGTTTTTCCCTGGATGCCTCAATGAACTCCAAAATGTCCCTTCATAGATCCTTCAAAGAGAGTGTTTCCACCCTGCTAATTCAAAAGAAAGGTTTAATGCTCTGAGATGAATCCACACATCACAAAGCAGTTTCTAGTTTTTATATGAGTATATTCTGTTTTCCCCCATTGAACTCTTTGGACACGCAGATGTCCTTTCCTAGATTTTCGAAACACAGTGTTTCCAAGCTGCAGAATCAAAAGAAAAGTTTAATTCTTTTAGATCAATCCACACATTACAAAGCAGTTTCACAAGTAGATTCTTTCTAGTTTCTATCTGGAGATATTTGCTTTTTTATTTTTTATTTATTTATTTATTTTAATTTACAAAGGAAAGAGGTTTTATTGACTCACAGTTCCACGTGGCTGGGAGGCCTCAGGAAACTTACAATCATGGTGGAAGGGGAACCAAACATGTCCTTCTTCACATGTGGGTGGTAAGGAGAAGTGCAGAGCAAAGGCAGGGCAAAACCGCTTGTAAAACCATCAGGTCTCCTGAGTTCTTGGGAGATGTAACTATCATGAGAACAGCATGGAGGTAACCGCCCCCATGATTCAATTACCTCTCACTGGGTCCCTCCCACGACATGTCAGGATTATGGGAACTAGAATTAAACGTGAGAGGTGGATGTGAAAACCACCAAACCATATCAAGGCTAAAGATGGGAATGACTCTTTTTTTTTATTATTATTATTATACTTTGAGTTCTAGGGTACATGTGCATAACGTGCAGGTTTGTTACATATGTATACTTGTGCCATGTTGGTGTGCTGCAGCCATCAACTCGTCAGCACCCATCAACTTGTCATTTACATCAGGTATAACTCCCAATGCAATCCCCCCTCCCCCCTCCCCATGATAGGCCCCTGTGTGTGATGTTCCCCTTCCCGAGTCCAAGTGATCTCATTGTTCAGTTCCCACCTATGAGTGAGAACATGCGGTGTTTGGTTTTCTGTTCTTGTGATAGTTTGCTGAGAATGATGGTTTCCAGCTGCATCCCTGTCCCTACAAAGGACACAAACTCATCATTTTTTATGGCTGCATAGTATTCCATGGTGTATATGTGCCACATTTTCTTAATCCAGTCTGTCACTGATGGACATTTGGGTTGATTCCAAGTCTTTGCTATTGTGAATAGTGCCGCAATAAACATACGTGTGCATGTGTCTTTATAGCAGCATGATTTATAATTCTTTGGGTATATACCCAGTAATGGGATGGCTGGGTCATATGGTACTTCTAGTTCTAGATCCTTGAGGAATCGCCATACTGTTTTCCATAATGGTTGAACTAGTTTACAATCCCACCAACAGTGTAAAAGTGTTCCTATTTCTCCACATCCTCTCCAGCACCTGTTGTTTCCTGACTTTTTAATGATCGCCATTCTAACTGGTGTGAGATGGTATCTCATTGTGGTTTTGATTTGCATTTCTCTGATGGCCAGTGGGATATTTGCTGTTTTAACCACAGGCCTCGATGTATTCCCAAAAGTCCCTTTGGAGGTTCTACAAAAACAGTGTTTCCAAACTGCCCTATTAGAAGAAAGGTTTAACACTGTGAGATGAAGATACATCACAAAGAAGTTTCACAGATTTCTTCTTTATAGTTTTTATCTGGGGATACTCAGTTTGTCACCACAGGCCTCAATATACTATTAATTATCCCTTCTCAGATTCTACAAAAGGACTGTTTGCAACCTACTGAATCAAAATAAAAGTTTAAGTCTGGGAGATGAATCCACACATCACAAAGCAGTTTCACAGATAGCTTCTCTCTGGTTTTTGTCTGGGGATATTAATTTTTTCACCATAGGCCTCAATGAGCTCCCAAATGTCGTTTCACAGACTCTACAAAAGCAGGGTTTCCAAACTGCTGGATCAAAAGAAAATTTCAACTCTGACATAAATCCACACATCACAAAGTAAATCACAGATAGCTTCCTTCTAGTTTTTATCTTGGGATATTCACATTTTCACCAGAGGCCTAAATGTGTTCCCAAATGTCCTTTCACAGATTCTACAAAAACAATGACAGTGTTTACAACCTGCTGTATCAAAAGAAAGTTGTAACTCTGTGAGATGAATCAACATCTCAGAGCAGTTTCATGTGCAACTTCTTTCTAGTTTTTTTTCTGGGGATAATCTCTTTTTCATGACAGGTCTCAATGCACTCCCAAATGTTCCTTCACAGATTCTGTAAAAAATAGTGTCTCCAAACTGCTGAAATGAAAGAAAAGTATAACACTGTTAGATGAATCCACACATCACAAAGCAGTTTCAAATAATTTCTATTTAGCTTTTATCTGGGGATGTTCGTTTTGCCACCATTGGCCTCAATGTGCTACCAAATGTCCCTTCATAGATTCTGCAAAAAAAAATTTTTGCAAACTGCCAAATCAAAAAAAAAAAAAAGGTTTAACTGTTTGAGAAGAATCAACACACCACAAAGTGGTTATACAGATACCTGCTTTCTGGTTTTAATCTGGGTGTATTTCCTTTCTCATTATAGGCCTCAATGTGTTCCAAAAATTTCCCATTGTAGATTCTACAAGAACAGTGTTTCCAAACTGCTGAATCAAAAGAAAGGTTTAACTCTGTGAGATGAACCTACACATCACAGAGCAGTTTCACAAACAATTTCTTTCTAGTTTTCATCTGGGGATAATTGCTTTTTCACCTTTGACCTCAAAGCACCCCCAAATATTCCTTCACAGATTCTACAAAAACAGTGTTTCAAACTGCTGTATAAAAAGAAATGTTTAACTCTGTGAGATGAATCCACACATCACAAAGCAATTTCACAGATAGCTTCTTTCTAGTTTTTATCTGGGGATATTTTGTTTGCCAGCATAGGCATCAATGCGAGCCAAAATGTCCCTTCGCATATTCTACAAAAGGACTGTTTTCAACCTGCTGATTCAAAAGAAAGTTTTTACTCTGTGAAAAGAATCCAGACATCACAAAGCAGTTTCACAAATAACTACTTTCTAGTTTTTATATGGGAATATTTACTTTTTCACCATAGACATCAATGAGCTCCAAAATATCAGTTTGCTGATGATACAAAAACAGTCTTTCAAGACTGTTAAGTCAAAAGAAAGGCTTAACTCTGTGAGATGAATCCACACATCCCAAAGCACTTTCACAGATAACTTCTTTCTAGTTTTTATCTGGGGACATTTTCTTTTTCACTGCAAGCCTAAAATGTTCCCCCAAATGTTTCTTCACAGATTCTACAAAATCGTTGTTTCCAACCTGATGAATCAAAAGAAAGTTGCAACTCTGTGAGATGACTCCACACATGACAAAGTAGTTTCACTGAGAACTTCTTTCTAGTTTTTATCTGCAGATATTCGGTTTGTCACCATAGGCATCAATGCACTACAAAATGTCCCTTTACAGATCAAACAAAATGGCATTTGCAGTCCCTTGAATCAAAAGAAAATGTTACCTCTGTGAGATGAATCCACACATCAAAAAGCAGTTTCACAAGTAACTTTTCTCTCATTTTTATCTGGGAATATTCGCTTTTTCACTATTGGCCTCAATGAGTTCCCAAGTGTCCTTTTGCAGACTCTAAAAAACAGAGTCTCCAAAATGCTGAATCAAAAGAAAGGTTCACTTCAACTCTGTGAGATGAATCCACAAATCACAAAGCAGTTTCACAGCCAGCTTCCCTCCAGTTTTTTTCTTAGGATATTCACATTTTCACCATAGGCCTCAATGTGCCCCCCAATGTCCCTTCACTGATTCTACAAAAAACAGTGTTTCCAAACTGATGAATAAAAGAAAGTTCTAACTGAAAGATGAATATACACATCACAAATCAGTTTCACAGACAAGTTATTTCTAGTTTTTATCTAGGGGTGTTCACTTTTTCACCATACTCCTCAATGAGCTCCCAAATGTCCCTTCACAGATTCTACAAAAACAGTGTTTCTATGGTTAAGAGACTTTCTGGTGTGCCAGTTGAGATGGTCTCCCCTGTTTGAGACACCCATGGGAAGCCATTGGCGGCCTCTGAGGGGAAAAGTCTCCTTATTGCCATCATGTCTTTATGCTCCAAGAGCATAACAACTCAGCAGCATTCCACCGGTTGCTCAGGAAGATAACACTCCCCTGAAGCAGTGGAGTATAATCAAATATCTTGGCTCCTCCAGAAACTCACTCCAACTCATTTCATTCCCCATAAGTTAAAGATCTTACATACTATAGACACACGCCTTTGTTCAAGGAAATTCACAGAAACCACCACTGCTATACATCTTATTGAATGACTCATGAGTTCTCTTTCTCTTTCCTCATACCTTCCTCCCCCTCCCATCTCCCCTAACAACAAAGAGCTCATACACCAATAAACTGGGTGGAACCCAAGAGTTCTGTGCTGTGAGCAAGCCATCTATGCTCTGGTCCCCTGGACAAGTTTTTAAAATACTTATTCTCTCTCTTTCTAACTCCTGTCTCTGACAGACTTGGGGTATTCCCTAGGTGGCGTGGGGCTATTTTCTCCAATATCTGGCACAAAACGTGGTTCTCCCCATAATCTCTACAAATAATCTGGTGAAGAAACACCAAAACATGGAAAATGGAAGATCACTGACAAAGGACTGCAGAGTTCATTTTCACTTCATGCTCTACAGGTAAGTAGGGGGCTAGGAGAATCCCAGGGTAACCTCGGAAATATATGGGTCAGGGTGAAAGTAATATTGCTAATTACTTATGCCTAGTGTGGCAGTTATTGCACCTTGGGGCAGGGGGGATAATTTTGAACACCCAAAATCTCGCATCTTTGTTCCATCTTGTAGAAAAGTATTCTCCTTGGTTCCCAGAATATGGGACCATGTATATAAAAGGTTAGGACAAGGTCAGATCAGACTTAAAATGAGCACAACAAGAGGGTCACAATATTCACTTCACTTGGTCTGTGTGTGCGGCAATTCAAACAGCACTGGAGCCCTTCCTCACTGGAGAGGAGGAGGAGGAGTTTCAGGATGATGTAGGAAAGTTTAATAATCAGCTGTCTGATTGTTAGCAAAGTGAACCATCACAGCCTAGTTTTAAAAAGGGGGAGAAACGGGAAGCTATATATGCTAACCTCCAAAAACTTTTGAAAGAAACAGTGTCATCTACTCCAGAAACAGTACCACCCACTGTGCCAGAATGGCCACCCCCACCTCAGCCTTATGAATTTTTGGAATGGGAGACTGAGACGCGTCTTCCCACTCCCATTGTTGCATGCCCCATCATTAACTATGGCGAAGGGAAGCCTCAGGCTCACCCAACAGCCAATTGCAGTGAGAGAATGATCCAGGCTTTTCCCCCTGTTAATTATGGTAGAGGCATGCTGTGAGCCAACCAAAATACAAATTATGGTGCAGGAACAATCCACGGATCCATTTGCCAGGCCCAAGAAATGGAGGATTTGGATGCTTGGCCATTTCTGGTAATTATTTCACCAACTGAGGAGCCCAGAGAACGTGCTCAAGCATGTTGGGAGCCATTTTCTTTTAAAATGTTAAAAGATTTAAAGCAAGCAATTAGACAATATGGGCCAAGTTCTCCTTATGTTCATTCCTTGTTACAATCTGTGGCTTATAACCAGTGCTTACTATTTATGGATTTGGAGTCATTAGCCCAATCCACCATCTTCCTCTCTACTTCTTCAATTTAAAACCTGGTGGATGGATGAAGCAACAAATCAGGCACACAGAAATTCTCAAGCCCTACCTCCCATTAAGATCACATCTGGTCAATTGCTTGAAATTGGACAGGCATGGGGTACTCTAAATCAACAGATGGTAATGGGGGATGAGGTTGTTGATCAATTCAGAACAATATGCATAAGCCTGAAAAAAAGATTCATGACCCTGGTACTACTTACCCTTCTTTTAACTCAGTTTGACAGTGTCCAAGTAAGCCCTATACAGATTTTTTGACCGTTTGCAAGATGCATCTCAAAAGTCTATTTCAGATTCTCCTGCCAGGAAAGTGATTGTTCAGCTATTTGCTTATGAAAATGCTAACACAGAATGTCAGGCAGCAATTAGACCTATTAAGGAAAAGACAGATCTAAATGAGGAAAAAACTTTAAGTGAATACATTAAAGCCTGCAATGGTATTGTGGGGGCACTTATATAAAGCCAGCCTCCTTGCTCAGGCAATGGCTGAACTAAGGGTAACAAAAAACACGAGTGTTCCCTGGATCTTGCTATAATTTTGGACAGATAGGCATACAAAAAGAGAGTGTACAAAGAGCCAAAAAAGGCAAAGGTCAGGAGGGAAAACAGGGAACCAAGTACCTGTCCCAAATGTATCCAAAAAAAAGAAACGTTTATCTCTGTGAAATGAACACATACATCCAAAACCACTTTTAGAAATAGCTTCTTTCTTGTATTTATCTGGGGATATTCGGTTTTTCACCATTGGCCTCCATGCCCTCCCAAATGTCCCTTCTCAGATTCTACAAAAGGACTCCCCACAAATGGTTGAATCAAAGAAATGGTTTATCTCTGTGAGTAGAATCCACACACCACAAAGCAGTTTCACAAATAAGTTCTTTCCAGTTTATATCTGGAGGTATTTGTTTTTTCAGCATAGGCCTTAATGGGCTCCCAATTTTTTTTTCACAGATTCTAAAAAACAGTGTTTCAAAACTGCTGAATCAAAACAAAAAATTACATTTAACTCTGTGAGATGAATCCACACATCACAAAGAAGTTTCACAGATTTCTTTCTAGTTTTCATATGGGGTTTTCTGTAAGTCACCATAGGCTTCAGTGCACTTCCACATGTCCCTTCACAGATTTTACAAAAGACCAGTTTTCCACCTGCTGAATCAAAAGAAAGGCTTAAGTCTGTGAGATGAATCAACAGATCAAAAGGCACTTTCAAAGATAGCTTCTTTCCAGTTTTTATCTGGGAATATTTGGTTATTTTGCCATAGGCCTCAATGGGCTCCCAAATGTCCTTTCACACATTCTTTAAAAAGACTGTTTCTAACCCTCTAAATTTAAAGAAAGGTTTATTTCTGTGAGATGAATACTCACATCGCTTAGTACTTTCACAGAAAGTTTCTTTCTAGCTTTTAGCAAGAGATACTCGGTTTTTCCCCATAGGCCTCAATAGACTCCTAAATATACCTTTTTTTGGGAGGTATATACTGCAAAAAATATACTCTTTTTGCAGATTCAACAAAAAGTGTGTTTCCAACCAGCTGAATTAAAAGAAAGATTTAACTCTGTGAGACAAATCCACACATCACAAATCAGTTTCATAGATAGCTTTTTTCCCTAGTTTTAATATGGGAATATTCTGTTTTACACCATAGGCCTCAAAGGGCTCGCAAATGTCCATTCTCAGATTCTCCAAAATAAGTGTTTCCAAACTGATGAATCAAAAGAACAATTTACCCCTGTGGGATGAGTCCAAACATCACAAAGCAGTTTCAGAGGTAGATTCTTTCTGTTTTTTATTTGGGGATATTCAATTTTTCCCCATAAGTCTCAATGGAATCCGAAATGTCCCTTTGCAGATTGTCCAAAAAGAGGGTTTCCAACCTATTGAATCAAAAGGATCATTTGTCTCTGTGACATGAATTCACACATCACAATGCAGTTTCACAGATTGCTTCTTTCTAGTTTTTATCTGGTCATATTTGAAGTTTCCCTATAGGCCTCAATGGGCTCCAAAATGTTTTTTCACAGGTTCTCTAAGAAGAATGTTTACAACCTGCTGCATCAAAAGAAAGGTTTAACTCTGTGAGATGAATCCACAGATCACAAAGCAGTTTCACAGTTGGATTCTTTCTAGATTTTATTTGGGGGTATTCAGTTTCTCCAGTAGGCCTCAGTCAATAAACTCTGAAGTGTCCCTTTGCAGATACTCCAACAAAAGTGTTTTCAACATGTTGAATCAAAAGAAAGGTTTAAATCTCTGAGATTAACCAACATCAAAAAGCAGTTTCACAGACAGATTCTTTCTCGTTTCTATCTGGGGATATTCGATTTTTCTCCATAGGCCCCAATAGGCTCCAAAATGTCCCTTCACAGATTGTATGAAAAGAGTGTTTCCAACCTGCTGAATCAAATGAATTGTTTAACTCTGCAGATGAATCCACACATCACAAAGCAGTTTCACAGATAGCTTCTTTCTAATTTTTATCATGGCATATTAATTTTTTTTCCACAGGCCTCAATAGGCTCTCAAATATGACTTTCCAGATTCTCCAAAAGGAGTGCTTCCAATGTGCTGAATCAAACAGCTTTAACTCTGTGAGATGAATCCACACAATAAAAACCAGTTCCAAAGATAGCCTCCTTCTTATTTTTATCATGGCATATTCATTTTTTTTCCCCATGGGCCTCAATAGGCTCTCAAATGTGACTTCGTAGATTCTCCAAAAACAGTGTTTCCAATGTACTGAATCAAAGTAGTTTTAACTCTGTGAGATGAATTGACACAATAAAAACCAGTTGCAAAGATAATTTCTTTCTAGTTTTTGTCTGGAATTATATGGTTTTTCATCATAGACCTCAAAGAGCTCCCAAACGTTCCTTCACAGATTATCCAAAAATAGTGCTTCAAACCTGGTGAATCAAAAGAAAAGTTTAATTCTGTGAGATGAATCTACACATTACAAAGCAGTTTTACAGACTCCTTTTTTCTACTTTTTATTTAGGAATATTCAGTTTTTTCCCTCAGGCCTCAAAGAACTCTAAAATATCCTTTCACAGATTCTCCAAAAAGTGTGTTTTCAAACTGCTATCAAAAGAACATTTAACTCTGTGTGATGAAACCACACGTCACAAAGCTGATTCACAGATAGCTTCTTTCTAGTTTTTTCTGGGGATATTCAGTTTTTCCACTTGGGCCTCAATGTGCTCCCAAATGTCCCTTAGCAGATTCCCTATAAAGATTGTTTCCAGCGTGATGAATCAAAAGAAAGGTTTAACTCTGTGAGATGAATCCACACATAACCAAGCAGTGTCACAGAAACTTCTTTCTAGTTTGTATCTGGGGATATTCAATTTTTCCCATAGGCCCCAATTGTCTCCCAAATGTGCTTTTGAAAATTCTCCAAAGAAAGTTTCCAATCTGTTTCATCAAAAGAACTGATTGACTTTGTGAGATTAATCCACACATCTCAAAGCAGTTTCACAGACAGCTTCTTTGTATTTTTTATCTGGGTATATACTGTTTTTTTCCACAGACCTTAATGGGCTCCCAAATGTTTCTTTGCAGATTCTCCAAAAAGAGAGTTTAAAACCTACTGAGTCAAAAGCAAATATTAAATCTGAGAGATGAATCCACACATAAAAAAGCACTTTCACAGTTAGCTTCTTTCTAGTTTTTATCTGGGGATATTCATTTCTTTTTTCCATAGGCCTCAATGGACTCCAAAATGTCCCTTCGCATATTCTACAAAAAGAGTGTTTCCAACTTACTGATTAAAAAGAAAGGGTTAACTCTGTGAGATGAATCCACACATCAGAAAGCAGTTGCACCGATGGCTTCTTTCTAGTTTTTATCTGGAGATACTCAGTTTTTCCCCATGGGCCTCAAAAGGCTCCTAAGTGTTCCTTCACAAATACTCTAAAATGAGTGTTTTTCCAACATGATGAATCAAAAGAAAAGTTTAATTCTGTGAGATGAATCCACACATCACAAAGTAGTTTCACAGACTCCTTTTTTCTAGTTTTTATTTAGGAGTATTCATTTTTTTCCCTAAGGCCTCAATGAGCTCTAAAACATCCCTTCACAGATTCTCCAAAAAGTTTGTCTTCACACTGCTATCAAAAGAATGTTTAACTCTGTGTGATGAAGCTAGACATCACAAAGTCGTTTGACAGATAGCTTCTTTCTAGATTTTATCTTGGGTCATTCAGTTTTCTATTAGGCCTCACTGTGCTCCCAAATATCCGTTAGCAGATTCTCTATAACGAGAGTTTCCAACATGCTGAATCAAAAGAAAGGTTTAACTCTGTGAGATGAATCCATACATAACCAAGGAGTATCACAGAAGGCTTCCTTCTAGTTTGTACCTGGGGATATTCAGTTTTCCCCATAGGTCTCAATTGGCTTCCAAATGTGCTTTTGAAAATTCTCCAAAGTAAGTTTCCAATCTGATTCATCAAAACAAATGTTTAACTCTGTGAGGTTAATCCACACATCTCAAAGCAGTTTCACAGAGAGCTTCTTTGTACTTTTTATCTGGGTATGTTCTGTTTTTTTTTTTTTCTCCATAGGCCTCAATGGGCTCCAAAAAGTTACTCTGCAGATTCTCCAAAAAGAGTGTGTATAACCTGCTGCATCAAAAGCAAAAATTAAATCTGTGATCTGAATCCACAAATTAAAAACCACTTTCACAGTTAGCTTCTTTATGCTTCTTTCTAGTTTTATCTGGGGATATTCCTTTGTTTTTGTTTGTTTTTTTTTCATAGGTCTCAGTGGACTCCAAAATGTCCCTTTGCATATTCTACAAAAAGCATGTTTCTAATCTACTGATTAAAAAGAAAGGTTTAACTCTGTGAGATGAATCCACACATCAGAAAGCAATTGAACAGATAGCCTTTTTCTAGTTTTTATCTGGAAATATTCAGTTTTTCCCCATAGGCTTCAAAGGGCTCCCAAGTTTCCTTTCACAAATACTCTAAAAGGAGTGTTTCTAACCTTTTGAATCTTTCTAGTTTTTATCTGGGGTATTCAGTTTTTACCCATAGGCTTCAATGGCCTCCCAAATGTCCCCCACAGATTCACAGAAAAGAGTGTTTTTAACCTGCTGAATCAAAAGAAAGGTTTATATCTGTTGGATGAATCCACACATCACAAAGGCATTTCACAGACACCTTCTTCCTAGTCTTTTTCTGGGGATATTCAGTTTTCCCTATAGGCCTTAATGGATTCCCAAATGTCCTTTCACATATCCTATAATAACAGTGTTTCCTACTTACTGAACAAAAGAAAAGATTAACTCTGTGGGCTGAGCCCACGTATCATAAAGCAGTCTCACAGACAGTTTTTTTCTAGTTTAAATCTGAGGATATACTGTTTTTCCACATAAATCGCAAAAGACTCATAAACATCTCTTCAAGGATTCGCCAAAGGGAGTGTTTCCAACCTGCTGAATCAAAATAAAGTCTGAAATCTCTGAGATGAATGCACACATCACAAAGTGGTTTCACAGATAGCTTCTTCTAGTTTTTATCTGCAGATATTAGGTTTTGACAAATAGGCCTCAATGGGCTCCAAAATATCCCTACGGAGATTCTCCAAAAAGAGTGTTTCCAACCTTCAGAATAAAAAGAAAGTTTTAACTCTTTGAGATCAATCCACACATCGTAAAGCAGTTCACTAATAGCTTCTTTCTAATTTTTATCTGTGGATATTGAGGTTTTTCCTCACAGGCCTCAATAAGTTCCCAAATGTCTCTTCGTAGATTCTACAAAGAGTGTTTTCAATCTGCTGTATCAAAAGAAAGGTTTAACTCTGTGAGATGAATCCACACATCACAAAGCAACTTCACAGATAGGTTCTTTCTAGTTTTTATCTGTGGAAATTTTGTTTTTTCCATAGGCCTCAATAGGCTCCAAAATATTCCTTCACAGATTCTAGAAAAGGAAAGTTTCCAACCTACTGATTGAAAAGATAGGTTTAACTTGTGAGATGAATCTACCTATCACAAACCAGTTGCAGAAATAACTTCCCTATTGTTTTTATTCTGCGATATTCTCTTTTACCCCTTAGACCTCAATGGTCTCCCAAATGTCCTTTTTCAGATTTCACAAACCCTGATCAATCAAGAGACAGATTTAACCCTGTGAGATGAATCCAAACCTCACACAGCAGCTTCTCGTATAACTTCTTTTTAGTTTTTGCCTGGATATATTCAGTTTTTCACCATAGGCCTCACAGAGCTCCCAAATTCCCCCTCACAGAATCTCCAGAAAAGTGTGTCCAACCTTCTGAATCAAAAGAATGGTTTAACTCTGTGAGTTGAATCCACGTGTCAAAAACCAGTTTTATGTATAGTTTCCTTTTAGTTTTATCTGTGCATATTGGGTTTTTTTCATAGGCCTCAATGGGCAACCAAATGTCTTTTTGCACATTGTATGGAAGGTGAATCTGCACCTCAAAAATCAGTTTCAGACATAGATTCTTTTAGTTTTTATCTGAGGTTCTTCAGTTTTCCCCATAGGCCTCAATGGGCTCCTAAATATCACTTCACAGATACTCCAAAAAGAGTGTTTCCAAACCACAGAATCAAAAGAAAGGTTTACCTCTATAAGGTGAATCCACAAATGACAAAGCAATTTCACAGATAGTTTCTTTCTAGTTTTCAGCTGTGGATATTCAGTTTTTCCCCTTAGGCATCAATGTGCTCCCAAATGTCTTTTTGAAGATTCTACAAAAAGAGTGTTTCCAACTTGCTGGATCAAAACAAAGGTTTAACTCTCTGAGATAAATCCACACATCACAAAGCAGTTTCACAGATAGCTGGTTTCTTCTTTTTATCTGGAGATATTCAGTTTTCCCATTAGACCACAATGGGCTCCCAATTATCTCTTCGCAGATTCTCCATAAGGAGCGGTTCCAACCTGTTGAGTCAAAGGAAATATTTAACTCTGTGAGATGAATCCACATGTCACAAAGCAGTTTCAAAGATACCTCTTTATAGTTTTTATGTATTTTCCCATATGCCTCAATGGGCTCCCAAATATCCCTTCACATATTTTTTAAAAAGAGTGCTTCCATCCTGCTGAAACAAAAGAAAAGTTTAACTCTGTGAGATGAATTCACACATCACCAAGTAGTTTCACAGATAGCTTCTTTCCAGTTTTTATTTAGGGATATTAAGCTTTCCTTCATGAGTTTCAATGGGCTCTTAAAGTTTCTTCAAAGACTATTCAACAAGAGTGACTCCAATCTGCAAAATCAAAAGAAAGGTAAAACTCTGTGAGGTGAATTCACACATCACAAAGCAGTTTCACAGATATCTTCTTTCTAGTTTCTGTCTGGGGATATTCTGTTTTTCCCCATAGGATTCAATGGTCTCTCAAATGTCTCTTCACAAATTCTACAAAAAGAGTGTTTCCTAAACCTGCTGAATGAAAAGAAAGTTTTAACTCTGTGACATGAATCCACATATCATATAGCAGTTTCACAGATAGTTTCTTTCTAATTTCTATATGGGTATATTCTGTTTTTCTCCATAGGCCTGAATGGGTTCATAAACATCCCTTTGCAGATTCTACAAGAAGAGTTTTCCAACCTGCTGAATCAAATGAAAGGTATAACTCTGTTAGATGAATCCACAGTTCATGAAGCAGTTTCACAGATAGCTTCTATCCAGTTTTTAACTGGGGATATTTTTTTTCTCTTATGCCGTAATATGCTCCCAAATGTGCCTTCACAGATTCTCCAAACAGAGAGCTTCCAGGCTGCTGAATCAAAAGAAAGGTTTAACTCTGTGAGGGACACCAAACATCATAAAGCAGTTACACAGATAACTTCTTTATAGCTTTTAATCTGGGGATATTTGCTTTTTCTCCAAAGGTCTCAATGGCCTCCCAACGGTCTTTTCTCAGTTCCCCAAAAAGAGTGTTTCCAACCTGCTGAATCAAAAGAAAGGTTTAACTTTGTTTGATGAATCCACACATCACAAAACAGAGTCACAGACAGATTCTTTGCAGTTGTTTTGGGGGGATATTCTGTTTTGCCCCATACGCTATACTGGGCTCCCAAGTGACAATTCACAAATCCTATAATAAGAGTTTCTCCAACCTGCTGAATCAAAAGAAAGGTTTGACTGTGTGAGATGAATTCACACATAATAAAGCAGTTTCACAAATAGCTTCTTTCTACTTTAATTCTGGGGAATTCTGGTTTTCCTAATAGGACTCAGTGGGCTAAAAAATGTCTCTTTGCAAGTTCTCCCAAAAGAGGGTTCCCAACCTGATGAATCAAAAGAAACGTTTAATTCAGTGAGGTGAATTGATACATAAGAACATTCGTTTCACAGATGGCTTCTTTCTCATTTTTAACAGGGGATATTTGGTTTCTCCTCGTAGGCCTTAATGGGCTCCCAAGTGTCCCTTTGCAAATACTCCAAAAAGAGTATTTCCAACTTGGTGAATGAAAAGAAAGTTTTAACTCTGTGAGATAAATCCAGACATCACCAGGCAGTTTCACAAATAGCTTCTTTCTAAGTTTTATCTGGGGATATTCAGTTTTCACTCACAGGCTTCAAAGGGCTCCAAAATATCCCTTCGCAGATTCTCCAAAAACAGTGTTTCCAACGTGCTGAATCAAAAGAAAGGTTGAACTCTTTGAAATGAATTCAGACATCCCAAAGCAGTTTCATGGATAGCTTCTTTCTAGTTTTTATCTAAAATTATTTGGTTTTTCCTCATAAACCCCAATGGGCTCAGAAATGCCTTTTTGCAGATTCTCCAAAGAGTGTTTTCAACATGATGAATCAAAAGAGCAGGATGGAAAAACGTTTTTGGAGAATCTGTGATGGGAAATTTCACAGCCCATCATGGATTAACATTGTGAGATGAATCCACAAATCACAAAATCATTTTCACAGATACCTTCTTTCTCATTATCTGAAAATATTTGTTTTTTCTCTGTAGGCTTCAATGGACTCCCAATGTCCCTTTGCAGATTCTACAAAATGAGTGTTTACGATTTTCTGAATCAAAAGAACAGTTTCACTTTGTGAGATGAATCCACATATCACAAAGCTGTTTTTCAGATAGCTTCTTACTCATTTTATTCAAGGTATATTCAGTTTTGCACATAGGCCTCAATGGGCTCCAAAAGCACTGTTTTAAACTGGCTAATTAAAATAAAGCTTTAATTCTGTAAGATGAATCCCCATATCAGAAATCGGTTTCACAGATAGTTTCTAGTTTTTATCTGGGGATATTAGGTTTTTCTCCAAAGGGCCCCACTGGGCTCCAAGCTGTCCCTTTGCAGATTCTCCAAAAAGAGTGTGTCCAATCTGCTAAATCAAAAGAAAGGTTTAAACCTGTGAGATGAGTCCACACATCACAAATAAGTTTCACAGATAGCTTCTTTGTAGTTTTTATCTGGGGATATTAGGTTTTTCTCCATAGTCCACAATGGGCTGTGAAATTTCCCATCGCAGATTCTCCAAAACCAGTTTTTCCAACCTGCTCTATCAAAAGAAATGTTTAACTCTATTGGATGAATGCACACATCACAAAGCAGTTTCAATGATAGATTCCTTCCAGTTTTTTTGGGAAGGATATTTTGTTTTGCCTCATAGGCCTTAATGGGCTCTCAATTGTCCCTTGGCAGATCCTATAATAATAGCGTTTCCAATCTGCTGAATCAAAAGAAAGGTTTACTTCTGTGAGCTGAATCCACACATCACAAAGCAGTTTCACAGATAGCTTCTTTCCAGTTTTTTTCTAGGTATATTCAGTTTTTCCAAATAGGATTCAATGGGCTACAAAATGTCCCTTCACAGATTCTCCAAAAAGAGTGTTTCCAACCTGATGAATCAAAATAAATGTTAAACTCTGGGAGATGAATCAATACATCACAAAGCAGTTTCACATAAGGCTTTTTTTTCTGGTTTTTAATTGGGGATATTCAATTTTTCCACATAGGGTTCAAAGGGCTCCCAAATGTTCCTTTGTAGATTCTCCAAAAAGTGTTTCCAACCTGCTGATTCAAAAGAAAGGTTTATCTCTTTGAAATGAATTTACACATCCCAAAGCCATTTCACAGATAGCTTCTTTCTAGTGTTTATCTGGGGATATTCAGTTTTTCCTCATAAACCCCAATGGGCTGCAAAATATCTTTTCACAGTTTCTCCAAAGAGTGGTTCCAACATTCTGAACAAAAGGAAAGGTTAACACTGTGAGATGAATCCACAGATCACAAAGCAGTTTCACAGATAACATCTTTCTATTTGCTATTGGGGGATATTCTGTTTTTCCCCATAGGTTTCAATGGGTCCCCAATGTCCTTTCACAGTTTCTACAAAATAAGTGTTTCCAATTTTCTGAATCAAATGAAAGGTTTAACTTTGTGAGATGAATCCACACATCACACATCATGAAGTCATTTTGCAGATAGCTTCTTACTGTTTTTTTTCCAGGTATATTCGGTTTTTCTCATAGGCCTCATGGGCTCCAAAATGTCTTTTCATGGATACTGCAAAAAGACTGTTTGCAAGCTGATTAATCAAAATAAAACTTTAACTCAGTGAGACGAATCCACACATCACAAAGAAGGCTCACAGATAGCTTCTTTCTAGTTTTTACCTGGGCATATAGATTTTTCTCCATAGGCCTCAGTGATCTCCAAAATGTCCCATTGCAGATTCTCCAAAAAGAGCTTTTCCAATCTGCTGAATCAAAAGAAAGGTTTAACTCTGTGAGGAGAATCCAAACATGACAGAGCAGTTTCACAAATAGCTTCTTACTAGTTTTTATCTGGAGAGACTCAGTTTCCCCCCTATGCCTCCATGGGCTTCCAACTATTTCTTCACAGATTCTACAAAAAGAGTGTTTCCAACCTCCTAAATTAAAAAAAAAAGTTTTAACTCTATGAGTTGAATCCACACATCACAAAGCTGTTTCACAGATATGTTCTTTCTAGTTTTTATCCATGGATGTTCCTTTTCTTCCCTTAGGCCTTAATAGGCTATGTATAGTCCCTTGGTAGATTCCCCAGAAAGAGTGTTTCCAACATACTGATTCTAAAGAAATGTTTAACTCAGTGCAATGCATCCACACATCAAATACAAGTTTCACAGATAGCTTCTTTTTAGTTTTTTCTGGGGATGTTCAATATTTCCCCTGGGCACAAAAGGGCTCCCAAATATCTCCTCACAGATTCTCCAAAAAAGTGTTTCCAACCTGATGAATGAAAAGAAAGGTTTAACTGTGTGAGCTCAACCCACACAACTCAAAGCAGTTTCTATGATAGCTTTTTTTCTAGTTTTTATCTGGGGATATTTTGTTTCTCCTCTTAGGCCTCCATGTGCTCCCAAATGTCCCTTGGCAGATTCTACAAAAAGATTGTTTCTAACCTGCTAGGTCAAAAGAAAAGTTCAACTCTGTGAGATGAATCCACACATCACAAAGCAGTTTCATGGAAAGCTTCTTTCTAGTTTTTATCTGGAAATATTCGCTTTTTCCCCATATGCCTCAATGGACTCACAAATATCCCTTTGCAGATTCTTGAAAAAACGGTTTCCAGACTTTTGAATCAAAAGATTTATCTCTGTGAGATGAATCCACACATCACAGAAAAGTTTCACAGATAGCTTCCTGCTAGTTTTTATAATGCTATATTCTGTTTTCCCAGAGATCTCAAAGGGTTCCAAAATATCTCTTTGCAGATCCTACAAAGAGTTTTTCTAACCTGCTGAAGAAAAAGAAAGGTTTAACTCTGTGACCATAAATCCACACGTCAAAAAACAGTTTCACAGATAGCTTCTTTCCAGTTTTTATCTGTGAACATTTGGTTTTCCCCCACAGGCCTCAAAGGGCTCCAAAGTATTCATTTGCATATTCTCCAAAATGAGGGTTTAAAATCTGCTGAATCAAAAGAAGGCTTTAATTCTGTGAGATGAATCCACACATCATGAATCAGTTTCAGAAATAGCTTCTTTCTAATTTTTATCTTGGGATATTCAGTTTTTAACCATAGGCCTCAATGGACTCCCAAATGTAACTTCACAGATTCTCCAAATATATTGTTTCTAGCCTGCTGAATCAAAAGACAGGTTTAACTCTGTGAGATTAACTGACTTATTACAAAGCAGTTTCTCAGATACCTTCTTTCTGGTTTTTATCTGTGGATAGTCAGCTTTTCTTCTTAGAAGACAATGTGCTCCCTCATGTCTTTTTGTAGATTCTACAAAAAGAGCATTTCCAACCTTCTGAATCAAATGAAAAGTTTAACTCTGTGAGATGAATCCAGATATCAAAAAGCAGTTTCACAGAGAGCTTCTTTCTGGTTTTTAACTGGAGATATTCTGTCTTTCCCCATAGGCCTCAATGGGTTCCCAATTGTCATTTTGCAGATTCTCCATAAAGAGTGTTTCCAAGCTGTTGAATCAACAGAAAGATTTAACTGTGTGAGATGAATGCACACATCACAAAGCAGTTTCACAGACAGCTTCTTTCTAGTTTTTGTCTGGGTATATTCGCTTTTTCACCATAGGCTTCAATGAGCTCCTAAATGTCCCTTCACAGATTCTACAAAAACAGTATTTCCAAAGTGCTGAGTCAAAAAAAATAGCTTACCTCTGTGAGGTCAATCCACACATCACAAAGCAGCTTCACAGATAGCTTCTTTCCAGTGTTTATCTGGGGATATTCTCTTTCTCAACATTCGTCGCAATGAGCTAGCAAACGCCCCTTCGCAGATTCTATAAAAACAGTTTCCAAACTGCTGAATCTAAGTAAAAGTTATACTCTGTGAGATAAATCCACACATCTCAAAGTAGTTTCACAGATAGCTTCTTTCTAGTTTTGATCTTGGGATATTAGGTTTGTCAACATAGGACACAATTTGCTCCCAAATGATTCTTTCCAGATTCTTCAAAGGGACTGTTTTGAACCTACTGAATCAAAAGGAAGGTTTAATTGTGTGAGAAGAATGCACACATCACAAGGCAGTTTTACAGGTAACGTCTTTCTAGTTTTTATGGAAGGAAATTCACTTTTTCACCATAGGCCTCATTGAGCTCCCAAATGTCCCTTTGCTATTTCTACAGAAAGAGTGTTTCCAAACTGCTGAATCAAAAGAAAGGATTAACTCTATGAGATGAATCCACAGATCACAAAGCAGTTTCACAGATAGCTTCTTTATAGTTTTTCCTGGAAATATTAGCTTTTTCAACATAGGCCTTAATTAGCTCCCAAATGTCCCTTCACAGATTCTACAAAAATAGTGTCTCCAAACTGCTGAGTCAAAAGGAACGTTTAAGTCTGTGAGATGAATCCAAACATCATAAAGCAGTTTCACACATATTTTCTGTGTAGTTTTTATTTTGGGATATTTGGTTTGTCACAATAAGATTCAATGTACTCCAAAATGTCCCTTCACAGGTTCTATGAAAGGACTGTTTCCAACCTGCTGAACCACAAGAAAGGTTTAACTCCATGACATGAATTCACACATCACAAAGCAGTTTCATATATAGCTTCCTTCTAGTTGTTATCTAGGGATATTCACTTTTTCCCACAGGCCTCAATGAGCTCCCAAACATCCCTTCACAGATTCTACAAAAGAATTGTTTCCCACTTGCTGAATCAAAATAAAGGTTTAACTCTGTGAGATGAATCCACACATCACAAAACAGTTTCACAGACAATTACTTGGCAGTTTTTATCTGGGATATTTTCTTTTTCACCATAGGCCTCAATGGGCTCCCAAATATACCTTTGCAGAATCAAACAAAATAGTATTTACTATTTGCTAAATCAAAAGAAAGCTTTAACTCTGTGAGATGAAGCCACATGTCACAAAGCAGTTTAACAGACACCTTCTTTCTAGTTTTTATCTGGGGGTATTGTGTTTGTCAACACAGGCCTCGATGCACTCCAAAATGTCGCTTCACAGATTCTAAAAAAGGACTGTTTCAAACCTGCTAAATCAAAAGAAACATTTAAATCTTTGAGATGAATCCACACATCACAAAGCAGTTTCACAGATCGCTTCTTCCTAGTTTTTATGTGGGGATATTTAGCTTGTCACCATAGCCCACAATGTACTCCCAAATGCTTCTTTGCAGATTCTACAAAAGGACTGTTTTTAACCTGCTAGTCAAAAGAAAGGATTAACTTTGTGAGATGAATGCACACATCACAAAGCAATTTCTCAGATAGCTTCTTTCTAGTTTTTATCTTCTGCAAATAGAGTATTTCCAACCTGCTGAATCAAAAATTGTTTAACACTATGAGATGCATCCACATATCACAAGGCAGTTTCACACAGAGCTTCTTTCTAGTTTTTATCTGGGTATATTCGCTTTTTCACCATAGGCCTCAATGAGCTCCAAATTGTCCCATCACAGATTCTACAAAAACAGTGTTTCCAAACTGCTGAATCAAAGGAGAGATTTCATTCTTGGAAATGAATCCACACACACAAAGCAGTGTCACAGACAGCTTCTTTCTAGTTTTTATCTCGGGGTATTTTTTTTGTCACCCCAGGCCTCAATGGCTCCCAAATGCCTCTTCCAAGATTCTACAAAAAGTCGGTTTCCAACGTGCTTAATCAAAACAAAGTTTTAACTCTCTAAGAAGAATCCACACATCACAAAGCAGTTTCACAAAGAACTTCGTCATAGTTTTTATCTGGGGATAATCACTTTTTCAACATAGGCCCAAATGTGTCTCAAAGTGTCCCTACAGAGATTCTACAAAAACAGTGTTTGCAAACTGCAGCATCAACACAAAGGTTTCACACTGTGAGTTGAATCCACTCATCACAAAGTAGTTTCACAGTTATCATTCTAGTTTTTCTCTGGGGATATGTGGTTTATCATCACAGACCAGAATGCATTCCCAATTGTCCCTTCACAGATCCTGCAAAAGGACTGTTTCTAATGTACTGAACCAAAAAAAAAGGTTTATCTCTGTGAGGAGAATCCATATATCACAAAGAAGTTTCACAGATAACTTATTTGTAGTTTTCATCTGGGAATATTCAATGTTTCACCATAGGCCTCAGTGTGCTCCCAAACGTCCCTTTGCAGACCCTACACAAACTGTGTGTCCAAACTGCTGAATCAAAAGAAAGGTTTAACTCTGTGAGTTGAATCCAAACATCACACAGCAGTTTCACAGATAGCTTCCTTCGAGTTTTTATCTGGGGCTATTTTCTTTTCCCCATAGACCTCAATGAGCTCCCAAATGTCCCTTCGTAGATTATACACAAACAGTGTTTTCAAACTGCTAAATCAAAAGAAAGTTTTCGCTCTCCGAGTTGAATTCAAACATCACAAAAGAGTTTCACAGATAGCTTCTTTTTAGTTTTTATCTGGGTATAACCTGCTTGCCACCGTAGAGCACTGTAGGTGCTCCCAAAGGTCGCATCACAGATTCTACATAAGGACTATTTTTAAATCAAAAGAAAGTTTTAATTCTGTGAGAAGAATCCACGTATCACAAAGCCATTTCACAGATAACTTCTTTCTAGTTTTATCTGTAGTTAATTGCTTTTTCATCAAAGGCCTCAATGAGCTCCAAAATATCACTTTGCAGATTCTACAATAACAGTGTTTCCAAACTGCTGAATGAAAAGAGATGTTTAACTCTGTGAGATAAATCCACAAATCACAAAGCAGTTTCACAGATAACTTCCTTCTAGTTTTATCTGTAGTTTTTCACTTTTTCACCCAAGTAGTTTTACAGATGGCTTCTATCTAGTGTTTATCTGGGGATATTCAGTTTGTCACCATAAACATAAATGCACCACCAAATGTCCCTTCACAGATTTTACAAAAAGACTACTTCTAACCAGCTTAATGAGAAGAAAGGTTTAACTGTGTGAGATGAATCCACACATCACAAAGCAGTTTCACAGATAGCTTCTTTCTAGTTTTTATATGGGTAACTTCACTTCTTCACTATAGGTATTAATGCACTCCCAATAATCCCCTTGCAGATTCTACAAAAGGACTGTTTCCAACCTGCTGACTCAACAAAAAAAGTTTAACTCTGTGTGATTAATTCACACATCACAAAGCAGTTTCATAGAAAACTTCTTTCTAGGTTTTATCTGGGGATACTGTCCTTTCACCTTAGGCCTCAATTCTGTCTCAAATATCCTTTTGTAGATGTCACAAAGACAGTGTTTCCAAACTACTGAATCAAAAGAGAGGTTTAACTCTTTGAGATGAATCCACACATCAAGAAGCAGTTTCACAGATTGCTTCCTTCTTGTTTTTATCTGGGGTGATTCGGTTTCTCACCAAGGGCCACAATGTGCTCCCAAAGGTCCCTTTGCAGATTCTACAACAAAACTGTTCCCAACCTGCTGAATCAGAAGAAAGGTTTATCAATCTGAGAAGAATCCACACATCACAAAGCAGTTTCACAGATAGCTTCTTTCTAGGTTTTATCTGGAGATAATTGCTCTTTTACCATAGGCCTCAATGAGCTCCCAAATGTTTTTTCTCAGATTTTACAAAAAGTGTTTCCAAACTGCTGAATCAAAGGAAAGATTTAACTCTGTGGGATGAATCCACACATAGCAAAGCAGTTTCACAGATAGCTTCTTTCTCGTTTTAAACTAAGGATATTCCCTTTTCCACCGAAGGTCTCAATGAGCTCCCAAGTGTCCCTCCGCAGATTCTACAAAAACAGTGTTTCCTAACTGCAGAATCAATGAGCTCCCAAATGTCCCTTCACAGATTCAACCAAAACAGTCTTTCAAACCTGCTTAAAGAAAAGAAACGCTTAACTCTGTGAGATGAATTCTCACATCACAAAGCAATTTAACAGACAGCTTCTTTCTAGTTTTATCTGGGGATATTCTCTTCTACGTCATGGGCCTCAATGCACTCTAAAAGTCTCTTCCCAGATTCTACCAAAGGACTGTTTCCAATCTGCTGAACAAAAAGAAAGATTTACCTCTGTGAGATGAATCCACAAGTCACAAAGCGGTTTCACAGATAACTTCTTTCTAGTTTTTATATGGGGATATTAGCTTTTTCACAACAGGCCTCAATGCACTCCCAAATTTCCCTTCGCAGATTCTTGAAAAGGACTGTTATCAACCTACTGAATAAAAAAAAAAAGGTTCAATTCTGTGAGATAAATCCAAACATCATAAAGAAGTTTGACAGATAGCTTCTTTATAGTTTTTATCTGGGGATATTCTGTTTGTCACCATAGACCTCAATGCACTCCCAAATATACCCCCTGTATATTCAAAAGAAAGGTTTAACACTCTGAGATGAATCCACACATCACAAAGCAGTTTCACAGATAAATTTTTTCTAATTTTTAACCTGGAGATATTCGGTTTGTCAATATAGTCCTCAATGTACCCCCAAATATCCCTTTGCAGATTTGACAAAAGGACTGTTTACAACATGCCGATTCAAAAGGAAGGATTAACTCTGTGAGATGAATCCACACATCACAAAGCAGCTTCACAGATAGCTAGTGTTTCCCAACTGCTGAGGCAAGCCAAAAGTTTTCCTCTGTGAGAAGAATCCACATATCACAAAGCAGTATAACCGACAGCTTCTTTCTACTTTTCATCTGGGGATATTCGCTTTTTCACCATAGGCCTCAATGAGTTCCCAAATGTCCCTTCACAGATCCTACAAAAACAGTGTTTCCAAACTGCTGAATCAAAAGGAAGGTTTGACTCTGTGAGATGAATCCAAACAGCACAAAGCAGATTCACAGATTGTTTCTTTCTAGTTTTTATCTCGGGATATTCACTTTTTGCCATTGACTTCAATGCGCTCCCAAATATCCCTTTGCAGATTTTACAAAAATGATGTATCCAAACTGCTGAATCAAAAGGAAGGTTTATCTCTCTGAGATGAATCCAAACATCAAAAAGCAGTTTCACAGATAGCTTCATTCTAGTTTTTATCTGTGGATATTTGGTTTGTCACAATAGGCCTCAATGCACGCACAAATGTCACTTCACATTTTCCACAAAAGGACAGTTTCCAAAATGTCCCAGTTTGGTCCTAGTTTTAACTCTGAGAGTTGAATGCACAAATCACAAAGCAGCGTCTTATATAGCTTCTTTCTAGTTTTTATCAGAAATACTTGCTTTTTCACTATTGACCTTAATGAGCTCTAAAATTCCTTTCACAGATTCTACAAAAGCAGTGTTTCCAAACTACTGAATTGAAAGAAAAGTTTAACGCTGTGAGATGAATGCACACATCATAAAGCAGTTTTGCAGATAGCTTCTTTCTACTTTTTATCTGGAGCTATTCAGTTTGTTACCATAGACCTCAATGTACTCCTAAATGTCCCTTCACAGATTCTACAAAAGGACTGTTTTCAACTTGCTGAATTAAAAGAAACGTTCAACTCTGTGAGAAGAATCCCCACATATCCAAACAGTTTCTTAGATAGCTTCTTTCTGGCTTTATCTGGGGATTATCACTTTTTCAACTTAGAACACAATGCGCTCCAAAATGTCCCTTCTCAGATTCTACAGAAACTGGGTTTACTACATACTGAATCAAAAGAAAGGTTTAACTCTGTTATTTGAATCCACACATCATGAAGCAGTTTCACAGAGAGCTTCTTTCTGGTATTTCTCTGGGGATTTTTGCTTTTTCAGCATAGGCCTCAACACGCACCAAAAAGTCTCTTCACATATTCAACAGAAACAGTGTTTACAACATACTGAATCGAAAAAAAAGTTTCAACTCTGTGAGATGAATCCACACATTAAAAAGCAGTTTCACAGAAAGTTTCTTTCTAGTATTTATCTGGGGATATTGCCTTTTACACCATAGGCCTCAATGCACTCCCAAATGTCTCTTTGCAGATACTACAAAAGCAGTATTTCCAAACTGCTGAATAAAAAGAAAGGTTTAACTCTGTGAAATGAATCCACACATCACAAAGCAGTTTCGCTGATAGCTTCTTTCTAGTATTTATCTGCAGATATTCACCTTTTCACAACAGGCATCAATGAGTTCCCTAATGTCCCTTCACAGATCCTACAAAACAGTGTTTCCAAATGGCTGAATTAAAAGAAAGATTTAACTCTGTAAGATGAATACAAACATCACAAAGCAGTTTCACAGAGAGATTCTATCTAGTTTTTATTTGAGAATATTACCTTTTTTACCATAGGCCTTGATGAGATCCCAAATGTCCCTTTGCAGATTATACAAAAACAGTGTTTCCAAAGTGCAGAACAAAAAGAAAACTTTAACTCTGTGAGATGAATCCACACATCAGAAAGCAGCTTCACAAGTAGATTTTTTTTTTGGTTTTTATCTGGGGATACTAGCTTTTTTCACCATAGACCTCAATGCACTCCCAAATGTCTATTCACAGATTCAACAGAAAGAGTGTTTCCAACATGCTGAATAAAAAATTTTAACTCTTTGAGATGAATCCACACATCACAAAGCAGATTCACAGATAGCTTCATTCTAGTTTTTTCTCTGGGGATATTCACTTTTTCACCATTGGTCTCAATGAGCTCCAAAATATCCATTTGCAAGTTCTACAAAAACAGTGTTTGCAACATGCTGAATATAAGGAAAGACTGAACTCTCTGAGATGAATCCACACATCACAAAGAAGTTTAACAGCTTCATTGTAGTTTTTATCTGGGTATATTCACTTTTTCTCCATAAGACTCAATTCCCTCCCAATGTCGTTTCACAGATCTTACAAAAACTCTTTTACCAAACTGCTTAATCAAAAGAAAGATTTAACTGTGTGAGATAAATTGACACATCACAAAGCAGTTTAAGAGGCAGATTTCTTTTTTTTTTTTTTTTAGTTTTGATCTGGAGATATTCACTGTTTCCCATTTGGCCTCAAAGAGATTCGAAATGTCCCTTCGCAGATACTACAAAAACAGTGTTTCCAAATTGTTGAATCAAAAGAAAGGTTTGACAATGTGAGATGAATCTGCACATCACAATACAGTCTCACAGATGTCTTATTTCTGGTTTTTATCTGGGGATATTCGCTTTGTCACCAGAGGTTTCAGTGAGGTCCCAAATATCCATAAACAGATTCTACAAAAGTAGTGTTTCCAAGCTGCTGAATCAAAGGAAATACTTACCTCTCTGAGATGAATCCCCGTATCATAAAGCAGTTTTACAGATAGCTTCTTTCTAGTTTTGATCTGGGGATGTTCGCATTTTCACCATAGTACTCAATTCTCTCTCAAATATCCTTTCATAGATTCTACAAAAACAGTGTTTCCAAACTGCTGAATCAAAAAAAAGTTTTACCTCTGTGAGATGAATGTGCATATCACAAAGCAGTTCACAGATAGCTTCTTTCTAGTTTTTATCTGGTGATTTTCTGTTTGTCACTATTGGCCTCAATGAGCTCCAAAACGTCCCTTTGTAGATTCTACAGAAACAGTGTTTCCAAACTACTGAATCAAAAGAAAGAGTTAACTCTAAGAGAGGAATCTACACATCACAAAGTAGTTTCACAGATGTCTTCTTTCCAGTTTTTGTCTGGGGATATTCTCTTCATTACCATAGGCCTCTATGAACTCCCAAATGTCCCTTCAAAGATTCTACAGAAATAGTGTTTCCAACATGCTGAATCAAAAGAAAGAATTAACTCTGAGAGATAAATACACACATCACAAAGCAGTTTCACAGATAGTTTCTTTCTAGTTTTTATCATTGTATATTTGCCTTTTTCCCCATAGGCCTCAATGAGTTCCCAAATGTTCCTTCACAGATTCTACAAAAACAGTTTTTCCAAACTGTTCAATCAAAAGAAAAAGTTAACTCTGTGATATGAATCCATACTTCACAAAGCAGTTTCACAGATAGCTTCTTTCTAGTTTTTATCTGGGGATATTTGCTTTTTCACCATAGGACTCAAAGGGTTCCCCAGTGTCCCTTTGAAGGTACTACAAAACAGTGGCCCAAACTGCTGAATGAAAAGAAAGGTTTAACTCTGTGAGTTCAATTCAAACATCACAAAGCAGTTTCTTAGAAAGCTTCTTTCTAGTTTTTATCTGAAGATATTTTCTTTTTCACCTTAGGCCTCAATGCACTCACAAATATCCTTTCACAGATTCTTCAAGCACAGTGTTTCCAAACTTCTAAATCAAAAGAAAGATTGATGTCTCAGAGATGAATGCATACGTCACAAAGTTTTTGTCAGATAACTTTCTTCTAGCTTTTTTCTTGGGATATTCCCTTTTTCACCACTAGCCTCAATAACCTCCAAAATGTCCATTCCCAGAATGTACAAAAATAATATTTTCAAACTGCTGAAAAAAAGAAAGGTTTAACACTGTGAGATGAAAGAACACATCAGAAAGCAGGTTCTCCTAAAGATTCTTTCTAATTTTTATCTAAAAATATTTTCTTTTCACCATAGGCCTCAAGGTGCTCCCAAACATACTTTCACAGATTCTTCAAAAACAGTGTTTCCAAACTGCTGAATCAAAACAAATTTTTAACTCTGTGAGATAAATCCACACATCCCAAAGCAGTTTAACAGGAAGGTTCTTTGTAGTTTTTATCTATGGATATTCTATTTTTCACGATGTGCCTCAATAAGCTCCCAAATGTGCTTTTGCAGATTCTACAAAAACCGTGTTTCCAAACTGCTGAATCAAAAGAAAGGCTTAACTCTGTTAGATGAATCCACACATCAAACAGTAGTTTCACACATAGATTCTTTCTAGTTTTTATCTGAGGATATTTGCTTTTTCATCGTAGGCTTCAAGTGCTCCAAAATGTCCCTTTGCAGATTCTACAAAAAAAGTGATTCCACTCTGCAGAATCAAAAGAAAGTTTTAACTCTGTGATTTGAATGCACACATCCAAAACTGTTTCTCAGATAGCTTCTTTCTCGTTTTTATCTGGGGTTTTTCACTTTTTCAACAAAGGGATCAATGCACTCCCAAATGTCCTTTCACAGATTCTACAAAAACAGTATTTCAAAACTGCTGATTCATAATAAAGGTTTAACTCTGTCAGATGAATGCACACATCACAAAGCAGTTTCTCAGATAGCTTCTTTCTAGTTTTTATTTTGGAATATACATTTCTGGACCAGGGCCTCAATTAGTTCTGAAATGTTCCTTCACTGATTCAACAAAAACGGTGTTTCCAAACTGCTGAATCAAAAGATAAATTTACCTCTGTCAGATGAATTCACACATCACAAAGCAGTTTAACAGAGAGATTCATTCTAGTGTTATCTGCTGATATTTGCTTTCTCACCATGGGCCTCAATGTGTTCTCAAATGTCCTTTCACAGATTCTCCCAAAAGAAAGTCTCCAAACTGTAGAATCAAAGGAAAAATTTACTCTGTGAGATTAAAATACCCATCACAAAGCAGTTTAAGAGATCACTTCTTCCTAGTTATTGTTTGAGGGTATTCATTTCCTTTTACACCTTAGGTTTCAACATGCTCCCAAATGTCCCTTTGCAATTTTACAGAAACAGTGCTGCCAAACTTCTAAATGAAAAAAAGTTGGAACTCTGTGAGATGAATGCACACATCACAAAGAGGTTTCTAAGAAAAGTTCCTTCTAGTTTTTATCTGAAGGTATTTTCTTCTTCCCCATAGGTCTCAATACAATATCAAATGCCTTTCACACATTGTACAAAAACAGTGATTCCAAACTGCTGAATGAAAAGAAAGGTTTAACACTGTGAGATGAATGTTCACATCACAAAGTGGTTTCTCTGATAGATTCCTTCTAGTTTTTATCCTGCGATATTCGCTTTTTCACCATTGTCCACAATGAGTTCCAAACTGTCCATTCACAGAATGAACAAAAACAATGTTTTCAAAGTGATGAATCAAAAGAAAAATTTAACTCTGTGAGATGAATGCACATATCACAAAGCAGTGTCTTAGAAAACTTCTTTCTAGTTTTTATCTGAAGATATCTTCTTTTTCACCATAGGAGCCAATGAACATCCAACTGTCCCTTTGCAGTTCCTACAAAAAGAGTGTTCACAAAGTACTGAATGAAAAGAAAGGTTTAACTCTGCAACATTAATGGCACATCACAAGGCAGTTTCTCAGATAGCTTCCTTCTAGTTTTTAATCCTAGGAGATTTACTTTTTCACCATTGACCTCAATGAGCTCCCAAGTGTCTATTTGCAGAATGGACAAAAATGACATTTCCAAAGGGATGAATCAAAAGAAAAGTTTACTCTGTGAGATGAATGTGCACATCACAAAGCAGTTTCTCAGAAAACTTCTTTCAATTTTTTATCTGAATATGTTTTCTTTTTTCACCATAGGCCTCAGTGAACTCCCAAATATTCCTTCACAGTTTCTACTAAAACAGTGTTTCCAAAGTGCTGAATGAAAAGAAATGTTTAAATCTGTGAGATGAATGCACACATCACAAAGCAGTTTCTCAGATAGCTTCCCTCTAGTTTTGATGCTGGGATATTCGCTTTTTTGCCTTTGGCCAGAGTGAGCTCCCAAATGTCCATTCACAGAATAGACAAAAACAATTTTTACAAACAGGTGAATGAAAGAAAAGGTTTATCTCTGTGAGATGAATGCACACATCACAAAGCAGTTTCCCAGAAAGCTTCTTCCTTGTTTTTATCTGAAGATAATTTCTTTTTCACATAGGCCTACATGTGCTCCTAAATATTCTTTTGCAAGTTCTACAAAAACAGTGTTTCCAAACTGCTGAATGAAAAAGAAAGATTTAACTCTATGAGATGAATGCACACATCACAAAGTGGTTACTCAGATAGCTTCCTTGTAGTTTTTATCCTGGGATATTTGCTTTTTTGCCATTGGTCTCAATGAATTCCCAAAAGTCCATCTGCAGAATGGAAAAAAAAAAAACAATGTTTCCAAACTGCTGAATTAAAGGAAAGATTAAACTCAGTGAAAATATCTGAAGATAATTTCTTTTTCACAATAGGCCTCCATGCGCTCTCAAATACCCCTTTGAAGATTCTACAAAAACAGTGTTAACAAACTGCTGACAGAAAAGAAATGTTTCTCTATGTGAGTTCTACACACATATCACAAATCTGTTTCTCAGAAAGCTTCTTTCTATATTTTAGCAGAAGACATTTTCTTTTTCACCGTCAGCTGCACTGTGCTTCCAAATGTCCCTTCACAGAATATACAAAAATAGTGTTTTCAAACTGTTGAATCAAAAGAAAGGTTTACCTCTAGGAGATGAATGGACACATCAGAAATCAATTTCTCAGAAAACTTCTTTTAGTTTGAAGATATTTTCTCTTTCACCATAGGCCTCAATGCACTCCCAAATATCCCTTCACAGATAATACAAAAAGAGTATTTCCAAGTTGCTGAAGAAAAAGAAAGCTTTAACTCTGCGAGATGAATACACACATCACAAAGCAGATTCTCAGATAACTTCCTTCTACATTTTATCCTGGGATATTCGCTTTTTCTCCATTGGACTCAATGGACTCCCAATTGTCCATTGGCAGATGAGACAAAAACAGCGTTTCCAAACTGCTGAATCAAAAGAAAAGTTTAACTCTGTGAGATAAATGCATACATCAAAAAGCAGTTTCTCAGAAAGCTTCTTTCTAGTCTTTATCTGAAGATAGTTTCTTTTTCACAATAAGCCTCAATGTGCTCCCAAATATCACTTGGCAGATTCTACAAAACAAGGTTAACAAACTGCTGAATAAAAAGGAATGTTTAACTATGTAAGTTGAATACACACATCACAAAGCAGTTTCTCAGAAATTTTTCTTTCTAGTTTTTAATCTGATGATATTTTATTTTTCCCAGTAGGCCTCACTGTGCTCCCAAATGTCCTTTCATAGAATGTACAAAAACAATGTTTCCAAACTTGTGAATGAAAAGAAATTTTTAAATCTGTGAGATGATTTTACACTTCACAAAGCAATTTCTGAGATAGCTTCCTTCTAGTTTACATCTCACGATATTCACTTCTTTGACATTAGCCTCAATGAGCTCCCAAATATCCCTTCACAGATTCTACAAAAACAGTTTTTCCAAACTGCTGAATCAAAGGAAAGGTTTAACTCTGTGGGATGAATGCACACATCACAAAGCTATTTTTCAGAAAGCTTCTTTGGAGTTTTAATCTGAAGATATTTTATCTTCTCCATGGGCCTCAATGCTCTCCCAATTATCCTTCACAGACTCTACAAAAACAGTGTTTCCAAACTATTGAATGAAAAGAAAGGTTTAAAGCAGTGAGATGAATCCACACATAACAAACCAATTTCTCAGATAGCCTCTTTATCGTTTTTATCAGAAGATATTTTCTTCTCACTATAGACCTCAATGGGCTCCCAAATATCCCTTCACAGGTTCTTCAAAAACTGTGTTGTCAAACGGCTGATTGAAAAGAAAGTTTTAACTCAGTAAGATAAATGTACACACCACAAAATGGTTTCTCAGATAACTTTCCTCTAGTTTTTATCCTGGGATATTCTCTTTTTTGCCATTGGCCTCAATGAGCTCCCAAATGTCCATTTGCAGTATGGAAAAAAGAAAACAGTGTTATGAATGGACACATCAAAAAGCAGTTTCTCAGAAATCTTCTTTCTAGTTTTTATCTGAAGATATTTGATTTTTCACCATAGCTCTCAATGTGCCCCTAAATATCCCTTCGCAAATCCTACAAAACAGTGTTTCCAAACTGCTGAATGAAAAGAAAGGTTTAACTCTGTGAGGTTAATGCAAACAACACAAGGTGGTTTCTGTAAAGCAGTTTCTCAGATAACTTCCTTCTAGATTATATATCAGGTTATTCATTTTTTAGAAATTGGCCTTAATGAGCTCCTAAATGTCCATTCACAGAATGGACAAAAACAGGGTTTCCAAACTCCTGAATCAAAAGAAAGGTTTAACTCTGTGAAATGAATGCAGATATCACAAAGCAGTTTCTCAAAAGGTTCTTTCTGATTTTCATCTGAATATATTCTTTTGCACCATAGTCCTTAATGGGTTCCCAAATATCTCCTCTCAGATTCTACCAACGTAGTATTTCCAAACTGCTGAATGAAAAGAAAGGTTTAACTCTGGTAGATGAATGTACACATCACAAAGTGGTTTCTCAGATCGTTTCTTTCTAGTTTTCATTCTGGGATATTCTCTTTTCTGTCATTGGCCTTTATGAGCTCCCAAATGTCCACTCGCAGAATGGACAAAAACAGCTTTTCCAAACGACTGAATCAAAAGAAAGGTTTAACACTGTGAGATGAATGTACACATCACAAAGCATTCCTCAGAAAGCTTCTTTATCGTATTTATCCAAAGATATTTTCTTTATCACCATTGGCATCAATGTGCTCACAAATATCTTTTTGTAGGTTCTACAAAACATTGTTTTCCATCTGCAGATTGAAAATAAAGTTTTAACTCCGTGAGATGAATGCACCCATCACAATGCAGTTTCTCAGATAGCTTCCTTCCAATTTTTATCCTGGGATATTCTCTTTTTTGACATTGGCCTCAATGAGCTCCCAAACGTCCATTCGCAGAATGGAAAAAAACACTGTTTCCAAACAGCTGAGCCAAAAGAATGTTTTCACTCTGTGAATTGAATGCACACATTACAAACCAGTTTCTCAGAAAGCTTCTTTCTAGTTTTTATCAGAAGACATTTTCTTTTTCACAATAGGCCTCAATGTGCTAACACATATCTCTTTGTAGATTCTACAAAAACTGTGGTAACAAACTGCTAATAAAAAGAAAGGTTTGTCTATGTGAGCTGAATGTACAAATCACAAAGCAGTTTTTCAGAAAGATTCTTTCTAGTTTTTATCTTGAGATTTTTTTTTTCACCGAAGGCCTCACTGTGCTCCCAAATGTCCATTAGCAGATTCTACAAAAACAGTGTTTCCAAACTGCTGAATGAAAAGAAAGGTTTAACTCTGCTAGTTGAATGTACACATCACAAAACACTTTCTCAGAGAGCTTCCTTCCAGATTATTTATCAGGTTGTTCACTTTTTAGCAATTGGCCTCAATGAGATCCCAAACATCCATTTGCAGAATGGACAAAAACAGGATTTCCAAACTCCTGAATCAAAAGAAAGGTTTAGCTCCATGAAATGAATGCAGACATTACAAAGCAGTTTCTCAGAAAGCTTCTTTCTGATTTTCATCTGAATATATTCTCAATTTCACCATAGTCCTTAATATTAGTCCAAATATCCTTTCTCAGATTCTACAAACACAGTGTTTCCAAACTGCTGAATGAAAAGAAAGGTTTAACTCTGGTAGATGAATGCACACATCACAAAGTGGTTTCTCAGATAGTTTCCTTCTAGTTTTCATTTGAGATATTCTCTTTTTCATTGTTGGCCTTGATGAGCTTCCAAATGTCCATTTGCAGAATGGATAAAAACAGTGTTTCCAAACTGCAGAATCAAAAGAAATGTTTAACTCTGTGAGATGAATGCACACATCAAAAAAGCAGTTTCCAGAAAGCTTCTTTCTAGTTTTTATCTGAGAAAAATTTATTTTTTTTTTACAGAAGGCCTCACTGCATTCCCAAATATCCCTTTGCAGATTCTACAAAACCGCATTTCAAAAATGCTGAATAATAAGAAATTTTCGACTGTGTGAATTGAATGAACACATCACAAATCAGTTTCTCAGATAGCTTCTTTGTAGTTTGTTTCCTGGGATATTCACTTTTTCACTGTGGGGCTGAATGAGCTCCCAAATGTCCATTCACAGAATAGACAAAAACAGTGTTTTTTTCTCAGATAGCTTCCTTCCAGTTTTTATCCAGGGATGTTATCTTTTTCAACATTGGTCTAAATGAGCTCCCAAATATCCATTTGCAGAATGGAAAACAACTTTATTTCCAAACTGCTGAGTCAAAAGAAGTGTTTAACTCTCTGAGATGAATGCACACATTGAAAAGCAGTTTCTCATATAGATTCATGCTAATTTTTATCCTGATGTATTCACTTTTTCACCATTGGCCTCAATGAGCTCCCAAATGTCCATTAGCAGAATTGAACAAAACAGTGTTTCCGAACTGCTGAATTAAAAGAATGGTTTAACTCTGTGAGATGTATGCATACATCATGAAGTCATTTCTCAGATAGCTTCCTTCTCAATTTTATCCTGTGATAATCGCTTTTTCAATAAGCTCCCAAATATTCATTTGCACAAAGTACAAAAACAGTGTTTCCCAACTGATCAGTAAATGGAAGTTTTAACTCTGTGAGATTAATGCACATACCACAAAGTGGTTTCTCAGATAGTGTCCTTCTAGTTTCTATGCTGGCATATTCACTTTATCACCTTTGACCTCAATGAGCTCCGAAATATCCAGTCACAGAATGGATAAAAACCATATTTCCAAACTGCTGAATCAAAAGAAAGTTTTAAATCTCTGAGATGAGTGCATATATCACAAATTGGTTTCTCAAATAGCTTCCTTCTAGTTTTTATCCTGGGATATTCCCTTTTTTGCCATTGGGCCCAGTGAGCTCCCAAATGTCCAGTAACAGAATGTACAAAAACAGTGTTTCCAAATTGCTGAATCAACAGAATGGTTTAACTCTTTGAGATGAACGCACACTTTACAAAACAGTTTCTAAAAAAGCTTCTTTGTAGTATTTATGTGAACATATTTTCTTTTTCACCATAGGCCTCATAGTGCTCTCAAATATCCCTTCACAGACTCTACAAAAACAGTATTGGAAACTACTGAATGAAAAGAAACTTTTAACTTTTTGAGATGAATGCACACGTCACAAAGCAATTTGTCAGATTGCTTCCCATAGTTTTTATCCTGGGATATTCACTTTTTCACTTTTGGCAACGGTGAGCTCCCAAATGTCCATTCGCAGAATGGAAGACAGCAGTGTTTCAAACTGCTGAATCAAAAGAAAGGTTTAAGTCTGTGAGTTTCTCAGAAATCTTTCTAGTTTTGATCTGAAGATACTTTCTATTTCATCATAGGCCTCAATGCACTCCCAAACATCCCTTTGTAGATTCTACAGAAACAGTGTTTCCAAACTGCTGAATTAAAAGAAAGGTTTAACTAGGCAAGATGAATGCACAAATCACAAAGCAGTTTCTCAGATCACTTCATTCAAGTTTTATTCTGGGATATTCGCTTTTTCACCACAGGCCTCAATGAGTTCCCAAATGTCCATTGGCAGAATTGACAAAAACAGTGTGTCCAAACTGCTGAATCAAAAGAAAGGTTTAACTCTGCGAAATGAGTGCACAAATCACAAAGAAGTTTCTCAGATCACTTCATTCAAGTTTTATCATGGGATATTCGATTTTTCCCCTTTGGTCTCAAAGAATTCCCAAATATCCATTCACAGAATGGACAAAAACAGTGTTTCCAAACTGCTGAATCAAAAGAAAGGTTTATCTCTGTGAGATGAATAAACACATCACAAAGTATTTTCTCATAAAGTTTTTTTCTAGTTTTTATCCTGAGATATTAACATTTTGGCTGTTGGCCTCAATGAGTTATCAAATATCTCTTTGCAGATTCTACAAAAACAGTGTTTCCAAAGTGTGGAAAGAAAAGAAAGATTGAATTCCATGAGGTGAATGCAGACAACATGAAGCAGTTTCTCAGATAGTTTCCTTCTAGTTTTATCCTGAGATACTTTCTTTTTCATCTTTGGCCTCAATGAGCTACAAAATGTCCATTCGTAGAATGGACAAAAACAGTGTTTCCAAACTGCTGGATCAAAAGAAAGGCTTAATTTTGTGAGATGAATGCACACATCAGAAAGCAGTTTCTCACAAAACTTCTTTCCAGTTTTTATCAGAAGATATTTTCTTTTTCACCATAGGCCTCAATGCACTCCCAAAGAACACTTCAAGATCCTACAAAAACAGTGCTTCCAAACTGTTGAATGAAAAGAAAGATTTAACTCAGTGAGTTGAAAGCAAACATCACAAAGCAGTTTCTCAGATAGATTATTTCCAATTTTTTTCCTGGGATATTTGCTTTTTCACCAATGGCCTCTATGAGCTCCCAAATGTCCATTCGCAGAATAGATAAAAACAGTGTTTTCAAACTGCTGAATCAAAAGAAAAGTTTATAAGTGTAAGGTGAATGCACACATGACAAAACAGTTTCTCAAATTGCTTCCTTTTAGTTTTTATCCCGGGATATTCCCTGTTTCACCATTGGCCACAATGAGCTCCAAAATATCCCTTCGCAGAATGGAAAAAAAACAGCATTTCCAAACTGCTGAATCAAAGGAAAGGTTTAACTCTGTGGATGAATGCACACATTACAAAGCAGTTTCTCAGAAAGTTTATTTCAAGTTTTTATCCGAAGTCATTTTCAATTTCACAATAGGCCACAATGTGCTCTGAAATATCAACTCACAGATACTACAAAACAAGATTTCTAAACTACTGAATGAAAGGAAATGCTTAATTCAGCAAGAAGAATGTATACATCAAAAAGTAGTTTCTCAGATAGCTTCCTTCAAGTTTTTATCCTGGAATATTTGCTTTTTTGCCATTGGCCTCAATGAGCTCCTAAATGTCCTTTGACAGAATGGACAAAAACTGGGTTTCCAAACAGCTCAATCAAAAGAAAGGTTTAACTCTCTGAAAACAATGCATACATCATAAAGTGATTTCTCAGATAGCTTCCTTCTAGTTTTTCTCCAGGATTATTTGCATTTTTGCCATTGGCATCAATGAACTCCCAAAAGTTCATTCGGAGAATGGACATAAAACAGTGTCCCAAACTACTGAATCAAAAGAAAAGTTTAGTTCTGTGTTATCAATGCAAATATAGCAAAGAGGTTTCTCAGATAGCTTCCTTCTAGTTTTTATCCTGGGATGTTTGTTTTTTGGCATTGGCTGCAATGAACTCTCAAATGTCCATTCACATAATGAAAACAAAAAACAAACAAACAAAAAAAACCCGTGTTTCCAAACTGCTGAATGAAAAACAAAGATTGAACTATGTGAGATGAATGCACACCTCACAAAGCAGTTTCTCAGAAAGCTTCTTTCTGGTTTTTATCTGAAGATATTTTCTTTTTCACCGTAGGCCTCAATGTGCACCCAAATATTCCTTCACAGATTCTACAAAAACACTGTTTCCAAACTGCTGAATGAAAAGAAAGTTTTAACTATGGTGAGGAAAGTAAACATCACAAAGAGGTTTATCAGATAGCTTCCTTCTAGTTTTTATCCTGGGATATTCACTTTTTCACCTTTGGCCTCAATGAGCTCCCAAATGTGTATTTGCAGAATAGATAAAAACAATGTTTCTGAAATGCTGAATCAAAAGAAAGAATTAACTCTGTGAGATGAATGCACACATCACAGAGCAGCTTCTCAGAAAGCTTCTTTCTACTTTTTATCTGAATATATTTTCTTTTTCACCATAGTCCTCAGTGGGTTCCCAAATATCCTTTTGCAGATTGTACAAAAAAGAGTGATTCCAAACGGCTGAACCAAAAGAAAGTTTTAACTCTGCAAGATGAATGCACACTTCACAAAGCAGTTTCTCACATAGGTTCCTTCTAGCTTTTATCCTGGGATATTCCCTTTTATGCCTTGAGCTCCCAAATGTCCATTTGCAGATTGGATAAAAACTGTATTCCCAAATTGCTGAATCTGAAGAAAGTTTTAACTCTGTGAGGTGAATGCTCACATCACAAAGAGTTTCTCAGAGAGCTTCCTTTTGGTTTTTATCTGAAGATATTTTCATTTTCACCATAGGCCTCTATACACTCCCAAATATCCCTTCGAAGTTTCTACAAAAACAGTGGTTCCACACTGCTGAATGAAAATAAAGTTTTAACTGTGAAAGATTAATGCACACATCACAAAGTGGTTTCTCAATTAACTTCCTTCCAGTTTTTATCCTGGGATACTCACTTTATTGCCATTGGCATCAATGATCCAAAAGTACATTTAGAGAATGGACAAAAACAGTGTTTCCAAACTTCTCAATCAAAATTAAGTTTTAGCTCTATGAGAAGAATGCACACAACACAAAGTGGTTTCTCAGATAGCTTCCTTCTAGTTTTTATCCTGAAATATTTGCTTTTTTGCCATTGACATCAAAGAACTCTCAGGAGTTCATTCACAGAATGGGCAAAAGCAGTGTTTCTAAAGAAGTGAATCAAAATAAAGTTTTAACTCTGTGAGATGACACACATCACAAAGCAGTTTCTCAAAAAGCTTCTTTCTAGTTTTTATCTGAAGATATTTTCTTTTTCAAGATAGACCTTAATGCGTTTCAAAATATCCCTTCACAGATTCTACAAACACAGTGTTTCCAAACAGCTGAATGAAAAGAAAAGTTTAATTATGTGAGATGAATGCATACATCATGAAGCTGTTTCTCAGATAGCTTCTTTCTAGTTTTTATCCTGGAATGTTTGCTTTTTCAACACTGGCCACAATGAGCTCCCAAGTGTCAATTCACAGAATGGACAAAAAGAGTGTTTCCAAACTGCTGAATCAAAAGAGAGGCTTAACTCTGCAAGGTGAATGTGTACATCACAAAGTGGTTTATCAGATAGATTCCTTCTAGTTTTTATCCTGGGAAATTCACTTTTTTGCCTATGGCTTCAAAGAGGTCCCAAATGGCCATTTGCAGAGTTGATGAAAACTCTGTTTCCAAGCTGCTGAATCAGAAGAAAAGTGTAACTCTGTGATATGAATGCTCATATCACAAAGGAGTTTCTCAGAAAGCTTTTTTCTAGTTGTATCTGAAGATATTTTCTTTTTCACTATTGTCCTCAAAGTGCTCCCAAATATCCCTTCACAGATTTTACAAAACAGTGTTTCCAAACTGCTGAATCAAAACAAAGGTTTAACTCTGCGAGATAAATGCTCACATCACAAGCAGTTTCTCATATAGCTTCCTTCTAGTTTTAATCCTGGGATATTCACTTTATCGCCATTGGCCTCAATGAACTCCCAAATGTCCATTCACAAAACGGACAAAAGCAGTGTTTCCAAACTGCTGAATGGAAAGAAAGGTTTAACTCAGAGAGATGAATGCACACATCACAAAGTGGTTTCTCAGATAGATTCTTTCTAGTTTTTATCCTGGGATTTTTTTTCACCATTAGCCTCAATGACCCCCAAAATGTCCATTTGCAAAAAGGATAAAATCTGTGTTTCCCAACTGTTAAATCAAAAGAAAGGTTTAACTCAGTGCAATTAATGCACACATCACAAAGAGGCTTCTCAGATAGCTTTCTTCTAGTTTTTATCCTTGGGTATTTTCTCTTTCACCATTGGCCTCAATGATCTCCCAAATGTCCATTCACAGAATGGACAAACACAGTGTTTCCAAACTACTCAATCAAATGAAAGGTTTAACTCTGTGAGATGAATGCACACATCACAAATCGGTTTCTCAGAGGGCTTCCTTCTAGTTTTTATCCTGGGATATTCACTTTTTCACTATTGGCCTCAATGAGTTCCCAATTGTCAATTCGCATAATGAAAAAAAAAAAACTGTATTTCCAACCTGCTGAATCAAAAGAAAGGTATAACTCTGTGAGATGAACGCACACATCCCAAAACAGTTTCTCAAGAGGCTTCTTTCTAGTTTTTATCTGAAGATATTTTCTCTTTCAATGTGCACCTCAATTTGCTCTGAAATATGTCTTTGCATATACTACAAAAACAGTGTTTCCAAACTGCTGAATGAAAAGAAAAAATTAACTCTGTGAGATGAAGGCACACATCAGGAAGCAATTTCTCAGAAAACGTCCTTCTATTTTTTATCTGAAGATATATGTATATTTTTTTCACCATCGGCCTCAATGTGCTCCCAAATGGCCATTCGCAGATTGGAGAAAAACAGTGTTTCCAAACTGCTGAATGAAAAGAAAGATTTAACTCTGTGAGATGAATGCACACACCACAAAGTAGTTTCTGAGATAGCTTCTTTCTAGTTTTTTTCCTGGGATATTTGCTTTTTTGCCTTTGGCCTCAATGAGCGCTGAAACATCCATTCAGAGAAAAGACAAAAACAGTGTTTCAAGACTGGTGAATAAAAAAAGACAGCTTTGAATGTGTGAGAGGAATGCACACATTACAAAGCTATTCCTCAGATAGCTTCCTTCTAGTTTTCATCATGGGATATTTGCTTTTTCGACATTGGTTTCAATGAGCTCCCAAATGTCCATCTGCAGCTGGACAAAAACGGTTCTTCCAAACTGCTGAATGAAAAGAAAGGTTTAACTCTGTGAGATGAATGCACACATCACAGAGTGGTTTCTCATGTAGCTTCCCTGTAGATTTTATCGTAGGATACTGTCTTTTCCGCCATTGGTCTCAACGAGCTCCCAAGTGTCCATTTGTAGAATGGACAAAAGCAGTGTTTCCCAACTCCTCAGTAAAAAGGAAGTTTTAAATCTGTGAAATGAGTGAATACATCACAAAGCAGTTCCTCTGATAGCTTCCTTGTAATTTTAATCCTGGGATATTGGTTTTTTCATCTTGAACTCAAGGAGCTCCCTAATGTCTACTCTTCGAATGGACAAAAATGGTGTTTCTAAACAGCTGAATCAAAGGAAAGGTTTAATTCTCTGAGATGAATGCACCCATCACAAAGCAGTTTCTCAGAAAGCTTCTTTCTAGTTCTTATCTTAAGATATATTCTTTTTCACTGTAGGCCTCAATGCACTCCCAAATGTCCATTCACAGAATGGACATAAACAGTGATTCCAAACTGCTGAATGAAAGAAAGGTTTAACTATGTGAGATGATTGCACACATCACAAAGAATTTCTCAGATAGATTCCTTCTAATTTTTCTCCTGGGATATTCCCTTTTCCACCTTTGGCCTCTATGAGTTCCTAAATGTCCACTCACAGAATGGACAAAGCAGTCTTTCCAGACTGCTGAATCAAATTTGTGAGATTAATGCACACATCACAATTGGTTTCTCAGATAGATTCCTTGTAGTTTTTATCCAGAGATATTCATTTTCTTGGCCATTGGCCGCAATGAGCTCAAATAGCCATTCACAGAATGAACAAAAATGGTGCTTCCAAACAGCCAAATCAAAAGAAAGGTTTAATCCTGTGAGATGAATGCGCACATCACAAAGCACTTTCTCAGAAAGCTTCTTTCTAGTTTTTATCTGAAGATATTTTCCTTTTCTCCATAAGCCTCAATGCACTTCCAAATATCCCTTCGCTGAATCTACAAAAAGAGTGTTTCCAAACTTTTGCATAACAAAGAAGAATTAACTCTGTGAGGTGAATGCACACATCATAAAGTGGTTTCTCATATAGCTTCCTTCCAGTTTTTACCTTGGGATATTCACTTTTTTGCCATTGGCCTCAGTGAGCTCTCAAATGTCCATTCGAAGAATGGACAAAAACAATATTTCCAAACTGGTGAAAGAAAAGAAAGATTTAATTTTGTGAGATGAATGCCCACATCACAAAGCAGTTTCTCAGATAGCTTCCTCTTAGTTTTTATCCTGGGACATTCGATTTTTCACCATTGGCCTCAATGAGCTCCCAAATGTCTATTCACAGAATGGAGAAAAACAGAGTTTTTAAACTGCTGAATCAAAAGAAAGGTTTAACTATGTGAGTTGAATGCACACATTACAAAGCGGTTTCTCAGAAAGCTTCTCTCAAATTTTTATCTGATGATATTTTCCTTTTCACCATAGAACTCAATGTGCTCCCAAATATCCCTTTGCTGGTTCCACAAAAACAGACTTTCAAAGTTGCTGAATGAAAAAAAAGGTTATCTCTTCAAAATCAATGCACACATCACAAGACAGGGTCTCAGATAGCTTCCTTCCAGTTTTTATCCTTGTATATTCACTTTTTTGTCATTGGCCTCCATGAGCTCCAAAATGTCGATTCGCATAATGGACAAAAGCAGTTGTTTGCAAACTGGTGAGAGAAAAGAAAGATTTAACTCTATGACATGAATGCACACTTCAGAAAGTTGTTTCTCAGATAACTTCCTTCTAGTTTTAATCCCAGGATATTTGCTTTTTCACCATTGACCTCAATGAGCTCCCAAATGTTCACTCACAGAATGGACAAAAAGAGTGCTTTTGAACTGCTGAATGGAAAGAAAGGTTTAACTCCATGAGTTGAATTCACACATCACAAAGCAGTTTCTCAGAAAGTTTCTCTCAAATTTTTATCTGAAGGTATTTTCCTTTCACCATAGACCTCAAAGTGCTCCCAAATATCCCTTCACTGATTCTGCAAAAACAGGGCTTTCAAACTGCTGAATAAAAAAAAAAAAAAGGTTTATCTATGCAAAATGAATGCACACATCACAATGCAGTTTCTCAGATAGTTTTTTCTAGTTTCTATCCTGGTATATTCACTTTTTCACCATTGGCCTCAGAGAGCTCTGAAATGTCCATTTGAAGAATGGGCAAAAATAGTGTCTCCAAACTGCTGAATCAAAAGAAAGTTTTAAATTTGTGAGATGAATGAACATATCACAAAGCAGTTTTTCAGAAAGCTTCTTTCTAGTTCTTATCTGAAGACATTTTTTTTTTCAACACAGGCCTTCATGCACTCCCAAAAATCCCTTCACAGATTCTACTAAACAGTGTTTCCAAAATGCTGAATGAAAAGAAATAGTTAGCTCTATGAGATGAATGCACACATCACAAATCCATTTATCAGGTAGCTTCCTTGTAGTTTTTATCGTGGAATATTCACTTTTTCACCATTGGCCTCAATCAGCTCCCAAATGTCCATTTGCAGAATGGACAAAAAACGTGTTTCCCAACTGTTCAGTAAAAAGGAAGTTTTAACTCTGTGAGATGAGTGCACAAATCACAAGGCAGTTCCTCTCATAGCTTTCTTGTACTTTTTATCCTGTGATACTGTCTTTTTCATGATTGACCTCAGGAATCTCCCTAACGTCTATTTGCAGAATGGACAAAAACTGTGTTTGTACATGCTGAATCAATAGAAACGTTTAATTCTGAGTTTAAAGCACACATCACAAAGCAGTTTCTCAGAAAGATTCCTTCGAGTTTCTATCTGAAGATATTTTCCTTGTCAAATTAGGCCTACATGCACTTGCAAATATCCCTTCACGGATTCTAAAAAAAAGTTTCTAAACTGCTGACTGCTAAGAAAGGTTTAACTGTGTGAGATTAATGCACACATCACAAAGCAGTTTTTCAGACAGTTTCCTTCTAGTTCTTCTCCTGGGATATTCTCTTTTTCACCATTGGCCTCAATGAGTTCCCAAATGTCCATTCACAGAATGGACAAAAACAGTCTTTCCTAACAGCTCAGTTAAAAGGATACTTTTAACTCTGCGAGATGAATGGACACATCAAAAAGAGGTCTCTAAGGTGGCTTCCTTCTAGCTTTTATCCTGGGATATTCGTTTTTCCCCATTGGCCTCAATGAGCTCCCAATGTCCATTTGCAGAATGGACAAAAATAGTGTTTCCAAACTGCTGAATCAATAAAAGGTTTAACAGTGTTGGATGAATGCACACATCACAAAGTAGTCTCTCAGAAACTTCTTTCTAGGTTTTATCTGAATATATTTTCCTTTTCACCTTAAGCATCAGTGTGCTCCCAAATAACCCTTGACAGATTCTACAAACATAGTTTGTCCAAACCATTGAATGAAAAGAATGGCTTAACTCTATGAGATGAATGCACGCATCACAAAGCCGTTTCTCAGATAGCTTCCTTCTAGTTTTTATCCTGGGATATTCGCTTTTTCGCCATTGGCCTCAGTTAGGTCCCAAATGTGCATTTGAAAAATGGACAAAAACATGCTTCCAAACTGGTGAAAGAAAAGAAAGATTTAACTATGTGAGATGAATGCACACATCACAAAGCAGTTTCTCAGAAAGCTTCCCTCTAGTTTTGATCTGAAGATATTTTTTTCAACATAGGTGTATATGCACTCCCAAATATCCTTTCACAGATTCTACAATACAACACTTCCAAACTGCTGAATGAAAGAAAGGTTGAACTCTGAGATGAATGCATACATCACAAACCAGTTTTTCAGATAGCTTCCTTCTAGTTTTTATCCTGGGATATTCACTTTTCTGCCATTGGCCTCATTAGCTTCCAAATGTCCATTCGCTGAATGGAAAAAAACAGTGTTTCCCAACTACTCAGTAAAAATGAAGTTTTAACTCTGTGAGATGGAAACACATAACACAAAGCAGTTTCTCTGATAGCTCCCTTCTAGTTTTTATATGGGGAGATTTGCTTTTTCATCATAGGTCTCAATAAGCTCCCAAATGTCCATTCGCAGAATGGATAAAAACAGTGTTTCCAAACTGCTGGATCAAACTAAAAGTTTAATGCTGTGAGATGAATTCAGACATCACAAAGCAGTTTCTCAGAAAGTTTCTTTATCCTTTTTATCTGAAGATATTTTCTTCTATCACCATAGGATCAATGCACTCCCAAACACCCCCCACAGATTCTACAAAACAGCATTTCCCAACTGCTGAATGAAAAGAATGGTTTAATTCTGCTAGATGAATGCATGCATCACAAAGTGGTTTCTCAGCTAGCTTCCTTCTTGTTTTTATCCTTCTCGTTTTTATCCTAGGATATTTGCTTTTTTGCCATTGGCCTCAATGAGCTCCCCAATGCCATTCACAGAATCAGAAAAAACAGTGTTCCCCAACTGCTCAGTAAAAAGGAAGTTTTAACACTGTGAGGTGAATTTACACATCATAACGTGGTTTCTCAGATAGATTTTTTCTGGTTTTTATCCTGTGATATTATCTTTTTCACCATTGGCCTAAATGAGCTCCCAAATACCCATTTGCAGAATGGACAAAAACTGTGTTTCCAAACATCTGAATAAAAGGAAATGTTTAACTCTCTGAGATGAATGCACACATTGAGAAGCAGATTCTCAGACCGCTTCAGTCTGGTTTTTATCCTGGGCTATTTGCTTTTTCACCATTGGTCTCAATGACCTCCCAAATGTCCATTCGCAGAATGAAGAAAAACAGTGTTTCCAAAAGGCTGAATAAAAAGAATGGTTTCATTCTGTGAGATGGATGCACACATCACAAAGTGGTTTCTCAGATAGTTTCCTTTTCGTTTTTATCCTGGAATAATCACCTTTTGCCATTGGCCTCAATGATCTGCAAAATATACATTCACACAAAATACAAAAACAATGTTTCCCAACTGATCAGTAAAAGGAAATTTTAACTCTGCAAGATGAATGCACACATCACAAAGTGCTTTCTCAGATAGCTTCCTTCTAGTTTTTATCCTGGTATATTCACTTTTTCACCTTTGGCCTCAATGAGCTCTCAAATGTCCATTTGCAGAATAAACAAATCTGTGATTCCAAACTGCTAAATCCAAGAAAGTTTTAACTCTCTGAGATGGATGCACACAGCCAGAAGTGGTTTCTCTAATACTTACCTTCTAGTTTTAATCCTGAGATATTCACTTTTTTGCCATTGGGCCCAATGTGCTCCCAAATGTCCAGTCCCAGAATGTACAAAAACAGTGTTTCCAAACTGCAGAATCAAAATAGTGGTTTAACTCGATGAGATGAATGCACACATCACAAAGCTGTTTCCAAGAAAACTTCTTTTTAGTATGTATCTGAGGATATTTTCTTTTTCACCCTAAGCCTCATAGCACTCTCAAATATCTTTTCACAGATTCTACAAAACCAGAGTTTGGAAACTGCTAAATGAAAAGAAACTTTTAACTTTTTGAGGTGAATGCACACATCATGAAGTGGTTTCTCAGATCTCTTCCTTGTGGTTTTTTTCCTGGTATATTCACTTTTTTGCTTTTGTATGCAATGAGTTCCCAAAAGTCCATTCGCAGAATGGACAAGAACAGTGTTTCTAAACTGCTGAATCAAAATAAGGGTTTAACTCTGTGAGATTAATGTGCACATTACAAAAGAGTTTCTTAGAAAGCTTCTTTCTAGTTTTTATCTTTAGATATTTACTTTTTTTTTTGCCATTAGCCTCAATGCACTCCCAAATATCCCTTTGCAGATTCTACTAAAACAGTATTGCCAAACTGGAATGAAAGAAAGGTTGAATTCTGTGAAATTAATGCACACAACATGAAGCAGTTTATCAGATACCTTCCTTCTAGTTTTTCTCCTGAGATATTCATTTTTCATCTTTGGCCTCAATGTGTTTCAGAATGTCCATTTGGAAATTCTACAAAAATAGTGTTTCCAAACCACTGAATGAAAAGAAAGATTTAACTTGGCAAGATGAAAGCAAACATCATGAAGCAGTTTCTCAGATAGCTTCCTTCCAGTTTTTAAACTGGAATATTTGCTTTTTCACCATTAGCCTCAATTAGCTCCCAAATGTCCATTCGCAGAATGGACAAAAACATTGTTTCCAAGATTCTGAATCAAAAGAAAGGTTTAACTCTGTGAGATGAAAGTGCACATCACAAAGTGATTTGTCAGATCGCTTCCTTCTTGTTTTTATCCTGGGGTATTCACTTTTTTGCCTTTGGCCTCCATGCACTCCAAAATGTCCATTCACAGAATGGACAAAAACAGTGTTTCAAAACTGGTGTATCAAAAGAAAGATTTAACTCTTTGGGATGAATGCACACATCATAAACCAGGTTCTCAGAAACCCTCTTTATAGTTTTTGTCTGAAAATATTTTCCTTTTCATCATAGGCCTCAATGTGCTCCCAGATATCCCTTCGTAGATTCCAGAAAAACAGTGTTTCCAAACTGCTGAATGAAATGTAAGGTTTAATTCTACAAGATGAATGCACACATCACAAAGCAAATCAGTTTCTCAGAAAGCTTCTTTCTAATTGTTATCTGAAGATTTATTTTTTTCACAAGAAGCCTCAGTGGGTTCCCAAATATCCCTTTGCAGATTCTACTAAATCAGTGTTTACAAACTGTTGATTGAAAAGAAAATTTAACCCTGTGAGATTAATACATACATCACAAACCAGTGTCTCAGGTAGATTCCTTCTAGTTTTTATCCTGGGATATTCCTTTTTTCACCATTGGCCTCAATGAGTTCCCAAATGTCCATTCGCAGAATGGACAAAGCAGTGTTTCTAAACTGTAGAGAGAAAAGAAATGTTTAACTCAGCAAGATGACAGCACACATCACAAAGCAGTTTCTAAGATAGCTTCCTTCTAGGTTTTATACTGGGATATTATCTTTTTCATCATTGGCCTCAAGTAGCTCCCAAATGTCCATTTACAGAATGGAGAAAAACTGTGTTTCAAGATGGCTGAATCAAAATAAATGTTTAACTCTGTGAGATGAATGCACACATCAAAAAGCAGTTTCTCAGAAAACTTCTCTCTGGTTTTAATTCTGGGATTTTCCGTTTTTGCTAATGGCCTCAAATGGTACCCAAACCTCCACTCCCAGAATGGACAAAAACAATGTTTCCAAACCAGTGAATCAAAACAAAAGTTTATCTCTGCAGAATGAATGCACAAATTACAAAGCAGTATCTTGGATCACTTCCTTCCAGTTTTTATCCTGGAATATTTGCTTTTGCTCCTTTGGCCTCAATGAGCTCCAAAATATCCATTCACAAAATGGACAAAAACAGTGTTTCCAAACTGCTGAATCAAAAGAAACCTTTAACTCTGTGAGATGAAAGCACACATCACAAAACAGTTTCTAAACAATCTTCTTTCTATTTTTTTATACTGAGATATTCACATTTTCACCATTGCCCCTATGCACTCCCAAATATCCCCTTGGAGATTCTACAAAAACTATGTCTCCAACCTATTGGATGAAAAGTAAGGTTTAATTCTGTGAGATGAATACAAACATCACAAAGCGGTTTCCCAGATAGCTTCCTTCTTGTTTTGTCCTGGCATATTTTCTTTTTCACCATTGACCTCAATGAGTTCTTAAAAGTCCATTCACAGAAGGAACAAAAACAATGTTTTCAAACTGCTGAGTCAAAAGAAAGATTTACCTCTGAGAGAAGAAGGCACACACCACAAAGCAGTTTCCCAGATAGCTTCCTTGCAGTTTTTATGCTGGAATGTTGCCTTTTTTGCACAGCCTCAATGAACCCCAAAATCTCCATTCGCAGAATGGAAATAAAAGCAGTGTTTCCCAATTGCTGAATCAAAAGAAAGTTTTAATCTGTGTATGCATGCACACAACACAGAGCAGTTTCTCAGAAAACTTCTTTCTGGTTTATACCTGAAGTTATTTTCTTTTTCACCCTATACCTCAAAACACTCCAAAATGTCCCTTCACAGATTCTACAAAACAGTGTTTCCAAACTGCTGAATGAAAAGAAAAGTTAATTCCATGAGAAGAACACACACATCACAAAGAGGTTTCTTAGATAGCTTTCTCTTTGTTTTTATCCTGGGACATTTTCTTTGTCGCCTTTGTCCTCAATGAGCTCCCAAATGTCTATTTCCAAAAAGGACAAGAACAGTGTTTACAGACTACTGAATCAAAAGACAGATTCAACTCAACACTAAGAATGCACACATACAAAGAAGTTTCTCAGATTCCTTCCTCTTAGTTTTTATCCTGGGACATTCGCTTTTTCACCATTGACCTCAATGAACTCCCAACAGTACATTAACAGAATGGAAACAAACAGTGCTTCCAAACCTCTGAATCAATGGAAAATTTTACCTCTCTGATATGAATGCACACATCAGAAAGCAGTTTCTCAGAAAGTTTCTTTCTAGCTTTATCTGAAGATATTCTCTTTTTCATCATAGGTTTCAATGCCCTCCCAAATATCCCTTCACAAATTCTACAAGAACAATGTTTTCAAACTGCTGTGTAAAAAGAAAGTTTAACACTGTGAGATGAATGTGCACATCACAAAGCAGTTGCTCAGATGTCTTCCTTCTGGTTTTTGTCCTGGGATATTCACTTTTTTGCCATTGGCCTCAGTGAGCTCCCAAATGTTCATTTGCAGAATGAAAAAAAAAACAGTATTTCAAAACTGCTGAATGAAAAGAAATGCAAACATCTGAAAGCAGCTTCTCAGATAACTTCTCCGTTTTTATGTTTGGCCATTCAGTTTTTCATCATTGGCTTCAATGCACTCCCAAATGTCCATTTCCTGAACGGACAAAAACTGTGTATCCAAACTGTTGAGTCTAAAGAAAAGTTTAACTGTGTGAGATGAATGCATACATCACAAAGCAGTTTCTCAGAAAGCTTCTTTCTAGTTTTTATCTGAAGATATTTTCTTTTTCACCATAGGCTTCAATAAGCTCCCTAATATCCATTCGCAGATTCTACAAAAGAAGTGTTTCCAAACTGCTTAAATGAAAGGTAGATTTAACTCCTTGAATTCAATGCACACATCACAAAGTGGTTTCTCAGATAGCTTGCTTCTGTTTTTATCCTGGGTTATTCACTTTTTCACCATTGGCCTTATTGACCTACCAGTTGTCCATCCAGAGAATGGACAAAAACTGTGTTTCCAAACTGCTGAACGAACAGAAAGGTTTAACTCAGGGAGATTAACCAAAACATCACAAAGCAGTTTCTCAGATAGCTTTCTTTTAGTTTTTATCCTGGTGCATTTGATTTTTCTCCATTGGACTCAATGAGCTCCCAAATGTTCACTTGCAGAATGGACAAAAACTGTGTTTCCAAACTGCTGAATCAAAAGAAAGGATTAAGTCTGTGAGATGAATGCACACCACAAAAATCGGTTTCTCAGAAATCTTCTTTCTAATTTTCATCTGAAGATATTTTCTTTTTCACCATAGACCTCTATGTGCCCTGAAATATCCCTTCTCAGTTTCTACAAAAACAGTGTTTCCAAATTGCTGAAAGAAAAGAAAGGTTTAACTCTTTGAGATGAATGCACACATCACAAAGCACTTTCTCAGATAGTTTCCTCTTTGTTATTATCCTGGGACATTCACTTTGTCACTTTTGTCTTCAATGAGCTCCCAAAGTCCATTCACAGAATGGACAAGAACACTGTTTCCAAACTACTGAATCAAAAGACAGATTCAACTAGGCAACACGAATGCACACATCACAATGCAATTTCTCAGATTCCTTCCTCTTAGTTTTTATCCTGGGACATTCACATTTTTTGCCATTGACCTCATTGAACTCCCAACAGTACATTAACAGAATGGACACAAACAGTGCTTCCAAACTGCTGAATCAAAAGAAAGTTTTGACTCTGTGAGACGAATACACACATCAGAAAGCAGTTTCTCAGAAAGCTTCTTTTTCATTTTTATCTGAGATATTCTCTTTTTCATCACAGGCCTCAATGTGCTCCCAAATATTCCTTCATAAATTCCACAAAAACAGTGTTTCTAAACTGCCGAATGAAAAGAAAATTTTAACTCTGTGAGATGAATGCACACATCACAATGCGATTTCTCAGATAGCTTCCTTCTAGTTTTTAACCTGAGATACTTGCTATTTTGCCATTTGCCTCAGTGATGTCCCAAACGTCCATTCGCAGAATGGAAAAAAAAAGACACTGTTTCAAAACTGCTGAATGAAAAATGCACACATCACAAAGTAGCTTCTCAGATAACTTCCTCGTAGTTTCTATCTTGGTACATTCGATGTTTTGCCTTTGGCCTCAATGAGCTCCCAAACGTCCATTTGCAGAATGGATGAAAAGAGTGTTTCCAAACTTCTGAATCAAAAGAAAGGGTTAACTCCATGAGATGAATGAACAAATCATAAAGCAGTTTCTCAGAAAGCTTCTTTCTGGTTTTTATCTTGAGATATTCTCTTTTGTACCATAGGCCTCAATGTGCTCCCAAATATCCCTTTGCAGATTCTACAGAAACAGTGTTCCCAAACTACTGAATGAAAAGAAAGGTTTAACCCAGTGAGATGAATGCAAACATCACAAAGAAGTTTCTCAGATAGCTTTATCTTAGTTTTTATCCTGAGAAGGTCAATTTTTTTCCATTGGCCTCAATGAGCTCCCAAATGTCCATTCACAGAATGGGGAAAAACAGCGTTTCCAAACTACTGATTTAAAAGATAGGTTTAACTCTGTGAGATGAATGCATACATCACATAGCAGTTTCTCAGATAGCTACCTCTTAGTATTTAACCTTGGACATTCTATATTTCACCATTGACCTTAATGAGCTCCCAATTGTCCATTTGCAGAATAGACAAAAACAGTATTTCCAAACCATTCAATCAAAAGAAATGTTTAACTCTGTGAGATGAATGCACACATCTCAAAGTGGTTTCTCAGATAGCTTCCTACTTGTTTTTATCCTGGGACATTCGTTTTGTCGCCTTTGTCCTCAATGAACTCCCAAATGTCCATTCACAGAATGGTCAAGAACAGTGTTTCGTAACTACTGAATCAAAAGACAAATTCAACTAAGCAACATGAATGCACACATCACAGTGCAATTTGTCAGATTTCTTCCTCTTAGTTTTTATCCTGGGATATTTGCTTTTTTGCATTGACTTCAATGATCTCCCAACTATACATTAACAGAATGGACACAAACAGTGCATCCAAACTGCTGAATCAAAAGAAAGTTTTAGCTCTGTGAGATGAATGCACACATCAGAAAGCAGTTTCTCAGGAAACTTCTTTTTCATTTTTATCTGAGATATTCTCTTTTTCACAATAGGTCTCAATTGGCTCCCAAAAATTTCTTCACAGGAGCTACAAAAAGATGGTTTCAAAACTGCTGAATGAAAAGAAAGATTTAACACTGCGAGATGAATGTACACTTCACAAAGTGGTCTATCAGATAGCTTCCTAATAATTTTTGTCCTGCAATATTCACATTTTCACCATTTGCTTCAGTGATCTACCAAATGCATATTCACAGAATAGAAAAAAACTGTGTTTAAAAACTGCTGAGTGAAAAGAATTGCACACATCACAAAGCAGCTTCTCAGATAACTTTCTCTGTTTTTATGTTGGGACATTAGATTTTTTAACATTGGCCTCAATGATCTCCCAAATGTCCATTCACAGAATGGCCAAAAAGAGGGTTTCCAAACTTTGGAATCAAAAGAAAGGGTTGACTCCATGAGATGAATGAAAATATCACAAAGCAGTTTCTCAGAAAGCTTCTTTCTGGTGTTTATCTTGAGATATTCTCTTTTTCACCATAAGCCTCAAGACACTACAAATATCCCTTCACAGATTCTACAGAAACAGTGTTCCCAAACTGCTGAATGAAAGGAAAGGTTTAACTCTGTGATATAAATTCAAACACCAAAAAGTGGTTTCTCAGATAGCTTTATCTGAGTTTTCATCCTGGGAGATGAATGTATACACCATAAAGCAGTTTCTCAGAAAGTTTCTTTCTAGTTTTTATCTGAAGGTATTTTCTTTTTCACCCTAGGCCTCATTGCACTCCCAAAAATTCCTTTGCAGATGCTACAAAAACAGTGTTTCCAAACTGCTGAATGAAAAGAAAGCTTTGCCTCTGTGAGATGAATGTACATATCACATAGCTGTTTCTCAGAGAGCTTCCTCTTAGTTTTTATACTGGGACATTCGAGTTTTGTCATTGGCTTCCATGAGCTCCCTAATGACCATTCGAAGAATGGACAAAAACAGTGTTCCTAAACTGCTGAATCAGAAGAAAGATTTAACTCTGTGAGATGAATGCACAATCACAAAGCAGTTTCTCAGAAAGCAAAAGCAGTGTTTGCAAACAGCTGAATGAAAAGAAAGTTTTAAGCCTGTGAGATGAATGCATACATCACAAAGCAATTTTTCGTATAGTTTCATCTTTGTTTTTATCGTGACACATTTGCTTTGTCACCCTTGTCCTCAATGATGTCCCAAATGTCCATTCCCAGAATGCAAAAAAATAGTGTTACCAAACTACTGAATTATAAAACAGATTCAACCAAGCAACATGAATGCACACATCACAAAGCAATTTCTCAGATGTCTTCCTCTTAGTTTTTATCCTGCGATGTTCATTTTTTCACCTTTGACCTCAATGAATTCCCAAATGTGCATTAACAGAATGGACAAAAACAGTGCTTCCAAACTGTTGAATCCAAGGAAAGTTTTAACTCTGTGAACTGAATGCACACATCAGAAAGCAGTTTCTCAGAAAGATTCTTGTTCATTTTTATCTGAAGATGTGTTCTTTTTCACCATAGACTTCAATATGCTCCCAAATATCCCTTCACAAATTCTACAAAAACAGTGTTTCCAAACTGCTGAATGAAAACAAAGGTTTAACTCAGCGAGATGACTGCACTAATCACAAAGTGGTTTCTCACATAGCTTCCTCCCAGGTTTTATCCTGGGATATTTGCTTTTTTGCCTTTGGCCTCAATGATCTCCCAAACATCCAATCACAGAAGAGAAAAAAATAAGTGCTTCAAAACTGTTGAATGAAAAGAAATGCTCACATCACAAGCCAACTTCTCAGATAACTTCCTCTTAGTTTTTTTCTGGAGACATTCGATTTTTCAACATTGGCCTCAATGAGCTCCCAATGTTCATTCACAGAACAGATTAAAAGAGTGTTTCCAAACTTCTGAATCAAAAGAAAGGATTAACTCTGCGAGATGAATGGACACATCACAAGGCAGTTTCTCAGAAAGCTTCTTTCTGGTTTTTATCTTGAGAAATTCTCTTTTTCACCAGAGGCTTCAATGTGCTCCCAAATATCCCTTTGCAGATTCTACAGAAACAGTGTAACCAAACTGCTGAATGAAAGGAAACGTTTATCCCTGCGAGATGAATGCACACATCACAAACTGGTTTCCCAGATAGCTTCTTTCTTGTTTTCTATCCTGGGATATTCACTTTTTTGCCATTGGCCTCAACAGCCTCCCAAATGTTCATTCTCAGAATAGACAAAAGTAGTGTTTCAAAACTGCTGAATCAATTTAAAGATTTAATTCTGTGAGATGAATGGACACAAAAGAAAGTGATTTCCCAGAAAGCTTCTTTCTAGTTTTATTTGAAGATATTTTCTTTTTCACCATAGGTGAAAATATGCTTTCAAATATCCCTTCTCAGATTCTAGAAAAACAGTGTTTCCAAGCTGCTGGATGAAAAGTAAGTTTAACTTTTGTGAGATGAGTGCAAACATCACAAAGTAGTTTCCCAGACAGCATCCTCCAGTTTTTATCCTCGGATATTAGCTTTTTCTCCTTTGACCTCAATAAGCTCCCAAATGTCCATTTGCAGAATGGACAAAAACGTTATTACCAAACTGCTGAATCAAAAGAAAGTTTTAAATTTTTGAGATGATACATCACAAAGGTGTTTCTCAGAATTTTCTAGTTTTTATCTGAAGATAGTTTCTTCTTCACCATAGGCCTCAATGTGCTCCCAAATATTCCCTTGATTTTTTATCCTGGGATATTCCCTTTTTTGTGGTTGGCCTCCATGAACTCACAAATGTCCATTCAGAGAATGGATAAAAACAGCTTTCAAACTGCTGAGATGGATGGACACATCACAAAGCAGTTTCTCAGAAAACTTCCTTATAGTTTTTATCTGAAGATATTTTATTTTTTGTGACAGTCCTCAGTGTGCTCCCAATTATCCCTTCGCAGATTGTACTACAACAGTGTTTCCAAACTGCTGAATGAAAGATAGGTTTACCTCTGCGAGATAAATGCACACATCACAAATCAGTTTGTCAGACAGCTTCCTTCTGTTTTTAGCCTTGGATATTTTCCTTTTTGCCATTGGACACAATGAGGTCCCAAATGCCCATTCACTGTATTTGTCCATTCCACGAACGGACATTTGGAATTACATTGAGGCCAATGGCAAAAAAGGCGAATATCCCTGGTTAACAAGAAGAAAGTTATCTGAGAAACTGCTGAAGCCCACAGTAAAAAAGAAAATGTCTTCAGATAAAAACTAGAAAGAAGCTTTCTGAGTAATTGCTTTGTGATCTGTGCATTCATGTCACAGAGTTAACCCTTTCTTTTCATTACGCAGTTTGGAGTAGGTTTTTGTTCATTCAGCAAATGGACATTTGGGAGCTCATTGAGGCCAAAGGGGAATAAGAGAATACACCAGGATAAGAAATAGAAGGAAGCTATCTGAGAAGCCACTCTGTGATGTGTGCATTCTTTTCTCAGAGTTAAACCTTTCCTTTCATTCAGTAGTTTGGAAACACTGTTTTTGTCCATTATGTGAATGGACATTTGGGAGTTCATTGAAGCCCATAGTGATAAAGGAAATATCCCAGAATAAAAACTAGAAGAAAGCTATCTGAGAGCCTGCTTTGTGATGTGTGTATTTATCTCACAGAGTTAAACCTTTATTTTATTCAGCAGTTTGGAAACACTCTTTTTGTAGAATCTGTGAAGGGATATTTGGGAGCACATTTCAACCTATGGTGAAAAAGAAAATATCTCCAGAAAAAACTAGAAGGACGCCTTCTGAGAAACTTCTTTGTGATGTGTGCATTCACTTCACAGAGTTAAAACTTTCACTTGACTAAGTTGTTTGGAAACACTGTTTTTGTCCGTTCTGTGAATGGACTTTGGGGGGCTCATTGAGGTCAATTGCAAAAAAGGGAATGTCCCAGGATAAATCAAAGTGGAAGCTATCTGAGAAACCGTTTTGTGATATGTGCATTCATCTTACAGTGTTAAAAAATTCTATCAATTCACCAGTTTGGATACACTGTTTTTGTCCATTCTATGAATGGACATTTGGAGGCTCATTGAGGCCCATGGCAAAAAAGTGAATATCTCAGGTTAAAATCAGAAAAACGCTATCTGAGAAAATGCTTTCTGATGTAGACATTCAGCTCAAGGAGTTAAAACTTACTTTTTATTCAGTAGTTTGGAACATTGCTTTTGTACAATCTACAAAGAAACATTTGATAGTGTATTAAGGCCAGTAGTGAAAAAGAACATATCTTCATATAAAAATTAGAAAGAATCTTTCCTAGAAACTGCATCATTATGTGTACATTCATCTCACAGAATTAAAACTTTCTTTTGATTAAGCTGTTTTGAAACACTGTGTTTTTCCATTCTGCAAAAGGACATTAGGGAGTTCATTCAGGCCAAAGTTGGAAAATCGAGTATCCCACGTTAAAAACTAAGAGGAAGCTATCTGAGAAACTGCTTGTTGATGTGTGCATTCATCTGGCTGAGTTAAATCATTCTTTTCATTCACCAGTTTGGAAATACTGCTTTTGTCCATTCTGTGAATGGACATTTGGGATCATTTGAGAAACCTTTGTGATATGTTAAATCATATCACAGAGTTAAAACTTTTGTTTCATTCAGCAGTTTGGAAACACTCTTTTTGTGGAATCTGCGAAGGGATATTTGGGGGCACGTTTCAACCTATGGTGAAAAAGAAAATTACTTCAGATAAACACTAGAAATAAGCTTTCTGAGAAACTGCATCATCATATGTACATTCGCCTCACAGAGTTAAAACTTACTCTTGATTAAGTTGTTTGGAAACACTGTTTTTGCCCATTCTGTGAATGGACTTCTGGGAGCTCATTGAAGCCTATTGCTAAAAAGGGAATGTCCCAGGATAAATCAAAGAGGAAGCTATCTGAGAAACCACTTTGGGATGTGTGCATTCATCTCACAGAGTTAAAAATTCTATTCATTCACCAGTTTGAAAACACTGTTTTTGTCCATTCTGCAAATGGACATGTGGAGGCTCATTGAGGCCCGTGGCATAAAAGTGAATATCCCAGGTTAAAATCAGAAAAAAATTGCTATCTGAGAAAATGCTTTGCTACTTGCACATTCAACACAAGGAGTTAAAACTTACTTTTTACTCAGCTGTTTGGAAACACTGTTTTTGTACAATTGATGAATAGACATTTCAGAGTGTATTGAGGCCAGTTGTGAAAAAGAAAATATTTTCATATACAAATTAGAAAGAATCTTCCCGAGAAACTGCATTGTTATGTGTGCATTCATCTCACAGTGTTAAAACTTTCTTTGATTCAGCAGTTTGGAAACAGTTTTTGTCCATTCTGTGAATGGACATTAGGGAGCTCATTCAGGACAATGGTAGAAAATCGAATTTTCCAGTTTAAAAAACTAAGAGGAAGTTATCTGAGAAACTGCTTGGTGATGTGTGCATTCATTTCACGGAGTTATACTTTCCTTTCTTTCAGCAGATTGGAAACCCTATTTTTGTAGAATCTGCGAAGGGATATTTGGGAGCACACTGAGGCATATGGTGAAAAAGAAAATAACTTCAGATAAAAACTGGAAAGAAACTTTCTGAGAAACTGTTTTGTGATTCATGCATTGATCTCAAAAAGTTAACCCTTTCTTTTGATTCAGCAGTTTGGAAACACTGTTTTTGTCCATTCTGCAGATGGACATTTCAGAGATCATTGAGGCCAATGGTGAAAAAACAAATATCTCAGGATAAAAAGAGAAGGAAATTACCTGACAAACCACCTTGTGATATGTTCATTCATCTCACAGAATTAAACCTTTCTTTCCATTCAGTGGTTTGGAAACCCTCTGTTTGCAGAATCTGTGGAGGGATAATTTGGAGCACAGTTCAACAAATGGTGAAAAAGAAAATATCTTCAGATAAAAACTAGAAAGAAGCTTCCTGACAAACTACTTTGTGAAGTGTGAATTCATCTCACAGAGTTAAAACTTTCTTTTGATTAAGCTGTTTGGAAACACTATTTTTGTCCATTCTGTGTATGGATTTTTGGGAGCTCATTGAGGCCAATAGTGAAAAAGTGAATGTCCAAGGATAAATTTAAGAGGAAGCTAGCTGAGAAACCACTTTTTGATGTGTGCATTTGTCTCAGAGAGTTAAAACATTGTATTCATTCACCAGATTGGAAACACTGTTTTTGTCCATTCTGCGAATGGATATTTGGGAGCTCATTGAAGCCAATGACGAAAAAGGGAATATTCCAGGTTAAAATCACAAAAAATCTGTCAGAGAAGCCACTTTGTGATGTGTGCCTTTAGCTTGAGGAGTTAAATTTTACTTTTCATTCAGCAGTTCGGAAACACTGTTTTTATAGAATCTGTGAATGGGCTTTCAGGAGTGCATTTAGGCCTATGGTGAAAAAAAATTCTTCAGATAAAAACACGAAAGAAGCAATCTGAGAAACTGTTTTGTGATGTGTGCATTCATCATGTAGAGTTAAACCTTTCTTTTGATTCAGCAGTTTGGAAACACTGGTTTAGGGTATCCGTGAATGGGTATTTGGGAACTCATTGAGGTCTATGTTGAAAAAGAAAATATCTTCAGATAAAAAATAGAAAGAATTTTCTGAGAAACTGTTTGTGATGTGTGCATTCATCTCACATAGGTAAACCTTTGTTTTGATTCATCAGTTTGGAAACACTATTTTTGTCCCTTCTGCGAATGGACATTTTGGAGCTCATTGAGGCCTGTGGTGAAAAAGCAAATATTCCAGGATAAAAACCAGAAGGAAGCTATCTGAGAAACCACTTTGTGAGGTTTGCATTCACCTCCAGGAGTTAAATCTTTCTTTTCATTCAGCCATTTGGAAACACTCTTTTTGAAAAATCTGTGAAGGGATATTTGGGAGCAAATTGAGGCCTATGGTGAAAAGAAAATATCTTCAGATAGAAACCAGAAAGAAGCTATCTGAGGAACTGTTATGTGATGTGGGCATTCACCATGCAGATGTAAAACTTTCTTTACTTTCAGCAGTTTGAAAACACAGTTTTTGTCCATTCTGCAAATGAACATTTGGGAGCTCACTGAGGTCAATGGTGAAAATTTGAATAGCTGAGGATAAACACTAGAAGAAAGCTACCTGAGAAACTGCTTAGTAATGTGTGCATTCATCTCACAGAGGTAAAGCTTTCCTTTCATTCAGCAGCTTGTAAATACTGTTTTTGTAGAATCTGAGAGGAGATATTTGGGGGCACATTGAGGTCTATGATGAAAAAGAAAGTATCTTCAGATAAAAACTAGAAAGAAGCTTTCTGAGAAGCTGCTTTGTGGTGTATGCTTTCATCTCACAAAGTTAAACATTTCTTTAGATTCAGCATTTGGGAAACACTGTTTTTGCCCATTCTGCAAATGGACATTTGGGAGCTCATGGATGCCAATGGTGAAAAAGTGAATATGCCTGTATAAAAAGCAGAAGAAAGCCGTCTGAGAACCTGTTTTCTGATGTATGCAGTCATCTCACAGATTTAATACTTGATTTTGATTTAGCAAATTGGAAACACTGTTTTTCTCCATTCTGTGAGTGGCTATTTGGGAGCTTATTGAGGCCAACAGAGAGAAAGTGAATATCCCAGAACAAAAAAAGAAGGAAATCTACCTGAGAAACTGATTTTGGATGTGTGCATTCATCTCACTGAGTTGAACCTTGCTTTTGATTCAACAGTTTGGAAACACTATTTTTGTCAATTCTGCAAATGGACATTTGGGAGCTCATTAAGGCCAATGGCAGAAAAGGGAATATCCCAGAATAAAAATAGAAGAGAGCTATCTGAGAAACTGCTGTGAGGTGTGCTTTCAGCTCAAAGAGTTACATCTTTCTTTTCATTAAACAGTTTGGAAGCACTGTTTTTGTAGAATCTGTGAATGGACATTTGGGACCACATTGAGGCCTATGGTGAAAAAGAAAATATCTTTAGATAAAAACTAGAAAGAAGCTTTTCTGAGAAACTGCTTTGTGATGTGTGCATGCATCTCACAGACTTAAACCGTTCTTTTATTCAGCAGTTTGGAAACACTGTTTTTGTCCATTCTGCACATGGAAATTTGAGATCTCATTGAAGCCAATGATGAAAAATTGAGAGTCCCAGGATAAAAACTAAGAGGAAGCTGTCTGAGAAACTGCTTTGTGATGTGAATATTCATCTCACCTACCTAAACTTTCTGTTCATTCAGCAGTTTGGAAACATTGTTTTGTCTATTCTGTGAATGGACGTTTGCAAACTCATTGAGGCCAATTGTACAAAAGTGAATAACCCAGGATTAGAACAGAAGGAAGCTATCTGAGAAACTTCTTTGTGAAGTGTGCATTCATCTTGTAGAGTTAAACATTTCTTTTGATTCAGCAGTTTGGAAACAGTGGTTTGGAGTATCTGTGAGTGGGTATTTGGAACACATTGAGGTCTATGTTGAAAAAGAAAATCTCATCAGATAGAAAATAGAATCTTTCTGAAAAACTGTTTGTGATGTGTGTTTTCATCTCACACAGATAAAACTTTGTTTTGATTCATCAGTTAGGAAACACTGTTTTTGTCCATTCTGAGAATGGATATTTGGGAGTGAATTGAGGTCAATGGTGAAAAATCCTGAGAAAAAAATTGAAAGAAGCTATCTGAGGAGCATTTATGCGATATTTGCATATATCTTGCAGACTTAAACCTTCTTTTCATTCAGCAGTTTGGAAACAGTTTTTGCCCATTCCATGAATTGACATTTGGGAGCTCATTGAGGCCAATGGCAAAAAAGCAAATATCCCAGGATAAAAACTAAAGGGAACTGCTCTGAAAAACCGCATTCACCTGCAGGGTTAAATATTTTTTTTTTAATTCAGCAGCTTGGAAACACTGTTTTTGTACAATCTGCAAATGGATATTTGGGAGTGCATTGAGGCTTATAGTGAAAAAGAAAATATCTTCAGATAAAATCTACAAAGAAGCCTTCTGAGAAACTGCTTTGTGATGTGTGCATTCATATCACAGTGTTAAACCTTTCTTTTGAGTAAGCTGTTTGGAAACACTGTTTTTGTCCATTCTGCGAATGGACTTTTGGGAGTTCCTTGAGGCCAATAGTGAAAAAGCGAATGTCCCACCATTAAATCTAAAAGGAAGCTATCTGGAGAACTACTTTGTGGTGTGTGCATTCCTCGAAGAGTTAAACCATTCTATTCATTCACCAGTTTGGAAACACCATTTTTGTCCATTATGCTAATGGACATTTGGGAGATCATTGAGGCCAAGGGCAAAGAAGGAACCATCTAAGTTTAAAAAGAGAAGGGAACAATCTGAGAAACAGCTTTGTGGTGTGTTTGTTCATCTCACAGAGTTAAACTTTTCTTCCCACTCAGCAGTTCGGGCACACTGTTTTTGGTGAATCTGTGAAGGGATATTCAGGTGTACATTTCAGCCTATGGTGTAAAAGAGAATATCTTCAGATAAAAACTAGAAAGAAGCTTTCTGAGAAACAGCTTAGTGATGTGTGCATTTATCACACAGAGTTAAACCTTTCTTTTGATTAATCTGTTTGGAAACACTGCTTGTGTCCATTCTGTGAATGGGCATTTTGGAGCTCATTGAGGCCAATTGTGAAAAAGCAAATGTCCCAGTTTAAAACTAAGAGGAAGCTATGTGAAAAACTGCTTTGTGATGTTTGCATTCATCTTGCAGAGCTAAACCATTCTATTCATTCACTGGTTGGGAAGTACTGTTTTGTCCATTCTGTGAATGGAAATTTGGGAGCTCATTGAGGTCAATGGTGGAAAAACATATATCCCAGGTTAAAATCAGAAAAAAAAGCTATCTGAGAAACTGCTTTGTAACCTATGCATTCAGCTAAAGGAGTTAAATCTTACTTTTCATTCAGAAGTTTGGAAACACCATTTTTGTAGAATGTGCAAATGGACATTTGGGAGTGTATTGAGGCCTGTAAAGAAAAAGAAAATATCTTTGTATAAAAATTAGAAAGAATCTTTTGCAGAAACTCCACTGTGGTGTGCTTTCATCTCACAGAGTTAAATCATACTTTTGATTCAACTGTATTTGTCAATTCCATGAATGGAAATTTGGGTACTCATTGAGGCCAATAGTGGAAACTCACATGTCCCAGGATTAGAACAAGGAGGAAGCACTCTGAGAAACGACTTTGTGATGTGTGCATTCATCTCACAGAGTTAAAACTTAGTTTTCATTCAGCAGTTTGGAAACAAGGTTTTTGAAGAATCTTTGAGTGGACATTTGGGATTGCCTTGACACCTATGGTGAAAAAGAAAACGTCTTCAGATAAAAAGTAGAAAGATGCTTTCTGAGTAACTGCTTTGTGATATGTTCATTCATCTCACAGAGTTAAACCTTTCTTTTGATTCAGCAGTTTGGAAACTCTGTTTTAGTGCATTCTGCTAATGGGCATTTGGGAGATCATTGATGCCAGTGGTGAAAAACTGTTTTCTCAGGATAAAAACTAGAATGAAGCTATATGAGAAATGGCTTGGTGATGTGTGCATTCATCTCAGTGAGTTAATCAATTCTATTCATTCAGCAGATTGGAAAAACCTTTTTTGTAGAATCTTCAAAGGGATATTTGGGAGCGTTTTAAGACCTATGTTGAAAAAGAAAATGTCTTCAGATAAAAACTAGAAACAAGCTTTCTAGGTAACTGCTTTGCAATGTGTGCATTCATTTCACGGTGTTAAACCATTCTTCTGATTCAGCAGTTTGGAAACACTGTTTTTGTCAATTCAGTGAATAGACATTTCAGAACTCATTGAGGCCAAAGGCGAAAATGTGAATATCCCAGGATAAAACTAAGAGGAATCTATCTGAGAAACAGCTTTGTGATGTGTGCATTCATCTCACAGACCTAAAACCTTTCTTTTGATTCAGCCATTAGGAAACACTGTTTTTGTCCATTCTTCAAACGGGCATTTTGGAGCTCATTGAGTCCAATGGTGAAAAAGCCAGTATTAAAGAATAAAAACAGAAGGAAGCTATCTGAGACACTGTTTTGTGATGAGTAAATTTACCTCACAGAGCTAAACCTTTCTTTTGATTTGGCAGTTTGGAAACACTGTTTTTGTCTACTCTGCAAATGGACATTGGGAGCACATTGAGGCCAATCACGAAAAAAGAAAAAAAAAAAAAAAAAACAATAACAAGATTAAAACAGAAGCAAGCTATCTGAGAAACTACTTTGTGACGTATGCATTCACCTTGAGTACTTAAATCTCTTTTCTTTCAGCAGTTTGGGAACACTATTTTTGTAGAAACTGAAGGGATAATTGGGAGTGCATTGAGGCCCATGGTGAAAAAGAAAATGTCTTCAGATTAAAAACTGGAAAGAAGCTTTCTGAGAAACTGCTTTGTGATGTCTGCATTCATCTCACAAAGTTAAACATTTCCTTAAATTCAGCAGTTTGGAAAAACTGTTTTTGTCCCTTCTGTGAATGGACATTTTAGAGCTCATTGAGGCCAATGGCAAAATTTTGAATGTCCCAGGATAAAAATTAAGGGAAGCTATCTGAGAAACTGCTTTGTGAAGTGTGCATTCATCTCACAGGGTTAAACATTTCTTTTCATTCAGCAGTTTGGAAACATAGTTTTTTTCCATTTTGTGAATGGACATTTAGCAACTCATTGAGGCCAATGGTGAAAAAGCGAATATCCCAGGATAAACACTAGAAAGAAGCTATCTGAGAAACCACTTCATCATGTGTGCATTCACCTCACAGAGTTAAACCTTTCTTTTCATTCAGCAGTTTGGAAACACTGTTTTTGTAAAATCTGTGAAAGGATATTTGGGAGTGCATTGAAGCCTATGGTGAAAAAGAAAATATTTTCAAATAAAAACTATAAGGAAGCTTTCTGAGAAAGTGCCTTGTGTGTGTACATTCATCTCACAGAGTTGAACTTTCTTTTGATTCAGCAGTTTGGAAATACTGGTTTTGTCCGTTCTGTGAATGAACATTTGGGAGCTCATTGATGCCAATGGTGAAAAATCAAATGTCCCAGGATAAAAAGTGAGAGAAAGCTATCTGAGAAACCACTTTGTGATGTGTGCATTAATCTCCCAGAGTTAAACCTATCTTTTCATTCAGCAGTTTTGAAAGACTCTTTTTGCCCATTCTGCGAATGGACAATTGGCAGTTCATTGAGGACTATGGCAAAAAAACAAATATCCCAGGATAGAAAGTACAAGTAAGCCATCTCTGAAACCAATTTGTGATGTATGTATTCTTCTCACAGAGTTAAACCTTTCTTTTCATTCCGTAGTTTGGAAACACTGCTTTTGTAGAATCTACAAATGCACATTTGAGAGCTCCTTGAGGACAAAAGAGAAAAAGAGAATATCGGCCGGGCGCGGTGGCTCACGCCTGTATTCCCAGCACTTTGGGAGGCCGAGGCGGGCGGATCACAAGGTCAGGAGATCGAGACCATGGTGAAACCCCGTCTCTACTAAAAATACAAAAAAAATTAGCCGGGCGCGGTTGTGGGCGCCTGTAGTCCCAGCTACTCGGGAGGCTGAGGCAGGAGAATGGCGTGAACCCGGGAGGCGGAGCTTGCAGTGAGCCGAGATCGCGCCACTGCACTCCAGCCTGGGCGACAGAGCAAGACTCCGTCTCAAAAAAAAAAACAAAAAAACAAAAAAACAAAAAAAAAACAAAAGAGAATATCACACGTTAAAAATTAGAAGTAAGCTATCTGAGAAACCGCTTTAGAATGTGTACATTCATCTCACAAAGTTAATCCTTTCTTTTCATTCAGTGGTTTGGAAAAACTGTTTTTGTAGTATCTGCAAAGGGATACTTTGGTGCTCATTGAGGCCTTTGTTGGAAAAGGAAATATCTTCATATAAAAACTCAAAATAAGCATTCCCAGAAACTGCTTTGTGACATGACCATTCATCTCACAGAGTTAAAACTTCCATTTGTTACATCAAGTTGGAAGTGTTGTTTTTGGTCAATTCTGCGAATGGACATTTTGGAGCTCTTTGAGGCCAATGGTGAAAAAGCGAATATCCCAGGATAAAAACTAGAAGTAAGCTATCTGAGAAACTGTTTTGTGAAGTGTGCATTCATCTCACAGAGTTAAACATTTCTTTTCATTGAGCAGGTTGCAAACACTGGTTTTGGAGAATATGCAACAGGACATATGGGAGCGCATTGAGGCCTATGGTGAAAAATAAAATATCTTCAGATAAAAACTAGAAAGAAGCTTTCTGAGAAACTGCTTTGTGATCTGTGCATTCATCTCACAGAGTTAAAACTCTTTTGATTCAGCAGTTTGCATACACTCTTTTTGTCCATTCTGAGAATGAACATTTGCAAGTCATTGAGGTCAGTGGTGAAAAAGCAAATATCACAGGATAAACACTGGGAAGAAGCCATCTGAGAAAATGTTTTGTGATGTTTGCATTCATCTCACAGAGTTAAAATTTCTTTCATTCAGCAGTTTGGAAACTGTTTTTGTAGAATCTGTGAAGGAATATTTTGGTGCACATCGAGGACTATGGTGATAAAGAAAATACCTTCAGATAAAAGCTAGAATGAAGCATTCTGAGAAACTGCTTTGTGATGTGTGCATTCATCTCACAGAGGTATATCTTTCTTCTGATTGAATTGTTTGGTAACACTGTTTTTGTACATTCTGCCAGTGCGTATTTGGGAGCTCATTGAGGCCAATGCAGAAAAGTTGAATGTACCAAGATAAGCACTAGAAGAAAGATATCTGAGAAACCGCATTGTGATATGTGTATACATCTCACAGAGCTAAACCTTTCTGCTCATTCTGTAGTTTGAAAAAACTCTTGTGGTATCTGCAGAAGGATATTTGGGAGTGCATTGGGACCTATGGTGAAAAGAAAATATCTTCAGTTAAAAACTAGAAAGAAACATTCTGAGAAACTGCTTCATGATGTGTGCATTCATCTCACTGAGATAAACCTTTGTTTTGATTCAGCACTTTGGAGACACTGTTTTTGTGCATTGTGCAAATGGACATTTGGGAGTTCTTTGAGGCCAATGGCAACAATGCAAATGTCCCAGGATACAAACTAAGAGGAAGTTATCTGAGAAACACCTTTGCAATGTGTACATTCATCTAACAGAGTTAAACCTTCCTTTTGATTCAGCAATTTGGAAACACTGTTTTTGTCCATTCTGCAAATGGACGTTTAGGAGCTTATTGACACCAACAGTGAAAAAGAAATTATCCACGGTGAAACACTGGAAGGAAAATATCTGAGAAACTGCTTTGCGATGTGTGCATTCATCTCACAGAGAATCTGTGAAGGGATAATTGGGAGTGCATTGAGTCCTATGGTGAAAAAAATATCTTCAGATAAAAACTAGAAAGAAGCTTTCCTAGAAACTGCTTTGTGATGTATGCATTATTCGCAAACTGTTAAACCTTCCTTTTGATTCAGCAGCTTGGAAACACTGTTTTTTTCCATTCTGCGAATGGACACTTGGAACATCATTGAGGCCAATGGCAAAATAGTGAGTATTCCAGGATAAAAAGTAGAAGGAAGCTATCTGAGAAACTGCTTTGTGGTGTGTGTATTCATCTCACAGAGTTGTACTTTTCCTTTCATTCAGCAGTTAGGAAACACCATTTTTGTAGAATCTGCAAATTGACTTTTGGGAGCTGATTCAGGCCAATGGCAAAACACCGAATATCCCAGGATAAAAGCTAGAGAGAATATATCTGAGAAACAGTTTTGTGATGTGGGCTTTCATCTGGCAGAGTAAAACCTTTCTTTTGAATCAGCAGTTTGGAAACATTGTTTTTGTAAAATCTGCAAATGGACATTTGAGAGCTCATTGAGGCCTATGGTGAAAAATAAAATATCCTCAGATAAAAATTTGAAAGAAACTTTCAGAGAAGCTGCTTTGTGATGTATGCATTCAACTCACATAGTTAAACCTTTGTTTTGATAGAGCAGTTTGGAAACACTGTTTTTGTAGAATCTGCAAAGGGATATTTTGGAGCACATTGAGGCCTAAGGTGAAAAAGGAAGTATCTTCAGATAAAAACTAGAAAGAAGCTTTCTGATAAACTGCTTTGTGATGTGCGCATTCATCTCAAAGAATTAAACCTTTCATTTCAGTCAGCAGTTTGGAACCACTGTTTTGTAGAATCTGCATAGGGATATTGGGGAACCCACTGAAGCCTGTGGTGATAAATAAAATATCTTCAGATAAAAACTTGGAAACCCTTTCTGAGAAACTCGTTTTTCATGTGTGCATTCATCTCACAGAGTTAAACATTTCTTTTGATTCAGCAGTTTGGAAACACTGCTTTTATCCATTCTGGGAATGGACATTTGGGAGCTCATGCAAGCCAGAGGCAAGAAATTGAAGGTTCCAGGATAAAAACTAAGAGGAAGCTATCCAAGAAACCACTTTGTGATGTGTACATTCATCTCTCAGAATTAAACCTTTCTTTTCATTCAGCAGTGTGGAAGGACTGCTTTTGTAAAATCTGTGAAGGGATATTTTGAGGTGCTTTGAGGCCTATGGTGGAAAAAAATAATCTTCAGATTAGAGGTAGAAATAAGGTTTGTGAGAAACTATTCGAGATGCGTGTATTCATCTCACAATGTTAAACCTTTCTTTCGATTCAGTAGTTTAGAAACACTGTTTTTGCCCTTTCTGCAAATTGACATTTAGGAGCTCATTGAGGCCAAAGGTGAAGAAGTCAATATCCCAGGATAAAAACTAGAAGGAAGGTATCATAGAAACCGTTTTCTGATGTGTGTATTCATCTTGCAGAGTTAAACAATTCTTTTGATTCAGCAGTTTGGAAATACTGTTTTTTTTCCATTCTGCTAATGGATATTTCGGAGCTTATTGAGGTTAATGGCGAAAAATCGAAAGTCCCAGGATAAAAGCTAAGAAGAAGCTATCTGAGAAACCTCTTTATGATGTGATTATTCATCTCTCTGATTTAAACCATTCTTTTCATTCAACAGTTTGGAAACACGGTTTTTGTCCATTCTGCGAATGGATGTTTGGGAGCTTATTGTGGCCTATGACGAAAAAGGGAATATCCCATTATAAAAACTGGGAGGAAGTAACTGAAAAATCACTTTGTGATGTGTGCATTAATCTTTCAGAGTTAAACCTTTCTTTTTAGTCAATTTTTTTGAGACACTTTTTCTCTATGCTGTGAATGGACACTTGGGAGCTCTTTGAGTACAATGGAGAAAAGAGAATATCCCATGATAAAAACCAGAAGGAAACAATCTGAGAAACTGCTTTGAGATGTGTGCATTCACCTCGCAGAGTTAAACCTTCTTTTCATTCAACATTCTGGAAACACTGTTTTGCAGAATTGGCAAAGGAATATTTGGGTGCACATTGGGGCCTATGTTGAAAAAGGAAATAACTTCAGAAAAAAGCTAGAAAGAATCATTCAGAGAAACCACATTAGATGTGTGCATTCATCTCACAGAGTTAAAACTTTCTTTTAACTCAACAGTTTGGATGATTCTGAGAAACTGCTTTGTGATCTGTGCATTCATCTCACAGAGTTAAAACTCTCTTTTGATTCAGCAGTTGGAAACACTGTTTTTGTCCATTCTGTGAATGGACATTTGGAAGTCATTGAGGTCAATGGTGAAAAAACAAATATCACAGGATAACCCTGGAAGGAAGATATCTGAGAAAACACTTTGTGATGTTTGCATTCATCTCAACAGAGTTAAAATTTTCTTTCATTCAGCAGTTTGGAAACTCTGTTTTTGTAGAATCTGTGAAGGGATATTTTGGTGTGCATTGAGGCTTATGGTGAAAAAAGTATATCTTTAGATACAAACGAGAAAGAAGCATTCTGAGAAATTGCTTTGTGATGTGTGCATTCATTTACAGAGTTAAACCTTTCTTTTGATTCAGCAGTTTGGAAACACCGTTTTTGTACATTCTGCGAATAGACACGTGGGAGCTCACTGAGGCCAATGGTGAAAAAGCGACTATACCAGGATAAAAACTTGAAGGAAGCTATCTAAGAAACCACTTGGTGATGGGTGCACTCATCTCACAGAAGTTAACTTTTGTTTTCATTCAGCAGTTTGGAAACACTTTTTTTTTCCATTCTGCAAATGGATATATGGGAGCTCATTGAGGCCAATGGCAAAAAAGTGAATATTTCAGGATAGAAGCTAGAAGGAAACTGTCTGAGAAACCACTTTGTGATATTTGCATTCATCTAGCATATTTAAACCTTTCTTTTAATTCAGCAGTTTGGAAACACTGTTTTTGTATGATAGGCTAAGGGGTATTTAGTTTTACATTGTGGCCTATGATGAAAAATCCAATGTCCCAAGATAAAAACTAAGAGGAAGCTATCTGAGAAACCACTTCGTGACATGTGCATTAATCTCACAGAGTTAAACCTCTCTTTTGATTCAGCATTTTGGAAACACTGCTTCTGTCCATTGTGCAAGTGGACATTTGGGAGCTCTTTGAGGACAATGGAGAAAGTGAATATACCATGAAAAAAACGAGAAGGAAACTGTATGAGAAACCATTTTGTAATGTGTGCATTCACCTCAAGGAGTTAAACCTTTCTTTTCATTCCGCACTCTGGAAACACTGTTTTTGCAGAATATGCCAAGTGATGTTTGGGTGCGTATTGAGGCCTATGCTTAAAAAGGAAATATCTTCAGATAAAAGCTAGAAATAATCATTCAGAGAAACTGATTTTTGATGTCTGCTTTCATCTCACAGAGTTAACATTTTCTTTTGATACAGCAGTTTGGAAACACACTTTTTGTCCATTCTGCTAATGGACATTTGGGAGCTCATTGAGGTCAGTGGTGAAAAAGAGAATACACTAGGAAAAAAACGTGAAGGAAGCTATCTGAGAAGCCTCCTGGTGATAGGTGCACTCATTTCACAGAAGTTATCCTTTCTTTTCATTCTGCAGTTTGGAAACACTGCTTTTTTCCTTTCTGTGAATGGACATTTGGGAGCTCACAGAGGCCAATTGCAAAAAAGTGAATATTTCTGGGTAAAAAGTGGAAGGAAACTATCTGAGAAACTGCTCTGTGATATGTGCCTTCAGCTTGAGGACATAAATCTTTCTTTTCATTCAGCAGTTTGGGAACCCTGTTTCTTTAGAGTCTGCAAATGGATATTGGGGAGCACATTGAGACCTATGGTAAAAAAATAAATTCTCTTCAGATAAAAACTAGAAAGGAGCTTTTGAGAAAATGCTTTGCATGTGTGCATTCATCTCACAGAGTTAAACCTTTCTTTTGATTCAGCAGTTTGGAAGATATCCCTGGATAACAACTGGAATGAAGATATCTGAGAAATTGCTTTGTGATGTTTGCATTCAAGTAGCAGAGTTAAACCTTTCTTTTCATTCAGCAGTTTTGAAATGCTGTTTTTTGTAGAATCAGTGAGGGGATATTTGGGAGCATATTGAGGCCTAATGTGAAAAAGCAAATATTTTCGGATAAAAACTTCAAAGAAGCTTTCTGAGAAACTGCTTTGAGATGTGTGCATTCATCTCCCAGATGTAACCTTTCTTTTTATCCAGATGTTTGGAAATACTGTTTTCGTACATTCTGCAAGTGGACATTTGGGAGCTCATTGAGACCAATGGCAAAAAATCAAATGTACCAAGATAAAAACTAGAAAGAAGCCTTCTGAGAAACTGCTTTGTGAAGTGAGCATTCTTCTCACAGGGTTAAACCTTCCTTTTGATTGAGCAGTTTGGAAACACTGTTTTTGTCCATTTTGTGATGGACAATTTGAAAATCATTGAGGTCAATGGCAAAAAAGTGAATGACCCACGAGAAAAAACTAGAAGTAAGCTATCAGAGAAGCCACTTTGTGATGTGTGCATTCATCTTGCAGAGTTAAACCTTTCTTTTGATACAGCAGTTTGGAAACACTGTTTTTGTCCATTCTGTAAATGGACATGTGGGAGCTTAATGATGCCAATGGTGAGAAAACTAAATTATCAGAATAAAAACTAGACGGAGGCTATCTGAGAAACCACTTAGTGATGTCTGATTCATCTCACAGAGCTAAACGTTTCTTTTTATTCAGCAGTTTGGAAACACTGTTTTGTCCATTCTACGAATGGATATTTGGGAACTAATTGAGGCCAATGGCAAAAAAAAGTGAATATTTCAGGATAAAAACTAGAAAGAAACTATGTGAGAAACCACTTTGTGATGTGTGCATTCAGCTTGAGGAATTACATTTTTCCTTTCATTCAGCAGTTTGGAAATGCTGTTTTGTAGAATCTGTGAATGGACATTTGGAAGTGCATTGAGGTCTGTTGTGAAAAAGACAATATCTTCAGATAAAAGCTAGAAAGAAGCTTTCTGAGAAACTGCTTTGTGATGTGTGCATTCACCTCACAGGGTTAAACCTTTATTTTGATTCAGCAGTTTGGAAATACTGTTTTTGTCCATTCTGCGAATGCACATTTGGAAGCCTCTTGAGGCCAATGGCTAAAAATCGAATGTCCCAGCACAAAAACTAGTAGGTAGCTATCTGAGTAACCACTTTGTGATGTGTAGATTCAGCTCACAGATTTCAAAGTTTTTTTTTTTTAATTCAGCATTTTGAAAACACTGTTTTGGTAAAATCTGTGAAGGGATATAGGGAGCACATTGAGGCCTATTGTGAAAAAAAGAATCTTCTGATAAAAACTACAAAGAAGCTTCCTGAGAAACTGGTTTGTGACCATGCATTTGTCTCACAAAGTTAAACCTTTCTTTTCATTCAGCAATTTGGAAACACTGTTTTTGTCCATTCTGCAAATGGACATTTGGGAGTTTATTGAGGCCTACGGCCAAAAAGCGAAAATCTCAGGATAAAAACCAGAAGGAAGTGATCAGAGAAACCACTTTGTGATGTGTACATTCAACTCAGAGGGTTAAACCTTTGTTTTCATTCAGCAGTTTGGAAACGGTCTTTTTGTCCATTTTGCAAATGGACATTTGGGAGTTCATTGAGGACAATGGCAAAAAAGTGAATATCCCAAGATAAAAACTAAGAGGACGATATCTGAGAAAACGCTTTGTGATGTGTGCATTTCGTCTCTCAGAATGAGTGCTTTCTTTTCATTCAGCAGTTTGTAAACACTGCTTTGTCCATTCTACGAATGGATATTTGGGAGTACTCAGAAGCTAAAAGTGAAAATTCGAATGTCCCAGGATAAAAACAATGAGGATGCCATCTGGGATACCATTTTGTGATGTGGGCATTCATCTCACAGAGTGAAAACTTTCTTTTGGTTCAGCAGTTTGGAGACAATGTTTTTGTCAAATCTGCAAAGAGATGTTTGGGAGCCCATTGGGTACTGTGGTGTAAAAGGAAATATCTTCAGATAAAACTACAAAGAAGCTTTGTGAGAAACTGCTTTGTATGGGTGCATTCATCACCTTTCTTTTGGCAAAGCAGTGTGGAAACCCTGTTTTTGTCCATGAATGCACACATTACAAAGCGGTTGCTCAGATAGCTTCCTTCTAGTTTTAGCCTGGTATATTCCCTTTTTCGATATTGGCCTCAATGAATTCCAAAATGTGCATTCACAGAATGGAGAAAAACAGTGTTTACAAACTGCTGAATCAAAACAAAGGTTTACATCCTTTAGATGAATGCACGCATCACAAAGTACGTTCTCCCAAACCTTCTTTCTAATTTTTATCTGAAGATATTTTATTTTTCACCATAAGCCTCAACGTGCTCCCGAATATCTTTTCACAGATTCTACAAAAAGAGTGTTTCCAATCTGCTGAATGGAAACAAAAGCTTAACTCTGCTAGATGAATGTACACAGCACCAAGTGGTTTCTTAGATAGCTTCCTTCTAGCTTTTATCCTGGCACATTCACTTTTCTGCTGTTGGCCTCCATGAGCTCCAAAGTGTCCACTCGCTGAGTGGAGAAAAATCATATTTCCAAACTTCTGAATCAAAAGAAAGATTTAACTCTGTGAGATGAATTCACACATCACAAAGCAGTTTCTCAGGTAGCTTCCTTCTAGATTCTATCCTGGGATATATGCTTTTGTGCCATTGGCCTCAATGATCTCCCAAATCTCGGACAAAAACAATGTTTGTAAATGGAGGAATCCAAAGAAAGTTTTGACACTGTGTGATGAATGCACTCATAACAAAGCAGTTTCTCAGAAAGTTTCTTTCCTTTTTTTATGTGATGATATTTTATTTTTGCCATAGGCCTTAATACCCTCCCAAATAACCTTTCACAGATTCTACAAAAACAGTGTTTGCAAGCTGCTGAAGGAAAAGAAAGTTTAACTCTGTGAGATGAATGCACACATCACAAAGCAGTTTCTCAGATAGCTTCCTTCAAGTTTGTATCCTGGGACATTCGCCTTTTTGTCATTGTCTTAAAAGGGCTCCCAAATTGGCTTAAAAGAGCTCCCATTTGCAGAATGGACAAAAGCAGTGTTTCCAAACTGCTGAATCAAAAGAAAAGTTTAACTCTGTGAGATGAATGCACACATGAAAAAGCAGTCTCAGGTAGATTCCTTCTAGATTTTATACCGTGATATACTCTTTTTCTGTTGGTCTCAATGAGCTCCCAAATATCCATTCTCAGAATGGACAAAATCAGTGTCTTCTAATTGCTGAATCCAAAGAAAGGTTTAACTCAGTGAGATTAATGCACACATCACAAAGCAGTTTCTCAGAAAACTTCTTTCTAGTTTTCATCACAAGATATTTTATTTTTCACCATAGGCTTCAATGCGCTCCTAAATATCCCTTCGCTTATTCTACAAAAACAGTGTTTCCAAATGCTGAATGTAAAGAAAGGTTTAAGTGTGATATATGAATGCATACTGCACACAACACTTTCTCAGATAGCTTCCTTGCAATTTTTATCTGGGGATATTCACTTTTTCGCCATTGGCCACAATGAGCTCCCAAATGTCCTTTCGCAAAATGGAGAAAAACAGTGTTTCCAAACTGCTGAATCAAAATAGAGGTTTAACTCTGTCAGACGAATGTGTAGAACACAAAGCACTTTCTCCCAAAGCTTATTTCTAATTTTTATCTGAAGATATTTTCTTTTTAACCATAAGCCTAAATGTGTTCCCAAATATCCCATTGCAGATTCTAGAAAAACAGTGCTTCCAAACCGCTAAATCAAAAGAAAGGTTTAACTCTGTGAGGTGAATGCACACGTCACAAAGCAGTTACTCAGGCAGATTCCTTCTAATTTTTATCCTGGGATATTCACTGTATCGCCATTGGCCTCAATGAGCACCAAAATGTCCATTCACAGAATGGAAAAAAACAGTGTTTCCAAACTGCTGAATCAAAAGTAAGGTTTACTTCAGTGATATGAATGCACACACCATAAAGCAGTTTCTCAGAAAGCTTCTTTCTATTTTTCATGGGAAGATATTTCCTTTTTCACCACAGTCCTCAGTTTGCTCCAAAATATCCCTTTACAGATTCTACAAAAACACTGTTCCAAACTGCTGAATCAAAAGACAGGTTTAACTCAGTGAGATGAATGAACATATTACAAAGCACTTTCTCATAAAGCTTCTTTCTTGTTTTTAATCTGAAGATATTTCCTTTTCCTCCATAGGCCTCAATGCACTCCCAAATATCCCTTCCAAGATTCTACTAAAACAGGGTTTCCAAACTCCAGAATCAGAGGAAATGTTTAACTCTGTGAGATCAATGCACACATCACAAAGTGGTTTCTCAGATAGCTTCCTTCTACTCTTTATCTCGGGATATTTGCTTTTACACCATTATTCTCGATGAGTTCCCAAATGTGCACTTGAAGAATAAACAAAAACAGTGTTTCTAAACTGTTGCATCCAAAGAATGGTTTAACAAGGTGAAATGAATGCACACCTCACAAAGCAGTTTCTCAAGAAGCTTCTTTGCAATTTTTATCAGAAGATATTTTCTTTTTCACCATAGTCTGCAACGTGCTGCCAAATATCCCTTGCAGATTCTACAAAAACAGTGTTTACACACTGCTGAATCAAAGGAAATTTTAGCTCTGTGAGATGAATGCAAACATCAAAAAGCAATATCTCAGATAGCTTCTTTCTAGTTTTTATCTGAAGATACTTCCTTCCCCACCATAGTCCTCAGTGTATTCCCAAATATCCCTTCACAGATTCTACAAAAAGAGTGTTTCCAAACTGTTCCATCAAAAGAAAGCTTTAACTCTGTGACATGAATGTACACATCACAAAGTGGTTTCTCAGATAGCTTCCTTCTAGTTTTTATCCAGGAATATTCCCTTTTTCACCATTGGCCTCAATGAGTTCCCAAATGTCCATTCGCAGAATGGACAAAAACAGTGTTTCCAAACTGCTGAATCAAACGAAATGTTTAACTCTGTGAACTGAATGGATACATCCCAAAATAGTTTCTCAGAAAGCTTCTTTCTGTTTTTATCCTATTTTGTTTTTCACCATATGCCTAAATATGCTCCCAAATATATGATAACATATTCTACAAAAACAGTATTTCCAAACTGCTGAATGTAAAGAAAGCTTTAACTCTGCTAGATGAATGCACACAGTGCAAAGAACTTTCTCACATAGCTTCATTTAAGTTTTCATCCTGGCATAATTGCTTTTTTGTCATTGGCCTCCATGAGCACTCTAATGTCCATTCATAGAATGGAGAAAGTCAGTATTTCCAAACTGTTCAATCAAAAGAAAGGTTTAACTCAGTGAGACAAACGGACACATCACAAAGCAGTTTCTAAGAAAACTCCTCTCTAGTTTTTGTCTGAAGACATTTCCTTTTTAACTTAGGCCTCAAAGCTCTCCCAAATATCCCTCCACAGGTTTTACAAAAAAAAAGTGTTTCCAAACTGCTGAATCAAAAGAAAGGTTTAACTCTGCAGCATGAATGAACACCTCACAAAACAGTTTCTCAGATAGCTTTTGTCTAGTTTTTATTCTGGAATATTCACTTTTTCACCATTGGCCACAATTAGTTTCCAAATCTCCATTCGCAGAATGGACAAAAACAGTTTTTGCAAACTGCTGAATCAAAAGAAAGGTTTAAGTCTGCAAGATGAATACACATGTCACAAAGCAGTTTCTGAGAAAGATTATTTCTTGTTTTTATCTGAAGATATTTTCCTTTTCACCATAGGCTTCAATGTGCTCACAAGTATCCCATCGCAGATTCTACAAAAACAGCATTTCCAAACTGCTTAATCAAAAGAAAAGTTTAACTCTGCAAGATGAATTCACACATCACAAAACGGTTTCTCAGATACCTTCCTTCTAGGTTTTATCTGAGAATATTCACTTTTTCACCATTGGCCTCAGTGGGTTCCCAAATGTCCATTTCAGAAGGGACAAAAACTGCCTTTCCAAACTGCTGAATCAAAGGAAAGTTTTACCTCTGTAGATGAATGCATACAACATGAAGTAGTTTCTCAGAAAGCTTCTTTCAAGTTTTTATCTGAAGATATTTCCTTTTTGACTCTAGTCCTCAATGCGCTCCCAAACATCCCTGTGCAGATTCTGCAAAAACAGTGTTTCCAAACTCTTGAAGGAAAATAAAGGTAAAACTCTGTGAGATAAATGCACACATCACAAAGCAGTTTCTCAGATAGCTTCCTTCTAGTTATTACCCTGGGATATTCACTTTTTCACCATTGACCTTAAAGAGCTCCCAAAGGTCCATTCACAGAATGGACAAAAACTGTGTTTCCAAACTGCTGAATCAAAATAAAGGTTTAACAATGTGAGATAAATGCAAACATCAAAAAGCAGTATCTCAGATAGCTTCCTTCTAGATTTTATCCCGGGATATAGGCTTTTTTGCTATTGGCCTCAAAGTGCTCCCAAATGTCCATTCACACACACACAAAAACAGTGTTTCTAAACTTACGAATCCAAAGAAAGGTTTAAGTCTGTGAGATTAATGCACACATCACAAAGCAGTTTCTCAGAAAGTTTCTCTCTAGTTTTTCTCTGAAGATATTTTGTTTTTCACCTTAGGCCTCAATGCGCTCCCAAACATCCCTTTGCAGACTCCAAAAAAAAAACAGTGTTTCCAAACTGCTGAATCACAAGAAAAGTTTAACTCTGTGAGATGAATGCCCACAACACAAATCAGTTTCTCAGAAAGCTGCTTTCTAGCTTTTATCTGAGGATATTTTTTCTCACTATAGACCTCAATGCACTCCCAAATATCCCATCATGGATTCTGGAAAAACTGTGTTTTCAAACTGCTGACTGTAAAAAAAGTTTTAACTCTGCTAGGTGAATGCACACATCACAACGTGGTTTATCAGATAGCTTCCTTCTGGGTTTTATAAAGGGATATATGCTTTTTCACCATTGTCCTTAATGAGCTCCCAAATGTCCATTCAGAGAATGGACAAATACAGTGTTTCAGAACTTCTGAATCCAAGGACAGTTTTAATTCTGTGAGATGAATGCACACATCACAAAGCAGTATCTCAGAAAGCTTCTTTCTAGTTTTTATCTGAAAATATTTCCTTTTTCACCATAAGCCTCAAAGAGCTCCCAAATATCCCTTTGGAGATTCTACAAAACAGTGTTTCCAAACTACTGAATGAAAATAAAGGTATAACTCTGCAACATAAATACACACATCACAAAGCCTTTTCTAAGATAGTTTCCTCCTTTTTTATCCTGGGATTTTTGCTTTTTCACCATTGGCCTCAAAGAGCTCTCATATATCAATTCGTAGAATGGACAAAACAGTTTTTCCAAACTACTGAATCAAAAGAACGCTTAACTCTGTTGGATGAATGCATCCATCACAAAGTGGCTTCTCAGATAGCTTCCATCTAGATTTTATCCTGGGATATATGCCTTTTTGCCATTGGCCTCAATGAGCTCCTAAATGTCCATTCACAGAAAGGACATAAACAATGTTTCTAAACTGTTGAATCCAAAGAAAGGTTTAACTGTGAGGAGAATGCATACTTCACAAAGCAGTTTATCTGAAAGCTTCTTTCTAGTGTTTTTCTGAAGATATTTCTTTCTCACGATAATCCTCAATGTGCTTCCAAATATCACTTTGTAGAGTTTGCAAAAACAGTGTTTCCAAAATGCCTGATGAAAAGAAAAGTTTAACTATGTGAGATTAATATACACATCAGAAAGTGGTTACTCAGAAACATCCTTGCTAGTTTTTATCTGAAGAAATTTTCTTTTTACCATGTGCCTCAATGCACTCCCAAATATCCCTTCACTTGGTTTACAAAAACAGTGCTTCCAAACTTCTGAATGTAAAGAATGGTTTAACTCTGATAGATGAATGCACAGCACAAAGCACTTTCTCAGATATGTTCCTTTTAGTTTTTATCCTGGGATATTCACTATTTCCCAACTGGCCTCAATGAACTCCCAAATGTCCTTTCACAGAATGACAAAAACAGAGTTTCCGAGCTGCCAAATCAAAATAAAGGTTTGAATCTGTCAGATGAATGTGCACAACACTAAGCACTTTCTCTCAAAGCTTATTTCAAGTTTTTTTCTGAAGATATTTTCTTTTTCACCATAAGCCTAAATGTGCTCCCAAATATCCCTTCACAGATTCTACAAAAACAGTTTTTCCAAACTGCTGAAGGAAAAGAAAGGTTTAACTGTGAGATAAATGCACACATCACAAAGCATTTTCTCAGAGAGCTTAATTCTGCTATTTATCTTGGGATATTCGCTCTTCTGACATTGGTCTTAAAGGGCTCCTAGATGTCCATTTGCAGAATGGACAAAAACAGTGTTTCCAAACTGCTGAATCAAAAGAAAGTTTTAACCCCCTGATTGAATGCACACATCACAAAGTGGTTTCTCAGATAGCTTCCTTCTAGATTTTATCCTGGAATATACCTTCCTTGGCCTCAATGAGCTCCCAAATATCCATTCACAGAATGGACAAAAACAGCTTCCAAACTGCTGAATCCAAAGAATGTTTTAACTCAGTGAGATGAATGCACATGTCACAAAGCAGTTTCTCAGAAACCTTCTTTCTAGTTTTTATCTGAAGATGTTTTGTTTTTCATCATAGGCTTCAATGTGCCCCAAAAATCTCTTCCCAAATTCTACAAAAACAGTGTTTCCAAACTGCTGAATGAAAATAAATTTTTAATTCTGCACCATGAATACACACATCAAAAGTAATCTCTCAGATAGCTTGCTTCTAATTTTTTTCCTGGGATACTCGCTTTTTCACCATTGACCTCAATGAGCTCCCAAATGTCCATTTGCAGATTGGACAAACACCATGTTTCCAAACTGCTGAATCAAAAGAAACGTTTAACTCTGTGAGATGAATGACAAACATCACAAAGTGATTTCTCAGATAGCTTCCTTCCAGATTTTATCTTGGGCTATATGCTTTTTCTCCATGGGCCTCAGTGAGCTCCCAAATGTCCATTTGCAGAATGGACAAAAAGAGTGTTTCTAAACTGCTGAATGCAAAGAAATGTTTAACTCTGTAAGATGAATGCACACAGCACTAAGCCATTTCTAAGAAAGATTCTTTCTTGTTTTTATTAAAGATAATTTCTTTTTCACAATATACTTCAGTGAGCTCACAAACATCCCTTCACAGATTCTACCAAAACAGTATTTCCAACCTGTTGAATAAAAAGAATTGTTTAGCTCTGCAAGATGAATGCACACATCAGAAAGCAGTTTCTCAGGTAGTTTCCTCCTAGTTTTTATCCTCAGATACTGGCTTTTTTTTCATACAGCTCCAGGAGCTCCCAAATGTTCATTTGCAGAATGGAGAAAAACAGTGTTTCCAGACTGCTCCATCAAAAGAATGGTTTAATTCTGTGAGATGAATGCACACAACACAAAGCTGTTTCTCAGAAAACCTCTTTCTCGTTGTTATCTGAAGATATTTTCCTTATCACTGTAGGCTTCAATGTGCTCCCAAATATGCCTTAGTTCATTCTACAAAAACATTTTTTCTAAACCCCTAAATGTAAAGAAAGGTTTAACTCACATAGATGAATGGACACAGCACAAAGTGCTTTCTCAATAGCTTTCCTATAGTGTTTTTCCTGGCATATTTGCTGTTTTGCCATTGTTGCTGTAAGCTCCCAAGCATCCATTCACAGAATGGAGAAAAACAGAATGGATATTCACTTTTTCACCCTTGGAATTGATGAACTCCCAAATATCCTTTCTCAGAATCAAAAACATACTGTTTCCTAACTGTTAAATCCAAAGAAAGGTTTACTTTTGTGCGATGAATGCACACATTACAAAGCAGTTTCTAAGAAAGTTTCTTTCTAGTTTTTATCTGAAGATATTTCCTTTTTCAACATAGCCTTCATTGTGCTCACTAATATCCCTTTGTGGACTCTACAAAAACAGTGCTTCCAAACTCCTACATGTAAAGAAATGTTTAACTCTGTGAGCTCAATGCACACACCACAGAGCGGTTTATCAGATAGCTTCCTTCCAGTTTTTATGCTGGAATATTCACTTTTTTGCCATTGGCTTCAATGAGCTCCCAGATGTCCATTTGCACAGTGTTTCCAGACTGCTGAATCAAAATAAACGTTTAACTTTGTGGGATGAATGGACACATCACAAAGCATTTTCTCAGACAACTTCTTCCTTGCTTTTATCTGAAGATAGTTACTTTTCACCAAAGCCCTCAATGTGCTCTCAAATGTCCCTTCCCAGATTCTACAAAAAGAGTGCTTCCAAATTGCTGAATGAAAAGAAATATTGAAATCTGCAAGATGAATGCACACACCACAAAGCAGTGTCTGAGATATCTTCCTTCTACTTTTTATGCTGGTATATTTGCTTTTTTGCCATTGGCCTCAATGAGCTCCCAAATATCCATTTGCAGAATGGACAAATACTGTCTTTCCAGGCTGCTGAATCCAAATAAATGTTTAACTCTGTGAGATGTATGCACACAACACAAAGCAGTTTCTCAGAAATATTCTTGCTAGTTTTTATCTGAAGGGTTTTTTTGCACCACAAGCCTCAATGTGCTCTCAAATATCCCTTTTCAGATTCTACAAAAACAGGGTTTCCAAACTGATGAATGTAAAGAAAGTTTTAACTCTGCTAGATGAATGTGCACCGCACAAAACTATTTCCCAGATAGCTTCCTTCTAGTTTTTATCCTGGATTATTTGCTTTTTCACCATTGGCCTCCTTGAGCTCCCAAGGGTCCATTTGCAGAATGTAGAGAAACAGTGATTCTAAACTGCTGAATCAAAGAAAGGTTTAACTCTGTGAGACAAATGCACACATCACAAAGTAGTTTCTCAGAAAGCTATTTCTAGTTTTTATCTGAAGATATTTTATTTTTAAACGTAGGCCACAAAGTGCTTCCAAATGTCCCTTTGAAGATTCTACAAAAATTGTGTTTCCAAATTCCTGAATCGAAAGAAAGGTTTAACTCTGGGAGAGATTGCACACAGCACAAAGCACTTTCTCAGATAGCTTCCTTTGAGTTTTTATCTTGGGATATTTGCTTTTTCGACATTGGCCTCAATGAACTCTCAAATATTATTTTGCAGAATGGACAAAAAAGGTGTTTCCAAACTGCTGAATCAAAAGAAAAGGTTAACTCTGTGACATTAATGCACACATCACAAAACAGTTTCTCAGACAGCTTCTTTCTAGTTTTTATCTGAAGATAATTTCTTTTTCAACATATGCTTCAATGCACTCCCAAATATCCCTTCATAGGTTTTACAAAAACAGTGTTTACAAACTGTTGAATAAAAAGAGAGGTTTAACTCCATGAGATGAATGCACACATCACAAACCAGTTTCTCAGAGTGTTCCTTCTATGTTTTATCCAGGGATATTCACTGTTTCACCATTGGCATAAATAAGCTCCCACATGTCCATTCACAGAATGGAAAAAAAACAGTGTTTCTCAACTGCTGAATCCGAAGAAAGATTTAACTCTTTGAGATGAATGCACACATCACAAAGTGGTTTCTTAGAAAGCTTCTTTCTAGTTTTTATCTGATGATATTTTGTTTTTCACCGTAGGCCTCCATGTACTACCAAATATCCCTTCACAAATTCTACAAAAACACTGTTTCCAAACTGCTGAATGAAAAGAAACATATAATTCTGCATGGCAAATGCACACATCCAAAAGCAGCTTCTCACATAGCTTGCTTCTAGTTTTTATCCTGGGATATTCACTTTTTCATCATTGACCTCAATGAGTTCCCAAATGTCCATTTGCAGAATGGACAAAAACAGAGTTTCCAAACTGCTGAGTCAAAAGAAAATTTAACTCTGTGAGGTGAATGCACACATCACAGAGTGGTTTTTCTGATAGCTTCGTTCTAGATTTTATCCTTGGATATAAACTTTATGGTCATTGGTCTCAATGAGCTCCCAGATGTCCTTTTGCAGAATGGACAAAAACATTGTTTCCATGCTGTTGAATCCAAAGAAAAGTTTAACTCTGGGAGAAGAATGTACATATCACAAAGCAGTATCTCAAAATCTTATTTCTAGTTTTTATCTGAAAATATTTTCTTTTTCACCATAGGCCTCAATGCACTCCCAAATATCCCTTCGCAGATTCTACAAAAACAGTGTTTCCAAACTGATGAAAGAAAAGGAAGATTTAAGTACTCAAGTTGAATGCATACATCACACAGTGGTTTCTCAGATAACCTCCTTCTAGCTTTTATCCCAGTATATTAGCTTTTTTGCCTTTGGTCTCAATGAGCTCCCAAATGTCCATTCACAGAATGGACAAAAACTATGTTTCCAAACTCCTGAACCAGAATAAAGTTTTAAATCTCTGAGATAAGTACACACTTCGCAAAGTGGTTTTTCAGATACCTTCCTTCTATGGCATGCAAACAAAGGTTTAACTCTGCCAGACGAATGCACACAGCACAGAGAATTTTCTCAGACAGCTTCCTTCTAGTTTTTATCCTGAAATATTCACTTTTTCACCATTGGCCTCAATGAGCACCCAAATGGCCATTAGCAAAGAGGAAAATAACAGTGTTTCCAGACTGCTGACTCAAAAGAAAGGTGTAACTCTGTGGCATGAATGTACACATCACAAAGTGGTTTCCTAGAAATTTTCCTTCTAGTTTTTATCTGAAGATATTTCCTTTTCCACCATAGGCCTCAATACACTCCCCAATATCCCTTCACAGATTCTATAAAAACAGATTTTCCAAACTGCTCAATCAAAAGAAAGATTTAACTCTGTGAGATGAATGCACACATTACAAAGTGGTGTCTCAGAAATCTTCCTTCTAGTTTTTATCTGAAGATAATTTCTTTTTCACTGTAGGCCTCAATGTGCTCCCAAATATCCCTTTGCAGTTGCAACAAAAACAGTGTTTCCAAATTGTGCAATCAAAAAAAAGATTTACCTCTGTGAGATGAATGCAAACATCACAAAGCAGTGTCTCAGGAAACTTCTTTCTAGTTTTTTTCTAAAGATATTTCCTTTTTCACCATAGGCCTCAATGTGCTACCAAATATCCTTTCACAGAGTTTCCAAAAACAGTTTTTCCAAACTACTCAATCAAAAGAAAGGTTTAACTCTGTGAGATGAATGCTCACATCACAAAGCAGTTACTCAGAAAGTTTCTTTCTAGTTTTTCTCTGAAGATATTTCCTTTTTCACCATAGGCCTCAAAGCATTCCCAAATAACCCCTAGCAGATTCTACAAAAACAGTGTTACCAAACAGTTCAATCAAAAGAAAGATTTACCTCTGTGAGATGAATGCAAACATCACAAAGCAATGTCTCAGAATGCTTCTTTCTAGTTTTAATCTGAAGATATTTACTTTTTCACCATAGGCCATATTGTGCTCCCAAATATCCCTTCTCAGATTCTACAAAAACAGTGTTTCCAAATCATGGAATGAAAAGAAAGGTTTAACTCTGCAAGATGAATGCACACAGAACAAAGCATTTCTCAGAAAGCTTCCTTCTAGTTTTTATCCTTGCATATTGGCTTTCTTGCTATTGGGCTCAGTGAAGTCCCAAATGTCCATTAGCAGAAAGGAAAAACACAGTGTTTCCAGACTGTTGACTCAAAAGAAAGGTTGAGCTCTGTGAAATAAATGCACAAATCAAAAAACAGTGTCTCAGTACGCTTCTTTATAGTTTTTATATAAAGATATTTCCATTTTCATCATAGCCCTCAGTGGCTCCTAAATATCCCTTCACAGATTCTACAAAAATAGATTTTCCAAGCTGCTCAATCAAAAGAAAGTTTTAAATTTATGAGTTGAATGCACACATCACAAAGCACTTTCCCAGAAATCTTCTTTCTAGTTTTTATCTAAGATATTTCCTTTTCCATCATTGGCCTCAATGCACTCCCAAATATCCCTTCACAGATTCTACAGAAACAGATTTTCCAAACTGCTCAATCAAAAGAAAGATTTAATTCTGTGAGATAAATGCACACATTGCAAAGCAGTGTCTCAGAAAGCTCCTTTATAGTTCTTCTCAAGAGACATTTCCTTTTTCACCATAGACCATATTGTGCTCCCAAATATCCCTTTGCACAATGTGAGTGCTTGCTTTTTATAGCCTGATGTAAACAGGATATGTAAAGTTACAGGGGAACGAGGTAATTCTCTCGGTTACAGCATTACAATTGGTTAGCATTTTTTATTGGTTCCCGCTGCGTCCTTATCGGAGATTTCCCAGGTGATGTTTTTCTGAAGTTTGAAAGAAATATGGAGGAATGCGTTTGTGCTGGGCTCGTGCTGGGCTCAGGGAGTTGGGAGATATATGGGGGATGTGTTTCATTCCTTTCATTCAATCAAAAGAAAGATTTAAATATGTGAGATGAATGCACACATCACAAAGTGGTTTCTCAGAGAATTTCTTTCTAGTTTTTATCTAAAGATATTTCCTTTTTCAACAGAGGTCTCAATGAGCTCCCAAATATCCCTTTGCAGATTCTACAAAAACAGTGTTTCCAAACTTCCCAATCAAAAGAAAGTTTTAACTCTGTGAGACGAATGTAAACATTACAAAGCCGTTTCTCAGAAAGCTTGTTTCAAATTTTTCTCTGAAGATATTTCCTTTATCATGATAGGCCTCAATGTGCCCCCAAATATCCATTAGCAGATTCTACAAAAAGAGTTTTTCAAACTGTTCAATCAAAAGAAGGGTTTACTTCTGTGAGATGAATGCACACATCACAATGCAGTTGCTCAGAACGCTTCTTTCCAGTTTTTATCTGAAGATATTTACTTTTTCACCATAGGCCTCATTGTGCTCCTAAACATTCCTTTGCAGATTCTGCAAAATAGTGTTTCCAGACTGTAGAATGCCAAGAAAGGTTTAACTCTGTGTGTCAAATGCACACAACACACAGTATTTTCTCAGATAGCTTCCTTGTAGTTTTTATTCTGGCATATTCACTTTCTTGCCATTGGCCTCAGTGAGCTTCCAAATGTCCATTAGCAGAAAGAAAAAAAAAAGCTGTGTTTCCAGACTGCTGACTCGAAAGAAAACTTGAATGCTGTGAGATGAATGCACACATCACAAAGCAGTGTCTCAAAAAGTTTCTTTCTAGTTTTTATCTGAAGATATTTCCTTTTTCACTGTAGACCTCAATGCACTTCCAAATATCCCTTCGCAGATTCTACACAAACAGATTTTCCAAACTGCTCCATCAAAAGTAAGGTGTAACTCTGTGAGATGAATGCACACATCACAAAACAGTTTCCCAGATATCTTCTTTCTAATTTTTATCTGAAGATATTTCCTTTTCCACCCTAGGCCTCAGTAAGCTCCCAAATATCCCTTCACAGATTCTACAAAAACAGATTTCCCAAACTGCTCAATCAAAAGATAGATTTAACTCTGTGAGATGAATGCACACATCACAAAGCAGTTTCTCAGAAATATTTTTTCAAGTTTTAACTGAAGATATTTCCTTTTACACCATAGGCGTTAATTCACTCCCAAATATCCCTTCACAGATTCTAGGAAAACACTGTTCCCAAACTACTCAATCTAAAGAAAGGTTTACCTCTGTGAGATGAAGGCACACATCACAAAGCAGTATCTCAGATAGTTTCTTTATAGTTTTTATCTGCAATTGTAAGCTTTTTCACCACTGGGTGCAATGTGCTCCCAAATATCCCTTTGCAGATTCTACAAAAACTGTGTTTCCGAACTGCTCAATCAAAAAAAAAAGATTGAACTCTGGGAGATGAATGGATATAAAAGAAAGCAGTTTCTCAGAAAGCTTCTATCTAGTTGTTATCTGAAACTATTTTCTTTTTCACCACAGGCCTCAATGTTCTTAAAAATATGCATTCCCAGATTCTGCAAAAACAGTATTTCCAAACTGCTGAATGTAAAGTAAGGTTTAATTCTGTGAGATGAATGTCAACATCACAAAGCAGCTTCTCAGAGAGCTTCCTTCTAGATTATATCCTGGCATATTCTCTTTCTTGCAATAGCCTGAATGAGTTCCCAAATGTCCGTTTGCAGAATGGACAAAACAGTGTTTCCAAACTGTTGAATTGAAAGAAAAGTTTACCTCTGTGAGATGAATGCACACATCACAAATAGTTTCTCAGAAAGCTTCTTTCTAGTTTTTATATGAAGACATTTTCTTTTTCACCATAGCCTTGAATGCACTCTCAAATATCCCTTTGCAGATTCTACAAAAACTGTGTTTCCTAACTGCTTTATCAAAAGAAAAATTTAACTTGGCGAGATGAATGCACATATCACAAACCAGTTTCTCAAATAACTTCTTTCTAGTTTTCATCCTGCAATATTTGCTTTTTCACCATTGGCCTCAATGAGCTCCTGAATGTCCATTCACAGAAAGGACAAAAACAGTGTTATCAAACTGCTGAATCAAAATAAAATTTTAAATATGTCAGATGAATGCACACATCACAAAGCCGTTTTTCCCAAAGCTTCTTTCTAATTTTTTTTTCTGGGATGGAGTCTGGCTCTATTGCCCAGGCTGAAGTTCAGTGGCCTGTTCTCAGCTCACTGCAAGCTCTGCCTCCCTGGTTCATGCCATTCTCCTGCCTCAGGGTCCTGAGAAGCTGGGACTATGGGCACCTGCTACCATACACAGCGAATTTTTTGTATTATTAGTAGAGGTGGAGTTTCACCGTGTTAGCCAGGATGGCCTCGATCTCCTGACCTCATGATCCACCCGCCTCAGCCTCCCAAAGTGCTGGGATTACAGGCGTGAGCCACCACACCCAGCTTTTCTTTCTAATTTTTATCTGAAGATATTTCTTTTTCACCAAAAGCCTTAAGGTTCTCCCAAATATCACTTCGCAGATTCCACAAACGGTTTTTCAAAACTGTTGAATGGAAAGAAAAGATTAATTCTGTGAGATAAATGCAAACATCACAAGGTGGTTTCTCACAGTGCTTACTTGTAGTGTTTATTCTGGGATATTCAGTTTTTCACCATTGGCCTCAATGAGCTCCAAAATGTCCATTTACAGAATGGTCAAAAACAATGTTTCCAAAGTGCTCAATCAAAAGTATGTTTAACTCTGTGTGGTGAATGCACTCATCTTAAAGAAGTTTCTCAGAAACCTTATTCCTAGTTTTTATCTGAAGATATTTCCTTTTTCACAGGAGGCCTCAATGTGCTCCCAAATTGCCCTTTGCAGATTCTGCAAAAACAGTTTTTCCAAACTGCTCAATCAAAAGAAAGCTTTAACTCTGAGAGTTGTAGGCAAACACCACCAAGCAGTTTCTCAGAGAGCTTCTTTCTAGTTTTTCTCTTAAGATATTTCCTTTTTCACCATAGGCCTAAATGCACTTCCAAATATCCCTTCACAAATACTACAAAAACAGTGTTTCCAAACAGCTCAATCAAAAGAAAAGTTTGACTTTGTGAGATGAAGGCACACATCACAAAGCAGTTTCTCAGAGAACTTCTTTCCAATTTTTATCTGAAGATATTTCTTTTCCACCATGGGCCTCAATGCATTCCAAAATATCCCTCTATAGACACTATAAACAGAGTGTTTCCAAACAGCTCAATCAAAAGAAAGCTTTAACTCTGTGAGATGAATGCACATATCATAAAGTAGTTTCTCAGAACGCTTCATTCTAATTTTTATCCTCCGATATTTCCTTTATTCCAAAGATATTTGCTTTTCCACCATAGGCTTCAATGCGCTCGCAAATATCCCTTCATAGATTCTACAAAAACTGGGTTTCTGAACTGCTCAATCAAACGAAAGGTTTAACTCTGTGAGAAGAATGCACACATAAGAAGTGGGTTTCTCAAAACTTTCTCATTTTTATCTGAAGATATTTTTCTTTTCACCATAGGCCCCAATGCCCTCCCAAATACTTCTTCACAGATTCTACAAGAACAGTGTTTCCCATTATTCCATCAAAAGAAATGTTAAACTCTGTGAGACAAAGGCACATATTACAAAACAGATTCTCAGAAAGTTTATTTCTAGTTTTAAACTGAAGATATTTCCATTTACACCAAAAGCCTCAATGTGATCCCAAATATCTCTTCACAGATTCTACAAAAAGAGTTTCCAAACTGCTCCATCAAAATAAAGCTGTAACTCTGTGACATGAATGCACACATCACAAAGCAGTTTCAAAGAATTCACCTTTCTTGTTTTTATCAGAAGATCATTCCTTTTTCTTCATAGGCCACAGATTGCTCCCAAATATCCCTTTGCAGATTTTTAAAAACAGTATTCTCAAACTGCTGAATGAAAAAGAAAGGTTTAACTCTGCAAGATGTATGCACACACCACAAAGTGGCTTCTCAGAGAGCTTACTTCTAGTGTTTATCCTGGGATATTCAGATTTTTGCCATTGGCCTCAATGACCTTCAAATATCCATTTGCAGAATGGACAAAAACAATGTTTAAAAAGTGCTGAATCTAAAGAAATGTTTACTTTTGTGAGATAAATACACTGATCATAAAGCAGTTTCTCAGAAAACTTATTTCTAGTTTTTATCTGAAGATATTTCCTTTTTAACCAGAGGCCTAAATGCACTTCCAAATATCCCTCTGCAGATCTGTAAAAAGAGTTTTTCCAAACTGCTCAATCAAAAGAAAACTCTACTTCTGTGAGATGAATGTACACACAACAAAGTAGTTTCTCAGAAAGCTACTTTCTAGTTTTATCTGAAGACAATTCCTTTTTCACCAAGGGCCTCCATGTGCTCCCAAATATCCTTTCAAAGATTCTACAAAAACAGTGTTTCCAAACTGCTCAATCAAAACAAAAGTTTACCTCTGTGAGAAGAATGCACAATCACAAAGTGGTTTCTCAGAAAACTTCTTTCTGGCTTCTATCTGAAGATATATGTCTTTTCATCATAGGCCTAAATGCGATCCAAAGTATCCCTTCGCAGATTTTTCACAAATAGTGTTTTAAAAATGCTCCATCAAAGAAAGGTTTACTTCTCTGACATGACTACACACATCACAAAGCAGTTTCTCAGTCATCTTTTTTCTAGTTTATATCTGAAGATATTTCCATTTTCACCATAGGCTTCATTGTGCTCCCAAATCTTTCTTCACATTTCTACAAAAAAAGCGTTTCCAAACTGCTCAATCAAAGGAATGGTTTTACTCTGTAAAGTGATTGCACACATCACAAAACTGTTTCTCAGAAAGTTTCTTTTTAGCTTTTATGTGAAGATATTTGTCTTTTCTTAGTAGGCCTCAATGTGCTCCAAAATATCCATTTGCAGATTCTACAAATCAGTGTTTCTGAACTGCTCCATCAACAGAAAGGTTTAACTCAGTGAGATGAATGCACACACCACAAAGCAGATTCTCACAAAGCTTCTTTCTAGTTTTTATCTGAAGATATTTCCTTTTACCATAGGCCTCAATGCACTCCCAAATATCCCATCACAGTTTTACAAAAACAGTGTTTCCAAATTGCTACATCACAGGAAATGTTTAACTCTGTGATGAATGTACAGATCACAAAGCATTTTCACAGAAAGCTTCTTTCTAGCTTTTATTTGAAGATATTTCCTTTTTCACTATAGGCCTCAATTCACTCCAAAATATTTCTTCACAGATACTACAAAAATAGTGCTTCCCAACTGCCCCATCAAAAAAAGGTTTATCTATGTGAGATGAGTGCACACATCACAAAGCAGTTTCTCAGAAAACTTCTCCTGAGTTATTATCTGAAGATATTTCTCTTTTCACTCTAGGCCTCAATGAGCTCACAAATATCCCTTCACAGATTCTACAAAAACAGTATTTCAAAACAGCTGCATCAAAAGAAAGGTTTAATTCTGTGAGTTGAATGCACACACAGCAGAGAAGTTTCTCAGAAAGCTTCTTTCTAGTTTTTATCTGAAGATATTTCTCTTCTCACCCTATGCTTCAAAGCACACCCAAATATCCCAACACAGATTCTATAAAAAGAGTGTTTCCACAATGCTGCATCAAAAGAAGGGTTTAACTCGGTGAGATGGCTGCACACATCACAAAGCTTTTTCCAAGAAAGCTTCTTCCCAGCTAATATCTGAAGATATTTCCTTCTTCACCATAGCCCTCAGTGCGCTCCAAAGTGTCCCTTCACAGATTCTACAAAAAGACTGTTTCCAACCTGCTACATCAAAAGAAAGGTTTAACTCTGTGAGATGAATGCACACATCACAAACAGTTTCTCAGAAAGCTTCTTTCTAGTTTTTATCTGAAAATATTTCCTTTTTCACCACAGGCCTCAATGCACTCCAAAATATCACTTCGCAGATTCTACAGAAAGAGTGTTTCCAAACTGCTCCATCAAAAGAAAGGTTTAACTCTGTAGGATGAATGCACACATCCCAAAGCAGTTTCTCAGAAAGCTTCTTTGTAGTTTTCATCTGAAGACATTTCTCTTTTCACCATAGGTATCACTGTGATTGATATATCACTTTGCAGATTCTACAAAAAGACTGTTTCCAAACTGCTCCATCAAAGGAAGCTTTAACTCTGTGAGATGAATGCACACATCACAAAGGTGTTTCTCAGAAAGCTTCTTTCTAGTTTTATCTGAGGATATTTCTCTTTTCACCTTAGGCCTCAAAGAGGTCAAGAAACATCTCTTCACAGATTCTACAAAAACAGTGCTTCCAAACTGCTCAATCAAAAGAAAATTTCCACTCTGTGAGATGAATGCACACAACACAAAGCACTTTCTCAGAAATTGCCTTTTTCACCATTGGTCTCAAATCACTCCCAACTATGCCTTTGCAGATTCTTCAAAAAAAGGATTTCCAAACTGCTCCATCAAAAGAAAGGTTTAATTCTGTAGGAGATGACTGCACACATCACAAAGTAGTTTCTCAGGAAGCTTCATTCTAGTTTTGATATGAAGGTATTTCTCTTTTCACCATAGACCTCAATGTGCTACAAAATATCCCTTTTCAGATACTACAAAAACAGTGTCTCCAAACAGCTCCATTGAAAGAAAGGTTTAACTCTGTGAGATGAATGCACACATCACAAAGCAGTTTCTCAAAAATCTTCTTTCTAGTGTTTATCTGAACATATTTCCTTTTCCACCATAGGCCTCAATGCACTCCCAAATATTTCTTCACAGATTCTATAAAAGCAGTGTTTCCAAACTGCTCAGCCAAAGAAAGATTTTACTCAGTGCGATGAATGCACATATCACAAAACTGTTTCTCAGAAAGCCTCTTTCTGGTTTTTATGTGAAAATATTTGTCTTTTCACTGTAGGCCTCAATGTGCTCCAAAATATCCCTTTGCAGATTCTAGAAAACAAGGATTTCGAAACTACTCCATCAAAAGAAACATTTATATCAGTGAGATGAATGCCGATATCACAAAGCAGATTCTCAGAGCTTCTATCTAGTTTTTATGTGAAGACATTTCCTTTCCACCATGGGCCTCAATACACTCCCAAATATCCCTCTGCAGATTCTACAAAAACATTGATTCAAAACTGCTCCATCAAAAGAAAGATTTAACTCTGTTAGATGGATGCACAGATCACAAAGCATTTTCTCAAAAAGCTTCTTTCTAGTTTTTATCTGAAGATATTTCCTTTTTCAACATAGACTTCAATGCACTCTCAAACATCCCTTCACAGATTCTACAAAAACAATGTATCCAAACTACTCCATCCAAAGAAAGGTTTAAATCTGTGAGAGGAATGCACCCCATGAACAGCTGTTTCTCAGAAAGTTTCTTTCTCGTTTTTATCTAAAGATATTTGCCTTTTCACCATGGGCCTCAATGCACTCCAAAATATCCCTTTGCAGATGCTACAAAAACAGTATTTCCAAACTGCTCCACCAAAAGAAAGGTTTAGATGAATATGCACATCACAAAGGTTGAGATGAATATGCACATCACAAAGTAGTTTCTCAGAAAGCTTCTTTCTGGTTTTTATCTAAAGATATTTCCGTTATCTCCATAAGCCTCAATGTGCTCCCAAATATCCCTTCACAGATTCTACAAAAACAGTGTTTCTGAACTGCTCAATCAATATCAAACTTCAACTCTGTGAGATGAATGCACACAACAAAAAGCACTTTCTCAGAAATTTATTTCTAGTTTTCATCTGAACAAATTTCCTTTTTCTACCATTGACTTCAAAGTGCTCCCAAGTATCCCTTCACAGATCCTACAAAAACAGTGTTTCCAAACTGCTCCATCACAACAAAGGTTTAACTCTTGTGAGATGAAGGCACACGTCAGAAAGCAGTTTCTCAGAAAGCTTACTTCTAGTTTATACCTGAAGATATTTCTCTTTTCACCCAAGACCTTAATGAGCTCCAAAACATTCCTTTGCAGATTCTACAAAAACAGTTTCCAAAATGCACAATCAAAAGAAAAGTTTAACTCTCTGAGATAAACAGACACATCAAAAAGCAGTTTCTCAGAAAGCTTCTTTCACCATTTTGTCTTTTCACCATAGGACTCAAAGTGCTCTAAAACATTCCTTCATAGATTCTACAAAAACAGTGTTTCCAAACTGCTCCATCAAAAGAAAGGTTGAACTCTTTGAGATGAATGCACATATCACAAAGCCTTTCCTCAGAAAGATTCTTTCTAGTTTTTATCTGAAGATATTTCCTTTTTCACCATAGACCTCAATGCGCTCCCAAATAACCCTTTTCAGATTCAACTAAAACAGTATTTCCAAACTCTACATCACAAAAAAAAGGTTTAACTCTGAGACGAATGCACACATCACAAAACAGTTTCTCAGAAAGCTTCTTTTTCGTTTTTATCTGAAGATATTTACTTTTTCACCACAGTCCTCAGTGCACTCCCAAATATCCCTTCAGAGATTCTACAAAAACAGTTTTTCCAAACTGCTCAATCAAAAGAAAAATTCAACTCTGTGAGATGAATGCACACAACACAAAGCAGTTTCTCAGAATGTTTCTTTCTGTTTTTTTATCTGAAGAAATTTCCTATTTCACCAATGACCTCAAAGTGCTCCCAAATATTGCTTCACAGATTCTGTAAAAACAGGGTTTTCAAAGTGCTCTTAAGCTATTTCTCCTTTCACCTTAAGCCTCAATGCACTCCCAAATATCCCCTCCTAGATTCTATAAAAACTGAGTTTCCAAACTGTTCCTTCAAAGGACAGCTTTAACCCTGTGAGATAGATGCACACATCACAAAGTATATTCTCAGAAAGCTTCTTTCTAGGCTTTTCTGAAGACATTTCTCTTTTCTACTCAGGCCTTAATGCACTCCCAAATATCCCTTCAGATTCTACAAAAACAGTGTTTACAAACTGCTCAATCAAAGGAAAGATTTAACTCTGTGAGATGAATAGCCACATCAAAAAGCATTTTCTCAGAAAGTTTCTTTCTAGTTTTTATCTGAAGATACTTACTTTTTCTCCTTAGGCCTCAATGTGCTCCCAAATATATTCCTTTGCAGATTCTACAAAAACAGTGTTTCCAAACTGCTCCATCAAAGGAAGCCTTAACTCTGTGAGATGAATGTGGACATCAAAAAACAGTTTCTCAGAAAGCATCTTTCTAATTTTGATCTGAAGATATTTCTCTTTTCACTGCAGGCCTCAGTGTACTCCCAAATATCCGTTCTAAGATTCTACAAAAACAGTGTTTCCAAACTGCTCAATCAAAAGAAATGTTTAATGCTCTGAGATGAATGGATGCATCAAAAAGCAATTTCTCAGAAAGCTTCTTTCTAATTTTGATCTATAGATATTTGTCTTTTCACCATAGGCATCAATGCTCTAGAAGATATTCCTTTTCAAATTCTACAAAAACAGTGTTTCCAAACTGCTCCATACAATGAAATGTTTATCTCTTTGAGATGAATGCACACATCACAAAGCCTTCTCTCAGAAAGTTTCTTTCTAGTTTTTGTCTGAAGATATTTCCTTTTTCACCTTAGACCTCAACGCACTCTCAAATATTCCTTTGCAGATTCTGCAAAAACGGTGTTTCCAAATTGCTCCATCAAAAGAAAGTTTTCACTCTGTGAGGTGAATGCGTACATCACAAAACAGTTTCTCAGAAAGCTTATTTCTAGTTCTTGTCTGAGGATATTTCCTTTTAAATCATGCGCTCAATGCACTCCCAAATATCCCTTCACAGATTCTAGAAAAACAGTTTTTCCAGTTTAATCACAAGAAATGTTTAACTGTGGGATGAATGTACACATCACAAAGCATTTTCTGAGAAAGTTTCTTTCTAGTTGTTATCTGAAGATATTTCCTTTTTCATCTTATGCCTCAATGCACTCCCAAATACCCCTTCACAGATTCTACAAAAATAGTGTTTCCAAACTGCTCCTTAAAAAGACAGGTTTAACTCTATGAGATGACTGCATGCGTCACAAAGCAGTTTCTCAGAAAGCTTCTTTGTAATTTTGATGTGAAGGTATTTCTCTTTTCACCATAGGCCTAAAAGTACTCCCAAATATCCCATTGCAGATTCTACAAAAGCAGTGTTTCCATATAGTCCCATCAAAAGAAGGTTAAACTCTGTGAGATGAATGCACACAGCACAAAGCAGTTTCTCAGAGAGCTTCTTTCTAGATTATATCTGAAGATATTTTTTCCCCATAGGCCTTAATTTGCTCCCAAATATTTCCTCATAGATTGTACAGAAACAGTATTTCCAAAGTGCTCAATCAAAAGAAAGGTTTTACTCTGTGAGATGAATGCAGACATCACAAATCTGTTTCTCAGAAAGCTTCTTTCTAGTTTTTCTGTGAAGATATATGATTTTCACCTTGGGCCTCAATGCGCTCCAAAATATCCCATTGCAGATTCTGCAAAAACAGTGTTTCCAAACTGCTCCATCAGAAGAAAGGTTTGACTCAGTCAGATAAATGCACATATCACCAAGAAGAGTCTCAGAAAGCTTCTTTCTAGTTTTTATCTGAAGATGTTTCTCTTTTCAGCCTGGGCCTTAATGTGCTCCAAAATATCCCTTCGCAGATTCTACAAAAACAGAATTTCCAAACTGCTCTATCAAACGAAAGCTTTAACCCTGTGATATAAATGCGCATATCACAAAGCAGTATATCAGAAAAGTTCTTTCTAGCTTTTATTCGAGAATATTTTTCTTTATGCCATACATCTCAATGAACTCCCAAATATCCCTTCGCAGATTCTACAAAAACAGTGTTCCCAAACTGCTCCATGAAAGGAAGCCTTAACTCTGTGAGATAAAAGCAGATATCAAAAAACAGTTTGCCAGAAAACTTCTTTCTAGTTTTGATCTGAAGATATTTCTCTTTTCACCATACACCTCAATGCACTCCCAACTATCCCTTCACAGATTCTACAAAAACAGTGTTTCTAAACTGTTCCATCAAAGGAAGCTTTAACTCTGTAAGATGAATGCAGATATGAAAAAGCTGTTTCTCAGAAAGCTTCTTTCTAGTTTTGAACTGAAGATATTTATCTTTTCACCACAGGTCTCAATGCACTCCCAAATATCACTTTGCTGATTCTACAAAAACAGTGTTTCCAAACTGGTCCATCAAGAGAATGTTTTATCTCTGTAAGATGAAAGCAGACATCAAAAAGCAGTTTCTCAGAAAGCTTCTTTCTAGTTTTGATCTGAAGTACTTGTCTTTTCACCATAGGCATCAATGCACTAGAAAAGATCCCTCTGCAGATTCTCCAAAAACAGTGTTTCTAAATGGCTCCATCAAAAGAAAGTTTTACCTCTTTGATATGAATGCACACATCACAAAGCCTTGTCTCAGAAATCTGCTTTCTTGTTTTTATCTGAAGATATTTCCTTTTCAACTTCGACCTCAATGCACTACCAAATATCCCTTCACAGATTCTACAAAAACAGTGTTTCCAAACTGCTCCATCCAAAGAAAGGTTTAACTCTGTGAGATGAATGCCCACATCACAAAGCAGTTTCTCAGAAAGCTTCTTTCCAGTTTTTATCTAAAAATATTTCCTTATTCACCATAGGCCTCATTGTGCTCCAAAATATCCCTTTGCAGATTCTAAAAAGACAGTGTTTCCAAACTAGTCCATCAAAATATTGATTTATCTCTGTGAGATGAATGCAGACATCAAAAAGCAGTTTCTCAGAAAGCTTCTTTCTAGTTTTGATCTGAAGTGTTTTTCTTTTCACCATGGGCATCAATGAGCTAAAAAAAAGTCCCTTTGCAGATTCTGCAAAAACAGTGTTTCCAAACAGCTCCACTAAAAGAAAGTTTTAACCCTTTGAGATGAATGCACACATCACAAAGCCTTCTCTCAGAAAGCTTCCTTCCAATTTTTATCTGAAGATATTTCCTTTTTCACCTTAGACCTCAACGTGCTCCCAAATATCCCTTCGTGTAATCTACAGAAACAGTGTTTCCAAACTGCTTCATCAAAAGAAACGTTTAACTCTGTGAGATGAATGCACACAACACAAAGCATATTCTTAGAAATTTCTAGTTTTTATCTGAAGAAATTTTCTTTTTCACCACTGGCCTCAATGTGCTCCCAAGTATTTCTTTGCAGATTCTACTAAAACAGTGTTTCCAAAATGCTCCATCAAAGATAGATTTAACTCGGTGTGTTGAATGCACACATCACAAAGCAGTTTCTCAGAAAGCTTCTTTCTAGTTTTTATCTGAAGATGTTTCTCTTTTCACCCTAGGCCTTAATGCACTCCAAAATATCCCTTCACAGATTCTGCAAAGAGTTTCCAAACTCGTCTGTCAAACGAAAGTATTAACACTGTGAGATGAATTCACACATCACAAAGAAGTTTCACTGAAAGCTTCTTTCTACATTTTTCTGAAGACATTTCTCTTTTCTCCTTAGGCCTCAATGTGCTCCCAAACATCCCTTCACAGATTCCACAAAAAATGTTTCCAACCTGCTCCATCAAAAGAAAGTTTTAATTCTGTGAGATGAATGTACTCATCACAAAGCAGTTCCTCAGAAAGCTTCTTTGTTGTTGTCACTTGAAGATATTTTGTTTTTCATCACAGGCTTCAATGCAATCCAAAATATCATTTTGCAGATTCTACATAAACACTGTTTCCAAACTGCTCAATCAAAAGAAAGGTTTAACTGTGTGAGATGAATGCCCACATCCCAAACAGTTTCACAGATATCTACATTCTAGCTTTTATCTTAAGATATTTTTCTTTTCATCATTGGCCTCAGTGTTATCCAAAATATCCCTTTGTAGATTCTCCAAAAACAGTGTTTCCAAACTGCTCCATCAAAAGAAAGGTTTAACTTTGTGAGATGAATGCACACATCAGGAAACAGTTTCCCAGAAAGCTTCTTTCTAGTTTTTATCTGAAGATATTTCCTTTTTCAACATAGGCCTCAATTCTCTCTCAAATATTTATTTGCAGATTCTAGAAAACAGTATTTCCACACTGCTCCATCAAAAGGTAGTTTTAATTCAATGAGATGAATTCAAATATCACAAAGCAGTGTCTCAGAAAATTTCTTTCTAGTTTTCGTCTGAGGATATTTCCTTTTAAATCATAGGCCTCAATGTGCTCCCAAATATCCCTTCACAGATTCTAGAAAAACAGTTTTTCCAAACAGCTTAATCACAAGAAATGTTTAACTGTGGGATGAATGTACACATCACAAAGCATTTTCTCTGAAAGTTTCTTTCTTGTTTTTATCGGATGATATTTCCTTTTTGACCATAGGACTCAATGCACTCCCAAACATCCCTTTGCAGATCCTACAAAAACAGTGTTTCCAAACTGCTTCATCCAAACAAAGGTTTAACTCTGTGAGATGAAGGATCACATCACAAAGCAGTTTCTCAGAAAACTTCTTTCTAGTTTTGATCTGAAGATATTTCTCTTTTCACCACACTCCTCAATGCACTCCCAACTATCTCTTCACAAATTTTACAAAAACAGTGTTTCCAAACTGTTCCATTAAAGGAAGTTTTAACTCTGAGATGAATACAGATATGAAAAAGCTGTTTCTCAGAAAGCTTCTTTCTAGTTTTGAACTGAAGATATTTATCTTTTCACCACAGGCCTCAATGCACTCCCAAACATCCCTTTGCAGATTCTACAAAAACAGTGTTTCCAAACTGCTTCATCCAAACAAAGATTTAACTCTGTGAGATGAAGGGTCACATCACAAAGCAGTTTCTCAGAAAACTTCTTTCTAGTTTTGATCTGAAGATATTTCTCTTTTCACCACACTCCTCAATGCACTCCCAACTATCTCTTCACAAATTCTACAAAAACAGTGTTTCCAAACTGTTCCATTAAAGGAAGTTTTAACTCTGAGATGAATACAGATATGAAAAAGCTGTTTCTCAGAAAGCTTCTTTCTAGTTTTGAACTGAAGATATTTATCTTTTCACCACAGGCCTCAATGCACTCCCAAATATCCCTTTGCAGATTCTACAAGAACAGTGTTTCCAAACTGGTCCATCAAGAGAATGGTTTATCTTTGTAAGATGAATGCAGACATCAAAAAGCAGTTTCTCAGAAAGCTTCTTTCTAGTTTTGATCTGAAGTGTTTGTCTTTTCACTATAGGCATCAATGTACTAAAAAAAAATCCCTTTGCAGATTTTGCAAAAACAGTGTTTCCAAGCAGCTCCATCAAAAGAAAGTTTTAACTCTTTGATATGAATGCACACATCACAAAGCCTTCTCTCAGAAAGTTTCTTTCTAATTTTTATCTGAAGATATTTCCTTTTTCACCTTAGACCTCAACGCACTCCCAAATATCCCTTCGCAGATTCTACAACAATAGTGTTTCCAAACTGCTCCATCAAAAGAAAGGTTTGACTCTGTGAGATGAACGGCCACATCACAAAGCAGTTTCTATGAAAGCTTCTTTGTAGTTTTTATCTGAAACTATTTCTCTTTTCACTGTATGCCTCAATGCACTCCCAAATATCCCATCACAGATTCTACAAAAACAGTGTTTCCAAAGTGTTCCATCGTAGGAAGTTTTAACTCAGTGAGATGAATGCAGACATCAAGAACCAGTTTCTCAGAAAGCTTATTTCTAGTTTGGATCTGAAGTGTTTTTCTTTTCATCATAGGCATCAGTGCGCTAGAAAATATCCCTTCACAGATACTACAAAAACAGTGTTTCCAAACTGCTCCATCAAAAGAAAGGTTTAACTCCGTGAGATGAAGGCACACATCACAAAGCTGTTTCTCAGAAAGTTTTTTTCTAGTGTTTACCTGGATATATTTTGTTTTTCCCTATACTCCTCTCTGGACTCCTAAATGTCCCCTTGCAGATTCATCAAAAATTGTGGTTCTACCATGCTCAATCAAAAGAAAGGTTTACCTATGTGAGATGAAGAGATGAATTCACACATTACAAAGCAGTTTCACACATAGCTTCTTTCCACTTTTTATCTGAGGATATGAGGTTTCCCCACAGGCATCAATATGCTCTCAAATGGTCCTTGCCAGATCCTTTTTAAAAAGTTTCTCCAACTTGCTGAATCAAAAAAATTGTATAACTCAGTGAGATGAATTCAGTTTCACTGATTGGTTATTTCTAGTTTTTATCCCTAGACAGTCATTTTTCCATAGGCCTTAATAAGTTCCCAAGTGTTTCTTTGTAAATTCTCCAAAATGAGTGTTTCCAACCTACTGAATCAAAAGAAAGTTTCAAGTCTCTGAGATGAATGCACACATCACAAAGCTGTCTCGCATATAGCTCATTTCCAGTTTTTATCTGGTGATATTCTGTTTTTTTCTTCAGGCTCCAATGGGCTATTAATTGTCGCTGCAGATTCTATGAAAAGAGTGTTTCCAACCTGGTGAATCAGAAAATTTTAACTCTGTGAGATGAATGCACACATCACAAAGCAGTTACACAGTGAGCTTCTTTCTAGCTTGTATCTGGGAGTATTTCATTTTTCCACGTAGGCCTCAATGGGCTCTTAAATGTCCATTTGCAGATTCTTCAAAAAGACTTTTTCTAACCTGTTGAATCAAAAGAAATATTTACCTTTGTGAGATGTATCCAAACATCAGAAAGCAGTTTGAGAGAAAGTTTTTTCCTAGTTTTTATCTGGGGATATTTTGTTTTTCCCCATAGGCCTCTTTGAGTGACAAAATGTCCTTTTGCACTTTCTGCAATATAGTGTTTCCAACCTGCTGAATCAAAGAACAAATTAAACTCTCTGTGATGAATCCACACATTACAAAGTATTTTCACAGATAGCTTCTGTTTGGTTTTTATCCAGGGATATTCAGCTTTTCCCCTAAGCCTCTCTGGGCTCCCAAATCTCCCTTCACAGATTCTTCAAAAAGAGTGTTTTCAAGCTGCTGAATCAAGGAAAATATTTAGCTTTATGAGATGAATCCCCACATCACAAAGGAGTTTCACAGATAGTTATTTCTAGTGTTTTCTGAGTATATTCACTTTTTCCTCAAAAGCCTTGATGGGCTCTCAAGTGCCCCATTGAAGTTTCTACAAAAAAGGTGTTTCCAGTCTGCTGAATCAAAAGAAAGTTTTAAAGTTTTAACTCTGTGAATTGAATCCACACATCACAGAGAAGTTTCACAGATAACTTCATTCTCATTTTTATCTGGTGATTTTCAGTTTTTCTTGTTAGGCCTCCGTGGACTTCCAAATGTCCTTTCTCAGATACTCCAGAAAGAGTGTTTCCCATTTGCTGCATCAAAAGAAAGGTTTAACTGTGTGAGATTGATCCACACATCACAAAGCAGTGTCAGAGATGGCTTCCTTCTAGTTTTTATCTGGGGATATTTGGATTCTCCCCAGAGGCCTCAATCGGCTCCCAAATGTCCCTTTGCAGATTCTACCAAAAGTGTCTTTCCAACCAGCTGAATCAAAAGAAAGGTTTAACTCTGTGAGATTAATCCATACTTCACAAAGTAGTTTCACAATTAAATTTTGTTGTAGCTTTTATCTTGGGAAATGGTTTTTATCCATAGGTCTCAATAGTCTCCCAAATGTCCCTTCATAGATTCTACAAAAAGAGTGATTACAACCTGCTGAATCATAATAAATATTTAATTTTATGAGATGAATGCTCACACTACAAAGCAGTTTCACAGCTTCTTTCTACTTTTTATGTGGGGATATTTTGTTTTCCCCATAGGTCTCAATGGGCTCCCAATGTCCCTTCGCAGATGCTACAAAAAAAAGTGTTCCCAAACTGCTAAATCAAAGGAAAGATTTAGTTTTATTAAATGAATTTCCACATCACAAGGGAGTTTCACTGATAGCTTCTTTCTAGTTTTTGTCTGGGTATATTCGCCTTTTCCTCAAAAGCCTTGATTAGCTCTCAAGCTCCTCTTTGAAGATTCTACGAATAGAGTTTTTCCAGCCTGCTGAAGCAATATAAATGATTAACTCTGTGAGACGAATGCATACATCAAAAAACAGTTTCACAGATAGCTTATTTCTGGTTTTTATCTTGGGATATTCTAATTTTCCCCGTAGGCCCCAATGCTTTCCCAAATGTCCCTTCACAGATTCTCCAAAAAGAGTGTTTCTACCCTGCTAAATCAAAAGAAAACTTTAACTTTGTGAGATTAATTCACACATCACAAAGTAGTTTAACAGATAGCTTCATTCTTGTTTTTACCTGAGAACATTCAGTTTTTTCCCTCAGGCCTCAATTGACTCCCAATTTAGCCTTCTTAGATTACACAGAAAGAGTCTATCTAAACTGAATCGACAGAAATGTTTTTTTGTGTGTGAGATGAATGCACACATCACAAAGCAGTTTCATAGATACCCTCTCTCTAGTTTTTATTTGAGGATATTGGGTTTTTCCCCATAGGTCTCAATGGACTCCCAAATGTCCCTTCACAGATTCTTCAAAAAGACTCTTTCCAACCTGCCAAATCAAAAGAAAGTTTTGTTTTTCATATGAATCCACACATCACAAAGTAGTTTCACAGATAGCTTGTTTTTAGTTTTTATCTGTGGATATTCATTTGTTTCTCATAGGCTACAAAAAGCTCCCAAATGTCCCTTTGCAGATTCTCCAAATAGTGTTTCCAACAAGCTGAATCAAAAGAATGTTTTAAATCTGTGAAACAAATCCACACATCACAATGCAGTTTCCAACCTGCTGAATTTAAAGAAATATTTACTGCTGTAACATGAATCCACACATGACAAGCACTTTCACAGATAGCTTCTCTCCAGTTTTATCTATGGATGTTCAATTTTTCCCCATAGGCCTCAATGGGCGTTCAGATTTCCCTTCACAGATTCTGCAAAAAGAGTGTTTCCAACATGCTGAGTCAAAATAAAGGTTTAACTCTGTGAGATGAATCCATACATCACAAAGAATTTTCACAGATGGCTTCATTCTAGTTTTTATCTGGGAATATTCAGTTTTTCCTATTAAACTTCATTTGGGTCCCAAATTTCTTTTCACAGATGCTAAACAAAGAGTGTTTCCAAATTGTTGAATCAAAAGAAAGGTTTTTCTCTGTGAGAAGAATCCACACATCACAAAGCAGTTTCATAGATAGCTTCTATCTAATTTTTAATTAGAGATATTCTGTTTTTCCCCATTGGCCTCAATGGGCTCCCAAATGTTCCTTCACAGATTCTCCAAAAAGAGTGGTTGAACCAAAAGAAATATTTAACATTGTGAAGTGAATCTACACATCACAAAGCAGTTTCACGGATAGCTTCTATCTAATTTTTATCTGGGGATATTCTATATTTTCCCATAGGACTCAATGGGCACCGAAATGTCCCTTTGCAGATTCTACGATAACAGTGTTTCCAACCTTCTGAATCAAAAGAAAAGTTTAACTCTCTGAAATGAGTTCACACATCACAAAGCAGTTTCACAGATAGCTTTTTTCTAGTTTTGATCTGGGAATATTTGTTTTTTCTTCAGTAGCCTCAATGAACTCCCAAATGTCTTTTCCAAATTCTTAAAAAGGAGTGTTTCCACCTGCTGAATCAAAAGAAAGGCTTAACTTTGTGAGATGAAACCACACATCAAAAAGAATTTTCACAGAAAGCTTCTTTCTAGTTTTCATCTGGGAATATTCTGTTTTTCCCCATAGGCCCTAATGGGTTTCCAAATGTCCCTTTGCAGATTCTCAAAAAAAAAATGTGTTTCCAAACTGCCAAATCTAAGGAAAGGTTTAACTCTGTGAGAAAGCAGTTTCACAGATAGTTTCTTTGGATATTCTGTCTGTTGATATTCTGTTTTTCCCCTTAGGCCTCAAGGGGATCTTAAATTTCCCTTCTCATGTTCTCCAAAAAGAGTGCATCCAACGTGCTGAATTAAAAGAAAGGTTTAACTCTGTGAGATTATTTCAGAAATCACAAAGCAGTTTCATAGATAGATTATTCCTAGTTTTTTCTGGGGATATTTGGTTTTCCCCATTAGCCTCAATTGGCTCCCAAATTTCACTTCACAGAATCTACAGAAAAAGAGCTTCCAAACTGCAGAATTAAAAGACAATTTTTCTCTGTGAGAAGAATCTACACATCACAAACATCACAAAGCAGTTTCACAAATAGCTGCATTCTACTTTTTATTTGGGGATATCCAGTTTTTCCCCCATAGCTCTAAATGGGCTCCCAATTGTCCCATTGCAGATTCTCCAAAACGAGTGTTTCCAACATGCTGAACCAAAAGAAACGTTCTACTTTGTGAGATGAATCTCCACATCACAAAGCATTTTCACAGATAACTTCTTTTTTGTTTTTATCTGGTAACATTTTGTTTTGAGCCATAGGCCTCAAAGGGCTCCAAATTGTCCCTTTGCAGAGTGTACAAAAAGAGTGGTTCCAGCCTGCTGAATAAGAAGAAACATTTAACTCTCTAAGATAAATCCACACATCACAATGCATTTTCACAATAGCTTCTTTCTAGTTTTTATCTGGGGATGTTCTGTTTTTTCCCTAAGCCTCAATGGGCCCCCAAATATCCCTTCACAGATTCTCCAAAAAGAGTGTTTCCATCCTGCTTAAACAAAAGGCATTTTTAACACTGTGAGCCAAAACCACACATCTCAAAGCCATTTCATAGATAACTTCTTTTAAGTTTTTATCTGGAGATACTCCCTTTTCACTGTAGGACTCAATGGAATCACAAATAGTGTGCAGATTCTCCAATTAGAGTGTTTCCAACCTACTGTATCAAAACAAAGATTTAACTATGTGAGCTGAATCCACATTTCACAAGGCGGATTCACAGAGAGCTTCTTTCTGGTTTTTATCTGGGGATATTCTGTGTTTCTTTATAGGCCTCCATGGTTTCCCAAAAGTACCTTCACAGATTCTACAAAAAGAGGGTTTCCAAAGTGCTGAATAAGAAGAAAAGTGTAACTCTGTGAGATGAATCCACATCACAAAGCAGTTTCACAGATGACTTCTTTCTAGTTTTTATCTAAGGATGTTTCCTTTTTAACCAGGGGCCTCAATGAGTTCCCAAATGTCCCTTTGCAGATTCTCCAAAAAAACTGTTTCCAATCTGCTGAATCAAAAGAATTGTTTAACACTGTGAGATTAATCCACCCATCACAAAGCCATTTCACAAATAGCTTCTTTTTAGTTTTTATCTTGGTAAATTTTGTTTTTCCCAATAGGCCTTCTTGGGTTACCATTTGTGCCTTCACAGATTAACCAGAAGTGTTTCCTACCTGTTGAATCAATAGAAAGTTTTAACTCTGTGAGATAAATCTACACATCACAAAGCAGTTTCACACATAGTTCCTTTCTAGTTTTTATAGGGGTATTCTGTTTTCCCCATAGGCCTCAAAGGTCTCCCAAATGTCCCATCACATATTTTCCAGAAAGAGTGTTTACAACCTGCTGAATCAAAAGAAAGATTTAATTCTATGAGATGAATCCACCCATCACAAAGCAGTTTCACAGATATCTTCTTTCTAGATTTTACCTGGAGATATTCTGTTTTTCTTCACAGGCCTAAATGGGCTTTCAAATGCACCATCACATATTTTCCAGAAAGAGTGTTTCCATCCTGCAGAATCATAAGAAAAGTTTAACTCTGTGAGATGAATACAGACATGACAAAGCAGTTTCAGATAGTTTCTTTCTTTTTCCTATCTAGTGATATTCCATTTTTCTTCATAGGACTCAATGGGCTCCTAAATGTGTCTTTGCAGATTCTCAAAAAGAGTGTTTTCATCTGCTGAATCAAAAGAAATATTTAATGTTGTGAGATGAATCCACCTATCACAAAGCAGAGTCACTGATAGTTTCTTTGTGGTTTTTATCTGGTGATATTCGATTTTTCCCTGTAGGCCTCAAGGAACTCCCAAATGTCCCTTTGCAGATTCTACAAAAAGAATGTTTGCAACCCTCTGAACAAGAACAAAACTTTAACTCTGTGAGATGCATCCACACATCACAATACAGTTTCACAGGTAACCTATTTTTAATTTTTATCTCGGATATTCAGTTTTCCCCCATAGGCTACAATGAACTCCCAAATATCCATTTGCAGATTTTCCAAAAAGAGTGCTTCCAATTTGCTGAATCAAAATAAAGTTTTAAATCTGTGAATTGAATCCACACATCACAAAGCAGTTTCAGCCAGCTTTTCTTGTTCTTTTTTATCTTGAGATATTTGATTTTAATTTCATAGGCCTCAATGGGATTCCAAATGTCCCTTTGCAGATTCTACAAAAAGAGTGCTTCCAACATGTTGAATCAAAAGAAAAATTTATATCTGTGAGGTGAATCCACACATCACAAAGCAGTTTAATAGAAAGATTCCTTGTAGTTTTTATCAGGGGATATTTGATTTCTTTTCATAGGCTTCAAAAAAGCTCCAAATGTCTCTTCACAGGTTCTCCAAAAAGAGTTTTTCCAACCTGCAGAATCATAAGAAAGGTTTAACTCTGTAACCTGAATCCATGCATCTCAAAGAAGTTTCACAGGTAGCTTATTTGAGGTTTTTATCTAGGGATATCCTTTGTTTCCTGATAGGCCTCAAAGGCTCCCAAATGTGCCTTCACAGATTCTACAAAGAGTGTTTCCATCCTGCTGAATAAGAGAGTGTTTCCATCCTTCTTTCAAAGTTTTATCTGGCAATATTCTGTTTTTCCCATATTCCACAATGGGCTCCCAAATGTCTCTTTACAGATTCTCCAAAAAAAAAAAAGTGTTTCTGACCAGCTGAATCAAAAGAAAGTTTTAACACTGTGCAATTAATACACACAGCACAAAGCTGTGTCACACATAGCTTCTTTCTAGTTTTTATCTGGGGTTATTTGGTTTTTCCCCAGAGGCCTCAATGGGGTTACAATTTGTTCCTTCACAGATTCCCCAAAAGAGTGTTTCCAACTTACTGAATCAAAAGAAAGGTTTAACTCTGTGAGACAAATCCACACAGCACAAAGCAGTTTCAGAGACAGCATCCTTACAGTTTTTATCTGGGAATATTCTGTTTCCCTATAGGGCTCAATGGGCTCCCAAATATACCATTGCATATTTTCCAAGAAGAGGGTTTCCAACCTGCTGAATCAAAAGAAAAGTTTAATTCTGTGAGAGGAATCCAGACATCACAAAGCCGTTTCACACACAGCTTCTTTCTAGTATTTATCTGGAGATATTTGGTGTTTCCCCATAAGCCTCAAGGGGCTCTCAAATGTCCCATCCCATGTATTACAAAAAGAGTGTTTCCAACTGTGGAATCAAAAGAAAGGTTTAACTCTGTGAAATAAACTCATACATCACAAAGCAGTTTCACAGGTAACTTCTTTCTAGTTTTTATCTGGGGATATTCGGTTTTTCCCTGTAGGTCTCAAAGGGCTTGCAAATGTCCCTTCTCAGATTTTCCAAAAACAGTGTTTCCAACCTGCTGAATAACAAGAAAATTTTAACTTTCTGAGATGAATCCACGCATCACACAGCAGTTTCACAGATAGCATTTGTTATTTTTTATCTGAGGATATTTGGTTTTTCTCCATAAGTCTGAATGGGCTCCCAAATGTCCCTTTGCTGAATCTCCAATTATAGTACTTCCAACTTGCTGAATCAGAAAAAAGGATTAAGTCTGTGAGATGACTGGAAACATGACAAAGCAGTTTCACGGATAGCTTTTTTCTAGTTTTTATCTGGAAATATTTGATTTTTCCCCTTAGTTTTCAATGAGCTCCCAAATGTCCTTTCACAGAAACTCCAAAAAGAGTATTTCCAACACGCTGAATCAAAAGAATGCTTTAACTCTGTGAGATGAATCCACACATCACAAAGCACTTTTAGAAATGGCTTTTGTCTGTTTTTTATCTGGGGATATTTGTTTTTTCCCCAAAAGCTTCAATGTGTTCCTAAATGTTCTTTTTCAGATTCTCAAAAAAGAGTGTTTCCAACGTTTTGAATCAAAAGAAAGGTTTCACTTTGTGAGATGAATTCACATGTTATGAAACAGTTTCACAGGGAGCTTCTTTCTAGTTTTATTTGAGGATATTTGCTTATTTTCCATAGGCCCCAATGGGCTCGCAAATGTCTCTTTGCAGATTCTCCAAAAAGAGTATTTTCAACCTACTAAATCACAAGAATGGTTTAACTCTTTGAGACGGATCCACACAACACAAAGTCTTCTCACAGATAGCTTTTTTTCTAGTTTTCATCTGGGGATATTTGGTTTTTACTTATAGGCCTCAATGGGCACCAAAATGTCCCTTCACAGAGTCTACAAAAAGAGTGTTCCCAACCTGCTGAATCAAAATAAACGTTTCACTCTGTGAGATGAATCGACACATCACAAAGCAGTTTCACTGACAGCTTCTTTCCAGTTTTTATCTAGGGATATTCAGTTTCTCCCCATAGGCCTCAATGGGCTGTCAAATTTCCCTTTGCAGAATGTCCAAAAAGGGTGTTTCCAACCTGCTGAATAATAAAGATTTATCTCTGTGACCTGAATACAAACATCACAAAGCAGTTTCATAGATAGTTTCTTTCTAGCTTTTATCTGGGAATGTTTTGTTTTTCTTCATAGCCCTCAATGGGCTCTGAAATGTCCCTTCAAAGATTCTAGGAAAAGAGTGTTTCCAACCTGGTGAATCAAAAAAACAAAAAAAGTTTAACTCCGTGAGATGAAGCCACACATCACAAAGCACTTTCACAGACAACTTCTTTCTAGTTTTTATCTGAGGATATTCGGATTTTCCCCATAGGCTGCAAAGGGCTCCCAAATGTCATTTAGAAAATTCTCGGCCGGGCGCGGTGGCTCAAGCCTGTAATCCCAGCACTTTGGGAGGCCGAGACGGGCGGATCACGAGGTCAGGAGATCGAGACCATCCTGGCTAACACGGTGAAACCCCATCTCTACTAAAAAATACAAAAAACTAGCCGGGCGAGGTGGCGGGCACCTGTAGTCCCAGCTACTCGGGAGACTGAGGCAGGAGAATGGCGTGAACCCGGGAGGCGGAGCTTGCAGTGAGCTGAGATCCGGCCACTGCACTCCAGCCTGGGCGACAGAGCGAGACTCCGTCTCAAAAAAAAAAAAAAAAAAAGAAAATTCTCAAATTAGAGCATTTCCAACCTGCTGAATCAAAAGAAAGATTTAACTCTGTAAGATGAATTCACACGTCACAAGGCAGTGTCACAGATAGTTTTTTCTAGGTTTTATCTGGGGATACGTGGGTTTTCCCTGTAGGCCTCAATAGGCTTCCCAATGTCCCTTTGCAGATTCTCCAAAAAGAGTGAGTCCAACCTGTTGAATCAAAGCAAACGTTTAACTGTGGGAGATGAACCCATATATGACAGAACAATTTCACAGAGAGATTATTTCTAGTTTTTATCTCAGGATATTCGGTTTGTCCCCATAGGCCTCAATGGGCTTCCCAATGTCTTTTTGCAGATTCTCCAATTAGAGTGTTTGAAAACTGCTGAATCAAAAGAAAGGTTTAAATCTGTGAGATCAATTGACACACCACAAAGCACTTTCATGGATAGCTTCTTCTAATTTTTATCTGGGTGTATTCAGTTTTTCCACATAGGCTTCAATGGGCTCCCAAATATCCTTTTGCAGATTCTCCAAAACAAGTGTTTCCAAACAGCTGAATCCAAAGAAAGGTTTAACTCTGTGACATGATGCCACACATCACAAAGCAGATTTACTAATAGATTATTTTTAGTTTGTGTCAGGATATAGTCTTTTGTTTGTTTGTTTGTTTGTTTGTTTGTTTGTTTGTTTTCCAATAGACCTCAAGGGGCTCCCAAATGTCCCTTTGCAGATTCTACAAAAAGAGTGATTCCAACATGCTGAATCAAAAGAACAGTTTAACTCTGTGAGATGAATTCACATACCATATAGTAGTTTCACAGGTAGCTTCTTTTGAGTTTTTATCTGGAGATACTCTATTTCTCCCCACATGCCTCAGTAGTCTCCCAAATGTCCTTTCACAGATTCTTCAAAAAGAGTATTTCCAACCTGCTGAATGAAAACAAAGGTTTAATTATATGAGATGAATCCACACATCATGAGAAAGTTTTACAGATAGCTTCTTTCTAATTATTTTCTGTGGATATTTGGATTTTTACCATAGGCATCAATGGGTAGCCAAATGTCCCTACACAGATATTCTACAAAGAGTATTTTCATCTTGCTGAATCAAAGGAAGGTTTAACTGGGTGAGATGAATCCACATATCATAAAGTAGTTTCACAACTAGTTTCTTTCTAGTTTTTAACTGGGGATATTTTGTTTTTACAAAAGGCCTTGTTAGACTCCCATGTGTTGTTTCACAGATTCTCCCAAAACAGTGTTTCAAAACTGCTGCATCAAAGGAAAGGTAAACTCTTTGAGAGAAATTGACACAGCACCAAGCAGTTTTTCAGGTAGTTTCTTTCCAGTTTTTATGTGGGAATGTTCTGTTTTGATCCATAGACCTCAATGAACTCACATATATCCCTTCAAAAATTCTCCAAAAAAAGCATTTCCAAACTGCTGAATCAAAAGAAAGGTTTAAGTCTGTGAGATGAATCCACACACCAAAAAGCAGTTTCACAGATAACTTCTTTCTAATTTTTATCTGTGGCTATTGAAATATTCCCCCAAGGTCTCAAAGAGCTCCCAAACGTCCCTTCACAGATTCTTCAAGAAGAGTGTTTCCAACCTGCTGAATCAAAAAAAAAAAAAAAGTTTTACTCTGTGAGATGAACCCATACATCACAAAGCAGCTTCCCACATAGCTGCTTTCTTGGTTTTATCTGGGGATACTCATTTTTTCCCCATAAGCCTCAATGATCTCCCAGATGTCCCCTCACAGATTCTCCATAAAGAATGTTTCCAAGTGGTTGAATCAAATCAAAGCTTTAGCACTCTGGGATGAATCCACACATCACAAATCAGTTTCACAGATAGCTTCTTTCTAGTTTTTATCTGGGGATATTTGTTTTATTTCCTTAAGGCTCAGTTGGCTCCAAAATGTCCCTGCACAGAATCTATACAAAGAGTGTTTCCAAGTGCTGAATCAAAGGAAAGGTTTAACTCTGTGAGATGAATCCACACTTCACATAGCAATTTCACAGATAACTTCTCTGTAGTTGTTATCTGTGGATATTCAGCTTTTCCCCTTAGGACTCATTGGGCTCCTAAATGTCTCTTTGCAGAATCTCCAAATGGAGAGTTTCCAACCTCTGAAATCAAAAGAAAGATTTACCTCTGAGAGATGAATCCACATATCACAAAGAAATTTCACAGATACCATCTTTCAAGTTTATCTCTGGGGATATTTGCTTTTTTCTGATAGCCCTCAAGGAACCCCAAAATTTCCCTTCACAGATTCTCCAAAAAGAGTGTTTCCAACCTGCTGAATCAAGAGAATGTGTAAACTCTGTGAGATTATTCCGCACACCACAAAGCAGTTTCACAGATATCTTCTTTCTAGTTTCTATCTGGGGATATTTGGTATTTCCCTATAGGTCTCAATAGGCTCCCAAATGTCCCTTCATGGATTTTCCAAAAAGATGTATTTCCAATATGCTGCATCCAAAGAAAGGTTTAGCTCTGTGAGGTTCATTCACACATCACAAAGTAGTTTCACAGATACCTTCTCTGTAGTTTTTATCTGGGGATACTCAGTTTTTTCCCCATAGACCTCAATGGGCTCCTAAATGTCCCCTTGCAGATTCTCCATAAAGAATGTTTCTAACCTGCTGAATCAAGAAAAAGTTTTGTCTCTGTGAGATGAGCCCACACATCACAAGCAGTTTCACATATAGTTTCTTTCCAGCTTTTATCTGGGGATATTCAGTTTTTCACCAGAGGCCACAATGGGCTCCCAAATGTCCCTTCAGAGATTCTGTAAAAGGAGCGTTTCCACCCTGCTGAATGGAAAGAAAGGTTTAACTCTGTGGGATGAAGCCACACATCAAAAAAAAAAAAGTTGCACAGATATCTTCCTTCTTGTTTTTATCTGGTGATATTTGGTTTTTCCCAATAGGCATATTAGGACTCCCAAATGTCTTCTCACAGATTGTCCAAAAAGAGTGTTTCCAAACTTTTTCGTCAAAAGAAAGGTTTAACTTTGTGAGATGAATCCACTTATCACTAAGTAGCTTCACAAATACCTTCTTTCTAGTTTTTATCAGAGGATATTCTGTTTTGCTTATAGACCTCAATGAGCTCCCAAATGTCACTTCACAGATTCTACAAAAAGAGTGTTTCCAAACTGCTGGATTGAAAGGTTTAACTCTGTGAAGTGAATCCATACATCACAAAGCAGCTTCACAGACAGCTTCATTCTAGTTTTCATATGGGGACATTTTGTTTTTTCCCTACAGACTTCTATAGGCTCCCAAATATCCCTTCCCAGGTTCAAGGAGCTCCCAAATGTCCCTTTGGAGATTCTCCAGAAAGAGTGTTTGAGCCAGCTGAATCAATAAAAAAGTTTAACTCTGTGAGTTGAATCCACACATCAAAATCAGTTTCATGGAGAACATCTGTCTAGTTTTATCTAGGGATATTCTCTTTTTTTCCATTGGCCCCAATGGGCTCCAAAATGTCTCTTCAGGGATTCTGCAAAAAGAGTGCTTTCAACCTGCTGGATCAAAAGAAAGGTTGAACTCTGTGAGATAAATTCACACATCACAAAACAGTTTCACAGATAATTTCTTTCTAGTTTTTAACCTGTGATATTCTTTTTTTTTTTTTTTTTTTATCTAGGGATATTAAAATTTCCCAAATAGGCTCTCAAATGTCTCCTTGCAGATTCTCCAAATAGAGTGTTTCCAACCTTCTGGATCAAAAGAAAGGTTTATCTCTCTGCAATGAATCCACACAACACAAAGCATTTTCAAGGATAGCTTCTTTCTAGTTTTTAACCTGTGATATTCTTTTGTTCTTCATAGGCCTCAGCGGTTTCCCAAAAGTCCCTTTGTTGTTTTCACAAAAAGAGTGTTTTTAACCTGCAGAAATAAAATAAATGTTTAACTCCTTGAGATGAATCCACACACCTCACAGCAGTTTAACAGATAGTTTCTTTCTAGTTTTTATCTACAGATATTTGGTTTTTCCCCACAGGCCTCAATGGACTCTCAAATGTCCCATTGCAAATACTCCAAAAAGAGTGATGTCAACCTGCTGAATGAAAAGAAAAGTTTAACTCTGTGAGATGAACCCACACATCACCAAGTAGTTCCACATATAGCTTCTTCTATATTTGTATGTGAAGATATTCAGTTTTTCCCCATAGGCCTCAAAAGGCTCCCAAAATTCACTTTGCTGATTCTCCTAAAAAAGTGTTTCCAACTTGCTGAATCAAAAAATGACTTAACTCTGTTAGGTGAGTCCACACATGGGAAAGCAGTTTCACAGATAGCTTCTTTCTAGTTTTTACATTGTGATACTCGCTTTTTCCACATAGCCCTCAATAGCCTCCCAAATGTCCCTTTCCCAGATACTCCAAAAATAATGTTTCCAATCTGCTGAACCAAAAGAAATGTTTAACTCTGTGATCTGAATGCACACATAACAAAGCAGTCTCACAGAGAGTTCTTTATATCTTTCATTTGGGAATATTATTTTTCCCCTTAGGTTGCAGTGGGCTCCTTTATATCCCTTTGCAGATTCTCAAAAAAAGAGTGTTTCCAAACTGCTGAACCAATAAAGAGTTTTAACTCTGTGAGCTATATCTACACATCAGAAATCAGTCTCACAGATAGCTTCTTTCTAGTTTTTATCTGAGGATATTCTCTTTTCTCCAGAGTCCTCAATGGGCTCCCAAAAATCCTTCCACAGATTATCCAAAAAGAGTGTTTACAACCTGCTGAATCAAAAGAAAGGTTTAGCTCCATGAGGTGGATCCACACATAACAAAACTGTTTCACAGGTATCGTCATTCTAATTTTATCTGGGGATATTCGGTTTTTCCCCATATGCCTCAATGGGCTCCTATATTTCCCATCTCAGATTCTACGAAAAGTGTGTTTCCAACCTGATGAATCAAAACAGATATTTAGATGTGGGATACGAATCCACACACCACCAAGCAGATTGACAGATAGCTTCTTTCTAGCTTTTATCTGGGGATATTCAGTTTTTTCCCAAAGACTTCAGTGGGATCTCAAATGTCCCTTTGCAGATTGTCCAAAAACAGTGTTTTCAACCTGCTGAATGAAAAGAGTTTTAACTGTGTGAAATGAATCTACACATCACAAAGCAGTTTCACAGATAGCTTCTTTTTAATTTTTATTTGGGAATATTCTGTTTTTCTCTGTAGACCTCAATGGGATCCCAAACATCCCTCCACAGATTCTCCAAAAAGAGTGTTTCCAAACTGCTGAATCAAAGGAAAGGTTTAACTCTGTGAGGTGAATCCACACATAATGAAACTGTTTCACAGGTAGCTTCATTCTAGTTTTTATCTGGAGATATTCAGTTTTTAGTCATAAACCTCAATAGCTCCCAAATGTCCCTTCGCAGATTCTCCAAAAAGAGTGTTTACAACCAGTTTAAACAAAAAAAAAGGTTTAACACTAGGAGATGAATCCACACATCATGAAGCAGTTCCTCAAATAACTTCTTTGTAATTTTCATCAGGGATATTTGGTTTTTCCCCATAGAAATCAATGGATGGCCAAATGTCCCTTCACAGATTCTGCAAAAGAGCATTTTCAACCTGCTGAATCAAAAGAAAGGTTTAACTCTATGAGATGAATCCATACATCACAAAGCGCTTTCACAGATAGCTTCTTTCTAGTTTTTATCTGGGGATATGCTGTTTTTCCCCATAGGCCTCAATGGGTTCCCAAATGTCCCTTCACAGACCCTCCAAAAAGAGTATTCCAAACCTACTGAAACAAAAGAAAGGTTTAACTCCGTGAAATGAATCTGAACATCACCAAGCCAGTCCACAAATACCTTCTTTATTCTGGGGATATTCTATTTTTCCCTGTAAGCCTCAATGGTCTCCAAAATGTCATTTCACAGATGTAAGAATAAGAGTGTTTCTAATCTGCTGAATCAAAAGAAAGGTTTAGCTTTGAGAGATGAATCCATACATTGCAAAGCTGTTTCATAGACAGCTTCACTGTAGTGTTTATCTGGGGATATTTGGTTTTTCTCCATAGACCTCAAAGGGCTCTGACATTTGCTTTGCAGATTCTACAAAAAGTGTGTATCTAACCTGCTGAATCGAAAGAAAGATTTAACTATGTGAGATGAATCCACACATCACAAAGCAGCTTCACAGATAACTTCATTCTAGTTTTTATCTGTGGACATTTGGATTTTCCCCACAAGCCTTAATTCATTCCCAAATGTTTCACCACATATTCTCCAAACAGAGTGTTTCCAACCTGCTAAACCAAAAGAACAATTTATCTGTGTGAGTTGAAACCACACATCACAAAGCACTTTCACAGATAGTTTCTTTACAGTTTTTATCTGGGGATGTTTGGCTTTTCTTCTAGGCCTCTATAGGCTCCAAAATGTCTCATCACAGATTCTACAAAATGAGTGTTTCCAACTTGCTGAATCAAAAGAAAATTTTAACTCTGTGGGATGAATCCAGAAATCACAGAGCACTTTCACAGATAGCTTCTTTAAAGTTTTTATCTGGGGACGTTCTGATTTTCCCCATAGGCTTCAATGGGTTTCCATATGTACCTTCACAGATTCTCCAAAAATAGTGTTTCCAACTGGCTGAATCAAAAGAAAGTTTTAACTCTGTGAGATGGTTCCACACATCACAAAACAGTTTTGCAGATAGCTTTTTTCAAGTTTTTATCTGAAATATTACTCATAGGCCACAAAGGACTCCGAAATGTCCCTTGAAAGATTCTCCCAAAAGAGTATTTCCAACTGGCTGAATCAAAAGGAAGGATTAACTGTGTAAGATAAATCCACACATCACAAATTAGTTTCACAGATAGCTCCTTTCTAGCTTCTACCTGAGGATATTCAGCTTTCCTCATAGGCATCAGTGGGCAAATAAATGTCTCTTAACAGATTCTCCAAAAAGATAAAGATTGTTTCCAAACTGCTGAATTAAAAGAAAGTTTTTATTCTGTGAGATGAATCCACACATCCCAAAGTAGTTTCACAGGTAGCTTCTTTCCAGTTTTTACCTGGGATATTCAATTTTTCCCCACAAGTGTCAATGGGCAAAAAAATGTCCATTTGCAGATTCTCCAAAAAGAATGTTTCCAACATGCTAAATCAAAAGAAGCTAAGAATTTGTGAGATGAATCCACACGCTATAAAGCAGTTTCACAGATAGCTTCTTTCTAGTTTGTATCTTCCTATATTCGGTTTTCTTCATAGGCCTCAATGGGTGTTCACATGTCCCTTTGCAAATCCTCTAGAAAGAGTGCCTCCAACCTACTGAATCAAAAGACAGTTTTAATTCTGTGAGATGAATCCACACATCTCAAAGCAGTTTCAAAGATAGCTTCTTTCCAGTATTTATCTGGGGTTATTTAGTTTTTCACCTAGGTCTCTACAAGCTCCAAAATGTCTCTGCAGATTAGGCGAAAAGAGTGTTTCCAACCAGCTGAAACAAAACAGAGGTTTTACTGTGTGAAATGAGTAAACCCCTCACAAAGCAATTTCACAGAAAGCTTCTTTCTAGTTTTCATATAGGGATATTCGACTTTTCTACCTAGACCTCAATGGGCTACCAAATGTATTTTTGCAGATTCTCCAAGAAGAGTGTTAATAAAGAGTTGAATAAAAAGAAATGTATAACTCTGTGAGGTAAATCTACCCATCACAAAGCAGTTTCACAGACAGATTTTTTTCTAGTTTTTAATCTCTGGATATTCAGTTTTTCCACATAGGCCTCAATGGGCTCCCAAATGTTGCTTTGCAGATTTTCTTTAAAAAAGGTGTTTCCAAGCTGCTGAACAAAAGAAAAGTTTAACTCTATAAGATGAATATACACATCACAAAGCAGTTTCACAGATAGTTCCTTAGGGTTTTTCTTTGGTGATATTTGTTTTTTTTTTCAATAGGCCTCATTGGGCTTTAAATTGTCCCTTCTCAGATTCTCCAAAAAGAGTGTTTCCAAACTGCTAAATTAAAGGAAAAGTTTAACTCAGTGAGATGAATCAACAAATCAGAGTGTTTCTATCCTGATGAATCAAAAGAAAGATTTAACTCTGTGAGCTCAGCCCACATATCATAAGGAAGTTTCACATATAGCTTCATTCTAGTTTTCATGTGGGGATATTCCATTTTTCCCCTTAGACTTCAAAAGGCTGCCAAATATCTTTCAGAATCTATAAAAAGTGTGTTTCCAACTTGCTGAATAAAAAGAAAATTTAAAATCTGAGAGAAGAATCCATACATCGTGATACAGTTTCACAGATAGGTTCTTTCTAGTTTTTATCTGGAGATATTCAGTTTTTCCCCATAGAAATCTATGGGCTTCAAATTTCCCTTTGCAGATGTTACAAAAACAGTGTTTCCAACCTGTTGAATCAAAAGAAAGTTTTACGTCTGTGAGACGAATTCACACATCATAAAACAGTTTCACAGATAGCTTCTTTTTACTTTTTATCATGGGATATTTGGTTTTTCTATGTAGTCCTCAGTGGACTCCAAAAAGTCTTTTCATAGATTCTCCAAATATAGTGTTTCCAACCTTTTGAATCAAAGCAAACGTTCAACTCTGTAAGATGATTGCACACATCACAAGGCTGTTACAGATAGGTTCTTTCTAGTTTGTCTGTGGAGACATTCCATTTTCCACCCATAGAACTCCATGATCTCACAAATGTCATTTTACAGATTCTATAAAAAACAGTGTTTCCAACCTGCTGAATCAAGAGAAAGGTTTGACTCTGTGAGGTGTATCTACACGTCACAAAGCAGTTTCACAGATAGGTTCTTTCTACTTTTTATCTGGGGATATTCAGTTTTCCCCCACAGACCTCAATAAGCTGCAAAATGTTTCTTCACAGATTCTCCAAAAAACAAGTGTTTACAACCTGCTGAACCAAAAGAAATGTTTAATTCTTTGAGATGAATACACACATTATAAAGCAGTTTCACACAGTGTTTCTAGTTTTTATCTGAAGATATTCTGTTTTTCCCCATAGGTCTCAATAGTCTCCCAAATGTCCCTTCACAGATTCTACAGTAAGAGTGTTTCCAGCTTACTGAATGAAGACAAAGGTTCGACTCTGTGAGATGAATCCACGCATCAAGAAGCAGTTTCACAGATAGCTTCTTTCTAGTTTTTATATGGCGATAGTCTCAAATTCACCATATGCATCAATGGGCTTGAAAATATCCCATCACAGATTCTCCAAAAAGAGTGTTTCCTACCTGCTGAATCAATAGAAAGGTTTAACTTTGTGAGATGAATCCACCCATGACAAAGTAGTTTCACAGGTAGCTTCTTTCTTGTTTTTATCTAGGGATATTCAGTTTCCCCATGAGATCTCAATAAATGTCCCTTTGTAGATTCTCACAAAAAGTGTTAACAACCTGTTGATTCAAGAGAAAGGTTGAATTCTATGAGATGAATGCACACATTACAAGGCAGTTTCACATATAGCTTCTTTTAATTTTTATCAGGGTATATCCTGTTTTTCCCCATAGGACTCAATGGGCTCCCAAAAGTCTTTTTGCAGATTCACCAAAGAGTGTTTCCAACTTCTGAATCAAAACAAAGGTTTAACTCTGTAAGGTGAAAGCACACATCACAAGGCTGTTTCAGAGATAGTTTCTTTTTAGTTTTTTGGTATAGGTATTCCATTTTTCCCAATAGAAGTCAATGATCCCACAAATGTCACTTTGCACATTGTACATTAAAAAAAGTGTTCCCAACCTGCTGAAGCAAGAGAAAGGTTTAACCTTCTGAGATGAATCCACACATCACAAATCAGTTTCACAGATAACTTTTTTCTAGTTTTTATCTGAGGATATACTGTTTTTTGCCATCGGACTCAATGGGTTCCCCATATGTCATTTCACAGATTCACTAAGTAGAGTGTTTCGAACCTGCTGAATTAAAGGAAAGGTTTAACCTGTGAGTTGAATCTACACATCGTGAGGCTGTTTCACAGATTGCTTCCTTCTAGTTTTTATCTGGGGATATTCAGTATTTACTCATAGGTCACAATGGCCACCAATTGTCCCTCTGCAGATTCTTTAAAAAGATTCCAACCTGCTAGATCAAAAGAAAGGTTGAAATCTGTGAGATGAATCCACACAAGACAAAGCAGTTCCACAGATATCTGCTCTCTAGTTTTATCTGGGGATATTCTCTTTTTTTCCATTGGCCCCAGTGAGCTCTAAAATGTCCCTTCAGTGATTCTGCAAAGAGAGTGTTTTCAATCTGTTGAATCAAAAGAAAAGTTTAACTCTTTGAGATGAATCCACACATCACAAAGTAGTTTCACAGATGGCTTCTTTCCAGTTTTCATCTGGGGATAGTTTGTTTTTCCTTGTTGGTGTCAATTGGCTCCCAACTGTCTTTTTGCAGATTTTACCAAAACACAGTTTCCACCCTGCTGGATCAAAAGAAAGGTTTAACTCTGAGAGTTCAATCCACCCAATATAAAGCAGTTTCACAGATAGTTGCTTTCTAGTTTTTATCTCTGGATATTCTGTTTTTACCCACAGGCCTCAATGCACTCCCAAATGTCCCTTTGCTGATTCTACAAAAAAACTGTCCAACCTCTTTGACCAAAATAAAGGTTTAACATTCTGAGATGAATCCACACAACACAAAGCAGTTTCACAGACAGCTTTTTTTCTAGCTATTATCTGGGGATATTCTCTTTTTCCCCACAGACTTCAAAGGATTCCAAAATGTTTCTTTGCAGACTCAATAATTAGAGTATTTCCAACCAACTACATCACAAGAGTGTTTTAACTCTGTTAGACAAACCCACATGTCACAAAGTAGTTTCACATATAGATTTTTTCTAGTTTTCATGTGGGGATATTTGGTTTTTCCCCATAGGCCTCAATGGGTTCCCAAATGTCCCTTCACAGATTCTCCAAAAAGAGTGTTTCAAACTTTCTGAATAATAAGAAAGATTTACTTCTGTAAGACGAATCCACACATCACAAAGCAGTTTCACAGATAACTTCTTTTTAGTTTTTATCTGGGAATATTTGCTTTTTCCTTCTTGGTGTCAATTGGCTCCCAAAAATCTTTTCACATATTCTAAAAAAAGAGTGGGACCACACTGCTTGACCAAAAGAAAGGTTTAACTCTCTGAGGTGAATCTACACACCACAAAGCAGTTTCAAAGATGGCTTTTTTCTAGCTTTTATCTGGGGATATTCTCTTTCTCCCCACAGGCCTCAAAACGCTCCCAAATTTTTCTTCAACGACTCAATAATTAGAGTGTTTCAACCAGCTGCATCACAAGAAAGTTTTAACTCTGTGAGATTAATCCACATATTACAAAGCAGTTTCGCAGATAGTTCATTTCTAGTTTTTATCTGGGGATATTCAGTTTTTCTCCATAGGCCTCAAAGGGCTCCCAAATATCTTTTCACAGATTCTCCAAAAACAGTGTTCCCAACCTGCTGAATCATAAGAAAGGTTTACCTCTGTGAGATAACTCCCTACGTCACAGAACAATTTCATGGATAGCTTCTTTCTAAGCAGTTTCATGGATAGCTTCTTTCTAGTTTTTATATGGGGATATCTGGATTTTCCCCATAGGCCAAAGAAGCTCCCACATGTCCCTTCGCAGAATCTCCAAAAGGAGTGTTCCCAAATTCCTGATTCAAAAAAAGTTTATCTCCATGAGACGAATTGAGATGAATCCACACACCAAAACAGTTTTACAGATAGCTTCTTTCTAGTTTTATCTGAGATATTCAATTTTTCCTCATTGGTCTCAATGTGCTTCCAAATGTCTCTTTGCTGATTCTACAAAAAGAGTGTTCCCAACCTACTGAATAAAAAGAAAGGTTTAACTCTGTGAGATGAATTCACACATCATAAAGCAGGTTCACAGATAACTTCATTCTAGCTTTTATCTGGGGACGTTCGGCTTTTCCACATAGGCCTCAATGGGCTCCCATATGTCCCTTCACAGTTTCTGGAAAAAAACTGATCCAACCTGTTTTGATTCATGCTGAATCAAAAGAAAGCTTTAAGTCTGTGAGATAGTTCCACACATCACAAAGCAGTTTCACGGATAACTTATTTCTAGTTTTTATCTAGGAATATTTGTTTTATTCCATAGGTCTCAAAATGCTAACAAATGTCTCCTCACAAATTCTAAAAAAAAAAAAAACCAAACTAGTTGCAAACTACTGAATCAAGAGAAAGATTTAACTCTGTGACATCAATCTACACATCACAAAGCAGTTTTACTGATAGCTTTTTTGTAGTTGTTGTCTCGGAATATTTAGGTTTTTCCCATAGTCTTCAATGTGCTCCAAAATGTCTCTTGGCAGATCCACCAAAAAGAGTGTTTCCAACCTGCTGAATCAAAATAAAGGTTAATTCTGTGAGCTGAATCCACACATCACAAATCAGACTCATGGATAGCTTCTTTCTAGTTTTTATCTGGGGATATTCAATTTTTCCACATAGGAATCAAAGTCTTCCAAAATGTCTCTTCAGAGATTCTCCAAAAAGAGTGTTGCCAAATGGCTGAATAAAAAGAAGGTTTTAACTCAGTGGGATGAATCCACACATTTCAAAGCCATTTCAAAGATAGATACCTTCTAGTTTTCATCTGGAAATTTTCGTGGGTTTTTTGTTTGTTTGTTTGTTTGTTTGTTTGTTTGTTTTTTTGGCCGTAAACCTCTATGGACTCCAAAATGTCTCTTTCCAGATTCTACAAAAAAAGTGTGTCCAACCTGCTGAATCAAAGGAAAGGTTTACTGGTGTGAGATGAATCCACACATCACAAAGCAGTTTCACAGATACCTTCTTTCTAGTTTTTATCTGAGGATATTTTGTTTTTTCCCCATAGGCCACAATGGGCTCCAAAATGTCCCTTCTCAGATTCTCCAAAAGGAGTGTTTCCAACCTGCTGAATCAAAAGAATGTTTTAACTCTGTCAAATGAATCCACACATTGGAGAGCAATTTCACAAATACCTTCTTTCAAGGTTTTATCTCAGATATCTGACTTTTCTTCATAAGCCTTAAAGGGATCACAAATGTCCCTTCACAGATTATCCAAAAAGAGTGTTTCCAACATGCTGAATCAAATGAAAGATTTAACTTTGTGAGATGAATTCAAACACCAAAAGGCTGTGTCACCAGTGGCTTCCTTCTAGTTGTTATCTGGAAATATTCAGGTTTTTTTGCCATGGGACTCAATGGAATCCCAAATGTCCCTTCAGACTCTACATAAAAAGTTTTTCCAACCTGCTTAATCAAAGGAAAGATTTAACTCAGTGAGATGAATCCACATATCAAAAATCAGTTTCACAGATAGCTTCTTTCTATTTTTTATGTGGAGATATTCTGATTTTGCCCATGGGCCTTAATGGGCTCACAAATGTTTCTTTGATGATTCTCCAAAAAGAGTATTTGCAGCCTCCTGAATCAAAAGAAACGTGTAACTCTGTGAGATAATCCACATGTCACAAAGCAGTTTTACAGATAGCTTCACTCTAATTTTTATCTGGGAATATTTGGCTTTTCCTGATAGGCCTCAATGGGATCCCAAATATCTCTTCACAAATTCCCCAAAAAGACTGTTTCCAACGTTCTGAATGAAAAGAAAGCTTTAGCTCTGTCAGATGGACCCACACATCACAGAGCGGTTTCACGGATAAATTCTTTTTAGTTTGTATCTAGGGATATTCTGTTTTTCTCCATAGCCCTCAAAGTGCACCCAAATGTCTCTTCACAGATTCTACAAAAAGACCATTTCAAAATTGCTGAATCAAGAGACAAGTTTAACTCTGTAAGATCAATCCACACATCACAAATCAGCTTTACCGATAGCTTTTTTCTAGTTTTTATCTGAGGATATTCACTTTTTCCCCCATAGGTCAAAATGCGCTCCCAAATGTCCCTTTGCAGATCCTCAAAAAAGAATGATTCCAACCTGCTGAATCAACAGAAAAGTCAACTATGTGAGCTGAATCCACACATCAAAAATCTGTTACATGGATAGCTTCCTTGTAGTTTTTATCTGGGAATATGCAGTTTTTCCTCATAGGCATCAAAGGGCTCCAAAATGTCCCTTCATAGATTTTCCAAAAACAGTGGTTCCAAGCTGCTGAATCAGAAGAAAGGTTTAACTCAGTGAGATTAATCCACACTTCTCAAAGTCGTTTTAAATATATCTACTTTCTACTTTTAATCTGGAAATATTTGGTTTTTCACCATAGGGCTCTTTGGGCTCAAAAATGTCTCTTTGCAAATTCTACAAAAAAAGTGTTTCCAACCTGCTGAATCAAGTGGAAGGTTTACCTCTGTGAGATGAATCCACACATCAAAAAGCAGTTTCACAGATAGCTTCTTTCTAAATTCATATGGGATATGCTTTTTTATCCCTTAGTCCTCAATGGGCTCCCCAGTGTCCCTTTGGAGATTCTCCAAAAAGACTGTTTCCAACCTGATGAATCAAAAAAAAGACTTAACTTCGTTAAATGATTTCACAAATCAAAAGGCTGTTTCACAAGTAGCTTCTTTCTAGTTGTTATCTGTAAATATTCAGTTTTTCACCATAAGCCTCAAAGGACTCCCAAAATTTCTTTGCAGATTCTACCAAAAAGGGTGTTTCCCACTTGCTGGATCAAGAGAAAAGTTTAACTCAATGAGACAAATCCACACATCAGAAAGCAGTTTCACAGATAGCTTCTTTCTAGTTTTTATGCAGGGATATTTTCTTTTTTCCCATAGGCCTCAATGGTTTCCAAATGTCCCTTCACATATTCAACAATTAGAGGGTTTCCAATCTGCTTAATCTCAAGAAAATGTTATCTCTGTGAGATGAGTCCACACATCAGAAGTCAGTCTCACAGATAGCTTCTTTCTTGTTTTTATCTAAGGATATTCGGTTTTTCCCCCAGGCCTCAAAGTTCTCCCAAATATCCCTTTGCAGATTCTACAAAAAAAAAAATTTTAACCTGCTGAATCAAAAGAAAGGTTTAAAACTCTGTGAGATAAATTCACACATCACAAAGCAGTTTCACAGATTGCTTCTTTCTAGTTTTTAATCTGGGAATATTATTTTTTTTCCATAGGCCTCAGTGGACTCCCAAATTTTCCTTCCCGGATTCTACAAAAAGAGTATTTTCATCCTGCTGAATCAAAAGAAAGATATAAGTCTATGAGATAAATCTGCACATTCCAAATCAGTTCACAGACATCTTCTTTCTAGTTTTCATCTAGGGATATTCAGTTTTTCTCCATGGGTCTCAGTGGAATCCCAAATATCCCATTCATAGATTCTACAAAAAGAGTGTTTCCCACCTGCTGGATCAAAAGAAAATTATAACTCAATGAGATAAATCCACATATCAGAAAGCAGTTTCACAGATAGCTTCTTTCTAGTTTTTATGTGGGGATATTCATTGTTTACCCATAGACATCTATGGGCTCTTAAATGTCCCTTCACAGATTTTCCAAAAGAGTGTTTCTAACCTGCTGCATCAAAAGAATCTTTTAACTCTTTGAGATCAATCCATGCATCACAAAGCAGTTTCACAGAAAATTTCTTTCTAGGTTTTATAAGGGGATATTCTCTTTTTCTTTCTAGGCCTCAATGGGATAACAAATGTTTCTTTGCAGAACTCCAGAAAGAATGTTTCCAACCTGCTGAATCAAAAGAAAGGTTTTACTCAGTGAAATGAAACCACACATCACAAAGCAGCTTCACAGATCACTTTTTTCCAGTTTTCACCTGGGAATATTCAGTTTTTTTCCACAGGCCTGAATGGAATCCCAAATATCCCTCACAGATTCTCCAAATACAGTATTTTCAACCTGCTGAATCAAAAGAAAGGTTTAACTCTGCAAAATGAATACACATTACAGAAAAGTTTCCCAGCTAGCTCCCTTCTAGTTTTTATATGAGGATATTTGGTTTTTCCCCAAGGCCTCAATGGGTTCCCAAATGTCCCTTCACAGTTTCTGGAAAAAGACTGATCCAACCTGTTGCATCAAAAGAAGGTTTAACACTATACAATGAATTGACACATTACAAAGCAGTTTCACATTTAGCTTCTTTCTAGTTTTTATCTGCAGATATTCGTTTTTTTCACATAGGCCTCAATAGACTCCCAAATGTTACTTTGAAAATTCTGTAAAAAAAGTGCTTTCAATTTGTTAAATTATAAAAAGGGTTAAATCTGTGAGATGAATACACATCTCACAAAGCAGTTTTACAGATAGCTTCTTTCTAGTTTTTATCTAGGGATATTTGGTTTTACCCCATAGGCCTCAATGGGCTCCCAAAGGTTTCTTTGCAGATTCTCCAAAAACAGTGTTTCCAACGTGCTGAATCAAAGAAAAAATGGTTTCACTCTGTACAACTAAAAAATACATCACAGAGAAGTTTCACAGATACTTTCTTTTTAGTTTTTGTCTGAGGATATTCAGTTTTTTCCCATAGACCTTAATGGGCTCCAAAATGTCCCTTCACAGATTCTCCAAAAGAAAATTCTCCAACCTGCTGAATCATTAGAAAGATTTAACTCTGTGAGATGAATCCACAAATCAAAAAGCAGTTTCACAGGTAGATTCTTTCTGGTTTGTATTTGGATATATTCAGTTTCACCTCATAGGCCTCAAAGGGCTCCCAAATGTCCCTTTGAAGATTCTTCACAAAGAGTGTTTTCAACCTAGTGAATCAAAAGTAAGGTTTTACTCTCCAAGATGAAATCACACATCACAAAGCAGTTTCACAGATAGCTTCTTTCTAGTTTTTATCTGGAGATATTCAGTTTTTCTCAATTGGGCTCAATGGGCTTTGACATGTCCTTATGCAGATCCTCTGAAAAGAGTGTTTCCAACCTGCTGAATCAAAAAAAAAGGTTTAGCTCTGTGAGATGAGTCCACACATCACAAAGCAGTTTTACAGAGAGCTGTTTACTATTTTATCTGAGGATGTTCGGTTTTTCCCTATAGACCTTAATGAGCTCTTAAATGTCCCTTTGCATATTCTGCCATAAGAGTGTTTCCACTCTGCTGAATAAATCAAAAGAAATGATTAACTCTGTGAGTTATCAAAAAGCAATTTCACAAATAGCTTCTTTTTAGTTTTTGTCTGGGCATATTCAGTTTTTCCCCTTAGGCCTCAAAGGGATACCAAATGTTTCTTTGCAGATTCTCCAAAGGTGGTGGTTCCAAGGTGCTGAATCAAAAAGAAAGGTTTCACTCTGTAAGATGAATCCACACATCACAAAGAAGTTTCACAGATAATTTCATTCTAGTTTTTATCTGGAGCTATCTGTTATTTTCCCATAGACCCTAATGGGCTCCTAAATGCCCCTTAGCAATTACTCCGAAACTAGTTTTTCCAGCTTGCTGAATCAAATGAAAAGTTTAATTATGGGAGATGAATCGACACATCAAAAAGAAGTTTCACAGATAGCTTCTTAGTGGTTTTATGTGGAGATATTCTGTTTTTCTCCACAGGCCTCAATGGGCTCTGAAATATCCCTTTGCAGTTTCTCCACAAAGAGTGTTTCCAACCTGCTGAATCAAAAGAAAAACTTTACTATGTGAGATGAATCCACACATCACAAAGCAGTTTCACCTATAGTTTCTTTCTAAATTTTGTCTGGGGATATTCAGTCTTCCCCCACAGCTCCCAAAGTGGTCCCAAAAGTCTCTTCACAGATTCTCCAAAAAAAGTGTTTCCAACCTGGTTAAGAGAAAGAGAGGTTTAACTCTGTGAGAGGAATCCACAAATCACAAAACCTTTTCACAGATAGCTTCTTTTTAGCTTTTATGTAAGAATATTCATTTTTTTTCTGGCAGACATCAAGTGGGTCCGAAATGACCCTTTGCAGATTCTCCAAAAAAAGCTTTTCCAAACTGCTGAATCAAAAGAATGGTTAAACTCTGTGAGTTGAATCTACACATCAAAAATAATTTTACAGATTGCTTCTTTCTAGTTTTTATATGAGGACATTCGGTTTTTCCCCACAGTCCTCAGTGGGCTCCCAAATGTCCCTTCACAGATTCTCCAAAAGATATGTTTCCAACATGTTAAATCGAAAGAAAGGTTTAACTCTATGAGATGAATCCACACATCACAAAGTAGTTTCACATGTAGCTTCTTTCAAGTTTTTTCCTCGCTTTCTTCCCATAAGCCTAAATGGACTCCAAAATGTCCCTTTGCAGACACTTCAAAAAGCGTGTTTCCAATCTGCTGAATGAAATCAAAGTTTTTACTCTGTGAAATGAATAAACACATCACAAAGTAATTTCACAGATATCTTCTATGTAGTTATATGGGAAATTTGGTTTTCCCCATAGGCGTCAATGGGCTCCCAAATGTCCCTTCAGAGATTCTGTGAAAGGAGTTTTTCCAACCTGGGGAATCACAACAAAAGTTTAACTCTGTGAGATGAATCCACATGTCACAAAGCAGCTTCACAGATAGCTTCTTTCTAGTGTTTCTCTGGTGATATTCTGGTTTTTTCCCCATAGGCCTCAATGGGCTCCCAGAAGTCCATTGGTACATTCTCCAAAAAATGTCTTTTCATCTTGCTGAATTAAAATAAAGTTTTAAGTCTAGGAAATGAATCCACAAATCATAAACTAGTTTCACAGATAGCCTCTGTCTAGTTTTTATCTGGGGATAATCGTTTTTTCCCCATAACCCTCATGGGTTCCCAAATGTCACTTTGTAGACCCTAGAAAAAAAGGGTTTTCAACCTGCTGAATCAAAACAAAAGTTTAACTCTGTGAGATGAATCCACACATCACAAAGCAGTTTCACAGATAGCTTATTTTTAGGTTTTTTTTTTTTCTGTTGTATATTCGGTTTTTCTCCATAGGCCTCAAAGGTTTCCTATATATCCCTTTGCAGATTCTCCACAAAGAGTGTTTCCAACATGTGGAATCAAAAGAAAGGTTTAACTCTGTAAGATGAATCCACACATCACAAAGCAGTTTCACGGCTAGCTTCCTTTTAGTTTTTATTTGGGGATATTCTGTTTTTCCCCATAGGCCTCAATGGGCTAAAATTGTCCCTTTGTAGATCCTCCAAAAAGAGTGTTACCAACCTGCTGAATCAAAATTATGGTTTAACTCCGTGAGATTAATCCACACCTCACAAAGTAGATTCACAGATAGCTTCTTTCTTATTTTTATCTGGAAATATTCTATTTTTCCTCATAGGCCACAATGGACTCCAAAATGTCCTATTGCAGATTCTCAAAAAAGATTGTTTCCAACCTGCTGAATCAAAATAATGCTTTAACTCTGTTGCATGAATCCACAAACCACAAGGAAGTTTCACAGATAGCTTCTTCCTAGTTTTGATCTGGAGATATTCTGTTTTTCCCCATAGGCCTCAATGGGCTCCCAAATGTCCCTTCACAGATTCTCCAAAAAGTGTTAAAAACCTGCTGAATCAAAAGAAAAGTTTAACTCTGAGATGAATCCAAACATCAAAAGTACTTTCACAGATTGCTTCTTTCTGGTTTTTATCTGGGGATATACAGTTTTTCCTCATAGGCCTCAATGGGCTCCCAAATGTTTCTTTGCGGATTCCTCAAAAACAGTCTTTCCAACGTGCTGAATAAAAAAAGAAAAAGAAAAAAAAAAGGTTTCACTCTGTAAGATGAATCCGTGCATCACAAAGAAGTTTCACAGATAGTTTTATTCTAGTTTTTTTCTAGAGATAACTTGATTTTTCCCGCATACTTTAATGGGCTAAAAAATGTCCCTTGGCAGATACTCCAAAAGGAATTTTTCCAATCTGCTGAATCAAAAGAAAGCTTTACCTCTGTGAGATAAATCCACACATCAAAAAGCAGTTTCACAGATAGCTTCTTAGTAGTTTTTTTTCTGGGGATATTCGGTTTTGCCCCATAAGACTCAATGGGTTCCGAAATGTACCTTTGTAGATTCTCCAGAGTGTTTCCAACCTGTTGAATCAGAAGAAAGGTTTTGCTCTTCGAGATGAATCCACTCATCACAAAACAGTTTCACATATTGATTCTTTCTTTTCTTTTTTTTTTTTTTTTTTTGAGACGGAGTCTCGCTCTGTCACCCAGGCTGGAGTGCAGTGGCCCCATCTCAGCTTGCTGCAAGCTCCGCCTCCCGGGTTTATGCCATTCTCCTGCCTCAGCCTACTGAGTAGCTGGGACTACAGGCACCTGCCACCTCGCCCGGCTAGTTTTTCATATTTTTTAGTAGAGACGGGGTTTCACTGTGTTAGCCAGGATGGTCTCGATCGCCTGACCTCGTGATCCGCCTGTCTTGGCCTCCCAAAGTGCTGGGATTACAGGCTTGAGCCACTGCACCTGGCCACATATTGATTCTTTCTAATTTTTATCTGGGGATATTAAGTTTTTCCCCATAGACCTCAATGGGCTCGCAAACGTCTCTCTGCAGATTCTCAAACAAACGTGTTTTCAACCTGGCTAACAGAAAGAGTGGTTTAACTCTGTGAGAGGAATCTACACTCACAAATCTGTTTCAATGATAGCTTTTTTTTTTTTTTTTTTTTTTTTTTTTTTTAGTTTTTATCTAGGGATATTTGTTTTTCTTCTGATAGGCCTCAAGGGGCTCCCAAATGTCCCTTTGCAGATGCTCCAAAAACAGTTTTTCCATCCTGCTGAATCAAGAGAATGTTTAATCTCTGTGAGATAAATCTGAACATCACAAATCAGTTTTACAGATAGCTTCTTTCTAATTTTTATTTGGGAATATTCACTTTTGCCCTATAGGCCTCAAAGGGCTCCCAAATGTCCCTTTGCAGATTCTCCACAAAGAGTGGATTCAACCTATGGAATAAAAACAATGGTTAAACTCTGTGAGAGTAATCCACATATCACAAAACAGATTCACAGAGAGCTTCTTTCTAGTTTTTATCTAGGGATATGAGTTTTTCACCATAGGCTTCAATGGGGTCTCAAATGATACCTCCCAGATTCTCCAATAACAGTGTTTCCAACTTGCTGAATCAAAAGAATGGTTTAACTCTGTGAGGTAAATCCACAGATCACATCAGTTTCACAGACAGCTTCTTTCTAGTTTCTGTCTAGGGAAATTTGGTTACACATAGTCCTCAATGGGCTTCAAATTGTCCCTTTGCAGATTCTCCAAAAACAGTGTTTTCAACCTGGTGAATCAAAGAAAAGTTTTAATTGCTTGACATAAATCCACACATCACAAAGCAGTTTCACAAATAATTTCCTTCTAGTTTTTATCTGGGGATATTCGTATTTTTCCCATAGGCCATCATGGGCTCACGAATGTCCCTTCACAGATATTCAAAAATGTGTTTCTAACCTGATGAATCAAAAGAATGTTTTAACTCTATTAGAAAAATCTACACATCACAGAGCAATTTCATCAATAGCTTCTTTCTAGTTTCTATCTTGGGATATTTGGTTTTTCCTCATAGCCCACAATGGCTTCCCAAATGTCCCTCCACAGATTCTCCAAAGGTATTTCCAACCTGCTGAGACAAAGGAAAGTTTTAACTCTGTGAGATATATCCACACATCACAAAGCAGTTTCACAGGTAGCTTCTTTCTCATTTTTATCTGGGGATATTCAGTTTTTTCTCATAGACCTTGGGTGATTTTCAAATGTCCCTTCACAGATTCTCCATAAAGAGTGTTTAAAACTGCTGAATCAATGGAATGATTTAGTTCTGTAAGATGAATCCACACATCATGAAACAATTTCACAGATAGCTGCTTTCATGTTTTTATTTGGGGATATTGAGTATTTTTTTATAGGATCAAAGGGCTCACAAATGTCTCTTCACAGATTCTCCAAAAAAAGTGTTTACAACATACTGAATCAAAAGACATGTTTAGCTCTGAGATGAAGCCACACATCACAAAGCAGTTTAACAGATACCTTCTTCATAGTTTTTATCAAGAGATATTCAATTTTTCCCCAAAGCCTCAATGGGTTCCCAAATGTCCTGTCGCACATTCTCCAAAAAGAGTATTTCCAACCTGCTGAACTAAAGAGACATTTAACTCTGTGAGATGAATCTACACATCATGAAGTAGTTTCACAGATAGATTCCTTCTAGTTTTTATCCGGGATTATTTTGTTTTTACTCTTAGGCCTCAAGGGGCTTCAAAATGTCCCTTCATAGATTCTCCCAAAAGAGTGTTCCCAATGTGCTGAATCAAAAGAAAGTTTTAACTCTATGAGATGAATCCACACATCATAAAGAAGTTTCACAGATAGCTTCTTTCTAGTTTTTATCTGGGGATATTCATTTTTCTCCCACAGACTTCAAAGGGCTCCAAAATATGCCTTCACAGATTCTCGAAAAGATGTGTTTCCAACCTACTAAATCAAAAGAAAGGGTTAGCTCTGTGTGATGAATCCATGCATCACAAAGTGGTTTCACAGACAGCTTCTTTCTAGTTTTTATATGGAATATTTGGTTTTTCATCATAAACCTCAATGCACTTCCAAATGTCTCTTCACAGATTCTGCAAAAAATAACTTTTCTAACATGCTGAATCATGACAAAGGTTTAATTCTGTGAGATGAATCCATACATCACAAATCAGTTTCACAGATACTTTCTTTATAGTTTTTATCTAGGGATATTTACCTTTTTCCTATAGACCTCAATGGACTTCCAAATGTCCATCCAAAGATTCTGCAAAAAGAGAGTTTCCAGCTTGCTGAATCAAAAAAAGTTTAAGCCTATGAAATGAATTCACACATCATGATGCAGTTTCACAGATAACCTGTTTCTAGTGTTTATCTGGGGATCATCAGTTTTTCCCCATAGCCCTCAAAGGGTCCCCAAATGTCTCTTCACAGATTCTATAAAAAGTGTTTCCAACTTGCTGAATCAAAAGATTCGTGTTAACTCTGTAACATGAATACCCACGTCACAAAGTGTTTTCATAGATAGCTTCTTTCTCATTTTTTAATCTAAGGATATTCCATTTTTCCCCATAGTTGTCAATGAGTTACCAAAAGTCCTATTGCACATTCTCCAAAAAGAGGATTTCCAGACTGCTGAATCAAAAGAATGGTTTAACTGTGTTAGACAAATCCACACATCACAAGGCAGTTTCACAGTTATCTTTTTTTCTAGTTTTTATCTGGAGATATTTGGTTTTTCCCCATAGTTCTCAATGGGTTCCCAAATGTCCCTACACAGATTCACCAAAAAGAGTGTTTCCAACCTGCTGAATCAAAGGAATGGTTTAACTCTGTGAGATGAATGAACACATCACGAAGCAGTTTCACAGATAGCTTCCTTCTAATTTTTATCTTGGAATATTCAGTTCTTCCCCATAGGCCTCAAGGGGTCCACAAATGTGCCCTACAGATTCACCAAAAAGAGTGTTTCCAACCTGCTGAATCAAAAGAATGATTTAACTTTGTGTGATAAATCCATACATCACAAAGCAGTTTCACTAATAGCTTCTTTCTAGTTTTTATCTGTGGATATTTTGTTTTTCCCCATAGGTCTCAAAGGGTTCCCCACACATTTTCCAAAAAGAGTGATTCCATCCTGCTGAATCTAAAGAAAGGTTTAACTCTGTGAGATAAATCCACACATCACAAAACAATTTCACAGATAGCTTCTTTCTAGTTTTTTATCTAGAGATATTTGTTTTTTCCCTGTAGTCCTCACGGGATCCCAAATGTCCCTTCACAGATACTCCAAAAAGACTGCTTCCAACCTGCTTAATCAACAGAATAGTTAGAGTCTGTGAGGTAAATCCACACATCACAAAACAGTTTCACAGATAGCTTCTTTCTAGATTCTATCTGGGGATATTCAGTTTTTCCAAATAAACCTCAATAGGCTCCAAAATGTTTCTTCGCATACTCTCCAAAAATAGTGTTTTCAACCTGCTTAATCAAAAGAAAGATTTAACTCTCTAACATGAGTCCACACATCACAAAAAAGTTTTACAGATAGCTTCTTTCTACTTTTTATATGGATGTATTTTGTTTTGCCCCATAGGCCTCAATGGGCTCCCAAATGTCCCTTCCCATATTCTACAAAGAGAGTGTTTCAAACTTGCTGAATGAAAAGAAAAATTTAGCTCTGTGAGATGAATCCATACATCATAAAACAGTTTCATAAGTATCTTCTTTCTAGTTTTCATCTGTGGATATTTGGCTTTTCCCCATAGGCCTCAATTGGTTCTCAAATGTCACTTCGCAGATTCTAGAAAAAAAAGTTTTTGTAACATGCTGAATCAAAAGACACGTTTAACTCTGGGAGATGAATTTACACATCACAAGCTGTTACACAGACAGCTTCTTTCTAGTTTTTATCCAGGGATATTAAGGTTTTCCACATAGACCACAATGGGCTTTTAAATGTCCCTTCATAGGTTCTGGAGAAAGAGTATTTCCAACCTGCTGCATCAAAAGAAAGGTTGAACTATGTGAGTTGAATCCACACATCACAAAGCAGTTTCTCAGATGGTTTCTTTCTAGTATTTATCGAGTGATACTCGGTTTTTCCCATTGGCTTCAATGGGCTTTCAAATGTGCTTTAGGAGATTCTACAAAAAGAGTGTTTCCAACCTGCTGAATCAAAAGAAAGTTTAAGTCTGTAAAAGGAATCCACGCATCATAAAGCTGTTTCACAGATAGTCGCTTTCTAGTTTTTAATCTGTGGATATTCGTTTTTTCCCCATAGACCTCAATGCATTCCCAAATGTCACTTTGTAGATTCTTGTAAAAGAGGGTTTCCAAATCAAAAGAAACATTTAACTCTGTGAGATAAATCCAGACATCACAAAGCAGTTTCACACAGTTTTTTCTAGTTATTATCTGGAGATATTCCTTTTTCCTGTTTGACCACAATTGCCTCCCAGAAGTTTCTTCATATGTTTTCCAAAAATGTGTTGCCAACCTGCTGAATCAAAAGCAAAAATTAACACTGTGAGATGAATGTACACATCAAAAGCAATTTCACATAGCTCCTTTCTAGTTTTTATTTGAGGATATTGTTTTTTTCCCATAGGCCTCAATGGGCTCCCAAATGTCCCTTCACAGATCCTCCAAAAAGAATGTTTCAAACCTGCTGAATCAAAACAAAGGTTTAACTCTGTGAGATGAATCCACACATCACAAAGCAGTTTCACAGATAGCTTTCTTTCTAGTTTTTATCTGGGGATATTTGTTTTTTGCCCATAGGCCTCAATGGGCTCCTGAAAGTCCATTGGCAGGTCCTCCAAAAAGAGTGTATCCAAATTCCTGAACCAGAAGAAAGGTTTAACTCTGTGAGATAAACCCATACATAACAAAGCAGTTTCACAGAGAGCTTCTTTCTAGCTTTTATCTGGGAGTGTTGAGTTTTTACCCATAGGCTTCAATGAGCTCCCAAAAGTTCCTTCACAGATTCTTCAAAAATGGTTTCCAATCTCCTGAACCAAAACAAAAGTTTAGCTCTATGAGATGAATGCACGCATCCCAAAACAGTTTTGCAGATAAGTTCTTTCTAGTTTCCATCTGGGGATATTCAGTTTTTCCACATAGGCCTCAATGGGCTCCAAATGTCCTTTGCAGATTCTCCAATAAGAGTATTTCCAACATCATGAATCAAAAGATAGTTTCAACTCTGTGAGATATATCCAAACATCATGAAGCAGTTTCACAGATAGCTTCTTTCTAGTTTTTATCTATATATATTTGGTTTTTCCCCATAGATCTCAATGGACTCCCAAATGTTTCCTCTCAGATTATCCAAAAAGAATGTTTCCAACATGCTTAATTAAAAACAAAATGTTTAACTCTGTGAGATGAATCAACATGTCACAAAAAAGTTTCACAGATAGCTTCTTACTAGTTTTTATCTGGGGATATTCCTTTTTTTCCTATAGACCTGAATAGGCTCCCAAATGTCCATTTGCTGATTCTCCAAAAAGAGTGTTTACAACCTACTGAATCAACAGAAAGTTTTCACTCTGTGAGACAAATCCATACATGACAAAGTAGTTTCACTTATAGCTTCTTTTTAATTTCTATCTATGGATATTCAGTTTTTCCCCATAGGGCACAAGGGGCTCCCAAATGTCTCTTCACAGATTTTCTAAAAAGAGTGTTTCCAATCTGCTGAATGAAAAGGAAGGTTTAAATTGGTGAGATGAGTGCATACATTACAAAGAAGTTGCACGGACAGCTTGTTTCCAGTTTTTATCTGGGGATATTCAGTTTTTCCTCATAGGCCTCAATGGGCTCCCAAATCTCCTGTTGCAGATTCTCCAAAATGAGTGTTTCCAACTTCCTGAATCAAAAGAATGCTTTACCTCTGTGAGGTAAATCAACACATCACATCAGTTTCACAGATACTTTCTTTCTAATTTCCATCTGGGAATATTTATCTTTCCCCATAGCCATCAATGGCCTTTCAAATATCCCTTCAGAGATTCTCCAAAAAGAGTGTTTCCAACTTGCTTAATCAACAGAATGGTTAAACTCTGTGAGATGTATCCACAAATCACAAAGCAGTTTCACAGATAGCTTCTTTTTAGTTTTTTTTATGGATATTTGGATTTTTCCGATAGGTCTCAAGGGGCTCCCAAATGTCCCTTTGCAGATTCTCCAAAAAGACGTGTTTCCAACCTCCTAAATTAAAAAAATGGTTTAATTCTGCGAGATGAATCCACAAATCACAAAGCAGTTTCACAGATAGCTTCTTTCTAGTTTTACTCCAGGGTTACTTATTTTATTCCCATAAGCCTCAGTGGGCTCCCAAATGTACCTTTGCAGATACTTCAAAAAGCGTGTTTCCAAATTCCTGAATCAAAACTAAGGTTTAACTCTGTGAAGTGAATAAGCATAACACAAAGCTGTTTCACAGATAGATTCTTTCTAGTTTTTATCTGGAAATATTCAGTTTATCCCACTGGTCTCTATTGTCTCTCAAATGTTTCTTCGCAAAGTCTGTAAAAAGATTGTCTCCCACCAGTTGAATCAAAAGAAAGGTTTAACTCTATGAGATGAATCATCACATCACAAAGCAGTTTCACAGATAGCTTCTTTCTAGTTTTTATCTGGGGGTATTCTTTTTTTTCTGTTTAGGCCCCAATGGGCTCCCAACTGTCGCTTCACAGATTCTTGAATCACAACAAAGGTTTAACTCTGTGAGATGAATCCACACGTCATAAAGCACTTTCACAGATAGCTTCTATCTAGTGTTTCTCTGGTGATATTCGGATTTCCCCATAGGCCTCAATTGACTCCCAAATGTCCCTTTGTAAACACTCCAAAAAGAGTCTTTTCATCTTTCTGAATCAAAAGAAAGTTTTCTGTCTGTGAAATGAAACCACACATCATGAAGCAGTTTCTCAAATAGGCTCTTTCTAGTTTTTATCAGGGGATAGTCCATTTTTCCCCATAGCCCTCAATGATTTCCCAAATGCCACTTCATAGATTCTAGACAAAGAGTGTTTCCAATTTGCTGAATCAAAAGACAGTTTTAACTCTATGAGATGAATCTACATATCACAAAGCAGTTTCACAGATATCTTCTTTTCAGTTTTTTTCTGGGGATATTCTGTTTTTCCTGTTAGGCCTCAAAGTCTTCCTCTATGTTCCTTCACAGATTCTCCACAAACAGTGTTTCCAATGTGCTGAATCATAATGGTTTAACTCTGTGACATGAATTCACACATCACAAAGCAGTTTCACAGATAGCTTCCTTCTGGTTTTTATTTGGGGATATTCTATTTTTCCCCTAGGCCCCAATGGGCTCCCAATGTCCCTTTGTAGATTCTCCAAAAAGAGTGTTTCCAAACTTCTGATGATAGTATGATTTAACTCTGTGAGATGAATCACACATCACAAAGCAGTTTCTCAAGTATCTTCTTTTTTATTTTTATCTGAGGATATTCCATTTTTCCCCCATAGGCCTCAATGGGCTACAAAATGTCCTATCGCAGATACTCCAAAAAGAGTGCATCCAACCTACAGAATTAATAGAATGGTTTAACTCTGTTAGATGAATCCACACATCACAAGACAGTTTCACAGATAGCTTCTTTCTAGTTTATCTGAGGAGATATTTGCTTTTTCCCCATAAGGCTCAATGGGCTCCCAAATGTCCCTTCACAATTTCTACAAAAAGAGTGTTTCCAACCTGCTGAATCAAAGGAAAGGTTTAACTCTGTGAGATGAATCCACACATCAGAAAGCAGTATCAAATAGAGCTTCTTACTAATATTTATATGAGCTACTCTGTGTTGCCCCATAGGCCTCAAATGGTTCCCAAATGTCCCTTTGCATATTCTCCACAAAGAATGTATCCAACCTGCTGAATAAAAAGAATGGTTAAAGTCTGTGAGATGAATCCATACTTCTCATCAGCATCACAAATAGCATCTTTCTAGTTTCCTTCTAGGGATGTTCGTGTTGTCCCCATAGCTCTCAAAGGGCTCCCAAAGGTCCCTTTGTAGATGCTCCCAAAATAAAGTGTTTTCAACCTGCTGAATCAAATAAATATTTAATTGTTTCAGATGGATTCACACATCAAAAAGGAGTTTCGGAGGGGCGGAGCAAGATGGCCAAATAGGAACAGCTCCAGTCTCCGACTCCCAGCGCGAGCGACACAGAACACTGGTGATTTCTGCATTTTCAACTGAGGTACTGGGTTCATCTCACTAGGGAGTGCTGGACAATCGGAGCTGGTCAGCTGCTGCAGCCCAACCAGCGAGAGCTGAAGCAGGGCGAGGCATCGCCTCACCTGGGAAGCGCAAGGGGGAAGGGAATCCCTTTTCCTAGCCAGGGGAACTGAGACACACAACACCTGGAAAATTGGGTAACTCCCACCCCAATACTGCGCTTTAAGGAAATGGGTACACCAGGAGATTATATCCCACACCTGGCCGGGAGGGTCCCACGCCCACGGAGCCTCCCTCGTTGCTAGCACAGCAGTCTGTGATCTACCGGCAAGGCAGCAGCGAGGCTGGGGGAGGGGCGCCTGCCATTGCTGAGGCTTAAGTAGGTAAACAAAGCTGCTGGGAAGCTCGAACTGGGTGGAGCTCACAGCAGCTCAAGCAAACCGGCCTGTCTCTGTAGACTCCACCTCTGGGGACAGGGCAGAGTAAACAATAACAAACGCAGCAGAAACCTTTGCAGACGCAAACGACTCTGTCTGACAGCTTTGAAGAGAGCAGTGGATCTCCCAACATGGAGGTCGAGATCTGAGAAGGGACAGACTGCCTGCTCAAGTGGGTCCCTGACCCCTGAGTAGCCTAACTGGGAGACATCTCCCACTAGGGGCAGTCTCATACCCCACACCTCACAGGGTGGAGTACCCCCCTGAGAGGAAGCTTCCAAAGCAAGAATCAGACAGGTACACTCACTGTTCAGAAATATTCTATCTTCTGCAGCCTCTGCTGCTGATACCCAGGCAAACAGGGTCTGGAGTGGACCTCAAGCAATCTCCAACAGACCTACAGCTGAGGGTCCTGACTGTTAGAAGGAAAACTATCAAATAGGAAGGACACCTACACCAAAACCCCATCAGTACGTCACCATCATCAAAGACCAGAGGCAGATAAAACCACAAAGATGGGGAAAAAGCAGGGCAGAAAAGCTGGAAATTCAAAAAATAAGAGCGCATCTCCCCCGGCAAAGGAGTGCAGCTCATCGCCAGCAACGGATGAAAGCTGGACGGAGAATGACCTTGACAAGATGAGAGAAGAAGGCTTCAGTCCATCAAACTTCTCAGAGCTAAAGGAGGAATTACGTACCCAGCGCAAAGAAACTAAAAATCTTGAAAAAAAAGTGGAAGAATTGATGGCTAGAGTAATTAATGCAGAGAAGGTCATAAATGAAATGAAAGAGATGAAAACCATGACACGAGAAATACGTGACAAATGCACAAACTTCAGTAACCGACTCGATCAACTGGAAGAAAGAGTATCAGCGATTGAGGATCAAATGAACGAAATGAAGTGAGAAGAGAAACCAAAAGAAAAAAGAAGAAAAAGAAATGAACAAAGCCTGCAAGAAGTATGGGATTATGTAAAAAGACCAAATCTACGTCTGATTGGGGTGCCTGAAAGTGAGGGGGAAGATGGAACCAAGTTGGAAAACACTCTTCAGGATATCATCCAGGAGAACTTCCCCAACCTAGTAGGGCAGGCCAACATTCAAATCCAGGAAATACAGAGAACGCCACAAAGATACTCCTCGAGAAGAGCAACTCCAAGACACATAATTGCCAGATTCACCAAAGTTGAAATGCAGGAAAAAATCTTAAGGGCAGCCAGAGAGAAAGGTCGGGTTACCCACAAAGGGAAGCCCATCAGACTCACAGCAGATCTCTCGGCAGAAACCCTACAAGCCAGAAGAGAGTGGGGGCCAATATTCAACATTCTTAAAGAAAAGAATTTTAAACCCAGAATTTCATATCCAGCCAAACTAAGTTTCACAAGTGAAGGAGAAATAAAATCCTTTACAGATAAGCAAATGCTTAGAGATTTTGTCACCACTAGGCCTGCCTTACAAGAGACCCTGAAGGAAGCACTCAACATGGAAAGGAACAACCGGTACCAGCCATTGCATAAACATGCCAAAATGTAAAGACCATCGAGGTTAGGAAGAAACTGCATCAACTAACGAGCAAAATAACCAGTTAATATCATAATGGCAGGATCAAGTTCACACATAACAATCTTAACCTTAAATGTAAAGGGACTAAATGCTCCAATTAAAAGACACAGACTGGCAAACTGGATAAAGAGTCAAGACCCATCAGGCTGCTGTATTCAGGAGACCCATCTCACACGCAGAGACATACATAGACTCAAAATAAAGGGATGGAGGAAGATTTACCAAGCAAATGGAGAACAAAAAAAAGCAGGGGTTGCAATACTAGTCTCTGATAAAACAGACTTTAAACCATCAAAGATCAAAAGAGACAAAGAAGGCCATTACATAATGGTAAAGGGATCAATTCAACAGGAAGAGCTAACTATCCTAAATATATATGCACCCAATACAGGAGCACCCAGATTCATAAAGCAAGTCCTTAGAGACTTACAAAGAGACTTAGACTCCCATACAATAATAATGGGAGACTTCAACACTCCACTGTCAACATTAGACAGATCAACGAGACAGAAAGTTAACAAGGATATCCAGGAATTGAACTCATCTCTGCAGCAAGCAGACTTAATAGACATCTATAGAACTCTCCACCCCAAATCAACAGAATATACATTCTTCTCAGCACCACATCGCACTTACTCCAAAATTGACCACATAATTGGAAGTAAAGCACTCCTCAGCAAATGTACAAGAACAGAAATTATAACAAACTGTCTCTCAGACCACAGTGCAATCAAACTAGAACTCAGGACTAAGAAACTCAATCAAAACCGCTCAACTACATGGAAACTGAACAACCTGCTCCTGAATGACTACTGGGTACATAACGAAATGAAGGCAGAAATAAAGATGTTCTTTGAAACCAATGAGAACAAAGATACAACATATCAGAATCTCTGGGACACATTTAAAGCAGTGTGTAGAGGGAAATTTATAGCACTAAATGCCCACAAGAGAAAGCAGGAAAGATCTAAAATTGACACTCTAACATCACAATTAAAAGAAATAGAGAAGCAAGAGCAAACACATTCGAAAGCTAGCAGAAGGCAAGAAATAACTAAGATCAGAGCAGAACTGAAGGAGATAGAGACACAAAAAGCCCTCCAAAAAATCAATGAATCCAGGAGTTGGTTTTTTGAAAAGATCAACAAAATTGACAGACCGCTAGCAAGACTAATAAAGAAGAAAAGAGAGAAGAATCAAACTGACGCAATAAAAAATGATAAAGGGGATATCACCACCGACCCCACAGAAATACAAACTACCATCAGAGAATACTATAAACACCTCTACGCAAATAAACTAGAAAATCTAGAAGAAATGGATAATTTCCTGGACACTTACACTCTTCCAAGACTAAACCAGGAAGAAGTTGAATCCCTGAATAGACCAATAGCAGGCTCTGAAATTGAGGCAATAATTAATAGCCTACCAACCAAAAAATGTCCAGGACCAGATGGATTCACAGCTGAATTCTACCAGAGGTACAAGGAGGAGCTGGTACCATTCCTTCTGAAACTATTCCAATCAATAGAAAAAGAGGGAATCCTCCCTAACTCATTTTATGAGGCCAGCATCATCCTGATACCAAAGCCTGGCAGAGACACAACATAAAAAGAGAATTTTAGACCAATATCCCTGATGAACATCGATGCAAAAATCCTCAATAAAATACTGGCAAACCGGATTCAGCAACACATCAAAAAGCTTATCCACCATGATCAAGTGGGCTTCATCCCTGGGATGCAAGGCTGGTTCAACATTCGCAAATCAATAAACATAATCCAGCATATAAACAGAACCAAAGACAAGAACCACATGATTATCTCAATAGATGCAGAAAAGGCTTTTGACAAAATTCAACAGCCCTTCATGCTAAAAACGCTCAATAAATTCGGTATTGATGGAACGTACCTCAAAATAATAAGAGCTATTTATGACAAACCCACAGCCAATATCATACTGAATGGGCAAAAACTGGAAAAATTCCCTTTGAAAACTGGCACAAGACCGGGATGCCCTCTCTCACCACTCTTATTCAACATAGTGTTGGAAGTTCTGGCTAGGGCAATCAGGCAAGAGAAAGAAATCAAGGGTATTCAGTTAGGAAAAGAAGAAGTCAAATTGTCCCTCTTTGCAGATGACATGATTGTATATTTAGAAAACCCCATTGTCTCAGCCCAAAATCTCCTTAAGCTGATAAGCAACTTCAGCAAAGTCTCAGGATACAAAATTAATGTGCAAAAATCACAAGCATTCATATACACCAATAACAGACAAACAGAGAGCCAAATCATGAAGGAACTTCCATTCACAATTGCTTCAAAAAGAATAAAATACCAAAGAATCCAACTGACAAGGGATGTAAAGGACCTCTTCAAGGAGAACTACAAACCACTGCTCAGTAAAATAAAAGAGGACACAAACAAATGGAAGAACATACCATGCTCATGGATAGGAAGAATCAATATCGTGAAAATGGCCATACTGCCCAAGGTAATTTATAGATTCAATGCCATCCCATCAAGCTACCAATGAGTTTCTTCACAGAATTGGAAAAAACTTCTTTAAAGTTCATATGGAACCAAAAAAGAGCCCGCATCTCCAAGACAATCCTAAGTCAAAAGAACAAAGCTGGAGGCATCACGCTACTGGACTTCAAACTATACCACAAGGTTACAGTAACCAAAACAGCATGGTACTGGTACCAAAACAGAGATATAGACCAATGGAACAGAACAGAGTCCTCAGAAATAATACCACACATCTACAGCCATCTGATCTTTGACAAACCTGAGAGAAACAAGAAATGGGGAAAGGATTCCCTATTTAATAAATGGTGCTGGGAAAATTGGCTAGCCATAAGTAGAAAGCTGAAACTGGATCCTTTCCTTACTCCTTATACGAAAATTAATTCAAGATGGATTAGAGACTTAAATGTTAGACCTAATACCATAAAAATCCTAGAGGAAAACCTAGGTAGTACCATTCAGGACGTAGGCATGGGCAAAGACTTCATGTCTAAAACACCAAAAGCAACGGCAGCAAAAGCCAAAATTGACAAATGGGATCTCATTAAACTAAAGAGCTTCTGCACAGCAAAAGAAACTACCATCAGAGTGAACAGGCAACCTACAGAATGGGAGAAAATTTTTGCAATCTACTCATCTGACAAAGGGCTAATATCCAGAACCTACAAAGAACTCAAACAAATTTACAAGAAAAAAAAAAAACAACCCCATCCAAAAGTGGGCAAAGGATATGAACAGACATTTCTCAAAAGAAGATATTCATACAGCCAACAGACACATGAAAAAATGCTCATCATCACTGGCCATCAGAGAAATGCAAATCAAAACCACAATGAGATACCATCTCACACCAGTTAGAATGGCGATCATTAAAAAGTCAGGAAACAACAGGGGCTGGAGAGGATGTGGAGAAATAGGAACACTTTTACACTGTTGGTGGGATTGTAAACTAGTTCAACCATTACGGAAAACAGTATGGCGATTCCTCAAGGATCTAGAACTAGATGTACCATATGACCCAGCCATCCCATTACTGGGTATATACCCAAAGGATTATAAATCATGCCGCTATAAAGACACATGCACACGTGTGTTTATTGCGGCACTATTCACAATAGCAAAGACTTGGAATCAACCCAAATGTCCATCAGTGACAGATTGGATTAAGAAAATGTGGCACATATACACCATGGAATACTATGCAGCCATAAAAAAGGATGAGTTTGTGTCCTTTGTAGGGACATGGATGCAGCTGGAAACCATCCTTCTCAGCAAACTATCACAAGAACAGAAAACCAAACACCGCATGTTCTCACTCATAGGTGGGAACTGAACAATGAGATCACTTGGACTCTGGAAGGGGAACATCACACACTGGGGCCTATCATGGGGAGGGGGAAGGGGGGAGGGATTGCATTGGGAGTTACACCTGATGTAAATGACGAATTGATGGGTGCTGACGAGTTGATGGCTGCAGCACACCAACGTGGCACAAGTATACATATGTAACAAACCTGCACATTATGCACATGTACCCTAGAACTCAAAGTATAATAATAAAAAAAAGGAGTTTCACAGATAAATTCTTTCAGATTTTTATCTAGTGATATTCTGCTTTTCCCCATAGACCACAATGGGCTCCCAAGTGTCCCTTCACAGATCCTTCAAAAACTGTTTTCAACCAGTTCAATAAAAATAATGTTTTAACACTGTGAGATGAATCCACACATCACAAAGCAGTTTCACAGACAGCTTCTGTCTAGTTTTTATCTGGGGATATTTTGTTCCTCCCCATAAGTCCCAGTGGGCTCCCAAATATCCCTTCTCAGATTCTCCAAAAAAAGTTTCCAACCTACTGAATCAAAGAAAGTTTTAACTCTGTGAGATAAACTTACACCTCATAAAGCAGTTTCATGGACAGCTTCATTCTAGTTTTTATCTCTGGACATTTGATTTTTCCAAATGGGCCTCAATAGGCTCCCAAATGTCCCTTCACAAATTCTCCAAAAAGAGTGTTTAAAACCTGCTGAATCAAAAGAATGTGTTAATTCTGAGAGAAGAATCTACACATCAAAAAGCATTTTCACAGATAGCTTCTTTCTAGTTTTTATGTGGGGATGTTCGTTTTTTCCCCATGGGTCTCAAAGGTCTCACAAATATCCCTTTGCAGATTCTTCAAAAAGTGTTTCAAACGTGCTGAAAAAAAAGTTTAAATCTGTGAGTTGAATCCAAACAACACGAAGAAGTTTCACAGATAGCTTATTTCTAGTTTTTATCTGGTGATACTTAATTTTTCCCCATAGGCCTCCATGTGCCACCAAATGTCTCTTTGCAGATTCTCCCAAAAGAGTGTTTCCAACCTGTTGATCAAAAAAAAAAAAAGTTTTAACTCTGTGAGATGAATCCACACATCACAAAGCATTTTCACCGATAGCTTCTTTCTAGTTTTTATCTGGGATATGTGATTAATCTTTATAGGACTCCATGGTCTCCCAAATGTCCCATTGCAGATTATCTCAAAAGAGTATTTTCCACCTGCTAAATCAAAATAGTCATTTAAGTCTCTGAGACAAATCCACACATTGCAAAGCAGTTTCACAGATAGATTCTTCATAGTTTTTATCTGGCTATATTTGGTTTATTCCCATATGCCTCATTGAGCTTCCAAATTTCCCTTTGTAGATCCTCCAAAAAGAGTGTTTCCAACTTGCTGAATCAAAAGACAGGTTTAACACTGTGAGATGAATCAACACATCACAAAGAAGTTTCACAGATGATGTCTTTCTAATTTTTACCTTGGGATATTAGGTGTTTTCCTGTAGGCCTCAGTGGGCTCCCATATGTCCATTTGCAGACTTTCCAAAATAAGTTCCAACCTGCTCAATCAAAAGAAAGGTTTAACTCTGTGAGGTAAATACACATATAACAAAGTAGTTTCACAGATAGATTCTTGCTAGTTTTAATCTGTGGACATTTGGGTTTTCCCTATGGGCCTAAATGGTGTCCCAAATGTCCCTTCACAGATTCTCCAATAACAGTGTTTCCAACCTCCTGAATCAAAAGAAAATTTTAATTCTGTGAAGTCAATCCACACATCACAAAGCAGTTTCACAGAGAGCTTCTTTCTAGTTTTTAACTGGGCATATTCGGTTTTTCCCCATAGGCCTCCATGGGCTCCCAAATCTTTATTTGCAAATTCTCCAAATAGAGTATTTCCAACTGCAAAACCAAAAAAAAGTTTTAACTGTCTGAGATGAATCCACACATCACAAAGCAGTTTCACAGATAGCTCCTTTCTAGTTTTTATCTGGAGATATTCAATTTTTCCCTATAAGCCTCAATGGGCTCCCAAATATCTCTTTGCAGATTCTCCAGAGTGTTTTCAATTTAGTGTATCAAAAGTAAGGTTTAACTCTGTGAGATGAATCCACACATCACAAGGCAGTTTCACAGATAGCTCCTTTCTAGTTTTTATCTGGAGATATTCAATTTTTCCCTATAAGCCTCAATGGGCTCCCAAATATCTCTTTGCAGATTCTCCAGAGTGTTTTCAATTTAGTGTATCAAAAGTAAGGTTTAACTCTGTGAGATGAATTCACACATCACAGAGCAGTTTCACACATATCTTCCTTGTGCTTTTTATGTGGGGATATTTAGTTTATTTCCATAGGCCCCAGTGGGTTTCCAAACGTGCCTTCACATAAACTTTTTAAAAAGTGTTTCCAAAAATTTTCTCCCATTCTGTAGGTTGCCTGTTCACTCTGATGGTAGTTTCTTTTGCTGTGCAGAAGCTCTTTAGTTTAATTAGATCTCATTTGTCAATTTTAGCTTTTGCTGCCATTGCTTTTTGTGTTTTAGACATGAAGTCCTTGCCCATGCCTATGTCCTGAATGGTACTACCTAGGTTTTCTTCTAGGGTTGTTCTGGTATTAGGTCTAACATTTAAGTCTCTAATCCATCTTGAATTAATTTTCGTATAAGGAGTAAGGAAAGGATCCAGTTTCAGCTTTCTACTTATGGCTAGCCAATTTTCCCAGCACCATTTATTAAATAGGGAATCCTTTCCCCATTTCTTGTTTCTCTCAGGTTTGTCAAAGATCAGATGGCTGTAGATGTGTGGTATTATTTCTGAGGACTCATCTGACAAAGGGCTAATATCCAGAACCTACAAAGAACTCAAACAAATTTACAAGAAAAAAAAAAACAACCCCATCAAAAAGTGGGCAAAGGATATGAACAGACATTTCTCAAAAGAAGACATGCATACAGCCAACAGACACATGAAAAAATGCTCATCATCACTGGCCATCAGAGAAATGCAAATCAAAACCACAATGAGATACCATCTCACACCAGTTAGAATGGCAATCATTCAAAAGTCAGGAAACAACAGGTGCTGGAGAGGATGTGGAGAAATAGGAACACTTTTACACTGTTGGTGGGATTGTAAACTAGTTCAACCATTATGGAAAACAGTATGGCGATTCCTCAAGGATCTAGAACTAGAAGTACCATATGACCCAGCCATCCCATTACTGGGTATATACCCAAAGGATTATAAATCATGCTGCTATAAAGACACATGCACACGTATGTTTATTGCGGCACTATTCACAATAGCAAAGACTTGGAATCAACCCAAATGTCCATCAGTGACAGACTGGATTAAGAAAATGTGGCACATATACACCATGGAATACTATGCAGCCATAAAAAAGGGATGAATTTGTGTCCTTTGTAGGGACATGGATGCAGCTGGAAACCATCATTCTTAGCAAACTATCACAAGAACAGAAAAACAAACACCGCATGTTCTCACTCATAGGTGGGAACTGAACAATGAGATTACTTGGACTCAGGAAGGGGAACATCACACACCGGGGCCTATCATGGGGAGGGGGAAGGGGGGAGGGATTTCATTGGGAGTTATACCTGATGTAAATGATGAGTTGATGGGTGCTGACGAGTTGATGGGTGCAGCACACCAACATGGCACATGTATACATATGTAACAAACCTGCACGGTATGCACACGTACCCTAGAACTTAAAGTATAATAATGATAAAAAAATACAAAAAAAAAAGTGTTTCTAACCTACTTAATCAAAAGAAAGGTTTAAATCTGTGAGATGAATCCACATATCACAAACAATTTCACAGAAGCTTCTTTTTAATTTTTAATCTGGAAATATTAGAATTTTCCCCATAGGACTCAAGAAGCTCCCAAGTATACCTTCACAGATTATACGATAAGAGTGTTCTCTACCTGCTGAATCAAAAAAAAAAAAAAAAAGATTTACCTCTGTGAGATGAATCCAAACATCACAAAGCAATTTTATGGATATCTTTTTCCTGGTTTTTATCTGGGGATATTCTTTATCTTTTTCCTATATGCCTCAAAGGCCTTCCAAATGTCTCCTAGTGGAGTCTCCAAAAAAAAGTTTCCAACCTTCTGAATCAAATGAAACCTTATCCTCTGCAAGATGATTGCACACAATACAAAGCAATTTCACAGATAGCTTCTTTCTAGTTTTTATCTGGGGATATTTGTTTTTTCCCCATAGGCCTCAATGAGATCCCAAATGTCCCTTCACAGATCCTCCTAAAAGAGTGGTTCCAACCTGCTGGATCAAAAGGAGGGATTAACTCTGTAAGATGAATCCACACATTACAAAGCAGTTTCACAGATAGCTTTTTGTAGTTTCCATCTATGGTTATTTGGCTACTCCCCACAGACCTCAATAGGCTCCCAAGTGTCTATTCACAGATTCTCCAAAATAAGTGTTTCCAACCCGGTGAATTTAATGAAGGATTTACCCTGTGAGATGAATCCACACATTGGAAAGAGGTTTCAAAGATAGTTTCTTTCTAGTTTTTATCTGGAGGTATTCTGTTTTTTCACATAGGCCAACTGGGCTCCCACACATTTCTTCGAAGATTCTCCAATTAGCAAAATTCCAACCTGCTAAATCAAAAGAAAGTTTTAACTTCTGTGAGATGAATCCACACATAACAAATCAGGTTCACAGACAGTTTCTTTATACTTTTAATCTTAGGATATTCGGTTTTTCCTCACAGGCCTCAATGGGCTACCAAATGTCATTTCATGGATTCTGCAATTAGAATGCTTCCAACCTGCTGTACTAAAAGAAACGTTTAACTCTGTGAGATGAATTCACACATAACAAGGCAGTTTCACAGAGAGCTTCTTTCTAGTTTTCATCTGGGGATATTAGCTTTTTCCCCATAGGTCTCAACTGGCTCCCAAATATCTCTGTGCAGATTCTACAAAAAAAGTGTTCCAACCTCCTGATTCAAAAGAAAAGTTTAGCTCTGTGAGATGAATCCACACATCACAAGGCAATTTCACAGATAGCTTTTTTATAGTTTTATCTGGGGATACTTTTTTTTCACCGTAGGTATCAATGAGCTCAAAAATGTTCCTCCGCAGGTTCTTCAAAAACAGTACTTCCAAGTTGTTGTTTAAAAGAAAAGGTAAACTCGGTGAGATGAATCCAAACATCTTGCAGCAGTTTCACAGATAACTTCTTTACAGTTTTTAATCTTGGGATATTCAGATTTTCCCCATAGGTTTACATGGATTTCAAAATGTCCCTTCACAGATTCTCCAGAAAGAGTGTTTCCAACCTGCTGAATCAAAAGGAATGTTTATCTCTGTGAGATGAATCCAAACATTACACAGCAGTTTCAGAGACAGCTTCTTTCTAGGTTTTATGTTGGGATAATCTGTTTTTCGCCACAGGCCTAAATGGGCTCACAAACATCATTTCACAGATACTCCAGTTAGAGTGTTTCCAACCTGCTGAATGGAAAGGAAGGTTTAACTCTGTGAGCTGAATCCACACATCACAAGAGAGTTTTATAGATAGCGTCTTTCTAGTTGTTATTTGGGGATATTCGCATTTTTGCCACAGGCCACAAAGGGCATCAAAATGTCTCTTCACAGATTCTGAAAAAGAGTGATTCCAAACTGCTGAATTAAAAGAAAGGTTACAAAGCTAGTTCACTGATAGCATCTTTCTAGTTTTTATCTGAAGATATTCAGTTTTTCCCCATAGGCTTCAATGGACACTCAAATGGCATTTTGCAGATTCTGCAATTAGAGTGTTTCCAACTGGCTGAATAAAACGAATAGTTTAACTCTGTTAGATGAATCCACACATCTCAAGGCAGTTACACAGATATCTCCTTTCTAGTTTTTATCTGGGGATATTCCATGTTTCCCCATAGGTATCAGTGGTTTCCCAAATGTCCCTTCACAGATTCTCTGAAAAGAGTATTTCCAACCTGCTGAATCAAAAGAAAGGTTTACCTCTGTGAGATGAATCCATACATGACAGAGTATTTTCACAGAGAGACTTTTCCAGTTTTTATCTGGGGATATTTTGTTTTTCTCCATAGGCCTCAGTGGGCTCTTAAATGTCTCTTCACAGATTCTATAAAAAACGCGTTTCCAACCTGCTAAATCAATAGAAACATTGAACTCTGTGAGATGAACCCACATATCAAAAAGTAGTTTCACAGGTAAGTTCTTTCTTATTTTTCTAATGGAGATTTTTTTTCCTCATAGGTCACAATTGACTCCCAAATGTCCCTTCATGGAATCTCCAAAAAGAGTATTTCCAACCTGCTGAATTAAAAGAAATGTTTATCACTGTGAGATGAATCCACACATCAAAGCATTTTCACATATACCACCTTTCCAGTTTCTTTCTGGGGATATTCTGTTTTAACTTATAGGCTTCAAAGAGCTCCCAATTGTCCCTTCACAGATTCTACAAAAAGAGTAGAAAGAAAATAAAGATTTAACTCAGTGAGATGAATCCACACTTCACAAAGAAGTTCACAGATAGCTTCTTTTTAGTTTTTATCTAAGGACATTCTGTTTTTCCCCAAAGGCCTCAATGGGCTCCCAAGTATCACTTCAAGATCTTCAAAAAGAGTGTTCCCACTAAGCTGGATCTAAAGAAAATGTTTAATTCTGTGATGTGAATGCACTTATTACAAATCAGTTTCATAGATGCTTTCTTTCTAGCTTGTATTTGGGGATATTCTGTTTTATTATAAGCCTCAATGGGCTTCCAAATGTCTTCTCGAAGATTATATAAATAGAGTGTTTACAACCTGCTGGATCAAGAGAAAGGTTTAACTCTGTGAGATGAATCTACACATCACAAAGCAGTTTCACATAAAATTTCTTTCTAGTTTGTATCTGGGATATTTGGTTTTTCTACATAGGCCTCAATGGGTTCCCAAATATCACCTCACAGATCCTCAAAATGAGTGTCTACTAACTGCTGGATCAAAAGAAAATGTTTATTTCTGTGACGTGAATTCACTCACCACAAAGCAGTTTCACAGATAGCATCTTTCTAGTTTATATCTGGGGAAATTCAATTTTTCCCCATAGTCGTAAATGGGCATTCAAATGTTCCTTCACAGATTCTTCAAAAAGAGTGTTTCCAACTTGACTAATGAAAAGAGAGGTTTAAGTCTGTTAGATGAATCCATGCATCCCAAGGCAGTTTCACAGATATCCTTTTTCTGGTTTTTATCTAGGGATAATCGATTTTGCACCCCAGGTCTCAATGGGCATTCAAATGTCCATTTGCAGGTTCTGTAAAAGAGTGTTTTCCACCCTGCTAAATCAAAAGAAAGTTTTAATTTGGTGAGATGAATCATCACATCACAAAGCAGTTTCACAGCTAACTTGTATCTTATTTTTATCTGGGGATATTCAGTTTTCCTCCATAGGCCTCAAATGCTCCCAAATGGTCCTTTGCAGATTCTCCAAAAAGACTGTCTCCAATATGCTGACAAGTTTAACTCTGTGAGATGCATCCACACATTAGAAAGCAGTTTCACATATATTTTCTTTCTAGGTTTTATCTGTGGATATTCGGTTTTTCCCCATAAGTCTTAATGATCTCCCCAACGTCCCTTCACAGATCTCAAAAAGAGTATTTCCAACCTGCTGAATCAAATGAAAGTTTTAACTCTGTGTGATTAATCTGCACATCACAAAGCAATCATGATTTCTGATTTTCATCTTTTCCATCTGGATGACCTTTAGGTCCCCAATCCACAAAGTCTCCAGTTAACATAGATTGTTTTATAGCCAGTGGGCCAAGACACTGGGTCCATGGAGGGGGGTAGGAACTATTGAAGGGAATCCATTCCTTATAATCAACACAATTGGGGTGATTGGGCTGGGAATGGTTGGTTAGCACATACTAGTTACATTTATAGAATCAACACCTAACAAGTACATAACTTTTTCACGATGACTAAACCATGCATGAACTTGAATTGTAAGCCAACTATGGTTGAGCAACATCTTTATAGTGATACACAAGGGGAGTCCTTCCAGTGGAGGGGTATAATTGATGACATTGTTCTGAGAGTCTAACTGTTCTATGTCAGAGGGAGTTAGTGGTCCTGGAGCCCACACTCCCTGATCATGATAGATCTCAGGAGGAGTGTCACTCCAAAGTACAGGTTGTACTACTGGGGGTTTGGGAATAAATGCCCAATATGTTTTTCCCTCTGCACAGGGAAAACATACCACACAGGGCTTTATGGCTAACATGGCAAAGAACATTGAATCACGGATTTTTGCCTGGCCTTGACACTCCAGTAGTTTCTCAACTTCCTGTGGTTTTTTTTGTTGTTGTTGTTTTTGTTTTTGTTTTTGTTTAGTTGTCCCCAGGTTATGGGGGTTGATGTCATCATGAATCCAGTCGGCCTGCTCTCCATCTTCTCACTCAGGTTCAGCTGGCTCATGGCCCATACAAGAGGGCTCGGGCCCATGGTTGGCCACCCTGGGTTCCTCCAGTCTCCTGTTCCATGATCACACACACCTTGAGGGCACCCACACGATTTGTCCATCTCCTGTAAAAACATAAGCATACCCTCATCCCCACGTTAGTAAACCTACTGAGCCTTTCCACTGTCCTTCTTCAGGGAATTTCCATAACATTTTTGAATGCACTTTGCTCCTTTTCTCTAACACTTACCAATGTCTTTCTGCTGGAGTCTTACCATCCATACCAGGAGTCAAAAAACTTAAAGTAAATAAGGCTAAGTGTAGTTTTGTTTGTGGTGGCAACTGACTTCCTATTCCCCCTTTTGTTTTTCCAACATGCATTATAATGTTTGATTTGGCCACTCTATAATTCCTTGTCCTCGAGGGTTGTAAGGAATTCCTGCTTTGTGAGTTATAGCCCAAAGCTGTAGGAAATTTCAAAAAGCATAACTAGTATAAGTGGGTCCATTGTCAGTTTTTAATTGTTTAGGGGTCCCCTATGAACAAATGACAACAGACATTGTCACCATACGTGACAAGCTGTCTCACCTGTTTGACATGTAGCATACAGCATGTGAGAATAAGTGTCTATAGTCACATGAACATAGCAGAGCTTGCCAAAGGCAGCTATAGGAGTTACATCCATCTGCCAAATTTCATTTGGAGCCAAACCTCATGGGTTACAGCCTTCTACAGGTGTGGCTCCAGGGACAAGCTGGCAAGTAGGACAGGCTTGTATAATAGATCTAGCTTGGCTGTGATGTAAATGAAACATGTAAGTAACAGCAGAAATATTTTGCTGCAGTAGTGCATGAGAGGCTTAAGCTTGCCGAAACACAGACCCAATCAATTTATCTGCTTTGTCATTGCCTAAAGATAATGGTCCAGGGAGTTGAGTGTGAGAATGAGTATGAGAAATATGAAAAGGAGCGCATGAGATTGAACAGCTTGTTGAAATCTCAAAAACAAGTTAAGCAGTTCTGGCTCTACTGTACTTTTAATAGTAGCAGTCTCAATGTGACTGGCAACATTTACAACATAAGCTGAATCACAGACAATATTAATAGGAGTTGAAGCTGTGAGCTCTAAAACTGGAATGACTGCAATTAACTCTGAGCATTGAGCTGAAACCCCAGAAGTCATTATTGTTTGAGTATATTTAGGTCCATAAATAGCTGTGCGACCTTTAGAAAAGCTGTAAGTCTGGCCACCAGGAATAGGCTTGTGATGAGTCACCTACAAAATCTGCAAAAGCAATTTACCATGCAGTTGGCATTTCTCATGCTGTGGCCTGTTGCTCGGAGTCTAAAGGGACAACAATTTTATCAAGGACATATCCTGTAAGTATTTTTGACCTATGTCTGCTCATAGTCACAATTTGTGTAATTAAGAAAAGATAAATTTGCAAAGATTTTACTGTTTGATTAGGTAAAAACCATTCTATTACTGTTACAAATTTGTCTAAGCATTGGCCTAGGAGTCCCCTTGGAGCATGGGGGTTAGAGAGAATAAACAAAAGCAAAGCTTTTTGTGTCTGTAGCTTGGAGGCATGTCTCTGCTGAAGGATTTGTTCTGTAGTTTGTAACTCAGCGTCTGCCTCTTTCATAAGCCGCCACAGGAAATTTAAGGAAGAATCTCCTTGCAGGATTTGGTAAAAATGTGTAAGTTGATAAGTGGAAATACCTAGCATTGGTCACAATCAATTAATGTCCCCTAATAATTGTTGAAAATCATTTAAATTCTGTAACCTGTCTTTATGAAGAACTATTTTCTGAGACTGTACACTCCTCTCCATAATAATAGTCCCTAAGTAATTGTATGGGGAAGTTGTTTGTACTTTCTCTGGAGCAATTTTGAGATTCTATTTAATCAAAGTCTGTTTTGTTTCTCTGAATAACTGTTGTAAAATTTGATCTGTAGGTGTGGCCAAAAGAATATCATCCATGTAATGAATGATATATGCAGTAGGAAACATATTTTGAGGCTCCTTCAATGCTCTTCCCACAAAATTCTGACGTAATGTAGGACTGTTAAGCATGCCTTGAGGCAAAATTGATAGCAAGAAACAGGTTCTCCTTGAATAATAGAAGGCACAGAGAAGTCGAATCAAGGTTTATCCTTCTCTTGTAATTGTATAGTAAAGAAACAATCTTTAAGATCTATCACTACAAGAGACCAGGTTCTAGAAATGGCTGCTAGGGATGGCAAGCCCTGCTGTAATGCACCCATTGGTTAAATTTGTGCTTTAATAGCTCTCAAATCATGCAGCAGTTGCCATCCTCCAGACGTTTTTGGAATAACAAACACTGGTGAATTCCAGGGACTAACTGACTCCTCTATATGTCCTGCATCCAATTGTTATTTTACCAACAGATAAAGTTGAGCTAGCTTCTCCTGTGTTAGGGGCCATTGATCCAACCAACCACACAAGTTTGTCACTGAGGCTTTTTTTTTTTTTTTTTTTTTTTTTTTTTTTGAGACGGAGTCTCGCTCTGTCGCCCAGGCTGGAGTGCGGTGGCGCAATCTCCACTCACTGCGAGCTCCGCCTCCCGGGTTCACGCCATTCTCCTGCCTCAGCCTCCCGTGTGGCTGGGACTACAGGCGCCCGCCACCGCGCCGGGCTAATTTTTTTTTTTTTTTTTTTTTTTTTTTTTTTTTGTATTTTTAGTAGAGACGGGGTTTCACCGTGTTAGTCAGGATGGTCTCGATCTCCTGACCTCGTGATCCGCCCATCTCGGCCTCCCAAAGTGCTGGGATTACAGGCGTGAGCCACCGCGCCTGGCCCGTCACTGAGGCATTCTAATGGCATTATAATGGCAAGGTAGTGGATGGAGGAGAAGTATCAATGACCCCAATTATAAATCCTGATGTCCCCATCCTTTTCGGTCTGTCTTTCCAGTTATTGATATCAAGTTAGGGTTTCCTTGCAGAAATTTTCCTAAAGCTTTTCCACTCTGATATCCCATGTCCTTCAACATTTTAAATCCTGGGTTATCAAAGTTTTCATTTGTAAGTCTCATATCCCATGCAGTAAGTGACTCTCGACCCCATAAATTGACAGCTATATTTGCAACATAAGGCTGGAAAGTAAATGATTGTCCATCTGGACCAAGACCAGGTAAAATCTCAGCACTCTGTTGAATGCTTTGAGCTGCTACTACTCCCACTAAGGATGTGGAGGTTAGTCTGAGGGGCCAGGATAGGGACCAATCCATACTGGATATTACTGACACATCAACTTCTGTGTCCATAATCCCATAAAATTTCTCTCCTTTAATTGCACTACACAGATGGGTGTATTAGAGGTATGGGTTGGGAGAGATAGATTTCTCATGTAGTTGTGCTCCCAAACCCTTTATTTATTTGTTTCTCTTTTCATGGAGAAGGGTGTACTTTGCAGGGAATAAGCAATAATTGTGCTATGTATTCCCCCTGTTCAAAAACCCAAAGATCTTGTGGCATTAAAACTACCTGAATTTCTCCTTCATAGTCAGAGTCAACTACTCTGGGGACTACACTGATGCCTTGCAAGTTAAGGGGGCTCTTGCCTAAAATTAGTCCCATATATCCTGTTGGTAAATGTCCCCAAATGCCAGTGGGAACTTTTGTAGGTTTGTCTCCTCTAATTAATGTAATTCTTTCTCTGATGGGGAGATCTAATCCTGTGCTTCCTGGTGTTCCCGGGGAAAGGGAATCAATATTCCTCCTGGGAGCCACCCCTTAAGTGGGGTTGTGGTCTGAACTGGGAATTCCCTCATTGTTTGAGGGGAGCAGGACCAAGCCCCTCATTTCCCGATGGTGGGGTGCCATACTAATGAAATTTTGAGCAGCATTGATTAGCCCAATGATTTCCTTTGTTACAACAAGGACAGAGTCCTAGAATTTTTTTCACTGGGGTTGGGGAGTACCGCATTCTAAGATTCTTCCTGTCCTGAGGTCTGGCAGCATTCCTTTTTAAAATGTCCAGTTTTTCCATGATTATAACCTTTTCCCACTTTAGGGTTTGACTCTTATCTCCTTTTAGATAAGTTTAGTTACTAAACTAGCCATTGCTTGAGCTAACATTGTAGAACAATGAAATTCAGTTCCTACATCCTGACAGGCTTTAAGGTAATTCCCCAGGAGCCATTGCATGCTTGCAATCTGCATTCGCGTTTTCATGGGCTGGAGTTATGGTAAGCATTTCTGCAGCAGAGGCATGAGGGACCTGAGGCCGCATTGCCTCTTGCAGCCACGAGACAAATTGTGCATATGGCTCCCATGATCCCTGTATGACATGTAGGAAAGACTGCACTGGAACTCTCTCTTCAGGAACTGTACTTCCAGCATGCTTGGCAGCTAAGTCAGACGGGCATTAAGCAGCCTTTGGGAGTGTTAATTGTTGTACCAGATCTGAAAAGGGGCCTCTGCCTGTCAACATTTCCTCTTTAGTGTATGCTTGACCAGTGGTGTGATTCTGCCTAGCTTGCTCTGCACACATTTCTTGCCAATTTAAACTCTACATCAGATATGCACTGGTGGATAAGCAACTGTGAGCCAAATGTCTTATATCAAAAGGTGGAAGGTGCACGGCTCCGAACACTGATTCTAACAGCTCTATAGTAAATGGGCTTTGTACTCCATTATTAACCACACTAGCTTTTAATTATTTTAGTTATTTAAACTCTATGGGAGTGAGTTCATGTAAAAGATGTTGCAGATCATTCAGATCAGGCCTCACAGTAGTAGGAAAAGTGCAAGGTCCAAAAAGTTCCCCAGCCATAGCAGCAGCATGCAAAATTTTTGTATGGGAGTTTCTACTTTTTTTACTGGAGGAGGTGGCAAAGGCTGTCTCTCCTCTCCTTTTTCTTGCCTAGCAAACAGCCAATCTTCCTCCCCTTTCTCATGCTCATTATTTTCAATAGGTGCTGTCAGAGGAACAAATTACCTTTTCGGTTCTTGGGACTCAGAACCTGACTCCTGTTGTCCAACAGAACGAGGAGACAGCAGCAGTAGGACCTTGCACACCAAACCCCAAGCAGAAAAAACAGAAGCATCTAATTTAAGACATTTTTGATGAGCCCGTTTCAATCCCTCTTCCACTCTGTCCCAATTTTCCACATCGAGAGTGCCTGCCTGCAGAAACCATGGGTTATGCATAACAACCTCCTGCAGAAGCTTAGTTAATGTCTGCAAATTAACTTGAGCTCCAGATTGTTTCAGCAAAACTTTAAGCAATAGCACATAATGATTTTCTTTAACAAATTCTGCCCCATGTTACCCTGGCTCAGAAACTTAGCATTCCCAGTACTTCTTTAGAGCACTGACCTCATATCCACTGCCAGCAGATTTGTCCAAGGGTACTCATTCATCTGGCCAATTTCACTTCCTCTGCTCCAGCAGACATTCTTTGTTCATGTCCTCGAGTCCCTATTTGCAGGTGCCACTTTGCCATGGACCCTGCTGGACTGAACAAAGAAGGACAAATGCAGGAATAAAGACAAAAAGAATATGTTTGGAAGAATGGGTCAGGGTGCCCCTTGCTTCTAGTAAACAATGGCCCTGAGCTTCTAGAGCCCTTCGTGTTTATTGAGTAAAGGAGATGGCAAGAAAGGGGGGGTTATCAGTCAGCTGCTTGGCTTAGTGCAGGCATGCATGACTGCATTCTTTGAACAGTAGGTTCCAGATGTCCCAGTAGATAACCTCGAGGAGCATGGCACTAGGGAGTGATTGCCCTCAGCATACCTTCTGGCAGCAGACACAGATGCGAGTTTGCCCACATTCTGCATTTATGATAAACAGTTTGCTGTTCCATCATATGTCATCCAGTGGAATGCTGAGTTGGTCACAACCCTCAGGCTTTCAGCTTCCAACACTTTGTACTCCCTGTAACAAATATTACTAAGACCTTCAGCCCTAAGGCAACATGGTTTGTTACGCACCTTCCAGCCCATAATCCTTGGGCTGCCTACGCCATAATAAATATGAAACCACCACAGTAATTTCATTTGATGGAGAAGAATTGCTACAAGGCTCCACTGCATTTTTAGTCTTTCTTTTTCTTCTGCTGCTCTGCCTTACCAAAGACTTCTCAGTTTAGATCATGAGAAACATGGTGTTCAAAGACGTTAATTTGGTCTTATGCTTGGCATAAATATTATTGCCTCTTGATGTTTGTATCGTTGCTTTGACCTCTGCTTACAAGCAGAAAACAAATTGATACAATGTGTCACCCACAACATCAAAATAGCTTCAGCACCTCTCGCCCTAGTGTCTCAGGAATTATCACTGAACAGGTGGGTATGTGAGATTGCAAGAGCTTGGTTAAAGAGATGGAGTCTGAACACAAAATGACTTTATCTATACCACATTAACTTCTGGTTAGCCCAATCCTATGAATGTCTCCTGTTTTCAAATGTTCCTAGTGTAAGAATGTGTACTCCTGCTTGTAGACCAAAGCAAACTTGATGTTGTTGCATGAATTATAGGCTATGATGCATAAAGTATTCTTGCAGGTTCTGAATGGTTGACTTTGTCTTGCGCAGAACACACACATTTTTTTTTTTTTCCTATTGCATATATGCCTTGGGTCTGGAGAGTAATAGCGCAGAGATTTACCTGTCTTGTAATCAAGAAAGACCACGCTTATGTGTTTAAGTTTTGTCAATAAATTCACAAATACTGACACAATAGATGTTCTGCCTCCTTTGGTTTCTTGGCATTTGGGGGTCATTTTGCATATATGGCCATTTCATGGAACATATAGTTAAGAAAAACATGTTTATTTACAGAGTTATAACCATTTAATCAAGTATACAAATGCTTTCTTTATACAACCAAATGTATCAGATAGTTTTAGCACAATTTTCTACCTGATTGATTTCAAATTATGAAACAGGAATACTAATTGTCAACATTTCTGCATTGTCTTCCATATTTTCATTTATAAAATGGTACAGCAAAAAGTCACATTGAAAATATAATTGAAAACATTTCTTACTCAGAAGAATCTGAGTAAATGTAGTAGTTTTCAATTTTTCTGTGTCATGAAGCTGAATTATTCTTAGTCATGAATTAAAATTGCAGAATAATCACATGTGAATTCAGCTTAAAAATAATAAAATGAGCCAGGCTCAGTGGCTCACAACTGTAATTCCAGCACTTTGGGAGGCTGAGGTGGGTGGAGCACCTGAGGTTAGCAGTTTGAGACCAGCCTGACCAACATGGTGAAACCCCATCTCTACTAAAAATACAGAAATTAGCTGGGCGTGGTGGCACATGCCTCTAATTTCAGCTACTTGTAGTGGCATGCACTTGTAAACCCGGATACTTGGGAGGCTGAGTCAGGAGAATCACTGGAACCCAGGAGGCAGAGTTTGCAGTAAGCCGAGATCATGCCACTGCACTCCAGCCTGAGCAATAGAGTGATACTCCATCTCAAAATAATAATAATAATAATATTAAAGATAATAATAATAAAAAAATGGTAACTGCAAAATTGTTCTGTAAAATTTTACAAGATGTTCTGGTATTGAAGATATCCTCACATAACTTTTAAAAACTGTCTTTATTACTGGACACTGAGTAGCTTTCCAAGCACAGTAGAGTATCCCTGGACTATGTGAAGTCTCGGGAAGTGGATCAAGACTTGATTATTTTGATGTAACATCATGGTTGTCATAAAGCAATTAAAACTGACATTTATCATCTTGATAATTGAGGAAAGAACTTTAGCAGTTTTACTTTTATAATAGAGAGTTTATGCAGAAATCTCTGGGATTGAAACTAAACTAGGAGAGAAGCAGGACATCTTTAGGTAATACAGCTAATTAGGGATTTAGTAGGCAGGATGGTGTGAATGGCTCCATTCTCTAGACAGGCTGTTGGTAAGACGTTGGTTCTATGAAAGTGCAGGGATTGCTTCTGATGCCTGAATGAGAGATCATCATGTATGCACCTGAAAACATCTTAATTCAAATAAAAAGTAGAAGTCCCAGAATACTAACAGAGTAAAAACCAGCCCCTTGATAATGGATTTCATGAGGTGAAATGAAAAGTATTTATTGACATGTAGTGAATTGGTCTGGGTCATGTGTACATGGATAGTCATATAACAAATAAAAATAAAATATTAATGTAAAATGTTTTAATATATAACTACTTTGAATCAAAAGCATTAAATTGTTTGTTTTATTAATATTAAATGAAAAATCGATGCCAATTCTTCAAAATGACTTCCAAAAATAGAAGTAACACTTCTCAATTTACTCTATAAGGCAAGGAATACCATGATACTAAAGCTAGAAGAAAGCATCACAAGAAGCTTATAAGCACACATTTCTGACTAATACAAATACAGAAAATGTTAGAAAATACCAGCAAATTTATCCAAGGAACATAGAAAAATAATTACACACCATAACCAAATGAGATCCTATTTTCACAAATGCAATGCTCATCTAATATCCAAAAGCCAATTAAGATAATACACAATATTACTTGAATAAATGACTAAAAGAACATTTCCACTTTAAACACTCTATTTAACATTGTACTGCAGATATTAGCAAGGAAAATTACACTAGAAAGTGAAATAAATTCTCCAAACTAAAGAAAAGTAGAACTGTTATTCATTGCACACAACGCAATCTTCCACATAAAAAAGTTTTAATAAATTTGCTAAAAACTCACTGGAACTTCTAAACTTATTCATTAATGTCACAAGATACAACATCAACATGTGAATTAAATTTTCCTATTAATCAAAAAATAATTCTTATAAAACAAATGTTTAAAATATGACATATTCTCTAACTAAAAGAAAGCAAGGCAAGTTGATCAGTTATATATTAGTGTAGTAAATTAGGTGCAAGGATTTTACTACATCATTTTTTAGAATTGTGAAACTAAAAATAATATAACAGTTAAACAAATTATATACACCCATTATTTGAAATACATTTAAGACATTATAAATAGTAAGTTAGAATCACATGCAATAATGTAAAAATGCCAATAATATATAGCTTGAGAAATAGCAGAATAAGAAAATAATGTAGTATAATATGGTTTGAGTTAAAACAATTTATATGACTTGTAAGTTTATAGAAAATAATCAGGCCAGGCATGGTGACTCATTCCTATAGTCCCAGCACTTTAGGAGGCCAAGGTGGGTGGACTGCTTGAGGTCAGGAGTTCAAGACCAGCCTGACCAACATGGTGAAACCCCATCTCTACTAAAAATACAAAAATTAGCTGGGCATGGTAGTGGGTACCTGTAATCCCAACTACTCCAGAGGCTAAGGCAGGAGAATCACTTGAACCTGACAGGCAGAGGTTGCAGTGAGCCGAGATTGTGTCATTGCACTCCGGCCTAGGCAACAGAGTGAGATTCCGTCTCAAAAAAACAAACAACAACAACAAAAATCTAGAAAAATGAACATCAACCTGTTAAAAATAGTACCTTCTAAGAAAATAGTGAGTTTGAATGGAAGGGAGTGAAAGAAGAGACTTTCACTTTATAAAAACTGTATATTGGCTGGGTGCGGTGGTTAACATCTGTAATCCCAGCACTTTGGGAGGCTGAGGCAGGCAGATCACCTGAGGCCAGGAGTTTGAGATCAGCCTGAACAATATGGTGAATCCCCTACTCTACTAAAACTACAAAAATTAGCCAGGCATGGTGGCAGATGCCCTTAATCCTAGCTTCTTGGGAGGTTGAGACAGGAATATTGCTTGAACCTGGGAGGCAGAGGTTGCAATGAGCTGAGATCATGCTACTGCATGCCAGCCTGGGTGACAGAGCAAGACTCCATCTCAAACAAACAAACAAACAAAAAACTGTATAACTTGACATTATTTTACAGCATGTATTTCTTCTAAATTAGAAACAAAAGACAAAAATAAGTGTTATTACCATTGGGTAAAAGGGCAACAGTTTTATTTTCATCAATATGTGTATTGTGTTTTAGAGCACAGCATGAACCTGTAAGAGAAAACTCAGTTATTTTTATAATTAGGAGGGAAAAATCACACCTGCAAAAGGTAAGCAGATTATCTTTACACAATAAATTGTCTAGATGAGAACTGTTCAGACTCTGCCACTGCTCTAGCTCACTCAAGAAAACCTAACAACTATCAAAAGTAAAGAAGAGGAGAGGAAAGGCCCAGATCCAGCTGGTTTTCTCCCTTGCCATAAACCTATTTTGCAAGTTTTATATCAACAAGTAGAAAATGGAGTCAGAATGAGATGTGTACCCTGGAGGACTCTAGCAATGAGAAGAAAGTAGAATATCAGATAAGCTTACATACCCTGGAAGATTTATAGGATAAGATTTGAAATGCACCAAAAACTTTTGTAAAGTTTATAAAACTACTTAACCTCTCTAGGTTTCAGTTTTATGACCTGTAAAATGAGGATTGCATGCTTAATTCACCAAGTTGTTGCCAGAGTTAAATTCACTAATATACACAAGTGGCTGTTACTGCAAGGGTCTACATTATTATTAATGACAAAATAGTATTAGACTTCAAATAAACCAAAGGAATAATGTTGATGAGACCAAAGACAATATTCCCAGTTTCGTTAACAGCCTAGCAACATCAGAATGAGATGATCTACAAGGAACTGCAATTTTTCACAGCTCCAGTAGAAAAGATGAGTGTGGATGCTCCAACAAGTACATGGCCAGTGTCCAGTGAATGATTGTTCTAGTGAGGGTGGAATCCTTAAAGACCCTGGGAAATACAGTTACACAACAGGCTCTCAGGAAACAAGTGGAACAAAATAGGCAACCCAGCAAATAATGCCAGAAATAGCCATGCAGAGGAGGGTCAGAGCCACAAAATTTATTCAGAAGACACAAAACTACAAGGAGTACCCAGCTCTATGAACAGCAGCCATGGCTGCATCAGGACCAATCTTCTCAGTCAGCTGCCATGGGACGGCTGAGAGCACAGTGTCTTTGCAGCCACACACCTAAGAGCAGTGTATCTGAACATAGTTCCAAAGACTCTCTCCTTTAATCCTCATTGTAAGATGATGGATATATTTGCATTACAACATCCCCGTTCAACACTTGTGGTCCAGGGTAACCAGACACCCTCAACTAAAGAGGGCACAGAAAAGAGTAGTATGAGAATACTGAAGGATGGTGGAGGGATGCATGCACTTTATCACACGGACTGTCCCTACAGGCCCTACTAAAAACAAGAGAAAGGCACTAGTATCCTGGGGCCACAGTCTCCCTATACCTTCTCAGCTTGCCACCTGCATAGATGACACATGATTTTCTTCCTTTTTTTGTTTTTAAACAAAGACACTAAGGAACTCAGGTGTAATTAATCCTGACATGGTAAATTCTCCACAAAGTACAGTAATAGAGTTCAATTTCCACAATCATGCTTTTTCATTTTTGATAGTATTCTACATTCAATAATCAAAAACGAAAAACTATTTGAATATGTGAAATGAACAAATATTATTTTCATGTAGATAATGCCCAGGTTTTACAGATTAGATATAAAAACATGAAAGCTGGTACCATCTGAGAATCAAAGTAACTATCCTGAGGACATAGGATTTTAGAGGCATCTGTTATTAAGAAGCTACATGGAAGCAGAAGTGCTTCTGGATATTTCCACAGTCTAGACAGCAAATTTCAATAGATCAGTCCCAGCAAGTTAAGTTACATCCCTGATTGCTGAGGGTGATGAGCTTTCCACCCAAAGCAGTGATGTTCAACCTAACAGGTTTCTTTTTTTTTTGAGATGGAGTCTCACTCTGTCTCCCTCAGGCTGGAGTGCAGTTGTGAGATCTCCGCTCACTGTAAATTCTGCCTCCCGGGTTCAAGCAATTCTCCTGCCTCAGCCTCCCAAGTAGCTGGGACTACAGGCGTGTGCCATCATACCCAGCTAATTTTTTTTTTTTTTTTTTTTTTTGGTGAGGGGGGTGGCATGGAGGGGGATAGAGTTTCACTCTGTTGCCAGGCTGGAGTGCAGTGGCATGATCTTGGCTCACTGCAACCTCTCCACCTCCCGGGTTCAAGTGATTATCCTGCCTCAGCCTCTCAAGTAGCTGGGACTACAGGCATGCACCACCACACCAAGCTAATTTTTGTATTTTTAGTAAAGATGGTGTTTCACCATGTTGGCCAGGCTGGTCTCAAACTCCTGACCCTCAAGTGATCCACCCACTTCAGCCTCCCACGGTGTTGGGATTACAGGAGTGAGCCACCATACACGGTGAACCTAACAAGTTTCTAACGACCTCCAAGTGATCCACACCTTCAAAGATGCTCCCACAAAGCTGGAGCACCGTCTATTCTGAAGAGTGCTGGTCAACATCTGTGTCTTTGAGATACTTGGCCAGTCAGGCGTCAGGTGATGAGGTCGATGATTATACCTGTAAAATACTGAAGCAATCATCACTAGGTTGACTTTTGCAGGCCTAGCCTCTTACATGTTTTGGTGAAAATGGCCCACCAGACACATGCCTGGGAATATTGGGGCTTTCTTCTCTATTCTTAGCAGATCCTGGGCAGCTCAATAATTACTCTCCCTCATGTCTCAACTTCTACTTCCAAGAGAAAGGGGCCCGTGAGGTTGACATTTTCAGGAAACCACAGACCATATTATCCCCAGCAAAGCTGAAGTTCTGCATGGACGACCCAGGCAGCAAATTTCTCCCAGTTCTCTTGAATTGGCACTCTGCCTGGAGTAAGCAGAAGCCAATGGCACAATGTACAATGTCTCAGACAGACATCAAGGCAGTTTCCGTCGTAGTTTAGGAAAGCAGGTGTCTCCTTGGGCTGGAGGAGGTCTGATGCTGTGGAAAGAGGAAACCAAGCTGCACAGCCGGTAGTGGGACAGGTCAGATTTGGGGAAAGGTGAAGTGTACTTCGGAGGGTCTCACCTTCCTCACTATCCAGCCTAGACTTTTTCCTCTTGTCCCTCACCCAACTCACTCCCATGGAGAAGGGGCAGCAAGAGGTTAACGGGCAGACCTAGTTTGAGAGTCCACACCGCCCTGCCTCTTATTGCAGTGGCACAGCCTTGCGACCAAACGACCGAGAGTCGTTAAGAAACTACAACTCTCAGCATGCGCAGCGAGGTGCGCTGCGCCCTGCCCCTCCCTCCAAGGCTGTGACCCGACCCCAGGCCCGGAGCATGCTGGGATTGCAGTCCTGCAGCCCTGCAAACAAGGGACTGGGAGAGGTTAAAAGACTACAGATTCCAGCATACCTGGGCAAGCCGCGATCTGCCCCGTCAGTTCCCCAAGGGTTCTCCTGGCCCCCTAAACCTGAGCATTCTGGGATTGTAGTCCCATAGCCTTGCCACCAACTGGCTAGGAGCGGTTAAGAGACTACAGCTTCCTGCATGTACAGTGAAGGCGCCGCTTTGGCTCCGCCTCTCTGCACGTCAGGAGCAGTTCCCACATGCCCGGGGAATCCTGGCTGTTTCCAAGTCTTTTCTGCCTGCAGGGAGTGAGTGTGGCCAGGGCAGCAGATCTCCAACTCTGACTGTGACACGCCCCTCCCCGAGATGCCGGCTTCCTGACTTATGCGGAAGTTTGATTTCTCACAAATCTGCAAGGGGCCAGGAGCCTCTCACAGTCTGCTCAAAGGTGCCATAGTTAGGTTTACCATCCCGCAGCTGGGCGCACCCCTCCACTTTCCTCACCTCGTCCTTTCCCTCATCCCAGCCCCTTCTGCCCTACACCCCTTCAGACAAGGGTAGTGCAGCCCCTCCGTAAGGGTGGAGCTAATGGCCCGCGGGCCTTGCTGTTGTCAGGGATTTTGGGAGCCCAAGGTGGAAGCTCTCTGGTAAGCGTCTGAAACCGTTCGTTCGCTGTCTAAAATGAAAATAGCCCGTCTCTGGTAAGTTTGTACTTGCCTTTTCTTTCTTTCTTTCCTTTCTTTCTCTCTCTTTCTTTCTTTCTTTCTTTCTTTCTTTTCTTTTCTTTTCTTTCTTTCTTTCTCTCTTTTTCGTCTTTTTCCTCTTTTTTCTTTTTTTTTCCTGAGGTGGAGTCTTGCCCTGTCGCCCAGGCTGGAGTGCAGTGGCTCGATCTCGGCTCACTGCAACTGTTATGCCCAGACTGTTTGTTCCCCAAAGAAGACCACCAGAGTCCAGAGTCAAAGCCAAGCGGCAAGGATCTTTACTACAAGTTCGAACTTGGTCCCTCCTTTACACAGTATACAAGAGGGCCCTGAACAATGCGAGCGTTTGCTTTTTATAGCCCGAAAGTTGTAGGGGAACAAAGAAATTCTTTTGGCTCCTGCGCTTTCAGTAACCTTGTACGGCTGTCCCCTTATCGGAGACTTTCCAGGTGGTGTTTATACTGGGCTCAGGGAGTTTGAGAGATATATGGTGGTGGGATGGGAGGATGGGATGTGTTTGTGCTAGGCTCAGGGAGTTTTGAGCCCAGGGCTGAGGAATGTGCCCAGCTCCTTTCACAACCTCCGCCTCCCGGGTTCAAGCGATTCTCCTGCCCCAGCGTCCTGAGTAGCTGGGATTACAGGCACGCTCCTCCATGCCCAGCTAATTTTTTGTATTTTTAGTAGAGACGGGGTTTCACCATGTTGCCCAGACTCGTCTCGAAATCTTGACCTCGTGATCCGCCCGTCTCAGCCTCCCAAAGTGCTGGGATTACACGCGTGAGCCACTGTGCCCAGCTGCACTTGCCTTTTGAAAGCCACCTCTTCCCCTCTGTCTCTCTGAGCTGTCACAAATCCTCCCCTGTACCCCAATAAAACCTCGTGGACCACCCAGGCTGGCTACACAGTTCCACACCTGGGTTAGGCCTCTCACAGGGACTCTTCTGCCACTGTAATGAAGAGGAGAAAACGTCACAGGGGCTAGGCCTGGCCCCTGCTGCATCTACATAGGAAACTCAGCCGCAAAGAGAAGAGACCCCAGTAAGTCACTTTGGGAGCCACATCCACCACTTCTCTGACTCCCACACAGGCTGATTCCCGAGACTTAAGTGTCCTAGTGTTAACACAGGCCAATAGGTCCAAACGTGACCCTTGATCCTTCCCAAAACATTAGGAAAGTTTGCGTACTGAGCTAATGGAAAACGTCTTTATGCCCTGCATAGGGATCCCTTGGAAACTCTTAATAACCTTTTAAAAATATCCCTTTGGAACTACTTTTAGTAATTTGCCAATGGAGTGCAACAGTAATAATTATCCTAATTCATATTTTCTTTTTTTTTTTTTTTTTTTTTTTTTGAGACAGAGTTTCATTCTCATCACCCAGGCTGGAATGCAATGGCACAATCTAGGGCTCACTGCAACCTCCGCCTCGTGGGTTCAAGTGACTCTCCTGCCTCAGACTGCCGAGTACCTGAGATTACAGGCACCCGCCAACACGCCTGACTAATTTTTGTATTTTTATTAGAGATGGGGTTTCACCATGTTAGCTAGGCTGGTCTCGAACTCCTGACCTCAAGTGATCTGCCCGTCTGGGCCTCCCAAAGTGCTGGGATTACAGGTGTGAGCCACCACACCTGGCCTCATATTTTCTTTTAGTTTTTCAGATTCACTTCAAGTAATTTTTACTGTACATTTCTGAAGCTGGAGTAGGCATAGCTTCAATTCTGGGCAAGGGGGTTGCAGCAGGACAGAATATCATAGACACATCTTTCTGGAGAATCAATTTTACAAGACTTGGAAGAAACAAATTATTTCCAAGGTAAGAAAATGAAACTTTAAAACAAGGCTAGAAAGTCATCCACCTTCAATAACTGTCAGTCATCTGTGCCTGATATGTGAGACTTTCTCCAAGTTAAAACCTCTAAGGATAACCTATTTTCCGTTATTACAAATAGTAAAAGTTAGAAATCACTGCTAGTCAATAGAAAGCCCTGCCCTACCAGTTTCCTGAATCACAATATAGTTTTGATATGATTTTACTTCTGCTTTCTTTTTGGGGTTTGTTGACTGTTTGGATATAAAAGTTTGGGGTTTTGACCAATTTTTTGCAAGTTTTCAGCTCTTAGTTGTTGATTTACTTTTCTACCCTATTTAATTTTTCTGTCTCTTCACTCTGTTTCTGGAATGCACTCTTTCCACAGATCACTAAGGCTGTGTTCATTATCTTCAAACATTATTTACTCTTTTCTTTAGATTGAATAATTTATATTGTTCTTATCTATGAATAAACCCAAAAATACAAATTTCATTGTCTTCCTAGTTGATTCTTTTTAATAATGTCCATTTCTCTGCTGAGGTTCCACATGTGGTCATTTATTAAGAGACTGTTTTTCTTTATCCCATGAGCATAATTTTAATATCTTCTTTCAAAACCCTGATTGGTAATTACAACATCTTGAACATTTTGGAAATAGCTTAGAATGCCTACTTTTTATCTTATATATGAATTACATTTTATTTTATTTTATTTATTTAATTTTATATTTTTGAGATGGAGTCTCACTCTGTCACCCAGATTGGAGTGCAGTGGCACAATCTCTGCTCATTGCAACCTCCGCCTCCCAGACTCAAGCAATTCTCACCCCTCAGCCTCCCATGTAGCCAGGATACAGAAACATGCCACCACAGCTGGCTAATTTTTGCATTTTTAATATAGATGGAGTTTTGTCATGTTGGCCAGGCTGGACTCAAATTCCTGATCTCAGGTAATCCACACACCTCAGCCTCTCAAAGTGCTGGGATTACAGGCATGAGCCACCACACCCAGCCTGGATTACATTTTTGTGTTTCTTCTCATGTCTCATAAATTTTAAAATTGTAGAATAGAAACTACACCTAATACTTATAGAGAATCTGGATTCTGTTGTATTCCTCTGAAGAGTGTTGTTATTTTTTGAAGAGGAAGTTAATTTGGCTGCATTAAAACTCAGATACCTGTCTTCCCTGCAGTGGGCACAGCTAACATCCTCACTCAGTTTTTATAACCATATATATCTCATATTTATTATTTATAGATGTGTGTTTCTATGTAACAATATATAATATTGTGTCTAGATTTTACCATTATCTCTCAGGATATTAGTTCAACAAGTTACTCCACCAATACTGAAAACTAGAACCTCATTTTTTTCTTTTTGGATTTTATATAAGTGAAATTATATAGTATATGTGCTTTTACATCTCCTTTATTTTGTACATTATATTTGTAATATTCATCCATGCTGCTGCAGATAGCTATAGTTTGTTCATTTAAACATGGCACAAGTATACATATGTAACAAACCTGCACGTTATGCACATGTACCCTACAACTTAAAGTACAATAATAATAAATAAATTTAAAAATATATATATATTTTTTTAGGCTGAACATGGTGGCTGATGCCTATAATCTCAGTGCTTTTGGGGGCTGAGGTGGGAGGTTCCCTCAAGGCTGGCAATTTGAGACCAGACTAGGCAATATAGTGAGACACGTCTTAAAAAAAATTTAAAAATTAGACAGGCATAGTGGCATATGCCTGTAGTCCCAGCTACTCAGAAGGCTGAGTCAGAAAAATCAGTTGATCCCAGGAGTTCAAGACCACAGGAAGCTATAATGGTACCACTGCACTCTAGTCTAGGCAACAGAGCAAGAGTCTCATATATATATAAATAATTTTAATCATCATGTTCAAATACACATAAAATTAACTATTTCAAGCATTTTTATGTGTGCAGGTGAGATGAATTAAGTATACTCATTGTTTTGCTACCATCATCGCTATACATAGGGAATATTTTTTCATTTTTCAAAACTGAAACTCTATATCCATTAAACAACAGCTCCTTGTTATTCTCCCTCAAGCTCCTGGGAAATACTCTTTTACTTTGTGTTTCTGTGAGTTTAACTACTCTTAATACCACACACGAGCGGAATCATACAGTGTAGCAAAGAAATCATAAGGAAGAATGATAAAAATGTTTAGCATATGTTTATTAATTTGAATAAATCACCGAGATCAGAAGTACATAATTATTATAAATAAACAGATGTAAGAGAAGAAGAAATTGGCAGGTTGCATTAAATTTCATGACAATGGTGCCTCAAGTACCATAGCAGTGAGTCCTCTGCCCCAGTAAGTGCTGGTCAGTGATGGAGCTGGGAGCCCAGTGTAGCTGTCTGACACCCAGAGCCCGTGCCTAGCCCACATGTCACTGAGTGCTGAGGCACTCCACTCCTGCTGGTCCAGGCACTCAGTGTCCTCTACGATTCATCATGGCATGTTCCCCATGGCCTTGAGGGTGGTATTGCTGGCCTACTGGTATGGGAGTTCAAGCTGGCAGGACAGGTTGTAACTACAGGTCAGAGAGGCAGATGTTACACCCCAGGTCTCCCTCCCAATGCCTGCCCAGCTGGAATCCTAGGCCCCAGTCATCACCATGTAGCAGGGCCTGACACTGACCAGGGAGCCATGGCCATAGGCTCTTGGAAGCTGGCCCAAAATAAATATTCTCTGTGCCCTCCATCAGTCTGCTAGGCCCTTACCTCTCAGTCTTACTGAACCACTCCATTAACTGGAAGCAAACTCAAAAGTGTGCCACAGACTGAATGTGATAATTGTCTGCAGCTAGCTGGAGCAGGTGCATCTCCTGGAGGACATTAATCTCCTGCAATTAAAGGGAAGGACAGGATGCTGACAGAGGCTGAGTGAAAGATGTTAAAGGGGTCTTGTGGGAAAAAGAGGGAGCAGGGGCTGGCTTTGGGGCCTTATCTCTCAAGGGGCCTGTTCCTCTTCTACAATCTCCTGCAGTTTCACTGTGTCCTCAGAGTTGGATACAAACAGCTCCTCCAGGGATTGGTTCTTGATTTTAATACCCTACTCACCCTCCATTGTGTTAGGTCTCCTCCTTTTCTGTGTATCAAACCTTTTCAATAAATCTAAGATGCAGTGGATGGAGCCAGAGAGTGTCCTCTCCAGGGGCATCTCTGTCTTTTCTGTCCTTACTCTCCCCCAGTGTTGCCCCAGCTGCTCACCTTCCTCCTTTCCTGGGTGTCAATCATATTTCCCTGGAAGGCAGAGAGCCCAAGTCCATCAGAAAGGTCCCCTGGACCCTGACTAGGTCCCCTCCCCACTTCCTGTATACTGCATTACTACTAGGTTCACCAGGTTCAGGGTCAGGGAATGTTCACAAAACAGGACTTGAGCCTGCATCAGGCTCTTGGGTCTAGAGGAGGGGGCAGTGGGAGCTGGGCCTCAGGGGCCTTCTGCCCCAACTCTCTGTGATGACAAATGAGATACTCCTATCCACATAGGAGCTGCATGCCCTTGGAGGGGCATAAGTTTAACTCTCCTTTAACGGACGCCACCTGAGAGAAAGTCTGAGTCTAGCTCAGGCCAAAGCTCACTGAGCTCTGCAAGCAGGCAGCTCTGCAACTTCACCACTTGGGGAGCAGGGAATGGTGGCTGATATCCAGTCTTCGGCAGTCATGGGTGAGATAAGCCTGATGCCTCAGCTCACAGGCGCAGCTGTGAGGCTCTCATGAGAGAAGCTTTGCCAAGTGCTGAGATCTAAGTGTGCAGTTTGGGGCTCCTTCCCAAGCCTCAGGATTCTGGTCCCAGCCCTGCCCATCCCAGATTCATTCCCATCCACATAATCCTTCCTGGCAGTGTCTACCATCACCAGATCACTGGAAAATGTGCCCAGGATGGGGCAACACTTTGTGCCATTGAGGTGGTAATGATGATGAGCCCCCACTTTTGGGTGTCTACCCAAGGCCTATCGCTTGAAATCTCATAAGCCCCTGTCTCCTGGATACCCCCTACCCAGATCTCCTACTTGGAAGATGCAAAGACATTCAGCTGCCTCTTCTCAACTCTCTCCCCACTCACAGCTGGCCTCCAAGAACACCAAGCACCTCCTTGTTACCTCTGTGGTGGGATTTTAACATGTCACAATGTTATAGGATCCCTGGCCCCACCACTTCCAGATTCCACTCTGAGTCCAGCTCTTCCAGGACTTTTATTTATTTTATAGAGGCATTTCAGGGACTGTGGCCACAGAAAAGAAGGGCTAGGAGAGGAAGGCCCCTTGCTCTTTTGAAGTAAAGGCCCCCAGCTGGGAAAGAGGAGGCTTGTTCTCTGACTCCCTGGAGTTCCTCCCCATTACAGGGACACTGCCTTTTTGGTGCTTTTGCAACATTTGGGATTTTTGTGTGTTCTTCTCCAGGGTGGCTAACTTAGAAGTCCCCGACTGCCAGGGTCAGGACAAGGTCAATGAGATTATGCTCTCCTCAAGCAGTTATATCCCAGTCACACTGAACTAGTATCCTGGATAACTGGCGTGAGTCAGCTGATACAATGCTCCCACCATCTCCAATAAGCTCTGATTCTAGGTTCACTTCCGGCTCCCAACACTCACTGAGTGTGTAACCTTGGGCATGCAGCTGGGCCTCCCTGAGACTGTTTTCACAACTCAAAAGTGTGATGGTGTATTAGTCCGTGTTCACACTGCTGATAAAGACATACCCAAGAGTGGGCAATTTACAAGGGAAAGAGATTTAATTGGACTTACAGTTCCACATGACTGGGGAGGCCTCAGAATCATGGTCAGAGGCAAAAGGCTCTTCTTACATGGCGGTGGCAAGAGAAAATGAGGAAGAAGCAAAAGCAGAAACCCCTGATAAACCCATCAGGTTTCATGAGACTTATTCACTATAACAAGAATAGCATAAGAAAGACTGGCCCCCATGATTCAATTACCTCCCCCTTGTGGTCCTTCCCACAACACATGGGAATTCTGGGAGAAGCAATTCAACCTGAGATTTTGGTGGGGATGCAGTCAAGCTATATCATTCTGCCCCTGGTTCCTCCAAATATCGTGTCCTCACGTTTCAAAACTAATCATGTCTTCTCAACAGTTACCCCAAGTCTTATTTCACCATTAACCCAAAAGTCCACACTCCCAAGTCTCATGTAAGACTAGGCAAGTCCCTTCTGCCTATGAGCCTGTAAAATCAAAAGCAAGCTAGATACTTCCTAGATAAATTGGGGGTACAGGTATTGGGTAAATATAGCCATTCCAAGCGGGAGAAATTGGTCAAAACAAAGGGGTTACAGGCCCCATGCATGTCCAAAATCCAGCGGGGCAGACAAATTTTAAAGCTCCAAAATGATCTCCTTTGACTCCAGGTTTCACATTCAGGTCATGCTGATGCAAAAGGTGGGTTCCCATGGTCTTGGACAGCTCCACCCCTGTGGCTTTTCAGGGTACAACTTCCTTCCCAGCTGCTTTCATGGGCTGGCATTGAGTATCTGTGGCATTTCCAGGTGCCCAGTGCAAGCTGTCAGTGAATCTACCATTCTGGGGTCTGGAGGACAGTGGCCCTCTTCTCACAGCTCCACTAGGTACTACCCCAGTAGGGACTCTGTGTGGGGGCTCCCACCTCACCTTTCCCTTCCTCACTGTCCTAGCAGAGAGTCTCCACAAGGGCCCTGCCCCTGCAGCGAACTTTTACCTGGGGATCCAGGTGTTTCCATACATCTTCTGAAATCTAAATGGAGGTTCCCAAACTTCAGTTCTTGACATCTGTGCACCTACAGGCTCAACACCTGTGGAAGCTGCCAAGGCTTGGAGCTTCCACCCTCTGAAACCACAGCTTTAGCTTTACATTGGCTCCTTTCAGCCATAGCTGGAGCTGCTGGAATATAGGGCTCCAAGTCCCTAGACTGCACATAGCACAGGGACCCCGAGCTCAGCCCATGAAACCACGTTTTCCTCCTGGGCCTCCAGGCGTGTGATGGGAGGGGCTGCCATGAAGGTCTCTGATATGGCCTGGAGACATATTCTTCATGGTCTTGGGGATTAACGTTGGGATCCTTGCTTCTTATGCAAATTTCTGCAGCCTGCTTGAATTTCCCCCGCAAAAAAAAAAAAAAAAAAAAAAAAAAAAATGGGTTTTTCTTTTCTACTGCATCATCAGGCTGCAAATTTTCAGAAATTTTATGCTGTTTCCCTTTTAAAACTGAATGTGTTTAACAGCACCCAAGTTACCTTTTGAATGCTTTGCTGCTTAGAAATTTCTTCTGCCCTAAGCCCTAAGTCAGCTCTCTGAAGTTCAAAGTTTCACAAAAGAACAGGAGCAAGTTCAAAGTTCCACAAAAGGGCAGGAGCAAAATGCCACCAGTCTCTTCACTAAACATAACAAGAGTCATCTTTGCTCCAGTTCCCAACAAGTTCCTCACCTCCATCTGAGAGACCACTTTAGCTTGAATCTTATTGTCCATATTGCTATCAGCGCTTTGGGCAAAGCCATTCAACAAGTCTTCAGGAAGTTCAAAACTTTCCCACATTTTCCTGTCTCTAAACTGTTCCAACCTCTGCCTGTTACCCAGTTCCATATTTTCAGGTATCTTTTCCTGAAGATACGTCACTTCCATATTTTCAGGTATCTTTTCAGCAACACCCCACTCTACTGGTACCAATTAGTCTGTTTTCACACTGCTGATAAAGCCATACCTGAGACTGGGAAATTAAAAAAAAAAAAAAAAAAAAAAAAAAGGTTTAATTGGACTTGAAGTTCCACAAGAGAAAATGAGGAATAAGCAAAAGTGGAAACCCCTGATAAACCCATCAGATCTCAGGAGACTTATACACTCTCACGAGAATAGTGTGGGAAAGACCTGCCCCTATGATTCAATTACCTCCCCCTGGGTCCCTCCCACAACACATGGAAATTCTGGGAGATACAATTCAAGTTGAGATTTTGGTGGGGACACAGCCAAACCATATCAGATGGAGACCCTACCTACATACAGGACGTCCTGAGGGCACAGTTTCGTGTAGCTATAACCATTGTTCTCACCATCATTCCTCCAGACATAAGCACTCTCAAGTTTTTTTCTCCTTTGAAAAAAGAAATTTGAGTCTCTCATCCCCATCTCTAGTGCAGGCTGGGTGCCCTTCCCTGTGGAGGAGCAGGAGCAGTGCAGACAGAAGCAGCACTAGGGGACTGGCTCCCTGGGGTTATCCTAGACTACTCTAGAGAAGAAAGGAAGCCCCACCTAAAACATTCCCTCAAGAGCCTACACAAAGCCACTTGGCAGCAGAATGGACCAGTATGGGAGGCAGAAACCTACTAATTCCACAGCTCATTATCTTTGTTCAACAGCCCAGCTGCTGTCACTACATCCTATTACCAGCGCCTCCAGTTTCCACACCCACCACTTTCCTGTGAACAAACAAATCTCTTTTCCTATTAGTCCAGACTAGACACAGCTAATCACTGATATTTTTCAACTAAACTTTCAGTGAGAAAATACACACACACACACACACAGACACACACACAAACACACATACCATGGCCCAGAATTCCTTTAAACCTCACTCTTTCTTGCCTCCCTCAAACACTTGCCCTACAGCCTCCAGATCCCAGTCTCCAGGTCTTGCTCAGTGTGTTGTCTTGTTGACACCCAGCTCACCCACAAAAACAGCCACCTTATCAACCAATGGCTGCCTGCACATGCCTGAAGGAGCCTAGCTGAGCCAAACCTAAATAGCTGACCAGCTCAATCATGAACTTGTAAGTTTAGGGTGGATTGTTGTGCAGTGATAGCCAATTAATACATACACCCATTGCAGACAGGGTGCCAGGATTCAAGGAAAGTGTGGGAATTCTGAAAGGCTACAGAAAAAATGCTTGTCACTTTTGCCTCATTCTGCCCAGTGTCTGATTGCATCTCCTGTCATTCAAGGACAGTTTGATTGCAAGTTACCTGACAAACAATAGGCACTGTAGAGGTACTAGTTTTCTTTATCCCTTAGTTAAAGGTATATCTTTTGTTAGATGTTGTTGAGATATCCAGGAATAGATGCAGACACATATGCATTTAATTGGTGCTTAAATGGAGAAAGTTCTTCACACCACAGGAAGAAATACAACCATAGCCTGATAATTAGGGTCAAAACTAAAATACAAAATAAGAATTTTGCCTTTAATATATTTTCTCCACATCTAAATTGTGGAGGTCAAGGCTGTGAACAAATCTAAAGACATGGTGTTTTCTCTTACTGCAGCTCCATTATTCTATGTTCACTGTCTGCTTCCTGGAATGTGGATAGACCCCCATGAAGTAGCAGGTGGGCAGCTGTGGTTCACCTGTGGACACTTTCTGCTTGCAGTGTTCTGCTCTCTCTTGGGGTACCGCCTTTAACACCCTTGTGCCTTAAAAGAGAGATGTTAACAGAGAGGGGTGTTTATTCACCTCTGGTAGTAAGGGGGTTCAGGTCCTTCACCTTATTAAGGTCAGGGGACTTAGACCCCTCATAGCTACTGAGAACCTGGGATGTGGCTATTCTGAACCAAAGTGCTGGAAGATTCAAATATACAGTGAATTTTGAAGATCAAGTACCAAAAATATATCACTAATACTTTTATACTGATTACATATTAAATCAATATCTTGGTTATATTGGGATAATTAATTATTCCTATCAATTTTATCTATTTCTCTTTCATTAGTTTTATGCAGCTCCTAGAATATTTTATTTTATTTTATTTTTACTTTATTTTGTTTTTTTGAGATGGAGTCTTGCTCTGTCATCCAGGCTTCAGTGCAGTGGTGTGATCTTAGCTCACTGCAACCTCTGCCTCCCGGGTTCAAGCAATTCTCCTGCGTCAGTCTCCTGGGTAGCTGGGATTGCAGGTATACACCATCATACACTGCTAATTTTTGTATTTTTAATAGAGACAGGGTTTCACCATGTTGGTCTAGCTGGTCTTGAACTCCTGACCTCGTGATCGACCAACCTCAGCCTCCCAAAGTGCTGGGATTACAGGCGTGAGCCACTGCTACACAGCCTAGAAAATTTTAAATGACATGTGTGACTCACACTTTATTTATAGGAGACATTGCTGCCTTACAAGATTGCTTCCTTTTTATTTTTATTTTCAATTTTTAATTTAATATTTTAATTTTTAATTTTTCTGTTTTTTGTTTTCAAACATTTAATCTTTTATTCACTACACTCTCAAAATGACATCTGTGTATCTAGTCCCAAGCTGGGTGATCCTGGGGCCCCAAAAGTAGTAATGACTCTGACTGCTAGGAGAAGACACAGACCTCCCAGTTTGATGGATCCCGGGTGAGCCAGAAGGGGAGACTAGAAGCAGCAGGAGCCCTAAGGGATGTATGCTCATTTTGAAAGAACAGAAATGGCTGCATGAAGAGGGGGCCATTTAAGCTAGGACTTTGAAGGATGAATAGGAGCTTGCCAAACAGAGAAGATGGGACATGCAAACCAAGTGGAGGAACTATGGCCAGAATTCAGGGACACGTGGATGGATGAGCAGGAGAAAGAGAGATTGGAGGAGCAGGAAGAGTCAGTGTGAGCTTTCTCCAGATCCAAGATTGGTAGCCTGTCACTCAAGGCCAAGAAACACCACAATAGTTCCACTTGGCTCTGTCAAGCCCTGTCAGGCCTGGAGCCTCTTTGATGCAGCCCTGACTTCTTCAGCCACTGTCATCTCTCCTCCTTGGGTCACAGGGACCATGCATTTTCGTGCACAATGACACTCTGTGGGCATTGCTTTCAACAGTGTGTCTATGGACCTCAGGCCCGTGCCTGAGTTTCCCAATCTGATAAATGGGCTGCTGGAAGACACTTTTGCTGCTTATGTTCATCTCAGACCAGGGAGGACTTTGACAAATGATGTGAAGGTAGAAAAGAGAAAAAATGGAAGATAGGGAGGGAGAGGGAAAGAAGCGAAGGAAGGGAGAAAGGAAGAAGAAGAGATGGGATCGGAAGAGAGGAGGGAGGAAGGAAAAGGTTGTGCACCTCCCCACTTAGGCCATCACCAAGGGACAAGTACAACATTATTTCAGAACAACCAGTGCTGTCAACGCTTAAGAAATAGGCGATGATTTGCATGCAAATTGCATACTGTTTGTTAAATGTCAAAACACCTTGAAAATGCTTTCTCTCACCTCCACCTACAGTTGAGAAGCAGGAAACCCTCCTTTCTTTCTCTACCAGGGTGATATAAAATGCCCCATTTTATTGCCAAACCCTGGCAGAGGGAGGTCCCCGAATATGCACAAGGGAATATGATGGAGGGGACCCAAGCTCAAGATATATGCATGTGACCCAGCTCTGGCAGAGGCCCAAGCCACACATGCACAGGGATCTGGGCTGCCTCTCCCTGGTCTGTGTCCCTGACAACCTCCTTGGGCCTCAGTTTACCCACTGAAGAACAGGGGCTAGAAGACACTGCTCTAGGAGGAGCCCCTGGGGCACATGGTGGGGTCTTTGGGGACAGGGTCCTGGGCTAGGCACGTAGGGAGGGATGGGGGTACAGAAAGACTCCCCTTCAGGCACACCCCAGGGCCTGCAAGACCCAAGTCACTCTGCATAGCAGGTCCAACAGGTCTACCTGCAGGAGTGAAGTGGGGGATCCCCCTCTCTGTCTTCCTCTCCATCTCTCCCTCCTCTCAGGCAAACAGGAGTTGAAAGGTAGATGCCTGCAGTTGAGGCTCCCACTGAACAAAAGTCTTATGGGGGCCCCAAAGAGAGCTAGGTGCTCTCAGGCTGGGAAGGAGGAAATTCGGTAAGACTTCCTGAAAGAGGCTGCAATCCCAGGTGGATTGAAGCTGCAGAGAAGAGGTTGAAAGGTGCTCCAGGCAGGGGGCATGGCTAGGACAAAGGTCTGGTTGAATGTCCTGGGCAAAGAATAGGTGCTCCAGAGCTCCTCTCCTGTCCTCTCTGTGCCACTCTGTATGTGATGCCTTCTGGCTGCCCATGGGAACCTTCCAAGATGGCGTACTTTCCACTGAAGACAGGACACCCAGGGCCCCAAGAGGGGAGCAACAGCCTTGAAGTCACACAGTAGAGCTGGAAGGCTCAAAGCTCCCTCCTAATAGGCTGGGCAGGAACAGCAATGTCCTAGGTCAATGTCAGGGGCTGGGGCTCCAGCGGGAGAGTCCGAGGCAGTGTGCATCAGTCAGTCAGGCCAGTGTTCCACTGTTAGCCAGGGAGCCCCAGACCCTGGAGTGACGTCTAAGCTCCCAGGAGGTGGGAGAAGTGCCTTCCCAAAGTGCCCCCTATCACTGCCTATTCCTTCAGCCAGTACCCGGGTCTCCTTGGTCATGGCTCTACCCCTCCCAGCCCAGACTACCTGGGGTCACCAAGGAGTAGCAGCACTGGCCATCCTGTAGGCACTGGCACACCGTCGAGTGGTCGTCCAGCCATCGCGTGGTAGTAGAAGGTGTAATCTCATGAGCTCCGGGTCCGGGTCACCAGCTGGGCGCTTAGGTCTCTGAGCATATCCTGCGGTTGTACCATCAGCGGCGGCAGCTGCGCCTCCTCCACCAGGTTCACCTTGATGTGGGAGCGTTTGCAGTGCACCAAACCCTGCCGTAGCCCCACCACACGCCCACCCGACTCCAGCTCTGACCCAGAGCCCCGCACGCCCCACTCACCCTCTCGACCTGCCTGGCCGCCCGCCTCTGCCTCCCATTGCTGCCTTTTTTTAAAGCTCAGGTTGCCTGATCAGAAGACCAGAGACCAGGAAGGTTATGAGATCAGAAACTTTCAAATAATTGTCATTATATTGTTTTAATTTGTGAGTAACATACGTGTACTGTGTAAGCGTGCATATATTTACTCACACAAATATAATTCAGAAAGTGATATAATCATACATGCAAGGTTAAATGCTAATGTCCCTCAGGCAAGGCCAGGTCCCAGTACGGGGAGGAATCTCTGCCTGGAAACTCTGCAGCCAAAAACCTGCCACTGTCACCTTATTCAACCCAGGATCTGATTACGTCTCCTGTCGCTCAAGGCCAGAAGAGTTGGGGCCTGGAACCCTAGCCAATTACTGGCCCTAGCATGAAAACTGTCCGATTAGGCACCCAGCAAAATAGGAAGAGGCGGCCTCTGCAATCTGCAGGGGTCTTTGTCTCCTAGCGACTGGGATCTGAGTTCAGTTCCTGTCTCCATTGTTCCATCTCCTCTGCTCCAGGAACTCGTAGGTGACTCTACCACAACACCTGTTGTTCTGTGACCTGCAGCTACTGGGACATCCCTAGGGAGGACACCGGAACATCCGGAGGCTGGAAAATGGTGAGTGCACAGGGCGGGCGTCCTGAGACGGGGGAAGAGGCTGCGGTGGGATCTGGACCTTGTGGTCAGTTCTGGAGTCTGCAGACCCCAGTTCCCTCTGGCACAGCTAGGCCCTCCGTGACCTCCATCACAGATTAGGGGCTGAGCCAGTAGCCAGATCCCGTGGGTCTTCCCCGGTCCATGAGCGCTAATTACTCCCCAGCTCTTTCTGGGCAGCTCTGTGCGCAACCGCTAGTCTCCTTCAGATTGTGTGGAGACCATTGGAAAGACTGAGGGGAGGGAATCCCCACTTGGGGTCCAGAGTTTTTCCGTGGACGAAGTGGTGGGCCATGGGGCCAGCAGTTCCTTCTTTCTCCACTTAAAAATTAAATTGAGATTTTTTTTTTTTTTTTTTGAGGTGGTATCTCACTCTGCCACCTAGGCTGGAGTGTGGTAGCATAATCAGGGCTTACTGTAGTCCCCACCTACCGGGCCCAGGTGATCCTTTCACCCCAGGTCCCAAGTAACTGGAACTGCAGGCATGTGCCACCACTCCCGGATAAGTTTTGTATTTTTATGTAGATACAGAGTTTGCTGCATTGCCCAGGCTGGTCTCGAACTCTTGAGCTCAAGTGATCAGCCTGCCTCGGGGCTCCTAAAATGCTGGAGTTACAGGCCGGAGCCACTGCCCCAGCCTAAATTTAGGTATCTTTAGAATGTTAAGCAGTGATATAGTTTGGATGTGTTTCCCAGGCAAAAATCTCAAATTGAAATGAGATCCTCAATTTTCGAGGTGGGACCTGGTGGGTGTGATTGGATTATGAGGACAGATTTATCATAAGTAGTTTATTAGCACCGCTCTTGGTATTGTCTCTTCAATAGTAAGTTTTCAGGAGATCTTGTCATTTAAAAGTGTATACCACTCCTCATACCTCTTGCCCTCTTTGCAAGATCCTGCTTTGCCTTCCACCATGATTTTAAGCTTCCCATGACCTCCCCAGAAGCAGATGCTGGTGTTTGCTTTCTGTACAGCCTGTGGAATCATGAGTCAATTAAACCTGTTTTTTATAAGTTATCCAGTCTGAGTTACTTCTTTATAAAAATGCAGGAATGAATTAATACAAACCATTTATTTACCCAAACAGCATTTTATAAATCAGACAGCACCCAGCTATGGTTTGTTGTTTGTGAACTCAAAGGTGGGACTTGAAGAAAAGTCTTTTGTAAGAAGCATGAGGAAGCAAACCAAATTAAATATTTGGTTTGATACAGTTATATATTGCATTTGCACTCATCAGGTGGAAATGTTCCAGTTATGTAGTTGTAAGGTTATCCAAGAGAAAGGATGAGAGAGAGAGAGACCCAAGTTTGGGGCAGTAAGTTTATTAAACCTGCCAGCTGCCACCTTAACAGTCAAGGAAAGCAGCCCCAAGCTTACAGAATGAGGGATTTATATTGGGGGAGGGAGTTTGAGGGAGTCTTTTGGTATGGCCACATCCCAGAGTTGTTTGCTGGTTAATTCTGCCACATATTACCTTGTGACATTTATGGCACCAAAGGGTGTAGGTAAAGTTTGTTTATGCTTCCCATGACCTACCCCTGTGTGGTCCCAGTGATTTGTAACTGGTGTTTGCTTTATCACAGCAAGTCCTGATAGGTAAAGTCTGCTGGCTTCACTGCTGCACCTAGATAAGGGCTTCAAAATGTAAAAAGGCTTGGGGGAAGGGGAGAGGTGGCATGAAGAGGTTTGTTGGGGATCGGGGGTTGGCAGTACCAAGAAGCTTTTTTGGGACAGTTTGTCCCTAACATTCCTGTCTTTTAATAGGTAATAGAAGGGGGGCGCCATTGTCATCTGGCTGCTTCCTGCTGGGAAGGGGCAACGGTTGTGGGGGCGAGGCTGGATGGTACGGACTGCTGTTCTTGGAGCTGTTGGTATTCCTGGAGCAGCGTCATATCTTGTATTGTCCTATGGGTGAAGGCTCTGATATGGTCCTGTAAAAACTGGGTGAGAAAGCTCAGGAGACACGAGCCGAATGCTAGAAAGAGAAGAATTGTTATGGGTGAGCCTAGGAGGGGCATTAGGCATGGGAACCAGGTACTAAAGGAGGGACATGCTGGCCATCAGGGGACGTTTTCCTTAATTATTTGTGCTCAGTCCTTTAGTCTTTTTACAGCATCTTGTACTAAGCTGAATTTATTAAGATAAAAGCAACAGCGTTCATTTAGAAAAAGGCAGAGTCTTCCTTTTTCGGCTGTGAGTAAGCTTAAGCCTCTGTGGTTTTGAAGAACTACCACTGCTAAAGAATTTATTTGTGATTGGAGAGTTTTAATGGATTGGACTGAGGAAAACCAGGGTGCGGTTGCCTGTCCAGTTAGAAGGGAGGCAAATATAACTTGAGGTACCGTATAGGAAAAGTATGTCTTGGCTTAGTAGACAGAACTGGTTGTGTATGCTAAAAAGATGTACTATTTTGTTGTTTTTATGCATCCATACTCCTAGAGTCCTGGCTAGGGCTGCTGCTGTAAGTGGTTGTAAAGGGGTGTTTGGTTTAGGCTGGGAGGCTTTTGTTTTTTTCCAGTGTCAGAGGAAGCATTTTGTATCCACTATGATGCATGTGGGAGTGTTGTTGAATGTTGGTACAAGGAGACAGTTTCGGGTTGTGGGTGTAGGAATGATGCATGGAGAGGAGAGCCAAGGAAAGAGTGATAAATAGGGGAAGTGTCGGCCATTGCAGTACTCTGATTTTTGTTAAGGAGGTGGGAGGTGTCAAGGGCTGAGGGACTAGAGAAGTGAAGCCTGTCTATTGTTGGCGGCCTTGAGAGTAGTATGTTCAGTGGAAGGTTTGAGTTGTAGGGTATAGTTGCACAGATTGGAATTTAGGTGTCCAAGGGGAATGCCAGAGGGTAGATGTTGTTGGATGTACAGTGGTGCTGGATAGGATAAGATTGTGTGGGTTGTTACAACTCCTACTATGGGTTTATTATGACTGTGGTAGGGGGATAGGTTGTATAAGTAGAAATGTAATAGCCAGACCAAACCTGCTAGCTAACTGGGGGGAGATGTTTGTTAATGCCTGTATGTTGAGTTTGTGGGGGCTGTTTCGGGATGTTAGGTTACTTGGGTGGAAGTCAAGTTATAGGCTGAGGCAGGGATTGCATTGTATGTTGTGGAGAGGAGGGATCTACAGAGCCAGCAGTTTTTTGCTAGGGAGGAATTGGAATTTTTTAGTAAGGAGTGTGTGAGATTAAGTGTTCTGTGTAGGTGTTCAGGGGTTGTAGGTATTGGTTGGGCTGAAAGAAGTGTTGGGGCATTGATTATGAGGCAGGTTAGAAAGGCACAGAGTGAGCAGAAAAGTAAATGTTGGTTTCACCTGGAGCAAAGCCATAGCAAGAGCCTGGGAAGAAAATGTCGGTTATCCACTCTAAAAAAGGCTTCCAGGGTGGTGTTCTGTGGGCGGAACCAGGAAATATCTTGTGTGAGGGTGTGAAGGATAGACAAAAGCAGGGCATCTAGCGAGGGTGTGGGAATGTTTGTTTGTTACTGATTGTGATTTCTGCTATAAGGATAACAATTAGGCAGAAGCCTAAAATGAGGGAGACTTTTTGGCTGGTATTCCAATTGTAAGGAGTTACATTATATAATTTCACTGTAAACAATAGAGTAAGTAGTATAATAGATGGGGAATGGAGGGCTCCTTGAGAGGAGATAACAGAGCATATATGATAGTTTGAAGTTATGTTTTTTAGTGAGGTGAATAGGTGAGGGGAGAAGAAATACGGGTGGTGGCAGAGGAGATACAGGGAAAGTGCACCAATATGGAAGGATTGGTGGAGAGATGTTAGGATTTTGTTGGTTTGGCCTTGAGGAAGGACTAGCTTCTGGTCCTTAACTATCCATTCCCCCGAAGGAAGGCTCCTTGTTGTAGTAATAAGGCCTTTTCGGTGGGGGAGTATTGAGATGGGATTGCTGGGGTAATGAGGAGGAGGGAGACCAAAGGGAAAGAAAGAGAGGCTTCTTTTGCTGCCTCATCAGCCTTTCTGCTCCCTCTTGAGAATTTATCTGTTCCTATTTGATGTCCCCAACAGTGTATAACTCCCACTTCAGTTGGGAGGTGTGCAGCCTGAAGGAGTTGGTAAATAAGGCAGCTATTAGTGATGGGGGTCTCTTTGGCAGTAAGAAATCCCCTCTCATGCCAGATGGCAGCATGGGAATGAAGAATGTGATATGCATATTTGAAGTCTGTGTAAATGTTGACTTGTTTGCCTTTGGGAAGTGTTAGGGCTCTGGTGAGAGCTGTGAGTTCTGGCTTTTGAGAAGAGGTTCCTGGAGGTAGGGGCTTAGCTTTAATTACTCGGTCGAGGGAAATAACCACATACCTAGCAATTTTGAGGGAGCCAGTGGGCCCGGAAGAGGAGCCATCTTTAAATAGCTGGTCAGCAGGGTTGGTGAGAGGCTCGGAGTAAATGTTTGGAAATTGTGGCTGCAAGTGATCTAGGTTGTCAGCACAAGAATGAGTAGGAGGGGAAGAGTATACAGGGTAAGGATGAGTAAGAGTAAGGATGCTGGGTTGAGGGGAGCACTTTTGGCAAGACTGAATTCAGGATTTTCAATAAAGATGGCATGGATTAATTGAATTCAGGAAGGAGGAAGGTAGCCTAATGCTCAGAGGAGAGGAGATCCTGTATATTATGAGAACTGTTAACAGTGGTATTTTGGCTGAATGTTAGTTTCCTGCTTTCTAGAACTAAGTTGGCCACTGCTGCTAGTGTTCTAAGACAGGTTGGCCATCCTCTGACTGTGCTGTCTAATTGTTTAGAGAGGTAGGCTACAAGAGCAAAGGAAGGAGGATTTTCTTTCTGTTATCCTAAGACACCAAGGGCTATTTCTTGGCTTTTGGCAGTATAGAGTGAAAGATTGGGAGATATCAGGTAAGGACAGAGCTGATGTAGTGACAAGAGTAGTTTGGAGTTTGCAGAAGCTGGGAAGTATATTAAGTGAGGGATTTAGGGGTTCATTGAGAGAACCTTTGGCTGCTTTATAGATGGGGAGAGCTAGGAGGGCAAAGTCGGGAATCCATATTTTTAAAAAGCCTGCTAGCCCTAGGAAGGAAAGGATTTTGCTTTTGGAAGAGGGTGGCGGTAGATTATGTTTTAATGCTGTTCAGGCTGGGGTCATAGCTTGGCCCCAGGGGAAAGTTGAATTCCTAAGAAGGTTACCATGGAGGTGGAGAATATTCTGGAGTTTGAAAAAGATGTCTCTGCCCAGGAGCGGAGTTGGACATGAGGGCAGGACTAAGGAAGAGTGAGTGAAGGAAAAGGTGTGCAGGGAGCAGAAGAGTGGAGGAGTGGCTTGGGATTTGGAGACTTGTTCACTAATTCCACAACAGAGACCTGGGAGGACTCAGTGGGTCCTGAAAAACTAGGTAAAGCAGAGTAGGTTGTCCCAGAGTTGATTAAAAAAAATACTGGCCTACCTGCCACCATCAGGATTACCCTTGGCTCAGATGAAGTGATGGTAGTTGCTGGGGCATTCGTTCCAAGGCACTGTAAGTCTTCAGTGGCAAGGCCTATGAGATCTGAGTAGGAGGTTTTGGCCGGCTTAGGAAGGGATGGGGACGGTCCTTGTGGGGCCGCTCACAGTCCGACTTCCAGTGGGGTCCTCCACAGAGGGGGCACAGCCTGGTAGGCTTACCTGGGTTAGGGCATTGTCTGGACTAGTGGCCTTGGCTGCTGCACTTGAAACATGCGCCAAGCAGAGGTGGATTGCTAGGAGGTTTCTGTGTGGAGCCCCATGGGCCTGCAGGGTCCCTGATGGCAGAGGCAAGCATTTGAAACTCTGCCTGGTTTTGCCTTTTTTTTCCTCATCATGATTGTTAAAGGCTTTGAAGGCTAAGTTAAGAAGGTCTTGTTGTGGGGTTTGAGTGGGAGTTTTGGTTAGGGACTGCCTCTGTGCCAGTAGGCTGGGCAGGAGCCTGGTGATGAATGGTATCAGCATGTGCCTGAGCTAGGATCCAGATATGGTCTAGGTCTTCTGGGGTGAGGGTAGAAGAGAGGATAACATAGAGGTCATTCCAGGTTAGTTCCTAAGACTGGTAAAGATATTTAAATTTTTTAATATAAGTGCTGGGACTGGAGGTGTAGGATCTGAGACATTTATTAATTTGGAAGAGATTGGAGAGGGAAAAGAGAATGTGAATATGGACGATTTCTTTGGCCACTGCCACTTCCCAGAGAGGAAGCAAGGGCTGTTGGACATACTGGGGTTGAGAACAAGCGGTGGAGATGGGGAGGATTTAGAGTCAGAGGCGGGATGGTTGGAGAGAGGGGGACAGAGAGGTAGAGACAGAGCGGGAGGCATACAGTGGGAGGTCATGCTGTTCTGGTGGGGAATTAGGGTGTTGTCGAGGAGGGGAGAGATTGGCAGGATCGAAGGAGAAGTCATAGCTGGGGCTATTGGGGTGAGGGAAGCAGGAGGTGAATCATGTTTAGAGTGGGCGAGGAGAATTTGAAAAGTAGAACAGGACTGACAGAAGGAAGGGCAGTTACAGAGAGGGAAGAAAGCCTGAACATAAGGAATCTCAGGCCATTTTCCATGGCGATGGCAAAAGTTGTCTGTCTTTAAGTACATTGAGAAAGATAAGCCTCTTAGATCTCTGAACCAAGGCCGAGAGCACTGAGATTGCAGAGGAGACACCCAAGGGGGGTGGTCTTGGAAGGGGTGGACTGAGAGGTTTCTATAGTGAATGGAGGAGGGGAGGGTAGAGGAGAAAGAGACTGTCAGTGACAAGGATGGTGGAAGAGAACCTGTCTTTCCTGCAGAACTTGTCCAGAATAGAGGAGGTAACCACCAAGTCAGGCGTCCCTGAAACGGAGGAACCAGAGGCCCAGAGGCAGAAGGAAGCCCTTGGCCCAGCGCTGAGTCTTTCAGAAATGGAGAGACTGATGGTCAAGGGTTCCAGGGAACAGCAACAGTCTCTTTTTCCTCGTCCTGATGGAGGCTTTGATGGTGGATGAAGTCACCAACAATGGGAGAGTCTAGGAGATTCTCTGGGTTTTTGGCAGGTTCAGGGAAGGGGAGATTGGCCAGGAGAGGAGTGATAGGGGACAGCGAGAGAGCAAGAGCGAGCGAGAGAGAGAAAGAGAAAAAAAGGAAAGAAAGAGAGTCCTGGCCAGTGTCTATCCCCTTCCCGGTTTTTGGTACCAGAACGTAGGGTTATCTGAGAGAAAGAATGAGAGAGAGAGAGAGAGACACCCAAGTTCAGGCAGTAAGTTTATTAAACCTGCCAGTTGCCCCCTTAACAGTAAAGAAAAGCAGCCCCAAGCTTACAGAATGAGGGATTTATATTGGGGGAGGGAGTTTGAGGGAGTCCTTTGTTATGGCAGCATCCCAGTGTTGTTTGTTTTTCTGCCACATATTACCTTGTGATGTTTATGGTACTAAAAGGTGTAGGTAAAGTTTGTTTATGCTTCCACGACCTCCCTTTGTGTGGTCCAGATGGTTTGTAATTGGTGTTTGCTTTATTGAAGCAAGGCCTGATAGGTAAAGTCGACTGGCTTCACAGTTGCGCTTAGATAAGGACTTCAAAATGTACAAAGGCTTGGGAGAAGGGGAGGGTTGGCAAGGAGAGGTTTGGGTGGGGGATGTTGGCAGTACCAAGAAGCTGTTTTTGGGGCGGTTTGTCCCTAACAGTAGTCAGATCTTTATTGGCTGTTTGTGGTTGGTTAAGCCTAAGATTCGTTTTTCTCTAAGTTAGTAATTTACAAGAAATTCTTTTGACATAGTTAGGTTTCCTCAGGTAGAATCCCAGGGCATCATGGCCATTTCAGTTGAATTGCCAGCTCTTTAATGCTCCACAGAGGGGACTGTTTTCCCTGCATTTTTCAAATGTATGGCAAGTAGGGTCTCCAAATCCATGACTGTTTTCCCAGACTAAATGTTCTAGGACCTGTAGAAAATTCTGAATTTCCAATTTATTTCCCACATTCCCAAATGCCAACTATCCCTCTCCAAATCAGAGCATTATCAACTATTAGCTCTTTATTTAGTTTTAAAACACACAACAGTATTTTAATTGTTCATTTTCATTTCACAGAGTGGTGGTTGGCTCTTATTTTTCTGTTTGTGAACATTTCACATGACAGAAAAGCCAAGAATAATCACCTGACACTCTACTGTAGCAAATATATGCACCTGTCCCCTAACCTTGCCTAGGCACACACACCTTAACAGAATGTTTTTGGGTTTAGGTTGCTTTTTGGAGCCTTTTCAGGGTGATATGTCCTCAGCCACTCTTTTGTCTTTTCCTGGTTCTGGGTTTTACAACTTCATAGTGGAATCTATTTACTGATGCATGTAGGTCAGGCTAACATAAAGTCACTTCTCTGGTGCACATTGATAGGAAGCCAGGCTGGATCAGGCGCTGCTCCTGGCAGTTGACAGAACACCTGCTCCCTGTGTCTCCCAGGTCGGCCCTCCCCATTCCCTCTGCCCAGTGGCCCTTTGGCTTTTCTTTCTGTCACCTGCACAGGTGATACATTATCTTGCCTCAGGGCCTTTGCATCTGCTGTTCCCTCTCTGTGGAATGCTCTTTCCAAACCCTTCATCCTCTAGTGAATCCCTGTACCTCTTCATATCTCAGCTGGGGCATTACTTCTTTAGAGAAGCCTTTCCTGACAAACCAGGTCATCTTCTTTGTTACTACTGGTGGGGATGGAAACCTTTTCCACTTAGCCTTTTGTAATTTTCTCTTTGTGGGGTTATTTGATTGATAGTCTGTCTTCCCTAACGCCCTAGACTAGGTCCATAAGGGCAGAGAATGTGCCTGTTTTATTCGTCCTTGTTCCCTAGGGTGCAACTGGCAGGCAGGTCCTCAGTAATCACCTGTTGAAGGTAGAGTCTCACATTATGAGAGGCAGTAGGAAGCTATGGTAGGTTCTTGAGGAGTGACACCTTTAGATGGTCTGGCCGCTTACACAAAGAGTGCTTGGAGCTGGGTCCTAGCTCAGAGATGATCTCTGTGATATGGGCATGAAGTGATCAAGAGGAAGCTGACTTGAGATTGTTTCAGGAGGAGCCAAAGGGGCTGATGGAAGAAGTATGTGGAATAGCTGTTTGGACAGGGGAGGGTCTAGGTGGAGAGAAACAGTAGGGAGAAGAAGCAGGCATGTGTGCAAGCAGCAGGATGAGGCCACATTCAGGGAGCCAGGACAGCAACTGGGGTGGTGGTACCCAACAGGGAGGCTAGTGGGTCGTGGCTGTGTCAGTTGAGGTAGAACCCATCACTTTGCAGGAGACCCTCCAGGCCACATGAGATCCCACATTTAGGTACAGGTGAAAAGAAGACCGGCTGTGGGGTTGGGACACCATGAGATTTTGTCTGCTGAGCTACTGTGTTTTGTCTTGGGACTGAGATGAATTTTATTCATCTCAGTTTTCTGAGCCCCACCCTCCAGGTCAACTCAACTGCAGCTGGGCACCCAGGCACACAGAAAATTAGGACACAGTGTGAAGTCAGGTGGCACCCACAGAGGTGGAATGAATGACCTCAGTTGGTTGGAAATAAAGGACTGGAGGAAGAGGGCACCTGCCCCTCCTTTTGTTTTCCTCCTCTGTTCCAGCAGGACTGGAGGAAACAGCTGGGTGCAGCATCTCAGACTGGCCACACACTGCTGGGACCAGCGCTCTGCCCCTACCCTCTGCATGGACCCTCCCTTCTGGCATCATCTTGTCAGCTTCCTGTCTCTACTCTGCCCACTTAGAGCCCGGCTTCCCTGATTCTGGTAACCTAGTCTCCTAGAACAGGTGGCAGTGGGTTCCCAGCCCTGACTGTTATCACCAGCAAGTGGGCATGGGCAGGTGGCTCTGGGCCCTGAGGAGAGATTTGGGGTATAGATCTTACACAGGAGTAAGGGAGTGTTGTGGGACCAATGACGGTGTCTTCGTCCCTGTGCTTGTTTTTAGATGCAGGAACTAAGGAGAGAGGTAAAATTGTCAGTCAGGCCCCCAGGGAAAACAGGCACCTGGATCAGACCAGAGGCTTCAAAGCCAGCATTGTGTCCTGTGGATGCCACACCCTAGGCTCCTGGGAGGCAGGAGGAGCTCTGTCTCTCCTGTTCCTTGCCATGTCTCCAACCCCTGTAATCTGGGCTCATGGCACATAGTAGATTGGTGATAACTGTCTGTTGGTTGCAGGCTCCAGGTACTTGGAACAGCAGCCAGGAGCACAGTCTGCCTCTCCAGCTGTCTTTGAGGGTAGTTGTCAGGCAGAAATATTTTGTCTCTCTGGAGAGGAAACAGGCGCAGGGCCCAGAGCCACCAGCCCAGAGCGACTGACTGGTGACAGCAGTCAGGGCACCACCAGGTCTGGAGTCCCACTGCCTCCTCACCTCCACTTATCAGAGGGTGAGGAAAGGACTTTTCTCATGTATGAGTGACATCAACAAGGCTGCCTCTGTCATTATGCCAATCTGTACAAAACTGGCCTTTCTCTCTCTCTCTCTCTCTCTCTCTCTGTCTCTGTCTGTCTCTCTCTTTCTTTCTGACAGGGTCTCACTCTTTTGTCCAGGCTGGTGTTCAGTGGTGTGATCTCAGCTCACTGTAGCCTCTGCCTGCTGGGTTCAAGCAGGGATTTTCCAGCCTCATTCTCCCAAGTAGCTGGGACCACAGATGTGTGCCACTATGCCCGGCTAATTTTTGTATTTTTTGTAGAGACAGGGTTTCACCATGTTGCCCAGGCTGGTTTCTAACTCCTGAGCTCAAAGCGATACACCTGCCTCAGACTCTTAAAGTGCCGGATTACAGGTATGAGCCACCGCGTCCAGCCAGCTTTTCTTAATCTGAAGAGGATGTGCTTTTGAATTTTATATTTTCCAGTGGAAGATACAACTATCTTATTTCAAACTCTTTTCAAAGGGGAAAGATGAAACAGGAAAAATCTTGATGATGAGGCCCTCACACTGAGAATATTTAACCAGGACTGTACAGTTTTGGGGATGGACTGGCCCTTTAAATTTTCCCCGTACACTCCAGTGTTGTGGTTGAGGGGTCCCAGACATGGCTGACCTAGGTGAGTGTTCTTGCAAACATTCCTCACTTTGAGTTTTTTCTTTGCCAAGAACTAGAATGCTCTGTGCCTGCAGCATTCCCCTGTGCTGGCTTTGGAGACTTTCTCCACAGAGTTGAGGGTTCTGGAGTGGAGGAGCAAACTCCATAATTGCTGAATGGGCCAGGCGAGGTTGTTGATCAACGGGGTGCAAATTTTTCTATTATTTTACTCACTCACAACAGACCATGGAGTTGGCATTTCCTTTTAGGCCAGGCTCTGAGTTGGCATTTACAGTCAGTTGACTTTATTGATTTGTTGTTGTTGACCCTTAGCTGCTAGAAAATGTTCTTTAATTCACAATCACATAAGTGGGTTTTTACAGGTGTGTACTTACCTGCTGTGTGTAAAATTGTACTTTTAAAAAAATGACAACTGAGACTAAGAGAATTGGTGAAATACTGCTCTTTTTTTATTTTTAGACAGTGTCTCACTCTGTTACCCAGGCTGGAGTACAGTGGCACCATCATGGCTCACTGCAGCCTTGAACTACTGGGTTCAAGCCATCCTCCTCTCAGCCTTCTGAATAGCTGGGACTACAGGTGCACACCACCATGCCCAGCTAATTTCCTTTTCTTTTTTCTTTTTTAGATAGAGTTTCACTCTTATCGCCTAGGCTGGAGTGCAGTGGCATGATCTTGGTTCATTTCAACTTCCGCCTCCCAGGTTCAAGTGTTTCTCCTGCCTCAACCTCACAAGTAGCTGGGACTACAGGCACACTCCACCATACCCAGTCAATTTCTTGCACTTTTAGTAGAGACAACATTTCACCATATCAGCCAGGCTGGTCTTGAACTGACCACCTCGGCCTCCCAAAGTGCTGGGATTACAGGCATGAGCCACCGCGTCAACCTAATTTATTTAATTTTTAATTTTTGTAGAGATAGGGTCTTGTATGTTATCTAGGCTGGTCTTGAATTCCTGACCTCAAGGGATCCTTCTGCCTCGATCTCTCAAAGTGTTGGGATTATAGGCCATGAGCCACTGTTCCTGGCCTGAAATACTGTTCTATCCTAAATGTTGGAAGCTGCTTAGCTGAAGAGTTGAAAGAGAAAATGGGTAGCATATGTACTGTAGTATAGCCAACATTTGGTGAAATATACTTTCTTGTTTGACAAAGTTCATTTGACAGGGTAGGATGTAAGGGCTGTGATTTTATGCCTGCAACACATTTACTGATTCACAGCCTTGCCTGACTTCCCTCCCCAGCCACCACCATTCTTTGTAAATACAGCCTGCTCCTTTGTCTCAGGAATAATAATAAAATAATCACCATAACAAGAGATGGCTTAATCACCATAACAAGGCTTCCTGTTGCAGAGTGTGATTCACCTGCATATTCTCATTTGGTACTTACAGGAATTCTCAGGCCAGGTGCTCTTATTCCCACTTTACAGATGGGGACACTAAGACCCAGGAGGCTTGCTACCTTGTCCGCACTGCTACTGAGCAGTGGAGCTGTGTCTGTCTGCTCTCCCCTGCTGATGGGCACCTCTCTGCACTCAACCCATCGCCCACCTCCCTCAACTTCTGAATCTTACCCATCCCCTCAACAGACATTGACCACAGGCCTGCTTCCAGGAGGGCACAGCATGACCCTTTCACCTTTCAGGCATTAAGAATGTAGTGAGAGGTGAGGGGCCAGTCATTACAGCAGACTTTTCTGTCAAATCAACGTAAAGAAGTGTCCTTTGTCTAAGCTCAGTGCTGTGGGAGTGTGTGGGCAGGAGAGATTTGTTTCAATTGGGGAAACCTAGGAGCATCTTAGAGCAGGGGGTTGGCCTGCAGTAGGCAGAGGCCCCAGGCATAGGGAATACAGTCATGCACCGCATAACCACTATGGACCGTATGGGCTACAGTTGTCCCTTAAGTTTAGAATGCTGTATTTTTCCTGTACTTTTTCTATGTTTAGATATGTTTAGATACACAGATGCTTAGCATTGTGTTACAGTTGCCTGCAGTATTCAGTACTGTGCCACACTGCCCAGGTTTGTAGCCTGGGAGCAATAGGCTAGACCACATAGCCCAGATGTGGAGTGGGCTGCCATCTAGGTGTGTGTAAGTTCACTCTAGGTTGTACTCACTATGATGAAATCACTTCCTGATCCATCTCTGGGAATGCATCCCTGTTGTTAGTGATGCGTGACTGCATCTTGTGCCAAGAGAAGGGGCAAAAGGTGCCCGGTATGTTCAACAGAGTTCTGCCAGCTGGGGAAGGCCAGGCTTGAGTGTGGTATGTGTGAGCATGAGTGTTTGTGTGTTTGTGGGTGAGCCTGAGTGTACCTGTAAGTGTGAGCGTGTATGTGTTTGTGGCTGAGTCTGTGTGTGTGTGTGTGTGTAGAGTGAAATCAGCCCAGCAAGGGAGGAGATGGCCAGGAAGCATGTTCAGGACTGAGCCAAGGGCTTAGACCTTAGCCTCCATTGCACACCCCGAAGAGCCTTTCTGAGTAGAAGAGTGGCCGTGTGTGAGGTGCAGTAAGGAAGTGGGTGAAGGCCAGGCCATAGGCAAGGAGGCTGGGCCAGGCTCTGCAGAGGTGTATGCGGGGCAAGCAGGGGGCTAGGAGCCTCGGGTGGAAGCTGGCCCTCCCATCAGGACAGAGCTATGGTCCTTGTCCTTTTCCTTGTCACCCCTGCCCATGCATTTGCTCTTCTGTGCTGGTACATGTGCCAGCTCACTGGCATTGGTGCCCAGACCAGACTGTGATGCTCCATGATGACAGTGACCATCTTTCTGCTTATTGTGGGATCTGAGAGCCTTGAGGAATGCCTGATGTTTAGAGGGGCCAGAAAAATAACAGTGTGCTGGAAGGCTGATGCTGCCACGTGCAGCCATGAGAAGGAAGGCTGCATGGCGCTGATCTGGCCCAGTGCAAGGGATCTTGGAATCCTCAGCAGGGGCCCACCACCCATGGCTAGGACCACCCCAGCAGGAGGCCAGACCCATCCTGACCTGAGTCCCAGGCAGCACGCTCCATTAGGGGATGGGGGGCCAGGCCACAGAAGATTTCAGGGACTTTGGAGTCCAAGAGTGGCTGATGCAGGAAAGAAATGTTGAGAAGGTCCAGGGTGCACTTTCGGAAGTTGGGAGACTGCGAGAGTGTGTCTTCCTGTCAGGTGGCAGGTGCCCTTGTTGTGTAGGAGGCACTTCCTGCTGAGCCATCGAGCCCCTTTCAGTGCCCCGAATCTTGGGTGACAACTCTCCCATGCTCTCCAGGGAGACCACTGATGGGTCAGAAGGAGGAAACAGATGGAACGGGATGGTCTGTTCTCTGAGATACCCAGGAGGAGTGATCAGGGACACAGGTCAGCAGCTAGAAGGGCTGCTTGAAGGCGGTGGCCACTTTTGCTCTTAAGCAGCATTTTCAGGACGAAGGGCTGGAATCTGCTCCCCTCCCACCTGGGCCCCATTCCAGTTTCACCCCACCTGCCCTCTATGTGGCTGCTCAGGACCCTCCTTGAGCCCTTCCCTGTGTGCCTGCCCCTCGATCCTTCCAGGACCCAGCTCCACTGGTGTTTCCTCTGGTGGGGCCTCCCCTTTCTTCATTGCAGGCCCCAGGGTTGCACAGCATTTCCTTCTTATTTTTTATTTTTTGAGATGGAGTCTCACTCTGTCACCCAGGCTGGAGTGTAGTGTCATGATATCAGCTCACTGCAACCTCCGCCCCCCAGTTCAAGAGATTCTCCTGCTTCAGTCTCCCGAGTAGCTGGGATTACAGGTGCCTGCCACTGTACCTGGCTAATTTTTGTATTTTTAGTAGAGACAGGATTTCACCATGTTGGCCAGGCTGGTCTTGAGCTCCTAACCTCTTGGTCCACCCGGCTTGGCCTCCCAAAGTGCTGGGATTACAGGTGTGAGCCACCGCACCCAGCCAGGGTTGCACAGTAGTCTAGTGGTGGGGCAGGACTCAGATCCACATCTTTCTGGCAGTGCTGTTGACCTCTTAACCAAGATAGGAGAAGAGAGCCTGTAAGTGTAGATAACAGCCGGGCAGTCTCTCCTGGAGACCTTTGGGGTCAGCATAGTGCCACATTGTCCACAGGCCAGTGGGTGAGGGCAGAAAGCCTGCTGTGAGTGATCGTTTTTCTTCCTCAATTTCATTTCTGGAATGGTGAGCTTGGTGGCTCACACCTTTAAACCCAGCATTTTGGAAGGCCAAGGCGGGAGGATTGCTTGAGGCCAGGAGTTCAAGACCAGCCTGGGCAAAATAACGAGAGCCGCATCTCTACAAAAATGAAAAAAAATAGTCACACATGGAGTTGTATGTCTTTCGTCCCAGCTACTTGAGAGGCTGAGGCAAGAGCATTGCTTGAGCCCAGGCATTTGAGGCTACAGTGAGCTATGATTGTGCCACTGCACTCCAACCTGGGCAACAGAGCTGTCTTTAAAAAAAATAAAAATGAAAAGCTTTCAAACCTTGATTCTGTGCTCTGACTCCTCCCTGGTCCATGTTGTTCACCTTGCTGCTTTATTGCATGTCTGAACTCTCAGGGGCAGTTCCCCTGTTTCTTGGTTCCTCTCTAGGGGAGAGACTGCAGGCCTTACTCCTGTGCCATGCTCCACTACAGGCCCTGAGTTCTGTCTGGACTGGATGGAGGCCCTAAGCCCTGAGTGTGTCCATCTTCTGCTGGTCTTGCAAGGCAGTCATTGAAATGACTCAGATGAAAATTCCTCAGATCCTGCTTTTCCTTGCACATGTTTCTGTTATTTCCCAACTTATAAAAGCAGCTCGTGCTAACATAGAACACCAGAGAACACAAGAAGCCATGAGGAAGCAAACCTGTAGAAATGCTAGCTAGTGTGGCCCTGTCCTGCTAGGTTCCGATATTGGGGCAAAAGAATGCCATGTGCTTATAAGCCAGGTCATGCTGTACTTGCTAGATTGTACCCCTGTCACTTTGCAGACTGATAAAGATTGCACCCCACTTGTAAACATTCTGCTGTTTTTATTTCTAGAAGTTATTTATTCTGTCCCATGGAGACACGGCAATTTATTAGCAGTCCTTTGCTGTTTCCAACACTTCATAGTCTGCACTGTGCCCTCAAGAAGGGAAAACTGAACAAACCCTCTTGCCCTTTTCCCTTCCTGCATAATTAGTCTCCCGGGAGCAGATTTTATCGCCATGGTAGGGCACACTTGTAGGTTGGTTGGTTTGTTTGTTTGTGATGGAGTCTCACTCTGTCACTCAAGCTGGAGTGCAGTGACACAATCTCGCCTCACAGCAACTTCCATCTCCTGGGTTCAAGCGATTCACCTGCCTCAGCCTCCTGAATAGCTGGGATTACAGGCACCCTCCACCATGCCTGGCTAATTTTTGTATTTTTAATAGAGACAGAGTTTCATCATGTTGGCCATGCTGGTCTCAAACTCCCGACCTGAGGTGATCCACCAACCTCAGCCTCCCTAAGTGCTGGGATTACAGGCATCAGTTGCCACTCCTAGCCACTTGTGTGTGTTTTAAAGGAATGCTAGATTATATTGTTTGACAAAAGCACAATCCTGTCTGTGACAAAACTCTTTTCATTTAAATCTTACACAGCTTCTACCATTATGGTCCTTGCAAAGGCAAAGGCAGAATCACATCAAATAGTGGTCTTTAATTTAAACACATTAAGAGTCAATGGCTGGACACACTCATTCCTTTGAAGTAAATGCCTAGGACAATTGCTAGGTCATGTGGTAGTTTTGTATTTAGTTTGTGTGTGTGTGTGTGTGTGTGTGTGTGTGTGTGTGTGTGTGGTGTGTGTGTGTGTAAGAAACTGGCAAGCTATTTTCCAGAGTCTCTGTACCTTCCTTTTACATTCCCACCAGCAGTGTATGAGTGGTGCAGTTTTTCTGCATCCTTACAGGCGTGAGCCACGGTGCCTGGCTTTTTTCTGTTTGTTTTTTAAGAAAACAGATCTCATTATGTTGCCCAGGTTGGCCTCGAATGCCTGAGCACAAGTGATCCTCTTGCTTCAGCCTTCTGAGTATAGTGCTGCAGGTATGCACCACTATGTCTGGCTAGTTTTTTAATTTTTTTGTAGAGATGAGGGTCTCACTAAGTTGCCCAGAGTAGCCTCAAACTCCTGGGCTCAAGCTATCCTCCCACTTTGGGCTTCCTAAGTGCCAGGACTACAGGCACACACCAGCATACCTAGCATACCCATGTTCTAATTTGATTGTTTCCTTTTTTATGCTGTTAAATTTTGAGAGGTCTCTATTATATATTTTAGATAGTTGTCCTTTGTCAGACATGTGCTTTGCAAATATTTCCTTCCAATCTGTAGCTTGTCTTTTTAACCTTTTATATGGCTCTTTCACAGCCCAAACAGTTTTAATTTTGATGAGGTCTAGTTTGTCTGCCCGTCTTTCCTTTTATAAATCGGGCTTTGGTGCCAAGTCTAAGAATTCTGCCTTGCCCTAGATCCTGAGGATTATGTTTTACATTTGAATTCATGATCCATTTTGAGTTATATTTTGTATGAGGCATAAGGTTTAGGTTGAGACCTATTTTTTTTCCTGTGAATGCTGATTGCTCCAGCACCATCTGTGGAAAGGCTGTCCTTCCTCCTGAAGTGCTCTTGCACATTTGTCAAAAAATCCACTGGGCATATCTGGTGGGTCTCTTTCTTGGATTTTCCATTCTGTTCTGTACATTGCTGTCTGTGCCCACCCCCTGCCGATACTCCCCAATTTTAATTACCCTAGCTGTAGAGTCAGTCTTGAAATCTAATTGACTGATTCCTTCCACTTCATTCTTCCTTTACAGAATTGTTTTAATTATTTTAGTTTCCCTGCCTTTAAAAAATATTTTCTTACTAATTGTTTGACTTTTATTTAAAAAATACTAGTACACTTTTTTGCTCTTTTCTGTTCTTTTTTTTTTTTTTTTTTAAATTGAGGGTACATAGTAGGTGTATATATTTATGTGGTGCATGAGATGTTTTATATGACATGCAATGTGAAATAAGCACATCATAGAGAGGGGTATCCATTCCCTCAAACATTTATCCTTTGAGTCACAAACAATCTAATTACACTCTTTAAGTTCTTTTAAATTATACAATTATTATTTACTATAGTCACCCTATTGTACTGTCAAACAGTAGATTTTTTTTTCCGCTGAATAATAGCCACAATGAATAGTGGGTCTTTTTATATTTTTACTTTTTAATTTTATGTTTTTTTCTAACTTTCTAAACTTGTCAGACTAGTAGGGCTTATTCATTCTTTCTATTTTTTGTACCCTCTCTGCCTTTCTATATACATTTTAGAATAATCTAATCTATATTTACAAAACTTCTTGCTGGAGTTTTATTGGAATCATTCTAAACCTGTGTACAAGGGGCACACACATTTTAACTCACGTTGCCACACTGTCCTCCAGAAAGGCTGAGTGGGTTGACGTTCCCACCAGCAGGGCCTGGGATGTGTGTTTCCACCTTTGCCAGCCCTGCACAGTGGCTATCTTTGTTTGGCTTTGCCAAGCTGATTGCAGAAACTGCCACATCATTTTGTCTTGTGATACTTAAATTACTGCAAGGTGGAACATTTTCTCTTTAACTTTGCTGCATCTCTTCTTTCTGCATTGCCTTTCTCTTCTCTTTGCTCATATTTAATTGAGATTTTTTTTCCCTCATGATTTGGAAAATCTTTTTCCCACTTGCCAAGTTTTCTTCTCTTGAAAACATTTACCTTACCTCTGGTGTAGAAACCCTTCATGGTGCTGTTGGAGAGTCCTGCCTTTCCACTTCAGAAAGGTAAGACATGCCCCAGTGTTTCCCTGATGCTTTTTTTTTTTTCTTTCTGGAGGGCAGTGGCACAATCTTGGCTCTCTTCAGCCTCCTCTTCCAGGGTTCAAGAGATTCTCGTGCCTCAGCCTCCTCAGTAGCTGGGATTACAGGGGCATACCACCACACCTGGCTAATTTTTGTATTTTCAGTAGAGATGGTGTTTCACCATATTGGCCAGTTTGGTCTTGAATTCCTGAAATTAGGTGATCCACCTGCCTCGGCCTCCCAAAGCCCTGGGATTACATGCATTGTAGCAGGACGAGCTGCAGACAAAACTCCTTAGACACCGGGTTAAAGAAGGAAGAGGTTTTATTCTGCTGGGATCATCGGCAGATTTGTATTTCAAGAACTGAGCTCTCCAGAAAAGAAATTTCTGGCCATTTTAAGGGCTTACAACTTTAAGGGGTCCACGTGAAATGGTCATGGTAGGTCAAGTAAACTCGAGGAATGTGACTGGGGGGCTACATGCATCAGCTAACAGAACAGAAAGTTTTGCAATGATTCTTCATGCAATGTCTGGAATTTACAGATAATACAAGTAGTTTAGGTCATGGATTGATATTATTATTATTATTATTATTATTATTATTATTATTATTTAAACCACCAGTGCCTGGTGGTGGCGACAGGCCATCTGGCTATTTATCTTGCTTTTGTTTCTTTTCAACTCTTTGTTTTCTCCCTTTTCTCCTGTCTTATAAACTAGGCAAGGCAGGCAAGGAGGTCAGCAGGATAAGTGGTGGTCTCCTTCCTTATTTCCCCACTTTGAGAATCTCACTTATTAGTGGGAGTTCTCATGTTCATCCTCGCTTTCTGAGTTTCTCTGTGAGACAGAGTGATAGCGATTCATGTAATACACCTGTGCTAAAGTTTTCTGATGAACCAAGGTAGCAACAAAACCTTTTATCATTTGAAGGAGCAAGGGTAATACACAGGGGAGCAGCAAGCAACTTCCTATTACTAGCAATAAACCTACAATGAGGGTTTTAAATCCTCCTGTAGCTGGAAACTATTTTTCAAATAAAGACCCAGGACTAAACCCTTGCCAACCCTGTACAGGAACATGTGTCAACTTTGTCATGTCCCTGACTATATTTTTGACCACCTGTCCTTGATTATTTATTTCTAGACAGTAATGAGTTAAGTTAAATTTTCTACAGATTTCTCCTTCAGATACTAGTACATAGTCTAGGGCCAGTCTATTTTGATAGATGGCATTTTTCATTTGGGTTTCCTGCTGGGCTAAAACAGTCAAAGCTCTGCCAGTTTTATTAGTGATTGATGGCCTGCAATTGTATGATCTGATTAAGCATGTAGATAGGGGTTTGGTATCTCCATGAGCCATCTTGTACCCGTGTGGCAGGCCCATATGCTGTATGACCCTTTTAGGGGGCCATTCATTATCTTTTCAGTTTTTCTATAGCTATTCTTTGCTTTTCTTGGGAAGCATAGACAGGGAAACCTGGGAGCTCACCTGTTTTTATGGGCAGTAGAAAAAAGGATGACTTCATGGTGCCAATGATGCAACTACCTGCCCATTGATCAGGTAACTGAGTGTAGGCTCTGTGCTCACATATCCAGTATAGTCCAGTGGGAGCCGTCCAGTCTTGATAAGACTCTGGATGAGCCCAGGCTGTCTGTAATTTAGAAAATTTACTAAATCGGTTCTTTTCATTATGGTTTAGGCCCCACCAAGTGACCGTTCTTGTGCTGTTGTACAACTTCTGTCCTAGAAAATTGAGCTTTCCTACAGGGATGGTGAAGTATTTTCCTTCTCTAGCTACACAGTATTGTCCAATAATCTGGGTCCAACTAGGACCCAGAAGTTGCTAGTTTGGGCCTTCTGAACTGGAATTGTGTCAGGAACTGGATCAGTGGGCACCAACTCTCGGGCTTCCCAAGGCCATCAGTCTCCCATAATGGTTCTCCCACATACATAACAGGAAGCAACATTGAGGGAATGAGCTACATTTTCTGCTAACTGGAGAAACAATATTTTGTCTTTTTCAGAAGCTCTGGTGCTGGCAGATTTAGCTCATTGTGAAAGGTTTGAAACACTGGTTTGAGAGAGCCCCTGTGGACCTCCTGTCAGACTAAAATGGCAACTTGGGACTTTAGCCCTGTCCCATTGATCCCCACGGTTACATGTTTTCCTTTTTCCAACGGGGATCTATGGATTAGTGATTATTAGTTCTAGTGGGTTACAGTGACTGGTAGCACAGGAGGGACTGGCTTCCCCTTTTTGAAGGTGAACCGGGTCCTTTTAGTCCTTTTTTTAAGTAACCCAAATAACCATGGCCAATAAGCACAATTTTCACAGACCCCTAACTCATGGCAAACGTATTTATTTTTTATTGTGTAGCTCCTTTCTCAGTTAAGAGAACCACATTTTAATCCTAGCTTGTTAGGATTAATGGTTGCACAAGCATCAAATCTTAAAGCCCTTTCTTTGGGGATTCCTTTTTTTTTTTTGTTCTAGTTATTATTTTAGTTGTATCACCTAGGAAAGTGCCAGTTCTTAATCTTATTTCAAAAACTTTGGTTACAGGGGGCTCAGATGGGTTATAACACACACCAGGTTGGTTATTTCCTGGGCTATATACCTTGTACTGAGTGGCATTATACAAACAAGTTTCTTTTAATGTTCCTGTACATTCATAATAACTATAAAACAGAAGAATTGTTTTAATTTGCTGTCCTACCTCAGTGACCTGATGAATACACTGGGAACAGTCCCCAGTTTGAGGAAGGTCATTTGAAGCCCTTACTGTACAAGTCCAAAATGTAAGAAAAATGAGTCCCCAATGAGCTTCCTCATGCTTTGGCTGTGAGTGGATCATTCAGCTTCCAGGTGTGACTGGAGCAGGGCTGGTCATCTTTTTCAGAGTCACTTTGCAGGGGTTATCCAGGCTTGCTCGCTTCCCAGGTTTCAGGTGCTGTAGGTTTTACAGGGCTATGTTGGATCCAGGCTGGGATTCTCTCTACCTTCACAGCAGTGGGCGTGGTCAAGATGACAGTCTGAGGTCCTTTTCACCATGGCCACAAGGGGGCTACCTTGCAGTCTTTGATTCACATTCGATCACCTGGGGAGAAAGGGTGAACTGGGGAGAATAAGCTAACAGGGCATCTCTCATTTACCCAGGCTGAAATTGTTTGTGTAATTTTTTCTAAGGCCTGTATCTTTTGCTGTAACTCAATTTCACTTAACATTCGGGGAGTGCCCACGCATCCCTGTAGTATGGGAGGGGGTCTATGATGTAATATTTTATAAGGGGATTATCTTGTTCTTTTAGAGGGAGTACATCTAATCTTAAACAATACCATAGGGAGAGCCTATATCCATTTTAATCCTGTTTCCTGACATAATTTTTAAACTATTTTTGATAGTCTGATTCATCTGCTCCACTTTTTCAGAACTCTGAGGTTGGTAGGCAGCATGCAGTTTCTATGTGATCCCCAATACCTTTGCTGTCTTCTGTACCAAGTTAGCCATAAACGCTGGCCTGTTATCTGAGCTGATTTGTAAGGGCAGTTTAAATTTAGGAATATGATCTCAAAGAAGCACACAGGTTACTTCACCAGCTTTCTCAGTTCATGTTGAATAAGCCTCCACCCACCCAGAGTAGGTACACATGAGAACTAGTAAATACTTGTTACCTCCACACTTTGGCATTTCTGTGAAGTCTACTTGGAGATTTGTAAAGGGGGCTGTTCTGTAAGCTTGTATGCCAGGTGGAACAGCTGGACCCTGCCTAGCATTGTGCTGTTGGCAGGTAACAGACTGCTGCACCACTATGTTGGCAAGGGCTGACAATGTGAGATGTAGAAGTACTGGCCGAACAACTTTTCAAGTGACTCCTGACCTAAATGAGTGGTTTCATGCACAACCAGTACAACTGCGACTCCTAGCAGCTGTGGCACAGCTACTCTCCCTTCTGGTAACTGGTAACTCTTCCTTCTGTCACCTGTCCTCCCTCTGGAGGAAGTCCTTTTCTTCTTTAGAATAAGTAGGTACAAGGTCAGGCACTTGAGGGAGCAGGGGGGCCATGACCAATGCCCAGTAGGGGGTGGATGCTGCTTTTTGAACCTCTGAGTCAGCTCGGGAGTTCCCCAAGGCAACCTAAGTGGAAGCTCACTGGTGTCCTCTGCAGTGTATGACTGACACCTTTTGGGGTTTCCATACTGCTTCTAATAATAGCAAGATTTCTTGCTGATATTTTATGTCCTTTCACCCAACGTTCAACAGGCCTTTGTTTATATACACACACATACACACACACAGAATTAAAATGGGTATAGGCTGTCCCCCCTTATGGTATTGTTTAAGATTAGATGTAATTGTTTAAGATTAGGTACTTGAGATGGACCTGGATAGCTTCAAGAGCTTCTCTGGGGACCGGGTAATGTTTTTGTCTGACCGGCTGGGCCCCAGGCTTAACTTTTTACAAGTACGGGGGCTTGGTTGACTGCTAACCCTGGAGGATTGTCTTCTGCCCACACTCTTGGCCACCATTTAGCCAGAGCTGGTCTTATCTCTTGGCCTGGCTCAGTTGAGAAAAGTGTCCATTTCTCCTCCTGGGGGACCATAAGGGCCATGATGACTCCTGTTTTGGGTAACTTTAGCTGTAAAGAGCTGTGCTTTGTAAAAGAGATGGTGGCTTTCAGCTTGCTAAGCAAGTCCCTTCCCAGCAAGGGCAAGGGGCATTCAGGCGTGTAGAAGAACTGGTGAATCACTTCATGTCCTCTTACAACACAAGTCTGGGGCAAGCAGGAAGCTTGCTTTGCCAAAACTTCTGTGGCTCTGATTGTATCAATAGTCCTTTTGGATAAGGGGGTGACCAGGGCAGTTACTACCAAATGTTCAGCACTGGTATCGATAAGAAAATCAATGTCTTTGCCTCTGACTGTCGTCCTGACTATGGGCTCTTTGGGCACTTGAGCCCAGTCCCCCTCAGTCCAATAACCCTTCTGCCAGATTGAGCAGGGCCCCTTCCTCCTTGTCTGGGGCCTCCTGCTCTGAGCCACCTTGTTCTCCTTTTAGCTGAGGGCCCTTGTCCTTCCAGTGTCCTATTTCTTTACAATGAGCACACTAGTTACTCTGCAAGCTCAAATGTCCAGACTATCTTTCCCAGGGTCCCCCTTTCCTTGCTTCTTTGGGGGGACTCCTCTGATTGCTGTGGCTAGCAGGTCAGCATTTCACCAGGCCTGGCATTCATTCTCTTTGTGGTTTTCCCTATAGCTTATTCCATCCCTGTTTATAAACACCTGGTTAGCTATTTCTAATAACTGTGACATATTCATCCCCGCAAACCCAGCCTGTTTCTGCAGTTTTCTTCTAATGTCTTCTGCGCTTTGACTAACTAAAGCCATGTTAATCATGCACTGATTTTCAGGGCTATCAGGATTAAAGGAAGTATACATACAATAGGCCTCACACAGCCTCTCATAGAATTGTGCCAGACTTTCTTCTTTTACCTGAATGACCTCAGAGACCTTGTTAATGTTTGTGGCCTTCTGAGCTCCCCTCTTTAATCCTTCCAAGAGAGCATCCCTGTATTGGTTTAGCCTTTGTATACCCTTTCTTTCATTTGGGTACCACTGGGTGTCAGTTTCTGGTAACTGGGTCCTTACATACTCTTGGGGGTTTTGGTAATCAGCTGGTGTATGTTCCTCCAGCCACTTAGTCACTGCTTGGAGCACTCTCTGCCTCTCATCTGTGTTGAAGAGGTACATGAGCAGCTGGTGGCAATCAGCCCAAGTGGGATTATGGGTCTGGATAATAGTTTGGAGCAAATCAATTAGAGTTTGTGGCTTTTTGGTATAGGACGGGGTGTTGTTTTTCCAGTTGAGAAGGTTGGCAGAGGTGAAGGGCTGGTACACAAAAACATGACTCTCCACCATGTGCCCATCTTCATCTATCCCAGTATACTGCTGCTTTCAGGGGCATTTGTATCTTGGTTTTGGGTCATAAATGAGCTGCCAAGGGAGGGGTTTCTCCCAAGGCTTCACATCCTCTCTTTGCTACTCTGGGTGGCCTAGGGGTGTGTGTGTCTTGTGGAGGCGCAGGTGCTGTGGGCTCAGGAGTAGGGAGCCTCTCACCCTGGTAAGGGGAAGGCACTGCTGGGATCACTGGTGCCATCTCCTGCAATGGATCTTGTGATGTTGGGTCAGACAGAACTTTAGGAGTTGATTTCCCTCGGCAGGTGGAGCAGGATCATTTCTTGGCTACCTTTGCTACTAGCACTGCTGCTGCCTGCCCTCTTAGCCACTGTGTGGGGTCTAATACCAGCTGTAACCAAGGGTCTATGTACGGAAACTGGTCTGAGTGTCCTGGCTTACCAGTTACCTTGTGCCATACCTTTGAAACAAGGGACCTATCCAGGCTTTCTTCTGATGGCCATCCCACTTCTAATGCTGGCCAATCTATCTCACACAAAGTTCTAAGTTTCCCTGGTGTCATAGTAACTCTATAGTCTCCATTAAATCCCTTCTTGAAATTTTTTAACATAGTTCCTACCAGAGTGGGCTTACTTTGTGTCTGAACCATTTTTTCCTCAAGACAACAATACTCACACTACAAGAAGGAAAGGGTAAAAGGTCACTCACTCACCTAATTCACACTAACTCAAACTCAAAACCAAAACCAAAGTGCCAATAAAGGCACGCCATGAGTGATCAGGCCACACTTCCATTCAAATGGAGCGGAAGACCAGTCTTACCATGTTCCAGATGTCCAGACTCCAAGTGCTAGTTCCTTCCTGGTGTTCAGCCACTGCATTGATCCTCCGCAGGGGCCTGCTGTGCCCCACTCTAATGAGGCATTCCACCAGGGCAAATGCCTACCTGGGAGTGCTCTCAGCATCCAAGTCACTCAAGCTGGCTGGAGTCCCCCACAGGGATGCTCCATAGGGCATGCCTAAGCCTCCTAAGGGGCTGCCTCAACTGTACACTAATTTCTTCACTTCCTGGTCCGGGAACCAAGAAATGTAGCAGGATGAGACCTGAATTCTTCAGACACCAAGTTAAAGAAGGAAGAGACTTTATTTGGCCGGGAGCATTGGCAGACTTGTGTCTCAAGAACCAAGCTCTCCAAAAAAGAAATTTCTAGCCCTTTTAAGGGCTTACAATTTTAAGGGATCCATGTGAAAGGGTCATGAAAGATTGAGCTAGAGTGGGGAATGTGACTGGGGGCTACATGCATCAGCTAACAGAACAGAAAGTTTTGCAATGCTTCCTCGTACAATGTCTGGAATTTACAGATAACACAAGTAGTTTAGGTCAGGGATTGATATTATTATAATTATTTTTTAAAACCACCAGGGCCAGGTTGTGGCACCAGGCCATCTGGCTATTTATGTTGCTTTTGTTTCTTTTCAACTTTTTGTTTTCTCTGTTTTCTCCTGTCTTATAAACTAGGCAAGGGGGAGAAGAAAGCAAAAAAAGCGGTGGTCTTCTTCCTTAGCGTGAGCCACTGTGCCAGGCCTCTGATGCCTTTTGAATGCTACTGAGTCAAGTCACAGTCCTGCCACTTGCTTGCCATTTGACCAATCTGGGTTACCTCACCCGCAGGATGTGGGCCGGCCTGTCAGGAGGGCTGGGTACATGTGGGATGATGTTGTGCAAAGCCGGTGGGGGACCTCTGAGGGGAAGGCGAAAATGCAAGGATTATCAAGCAAGCTGTACTCCAGACTATGCTTTTGCATCAGCATGGCCAACATGGCATAATCCCATCTCTACTAAAAATACAAAAATTAGCTGAGCATGGTGGTGTGCCCCTGTAATCCTAGATACTCAGGTGGCTGAGGCATGAGAATCTTTTGAACCTGGGAGGCGGAGGTTGCAGAGAGCCAAGATTGTGCCACTGCATTCTAGCCTGGGTGACAGAGCGAGACTGTCTTAAAAAAAAAAAAAAGAAGAAGAAGAAAAAGAAAAAACCTCAACTGAAAATGTATTTTAGATCTGGACTTCTTTGATTATTGGCAAGGAGGGCACCTTTGTCATCCAAAGTGAGGGCCTCTGGAGTCTGTGAACCTGTGGCAGGTGATGTGCTGTTTGCTGTCTGGACCTGACCACTGTCACCTTTACTGATAGGTGACAAACAGCCTGCCTGGCATGGCCTTGTTTCTGTGGGTCTTGTTCATCTGGGGAGACATATTTTGGAAGCAAGATAGAGGTTGAACACAGAAGGTGACACAGGTGTGATGGCTGGACACTGTCATCTAACAAGGTTGTAAGAAGCTAATGGTGATGGCCAGTCTGGGTGCTTCCTGCACCCCTCCCCCAGGAACACTGTCATGGGCCTCTGAGTATGAGGGGGACAGCTAGTCTGGAGCCACTGTCAATATACATTGACCTAATTTTTTTCCTTGGTGTTTTTGTCTTTTTAAAAATGATGGCTTCTTAATCTCTGGCTTTTCTTGCTTTTTCTAATTATTCTAGTTTTTTTCACCTTTTCAGTATTTATCCTTTCTTTTCTTCTTCTTTTTGTTCTTTCTCTTCTCCCCTTATCAGATCTTCATGCTATTTTCCTTCTATTTTCTCTGTCTTTGCATTGTTCTCTGTACATTTAGTTCTTTATATGTTCACAGGTGTTGGCACCCCCCAGAAAAGCTGACCATAATCTGGGCATTATTGTTAACTGGAAATGACCTTTTGCAGCATACAACAGTACGCAAGTGTTGGGTGCATATTGGTTTGAATCTAGTGGCCATAACTGGAAGGAGCCTACGCCCCCCAGTTTTATTCAGTGTGAGAAATCGTACAACAACAGTTCAGGAATTTATTGAATAAACACTGTGATCCTGCCCCTCAGACAGTACTCTTTTTCCTTCCCAATTGTATTTTCTTTAGCTGTTCACACAGTCTGTATAATTGGGAGTAATTGTGCATTCTTCCCTTTTATCACATGGTAAATAAGCAGCAGGTTTGTGTGCTGCTTTTTTTTTTTTTTTTTTTTCATTTCTTTTGAGAGAGAATCTCGCTTTGTCTCCCACGCTGGAGTGCAGTGGCATGATCTTGGCTCACTGCAACCTCCACCTCCCAGGTTCAAGAGATTCTCCTGTCTCAGCCTCTCAAGTAGCTGGGATTACAGGCACGTGCCACCACACCTGGCTAATTTTTGTATTTTTAGTAGAGATAGAGTTTTCCCAAGTTGGCCAGGCTGGTCTCAAATTACGGACCTCAGGTGATTCACCTGTCTCGACCTCCCAAAGTGCTGAGATTACAGGTGTGAGCCATCGCACCCAGCCATGTACCGCTTTTTTTTCCCCTCAGTAAAACACCAAAACATTTAAATTTTTAGAGCCAGCATTGTAGTGGCTGCTTAATACCCCACCGGCTTGACATACTTTCCTGGATACCCCTGTTCTCCCCTGGAAGATGTATGGTTGAGGTTAGGACATGGTGAGAAGTGTGCGGACTTGGCCGCTGGCCAGACTGGATCCAGGTGTGCCCTCTTGTGGCCCTGATTAGCTGTGTGACCCTAGATGAGCCAGTGACCTTCTCTAAACAGCGATGTCTTGGGGCTCTGAGGGGCTGGAAAGTGGAATGTCTTCAGTGCCAAGCTTAGGACTTTGTACTTTCTTCTTGCCATGGTCGGAGCAGTCACTGGTCAGCTGTCTCTTGGTAGGGACCTGTGTGCATCACTGACCACTTGGGTAGCTGGAGGAGGGACGGGATATGTGAGAACTAGACCCAGGGCAGAGAAACCGGTCGCAAGCTTGTGTGCCCGGTAATTCACGGTGATGTGTGGAAACTCCTCTTCTGATTCTGGAGCCAGAGAACAATCTCAGAGGATAGAGTGTCTTTTCCCTCTGAGCTCTCCAAGGAGCGGAAATCCCTTTGTTCAGTGATTGGAAATTGACAGTGGGCTTCTGCTGTTGCTGTTTCCTAAGTGACTGTATTGTTTGACCTAGAATTATGATTTATTAAAGAATATTGTTTTACTTTTTCTAAATCGGCTAAGCATAATAATATCTGTGTCTGAAGATAAACTGAGTTCTGTGTTCAGAGGATATTTAAAATACATACATTTTGACTCTTACTATTATCATATATTTTGGACATGACAAAATTGAAGGGGTAACCTTCTTTTTTTCCCTCACGGGTTGACCAATATCTGTGGTTTTGTTTACAGATTCCTACTGGAAATTTATTGTGTGAATCTTATTACAAGCAGATAAGTTTAGCTGAAGTCTTTTTAGATGGAACTAGAGAGTGACTGAACTGGAAAGCACAGTACAGAGTAGAAGCCCAGCAGAGTGGCCGTTTGTTCTTTTCTGTTCTCTATCACTGGACACTCAGCGTAGGGGGTGCTGCGTCACCTGCATTTGCTGCATTTGCTGAACAGTTATCCTGCCTCTTGCTCTCCCATCTCAGGTTGATCCGGCATATACAGGGAGAGTGGGGGCAAGTGAAGCTGCACTTTTTCTAAAGAAGTCTGGCCTCTCAGACATTATCCTTGGGAAGGTAGGTGAAGATAAATAGTAATTTCTTTTCTGTGGTTGCCCTCACAGCTCTGCCTGGCAGATCAGAGCCAGACTGTGCAGATCCTTTTCCATGGGGCCAGGCCTCCTGGGCAGTGGCCTGGTCACTGCAGACCGCTCAGGCTGTGACTGGTGGATCCACATGCCCAGGTGGCAGCCCCCACCACTACCTGGGTAGCAGACAAGAGACCTTAGTATTTTGGGGGTTGTGATAGCTTGTAAGCTTTTGTTTGGGAAATAAAGGTGTCGTAAACACCACTGGCTTGGGAGCTGAGTGCACATGGATGTGCTCCAGGCTCTGGCACTGACTGGCTGTGCACCCCTGGGCAGATCATTCACCTGATCTAAATTGACATTTTCATCTGCAGTGTAACCTGGGAACAGTCACTCCTGCTCCACAAGGCTCTTGGTTTGCAGGGTTGGTGGTGTGATGGTGGTGGCCCTTGTTTTTGTTAACACACGGGCAAAGATCAGCAGTCATGCTTATGATCATTTTTGTGTTTCCACAGATATGGGACTTGGCTGACCCAGAAGGTAAAGGGTTCTTGGACAAACAGGTGTATACATGTGTACACAGAGCAACTTGTAGGGGTGGGGCAGAGCCCCCATGCTGGATGACCTCTGTGCCTCCTTCCACGTTCCTCCACTGTCAAGTATTACTAGGCAGGAACACAGCTATCAAACTTAACATGGGTAGTTTTTATTTTAAAATAAACATCTTTTAAACACTTGGAGCCATCTTTCAGGACTAGCGTATGTTTTAGTATTTTGTAACCTTACATGTGATTAAAGGGTTGTCCACTCTTTTTCTTTTGAAATAATCTTAGTTTCTCCTGGAAGTTGCACAAATAGCTTGGAGGGTTCCTGTGTATCTTTCACCAACTCTCCCTAGTGATGACATCTTAGATAACAACAGCACAGTAATCAGAGCCAGAAAGTAGACATTGGTGTAACACTAAAGGAATTAGAGTTTTATATGCACAATGGAATTTTAAGTTGAATATCCCAAATCCAAAGCTCCAAAATTCAAAATGCTTCAAAGTCTGAAATTTTTTAGTGGGACACAACATTCAAAGGAAATGCTCATTGGAGCATTTTGGATTTTGGATTTTGGATTTGTAAATTAGCAATGCTCAACTGGTGAGTATAATGCAAGTATTCAAAAATGTGAAATCTGAAACCCTTCTGATCCCAAGCATTTTGGGTGAGGGATATGCAGCCTGTACTTGTAAGTGATTTTAGGTGGTTGTAGATGGCCTTTTTCCAGCCACTTTGCACATTGCTATTCTTTACTTCTTGATGTTCTGATTGCTTTGTGAAAAGCTTCTCTCAGCACTTTAAGTGTTATTTTTAAGACAGAGGATGTTGTGGCTGGAAATATGTGCTACTGCTTCCAGAAACAAAAATGCACAAGGGCTGTCTTCTCTTAAGTACTGAATTCTTTCTAAAGGAAGTGAGCGTGGCCTCCCAAGATAATGTGAGGCCTCCTTACCCTCCCTTTGCTTTCAGAGGACTGTCACATTTCCTCACTTTTATGTGGCTTAAATCCTGACATTAATAACACTATTACTATCAAATACAGGCAGACCTACCCTCCCTTGCCCCAAGCATTTTCATCCTGTGTTTACACAGTTGGTTTGTTGCCTTCTTGGAAAGGTCGTGGGCCGAGTGGGGGCATCTGTTGCAGGGAGAGGGCATGAAGAGGCGTCATGTGACTGAGGAGTCCTGGAGCTGCCTCGGTAATTGAGCTATTTGCCAGTGTCAATCATGGTGGTGAAGGGTTTTTCCCTGTCTGCTAGGGGCATCACGCAGACTTTGAAAAAGAGCTGCTTTGTCACAGGAAATGGTGTCCAAGAGATCTTATTCCTGAAAATGTGATGGCTTCTTTCCAGCAGGGGTGATGTCCAGGCCTCACTGGAAGAGCTGAGACTGAAGGTCCTGGGGACCTTGCAGAGAAGAGTCAGGGAGCACAGGACCAGGTGCCATAATGGGGTGGACTGTGGTGAAGAAAAATTCTGCACTCCATCTACAGCCACAGTCAAGAACAAGCCTGAAGGGCCAAGTGTTTGTTTCTGTTGTGAACATTCCTGGGCTTCTCACAGTGCTGAGTCAGCAAGTCTGATGGCTGGGAGAGATTCCCAGGCACCTGAGGCAGACCTGGAGCGCTCAGCTTCTTAGCACTGACAGCTGTGAGAGCATGCCGTGTCTGCCAGTAATGAGGGTGCTGTCTTTTTTTTTTTTTTTTTTTTGCTTTTAAAAATTAAACATTTTTTTATTGTGCTTGAAAGACACATCACAAAAAATCTACCATCTTAACACTCTCTGAATGTGTAGTTCAGGAATGTTAAGTACATTCACATTGCACAGCCATCACCACCATTTACCTTCAGAAATTTTTCATCTTCCCAGCTGAAACTCTGTACCTAAACCCCCTACTCCCCCAACCCAGCATTCTGCTATCTGTCTCAATAGGTTTGCCTAGTCTGGGCACCTCCTATAAGCGGAATCATGCAGTATTTTGTTTTTGAGATGGAGTCTTGCTCTGTTGCCCAGGCTGGAGTGCAGTGGCACAATCTTGGCTCACTGCAACCTCCGCCTCCCAGGTTTAGGCAGTTGTCCTGCCTCAGCCTCCCAGTAGCTGGAATTACAGGCTTGTGCCACCACACCTGGGTGATTTTTGTATTTTTAGTAAAGATGGGGTTTCACCATGTTGGCCAGGCTGGTCTCGAATTCTTGATGTCAAGTGATCTGCCCACCTCAATCTCCAAAAGTGCTGGGATTACAGGCATGAGCCACCACGCCTGACCATTTTTTGTTTGTTTGTTTTATATTTTTAGAGTTGGGGTCTCTCCATGTTGCCCAGATCAGTCTCAAACTCCTGAACTCAAGCAGTCCTCCCACACTTTGGCCTCCCAAAATACTGGGATTACACATGTGAGCCACCGTGCCAGCCTCATACAGTGTGTGTGTGTGTGTCTGGCTTATTTTACTTTGCATGCTGTCCTCAGAGTTTGTCCACGTTGTACCATGTATCAGCACTCACTTCCTTTTTGTGGCTGAATGATTTTCCACTGTCTGGATCTACCTCACTTTCCTTATGCATTCTTCTGTTAATGGACATTTGTGGAGGGTGTTTGTCTTAGTGCTCCTAGTAGCACCAGTGTGCGGTTGAGCAGGTGGCAAGAGGTCTGCTCTCCCTCACTCCCACTTGCTGTGGGCCTTGTTTCTTTTGGAGGGCAGAATGGACTGGAAGCTGTTGAATTGACCCCACTCACTCATGGTCCCTTTTACATGCTGTCTGTGCTATGTCTGTCAGAGCAACTGGAGCTGTGACTCCGCATCATAAATCATGCACCTTGTTTCTGTTCATGAGAAGCTTTTCCTGTTTGTGTATTAATTTATTTACTGTTTTAAACTGCAGGCTTCCTGTATTTAAAGTTGATTTTGATAATTATTTGTTTAAGCACTAGCATCTACTCACACTTCTGTCTTTCTGGAACTAGTGGGCTCCTTGGAGGCAGGTGAGAGTGATCTTTGTCTCCTGGCAGAGACACTGCCCTGGTGCTGGGGCCTCTGCCCTACTCAGGCAGCAGCTGGGATGGAAAGCAAGACCCAGATCAGGGCCTCCATCCTGAGGACCTTGGCTCCCAGATCCAAGGTTGCCAGAGCGCTGTTTCCTTCAGGAAGTCAAGGAGCTGGAGACTGTTCTAAGGTTTTCTTGTGCTTTTAGCCTAGGGCAATGATAGCAATGATGAGTCTGTGGGCATTTTCACTCAGCTTTGGGTCAGAGCTCGGTCTGGACACTCACACAGGTTCGCTCTCTTACTCACTCTGGCTATTTCTTTCCAACTACGTGGAAGAAAAGCAAAATGTGATGAAATTTTTGAAAGTGTCTTACCCATCAATGGTTTCCTCTCCAGAGGTAAATTCAAGCCAGTCTTCATAAACTCAAAGCTACCTCTTGATGTCCTGCGCTGGGTAAGTGGGCCAGGGGCTTGGTTTTCCCACACTTGGTGCCACCACTGAGTTTGGGCATCACCGTAGTCCCTCCCCACAGTGCTTACAACTCTCTTGCTCTGTTCTGCTTGTGCCATCAGGGGCATCATCAGCACTCATGTGGGTGCAGCACTTGCTTCAGTCAGGCTGGCTCAGGGTCTCCCAGGGTGCAGCTCACAGTGCTCTCTCAGCCCCTGGGAAAGGTGCCAGAATCCTTTCATTTCACAGATGGGGAGGCAGACTCAGAAGTGAAATTGCTGCTTGGGGCTTAGGAACCAGTAGAGCTCAGCCTTAAGCCCCCAACCTGGGCTTTCCCCCTCTCCATTGTGCTGAATGAGGGAGTGTGTGTCTGTATATATGTTTTGTGTGTGTTGTTTTTAGAGATGAGGTCTCACTATGCTGTCCAGGCTGGTTTTGAACATCTGGGTTCACTCCTTCCTCTCACCATGGCCTCTGAGTAGCTGAGACTGCAAGTGTGCACCATGCCTGGCTCTTTTCTATTCTTCTTCTTCTTTTTTTTTTTTTTTTTTTTTGAGCTGGAGTCCTGCTCTGTCGCCCAGGCTGGAATGCAGCAGTGCAACCTTGGCTCACTGCAACTTCTGCCTCCTAGGTTCATGCCATTCTCCTGCCTCAGCCTCCTGGGTAGTTGGGACTACAGGTGCCCGCCACCATGCCCAGCTAATTTTTTTGTATTTTTAGTAGAGATGGGGTTTCACTGTGTTAGCAAGGATGGTCTCAATCTCATGACCTCATGATCTGTCCTCCTCAGCCTCCCAAAGTGCTGGGTTTACAGGTGTGAGCCACCATGCCCAGCCTGATTTTCTTTATAGATCAACCTCCTTCTTACTTATAACTATTACATTGTCTTAAGATGGAATGTTAAATACTCTGTTAGGTTGAAAAGGAAATGAAAACCAGTTGTAAAAAAATAAAAGAAGTAGGAAAAATAGACTGTAACTGATTAATTTGTTGTAAATCTTAAACCAGCCTTGTATAGAAAATGTGTTATTCTTGTTAAATTACTTTATTTTTTTGCTTATAGAAGCAAGAACTTAACTTTGACCTATGGAACACTGACCTCATTTCTCTAGAGCCTTTGTCTCCTAGATGACTATTCCTAGCTTTTCACTTGAATAAACACTAAAACTGGATTTTGAGCCTTATGGTAATTTCAGGTTGACAGTTCTTCATAGCATCTTTCTCCCTTCTGCCTTTACTTCCTGACTAAACCGTTTTCCCTGTGCACACATTGTACCCACCACCACACCTCAGGTGCCTGATTCCAATACCTACTGGAATTCAGATGTCCATGAGTTCAACGTTATAGCCTTAGACATGGCTATTATAAGAGCAAATACAAATTAGAAATACTAGATTTAATTCTCCAACTTGAAAATGGATTTTGCTCTCCTTCTCATTAAAGGATTTAATTTAGAAAACTTTGATAAGTATTTTTTTCCTCTTTTTAGAATATATATAAATCGTTTTAATAGCTAAATAGGGCTTTGTCAGATTTTTTAACTTAGAAATGTCTTTCACTAGGACCTAGAAACCATTGCTTTGAAATGTAAATAGCAAAAAAGATAGTACCCTATGCCACAGTTTCTGTTGGGACAGTAGGTACCTACATTCAGCAGGCACCTGGCTTCAAGTTGCAAAACTATCTTTTTTAATGAAGACAAAATTTATTCTTTCCTTGAATTTAGCCAATTTATATTCTCATTGAATGTGCCCAATATACAAATGGCCTTCTCAATTACCAGGTAAACTTATGATAAACTACATATGACAAATTCTGCTGTTAATTCTACCTGAGGACTAAATATGTTTATTTTTCTGTCTGTTTTTTGTAATCTCTGAGTAGATTCACTGGGTTGCATATGACATTCTGGTTTAATTATGTAATTAAAAAATTTCTTTCTCTTCTACTATTGTAGAATTTCTCAGAATTTGGAGATAATTTTGTTTTTAATTATATTTTCCAAACACTGTACAAAATTACCAGACATGTATATATATATATATGGGGTGCCCACAAGACTTTAGTTTAGAGAGGCTTTTCTCTCATTGGCTTCCCCCAAATCTGCAGGCAGAATGTCTATCTACCTATTCATGACATTCAGTCTTTTCCAGAGCGGTTCAACCAGATTTCTAGAAAAAGAGCTTCACATCAGAGCAATTAGTCATTCAGCTCTTTCAATGCACTTGGCATCTTCAGACCTGAAAGTAATTCAAACACCATCAGGCCCTGAATCCCAACCAGGCTGCTGAAAGTTTTGTGAATTTAATTTATCTTTTCAAAAAATTAGCTTTTAAATTTTCTTTTTTAATATTTTCTAAATTTTTATTTATTTCTGCTCTGATCTTTACTACAATATTTTCTCCTAATTTTTAATTTGGTTTGCTCTTACTTTTCTGGGTCTTTATGATACATCAATAGTTTATTGGGAATTTTGTTTGTTTGTTTGTTTGTTTGTTTTTTACTTTTTTTGATATAGGCACTCATTCCTATAAACTTTTCGCTTAGTACTGCTTTCACTGATTCATAGTCTTGGTATGTTGTGTTTCCATTTTCATTTGTTTCAAAGAAATTTTAAATCTTCTTAATTTCTTTTCTGGCCTACTGGATATTTAGGAGCATATTTTAATTTCTATGTGTTTGTATAGTTTCCAAAGTTGCTTTTGTTATTGATTTCTGTTTTTATTCTATTATAGTCAGAGAAAATACTTGATATAATTTAATTTCAGAGGGAAATATTTTAAGAGTTATTTTGTGGCCTAACATATGGTCTATCCTTGAGAATAATCCTGGTGCTGAGGTGTAGAATTTGTATTCTGTAGCTGTTGGGTGAAATGCTTTGTAAATTACTATTAGGTCTATTTGATCCATAGTGCAGATTAATCTAATGTTCATTTGTTGATTTTACTGTCTGGATGATCTGTTCACTGCCAAAAGTAAGGTGTTGAAGTCTCCAGCTATTATTGTATTGGGGTTGATCTTTCTGTTCACATATAATATTTGCTTTATATATCTGAGTTCTTCAGTGTTGGGTACATTTATATTTACAATTGTTATGTCCTCTTCCTGAATTGATGACTTTATCGTAATATAATGACTTTTGTTGTCTCTTTTTACAGCTTTTGTCTTGAAATATGTTTTGTTTGATGTAAGTATAGCCATTCATACTCTTATTTGGTTTCCATTAGCATGGAATATCTTTTTCCATTCCTTTATTTTCAGTCTCTTTGTGTTTTTATAGGTAAATTGTGTGTCTTGTAGGCAACAGATTGTAGGTTCTTTTTTTATTGTTTTGTTTTGCTTTTTCTCCATTTGGCCAATCTATATTTTTTGATTGATTGATTGGAAACTTTAATTTATTTACATTTAATGTCATCCTGTTATCTGTTTTCTTGCTGTTTTGTGGTCTTTCCTCCCTCCCTGCCATTTGTCCTGTCTTCCTTTTACTGAAGGTGCTTTTATCTGTGGTATATTTTAATTTCTTGCTTCTGTGTGTGTGTGTGTGTGTGTGTGTGTTACAGGTTTATTAATTTGAGGTTACCATGAGGTTTGCAAATGACATTTTTATAACCCATTTTAAACTGATGGCAACTTAACATTTATTTTTAAAATAAAAAAGCAAAGAGAAAACTAATAAAAACTACACTTTAACTTCATTCTCCTGCTTCTTAACTTTTTGTTGTTTCTATTTATGTCTTTTTATACTGTCAGTGTCTTAAGCTTGAGTTAGTATTTTTAATAACAGCAACAGCCTCAAAAAGGCAATGTAAGAGTTATGGGCTTAAAGAGGAGGTAGAGCCAGGCTCATTCCTGTAATCCCAGCACTTTGGGAGGCCGAGGTGGGTGGATCATGAGGTCAAGAGATCGAGACCATCCTAGCCAACATGGTGAAACCACGTCTCTACTAAAAATACAAAAATTAGCTGGGTGTGGTGGCACACGCTTGTAGTCCCAGCTATTTGGGAAGCTGAGGCAGGAGAATAGCTTGAATCCAGGGGGAAGAGGTTGCAATAAGCCAAGTTCGTGCCACTGCACTCCAGCATGGTGACAGACCAAGACTCTGTATCAAAAAAAAGAGGAGGTAGAGAGTTATTATTTTTAATAACTACAAGTAGTTATAGAATATTTTTTCAGCTTTCTCAAAATATGAATAGTTTACATACCACATTTGCAGTGCTATAAAATTTTGTGTTTTTCTGTGTACTTAATATTATCAGTGAGTTTTGTACCACATGGTTTCTTATTGCTCATTAGTGTCCTTTTCTTTTAGATTAAAGAACTCCCTTCAGCATTTTTTTGCAGGACAGGTCTGGTGTTAACAAAATCCCTAAGTTTTGTTTGTCTATAAAAGTCTTTATTTGTCCTTCATTTTGGAAGAATAGTTTTGCTGGATATCTTATTCTAGGATAAAAATCCCCACCACCCCCAGCACATTAATTATGTTATGCCACCATGTTCTGGCCTGTGAGGTTTCCACTGAAAAGTCTGCTGTGAAACATATAGGTGCTTGTTTGAATGTTATGTGTTTCTTTTCTCTTTTTGCTGTTAGGATTCTTTATCTTTGACCTTTAGGAGTGTTTTTTTTTTTTTTTTAATTACAGGCCTTCAGGTAGTCTTACTTAAGTTAATTGTGCTTGATATTCTATAACCTTCTTGTACTTTAATATTAATATCTTTCTCTAGGCATGGGAAGTTCTTATCCCTTTGAGTACACTTTCTATCCTGAACTTACTCTATCCCTCTTCTTTAAGGTCATAACTCTCAGAGTTGCCCTTTTGAGGCTATTTTCTGGCTCTCAAATGCATGTTTCATTGTTTTTTATTCTTTTTTCTCTTTTGTCTCCTCTGACTGTATATTTTCAAATAGCCTGTGTTCAAACGCACTAATCTTTTCTTCTGCTTATTCAGTCCTGCTATCAAGAGGCTCTGATGCAGCCTTCCATGTCATTTGAGTTTTTCAGTACCAGAATTTCTGCTTGACATTTCAGAATAATTTTAATTAACTATATTTATTGGATAAGAGTCTGACATTTTTATGTGCTATTTTGAATTTTGTTGAGCTTTCCCAAAACAGCTGTTTTAAATTCTCTGTCTGAAAGGTCACATACCTCTGTCACTCAGGAATTGCATGCTGGTAACTTATTTAGTTCATTAAATTATGTCATGTTTTCCTAAATAGTCTTAATTTTTTGAATGTTCATTGATGTCTTGGCATTAGTCAGTTAGGTATTTATTTTTGTCTTTGCATCTGCTTTTTTTATACCTGTTCTTCTTAGAAAGGCTTTCCAATAATTCAAAGGGAATAGAGTGTTGTAATTTAAGTTTCTGGTCATTGCAGTCATAGCTGCATTAGGGTAAACCATAGTCCCAGCAACACTGTGATACTTGCAGACTAGTAGAAACTCTTTTTCTGTTTTCTTACATTCTGCGAAATAAATGGAGTCTCTCTCTCTTCATGCTGAGCTGCCTAGAGCTGGGGTAGGGGTGACACAAGTACCCCTGTGGCCACCATCACTAGGTCTTTACTGTTTCGGACCCAAAGCCAGCACAGGACTGGGTGTCACACGAGGCCCACCATGACCACTGCCCAGCTACTACTAATGTTCACTCAAGGCCCAAGTTCTCATCAGTCAGGAGGTGGTGAATCCAGCAGGCCCATGTCCTTTCCTCCAGGGCAGTCAGCTTTGTTACGCACCCTGGGTTGGAACGTAACAAAATGCCATCTGGTAGCCAGAGCATGGAATCAGGAACTTTGATTTACTTGGTGCCCTATTCTGCTGTGGCTTAACTGGCATTGAAGCCATGAGACAACATCCTTTCTCTTCTTCGTTTTCTCAAGCATATGGTGCCACTCTCTGTGGCCACCGTCACCCAAAGTCCACAGCAAGTACAGCCAGGCTACTCCTGATATTCACTGGAGACCCAAGGGCTCTTCTGTCAGCTGTGATGAACTCTGCCAGGCCTGCATCTTTTGCTTCAGGGTAGTGAGCTTCCATCTGCCCCATGGTGCTTCCAGAAATGCCATCCAGGGGCCAAGGCCTAAAATCAGAGACTTCAGGAGCCACTTACTACTCTACCCCTCTACTGCTGAGCAGGTAACCAAACTTCAAAACAAAGTCCCCTTTACTCTTCTCTCTCCTTTCCTCAAGCAGAGGTGTCTCCACATGGCTGCCACAGCTTGGATTGCACTGGGCCATACCTGAATTCTGCACACCACTGGGTCTCACTCAAGGCCTCCAGTAAGTACTACCTGGTCACTGTTGATGTTTATTCAAGGCCCAAGGGCTCTGCAGTCAGCAGGTGACTAATCTTGCCAGAACTGGGTTCTTCCCTTCAAGGTAATGTGTTCTCTTCTGGCTCAGGATGTGTCTAGAATTGTCATCCAGGAGCTATGTCCTGAATGGGGGCCTCAGGACTTTTCCTGGTGCCATATTCTACTGTGGATTAGATGGTATCCAAGTTGTAACACAGTGTCTTTTTTACTGTCCTTTCTCCCTTCTCAAGTAGAAGGAAAAAGTTTCTTTCAGATCTTGGAGCTGCACTGCCTGTGTCTGGGGTAAGGGTGATGCAAGCTCTTCCTTGGCCATCCCTGTGGATATCTTACAAGGTCACACGCACTTCAAGTTGTTTGACTCTGAGCCTAGTAAAGCACCGGCATTTGCCCAGAAATTGCAGTCCCTGTAACTTAGCCTGTGTTTCAAGTTTATTCGGGACCCCAGAGTGCTTTAGCCCATGGTGGTGGGACTCCCTGAAACTCAGTTTTTGACCGCTAAAATGGACAATTACTTTTTGACTAGGGCTATTCTGAGTGTTTTCTCTATGGGCACAGCCTGAACTCTGCCCCATGTTGCTTTCTGCTATGACAGTCAGCACTGAGTTTTACTGCAGAGTCTCATCATTGCATTCTCCCTTCTGTAAGCACACAGGGTTGCTCTTCTTGCCAAGCTGATTTGCTGGGGAATAAAGGAGGATGCTTTTGGGAATCCAAGGCTTTCTTTTTTCCTATGTTCAGTTCCTCTTTCTTTCATGTGATTTTAAAGCCAGGTGCTGTGATCACTCTCCAGAGTTTTGGTTCTTATAAAGATGCTTATTTGGATACTCATTCAATTTGGTGTTCCATCAGGGAGATAATTGTTAGAGGGTTCTTTTTAGTCATCTTGCTCCACTTCCCCTCTGCAGCCATGTTGTTTTAATTAAGTGCCACATGTGAGGCTAAGGTGAGCCCAGGGTCAACCATGAGTGCTTCCAGATACATTCACAAGAGGCGAGTTTAGCTTTAGTTCCAAATGAAGATCATAGAGACTGCTCTGCTTGGTTTTGGCATGGGCAAATATGGGTGGTCCATATTCCTATTGCTGTGGCAGAAATTGCTGGTATCTTTGGCAGAGGAGGACACCTGAGTGTTGGAAAGGGGAAGCTCACATTTTGGTTTTTATATGAGTTTATAGTTTCTGAACCATTCCTGTGATAAAGGACAGAAAAGGATAGACTTTATCTGCAATTCTAGGTCCTTCTGCATGTGGATTTGGTGATACAGGGGAAGGAGTTTTGCTGATGCTTCAAAGGCATATTTTCAAGATGTGGGTGTAATTTGTACAGATTATCACACGTGGCAAGGGATCACACAGAAGGAGAAAAATGAAGAATTAGCTTATTCTGTGTCTCAGGTCAGGGACTGTGTCCACTTTTCCTTCTGAAATTTCATGTGTGTAGAACTTGAAAATGTTTACATATCCACTTGTGATATTCGTGCCTAATTAGTTTAACCATTTTTCTATCTTTTTTTCTTAGTCAAGGGACTCTGAGAAATACTTCTTTTTTATATATTAGAACCTTCTCTTCATTATGTACATCCCACCTTCTAATAAGCCAAGAAAAGTTGTCACCATGAATTTATGACCTGCAACATTACAAATGTTCCTTTTGAGGCTGTTGAACATGGGATGTTGTTAATGCCCAAGATCCCTGTTAGAGATGGGATCAGGCCCTTGGATATCAGTGAGGAAGGAGACAGTGTACTGTTAGCTTCCATTAACTCTATGCAAACCAAATTATAAAAAATGTACATTTAATGAGAATGGCCTTTATAGCCTAGGGAAACTCAGAAAGTACCGAATAAGAAATAATTAGAGGCCAGGCTTGGTGGCTCACACCTGTAATCCCAGTACTTTCAGAGGCCGAGGTGGGTGGATCACCTGAGGTCAAGAGTTCAAGGCCAACCTGGCCAACATGGTGAAACCCCATCTCTGCAAAATACAAAAATACAAAAATTAGCTGGGCATCATGGGCACCTGTAATCCCAGCTACTCAGGAGGCTGAGAATCTTTTGAACCTGGGAGGCAGAGGCTGCAGTGGGCTGAGATTGTGCCATTGCACTCCAGCCTGGGTGACAGAATGCGACTGTCTCAAAATAAATACATAAATAAAATAACTACAAGAGGCTGCCCTTCTAGCATGCTAAAAATAAACTTACTTATACGTTTATTTATATATTAGAGATTACAGAACATGGGAGATATTTGTAGCTTAAACTTTGCTTAAAACTGATGTTTCTTTCTGACTAGATTCAGATTAAGTTGAACCTTTTTGGATTAATAACAGCACAAGTAGTGTTGTATCCTCCTGTGTGCATCAGCACCTGACACAAATTTATTTTATTATAGTTGATGTTAATTTTATTTAATTGGTAAATATGCTCTCTGACATATTTTTTCCACTCTAGTTAATTATTTTTCTTTTTATTATTAATAGGTACCTTGAAGAGATTTATCAACTAATGTGCAAAAAAAAAGATTAAGCCAAATTTAATCTGATAGCTCTTCTTTCTTCTTAGATTCTCGTGGCATATAGCTTGCTATAAAGAATAAAAATGTTCATCTTTTCGTACTGGTCAAATAAACTGAAAACCTAGGCTATGCCACTTATTAGATTTTTGACAAAATATTCTCCTTGGGCCAGAAGCAGTGACACCACTGGAAAACTTGTTAGAAATTCAGAAACTAAAGCTTCATTCTGAATCTCCATAGTCAAAGTCTACTTTTAACAAGAGCTCCTGTTCATTGTTGTACACTATAAGATTTGAGAAGTATGGTTCTAACTAACCATGAAGTTTTCATTTATTGACTATAGACAATTTATCTTGTGTTATATAAAAACAGCATTTAAAAATGCGCATGTCTGTATTGGTGTCCTGCAGGGGTCTGCCCTGCAGACCCTGACTCAACGATAGATGAATGACATATACTGACACAGATATTATGCTTGTCAGTCCAGCTGAGAGTCCAGGCTGCTTACAGACTTCAATTAGTGTACTGTAACGAGTTGCAATCTCAGCCCTGACTCACTGGCTTCCAGACATTTATTCAGAACACATTAAATGACAAAGACTTTAAGTCAACACCATTAGAGGGTAATCCACCTGGTAGTATCCCCCTGCTCCCACCCAGAGCACCATCCTGGCTGCAAATGATCAAGGGTTAGTTTTAGAACCACGTGAGTAAACAAGCAATTTAGATAAACTACTCTACATTCCTATGTATCTGTGCCCTAAGCGCTCTGGCTCCTGAAGGAGAATCTGGCTGCCTTCAGCCAAATGCTTAATGCAAACCCCCAGGCCTTCCAAGATGGTTTGTGTTAATTTTACAATTTTTCCCACCATGTTAACTGAACCCCTCCAATATCTTTCATTTTATACTGTATTATCAATAAAAGTATTGCATATACACTGGTTTTGTGGATCATATGCCATCTTCTTTTATCAGAGCTAAAGAATACATTAGAGAATAGTTCTGTGCTAGAAAGTATCTTATTGGGCTGGGCGCAGTGGATCACACCTGTAATCCCAGCACTTTGGGAGGCCGAGTTGGGTGGATCACCTGAGTTCAGAAGTTCGAGACCAGCCTGACCAACATAGTAAAACCCCATCTCTACTAAAACTACAAAATTAGCTGGGCATGGTGTCACATGCCTGTAATCCCAGCTACTTGGGAGGCTGAGGCAGGAGAATCATTTTAACCGAGGAGGCGGAGGTTGCAGTGAGCTGAGATCATGCCATTGCACTCCAGCCCTGGCAACAAGAATGAAGTTCTGTCAAAATAAAGAAAATAAAAATGCAAGGAAAGAAAGCATTTTATTGGATAACTCCAGTCAGTCACAGAACCAGTTCTCTTTGCTCTCAGTTTACCTGATGTAAAATCATGAATTCTTCCTATCACCACTTGCTAGATATGTTACATTTTTCAGGGAGTGTTGACATTCAGGGCTGTGGCCATAGAATTCTGTCCAGAAGAGTGGGAATGCCTTCATTCTGCTCAGCAACATTTGTATAGGAATGTGATGTTAGAGAACTACAGAAACCTGTTGTTCTTGGTGAGAATAACTTAAATATAGAATTCACATTCCACACTTAGTAATTTATTTTCTTCTGTTTTCTGGGAGTTTCTGCTTTGCATGAATAAGTTTCAGAATCCTACTTCACAAAAGAAAAAAAAAAGAAAACAGGTATCTGTTGAGATAGAAAATAAAATTTTCAAGATGTTTCGTCTTAATGATAATCTTTCTCTTTTTTGAGCTTATCTGTATACTTCAGTGTAAATTAGTGGTAATATCAGAAATTTAGTGGCCTAAAATATTGTTTGCCACAACCTTAAAATCAGATTTTCACCACAAGTTTGTTATTAGGTATTACTGAGTAGTAGAGCTAAGAACCCACAAATTGAAAATACTTTCTAAATAGTCTAAAGTTTCTATTAGGAAAGAGTATATTGGGATTAATTTTCTAGAATCTTCTATAATGTTCACTCTTCTCTACTGAGAACATTACTAGATTGGTAATTGGACTGTTCTAGCAAGAGTCATGTTATTTTTTTTTTTTTTTCTAATAAAACAGGTTTTGCTGTTTCCAAGTCAGAATTGATTACCTGTCTGGAGCAAGGAAAAGAGTCCTGGAATGTGAAGAGACAGGAGACAGCAGCCAAACACCTAGGTAGGTGGAAGTGAATGAAGCAATTGACACAAATGAGAGTTCCCAGTGTGAAGGAGCGAGCCAGACTTTTAAACATGGTTTGAGAGGCTCTCCACCAATGGAAATAATTTCTGAGTAGCCTGTATTTCTTTCTCTTGTTTTGACATAAGGGCATCTTTCGTCTCATTCTCATTAACTTTCTAAGCAATATACTTCCCCGTCAGTTATGGTATTTTTGTTTGTTTGTTTTTTAGTTTATAGTGATAGTGAAAGATTTACTCATAACTTAAAATAATGTGTGATTTGAATGTTCTTCCATTGCGTTGGGAGAAGCAGTAATATCTGTATTTTGAGAAACAAAGTTAAACAATTTTTAATTTTTGTTGGATAATGTCTAAAATATATGAGAGTTATGGTGATGTCGGGATTTGGTTCAGAAATCCCAGGAACACCACAAAAAGATGTATATTTCTGCTTTATGATTTTCTATCCTATAGAGATTTCAAATGTGATTTTATAGAAAATTATACTCAATAATTTTATCAAAACTCTAAGCATCTGCCTAAATATAAGAAAGTCAAAAATTGTGTCATTTGAAATGTTATCCTTTTTATATAAACTAATATTGGTAAATTAAATTCTGTATGCAAAAGGCCTTAACTGTAATACATTTCAGTGTACTTCATACATTTATTAAATAGACTATGTCACTGAGGAGCTTAAAACATTGCTGAGAATATATTAAGCTCTCAATTTTAATTATTTTTAAAAGACTGTCATTTTACAATTTTCTCTTATTTAGTTATGAGGCTTACTGGGACTGTGTCATTCATATATATGTATGTGTGTATATATAGACACACACACATGTATGTACACACATGTATATATGTATGTATTTGTAACGTGGATCTTTTCACAAATAATAACAGAATACCTATGTATTTATTGTATACAATGTATTGATTTTATATGTATATACATAGTGAAGTGGTTAGTACAATCAGATTAATGAACAAACACATCTGTCACCTTACATAGTTACCTTTTCTGTGGTTAGAACAATTAAGAACTGTAAGCAGATTTTCAGCATACACAATAGTATTATTAACTATAATCATAAAGATGTACGTTAGCTCACCATAACTTATTTGTTTTATAATTTAAAAATTTGTACCATTTGAACAACATCTCTCATTTTCCACACCTCCAGCCAGGCCCCAGCACCCATCTTTATGATCTCTGCTTCTAGGAGTCCAAACATTTTATATTCTCCATAAAAGTGAGATCATACAGTGTTTGTCTTTCTGTGTCTGGCATATTTCATTCGGCATAATGTTATCTGGGTCCATCCATCTTGTCAAAATGGCAGGGTTTTATTATTTTTATTGCTGAATAATATTCTGTTCAGTATATATACCATGTTTTCTTTATCCAGTTAGTGTCCACAAACATTTTAGGTTTGTTTCATATATTGGCAATTGTGAATAATGATTCAAAGAGCATGGAGGTGCAGATGTTTCTTGGAGATAGTATATGCAGAAATGAGATAGCTGGATTGTATAGCAGTACTGTTAAAATTTTTTTAAATAATCTTTAAGGTGGTTTTATCATGACTGTAAAAAATTACAAGTCACTGAGAGTGTACAGTATTCTTAAAAAATATGCATGTTAATACTTGTTATAACTTTTCTTTTTGATATTAGCAATTCTAATGTGTGTAAAGTAATATCTCACCACGGTTTTAGGTGCCAGGTTGGTGATATTGAACACTTTTCTATATACCTGTTGGCCAATTGTATGCTTTAATTGAAAGTCATCTATTTAGGCTTTGGCTTATTTTTCAATCTTATTACTATTACCATTATTATCACTTTTTTTGCCTTTGATTCATATGAGTTCCTTCAATATTTTAGAGACTAGCAACTTACCAGATATGTTATTTTATGTTATTTTATTTTATTTTTGAGACGGAGTCTGCTCTGTTGCCCAGGCTGGAGTGCAATGGCACGATCTCGGCTCACTGCAAGCTCTGCCTCCAGGATTCATGCCATTCTCCTGTCTCAGCTTCCCGAGTAGCTGGGACTATAGGCTCCGCCACCACGCCAGGCTAATTTTTTCTATTTTTAGTAGAGATGGGGTTTCACCGTGTTAGCCAGGATGGTCTCGATCTCCTGACCTCGTGATCCACCCGCCTCGGTCTCCCAAGGTGCTGGGATTACAGGCATGAGCCACCACGCCCTGCCTATTTTATTTTATTTGATTTTTATTTTATTTTATTGTATTGTCTTCTTGGTTGTGCAGAAGCGTTTTAGTTTGATGCAGTCCAACTTGTTTATATTTGCTTTTATTGTTGTACTTTTACAGCGGTATCCAAAAATTAATTTTCCAGACCAATATTAAGGTTTCCTCATAAAAATTTTGTCTTTAAATTTTTTCTTACATTACATTTCTTACATTTTCTTAAATGTCTTACATTAGAGTCTTTATTTTATATTTAGTTAATTTTCAAATATAGTATCAGAAAAATGTTCTAATTTTATTTTTTTACTTCTGGGTATTCAGCACCAAGTATGGAAGAGACCATAGTTTCTGCACTGTGTATTCTCAGTGCCTCTGTGTCAAACATAAGTTGATCTTATATGGATGGATTTGTTTCTGGGTTCTCCATTCTGATTCACTGATTGTGGTGTGCATTTGTATGCACAGACTGTCCTGTTTTTATTGCAATAGTCTTCAAATGTAGTTTGAAATCAGAAAGTATAATGCCTCCTGCTTTGTTTTCATTCCTCAAAACTGCCTTGGCTATTCAAGGCAAGTATCTTGTTTCATATAAATTTCAGGATTGCATTTTCTATTACTTTAAAAAATTATACTGGAATTTTGATAGGGCGTGTATTGACTCTATAGATTAAATAATTTGACATTTTAAAAATATTTATTGTTTTATCCATAAACATGAAATATTTTTGCATTTATTTGTGTCATATTAAATTTTGTATTAATATCTTAAATATTTCATTGTAAAGACTTTTTCACCTTGGCTAAATATATTGCTAAGAAATTCATTATTTTGATGCTATATCAATGAAATTATTATTTTTCTTTTTTATTTGACAGTTTGTTGTTAGTGTATGGAAACACAAATGACTTATATATTAATTTTATATTTCTCTAATTTATTGAGTGTGTTTATTAGCTGAAACAGTCTTTTGGTGTACTAGTCATGGTTTTCTATATATAAGATAATGCCACCTAAGAACAATGACATTTTTACTGCTTTTTTTTCAATTTGGATCCTTTTTTTCTTCTTTTTTCCTTTGAGACAGGATCTCATTCTGTCACTCAGGCTAGAGTGCAGTGGTGTGATCATGCTTCATTGCAGCCATAACCCTTGGGCTCAAACAATTCTTCCACCTCAGCCTCCAAAGTATCTGATACTACAGGTGTGCATTTTCCACACCTGGCTAATATTTTAAAGTTTTGTAGAGATGAGATCTCATTAAATTGCCCAGGCAAGTATCAAATTACTAAGCTCGATCCTCCCACCTCAGTCTCCCAAAGTGCTGGGATTACAGACATGAGCCACTGCACCTGGCTGGATGTCTTTTCAAAAGTTTTATTGCCTAATTGTTCTGCCTAGGACTACCAGTACTATATTAAAACAGAAACATTAAAAATGGACCCTGTGTTCTCTTGTGTTGGTTTCTGTGAAACTGAAGGAGAAAACACCTCTTCCAATTTTATAGACTGGTTTCAGCAGGTAAGATCATCTTTTGGGTCAATTGGCTAATAGGATCCCTTCTGGGTTTGCAGTGCAGAGGGGTTGTAAGTGGGTCATATGGCTGCTTTTTGACCTGCAGTGGAGTTTGTATTTAGTGTGTAGTTAGTGGATAGTTGTTAACCCTCTCTTATTTCTTGGCAGGCTGGATTGTTTTCAGCACTTTGATTTGTAGGGCTAGCACTAGGGCGGCATTCTGCAGCTTGGTGAGCATATGGTGGACCTAAGATGAGGTGTGTGGATGAGTGTGACTCTTGCTGAGTACCTGGCAGGATTTCTGCAAGTCATTCTGTGGGTTTCTAGGTGGGCAAAACTGGTCACAGACTGGGGCTAAAAGTTCTGAAACTGAGTCACTGAACTGTTTCAGAGAGCACAGTAAAGTCCAAGGTCTGGAAGCCTACGTCTATAATTACAAATAGGCATCTCCCTCCAGATCTCCAGATGTGCAGGTACAACTCCTAGATCATGGCTGGAAGGAGCTGGAGATAATTACAGTCACTGCAGAATTTTAAGTGCTATCAATATAGGTGAATCATTTATTGTTCTGTGGCCAAGACCAAGGGTTCTCAAGTTTGCCACATGAATGAAGGGCTGCCTTCTCAAAATGACTCCAATCAGACTTTGGCTTTAGCAAGTTTTTAAAACCCTATTCCCAAAAAACAATATTATTATAAGGGTCCCTTCGTCAAGAAGGGGTCTCACCATATCACCAAGGCCGATCTCAAACTGCTAGGTTGAAGTGATTCTTCTGCTTCAGACTGCCAAGTTTCTAGGGTTACAAGTGTGAACCAACATGTCTGCTAACATAATGGACTCCATGTCGTTTTCTTACAAGACTTTCTAGGGGTAATAAACACCCTTAGCTTTTGTTTATTTTGGAAAGTCTTTTTTTTTTTTTTTCTTTTTTTTTTTTTTTTTTTTTTTTGAGATGGAATCTCACTCTGTCGCCTAGTCTGGAGTGAAGTGGCACGAACTAGGCTCACTGCAACCTCCGCCTCCCAGGTTCGAGTGATTCTCCTGCCTCAGGCTCCCGAGTAGCTGGGATTACAGGAGCATGCCACCATGCCTGACTAATTTTTATATTTTTAGTGGAGATGGGGTTTCACTATGTTGGTCAGGCTGATCTTAAACTCCTGACCTCGTGATCCACCCACCTGGGCCTCCCAAAGTGCTGGGATTACAGGCGTGAGCCACCACATCTGGCTTTTTTTTTCTTCTTATTTTTAAAGTAAATTTCTCCCAGATTAAGTATCTCTAGTTAATAGTATTTTTTTTCATCACTTTGAAATTAGGAAGTTCTTAGTGTACCCTTTTTCTCTTCAAATAACCTCTCTACCACTTTTTTCCTCTGCCTGCTTCAAGGACTTTTTTCATGACTATATTGGTCTACTTGATAATATCTAAGAAGTTTCATATTCCATGTTCATGTTCCTCAATTTTTTTGTTTTTTGTTTCAATGTCTTGATATTTATGAATAATATTCCTTTAGTTTTCTGATTCTTCTGGTTCATTAAGTCTGTTGTTTCACTAGAGAATTTTTCAACAATTGTAATTTTTCAGTTTCACAATTTCTACTGTTTTTTATAGTTTTTATCTCTGTTCACTGATTTTTATGAATAATTTTTCTTATTTTGTCTTTGTGTGTGTGTGTGGTTTTTTTTTTTTTTTTTTTTTTGCTATAGAGCACATATAGTATCATTATTTTGACATCTTTGTCAGATAATTTTATACATATTTTTTTCTGAAGGATTGAGTTCTGGAGATTTGTTTTGTTTCTTCAAGTGTGATATGTTTTCTGCCTCTTTTCTTATGTCCTGAGATCCTTTGATGAAATTTGGAAAGTAATAAACAGCCATCTAATCTAATATTAAAAGACTTGCTTAAAAACTGGCTATAGCAATCATGTGATTTTTAGTGCTTCACAAACATGTTCTCAGTTCTGTCTTTTTACTTTTGTATGTTATTTCTAAGTTAAAGAGATTTTTTTCTCATTTTCTTTTCAGATTCTATAATAATCTTTTGCTTCCCTAGTTGACTGTGGAAATGCAGTTTCTCTAGTATTACGGCAATCATTCACCTTTCTTCTCAGCAGTACTTTATCATTTTGTTGGTTATGTTGGACAGTCTTTAAGATAGACCTGGTTACCTTCTGCAGCACAGAAAAATTCCAGGAATGTGAAAAGAGGGGAAAGAATAGCCATACACTCAGTATGAATGATTTATCAGGTAACACATGTGAAAGCTCCAAAAGTGAAGGGGAAAACCAGAGTTTAAAATATGTATTGAAATGCTGTGTTCCAATGGAATCGATCCTTGAAAAGCCTAGGTTTATTTCTTTTATGGGGATGGAGAAAAAAATTTTGATGTTGACTTACTACACTCTTAAATTCTCTAAGTCTTCTGTCTATTCAATAATTTTTTGATGCATTCACAGTGAGAGGCAAACTCCTTTTTTTATGCTGTGAGGACCCCATATAGTCTGACAAGTCTTCCATTGCTTTAAGGTATCTGGGAAAATTTGCACACATTTTATGTCAAGCTGTTTTAAAAGATCTGTTTGTGCCTTACATTAGACATCTATGAGAGGAGTAGGGAAAATACTAGAATTTGGTTAAGAGATTCCAGAGGTGCCAGGAACAAATGTCATTTGTTCTCTGCTTTATAATTTCCAGTCAGGTGATGATATAGGAAGTGAGACTGAGAACTTTCATCAAAGCACAAAGCATCTAATTGAGTACAAGAAAATCTAAACATCTATTTCACTTTAAAAAGTATTTTTTTCTTAGTAGGAACTAAACTTAGAGATTTAAATGCTATATGACAAATAACTCGATGGTTGCATAGTTAATTTTATTTACTCACTTCATAGATTTTTTAAAAACACTAATATCATTGGTTTCTTACAAAACTGCCCAGCATATAGTAAACTCCCAATTATCACCTATTTTTAATAACTATTATTCTATAATTTTATTTTCTTTACTGTGAAGGTCAGTAGGACTGTGCCTTATGCTTTTTTTTTTACTTTCTGATTCACTGTATGCCAACCAGTAATTTCACAAGTTCTGAGGTAATGTGCTTGAATGTATGTTATATAAAATGTTAATTACATAATTAATAGGCACCCCACATTCATTAAAATCTTTTATATGTTTGTTTACTGAATATAAAATGTCATTAGCATTTTCATTCACTTTTCTCAAACTATACAATCTAAATGGTCATATACATTGTTTCTAGCTGATCATTCTTGAATATCAGTGTTTCATACCATATTTTACAGTATTTATATTGTTCATATTATTTGCTTTGCTTCCAAAGGTTGCATTATAACCTTTATATTTTGTGTAAAAAAAGCAACAAAATAATAATGATATAATAAAGAAGATTCTTCGGTACCATTTAAGTGCTTGTTTCTTCAAGTTTTCTCATCAGAGTATTTATCAATGATAATAATACATTTTCTATGAAATGTTATTGCTTTTGTACACTAATGATTCAAACTTCATGGTCTTCAATAGCAAAGACATGGAATCAACCTAGGTGCCCCAATAGTGGTGGATTGTATATAGAAAATGTGGTACCTGTACACCATGAAATACTACATAGCCATAAAAACAGGACAAAATTATGTTTTTTGTAGCAACATTGATGCAGCTGAAGGCCATTATCCTAAGTAAATAAATGCAAAAACGGAAAACAGAATAATACATGTTCTTATTTATAAGTGAGAGCTAAATACTGGGTATACATAAATGTAAAGATGAAAACAGTAAACACTGGGGACTGCTAGAGGAGAAAGGGAGAGGGGGAAAGGGCTAAAAAGCTACCTCTTGAGTACTGTACTCACTACCTGAGTAGTAGTAGTACCCCAAAGCTTAGCACTATATAATATACACATGTAGCAAACCTACACATGTAGCCTCTGAACCTAAAGTAAAAGTTGGAATTTTAAAAAATACTAACAGATGTGCTTTTTATGAATGTGAAGTCATAGTTGAAAACTGTAGCTATCTAGAAGAATTATGTTTTAGTAGTACACTATGTTTATTCAATTTTTTTGTTAAATTTTGTTCTGCCATTTTACATTCCTGTGTCTGATATTTTAGAGCAGGCTATGTCATATTAATTAATTATGTTTTTGTTTTTATGTATGTATTAAAATTTTATATGCCAATATTCAACTCTGTACACATTAAGACAAGGTTTGTACAGAAGTCAGATATGATTCAGTCATATATCTATTGCCAATATAATTATTTTTGTGTTTGTTGGCCTGTATAAATATTACCCTATTTTATGACTTGTATACTTGCTTTTCTTTTGGTTGGTGTTCAATAGTTGTTTTATTTTTAATTGTAAAAAACACATAACAAAATTCATAATCTTTAATATTTTCAATTATATAGTTTAGTTATGTTAAGTATATTGTTAGCAACATATCACTAGAACATTTTTACTTTTGTAAAAGAAATATGCAATACACATGAATCCACTACTTATTTTTCCCATTGACTGGTCCTTTACAGACATCGTTCTATTTTCTCTTTTTAAGTGTGTAACTACTTTAGATATTCCATGTAAGTATGTTCCTACAGTATTTGTGTGTGTGTGATTGGCTTATTAAATTTAACATAATGTCTTCAAAATTTGTCTTTATAGTAGATATTAGAAAAATTTTTGGCTTTTTAAAAGCTGAGTAATATTTCATTTTCCTTATATTTCAAATTATATTTATCCATTTATTTTGTACAAGAAGTTTAAATTGCTTTAACCTATTGACTTTTGTGGATAATGCTTCAATAAATTGTGCGTGAAAACTCATTGGACCATATATGCAAGAGTTAATATCTGTGCTTCATTCTATTTCATTGCTTTGGTGATCTGCCTTTTTACCAGTACTAAAGTACTTTGTTTACTGTAGCTTTGTTTTGTGTTTGGAAACTATTAAGTGTAATGCTTCTAGTATTTTTCTTCTTTTTTAAAGATTGTCAGGCTCTTCATAGTCTCTTAAATTTCATATAATTTTGTGGTGGTTTTTTCTATTTTCAGAAAATTAAAATTGGGAATTAAAAGGGTTGTGTTGAATGGGTCACTTTGGGCAGTATGGACAGCTTCACAATATTATGTCTTTCAACCCTTGAACAAAAGCATGCTCAATAATGTGTTTTTTAATTTTTGTGGTTTGTAAATTTTTCAGTTTTCCTTGTGTTACTGATTTCTAGTTTCATTCCATTTGGGCTATAAAAATAGTCTAAAATTTCAATTTTAAAACATTTGTTAAGACTTGTTTTATGGTGTCACAGGTGGTCTACGTAGAAAAATGTTTCATGAGCTATTGAAAAGAATGTGTATTCTGCTCTCTGTATACATTTGTTAGGTGTAATTGTTTTATAGTGCGTTTAAGTTTTTTGTTCCCTTATTAATATTTTGTCTTGCTTTATTATTCATTACTGAAAGTGGGATATTGAAGCGTCCTGTCATTATTACATTGCTGTTTATTTTTTGCTCCAATTCTGTCAATACTTGATTTACGTGTTTATAATTTTTTATGTAATTAATTGTCTCCTCTCATCTCATTTGGATAACACTTGTATGGAATGTTTTTCCTATCCTGCCATTTTCAGTCTATTTTTTAAATTGGATCTGAAGTGAGTCTCTTGGAGACATGATATAGTTAGCTCTTGTTTTCTTTTTTAATTTGTAAAAAAATGCTTTATTCAGTATATGTGTTTTGATTAGGAAGTTTAGTCCACAAATATTTAAATAATTGTCTGAAGAAAAGAACTTATTGTTACCATTCTGTTGTTTTATTTGGCACTTTTAGCTATTTTGTCTCTATCTCTCTTTCATTCTTTGTATAATATCTAGTTGATAGGGACATGCCTTGACTCCAACATAGGGACATGCCTTGACTCCAACTTAACTTTTTGTTTGTCTTTATAGGTATTTTCTTTGTTGTAAACATGACAATTACAGAAAATCTCTTAAACTTACCATTGATTTTAAACTGGTAACAACTTACCCTCTGTTGCACAGAAAAAGTTATACTCATTACATCTGTTCTCAACTTTGCTATCAATGTCACTAACAATATACTGTGTTGCATATACATTAACAAATTTTTAAAATTATTTTTATGCTTTTATCTTTCTAATTTCATTTGGTTTTTTTCCGTTTGTTTAACAAATCAAGGACTAGCTGAAGCATATCTTTTAAATTTTAGAGCATAATTCAAAGTGTTTTTTGAATCATGATAATCTATACATATTTATAGTTGTGTATGTGCATATCTTTTCCAGAGAGTTATGTATTTTTATGTGATTTGGTGTTCTTTTTTAGTGTACCTTATTTTCGATGGGAGGGACTTCCTTATGCATTCCTTGTATAAAAGTTCTATTGATGCACTTTTCTACATTTTGGTTATCTTGGAGACTCTATTTTTTTTTCTTCCTTTTAAAGAATACTTTTGCTGGACATAGTATTTCTTGCTTAGACCTTTTTTTCAGTGCATTACCTACTTTGTTCTTGCCTGAAAGATTTCTGTCTATAAATCTGCTGGCAGTCTTGCAAGATCATGGAGATAAATGACACTTTTCCTGCATTCCAGATTCTCTTCTTGTCTGTGACTTTCAAAGCCTTGTTGTATTGTGTCTTTTTAGGGATCTTCTTGTGTTAATCTTAGTTGAAATTTGTTGAGCTTCTTGATTTTGTTATTTTTTTTTAATATTGAAGTGCATATCAGTCTTATTTTTTACTGCTGCTTCACAATTTTTACTTTTTTGTGCTTCTTATCTTTTAATTGCTAGTTTCATTGTCGTTATTTCATTTTGTTTTCTGTGTTCCCATTTCACTCATTGAGCATCATTGAGCTAACAATTTTAATTTTTTAAGGTGATTGTTTTACTTTCAAAAAGTAGATCTAGCTGAATACACACTGTTTCAGGTAAATTTTATATCTCCATTTTTCTAGGATTGATTTCTGGATATTGAGTTTTTTTTCTTTGATTCAACCATATCGTCCGGATGCTTTGTGTATGTTATAATCTTTGGTTGTAATTTGTACAAAAAAAGCTACATGTCAAAATATTTATGAAGTGGCTTTGGTCTGGGATAATATGGCACCAATTTTTAGGCTAGAGATTCTTGGAGTCTCTCAAACCTGCTCTATGGATATGTCTTCTCTGAGCTTGTGTGTTTGTTTTTCAGTTAAAGGAGATTCCCATGTTTCTTATTGAGAGCCTATAATCGCTTTCTATATGCATTGTCTGTCTGTGGTACCGAAGTATTTCTTCTCTTGTAACAGTCATTTACCTCAGCTCACCCAACCTGTCATTCAAAGTATACTACCATTCCTTTCAACACTGTCATCGAACATAGAAATTAGTCTTTGGCAAGGTCACAGAAATCCAGAATCATGTATACATGTGGCACGATTTACATTTGGAAGGAGAAGCCAGGAGTTGGGAGTTTATACTTAAAGGCACCATGTTTTATTAGGGATGAAGAATGGCTGCGGTGGGTAAATATAAAATACTTTTCTTCCGCTTCTGTATAGTTCTTCACATTTTGCTCACTTGTGGTGCTATGAATATTAAGTGATTTTTATATTTCTCCAAAAGTCATTTTCATTGTTATATTTCTGTTAAGTTTATATATATATATATATATATATATATATATATATACACATATATATATGTATAAAGAAATTAGAGCCTGTGATATTTTACTGTCTCACCGTGTTAACATGCTTAGTATAATTTTACATTTGTAAAGTATATTCACCTTAGTCTAATAAGCGAGATAATTTGTTGTTGTTTTTTCAGCTGGGTCTTTTTTTCACTGCAGAGATACTGCCAAAGCAGGACATAAAATATTCATCTAAAAACATAACACTGATAAAATATGAAAGCTGTGACCTTGATAATTTATACTTAAAGAAATACTGGCAAGGTGTGAATAATTGCAAGGGGCAGAGGAGTAGTTAAAATTGCCTTCATCAATGTTTGTCAACCACTCATAGCAAAACATGCCAATGCAATAAATGTGGCAAAGCTTTTGACTGGTGCTCAATTCTTACTGAAGATAGAAAAATTTGTAGCAGAGAGAAACCCTACAAATGTGACGAATGTGGCAAAGCCTGCAGGTCATTCTCGAGAATGCCTTATTAAACATAAGAGAACTCATACTAGAGGGGAATCCTACAAATGTGAAGAATGTGGCAGAGCCTTTACCTGATCCTCAACCCTTACTAAACATAAGGGAATTCATGCTGGAGAGAAATCCTATAGATATGAAGAATGTGACAGAGTCTTTACCCGCTCCTCAGCCCTTATTAAAGAAGAGAATTCATGCTGGAGAGAAACCCTATAAATGTGAAGAATGTGGCAGAGTCTTTACCCACTCCTCAACCCTCATAAAACACAAGAGAATTCATACTGGAGAGAAACCCTACAAATGTGAAGAATTTGGCAGAGCCTTTAAAAACTTCTCAGACCTTACGAAACGTAAGATAATTCATACTGTAGAGAGACCATACAAATGTGAAGAATATGGAAAAGTCTGTAAGTGGTTCTCAGAGCTTACAAAACATAAGAGAATTCATACTAGAGAGAAACCTTACAAATGTGAAGACTGTGGCAAAGCATATACATGGTCCTCAGGTCTTACTAATCATAAGAGAACTCGTGCTGGAGACAAACCATACACATGTGAAGAATATGGCACAGCCTTTTCCTGCTTCTCAGCCTTTCTTAAGCACAGGATAGTTCATGCTGCAAAGAGACCTTACAAATGTGGAGAATGTGGCAAAGCCTCTTAAGTGCCTCTCAGCCCTTACTAAACATAATAGAATTCATTATGAAGAGAAACTTCAAGTGTTCAAAATGTGAGAAAGCTTTAAACATGTCCTCGGATTTTGTTCTAAATCAGAGATTTCATACTGAAAAAATACAATGTAAGTGTAATCACTGTTGAAGAATATTTAACAAAAGACTTAGAGTATACAATAATATTTTTACTGTATAGAAAGATTACAAACAAAAAGAGAGGTGCAATAGTTTCACTTACATAACAGATCTTATTGTACACAGAAATATTTAAGCAAGAGTATATCCTTCCAAGAGTTTCACAAATTTTACTAATTCTTTAAAAGAATAACAGCTCCTGGATTTATTGATATTTTGAATAGTTTTTTATGTCTCAGTCTCTTTCAATTCAGCTCTAAATTTTTTATTTACTATCTTCTGCTAGCTCTGAGATTTGCTTACTCTTTCTTCTCTAGTTCTCTTACTTGTAATGTTAGGCTGTTAACATGATCTTTCTTTTTTTTATGAGCATTAAGCACTATAAGTTATTGTCTTAACACTGCTTTAGTTGTGTCCTAAAGATTTTGGTATGTTGTAGTGTATCTTTGTTATAATTAATTCCAAAAACTTCTTTATTTCTTGACTTAGCAGGGTTATTTAATTTCCATGTAATTATATGGTTTTGAGTGAATTTCTTAGTGTTGACTTCTAATTTGATTGTGCTATGATCTGAGATTGCTATATCAGTTATTTTCCATTTGCTGAGTAGTGTTTTATTTCTGACTACGTAACTGATTTTACAGTATGTGTCACGTGGTGATAAAAAGAATGTATATTCAGTTATTTTTGGTTAGAGCGTTCTGTAGATATATCAGGTCCGTTTGACACAGTGCTGAATTCGGGCTCTGAATATCTTTGTTAATTTTTCTGTCTCAATGATCTAATATTGTCAGGCAAGTGTTAAAGTCCCTCACTACTATTGTGTAAAAGTGTCTCTCCAAGGTCTCTAACAATGTGCTTTATGAATCTGGGTGCTTTTGTGTTGGGTGTATATATATTTAGCATTGTTCGCCCTTTACCATTACGTATTGCCCTTCTTTATCTTTTTGTAATCTTTGTTGATTTAAAGTCTGTTTTGTCAGAAACAAGGCTTGCAACTCTTGCTTTTTTTTGTCTTTTTATTTGCTTGGTATGTTTTTCTCCATTTCTTTATTTTGGGCCTATGTGACAGAGGTATCTTGAAGACAGTGTACCAGTGGGTCTTGTTCCTTTATGCAGATTGCCACTTCGTCTTTCGTTTGGGGCATTTAGCCCATTTACACTTAAGGTTACTTAGTGTTGATATGTGTGGATTTGATTCTGCCATCATGATCTTAGCTAGTTATTTTGCAGACTTGTTTATTGTATAAAACAAGTGGTTTTGTTTTGTGGTTGCTTTATAGTGTCACTGGTTTGTCTACTTCAATGTGTTTTCGTAATGGCTGGTAATGGTCTTTCTTTTTCCTATTTAGTGCTTTCTTCAACAGTTCTTATAAGTCAGGCCTGGTGGTAACAAATTTCCTCAGCATTTGCTTATCTGAATAGGATCTCTTTTTTACTTTTGTGGCTTAATTTGGTTGGATATGAAATTTTTGGTTAGAATTATTTTTAAGAATGTTGAATATTGACCTCTAATCTCTTTTGGTTTGTAGGTTTTCTGCTGAAAGGTTTGTTGTTAGTCTGATGAGCTTCCCTTTGGAGGATACCTGCCTTTCTCTCTAGCTGCCGTTAGCATTTTTCCTTTCATTTCAACTTTGGATTTTTTTTTTCTTTTATGTTATTTGATGGCCTTCAAGGTTTAATTGTGGTATAAGGTGAACTCAGGAGATAGGGTTTATTCCTGGGAAATTTTAGGGGCCCAATGCTCAACTCACAATTTCTAGGCTGCATACTCTAACTCTAGGACAGTTGTGATGAGCCCCAATTTAGTTCTCTAGTGTCTTGAGGTTTGAAGCCCACTGTGCTTGGGGGACTGAAGTGCTGTAGCTGTAGCAGAGTGCTAGGCGATTTGGGATTTCTGCCTGCCTGTGGGCACTCACCTCAGTGATAGAGTCAGAGCAGCCAGGCAGGAGTGGGAGCCCCTGCTGGAGACACTGAGTGCTGTCGCACTAGTGTTGGTGTTGGTGTTGGCTTGAGACAGGATGTTGGCTGGTACCTGTTTTGATGCCTTCTCTGTGTCCTGCAAACTCACTGTGTGGGAGGATCCTCCATGTTCTCTGCACAGTGTCAGCACAAGGGCAGGGGCAGGACTTGCTGGCTCTGTGCCTGCCAAGTCTCCATGTGCAATTGCGGTTGCTTGGGGTTGGGAGACATACTGCATTCCCATGGGCTGGTGGACAAGTAAAGTAAAACCTGTCCATGCAGACATGTGCCATCAGAGTGATGTGGGGAGTTGCCATGGACTTGGGGAAAGCTTCAGTACGGGGAAGGAACATGCATGCTGGTGCAGCCATAGGGGGTGCCTTGCTGGAGCTCTTCATCAGTCAGGCATGGGCCACCAGTGCAGAAGCTGTGGTGTGGGACCATAGGGCTCCTGAAACTGCCCTGGAAGCAGGTGTGGCCAAGCTGGGGCCTGGGGAGAAGCTATCAGACCAAGAAGTGCTCAGCATCAACTAGCCTCCTCTGATGTGAAGCACCATCCTTCAGAGATCAGGTCCAACAGTTCTTCTAAAGTCTTTTATGATTGTAAGTTGAGCCTAGAGGGATGGCCATCTCTGGCCATAGTCCACTACAGGTGCTCTCACACCAAACCCTCTGGGCTCCACATTAGCTGGCTTGCTTCCACACCACTTTGCTTGTCTTATGGGAGCTACACCTCAGAGAGATGTAGGTCAATAATCAATTATTGCAGTCAGTCCAGGATAGAGATCTTGTGTTTTAGGCCAGGCAAGGGACTCGCTGTCTGGTGATGAGCAGTGAAGAATGTGTGGGACCCATGGGAGATAGATTAGCCTCTATTTGGGTTGACTGCAGCTTGTTGGAAGTGTCGATAAGGCACCTAGAGTTTTGGCTTTTTCACTAGTCAGAGGGTAGCAAGGACAGTTCCACTGTAGAGGCAGTGGCAGGGAGGTTTTCATCAGTTGCCCCCGGAGGCTCTTTCTAGGGGGTTGCTAAGTTGCTAATGGCTCAGTAGCTCTGGCGAGGTTTGGCTAGAAGATCAGGCCTGGACGACCTGCCCAGTGAGAATATATGAGATATATATGTGGTGACTACCCACATAACAGTCTGACTATTTTCCCATAGAACTGCTGCAATATGCTGGGTGTCCACTGCAGTTTCTGTTCACCTCACATTTTCCAGTATGTGAAGTTATCACTAGTGAAGGCTGTAAAACAACAAAAGTAGCTACCTGCTCCTTTCTCTGGGAACTTGATCTTAGAAATATATAGAAAAATTGCCAGCCCAAAAGAACCTGTAAAAGGTGGCTGGTAACCTCTGATGGGAGGTCTTACACAGTGAGGAGAAGCAAGATGTGGGACCCACTTTTAATAAAGCAGTCTGGCCACATTTTTGTAGGGCACCTCTGCTGTGGTAAGGTACCACTTCCACCTCTGGTTGGCTTGGAATTTTCTCAAGCCAGAAGTCTGGAACAGCTTGGTTACCCAAACAGCAAAGAGGGTAGCTCATCTACCATCTGGGAGCTTTGTCCCAGGGAGGTTTGTTTGTTTGTTTGTTTTGTTTTGTTTTGTTGGTTTTTTTGAGATGGAGTCTCACTCTGTCACCCAGGCTGGAGTACAGTGGTGCGATCTTGGTTCATTGCAACCTCCACCTCTTGAGTTCAAGCGATTCTCCTGCCTCAGCCTCCCAAGTAGCTGGGATTACAGGCTAATTTAATTTTTAAATTAAATTAGCCAGGTGTGGTGGCACATGCCTGTAATCCCAGCTTTATTAATTTAAATTTAATAATTTAAATTAAATTAAATTTTAAATTTAAATTAAATTAAAGTAGAGATGGGGTTTCACTGTGTTAGCCCAGATGGTCTGGATCTGCTGTCCTGGTGATCCACCTGCCTTGGCCTCCCAAAGTGCCGGGATTTCAGGCGTGAGTCACCGCAGCCAGCCTGTCCCAGGGAGTTTTTAAAACCCTTTCAGCTGCAGAGTACCAGTGGTGGTTTCTGTAGCTCCTGGTTGGGACATACACTGTCCAGTGAGGAGGAAGGAGATTGAAAACCTTTACCAGGCAGTCTGGCCATGTTGTTTTGTAGAGGAGCTGTGCTGTGCTGGGGGATCCCTTCCACCCCCACTCAGCTCTTCAAAGCCTGAAAGCTGGAATGGCTAAGTTGCCAAAGCAGCATAGGTGGCAACCCACTCCTCTGCCCTGGAGCTGCATCTGTGTGAATAGCTGCTACCAGTGGCTACCTGGAGTTTTAAGCCAGTGGGTTTTACCTTGTGAGGTGCTATGATAGTGGAGCCCGCAGACCATCACCGCTCATCCTCCAGATTCCACCTCTTTCCTGTGGGTATGTAGAGAGGTATAACCTTTTGTTTTGCCAGAGTTTCAGCCATGTTTTCCGGGAAACCCAGAAAGCCAGATTATCTAAGGCCCTAAAGTCTCTGCACAGGCCTAAGCATGTGCTCTGCTGAGACTCCACATAGCTCTGTGTGTCAAACTGAAGGCCTTGGTAGAGTTGGTTCTTGCAGAATCTCCTGACCCGAGGGTTGCAAAGATCTGTGGGAGAAGTTCAGGTTTCCAGAGTAACACATTCACTCACTGCTTTACTGGGTGGGAAGGTGCTGTGTCTTCATTTTTATAATTTTTTCAAAATGACATGGTCAGTGGTTTCTGCATCAGTGTTATGAGAAATTTTTCTATATTAGATGGACACATTTATATACCTTTCCATGGAAGATTATGAAAACTGAAATATAAGATTCTTGACAAAATTCTAAGAGGGATGACCCTTAATGATTAGTTTACAACAGTGTCATAAGTGAAAGGATAGCAGTTTGGTAAGTGTTCAGAATAATATACTTCTGCATTATAATAAGAGAAACATTTTGAATTTTAGAAGTAAATTGTTTTACCATTTGCATGTTAAGGTAATTAAAATACAGTGGATTTCAAAATGCTTTGAAATGACAGTGTGGGAACTTAATTTGTTTTAATTAAAATTGTTCTTAATATGGTAAGGCTGTTTTACATTGAATGTATATCTTGCCACTGATGTTAACATCTCATCTTACTCCAGGTTGGGTAAGGTAACAGAACGTAACAATATACTATTGAGTGACATAGTAGAATAACCACTCTAGTGATTCCTTTTGTGGGTAGTCTTCAACTTCACATAGCTTGGAGAGTATTGTTTTTACAACTTACATTTTTCTTTTTTCTTTTTCTTTCTTTTTTTTTTTTTTTGATCTAGAGACTTGCCCTGTCACCCAGGCTAAAGTGCAGTGGCACGATCTCGGCTCACTGCAGCCTCCACCACCCGGGTTCAAGTGATTTTCCTGCCTCAGCCTCCTGAGTAGCGGGGACTACTGGCATGCGCCACCACGCCCTGCTACCTTTTACGTTTTTAGTAGAGACGAGGTTTCACCATGTTGGCCAGGATGGCCTTGATTTCTTGACCTCATGATCCACCCACCTCAGTCCCCTAAAGTGCTAGGATTACAGGCGTGAGCCACCACACCCAGCCACATTTTTCTTTTTCTTTTAGTAACTATAAGTTATTATGTTAGGTATAATAAGGATTACATGAGTATAATTAAGCCACATATTTCTGAATTCTGAATGACTATTTACAAAATTTTATCCTAAATTTTTTTGTTGAACATGCAACTTCAGTGGTGTGCAAAACACATACAGACTTAGTTTTGATTTACTTGGATTTAAATATACAGGTATATCACTGTAAAATAAACTTTAGGTGTAACAGATTTATGAAGAAAGTAATCATATTTCTGTATGGCTGTGTACTTACTTTGAGAAGAAAAGAAAAACATTAGAATAAAACATAATTTTACAAGCATTGATAAGTTATCAGCAAACCAGAAACTTCAAAGATTTTGAAAGCAAACCAGTTTTCTCTGCTTTATATTGAATTCATTTATCTCAAATATTATTGCTCCTGGCTTGCAGTCTTCTTATTCAAATCCTCGGTTTTTTGTTTGTTGCCTGTTACCCTAGACCTACTATATAATTTTCTTTTTGTCAAATTTTATGAAGTATTTTTGAAATAATCCCCTCAGCGATTATAAACATGACTTATAAAATTCAATGGTGTTCACAGCATAATTTTAACGTGAGTAATTTTACAGTGAGTGTGTTGTATGTTATTTAGTGAGTACATTTTATTTTTTTCAATTAGAGAATGCTGTTTAATCTGATTTTTGTTTAGATATTATTTTGCTTTTTAAAATTGTCATAGTTGAGTTTATTGAATTTATTGGGCCAACTTATTCAAGTAGAAAGTTGGAGGCTCATGAGGTCTACTTGGCATATATGTGAAGTAAACAAACACAAGACAATGCTAGCTGTGTAATGGAAGCTATATATTTAGATATAAATATTCTTATTGAAATTAGCTTGTGGTCTCAGGTGAATAATTGAGAATATCTATAGTGAAAAAATGGCATTGATTCTGCCTATGAAGAGAAGATAATTCTACCTATACTGCACAAGTGACTCTCTACATTTAGAAGAAAGTATTGTTTCTTTTATTTTCATAAATATTGCCACTTTCATTCTATATATTTATATTCATCTCCAGCTACTTATGCCTTATTACCCTGTATTATGGCTACAGCTTCCTTACTGTTCTTCCCAGCCTGTGCCATTTCACACAGTACTTGCATGTTTTTGTGAGACATTTGGAATTTTGTAGCCAGTAAAATACTGTTTAAAAAAAAACCTGTCAAAATCTTATTTTTGAGTGCCTATGTTAAACGTTAAACAAAAATAATAACTTCTAAATTTAAAATATGAAAAGATTTTTCTTTACCAAATTGATGTTGGAATTGTGGGGATTTTCTCACTTTTGTATTATTATACTTTTTTTATTTTAATAACTGTAATCTATAGTTCACAATTTTTATTCTTTTTTTTTAAGACAGAGTCTCACTCTGTTGCTCAGGCTGGAGTGCAGTGGCACAATCGCAGCTCACTGCAACCTCCGCCTCCTGGGTTTGAGCAATTGTCCTGCCTCAGCCTCCTAAGTACATGGGACTGTAGGTGGACACCACCATGCTTGGCTAATTTTTGTAGTTTTAGTAGAGATGGGGTTTCACTATATTGGTCAGGCTGATCTTGAACTCCTGACCTCGTGATCTGCCCCCTTTGGCCTCCCAAAGTGCTGGGATTACAGGCGTGAGCACAATTTTTATTCTTAATCACTTAACTACACTACAGAAACTCCTTGGTTATTTTCTTTAGAAAAGTTCCTGAAATCGCCAGACGTGGTGGCTCATGCCTGTAATCCCAAAACATTGGGAGGCTGAGGCCGGCAGATCACGGGTGTGGTGGTGGGCACCTGTAGTCCCAGCTACTTGGGAGGCTGAGGCAGGAGAATGGCCTGAACCTGGGAGGCGGAGCTTGCAGTGAGCCGAGATCCCACCACTGCACTCCAGCCTGGGCAACAGAGTGAGACTCTGTCTTAAAAAAAAAAAAAGAAAAGAAAAGTTCCAGAAATCATAGCACCTTCAAAACTGAAACATTTCCTTAGTAATTTAGGATGCAAACTGCTTTTCTGTGTTCACAGAATGGGCAGAGGTGGGACCATTAACATCACTTGCCTCTTTAGTGACTTTGATATCATCATCGCCAATGTGATTCAGGGAGACAGCGGAGCAGAAATTTCAGTAAGACTTACAAAAGTAGTGAAAATAAATGAAGACCAACAAAATGGAAACAAGAAATGACTATGTATTCCAGTTTTGACCTAGCAGGGGAATTGGCATGATCACTTCTGTTTGGTGGATACTCAAAAGCCAGAAGAAGAGTGGGAAAGCTTTATAGTGAAAAAAGATGTAGAACTTTAGATGCATCCTTATTGTAGCCTGTTGACATGGGCAAGCTGTAGAAGGGCTAACCAGAAACTGAATATCCTATTTTTTTGGTAAGGTTGTATGCTTGACTTTCTCAGTATAGTTCTAATTTGGAAGCTGAGGCAACAGTTAGGACAGCTGTAAGTTAATGAAGACTTGACTGTGTGGCACTTTTGTATTCAGTGTTATCTTTTTCTGTAGGAACTGGCTCTTATCCCTTTGTTTATGCATCTGTTCAAATAAAAAGAGAAGCCATCAAAAGTAATAAAATATATACATGTGATAGATCTGATTGATAATAGGCCTCTTTCCAGACACAAACTTCTCTTACTGTTCATTAACAAAATATAATATATTGAAATGGCAAAGTGGATTTCTCCAAGGAAGATACGTAATTCAAATATGTACAGTATTATTAGTCATGGATATTCTTACCAACATCACAATGCCACAGATCTTCACACCCACTAGAATGGCTGTTATCAAACAATAGACACCAAATGATAACAAGAAGGGGCACAATACAGACTCCCTGTACATTGACCATAATAATGTAAACTAATGCAGCCACTTTGAAAAACAATTTGGTACCTTTTCAGACTGTCGTATGTAGAATTATCATATCATCCAGCAGTCCTACTGGAATAATAAAAAACCCTTATAAACACAGACTCATGTAAATACTCATAACAGCAATATGTATAGTCACCCAAAGTGGAAACAACACAAATATTTATCATATAATGAAAGGAAAAAAGAAAAGTATATCTACAGAATAGAATACTATTCAGCAGTCAAAACTTTAAAATGGGCAACACACTCAGCTCAGAAGGAGCATATGCCACTATAATGTCAGCTGCCACAGTGAAGTGAAAAAGGCAACTGAGAGGCAGCATCTGGGACCCTACAGGGACTGTCATTGTGGCAAGACCAGCAGGAGCACAGAATATAAACCCAAGGTCACCTCACTGCATTGAAGGTGTGGCAGGCATCTCCGCATGCCCTGGTGTTATGCTTGGATTCAGGACAACGTGGCAAGAACCTATGGAAGACCATGAGAGCTGAGCTTTGACAATAGCATGGCCAGCTTGGAAACCAAGAAACTCAGTGGCCATGCAAACTCAAGAAGCCCAAGTGCAGCAGCAGCAGCAGCAGCAGCAGCAGTGACAACAGGTGCTGCATGAGGAAGAATGCCTGGAGCTGTAGAAGGAATACCTAAAGCTTAAGGCAACCTTTGCAGGCACAAGCTAAGTCATAGGCACTTCTGTGGTCATCATGGTATTGAGCACACCACAGAGCACAACAAACTTGAAGGATCTAAGTACAAATAACAGCTTTTGATTTGGGGGGCAATCAGTTGAAACTTGATGGGTCAAAAAGATGCACATAAAGAAGAGACTGTAATCGCCATCAGATTTTGTAGGATCTTACCTGATCTGATTGGATGCCTGTTGGGCATCTGAGTGCAGACAGTGGTTTGGTTCATGTGCTTCTCTCAGCTCACTCATCACCATGGAAGGGAAGCTATGGAGCTGAGGTGAGAATAAAATGGCAACTGAAACATGATAACATCAAGAAACTTGAAGCCCACAAATTTATAGAGAATCTCAGTCATTGGATTATTGTGTAAGCAGCATGTGGGTGAACCACATCCTTGTGTTGATTAAAACTGGCTACATGTTGGCATTTGTAGAGAAAAAGATGTGGCAACTGATCATCAGTCATCATCCAGATGCTACTCCTAACCCTGCACAAATGGTGAACAAGGCCAGTCAACCATCAAATTGGCAGATGGGACTAAATTTAATATGAAAATGCACTGCAAAGGAGAGGTCTGTATTTTTTGAGAGCTCTGGATATTGTCAACTGGATTACAACTCATAATGGCCAGTTTATCTTCCAGGCATGGTGGATAGTCTGACTGTGGACTGGTACCTAGGCAAGTTGCCATCTCTATGAAGAAGAAAGTGGGCAAATTTTTGCAAATACCAAATGTGTGTGTGTAGATTTGGCTCATGGAACTAACTACACACATAGTTAGTAAACTCATGTGGATCCTAAACTCCCGGAAACATGTCTTCTCCTGGGCCTTTGGTTGCTATGGTCGGCTGTGCTTGGGATCAGAAGGATTAGATGGCCACCTTCCCCAAACTGTTTTACTTTTCAAGATGTGTGGTCCCCAGATATGTGCTGATTAAACCTGCTTGATTGTTACTGAACAGGGTGATCTGTTTTCCTAAGAGGCTACTCTACCTCCCATGAGTCTACCATGTACCAGAAAGCAATGGTGAACATTTGTGGATAAAAAACTTAGGGCCTTGCTTTTAAAAAGTGCAGCATTATGGTCATTCTGGATCAGCTCAGTCTGGTGTTGGCTTGCAGGGATCACAAACTCACATCTCTCACTACAGTCCAAGAGATGAAGGACACTGCATAATCTTTTAGAGCAGTCAGCCATTAGCTAATCACACTCCTCAATGATGACCAGAGATGAAAGTGAGACCCAGAAAGATAAAGAAAGTGCTGCAGTACAACATTGAAACTCGATGATTCTCCCGGAGAGCAGCTATCATTTTTCTGTGCAATGGAACATGAATTAAAATGAAGAATTTTACAAAGCAAAAGTTGACTGTGACCACATTTTTGTTAGGTTCCCTAAAGTTCAGTTTTATAAGTGATTCAACATTAACTACCTTTTTTTGTATGCTTTTCAAAGTTTTTTATTTTGATATTTTCAAAAGTTAAAATTTTTATCTTATTATTTGGGAGCAATTTATTTTTGTTTACTTTTATGGATATGTAAACATTATAATTACATGCAGGGTACATGTAATATTTTGATACAAGCATGCAATTTGTAATACAGCTTAGTAATTGGGATATTCATCAGCTCAACTATTTATTTAAAAAACTTGTTTTCAATGCTGGGTTTCAGAACATTTATAATTTCTTTGTGATGGGAAATTCCAGATCTTCTCTTTTAGCTATTTTTAAACAAACAATAAATTATTGTTAGCTAGTCACTCTATCGTGTTGCCAAACCCTAGATCTTATTTCTTTTAACTATATACTTCTTTTTTTTTTCTTTGTTTTCCTTTTCTTTTTTTTTTTTTTTTTTTAAAGACAGTTTTACTCTCTCACCTAGGCTGGATTTCAGTAGTGTGATCTTCACTTATTGCAACCTCTGCCTCCTGGGTTCAAAAGATTCTCATGCGTTAGCCTTCTGAGTAGCTGGGATTACAGGCACACACTACCATGCCAGCTAGTTTTTGTATTTTTAGTAGAAACAGCATTTCACTACTTTGGCCAGGCTGGTCTCAAACTCCTGGCCTCAAGTGATCCACCTGCCTCGGCTTTCCAAAGTGCTGGGATAACAGGCATGAGCCACCATGCCCAGCCAACTGTATTATTCTTAATGTTTAATAAGTACTTTTTGTCATAGTTAACATTTCTAAAGAAAAAAAAACAGGCAAAAATCTGGAACAATCTAGATTTCTTCTGTTTTTCTTTCCAAAATACATTTCCCAATACATAAGAAGAATAATCTATGTCAAATACATTATGGTAAGTGAAAGAAACCAGATTGGAACATGGCAGACTGTACCATTGCATAGACACAAGATGTTAATTTTACCACAATAATACAGTTTTAAGAAAGAATATCCATAAAAGGCAAATCAATAGACACAGTAAATTAATGATTGTCTATTGATGAAAATGGAAATAGTTTACAGTTATATGGTTTTATAATAATAAATATACTATAAACATTGAATTGAGTGTGATATTATACAAAGTTTAAAATCATGTCTTTTTTGAAAATAGGCATTCCATAGAATGAGAGTGCTAAATTAATATCTGAAAACCAACTCACAGAATCTGAAAACAAAATTAATTTCTTTTTCAAGAAACGTGAAACAGAGTTCTTATATATGACTGCCAGGTATAGTTGTTATATTTAGGTCAACAAATCTGATTGTATAACTTTCTACTTCTGTCATTAACTTTCTTTTTTGTTTCATATATTGGGATCTTTGTTAGGTGCATGTATATTCACACTTGTTATATCTTATTGATAGGTTTACATTTCTTCATTATATAATGTCCTCCTTTGTCACTTCTAAAACTTCTGTCTTAACACTTATTTTGCTGAAGGATAGCCACTGCAGCTCTTTTGGTTACTATTTGTATAAAGTAACATTAGTAATTCTTTTACTTACAACCTAAAGAGAAAACTATTGAGAGTTTCTTGTAGATAACATAAAGTTGGATTATATTTACGTTTTTTAAAACTTTTTGTCAATGTTTGCACTATAATCGTCCAGTTTAATTTATTTTTATTTAAAGTATTTACACAAAATGGAATTCTACCATTTTGCTATTTATTTTTCTGTCATAAATCTTTTTCAAATTCAGTCTATTTATTACTGACATTTTTATTCTATTGTTACTTATGTAGGATACAGTTTTTATTCCCTTCTAAACTCCTTTTTGATTTTGTTTATTGTTTTAGTGATTAAAAATGATAACTAATCTCATGAATGTGTAACCATGCATAATAAAATAATACGACATGAAATTTGGTTTTATCTAAAAAGTTGATTCCATACAGATTTGTTTCTCCAACTATATGTGTTTCCAGCTTATATAATTATGCATTGCCTGAAATTAACACAGATTTATAATTACTTTTATGTAGTAGTCTTCTGAATTATATATAAAAAATAATTTTAAAAGATGAAATAAGTTATGAATTAAAAATATTTTAATAGTTGCATTTATATATTTCTGTGTTTTCGCTTTTACTGGTGTTATTTGTTCCTTTAATATGGCCTTATTTTCTAGTGTGTCCTTTTATTTCAGGCAAAAAGATAGCCTTTATCATGTATTGCAAAGCAGATCTATTAGTGACAAACTGTATAAATTTGTTGTTTAAATATATAAATGTCTTGATATCTAATTTATCTTTGAAGAACAATTTGCTGAAAACAGACATCCTTGTTGGCTTTTTTTTCTTTTATCACTTTAAATATGTCATGCTACTGTCTCATAACTGGTTTCTAGCAAGAAATTCGCTGTTAATTTTACTATGAAACCTTTGTATATGATGGGTCTTTCTTTTCTCTATTACCATTTTTAAGATTCTCTTTTTGTCTTTAACTTTTGAAAGTTTGATTGTAATGTGTCTTTGTGTGGAGGTCTTTGAGTGTATACAGTTTTGAGCTCAATTATATTTTTGGATGTGTAACTTCATAAATTTTATCATTTTTAGAAATTTTTCGACCATTATTTCTTCAAATATTTTTTCTGACCCTTTCTCTCTCTGCCTTTTTTTCTGGAGTTTCCATAATGTTTAGATCCTTCTAATTTTTGTTAATTTTCTTTCATCTTAGAGACTAAATAATTAAAATTGAACAGACTTAAACTTTGCTAATTCTTTTTTTTTTTCTCATATTTTCTGTGGAAACTTTCTGGTAAATTTTTTATTTCAGTGATTTTGATTTTTGACTTTAGATTTTTTTAATTTTATACTTGATGTCTCTATCAATACTTTCTATTTGATGAGACATCATTTCCCTTTTTTTCTTTTTTATGGCTTACTCTCTTTTTCAGCATATCTAAGACAGTTGATTTAAAGGCGTTTTTATGTATTTCTATGCCTAGAATACTTCTAGGACTGTTTCTGTTAATTTGTTATCTTGTTAATGAGTGATAATTTTTGTCTGCCTTGTGTTTTGCTGTTTTGAAAACTGTACAGTTTGATATCATAACATGGTAACTTGTTAATCATATTATTTTTAATCCTTTGGATTTTGTTTCTCAAGATTATTTATATTTGTTTAAAGAGTTTTTCAAAATTATTTTTGTAATTATTGTATTCTTTGTTGTGTATAGAATAAAAGTCTGTGTTTCATTATCTTATCATGAGCTAGTAGATTGATAGAGATTTTCTCAAATGCTTGCTCAGCCAAAACATCTTAACTATTGCAGCTGGGCTTACAAGCAAGGAAGGTTACAATTTTGCCTTTTTTTTTTCCTATTTGTGCTGAGTTTTAGTGTGTATTAGTTTGTTCTCACACTGCTATAAAGAAATGCCTGAGACTGGGTAATTCATAAAATAAATAGGTTTAATTGACTCACAGTTTTGCATGGCTGGAGAGGCCTCAGGAAATTTACAATCATGGCAGAAGGTGGAGGAGAAGCAAGTACCCTCTTTACAAGGTGGCAGAAGAGAGAGTGAGAAAGCAGGAAAAACTACCATTTATAAAACCAGCAGATCTCATGAGACTTCACTCACTATCTTGAGTACAGCATGAGGGAAACCGCCCCCATAATCCAATCACTTCTTTCCCTCAACACGTGGGGATTACAATTTGACATGAGATTTGGGTTGGGACACAGAGCCAAACCATATTAGAGGGTAGAGCCATGATGAGTGGTAAGGTCTTCTTAGAGCCTTTCTGAGCATTGTCCTTGCCCATGCCTAGTTCTGAGCATGCATGTGGGCCTCTAGATCTTCAGAAATATGTGGACAATTTTCAGACCCATTATCCCCAAGCATTTTATTCTCCCATCTTTCTTCCTATTCTACATGACTCTTGTATGCCCAACTGATATTTTTTCTCCAGGTTTGAAGTGTAGTTAATTTGCCTTTACATATTTTTGCCAAATATTAGTTTATTGATATTAAGTTATGTTTGTTCATTTTTAATATAGGTATTTACTGCTATAAATTTATCTGAGCAGGTTTTTTGCTATGTCTCATAAGTTTTGATATGTTGCAACTTTATTTATCTGAAAACATTATCTAATTATTTTATGTTAACATGGTGGTTATTTAGGAGTGTATTGTTTAATTTCCACATATATGTAATTTTCCCAAATTTTCTGCAGTCATTGACTTCAATTTTATTTTCCTTAAGAGAGCAAATTTTGTATTTCAATTCTTATTTTATTATTGTTTGTTCATTGCATGGCATAGCACATGGTCTATCTGGGGAATGACCTATGTGTAGGTCACCTAATCTTGGGTGAGACATTACGTATAAGACTGTCATTTCAAATTGATTCGCAGTGTTGTTCAAGTCTTCTGTTGTTCATTTTCTGTTGCGTTTTTCTATTGAAATTGGGGTATTGAAGTCTCCAATCATTTTTTTCCTTCCATATACTTTTTATTTCAATAGGTTTTTGGGGAAACAGGTGTTGTTTGGTTACTTGAATAAATTCTATAGTGGTGATTTCTGAGATTTTGGTGCAGCCATCACCTGAGCAGTGTCCACTGTACCCAATGTGTGGTCCTTTATCCCTCAGCCTCCTCCCACTCTTTCCCCCGAGTCTCCAAAGTCTATTGTATTATTCTTAAGCCTTTGCATCCTCATAGCTTAGCTCTCTCTGATTGTTATTTTTGTCATCTTTATTTCTTTAATTTCTTTGTTTTCTATTTAAACTTTTATGTTCCTTTGCTAGGTGCATTAATATTTATAATTTTTATGTCTTTATGTTGAATTGACACTATTTTAATTATAAACTGTCTCTTATCTTTAGTAACTTATTAAAAGTTTTAATTTCTATTTTGTCAGATTTTAGTACAGCTACTCTTGCTTTCATATAGTTGATGTTTTTATTCATTTACTTTTATTCTATTTTGTCTCTTGGATTCAAAAAGGAGTATCTTGTAGGCATCATTTAGTCATATCTCGTTTTTACATCCAATCTTACAATCTCTGTCATTGGATTTGATTATTTAATTCTTTCATATTTAATGAGTTCTCAATAGAGTTGAATTTACAGCTACCATTTTACTTTTTGTTTTCCATATGTCTCATGTAGTTTTTGTTTATTTTTTCTATCCTCATTGATTTCTTTTGCATTAAGTAAGTATTTTCCGTGCAATGCTGTAATTTATCTAATTACTTTCTGTGCATGTTTTATTTATTTTCTTATTGTTTTCTCCAGGGCTTATAATATACATCTTATCAGAATCTGCTCGATATTTTTACTAACTTAATTTCAATGAGATGTAGAAATGTAACCTTTATATGGCTCTTTTCCCCTTCTATGAACTAAACTGGGTCTCCCTCAAAATTATTATGGTAACACCTAACCACCATATGATTGTATCTGGAGATAGGGGTTTAGGAGGGAATTAAGGTTCAATAAGTTCAATAGGGTTAGGTAGTACTAACATAGAACTGTGGTCTTTTAACAAGAGAAAGAACACGGGCTCTCTCTCATTCTGTTTATCTGTCTCCTGTGAGAGAACAGTGGAAAGTAGCCATCTACAAGCCTGGAAGATAGATATACTAGCAACAAGTTATCTTCATTTTTTAAAAAGATATCTTAAATGTCTTTATTACTTAAATAGCTTTGCTGTGAATAGGATTCTTTGTTGATGGGTTTTGCTTTTGAGCAGTGGTTCATAGAAGTTTAAAAGGAAGAAGTAAAGAAGCTTCAAATCAACAAATCAAGACCTAAGAAGTCAATCAAATCAACAAATCAAGACCTATGAAACTACCTAAGTTGAACAATGAGATTGTAGGGATGACAACTGATGATAGATTAAAGTGGGTTTGACAGAGCTAGCAGAATTGTATTTGCAGACAGTGAAAGTCTAGAAGTAAAGATGGTTCTGACTGAGGCCAAATGAAAGATTTGTTTGTTCAGATCAGACAAATTTGTTTGATCAGGTATGACACATGAGAACACACCATGCTAAACCTAAATAGGCTAAGCTGATGTCCTCTGTCAAGATCCATTGGTTTATGAAAAGAAAAACTACCATTTTAGCATCTGGTTATAAATGTTGCAGTCACAATAAGGGCTAAGGTTATAGTTAGAGTTAGTTATATTACAGGTGTGGCTGATAAATGTCACAAAGCAAAGAGCTTGGCAATTGCCAAAAAGTGAGTGTTCTAATGCTGAGTTTTTAAAATTAAACACCCCTTTGACTGAAAACAGTAGATGATGCTGAGAGATGGGGTGACAGAACACACAAACACAGCTGCTTGGAAATTCACATCAAAGTAAGATATATGAAAAAAGATAGTGCATACCCCTAATATCACTGGCTCTTGCAGTGGAGGTATTCTTTCTGCCTGTGATAAATGTACCATGCCTAATATTTTGCAAATGAAAAGTAACTTACTTTTTTATTTCCCTGACAGATGCTTGGCTTGGGGCTCTGTTTCTTGTGGTGAAAAGCACTTCTTCTGAGTAGTTTGAAAAAAGGGACATTTTTCTTATCCCAGCAGAGTGACTTATAGTCTAGTTGTTACCCTGAGACCATTGAGGAATTATGCGACCATTGAGGAACATGCATGAATACCACAGGACACTCTGGAACCAGTGGGGTTACATCAAAAAAAAAACCAATATTATGTTCTGTTTCTTTGTAAGTAAAAATATTGTTTCACTTCTGTTTTGTTGACAAGGACTTAGACCAGACAACCCACCTGGGAAAGGTTACCGTGAAAGTGAGCTCACACATGACAAAGTTTAAAGCCCATCTGTTCCTCACCTGCTATTTTTCAGGAGTTAAGAGTAAGTTTAGTTTTCACTTGTTGGCTCCTTTCTGCTAATCTTAATCCCTAGGCTATCATACTTCTACAGGTTACATGACAATTCCTGGCCTAAAGGGAGATGAGCTCTTGGCATCACTTCTTTATAACATATTGTGGGCCTCAACCTACATACAAAGATTCAACTCAAAGACTTAGCTGGGTGAGTGTCCATTATTCATCTGCATAAACAATGACAGCTCAAGACTCGAGTGGGTGGTAGCATGAGGCAACATTTTCTCAGTGGAATGTTAGCAGAATTGCTTCTCATAATCACAGTCTAGTTATCACTGAATCACAGCTAACAGCAGAACATTTTTCAAGATGAAATATCAATTTACTCTTATGAGGATATAAATTTATAGATTTGTGGAAAGACTTGCATTTTCATGATTTTGTATTTGAGTTGGGATTTAGTGAATTAGCTATATTACACCTTATTTCATTCGTTTATGTAAAATTTTATATTTTAGAACAAATATAAGTCAATTGAGAGATTCTTTAGTTTTTTTTTTGGTTCTTTTTAGTTTGGAGAATCATTAGTATATTTACAATATTTTAGGATTGCTTAAAATTGTGTTGTCTTAATATATGTTTGCAATATTTTATTATAATTATCAGAAACCATAAAGATCCTTTTGTTTCACTGTTTCATAAAATTTTTAATAGATTTTTTTGTGATTACCACATAACTATCTAAAAATGTCACATCTTGCTATTTATTAAATCTTTGCAGAGTTAATAAAATCTTTCCTGAAAGGGGATTTGCAATATTCATCATAATTTTAAATACTGTCTTAAATTAATTCACTTTTATTACTGTGTTTTATAAACAAATCAAACTTATAAAATTGTTTTTTGTTTAGGTGAGATTGTTTAGTGAATAAGAGAGTAATAACTTACAAAAATATTAAGGATATAGCATTTCCTTTTCAAAAAGGGTCTTCTCAGTTTGTATCCTTATCACTTCTGAAAGTTTATGATTTCTTTTTTTTTCTTTTTTTCTTTTCTCTCTCTCTCTTTTTTTTTTTTTTTTTTTTTTTTTTTGAGACAAACTCTGTCTCACTTTGTCACCCAGGCGGAAGTGCAGTGGCACGGTGTTGGCTCACTGCAACCTTTGCCTCCACGCCCAGCTAATCCTTTTGTATTTTTAGTGGAGACAGTGTTTCACTATGTTGACCAGCCTTATCTGGAAGTCCTGACCTGAAGTGATCTGCCTGCTTCCGCTTCCCAAAGTGCTGGGATTACAGGAGTGAACTGCTGTGCCCCGCCAAGTTTGTAATATAATTAAAACATATATTCATAAATATAACTAGGAAATGTCAAGTTAGTTGTTGAAATTAGTAAGTTAGCTATTTCTACATTCAGTAAAAATAGTGTTCTTTGTGTCTATGTTTCTTTAAAATGAAAGACGGGATGAAATTAGGGTAGGTTAAAAACACAGAATAATGATGATTGAGATCTCAAAAATATAATCAATAGTAAACCTCTATGTCCTTGAACATTAGATTATTTTAATTTGTCTTAAAATTATTTATGATAACAAACTCTGCATGTCATGCATTCAGAAGTGAGAAAGTCAGAAGGGAAGGACCTGATCAGTGTACCTGAGGAACAGAGGACACAGCTAGCTTTCCTCCCAAACTCAATTTTAGAAACAAACTCAATTTTAGAAACAGTCTTATCTTCACATTAGAGTGATGCACAGAGACATGATAGTGCAAAAATTCACAAGCTTTAAAAAATAAAAATACTATATTTTTATTTTGCTCACATGTACTCTTCCTTCTAGAGATTAAAACACACACATACACTCTCTCTCTCTCTCTTTCTCTCTCTCTCTCTCTCCTTGGCAGAATTTTAGAATTTCCCCAAATTTGTAACACATGATTTGTGACCAAGCCCCTCAAATGTATTCTGTCTCCTGTTTCTTCAGTGACATTTTCACAGCCTAAATTTTTTTTGCTCAGGGACCTGAGAATTAAGTGTCTTGAGATCATAAAAATTTGTGTTAGCAAACATCCTAGTTGCATCCTACAGTAAGTTAAATTGCCAAACTAATTGAAATATATTTATTCAGTTATTTCATACCTATCATAATTGGGGTTTTTTGGCATGTCTGCATTTCACAGTTTTTTTAAATGTAATAATCTAGGTTGAAAGGTGTTTTATTTCCTACAATGGTGAGCTCTATTTTTAAGGTTTTCAGCTATTGCCACTAAATCAACCAACCCCCTTACTTGTCACCTGCAATTTTTATAACCACTTTATGTTGTCAGTGACCAGTCATAGGTCTTAAGTGCCATTCATAGAATATGATAAAATTGGTAATGACCATGAAGCTATCAATACAGTAATAAAACAAGTGCATTATTTTATTTCATTGTTTAATCTGTATGTAATTTTATTCTAAATCAGATACAGTCTACAGGTCTGCAGATAAATTATGTTATTAATTTTAAGTATCTATACAATTAAACATTATTATACAAATGAGGGAATAGACAATGTAACATTATTTTCTCCAACATATAATATCTTTTTTTTTTTATTAAGCATAGGTTTATTTAATGGAAGTCACATACTTTTTAATTGAGATAAAATTAATATCTTTTTTTTTAAGAGAAGGGTCTCTCACTCTGTCACACAGGTAGGAGTGCAGTGGCATGATTATAGCTAACTACAGCCACATCTACTTCATTCTCTTTAGGAGCTAGGACTATAGGCATGTGCCATCACACCCAGTTAATTTTTTTTTTTTTTTTAAGTAGAGACAGGAACTCACTATTTTGACCAGGCTGGTCTTGAACTTCTGGCTTCAAGCTATATTTTTCAGCCTCTAGAAGTGCTGGGATTACAGGCATAAGTCACTTCACCCAGCCCAAAATAGAATATTATTTTATGCATAACAGCGCTTGGATCCTTGTGTATGGCTAATGTCTTTTAAAACACCATCTTCCTTAGACATATGATCTAAACTTGCAAAATTTGTAATCACTCTTTGATTCTTGGTCCATTTAATGGTGTTATCTTCCCCATCATTTGTGTATGTGTGTGTGTGTACATGTGCTGAAACTTGCACTAGAAGGTAAATCAAGTATAATGAGAATGTACTTGACCTGTATTATCTGTCTCTGGGATTGCTCGGGGTCTTTACCCTCAGCCCAAGGAATACCTGGTTGCTATATCTCATAGTGAGAAATCACTTGTACACTCCGATTTATATTCTTAATATATTATTTAGGACGCAGTTTTCTTTTACATTCTAACCAATCTATATGGTCTGTATGAATTTTTTTCTATTCTCTCTTCTTTGGGTCTGTAACATGTTATTTCAAATTTTATGATAATATTTATGGTAGATGTGGCTGATTTACCAAATAAAAATACAGAAAACACAGCTAAGCTTAAAATTACAATAAACACAAAAAACTTTTTTTGTATAGCTGTACAGTATTTGCATATATCTGTGTAGTATGTGTAAGTAATTCTTTGAAGATATTTACACAAAATAATTATCCATTTTTTACCTAAAATTCAAATTAAACTAAATATCTTATACTTAATTTTTTTTACCTTAGTTTGTGAAAACCACTGTGCTTTCCTCAAGACTCAGTAGCACCGTCCTCAAAATCTTCATTAGAGATAAAAATGATAATCTAACAGATAAACGTTTTTACAGTAGGTAGTAGTTATTTAGCGAATGCGCAGCATATATTAAAATATGTGGCCTGGATACAACATTGGGCAAAGAAAAAACAATAGAATTTTAATCTATGTCCTTTTTTTTAAATGTTATTATTTGTTTCTGGGACATGACTTTCAATACGCACAGTATATTTGTAAGGTGATTGTTATATATTTACTAAATAATTATTTCTATATTAATAGTTCAAGTACAACTATTCTTTTGCTGGTACTAAACTGTTATACTTTAAATGGAAAGATTATTATTCCTTTAATCTGACATAATGCTGAAGCTTCTGGATCTAACATGAAAGAAAAACCCAAGTATATTAAAGGCACCAGTATATGTTGGTGGCAACTGTCTGATGTTTGCTCTGGACATTGAGATAAATGTGTAACCGTACTAGATTATACATTGGGAGACAAAACAACAATAATTATATCAGCTGCACAATTTCTATTTTGTAAATGCATCTACATCAGTTGGTATTAGGACAGTGTTCTAAATCAGATGTGAATTTCTGAGTATAATCTAAAAGTTTTGTCAAATTATCTTCATTGTCTTACATATTTATAAGTTGTTATAATTGTAAGTGACCTTGAAATCATAATTTAACATTTTTATCTTAAAGTCTGAATAATTTATTTGTTACATTTGGGTCCTTCCTACGTATTAATATAAGAGAAAAGATAGACTCAGACTTTATCCTAATTAAAAACAAAGACAAATGATGTATTTTCTTCATTTTAGGTGGAATATCATATTATTTGTAAAATATAAATATGAATATTAAGTACAGCAAAGAAAATAATCTCATCTTGCAACAGATGATCATGAGACATTGGTCATTTATTTGTTAATTTGTGTGTGTGTGCACGTGTGTGTGTGTGCATGTGTGTGCATGTGTGTGTCATAAAGCTAAATTATTCTGAGCCTTGGATTAACTTAATTGAAGACAATAATAGTGCCTGTATCCAGGGACAGTAACGAGAGAAAGTAATTGCAAAAGTATTCCATAAATTTATAAAGTGTTCTGATACAGAGACATTCTCTTTAAGATACAACAAATTATCTTCAGTATTAAAGACCTTAGTATTTTTCCAAGGCATGGCAGGATACCTCTGTAATACTTGATTATCCTATGATCATTCTAATGCAAATTTTTTTATGTTAAAAGGCAGAAAATGGTAGTATAGGTCCTCTTAATGTAAGGTTTACCTCTGTTTTTCATCACCCTACTTTTAAGATTTTTCTTTCTTTCTTTATTGTTGTACAACTTGGCTATTATTTCTGTATAAATGATGGTCTTTATTTAACCGTTTTTTGAAACTATGCACTTCTGAATTCAAGAATTTTTTTCCAGCTTTCAGTTTTATAAAAAATTATTATTTCTTTTAAAATTATATTTGTGTTTTATTCTTTGTATATATTTAAATGAAACAATTGAATATATATTATTCCTTCTAATTTTTGTCTTTATAGATCTATAAATATATTTACATTTCCTATCAGTTTGCTTGTATTAGCATCGATTTTCTCTCCTTAAACTTCCAGTGCACTATTTCTCTCATTAGCTTATTCTAGGTTCATAGTTTACCAATACAATGTATATTTAATTTATAGATTTTTATTTCTCATGTATTCAGTTTACAGTTGGCTCTTTCCATGGATGCTCTTCAATTTTAAAATTTCTTCCTCTTTTAACATCATTTTTGTTTCTTATGTTGCCATTGAATTGACTTAAACATTTTAAATACAATTCCAATATTATTAATTCATGTGGCATACAATTTCTTCTTAGTCTAAATCGTGATAGCTTATATTTTGTGTGTGTACTTCAAAATTTATAATTTACTTGTCATGATTGGGAGATTTTTCTTGTAAATGTCTTTAATCATTGTATTTGTTTTTTCTACTTGTCCTGGCACAATATTATCAATTTCGCTTCATGATAAGCCATTGGCTTCTCCTGTTGATAAATATTGCCTCTGAATTATTTCTTGAATCATTTGCGTTTCTGCAAATTCTGATATTTTTCCTTTCAGCCCCATTAGGCGTTCTAGAGATTTTTGTGACGTTTGATGCACAAACATTCACATTGCACAGATAAGTAAAATATTTTAGTTATGTATTGTTACCACACATCAGCATCTTATGAGAAATCTGAATCTCTTTACTTGAATCACTCACTCCCCAGTATACCGTAAGGTACACTGATGTGTAGAATGTGATTAGTTTATTAATCACATGAAAACATTAGTAGCTACACATGGCCAGAATAGATTTTTCTCTCTATAAATGTAAGTTAATACTGGTAGAATTTGTGAAGCAATATTTGGTTCTTTGGTTTCAGTCTCAGTGCTTTCTTCTTAGCATTTCACTGACTCTGTAGATTAACCTCAGTATCAATTTCCTTTTAAATTCAATAATTATTCAAATTGATCTAAAGTTAGACTTGTTTGTAGCTAGATATTATTTGTGAGTTACACTTCAATTGACAGTTCCTAATGTTATTTCGGTGTCTAGAATATGGGATCTGTTGGAGATATACTTTCATGAAATTACTGACATAATTTTGGATCCAAAATTTCAAAATTTTAGATACTTTTATTTGGAATTTGAAAATAATTAATATGCTCTTTTTACTGGCTAATAATGCTATTCATTTGTTATCTGATACTCAAACTGTCTAAAAAAGTTAACACTCATTAGGTTGATTTGTTTGTTGTATACGAAAACAGTTTATTTCTATGACAGTTTTAGTGTCATCTAATATTATTTTTAATGTTTCAGTTTCTCATTTGAATAAATTTTGTGTTGTTTATTTTAGTCTCAGAGGCTTTAAAACTGTATGTGCAAATGGTTTGCAATAGTGCGTAACACACTGTGTATTGTACATTTCTGTTCACTAGTGTTTCATCACACTGTAATCTGTCAAACCATTCTTCACTTACTGTCATGTTTTTGTTTGTCCTTACTCAAATTTGTGTTTGGGTCCTGCCTCCGTATTAATGGAAGAGAACAGGTAGACTCAGACTTTCATCCTAATTAAAAACAAAGATGAATGATGTATTTTCTTTGTTTACTTTAGATGGAATATCACATTATTTGTATAATATACATATTAATATTAAGTACAGCAAAGAAAATAATCTCCATCTTGCAACAGATGATCATGAGACATTGGTCATTCATGAATTGCCCAAAGTTTTATTCTTTCAGCATTATTCTTTCTTATTTTTACATGTCAATCTCCATGAAAATCTAGGGGCATGAAATACTAGAAATTCAAAATGAATTCCCAGATAAGCACAAATTATGAAAGTACATTTGAATTCATAAACATATCTATAACAGGTAAAGAGATTAAATAGTAAAAACCCTTCCCACAAGAAAGGCTCAAATAGCTTCACTGGTAAATTCTACTAAATATTTAATGAACAATTAATACCAATTCTACACAAACACTTGCAAAATGTGGAAGAGGAAGAAAGACATTAGTTCATTTTTTTGAGGTCCGTATTACTCAGATAACAAAAACAGATGAAAGCATCAAAAGAAAATAAATGTTCAGACCATTACACCTCATGAATATAGACACAGAAATCTTTAAAACCTCTAGAAAACTGAATTCAGCAACACATAAGAATTTTAGACAATATGACCAAGTGGAAGTATCTCAAAAATGCAAATTTATTTTAACATTCAAAAGTCAATCAATGTAATTCACGATATTAATAGAATACAGGACAAAACCATGATTATTTCAATAGACACACGAAAGCATTTGACAAAATCCACTACTCACTGATGATAAAACTTCCAGAAATCTAAGAATAGAAACTTCCTCAGCCTTTCCTACAGAGCATCTATGTAAATTTCATGAATTCCAGTAAGGTATAATAGAGGACATATTGATATTTCTGACTTGATGGTTTTAAAAATTGACACATAGTAAGTACATTCACCTTGAAAAATACTTTTCTAAAAATGTTTCCTTGGCTTGTGATAAAAGTATAAATTCAGATTTAAAACAAGTGCTGTTGAGAATAAGATTTGGTTAAGGAGATTTTGGGCTGAGACGATGGGGTTTTCTAAATAAACAATCATGTCATCTGCAAACAGATGTCCTTTGTAGGGACATGGATGCAGCTGGAAACCATAATTCTCAGCAAACTATCACAAGAACAGTAAACCAAACACCCCATGTTCTCACTCATAGGTGGGAACTGAACAATGAGATCACTTTGACATAGGAAGGGGAACATCACACACCAGGGCCTGTTGTAGGATCGGGGGAAGGGGGGAGGGATAGCATTAGGAGATATGCCTAATGTAAATGACGAGTTAATGGGTGCAGCACATCAACATGGCACATGTATACATATGTAACAAACCTGTACGTTGTGCACATGTACCCTAGAACATAAAGTATAATATAAATAAATAAATAATGAAAAAATAATAAGATTTGATATTATTAATTTTATGCCCTTATTAGCAATAGAAATATAATTATTAATAATTTTAACAAGACACAGGTGCATTCTTAGCAAAAAAGGCATGATCAAATAAAATTCTCACGTTGAACATAACAAAGTTTTATATTTGAAACATATGGTAACATTGTCATAGCTGTATTTTACTAAAAATGTTACACAATACATACTCCGAAAAATCATAACTTTCCCTGGACATATATGCTCTTTCTAAAGATATTTTTGTGCATTATTCTGACAATCAGTTCCTCCAAAAGTAAAGTGTGGCTATCTGGGATTCTAACAATATTTTGAAGATTCATATATTCTCCGAATATTTTCGTTGACAGAAACACCTTGATTTCTGGGCAATATAACATGTGCTTAACTGCACAAATTAGTTCTAAGTGGTGAAGTAAAAATAAAGAAGCACAGGCAGCAGAAAGGAGATATGATGAGACAGTGCAGCTGTCAGGGTGAGGCTGCCCATAATAGGCTGATACTAATAAAAGCATCATTTGGGGGATTTTAACAGCATCCAAATGTAGACAGGATGCCCCAGCAGCAACGAAGTAAGGGACAAGGAGCTGACCAGCCTACCTAAAGCCAAAAGCCTCAAAGTTCTGTGAGTTTTTGGAAAAAGGGTAGAACATACAGCCTGCAATCAAAGGGAGATAAATGATGAAGCTACTCAAGCTGTGCCTTGACTGATTTGAAAAGGAGAGCCAGCTCTGCTGTTACCTTGGGGCTCAAGTTGATCCAGAGTTTTTGTTAAAAAAAAATTACATGAACAAATTAAATGTTTTCTATGTATACGTAGACGGGAAAACAGAAAAATCCAAGATAATTTTACTGTGGAAGAGAACCCCCAACCCAAAACACTGTAGACAATCAGTTGAGACTTGTCAAATATAATCACACAATCTGATATTTTATTATATAAATATGCAAAATGAAGGGAACCAAAATTAATTATGTTCAGAAATAACAAAAACAAAAATCATAAGACACCTGTATAACTAGACTTCAAGAAATTCCAAATAGAGGTCCAGAAAATATGTATGAAGGCTGTACATGGTGGCTCATCCATATAATCCAAACACTTTGGGAGGCCATTGTCAGAGAATCACTTGAAGCCAAGAGTTCAAGACTAGCCTGTCAACATAGCAAGACTTCATCTCTACCAAAATACAAAAAGAAAAAAAAAAAGACATACATAGTTAAAACGTTTGAATAAATTAGAGGGATAAGAGCAAGAAAAAAAATGAGCTATAAAGTATGAGCAAAAGAATAAGTTAAACACTAGGATATCAGGACAAAGAGAAAAATTAGTGGAAAATACAAAATAGAGGTCAGAATAAATTGAAAATATAATGAAAGTGCTATGTCTGATAGATTTTTGAAAAAATAGAAAGGAAATATACTAAAACATTTTTTAAAACTACTAAAATGTTGACCAAGTACAAAACATATACATATCTAAATCATAATAATAAATGAAAAGCTTAACAAAATGAAGTGATTTAAATCATTGAAATGTAAGATGTGAATTAACTACAAAGCAATCGTGGATTATTAGCACATATTTTGTCATCTTCATGGAATCAGTAAATCAATGGATATTATGTTCCCATTTCTGAATTAAAATATGTCAGGCCTAAAACTCGAAAACTAGTGCACTCAGAGTCATATTGGGGCTTTCATTCTATGCCCCATGGGGTTCCATGAGTCTTGCACTGCATCAGGCCTGAGCCATTGGTCCACCTGCTCCAGGTCATTAGTTTGTCTTGTCATTGGTTAAGGTGGTATTCACTAGATCTCTACATTATAAAGTTCAATGGAATTTGTGACAGCCCTGGTGGACCTCTGAGAGGAGTCTGACTGTTCCATCTGTTTGGAGTACTTGAAAGAAACAGTGACCATGAACTCTGGGCATAATTTTTGTCACTCCTGGCTCAGTGTATCCTGGAAGGATCTAGATAACTTTTTCTGTTCTGTCTGCCATTTTTGCTCTCCATATAAGAGCTTCAGGAGGAATCCGTATTTCCATAATTTGACTGAAATTGCTAAGTGACTCCTGATTAGAAAAGTGAAAGAGACGAAAAATGCTGTGTGTGAAAAGCACAATCAGTTTTTGACCCTTTTCTGTGTGAAAGATCTAGAGATTTTATGTACACTGCAGTTTCTCCACTAAGAACCAGAAGCACTACATTTGCCCTGTTAAATATTGTTTAGAGTACCTGAAAGAGATGGGGAGAATGGAACCAAATTGTAAAACACACTTCAGGAGAACTTTACCAACCTAGCAAGACAGGCCAACATTCAAGTTCAGAAAATACAGAGAACCACACTAAGATATTCCACGAGAAGATCATCAGATTCACCAAGGTAAAAATAAAGGAAACAATGAAAAGTGCAGCCAGAGAGTAAGGTCAGGTCACCTACAAAGGGAAGCCCATCAGACTAACAGTGTATCCCTCAGCAGAAACCCTATAAGTCAGCAGAGAGTGGGAGCCAATATTCAACATTTTCTTCTCTTTTTTTTTTTTCTAGCTCTGTCACCCAGGCTGGAGTGCAGTGGTGCGATCTTGGCTCACTGCAAGCTCTGCCTCCTCAGTTCATGCCATTCTCCTGCCTCAGCCTCCTAAGTAGCTGGGACTACAGGCACCCACCACCACACCTGGCTAATTTTTTCTTTTTTTCTTTTTTTTTTTGGTATTTTTACTAGAGATAGGGTTTCACTGTGTTAGCCAGGATGGTCTCGATCTCCTTAACTCGTGATCCACCTGCTGCAGCCTCCCAAAGTGCTGGGATTACAGGCATGAGCCACCACACACGGCCTTCAACATTATTAAAGAAAAGAATTTTTATCTCAGAATGTTATGTTTGGCCAAATTAAGTTTCATGAGAGAAGGAGAAATAAAACCCTTTTCAGACAAGCAAATGCTGAGGAAATTTGTCACCACCATGCCTGCCTTGCAAGAGCTCCTGAAGGAAGCACTAAATATGGAAAGAATAAACTGGTGCCAGCCATTGCAAAACACATGAAAATATAAAGACCAATGACACTATGAAGAAATGGCATCAACTAGTGCACAAAATAACCAGCTAGCATCATGATGTCAGGATCAAATTCACACATAACAATATTGACCTTAAATGTAAATGGGCTAAATTACCCAATTTAAAGATGCAGAATGGCAAAATGGATAAAGAGTCAAAACCCATCAGTCTGCTGTTTCAAGAGACCCCTCTCACATGCAAAGACACATGGAGGCTCAAAATAAAGGGATACAGGAAAATTTATCAAGAAAATTAAAGCAGAAAAAAGCAGGGGCTGCAATTGTAGTCTCTGACAAAACAGACTTTAAACCAACAAAGATCAAAAATGACAAGGGCATTACATATTGGTAAAGACATCAGTTCAACAAGAGGAGCTAACTATCCTAAATATATATGCACCCAGTGCAGGAGCACCCAGATTTATAAAACAAGTTCTTAGAGACCTACAGAGAGACTTAGACTACCACACAATAATAGTGGGAGACTTTCACACCCAACTATCAATATTAGGAAGATCAATGACAGAGAAAATTAGCAAGGATATTCAGGACTTAAACTTAGCTCTGGATCAAGTAGACCTAATAGATATCTACAGAACTCTCAACCCTAAAGTAACAGAATATACTGTGTATAGAGTAATTTCTCAATAAACTACTGGCAAACCAAATCCAGGAGCACATAAAAAATCTTATCCACCAAAATCAACTCAGCTTCATCCCTGGGATGCAAGGGATATGCAAATCAATAAACATAATCCATCACATAAACAGAATAAATGACAAAAAAAAAGCACATGATTATCTCAATAGATGCAGGGAAGGCCTTGATATAATTTAACACCACTTTATATTAAAAACTCTCAATATCTTAGGTATTGGGAACATATCTCAAAATAGTAAGAGTTACTTAAGGCAATCCCACAGTCAGTATCATATTAAATGGGCAAAAGCTGGAAGCATTTCCTTTGAAACATGGCACAAGACAAGGATGCCCTCTCTCACCACTCCTATGCAACATAGTATTAGAAGTTCTTGCAGGGGAAATCAGGCAAGAGAAAGAAATAAAGAGTATTCAGATAGAGAGGACATCAAATAGTCTCTGTAGATGACATGCTCCTATATTTAAAAACCCCATTGTTTCATCCCCCAAACTTTTAAAGCTGATAGAAAACTTCAACAAAGTCTGAAGATAAAAAAATCAATGTGCAAAACTTACACGCCTTTTTAAACATCAACAATAGACAGGCAGAGAGCCAAATCATGAATGAACTCCCGTTTACAGTTGCTACAAAGAGAATATAATACCTAGGAATACGCTAACATGGAATGTGAAAAACCTGTTTAAAAATAACTACAAACCACTGCTCAAGAAAATAAGAAAGGAAACAAGCAAATGGGAAAACATTCTATCCTCATAGATAGAATCAATATTATGAAAATAGCGGGGGCGGAGCAAGATGGCCAATAGGAACAGCTCCAGTCTCCAACTCCCAGCGCGAGCGACACGGAAGACCGGTGATTTCTGCATTTTCAACTGAGGTACTGGGTTCATCTCACTGGGGACTGTTGGACGATCAGTGCTGGTCAGCTGCTGCAGCCCGACCAGCGAGAGCTGAAGCAGGGCGAGGCATCGCCTCACCTGGGAAGTGCAAGGGGGAAGGGAATCCCTTTTCCTAGCCAGGGGGACTGAGACACACAATACCTGGAAAATCGGGTAACTCCCACCCCAATACTGCGCTTTAAGCAAACAGGCACACCAGGAGATCATATCCCACACCTGGCCAGGAGGGTCCCACGCCCACGGAGCCTCCCTCATTGCTAGCACAGCAGTCTGTGATCTACCGGCAAGGCAGCAGCAAGGCTGGGGTAGGGGCGCCCGCCATTGCTGAGGCTTAAGTAGGTAAACAAATCTGCTGGGAAGCTCGAACTGGGTGGAGCTCACAGCAGCTCAAGGAAACCTGCCTGTCTCTGTAGACTCCACCTCTGGGGACAGGGCACAGGAAACAATAACAAACACAGCAGAAGCCTCTGCAGACGCAAACGACTCTGTCTGACAGCTTTGAAGAGAGCAGTGGATCTCCCAACACGGAGGTTGAGATCTGAGAAGGGACAGACTGCCTGCTCAAGTGGGTCCCTGACCCCTGAGTAGCCTAACTGGGAGACATCCCCCACTAGGGGCAGTCTGACACCCCACACCTCACAAGGTGGAGTACACCCCTGAGAGGAAGCTTCCAAAGCAAGAATCAGACAGGTACACTCGCTGTTCAGAAATATTCTATCTTCTGCAGCCTCTGCTGCTGATACCCAGGCAAACAGGGTCTGGAGTGGACCTCAAGCAATCTCCAACAGACCTACAGCTGAGGGTCCTGACTGTTAGAAGGAAAACTATCAAACAGGAAGGACACCTACACCAAAACCCCATCAGTACATCACCATCATCAAAGACCAGAGGCAGATAAAACCACAAAGATAGGGAAAAGGCAGGGCAGAAAAGCTGGAAATTCAAAAAATAAGAGTGCATCTCCCCCGGCAAAGGAGCGCAGCTCATCGCCAGCAACGGATCAAAGCTGGACGGAGAATGACTTTGATGAGATGAGAGAAGAAGGCTTCAGTCCATCAAACTTCTCAGAGCTAAAGGAGGAATTACGTACCCAGCGTAAAGAAACTAAAAATCTTGAAAAAAAAGTGGAAGAATTGATGGCTACAGTAATTAATGCAGAGAAGGTCATAAACGAAATGAAAGAGATGAAAACCATGACACGAGAAATACGTGACAAATGCACAAGTTTCAGTAACCGACTCGATCAACTGGAAGAAAGAGTATCAGCGATTGAGGATCAAATGAATGAAATGAAGCGAGAAGAGAAACCAAAAGAAAAAAGAAGAAAAAGAAATGAACAAAGCCTGCAAGAAGTATGGGATTATGTAAAAAGACCAAATCTATGTCTGATTGGGGTGCCTGAAAGTGAGGGGGAAAATGGAACCAAGTTGGAAAACACTCTTCAGGATATCATCCAGGAGAACTTCCCCAACCTAGTAGGGCAGGCCAACATTCAAATCCAGGAAATACAGAGAACGCCACAAAGATACTCCTCGAGAAGAGCAACTCCAAGACACATAATTGCCAGATTCACCAAAGTTGAAATGAAGGAAAAAATCTTAAGGGCAGCCAGAAAGGTCGGGTTACCCACAAAGGGAAGCCCATCAGGCTAACAGCAGATCTCTCGGCAGAAACTCTCCAAGCCAGAAGAGAGTGGGGGCCAATATTCAACATTCTTAAAGAAAAGAATTTTAAACCCAGAATTTCATATCCAGCCAAGCTAAGTTTCATAAGTGAAGGAGAAATAAAATCCTTTACAGATAAGCAAATGCTTAGAGATTTTGTCACCACTAGGCCTGCCTTACAAGAGACCCTGAAGGAAGCACTCAACATGGAAAGGAACAACCGGTACCAGCCATTGCAAAAACATGCCAAAATGTAAAGACCATCGAGGCTAGGAAGAAACTGCATCAACTAACGAGCAAAATAACCAGTTAATATCATAATGGCAGGATCAAGTTCACACATAACAATCTTAACCTTAAATGTAAATGGACTAAATGCTCCAATTAAAAGACACAGACTGGCAAACTGGATAAAGAGTCAAGACCCATCAGTCTGCTGTATTCAGGAGACCCATCTCACACGCAGAGACATACATAGGCTCAAAATAAAGGGATGGAGGAAGATTTACCAAGCAAATGGAGAACAAAAAAAAGCGGGGGTTGCAATACTAGTCTCTGATAAAACAGACTTTAAACCATCAAAGATCAAAAGAGACAAAGAAGGCCATTACATAATGGTAAAGGGATCAATTCAACAGGAAGAGCTAACTAACCTAAATATATATGCACCCAATACAGGAGCACCCAGATTCATCAAGCAAGTCCTTAGAGACTTACAAAGAGACTTAGACTCCCATACAATAATAATGGGAGACTTCAACACTCCACTGTCAACATTAGACAGATCAACGAGACAGAAAGTTAACAAGGATATCCAGGAATTGAACTCATCTCTGCAGCAAGCAGACCTAATAGACATCTATAGAACTCTCCACCCCAAATCAACAGAATATACATTCTTCTCAGCACCACATCGTACTTACTCCAAAATCGACCACGTAATTGGAAGTAAAGCACTCCTCAGCAAATGTACAAGAACAGAAATTATAACAAACTGTCTCTCAGACCACAGTGCAATCAAACTAGAACTCAGGACTAAGAAACTCAATCAAAACCGCTCAACTACATGGAAACTCAACAACCTGCTCCTGAATGACTACTGGGTACATAACGAAATGAAGGCAGAAATAAAGATGTTCTTTGAAACCAATGAGAACAAAGATACAACATACCAGAATCTCTGGGACACATTTAAAGCAGTGTGTAGAGGGAAATTTATAGCACTAAATGCCCACAAGAGAAAGCAGGAAAGATCTAAAATTGACACTCTAACATCGCAATTAAAAGAACTAGAGAAGCAAGAGCAAACACATTCGAAAGCTAGCAGAAGGCAAGAAATAACTAAGATCAGAGCAGAACTGAAGGAGATAGAGACACAAAAAACCCTCCAAAAAATCAATGAATCCAGGAGTTGGTTTTTTGAAAAGATCAACAAAATTGACAGACCGCTAGCAAGACTAATAAAGAAGAAAAGAGAGAAGAATCAAATCGACGCAATTAAAAATGATAAAGGGGATATCACCACCGACCCCACAGAAATACAAACTACCATCAGAGAATACTATAAACACCTCTACGCAAATAAACTGGAAAATCTAGAAGAAATGAATAATTTCCTGGACACTTACACTCTTCCAAGACTAAACCAGGAAGAAGTTGAATCCCTGAATAGACCAATAGCAGGCTCTGAAATTGAGGCAATAATTAATAGCCTACCAACCAAAAAAAGTCCAGGACCAGATGGATTCACAGCTGAATTCTACCAGAGGTACAAGGAGGAGTTGGTACCATTCCTTCTGAAACTATTCCAATCCATAGAAAAAGAGGGAATCCTCCCTAACTCATTTTATGAGGCCACCATCATCCTGATACCAAAGCCTGGCAGAGACACAATTAAAAAAGAGAATTTTAGACCAATATCCCTGATGAACATCGATGCAAAAATTCTCAATAAAATACTGGCAAACCGGATTCAGCAACACATCAAAAAGCTTATCCACCATGATCAAGTGGGCTTCATCCCTGGGATGCAAGGCTGGTTCAACATTTGCAAATCAATAAACATAATCCAGCATATAAGCAGAACCAAAGACAAGAACCACATGATTATCTCAATAGATGCAGAAAAGGCTTTTGACAAAATTCAACAATCCTTCATGCTAAAAACGCTCAATAAATTCGGTATTGATGGAACATACCTCAAAATAATAAGAGCTATTTATGACAAACCCACAGCCAATATCATACTGAATGGGCAAAAACTGGAAAAATTCCCTTTGAAAACTGGCACAAGACAGGGATGCCCTCTCTCACCACTCCTATTCAACATAGTGTTGGAAGTTCTGGCTAGGGCAATTAGGCAAGAGAAAGAAATCAAGGGTATTCAGTTAGGAAAAGAAGAAGTCAAATTGTCCCTGTTTGCAGATGACATGATTGTATATTTAGAAAACCCCATTGTCTCAGCCCAAAATCTCCTTAAGCTGATAAGCAACTTCAGCAAAGTCTCAGGATACAAAATTAATGTGCAAAAATCACAAGCATTCTTATACACCAGTAACAGACAAACAGAGAGCCAAATCAGGAATGAACTTCCATTCACAATTGCTTCAAAGAGAATAAAATACCTAGGAATCCAACTTACAAGGGATGTAAAGGACCTCTTCAAGGAGAACTACAAACCACTGCTCAGTGAAATCAAAGAGGACACAAACAAATGGAAGAACATACCATGCTCATGGATAGGAAGAATCAATATCGTGAAAATGGCCATAATGCCCAAGGTAATTTATAGATTCAATGCCATCCCCATCAAGCTACCAATGAGTTTCTTCACAGAATTGGAAAAAACTGCTTTAAAGTTCATATGGAACCAAAAAAGAGCCCGCATCTCCAAGACAATCCTAAGTCAAAAGAACAAAGCTGGAGGCATCACGCTACCTGACTTCAAACTATGCTACAAGGCTACAGTAACCAAAACAGCATGGTACTGGTACCAAAACAGAGATACAGACCAATGGAACAGAACAGAGTCCTCAGAAATAATACCACACATCTACAGCCATCTGATCTTTGAGAAACCTGAGAGAAACAAGAAATGGGGAAAGGATTCCCTATTTAATAAATGGTGCTGGGAAAATTGGCTAGCCATAAGTAGAAAGCTGAAACCGGATCCTTTCCTTACTCCTTATACGAAAATTAATTCAAGATGGATTAGAGACTTAAATGTTAGACCTAATACCATAAAAATCCTAGAGGAAAACCTAGGTAGTACCATTCAGGACATAGGCATGGGCAAAGAATTCATGTCTAAAACACCAAAAGCAACAGCAGCAAAAGCCAAAATTGACAAATGGGATCTAATTAAACTAAAGAGCTTCTGCACAGCAAAAGAAACTACCATCAGAGTGAACAGGCAACCTACAGAATGGGAGAAAATTTTTGCAATCTACTCATCTGACAAAGGGCTAATATCCAGAACCTACAAAGAACTCCAACAAATTTACGAGAAATAAACAAACAACCCCATCAAAAAGTGGGCAAAGGATATGAACAGACATTTCTCAAAAGAAGACATTCATACAGCCAACAGATACATGAAAAAATGCTCATCATCACTGGCCATCAGAGAAATGCAAATCAAAACCACAATGAGATACCATCTCACACCAGTTAGAATGGCGATCATTAAAAAGTCAGGAAACAACAGGTGCTGGAGAGGATGTGGAGAAATAGGAACGCTTTTACACTGTTGGTGGGATTGTAAACTAGTTCAACCATTATGGAAAACAGTATGGCGATTCCTCAAGGATCTAGAACTAGATGTACCATATGACCCAGCCATCCCATTACTGGGTATATACCCAAAGGATTATAAATTATGCTGCTCTAAAGACACATGCACACGTATGTTTATTGCAGCACTATTCACAATAGCAAAGACTTGGAATCAACCCAAATGTCCATCAGTGACAGATTGGATTAAGAAAATGTGGTACATATACACCATGGAATACTATGCGGCCATAAAAAAGGATGAGTTTGTGTCCTTTGTAGGGACATGGATGCAGCTGGAAACCATCATTCTTAGCAAACTATCACAAGAACAGAAAACCAAACACCGCATGTTCTCACTCATAGGTGGGAACTGAACAATGAGATCACTTGGACTCAGGAAGGGGAGCATCACACACCGGGGTCTATCATGGGGAGGGGGGAGGGGGGAGGGATTGCACTGGGAGTTATACCTGATGTAAATGACGAGTTGATGGGTGCAGCACACCAACATGGCACAAGTATACATATGTAACAAACCTGCACGTTATGCACATGTACCCTACAACTTAAAGTATAATAATAATAAATAAATTTAAAAAAAAAGAATAAAAACCTATTTCCAATACAAAAAAAAATAATATTATGAAAATAGCCATATTGGCCAAAGTAATTTATAGATTCAATGCTATTCCCTTCAAATTACCATTGACATTCTTCACACAATTAGAAAAAACAACTACTTTGTGTGCTTTATGTGAAATTTATGTGAAAGCAAAAAAGAGCCCACATAGCCAAGACAATCCTAAGCAAAAAGAATAAGGCTGGAGGCATCATGCTACCTGACTTCAAACTATAATACAAAGCTACAGTAACCAAAAGAGCATGATATTGGTACCAAAACAGACATAGCGACAAATAGAACAGAATAAATACCTCAGAAATAAGACTGCCTACCTACAAATTTGTGATATTTGACAAATCTGTCAATAACAAGCCATGGGGAAAGGATTTCCTATTTAATAAGTGTTGCTGGGGAAAATGGCTAGCCATATGCAGAAAACAAACTGGACCCCTGCCTTACACCTTACCTAAAAATTAACTGGGGATAAATTAAAGACTTAAATGTAAAACGCAAAACCATATAAACCTCTGGAAGAAAACCTAGTCAATATCATTCAGAACATAGTCATGGGCAAAGATTTTATGATGAAATTGCCAAAAGCAATTACAACAAAAACTAAAATTGACAAATGGGATCTAATTAAACTACAGAGCTTCTGCACAGCAAAATAAACTATCATCAGAGTGAACAGACAACCTACAGAATGGAAGAAAATTTTTGCAATCTGTCAATCTGACAAAGGACTAATATCCACAATTCACAAGGAACTTAAATAAATTTACAGGAAAAAAAACAAAACATGTTATTAAAAAGTGGGCAAAGGATATGAACAGACACTTCTCAAAATAAGACACTTTATTTTGTTTTTTTGAGATAGAGTCTCACTCTTATCACTCAGGCTTGAGTGTAATGGCATGATCTTGGCTCACTGCAACCTCCACCTCCTGGGTTCAAACAATTCTCCTGCCTTAGCCTCCTGAGTAGCTGGGATTACAGGTGCCTGCCACCATGCCCAGCTAATTTTTGTATTTTTAGTAGAGACGGGGTTTCACCATGTTGGCCAGTCTGGTCTTGAATTCCTGACCTCAGGTGATCCACCTGCCTCGGCCTTCCAAAGTGCTGGGATTACAGGCGTGAGCCACTTCACCTGGCCAAAAGAAGGCATTTATGCAACCAGCTAACATATGAGAAAAGCTCAACATCACCAATCATTAGAGAAATGTAAATCTAAAACACAGTGAGATATCATCTCACACCAATCAGAATGACAATTATTAAAAAGTCAAAAAACAACAGATGCTCACGAGCTGTGGAGAAATAGGAATGCATTTACACTGTTGGTGGGAATGTAAATTAGCTCAACCTTTGTGGAAAACAGTGTGGTGATTCCTCAAGGATCTAGAATAAGAAATATCATTTGACCCAGCAATCCCATTACTGGGTACATACCCAAAGGAGTGTAAATCATTCTATTATAAAGATGCATGCACACATATGTTTATTGCACCACTGTTCAAAATAGCAAAGACATAGGACCAACAAAAACGCCCATCAACATTAGACTGTATAAACAAAATGTGGCACATATACACCGTGGAATACTATGTAGCCATAAAATGGAATGAGACCATGTCCTTTGCAGGGACTCGGATGAAGCTGGAAGCCATCATCCTCAGCAAACTAACACAGGAACAGAAAAGCAAACACTGCATGTTCCCACTCATAAGTGGGAGTTGAACAATGAGAACACATGGACACAGGGAGGAGAACAACACTCACTGGGGCTTGTCATGAGCCTGGGAGGGGAGGGAGAGCATCAGGACAAATAGCTACTGCTTAGCTAGGCTTAAAATATATGTGATGGGTTGATAGACGCAGCAAACCACCATGGCACACATATACCTATGTAACAAACCTGCAAGTTCTGCACATGTATCTCAGAACTTAAAGTAGTTAAGTAATAATTTTTATTAGGCAGAAACAAGATGAAAGATGGACATTTTAACAAAACTAAATGAAAACCTTGTAGAATTTTCCGTTTATGTTTCCACATTAAAATGTCTACCAAGGGAGGTAGAGGGCAAGTCTATGCACTCAAACCTGAAATTGCTGACACATGTTAAGAATATGCACCACAGGTATCAAAAACTATAACGCCATGAACTCTTTTCATTTAGATTAACAAAATATGGTTTTAGTCTTCCTCCTCAGTATTCTGGCTTAGACATAATTATCAAGCCATTTCAAGGTAATATCATTCTTGACCTTGACAAGGTCAACTTATCATCTCTGAGAATAGAAAAGCTATGCAATATGGAAGAACAAAACCAAACATTTGTTATAACCCAAGGAGATTTTATCTCAGCCCTGCTGTGTTGGGCTCTCAGAGATTTAGTTCTGGCAGACATTACTTGAAGGTAGAAGTGGGAAACAAGCCTAAATGGACATTGGGTGTGTGACAAGACTAACTTCTTAGGAACTGGCAGGATCAGCCATCACTTCTGGGTGGTGTCTGGGCAATATATGAAGAGTGGTTATGTTGCATTAGGTCCCAAGACAACTCGACTTCTGCCAGTAGTAAAACCCAGTAAGATTGGTATTTTTCTGGACTATGAATTGAATGATGTTTTCTTTCATAATATGAATGAGAGGTCTGTTCTCTATATTCATAATGATTCACAGAAGTTTTTTGGCCTTATTTTATATTAAGGCAGATTTTGAACCTCTTAAAATCTGTTAATTCTCAGATTCTGAAAGAAAAACAACCAGTAAGTGAATCTGTTTCAGTTTTTGTTGGTAATTTAGGCAGTTTTTTTCTACTTCAGAGAAGAATGTCAATGGTAGTTTAATGGGAATAGCATTGAATCTATAAATTGCTTTGGGCAATATGGCCATTTTAATAATATTGATTCTACCTATGAACATGGGATGATTTTCCATTTGTTTATATATTTTTTCTTGCTTTTTGACTGCTGTCAAAGGTTGTTTTATCCTCTTCAGGTGAATAGTCATAAAAATGGTATTTTTTAAAAATTATACTTTAAGCTCTAGGGTACATATGCAGAACGTGTGGGTTTGTTACATAAGTATACATGTACCATGGTGGTTTGCTGCACCCATAAACCCATTATCTGCTTTAGGTATTTCTCCTAATGTTATCCCTCCCATAGCCCCCCACCCCCTGGCAGGTCCTGGTGTGTGATGTTCCCCTCCATGTCCATGTGTTCTCACTGTTCAACTCCCACTTATGAGTGAGAACATGCAGTGTTTGGTTTTCTGTTGTGTTAGTTTGCTGAGAATGATGGTTTCCAGCTTCATCCATGTTCCTGCAAAGGACATGATCCCATCCTTTTTTATGGCTGCATAGTATTCCATGGTATATCTGTGACACATTTTCTTTATTCAATCTATCGTTGATGGGCATTCGGATTGGTTCCAAGATTTTGCTATTGTGAACAGTGCCACAATAAACATCCATGTGCATGAGTCTTTATAGTAGAATGATTTATAATCCTTTGGGTATATACCCGGTAATGGGATTGCTGGGTCAAATGGTATTTCTAGTTCTAGACCCTTGAGGAATCGCCACACCGTCTTCCACAATGGTTGAACTAATTTATACTTCCACCAACAGTGTAAAAGCATTCCTATTTCTCCACATCGTCTTCAGCATCTGTTGTTTCCTGATGTTTTAATGATTGCCCTTCTAACTGACGTGAGATGATATCTCAGTGTGGTTTTGTTTCACATTTCCCTAATGACCAGTGATGATGAGCTTTTCTTTCATATGTTCGTTGGCTGCATAAATGTCTTCTTTTGAGAAGTGTCTGTTCATACCTTTCGCACACTTTTTGATGGGGTTGTTTGTTTTTATCCTTGTAAATTTGTTCAAGTTTTTTGTAGATTCTGGATATTAGCCCCTTGTCAGATGGATAGATTGCAAAAATCTTCTCCCATTCTGTAGGTTGCCTGTTCACTGTGATGATAGTTTATTTTGCTGTACAGAAGCTCTTTAGTTTAGTTAGACCCCATTTGTTGATTTTGGCTTTTGTTGCCATTGTTTTTAGTGTTTTGGTCATGAAGTCCTTGCCCATGCATATGTCCTGAATGGTATTAGATTTTCTTCTAGGGTTTTTATGGTTTTAGGTCATATGTTTAAGTCTTTAATCCATCTTGAGTCAATTTTTGTATAAGGTGTAATGAAGGGATCCAGTTTCAGCTTTCTGCATATGGCTAGCCAGTTTTCCCAACACCATTTATTAAATAGGTAATCCTTTCCCCATTTTCCTGTTTTTGTCAGGTTTGTCAAAGATCAGATGGTTGTAGATGTGTGGTGTTATTTCTGAGGCCTGTTCTATTCTGTTGGTCTATATTTCTGTTTTGGTACCAGTACCATGCTGTTTTTGTTACTTTAGCCTTGTAGTATAGTTTGAAATCAGGTAGCGTGATGCCTCCAGCTTTTTTCTTTTTGGTTAGGTTTATCTTGGCTTTGCAGGCTCTTTTTTGGTTCCACATGAAATTTAAAGTGTTTTTTTTCCAATTCTGAGAAGAAAGTCAACATTAGCTTGATGGGGGATAGCATTGAATCTATAAATTACTTTGGGCAGTATGGCAATTTTCATGATGTTGATTCTTCCTATCTATGAGCATGGAGTGTTTTGCCATTTGTTTGTGTCCTCTCTTATTTCCTTGAATAGTGATTTGTGGTTCTCTGTGAAAAGGTCGTTCACATCCCTTGTAAGTTGTAGGTATTTTATTCTCTTTGTAGCAATTGTGAATGGGAATTGAGTCATTATTTTGCTCTCTGTTTGTCTGTTATTGGTGTACAGGAATGCTTGTAATTTTTGCACATTGATATTATATCCTGAAGTTGCTTATCAGGTTAAGGAGATTTTGGGCTGAGATGATGGAGTTTTCTAAATATACAATCATGTCATCTTCAAACGAGACAATTTGACTTTCTCTTTTCCTAACTGAACACCTTTTATTTCTTTCTCTCATCTGATTGCCCTGGGCAGAACTTCCAATGCTATGTTGAATAGGAGTGGTGAGAGGAGGCATCTTTTCTTGTGCCGGTTTTCAAAGGGAGTGCTTCCAGTTTTTGCCCATTCAGTATGATATTGGCTGTGGGATTGCCATAAATAGCCCTTATTATTTTGAGATACGTTCCATCAGTAACTAGTTTATTGAGAATTTTTTAGCATGAAGGTCTGTTGAATTTTGTTAAAGACATTTTCTGCATCTACTGAAATAATCTTGTGATTATTATCATTGATTCTGTTTAGGTGATGGATTACGTTTATTGATTTGCATATGTTGAACCAGACTTGCATCACAGGGATGAAGCCAACTTAATCATGGTGGATAAGCTTTTTGATGTGTTGCTGGATTGTGTTTGCCAGTATTTTATTGAGGATTTTTGCACTGATGTTCATCAGGGATATTGGCCTGAAATTTTTTTTATTGTTATTACTGTGTCTCTGCCAGGTTTTGGTATCAGGATGATGCTGGCCTCATAAAAATGAGTTAGGGAGAATTCCCTCCTTTTCTATTGTTTGAAATAGTTTCAGAATGATTGGTACCAGCTTCTCTTTGTACCTCTGGTAGAATTCGGCTGTGAATCCATCTGATCCTGGACTTTTTTTGATTGGTAAGCTATTAATTGCTGCCTGAATTTCAGAACTTGTTATTGATCTGTTCAGGAATTCGACTTCTTCCTGGTTTAATCTTTGGAGGGTGTATGCGTCCAGCAATTTATCCATTTATTCTAGATTTTCTAGTTTATTTATGTAAAGTTGTTTATAGTATTATATGATAATAGTTTGTATTTCTATGGGGTCGTTGATGATATCCCCTTTATCATTTTTTATTGCATCTATTTGATTCTTCTCTCCTTTTTTCTTTATTAGTCTGGCTAGCAGTTCTACTTTGTTGCTCTTTTTAAAAAACCAGCTCCCAGATTCATTGAGTTTTTTGAAGGGCTTTTCATGTTGCTATCTCCTTTAGTTCTTCTCTGATCTTAGTTATTTCTTGTCTTCTGCTTGCTTTTGAGTTTGTTTGTTCTTGCTTCTCTAGTTCTTTTAACTGTGATGTTAGGGTTTCGATTTTAGAGCTTCCCTGCTCTCTCTTATGGGCATTTAGTGCTATAAATTTCCCTCTACACAATGCTTTAAATGTGTCCCAGAAATTCTGGTATGTTGTCTCTTTGTTCTCATTGGTGTCAAAGAACATCTTTATTTCTGCCTTAATTTTAATTTCGTTACTTACCCAGTAGTCATTCAGGAGCAGGTTTTTCAGTTTTCATGTAGATGTGTGGTTTTGAGTGGGTTTCTTAATCCTGAGTTTTAATTTGATTGCATTGTGGCCTGAGAGACTGTTTGTTATGATTTCTATTCTTTTGCATTTGCTGAGGAGTGTTTTACTTCCAATTATATGGTCAATTTTAGAGTAAATGTGATGTGGTGCTGAGAAGAATTTATATTCTGTTGATTTGGGGTGGAGAGTTCTGTAGATGTCTATTAGGTCCACTTGGTCCAGAGCTAAGTTCAAGTCCTGAATATCTTTGTTAATTTTCTGTCTCATTATCTGTCTAATATTGACAGTTGGGTGTTAAAGTCTCCCACTATTGTTTTGTGGGAGTCTAAATCTCTTTGTAGTTCTCTAAGAATTTGCTTTATGAATCTGGGTGCTCCTTCATTGGGTGCATATATATTTAGGATAGTTAGCTTTTCTCATTGTATTGATCCCTTTACCATTATGTAATGCCTGTCTTTGTCTCTTTTGATCTTTGTTGGTTTAAAGTCTGTTTTATTGGAGACTAGGAAAGGAACCCCTGCTTTTATTTCCTTTCCATTTTCTTGGTAAATATTCCTCCATCTCTTTATTTTGAGCCTATGTGTGTCTTTGCATGTGAGATGGTTCTCCTGAATACAGTACACCAATGGGTCTTGACTCTTTATCCAATTTGCCAGACTGTGTGTTTTAACTGGGGCATTTAGCCCATTTACATTTAAGGCTAATATTTTTATGTGTGACTTTGATCCTGTTATTATGATGCTAACTGGTTATTTTGCCTGTTAGTTGATGCAGTTTCTTTATAGCATCGATGTTCTTTACAATCTGGTATGTTTTTGCAGTGGCTGTTACTGGTTGTTCCTTCCACGTTTAATGCTTCCTTCTGGAGCTTTTGTAAGGCAGGCCTGCTGGTGACAAAATCTCTCAGCATTTGCTTATTTGTAAAGGATTTTATTTCTCTTTCACTTATGAAGCTTAGTTTGAGTGGATATAAAATTCTGGATTGAAATTCTTTTCTTTAAGAATGTTGAATATTGGCCCCCACACTCTTCTGGTTTGTAGGGTTTTTGCTGAGAGATCTGCTATCAATCTGATGGGCTTCCCTTTGTGGGTAACCTGACCTTTCTCTCTGGCTGCCCTTAACATTTTTTCCTTCATTTCAACCTTGGCAAATCTAACAATTATGTGTCTCGGGGTTGCTGTTCTCGAGGAATATCTTTGTGGTGTTTTCTGTATTTCCTGAATTTGAATGTTGGCCTGCCTTGTTAGGTTGGGGAAGTTTTCCTGGATAATATCCTGAAGAGTGTATTACAATTTGGTTACATTCTCTCCCTCACTTTCAGGTACACCAATTAAATGTAGATTTGGTCTTTTCACATAGTCCCATATTTCTTGGAGGTTTTATTCATTTCTTTTCACTCTTTTTTCTCTAGTCTTGTCTTCTCACCTTATTTCATTGAGTTGATCTTCAGACTCTGATATCCTTTCTTCTGCTTGATCAATTCAGCTATTAATACTTGTGTATGCTTCATGAATTTCTTGTGCTGTGTTTTTCAGCTCCATCAGGTCATTTATGTTCTTCTCTAAACTGGTTATTCTAGTTCGCAATTCATCTAACCTTTTCTCAAGGTTCTTAGCTTCCTTGCATTATGTTAGAACACGCTCCTTTAGCTTGGGAGAGTTTGTTATTACCCACCTTCTGAAGTCGACTTCTGTCAACTCATCAAACTCATTCTCCATGCAGTTTTGTTCCCTTGGTGGCAAGGAGTTGTGATCCTTTGGAGGAGAAGAAGTGTTCTGGTTTTTGGAATTTTTAGAATTTTTGTGCTGGTTTCTCCCCATCATCTTGAATTTATCTACCTTTTGTCTTTGATGTTGGTGACCTTTGGATGAGGTGTCTGAGTGGACATCCTTTATGTTGATGTTGATACTATTACTTTCTGTTTGTTAGTTTTCCTTCTAACAGGCTCCTCTGCTGCAGGTCTGCTGGAGTTTGCTGGAGGTCCCCTCCAGACCCTGTTTGCCTGGGTATCACCAGCAGAGGCTGGAAAATGGCAAAGATTGCTACCTGTTCCTTCCTCTGGAAGCTTGATCCCAGAGGGGAATCCACCAGATGCAAGCCAGAGCTCTCCTGTATGAGATGCCTGTTGGCCCTTACTAGGGGGTGCCTCCTAGTCACGGGGGTCAGGGACCCACTTGATGAGGCAGTCCATCTCTTATCAGAGCTCGAAGGCTATGCTGGAAGATCCACTGCTCTCTTCAGAGCTGTCAGGTAGGGACATTTAAGTCTGTTAGAGCTGCACCCACAAGCACCCCTTCCCCCAGGTGCTCTGTGCCAGAGCAGTGGGGGTTTTATCTATAAGTACCTGACTAGGGCTGCTACCTTTATTTTCAGAGATACCCTGCCCAGAGAGGAAGAGTCTAGAGAGGCAATCTGGCCACAGTGACCTTGCTGAACTGTGGTGGGTTCCACCCAGTTTTAACCTCCCACAGGCTTCGTTTACACTGTGAGGAGAAAACTACCAACTCAAGCCTCAGCAACGGTGGATGCCCCTTCCCCTGCCAAGCTTGAGTTCCCCAGCTAAAGCTCAGACTGCTGTGCTGGCGGTGAGAATTTCAAGCCAGCGGATCCTAGGTTGCTGGGCTCTGTGAGGGTGGGACCCACCAAGCCAGACCACTTGGTTCCCTGGCTTTAGCCCCCTTTCTGCAAAGTATACGGTACTGTCTTGCTGGCATTCCAGATGCCACTGGAGTATGGAAAAAAAAAAAAAAAAAAACTCCTGAAACTAGTTCAGTGTCTCCCCAAACAGCCGCCCAGTTTTGTGCTTGAAGCCCAGGGCCTTGGTGGTGTAGGCACCTGAGGGAATCTCCTGGTCTGTCTGTTGCAGAGACTGTGGTAAAAGCACAATTTCTGGGCCAGAGTGCACCATTCCTCCCCGTACAGTCTCTCGTGGCTTCCCTTGGCTAGGGGAGGAATATCCCCCAACCGCTTGTGCTTCCCAGGTGAGGTGATGCCTCATCCTGCTTTGGTTCATCCTCTGTGGGCTGCACCCACTATCCAACCAGTCCAAATGAGATGAACCGAGTACCTGTGTTGGAAATGCAGAAGTCATCCACCTTCTGTATTGACCTTGCTGGGAGCTGCAGAAAGGAGTTGTTCCTATTCAGCCATCTTGCCAGCCTCCCATAAAAGCAGTCTGAATTTTATCATGTGTTTATTGGCAAATCTATATTATCTTTGTATGAGCAAAACACATTCATAATTTGAAGGTAATTTTTGGAAACCTTCATAATTCTGTATCTGTGTAGGTATCATTTTATAAAATTTTAATTGCAATAGAAAACACGGAATTTACCATCTTATATTCTCTTATACGTATAGTTTAGTAGTGTTAAGTATATTTACATTGATGTACAACAGATGTCAACAACTTTCACGTCTTGGAAAACTAAAACTTAATACTCATTGAGCAATAACAGTCCATTTTACCCTCTCCCCAACTATTGACAAACACCATTCTACTGCCTGTCTTCATGAGTTTGACTATTTAAGATGTCTCATATAAATGAAATCATGCACTCTCCTTTTTGTTACTGGCATATTTCACTTAATACAGTGCCCTAAAGATTTATCTTTATTGTAGCATGTGAGAAAATTTCCTTTTTTCAGGTTGAATTATATTCCCTTGTATGTATATGTTAGGGAAGCAAGAGCTTAGCAGAGGCAGAGTGATACCATTTAAAAATTGACTAATCGGCCAGGTGTAGTGGCTCATGATGGTAATCCTAACACTTTGGGAGGCTGAAGTGGGTGGATCACTTGAGGCATGGGGTTTGAGACCAGCCTCGACAACATGGTGAAACCCCGTCTCTAGTAAAAATACAAAAATTAGCTGGTCATGGTGGTGCATGCCTGTAATCCTAGATACCCAGAAGGCTGAGACAGGAGAATCTCCTGAACCTGGGAGGCAGAGGTTGCAGTGAGGTGAGATCATACCATTACACTCCAGCCTGGGAGACAGAGTGAGACTACATCTCAAAAGAAAAAAATTGGCTATATCTTAAAACTATCAAGACACATTCCTTACTGATCACCGCTGATGGTCACAAGGTGTTTATGACTAAGGAAGCAGCTTAATAATTCCTGCAAGGACAAACTCTTATGGCAGCAAAATGTCCAGATATTCTAATATTGCATAATAATATATGCTTTTAAAAATAATCATAGTCATGCATTGATATACTTGTGCACTAAAATGCCAAGGATAGCTTTCTTTAAATCAACAAAGTAACACATTTTGTCATGCTGTCAGCATACCCACAGGCAGATATATCTTAGCTCTTACATCGGTAAGACCTCTGTATAAGAAAAGTTTAAAATAAAATGGAGACATTCTTTCTCTTGCCTTCTGAGGATGCTTGACTCTGTAACTGAGTAGCTTTCAAAAAACTATCTTTTTTCACTGCCCTCTGTGACTCACCCTGAAATCTTTCCTGTTTGAGACTCAAGAACCTTTTCTTGTGTTCTGGATTCGGACCCCTATCTGGAAACATATATGTCAATTTTCTTTATTAGTTTATTCATTAAAGGACATTTAAGTATCTTCTAACCTTTTTGTGAATAATGCTATTATGAACATGAGTGTACAAATTAGTGTACAAACATATGTTTCCTTTGCATATATACGTACCTACCCATAAAAGGAATTGCTGAATTATATGGTAATTCCATTATTATGTTTAGAAACATCCATGCTGTTTTTCATAGTGACTTCACCATTTTTCCCACCAACAATACAAAGGGGTTTCAATTTTCTAAATTGTTTAGAATATTTGTTATTATTTGTTTGTTTGATAGTGGCCAACCTAATGGATTCTACGTTGCATCTCATGGGGTTTTGCTTTGCATTTCTTTTCATTATTAATTTTGACTATCTTTTTAAATGCCTCTCAGTCATTTGAATATTTTTTGGAGAAATGTTGTTAAAATGTTTTAAAATGTTCCATTTTTAAATTGAGTTATTAGCTTTTTGTTGTTGTGTTATAGAATTTGTTTATGAATTCTGAATAATAAATCTCATGAAATATATTATTTCAAATTTTTCCCCATTTTTTAGGTAGCCTTTTTACTCCAATAAATGTTTTCTTCTATGTGATGAAGGTTTTTTAATTTTGATGTAGCCCCATTTTTCTGTTCTTTTCTTGTTACTTTTCCTTTCAAAGTCATATCCAAAAGAACATTGCTGAAACTACTGTGATGACTTTCACCTTATATTTTCTTCTAAGAGTTGTATAGCTACCTTTCCTACATTTAACTCTTTAATCCACTTTAGATATCTTTTGTATACAGCATAAATTTAAAAATCCGAAGTAAATTTTTTTTTATATTTGGATATCAAGATTTCTAACAGCATTTGTAGTTTTCTGCCCTTTTCCCATTGTTTTGTCATGACAACACTGTGGAAGATTATTTGGTGATATTCATGAAAGTTTATTTCTTGGTTCTCTATTTTATTCTATTATCTATATGTCTGTCTTGTTATTTTGTTTATTTGTTTATTTATTTATTTTTTTGAAATGGAGTCTCACTCTATTACCCACGCTGGAGTGCAGTGGAACAATCTTGGCTCACTGCAACATCCAGCTCCCAGGTTCAAGTGATTCTCCTGCCTCAGCCTCCTGAGTGGTTGGAATTACAGGCACCCACCACCAAGCTTGACTAATTTTTGTACTTTTTTTGTGGAGATGGGGTTTTGCCATGTTGTCCAGACTGGTCTCGAACTCCTGATCTCAAGATCTACCCACCTCAGCCTCCCAAAGCGCTAGGATTACAGGTGTGAGACACCACACCGGGCTATATGTTTGTCTTTATGCCATTGCCACATTAGTTTTATTTCTGTAGCTTTGCAATCTGTTTTGAAATCAGGAAGTGTAATATCTTTAATATTGTTCCTTTTTACTAAATCTGTTTTGGCCATTTACGGTGCCTTCAGATTTCATATTAATTTTAGGTTTTAAAAATATTTCTGTGAAAATGTCCTATCAGAATTCTGATAAGGGTTGTGTTGAATGTGTGCATCACTCTGAACAATGTTGACATCTCACAAACATTAAAACTCTTGACCCTTGAACAAAAGTGTGTCAATAATATGTTGTTAAAAGTGCAAAATATTTTTGAATTTGCTGATTTGCTTCTGCTTATGATTTGTAGTTTTATTCTGGCCATAAAATATACACTATATTATTTCAAACATTGTAAAAATATAAGACTATTTTGCATCCTGAAGAATGTGACATACACAATTAAGAATATTGTGCATTCTGCTGCTGTTGACCCAGTAATTTTGTATATGTGGGATCTAAATAGCATATAGTGTTGTTCAAGTCTTCCATTTTCTGACTGATTTTTTAAATTGTTTTCATATACATTATTGAACATGTCTTGAAATCATCTCTTACTATTTTGTTGTTTATTTCTTATTTTGCTTTTGTCAATATTTGCTTCATATATCTAAATGTCATCATGCTAGTTACATATATACTTATAACTTATAGATTCCTAGCAAATGGGCTGTATTACATCATTATATAATATCATTCTTTGTCTCTTGTTACAGTTGTTGACTTAAGGTCAACATTTAGTCACTCATTGCACAGAATATAGTTCTTGTTACTTTCAGCCTATTTGACTCCTTAGAGCTAAAGTAAGTGGTTTGCAGACAGCATAGAGTTGGATCTTGTATTTTAATTCAATCAGTGTTTTATGTTTTTAATTAGGGTGTTCATTTCATTTATATTTAAAGGAATTACTAAACAGGAGGAACTTAATTGTCATTTTGTCATTAATTGTCTGTGGTTTTTCTAGCTATGTTGTCTCTCTTTTTCTCTCCTACTGCCATTTTTTGTATTTTGGTCCTTTTTGTAGTGACATGCTATGACTTCTTCTTCATTTCCTTTTGGGTACATTTTATAGGTATTTTCTTTGTGATAACCATGAGGAATATACATTAAACATCTTAAAGTTATAGCAATACATTCAACTCTCATAACAACTTCAATTGACACAGAAACTGAATCTCTTGCCATCTTCCACTTCACTCGCTATATTGTCATAAATTATATATTTTATACTGTGTCTGCTAAAAGATTTGTGCAGATTTGTAATGGTTTTGTTTCTTAAAATTCTATAGCAGAATTATGAGGCTTTTATGCACTACCATTATAATGGTGAATCATATATTTGTGTATACATTACACAAGATATACAAAGAATATATTATATATATAGTGTTCAGAGAATTTCATATTTGCGTGTATATTTACCTCTAAGAGAGAGCTTTCTATTTTCATATAGTTATATGAGTCTGTTATGCGTTGCTTTATTTTTCAACATGAAGAATTATTTGAGCATGTATTGTAGGGCTTTTCTAAATATCCTCAGCTTTTGTTTATCCTGAAAAGTCTTACTTTTCCTTATATTTTTAAATATAATTTTCTGGGATCTGGTATTTTTGTTTGATCATATTTGTTGATTCATCACTTTGAAATATGGCAGATTTTCCAGCTGTTATTTTTCTGAAGTCACATTTTAAAAATTGTATTTGAATACTTTTGGGGAAACAAGCGGTTTTTAGTTACAGGAATAAGTTCTTTACTGGTGATTTCTGAGATTTTGGTGCACACATCACTCAAACAGTGTACACTGTACCCAATATGTAGTCTTTTATTCCTCATCCCCTCCCACCCTTCTCCCTGAGTCCACTAAGTCTGTTATATTATTCTTATGCATTTGCTTTTTCATAGCTTAGCTCCCACTTATAAGTGAGAACATACAGTATTTGATTTTCTATTTCTGAGTTACTTCACTTATAATAATGGCCTCTAACTCCATCCAAGTTGCTGCAAAGGCCATTATTTCATTCTGTTTGATGGCTGAGTAGTATTTCATGGTGTATATATACCTTATTTTTTTCATCCATTTGTTGGTTGACGGTCATTTAAGTTGGTTTTATATTTTTGCAATTTTGAATAGTGCTGTTATCAATATGTATGTGCGTGTCTCTTTTTCATATAATGACTTACTTCTTTGGTTTGGGCAGGTGCCCTGTAGTGGGATTGCTGGATCAAATGGTTGTTCTACTTGTAGTTTTTAAATAAATTTTCATACTGTTTTCCATAGTGATTGTTCCAGTTTACATTCCCACCTATAGTGCAAAAGTGTTCCCTTTTCATCACATCCATGCCAACATTTATTTTTATTTATTTTAAAAATATGGACATTCTTGCAGGAGTCAAGTGGTATTCCATTGTGATTTTAATTTGCATTTCCCTGACAATTAGTAATGCTTAGCTTTTTTATATATGTTTGTTGGTTGTTTGTACGTCTTCTTTTGAGAATTGTCTATTCCTTCACCTTTTGATGGGATTATTTGGTTTTCTTTTTCTTGCTAATTTTTGGTGATTCCTTGTATATTCTGGATATTAGTTTTTTGTCAGTTGTATAGTTTGCAAATATTTTCTCCAACATTGCTTGTTGTCTGTTGATTCTGCTGATTATTTCTTTTGCAGTGCAGAAGATTTCTAGTTTAATTAGTTTCCATTTACTTATATTTGTTTTTGTTGTATTTGCTTTTGGGGTCTCAGTCATGAATTATTTGCCCGAACCAATTTCCAAAAAAGTTGTTTTTATGTTATCCTCTGGAATTTTCATGGTTTTGGGTCTTAGATTTAAGTCTTTGATCCATCTTGAGTTGATTTTTGTATATGGTAGTAGATGAGGATCCCATATGGGGCAGTTTGGGTCTGAGAGGTTTTGGATCTCTAAGGCCAGACCAGCTACAAAAAGTTTTATCGCCTCTGTTTTCTTAAGTTTAGCAATTGCAAGAATGTACAGGACTTGAATAGAAGTCTCCCAATGATACTGGGTTCCCAGGGCTTTGGACATTCCTCCCCAACCCAGAATCAACCAGTCACTTCTTTGTCACTTCAACAACAGCAGGAGCATGGCTGCTTCCAAACACTTTCTACAACTCTTCTCTCAACACACACTCTGTACCCCACAGTCTCTAAAACCCTCAGCTGCCAAGTACTTGGTATTGGGCAGTTAGTCAGCAACATCGCAGCCCTGAGCCCTAGAGGCCCCGACACGTACCCTGGAATGACCAAAGCATTGAGACCCCATCTCCTGACACTCCAAACCAAGAGAAAAATGCTCTTTATGTCTTAGGCTTCTACCAGCAACCCCAAGGCCACATGATTCACAAGTGCACTTCAAAGGTTCACACCACCAGCTCCTGCCCCACCTATAGCAGAGTAGACCTTTTTTGCTCCACACTTGCATGGCAATTACTGACCATGGAGAAAAGCAGCCATAACTCCCAGCCCTTCTGTGAATTCTAAGTCTACACACTAGACCCGAGGAACCATGTATGTGAGGAGCCAAGTCTTTCTGTCTGCCCATCAGAACTGCTACAAAAAAAAAAGTGTGGTCTTCTTGGCCACTCCATCAGGTAATGCATGTTCTTGGGGAGCCTGCATCATAACCATTCACAGACAAACTGCTCCTGGGTGGTTTCCTACATAATAGAGCAGCTCTCTCACTGTTACATATTTGTTGAAACTGTTGTCCTGAGGGTTTATCCCACAGCACTCAAGAGCACTCTTAAGATTCAGACTTTCTTTCTCCACCCTGTGGGAAGGAGTGTTCATCCCTGGCCTGCTGTGAACCCTACAGTATTAATGTGGTAGCTGGTCTTTTGCACTGTTTACCTGTACCAGCAGAGTGAACTGGAGGCCCCACTCACCCTGTGGGTTTTTGGAGGTGATCAACACTCCTCAAGGCTGGGGGTCAGGGGGCATCCTTCCTCGACTTCACTTTCCTGGAGCTTGATTACTGGCTGGGAAGGATTTTGGAAGTGGTGGGGGCCACTCTTCCACCCCTGTTTTAGGGGTGGCCACAGGCCAGATAATAGTGACTATGAATGGGGCTGGAAGGCTTCGTGTATTCATTCTTAGATTCTTCTTATATGATGGAGGAGACAGGGTCAGACCTGAGCCTTCCTAGAGCTGCTCCTCTTTGCCCAGTCCATGTCGACCAGCATGAGCTGCGGTGGGCAACCACTGGAGGGCAGCAGATGTAGCCATTCCAGGGAGTTACCAAATGGATTCTATGAGTGCCATGACTACTATGTCTTCTAAGAAGGTCAATCAGATTTTAGGTCTGGAGGTGGAGTGGAGAGAGGGCCCACACTGGCAGGTGGGCAGCCATAGGTCCATATGTGAAATTCATCCCTAATGTGGAATGTGGTGGGGTCCAGAGGTTTATGCCAAAAGTAACATGCCATAAAAGTTACTAAAAGTAAATTATAGAACATTATAAATTATAAATATATAAATTAAACATCAACAGTTACAATTACTGTTGCTGTTCATCATTATCATAGTTATTATCATTATTATTACCACTATTAGAAGCAGTAGTCATTGTTGCTGCTGCTGCTGCTGCTGTTGTAGGAATGGTAATAAAAACTCTAGTAAAGCTCTGCCACCTTCTCCTGCTGCTGCTCCTAGTGCCAGTGTGTTGCTAATTTCCTGGTTTGGCACAGATTTAGGACCTCTTTTGTGAAGCTGAAGCTGAAGCTGAAGCTTTCAGGCTCCACTGTGGCCAAGGAAAAGTTTGAATCAAGACTGAGGACAATGATCCTGTGTATTTGAAGGTGGCAGGTAGGATGGTGCTGGGATGCAGCTGAAAGTTGAGAGGCACATATCACTTAGTGAGTGAAAGCCTACATTGAATGACAGGGTTTGTTCATGAGACAGATAAGATTCCAGTTTTATGGGCAGCAGTCAGTAAAACAGACATGCCTGAACAGCCAGAAATGGAAGACAAAGATAGAATGTATGTGTTCCAGCAGTAGACAGGGTATCTACTAAGAACACACCTGCTACTTTACCTTAGAACTCTGTGCCCATAGACCAAGTAGACATTCTTATGTGAAAAGCACCATATGGTTCCACCACAATCTGACTGGTAGAGTATCCTTCTTTCTATCATTTACTATCTCTTTCCCAATTTTTTTTTTTTTTTTTTTTTTTTTTGAGACAGAGTCTTGCTCTGATGCTCAGAATGGAGTGCAGTGGTGTGATCTCGGCTCACTGCGAGCTCCACCTCCCAGGTTCACACCATTCTCCTGCCTCAGCCTCCTGAGTAGCTGGCACTACAGGCACCCGCCCATACACCTGGCTAATTTTTTTTTTTTTTTTTTTTTTTTGTATTTTTAGTAGAGACAGGCTTTCACCATGTTAGCCAAGATGGTCTCAATCTCCTGACCTCATGATCTACACACCTCAGCCTCCCAAAGTGCTGGGACTACAGGCATGTGCCACCGTGCCTGGCCTCCCCATTTCTTTATTGTACAGAAAGTACCTGGTGTAGGTGTACAAGCATATTTCAGTTTCTGTTTGCTTGCTCGTTTTTACTAAATGACCAGTGGAATGTGTTGATTGACATCCAGTGGAGATAGAGCAGGGAAAATACTGCTTTGTGAAAAGAGTCCTTTTCTTCACAGTGGCTCCTCACTGCACTCTTAAGCTCATCTACTAGTAATTACTTTGCCCTCACTAATTTACTAAAAACAAGCACAAAGAAACAAAAAACTAAAAACCTTTGCAAACAATTTTAGACTGGATGATTTTAATGCTTTTTATTATTATAAATTTAAATAATTTTAAAACTAATCTTTCTGTATAGCTGTTCCACATAGGATAATCTCTCTGTAGGTAGGGGTAAGTGTTTCAAAAAAAAAATGAAAGAAGAAAGAGAAAAAGAAAGAAAGAAAGAAAGAAAGAAAGAAAGAAAGAAAGAAAGAAAGAAAGAAAGAAAGAAAGAAAGAAAGAAAGAAAGAAGAGAGAGAGAAGAAAAGAGAAGAGAGAGAAAGAAAGAGGAGAGAAGAAAAGAGAGAGAAAGAGGAGAGAAGAAAAGAGAGAAAGAAAGAGAAGAGAAAGGAAGGAAGGAAGAGAGGAAGGAAGGAAGGAAGGAAGGAAGGAGGGAAGGAAGGGAAAGAGGAGAGAAGAAAAGAGAGAGAAAGAGAAGAGAAAGGAAGGAAGGAAAGAAAGAAAAAAAGAAAAGAAAGAGGGAGGGAGAGAAGGAAGGAAGGGAGGAAAAGGGGAGGAGAGAGACAGTGGAGGGGAAAAGGAGGGAGGAAGGAAGGAAAAACAGAAGTAAAGAAAAAAACTGAATCCTGAATAGTTTTCCCTCCAATTCCAGTGTCTTGTTTTTTAAGTCAAATTTTAGTTTAAAATGAAAAACAAAAATGAAAACAAAGGATCAAGTTTTTCTAGCCTCCACGTGTGTCCGTTTAATGGAAGACAAGAAAAGAGACTTTTAGATACATGAAAAAATGTTTAATCTTTCCTGAAGCCCAGGCCTGTTCAAGGGCCCCCTGCAGGAGTGAAGCCGGGGACCTTCGCAGTGAGTGTTATAGTTCTTAAAGGTGGCGCATCCAGAATTGTTTGTTCCTCTCGGTGGGTTCATGGTCTTGCTGACTTCAGGAATGAAGCCGCAGACCCTTGTGGTGAGTGTTACAGCTCATAAAGGTAGTGTGGACCGAAAGAGTGAGCAGCAGCAAGATTTATTGTGAAAAGGGAAAGAACAAAGCTTCCACAAAGTGGAAGAGGGCCCCACGGGGTTGTCCCCTGCTGGCACGGGTGGCCACCTTTTATTCCCTTGTTTGGCCCCACCCACGTCCTACTGATTTGTCCATTTTACAGAGTGCTGACTGGTCCATTTTACAAAGTGCTGATTGATGCATTTACAATCCTTTAGCTAGACACAGAGCACCTATTGGGGCATTTTTACAGAGTGATGATTGGTGCATTTACAATCCTTTAGCTGGACAGAAAAGTTCTCCAAGTCCCCACCTGACCCAGAAATCCAGCTGGCTTCACCTTTCAATCCCCCCTCTAAACAGGACACCCCAACGGCTGTTGGGAATTAGGTGATGACCACTGTAGCTACTTCCTGCTGGAGAGAGGCAAAGAAGGGGCCCTACAATTGTAGTGTCCTCCAGAGGGAAACTATTTAGGCCAGTCAAAGGGCCAGTGGGTCAGTCCAGGGGTCTCAGTAGAAGTTGTTAGATGAGCTCATTGGGATTCCATTTGTAAGACCATCTGTAGCTTGATGGCCTCGATCCTAGAGGAAACAAATTTGACAAGGAGGTTAAAAATACAGGACCCAAAGGTGAGTAATAGCAAGAGGGCTGTCACAGGACCTAGAAAGGGGAGAAGCCATGTCACCCAACTCCAGAGGTTGGTATAAGAGTTTGAAAGGCATTGTCTGTTTTCAGAAGCCTTTTCCTGTAAATGTTGGGCAGCGTCTCTTGCTATCCCTGACTGTGTAGTGTAAAAACAACACTCTTCCCCTAAGAAGGTGCAGAGTCCTCCTTTCTCAGCTGTGAGGTCTAAGCCTCTTTGGTTTTGGAGAGTCACTGTTGCCAAAGAGTCTATTTGGGGTTGTAGAGTAAGGATAGATTTCGTTGTTTCTTGCAAACTGTCTGAGAAATCCTTTGAGAGTGTGTGGTACTAGGATAATGAAGTCGGTAAGCCTGTTATTCCGGTTTCTGTAGCAGTAGCCATTCCTAACCCTATAAGAAGGGGTATTAGTTGTATGGCCCTGTGCTGATGGACTTGAGCTTTGAGGGACACAGATAGGGTCTGATTTCCATAAGATTAGAAGTTAGCATAATACATGTTATACTGTTAACTTTTTTAGCAAGCTTTACTTTTGTTGAAAGCCTTGTAAGTTTGGGATTTCAATTATTCTTTGGTATTAATATGACCTCATTCAGTCCATATTGACTTAGAATTGGTATAGATGGCTCCTTCCTGATTCTATAAGTTCTTTAAGGTTTGGCTGAGTGCAAACAGCTCACACATTTGAGCAGACCAATTATTAGGCAATTTTCATAACTCTGCTTCTGTAAGAGTTTCCTTATCATTTACTGAATACTCATTGTGTCTTTTTCCCTTAATCTCCCAGGAGGAACCATCTATCATCCCGTCCTGAAGGGAGTTCTTCCTAGGTCTGCTCAGACCTTTGTATAGTAATTAATTAAGATTTAGATCCCCTGTTAGCAAACCTGCTGGGTCAAATCATCTTTTACCAACAGAACAGTGCCACACTTCAAGATTTGAGCCAGTAAGTTACCCCTTTGCCTTTCCTCTTTTTTTTGACTTAGGACAGTTCTGACCTGGTGAGGTGTGCTCACAATGAGATTACCTCTACAAGTTACTTTCCCACTTTCTTCTGCCAGCAAAGCAGCCGCTGCCTCAGACTGAAGACACCTTGGCCATCCACAGGCCACTGGGCCAAGGATCTCCAAAAGGAAAGCTACGGGTTTTCAGTGGCCTCAGCGCTTTCAGGCTATGCCCTTGTTTACACTGATAAGGTGTTATTGGAGTGTTATAGGGTCATGGAGAAGACTGTCAATTATCAGTTTTAGGTTTTAAATTTACCCTGGCTTTTAAAGGAATAGGGTACACTCTTTTTTCTTTACTACTTCTGTCTCTCTCTTTCTCTCTCTTGACTTCGTCTTTGTCTCTCTTTCTCATTTTCTGACTCCCTCTTTGTCTATCTCTTCCTCTCTCTCTTTGACTTTCTGTCTCTCTCTCTCTGACTCCATCTTTGTCTCTATCTCTTCCTCTCTCTCTCTCTCTGACTTTCTGTCTCTTTGTCTCTTTCTGCTGGTCTTTCCCTGCCTCTGCTAGCAGCTTATGCTGCTGTTCTCTCCTCTCCTTCCCCTTTATGATGGCTTCAGCAGTGTAAGACTGCCACCTCTTTGGGTTTTTGCACTGCATGCAATAACCCCATGGTTTCCTTGTGATATTTAACGGGAGTTCCCCCAGAGGTTAGAAACTCCTTTTTTATTGTTTTTCCATATTGCAGCATGGGCATGTAGGATTAGATAAGCATACTTACTATCTGTATCTGACCCCTGAGTAGACTAACTGGGAGATATCTCCCACAAGGTGCAGACTGACACCTCAAACCTCACATGGCCAGGTACACCTCTGAGACGAAGCTTTCAGAGCAAGTATCAGACAGCAACACTTGCTGTTCAGCAATATTCTATCTTCTGCAGGCTCCAATGCTGATACCCAGGCAAAAAGGGTCTGGAGTGGACCTCAAGCAAATTCCAACAGACCTGCAGCTGAGGGTCGTGAATGTTAGCAGGAAAACTAACAAACAGAAAGGACACCCACACCAAAACCCCATCAGTATGTCACCATCATCAAAGAACAAAGGCAGATAAAACCACAAAGATGGGGAAAAAACAGTGCAGAAAAGCTGGAAATTCTAAAAATCTGAGCACATCTCCCCCTCCAAAGGAACACAGCTCATCACCAGCAATGGAACAAAGCTGGACAGAGAATGACTTTGTCGAGTTGAGAAAAGAAGGCTTCAGTTGATCAAACTTCTCAGAGCTGAAAGAGGAACTATGTACCTAGTGCAAATAAACGAAAAACCTTGAAAAAAGAATGGAAGAATGGATAGCTAGAATAACCAATGCAGAGAAGTCCATAAACAAACTGATAGAGATGAAAACCATGACATGGGAAGTACGTGACAAATGCACAAGCTTCAGTAACTGACTTGATCAACTGGATAAACAGTATCAGTGATTGAAGATCAAGTGAATGAAATGAAGCGAGAAGAGAAGTTTAGAGAAAAAAGAGTAGAAAGAAATGAACAAAGCTTCCAAGAAATATGGGATTATGTGAAAAGACCCAATCTACATCTGACTGGTGTGCCTGAAAGTGACAGGGAAAATGGAACCAAGTTGCAATACACTCTGCAGGATATTATTCAGAGGAACTACCCCAACCTAGCAAGGCAGGCCAACATTCAAATTCAGGAAATACAGAGAATGCCACAAAGATACTCCTCGAGAAGAGCAACTCCAAGACACATAATTGTCAGATTCACCAAAGGTGGAATGAAGGAAAAAATGTTAAGGGCAGCCAGAGAGAAAGGTCAGGTTGCCCACAAAGGGAAGCCCATCAGACTAACAACAGATCTCTTGGCAGAAACTCACCAAGCCAGAAGAGAGTGGGGGCCAATATTCAACATTCTTAAAGAAAAGAATTTTCAACCCAGAATTTCATGTGCAGCCAAACTAAGTTTCATAAGTGAAGGAGAAATAAAATCCTTTCCAGACAAGCAAATGCTTAGAGATTTCATCACCAACAGGCCTGTCCTACAAGAGATCCTGAAGGAAGCACTAAACATGGAAAGGAACAACCAGTACCAGCCATTGAAAAAACATGCCAAAATATAAAGACCATGATGCTAGGAAGAAACTGCATCATTTCACAAGCAAAATAACCAGCTAATATCATAATGACAGGATCAAGTTCACACATAACAATATTGACTTTAAATGTAAATGGATTAAATGGTCCAATTAAAAGACACAGACTGGCAAATTAGATAAAGAGTCAAGACCCATCAGTTTGCTGTATTCAAGAGACCCATCTCACATGCAGAGACACACATAGGCTCAAAATAAAGGGATGGAGGAAGATCTGCCAAGCAAATGGAAAACAAAAAAAGGCAGGGGTTGCAATCCCAGTCTCTGATAAAACAGACTTTAAACCAGCAAAGATCAAACGAGACAAAGAAGGCCATTACATAATGGTAAAGGGATCAATTCAACAGGAAGAGCTAACTATCCTAAATATATAGGCACCTAATACAAGAGCACCCAGATTCATAAAGCAAGTCCTTAGAGACTTACAAAGAGACTTAGACTCCCTTACAATAATAATAATGGGAGACTTACAAAGAGACTTAGACTCCCATACAATAATAATGGGAGACACCCCACTGTCAACGTTAGACAGATCAATCAGACAGAAAGTTAACAAGGATATCCAGGAATTGACCTCAACTCTGCACCAAGCGGACCTAATAGACATCTACAGAACTCTCCACCCTAATCAAGAGAATAAACAATCTTCTCAGCATCACATCACACTTATTCCAAAATCGACAACATACTTGGAAGTAAAGCACTCCTCAGCCAATGTGAAAGAACAGAAATTATAACAAACTGTCTTTCAGACCACAGTGCAATCAAACTAGAACTCAGGGCTAGCAAACTCAATCGAAACTGCTCAACTATATGGAAACTGAACAACCTGCTCCTGAATGACTACTGGGTACATAATGAAATGAAGGCAGAAATAAAAATGTTCTTTGAAACAATGAGAACAAAGATACAATATACCAGAATCTCTGGGACACATTTAAAGCAGTGTGTAGAGGGAAATTTATAGCACTAAATGCCCACAAGAGAAAGCAGGAAAGATCTAAAATTGACACCCTAACATCACAATTAAAAGAACTAGAGAAGCAAGAGCAAACACATTCAAAAGCTAGCAGAAGGCAAGAAATAACTAAGATCAGAGCAGAACTGAAGGAGATAGAGACACAAAAAAATCCGTCAAAAAAATCAATGAATCCAGGAGCTGGTTTTCAGAAAAGATCAACAAAATTGATAGACTTCTAGCAAAACTAATAAAGAAGAAAACAGAAAAGAATCAAATAGACACAATAAAAAATGATGAAGGGGATATCACCACCGACCCCACAGAAATACAAACTACTATCACAGAATACTATAAACACCTCTATGCAAATAAACTAGAAAACCTAGAAGAAATGGATACATTCCTGGACACATACATTCTGCCAAGACTAAACCAGGAAGAAGTTGAATCCCTGAATAGACCAATGGCAGGCTCTGAAATTGAGGCAATAATTAATAGCCTACCAACCAAGAAAAGTCCAGGACCAGACAGATTCACAGCTGAATTCTAGAAGAGGTACAAGGAGGAACTGGTACCATTCCTTGTGAAACTATTCCAATCAATAGAAAAAGAGGGAATTCTCCCTAACTCATTTTACGAGGCCAACATCATCCTGATACCAAAGCCTGGCAGAGACACAACAAAAAAGAGAATTTTAGACCGATATCCCTGATGAACATCGATGCAAAAATGTTCAATAAATTAGTGGCAAACTGAATTGAGCAACACATCAAAAAGCTTATCCACCATGATCAAGTGGGCTTCATCCCTGGGATGCAAGGCTGGTTCAACATATGCAAATCAATAAACATAATCCAGCATATAAATAGAACCAAAGACAAAAACCACATGATTATCTCAATAGATGCAGAAAAGGCCTTTGACAAAATTCAACAGACCTTCATGCTAAAAACTCTCAATAAATTCAGTATTGATGGAACATATCTCAAAATAATAAGAGCTATTTATGACAAACCCACAGCCAATATCATACAGAATGGGCAAAAACTGGAAGCATTTCCTTTGAAAACTGGTACAAGACAGGGATGCCCTCTCTCACCACTCCTATTCAACATAGTGTTGGAAGTTCTGGCTAGGGCAATTAGGCAAGAGAAAGAAATCAAGGGTATTCAGTTAGGAAAAGAAGAAGTCAAATTGTCCCTGTTTGCAGATGACATGATTGTCTATTTAGAAAACCCCGTCATCTCAGCCCAAAATCTCCTATTGCTCAGTGAAATAAGAGAGGACACAAACAAATAGAAGAACATACCATACTCATGGATAGGAAGAATCAATATCGTGAAAATGGCCATACTGCCCAAGGTAATTTATAAATTCAATGCCATCCCCATTAAGCTACCAGTGACTTTCTTCACAGAATTGGAAAAACTGCTTTAAAGTTCATATGGAACCAAAAAAGACCCCGCATTGTCAAGACAGTTGTAAGCCAAAAGAACAAAGTTGGAGGCATCACGCTACCTCACTTCAAACTATACTACAAGGCTACAGTAACCAAAACAGCATGGTACTGTTACCAAAACAGAAATATAGACCAATGGAACAGAACAGAGCCCTCAGAACTAATACCACACATCTACAACCATCTGATCTTTGACAAACCTGACAAAAACAATAAATGGGGAAAGGATCCCCTATTTAATAAATGGTGCTGGGAAAATTGGCTAGCCATAAGTAGAAAACTGAAACTGGATCCTTTCCTCACTCCTTATGCGAAAATTAATTCAAGATGGATTAGAGACTTAAATGTTAGACCTAAAACCATAAAAACTCTACAAGAAAACCTCGGTAATACCATTCAGGACATAGGCATGGGCAAGGACTTCATGTCTAAAACACCAAAAGCAATGGCAGCAAAAGCCAAAATTGACAAATGGGATCTCATTAAACTAAAGAGCTTCTGTGCAGCAAAAGAAACTACCATCAGAGTGAACAGGCAACACACAGAATGGGAGAAAATTTTTGCAATCTACTCATCTGACAAAGGCCAATATCCAGAACCTACAAAGAACTCAAATTTACAAGAAAAAAACAAACAACCCCATCAAAAAGTGGGCTAAGGATATGAACAGACACTTCTCAAAAGAAGACATTTATACAGCCAACAGACACATGAAAAAATGCTCATCGTCACTAGCCATCAGATAAATGCAAATCAAAACAACAATGAGATACCGTCTCACTCCAGTTAGAATGGCAATCATTAAAAAGTCAGGAAACAACAGGTGCTGGAGAGCATGTGGAGAAATAGGAACACTTTTACACTGATGGTGGGACTGTAAACTAGTTCAACCATGTGGAAGACAGCATGGGTATTCCTCAGGGATCTAGAACTAGAAATACCATTTGACCCAGCCATCCCATTACTGGGTGTATACCCAAAGGCTTATAAATCATGCTGCTATAAAGACACATGCACACATACGTTTGTTGTGGCACTATTCACAATAGCAAAGACTTGGAATCAACCCAAATGTCCATCAGTGACAGACTGGATTAAGAAAATGTGGCACATATACACCATGGAATACTATGCAGCCATCAAAAAGGATGAGTTTGTGTCCTTTGTAGGGACATGGATGCAGCTGGAAACCATCCTTCTCAGCAAACTATCACAAGAACAGAAAACCAAACACTGCATGTTCCCACTCATAGGTGGGAATTGAACAATGAGATCACTTGAAAACAGGAAGGGGAACATCACACACTGGGGCCTGTTGTGGGGAGGGGGGAGGATGGAGGGATAGCATTAGGAGATATACCTAATGTAAATGAGGAGTTAATGCATGCAGCACACCAACATGGCACACGTATACATATGTAACAAACCTGTATGTTGTGCACATGTACCCTAAACCTTTAAGTATACTTTTAAAAATTAAAAATAATAAAGAAGAAGTGAACAGAATCCTGAAGTTTATACTAGAAAGCATTCTTATAGGAGAATCTAGAAAAGCACCAGAGACAGGATGTGGTTTTTAGAAGCAGAAGTAGCCTCAGAGAAGGAAGGCAACAGGAAGTTTTTCTGACAGGCATTAGGCTACAGGAGGCAAGGGTCGGGATAAATAGAATAGATGACTGACTCTCGCTTGGGTGACCTAACTTTGAGAGTTCCGCTCATGGTCGCAGGGTCAACCAACTTGTTGTTGGCACCCTGGAGCTAAATGGCTTTCCTCTCTGTTGACCCTTGGCTCAGCCCAGAAGTACAGGAAAAGTGGAAGCTGCTTCCAGGCAAACCAACGCTCCCAATTCTGGAGAGTCAGGAGTTGTTAGAGAGCCATTTTCCCAGAAATCCTGACACCTGTGTCTTTAGTCCAGTGGCCATGCTAGTCACTTGTAACTGGCCAACAGGTGCCCAGTGTTTAGCTCCCAAATTCTAAGGAAAAGTGGGACAGAATAGCAAGCAAAAGCTCCAATGGTACTCACCGCTTGGCGATAGTCAATAGTCCCTTCATGGTTGCCAAGATGTGTCCAGAGTTTACTCCTTCTGGTGGGTTCTTGGTCTCTGTGGCTTCACTCCTGAAGTCAGCGAGACCACGAACCCACTGGAAGGAAGACTCCAGACCCACCATCTTTAAGAGCTGTAACACTCACTGCGATCGTCCGTGGCTTCATTCTTGAAGTCAACTAGACCAAGAACCCACCAGAAGGAATAAACTCTGGACACTGTTTTGCTGGATCTAGATCTATTTTTAATTTTTGAGAAACCTCCAAACTTTTTTCAAAGTAATTTCCCTAATTTATATTCCCACTGACAGTTTACACCTTACATGAGTTCCCTTTTCTCCACATTTTCACCAGCAAGTTATTGTCTGACTTTTGGATAAAAACCGTGTTAACTGGGGTGAGATATCTCATTGTATTTGTGATTTGCATTTCTCTGATGATCAGTAATGTTGAGCACCTTTTTATACACCTGTTTTCTATCTGTATGTCTTCTGTTGAGAAAAGTCTGTTCAAATATTTTGGCCATTATTTGATTGAATTATTAGATTTTTTTTCCTATTGAGTTGTTTGTTCTAGTTATTAATTCCTTGTCAGGTAGATAATTTGCAAATATTTTCTCTCACTCTGTGAGTTTTCTCTTCACTTGGTTGATTGATTTCTTGGCTGTGCTGAAGCTTTTTAACTTCATGTGGTCTTATTTTTTCCATTTTTGCTTCAGTTGCCATGCTTTTGGGGTACAATCAAGAAATCTTTGCTCATACCAATGGCCAGGAGAGTTTCTTCAGTGTTTCCTTTTAGTACTTGCATAATTTGACACCAGAGATTAAAGTTTCTAACTTACTTTGATTTGATTTTTGTGATAGTGAGAGATGGGGTCTAGTTTCATTCTTCTACATATGAATATTCTGTTTTCCTATCACCATTTATTGGAGAGACATTCTTGCCCCAATATATGTTCTGGGTATCTTTGTCAAAAATAAATTTACTGTAGGTATATAGATTCATTTTGGTGTTCTCTGTTCTACTCCATTGTTTTGTCTATTTTGATGCCAGTTTCATGCTGTTTTGGTTTCTATACTGCAGTAGCATAATATGAAGTCAGATAATGGGACTCTTGCAGTTTTGTTCCTTTTGGTCTGAATAGTTTTGTCTGTTCTGGGTCTCTTATGGTTCTGTATACTGTTTAGTATTGTTTTTTCCTACTTTTGTGAAAAATGTCATTGGTATTTTGATAGCAGTTGCATTGAATCTGTAGACTGCTTTGGGTAGTATTAACATTTTAACATTATTGATTCATGAGCAGGAAATAGCTTTCCCTTTTTGTGTCCTCTTCAATTTCTTGCAGCAATGTTTTATGGTTTTCACTTTAAAGATCGTTTATTTCTTTGGTTAAGTTAATTCCTAGGTGTTTTATTTCATTTTTACCTAGTTTGAGATTACTTTCTTGATTTTTTTTGATATTGTTCACTGTTGGCATATAAAAATTCTACTAATACTTGTATATTGATTTTGCATCCTGCAACTTTACTGAATTTATTAGTTCTAATAGTTTTTAGTGGAGTTTTTAGGTTTTTCCAAATATAAGATAATATCATCTACAAAGAGTGATAACTTGACTTCTTTCTTTCTGATTTTGGTGTCCTCTATATATTTCTCTTGTCTGATTGCTCCGGCTAGGACTTCCTATACTATGTTGAATAACAGTGTTGAAAGTGGACACGTCATTTTGCAGATCATAGAGGATATGCTTTTGGTTTTTCCTTGTTTAGTATAATACTAGCTGTTGGTCTTTCATCTATGACTTTAATTGTGTTGAATTATGTTTAGTCTCTGCCCAAGTTTTGAGGATTTTATCATAAAAGGATGTTGAATTATACTGAATGGTTTTTCAGCATCATTTGAAAAATCGTATGGTATTAGTTTTTCTTTCTGTTAATATGACGTATCACCTTGATTGATTTGCATAAGTTTAACCACCTTTGTTCACTGGGCTGAATCCCACTTCTTCATGATATAATCTTTTTATCATCTTATTGAATTAAGTTTGCTAGCATTTTGTTAAAGATTTTTGCATCAATGTTCATCAGAGATAATGGCCTACTGCTTTCTTTCTTTGATCTGTCTTTTTATTATTTTGGCATCATGGTAATTCTTGCCTCATAGAATAGGTTTGGAAGTATTACCTCCTCCAGTTTTGAAATAGTTTAAGTAGGATTGGTATTAGTTTTTTTAAATGCTTGGTAGAATTCAATAGTGGAGCTAGGAGTCCTGGGCTTTTCTTTGCTGGGAGGATTTTATTTAGGTCTTCCCTTTTTTTTTTTTTCTTAATCTGGTGAAAGATTTGTAAATTTTATCTTTTTAAAAAGTCAATTGCTTTATTGTTCTTTTGTGTTGTTTTTTATTTCAATTTCATTTATTTGTGTTCTGATCTTTACTACTTCTTTTCTACTAATTTCTACCAATTTGGGGGTTGGTTTGTTCTTGCCTTTCTAGTTTTTTTAAGATGCATTATTAGATTATATATATGAAATTTTTCTACCTTTTCTTTGTAGGCTGAAATCTAATTAGAAATCAAGTACAGAATGGTGGTTTCCAGGAAATTGGTGGAGGTATAAATGGAGAATTGTAGGTTTAATGAGTACAGATATTCAGTTTTGCAAGGTAAAAAAAAAGTTCTGGAGATTGGTTGCCTACCATTGTGGATACACTCAATATCACTGAGCTATATATACTTAGAAATAATAAAAATCTGACAAAAATTATTTCATTGGCCCAATTTCAGTCAGAGTTCTAAACTTTCTCCCAGGATCATCTATATACTTTCTTGGAAAATCCAGATGTAGAAACGAACATTACTAAGTCAGTTTAGCTAGTAGCCCCACCCTAAATATCTAATTACATTCAGTGATATCTGATAAAGTGTCTCATCCTCCGCCATTCCCCAGGTGGTGTATGATCAACCTGGCCTGCATTTAGCAAGAATCTTGTTAGGTAAGTTTAGCCGCAATCCCCCTTACCCCGGATGTAATTTTCCATCCACAAACTCATTCTATTCATTGGCTATCAATAACCAGTTTTTTGTGCTATATTCAAAGTTGAGCCCAATCTTTCTCCCTTACTGCAAGACCTTGTTGAAGTGGCTCCTATACCTATCTCAATGGTCCTAAATAAATTTCCTTTTTAATATACTATGCAGCTATATTTTGAATGTTTTTTTGTCTACCACGTCATGTTTAAATTTGATCTAATTTTGGCAATGGGCCTATTAAGAGCTGTTTGGTCATAGAAGCAAATTCCTCATAAATAGCTTGGTGTTATTCTTACTATAAGTGAATTTTTGCTGTATTTATTTCTAGGAGGTCTGACTGTTAAAAAAAGGAAGGCTGACTCTTAACCCCTCTCTCCCTCTCTTGATTTCTCTCTCATCATATGATCTCTGCATAGGATGTCCTCATTTTACCTTCTACCATAAGCAAAAGCAGGCTGAGGTTCTCACCATCAGCAAATATTGGTGGCACAATTCTTGTACCACCTGCAGAATTGTGAGGCAAATAAACTTTAAAAAAATTAATTACCCAGCCTCAGGTATTCCTTTCAAGAAACATTAAATGGACTAAAAAAGAAAATTGGTACAGAGAGTATGGGGCTGCCATAACTATACCTGAAAATTTGGAAGTGGCTTTAGAATTGACTTTAGAACTGACCTTAGAACTGGCTACTGAAAAATTGTTGGAAGAGTTTGGAGGCTCAGAAGAAGACAGGAGAATGAAAGAAAGTTTAAAACATTTAGTGATTAGTTAAGTAGTTGTGAGCAATATGCTGATAAAAATATAGACAGTAAAGGCCATTGTGATGTGATGAGGTCAGAGATAGAAATGAGGAACTTATTGGAAACTACAGCAGAGGTCACTGTTGTTATGCCACCCACAAAATCAGTTACATTGTGTTCATGCCTTAGAGTTTTGTGAAAGGTTGAACTTCCACAAAGTGATGACTTAGAGCATCTGGAAAAAGAAGATTTTCAGCAGCAAAGAAGTGGTGGTTGGCCGGGCGCGGTGGCTCAAGCCTGTAATCCCAGCACTTTGGGAGGCCGAGACGGGTGGATCACGAGGTCAGGAGATCGAGACCATCCTGGCTAACACGGTGAAACCCCGTCTCTACTAAAAAAAAATACAGGCCGTGCGCGGTGGCTCAAGCCTGTAATCCCAGCACTTTGGGAGGCCGAGACGGGCGGATCACGAGGTCAGGAGATCGAGACCATCCTGGCTAACACGGTGAAACCCCGTCTCTACTAAAAAATACAAAAAACTAGCCGGGCGAGGTGGCGGGCGCCTGTAGTCCCAGCTACTCGGGAGGCTGAGGCAGGAGAATGGTCTAAACCCGGGAGGCGGAGCTTGCAGTGAGCTGAGATCTGGCCACTGCACCCCAGCCTGGGCGACAGAGCAAGACTCTGTCTCAAAAAAAAAAAAATACAAAAAACTAGCCGGGCGAGGTGGCGGGCGCCTGTAGTCCCAGCTACTCGGGAGGCTGAGGCAGGAGAATGGCGGGAACCCGGGAGGCGGAGCTTGCAGTGAGCTGAGATCCGGCCACTACACTCCAGCCTGGGCGACAGAGAGAGACTCCGTCTCAAAAAAAAAAAAAAAAAAAAAAAAAGTGCTGGTTTTCACTTCAAGAAGTTGTATGGCTGCTTTTAAACAGCTTACAGTTTTGTACTGCAGCAAAGAAATAACCTAAAAGTAGAATTTGTAATTTAAAAAACAGCAGAATGTAAAAATTTGGAAAATTTCCAGACTGACTGTGTGGTAGAGAAAAAGAAACATTTTCAGGAGAGAAATCCAAGGGTGCTGTGAAGCAACTACTTACTAAAGAGATTAATGTGACTAAAAGAGAGCCAGGTGGTAATAGTCAAGACAATGAGAAAAAGCCTTGAAATGCATTTTGTAAATTTTTGAAGCTGCTCCTCCCATCACAGATCCAGGGGACTAGGAGAACTAAATAAATTTGGGGAAAAGGTCTTGGGTGCTGCTTCCCTGGATCATCTTTGGATGTTGCTCCATGAATTTCTGCCACTTCAGCTCCACTCACATCTCAGAGGGCTCAAGATACTGCTCAGCTGCCACCTCAGGGGGTGCAAGCCTTAGGCCCCTACAGCTTGCATGTGGCATTAAGTTTACAGGCACAGAGTATGCAAAAGTGGTGGAAGCTTGGTTGTGGCCCCCACCTAGATGCCAGAGGATCTATTTTAAAGCTTGGGAACCCAGGAATAAACTTGCTGCAGGAGTGGAGCAAGCATTAATAGCCTCTTCTGGGACATTGCCTAGTGGAGCTCTGGGAGTAGGCCCCTGCTTCCCTCCAGACCCCACAATTATAGAGCCACTGGCAGTATATAACTTCAACCTGGAAAAGCTACAGACATTCAACTCCAACCTATGAGAACCATCTTGGTTGTGCCCAGTAAAGCCACGAAGACAGACCTGTCCGTGTCTGGAAGCTAATTGCTCCCAGCAGTGTTTCCAGCATATGTGATATGGTGTCAAGAGAAATTATGGAGCTGTAAGATTTAATGTCTGCATTCCCCGCTGTCAGATTTGCAAGAAAAATTTCTCTTTTGAGTGATTTCTTCCTCAAAATGTTAATAGCTACACAACTACTATAACTTGAAAGTAAATTACTCTTTTTGAGTCAAGGTCTTGCTCTGCTGCTCAGGCTGGAGTGCAGTGGTGTGATCATGAGTCACTGCAGCCTCAACCTCCTGGACTCAAGAAATTCTCCTACCTCAGCCTCTTGAGTAGTTGGGACTACAGGCATGTGACACCATGCTTGGCTAATTTGTTGTATTTTTTGTACAGATGGGGCATTTACATATTGCCCAGGCTGGTCTCAAACTCTTAAGCTCAAGCAATCCACCCACTTCAGTTGCCCAAAGTGCTGAGATTACAGAGTAACTTGTTTTTGATTTTACAGGTTCATGGCTGTAAGAAATTTGCTTGAGTTTCAGATGAGACTTTGGAATTCTGAGGTGATACTGAAACTTAAGACATTTAGCAACTGATGTAGTTTAGAAATGTGTTTCTACCCAAATGTCATGTCAGATTGTAATTCCATTGAAGATGGGACCTTGTGGGAGGTAATTGGGTCATGGGAGTGGGTTACTCATGAATAATTTAGCACCATGCACTTTGTGCTATTTTATGATAGTGAATTCTTTTGAGATCTGATCATTTAAGTGTGTTGCACTTTCCTCCCCTCTCTCTCTCTTTCTCCTGGTCAGGCCATGTGAAGTGCTTTGTCCCCTTTACCTTGTGCCATGATTGTTAAGTTTCCTGAGGCCTTTCCAGAAGCTTAGCAGATGCCAGCACTGTGCTTCCTGTAAAGCCTGTGAGACCATGAGCCAATTAGATCTCTTTTCTGTAGAAATTACCCAGTTTCAGTTTTTTTAAATAGGAATTCAAGAACAGACTAATACAGAGACTATAGATATGGAATTATTGTATATTGCATGTGATAAGAACATGAGACTTGGGGAGAAAAGGGTGAAATGCTATATATTATGTTTGTCCCCCGAAGTCTCATGATGAATTTAGATGCCCATTGTTGGAGATGGAACCTAATTGGAGGTGTTTGGGTCCTGAAAGTGGATCCCAAATGAATAGCTTGGTGCCATTTCCATAGCAATGGCTGGATTCTCACAGCATTCATTTCCTAAAGATCTGGTTGTTTAAAACAGCCTAGTACATCTCTCCTCTCTCACTTGCTTTTTCTTTCATTATGTGATATCTACAGACTAGCTCTTCTTCCCATTTTGCCATGAGTAAAAACTTCCTGAGGCCTTCACCAGAAGCAGATATTGGTGCAATGCTTTTTATGCAGCCTTCCAAACAGTAAGCTGAATAAACTCATTTTCTTTATCAATTATCTGGCCTCATGCATTTTATTACAGCAATACTAAATGGACTATGACACACATTTTAACAAACACTATTGAAAAATATTTTCTTTAACAAATAGTAAGTTTTACGAGATTTGTCTTTTAAATGAATTAACTAATTTAGTTATTATTTTGAGACAGTCTCACTCTGTAGCCCAGGCTGGAGTGCAGTGGCACAGTCTTGGCTCACTGCAGCTTCTGCCTCCTGGAATCAAGGGGCAGAATCAAGCGATCCTGCTGTCTCAGCCACCTGCATAGCTGGGATTACAGGTGTATGCCACCATGCCTGGCAAGTTTATGTATTTTTAGTAGAGATGGGGTTTCACCATTTTGGCCAGGGTGATCTTGAACTCCTTACCGCAAGTGATCCACCTGCCTCAGCCTCCCAAAGTCTTGGGATTGCAGGCATTTTTAAATTGTAATGTCTTTAAATTTTAAAGGCATTCGATGTATTTTTAAAATAATGTATTGAATTCTTCTTTATTATGCAAGAACATATGTGGGGCTTCCTGAATTAAACTTCCTTTTTTACATTTATTTTAGTTTTAGGGGTACATGTGCAGGTTTCTTATACATGTAAATTGCATGTCACAAAGGTTTGGTTTAAAGAGCATCTTATCACATTGGTTACAAGCATAGTACGCAATAGATAGTTTTCCCCTCCTCTGCCTTCTTCCATCCCTCACCCTCAAGTAGACCCCGTGTCTTGTGTTCCCTTGGTTGTGTCCATCTGGACTCAATATTTAGCTTCCACTTACAGGTGAGAACATAGAGTATTTGGCTTTCTTCTCCTGCATTGGTTTGCCTAAAATAATTGCCTCCAGTTCCATCCACGTTTCTGCAAAGAACATAATCGTTTTCCTTTTTTGTGGTTATTTAGTACCTCATGGTGTGCATGAACCACGTTTTCTTATCCAGTACGCCAGTGATGGGTATTTAGGTTGATTCCATGTCTATTGGAGATAGTGCTGCCATGAACATAGGTACGCATGTGTCTTTATGGTAGAAGGATTTCTATTTCTTTGATATATACCCAATAATAGGATTGCTGAGTCAAACTGTACTTCTGTTTTAAATTCTTTGAGAAATCTCCACATTGCTTTCCACAGTAGCTGAACTGAACTCCCTTCCCCGGCGGGCGCCAGATGGTGGGCAGTGTCAGTGGAGAGTGGTCAGGCTGCTGAGCACACGGGTCTACACCTCCCTCCTTGTGTCTTATGCTCAGGGCTGCCCGGGGCTGCAGCGGCATGGGTGCCTGGCCCTGCCTCCCTGGCCATGGGGGAGGGGGACACCCCGGGGGCGCCAGTGGCGGCGGCGGCTAGGTGGAGGCCGTGGGATCCCTCCGAGAGCCAGGAGGGGCTACCGGCAGAAAGACGCCCAAGCCCCACACGGTGGAGGCGGCAGTGGCAGTGAGGTCACAGGGCTGGAGATGGCAGAGTGGAGGGACCCGGGGAGCCCCGCATGGACGGGGAGAATGTATTCACCGGGCAATTGAAGATCTATTCCTACATGAGCCCGAATCAGTGCTCTGGAAATGCGTTCCTCGCTTCCTGACTAGAACTCAGTTACAGGAAACGAGAAGAGAAAGGAAATGCTGGAAACGCAATATGGAGCACCAGAAAGTCCGAGGAACAGAGTATCAAAGATGCCAGGATAAGTTCCCTGGCACCTTTTCCAAACCAATAATCTGAAGCAGCAGAACCTCCCAAAATTCTAACATTGTTTTTTGATTCCACCAATGCAGCCATCGCCAAGCAAGCTCTGAAAAAGCCCTTCAAGGGCGCACAGCGCCCTTATCCCTCCCCCGGAAAAAAAAGCTCAAGGTAAAACGCAAAAGACTTGCAAACTCTCGGATTTCTTCCCTATCCGAAGCAACTCCAGGCAGAGCAAAGCTGAGCTGCAGTCTCAAGAAAGGAAAATACCAGATGACTTGATTGAAGGTAGGAAGAAAGAAGGGAATGAAGATTGACCTAATTGATGGCAAAGGCAGGGATGTGATCGCCATCAAACAGTTATCCCAGGGCGACTTTGTGGTGGAATAACCACAGGGCCTCATCGAGATCACGATGCCAAGATGGGGAAGGCTCTGCACGAGCAAGATGCCTCCATGAGCTGCTACATCTACCGTTTTCAGTATCTGACCAAAACTGCTGGATGCAACTAGAGACACAGATCGCCTAGGAAGACTGATCAATCACAGCATATGTGGGAACTGAAAAACCAAACTGCAGGACATCAACAGTTACCTCAGGTCATCCTCACTGCCTCCCAAGACAGTGAGACCTGGGAGGAGCTCCTGTATTACTGTGGGGACCGCAGCAAGTCTCCCTGGAAGCCCGCTGGTGCCTGAAGCATTAACTAGGGGCTGGGCACTCTCTCCGCCCTACCTTACCTTCTTCAAAGGACAGTGCCCTCAAAGGGAATCGAAGTATTTTTTACACACTTAATCTTAAGCGATATTTTTAAAGCAGATGCTTTAAAAAAGTATATTAAGATGCCTTTTTCACTGCAGTATTTGAATATTTGTTACACATTCCCAAGGTGGACTTGAACAGATGACCTTATATTACCAAAGCTTTTCTAATTGTTTATGGACTTGTTTTGCATGAAGTCAAATGTTTGTGCTTTCTGGCATGCAGTGAAAGACTCAGCACAGGTTTTAGAAGAAAGAGTCAAACATGAACTAAGAAGATGGGAGGATCTCCTTTCTCCTGTGGAAGAGCCAGTACTGCCCTCCCACACCACCAACAATGAGGGACAGAATGTGAGAAAGACGCTGCCTCTCAATCCCCCAGCGGGGATATTTCCAGGCTCATGTTCTCCTAATGTCTGAACAGGCGCTCATTGAAGCGTATGAATATTTTTTTAAAGGTTTCACAGTAAATTAGGCTTCCCCTCTGGCTTTCTCCAAAGCTTGCTGAGCCTGTGGGCCTGAGCATGGGCTGGGCATACCTTTACTCTTCCACAGGCTGCCGCTTTTCTAGGCATCTTGAAGCATCAGTGTGCACAATCAGACTAGACACGGGGCAGGGATACCGTTGCTTACTTTCCCTGCTGGGGCAGGATTTCCTAAAATTGGTTTAATTCTTTAGAATAATGCAAACAGTAAATTTATTTTAACAACATAAACAAAAATAAAATAAAACACAGAAAACAATTTACACATGTGAGTGAAGAGGCTGTGGGTTTTGAGGGCTTCCATTTTTGCTGTCGATTTTTATATATGGTATAGGGAAGGGATTCAGTTTCAATCTAATGCATATGGCTAGCCAGTTATCCCAGTGCCATTTATTGAATAGGGAGCTTTTCCCCAAATTGCTTGTTTTTGTTGAATTTGTCAAATATCAGATTGTTGTAGGTTTGTGGCTTTATTTCTGGGCTCTCTATTCTGTTCCATTGGTCTATATGTCTGTATTTCTATCAGTACTGTACTCTCTTGGGTACTGTAGATTTGTAGTATAGTTGGAAGTTGGTTAATGTGATGCTTCCAGCTTTGTTTGTTTTGCCTGGAATTGCTTTGGCTATTTAAGCTCTTTTTTGGTCCCATACAAATTTTAGAATAGCTTTTCTTCCAACTCTGTGAAGAATATCATTGGTAGTTTGATAGGAATAGTTTTACGTCTGTAAATTGCTTTGGGCAGTATGGTCATTTAAAATCTTGATTCTGTCTATAAGGATAGAATATTTTTTCATTTGTGTCATATTTGATTTATTCAAGCAATGTTTGTAATTCTCATTTTAAAGATCTTTTACCACCTTGGTATACTGTATTTTTAGGTATTTTATTCTTTTTGTGGTTATTGTGAATAGGATTGTAATCTTGACTTGGCTCACAGCTGAGATTTTGTTTGTGTATAAGAATGCTACTGATTTTTTCACATTAATTTTGTATCCTGAAACTTTGCTGAAGTTGTTTATCTTAGAAGCTTTTGGGCAGAGTCTATGGGTTTTTTTAGGTATACAATTTACATTGTCTGCAAATAGAGATGGTTTGATTACCTTTCTTTCCATTTGGATGCCTTTTATTTTCTTCTCTTGCATGATTGCTTTGGTTAGGATTTTCAGTACTCATTCAGTATGTTGAACAGGAAATGATTAGAGTCAGCAACCTTGTCTTTTTCTGGTTCTCGAGTAAAATGCTTCCAGCTTTTGTCCATTCAGTCTGATTTGGCTGTGATATTATTGTAGATGGCTCTTACTAAGTTATATTTCTTCAATGCCTAGTTCATTGAGAATTTTTAACATGAAGGAATATTGAATTTTATGAAAAACGTCTACTTTGTCTATTGAGATGGTCACATGCTTTTTCTTTTTAGTTATGCTTATATGGTGGATCACATTTATTGATTTGTCTATGTTGAACCAAACTTGTATATAAGGAATAAAGCCTACTTAATTGTAGTGGATCAGTTTTTTCATGTACTGCTGGATTTGATTTGCTAGTATTTTGTTGAAGATTTTTGCATCTGTATTCATCCAGGATTTTGGTCTGAGGTTATGTGTGTGTGTGTGTGCGCGCGCGTGTGTCTGCCACGTTTTGTTATCAAAATTATGCTGGCCTCATAAAATAAGCTGAAAAAGAGTCATCCCTCATAAATATGTTGGAATATTAGGCATTAGGCATGCTACCAACTTTTGTTCATACATACAGTAGAATTTGGCTGTGAACCCATCTGATGCTGGACTTTTTTTCTGGTTGGTAGGCTTTATCTCACTTATTTCATTTTGGGAGTCATTATTGGTCTGCTCTGGGATTCAATTTCTTTCTTGTTCATTCTTGAGAAATTATATGCATCCAAGGATGTATCCATTTCTTCAAGGTTTTCTAGTTTTTGTGCATACAGGTGTTGGTAGTGGTTTCTGAGAGTTTTTCTATTTTGGGGGGTCATTGATAATGTCCCCTTTGTCATTTCTGATTGTGTTTGGTGGAATACAAAATTCTTGGTTGGAATTTGTTTTCTTTCTTTTTTTATGGGATGGGGTCTTACTCTATCACCCAGGCTCAAGTGCAGTGGGGTGATCTAGGCTCACTGCAGACTCGATCTCCTGGGCTAGAGCATTCTCCCACCACAGCCTCCCGGTAGCTGGGGCTACATCTGCACACCACAGCACCTGGCTAATTTTATTTTATTTTTTTTTTTTTTTGGTAGAGATGCAATTTTTGCCATGTTGTCCAGGCTGTTCTCAAACTCCTGAGTTCAAGCAATCCACATGCCTTGATCTCCCAAATTGCTACAATTACAGGCAGAAACTACTGAACCTGATGTTCTTTTCTTTAAGAATGCTGAATATAGGCTTTCAATGCCTCCTGGGTTGCAAGGTTTCTCCTGAAAGGTTCACTGTTGGCCTGATGGGGTTTCCTTTATAGGTGAGCTGTCCCTTCTCTCTAGTTGCCTTTAACATCTTTTCCTTCGTTTTGATATTAGAGAATCTAATAGTTAGGTGTCTTTTAGATGTTCAGCTTGTATAGTATATCACAGGAGCTCTGTGCATCACTTGAATTTGAATGTTGGCCTCTCTAGTGAGGTTGGAAAATTTTTCATGGATGATATCCTCAAATATGCTTTCCAAGTTGCTTTTTTCTCTCTCCCTCTCTTTCAGGGATACCAATGAATCAGAGATTTTTTTTTCTTTACAAAATTCCATATTTATCAGAGGTTTCGTTCATTGCTCTTATCTTATTTTTATCTGGCTGACTTATTTTAGAGAACTAGGCTTTGAGCTCTGAGATTCTTTTTTTAGTCTAGTCAATTCTGCTATTAATACTTGTTATTGTATGCTTGCTTGTACGTGTCAGCAGCTGCAGCAGCATGGTGGGGTTCATGTGTATCACCTGGGTAGGATAATGGCAGAAGTAAGGCAGTGGAATTCCTGCTTGTGCTCATGCTGATGGCAGGGTTCGGGCCAATGCTGAGTTGCTGGTGTCCATGCTCATAGTCATCCTAGTGGGAGTAGGAGGGTAGTGGCAGGCACAGGTCTTCCAGCCTCCACGTGCATGTTCACACCATTGGCAGTGTTGGCCCAGGGGACAGGGTTGCTGGCATCCATGCACTCATTTATACTGGCAGCAGTAGCAGTGCAGGTTGGAGTGTGCGACAGGTTGCACTTATGCCATCAGCAGTGGTGCGAGGAAGGCTGTGTGATGGGGAGGATGTAGGTGGGCAGGTTCATGTTGGTGGGAGCCACTCTACTGAAGCTCTCTGATGGTCAGGCACAGTCCAACAGTAAAGGAGCTATGATAAAGGCCTCCAGGAAGTACCTTTGTTGAGCACTTGTGGCTGCACTGCCAGTGAGCACAGCCAGACTGGGACCTTACTAAGGCAAGTAGACAGAGGGGCACTCAGATTGGACTGACCCCATCTCACAGGCAAGACCACCCTGCTCTGTTAGGTCCAACAGTCACCCTGTGGTCAAAGTCTCCTAGAGGAGCATGGCTAGCCTTGAGAGATGGGAGTTCCTGGCCAGCTCCACCGTAGACATTCCCACGTCAAATCCTCTGTTCTCTGAACAGGATAGAGTCCTGCTTCCACCACCTCTCCAAGCAGCTTTCCCTGCCAGCTCAAGTATCCACGGAAGTCATGGGATTTCCTCCTGCCCAGATTCCAGAGGTTCATGGTGAGAGTAAGCCACTCTTTTTCTTTTTAATTCATCCTTTCCCCAAGAGTCACTGGGGGCCAGGTACAGGTACCAGTGTTCAGTAGCCCCATTAAACATTCCCATCTTCCTCCCCCTCAGCCAAGTATCTGCATTTCCCTCATGTCAACTCTTAATGTCTTCCCTCTGAAGATCCACTCAGAGTGTGCCCTTCTTTCCAGTGTCCCCATCTCATGGTGGTAGATGTTCCTCTTGGCTGTGTCTAGTCAGCTGTCTTGACTCTTATGTCACAGTTGGGTTCTGATGTAATTTAGAACCAGGAGAAACAACAGAACAATCTTGAATTAAAGGCTTAATGCTTTCTATATATTAATATCACACTTGAGTATTAGTAAAAAATGTTTTGGCAGGGACTAATAAGTATCCAATCATTTATTAAATGTATGTCTATGAAATCTTATTAATATTTATTCTTATAACTACCCACCCCAGATACCTCCTGTAGCAGACAGCTTCACTGCCCTCCCTGCCTGACCAAAAGTTCACACTCTTACTAGAGAGGAGTTTTGTCCAAATAGTGGGAGTTACACAGAAAAGGTCTTATATTACTCTATGCATTAGTCATCTGACAGAACTCATCCCTGTAGCCCCATCAGGGCAGGAGTTGTGCCCTCATATATCTTCATAATATTTCATAATGGAGACCCTTTCCCTCAGTAATTTAACCTTTTAATACTGGCGGAGCCTGACATAATAAATTCTATTTCAATTTCAGTCATGCTTCAGGGAACATCTTACATGTGTCCTAATAGGCCATGACAGTTTGCTATGGCTTCCATAATATAATACCCCAGGCTGAAGTGCTTTAACAATAAAAATTGAATTTCTCAGAGTTCTGGAGGCTAGAAATCCAACCCTGAGCTGCTGGCTGGGTGTTGTCTCTAAGGTGTCTCCTTGGCTTTCAGATAGCCATCTTCTATCTCCCCCAAGAACTTTTCTTGTGGTTTTCTGTCCTGACTGCCTCTTCCAATGAGGACCCCAGTCATGTTGAATTAGGATGCATCTCAATGAATTCACTTAACATTAATTACCTTTGCAGAGACTATATGCTCAAATATAATCACATTATGAGGCACTAGGTGTTAAAACATGAATGTATAAATTTCGAGAAAGGAACACAATTTAGCTCATAATGTATACTAATCCCTTGTAGATGAGAGTCTCCCAGGAAAGAGAAGACTCAGTGAAAGAATAGGGATATGTAAAGTGTGAATTGCTAAAGTTGGATTGTGTTCCAGAAGGGTTGTGACAGGTCCACTGCCAAAAGGAGTTTCTAAATGTATCTACTGTTCTGGATCCAGACTCCCCTGGATGTTAACGTTCTTTGAAATTTTGTCAACCTGGCATCCATTTGGCAAAGAAAATTGTTTCTACTTCCACTTTTCCAACTGGTATGTTTGAGTTACCTTTCAGTTGTTTTACACTTGTTTGTGTTTTCTGTTCACTGATTCATCTGCTCTAATCCTGGGCCCTGTGAGGGGCTTCCGCCCACCCTGGAGTTTCCCAGTGTGGACGATTTTTGCCAGGTGTGGGGCTGCTGTAACTGTTTCTCAAGATTCCTTTTGAGGTTAAAAAACCCAATTATGGGTGAGGCACAGTGGATCATGCCTGTATTCCCAGAACTTTGGGAGGCCAAGGCAAGTGGATCATGAGGTCAGGAGATCAGACCATCCTGGCCAACATGGTGAAACCCCACCTCTACTAAAAAAACAAAAATTAGCTGAATGTGGTGGCATGCACCTGTAATCCCAGCTACTTGGGAGGCTGAGGCAGGAGAATCTCTTGAACCTAGGAGGCAGAGATGCAGTGAGCCAAGATTGCACCACTGCACTCCAACCTGTCAACAGAGCAAGACTCTGTAAAGAAAAAAAAAAGAAAAAGAAAAAAACTGGCCTGGTGGCTTACACCTGTGAATCCCAGCACTTTGGGAAACAAAGGCAGGCAGATCACAAGGTCAGGAGATTGAGACCATCCTGGCCAACATGGTGAAACCCCATCTCTACTAAAAATACAAAAAAAAATAGCTGGGTGTAGTGGCACATGCCTGTAATCTGAGCTGCTCAGGAGGCTGAGGCACAAGAATTGCTTGAACCCAGGAAGCGGAGGTTGCAGTGAGCCGAGATCATGCCACTTCACTCCAGCCTGGTGACAGAGAAAGACTCCATCTCAGAAAAAAAAAAAAAGAAAGAAAGAAAGAAAAGAAAAAAGAAAAACAACACACACACAACCAATTATGTTGCTTTAAGTCAAAAGGGTTGTTCTAGGGTTTCTTGCCCTGTGCCCTCTAAGCTACCTGAGGCTCAGTCTGTCCCTTGCATAAAGGGGAAGAGACAGACTCAGCCTCAGGTAGCTTAGACGAAATTTCATGCAACCCTCACTGGAAGATTCTCATTCTGACCTGTGTGCTTTGACGCAGCCATTCCATATCACAAAACCTGTGTTTTCTCATTTCTATACTGAAAATGTTTTTTGAGAACTCTTTGGGATAATGCTCTTCATGAACATTATTAATACAGGTGGATGCTATTGTTCTACAACTGATACAGTATGATAAAGATCCCTTGAAGGTATTAATGGATTATTATTTACCTCCACATCAAATTTGACATCAGAAGCCTAAAAACTTCTTCACCATGAACATCCATTTCCTCTACATACACAAGTCTCCAAAGGATGAGAATCTTCTGATCTGAGCCACGCATTCCACTCCTCTGGTGTTTAATGGTCTTGTCACTGACTGTATGTTCCTCCTTGTCCTCCTCAAGTAAAAAACTGAGTCTTTCCTGAAGCTAGAGATCTAAATGATGCCAACCCCCCAACCAGGCACAAGGGAAAAGCTGAGGAAGTCCCTGGCAGCAGCCTTCCAGGGTCAAACTATCTTCTTCTTTACCATTTTCCTGACCTTTTACCAGGGCTTCACTGCCACTTCACAGTTCCTGGACCAGCTGTTTAGTAGGTGAGAATCTGTTTTCTCCAAGGTGCAGTGGTGACTCTACCAGCTGTTGTGTTTCAGGATATCAATGCACCTCGATTAGCCTCAGTTTGCATCTCTGAAGAGAATTGTACAATGAACCTCATATGGTTTTTGTGAGGAATGAATGACATAAAACATGAAAAGTGGATCCCTAGTGCCTGGCTCAGTGGAAAGGCTGCTGGGCTTGCTTTGGTTGTTCACATTTATTATTTTTTTCTGTTCTTTCACCCAAGAAGCTTTTAGTCTCATGTCTCAATGACTTGTGTTGCTCTGTAACTGGAAGAGCATATAGAAAACAAACCTGTTCTTATATTTGTAAAGGATGATTGAGCTTCATTTTAGCTGGACTTTGTCTTTAACCCAGAGGGAATGGGTATCCCTGGATGCTGAGGAAGGACCCCCAGGCACACTCAGATATATCTAGAGAGGTGGTAGTTAGGGCTTATTTATTCATTATGTATATATTAAGCAGTTTTTCAGACACTTGGCATAATTCAGTGAACAAAGCAGATGAGATTTCCTGATCTTCAATTTGTTTTTGGCAATCAGACACTTACAATAGATTTCATAGGCAGGTCATTTTGACAGAATGTGAGATATGATGCCCTCATGCCCTCCTGTAGGTATGGATGCACGTCTCAGCTTCTAATCAGAAAGACACACCGCAGGATCAAGTATAACACTCAAATAGATGCAGAACATTTTTTTGGAGTAACATCCCTTGTCGAAAACTCTCAACAAATTAGGTGTAGAATAAATTCACCTCAACCAATTAAAGGTCATGTATTACAAATAAACAGCTTATATTAAATTAAATGAGACAAAGTTTTAAGCTTTTTATATAAGACTTGGAACATGACAAGAATGCCCACTTTCATCACTCTTATTCAATACAATATTGTATATCCAAGCCAAAGCAATTAGAGGACAAAATCAAAGTCATGTAGATTGGAAAGGAACTTAACTGGTTGCTGTTTGCAAACCACATATTCTTATATACAAAACCTTAAAAATACCACTAAAACCTGCTAGATCTATTGTAGAAATGTAGCAAATTTGCAAGATATAAAATCAACATACAAAAGTCTGTAGGATTTTTATACACTAACAAGAAACTATGTAAAAGTATCTGAAAAAGAAATCAAGAAAGCAATTCCATCTACAATACCTACTAAAAGTATACTCAGTAATAAATAGAATCAAAAAGGTGAAATCTCTACATTAAAAGCTAAAAAAGAAGTTTTAAAAATTGAGGTCAAAAATTAAATAAAAACAAATGGAAAGATGTCTCTTATTTATACATTTCTAGAATTAAATTTTTATAATGTCTGTATTACACAAGATAATCTACAGATATAATTCTTATCAAAATATTAATGACATACTTTACAGACATAACTTAAAAATTCTAAAATTTATATGATACCAAAAAAGGCCCTGGAGTGTCAAAGCAATTTGAGCTAAAAAACAACAACAACAAAAAAATGACAACATTGCATTACTTGACAATGAAACATGGTACAAAGCTATAGTAATCAAAACAGTATAGTATGGGCATATAAACAGACACATAGGTCAATGGAGCAAGATAGAATGCTCAGAAATTCATGCATTTACAGCTAATTGATTTTAGATAAAGGTAACAAAAACACACAATAAAGAACGACAGTCTCTTTAATAAACAGTGTTAGGAAAACTTTATATTCACACAGAGAACAATAAAATAACACCCCCATTTTACATCATATATTAAAAAAAAACTCACAATGTATTAAAAACTTAAATGTAAGATCTGAATCTGAAAATACTACAAAAACGTAGTGTGAAACTCCCATGATATTGGTCTGAGTAATAAGTTTTTAAATTTAACCTCAAAATTCCAGGGAACAGAAGTAAAAATAAACAAATAAGATTACTTCTAACTAAAAAACCTTCTGCACAGCAACAGACACAATGAAATAAGACCAGCTAGAAATGAGAGAAAGTATTTGAAAATTATACATGTGACAAAGGCTTAATATCTAAAATATGTAAGAAATACAATGATAAAACAAAAAGAAATAACTAGTAAGAGTGAACAAAAGACTTAAATAGACATTTCTTAAAAGAAGGCATGCATATGGCCAACACATACATGGAAAGATTCTCAATGTCAATAATCATTGGGAAATGGCAAATCAAAACTCCTATGAAATATCAACTCTTGTTAAAGTGACTATTATTAAAAAGACAAAAAATAAATCTTGGGAAAGATGTGGAGAAAAAAGAATGCATACAGACTATTGGAGTCAATGTAAATCAATATATTTATTATGGAAAACAGAATGGAAATTTCTCAACTGAAAAATGGAACTACCATGTGATACAAATATTTGAGCTTCTGAACTGGATGACAGGCTACAGGACCAACTATAATATTTAAATAGATGCAAAAAAGAGATTTGGTAACATTCATCATTGCATGATGATAAAAAAAATCTCAATAAATTAAATATATAACAAATGCACTTGAACCCAGTAAAGGCCATGTTGTATAGCTAACATCATACTAACAGAAAAGAGTCATCAGCTTTTTCTTTAAGAGCTAAAACAAGATGCTATTTTATACATATTTCACATATTGGAGATATTGCAAATTATACGTGTAGCAAAGGCTTAATAACTAAAACGTGTGTGTGTGTGTGTCTGTGTGTGTGTGTGTGTGTGTGTGTGTGTGTGTGTGTGTGTGTGTGTGTGTCTTGCCTTACAGTCTGCTATACCTATGGACTATCTTTGGCAAAATCAACATCTGCTACTGGTTTTGTTCCAGATTCAATCCAGTTCTACATGTACTGAATGCCCCCTATGTAGAGGAACTTGGTCATTCAACTGAATATCATTTTCTTTGGAATCACTTGGTGGTGAGCAAGCCTAGGCTGCCAGCTGCACACTGCGAAATTCCTGTAGGAGAAAGGTTTTGGGGAAGCACCAAGTGGACAGGCATTGAAAACCGTGGGAATGCAGCAGTAGGAATTCTCATGAGTGCAGTTCGCCTGCGAAGTGTGGCAGCCAGATCCAGGGAAGGTTTGGAGCTCCAAAGGGCGACCCCGGGTCCCAGTCGGCGCCTCAGTCTTCAGGACACCAGCGCAGGCCACAGAGCGCCCAGCAGAATGGCGCTGCTGTGGTTGCGCCCTCTGTCCCCACTGGGCGCCCGACTTCTTCCTGGAGTGCGGGCGTTCTGTTCTATTCCTTCTGGAGGCGGCCGACGCTGTTTTTCTCCCTGCCTCCTCAAGGTATGTGTAAAACCAGGAGCCACGTTGTGATGACAAGAAAGATGGCAAGAGGTGCGTGGGTGGGGGAGGCAGAGGAGGGGCAGGAGGAGGCGAGCTGTGGGAAGGAGGCCCAGGGGGACCGCCTTTGGCCGGGGGCCATGGGAGTGGTGCAAGCACCACTGACTGCTGCCTAGGGAGGCGGTCCAAGGTGTCAGAAGTGACCACTGTCCTCACCGCCAGCCTTTGGGGACTCTGACCGGCTCCAAAAACTTTCAAAAAATACTCAAGGCTGGGTGTGGTGGCTAATGTCTGTCATCTCAGCACTTTGGGAGGCCAAAGTGGGTGGACCATTTGAGGTCAGGAGTTCAATACCAGCCTGGCCAACATGGTGAAATCCAGTCTCTACTTAAAAACACAAAAATTAGCTGGGCTTGGTGGGCCGTGCCTGTAATCCTAGCCACTCATGTGGCTGAGGCAGGAGAATAGCTTGAACCCGTGAAGCAGAGGTTGCAGTGAGCCGAGATCGTGCCCCTTGACTCCAGCTTGGGCAACAGAGCAAGATTCCGTCTCAAAAAAAAAAAAAAAAAAAAAAGTACTCACACACTCGTTCAGTTTCTTCAAGAAACTGAAGAAGAGGCAGCTGGAGCAGCTGTTCCAGGCCATAAAGGGGCCATGCAGACAGGCCCCAAGTGCTCCCTGGCCCTGCAGCCTGGTTCTGTGACGCGGGTGGGGTGCAGCCTCTGCTGCCCGCCTTCATCTGGCTCCTCCTCCTCCAACTGTGCAAAGGTGGCCTGATCTCTGACCTGCCAGGAAGAGTGCAGGGGCAGGGAGGTGGAGGGGAGGGGGACATCGCAAGGAGACCTGATCCAGTGCTGGCATGGAGGAGGTGGCCATCTGGTTCGGTTGAAGGGGTGAGATCAGACCCATGGCGCCCTGTCTTTTGAGAGGACCTCCCATTCAAGTTTTGTCCATTTTCCACTGCTACCCTCTTCTGAGGACAGAAGATTGTGGCTTTGGTTAGAGGGATGTTTCCAGCGAGGTGGTAACACTGCCTTGAGGGACAACCCTAAGACCAGATTCCGTGGACACTGTGTAAACTGCCAACCAGTGAACATGCGCAGGTACAGTACACAGAATTTTGGCCCTTAGCAGGCGTGCTGAGATTCAGCAAGATCTGGACAGATCTTTCCCTCACACTGGCTCCTTAAGCCTTCAACGTCCTAGGCTGTCTTCACTGCCTTCAGAAGGTTCCTGTCAGCCTCAGTGGGAGAGTTCAGGATACTGGTTTTCTCCTCTTGGAAGTCCCAGCTCACCACACCCTCAATCTTCAGGAATTCTGCCAAGCTCTTCCCACATTATCGTGAGAGCTTTGCTCCACCAGACACATCTAGACCCTGTGCGCTTTTTTTTTCAATGTTGAAAGAGCACGATTTTCATTCTATTTTTCTTTTTTCTAAATTGACCTGTAACTCATTTATTGTAAAAAGGTCCTGGCTGCCAAAGACTTCTGCACTCCCACTCAGCAGGCCAATCCCTTTCTCCAATACCTTCCTACTCCACCCTCCCATTAAATATTCATGACCTCTGGGTAATTGGGAAAATTCCACTCAAGTGGAATTCCACTGATTACAGTTCTGTGGTGCCCGTGGGGGAGGTTGAGAGGTAGAATGGCGATGCCTAGTGGGATTCTATAGGAATTCTATAGAAGATAGACATCTCAAGGTTTAGACACATTTACAGGAAAAACTCTGTATGTTATATATAACTCTGTATGTTATAGTGCAGAAGTCAAGGTTCCTAAACAACCTTGAGACTTTAAGTCCTTCTTGCTGAATGTGGCAATGTTTGTCGATGTCTGAGAGGGCCAGAGGCAGAGGGGTCGAAGGACATCTTCAGGAGCCCTGCTGCATGCTTGGAGCGGAGAGAAGACAGGACAGATGTGGCCATCTGGTTCTGCCTGCGGGGGAGATGCCAAACCCCATGACACCCATCTGTTGAGGAGGTCTCCCATTGCTGTCCTATTCCGTTTCCAACGACTTCCAGTTCTAAGACTGAGGAGATCAGGCTGCAGTAGATGGGCATGGCCAGAGAGGTGTAGAACCGCAGCCTCTCTGCTGGCCCTGGGGCCAGCACACGCAGATACTCTGCATCCTGCCTTGCCAGTGAACACTCCAGTTCACAATACACAGACCTCTGGGCCCACCCACGGGCCTCCATTTTCAACGTCTGCAAACCGCGGGGATGGTCGAATTGCCTTCACAGGGATGCTGTGATTCAGTGCAATATGGGCAGATCTTTGCATCAGATGGCCCACTTGAGCCTTCAGTGTCCTGTGCCATTTCCCCTGGCCCTCAGAAGCCTTCCATTAGCCTCAGTGGGCGAGGCTCAGACCCTGTGGAAGCCTCACCTCCTCTGCCCTTAATCGCCAGGGCTTTGGCTCAGCCATTCCCATTTTCGCAGGGGTACCTCTCCCCGCCATGTGTCTAGACTCCATGCGTTTCACTTTTTGGTGCACAAAGAAACAACACTTTCCACTGTATTTTTCTTTTTCTGACTTGACCTAGAACTCATTTATGGTCAAAAAGTCATAGCTGAAAAAGTTTCTCCCATCCACCCAGCAGACCTCACCCCTTGCTGCAATAACTTTGGATACCACACTTTCATTAATTTTTTATGACATTAAGGGAACTGATGGAAGCCGGTAGAAGTGCGATTCAACCGATATCAGAGTTGTGGGGGTAGGGGTAGAGTGGCCGATGCTGCTGGGATTCTGTAGGTGTTCTGTAGGAGACAGACATCTCAAGCTTGATTTCGACAAGTTTGCAGGGAGAACATGCTCCGACAGGATATAGGAGTTAAAATTTCTAACAGCCCTGAGTTTTCTTTTTTTTTTTTTAATTTATTTATTATTATTATTCTTTAAGTTCTAGGATACATGTGCATAACGTGCAGGTTTGTTACATATGTATACTTGTGCCATGTTGGTGTGCTGCACCCATCAACTCGTCAGCACCCATCAACTCGTCATTTACATCAGGTATAACTCCCAATGCAATCCCTCCCCCCCCCCCCCATGATAGGCCCCGGTGTGTGATGTTCCCCTTCCCGAGTCCAAGTGATCTCATTGTTCAGTTCCCACCTATGAGTGAGAACATGCGGTGTTTGGTTTTCTGTTCTTGTGATAGTTTGCTAAGAATGATGGTTTCCAGCTGCATCCATGTCCCTACAAAGGACACAAACTCATCCTTTTTGATGGCTGCATAGTATTCCATGGTGTATATGTGCCACATTTTCTTAATCCAATCTGTCACTGATGGACATTTGGGTTGATTCCAAGTCTTTGCTATTGTGAATAGTGCCGCAATAAACATACGTGTGCATGTGTCTTTATAGCAGCATAATTTATAATCCTTTGGGTATATACCCAGTAATGGGATGGCTGGGTCATATGGTACTTCTAGTTCTAGATCCTTGAGGAATCGCCATACTGTTTTCCATAATGGTTGAACTAGTTTACAATCCCACCAACAGTGTAAAAGTGTTCCTATTTCTCCACATCCTCTCCAGCACCTGTTGTTTCCTGACTTTTTAATGATCGCCATTCTAACTGGTGTGAGATGGTATCTCATTGTGGTTTTGATTTGCATTTCTCTGATGGCCAGTGATGATGAGCATTTTTTCATGTGCCTGTTGGCTGTATGAATGTCTTCTTTTGAGAAATGTCTGTTCATATCCTTTGCCCACTTTTTGATGGGGTTGTTTGTTTTTTTCTTGTAAATTTGTTGGAGTTCTTTGTAGGTTCTGGATTGTATATTTAGAAAACCCCATTGTCTCAGCCCAAAATCTCCTTAAGCTGATAAGCAACTTCAGCAAAGTCTCAGGATACAAAATTAATGTGCAAAAATCACAAGCATTCTTATACTCCAGTAACAGACAAACAGAGAGCCAAATCATGAAGGAACTTCCATTCACAATTGCTTCAAAGAGAATAAAATACCTAGGAATCCAACTTACAAGGGATGTAAAGGACCTCTTCAAGGAGAACTACAAACCACTGCTCAGTGAAATCAAAGAGGACACAAACAAATGGAAGAACATACCATGCTCATGGATAGGAAGAATCAATATCGTGAAAATGGCCATACTGCCCAAGGTAATTTATAGATTCAATGCCATCCCCATCAAGCTACCAATGAGTTTCTTCACAGAATTGGAAAAAACTGCTTTAAAGTTCATATGGAACCAAAAAAGAGCCCACATCTCCAAGACAATCCTAAGTCAAAAGAACAAAGCTGAAGGCATCACGCTACCTGACTTCAAACTATACTACAAGGCTACAGTAGCCAAAACAGCATGGTACTGGTACCAAAACAGAGATATAGACCAATGGAACAGAACAGAGTCCTCAGAAATAATACCACACATCTACAGCCATCTGATCTTTGACAAACCTGAGAGAAACAAGAAATGGGGAAAGGATTCCCTATTTAATAAATGGTGCTGGGAAAATTGGCTAGCCATAAGTAGAAAGCTGAAACTGGATCCTTTCCTTACTCCTTATACGAAAATTAATTCAAGATGGATTAGAGACTTAAATGTTAGACCTAATACCATAAAAATCCTAGAGGAAAACCTAGGTAGTACCATTCAGGACATAGGCATGGGCAAAGACTTCATGTCTAAAACACCAAAAGCAATGGCAGCAAAAGCCAAAATTGACAAATGGGATCTCATTAAACTAAAGAGCTTCTGCACAGCAAAAGAAACTACCATCAGAGTGAACAGGCAACCTACAGAATGGGAGAAAATTTTTGCAATCTGCTCATCTGACAAAGAGTTTTCAAGTCTCTCTTACTGAATTTGGCAATGTTTGTTGAAGTCCAAATTGCCGTGATAGACATACATAATTTATGACACAGATTGTATTTTTTAAAGTGTGCCTTTTGGCCAGATTTGCGCCTGGGATGGGGCAGGCAGCCCAAGCGCTGGTTTTGTGGTTAAGTAGGGAGAAACTGGATGCCTGTGTGTCCAGAATTGGTTCCTTTCAGAGGGTTCTTGGTCTCGCTGACTTCAATAATGAAGCCGTGGACCCTCGCGGTGAGTGTTACAGTTCTTAAAGATGGTGTGTCCAGAGTTTGTTCCTTCCAGTGTTCAGATGTGTTCGGCGTTTCTTCTTTCCACTGGGTTTGTGGTCTTGCTGACTTCAGGAGTGAAGCTTCAGGCCTTTGCAGTGAGTGTTACAGCTCTTAAAAGTGGCATGTCTGAAGTTGTTTGTTCCTCCAGATGGGTTTGTGGTCTCAGTAACTTCAGGAATGAAGCTGCAGATCCTTGCCATGAGTGTTACAGCTCTTAAAGGAGGCACGTCCAGAGTTGTTTGTTCCTCCTGGTGGGTTCGTGGTCTCACTGACGTCAGGAGTGAAGCCACAGACCTTCGCAGTGAGTGTTACAGCTCATAAAGGTAGTGCGAACCCAAAGAGTGAGCAGAAGCAAGATTTATTGTGAAAAGCGAATGAACAAAGCTTCCACCGCCTGCAAGGGAGCTCAAGCAGGTTGCCAACTGCTGGCTTGGGTGGCTAGCTTTTATTCCCTTATTTGGTAGCACCCATGTCCTGTTGATTGGTCCATTTTACAGAGCACTGATTGGTCCATTTTACAGAGAGCTGATTGGTCCATTTTTAGAGGGTGCTGATTGGTGCGTTTTCAAACCTTTAGCTAGACACAGAGCACTGATTGGTGCGTTTTTACAGACTGGTGATTGGTGTGTTTATAAACCATAGCTAAACACAGAGCACTGATTGGTGTGTTTACAGTCCTTTAGCTAGAGAGAAAAGTTCTCCAAGTCCCCACCTGACCCAGAAGCCCAGCCAGCTTCAGCTGTCACCTATGTGTGGCAGCCTTATGGAGACATTTGTACCAGCCACCCAGCACCCCACAGACCACAGCTGCTGTGTGCTATGACTGCAGCCCCCACTGGGTGTCTGACTGCTGGCAGTGCTAGGGCCCTGTTCTGTTCCTTCTGGAGGAGGCATAGAACTTCTCTGCCAGCCTCCAGGCTTTGTTGCCAGACATGGGCAGAGCCCAAAATCTGCTCAGGACCTCTGTCTCTGTGGAGCCCCATTGTGACGGGCACCCTTTGCCAAGGAGGATGGCAAAGGGTGGCGGGGTTAGGGAGGCAAGGAGGAGCAGGAGGAGGCAACCTGTGGGAGGGGGAGGCCCATCAGGACCGCCACCTGTGGCGCTGGCAGCAGTGGACACAGGAGTGGTTTGCTGCCTGTGGAAGGTGGTCCACCACGCTAGACTTCACCACCATTCCGACCCCCAGACAGGGGGCGCCGGCAGGATTTGAAAATCCTCGGAAAGGACTTACGCCCTGGGTACTCAAGAAACAGAAGAAATGGCAGCTGGAGAAGCTGTTCCAGGTCATGGACCTGTGCTGCTTGACCAGCATCGAGAGCCAACTGGGCCACAGCCCGGGTCCGTGGTGCCAGTGGGAGTGCTGCCTGTTCTCCTGCCCCGCTTTTGGGTCATGCCTCCTCTGTCTGTGCAAAATCCTGGATTGCCTAATCTCTGTCCTGCCTAGAGAGAGCGCAGGGGTAATGAACTGGAGGAGAAGGAGGTGATCACCAGGAGCCAGTGCTGGGTGCGGAGAGAAGAAGGGAAAGAGGTGCGCATTTGATTCTGCCTGGAGCGGTGTGGCCAAACCACATGGTACCCTGCCTTTTGTAGCCCTGCCGCCAGCAAACCCCCCCCCCCTCCCCGCCCCATTCATGTCGTATTCTTTTTCCACCAGTTTCTGCTTCTGAGAATGGAGGAGTCGGGGCTCTGTTACATGAGTATGGCCAACGATGTCTGAATCCTCGCTTTAAAGGAGGAGAGTGACAGCCCCAGAGCCAGCACAAGCTCAGGTTCTCAGTAGCCCACCTGCCGATAGACTCGCATGCGCTGTAGATCGCCATTCCATCCACTGGCTGCCTCCAGACCCTGGGATTCCCAGGGCTGGTCAGACAGTCTTCACAGGGCTGCTGAGATACAGCACAATCTGTAGAGATCTTTGGCTTAGATGGCCCGCTTGAACCTTCTGTATCCTGAGGTATCACCCATGGTCTTCAGAAGGCCCCCGCCAGCATCCATGGGTGCGCCCGGACCCTGGCATCATTTAGGTGGGGGCCTCGTCTCACCCTGCCCTTAATCGTCAGTGCTCCAGCTCAGCCCTTCTCAGTTTCCCCGGACAATCCTTGCTCCACTAGACATGTTTAGAACCTGTGCATTTCTCCTTTCGGCCTTCCAAAAAAAAGAACAATTTTTATTGCATATATTTTTTCTTACCCGACCTGTAACTCACTTATTGTCAAAAGGCCCTGGCTGAGCAAAACATCTGCACAGTCACCCAGCAGGCCCCACCCGTACCTTCAATATCTTTCATTCAATCTTATAAGGTCTTATATAAGACCAGCAAGGCGTATACAAGACCAAGAAGACATACCTCTATGAAGTTGCAAGAATCACACCATTATTAGGCTTAGGGTGCCCCCTAATGCATATACGGTTTAGCACACAACACCCAAGTCTTTCTGAATAATACCTGGTAAAGGCTTCCCAAACAGGACAGGTGAAAAAAAAGCCCAGATGGTGAAGACTGCAGTGAATACCTTACTTTTTAATACCCAGACCCTGATGAACTTCCAAAAGCGTCAAGACCATCCAGGAAAACATAACCTCACCAAATGAACTAAGGCACTAGGGACCAATCCTGCAGAAAGATAAATATGTAATCTTTCAGACAGAGAATTCAAATGAGCTATTTTGAGGAAACTAAAAAAAAAAATTCAAGATAACACAAACAAGTAATTCAGAATTGTATCATAAATGTAACAAATACACTGAAAAAATGAAAAGAATTAAGCAGAATTCTCGACCTGAAAAATATAGTTGACATCCTGAAGACTGCATCAGAGTCTTTTAATATCAAAATTGTTCAACCAGAAGAAAAAAAATTAATGAATTTGAAGATAGCCTATTTGATAATACACTATCAGAGAAGACAAAAATAATAGTGGGAAAAAAAGCATGCCTACAGGATCTCAAAAACAACTGCAAAAAAAAAAAAAAACTTTAAAAATTGTTGACCTTATAGAAGAGGTAGAAAAATGGGGGTAGAAAGTATATTCAAAGGAATAATGAGAGAATTTCCCAAGATACAGAAAAATACTAAATTTAAAAAGCACACAATTGATATACAAAAATTAATAGCAAAAAATTAAATTATACCACCAGAGAATATCGCCTTCAATAAAAGGAAGAGAAAAAGAAAGTAAAGGAAGAGGTTTGTAAAACAACCAGAAAAGAAGTAAAAAAAATGCAGGAGTAAGTCCTTACCTGTCAGTAATAACATTGAATGTAAATGGACCAAACTCTCCAATCAAAAGACACGGAGTGGCTGAATGAATAAACAAACAAGAACTAACTATCTATTGCCTACAAGAAATACACTTTTCACATGAAGATACACATAGACTGAAAATAAACAGAAATGGAAAGTTATTCCATGGCAATGGAAACCAAGAAAGAGCATGAGGAGGTATACTTATATGAGAAAAAGAAGTTTCAAGACAAAAACTATAAAAAGGGATGAAAATATATCATATAATGATAAAGGGGCCAACTCAGCAAGAAGATATAATAATTGTAGAAATATGTGCACCCAACACGGGAGCATCCAGATATAGAAATTTTGAGGCTAAAGAAAGAAATAGTTCGCAATACAGTAATAGCTGAAGACTTCAACACTCCCGCTTTCAGCACTGAACAAATCTTTCAGGGAGAAAAATCAATTAAAAATATTAGACTTAATCTGGATTAGACCAAATAGACTTAATAGGTATTTACAGAACATTTTATCTAGTGGCTGCAGAATACACATTCACTTCCTCAGCACATGGATCATTCTCAAAGATAGACCAAATATTCGGTCAGAAAACTAGTCTAAATCATTCAAAAAATTGAGATAATATCCAACATCTTCTCATTACGTTAATGAATAACATAATTATTCATTATGGTTACATAATGGAATACAGTTAGAAATCAATAACAAGAGGAATTTTGAAAACTATACAAACATATGGAATGTAACAATATGCTTTTGTGTGACCAGTGAGTCAATGAAGAGATTAACAAAGAAACTGAAAAATATTCTTGAAACAAATAATGGAAACACATGACACTAGCTATGAAATACAGTAAATTAGTATTAAGAGGGAAGTTTATAAGCACCTATGTCAAAAAAGATTAAAAACTTCAAATCAATAATCTAATGATTCATCATAAATAACTAAAAATGTAAGAATAAACCAAACCCCAAATTAGTAAAAAAACAGAAATAGTAAATATCAGAACAAAAATAAATGACATTGAAATAAAAAATGATAGATAAGATCAATGAAAAAAGTTGTTTTTTGAAAAGATAAACAAGATTGAAGAAGACCCAAATAAATAAAATAAGAGTTGAAAAAACATTACAACTGATACTGCAGAAATTCAAAGGATCTTTACTGGCTTCTGTGAACAACTATATGCCAATAAACTGGGAAACCTAGAAGATATGGATAAATTTCTAAATATGTATAACCTACCTAGTTCGAACCATGAAGACATCCAAAAACTGAGCAGACCAACAACAGGTAATGAGGATGAAACTGTATAAAAGTCTCCCAGTAAAGAAAAGTCTGGATGACTTCATTGCTGAATTCTACAAAACATTTAAAGGAGAACTAATACCAATTGTACTCAAACAACCCAAAAAATAGAGGAGGAGGAAATAGTCCCATATTCATCATATGAGACTAGTATTATTGTTGAAGAAGGAATTCATGAATTTTAAAATATGTAAAGCCAGAAAATTAACTTTTCCCTCAAGGCTTAGTGTAGTGTAGCCACCCCCCACCCACACACACACCCCCATATTCTAAGTTAGAGAATGCTAACAGCCTGTTTTTCCTTCTGTGCTCAGCGAGGCTTATTTGTTCACACTAGTTTCACATTCCTTGAGGCTCAGCAAGTTCTTGCTTACCTCCCCAGCATAGCTACAAAGTCATAAGATTGATAAGTGTTACAGAACCATGTATTCCCACGGATGTAAGACAAGAAGTAACAAATAATTGCCTTTGTTCTCACTTCTGTAAGTACTCTTCCTGAATCACATAGTTCCCAACCACCAACTGCCTAAAAGGTGGCTGCTTTTTTTGTCCGGGGCTCAGAATTTCCTGGATGCTAGTCCAACTGAACCAGGCGATCACCTTTTAATGAGGGACTCTCCTGAACTCTGTTCAGTCTCTCCTATCTTTGATTGTCCCACAACACTCTGATACCTAAACCAGGCAACACACATAAAAATGGTGAATATTGGTACAAAAATTATCAACAAAATACTAGCAAACTGAATTCAACAACACATTAGAAATATCAACCATTATGACTAAGTGAGATGTATCTCAAGGATGTAAGGATGGTTCAATATATGCAAATAATTAATATGACACATCATATCAACAGAGTAAAGAACAATAACTGTATGATTATTTCAACTGATGTTTAAAAAGCATTTAACAAAATTCAGCATCCCTTCATGATAAAATCCTCAAAAAGTTGGGTATAGAAGAAACATACCTCAACATAATAAAATCCTTATATTACAAACCCACAACTAGTATCATACTAAATGGGGAACAACTGAAGGCCTTTCTGCTAAGACCTGAAACACAACAAGGATACCCACTTTCACAGTGTTATTCAACATAGCACTGGAAGTCCTAGCTAGAGCAATCAGACAAGAGAAAAGAAAGAAAGAAAAGAAAGAAAGAAAGAAAGAAAGAAAGAAAGAAAGAAAGAAAGAAAGAAAAGAAAAGAAAAGAAAAGAAAAGAAAAGAAAAGAAAAGGAAAGGAAAGGAAAGGAAAGGAAAGGAAAGGAAAGGAAAGGAAAGGAAAGGAAGAAAGAAAGAAAGAAAGAAAGAAAGAAAGAAAGAAAGAAAGAAAGAAAGAAAGAAAGAAAGAAAGAAAGAAAGAAAGAAAGAAAGAAAGGAAGGAAGGAAGGAAGGAAGGAAGGAAGGAAGGAAGGAGAAAAGGGAGGGAGGGGAGGAGGGAGGGAAAGAAAGAAAGAAAGAAAGAAAGAAAGAAAGAAAGAAAGAAAGAAAGAAAGAAAGAAAGAAAGAAAGAAAGAAAGAAAGAAAGAAAGAAAGAGAAAGAAAGAGAGAGAGAGGGAGGGAGGGAGGGAGAAAGGGAGGGAGGGAGGAAGGAAGGAAGGAAAAGAAAGAGAGAAAGAAAGAAAAAGAAAGAAAGAAAGAAAGAAAGAAAGAAAGAAAGAAAAATCAAAATTGGAAAGGAAGAAGTGAAATTATCCGTGTTTGCAATTGATATGATTTTGTATTTAAAAAAACTTAAAGACCCACCAAAAGTCTATTAGAACTCATAAACAAATTCAGTAAAGTTGCAAAAAATTAACAGATAAAAATCAATACTATTTCTATATGCCAACATTGAACAATCTGAAAATAAATAATCTCATTTGCAATTGCTACAAATAAAATATCTAAGAATTAACTGAAAAAGTGAATGATCTCTACAATGAAACCTATAAAATGTTGATAGAATAAATTGAAGGGGCCACAAAAATGGAAATATTTTTCATGCTCATAAATTGAAAGAATAAATATTGTCAAAATGTCCTCACTCCCCAAAGCAATCCACAGATTCAATGCAATTTCTACCAAAATACGAAGAGCATTCTTCATAGAAACAGAAAAGACAAAATTTATATGGAATCACAATTCGCCCAGAATAGCCAAGGTTACCTTAAGAATAAACAAATAAAACTGGAGAAATCACATTACCTGACTTCAAATTATACTTCAGAGATATTGTAACCAAAATCACATGGTACTGGCATAGAAACAGAAACGTAGACCAATGCAACAGAATGGAGAACCCAGAAATAAATCCAAAATCTACAGTGAACTTATTTTTGACAGACCTTCCAAGAACATACAGTGGGGAAAAGACAATCTTTTGAGAAAAGTGAATATTCATATGTAGAAGAATGAAACTAGACCCCTGTCTTTTATTGTATACACAAAATAAAAATGAGTTAACTTTAAAATCTCAAACTGTGAAACTGCTAAAATAAAAACTCAGGGGAACTCTTCAGGACCTGAACTGGGGAAAGTTCTCTTGAACACAAGCACAGGCAACCAAAGCAAAAATGGACAAATGGGGTCATATTAAGTTGAAAAACTTCCTCACAACAAAGGAAAAAAATCAAAAAGTGAAGTGACAACTCACAGAATGGGAGAAAATATTTTCAGATTATCCATCTGACAAGGGATTAATGAACAGAACACATAAGAAGCTCAAATGACTCTATCGAAAAAATCTAACAGTCTGATTAAGAAATGGGCAAAAGATCTGAATAGACATTTCTCAAAAGAAGTCATAAAAGTGGTAAACAGGTATATGAAAAAGTGCTCAACATTTCTGATCATCAGAGAAATGCAAATCAAAATCATAATGAGATATAACCTCATCCCAGTTTAAATTACTTTTATCCACAAGACAGGCAATAACAAATGTTAGTGAGGATGTGGAGAAAAGGCAACACTTTTACTCTGTTGGTAGCAATGTAAATTACTACAACCACTGTGGTGGACAGTTTGGTAGTTCCCTGAAAAACTAAAAATAGAGCTACCATATGATCCTGTAATCCCATTTTTGGGTATATATCCAAAAGGAAGGAAATTGGAATATCAAAGAGGTATCTGCATTCCCACTTTCATTTCAACACAATAGATAAGATTTGGAAGCAAACTAAGTGTCCTTCAGCAGATGAATGAATAAAGAAAATATGGTACACACATACAAGAAAGTATTATTCAGCCACAGAAAACAACAAAATCCTGTCATTTGCAACTACATGGATGGAAATGGAAGTCATTATGTTCAGTGAAATAAGATAGGCGCAGAGAGACAAACTTTTCACGTTTTCAATTATTTGTGGGAGCTGAAAATTGAAAGAATTGAACTCATATATATAGAGAGAGGAGAATCTCGGATGATTACCAGAGGCTAGGAAGGGTAGTGAGGGGTTGGGTTGGAGGAAACTGGGGACAGTACATGGTTACAAAAAATAGTAAGAATAATATCTAGTGTTTGCTAGCATAACAGTGTGAGTATAGTTAAAAATAATCTAATTGTACCTTTCAACTAAAAGTATATAATTGGATTTTTTGTAATACAAATGACACCTGCCTGAAGAGACGAATACCCTATTTACCCTGATGTGATTATTACACATTGCATGCTCATATGAAAATATATCTGACTAACAAATATGTACATTTATGTACCCACAAAGATTGAAAATATAAATATTTAATGAAAAATTTAAAGTTTACTGTTATGATAAGAATAATGATTATTATTTTTCTGGACTTTCTCTTACACATTCTTGTTTTTCACTAATATGCAATACAAATATTGAAAAAAATAAAACTATTGCCCTTCTATCAAATGGTAAAAACTCATAATTTTTTATAATTTTGAAAAAAAAATACACCTGCTGTTAAAATATTAAAATCATAGAGATCTTTGTGAAGTAAAATTCTCCTCTTTCATCTTTCTCCCTCCGAACTCAATCTCTTATTAGAAAAAAAAAAAAAACTATTGTTGTCTGGGCGGGGTGGCTGAAGCCTTTAATTCCAGCACTTTGGAGGTTGAGGCGGGCGGATCACCTGAGGTCAGGAGTTTGAGACCAGCCTGAGCAACATGGTGAAGCCCCATCTCTACTAAAAATACAAAGATTAGCGGGTGTGGTGTGGCACTCTTGTAATCCCAGCTACTCAGGAGACTGAGGCAGGAGAATCACTTGAACCAAGGAGGTGGATGTTGCAGTGAGTCGAGATCATGCCACTGCACTCCAACCTGGGTGAGAGAGCTAGACTTTGTCTCAAAAAAAAAGAAAAAGAAAAAGAAAAAAAAAGAAAAGAAAAAAAGAAAGGAAATAAAACTATTGCTATCAAGTTGGTTTCTATTCTTCTGAGCATTTTTAAATAAATTTATAACACACATGAGGTTTTTTTTAGTGCAAATTATATCATACTGCTTTGCTTTAATATGGCTATTTCCCAAGCCATACATCATTGATGTAAATCAGTATCAGTGCATGTGATTCTAAGTAACTATTTTTAACGTCTTAAATATATTTCAAAGAAAGGGCAGACAAGATGTGTTTAATTGTTCATTCTTTGATAAATTTTAGATTATTTTTAGTTTCACCATTATACAAAAATATTATGTAACATCTTTGTACATAATGTACTACAATGATCTAACTGCTCAATGTGTTTTGCTTTCTTTCAGTAAGATAATATTTGTCATATTTTGAGCATTTATTTTATGAGGATTTTTATCTGATTCATAGCAAAGTGAATTTATCACTGGATTAAGTCACTTGTGAATAAACTGCACTTCAAGGTTGTCCGTCTCAATATTCTGGCAGAGAAGCATTGCTCACTTCATTCATTTCTAACGTCAGTATTTTCACAGCAATTTAAACTTAAATATTTGAGTTGCTTCTACTTTCTTTGTTAAGAAAAAGTATAGTCTTTTTCTGTTTTAAAACTTTTGACTCCAGGGATTTTTGTTTAGGCTTTAGAAAAAATAAAATATGACTGTTGTAGCTACTTCAATTTCTCTTCAGCTGTTGGCTGTATCTGATAAATACTATGTAATTTGACATGTTACAATAGATACATATTTATGGGAGGCCAAAAGTCAAAGTGATCAAATCCATAGAAGTCTACAACTTTGACACTTAATAAAGAATTTTCATTGGTTTTCTAAGTCTTTATGAATCCTAGTGGAATTTCACCCATGAGTAAAAATATGTGGTTCTATTTGGTAATAGTTTGTTAGAAATTTCCACATCAGTATTCAAGAGGCATACTGTTCTGCAGGGTTTTTCTCTCATTGTTGTGGTTGTTATTGTTGTTGTTGTTGTTGTTGTTGTTGTTGTTGTTGTTGTTTTACTACCTTTGTCTGATTCTATTGGAGGGTAATACTAGCTTCCCAAAATATATTGGGAAGTTTTCTATCCTCTTCCATGTTCTGGACAACATTGAGTGAAAATGGTGTTAATTATTTTATAAACACTGAATAGAAAACTCTGTAAAACCATGTGGGCCTAGCTTTTTTGGAGTTTTAAAATTATAATTTAATTTTTTCACTGTATAGAACTATTTAAATGTACCAATTTATTACTGGGTGATTTTGCTCATTGAGGAATTGGTCAATTTAAACTGAGCTGTTAAATTTTATATGTATAGAGTTGTTTGTAGCGTATCCTTGTGTTATGAACTAAGTTGTGTCTATGAAAAAATTATATATTGAAATCCTAACCCTCATTGTGGCTTTATGAGGAGATGGGGTCTTTTCAAAGGTAATTAATGTTAAAGAGGGTCATAAGGGTGAGGCCATAATCCAATATGACTATTGTTATTATTATAAGAGACAGTGAGACACCAGAGTGGGCTGCTCACAGTGCCATGTGAAGACACAGGAAGGTGGCCATATGCAAGCCAAGGACAGAGGCCACAAGAGAAATCAACTGTCCTGGAACCTTGACCTTAGACCTCCAGCCTCCAAAACTGTGAGATAGATATTATTTTTATTAAACCACCCAGACTCTGGTATTTTCTTATGACAGTCCTAGCAGACTAATGTACATTATTATAATATTGATGTCTGCAGGGTCTGTAATTACATCCCTTATTTTATTTCTGATATGGTAATTTGCATTTTGTTCATTTTAAAAAAATTTCTTAGTCTTGCTTGAGGATTGTCTATTATTGATCTTTTCAAGTAATTGGCAATTTTATTAATCGTTCTGTATTATTTTATATTTTCAATTTTATTTCTTTTTACATCTTTATTATTTCCTGCTTCATGCTCCTTTTTTTGTTTACTATTTTTTTCCAGGTTCTTGATGTGGGAAGCTAAATTATTTGGAACCTTGTTTTCTCCAAGATGAGAGTTTGGAGCTATAAATTTCTTCTGTGCACTGCTTTTGCTGTGTTTCACAAATTTAGATATGTTGTCTTTTTATTGTTTTTAAGTTCAGTGTAGTTTTGTTTTTTCTAGAGAATTTCTTTTAAATTTTCTAAGACTTGGAGATGTTTGTGTTTTGTTGTTGTTGTTGACTTTGAGTCTGATTTTATTACGGTTAGGAATTACACTCTGTATAACATAATCTTAAATTTTTGTAAGCTTTCTTGCATGGTCCAGGAGATGGACTATCTTGCTTTATGTTCCATGGGCACTTGAAAGAATGTATGTTCTGCTGTTGTTGATTATATTATTCTACAAATATCACCTATCTATTTGCATGGTGGTTGATGATGATGTTGAATTGTTCTATTTTCTTGCATATTTGCTGCTGAAACATTCTCTATTCTATTTTCTTTAGAAATAAATGTCAAATTCCTCAACTATAAATTTGTATTTGTCTAATTGTTCCTCTTCTAAGTTTCTTCTAGTTTTTATTTTATGTTTTTTAACTCTGATGTTTGGTACATACACATCCAGCATCACTATGCCTTCTGAAACAATTTCAGATTTTTATCAATATGTGATTTCTCTCTACATCTCAAATACATTTTTTTCTGTGAAGCCTACTTTGTCTGATAGTAATGTGACTACTCGTGCTTTCCTTGATTATCACTTCCATCTTCTTTCCAGCTTCTTATTATTTACCTATAATATTGGAATTCAATTTCTTTTAGAGAACATATGCATGATAATATTCGTTAGTCGACTTTGTCAATCTCTATCTCTAATTGGTTATTTTAAGACTACTTACACTTCCATTTAAGGTACTTATCATTCACTTTAGTCTGATATTTTATTTTTTTGTTTTCTGTTTGTTCTGTTTTATTCCTTTGTGTTTTAATACTATCTTCATGTACATTTTTAACATGTTCTAGAATTCCATTTGAGTTATTTATAGTGTTTTGATTATAGCTTCTTTTATTTATTTGTTTTTTTGAGATGGAGTTTTGCTCTTGTTGCCCAGGCTGGAGGGCAATGATGTGATCTCAGCTCACTGCAACCTCCACCTCCCAGGTTCAAGTGATTCTCCTGCTTCAGCCTCCCGAGTAGCTGGGACTACAAACATGCACCACCACACCTGGCTAATTTTGTATTTTTGGTAGAGATTGGGTTTCACTGTGTTGGTTAGACTGGTTTAGGACTCCTAACCTCAGGTGATCCACCTGCCTCAGCCTCCCAATGTACTGGGATTACAGGTGTGAGCCACCACATCGGGTGATCATAGCTTCTTTTAATGTTTAAGATATTACATTATATATATAAATTATTATAGTTGATAATATTATACTTTGTTCTTAAAACATAAATACAATTTGTAAAACACAAAGGAGAAATAAAGCCTGTTGAAAAAATAGAGTTTCGTTTGCCGTTTGTTAGGATATGTGGGCATGGAAGCATGATTTTTCAATGTTTTTTGCCGAATTAATGCAGTCATTTGGTAAAAGTTTTCTGTTTGATAGGCTGTCTTTTTCTCAGTCTTTTGGCTAAACACAGGAGCTCATTGTTGGTGTGTGTGTGTGCATACCCACTGGCATTTCTGGTTTGTCAGCTCCTTTACTTTTAAGACTACAGCATATGAGACAAAAAACTCCACGGAACTCCTATGTTGTCACCCTCATTCTGTTGTCACATCTTTTTGAGGTTCATGGCCAGTCTTGTTTATTCCTTCCACCTTTCAGAGTTTTCTCCATTTTGTTTTACATATAATGTCCAGGGGTTTCAGTTGTATTTATTGGCAAGAATAAAGACATGTACATATAGTGTGTTTTCCGTAGAGTAGAAATACTTGATTGTGAATGGATTAATCTGAGCTGTTTCTGGTCTTCCCATTATTTAAGTGGAGATATTGAGTAACTTACATCAGTCTCCATCTGAGATTTTACTTCAGATGTCGACCTCTTTTCCTTGGCACCAAGGACTTGGCTGCTGTAGGGGAGAGAAATACTGACACCAAGATCTTGGGCTCCCCTCTAGCAGAGAGATATGCACTGCCTATGATAAGGTATACAATTAAAACAATGTCTCCTGCCAACCTAGAGTCTCCCTCCAGAAATGTGTGAGGGAAAAAAAATCACATCGAAAAAATATTAAACCACATTGCAATGCAGAAAACAGATGATCATTAAAAAGATTGCAAGAAAGAAGGAAATTTCATGATTGGTACATACATATCCAGCATTGCTGTGCCTTCTGAAAGAATTTTAGATTTTTATCAATACGTAATTTATTGCTACATCTCAAATAAATTTTTTCTCTGTTGTCTACTCTGTCTGACAGTAATGTGACTACTCGTGCTTTCTTTGATTAATATTTTCATTGTTTTTCCAGCTATTCCAGCTTCAGCCAGGCTGTTACAACCCAGTATATACACATTATCAAGATAAAGTATAACTAATCTTCAAGGAAAAGACTTGAAAGTACCATTTTACATATCTTTCAAGTGTAGACATTTGCATTTGCTAATTGCACTTATCACAAGAAATCCACTTCTCATAGTTTATTACAGGAGGTAGGCTAGTAACTTACAGCCAAGCACTTGGTAAAGTTAGAATTTTACTTTCTTATAAAAGCTATAACCTTTTATGATTCCACTTTGGAGAAAAGCCTCCCAAGTCCTTGAGAAAGACAATCCTGGGTTAAGAGCCGGCAAGAGTCTTACTTAGTTTTTGAAGAGATTTCAGTGCATCTCAAAGGAACAACGAAGTCATTCACGATGGAAAGTTTTCTTTTAAAAATGTTATTTAAAAAAAGGTGGAGTGTCTTTTCCCATTTTCACTGGAGAAATTTATATTTTTTATTTGTACTTATCCTCCTACCTGCCAATGGTTCAATGACCCTATTGTCTTCTAGTCTCCAATATTACCCTTAGCTTTGCCACTCACACCTTCTCTCTGTTACTCAGTCCTGTGTCTTTCAGCTGATTTTCTATCCCTGCATTCTCAATTCTGTTTTTTTGTTTGTTTGTTTTGTTCTTGTTTTTGTTTTTGTCTTCTCAAGGGGACATCCATGCTCTGCCTGGATCCTACCTCCCTGCACTGCTTCCTGGGAGCTCTGTCTGTCTCTGCAGGCCTTGAGCTGGTGTAGCCAGGGGGCTCCTCCCCTGGTTTTGGCCTCCAGGCCACTGTCCTGTGTTCCTTCAAGATACTTTCCTGTGTCTGAAAACATCTGGTTCACATAGTTGGTCTGTTTTCTGCTTGTTTAATGTTGGAGGGGGTCTGGATCTTGTTCTTCCAGGATACACAAAGGTCAAAGCTCTGAATTGAATTTGAAATGAATTATTGGTTATTAATTTTGGGCTGAGATGAATTTTTTATTACTTTACAATAATGCCAATATTGTAGCTTGGTTCATGGGGGTTAGAATTTCAGATTATTGTTTTTACTATTGTGATTTCACACACTTAATTCACAGGAAAGACATTCCTAAAGAGATTACCTTATGATAGAATACTTTTTTTCTTTAACTTTTAAAATTAGCTTTCTTTCCACCAGTCCCTAAGCTTTATAGTCTAGCCTCTGTTACCTCTGGCAGTTTTGGTAGTTTTCATTATGGACATTAGAGGCAACTCCATGGAAGATGGGTCTATGATCAGCCTGTCTCTCTTCCGGGTCAATCTTTAGAGAGCCCAGGAAATCCAGAGTTCCCTGAAAGAATGAGAATTCCTTGGAAGCTAGGTTTACCTTGGGACAAGAAAGGAGAATCACATACTGTCAAAGCATTTTCCCAGGTTCTGAAGAACAGGGACATAGAAAAGAGTTGGGCCTGGTGGGATGGTGATGTTCCTCGCTCCTACCTGAAAGTTTCTGCTGCCTCTAGACCCTTACAAGGTAATAACTTCTTTTGTTTCCAATAGCAAAAACAAGCAGAACTGGGAGGATGCAGACTTCTCCATTTTGTGCCAGACATGTCTTGTGGAAGACTTATATATTGGAATGACCAAAGAAAACTAAGAAAAAATAATAGAAAATCTGTGATAGGCCATTCCTATAGTTTGCCTGGTACCCTGGGGTGCACATGTGTTTCAGGAAGACTGAAGTGTATGAAACCTGCAGTAAATTGAGGAATGTTGGCCAGACCTGACTTTCAGGCCTAGAGTAGGACTGCATGCCCAGGTTTATGATGCAGAATTGTCTTCAAAAGATGTCTTGCCACAGTCAGAAGGCAATGAAGAGTATTACGTGTATTTATCACAAAAAATCAATTTCTCATAGTTTATGACAGGAGGTACGTTAGTAACTTAGAGCCAGGGAATTGCTGAAGTTAGATTTTTGCTCTCTTATAAAAACTATCACCTTTTATTAGTCCAGTTCAAAGAAAAGCCTCCCAAGTCCTTGAAAAAGATAATCCTGGGTTGAGAGTTGTCAAGAGTTTTATTTAGTTTTTGAAGAGATTTCGGTGGATCTCAAAGAAACAGGAAGATATTCATAATGACAAGTTTTCTTTTAAAAGTGCTCAGAAATAAAAAAAAATGTACGGTGCATTTTCCCATTTTCACTGTGGAAATTTATTATTTTTTATTTGTACTTATTCTTATACATGCCAAGTCTATATGCAGAATATGGTGAGAGGGATTTCTCTTTCTAATGGAATATGGTCAGTTGGCTTGCAGGGAAAGCCACATCCACCAGTGACATGCCGCTTGAAGTGCCAAGATCACACCTACTACCTAAGGAATAAGTCACACATTTGCTTCTTCTGGGTGAAAGGAGAGTGTGAGAGAGAAGAGGAGCGTCTACACAGACATGAGAAGCTTGCAGATCCAGATGATCCCCTTGCTGATCAGTCTTTAAGATTTTGATCAGAAAGGGACTCATCTGGATCAGACCCTGTAGCAGATGAGTTTCTAAAGCAGGTTTCAGCCATGCCTTGTCTGGAATCCCTACAGGACGAGACTATTAACAGACTACATGCTGGCGATATGGGGAATATCATTACTGAGTCAGATCTAAGAAATAATCTCTACCCATTGGGTGGGATCTGGACAGTCACTGTTGTACAAAGAGAACATTATGCTTTCATTCAGATTTCCACAGGTCAGGCTGCAGAAGTGGCTGCTGAGAACTCCTTTAATAAATTGATTGTCCATGGCTGCAGATTCAGTGTAAAATGGGGAAGATCACCAGCACTCCGAGGAAAGACAAAGGAGGATGAATCCATAGACTCTAGGGTCAAGCCAGAGCCTATTTTATCAGTGTCAGGAGCTGTTTTTCCCCTGCAGCTCTATTCCCCACCTTAGATTCTCCTTGTACAGAGTGAGGCTACCTTTCCTCAATTTTGACCATTAAATGTACCTGCCAAAGATGATAGACTTAGGGACCTCCCCCCCTTGACCTTCAGTTGCCCAGGTTTTTTTTTGTTTTTATTTTATTTTATTTTTATTTTTGGTTCTATCACCTGAAGAAGTTATTGAATTCTATAAACCAGGGCCCCAGTGCCATCTGCTTGGTCACAGGCCTCTTTCCCTTTGGTTGTCAGGGGGTAACCACTCAGGTCATGGGGACCTGGCCATCCCTGTGTCTTTCAGTGGATAAAGTTGGCAGGTGTTCTGTCTAGTCCTGCCCTATGCTCACGGAGGTGGTCAGTTTTTCTTTCAGCTTAGTTATTGTCACCAGCTTGGTCCTGCTTGGTATGCATAGGTGCCAGATACCCACACACTGCTTTAAGGGGGTTTCCCTGCCTTTGGCCAAATTCTTTTTTTTTTTTTTTTTTTTTTTTGAGATGGAGCTTCACTCTTGTTGCCCAGGCTGAAGTGCAATGGCATGATCTCAGCTCACTGCAACCTCTGCCTCCAGGGTGCAAGTGATTCTCCTGCCTCTCAGCCTCTGAGCAGCTGGAACTACAGGTGCTGGCCACCATGCCTGGCTAATTTGTGTGTGTGTGTATGTGTTTTTTTTGTAGAGATGAGGTTTCACCAGGTTGGCCAGGCTGGTCTTGAACTCCTGGTCTCAGGTGATCCACCCACCTCAGCCTCCCAAAGTGCTGGGATTACAGGCGTGAGTCACTGCACCTGGCCTATTTGGCCAAATTCTAGTTCTGGCCAGGGCCACAGAAAGCACAGTACCCTGCATGGTCATCCTGGCTACTTCTGGGGGCCCATGGTGTCCCATTGCTTCTCCTGTCTCAAGGCTTAGATTGAGGCTGAGTCATGCCCCTCTAGGTCTGGGATGTTTGTCCTGTGAAAGAGGCTCTGTCATATGGTTTGGCCAGTGTGAGTACACAGGGCATGCTGCTGGTTGGCTGGACTTCAGGGACACCACACTCACCCTCCCCTCCAGCAGCCTTGACGTTCCCAGCTCCCCTTTGATATTAATTTCACATGGCTAAGAAGCTATCTCACAGCTGGAGACAGCTTGCTAGCTAATGCCTTGGCTCCTTCTGAGCTGTGCTGGTCACTGCCCCTGAAGAAGGTTAGATGCAGGTGCCACAATGCAAGCGAACACCTCTAGTTTACCTCTAAATTTTAATGGGCTGGGCAGGGTCTGATGTCAGGTTTCCAATCAGGTTAGGAGCAGGACCCATTCCATGGTTCTAGATGTGTTCAGGACAGACGTGGAAGAAACAGGGCTAAGCATTCCTTCTCCAAACTATATTGCAGAAACCATAGCCACCCAATGCTCAGGTCCATGGGGAGCTTTGGGAGCAAATTCCAATGTAGTAATCACCAAACAACTCATGGTCTGTCCCAAGTCAGGGAAAATCTGGGTACACTCTGAGCCCCTGGTCCCCCAGAGAGCAGCCTGAATCTCTGGGCTCTGTGGAAGCCCCCTGATTCTACTGGGCTTTGGCTTCAGGGACTTCTTAGCCAGTCGAGTTTGGAGAGGCTCTTCTTTTAAGGGGACTTCTCCCATGAGCTGTGGGAGCTGGGCTGGTGAATAGGAGAGATCCAGCTCACACCCTTGGGGAAGGTCTTGGTGCTGAGAGATGCCTGCAGAGGCCTGGATGCCTGGGACACTGGGTGCAGGCCCAGGGCCTTTCTGGAACTCTTCAGATTTTGCTAAAAGAAAAACAGACTTGATAAGTTTCTCTCCTGAGCCAATCTGAACCTCGCAGGGCCTGGCCCACAGGCCTGTGTTCCTATAGTCCTTAGAGTCCCTGTCTGACCCCCACTTGTCTAACAGTGAGGACACCCCTGCAGGCTGTTGATTCCAGAATGAGGGGTGTGTGCAGCCTGGGACATGGGTGTTTTGGGGGCACCTCAGGTTGCTTCTGGGACAGCTCCTCAACACTCAGGCTGACTCAGGGCTCCCAGCCACATACCCTCACCCCAGGGCTGCTCAGTCTGGCCTTAAGCCCTGGCCCAGAACTCAGCTGGGAGAGACCTTATCTGTCACCTGGCCGTTACCACCTAAAATGAGAATCTGTCTTCACAGTGGATGAGATGCCCACAGGACCAGGGCCCCCCTTTGCCCTTCAAGACTAGTCCACTCCATGCCAGGACTGGACTGTTCCCACACTCAGCTCAATGCTGTTCTGGCTCTAGGCCCTTTCCCTGAATCCTCTCTGGGTCTAAGATAATGATTTGCTTCACTGCATGCCTCAAGACTTGTTGTCCTGACACCCCTGGAGGGGTTCTGAGGAGTGAGGTGCCCCTGCTGTTCTCTGGGGCTATCGGTGCTCACAGATGTGGGTGTTGGCTTGCAATATGGGTCCATCCCCTTCAGTGCCCTTCAGGAGTCCTGAAAATTCTAAATTCTGCTGCCTATGAAAGAAATAAAGTAGGATTTTCTTTGTTTCATGCTGATGCTGTTAGTTTAATTTTCTCTAACAAACACTGACAATGAAACAAAGACCAGGTTAAGATTATTCAGCAAATAGTCCGTGAGCTCTTCAGGGCATCTCAGTTAAAAAAGTATTGATAAAATCTATATATGGTGAAATGCAAAAATCTCAGCTGTACATTTTGATAAGTTATTATTGTCATTCTAGTTGACTTATTTTATAATTTTTAATTTGCAAACATGAAAGTTCAGTCTTTAGGAGGTGCAGTTCCATAGGACTGAACCAATGTGGAGCATCTCCCATTCACCACTCAAACACGCCTGGGAGAAGCTCCTTCATCCTCACAGTCCCCAGTGTGTCCCTTTTGGAGCCAACCTCTCCCAACTCTGTCAGCCCCTGGAAACCACTAATCTGTTCTCAATCCATAGGATTTGGCCTTTTCCAGAATGGCCTATGAATTGGAATCATACAATGGGTAGCCTTTTGGGTCTGGCTTCTGTCACTTAGCAAAATGCACCTCAGATCTATCCACGTAACTGTGGGGTCAATGGTTTGTTCCCTTTCATCACTGAGCTCTCTTCTGTTTTATGGGTGTACCATCATTGCTCTACCCATTCCCTTGCTGAAGATAATCTTGATAGCTTCCAGGTTTTAGTGATTATGAATAAAGCAGTGAATGTGACATGAAGGTTTCATGGGGATGTAAGTTTTCAAATCAGTCAGATAAATATCTATGAGCACTTTGCAGTCTTGTGATATCAGTACACTTAGTTTTGTAAGCAACTGCTAAGCTATGCTTCAAACTCGCTGCACATTTTATATTACCATCAGCCGTGAATGAGAGTTCCTGTGACTCCACATCCTCCCTAGAATTTGGTGTTGTCCGTGCTTCCTATGAATGCTCATAAGCCCCTCATCCTGCCGTCCTCCCAGAGGTCCACACCACAGGCCCTCACTAGTCATGGAGAGCAGTTTTCACCATGCAGCATTGTTTTGTTTGTCACTGTTTGTCTCCTCAGTTTTCACCACGTGGTATTATTTGTTTGTTGATGTTGGTCTCCTGTGGTCCTGGCCCCACAAACTCCAGCCCAACCCAGGGCTTGGAGCCCAGTAGGTGCTTAGTACATAATGCTGGCACCTCCCTGGACCAGGAGAGCCCTTGGTGGTTCTGGTGTCCCCTCTCTGAGACTGCTGAATCTCCCCTGGGACCTCATTATTTTCTTTGGGACACCCCTTCCACCCTTACAGATTTTCTCATCTCCTCTGCAACCCTTCATCCCCCATAGGGCTTACTTGATGCCATAGTACTCCCTGAATATGACATGGTTTCTGAAGGTATGGCTTGCATCCAGGTCAGTCTGGTTCATTTTCACTGAGGACATCTTGACCTGCTTCTTTATTTCCTGCAGGGCAGGACCAAGGGGAGGAATCAGCCTCAGGACAAGCACGAGACTGAATGCCACGAACAGCCATTATAAAACAATCGGCACTTCTGGAAAGAAAATATATTTCTTTCTTGCAGAAAACTCATTCTCTTGCTTGTTTTTAAAGCCAAATAATGTCACTAGAACCCAGTTCATCTGTGGTGCCCGTGTTACCTTCTATGCCCAGGGTGTGTGATAATCAAACCCCAGGTTCAACTTTCCTATAGCTGAAGATCTTGGCTTTTGACATGACCTGGCTTGTTTGTCCTGCTCTGGCCAGGTGTGGAATGCTTATGCCTGGTATTCCCTTGGATTCTCAGCCTTCATCTTCTCTACACCCAGCAGATGTGAACAGGTCTGACTTTGCCCCTGTGGGAGGATTCCCTTGTAGATCTGCTGAGGCATCTACAAACAAGAATGCCCTGGTGAGACAGGCCTTAGGGCAAACGTTGGGGACATCAGAGGATAAGTATTCTGGAAAATTCCAGACTTTGGCTCTGTGCTTTCTTGGGAGAGGTTAGTTCTACCTAGGATCAGGCCTTCCCTTCCATGATTAAAGAGTGGATGAGTGTTCTGGGTTGTGAACTCTGGTCTGGATTATTCCATTTCTCCAGGTCACCAGAAGGTGCCCCTTTCTCTGACTTAAGAGTGTCCTAGGCCCTGACATCAGATCCTTTCCTAGCAAAGTGACCCTGGTAGCAATGGGCAGGAAAGCTGGGGTCCAGACCTGTTTTGCTTTGAGTGAGAACCATTTGCCACCTACTGTTGGAGAGACAGGTGCACCAGGCAACAGCAATGGGCTCCCGTCCCCCTAACTTGGTGGTGAACAGTCATGGGGGACCCTCAGTTCCCAGTTTACCTTCTTGTTGCCGCTATATTTATTCTACTTACCAAACATTTGTAGCCATTTATCTGTACCTCTGATGTCCTGATTTTTTTTTTTCTGTATATAAGAAATAAAGTTAGCTGAGCTGCCAAGCTTCTCGGAGTGGCTCTTGGACTCTGGTTCATGTGCTTGGAAGACCTCATGGAACTGAACTAGAAAAAACAAGGAAAAGGCAGACTCTGGGACTGAGACCCTCTGAATGAGTGGAAGTTGGTGGCCTGGCCTCATGACCACAGGACACAACCTCCTTAGGCCACAGCTGTCCTTGGCTTTGATTGGGTCCCAGCTTACAGGTGGGGTCCTGGCAGTGACCTCTGAGCCACTACTGTGGTTCTCAGTGGTGGGTTTGTTAAAACAACTGCTAGGATGGGTCTTGGGCTCAGGTACAACAAGAACTGTAGTTCCTCCCAGTGATGGTCTGTCGCTCCCACTCACCACCACTTGTGCACACAGGCTGTGCTTTCTGTATCACTGACCACCCGCCCATGGACCAGCCTCCCATGCAGCAGGGACAAGCTCTTACCATAGCCTTCAAGGCTCTAATAGGGGATAGCTCGTCTCACTATAAGGCAATGGAGGATAACTGAGGACCTAGGCCAGGCCCAGAGCCAGCCCCTCCCCACATGGGCCCTAGGGAAGGACCAGCCACAGCCCCATCTCCCCACAAGTCTCAGCCCAGGAGAACACATGAGGAAAGGAAGATGGAGGCTCCCTGCTGGCTGATACTCAGAGGGAGCCAAGACATGACAGCAGGGGACGTTCAGGGCCACGCAGGTGTTGCTCAGTATCATGGGGGTTCAAGCTGCACAATGGGACTGCCCTTCCTAAGATGCAGGCAGCCTCCTCTGTTGGAAAAGTCCAGTCTTGAGATGTGACAGTGACACCCAGGGATGTGTGTGTGGGCCCTGACAGCAGTCACCCAGAAAGTGACCACATCACCAGGCTGGGATCTGAGGAGCCTGGTCTGAGAACTGCAGAGTGCACTGAAGATTGTTTGAAGCCCATTCTGCTTGAGGGCCCCATGGGCATCACAGATTCTGACCGTTAAGCATCCACCTGCCTCTATTCTACCTGGCCCAGAGACTGTGATCCTTCCTCCAGCCACTCTGGCCCTTCTTTCACCCATGATGTCCTGTCAGAACTTCTAAGCAAGACACACCAGATCCGACTACACACTTGCCTTGTCCATATTCTAATTGGGCTGCTCATCACTGTTGGAGACACCAGGAGCAATGAGGGTCCTGGAGGCCCTGTTGGCAGCTGGGATGATGCCATCCCCCATCTTCAGCTTCAGTTGGCTCCGCAGGACATCAGCCAGCATTCACCTCCCTTTCACTGTAGTAGCCATGCATGGGGCACCTGGCTGTCCTTCTACCACTGTCCTTCTCTGAGTCGGCCTTTCCCCTTCATTCTCCACCTGTACTTCTGACTGATCAGAAGGGAGCAGTCAGTCTCTGGAGGGTGCCATGGAACCTGAGAGAGTGACCAAGGCCCCACCACTAAGAGGTAGCAGGTAAGTTTCTGCTCTAGGCTCTGGCTTGTAGCTGCTGTCTTCCCAGCCCTGTTGGTGCCACCCAAGGCCAGCTCCATCCAGATTCATCCTTGTGTCACTCATTCCATCTGGCCATCCCACCCCTCTTCCCCCAGGCTCCTCTTTCTGTCCATCCTGTGATTCCTGAAGAAACAGAATCCAGGCTGAGCTTCTTTCACCAGGCCCCAGATTCCCTCCCAGCTCCAGACCCAGGGGTCAGGTCACCTTAGCTACAAGCTCTACTGCCTCTCTGAGATGTCTAAGTTAGGGCCCTGCTGCACTTCTCTTCAAGGCATCGGGGTGAGAACACTTGATACCTCTGTGCTCCTCCTTGTGTGGTGGCAGGGCTGGGATCCCTTAGTCTTCAGAGACACACTGGGTGACTGCCCACAGGCCATGCCAGGTGCCCCCTTGCCCTGTGGCCAGGTCCTGCAGATCAGACCAGGGCATGCCCCAGGGGCACAGAGCTGGACTCTCACTCTGCTGCCTCCTCCTGTGTTCACATGGAGACTGCACTGTTGAGAGCCCAGGGGCGTGGCCCAGCCCTACCTCTGTCCTCACCTGCTTTATGGGTTCCTGTGATAGGCCAGTCAGCTGTGGTCTAATCCTGACTATGGGCTGAATTTTCAGGGGACCCAGGGAGGAGTTCCAACCATGGAAAGGAGGTGAGTCCAAGCTGAGGAGATGTGTTTTCCCTCAGGTGGGCCTTTCTAAAAGCAAAACCTATCCCTTTAGATGATATTTCTGGGGGGATGGAGAACTCATAGCAAAATCTTGAGGTGATCAGTGATCTTCTAGGTGGAAATATCTTTCTACCTTGTTGAAAATTAGGCTCAGCATTCTCGTAACTTAGAGGAGTCAGAGTGATGGGAGGCCAAGCTGAGTGGTATGGCCAACCATTTTTTGCCCTCTGTCCCAAGTGGGCAAGTTCTCTGACCATGGGCACAGAGGGATGGGTGAGCTCCCACCTTCTTTAAGGAAGTTGCCTGACCTCTTCCTGCTCATAGTTGGAAATGAGGTCCCCTTGTTCCTATGCAAGCAGAATATTTATGTCCTCCTCCATGTCCAACCTGTAAGACAAAATAATCCAAAGATTACACTGCACCAGAGATCTTCTAAGAAGACTCTAAACTGCTTCTGTGGGGGTCTCAGATGCTGGTCAGTTGAGCCTCATTCTACCACTATACCCAGGACAAAGAAACAAAGGAACAAGACCTAGGTGGTCCCTCTATTGCCCAGGTCTTTTAAGTCCATGCCTCTGGCCACAGGTTGGCTCCTGCCTGAAGACATGAGAACAGGGAGACCTGTTAGGGCAGGTGTGTGCCCATTTCAGAGCATTTTGAGACAACTGAAAGTAAATGGCATCAACTTGTTGAGGGTGAAGGGCTGTGATAAGCTGTTCTGGGCACCTGGAGGCAGAGTGGAAACAGGAAACTGAAGTTATATGATCAGTCTCCTGGGATTGTGAAGGGCTCATGGAGATTACCACTTTTCTATAGGAAGTAAAAAAAAAAAAAATCTCTTAACTGCTGTGTTCTACTCAAAACTCACCGTGGCCAGTGAAGCAGCTTAAAGAATAACACCAGGCAAGCAGAAGGGTTTTTGGTGTAAGGAAAAGACTCCAAAGCAGCCTCTGTGCTCATGGAGACAATGTCTTAGGTGAAGAGGCAGCAGATTTCCCAATTCTGAGTTGCCAGTGCAGGAATGGAGCTTTATTTTCCTAGGTACAAAGAAACAAACAAGTAAGCTCTGGAGATGTCATTCTGGAGAACACCCAGAGGGACCATCTGTCCTGGGAACACTCAGGGCAGAGGTAAGGTGATGCTGCTGGAGGACAGGACAGATAGAGGGCCATGCAGGGAAAGCCCCTGTCCCCAGCCCATGGGAGGAAGGCTCAGCACCTGCTGGCAATTCTTCCAGGGCTCCTTCATTGTTCATGGCTGCCTGAGGACAGAAGCCTCCCTACTGCACTCCAAGAATGCAGACCCCACACGTCTGGTGGGTCCCACAGTGACCATCAGTGACCACACCCAAAGTCCGAGTTGATGAAACCCTTCCTGCTGGGACCCATCTTAGGACACAGGCTTGGACTGATGAAAACCTCCCACCCTGTCAATAGAGGCCCTGTGCTGCTGGCTCTTCCAAGGCCAGGCTCCGCTCCAGTAAGGTCCAGAATCGTGGGCAGATTTTCTATCTAAGGCAGGGAAGTTGCAGATGAAACCATGCCCCCAAAAGTTAAGGAAAGCAATGACTACATTGGCCTTACATGATAGCAGATGAGAAAAGAAACAATCTGCTAAAATGCTGAAACTCCCTCTTCCTGTTGCATTAAGAAGAAATGGGCTGAAATTTATTGGGACCAAGATGAGTTTGCGCAGAACGCATTTGCTGACATCAAGGCCTGAATTTTCACCACATGTTTTATACTTGCTACCCCTGAATTTGTACTTGCAACCCATGAGGTAGCATGAAGTGATAACTATGCATGCCCAAATACTTTCCAGACATTCCATATCCATCTACCAACCACCTGCTAATCTCAGAATTTACTCCCTGAATCTTTTCTAATTAAAATACTGCTTTGAAGTCTGCATCAGGGAGACAGATGTGAGCTTGATTCTTGTCTTCTTGTGAGTTGGCTTACAATAAAACACTTTCATTTTCTCAAAAATTTGATGTCATGGTATTGACTTCTAGCATGTAGGCCAGCAAGCCTCTTTTGCTCTGTAACACACTCATTACTGGAGAAACTAAACCCTGGGAAATAAAGAATCTGGGCATCAATAATACTGCTGACAAATTGTTTATACACTGCCTGTATGAGTATTACAGATATATGTTAAAGACAAAGATCCTACTTAGACTCAGTCGGATTTATGCTTGGTCATTTTCTCTTCAATTCTGCTCTCTCAAAATACAGTAATCACAGGGCCACAAAGGTAATTGCTCCAAATACATTCTAATCATATAGAACTGGTTACAATGTTCTTATTTTTCTTCCCATTACAAAAATAGCCTAAAGTTTTTAGCCATAAAAATCTCATGAATACCTACTTTTAGCCTCAACTCAGGTTTCTGTTTCAAAGTTATCACTCAAGATTTCAAATAACAAAAACAGAAAACAATATATAATCAACCATGAAATTATACCCCACTGAGACAAGGTAATATAGTTTTTATTTAGTTTACAGTCTATTTAGGTCTATGAAGCCTGCAAATATCATGACATAGAGTTCATATTTAGTGACTATTCATTGAACAGTAATGTACATACAGGTTGAAAGTGGACCTTGCTATAGACATAATTATAACAAGGGCTGAAGTGTTACGCCCAGTGGTCAAAGAGAAATGTCATGGTATAATCTGACCTTCTCCACTCAAGTCACACCACAATGTTTTTAATGTCTGAAAAGAATTAAAGTCACATAGTGAAATTAATGAAATAAAAGAAAATACAGAAGTAGTGAATTAAGAAAGAATTAAGCCTCGCTTTAAAACAGAGAGATAAAGAGATGCATATATAAAACATACTAAAGTACAATAAGCATAGGTACAAGGAGCACTAATCGGGTTATAACGTGACTTTGATTTGAATTATGAAGAAGAGAAAATATATTTTAAATATAATTCGTCTCTGATTTAAATTTGTAAATGTAGAGGGCTGACACAAAAAAGGTGCTCCTGTCTATTATAAAAACAAACAAAAAAACTGAAGAAACTACAAATAAACGTGTAGTTTTTCTGAATCTTGCAGAGAACTGAGGTCTCAGGGCAGACAGTTCCCACTCAGCAGCAGGGGATGCAGGGGCCCATAGGACACACACCCCAAGCTTTTGCTTGCAACCTGAAGACCATGCAAACTGATAAATTAAACCAGAAGTTTTGATGAAGTCTCTGAAGCCCAAGTGTGGATGAATTAAGAAGAATTTGAAACCCTGCACTCTGCAGCCATAGGGTTTGCACCCTTCTGTGGACTTTTCAAGGTGTACCAGAAAAAAATGAGGTAGAATCTCGAGAATGCCTCCCCCATGGTTTTGATGGGGTGGGACCGTCATCCACTACTAGAACTCTGTGGAGACATAGCTCTCCCATCTCTCCTTCAGAGAACAAGGTTTCATCTGCAGGGAAACAGCGTTAAGTACCTGAGTCAGAGTGAACTTGGGGAAAAACTCACTGCCGTTGAGGGTGAGAAAACACAGCCAACCTCCAAATCTCTGCACCGATGCATCTCCCATAAGGAAAGTAAAGCCTTAATTTATAGGGCACTGTGGCAAACCCACTTCAACTAGGAGTGAGAAACAGATAAAGAGCATCTACCACTAGGGGAGGGGCAGAGATGTGCTTTGATCTCAGCATTGTCCGCAGAAGGGGCAAAAAATTCTAGGAAGATTAATGTCTTGCTACCTTGTTTAACAGTGCTAAGCCTGAGGCTTCATTAGAACATTGGGATGCCCTTACTCCCTCACTCCTGCCACCAGGTCAAGAAGTGTGAAGTAAAAATACAGTGGACTATAGCTACTGTCAAGTGCAAGAGACCATCTCTGGTAAGTAGCACAAAGGGAAGCCATAGCAAACCTGGGAGATATTAGCAAAATATCATGAAAATAATTTAAATTCTCTAATTTCTCGGAAGGCTATTGCTGCACCAAATTTTAATCCTAGCCTAACTCTTGTGTACATTAGCAAAAGCTTCTGCACTAAGGCCTATCTGAGGAAAAGCTGTGCTTATTGATAACCTTAATAAACATTTACCCCTAGTATATGCCATCCTATATAGCATATAATACTTTCAACATAAATTGCAGGGCAAGTCATCCAATTATACTTTTAATACTTATTTGTTTTATTTCCTTTGCACTTTCTTATAAATTTTAGGATTAGTGAGCCAATTTATATAAAAAGACTAGGGATTTTGAAGAGAATTGCATTGAATCTTTAAATTTGTTTTTACAATTAGAGATTTTATCAAAATTAAGTTGTTTTATCCTTAGCTATTAGTTCCCTTCCCATTTACTTAGATCTTCTTTCAAGTTTTTAGCTTTACAGTTGACATGTCTTAAACTTTTTTGGTAAATTTATTTCTAAGTTTTTTTTTTTTTTTTTGAGACGGAGTCTCGCTCTGTCGCCCAGGCTGGAGTGCAGTGGCGCGATCTCGGCTCACTGCAAGCTCCGCCTCCCGGGTTCACGCCATTCTCCTGCCTCAGCCTCCCGAGTAGTTGGGACTACAGGCGCCCACAACCGCGCCCGGCTAATTTTTTGTATTTTTAGTAGAGGCGGGGTTTCACCGTGGTCTCGATCTCCTGACCTTGTGATCCGCCCGCCTCGGCCTCCCAAAGTGCTGGGATTACAGGCGTGAGCCACCGCGCCCGGCCTATTTCTAAGTTTTTTTTAATTTTGAAAATTATTTCTATGTATTATTGAGCTATGGTGAATAGAAGTTTTTCTTGATTTTGTCTTGAGATTTTTCATTGCCAATGAATAAAATTATATGTTTATATTGACCTTATAACAGGGAACCTAGATGAGCTAATTTATTGCTTCCATTTTGGGGTTTGTGTGTGTGTGCAATTGAATTTCTTAGAAATTGATGTATATAGGAGAATGTTATCTTCATAGGCTTCCAATCTGGAGGCCATTTATTTCTCTTTCTTGTAAAATATTCCAGGTAAAACCTTCAGTATAATGTTGAATAAAAGTGGTAAAAGCACATATTCTTGTCTTGTTCCCAAACTCAGGCATAAAATTTCTGAGGTGTCACCATTAATTATGATAGTAGCTTTAGGTTTTATCATAGATGCCCTTTAGCAGGTCTGGGAAGTTTACTTCTATGCCTGGTTTTCTATGTTTTACCCTAAACAAGCATCAGATTTGTCAAGAATTTATTTCTATCACATAATTTTTTTAAAAAAATTTGTATTGTATTATATTGACTGATTTTGAATTATATTATAATCCAAAACATAAAACATTATTTATTTATTTATTTGTGAGATAAAAATAAAAAACATTATATTTGTGTTTGTGAGATAACCTCTCTTGGTAATGACGTCCTACATTTTTATATGCTGCTCCATTCAGTTTGCTGGTACTTTTAAGAATATATGTCTATGTTCATAAGGGATAATGATCTATAGTTTTATTCTTTCATATGCTTTTGTGTCAATTTGTCTGTGTAATACCGACCTCATAAAATAAACTGGTAAGGTTTTTCTTTTCTTCTATTTTTAAGTTTATTTTTCAGTAAAAAGTAGAATTGTATATATTTACATGCAAATGTTTTGAAATATGGTTTTATTGTGGAATAGCTAAGTCAAACTAGTTAAGATAGGCATTACCTCTCATACTAATTTTTCCCGTGGTGAGAATACTTAAAATCTACTCTCTCAATGATTTTCAAGAATATGATTAATTGTTATTAACTGTAGTCATTATTTTATACAATAGAGCTCTCGAACCTACTCCTCCCAAGTTTTGTATCCCTTGATCAACATCTCTCTGACCTTACTTACCCTGGCCCCTAGTAAACACCATTCTACTCTCTCTTCTATGTTTTTGGAGTGATCATGAATGGTTGGTATTAATTTTTCATTCTATGGTAAAATTCATCAGTGAAGACAACTGTATCTGTGCTTTTCTTTATGGAAAGATTCTTAATTAAATATCTTTTTTGTTAGAATTCTTTTCATATATTATATTTCCTCACATATGTCTATTAATATATTTCTTCTTCAGTTAACTTTTATAATTTGTTTCTACCTATAAATTTATTTTTAAGTTTTGCTCTTCTGTGTTTTTAGATTTTTGTGGTGGTTGATGTTTGGCTCTGTGTCTCCATCCAGATCTCACCTTGAGTGGTAATAATCTTCACATGTCAAAGGTGGTACCAGGTGGAGATAATTAAATCATGGGTGTGGTTAGATCTGATGGTTTTATAAGGGGCTTCCCCCTTCACTTAGCACTCATTCTCTCTCCTGTCACCCTATGAAGAGGTGCTTTCTGCCATGACTTTCTGAGGCCTCCCCAGCCATGGGGAACTGTGAGTCAATTATGCCTCTTTTATTTATAAATTAACCAGTCTTGGATATTTCTTCATAGAAACATGAGAATGAACTAGTACAGTGGTTTGGATGAAGAAAAGAGAAAAATTAAAAATGAAATAAAAATGAAGGTTTTGGCAGTCCATGATGACCCAATGTTTCATGGTCCTGTTTTGTAGGGTGGAGATTAATGTACCTGTTATACTGAATACACATAGTTACTGTGTGAGATAAGTATACTATAGAATCTAAAGTAAATTAAAATTTTTTACTTGCATTTCCATGATGATTAGTCATGTTGAGCACCTGTTAGCCATTTTTATTTTTATTTTTTTACAGAAATGTCTACTCAGGTGCTTTGCTCTTTTTTCAATGAGATTATTAGGTTTAGTTGGGTATTTTTGTTTTTTGCTATTATGTAAGTTTTTTATATATTTTGATATGAACTCTTTGTCATATACATGACCAGCAAATATTTTCTCTCAATCTATAGGCTGCTCTTTAATGTCATTAATTGGTATCTTTTCTGCACAGAAACTTTTCATTTTGATGTAGTATTATTTATTTTTTCTTTTGTTGCCTGTGTTGTTAATGTCCTATCCAAAAATGTACTGTGTAGCCCAATATCAAGGAGATTTTTCCTATAGTTTATTCTAGGAGTTTTACAGTTTCAGGTTAAATTACAATGGGATATTACCATACACCTGTTATAATAGCTATTATAAAAAAGACAAGAGATCGCAAATCTCTTGGTTGGTGAGCATGTATAGAAAAAGAAACCCTTATACACTGCTGGTGGAAATGTAAATTGATATAGCCATTATGAAAAGCTGTATGGAGGTTCCTCTAAAATTTAAAATTAGAACAACCACATGTGTCAGCAATCCCTCTTCTGGGTATATACCCAAGTAAAATAAAATCAGTAGCTTACAGAGTTATCTTCACTGCCCTGTTCCCCATATTTACTGAAGCATTATTCACCATAGCCAAGATATGGAATCAACCTAAATTTGTGTTAAGTGATGCCTAGATTAAAAAATGGGGAACACACACACAAACACCTGTATGTCTGTATACACACATGTATATATATGTTCATACCTACACATACAAATGCATACATATAAATATTATTCAGCTTTTAAAAATAAGAAATTGCCATTTGTGATCACATGAGTAGATGTGGAGAATATTACACTCAGTAAAAAAAGCTAAAGAGAGAAGAAAATACTGCGTGATTTGTTATATATAAAAGATTTTTAAAAAGTGAAATACATAAAAACAGAATCGAAAGGGGGTTGGTGAGGGAGAGATGATGATAGAAGGATGCAAAGTTACAATCGCAAAAAATGAATAAGACTAGAGAACTGAAGTACAGGTTAAGAACTATAGCTAATATTTTTTATTGTGTATGAAAAATTTCCAAAAAGAGTAAATTTTCAGTGCTTTTTTTTTTACCACAAAATAGATAACTACATGAGTTGATGAATATGTTAAAATGTTTAACTGTAGTGATTAATATATAAAACAATAGACACATTATATTTAAACAGTATAAATGACTAACACAAAATAAAATGCATTAGGGAACTCTGCCATTTGGCTTGATTTTGACAAAATGACAAACTGAGACTACCTTCTAAACATCAATATTAACATAGGAAGAAATAGGGGCCTGGCACAGTGGCTCACGCCTGTAATCCCAGCACTTTGGGAGGCCAAGCCAGGTGGATCACCTGAGGTCAGGAGTTCAAGACCAACCTGACCAATATGGTGAAACCCCATCTCTACTAAAAATATAAAAATTAGCTGGGAGTGGTGGCATGCATCTGTAGTCCCAGCTACTCAGGAGGCTGAGAGAGGAGAATTGCCTAAACCTGGGAAGTGGAGGTTTCAGTGAGCCGAGATCATGCCACCACCCTCCAGCCTGGGTGACAGAGCGAGACTCTGTCTCTAAAAAAATAAATAAATAAATAAGAGGAAGAAATAATAAATTTGAATAAACACAAAATAACAGTAAACAAAAAATGGTTAAAAGAGGTCAAAATCTGATGAACTGGAATGATTAGATAGAATTAATAACCTCTTAGGCACAATTCCAAGCAATTTACACATATAGACTTAATATAAAAGAATTTAATGTGGGGGGGGCGGAGCAAGATGGCCAAATAGGAACAGCTCCAGTCTCCAGCTCGCAGCGCGAGCGACACAGAAGACCGGTGATTTCTGCATTTTCAACTGAGGTACCGGGTTCATCTCACTGGGGAGTGCTGGACAATCGGTGCTGGTCAGTTGCTGCAGCCCGACCAGCGAGAGCTGAAGCAGGGTGAGGCATCGCCTCACCTGGGAAGCGCAAGGGGCAAGGGAATCCCTTTTCCTAGCCAGGGGAACTGAGACACACAATACCTGGAAAATCGGGTAACTCCCACCCCAATACTGCGCTTTAAGCAAACAGGCACACCAGGAGATCATATCCAACACCTGGCCAGGAGGGTCCCACGCCCACGGAGCCTCCCTCATTGCTAGCACAGCAGTCTGGATATCACAGCAAGGCAGCAGCGAGGCTGGGGGAGGGGCGCCCGCCATTGCTGAGGCTTAAGTAGGTAAACAAAGCTGCTGGGAAGCTCGAACTGGGTGGAGCACACAGCAGCTCAAGGAAACCTGCCTGTCTCTGTAGACTCTACCTCTGGGGACAGGGCACAGTAAACAATAACAAAAACAGCAGAAACCTCTGCAGACGCAAACGACTCTGTCTGACAGCTTTGAAGAGAGCAGTGGATCTCCCAACATGGAGACTGAGATCTGAGAAGGGACAGACTCCCTGCTCAAGTGGGTCCCTGACCCCTGAGTAGCCTAACTGGGAGACATCCCCCACTAGGGGCAGTCTGACACCCCACACCTCACAGGGTGGAGTACACCCCTGAGAGGAAGCTTCCAAAGCAAGAATCAGACAGGTACACTCGCTGTTCAGAAATATTCTATCTTCTGCAGCCTCTGCTGCTGATACCCAGGCAAACAGGGTCTGGAGTGGACCTCAAGCAATCTCCAACAGACCTACAGCTGAGGGTCCTGACTGTTAGAAGGAAAACTATCAAACAGGAAGGACACCTACACCAAAACCCCATCAGTACATCACCATCATCAAAGACCAGAGGCAGATAAAACCACAAAGATGGGGAAAAAGCAGGGCAGAAAAGCTGGAAATTCAAAAAATAAGAGTGCATCTCCCCCGGCAAAGGAGCACAGCTCATCGCCAGCAATGGATCAAAGCTGGACGGAGAATGACTTTGACGAGATGAGAGAAGAAGGCTTCAGTCCATCAAACTTCTCAGAGCTAAAGGAGGAATTACGTACCCAGCGCAAAGAAACTAAAAATCTTGAAAAAAGGTGGAAGAATTGATGGCTAGAGTAATTAATGCAGAGAAGGTCATAAACGAAATGAAAGAGATGAAAACCATGACACGAGAAATATGTGACAAATGCACAAGCTTCAGTAACTGACTCGATCAACTGGAAGAAAGAGTATCAGCCATTGAGGATCAAATGAATGAAATGAAGCGAGAAGAGAAACCAAAAGAACAAAGAAGAAAAAGAAATGAACAAAGCCTGCAAGAAGTATGGGATTATGTAAAAAGACCAAATCTACGTCTGATTGGGGTGCCTGAAAGTGAGGGGGAAGATGGAACCAAGTTGGAAAACACTCTTCAGGATATCATCCAGGAGAACTTCCCCAACCTAGTAGGGCAGGCCAACATTCAAATCCAGGAAATATAGAGAACGCCACAAAGATACTCCTCGAGAAGAGCAACTCCAAGACACAAATTGCCAGATTCACCAAAGTTGAAATGAAGGAAAAAATCTTAAGGGCAGCCAGAGAGAAAGGTCGGGTTACCCACAAAGGGAAGCCCATCAGACTCACAGCAGATCTCTCGGCAGAAACTCTCCAAGCCAGAAGAGAGTGGGGGCCAATATTCAACATTCTTAAAGAAAAGAATTTTAAACCCAGAATTTCATATCCAGCCAAACTAAGATTCATAAGTGAAGGAGAAATAAAATCCTTTACAGATAAGCAAATGCTTAGAGATTTTGTCACCACTAGGCCTGCCTTACAAGAGACCCTGAAGGAAGCACTCAACATGGAAAGGAACAACCGGTACCAGCCATTGCAAAAACATGCCAAAATGTAAAGACCATCGAGGCTAGGAAGAAACTGCATCGACTAACGAGCAAAATAACCAGTTAATATCATAATGGCAGGATCAAGTTCACACATAACAATATTCAACTTAAATGTAAATGGACTAAATGCTCCAATTAAAAGACACAGACTCGCAAACTGGATAAAGAGTCAAGACCCATCAGGCTGCTGTATTCAGGAGACCCATCTCACATGGAGAGACATACATAGGCTCAAAATAAAGGGATGGAGAAAGATTTACCAAGCAAATGGAGAACAAAAAAAAGCAGGGGTTGCAATACTAGTCTCTGATAAAACAGACTTTAAACCATCAAAGATCAAAAGAGACAAAGAAGGCCATTACATAATGGTAAAGGGATCAATTCAACAGGAAGAGCTAACTATCCTAAATATATATGCACCCAATACAGGAGCACCCAGATTCATAAAGCAAGTCCTTAGAGACTTACAAAGAGACTTAGACTCCCATACAATAATAATGGGAGACTTCAACACTCCACTGTCAACATTAGACAGATCAACGAGACAGAAAGTTAACAAGGATATCCAGGAATTGAACTCATCTCTGCAGCAAGCAGACCTAATAGACATCTATAGAACTCTCCACCCCAAATCAACAGAATATACATTCTTCTCAGCACCACATCGTACTTACTCCAAAATCGACCACGTAATTGGAAGTAAAGCACTCCTCAGCAAATGTACAAGAACAGAAATTATAACAAACTGTCTCTCAGACCACAGTGCAATCAAACTAGAACTCAGGACTAAGAAACTCAATCAAAACCACTCAACTACATGGAAACTGAACAACCTGCTCCTGAATGACTACTGGGTACATAACGAAATGAAGGCAGAAATAAAGATGTTCTTTGAAACCAATGAGAACAAAGATACAACATACCAGAATCTCTGGGACACATTTAAAGCAGTGTGTAGAGGGAAATTTATAGCACTAAATGCCCACAAGAGAAAGCAGGAAAGATCTAAAATTGACACTCTAACATCACAATTAAAAGAACTAGAGAAGCAAGAGCAAACACATTCGAAAGCTAGCAGAAGGCAAGAAATAACTAAGATCAGAGCAGAACTGAAGGAGATAGAAACACAAAAAACCCTCCAAAAAATCAATGAATCCAGGAGTTGGTTTTTTGAAAAGATCAACAAAATTGACAGACCACTAGCAAGACTAATAAAGAAGAAAAGAGAGAAGAATCAAATCGACGCAATTAAAAATGATAAAGGGGATATCACCACCGACCCCACAGAAATACAAACTACCATCAGAGAATACTATAAACACCTCTACGCAAATAAACTGGAAAATCTAGAAGAAATGGATAATTTCCTGGACACTTACACTCTTCCAAGACTAAACCAGGAAGAAGTTGAATCCCTGAATAGACCAATAGCAGGCTCTGAAATTGAGGCAATAATTAATAGCCTACCAACCAAAAAAAGTCCAGGACCAGATGGATTCACAGCTGAATTCTGCCAGAGGTACAAGGAGGAGTTGGTACCATTCCTTCTGAAACTATTCCAATCAATAGAAAAAGAGGGAATCCTCCCTAACTCATTTTATGAGGCCAACATCATCCTGATACCAAAGCCTGGCAGAGACACAACAAAAAAAGAGAATTTTAGACCAATATCCCTGATGAACATCGATGCAAAAATCCTCAATAAAATACTGGCAAACCGGATTCAGCAACACATCAAAAAGCTTATCCACCATGATCAAGTGGGCTTCATCCCTGGGATGCAAGGCTGGTTCAACATTCGCAAATCAATAAACATAATCCAGCATATAAACAGAACCAAAGACAAGAACTACATGATTATCTCAATAGATGCAGAAAAGGCTTTTGACAAAATTCAACAGCCCTTCATGCTAAAAACGCACAATAAATTCGGTATTGATGGAACGTACCTCAAAATAATAAGAGCTATTTATGACAAACCCACAGCCAATATCATACTGAATGGGCAAAAACTGGAAAAATTCCCTTTGAAAACTGGCACAAGACAGGGATGCCCTCTCTCACCACTCCTATTCAACATAGTGTTGGAAGTTCTGGCTAGGGCAATTAGGCAAGAGAAAGAAATCAAGGGTATTCAGTTAGGAAAAGAAGAAGTCAAACTGTCCCTGTTTGCAGATGACATGATTGTATATTTAGAAAACCCCATTGTCTCAGCCCAAAATCTCCTCAAGCTGATAAGCAACTTCAGCAAAGTCTCAGGATACAAAATTAATGTGCAAAAATCACAAGCATTCTTATACACCAGTAACAGACAAACAGAGAGCCAAATCAGGAATGAACTTCCATTCACAATTGCTTCAAAGAGAATCAAATACCTAGGAATCCAACTTACAAGGGATGTAAAGGACCTCTTCAAGGAGAACTACAAACCACTGCTCAGTGAAATCAAAGAGGACACAAACAAATGGAAGAACATACCATGCTCATGGATAGGAAGAATCAATATCGTGAAAATGGCCATACTGCCCAAGGTAATTTATAGATTCAGTGCCATCCCCATCAAGCTACCAATGAGTTTCTTCACAGAATTGGAAAAAACTGCTTTAAAGTTCATATGGAACCAAAAAAGAGCCCACATCTCCAAGACAATCCTAAGTCAAAAGAACAAAGCTGGAGGCATCACGCTACCTGACTTCAAACTATACTACAAGGCTACAGTAACCAAAACAGCATGGTACTGCTACCAAAACAGAGATATTGACCAATGGAACAAAACAGAGTCCTCAGAAATAATACCACACATCTACAGCCATCTGATTTTTGACAAACCTGCGAGAAACAAGAAATGGGGAAAGGATTCCCTATTTAATAAATGGTGCTGGGAAAATTGGCTAGCCATAAGTAGAAAGCTGAAACTGGATCCTTTCCTTACTCCTTATACGAAAATTAATTCAAGATGGATTAGAGACTTAAATGTTAGACCTAATACCATAAAAATCCTAGAGGAAAACCTAGGTAGTACCATTCAGGACATAGGCATGGGCAAAGACTTCATGTCTAAAACACCAAAAGCAACGGCAGCAAAAGCCAAAATTGACAAATGGGATCTCATTAAATTAAAGAGCTTCTGCACAGCAAAAGAAACTACCATCAGAGTGAACAGGCAACCTACAGAATGGGAGAAAATTTTTGCAATCTACTCATCTGACAAAGGGCTAATATCCAGAACCTACAAAGAACTCAAACAAATTTACAAGAAAAAAACAAACAACCCCATCAAAAAGTGGGCAAAGGATATGAACAGACATTTCTCAAAAGAAGACATTCATACAGCCAACAGACACATGAAAAAATGCTCATCATCACTGGCCATCAGAGAAATGCAAATCAAAACCACAATGAGATACCATCTCACACCAGTTAGAATGGCAATCATTAAAAAGTCAGGAAACAACAGGTGCTGGAGAGGATGTGGAGAAATAGGAACACTTTTACACTGTTGGTGGGATTGTAAACTAGTTCAACCGTTATGGAAAACAGTATGGCGATTCCTCAAGGATCTAGAACTAGATGTACCATATGACCCAGCCATCCCATTACTGGGTATATACCCAAAGGATTATAAATTATGCTGCTATAAAGACACATGCACACGTATGTTTATTGCAGCACTATTCACAATAGCAAAGACTTGGAATCAACCCAAATGTCCATCAGTGACAGATTGGATTAAGAAAATGTGGCACATATACACCATGGAATACTATGCAGCCATCAAAAAGGATGAGTTTGTGTCCTTTGTAGGGACATGGATGCAGCTGGAAACCATCATTCTTAGCAAACTATCACAAGAACAGAAAACCAAACACCGCATGTTCTCACCCATAGGTGGGTACTGAACAATGAGATCACTTGGACTCAGGAAGGGGAACATCACACACAGGGGCCTATCATGGGGAGGGGGGAGGGCGGAGGGATTGCACTGGGAGTTATACCTGATGTAAATGACGAGTTGATGGGTGCAGCACACCAACATGGCACAAGTATACATATGTAACAAACCTGCACGTTATGCACATGTACCCTACAACTTAAAGTATAATAATAATAAATAAATTTAAAAAAAAAAGTTGTAGATGTTAAGGCTGATGGTTGGTGTATTTCAATACAAGAGTACAGAAAGTAGAAGAAGAGAAAGACAGTGAAGTAAGTTATATACCATGCTGTGTGTACTGCTAAAAGACGAATACACTTTTTTTTTAAGCGTATGTCTGCTCAAAGCAAGTGTTTTCTTAGGCTGCCTCTAGGATCCTTAGGGGATGTATTCATACCTGTCAGCATTTTTTGCCATAGTTATTTCCACTGCACAAGCGCACCCCTTGTCCCTTCCATGGGAAAGAAAACCCATACCTGGATCAGTGGGTATGATTTAAACAATTTTTCAGATCAATCTTTTATTGTATAGTTCCCTTTACAGATGTTATTTTGGATCTTCTGTAGGTAAGTATATTCACCAAAGAAGGCTTGCTTTTAACCATTTAAAAATAGACTTATATTCCTTTAGGAACTAAAATACTGAGTAATATATAATGACCATAATGTAAATAATATTGCTTGGTGTTTTGTAGTATAAAAAGTACTTCCATTTTCTATACCGTTGGTGAATTAACTTGGTTTTGCTGAGCTTAACTCAAATGCTCTGCAAAGAAGCAGAATGTTTCTGGCCCTGCTGCCAACATCTTAAGGACAGTTTCCGATTGTATGCAAGAACACTTAATCCTAGATGTTGAGTATTGGGCCAAGCAGAATGAATCTAAAGAACCGGTTTCTGTCCAGAACCCAAATAACTCCCTTCTGTTTTTCTCATTTTAAAAAAATCTGTCATTTGAAGCATTTGAAGATAAAGGGATGCCTGATAAGTTTAGGAAATTAGGAATCAGGGAACTCATCTCTATTGGCATAGAAGTTCATAGAAAAGTAAGTATCTGGAATGTTATTTAGTAGTATTATTTGAAGAGGAACCTGGTTAAATGTGCACTGCATTTTGAGGGCTGAGATTTGGGTCAGTGCCCAGAGAAGGTCAAATTGTAAGGGATTTCATTTGTTCATTGATTCAATAAGTATTTGAGTACCAGGTCCTTAGTCAAGGGTGGGGTATGTCTGGTGCATGAGACACGCCATCATCAGGGAGCTGTCAGTCTAAAGGGGGGAGATGAGCCTTGATGAAATAATCACATACAGATGTCTGCATGGTTGGAAATAGCAGTCAGTGCTGTGAAGAATTATAGAGTGTCCTAAGGTTAGGTCAAGTTGCAGTTCTAGGGTTATTTCCTGGAATAATGACATTTGAACTTGGGTTAGCTGGGTGAAAGGGGAGGCAGGGGCAGGGAAGGGAAAAGATTTAGGCGCTCAGTGTGTTGAAGGAGCTGAAAGGCCAGCATGGCTGGAACACAGACAGTGCTGGGCGAGACCTAGGAAACGAGATTAGAGAGGTTGGCAGGGGCCAGACAGTGTGGGGCTTTGTTAGCTGGTTAGTGATTTTTATCTTTAAGAGCAGTGGGAAGCCACTGAAGGGTTTTTATTCTTGGGTAAATATGACTAGTTTTGTGTTTTGTGTTTTTAATGTTTTTGGAAACAGGGTCTTATTCTGTTGCCCAGGCTGGAGTGCAGTGGTGCAGTTATGGTTCAATGCAGGCTCGAACTGCGGGGCTCAAGTCATCCTCTTGCCTCAGCCTCTGGATCAGCTGGGATTATAGGCATGTGCCACCACTGCCCAGCTAATTTTTTTTTTTTTTTTTTTTCTGAGACGGAGTCTTGTTCTGTCGCCCAGGCTGGAGTGCAGTGGCACGATCTTGGCTCACTGCAAGCTGCGCCTCCTGGGTTCATGCCATTCTCCTGCCTCAGCCTCCTGAGTAGCTGGGACTACAGGTGCCCGCCACCACGCCTGACTAATTGTTTGTATTCTTAGTAGAGACAGGATTTCACCATGTTAGCCAGGATGGTCTCAATCTCCTGACCTCGTGATCCTCCCGTCTCAGCCTCCCAAAGTGCTGAGATTTCAGGCATGAACCTTCGCGCCTGGCCACCCTGCTAATTTTGTAATAAAATTTTTCCGTAGAAATGGGGGTCTCCTTGTGTTGCCCAAGCTGGTCTCGAACTCCTGGACTCAAGCAGTCCTCCCACCTCAGTCCCCTAAAATGCTGCTTTGTGTTTTCAAGGGTTCATTGTGGCTTCTGTATAAAAAACATTCAAATGGAGGGAGTTGGAATAGAGAGACCAGTTAAGAGGCAAGAGAGAGGACTAGAGTGGGGATATGGAGAGGACAGATGGAGGCTTACTGAGAAAGTAGAATGGCTGGGACTTGGTGGTCAAGTGAATATCGGAGATGAGAAGATGTGAATGAGGTGAGAGAAGTCAAGGCTGACTTACATGTTTCTGGCTTGAAAGAATCAACACTGGGGGAGGTGCAGATAGGAATGATGTGTAAATGCTTGGCATGGTACTGGTGAGGATGACATTGGAGCTGAGTCACGGAATAGAACTATAAGTTTACCACGTGGAAAAGGTGGAAGGCACTTCTGGCAGCTTGACTAACAAGTTACATGGAGGTTTGAAAGAGCTTGTGAAATTGAGAGTTTATGAACAATGACTCTGAGGCAGGAGAAGTGCAATATGGCAAGATTATGAATCTATTTATAGTACCACGTTCAGGACTTCTTTTTGAGGGCTAAAAGTGAGCCAGCAGAGGTTTTTATAATTGAGTAGAGGCATGCTTAAGTTCATTACAACGACGAAAAAAGACTCCACTAGAGGGTAAAGGGACTAATAGCCCAGTCTGCAATGATTAGGAGATGGCTGGTTTCATTTTCAGTGCTTTCTTTCCACAGCAGAACTTCACAACTTAGCAGACCACGGTTTCATCCTCAATTTCTTTTTTGTATTTTTAAAATTTTAAAACTTTGTTTCTCCTTTTCTTTCACAGCTGTTCACTCGTTCTTTTGGATTAACCAGACAAAATCCTTGCTTTTCAAGCTTTGCCTAATTCACTTACTTGAAAAGTGGGAAAAGTTATGTTTAAGTGTTCATATCTGTTGTAAAAGTTTGTTTAAGATATGGTTCTATCTTGTTTTTGTTTTTCCCTATCTTATTCAAAGCATGACCAAAAAAAAACAAAAACAAAAAAAACCACCATTTAAGGCAATAGTTCTCACTCTTGGCTACACATTACCATCCCCAGGGAACTTAAAAAATACCCCTCTATGTCCAGATACTCATTTAATTGGTCTGGATGGGGCCCTGAACATCTGTTTGTTTGTTTGTTTGTTTTTTGAGACAGGGTCTTGCCCTGTCGCCCAGGCTGGAGTATGGAGTACAGTAGCATAATTAGATCTCCCCCTGGGGCTCAAGCCATCCTCCCAGCTCAGCCTCCCAAGTAGCTGAGACTACAAGTGCATGCCACCACGCCAGGCTCATTTTTGTATTTTTGTGACAGGGTTTTACCATGTTGGCCCAGGCTGACCTCAGACTCCTGGGCTCAAGTCAGCTGCCTGCCTTGGCCACCCAAAGTGCTGGGATTACAGGTGTGAGCCACTGTGCCTGGCCTATTTTACTTTATTTTTAAACCCATTATTTTATATGTTAACTTGATTGCACATTTACACATTACTTTATTGCATCTAGAAATACTCTGTGTTCTGTTTTTATATTTGAGAAAGTTTATAAATTAATACGTTTGAAATGCCAGTATGGTTGTCCAGTACAAGGTTATTTTGTTTCAGTAACTCTCTAGTTTAGTAATGGCACGTTTTTCTCCCCCTCAGAATCTCAAGGGCTTATTTTTTGAAATTCTTTAATAGTCTTCCTTAGGGAATATTCAGCATAATTTTGTGCCATAGTGCTTTAAACAGAAGGAAGGACTAGATTGAGTCATTTCTACTTTTTGATCCTATAAATATAGTAACCTTTAAAAAATGTTCAAAGTCGTATTCAGATCCATGAAAAATATAGTAATCTTAAACATTGTTGTGAAACTATTTGAGGTACTGCGCTCCCTACTCCCTCTCCAAAATTGCGCCCTGCAGCCTTCTTACTAAGCTTTTGAATCTAATATACGAGAAGAAAATAATTTCTTATCAAATAGTAATTGCAAATTGTGCAACATGAACTTTCACTTTTTCTAAATCACAAATGCTTGGATCCAAGAAAAAAAGCAAACAACTCCTCAAAAGAAGAAAAATTAGTGACCTTACAGAAATGGTGCTCTAAACTTCCAACAGCTTCCACTTATTATTATTAGAGTGCTCTTCAGAAAGACTTAACATACACCTGAGTTATATACTATAAAACACTTTTCTTACTGGCTCTTGGAGTGCTAAGTGGGCTGTTTTAATGACAGGAAAATGTGCCTGAAAGGCAGCGGATTTCAATTTGCTTTTAAACTTTCAGGCATTATAACATTCTTGAAGACCAAGTTTCATCAGGACTTCATGTTGACTACCGCTATCTGTTGTCTCAATGTGAGGAGAGTTACAGGAAATTTTTTAATCTGAGAAGCAGTTTGTCAAATTGTAACTCTGATTCCCAGCAGGAAAATATCTCTGTGGTGGAAGGATTAAACTTTTATTCAGAAATGAAACAGTTGAAACAAAAGCTGAAACTCATTGAGAATCCTATGTTGAGGTATGTGTGTCTTTGTAATTCTTAGCATCTTTTCTTACTTGTTGTCTTATTGATAGGACTGTTTTGTTTTTTTAAGGTATGTGTTTGGTTATCAGAAGAATTCTAATATCCCAGCAAAGGGTGTCCATTCCAGCGGTCAGAAGATCACTCACGTGGTCTCCTCCACTATGATGGCTGGTATCCTGCAGTCCCTGCTCATGGACGGGCTTTGCCAGGAACCTGGTGAGGAAGGAAGAGAAATTCAGGTAAACAGAGTTTCTCGCTCCAGGTGGCTTTTTTTTTCTTCTCATTCACCACAGATTTTCACAAATCCCACAAAGTATTTACAGGAGCTTTCCCAAGATGGTTTTCTGTACAGTGGGAAGTAGTGACAGTCCTGCCTTTAGTCCTCAGTAGTCACTTACCAGGCATGTGTTAGGTCAGTGCACTATCAAAGGAGATGCTTCAATATGCGGTTTTTGGCTTCCATTTTCAAAGTTAGACATGAAGGCACCTAGACTAATACTCAGGTTAGTTTTTTGGGAGTGTATATTTACAAATGTATTCTTATTGTTTTCTAGTTCCGTAGTGATCCACTGTCTGCTATAAATGTCTGCTTCGAAGGTGACACTGTTACTGTTTGTCCTGGCCATTATGTGGTACATGGCACGTTCTCCATTGCTCACTCCATTGAGTTGGAAGGTGAATGTGGAAGACACACAGCCAAACTCTCACACCTGAAATGTTTAAGTAAACAATAAATCACCGATCTTGTTGAAACTCCAAGAATATGATTTGAACCCATTTGATTTCTAGTTAGCTACCTTGAAACATTAAGGACAGGGAAAGCTTGAAAGAGGTTGACCCAGTGTTTCAGCAACTTGAGTTGTAGTTCTTTGTAGCAGTGTATATGTTGGGGGGATATTCACAGGCTCATATAGAAAAAAGACCATTAGGAAGAAACATACTTTCCAGATTGTAGGTGGTTTATGGAAAGGAAATCTAATTTTTAGAATTAAAAAAAAAATTCTAGCAATATTTAAAAAATTTTTAATATTTTAAAAATTTGTTCCTTGCTCTTATCTCATAGATGTTACAGATATATTACTACATAGCTTTTTGTTTTTTGCTTTACACTTAGCTTGTTTTTGTGAGAGGTATAATGAAGGCCACTTAACTTGAAATTGGTACCAATTATCTTAATTCTCTAAATGCTTGCTGAATGTCACAAATGCTACACTTTGTGTCTTGTCCAAAGTATACTTTAGAAAAGATTAATGTTGAAAGATTCCATTAAAAATAACTCTTTGGGCTAGGTGCAGTGGCTCATGCCTGTAATCCCAGCACTTTGGGAGGCCAAGGTGGGCAGATCACTTGAGGCCAGGAGTTAGAGACCAGTCTGGCTAACATGGTGAAACCCCGTCTGTACTAAAAATACAAAAATTAGCCGGGCGTGTTGTTGCACCCTGTAATCCCAGCTACTCGGGAGGCTGAGGCAGAGGAATTGTTTGAACCTGGGAGGAGAAGGTTGTAATGAGTCAAGATGATACCACTATGCTCCAGCCTGGGCGACAGAGCAAGACTTTGTCTAAAAAAAATAATAATAATAACTTTTTGACAGTTATAATCTTATTGTTCATTTAGAGTGATTTCTAAATTTAGGTTACTTTACAATTGTTCATCTTGGTCCTATATATTTTCATAATGTGTCAAATTTAGTTACACCTGTTCAACTATTTACCAAAATAGCTTCAAGTTAGCAGTGAAGCTTGTAATGCAAAGAATCATATATCATTTTGGGACTTGTGCAGCTGTTCAGAAACTGCTTAAGCTATGCTCTTTATCTTGTCAAAACTTCTAAACGGAAGCGAGGCTGGAAGTTTAGTTTTCTCTTGTTCCTAGTACATCGTCTTACCCCCTTTTTTGTTTTATGTGTGTAATTTTTGTTCTTTCTACTCTCCAATTTTTGATGTATAATATATATGTGTATATAAATAACACATCTGCAAGATAAATCACTGTGATAAAAACACTTTTTTTGGCATAGTTTGTATGCCAAATACACTGATACTATAGTTTGTAAGGTAGATAAGAATTCCTCCTAGATGGGTGAGGAAATTTTAATGTAATTGCTAGAGTGTTGTAAACAGACATATAGAATGCTGATAGATTAGATATAAAAATGGCTGTATATTGACTAACAGTATAGGTCGGAGAATTGGGGAATCAGATGGTATCTCTAGTGTGCATGTATGGAGTGTTCATGAGTTAGATTCAAGCTCATCTGATAGTGATCTGTAGTTAGCCCGTATAACAAGAGATACATATTGAGTACCTACTGTGTGCAGGGTGTCAGTAGTACTTACAATAGGGTTTTTCTTTCTTGTTTTGAAAATCCATTCCTTTAGGTGATGGTTTTATGTTTTAAGTGGAAAGAAATGCATCATTATATAAAAATTTGTGTCAAAATCTTTTTTCTCAATATGCAATTCTTTTTGTACTTTTAATTTTTCTGATGATAGAAAGCAATGGTTATTGTAGAAAATTTGCAAAGCACAGGCAGATACATAAAATAGTCAGAAACAAAATTATTCATAATTCAGGCATCCAGAGTCCACCCCTGGTAGCATTCCAGTGTGTGGAGTCCCCTTGCATTCTCTAGGGCCCCCAAAGCCTTTGTCCTCTTCCAGTGTAGATACAGTGAGTGGCTTTGCTTGTTAAAAACAGCTGCTGCTTTCATTTACTCAGACTCGTCTTTAGACAATGAGAGTTACTTCTTACAGCTTTGTCTATGTGCTTCTGTTTTATAATGGAAGTCAAGTGAATTCTTTAGTTTTCTGATACTCCAGTTTTTTGTAAGCCCACTCAGGTGTTTGACTTGCATTAATGGTTTGAGCAAGATTTATACCAATGTGATGGGTTTTTTGTTTTTGCTTTTTTTGAGACAGAGTCTGCTCTGTCACGCCGGATGGAGTGGAGTGGTGTGATCTCAGCTCATTGCAACCTCTGCCTCCTGGGTTCAAGCGATTCTCCTGGCTCAGCCTCCTGAGTTGCTGGGATTACTGGTGTCTGCCATCATGCCTGGCTAATTTTGTAGTTTTAGTAGAGACAGGTTTTCTCCATGTTGGCCAGGCTGGTCTGAAACTCCTGACCTCAAGTGATCTGCCTGCCTTGGTCTCCGAAAGTGCTGGGATTATAGGCGTGAGCCACTGCACCTGAGATCTGATGCTTTATTTTTGAGATGGAGTTTCACTCCGTCACCCAGGCTGGAGTGCAGTGGCATGATCTTGGCTCACTGCAATCTATGCCTCCCAGGTTCAAGCAATTCTCCCACCTCAGCCTCCTGAGAAGCTGGGATTACAGGCACATGCCATACACAGCTAATTTTTGTATTTTTAGTAAAGGTAGAGTTTCACCATGTTGGCCAGGTTGCCATCGACCTCCTGACCTCAAGTGATCCCCCGACCTTAGCCTCCCAAAGTGCTGGGATTACAGGCATGAGCCACTGCACCCAGCCTTGATCTAATGCTTTTTATTTGCTAATGAGGTGGACTGTTTGTTTTTTTTTTCTAGTAACTAGTCAGTTTGTCAGATTTTAAGCCAACTGTTTAAGAGAATATTAAAATTAGATCATCTTGAGAACTGCTTAGGTTTATTCAAATGTAATTTATATTAGAATCATAGAATGTTAGAGTTAGAAACAAACTTCTAAGGGTGAGTGCTTTAAAGTTCTTTGACTCAACCATAAGTCCTTATTATTATTATTTGAGATGGGGTCTCATTCTGTCTCCAAGAATGAAGGCTGCCGTGCAATGGCATGATCGTAGCTTACTGCAGCCTTAAAATTCTGGGGTCAAGTGACCCTCCCACCTTAGCCTCCTTGTGAGGTGAGTGATTGGTGCATGCCACCATGCCTGATGAATTTTTTTTTGTTTTTTTGTAGAGATGGAGTCTGACTATGTTACCTGGACTAGTCTCGAACATTATTTATTTTTTGTAGCACTTTTGTAAGTGAATTTAGTGCTGAGCTGATGTGGGATAGTTGATAGGGTAGTCTTCCTGATACAAGGACTAGTCAGAGAGGAGTTATTAAAAGTTGGATACCCTGGTTTAAATTAAACAGGATATGTGGGGAAATATATTTTATTTAAATGCAACATGGTTGACTGGTCTTATTATCACCTGCAGACATTTGAACTAGAGAAACGTGTTCTAGAGTGTTCATGTTTAGATGTTTTTCCTCACCCATCTTGAGTGTTCTTGCTCTCTCTTCCTTATGATAGGGCCTACCAGATGACATTGTGATAGAAAAGAGGGGCAAAGGGGACACTTTTGTGGACTGCACCGGTGCTGATATTAAAATCGCAGGCATAAAATTTGCTCAGCACGATGCTGTAGAGGGAATCTTAAGTAAATATCTGAATGTTTGGTTTATCGTTTGTTCTAAGATTTGAAGGAAAACTGTACTTTCTATGGAAGATAGAATTTAATGAAATGTCACTCTTGAGTACAGGCATACCTTGTTTTATTGCACTTCACAGATACTGAGTTTTCTTTTTTACAGATTGAAGGTTGTGGCAACCCTGTTTCAAGCCAGTCTGTTGGCACCATTTTCCCAAGAGCGTGTGCTCACCTTGTGTGCCTGTGTCACATTTTCGTAACTCTCACAATATTGCAAGCCTTTTTTTAAAAAACTATAGATAATATGCTGATTTGTGAGCAGTGATCTTGATGTTACTACTGTAATTGTTTTGGGGTGCCATGAACCACATCCATATGGTGAACTTAACTGATAATTGTATGGGTTCTGACTATTCCACCAATCAGCCATTCTCCTATCTCTCTTCTTCTCTTTGGGCTACCCTATTCCTTGAGACACAGCAATATTGAGATTAGGCCACTTAATAACCCTACAATGGCATCTATGTGTTCAAGTGAGAGGAAGAGTGGCATGTCTCTCACGTTAAATTTAAAAACTAGAAATGTTTAACTTAGTGAGGAAGGCATGTAGAAAGCTGAGACAGACTGACACCTAGGTCTCTTGGGTCATTTGGCCAAGTTTTGCATGTAAAGGAAAAGTTCATAAAGGAAATTAAAAGCACTACTCTAGTGAACACATGAATGATAAGAAAATGAAACAGCTTTATTGTTCATATGGAGAAAGTTTCTGTAGTTTGGATAGAAGATCAAATCAGCCACCACATTCCTTAAATCAGAGCCTATTGCAGAGCAGAGCCCTAACTTCGTTCAATTCTATGAAGGCAGAGGGAGGTGAGAAAGCTGTAGAAGAAGAGTTTGAAGCTAGCAGAGGTTGGTTCATGAGGTTTAAGGAAAGAAGCCATCTCTGTAGCATGAAAGTGCAAGGTGAAGCAGCAGGTGCTGATGCAAGCTACAGCAAGTTAACCAGAAGATCTAGCTAAGGTAACTGATGAAGGTGGATACACTAAACAACACATTTTCAATGTAGATGAAATAACCTCCTATTGGAAGAAGATGCCATCTAGTACTTTTCATAGCTAGAGAGGAGAAGTCAATGCTTGGCTTCACAGCTTCAAAGGACAGGCTGACTCTCTTGTTCGGAGCGACTTTAAGTTGAAGCTAGTGCTCATTTAACATTCTGAAAATCCTAGAGCCCTTAAGAATTATGCCACATCTACTCTGCCTGCGCCCTAGAAATGGAACAACAAAGCCTGAATGGTAGCACATCTGTTTATAGTGTGGTTTACTGAATATTTTAGGCCCATTATTGAGATTTACTACTGAAAAAGAAAAAAGATTCATTTAAAAATATGATTACTTATTGACAATGTACCTGTTCATCAGAGAACTAATGATGGAGGTGTACCAGGAGATTAATGTTGTTTTCATGTCTGCTAATAACATCCATTCTGCAGCCCATGGATCAAGGAGTAATTTCGACTTTCAAATCTTACTATTTGAGTAATACACTTCATAAGGCTCTACCAGCTATTGATAGTGATTCCTCTGATGGGTCTGGGCAAAGTCAACTGAAAACTTTCTGGGAAGAGATCATCATTCTAGATGTCATTAAGAACATTTATGATTCATGGGAGGAGGTTAAAATTTCAACATTAACCTGGGTTCTGGAGAGGTTGATTCCAGCCCTCATGGATGATTGAGGGGTTCAAGACTTGAATGGAGGAAGTAACTGCAGATGTGGAAATAGCAAGAGAACTAGAGCCTGATAATAACAAGTAGAACCTCAAGTGTGACTGAATTGCTACAATCTTATAACAAAATTGGAACAGACAAGGAGTTGCTTCTTATGGATGAGCGAAGAAGGTGAGTTCCTGAGATGGAATCTCCTGGGGAGGATGCTGTGAACATGGTTGAATGACAACAAATGATTTAGAGTATTATGTAAACTTGGTAAAGCAGAGGCAGACTTTGAAGGGATTGACTCCAATTTTGAATAACTTTCTACTGTGGGTAAAGTGCTATCAAACAAAATCACATGCTACAGAGAAATCCTTTCATGAAAGGAAGAGTCAGTCAATGTGGCAAACGTCATTGTTGTCTTATTTTTAAAAATTGTCACAGCCACCTTAACCTTCAGCAAACACCATTCTGATCAGTAAGCAGCCATCAACACTGAGGTGTAAGACCCTCCACCAGCAAAAAGATTATATCTTGCTGAAGGCTCAGAGGATTGTTAGCATGTTTTAGCAAAATAAAGTGTTTTAAGATGTATACATTTTTTTAAAAACATAATGCTTTTGTATACTTAATAGATGTATTATAAACATAGCATTTATTAGTATAAACTCAAATGCTCATTAGTATAAACACAACTTATATTTTTTTTTGTTTGTTTTTAGAGACAGTCTCACTGTCATGTAGGCTAGAGTGCAATAGCATGATCATAGCTCACTGTAGCCTCAAACTCCTGGGCTCAAGCAATTCTGTCTCTGCCCCGCAAGTAGCTGGGACTACAGGTGTGTGCCACCACATCTGGCTAATTTTTGTATTTTGTAGAGATGGGGTTTCGTCATGTTGCCCAGGCTGGTCTCAGACGCCTTGCCTCAAGCGACCCACCTGCTTCAGACTCCCATAAACATAACTTTTGTATGCACTGGGAAACAAAAAAAATTGTGTGACTCACTTTAATTGTGATATTTCCTTTATTGTGGTGGTTTGGAACTCAAACTGCAATGTCTCTGGGGTATGAGTGTGTATGGAAGGCTGATTATTTATGAAGCTGGGCATGGTGGCTGCCGCCTGCAATCCGAGTACTTTGGGAGGCCAAGGAGAAGGGTGGATCACCTGAGGTCAGGAGTTGAGACCAGCCTTGCGAACATGGTGGAACATGGTGGAACCCCGAATCTACTAAAAATACAAAAATTAGCCAGGTGTGGTGGTACATGCCTGTGATCCCATCTACTCTGGAAGCGGAGGCAGGAGAATTCCTTGAACCCGGGAAGCAGAGGTTGCCGTGAGCCAAGATCACACCACTGCACTCCAGCCCAGGCAACAGAGAGAAGCTCCATCTCTTACAGTGTTGTAAGAAATAACAGGGAGAGGTCCTGCATTATGCCCTTCACCAGTGTCCCCTAATGGTAACATCTTGTGAAACTGTCGTGTGCATCACAACCAGAATACTGGCATCGATCCAGTCAAGTGGAAGAATATTCCCATCACCACAGGGACCCCTCATGCTGCCCTCCTAGAGCCAAACTCACCTGCCTCTCCCACCAACCTCTTCCTTAACTGCAGGCACACCTATTAAGCTGTTGTTCATTTCTATTTATTTCATCATTTCAAAAATGTAGAAATGGAATCACACAGTACGTGGCTCTTTTGGGATTGGCTTTTCTCACTTAGTGCGGTTCTGTGGAGCTTCACCTAGGTCGTTTTATGTACCGATAGCTTGCTCCTTTTTACTGTGGAGGAATAGTCCAATGTGTGATTGTTCCACAGTTCGTGTAGAACTTGTGGGAGGATGTCTAGATTGTCTCTGGTTTTTGCCTATTGTCGGTAAAGTTGCTGTAAACGTTCGGGTACAGGTTTTTGTGTGAACACAGTTTTCATTTTTTAAGCAATAAATGCCAATGGATGCAATTGTAGGTCATATAGTAGTTGCACGTTTAGTTTTTTGTGTTTTTTTTTTTTTTTTAAGAAACTGCTAAAATGTTTTTCAGAATAGTTGTACCGTTTTACATTCCCACTAGCAATGTTTGAGTGGTCCAGTTTCTCCATGTCCTCAAGAGCATTTGGTGTTTTGACTATTTTTGTTTTAGCCATTCTGGTAAGTGTGTGGTGATATCTCATTGTGGTTTTAATTGCCATTTCCCCACTTGTTACTGCTGTCGAGCATTTTCTCATATGCTTATTTACCATCCTTATATCTTCTGTATTGAAATATCTGTGACTTTTGCCCCATTTTCTAATTGGATTGTTTATTCTTTACTGTAGAGGTTTGAGAGTTCTCTGTATATTTTAGATACTAGTCCGTTGTCAGGTATGTGGTTTGGAGACATTTTTTGCCACTCCGTAGCTTGTCTTTTCGCCTTCTTCATATGGGCTTTTATGGAGCAAAGTATTTAATTTTGATGAAGCCCAGTGGATCAATTTTTCCTTTTATGAGTCGAGGTTTTGGTGATAAGAACTCTTTGCCTAGCCACAGATCCTGCTTTTCTTCTATTTTTTTTTCTAAAACTTTTACAGCTTTATATATTACATAAGGTTGTCATCCATTTTCTAGTTAATTTTGGCATAAGGTGTGAGGTTTAGGTTCATTTATTTTCCTATTCTGTTTCACTAATCTGTGTAGCCATCCTTCCACCAATACCTGTAGCTATACTTTAAGTCTTAAAATCAGGTAGAGTGATTTCGCCTAGTTTGCTTTTTTCAAAATTGTTTCAGCTACTCTTGTTCCTTCACTTTTTAATACAAATGTTAAAATAATTTTGTCTATATCCACAAAAGATCATGCTGAGATTTTGGTAGGAATTAAACCCCTATGTCAATTTGGGAAGGACTAACGCCTTCCAATCTTTGAACACAATGTATTTCTCCATTTATTTAAAACTCCTGATTTCTTTTTTCTTTTTTTTTTTTTTTTTTTTTTTTTTTTTGAGATAAGGTCTTGTTCTGGCGCCCAGGCTGGAGTACAGTGGCATGAACATGGTTCATGGCATAGCTTCAGTCTCCTGGGCTCAAGTCATCTTCCCACTCTGCCTCTCAAGTAGCTGGGACCACGGGTGCATGCCACTACACCGAGCTAATATTTTTTACTTTATTTTTTGTAGAGATGGGGTCTTGCCATGTTGCCCAGGCTGTTCTCCAACTCCTGGGCTCAAACAGTGCCCCTGCTTCAGTCTCCCGAAGTGCTGGAATTATAAACATGAGCCACCACACCCAGCCAAATCTTTGTTTTCTTTCATCAGCATTGTGTACTCTGCAGTATACAAATGTATGTGTTTTGTTAGATTTGTACCTAATTATTTCACTTTTTTGAGTGATTGTAAGTGGTATTTTTTATTTCAGTATCCGTATGTTCATTGCTAGTATATAGAAATATAATTTATTTTTATATGTTTACGCTATATCCTATGACTTTGTTGAACTGTACTTACAGGAACGTTTTTGTAGATTCCTTGGGATTTTCTACATACAGAGTAACGTTATCTGCAAATAAAGGCAGGTTCTTTTTTTTCTTTTCTAATCTTTATGACTTTTCCCCCCTTGCCTTATTGTGCTGGCTAGAATTTCCAGCACTATGAAAGTAGACATCCTTACCTTGGTTTTGATATTAGAGAGAATATATTTAGTGTTCCATCAAAAAGAACAAGGTTGATCAGGTTTTTAGATCATCTTTATGAAGTTGAAGAATTTCTGCTCTTTTTTGAGAATTTTTATCATAAGTGGATTTTGACTTCTTTTTTTCTGAGTTCCTGTCTCAGGAATAGGCTGACTTCTAATGTTTTTCTGGATAGATTGATATGATCAGATGATTTTTCTTATTGGAAAACAGAAAATGGTGGGTTACATTGGTTGATTTTCAGATTTTGAGCCAGCCTCCCTCTGTGGCATAAAGATTATATTTGCTAATCTTTTGTTGGGAAATTTTGCATCTATATTCATGAATATTGGACTCTAGTTTTGGTTTTCTGTACCACTGTCTTTGTGTGGTTTTATTATTGATGATAATAGCGTCATAAAATGAATACTGAGGTGTTCCCTTTTCTTCCATTTTGTAGAGGAGATTGTGGAGAATTGCTGTTTATTATTCAGATGTTTGATGGATTTCTCCAATGCAATCACCTGGGCCTGGAGATTGCTCTTTTGGAATTTTTAAAATTATGAATTCAATTTCATTAATAGTTTTAAAAGGGTATTCAAATGACCTATTTCATACTGAGTATATTTTGGTAGTTTGTGCTTTTTGTGATACTGAACTACTACTTCTAAGTTGTCAGATTTATATGTATAGAATTGTTTGTAGTATTTCCTTATTCTTCTGATATCTATAGGGTATATGGTAATGATCCCTGTTTCATACTTGATGATGGCAGTTTGTGTCTTCTCTCTTTTAACAACTAACTCTTTGTTTCATTGTTCTGTGTTTTTTTTTCTTTTTGATAATTGTTCTGTTTTGAATTTCATTTATTTTAGATCTTTTTTTTAATTTAATTTTAATTTTTAGTTTTACTTTTTTATGTTCTTTTTATGATTTCATTCCTTCTGCTTGTATTGGGTTTATTTTACTTGTTTTGGGTTTTCCACCTGAGAGATTAGATTATTGATTTGAGACTTTTTCTCTTTTGTAATGTAAGCATTTAATGGTATAAACTTGTCTCTCAGCATTGCTGTAGCTGTTTTGTAAGTTGTGATGTATTTTATTTTCATCCTTCAGTTCATGCAGAATTTAGAAGTGTGTTGTTTAGTTTCTAAATATTTGGAGTTTTACTATTATCTTTCTGTTGTTTATTTCCAGTTTCATTCCATTGAATAGAAAACACACTATATGATTTTAATTCTTTTAAATTTCTAGAGGTTTCTTTTATGGCTCAGGATATGGTCTATCTGGATACATATTCTGTGAGCAAATGAAAAGAATCTGTATTCTGCTGTCACTGGGTGGTATATTCTATAAAATGTCAACTAGTTCAAATTGGTTGGTGGTGTTGAGTTTTTTTGTCTTCTTTCTAATTTTTTCTTCTGTCAGTTGTTGAGAGAGGGGTGTTGAAGTCTCTAACTATAACTGAATTTGTTTGTTTGCTTTTCAGTACTATTAGTTTTTGCTTCACATATTTTGCAATTCTGTTATTTGGTGTATGCTCATTTAGGATTGCTGTGTCTTTTTGGTGAGTCAGCATGTTTATGATTACTTTATGTCTGTCTCTGGTAATTTTTTTGCTCCAAAGTCTACTTTATCTGATATTAATATAGCCACACTTGCTTTTCCTTTGATTATTGTTCACATAATACGCCTTTTTCTATTTGTTTAATTATACTTTAAATTCTAGGGTACATGTGCACAGCGTGCATGTTTGTTACATACATATACATGTGCCATGTTGGTGTGTTGCACACATTAACTCATCATTTACATTAGGTATATCTCCTAATGCTATTCCTCCCCCCTCCCCCAACCCCACAACAAGCCCCGGTGTGTGATGTTCCTCACCCTGTGTACAAGTGATCTCATTGTTCAATTCCCACCTATGAGTAAGAACATGCAGTGTTGGTTTTCTTTCCTTGCGATAGTTTGCTCAGAATGATGGTTTCCAGCTTCTTCCATGTCCCTAAAAAGGATATTAACTCATCCTTTTTTATGGCTGCATAGTATTCCATGGTGCATATGTGCCACATTTTCTTAATCCAGTCTATTATTGATGGACATTTTGGTTGGTTCAAAGTCTTTGCTATTGTGAATAGTGCCACAATAAACATACGTGTGCATGTGTCTTTATAGCAGCATGATTTATAATCCTTTGGGTATATACCCAGTAAAGGGATGGCTGGGTCAAATGCTATCTCTAGTTCTAGATCCTTGAGGAATTGCCACACTTTCTTCCACAATGGTTGAACTAGTTTACAGTCCCACCAACAGTGTAAAAGTTGTCCTATTTCTCCACATCCTCTCCAGCCCTTGTTTCCTGACTTTTTAGTGATTGCCATTCTAACTGGTGTGAGATGGTATCTTATTGTGGTCTCTGTGCATTTCTCTGACGGCCGGTGGTGATGAGCATTTTTTCATGTGTCCATTGGCTGCATGAATGTCTTCTTTTGAGAAGTGCCTGTTCATATCCTTTGCCCACTTTTTGATGGGGTGGTTTCATTTTTTCTTCTAAATTTAAGTTCTTTGTAGATTCTGGATATTAGTCCATTGTCAGATGGATAGATTGTAAAAATTTTCTCCCATTCTGTAGGTTGCCTGTTCACTTTGATGGTAGTTTCTTTTGCTGTGCGGAAGCCCTTTAGTTTAATTAAATCTCATTTGTCACTTTTGGCTTTTGTTGCCATTGCTTTTGGTGTTTTAGTCATGAAGTCCTTGCCCATGCCTATGTCCTGAATGGTATTGCCTAGGTTTTTTTCTAGGATTTTTATGGTTTTAGGTCTAACATTTAAGTCTTTAATTGATTTTGTATCCTAAGACTTTGCTGAAGTTGCTTATCAGCTTAAGGAGATTTTGGGCTGTGACAATGGGTTTTTCTAAATATCCAATCATGTCATCTGCAAACAGGGACAATTTGACTTCCTCTTTTCCTAATCGAATACCCTCTATTTCTTTCTCCTGCGTGATTGCCCTGGCCAGAACTTCCAACACTATGTTGAATAGGAGTGGTGAGAAAGGGCATCCCTGTCTTGTGCCAGTTTTCAAAGGGAGTGTTTCCAGTTTTTGCCCATTCAGTATGATATTGGCTGTGGGTTTGTCATAAATAGCTCTTATTATTTTGAGATACATCCCATCAATACCTAGTTTATTGAGAATTTTTCATGTGAAGAGCGTTGAATTTTGTCAAAGGCCTTTTCTGCATCTATGAGATAATCGTGGTTTTTGTCTTTGGTTCTGTTTATATGATGGATTACGTTTACTGATTCTCCTGCCTCAGCCTCCCGAGTAGCTGGGGTTACAGGCATGTGCCACCACACCCGGCTTACATTTGTGTATTTAGTACAGATGGGGTTTCACCATGTAGGCCAGGCTGGTCTCGACTTCCTGACCTGAAGTGATCGCTGGCCTCAGCCTCAGAATTATAGGCGTGAGCCATCACACACAGTCGCCTTTTGTTTTTTAATGTATACATATTCAAGCAAAAAATGGTGGGTTTAATTTATGACTATTGGAATATAACTCTACAAAAACTATTGCTACAGAGTACTGAAAGTCTTTACTGTAAAGTACATATATTTTCAAAGTATAATTAGCACGTAGAGAATAAAATATCAGTTTATTCACTTACATTAACATATAAATGATATTTACAGTGAATTGTTTTGAGAAATGTAGTTTGATAGTGTTTCAATTAGAAGAAAAAATGAAGCGCTCAAGTACAGCAGTACTTTCATTGCAAAAGAAAATCCAAACTTTCTGTGAAGAGAAAATAATGTAACCAAGTCCAACCTCATTCTGCTCCCACACACCATTCAATACGTCAGGAGACAAGGAGTTAGGGCAAGGAAGGTGACTTTAGTTTGAAGAGCCAGAAAACGAAGAAGATGGTGGACTAATGTTCTAAAGAAGCAGCTTAAGTCAGTACAAATGTCAGGCTCTTTTTATGTAAAGGGCTGGCAAAGGGGAAGGGGTTGAGATGCAGAGGGGGCTGAGGCTGGCAGACATCTGGGAGCCAGCGAGGGTCTGAGGAGGTTGGGAACTTCCTTGTCCTTGGCCAGGTCACAATGTTCCTATAAATCTCCACCAAAGCATAGTTGTTTATATACTTCTCCTTTAACTTAGCTAAGAGTTAGTTTCAAAAACTATATGATTGCTACTTATCATTTTATCTCAGTGCTGTAAAATTATCCTCGCCTACATGCAGGAATAGAAGAAGGCACCTTAAATGGAAATGAAATTAGTTATGTGAATTATTTTGCTGTTTCACTGTTACATTAAGTCCCATGTTTCTTGGTGTGTTTCCAAATCTCTTAATATTCTTTTAATGTGTAAGAATCAACTGTGTAGGAGCCGACTGCTGTGTCCACTGCTGTGTCCAGCATGTGACAGTGGAAGAATTCTGGCCCAGCAGAAAGCTCCCCTAGATCCACTGGCCTCAGTGACCCTCAGATGCAGTTGGGGTCAGTGAACACAGCCTGGCAGATTGGGAGGTGTTGGTGGAGAGGACGGAACAATGCTGCTTTAAGGTCCGGCTCACTGCTGGGGAAGAAGTCAGCAGGGCTCAGCTCAGGCTATTTCTCCACTGTGGTGTAAACAGACCAAAAAAAACAGAGTAGTGCTTTGCCATGCCTTTATTAATGACTTTTTTCCTGGGTGGCCTCAGGAATACCCTTCAGCTGCACAGAGACTTGAAAGGGCCTCAGCTGGGCGTGTGGCTCATGCCTGTAATCCCAGCACCTTGGGAGGTCAAGGTGGGCGGTTTATGAGGTCAGGAGTTCAAGACCAGCCTGGCCAACATGGAGAAACCCCGTCACTACTAAAAATACAAAAAATTAGGGGCGGAGCAAGATGGCCGAATAGGAGCAGCTCCAGTCTCCAACTCCCAGCGCCAGCGACACAGAAGACCGGTGATTTCTGCATTTTCAACTGAGGTACTGGGTTCATCTCACTGGGGAGTGCCAGACGATCAGAGCTGGTCAGCTGCTGCAGCCCGACCAGCGAGAGCTGAAGCAGGGCGAGGCATTGCCTCACCTGGGAAGCGCAAGGGGGAAGGGAGTCCCTTTTCCTAGCCAGGGGAACTGAGACACACAACACCTGGAAAATCGGGTAACTCCCACCCCAATACTGCGCTTTAGGAAACAGGCACACCAGGAGATCATATCCCACACCTGGCCGGGAGGGTCCCACACCCACGGAGCCTCCCTCGTTGCTAGCGCAGCAGTCTGTGATCTACCGGCAAGGCAGCAGCGAGGCTGGGGGAGGGGCGCCCGCCATTGCTGAGGCTTAAGTAGGTAAACAAAGCTGCTGGGAAGCTCGAACTGGGTGGAGCTCACAGCAGCTCAAGGAAACCTGCCTGTCTCTGTAGACTCCACCTCTGGGGACAGGGCACAGTAAACTAAGACACACAGACACCTCTGCACAGACGCAAACGACTCTGTCTGACAGCTTTGAAGAGAGCAGTGGATCTCCCAACACGGAGGTTGAGATCTGAGAAGGGACAGACTCCCTGCTCAAGCGGGTCCCTGACCCCTGAGTAGCCTAACTGGGAGACATCCCCCACTAGGGGCAGTCTGACACCCCACACCTCACAGGGTGGAGTACACCCCTGAGAGGAAGCTTCCAAAGCAAGAATCAGACAGGTACACTCGCTGTTCAGAAATATTCTATCTTCTGCAGCCTCTGCTGCTGATACCCAGGCAAACAGGGTCTGGAGTGGACCTCAAGCAATCTCCAAGAGACCTACAGCTGAGGGTCCTGACTGTTAGAAGGAAACCTATCAAACAGGAAGGACACCTACACCAAAACCCCATCAGTACATCACCATCATCAAAGACCAGAGGCAGATAAAACCACAAAGATGAGGAAAAAGCAGGGCAGAAAAGCTGGAAATTCAAAAAATAAGAGCGCATCTCCCCCGGAAAAGGAGCGCAGCTCATCGCCAGCAATGGATCAAAGCTGGACGGAGAATGACTTTGACGAGATGAGAGAAGAAGGCTTCAGTCCATCAAACTTCTCAGAGCTAAAGGAGGAATTACGTACCCAGCGCAAAGAAACTAAAAATCTTGAAAAAAGGTGGAAGAATTGATGGCTAGAGTAATTAATGCAGAGAAGGTCATAAACGAAATGAAAGAGATGAAAACCATGACACGAGAAATACGTGACAAATGCACAAGCTTCAGTAACTGACTCGATCAACTGGAAGAAAGAGTATCAGCCATTGAGGATCAAATGAATGAAATGAAGCGAGAAGAGAAACCAAAAGAACAAAGAAGAAAAAGAAATGAACAAAGCCTGCAAGAAGTATGGGATTATGTAAAAAGACCAAATCTACGTCTGATTGGGGTGCCTGAAAGTGAGGGGGAAGATGGAACCAAGTTGGAAAACACTCTTCAGGATATCATCCAGGAGAACTTCCCCAACCTAGTAGGGCAGGCCAACATTCAAATCCAGGAAATACAGAGAACGCCACAAAGATACTCCTCGAGAAGAGCAACTCCAAGACACAAATTGCCAGATTCACCAAAGTTGAAATGAAGGAAAAAATCTTAAGGGCAGCCAGAGAGAAAGGTCGGGTTACCCACAAAGGGAAGCCCATCAGACTCACAGCAGATCTCTCGGCAGAAACTCTCCAAGCCAGAAGAGAGTGGGGGCCAATATTCAACAATCTTAAAGAAAAGAATTTTAAACCCAGAATTTCATATCCAGCCAAACTAAGTTTCATAAGTGAAGGAGAAATAAAATCCTTTACAGATAAGCAAATGCTTAGAGATTTTGTCACCACTAGGCCTGCCTTACAAGAGATCCTGAAGGAAGCACTAAACATGGAAAGGAACAACCGGTACCAGCCATTGCAAAAACATGCCAAAATGTAAAGACCATTGAGGCTAGGAAGAAACTGCATCAACTAATGAGCAAAATAACCAGTTAATATCATAATGGCAGGATCAAGTTCACACATAACAATATTAACCTTAAATGTAAATGGACTAAATGCTCCAATTAAAAGACACAGACTGGCAAACTGGATAAAGAGTCAAGACCCATCAGTCTGCTGTATTCAGGAGACCCATCTCACACGCAGAGACATACATAGGCTCAAAATAAAGGGATGGAGGAAGATTTACCAAGCAAATGGAGAACAAAAAAAAGCAGGGGTTGCAATACTAGTCTCTGATAAAACAGACTTTAAACCACCAAAGATCAAAAGAGACAAAGAAAGCCATTACATAATGGTAAAGGGATCAATTCAACAGGAAGAGCTAACTATCCTAAATATATATGCACCCAATACAGGAGCACCCAGATTCATAAAGAAAGTCCTTAGAGACTTACAAAGAGACTTAGACTCCCATACAATAATAATGGGAGACTTCAACACTCCACTGTCAACATTAGACAGATCAACGAGACAGAAAGTTAACAAGGATATCCAGGAATTGAACTCATCTCTGCAGCAAGCAGACCTAATAGACATCTATAGAACTCTGCACCCCAAATCAACAGAATATACATTCTTCTCAGCACCACATCATACTTACTCCAAAATTGACCACGTAATTGGAAGTAAAGCACTCCTCAGCAAATGTACAAGAACAGAAATTATAACAAACTGTCTCTCAGACCACAGTGCAATCAAACTAGAACTCAGGACTAAGAAACTCAATCAAAACCGCTCAACTACATGGAAACTGAACAACCTGCTCCTGAATGACTACTGGGTACATAACGAAATGAAGGCAGAAATAAAGATGTTCTTTGAAACCAATGAGAACAAAGATACAACATACCAGAATCTCTGGGACACATTTAAAGCAGTGTGTAGAGGGAAATTTATAGCACTAAATGCCCACAAGAGAAAGCAGGAAAGATGTAAAATTGACACTCTAACATCGCAATTAAAAGAACTAGAGAAGCAAGAGCAAACACATTCGAAAGCTAGCAGAAGGCAAGAAATAACTAAGATCAGAGCAGAACTGAAGGAGAATGAAACACAAAAAACCCTCCAAAAAATCAATGAATCCAGGAGTTGGTTTTTTGAAAAGATCAACAAAATTGACAGACCACTAGCAAGACTAATAAAGAAGAAAAGAGAGAAGAATCAAATTGACGCAATTAAAAATGATCAAGGGGATATCACCACCGACCCCACAGAAATACAAACTACCATCAGAGAATACTATAAACACCTCTACGCAAATAAACTGGAAAATCTAGAAGAAATGGATAATTTCCTGGACACTTACACTCTTCCAAGACTAAACCAGGAAGAAGTTGAATCCCTGAATAGACCAATAGCAGGCTCTGAAATTGAGGCAACAATTAATAGCCTACCAACCAAAAAAAGTCCAGGACCAGATGGATTCACAGCTGAATTCTACCAGAGGTACAAAGAGGAGTTGGTACCATTCCTTCTGAAACTATTCCAATCAATAGAAAAAGAGGGAATCCTCCCTAACTCATTTTATGAGGCCAACATCATCCTGATACCAAAGCCTGGCAGAGACACAACAAAAAAAGAGAATTTTAGACCAATATCCCTGATGAACATCGATGCAAAAATCCTCAATAAAATACTGGCAAACCGGATTCAGCAACACATCAAAAAGCTTATCCACCATGATCAAGTGGGCTTCATCCCTGGGATGCAAGGCTGGTTCAACATTCGCAAATCAATAAACATAATCCAGCATATAAACAGAACCAAAGACAAGAACCACATGATTATCTCAATAGATGCAGAAAAGGCTTTTGACAAAATTCAACAGCCCTTCATGCTAAAAACGCTCAATAAATTCGGTATTGATGGAACGAACCTCAAAATAATAAGAGCTATTTATGACAAACCCACAGCCAATATCATACTGAATGGGCAAAAACTGGAAAAATTCCCTTTGAAAACTGGCACAAGACAGGGATGCCCTCTCTCACCACTCCTATTCAACATAGTGTTGGAAGTTCTGGCTAGGGCAATCAGGCAAGAGAAAGAAATCAAGGGTATTCAGTTAGGAAAAGAAGAAGTCAAATTGTCCCTGTTTGCAGATGACATGATTGTATATTTAGAAAACCCCATTGTCTCAGCCCAAAATCTCCTTAAGCTGATAAGCAACTTCAGCAAAGTCTCAGGATACAAAATTAATGTGCAAAAATCACAAGCATTCTTATACACCAGTAACAGACAAACAGAGAGCCAAATCAGGAATGAACTTCCATTCACAATTGCTTCAAAGAGAATCAAATACCTAGGAATCCAACTTACAAGGGATGTAAAGGACCTCTTCAAGGAGAACTACAAACCACTGCTCAGTGAAATCAAAGAGGACACAAACAAATGGAAGAACATACCATGCTCATGGATAGGAAGAATCAATATTGTGAAAATGGCCATACTGCCCAAGGTAATTTATAGATTCAATGCCATCCCCATCAAGCTACCAATGAGTTTCTTCACAGAATTGGAAAAAACTGCTTTAAAGTTCATATGGAACCAAAAAAGAGCCCACATCTCCAAGACAATCCTAAGTCAAAAGAACAAAGCTGAAGGCATCACGCTACCTGACTTCAAACTATACTACAAGGCTACAGTAACCAAAACAGCATGGTACTGGTACCAAAACAGAGATATAGACCAATGGAACAGAACAGAGTCCTCAGAAATAATACCACACATCTACAGCCATTTGATCTTTGACAAACCTGAGAGAAACAAGAAATGGGGAAAGGATTCCCTATTTAATAAATGGTGCTGGGAAAATTGGCTAGCCATAAGTAGAAAGCTGAAACTGGATCCTTTCCTTACTCCTTATACGAAAATTAATTCAAGATGGATTAGAGACTTAAATGTTAGACCTAATACCATAAAAATCCTAGAGGAAAACCTAGGTAGTACCATTCAGGACATAGGCATGGGCAAAGACTTCATGTCTAAAACACCAAAAGCAACGGCAGCAAAAACCAAAATTGACAAATGGGATCTCATTAAATTAAAGAGCTTCTGCACAGCAAAAGAAACTACCATCAGAGTGAACAGGCAACCTACAGAATGGGAGAAAATTTTTGCAATCTACTCATCTGACAAAGGGCTAATATCCAGAACCTACAAAGAACTCAAACAAATTTACAAGAAAAAAACAAACAACCCCATCAAAAAGTGGGCAAAGGATATGAACAGACATTTCTCAAAAGAAGACATTCATACAGCCAACAGACACATGAAAAAATGCTCATCATCACTGGCCATCAGAGAAATGCAAATCAAAACCACAATGAGATACCATCTCACACCAGTTAGAATGGCAATCATTAAAAAGTCAGGAAACAACAGGTGCTGGAGAGGATGTGGAGAAATAGGAACACTTTTACACTGTTGGTGGGATTGTAAACTAGTTCAACCATTATGGAAAACAGTATGGCGATTCCTCAAGGATCTAGAACTAGATGTACCATATGACCCAGCCATCCCATTACTGGGTATATACCCAAAGGATTATAAATTATGCTGCTATAAAGACACATGCACACGTATGTTTATTGCAGCACTATTCACAATAGCAAAGACTTGGAATCAACCCAAATGTCCATCAGTGACAGATTGGATTAAGAAAATGTGGCACATATACACCATGGAATACTATGCAGCCATAAAAAAGGATGAGTTTGAGTCCTTTGTAGGGACTTGGATGCAGCTGGAATCCATCATTCTTAGCAAACTATCACAAGAACAGAAAACCAAACACCGCATGTTCTCACTCATAGGTGGGAACTGAACAATGAGATCACTCGGACTCAGGAAGGGGAACATCACACACCGGGGCCTATCATGGGGAGGGGGGAGGGGGGAGGGATTGCATTGGGAGTTATACCTGATGTAAATGACGAGTTGATGGGTGCAGCACAGCAACATGGCACAAGTATACATATGTAACAAACCTGCACGTTATGCACATGTACCCTACAACTTAAAGTATAATAATAATAAATAAATTAAAAAAAAAAAAAAAGAAAAAAAAAAATACAAAAAATTAGCCAGGCATGGTGGCAGGTGCCTGTAATCCCAGTTACTCGGGAGGCTGAGTCAGGAGAATTGCTTGAACCCAGGAGTCATAGGTTGCAGTGAGCTGTGATTGTGCCACTGCACTCCAGCACGGGTGACAGAGTGAGACTTTGTCTCAAAAAAAAAACAAAAACAAAAAACAAAAAAGGGTCTCTTTTGGAACATCTTATTTTGAAAAATGATATATCAAAATTAAATTTGTTTTACTGTTGATTTTATTATAAAGTTGGAATCTCAGAAAATGTACAAAAAGTGCATACATGAAAGGGGGGGAACCTCTGTAAATCCTGGCAGATACAGGCCACCCTGTGGAAGCACTGGGGTCCAGCACTGTGCTCTTGTCTTATCGCCTGCATTTTTGGCCCTGAGGGGAGATTCTCAGGACTAGCATTACTACTTGCTGCTTTTCTGTATTTTATTTATTTATTTATTTATTTATTTATTTATTTATTTATTTGAGATGGAGTCTCGCTCTGTTGCCCAGGCTGGAGTGCAGTGGCACAATCTTGGTTTACTGCAACCTCCGCCTGCCGGGTTCAAGCAATTCTCTTGCCTTGGCCTCCTGGGTATCTGAAATTACAGGCACATGCCACCATGCCTGACTTCTTTTTAAATGTATTTTTAGTAGAGACAGGGTTCCACCATGCTTGCCAGGCTGCTCTCAAACTCCTGCCGTCGTGATCTGCCTGCCTCAGCCTCCCAAAGTGCTGGGATTACAGGTGTGAGCCACCGCGCACGGCCCCTTTTCTGTGTTTTAAATGTTAATAGATATTGTCTGGTTGCCAACTCCTAAATGTGGAACACTTTATAATCCTAATATGGAATGTATGAGAATTCTGTCTGTATTCATCATCATATTAAATATTCATTTAAATTTTTATTAGTCTAAGCAGTTTAAATGAGATATGTTTTCCTTGGTTTCACCATTGTTGAAATGTCTTCCCTTTTCATGCTGTAAGAAAAGTTGGTATTTCTCTGTGCCTATATATCTACGCATGTCTATAGAGATGCATCTAACTGAGCACTTCTCCAAGATTAATGTAATTGTGCTACACCTGTTTTCAAAGGTTTAGGATCATAAAGTAATTTTTTGCAAAAGCATTTCCTTTCTAAAATATTTTATTTAACCTATATAACATACTAAGAAGTAAAATTTATGGCTTAATTTTCTTTCTTATGGAACGCCAGATACTGCTGCATTCTTTTTTTCATATATGTATATATGACAGGAAGGAAAACGTAAGAGTGAGTATTTTAAAATACTTATGTGAAACGCATATGGGACACATCCGTGGAAGAGATGAACTGAAATAAACAAATCACAGGATTAAAATGGGTCATTAATGATGGACAAGGGACTGGATATACTTCAGTGAGAAGAGGATCTTTTATTTCAGAAATGAGGCTGGGCGCAGTGGCTGTCACCTGTAACCTCAGCACTTTGAAAGGTCAAGGCGGGAGGATTGCTTGAGCCCAGGATAACTTGAGACCAGCCTGGGTAACATAGGGAGACCCCATCCCTACAAAAAATAAAAAAAAAATTTGCCGGGCGTGGTGGTGGGTGCCTGTAATCCCAGCTACTCGGGAGGCTGAGGCAGGAGAATCGCGTGAACCTGGGAGGTGGAGGTTGCAGTGAGTGAGCCGAGATCGCGCCACTGCACTGCAACTTGGGCGACAGGGTGAGACCCTGTCTCAAAACAAAAAAACTCCACAGAATGGGAGAGAATATTTTTTGGAAAAGCTCTAAGTTTAAAACTAAAGTGTGGAATAAAGTCGGGCAAGCGCGGACAGGCGCAGGCGGACGGGAAGGAACTCCAGCTGGCCTCCTGGGAGCTGTGAACGGGCGTGGCGGAGCCTCCAGCAGCCCAGTGCGCTCAGTGGTCGGCGGCCTCGGGCTTCTGACAGCCAGGCAGAGGCTCAGGCGCGGCAGGGACACGCCCGGAGTTCCGAGAGTGACTAACCAGCAGGGGGTCCGGAGCCAGGACGCCGGGAAGAGCAGGGGAGGACTGGGTGGTCCAGCGGCGCAGGGCGCGATCCAGAGCACCGAGGTTCCCAGAAAGGCAGCCTCGCCACAGCCCGCAGCAGCAGGGGGTCTAGGCCTGACTGGCTGGCTGGAGCCGCAGCCCTGCTCTCCAGGCAGCGCGACCCCTCGCGACTGCAGCGCCGCCTGCAAGGACCGCGCTCCCTCAGGAGGGGGCTGCCCTGCAGCCGATCCCCGTGGCCACAAGTGCGGGCAGGGTGCGCACTGGAAACCCGGGGGGGACGGCTGCCGAGAGCATGCAGGCCTCGGGGCCCGGGCGCCCCCGCCGGTCCTCGGTGCCTCTGTTCTTTAAATTCTGCCACATCTTGAGATCCGTTCCCTGCTCCAGCTGCTTTTGCTGACGGAAGCCGTCTTCTGCCACCTTGGAGTTCCTTCCCCGGAGGCTAACCCTTGGTCTTGGGCGGACCCCTTGGGTGTCTCTCCTGATGGAGGGGCCTGGGCCTCTCGGGGGCTGGAATGTGAGACCTGTCCCGGCCTCCATGCTTCCCTTCTCTCCTCACATCCTCTCGCCCAGATCCTCACACATCCGCACATGCCGTGGCTGGGGGAGGCAGAGACTCCAGGACCCCCAGGCAGGGGCTCCACATAGTCCCCACAGTGGGAGCTACTCCCTGTCACTGGGATGGGGACGGGGCTCCACGTTGTGTAGGAACCGGTGCCAGGGGCTCTGCTGTTCTCAAAGCGGGGGCTGCTGGCCCACCGGGGTCTCCCTCTCCACCTCCTCCCTCTTCCAGGGCGAGGACAGGAGCGTGGGGCTCCTGCTGCGGGGTGAACGCTCCCTCCCCTCCCCGTGAGTTCCCCGCATTCCCTGATTCTGCCTCCTGCCCACGCAGGCCTGCAGTGAACAAAGGGCGCACCAGGAAGCAGAGTTTGGGTCAAGTTCGTCTTTCTTCATTGTAGGACAGTTGCAGGAAGGGGAGGAGAACAGGGCGTTTTCTTGCAGCCCCTTTTCCCCAGCCCACCCCCAGTCTCTAGGGACCCATTGAGCCTCAGAGGAAGCCAGAAGCCATGGTCTGAGGGGAGAGCAAAGACACCTGGGGTCTATGGGTGTGTAGCACCCCCAGCTCCCCCAGTTTCTGGGATCTGCGTTAGGTGGCCGCCCCTCCCTACTCCTGCTGGGAAGATGCCATGGGCCTTCCATGGCCTCCTCTCCCCGGCCCAATGCCAAGTGGACTTGCAGAGGCACAAAGTCGGCAGGGACCACTATGTCTTCAAGACCTGGCGTGCAGAGGCAGGAGCATGAGTGTCTGACACGCGAGCGTGAGTGTGAGCGTGTGAGATGGGGCAGGCAGCATGTCCTCAGGTGTTTTTGGGCCTGTGTACAGAGTGTATATGGGCCTGTGCAGAGCCCTCTTCCCCTGATAATTTCCTCAAAACCCACAGTGAGAGGAGAGGGCTCTGGGGGAAGAGAAGTTCCTTCCCTTGTCTTTGAAATGAATTCCTCCTTCCCCAGTCTCTGAGTGGGGAAAGCCCAGCCATGTGCCTTTGCAATGTGCAGAGCAGAAGGTAAGGGGCTGGTGTAGCCTAGGTGGGGGCCACCCTTGGGTCTGCAGCTCACTGGGGGTAAGGGATGGAGGAAGGCTGTGTCACTCCAGGTGTATTTTCTTCCCCCATCTGTGTCTGGGGCTGCAGAATAGGGTGCCAGAAGGACCCTGTTTCACCCATGTGTGTATCTCATTGTGGGGACTCTCCCTGCAGGTCTCCTCCTCACATAAAGCCCCTTTGAAACAAGAAAGAGGCTCCCTGGGCTACAAAACTGAAAGCACAGCCTCCAGGATGCGGAGGGGAATGATGGTGCTGTATTCAAATTTCTTCTCTCTGGTGGTTGGTGGCTGTGACAACCCTGGTCTGACTTTATTCATCTCTGGGTTTTCTTGCCACCCCTCTGTCCCCCTCCCGTCTTCACCCTGAGTCCAAACAGGTCCTACTGTTGATCTCCTGTCCCTTTGCACACTTGTAACCCGCAGGCGAGGACAGGATCTGTTCAGTCATTAGTCATCATGAGTGTTTTGTCAACTGTTTTGTTAATGCATCTGGGGCTATTTGCCCACAATCAGAGGTTGAGGAAATGAGTAATTAACTGTGGGCAAGGAGCTCCTGCCTGACGAATCCTTTTCCTTTTTGGCCCCAGCTTAGGTGGAAGTGGGTAGAATATCTTATATTGGGCAGTTTGGGGGCTGGGGAGGCAGAGAATCTCCTGGGGAATTGAGTCTTGGGGGTGGTGCTCAGGCCTCTGATATCAGTAGTCCTAGCATGTTAGAGGAGAAGGGATCAGGACTGGAAGTATATGGTGATTTCTTGGCTGCAGCACCCCAGGCCATGCACTTCAGGTATGTCAGGAACTGCAGATCAAACTGAAATCTCCAGGATTCAGGCCCCATCTGGGTTTGCGTGGAGGGCTGTTGGGGCAGATTCCAGGCCTGGCACCAACCCTGAAAGGCAACTTTTAGCGTAGCAAGGCCACACGTCATCCTCCCGGACCTTCCTCTGGGATCTTAGCAGTGCCTGAGAACCTAGGCCATGCCCCCACATTAGGGTGCTGGGGGTGCTTCAGGCTTCTCTCTTCTTTAGGGAAGAAGTGCATAGCAAGGGGACTGGATTGCTGTCCTGCTTGGCCACAGACATGTGCGTAGGAGGCAGGACTGGGGTGAAGCACCTTCCTGGGGCTTCCAGGCTTTCAGAGGTAGGGGCAGTGCCTGTCCTTTCAGAAAACCGGTGTTAGAATTGGAGGAAGTAGTGCATACCATGGGGTTGTTGAGAGAATCACAAATATCCATGAAATGTCCCAGAAATGATGGGAGAAGCTTTTGGGTGGCTGGGGAAACCAACAGTGGTAGAGAGGGATGGAGCTAGAGAACTGTTTCTTACAACTTTAATGGGGGATGTTTTGTTTGGGATCTGGTCTCTGCCAGCAGGCAGAGTCTCCACCCTCCTGTTGAGTGACAACCCAGAGGTGAAAGAGCTGAACGCCACAAGTGAATGTGTATATTTTTGCTGCAAACAAGAGGTAACTCCAGGCTCTGGAAGCTCATCTTGAGGTCACTGGTTTGGTTTGGCTTGCAACTCTTTTTGCTCAGTAAAGCCCAGATCAAGGGTTGATCACCAAAGGTGCAAGTGGCCAAGGTGGCAAGCAATCTCATTAGGTTTCTTGGGACAGGGCTATGCCTTGCCTACCTTTTCATTCCCTTCCCCACCTCTCATTGTTACTAATATATGTTTTTTGTTTTTGTTTGTTTGTTTGTTTGTTTTTGTTTTTTTTTTTGAGACGGAGTCTCGCTCTTGTCACCTAGGCCAGAGTGCAGTGGCGCAATCTCAGCTCACTGTAACCTCTGCTTGTTTGCTTGGCTTTCTATGGACAAATGTGGTTTACTCTTCTGTATGTGCCACACTGTGGAAGGAGAAGAGTTTACTTAAGGCCATTAGCTTGAGGACTGAAGCCACTGAAACCTATATATGCTTCCTCATGTCTGCATTACATGACTACTATGCTGCAGTCCTCACAACATGACTTTACTATTCCACTGTCTTTACCAATGTATTTGTCTGTTCTCACATTGCTATAAAAAATGCCTGAGATGGGGCAACTTATGAAGAAAAGATATTTAATTGGTTCATGGTTCCACAGGCTGTATAGGAAGCCTAGTGGCTTCTGCTTCTGGGGAGGCCTCAGAAAACTTACAATCATGATGCAGGGTGAAGGAGAAGCAGGCACTTCTTACATGACTGGAGCAGGAGGAACTGATGGAGGAGCTGCCAAACACTTTTAAACAACCAGATCTCGTAAGAACTCACCATCATGAGAACAGCATGGAGGGGAAGGTGCTAAGCCATTCATGAAGGATCAACCCCATGATTCAATCACCTCCCATTGGGCCCACTTCCAACACTGGGGATTACAATTCGACATGAGATTTGGGTGGGGACACAGATCCAAACTGTATCAACCAACATGATTTCACAATGGCAGGAAACACTTTCCCAGAAATACAAACATTGCAAATAACTTTGGTGTTTGTTTTAGGAATTTCCTTCAAACTTACTTAAAACTGCTTAACTGTGGTAGATTGTATCCAATAACTTAACTCACCTTGCTGTCTCCATGATCCTGGATGATATCATTATCCTATTCAATCTTAGTGTGCCCCACACTTAAAGAGCTGCCTTAAACCAGACTCTTAAACATCATAAACACCCTGAATTTACCTGTCCCACTCAGACATTATGACTGCCAGGGTAGTGCTGTCTCTTACTGCCGTGATCTTTCCTTTATCAACATATTGTCTTGGTGGTATTTTATGGGAGCCAGAATTCAATAAGCTGCAGTTTTCTTTTCCACACTATGTGGTTGCTTCAATCCTATTTTATCCAATATCCAATCCATCCATCAATCCACTGATTTATTTATTCATTCAACATATATTTGTTGAGTGCCTACTATGCGTTCAGCACCCTTAGACCCTGGTTCAGTAATGATGGGTAATGTTACAGCCCTTGTCTTTATAGCATTCACCCTCTCCATCATTATGTCACTTTCCTGCTGCTAGGTTAAGGGGCCCAGAATATGCCACTTTGGTTTAAGAATTATTTTGAGTTGAAGACAATTGGGAAAATACAGACACAGGAAAAGCTCTCTGTCCTTCTCCTTTCTGCCTAAAAGCAGGCCATGTTTCCCTTGGTAAAGGTAACATGAATTTCCATTTGTAAAGGATTTGTGAAGGGATGCCTCTGTCCAGTACCAGAAGAGGAGAATAATGCTGAATCACAGAAATGACTTATCACTAGAGACAGTGCCAAGGTGAGTCTGCATGATAAATCCTGCTATTCATCCCTTATGTACTGTATATTTCCTAGTTATAGTTCCACAATTTACCACTCCTAGAAGCCCAGATGATCTGCTTTCCTTTGTCTAGTCACTTCACAATTTATCACCCTTTGTTAAAATGATATATAAGCCCCTGAGTCTGACCACTTTTTACGGGTCTTTTTTTTCTTTTTTCTGTTAATTTTGAGATAGAGTCTCACTCTGTTGCCGAGGTTGGAGTGCAGTGGCACAATCTTGGCTCACCGCAACCTCTGCTTCCCAGGTTCAAGCAATTCTCCTGCCTTAGCCTCCCAAGTCAAGTAGCTGGGACTTACAGATGCATGTCACCACACCCAGCTAATTTTTGCATTTTTAGTAGAGACAGGATTTTGCCATGTTGGCCAGGTTAGTCTTGAACAACTGACCTCAAGTGATCCACCGCCTTGGCCTTCCAAAGTGCTGGGATTACAGGTGAAATCTAATGCGCCCAGCCTGAGGTCTTTTCTGTGAGGCCTCCTGTGCAAGAAAAAATATTAGCATCAAATACAATTTTTATGTATTTCTCTTGTTAATCTGGCTTTTGTCCATTTAATTTGCAGGTTTCAGTAACTGAACATAAGAGAGTAGACAAAATGTTTTTGTTCCTCTGTGTAGGGAACATGGAGATTAAGAAGTACTTTCTCCTTGAATTACTTTGAAAGTAGAGCTTTCCAACAGCAAAAAAGCTGGATCTTTGCACTTATAAAATCTGGACTCTGGACTTGATCTTTAGAAAGTCAGGAAGCAAGGTGTTTGCAATGAGTTTGTCATGCACAATAGTGATCAATTGACTTGTCTGTGCTGTTCTTCCTTTCCTCTACGGTCCTGCCCCCTCTTTTTTTTGTTGTTTTTTTTGTTTGTTTGTTTGTTTTTTTGAGGCAGAGTCTTGGTCTGTCACTAGGCTAGAGTGCAGTGGTGCAACCTCAGCCCACTGCAACGCCCGCCTCCTGGGTTCAAGCGATTCTCCTGCCTCAGCCTCTTGAGTGGCTGGAACTACACATGTGCACCATGATGCCCAGCTAGTTTTTGTACGTTTTAGTACAGATGGGGTTTCACCATCTTGGCCAGGATGGTCTTGATCTCTTGACCGCATGATCCGCCCACCTTAGCCTCCCAAAGTGCTGGGATTACAGGTATGAACCACTGCACCTGGCCAGTCCTGCTTCTTGCTTCTTTTACCCTAGTGTTACCCCCATGCAGCTGGTGCAGAAACAGAACCAAGAACTTGGAAGTCACAAGGCAGCCCCACCCTCCAATTAGGACTGTTTTTTTGAAGCCCACTGTCCAGTTGGTGAAGTGACCCACCAGCATTGCACAGGAGAGCCCACAGGGAGACATGTCCAGGATATATGATCAGTCTGGTAGGTAAGGGGCCCTATCAGAGGCTTTACTCAGAGATATGACCCGCCAAGCTGGTTTGTAAACCAGCTCTAGCTGCTTCAGAGTGATCGTGGTGTATCTAGATGAACACAAATCTGGGTGCTCAAATCTCTTGATGTTCGATTTTCTTTCAATTTAATCACAGCACTTTGGGAGGCCAAGGTGGGCAGATCACTTGAGGTCAGGAGTTCAAGACCAACCTGGACAACATGGTGAAACTCCGTCTCTACTAGAAATACAAAAATTAGCTGGACGTGGGGGTGCCTGCCTGTAATCCCAGCTACTCGTGAGGCTGAGGCAGGAAAATAGCTTGAGCCCAGGAGGTGGAGGTTGCAGTGAGCCAAGATTGCACCACTGCACTCCAGTCTGGGTGACAGAGAAAAACTTTGTCTCCAAGAAAAGAAAAAAAGGTGTTTCACTTTTCTTCCCTTTTTGTCTTTTTTGCAACTAGTTCTTAGATATACTCCAGCCCAGCTTATTTATCTTCTAAGCTTCAGGCAGCTTACTCTTCCCCCAGCCCCTCCAATTTCTCCTTTCTCTTGTGATTTCATCTTTCCTTGGTAATGAAGTTTTGATTGACCTTTTGTATAATGCTAAGTCGCCATGAGACAGAATATTTCTCTCCTTATTTTTATCGGGTTTTGTTTGCTTTTGTTTCCTGAGCTATTTTCGTAAGTGTGTGTGTTCCTGGTTTTGCTTCTAGTTGGCAAATAGACCTGGTGTTGAGGGAGAAGATTGGATACCATGGTGTGTCAATTGGTCTTTAAAAGAAATAAGCAAAAGTTGATCACATGCTGAAGCTGAGGGCCAATGCAGAGCTGTCTGCCAAGAGGCCAATCAATTTCAAATAAGGAGATTAAAAATCTGGAGTGCACAGAGGCTCAGACACATGTTTCTGGATGCCTGCCTCCTCCAGCAGCCTGAGAGCAGGCAATGGAGTCCAGAGTGCTGGACTGAGCCCCTTGGGTCAATGTCAAGATGATAACAATAAGGAGAGGATACAAACGGAAAAGCTAGCTGATGGGACTCAGTGATTCCTCATGGGACTGTACTAGTAACTCGGGCAGACCTTCCTTCTGCAGGACTGATTTGCTCAGTGTAAGATTTTCGGCAGGCAGTGCTGTTCTCAACCCCATCAAATATGAGTGGCTCTGGATCCAGGCCACTGTGCTGACTAATCAAACCCAACCCTAAACAAAAGCAGTGTCTCTGCACAAAAGCAGTGTCTCTGCACATTTCCTAGTGGACACATGCACTCTTGATACCCAATAGCCTCGCCTCTGATTTGCTCTCTAGGTGGAGAGGAGGACTTGTATGCCTCCCAGGTGGACAGCTAACTTGCCTTGTCCAGACCGTCCTTGCAGGATTCTAGGGTTCCATGTTCCCTCACTGCCAGGGGCTTTGTAGAGCCTCAGCCACTGAGGGTCAAGGTCTGGGGTGGTAGAGGAGGGAGAGGGGCAGACTGGCAAGGCCTGGCTGAGACTGAGGTGGAGGAGAGGGGCTTTGGCATCATATAGACCCAGGGCTGGACCTAGCTTTGACTCTTACAAGTTCTGCATTGGCTCTGAGCTTCAGCATGTGATCAGTTTGTGCTTATTTCTTTATAAGAGTTTGATATACAAGATATCCAGTCAGAGCCCAGACTGAAAGTGAGCTTCACGTTTGAAGTTTCTAAAAAAGCAGCAGCCACCCACCTCACGGGGGTTATGCCAAGCTCACAGGAGGTGGTGTGTGTACATAAAGTGCACAATAGTCCCTAGCCAGCTTTCTACTGCAGGCAGCTATCCAGTGACACTGGACAGGCAGCTGGGGGCAAAAATCCCACTCCACTCCCGGATGTGTGGTTGGAATGTTTGTGTCCCTTCCAAATTTCTGTGTTAAAATCTTAACCCCTGAGGTGATGGTATTAGGAGGTGGGGTCTTTGGGAAGTGATTAGGTCACAAGGGTGGAGGCTTCGTGAATGGAATTAGTGTCCTTATAAAACGGGCCCAAGGGAACCCTGTCACCCCTTCCACATTGCGAGGACACAGCATAAAGGCACTGTGTATGAACCAGAGAGCACACCCTCACCAGACACCAAATCCACCTTGATCTTGGACTTCCCAGCCTCCAGAACTACTCGATTTCTATATTGAGAAACCACCTAGCATATGACATTTTGTTATAGTAGCCCTAAGATGCCAGAGCTGGTGATTTGTTTCAGAAGCTGACAAATTAATGTATTTTGAGGGTTCAGTGAAGCACTGGCAACCATGAATGTTGTGCAAATATCGGGTCTGTGGGAGAGCACAGGGGCAGGAGTGAAACAGGGCCAGGGAGAAGGGTTGTGCAGGGAGGCATGAGGGACTGAGCTGAGCCTTCAGGCTGGGTCTGGTTGGTCCCTGAGGGCAGGAAGGAGTAAGAGCATTTCAGGAAGGGGAGTAGCATGCGGCTGGTGGAAACCACAGGTGTTTGTTGGGCAGGAAAGTTAAGTGGGCTGGGATGAAAGCCAGTCGGACAGAGGCCTGTGGATGGGAACAACCACAAAGACACACTCAGTCTTCCCAGGCAAATGACAGGAGCCCAAAACCACAGTTTGCCTGGCCCCAAGATGACATCCTCTTTAGGGACTGACTGTTCACACAGGGCCTCTTCCTTCTCTCTGCTGTCTTTGGGTTAGGATGGCCTTAAAAATGGAGTGGGAAGAGGGTGAGGCTCTACATGAGTCTATTTCAGGCCCTGGCTGCTTGTTTGGTTATCTAAAGTGGGGTTCCCCAACACCTGGGCCATGGACTGGTACTGGTCTGTGGCCTGTTAGGAACCGGGCCGCACAGCCAGAGGTGAGTGGCGGGTGAGCAAGCAAAGCTTCATCTGTATTTACAGCTGCTCCCCATTGTTCACATTACTGCCTAAGCTCTGCCTCCTCTCAGTTCTGCAGCAGCGTTAGATTCTTTTTTTTTTTTTTTTTTTTTTTTTTTTTTTTGAGACGGAGTCTCGCTGTGTCTCCCAGGCTGGAGTGCAGTGGCGTGATCTCGGCTCACTGCAAGCTCCGCCTCCCGGGTTCACGCCATTCTCCCGCCTCAGCCTCCCAAGTAGCTGAGACTACAGGCGCCCGCCACCACGCCCGGCTAGTTTTTTTTTTTTTTTTGTATTTTTAGTAGAGACGGGGTTTCACCATGTTAGCCAGGATAGTCTCGATCTCCTGACCTCGTGATCCACCCGCCTCGGCCTCCCAAAGTGCTGGGATTACAGGCTTGAGCCACCGCGCCCGGCCCAGCAGCGTTAGATTCTCATAGGAGCACAAACCCTATTGTGAACTGCGTATGCCAGGGATGTAGGTTGCACACTCCTTATGAGAATCTAATGCCTGATGATCTGTCACTATCTCCCATCAACCCTGGATGGGACCGTCTAGTTGCAGGAAAGCAAGCTCAGGGTTCCCACAGATTCTACATTATGGTGAGTTGTATAATTATTTCATTATATATTACAACGTAATGATAATAGAAATAAGGTGAACAATAAATGTAAGATGCTTGAATCATCTTGAAACCTTCCCCCACACCAGGTCAATGGAACAATTGTCTTCCTTGAAACTGGTCCCTGGTGCCAAAAAGTTGGGAACCACTCATCTAAAGGACAGCAGGAGCCGCTTTCAAAAGCACCTGCCTCAAGATCCAGAGGGTGGCAGAGCCCCAAACCCTCAGAGTAGGGAGGTTCATGCACTTGCCTGAGGTCAGTGGGTGGTTAATGGCAGGGCTGGTTTCCTGCTGTCCAGTCAGGAGGTCCTTCTCCTATACCCCCAGCCTCATCCCTATGTCTCCCCAGATAATTGAGAAATGAATGGCCGGAGCTGCAAGCTTAGTTTTGTGGTAAACAGTCGGAACAGCCTGGTCACAGCGGCTCACGCCTGTAATCCCAGCGCTTTGGGAGGTGGAGGTGGGTGGGTCACTTGAAGTCAGGAGTTTGAGACCACACTGGCCAACATAGCAAAACCCTGTCTTTCCTAAAAATACAAAAATTAGCCAGGCATGCTGGTGTGCACCTTCCCTGCTTGGGAGGCTGAAGCAGGAGAATTGCTCGAACCCAGGAGGCAGAGGTTGCAGTGAGCTGAGATCACACCACTCCACTCCAGCCTGGGCACCAGAGCGAGACTCTTTCTCAGAAAAAAAAAAAGTAATAAATGTAAATCAGAAGCTTATGAAAGTCTTAAAATACCTCCTCCGCAAAGGAATATTCCCAAAAACGTAGCTTAAAACTGTTTCAGTAGAACACAGGCTAGAGAAGGTAAAATGACTTCTACCTAACTGTAATAATGGTGAACACATACATAGCACTTACTGTATGCCAGGCACTGCTCTGAATGCTCACAAATTAACACATTTATTCCACAGAATAACCCTAAGCGGCAGGCAGTAGTATTATGATCTCTAGCTTACAGATCAGAAAATCAGTGGACAGAGGAACAAATGATTGGCCCAAGGTCACACCACTAAACCAGGGCTATGGCAGATTGAGGCTGCAGTGAGCCAAGACCATGCCTCTGCACTCCAGCCTGAGTGACAGAGCCAGATCCTGTCTCAAAAACAAACAAAAAACCCAAACCCAGGACTGAAAGCCAAATTCTCAACTTCCGGGCCACTGTCTGTTTGACTATTCCAGGAAGCCCCTTACTGAGGGCACAGTTGGTAGCTGAGGGGCTCACATTGGACTTCCTGGTGGCTGGGCATCCCCCGTGTGTCTGTGGCAGCTGGAGAGAATTCCTGCATTTCCTGGGCTTCAGATTTTTCCATGTCTTTTTATCCTCAGTGACTGAGGCCTCTGTCTCAGCAGGGCTTCTCAAACTATCAGTGGTAAGGACCCAGGTTTTTATTTGCAGTGGAGTCTAATACATGATGGGAAATGGCAATTTTTATGTTAAAAAACATACACAATACAAGTTCGTTTCTTTTTAATTACTAGATTCTTGCAACATAGCATTGCTCTGTTAAATGTGTGTGGATGCTCCTGAATGCTTACTCTCACTTTCTGTGTTTGCCTCATTATGGAGACAGAAGCAATCTTTTGGATCTCTTTGAGTGGCACAGTTTTTTTTTTAATTAATTTTTTTGTAGAGATGGGGTCTTGCTATGTTGTCCAGGCTGGTCTCATACTCGTGGCCTCTAGCTATCCTCCCACCTTGGCCTTCCAAAGCACTGGAATTATGGGCATGAGCCACTGTGCCCTGTAAAAGGCACATCCCTGCCAGCCTCTGCAGTGACAGATTCTGATACTCCCAGAGACAAAATGTCAGGAGCACTAACCTGGCTAGGTCCTGGCTGGGCCTTTCCCCATGGTTACCTTGCAGGGAAAGGAGCTCAAGGCCATCTGGTCGCTTCTCTTGCATTGTGTAGCAGCAAAGCGCAGGCCTTAGAAACTCAAAAGCAAATCCATTCCCCTCACTCGTGAGCTGTGTGAACTCGGGGCAAGTTCCTAACCCATCTGTGCTTCAGTTTCTCCATCTGGCAGATGGAGAGGACGATGCCTTCCGCTCAGGGAGACAGTGTAGGTGAGATGCGATCATGCCTGTAAAGTGCTTAGCATAGCGCCTTGTTACTCTTTGTTTCTCTTTGTCCACAAAAAGACTTGAGTTAGGGCCACTGGGAACAGGTGGGACTCTGGGGGAGAGGGCAGCATGGCTGTGAGTCTTATAAGAACAACGTGGCCCTCTTGAACAAAATGTCAGAACAGAGGGTCTGGGTGGGCACAGCCTCCACAAGTCTATACATGAGTGAGGATTTCCTAGGAAAACCTTCCCCCGGCCAGAGAATTGTTGAGAGAAAGGCAGGAGGTCAACTCAACCTCAGACCAGTTGGCCAAGAAGGCTCCAATTTCACACCTTCCACTGAGATTTGCTGGAGAGGAAGCCTGGTGCTGTGTCTTCAGGGTATCTAGGACAGATGTGGGGTGTGTGACCACCAAACAACTTGTCAGCCTGTGGTTTCTGGATTTGGCACTGTTAGCTTCAGACACACCATCTTGGGGTGCAGAGCTCAGCATCAGGACACCTCAGGCCTCTGAATCATCATGGGTAAGGGAGCTGCAATGGCCCAGGTATTAGTATGTTCAGGCTGCAGTCACTTAAAGCAACAGAATGTATTTTCTCACAGTTCTGGAGGCTGGAAGTCCAGGTCAAGGTGTCTGCAGGGCTGATCCCTCTGAGGATGTCGGGGAAGGGTCTGCTCTAGGCCTCTCTCCTGGGCTTGCAGATGGCCGTCTTTTCTCCGTGACTTCTCAATTCTCTTCCCTCCGTGAGTATCTGTGTCAAAATCTTCCTCTTGTAATTGGAACACCAGGTTTTAGAATTAGGATTAGGGCCCACTCTAAGGTCTTCATTTTAACTTAATGATTTCTGCAAAGACCCTACGTCTAAACCTGCTTGCATTCTGAGGCACTAGGACTTGGAATTTCAACATATGAATTCTAGGAGATTGAGGGGGGCACATAATCCAGTCTGTAACAGCCCCTAACCCTACTGACTTCTGCAGAACGAAGCAAATTAGTTCTCAGGGCAGACTGACCAAAGACTGATCAACAACAACAACAAACAAGCTTTCAGACCAACAAGAGAAGACAAGATTGCAGTGTCTTCATAACAACATTGCTTTATTTATGCAATGCAAGGAAAACTACATTAGAATCTGTTAATTCTCTCCCTCTCTCTCTCTTTTTTTTTTTTTTTTTTTTTTTGTTGAGATGAAATTTTGTTCTGTCACCCAGGCTGGAGTGCAGTCATGTGATGTTGGCTTACTGCAACCTCTGCCTCCTGGGATCAAGTGATTCTTGTGTCTCAGCCTCCTGAGTAGCTGGGATTACAGGCACCTGCCACCATGCCCAGCTAATTTGTGTGTTTTTAGTAGAGATGACCAGGTTGGTCTCAAACTCCTGGCCTCAAGTGACCCACCTGCCTCAGCCTCCCAAAGTGTTGGGATTACAGGTGTCAGCCACTGTGCCGGGCCTCTATTGATTGAGATCAGCAGTAAAGTAAGAGATGAGGCTAGGATCTCCCAGATTCCTCCTGTCTTCAGTATGTTAAGGCTCAGCCTGGAACTGTGCTCAGCCTTTCCATTGTGCCCGGCTAATTTTTGTATTTTTAGTAGAGACAGGGTTTCACCATGTTGGCCAGGCTAGTCTCGAACTCCTGACCTCAGGAGATCCACCCGCCTCGGCCTCCCAAAGTGCTGAGATTAGAGGCACAAGCCACCTCGCCCAGCCCTGGGTGATCTCACTTCTATGTGGAACCTAAAAGCGTTGAACGCTTAGACCTAGAAAGTAGAATAGTGGTTGCCAGGGGCTGGGAATGGGGAGTGGTGGAGTGGGGAGGGAATCAGATGTTAGTCAAAGGATACAAACAAAGTTTCAGTTAGATAGAAAGAATAATCTTTTGAGATCTATTGCACAGCATGGTGACTGTAGTTAAAAATAACATATAGTATATTTCAAAACTGTTAAGAGAATGTATTTCAAATATTCTCATCACAGAAAATGATGTGTGTGAGGTGATAAATAGGTAAATTAGCTAGATTTGATCATTCCCTAATGTACACATATATCAAAATGCCACATCATACTCCATAGTTACATACAATTGTTATTTGTCAGAAATAAAAAATATGTAAAAATATATTTTTAAAAAGATGCTCAGCATTATTAATCATCAGAGAGATGCACATTACAACCACAATGAGATACCACTTCACACTCACTAGGACGGCTATAATAAAACACACAATCACAAGTATTAGCAAGTGTGTGGAAACATCAGATCCTTCACACATTGTTGGGAAGAATGTAAAATGGTTCAAATTCTTTGGAAAACAGGTGTTTCCTCAAAAAGTTCAACACAGGACAGGCATGGTGGCCCACATCTGTGATCCCAGCAGTTTGGGGAGCTGGGGCAGGAGGATGGGCTGACCCCAAGGGTCAGACTAGCCTGGGCAACATAGACTCAGTCTCTAAAAAAGAAAAAGGGAGTGGCATGTGTCTGTAGTCCCAACTACTCTGGGGGTTAAGGTGGGAGGATTGCATGAACCCAGGAGGTCAAGGCTGCAGTGAGGTATGATTGTGCCACTACATTCCAGCCTGGGTGACAGAGCAAGACCGTCTCAAAAAAAAAATTAACATAGAGTTACCCCACATGTAGGCAATCCCACACCCAGGCATATACCCGAGAACTGAACATATGTCTCACAAAAACTAGTACACAAATGTTTAGAGCAGCATTATTTATAATAGCCCCCAACTGGAAACAACTCAAAGCTCTATCGCCTGATAAATGGATAAATAAAATGTGGTCTACCCATGTAATGGAATATGATTTGACAATAAGAAGTGACGAAGTGCTGATACCTGGTATAACCTGGGTGAACCCTGAAAACATGCTCAGTGAGAGAGACCAGTCACAACAGACCACACATTGTATGAGTCCATTTATATGAAATGTCCAGAAGAGACCAATCCAAAGGGAGAGAAAGTAATTAGTGGTTGCCTCGGGCTGGGAACGGAACAATGTTGGGGAGTGACTGCTCATGGGTGCAGGGTTTCTTCTTGGGGTTATGAAAATGTTCTGGAATTAGATGGTGATGACGGTTGTGCAACTTTGTGATTAAACTAAAAACCAGTGAATTGCATGCTTTAAAATAAAGTAGTGAATTTTATGGTATGTGAATTATATTGAAAAAAAAGTCAGCGAATGCTTAATGCAGAAAATAAAAAAAGAAGGAAACAGAAATTGCAATTGCAGCATCCGGAGATAATCACTGCAAATGTTTTGATGCAGATTTCCAGACTCTTATGTAAATCTAAACATCTTTGGAAAATAAAGTGGGATCATATAGCCCATATGCTTTAGTGAAAGTTTTGTATTTATATTGCTAGTACTTTTCCTCTGCATTAAGAAATAGTCTTTCTAAGTATCAGTGGGTTTCACCTCTATGTCGTCTCAAATGTCTTGCCTTCCCACATTTCTCTGCCAAGCCATGATCCTCTTCCCTACTCTCTTCTCCAGGAGAACTTTCCAAGTTCATCTGCTCCACCTCCCTTTGGCACTTCTACCTCCCCTCAGTGCCTCTGTCTCCCCTGAGCCCCTTCCAGAGCTACTAGAGGAACCGAGGGGAACTGAAGCCTTCTGGAGCATGAGGTTTGTGGGACTCAGGGTGCTTCTGGAGGGCAGAGTGAAGGTCAAGACCAGCAGAGTTAGGTGGGCACGTACACTCCAGAGCATGCATGCCAGGGGAAGGGAGAGATCGAGGTCCAAGGAACACACAACTGGGCCCAAGAAGGAGTTGGGGAAGGGCGCTGACAGGCAAATTATGTGGCCAGAGGTTCCGGTGTCAGGTCCCAGCTCTCCCTCTTCCTTGCCCTTAGTGGGCCTCAATTCCAACAGCTCTAAAAGAGGGGACCGAGTGTTAAACTTTTCCCAACAGCAACACCAACCGTCCGTGCTCCCAGGCTTGACCCACCTCCAGAGGTTCACCCTGGGGACTAGCTCTTCCAGATGCTTCTGTCATGCCATCTAAATGCATCCATCAGAAGGAAAGGGACAATGATGCTATTTCAGGGAAAACTGAACTTGCTTCAATTCACTAAGGGAGAGCGTTCCCACCTGATTATTACTACTTCCAAGTTACTGGTATCCCACTCAGGGCTCTGAGGTTGGGGCCTTGTCTTTTCTTCCACATCTCCTCAGGCTGTGGTTCCCAAACTTGAATGTGCACCAGGATCACCTGGAGGGCGTCATGAAACACACCAGCACCACTCCCAGAGCCTGTGAGCTCATGGTCTGGGCTGGGGCTGGAGACACTGCATTTCTAGTACGTTTCCAGGTGACGCTGATGTTGCTGGTCTAGGGAATCCCATTTCAAGGCGCACCATTCAGCAGCCTCACCTCTTTCCTGCTACCCCAGCCATCTGCAGCAAATGTCTCCCCACTAAAGTGGGGGCTCCCAGTGATTTTGGTGGCTTTCACCATTCTGGGAATAGTTTGCCATTTCAATCTCCTCTAATTCTTTTGGTGGATGGATGGATGATGGAGAGGGTAGGAAGTGAGGGGTGAGGATGAAGGGAAAAAAGGCACCAGAACTTTATTAATAAATGGTAGATTGAGAGGCCAAGGTGGGCAGATCACTCGAGGTCAGGAGTTTGAGAACAGCCTGGCCAACATAGTTAAGCCCTGTCTCTACTAAAAATACAAAAATTAGCCAGATATGGTGGCGTGTGCCTGTAATTCCAGCTACTGGGGAGGCTGAGCCAGCAGAATCTCTTGAACCGGGGAGACGGAGGTTGCAGTGAGCCAAAATTGCACCACCGCAATCCAGCCTGGGCCACAGAGCAATAAATACCCTGTTTTAAAAAAAAAAAAAAAAAAAAAAAAAAGGTATAGCCGGTATTTATTTGCATGCTAGTCATTCTGATCACAAAGCTCCCTCTTGGAATCATTCTACTAGGTTCCCTTGGAAACTTTTTTTTTTTTTTTTTGAGACAGTCTTGCTCTGTTGCCATGCTGGAGTGCAGTGGCTCAATCTTGGCTCACTGCAGTCTCTGCCTCCTAGGGTCATGTGATTCTCCTGCCTCAGCCTCCCGAGTAGCTGGGACTACAGGTGTACGCCACCATGCCCAGCTAATTTTTTGTATTTTTAGTAGAGACGGGGCTTTACCATGTTGGCCAAGATGGTCTTGATCTCTTGACTTCATGATCTACCCGCCTTGGCCTTCCAAAGTGCTGGGATTACAGGGGTGAGCCACTGCACTCAGCCCCATAACATTTTAATAGAGAACCAGCTGTTAGGTTGAAGAAATTACTTCCCAGCCACTTTCTGGCAGTGTATTAGGGACATTTCCAATGAGATGATTCAAATAACACACTTTAAACAAGTCCTGACATAGAACCAGTTTACAATACAATTCCGTAGAAGTACAACCCACAGCATAGAGATCAGCAGTATAGGCTCCAGATCAGAAGGCCTGGGATTGGATCCTGGCTCTGCTACTTGTTAACTATGTGACTTTGGGCAAGTTACTTAAGCTCTCTGTAACTCAGTCTTCTCACCTGTGAAGTGGGGATAGGGATAACAGTACTGCCAGGCTTATAATGGATAATGGAATTATCTGTAAAATATACTTATGACAATGCCTGGCTCATAAGCATTTAATCAACATGGGCTATCATTCCTGGTTCAATGCTTTTGTGCAAACTGAAGTATAAAGATCACTGTAAAGGCAAATCCCGTGGGCTGGGCCCCCACTGGGGTTATTCTGGATGCTTCTCTCCACTAATAAGGCTACTTGACAGGCAAAACAGATGCTAAGAATGTGAGTGGGAGTCATACTCCCTCGGTTCAATCCTGGTGAAAAACCTCCTTATGTGAGCTAGAACAAGGTGCCTCACCTCTTTCATCTGTTAAGTGGGGACAGCAGTGGTATCTGCATCATAGGATGGTGTGATGGTTAACACTGAGTGCCAACTTGATTGGACTGAGGGATGCAAAGTATTGATCCTGGGTGTGTCTGTGAGGGTGTTGCCAAAGGAGATGAACATTTGAGTCTGTGGGCTGGGAAAGGCAGACCCGCCCTTAATCTGGGTGGGCACCACCTAATCATCTGCCAGCATGGCCAGGATGTAAAGCAGGCAGAAAAATGTGAAAAGGCTACACTGGCCTGGCCTCCCAGCCTCTTTCTTCTGTGCTGGATGCTGCTTGCCCTTGAACATCAGACTCCGGGTTCTTCAGTTTTGGGACTCAAACTGGCTTTCCTTGCTGCTCAGCTTGCAGATGGCCTATTGTGGGACCTTGTGATCATGTGAGTTTATACTTAATGAATATATATATGTGTGTGTGTGTGTGTGTGTGTGTGTGTGTGTGTGTGTGTGTGTGTGTGTGTAGGATACTTAATTTAATAATATACAGAGTAAGTGTTCTCTATTTTAATGTATTCTCTTTCTCCCTCCATTGCTAGAGTATAACAGAATATAGCTTTTCTAACTGAATATGCAACTGGGCCACCACTTCATTGAAACAACTCAGGATGCTTAATTTCCCTTGTAAAATTGATTTTCACTCCATGTTCGCAGGGAGGGCTCTCCATGTTTTGAATGTTTCCGCACCGTGTTAGAGGATAGGCTCAAATGGAAGTCTAGACAGCTGGTTCCTGACCACTCCTCCCTTGATTGTGCTTACATCAGCTTCATTTTCGGAAAGCATTTTAAAGGAATGATAAAGTAGCTTTGTTTCAGAGTTTAGGTTTAAAATGTCTTTCCATTTTTCAGTCAAAAGTCCAAAATGACCAAAAATAAAACAAAAAGGCCTTTAATTATTAGGTCTATTTGGAATATCAATGTGTGTAAAGCATGTAGGGCACTGCCCACTCCAAGCTCCATTTCTAGAACATATTTTTTAAACTGTGATTCATTTAAACTTTTTTAAATTTCACAAATAACAAAATAGAAATAAATATGCATATACACATATCTGTATATATAATTTTAGGGGAGATAATCAATTTCATGCATTTGAGGTTACAAAACACAGTAGGAGTTGATCCGTGTAAATTCAATTTGGTCTGAATCACTAGCATTTATTAAATTATCATGGAGCACAACCTGCATCTCTTTGGTCGATTTATTGACACAATTTCTTCAATTATGAAGAGCGGTGAGGGGGCGGCATTAGGGGAAAAGGCAAGTCCAGGTGATCTAAGACAATGGGATACAGGGGAAAGGAGAGTGCAGCAAAAGGTTCCTGATCCATCCTGTGATACGGCCACTGACCCTCCCCTCACTCTTGGGTTCTGTGATGAAGGCTCCTGGTTTGGGCTGATGGGAGAAGGGAAGTCACTTCCTGTAACTGGCAGCACTGGGAGGCCACGGCTCCCTCTATTCAGAACAACTCAGTTTCATATTCCTAGAAACCTCAGGTCCAACTTTAATCAGTCCACTCTTGCTGGGCAAAGGGGAGAAAGGGCATCCTGAACATGTTTTCACCAGGGCCTGAAATCTTAACACCTGACATCACAAGGCTTAGATTCCAGTGGAAAGATGGGTGAGAAACACACACATAAATAAGCAAGATAATTTCAGAGAGAGCCAAGCGACTGAAGAGTCAGAGGCTGTGACTTAATTGAGCTTGGCGTGGGACAGTTGTGAATCCCTCTCTGATGATGAAGTGTAGCTGAGACCTGAGTTATGAGGAATGATGGTGCTTGAAGTCTTGGCTGGTTTGGGACAAAGCTCCCATTTCAGCTCTCTCCCTGGTAAGGTTGTTCAGGAACACGAGCTGCTGCTCTTCCCAGGGTTCTACCATCTGTCTCTTTTCTTGTGACATTGTCTGAGGTGAGCTCTGCAAGAGTAGGGACTTTGGTTCACCGCTGCACTCCACTGGGCAGAACAGTGCAGGGCCCACCATAAGCACCTGTGGCATGAATGAATGAACGAACAAATGAAGAAATGGAGTAGTTCCCCCGTCTCCTCCAAATCGTCAGGCCCCTGTGTTCCTTACCTTAGTGAGTGCAAGTGACACCCTCCAGTTCCCAAGCCAGAAACCTGGTGTCAGCTCTGACACGTTCTCCCTCCTCAAGCCTGAGCTGATTCTTTCTCAGGCCTGGCTTTGTGGGTTTTGGGCCTCTTCCAACAGCCTCTTCATGGGATCCCGTCTTCAGCTCGCTCTCTCTTGCGAATGCTTCCGGCTTCAGCCGGGCAGATCAACATAAGATAGGACTCCGATCAAGACCTTTCTCTTCAGGTGCTCCGCGGCTGCCCATGCTGTCCCAGACCCTCGGGATGGTGTAAGCCTGGAACAGTTCAGTGCCAGGACATGCCCCCGCCTCCCCTCTCACCTCCTTTTCTCTTTTATCCTGAAACCGGTCGCCCTAAACACCCACAGTGTCTGCCCAGTTGGTGTTCAGTAAATGGTGCAGCTGATCTCAGGTGCTGCTGGGAAATGAGCCAACTGTGTCCCCAGATCTCTGGAGGGAGTCGGGGGGAGTTGTGGGGAGAGAGGACAGGAGAGGTGACAGCTGAGACAGGTGTGCAAGCATATTCCAGGGGAGCCTACTGTGGTGAAATGGGGTCCCCTGGCTATTGGGTTAGAGGGGTCTTTGGGCTGTTCTGCCAGGATACCTACCAAGCACCCACCCTGCCAGCCCTGTGGGATCAGGGGCATCCCAGAGGCCTTAGGCCAAGAGATATGACATAGGCTCCTGACACAAGGGACCCCAGGAAGCTGGGGGTGTCAGGGCAGAGGCGAGGACAGGAGCCAGGCTCCAGCTTCAGAGCAGCGTGGACATTGGCAAGACTCGCGAGCTGGAGACTACATCTGTTTTTGCAACAGCTCGCCCTGGGGCTCCCAGCCCAAGTGTGGGTGCCTTCCTAGGCAGCAGCTCTGCCCCTACCCGCCTGCCTCTCCTCACAGCTGTTCCAGGCCCCTCTAAAACCAGGGGCGCAGAATCAAACCCTAAATTGAACCTCCAGTGGAGCCAGAGTCCAACCCGTGGATGCAGCCAGCTCAGAGCAGGGAGGCTGTGGGAGCAGATGCCCAACGAGGAGTGGCGCCATCCGGTGTCCCAAGAGGGGCAGCGAGCGATTCTGTGGCAGGAGCCGCTCTGCATCAGAGAAGATTGATTTGTCCATCTGACGTGTTGTTTCCATAGAAGCAGGGCTTAACCTTTTAAGTGAAGATTAAAAAGCTATCTAATTCATTTCGGATTAGGCTTCAAGCATCTCAGTACTCAACGCTGAAGTGTTTCTGTGGGACTTGCTGTAGCCATTCATCTAACAGCCAGGCACAGCCTTTCCAGCATCTGAAGGCTCTCACTCCGGCAGCAATCTAGGTTATTTATTTTTTGAAATTCATCAAGAAATACAACTTCTGTGGGAGATCATCAGAGTATTAATAATACCTTTTAATTAGTGAAGAGCACTGACTTCTCTTCATAAACACAGGAAGACCGGCACACAGGCAAGATCTGCACACTTTCAATTTATTATGTTCTTCCAGATCGGACATAAAAAGCATCTTGGGAATTGAGATCACAACACAGTGTTTACATCATTTTCAAAATCAGGCTTGTATTGAATTCTTTTTAAAAGAACATAGTAATTTTTAAAAATTAAATATTTACATATTAATAACACACATGTACGGAAGATTGAGATGTTATCCCTAGTTGTTTTGTTTTGTTTTTGCTGAGGAAGTGTATGAAAAGGATTTCCAAATAAAGTCTGAACAGTAGTCACAGTAAGTAAACAAAATTTTAATTTATAAAATAAGGTTTTTTTTTTTTTTAAGGTGGAGTCTCACTCTGTTGCCCAGGCTGGAGTGCAGTGGCCCAGTCTCAGCTCACTGCAACCTCCGCCTCCAGGGTTCAAGCAATTCTTCTGCCTCAGCCTCCTGAGTAGCTGGGACTACAGGCGCATGCCAGCACGCCTGGCTAATTTTTGTATTTTTAGTAGAGACGGGGTTTCACCATATTGGCCAGGCTGGTCTCAAACTCCTGATCTCGTGATCAGCCTGCCTTGGCCTTCCAAAGTGCTGGGATTACAGGCGTGAGTCATCACGCCCTGCACTATGATTTTACCGTTGCAGTTTTGATAACGTATTTTCAATGTGTGGATCCATTCATCGCACATATATTTGGGTTGAACAAGCCCCACCTGTCCCCAAGTGCTAAACACTCCAAGCCGTGGCCCCGCCTTGGAAGGCAGTTCTTCTCAAGGCTCCCGGCGAATCTCTAACAGACCACAGTTGGAAGTTAGTGTTTCTGCCTTTACCAGCAACATACTCATCCTATTTTAACAGAGTGAAAGGTCACTAATTAATCTTTTCCCTTCCCTTGGGTAATATTTCCTTCTTGGAGGCAGAGGACAGATTCTAAAACCCATGGTGCAAAAAACACAAGAGCCACGGTTCGCAGTACTTCATGAGACCACTTGATAAAACAAAGGGACCGTTTTCAGTCCCTGCCCAGTAAGGGACTGCCCAGTAAGGGATTCATTCTGCCCAGTAAGGGATTACTTACTGGGCAGAAATGGAAAAAGGCTAACAAAAAGGTATGATGGAAATAATTTCTCCAAACCTTCGTTGTAGCCCCAAAAAGAAGAAAAATTAGCCAGACATATACGAGATGTAACTTGTGTAGTAGTTACGTTGATTCCATGAGCCATGCCTAAAGCCAGCTTTTTGTCACAGTACAGGGATGCCTTATCTTATCTTTGATGACTGGCAGGCCTTTGGTGGAATAGGAATTTATCCCAGAGCGCCCCTCCTATCTCTAGGTTTAGCATTTCAGTGTGATGTGATATGAGTACTTTGGACAGGGCAGTCAGGAAATCTGGGTTCTAGGCAGGGCCCTGACTACAGAGGGGTTAACAGACTGGGCAACCGCTTACCCTCATTCATGCTCAGTTGCCCCACCTGCAGAACGAGGGGTGGGACTGAGTAGCCTCTACAATAACTTTTAGCTCTCAACATTCTGCACTTTCCTAAATCCAGGGCTAGGGGAAGACATTGGAATTGCCAGTAGGCAGGTGTGATCCCCGGGTTTGGTGATCTGCAGTCCAAACTCTTTTCCTGCCAATTTTTGGCCTTTGGGTCAAGTGGCAAGATTCAATGCAATTTTCTTTATACAATAAATGAAGTGTAAATACAATGTTTCTAAATAACACAATATTTTAAATTCACCATCTTATTAGAGAAAGAAATCGAGGTAAATATATCTATAAAACAAATACTTTCGTGACAAGATATCTTTTTAAAATACAGATTTTCATATATTAGTTTTATATAAAGTGAAGGACAAGTATACTAGGAACCAAATAAATGATATAATATTAAGTACATTTTTAGCTAGTTGCCACATGGTGCCAAAACCCTGTACCACTCAGTTGAAACGATCTGTTAAAATGGCTATTAGGTATCATATAGATAACTGATTAATTTTCTCACCTTTTAATTAGTTATTTTGTCATTGTATTGATGCAACTTATGTGAAAGGTTTTTCTTTCCTAAGAACTCATAGGTCATTTGCACTTAGTTACAAATGTCTATCTGGGGGGCACTGATGTCATGAATGATTTCATCTAATGGGTCAGAGCTATCCTTCTCCCAAAATCACTTTTTCATCTTCTTCATCTTCTAAAATGATGAAGGTCTAATTAATCTTGGCCTTCACAACTGCTCTCTCAGCACTGGAAAGAGCCATGTTCCCTTATACTACATCTAAACAATTTACATTAAAATAAATACGTTTCAAAACTCTATTCACACTGAGGTACTGAATGAAAATGGGGAAGAGAGAACTACTTCTTTTTAATGGACAATGAACTAACTGAATCGTATGCTGAACTTTTAAAGGGTAAGGAATCAAACCTAAAAATGATTTTTAAAATCTTATATCAAATTGGAGGCTTGATTATCACACATTACAAAGAAAGTATGTGAAATGATTCAAACATGACAGGTAAGCTTGACAGAACACCCACACCTTGCAGGAGCCTGAAGTGCTACGTGGATCTTTGTGGAATTTCAAACGGAAGTTACATATGCCACTGAACAATGTCACTAAAATCAAAGTCTAGGCAATGAAACCTGGTTCTGTGTCTTCCGTGTTTTCTCCCCTGGTGTCAAATATATTAGCACAACAGAGTCAAGAAAATGAAGGGGGAGAGCTGCTTCTCTAAGCAAGAGTTGTCCATGTGTCTGTGACATGGCTGGAGGTGGGTGTTCTGGACAAGTAAAGAACTTACTGGGGAGGTGTCTGTGTTTCCCAGTTAAGTTGCTAAGTTTCTACCCAAGGCTTTAGTTGTCCTCCCATGAAAAATTGTAGAAATTTGAAATTTGTAATGATGATGTTTTATGAGAAAGCCCATGAATGTGTGTTACTATTAGAGTATATCCACATGCTATCCAGTAATAGAAAATTGCCTAATAAAATATAATTTACCCACAAAGCAGAGTATCATGCAGCTATTAAAATAATGCACAGGGCACCACTGCAGTCCAGGCTGGGTGAGAGCGAGACTCCATCTCAAAATAGTAGTAGTAATAATAGTAATAATAATGCATATGAAGATTTGCCCTGAAGTGGAAAATGCTTGTTAAGTAAAAACAAAAACTTAGGAAACAAAATTTTACGTTTGATCTCCACTATATAAATAAATAAAATGGAGAAACATTTGCCAAAAATCACCCAATAATGGTTGTCGGTGGGTGGTAACAGCAATTGAAATGTTCTTCCTTACACTTTTATTAACTTTTTAAAAGAAAAGTATGTAAAATGCCAATTTATGACAATTGCTAAGTCCAGATGAACATCCCCCATTTCAAATTTGGAAGCCCCATTTTAAATTTTAGAAAGCATTGTTTTGATTTCACTTTCTCTATAGTTTTTTTATGTGAATTGTCCCTAGCTCCTGGGTGGCTTTTCTTGAGCCCCAGGTCCTTTCCACACGTCTGTGCTATAGCATTTATGTAATTCCTTCTGCCTCTCACACTAGTCTGAGGGCATTTGTACACCAGCACCCAACACAAGGCTGATTCCTGGTAGTTGCTCCAAAAGGCTTAGTGAAGAGGGTTAAGGGAAAATAAAATGGATGCACTATAGAAGTGGATCCATTTTTGTTAAAACATGATGAATAGAAGGTTGCTTACATATAATGCATCCAAACAAATGTCATCTGACTTTCTGCCTGTAACACTGCCCTAGTCACTTCTGGTTCATAGAAACACTTAAGGACTTAAACACCTTTCCCTGCCCTTCCCCCAAACACACAAATTTGGAAGGAGGAAAAAAAACCTTAAAAAAGCAATGAAAGCATTGTTGAATCTTTAGAAAGAACTAACTGTTGCTAGCTCAGATAAACTGGGTAATGAGAATCTGTATCAGAGCCCTTGGTCACTCCTGTGGTTCTGACCAATGAGGCTCAAGTTCAAGGATGAAACCACATGTGCAAGAAAGGTGGAATTCTTAAAGGGATAAACGTTTTTATCTATCATGCTGCTCAGTGATTTGTATCAAATATCTATCAATAGTTTAGTAAAAAGACCTGCAACTGTGTTTTACTATTGTCTTCATTATGACCTCACAGCCTTGGGTAAAGTTTGAGAAAAGACTGGAAGAACTGAGTTTGAGCTGCAGTGAACCAGGCCAACTGACGACGAACATTTTAACTGTGAAGACTGAGACAGTGAAGTGGACTCCTAAAGGCATTAGCACATCCATCATCTCTTGTGATCTCTTAAGAAATATGCAGAGAAAAGCTGGCTTTGGCTTAGGTGTGAGAAATCTCTACGGTATCATGGCTGGGAGTCGAGGGACCTGGGTTCTGGCCAGGCCATCAACCAGCTGTGAGACCTTGGGAAAGTCACTTAATGTTTCTGGGCCTCAGGCTTTTTTCCTGTAAAATAAAAGGACTGGATAAAAGGAAGGGATGGGACTAGATGATCTCTCAAGTTCCTTCTCATTCTCAGATTCTTTGACTTCTTTTTTCAGTTCCATGAGGCTCTTCTAGCACCCTCTGTGCTCAGTTTTCTCATTGGAAACATATCTCCATCTTCAGAGAGGAAAATACAAAGGCATTCTGTACTCACCGCTTGAGGTGAATATAAACTTCAAAGGGAGTGGTTTTCAAATAAGAGCTCACTGTGTCACATGACATGGGGAGGACAGGCAGTGCAGATGCCCAGGGCGGTGGGGCACTTGGGAAGCGCAGCTAGAAAGTTTTCACCATTCTTCTCCCTTTTCAGCTATCGTTGGTTTATTTTATAGATGTTAATATCATTATTTGAATACAATATTTTTTGATAATAGTGATATAAAATAAACTTTCCTGTATTACAATTTTTTTAATCTTATGAACCTTATTCTAGTAATCACTGATGATTTCTGTTTATTTTTACTTATTTACATAGGCTTAAATATCGAACCAGCATGTAGGGTGAATTGTCTAAATAGGGTGGCCAAGGGGATGTGTCGGTGAATTCCTGCTGTAGACATGTACTTGGCATCGCCGGAACCACTCCTGGGGGGCAGCTTAGGAAATCTTGAAATTAACCTTTCTTTGGAGATGACTGATTCAGATCCTAGAGCTGCCAATCTAACTCTGGCATCAATGTGGTCATGAAAAAGGAACAGGCGTTGCTTCAGAACATTCTCCATTTCTACATCTTAAAATGCAACCCTTCCCTCATCTCTGATGTATCCATCTCCTTGGTAGTTATGCAAAATTAGATCCTTCAGTCACGCAAAACCTTCTGTTAAAAAAAATAATAATAATAAGTTCCTCATGTGTCTCCTGATAATGGATGGGCTTGTTAGTTTCCCCTAACATGTGGGGAGAGGGGAAAACACTATGGTCGCTGGGATAGTTTTGGTGGTGCCCTCCAAGACCCATTGTCTGTGGTCCCCACAGGAAGGCCCATGCTGACTGCATAATGTGTGTGGGCAGCCCTTGTGAGGCTGTTGAATGACGTCAGTCTTGGCACCATGTTGTAACACTGAGTCGGTAGAAGGCTAAACCAGTACTACATATTTGTTTTTATTGTTGTTGCTTTAAACACAATCAGGGCTTAGCTATAGCTAGAAACATTGTAAAGTTCCCCTGTCTCCTTCATCCTCCAACATCTTGTCCTCAGATGAACACTCACTGGCATTAGTGAAAGATGCCTTGTCTGCTGACCTGCTAGAACCACCACAAAAAGAAATCACTAAGAAGGGACGAAATATGCAAGACCAATCTAGGTTGAAGAAGATTAGCAACCACCAAAAATGATGTTGTAGGTGAATATTTAATAACATAAAAATATTCAGTCAAACCATGGGATAAATAGTGTGATTAAAATTCTGGGAACAAGTTTACAAAAAAAAAATACAGGCCATATTAAAATGTGAACTGTGTTTCCCTCTGGATGAAAGGCTTTAGTTTTAAATTTTGTTCTATGGCTTTTAGAAATTATTTTATATATGACAATAATGAACGTGTTTGTATTTAGAAGACATTATTTTCTTCTGATTGATTTGAGTGGGTTGGAATAGACAGATGGTCTGCATGGTAGTTCTCTCATTGCCTAGGATTTTAAAAATCCTTCAATAATCATCATCATCATGAAAATATCCACCATTTATTAAATGCTTGCTGAGCACTTGACATGCAATGTGTCATTGAATCCTTAGGAAACTCTACAAAGTGGGTCTGTTGTTCTGCCCATCTTAACAAATAAGGAGCATGAGACAGAGGTTAGGAAGCTCACTCCAGGTAACACAGCTAGTAAATAACAATGCCAAGGACATGAATCGGGTTAATGTCTGGGCTATTCATCTCTTTGCTATTAATAGTCCAAATATACCACATGCATGAATATGAGCTAATTTCTTAAATCTTCGAGTTCTAGTTCATTTTGTATTTCAGCCACTTTATTTACATGTATAATTGCTTTCCATTAGTTATAACAAGATCAGTTTGGGGTATAAACTGATCTTCCATTTGTAATTCAGCTACCTTCCCTTTGAAAAAACAGGCCTATGCTATTATGTGCTTTAGTAAGAAAAAAAATGTAACAAAAAACATAGATGATTTTATATAAATTAGAACATGCTAGCTGCACGAATAGGGGCCGAGAGTCAAGGAGGAAAAGCATTGTTGTATTATTCAAAGTTAATTATAACATCTATCTGCAACAACGAGCTCACAACCTTCTTCCCTGGTGACAATCAGGTTGTTAAGTTTGGAAAAGATTGAGCAAGTCCAGTAAACATTTAACAGCAGTGACATCTTTACTCTGAGATCTAACAAAATTAATATATTATTATTTCAGCTGTGAGAAAAATCTAATTAAAATGATAAAAATGTATACCAGGAAAGGAATCATTGGAGTTATAGAATAAAGATTATTCCATGTGATGAGAGCCCCAAATGAATTTCTATTTGGAGTCACTAATGGCCTTTCAAATCTGTGTGGGGCACTTCTTTTTTTTTTTAGAGGCAGTGCAGGCTTCCTTAAGTGGTAGCCAATTAGCTTGTGGAGTCAGAGTCTCTACCTCATTCCAGGAATGGAGCTAGATATGATAAATAAGGTTGAAGTTGTGCAATATCTATGTGACACTTTTGCTAGGAACGCAGAAGAGAAGGGCCAAGGTGCCAATCGCAAGTATCTGGGTGGATCATCTAAACCAGCGGTCAACAGTTACAATGTTCGACATCAAATATTGTGATGTCTAAGGGGCAGGAATGGGCAGTTTTCCAAGTGAGTGGAGGCTCCTCAGGGAGGGGTGGGGAGCAGGCTATGGCTGGGATCTCATCCTGTAGAAATGGACAAACCTCGGGGTGGGGGAGGAATGGGCATTGTGATATGAATTATTAATAGAAATGTGACGTGGTTACGGGATGTGTTCCCTGGCCAGTCTGCTTGTGGAAAAGAGAAGAGGGATGTGGCGGCATATCCCTACTGGGTGCGTGCCTCTTTGCTGGTGGGACAGGGAAAGGGAATAGAGACCAGAACTCAAAATAAATGCTCTCAGTATCTGATGACAGAAGGAAAATAAGGTGTGTTTATGTCTAAAATATGCAGCATAATGAAGGCACCAGAACAACATTTAAACTGTGTTTCTTAGTCATGTGATCCACTGCCAGCAAGGTCTTTCTGGGTCCCTGAGAACAGCCTTCTACAGAATTTCCCCATTATTTTTGTTTTTAAGAAACAGTGTCTCGCTGTCACCCAGACTGCAGTGTAGTGGCCAATCACAGCTCACTGCAGCCTCTAACTCCTAGGCTCAAGCAATCGTCCCACCTTAGCCTCCCAAGTAGGTTGAACAACAGGTGTGTGCCGTCTTGCCTGGCTAATTTTTAAGGGGTGTGTGTGTGTGTGTGTGTGTGTGTGTGTGTGTGTGTGTGTAGATAGGGTCTCCATCTCCACAAAACATCTGGAGGTGTTGCCCAGGCTGGTCTTGAACTGCTGGACTCAAGCAATCCTCCTGCCTCAACCTCCCAACTATTTTTAATTTTTGAGGAAGCTCCATACTGCTTTTCATAATGGCTGCACTAATTTAGATGAAATTAGAGATTTGTGGCCTCTTAGATATAATCATTCTTATTTGATGGGAGAAAGCTGACTACACAGGGATTCTTCACTAGTACATTGGCCCCCACTGTCACTTTGGGGAAGCTGAGACTTCAATGACCAAATCTGAACAGTCACAATTCAACTGGCGCTGACTTTTCCTGGAAGAATAATCCCAGAAGCTCCAAGCCCAGAATTTTAAAGCCACATACACAATCTGTGCATGCACGCATGCACATCCCCTCCCCCCGCACCTTAAAATCCCTTTTACTTGATGTGGTGTCGCTGGTAGAAGAGATTCTTTCTTCTTCGTCGTCGTCTTCTTTTTTAACCTTAAGCAACTTGTACTTTTATAAAGTCATGCAGATCCAAACAAATAAAAATCAATAGGCAAACAGAAGCAAACCATAAAAGAGATCTTTTCATATATGAATAAGACGTTAAGAGATCAAATCACAGCATATTATACACAGTATTTCCTTCAAAAGACAGGACACTGAAATAACCTAGGCCAAGTATTATACTTTATAAAGTCTAAGAATTCATAAGTGCTTCTCCAATGTTTTTTTGCACCTTAGTCATACCTGAGCCTGTTTTAAACCTCCTTGTGGCCAGTTCAATTTGATCCTGTAGAATCTGTGCCCAATCTCTTGGGCCAGGAAGTTTATCCACATGGTTAGCTCTACAGTACTTTCTGTGAAGACTGAAAAACAAAATGTAAAATATTGTTAAATACCTTAACAAGTAAAACATGCAGATATGAAACAAACATATTCTAAAAAGAAAAAAGTATATTTCTAAATGATGTGAGTTCTGCATGATATATCTTCAGTGTCTCTATTATATTTCTTTGGTAAAGATGGAGATTGGCAGGTCTGGCTAGGTCCAATGCGTTGTGCTTCAAAATGAAACTGGTGATAATCACTAAGTAGTTTGTAAGGAAGCTGCTCTTTTTACTGGTTCTACATCCATGTGTATGTGTCTTATAAGCAGAGAAGAAAATGTTTCCTAAGGGTCTACTGATGTTATGACAAGGTTTAGCAAATGTATTAAGAGAGTTCACTTTTTTTGTTGTCAATTCAAAATTGCATGCAAAATTACATGGAAAGATGATATTTCTCATGGTGATTTCTACTAACTCAATCAGTACTCAAATAATAATGCAGTTGGTGTCATGATGAAAGTCCGAATTCTACTTCATGTCAACCCCTTGTACATCACATGAGCTCCCAGGAAAGAACTACCCGATTGAGCACAAAGGGAACTAAGGGAGAACCCCATGGTAGCACACAAGGGAGGCAGGACGATGATCATGGGAAGGCTGTGCACAGTCTGTGGCTGCACATGCAGCGCTGGGGTTGACATTTCTGCCTCACACTCACTCCTGAGCACTTTTCAACTCGTCTTTTCAACTTGTTTTTTGTAAGGTCAAGATCTGGTAGGCCATCACATCACGTTGCCTCCTTGGCATTTAAAATATTGGTAATTTCAATGTTTTAAAAAGTTTCTCTTAGAAAACAAAAAGGCAAAAGAAAATATTGACAGATTCAACTACAGAAAAAGGTAAAATTTCTATTGAATGAAAAATAAGACATTTCGTCAGAATGAGAAAAGCTAGTTGTACTAAATGTGACCAGAAAGGTTCACTATCTACTGTCAGATAAAGAGCTCATTCAAATAAAAGAGTAACTTCAAAAGTCCCTATAGATAAATGGGCAAAAAATATTTAATAAAACATATTAGGAAAAATGTCCAATTAATACATAAACCAAAGAACTGCAAAACACATTTTATACCTACTAAAATTAGAAAAACAATTTAGAAAGCTAATACTTGATACTGATAAAGTTGGTACATTTAAACATTACTGTTGATGCAAACAGGCAAAACTCTTTTGAGAAATAAAAGTAATATTTAATGGAAGACATAAAACTATTATACCTTTGGACTGGTAATCTTACTCCTGGAAATTTATCTTAAGGAAATAACTTGAAAAAGAAAAGCAGCTATATGTGATCTCTACTGTCAAACACATGGAAACAATCCAATTGTGCAGTAAGATCAATGTCAGTAGTGTGGCGGATACATTTCAGGGAGCCCAGAGTGAAGTGGGGGCTCCCCTTCAGGAAGCTACTGTGAAAGTCTGAAGCATCTAGGGCCTCTCAGAGAACCGGCATTGTTTGGTTAATCACATGATGTGGTAAAGAGAGAAGAAACGGATGGTATGTGAGCTGAAAGAACATCGCAGGCTTGGTTTGGAGCATGCTGAGTTTGGGGTGTCTGTGGAGCACCCACATGGAGATGGCAGATATAGACTTGGTTACAGGACCCCCAGCAGGTACCAAAACCTGCAGATCTTCAAATCCCTGATATAGGCCAGGCATGGTGGGTAATACCTGTAATTTCAACACTTTAGGAGGTTAAAATGTGAGGGTTGCTTGAGGCCAGGAGTTTGAGACCAGCCTGGCCAACACAGTGAGACCCTGTCTCAGCTAATCAATCAACCAGTCAATCAATCAATAAATAAATAGATAAATCCAGGAGTGGTGGTACAAGCCTGTGGTTCCAGCTACTCAGGAGACTGAGGCAGGAGGATCACTTGAGCCTAGGAGTTCAAGGCTGCAGTGAGCTATGGTCACACCATTACACTCCAGCCTGGACAATCAAGCGACACCTTAAGCAACTTGTACAATTGTGCCCTGAGACTCTGGAGCATACAACAGCAGTGGAGGGGTGCCCAGCCTATTTGCATTATTTTTTATTGTTGTATTGAATTTTTTTTTTTTTCTGAACATTTTCAATCTGCAGCTGGTTGAATCTGTGGATGCGGAACCTGCAGACAAGGAGGCCAAGTGTATTTAGACAGAGAAATCTAAAGTTCAGAGAAGGGGCCAAACTGAACACACTGCTTTAAGAGGCACAGACATACATGTGGTGGTTAAAACTGAGAGAGGTTGGGCATGGTGGCTCACACCTGTAATCCCAGTACTTTGGGAGGCCAAGGTGGGTGGATCACTTGAGGTCAGGAGTTTGATACCAGCCAGGCCAACATGATAAAACCCCATCTCAGCCAAAAATACAAAACATTACCCAGGCGTGGTGGCATGCGTCTGCAGTCCCAGCTACTCAGGAGGTTGAGGTAGAAGAATCATTTGAACCTGAGAGAAGGAGGTTGCAGTGAGCCAAAATTGCACGACTGAACTCCAGCCTGGGCAACAGAGCAAGGCTCTGACTCAAAAAACAACAACAGCAACAACAAAACAAAACAGTGAGAGAGAGAATGCTCACCAGCAAGAACACAGAGAGTGGAAAGGGCATAGGCTGGGTTGGGAACCCTGGGGCATGCTACGCTGCCAAGGAGAAGGTGGAGGCAGAAGAGTCCATTGAAGGGCTCAAGCGTGGCTGGCCAGGCAGGAGGGGCGGGGAGAGTGGTGGGAAGGCCAGTGAGTGGTTCTAATAAAAAGGAGGGACCAGCAGGCTGCAGGGCAGAAGAGGGGTAGGAGGGTTGGAGAGACGGCTTGGTGCCCTCTGAAGGTCAGTAAGGGCCAGGAAGGGTGGCCACTCTCAGGACACCTGGCCCAGAGGGGAGGGCAGAAGAAGAGGGGAGACAGGAGTGCTGAGGGATGGGGACTTGGGCGTGGGGTGCAGGCTGAGGGAGCAGCGGTGTGGCAGAAGAGAACAGGATAAAGGGAAAAAGAGGAGATGGTCAAAGGCACCAGCCTGGGGGGCTGGGGCTGATGGATCTGGAATCGATCTGGAGGGGCTTCCTCTAACAGAAGGAGGGAAACGTCCTTTTCTGAACCCATGGGAAGGGAAGATGGTCGATTCAGAAGTGGTTCTAGGCTGGAGCAAACACTCCTGAGGCCTCAGTGGGTTCAGGGGTGAGGAGCTCTGGAGGATGGAGGGTGTGGGGGAGGTGAGGGATCTTCTCAGAAGAATCGGAGAGGGAGCGGACCACAGACAACTAATACGGCTGCCAAGCTGCAGATGAGCTATGGGGTAGGGCTATGCATTGTGGCCACAGGCTACAGGCTTTCCACCTCGGTCGCCTGCAGCTCCTTTAGGACAATGGATGACAGGGCTGGTCTAGGCTCAGGATGTTGCTGGGCAGTTTTGGCAGAAGAACAAAGATATAATCCCTTGAAGATGCTGAAGGTGTGACCTAGCATGAATGAACTCACCTCTCCACTCCCTCCCATCTCCTTCACCCCCCAAATCTAGGAAGGATGGAAGGATGTGAAGACAGAAAAAGGCTTGTGGACTTGGAGATATCTATAGAGATCAGGGAATGCAGATGTCAATGGGTTGGCAAGCAGGGGTCACAGAGCTGGAAGAATTGTCCCCTGAGATACCGGAGCATCAGCAGCTGAGGAGCAGCCACGTGTGAGGATGCTAAGATGTGGCCAACAGTGCAGGGCTGAAATGCAGCAGAGGTGAATGTCACTGTGGATGAGGTCCAGTGACTACATAGGCTAGGCCATCTGTCATGTGGACAGAGAAGTGATCAGGATGACAGTGTGACTGGGGAGAGAGATGAAGATGTAGGGCTATGATAAGAGTCTTAGTGGAAAAGTTCCATTGAAGCCCCACCTGCAGAAGAGGGGCAGTGATGCTTAGAAAGCAGAATTAATGACTAGGGAGAAAATCAACGAGGCTGCCCAATGTATGATATGGGAGGACCGGGAGAGCAAGGTGTGGAGGTGCTGAGGAGAGGCTATCCCTGGGGGTGTGCATGCTTTCAAATCTCTGCCACTAGATTCTAAGTAACTTCAGGGTCTTCATCTCTTTTGTCTCCCTCAAACACCTACTATAGTGCCTTTTTCTGAAGAAGAATTCAAGCATTTGATAAATAAGCAAACATATTTTCCAGTTTTGTTTCTAATGGAAGCAAATACATTAGCTTACAAATTTTGACTAATTGGGGGAAGTATTTAATTAATAGGATCTACTTAAAGAAGCAAGGTCTTATTGACTTCAAATGTCCACAAGAACATTTACTAATCAGATAATTTCCAAAACGTTCTTGAAGTCATGTTTTAATAAACAGAACAAAATATTTCCATTTAGCATCCTATTTATGTACATAAAAATGTGTGCTTCAAAGTGGCTCAATCCACTGTCTTAGCAGGTAAACATCTTGCCCCCCCCCCTTGTAATATTATTTATAGTTAATTTCCATAGCAATCCTGCTTTTCTTGGGTTGTGAAATGCATGTGTCCAAATTAGCACACATTAGAAAGTCGTGGCTCCAAATTAATGAAGTGGATTTGTACTACACCACACTGAATGATTCCCATGTGGACAAGCAAGTTCAAGATAAGCCAAAGGAGACTGTGGGCTCTCTGCTCCTACATCGTGAGGAGGTTCAGATCAGACCTTTCTACGCCAACCTTGAGCTCAAATATTCTCTCAGTCACTAAAAGGGCAGCCATGTCTGCTTATTTTTTTCTAGTTTCAATGAAAACTTACTTAGTTTCAATAGAAAGAAGTCAAGAAAATCACTGTCTCCTGGGTCTGTGTCTAAGATCTTTGAAGGTGCAGCAATAGGCTTTTCAAAACATACCTATACAAATAAATATTTCCACCGGACACATAATTGACATTCTAGTTCATGGATTACATCTAAACGTAAAAGAGACTTTTAACTGGAATTTACCTACTGAAGACGAAATCTTATTCTCTCCATTATGACAGCAGATGAGACCTCAAGAACAAGGCCAAAAGACTGTCATTGCATTGATCTGCAGTCAATATGCTATGTGAATAGAGGTACTGGGGAGACAGAATGCATTTTTGCTACCTAAATCTATAGCTACAGGTCAAGCTATTATCCTGGTAACAGTTCCATTAGGAGTAATGATGTGAAAAGAGGTATTGCATTAATGTACTGAGTTTTCTACTATGGTAATAGTGGGTCATTAAGAATCATAGTCGAACCATTTGCATTCATCTTTAGCATGCAGTACGCTCTAAAAGGAAATTTCCCTCCTTTCCTATTTTAATACATGAAGAAGAAGCAAGGGCTAATTTAAAAAGAGCTCAGATAATCTGAAAAAGTGGAATAAGATCAACAATTAAACTAAATAAAAGAGTTAAAGCATCTCTTCTGCTTAATATAATTTGAGTCTCAAGCCACAGGTAGTATGTGAAGTTACCAGAGAAATGACAAATATTCAGTCTGATCTGTACATGAATAATGACTTTTCCCATATGCCAGCATCCATTTGAACCCTGACCTTTAATTGTATATAAATAAGCTGCAGGTGGCTGGGCAGACCCTTCCTTCAGAATGCTGCTCCTCATGTAATCATCATCAAGTGAACGCAGCAGCACGTGTGTGTCTGACATGCTGAATGTGCCACTCTGTGAATAGGGCAGATTGACCATGTTCCCCAAACAGCGATGTATCCACACTGTCGTTCTCCTGAGGGTCTTTTAATTTGGGTTTTTCTGGCTGGCTGTGCAGGGAAAAGCAGAATGTGGCATGGACTTTGAAAGGAAGTCACTGTGTCTAGCAGACACTTTAAGAAGCAGGAGTAGGTTGGAAGAGCTTTCACGTTGCTGTGAAATCTTCTAAGAACTCTGGCTGGCAGTCACAGCACAGCTTCAGATTTGATGACTCAGTTTTAACTTGTGGTAAATCAAGGTTTACATCATGCAAGGAAATCAAGGTTTAGAGCTGGCAGAACTGAAAACCAGGTCTTCATTAGATCTGCCAAACTCCTAGAGTTCACAAGGGGCAAGGGACAATAGTCTCTGCAGTCAGGTCCCAGGGGACAAGCAGAGGGACCCAACTGGGGACCACTTGCAGCCAGGGATGTACAGAGGGAGAGGGAGTCGTGGGAGGCAGCCTGCCCACACGTCTGAGTGAGTGGACCACAACCAGGGTCCCTCCCACTCTCTTTCCTCTTACTGTCTTAGAGCTATCATTTGAGACTCCCCATCTGCTGGGCAGTTTAGACACATCTCATTTAATCTCTCAGCAGCCAGTGGGGGTAGGTACTGTGCTCCTAAATTACCAATGACAAAATTCAAGTATGGCAGCTTGAATAACTGGCTTCAGACTGCATAGCTAACAGGAGCTATTTTCCACATAAATGACTTACATTTACATTTGTATTTGTGCGCACAGTGATTGTAAATGAAAAATGGTTGAATTGTAAACATAAGCAAACTCATGGCTAAGTGAATCCTCCTATGTTAAACTTGAGAATGCTGGATGTTACTTTCAACCTCACAAAACAGACTTGAATATAAACAGACTAAATGTCCCCCAACTAAAAGGCAGAGTAACAAGTTGGGTAAAGAAGCAAGATCCAACTCTATCTTCAAGAGACCCATCTCAGATACAATAACACCGATAGGCTTGAAATAAAGGGATGGAGAAAAAAATCTACCTAGCAAACGGAAAACTAATAAATCAGTTGCTAATCAAATTTCAATCAAAACAGACTTCAAACCAACAAAGAACAAAAAAGACAAAAAAGGACATTACATAATGAAAAAAACCTATCCTTAATATATATGGACCCAACACAGGAGCACCCAGATTCATAAACCAAGATCTTACAGCCTTACAAAGAGACTTAGATAATCACACAAAAATAGTGGGAGACTTCAATACCCCATTGACAATATTAGATCATCGAGGCAGAAAGCTAACAAAGATATTTGGGACCTGAACACCTACCTAATGGTCCTAATAGACTTCTAGAGATCTGTCCACCCCAAAACAACAGAATATACCTTCTTCTCATCTGCACATGGCACATAATCTAAAATTGAACAGACATCCAGCCATAAAACAATCCTTAGTAAATTTTTAAAAACCAAAAGCACACTCTGAAAACATAGTGCAATAAAAACAGAAATGAGTACTAAGAAAATCTCTAACAACCATACCATTACATGGAAATTAAACAACCTGCTCCTGAATGACTTTAGGGTAAAGAATAAAATTAAGGAATAAATCTAGAAAATCTTTGAAAATAACGGGAAATAATTTAAAAGAATAAATAAGATTAATAGACTGCCAGTTGGACCAATGAAAAAAATCCAAGATTCAAAAGAAGATCTAAATAAACACGATAAGAAATGACAAAGGGGACATTACCACCTACCCCACAGAAATACAAAAATCCTGAAATTTAAAAACATACACACACACACACACACACACACACACACACACCCCTTATGCAAACATAACTAGAAAACATAGAAGAATTTGATAAATTTCTTGGAAGCCTACAACCTCTCAAGATTTAACTAGGAAGAAATTGAATTCCTTCACAGACTTATAATGAGTTCTGATATTGATCAGTAATAAAAAGCCTACCAACTAGAAAAAGCCCAGGACCACATGAATTCACAACCAAATTTTACCAGGTGTATAAAGAAGATCTAGTAAGATTCCTACTAAAACTATTTCAAAAAATTGAGTAGGAGTGTTGGGTTCCCAGCTCTGGGGGAAATTCAGGCAGGATACTCAAGCGGTCCTGTGGAGGGGTCCAGGTGGAAAGGAACTCCTGCTAACAGCCATGTAACTGAGTCATCTTACAAGGGGATCCTCCAACCCCAGCCAAGTCTTTCAGTGATGTCACCCTTGACTAATATCTGATTTAAAACTCATGAGAGATCTCAAGCCATAATTCTACAGCCAAATTGATCTCAAATTTCTGACCCATGGCAACCATGATAGATAATAAAATTATTCAACTGAGTTATTGAATTTTAGGGAAATTTGTTATATAACATTAGATAACTCCACCTTCATTACTTTAGATAACTCCACCTTCATTACTTAATCACCTTATAATACCCACCTCCAAATACCATCACACTGGGTGTTAGGTTTCAACATATGAATATAAAGCACAAATGACTTTAAAAATACAAATAACCTCTTTAACCTTTGGTTGACTCCTTTTCTTATTAATATTATTGACAGTACGCTTCTTAAAATGAAATAGTTTTCCTCATTTATCTTTCACTTTTTGATAAGGTGGAGTAATTCAACTAAAAATTGGAACTATTTATCCATGATGATAATGAGATGCCCAGAAATGTATCTTTAAGGTATTTATCATAGAACAACAGGAATGTCAAAATACCATCTGTTAGTGAATTATTGCTCTTTAAAAGATTAGTGATGGCGTTGTAGCCTTTTGGGGAATACTCTTTAATACTGGTTACAGATAGCTCTTTGTAATTTAAAAAACATAAAACAGTAATAAATTAACAGGTAGAATTCTAAAATATATTACATAGAGAAAGAAGGAGAATTAAATGAAGCAATGTCTCACATATTCAGCATTTTGAGGAAACTCATACAAGGGAAATTTCTAGGATGAATGTATTTTTTGAAGTAATCAAATTTAAAGAATTGTAACTGTTGGCTTTTCTTTGCTTCTTAAACACTATAAACTAAAATCATGTCAGAAGTATACCATATTCTGACATTAAATAGTTCCGTCTCTACTGAAGGTCAATCTCCTGACAGTGTGACTATCTAATATAGATAGAGATTTGTGATCGCTGCTTCCAATTTGCCGTGAATGAGAAATTTCCAGTACTATTGGAATTCAGTGTAAACGGAGAGTCACTATGCTCTAAATGATGGCCTGCAGGCAGGGATGCTGGAGCATAAGGTAGAATTTTGCTGTAACATTGGATGTATTACAATATGTATCTTTTGGTTTATATTTATTATGTAAACAATTCTAGCAACCTGATTTCTTATCTTCCCTTCTGTTAACTCAGAGATGTCCCCTGGCTACTGTTTTTTTCTTGGTAGTTTTCTGAGCCATTTAATCTTTCAGACAACCAGCTTGTGTCTGAACATATGTGTGTGTGTGTGACACATGCACATGTCACAGGGTGAGCTGTTGTGTGTGCATATGTGTGTGTGTGTAGATGGCTGAGAGGCACCAATGACAGCCTGTCTGGGTGCAAACAGGCCAAGCCCCACTCCTCAAGATGGAGGAGGAGCTGTTGCCCCCTGCGGGGACTCCCCAGTAGGCCACTGGGGGAAGCCCCAGGGCCCAGACAGCAGGTGGCGAGCAGCAACCGGCCAGAGAAGAACTACAGCGAGAAACTGTGCGGAGCTCCAGCCCCTGGACTTCTTAGAGCAGAAGAGCCTGGGCACCCCGCCCCTGATGATCTCACTGCACACAGCCTAGGGCTCCACTCGCCAAGGAATCCGGAACCTTCTCCTACCAGCTCGCCTAGCGACCAGGCCAACAGAGTGGTCTCTGAGGAGCCCGCGCAGGAAGGCAAGGCGACGCCCGCGGAAAAGGATGCCTAGCCTGTAGAAGCAGAGACTTCAGGGGGACCTGCGCGGGGCGGCGGCCCCAGTGCCCAGCACAGCAGGAGCTGGAGACAGCGCTGAGCACCAGATGACGGCCCGGTTCCTCCAGGGCGCCTGCAGGCAGGCGGCAGAGTGGCTGTGCCGGGAACCTGGAGCGGCTCCTGGCCCCACGCAGGCAGGGTCCCCAGAGACAGCTCGTGTAGGGGATCCACAGTCCCGGGGCCCTCAGGCACCGCCGCCGCTGCCGCCCTCCCTCAGCCCTGAGCACGTCCGCCCTGGCCGAGCCAGCTGCCCCCAGTGAACCCGCGCCCGGCGCTCCGGCTCTCCGCAGGGGCCCCTGTGGATCCCGCAGGCTCGCGATCCTGGTTCCTGTCCCAGCCTGCGCCTGCTCCAGCGCCCCCGACTCCCCAGCGGCTCCTCCCTACTTCTAGCCTTGGCTGCTTCCAGCGCGGAACCGACCCCCTCCCCTGCCTCCAACCTCGCGGGTCGCGCCTCTTTGCAGCCTCTTTGGCGTCTGCGCCTCAGCGCTGGGGCCAGGGTCCCTCTTGAGCTCGCCGCCAAGCTTGCCAAGCCCGCCAAGCCCTCTTCTTCCTCAGCTCTCCTGGCAACGTCTTCCTCGCCCGCTGTTCGACATCGCGCCACAGCCAATGCCTGCTGTAGCTGTCTCCTTGGCGAAGCGCTGCAAGGGCCAGCGCCCAACCTGTCGCTGCGGAAGACCTGGGCACAGAACCTGCCCTGGTGCCGGGCAAGCGCTTGTTCTTTAAGTCCCCGGCCTGGGCAACCTGGAGGAGCCCAGGGAATAGCGCTCAGGACCCACAGGCTGGACAGCCTGCCCGCCCGCCGCTGGCCACTAGGCGCCCGGGACCTGACCACCGTCCCGGCCACCTCCGCCGGTTGGCAGGGACGGTCCCCTTTCAGCTTGCAGTTCCTCAGCGAAGAGGAGGGCCCTCCACAGACCCTCGCCGGGTCTCCAGCGCCGCGCCCACCATGATCACAGATGGAACTCAAGGTCACCGCAAGGCCATCAGGCCGGGCAGGACCCGCTGCTGCGGGGGGAGTCCAGGACACCGCTGGACTTAAGAGAGGGGTGGGCCCGGGCTTCGCGCCGGTGCTGCCCCCTCACCCGTCTGGATCTGGTGCCCTGCAGATCCAGGAGGGCACCCACACTGGGGAGAAGCGATTCAGCGGTGCCATCTGCAGCAGAGCTTGCACCAGCAAAGGCAACTTCCAGGTACACTTGGCACTCACATGTGGAATAATGACCCCTACATCCTCCCCCAAGGCGAGTTGCCTCAGTGGAACAGTCCATGGCTCTGCTAGGGAGTGATGGCCTGAAGTTCTCTGAAACATTCCAGAAGGATCTGACAGCCCGAATAATGAATGGCGACCCCAATATTTGGAACCAGCATGCTGCTTGCTCGCAGGAGCTTGCCGTAAAGAATGAGATTTCCATCATTCAGAACACAGGCTTTTCCCACATCCCAGGAAATTTTGGCTGCTGCACCGCCCCTCTGGGTACCCTGGGATGCAAAAAAGCTCAAAATAGTCCTCCCATTGTCAGCCTGGACAAAGCACTGCAGCAGCCTGCACAGCAGGCAGTATCCATTGGCCAGGTCACCCAGAAGAACAAGGAGATGGTCTAAACTGGCTGAACACAGGGGACTCAGGTCCTTCCACAGTGAACCTGACTGTTCTTGAGAATTCTGCAACCTTTTAAGTAAAAAAAAAAAAAAAAAAGTTGATTGGAAAGTGGCCTCAGGAACACAAAGAGCCCAGGCAATCCTCACTCTTCCCTAGAGGGTCTCACTGTGTTGGCCAGCCTGGACTCGAACTCCTGGCCTTAAGCGATCCACAACTTCGGCCTTTCAGTTGCTGGGATTACAGGCAAGAACCACCCACACCTGGCCTTTGGATGGACTCTTGCTTTGTGTGTTTGGGCTGGTCTTCCTATGTAATCAGTAAGATGTTCCTGCAGTTTAGTTTGGGATCTTTCTGCACAAATTCAGTGGATCCTGTGATTTTTTTCATGTAATAAATTGTATTACAAACAAATTTGCAATGAATAAGCTAGACAATTAATTCAGTTAGTAACCTAAGGCCTGGAAAATTTCATTACTTCATCCACACATGTTTATAAGGAGATGATTGAAGAAGTAGTCAAAATATGCAGATTCCTAATCATCCCCAAGAAGAAGGGAGCCACTGAAAGGCAACCTGGGAGGGTGTGTGGGGTTGTTCTGAGGTTGTGAAAGCCACTGAAATTCACACATAAGGGGATAGAAAAAGGCAATCCACATATTTTGAGTACCTACATGTGCCCAGTATAACTTGGTCTTTGTTAAGATGATCTACCACTTTTGGAGTCACACAGAACTGGATTGAATGCCAGTTCCATCGCTCATTAATATACTATCGTGAATGTGTTTTCAACTTCTCTGAGTCTCAGTTTTCTCACCTACAAAAGATGGGGTTGTTATGAGGCTTACATATGGTACATGTGTATAAATCTAGACACAATGCCTGTAATTTTGTAAGTGTTCAATATATGGAGGGAGGAGTATTCTAGTCCCCTCATTTAATTTTTTGAGAAAGTTTATAAAATTTGTGTTATTCATATTTTTAGAACAACCAAGGATGAGAAAGATTACATAAATTACCATAGTCACAAAGCAGTCCCCAGTACATTTACTTAATAATTGCTAATTAAAAGGAGCAATGGCCAGGCACGGTGGCTCACGCCTTTAATCCCAGCACTTTGGGAGGCCGAAGCAGGTGGATCACCTGAGGTCAGGAGTTGGAGAGCAGCCTAACAAACATGGATAAACCCTGTCTGTACTAAAAATACAAAATTAGTTGGGCATGGTGGCACATGCCTGTAACCCCAGCTACTCAGGAGGCTGAGGCAGGGGAATCATTTGAACCCAGGAGGTGGAGGTTGTGGTGAGCCAAGATGGTGCCATTGCACTCCAGCCTGGGCAACAAGAGTGAGATTCTGTCCAAAAAAAAAAAAAAAAATTAGCAATGATAATGACATTTAAAAGATTGTATTACGTAGTGCGTTTCTTTTCTTTTCTTTTCTTTGAGATGGCATCTCACTCTGTTGCCCAGGCTGGAGTGCAGTGGTGCAGTCCGGGCTCATTGCAACCTCCGCCTCCTGGGTTCAAGAGATTCTCCTGCCTCAGCTCCCGAGTCGCTGGAACTACAGGCATGTGCCACCACATCCAGCTAATTTTTTGTATTTTTAGTAGGGACAGGGTTTCACCATGTTAGTCAGGATGGTCTCGATCTCCTGACCTCATGATCTACCCTCCTCAGCCTCCCAAAGTGCTGGGATTACAGGCATGAGCCACCGCGTCTGGCCTGGTTTTCTTTTATATAAGCCTCTTCGTTTGCTGAAACCATAGATTCTAAGTTGTTCTATCAAAGTGATAATTAGAAAAATGTGATATACTTAGTGCATAAATTTTAGGAAATTTCCCCTATTACTCTTCTTTGGTTGAATATGTGTGTTATTTTCCAAAAATGTAAATTGAATATATATGTGTTGAATCCATATATGTATTGAAAATATAAGTTGACATCACAGAGTAGACTTAGTTCATGGCAATGCTTTTTCTGAAAGCACCTGGGTCTCTCTAGTTTCTAAAAACCTCACAGGCCACAGGGGAAAGGGCGTTCTTTGGATGCCAGATAATGCATGAAGCATATTTGGTTACAGTAATTTTAGCGTAATTCATTGTAAAGTGATGATCTCTAGGAACTTCCTCACAGTGGAGCAACCTGAAAGCTCCCAGCAGCCAGCAATGAATGAAAGGTGGGGGCGGGGCTGCCAGCAGGGCGGGGCCTAGTGAGCCAGGGGCCTAGGCTCCCACATCACAATGGGGGCGCGGGCGCGTGGAGGGGACTCTGGGCCTGATTGGTTCCTGGGAACCAGGAGGGAGCTCTGGCGGTTGGCAGGGCAACCTTGTTCAGTTGGTGGGAAGCAGTGGAAGGAGGAGGAGCTTCCTATGTGCTCTCTTCGCAATCACAGCTCTCAGGCTTGTTGCATCTAGACCCATTCTAAATAAAGCAAGCAGGTTCCCAAAGGACCCTTGCAGACAAGTCAGCTCAGGGGAGGCGGCAGAGGCGGGGTGCGGGCTGCTAGTGGGGTGCAGCCCCATAGCCAGGGGCTGGCCCTGCCAGCGTGCCGTTTTTGGGAAGAGGTGGTAGTGCTGAGCTCTGCAGACTTGGAAGCAAGGGAAGGCCCAAGCTGCTGGAGAGGAGCGGGGCTACCCCATGGGGAACACGCTGAGCTGTTGCTTGGGCACCAACCCTAGCCCCAGGCAGGGTCTGTCCAGGGGGTCTGCGGAGCTGTACTGCGGTTCTGACATCTATGAGGCGGTGGCAAGCAGAGGTGCAGGCCAAGGCAGAGAGGAGCGGAGGCACAGCAGATGGAACTTGCTGTTCCCCAATGCCAGCCCCAAGCAAAGCCAGCCCCGGGTGCAGTGGACAGAACCGCCCTGCAGCTGTAACATCACGGAGGCGGAGGTGGCACTAGCACCACACCCCCCTGCTGTGGAGCCTGTCCGGTCTGATTTCGGAGCCCAAGAGGGCCATGACCTGCAGCACATCGGCGACCAGGAGATGCCCAAAGGTAAGGAGGCGACTGATACTGTTTGCCCTCAGGCGCGCCTCTGGCTGCTGCTGACCCAAGGTCCCCACTAGAGGCATCCACAGCCTTGGGCTCCTGCCTTCTGCCTCTAGCCAGCTTTCCTAGGCCCAGAGACCAGGCAAGAGGACTGGCCTTGCTTCGTGCCTGCCCACCCTCTCCCTCATTCTTTTTCCCTGCAGCATCTAGAGGTTTCTCTCCTCCTCCCTGCCCCAGTGCCCAGTTCTGGCCCCTTTCTCATCCCCCCAGGCTGGCAGAAAACTAAGTTTTCAAAATAGAAAATGTATGCTACAGATTTCATTTCTGTAGAGTAAGTGTCTCACAGCTCTTCTCCAACTTTGGTTGGCCTCTTAATTTAAACGTTAGAATAATTAAGCTTCATGAGAGATATGCCTTTGTAACTGGAAAGTACTGTACTCTCGGAATATTCAAAAAATGTGAAAGAATGAACAAAAATAGTATGTGAATGAATTGTACCTTTATACACAAAGCATGCAAGTACTTGTGAATGTTGTTCCTTGTTTGGTGGTGTAAGGTAAGCTTCTCAGTGGTTTTACACACTAGGTGATAGATGGGTAGTGTTGGATGAGAGTCCAAAATAGACTATATCATTCTTTAGGATTACAGCACATTTCCATGTACGTCTCATTTCACTCTGTCTCTACAAAAAAAAAAAAAAATGGTCAAAAATTAGCCAGATGTGGTAACTTGCACCAATAGTCTCAGCTGCAAGAGGATCTCTTGAGCCCAGGAGTGTGAGGCTTCAGTGAGCTGTGCTGGCTCCATCGCCAGCCCGGGCAACAGAGTGAGACCCTGTCTCTTTAAAAAACTGTTTCTTGCCCAAAATAGCTCTTTGTTTTGACATATTTGACATATTGAGCCAGTGTCTGACAGTAATTGACCACATCCTCACTTGCTGCTTGAGACTTTCCCTGAAATGTACTGGTAATAGCAGCATAGAGGAGGGTGGGCATATTTGATAAGAAGAAGGAGGAGGGCATGTGTATGATTCATCTATAAGTTGCATCAGTTTATTTAGGTGCAAATTTTAAAAAGAAGTCCCAGACACAGCCTGGTTTTATTCCCCATATGTGGAGAACTTCTGTGATTTTTGCATTCTCCAGTAGAATTGGGACATTGTGGCATTTATTTTCTTTACATTTATTACTAAAAACTTTTCTCAAGACTGTTAAAGGTGATTAAAATGCATGTGCAGCTTTAAAAAGAATCTTTTCTACTCATCTAATTATTACATTGCTCCTTCTTCTTCCTGTACAGATTTTGCTTCTGACCATCCAAGGGAAAGCACACTCTTCCTGAGAAAATATCAAATGAGTGGTAAGACAATATTGCTTCTTCCTCCAAGCAAAAAACTACAAACTTTCTGTTTTGTGTATTACAGAAAGTATTTAGAGGAACTCAGATAGCAGTTACAATTTTTTAATGTTTAATATATTTACTTGTCTTATTTTAATATGTGACATAATTTACTTGTCACTGTTCATGGAAACTTGCAGACTTTGTGTTTACACAGTTGGCAACATTTTTATCAATGCAATTAATTGGCCACATGATTTAGTGTAGTAGTTATGGATTTATGCCTTTTTCTTCATAGGTCTTTGCTGTTTTTCCCTTGTTCCAAAGAGTACATTTTGATGATGAGTGATAGGATTTAGGCTACAGCTTGGATTTCACTTGAACAAATCGAAAGAATTTGTTGTTCTAGATTGGATCTGTGCTATTGGCCTCCTTTTTGCACAATGCTCTAACCGCACGAGCCTATCACATCCATGTTCATACTACTCAGAACTTTTTCACTCGAATGTAATGGAAATGTACACATGGCCTGTGCTGTTTTCCAGGTTAGCCTTAGTGTGTGAAAGTAGTGTAAAGTTTCCACATCCTACTTGTTTTAGGAAGAGAATTAGAACTGTAGGATTTTTCTGCACTACTGCTTATTTTTGTAACATTCTGCTAAATCTTAGTTTATTTTCAAAAAAGCCATACACCATGTTTTTCAGTTAATTTCAACAGTAGGAATAGAAGAAGTGGGGGTTCTATAATAACATCTGAAGGAATGTCGCACAATAAAAAATGGGTTTCTCCCCTGCATTTTCATAGTTTGTGTGGACTTTGCTTGTCTTGAGCTGGTAACTTCCGGTTAGGATTGTTGTATTTCTCAGTTTCTTCCAGAGCCATGGGCTTCTCACACATGGAGTATATGGAAGTGGAAGAAAACCTACCCCATGTCGCCGTCTCTTCAGCAGTGAGAAATGTGTGTCCGTGAGACCAGTTCAACTTCAAAGGAGGAGGCGTTGTAGGGAACAAAGCGTGGCCCAATTCCCCCTTGTAGCTTTTATTCTTCGGACCTGTGTTAGAACAAAATGATTTTGTGTGCTAAGGATGCCGTGTTCAATTAGGTTGACACACTCATTTTAACATTTGAGTTTAAGATAGGCTACTTTCCAGTTATGTAAAGACCCATTTGTTTTTTCAGTAACACATTAATAGATGAGCGATAAGTCATTTGGGATGCTTGCAGGGATTCTAGTGCATCTGGAGATTGGCTCCTGGTCAGAAACTGGTTCTTAGAGCTGTCAGCTATTAGATCCTGGTGATGAAAGTAAACTGTGTGTAAATGTAGAATCAGAAAACACTACTACTTAGGGGTTCAGATGTACAATAGGTAAATTTTTTATTAGCTGAATTTCTCATCTGTCCTGTATTTTGGCATTTCTGTGAAGGAATACTTGAGACTGGATAATTTACAAAGAAAAGAGGGTTTATTGGCTCACAGTTCTACAGGCTGTACAGAAAGTGTGGTGCTAGCATCTGCTTCTGGCAAGGGCCTCAAGAAGCTAATAATCACTGTGGAAGGTGAAGAAGTCATTTTTCACACGGTGAGAGAAGGAGCAAAAGAGAGTGAGAGGTGCTGCATGCTTTAAATAAGCAGATCAGGCTGGTGCAGCAGCTCATGCCTGTAACCCCAGTATTTGGGAGGCTGAGGCAGGCAGATCACTTGAGGCTGGAGTCTGAGACCAGCCTGGGCCAACATAGTGAAACCTTGTCTCTACAGAAAATTTAAAAATTAGCCAGGTGTGGTGGTGCATGCCTGCAGCCCTCCTATTCTTGAGCCTAAGGTGAGAGGATTACTTTAGCCCAGGAGGTAAAGGTTGCAGTGAACCATAATCACGCCAGCCTGGGCATCAGAGTGAGACCCTGTCTCAGAACAACAGCAACAACAACAAAAACCCAAGAAGACTATGCACGAATTCAGAGCAGGAACTCACTCATCACCAAGGGGATGACGCTAAGCCATTCATGAAGGATCTGCCCCCATGATCCAAACACTTCCTCACCTCCAACACTGGAGACTACATTTCAACATGAGATTTGCAGGGCACACACGTTGCCTAATTTGTTTTGCCTTTCCTTGTGTACATGGGGATTCTTTCAGTTTTATGTAATAGAATATCTGTTAGGTCAAAAATAAAACTATGTTTTTAGATTTTACCTTATGAGATTAATCATGCTACATTATTTAAATTATAAATTTTGTTGGTAAGAATTTTTTAAAATGGAATTTTGTTGCATTTTCTATAGTGATAATCAGATGATTAGCAACTATGTTTATTCTATGGTATTTTCACCAGAATTGATTTGTTATTTTTTCATTCTTAGTGCAAGAAAAGAGGACCTCTCGCCTATATCATGTAAGTAAGCTTTTGAAAAGTGAAGAAATCATTTGTTTGAATTAAAATTCTGTCAAGATTCCTTAAAAATTTAACAGGGAGCCAGTGCTGTTAGCATGATCCTTTTTTGGTGGATTTTCTAAATCTCTTCTATTTTCCTAAGCATCAGATTTATACAGGAAAGTCATTGGTTTATTGTGCCCATTTTTAAGGGTATGTGACATTTAAGTTACATAATTTGGTTGTGATATAAAGATCTGCCTTAAATATTTAATCTTTTGGCTGGACACGGTGTCTCACGCCTATAATCCGAGCACCTTGGCAGGCCGAGGCTGGTGGATCACGAGGTCAGGAGTTCAAGACCAGCCTGGCCAAGATGGTGAAACCCCGCCTCTACTAAAAATACAAAGATTAGCCAAGTGTGGTGGTGCATGCCTGTAATCCCAGCTACTTGGGAGGCTAAGGCAAAAGGATTGCTTGAACCCAGGATGCGGAGGTTTCAATGAGCTGAGATTGTGCTACTGCACTCCAGCCTGGGTGACAGAGTGAGACTCTGTCTCAAAAAAAAATTAATCTTTTTAAATCAAATCAAATAAAAAATAGCTGAGTCCATTTTCTTCAACACTTTCTGCTGACTTCTTGTCATAGCAGGTGAAAGCGTAACTTCCTCACTCCACTGTAATCTTATTTACCTCCCTGTTTCTTTCTCCCACCTCTAACACATTTTTTATTAAATAATTAATTGGTATTTACATGATTATGACTAAGCACATATTATTCACTGCTGAGTCATAGAGTATTCTGACTGTGCCTCATCTTTGTACATGCTTCATTCTTTCTCTTAAATTCAAGCACTTCTGCACTTCTCCCAGATAACCCCCTTTTTCCTAGCCCGTGACAGCTCATAAAGCCAAATGCGACCATTAGACCCCAACTGGCCTCCTTGTTTTCACATCCTTCATTATTTTGTGTGTGGAATTCATTTTCTGAATATGTTCCTTTTCCGTTTTTAAAAAACAGCTTTTCTTCCCCAAGTGTTGTGACATTTGTTACATGCCTATCAAAAAATAATATTTTACCTACTAAAACATATGTTCCATGTTTTTTCTTGAAGCAACTTTCCTTGGCCTTTGGTTATCCTCCTCCAGGATAGTCTATGTTTCCCTAGGCTGTCCTGGGCCTGTTTGCCTGGGAGCCCTCTACAAACTCTTCTGCCACCACTCTTGTTGGATCACTGAGTCCTAGACTGTGCCTTGCCCTCTGTCTTGTGTTACTCCCCAGTGATGCTGGAGCACAGTTTCCGAGGAAAGGCTCATGAACACACATGTATAGAGATCTAGCCTCTCTCAAAACCCCTCCTTTGTTATAGAGTATAAAATTCTAGAGTGAAAACTAAATTTCATAGCTCAGAAGAAATTTTCTATTGTGTTTTCATTATACTGTTCTTGAAAATGTTACCATTGTGTGGTACATCATACGTAACCAAGTTTTACATTTCTCAAGCTTTTTTGGACCTTCTCTATCTCTGGGATTCTGAAATTGTATAATAAAGCCTGGAGGGGACATTTTATTGTGGCCACTAAGTGTGCAGACTATCTCTTTTAGAGAATTTTCCTATTTTCTCTGTTTTATTATTATTATTATTTTAGTATTCTTATGATTCAGATGTTGGGCCTCCTAGTCCAGTATTTCTGTATTGATCTTTAATTTCTTCCCCTCCTATTTTCCAATTTGTCTTTTGTTCTGCTTCTTAGAGATTCTTTGACTTTCTTCACTAACTGTTCTATTGATTTTTTTTAACTCCTTAAGGACATTTTAAGATTTTTTAAAATAGTTTTGCTCCTGAATTTTTACTGGTCCCAGGAATTCCTTTCTCCTATTGTTTTGATCTCTCACTGGAGGCTTCTCTCAAATGTGTGGTGGTCTTTGACTTTCTCTAATTGGAAGCAGGACCTTTGTTCCCCGAGGGGTCTCACTGTGGGGATTTGGAAGTCGAGCCAGCTTTTCATTTGGGGGACATCAGTGTATTATGTGAGGGTATGATGTTTCAGTTTTCTTCCAAGAAGGGTCTCCCAATTTTCTGCCTTGGCAGTGCAAGCCTGGCTGCTGGCTTTCCAGAAGCAGGTTTGGGAAGGAAGGTGCAGTTTCACTTTGTGTGTGCAATTTGTTCCCATTTCCCAGGTTTTAGTCCTGGGAATAAAAGCTCTGAGCCCAGATATCCTCAGGTATAATATATCCAGATAATACACATCCAAATTCCTTATGAGAGGAGAGGTGGACTTATGGCTCTAAGCACAGATTTACAGTTGACCTTGCTGGCTTCTGTTGTATGTTTCACCCTACCTTCCCAGGTACCATGTGCCTCTGAGTTTGGAGCCTGGGTTGTGTTCTTTAAAACAAACAATATTGCTTGTTTCTGTTCAAGTCACTCCCTGTCAGCTCCAAAGTTGTGCTTCCATGTCAGTTGCCACTCCTCTGTCTGCTTTTCACCTTGCAGCATTGACTCAGAATCATCTGCCGTCAATCCTGTCTCCTGGTCCTGTGTATAATGTTTATTTTATGACTAATGCTAATGAGATTTCAGAAAGAAGAGAAAATAAATTTCTGGTCAATACATCATATTTAATCCAAATTTAGAACCTATATATAAGTGTAAATCTAAGTTTAAATTTGACACAATTATGACATTAATTCAGACAATTTCTGCTTATACCTATAATAAGCATATTACACTTTTCCACTCAGGCCTTGTGTAAGAATTCTATCCAAACTCCATACATGCCATGTGGTCCCATTGCTGTGCAGCATAGATGGAGCTGTTTTTGTTAGTGCACAAAGTGTTAGAAATTTTTAAGTTAGCTAAAAGTCATTAATTATTTAAAAAATACCTGAAACACGTCTTGTAAAAAAGTGGGGAGAAAAAAGTGATCTTGAGAGCCACCATGTCGGTGGCTCATACCTATAATCCCAGCACTTTGGGGGATCACTTGAGGCCAGGAGTTTGAGAGCAGCCTGGCCGATATGGTGAAACCCTGTCTCTACTAAAAATACAAAAATTAGCCTGGCATGGTGGCACATGCCTATAATTCCAGCTACACGGGAGGCCGAGGAAGGAGAATTGCTTGAACGTGGGAGGCAGAGGTTGCAGTGAGCTGAGATCAGGCCACTGCACTCCAGCCTAGGAAACAGAGCAAGACTTCCTCTCAAAAAAATCCACAATTCAATATACGTTCATTGTAAGAAATGTTAAATAGAAGAAAATGTGGACCTATATCACCTAAAGCTATACCAATTAGTTTGTGTTTTGATGTATTATTTTGCTCTTCTTTTTATTCTCATAAATGGATTTTTTCTCAGAATTGAGTTTTGTTATCATGTAGTATTATGCTCTGTTATCCCTAATAGTAGTGACCTTAAGGGATACCTTCTTTCACTTTGAATAGAAGTATCTGAATGAGTCCATTTTCATTTTTCATGCTATATTTGTTTTTTGAGACAATCGAAGTATATTCATTGACACAAATACACTGTTAATATAAAGTATATACATTAATAGAGTAGCTTAAGAGACACAAGAGTTTAGCTACAGTTAAAACATTTCTACCTTGAAGGAGAATTTGGTCCTTCAAATAGTAATATTGCTCAAAAACATCTGGAATTTTTGTTAAGAAATAAGTGAATTTACAGTAAGAAGCATCTGAAACAAGCAAAATGGTGTTAGACTGTATGGATATTTCTGATTATTGGCTACAGGCAGTTTTCAAATGCTGTGTACTTTTATAAACAACCACTAGATTTTCTCCCTACCCTGTCTTTCACGTACCTGTGGGAGACCCTGACGGAAGAGGGTGATAACATGATGCAGACAAGCATATCCCACCAGGAGGGAAGAAGGCTCATCTGAGTTTTTTTTTTTTTAAGTTAAAATAATAGGTATTTTGTGGTTTTAAATAATGCTGTTGATCTTTTCAACTATTTGGTGCCTGGGATTTGGTTACTGGTATTATTATTAAGAGAGTTTTATTTTTTAATTTTTTTACTTTTTAGATGGAGTCTTGCTCTGTTGCCCAGGCTGGAGTGCAGTGGTATGATCTAGGGTCACTGCTACCCTGCCTCCCGGGTTCAAGCAATTCTCTGCCTCAACCTCCTGTGTAGCTGGGATTGCAGGCACGCCCACCACCATGCCTGGCTCATTTTTGTATTTTTAGTAGAGACGGGATTTCATCATCTTGGCCAGGCTAGTTTTGAACTCTGGACCTCATGGTCCACACGCCTCAGCCTCCCAAAGTCCTGGGATTACAGGAGTGAGCCACCATGCCTGGCCAAGAAATGCATTTTCTTAACATAGATGAGGCAGTTTCCATATTGACTATTGCACTCTTGACAAGTGAATAGATACTTTTAAAGTGTTTTAGAGATAGTTTATTTTCTAGAAGGCTCAAAAGATTCACTGTCATCTCTCTGATAGCACTGCAGATAAATTTTCATTGATTTGTAACTGTAGGAAGATTTACCTTCCAAATTGTAACTGATTTAAATAATTTGCCAAGCACTTATTGAACTCCTTAATTTCTCCCACATCCTGTGCTCAGCAGCTGCAGGTAGGAGAGGAAGGGCTCTCCCTCCCCTGGAGAGGCTTACTTTCTCACCAGGAGGATGCTCTGCAGACAATTGCGATCATGTAACACACAGTGCATTAGACCGACGAGTACACAAAATTGGAAATATTGTGGTGTGGCTGCTGGCAGAGGGATCCCAGAAGGCAGAGGAGGTGAAACCTGCTGGGACAAGGGGGAAAGAAATTGGCATTCTGGGCAGAGAGCAGCATGAGTGAGGCAGGATAGTGCCATGATGTGTGTCAAATAACTTACAGAATAAAATTAATCAACTTTTGAAATGAATGCAAAGTATTCTCTGAAGTTCTCATTCGAGTAATGTAACAGCAGTCTTATGTAAACATGAAGTGAAAGTTAAATTCTCAAAGTTGTTTCCATCATCTGATTTTTAGATGTGAGAGCATCTTAAAGCAGTATTTTTTCTATCTTCCGCCAAGGAAGCAGGCCCAGAGAAATCTATGGCCACTGACTTGTTTGGTCACTAGCCGCCCTGGGACACAGAGTCTCTGACTCTAAAACGCTGGTTCCATCACACTGTCTCTTGAATGAGTGACTTAGGATTAGTAATTTAGTGAATGTAGTATGAGGTCTTTATTTACTGCACTAAAAATGCTCCTGTGCCAGTATTATTTAATGTACGACATTTCATTGTAGTTAATGAATAAAAGAAATAGAAAATAGCTGCTTTTTACTGCATAATAGAAAAAAAAGCAGGAAATCTTATTTTAAACTTTTCCCATTATTTATAAAGGGAATTCATAATGGAGGCTTTCCAGATTTGATGATTGGTATCATAACAAGGGCAGAATTTCATAACCCAGTCCTCAAACATCATCTGCAGAAGTTACGCACCTCCAATGAGTGTCCCATAGAGCTGCTCATGATACCACACTCAGGCAGGTCACAGGACATAAGAAATACCTTAATGCTTTATTGTTTGACATTTTTACTAAGGTAAAAAGCCCATACTTTTGTAGGTTCAGCCTGCTGTAAGCATTTTCCTCTATCTTCCTTCTCCTTCAGATACCTCCATGGCATCTTGATAGAAAATACAGCTCATGTTCCACCATATTGCTAGATAACAGCACAGTCAGCAAACCTGGTCTTAGACACACACTGGAAAGGTGAGTACAATGAGGTTGCCGAGGACTGAGTGACAAACCCCCATATGCTAAAAGCATCCCGGCCATCCTCTATCATTTCAGCCATTTGGTTGCCCTTTTCAGCAAGCAGTTTAAGAAACTGATTTCAATGATATATGGATTTCCAGGACCTAAATATGAATTTTCTGTTTCTCTTTTAATCTTAGACACTGTGTGGTAGAAGAGAAAGCCAGTTACCAAAGAATCAACCCCAGAAAATCCATAGCTATTCATTTGATGCATTTATGTTATGACAGTGTTGAACGCAATGGGAAGGAGAGGTGCCTTTTATTGGATGTTTCTGGGAAAAATTATTAGTTCTTTATGGGCTACAGGCCTAAGACCATGGGTGCTACTTTGGAAACTACTCTTGGAAGAAAGAACGGCTTGTCCTCCAGTGGTGCACAGTGTATCTGCATTTAACTGTTCCCATCATGCATGAGCACTTCATAGACCACAATCAGACATGTCTTTTCAAAGCACCCTCGAACGAAGGGTTCGAGTTTATTTAAAAAACCACAACAAAGCCCAGTTCCATTGGATGTGTCCAAGGAACATTATTAACATCTCCTTAGATTATGAGTGTTGATTTTTGGGAAAACAGTTTGAGAGGTACTCCCTCAGAATATTAATGTCCTTATCCCTAGCAAATTTCCTGTCTATAACCATGACTAGCTTACAAGCTTAATTTTGTTTCCACTGTACTACCTTTTTAAGCTAATTTGTCAGTAACTTCTACTTTAATTATAAATGGTAAATTTACACTCATAATAATATCACTTTCCTCTCTCATGTATAACAATTATTGAGATCAAATTGTGTTTCAGCAGGAACTGGACTCCACCAATGTCTAAAGTCCTGAACTTTGGCCTCTATGGCCAAAACATCACTTAATGTTTGTATTCAGCCTTAAGTAAAAACCCACTCTGTTTTGGCTAGAGTCCCTGGTTTCTTCTGATTTCAAAAGATTCTGATGTTTCAGTATGCCATTCAAAAGGAGTTTTAAGCTTCACCTTGCTCAAACAAGTAGAGGTTCTGCTTTTTCTTCCAGCATAGCCTAATTCCTACAAGTGTTTTTAAAATAGAATTTTCTTTTCTTTTTTAGAGACAGGGTTTTGCTGTGTTGACCAGGCTGGTTTCAAACTCCTGGGCTCAAGCAATCCACCCAACTCAGCCTCCCAAAGTCCTATGATTACAGGCATGAGCTACCACACCTGGCCTAGAAGTCTATTTTTGAAGTACAGTTAGTTTTAATTTGCTCTCAAATTTTAGAAGGGATCATTTGGTATATTTACTTTTGATGAAATAAAGGTTTACTAAGCAAATTAATACAGCAAATTGGCTTATTCGAAAGATTTTGAAGAATTTTTTTTTTTTTTTTTTTTTTTTGAGACGGAGTCTCGCTCTGTCACCCGGGCTGGAGTGCAGTGGCCGGATCTCAGCTCACTGCAAGCTCCGCCTCCCGGGTTCACGCCATTCTCCTGCCTCAGCCTCCCGAGTAGCTGGGACTACAGGCGCCCGCCACCTTGCCCGGCTAGCTTTTTTTGTATTTTTTAGTAGAGACGGGGTTTCACCGTGTTAGCCAGGATGGTCTCGATCTCCTGACCTTGTGATCCGCCCGTCTCAGCCTCCCAAAGTGCTGGGATTACAGGCTTGAGCCACCGCGCCCGGCTGAAGAATGTTTTTCATGGTTACTAGTCCATTGTTCTCAAAGGGATGATTGGGCCATATTAGAATCATGTATACCTGTTTCTTCAAAAGATGTGTCTGCAAACACATGCGTCTTCCCAGCTCCACATCTCCTCCATCTCTGGGCACTCACAAGCCTTTTAGAAAAATGCTTAAGTATGTGAGGCATCATTATATGAATAAAAGCATCCCAGATGATTCTGACCTTAACCCTAACTCAGTCATTCCCAAACTTTGTTGCACACTTGGGGAACTTTACCAACAACCCTGATGCCCGAATCATGTCCAACGCCAACTAAATCACAATGTCTCCATCTGGTGGTGAGGCTGTTTTTAAAGCTCCTTGGGTGATCCAGTGTGCAGCAAACATGGGGGCCACTGGTTCCTTTGCATGGAGGAGTGATGGTTCTAACATATAAATTACACGTTTTCCCTGTCATTTGCTCTTCTTTCTAACCATAGAGCCTTTCTTCTGTGTGAGTCATTTCTATGTATGTGTGTGTATGCTTCAGTTGAAACCATACCATAGGATTTTGTGAACACCTGCAGTTCACAAAAACACTATGTGGGGACCTTGGGCAAATCAGTTTGAAGCCTTAGTTCTCTTATTTGTAAAATGGGTGATAATTCATGGAGTGTCATGTAAGGTTCAGTGGTCTTTTCAGCATGTAACTTCCAATTCTGTGATTTTAAAATCAATTTGGAGAGGAAACTGTTTGAGGCACTATAGAAATATCCATCTTAGATGCTAATAATGTTGTAGGGCCTACTTTTTACAACTCAAGTTTGCCTCCTCAAATTATTCTGAGCCTCATTTTAAATGCTGAGGGCAAATGGAAGCACAGAACTTATCCAGGAGAAGCTCCTGTTTGCCGACATACAACATTGAGGATGACTTAGGACCACAGTAACATACATCTGAAGAGTTGTATTTGTTCACTAATATTTTGTTTAAACTAACATGGAAATATCTGTCATAAATATTGTATGATGCAGTGTTACACTGTGTGTTTAGTGCCACTTATTTCAGGATAGTTACTAGTGTCATTCATTTTTTTGTGCATTATCTTTACTAATAAATTTCCTGCTAATAATTATGCATAGGTGATTTTAAATTACCTTAATTGGTATAAAGCACACTGATGATGTGCTTTTAGGGAAATAATGACAAACGGGTAAGTAGGTGGTGGTGAACTAAATCAGTTGAAATGCAGGGCCTAGCCACTTAAAAAGCAAAACATTACTGTATGGTCTAAATATAAGCATATGTACACATGGATGTAAGTGACTTGCACAAGATTACAGGTTCTATGGGTAGGAGAGCAAATGACAGGGAAAATATGTCATTATGTATATGTACTAACCATCAGCAGAAACGTCTTCTAACAGCACATTGCCTAGCACTTTGGTTCTCCTATTTTCGCTATAAAGCCAGAGAGCTAAAACAAAAGAAAAGTGCTCCTATAGTACTGCTTTGAATGAGAGGATTTCAGGGCTGCTGAGAAGGTTCCTTCCTCCCCCTTTTAAAACATATCTTCAGGCCAAACAAGTGACAAAATCAGTAGTTAAAAATATTTTTTTTTCCCTCCACAGTGTGACTTTGGCAATATATTACAACATAAAGCACAGGTGAGCTCTTTGAAAACCTACCTTGTTACTCCAGCTCATCACTTTATTATTGTAAAGAAACAATAAAAAGATGACCTAGCCTCATGCAAATATATAGTACAAAAAAGATGTATTTTTAAAGCTTTCAGGTAATTGTGAGTATTTTTAACCACACCAAAGCTCCACAAGTGCTGATTTATTAAAATAGCTATAGTGGGATTGTACCTATCAATGAATTCATTCCACTAATACTCACTGATCTTTCGTGTACACTGAATGGATCTTTCCCCTTGCTGGCTTTTATATTATGCGTTGGCTATTTGGAAAATATTAATTCATGTTTATGTATAGTGTAAAAACTCACTTTCATTAGCATCACCACGATTATAAACACGTCTTCACAGATTGAGATGCTGCCAAGCTCACAGTAGTAGGTATAAGTCTTCCAACTCCTGATTTTTAGCTTGAAAGCATTAGATTTATTATGGACAACAAATACTTGTTATTTTTCTTGAAATGACAGACTCACTTGGCTTCTTTTTGAGAATGACAGTCAGTCATACTTTCAATAGAAATTGTGCTCTGTGAAAAATTGGCTTGTTCAGCTCGCAGTTAAATCACAAGTGCTTTTCTTTAACATAACCATACTTCAGTATGCAGAAGTGCTTTATGTGAACGTTCTACTTAGAGTACTAAAAAGAGAGGTCAAGATTTAATAGCACCATTAATTTTTACTGTTTCATCAAGGACATTCTTAAGCGAAGCTGGCTACTTTAATAAAAACTGCAAGGGGCGGTGAAGAGTGGAATGAATACTAGTATAATTCAGTACCACGGCCCTTATTCATACTGAGAAACCAGCAGTTTTACCCACTTTTGCTTTTATGCAATTATTACAAGTGTTGAACAGTGAGAAAGCAAGCGATGTCTTACTACTTTTAGAAAGTAATAAATTATTTTTATGTTTTATTTTCAAGCAGCTTCTAAGGTTTAATTAGTATTCTTATAAGAACATTTTGGGCCATAGGTGGTGGTTGACACCTGTAACCCCAGCACTTTGGGAAGCCAAGATGGGAGAATTACTTGGGACCAGGAGTTTGAGACTAGCCTGGGTAATGTGACAAGACCCCATCTGTATCAAAAAAGAATTAAAAATTAGCTGAGCATCGTGGTGTGCACATTTCATTCCAGCTACTTGGGAGGCTGAGGCAGGAGGATCGCTTGAGCCCAGGGAGTCAAGCCTGCAGTGAGCAATATTTGTACCTCTGTGCTCCATCCTGGGTGAAAGAGAAAAACCTTGTCTCAAAAAAAAAAAAAAAAAAGTTTTGACATCATGGGCCTCCTAGGGAATCTCAGGGTCCACAAACCACATTTGGAGAACCACTGGTTTCCTAAGTGAGCACACAATATATTACATTTTTAAAGTTCATTAAAGACTGGCCTCTTTTAAAATAAAAAGGCAATTAATTCTGTAACTCAAACTACTTAAACAAACATGATAAAAGTATAATAAAGAAATAGTTGGGAAATCTGAATCTCATTCACATTTAATAAAAGCTCTAAAACTTTATTGCCAACCACTACTGCTTTATAAAATGTTCTTGTGTTCCAGCATGAGGGTAGAGGGGTCAAAACAGATGTAGTTTATTACCATTGCCTGTTAGCGGGGGTCAATATTTAAAGGCAAATCTGGATCATCAATGTAGAAAAGACTTCACAGTTCAGGACATCATGTGCTGAAGAAAAAGAGGTCAAGAAACCCTCTGAAGGCCAGGATCCGGGAGAAAAATTTGCAAAAACTATTTTGGTGAACAAATTTCACCAAAGCAAACAAGATGTATCTCCCTCCACCCTCCATGCCCTACTCCCAGCAGATACTTTACTAAGATGTTGACAATTCCCAAATTAATTTCTTAAATGCACATTCTTATTTTATAGATACGCAAATAGATCTCTGGCTATTTTTGACGAACCAATACATCCACTTTCAGTAAGTGACACTTTCTTTGAGGTTCTACTTTTGTCTCATAGAGTTGTGTTTAGTTCATGCTGAAGTCAAAATCACCCACCTTTAAGTCTCGCCTCTGTTGTGTCTAATCATCTTATATAAGGAGTGTTGTCAAGTGGGCATGCTGGAGTAAGAGCTGACTTGCAGCTTTGTTTAATTAGTGCGCTAAGGGGAGTAAATATACCATCCAGATAACAAAATGTGTCATTTTAAAAGATAATTTTCTATAGCAGCAAACCATATAAATGTTTGTAAATAGTCCTGACAAATATGCACAATCTCTGTGAATAGAATTAGAAAACAGTTTAAATTTAAATCAGTTTAAATGCTATAAAAAATTTAAAATCTCCTTCTTCAGACATATGCTAGCCACAGGACCACCTTAGCATCTCTGTTTACAGGAAACCAAAAATATTTTAAGATCCCGCTGTTTATATTTTTGAAAACTAAAAGACATTTTATCCCATCAAAATTATTTTAAGGAGCACGTTGGCACAAATGGGAACACTGCCATCTTAAGAGCACTTAAAAAGTTTTCTTGTGTGGATATTTATATTGCCTTTTTTTTGTTCTTTCAGCAACAAAATTCTCCAGGGAAATCCTTCGAGGATGATCCCAAACGCAACTGTATTTTCAGATATTTCTGTACTCTTTTTCAAGTCACAAAACTAACAGCTCCATGTGCAATCGTAGCTTTGGTAAGATATTTCTTATCTATAAAGCATCTTTAACAACTGGTCTCCTACTCAGGGTATGGCCATGTTTCTAACCAAAAGTAGATTCCTGAAATTATCATCAGATCTTTCAAGAGAAACCTGTGCAAGCAAAGTAAATACACATATCTGAATTTAATCATCAGTATGGTTTAAAATGATGCCATTGTTTTTCTTATCACAGAATAATTACTATTAAAGGCAGCAGGAGAGATTTCTGGTTTCTCCTTCAACAGATTCCAATGTAGGTCTAAGCTGAGTCCGAGGCCATATTCCCCGGGCATTTCTGATGCACGCTGTGACTGGGAGCTGCTGCTCTGAATGTTTCCTTATTCCTGCTGACCTCTTGTGCCTGCTCAGGAAATTGCCCAGGAATGTGCTACCGGTTAATACTTGGACATGGGCTTTGCTAGTGAGCTGCTAGGCCTTAGCGGTGTCCTCACCTCTACATCGTTCTCACAGAATTCCTGTGGTGAGACTCATTCTGAATATGAAGTTCTCTTCAGATGGCTGGGATTGGTTTACCCCTCCCCACACTAACCTGTAGAGGAATGTCAACCATACAGCCAGGAGAGAAAAGATACTTAGAGCAGTACCCTCTCCTTTAGCATCTGGCTAGAACTTTGAAGAGAAGGCTTTTGCTGGGCACCTGCATGGAAACCCCACTGTGGGCAGTGGATCAGAGGCAGGCCTTTTCACGGAGCTGCAGGCCCATTGGAATGCTCAGCACATGCTGGTGGGAAGCAGGAATGGAACTTCCAGCTGGAGAGAGAGAGAGCTGATGGAGGAGGGAAAGCTGGATTGAAAGAAGGGGGAGTTCCCTGTAGACAGGCTAAATTTGGTGTGCCTGTGAGATAGGAGAGTGGCCGTGTGCAGTCATTATTTGGATCTATAGGACTGGAGCATGAGTCTGAGCTGGAAATAAGAAATGAGGAGTAAGAGTAGCTGCTCAAGTCCAGGCATGGTGGCTCACACCTGTAATCTCAGCACTCTGGGAGGCTAAAGCAGGTGGATCACCTGAGATCAGGAGTTCAAGACCAACCTGACCAACATGGTGAAACCCTGTCTCTACTAAAAAATTAGGTGGGCATGGTGGTGGACACCTATAATCCCAGCCAGTTGGGTGGCTGAGGCAGGAGAATTGCTTGAACCCAGGAGGCGAAGATTGCAGTGAGCCAAGATCACACCACTGCACTCCAGCCTGGACAACAAGAGTGAAACTCTCTCTCAAAAAAAAAAAAAAAAAAAAATAGTGTGGCTGCTCAAATGCAGAGAAAGTGTTTAGAATGAAAGTGGAGAAGGCCGGGCGCGGTGGCTCAAGCCTGTAATCCCAGCACTTTGGGAGGCCGAGACGGGCGGATCACGAGGTCAGGAGATCGAGACCATCCTGGTGAACACAGTGAAACCCCGTCTCTACTAAAACTACAAAAAACTAGCCGGGCGAGGTGGCGGGCGCCTGTAGTCCCAGCTACTCGGGAGGCTGAGGCAGGAGAATGGCGTGAACCCGGGAGGCGGAGCTTGCAGTGAGCTGAGATCAGGCCACTGCACTCCAGCCTGGGCGACAGAGCGAGACTCCGTCTCAAAAAAAAAAAAAAAAAAAGAATGAAAGTGGAGAAGCCGGGCATGGTGGGATACACCTAAAGTCCCATCTACTTGGGAGGCTGAGGCAAGAGAATCACTTGAGATTAGGAGTTTGTGTCTAGCCTGGGCAGCATAGCAAGTCCCCATCTCTAAAAAGGAAAAGAAAAGAAGGTGGACAGAACATAGCTCTGTAAGGGCTACCAGCATGTAAGGGACAAGCCCCCAGTAAAGTGGCTAGAGGGGGAGGAGGACGAGCAGGAGAGAATAATAAAAGAAGAACAAAGGGTTCAAGATAGGAAAGGCTGTGGTCACAGTGCTAAATGCTGCCAAGAAGTTGTCTGTTCCATAAACATGCCCTGGATGCTGACCCTGTGCCACTCTTCTAAGTGCTGGAGTGGAGAAGATGACAGGTTGAAAATGGTCCTTGTCTTTATGAGCTTATGTTGTAATGAGGAAAGTATTTTTTTCAGGTAATAGGAAATAGCAAAACAATAAAGCAGGATAAAGAGAGAGGGATGGGAGGGGCTCACTAATTGAGAATGATGAGGAAGAGCCTCTCTAGAGAGGTCACATTTGAACAGTGACATGACTATAAAGCGAGGATGATAAAGAGTTCTGGCATGACAGGCAGTGGAACGAGAGCGAAGACTGAGATAGGAACATGTTTCATGGGTGTTCAAGGAACAAACAGCAGGGGCCCGCATGGTGACACGAATGAAGGAAAGAATGGAAGAGGTGAGGCCGCACAGGCAGTGCCACAGCTCACAGAGCCCTTTGGCTTGCAGGCCATGGGAAGAAGTTCAGGTTTTATTCCAGTTTGATGAGGGGACTCATGGTAGATCTTGAGCAGCGGAGTGCAGTGTTCTTAATTTAAGAGGTTATGGTGACTGCTTTGGGGAGAGTAGACCACCGGTGGGAGGAAGGTTGGGACAGAGAAGAAGACCAAGAAACAACTAGGGTGATACAGGTGAGCCGTGACCCATGGCAGCTCAGAATCTGAAGCAGGCAGCCTACCAGTGAAGGTGGGCACAGAGTGTTTGCACCCAGATTGGAGCAGGGTAACTCACATGTAAGTATTAGTCCCCAGGAGCTAGGCCAATGACAATTCCCTGGACAAGATGAGGGCCAGCTTGGGGAGTGGAGCCTTGGGGTGAAGGGCTCTGGTTTGTAGGTGTCAAGACTCTGAGGACCTTGGCAAAAGGAGTCTCAGGCAAGTGTTGGGGGTGGGTGAGGTGGGTTAAGGAGAGATGGGAGGTGAGGAGCTGGCAACAGGGCCTGATGCTGTGAGCAAATGAGAGGATGCCTCTGGGGAGCTGCGGGGAGCAGGATGGGAACAGGAAACACATTTGTATTGGGGGAAATCTCTGGCAGAGAGCGAGAAAGTCTTCAAGAAGAGGTGATTTGGGGAACAGTGTTCTGCAATAGTGGGATGGGATCCACCATGCTGATAGAAGAGCTGGTGTTAAAAAATGAAATTCCTCACTGACCCAGGAGGACAAGTGGTATCGGTATCAGCAGGTCCAGCTTACCAGTAAAGGTGACAGGAAGTTGAGGGCTCGCCAATGCTGTTTAAGTGCTCTCTAGTGAGTGCTGTGGAGTTGAACCCTGGGAGGGAGGGTCATTCCCAGGATACTCGATAGAGCAGAGTTAGGAGGAAAGAGAGCAGAATCTCTCATAAGAACGTATCATGTTCAAGATCCATTTGATTTTGAAAACACAGTTGAGTTCGGAGAACTTTGCCAGATCTGAGCCGTCAATCTGATAACCTTCAGACAAGAAATGAACTCTCTTAAAATGAACTGTTTTCCTTTGGTCTTGATACAAAGACGTCAAGTAGCATGGAGACATACTGTTCTGCAGAGCACCCTCTGGGATAGGAACGCCTCCCAGCTCACCTCTGTCACCTTCACTCAGCTGGTCCCTCACCCAGTTCTTTATAGGATAGAGATTGGATAGATAGAAAATACTTCCTGAGATTGTCTCACAAACTGCTTGCAGGTTTAGAGGAACTCCAGGGATGCAGAGGCCAACAGCTGTCTCTGCCTTCAAGTCAACCAAATTGACTGAATGCAGTTACTGTAGGACAAGAAATGAGTTTTCAAGAAATGATTGCAGAGATGTGGAAAATAGGGGCTGTGAGCAGGACCCTCCTTTCATACACATGCGTTCCTTATGAAGCACTGAATATGGAGATTATTTCTCAGCCACAGAGACCTGCACTTGTCATGCTGTCTGCACAGCAGGCATTGGGAAGCGCTCTTGACCACCGTTGCTCAGTGGGTGTCCCAAGAGTGGGTTAGTTATTGTGAAAAGGAGAAGACAGCAGTGTCCTCAGTATCACTTGGGTGTTACACATTCAAGCATGGCACACCTGTAAAATTCCTATCTACCTGCCAGCCACGTGTGACCCAGCACACAGACGGCGCTGGAGCGTTTCCTGAACAACCTTAATCTGCACTGGGCCTGAGTTTGTGCTGCCTTTCATGAGTGTGAAGGTGCTGATGGTGCCTCTCTTCATGCCCAGGAATGTCCAGTCATCCCTGTGACCAAAGTTGGCCTGGAAATGTCTATGGGCAGAGTAGGCTGCAGAGGTATCTGATTATGACTGTGATTTGGCCTCTTACTTTGAGCAAAGTCTCTGCAGAACATAAGAATAAAAGGCACTTACTTTCTGGTCAAAACCAGAAGAAATCTATCATTCTTAAATGTTCTTATCACCACACTTACACTGAACTGAAATCAAAGACCAGTGCTTTATTTTGCAGGTGTACATTGAACGACTTTTAACTAGTGCTAACATCGATCTTTGTCCTACTAATTGGAAAAAGATTGTCCTCGGAGCCATGCGTCTTGCCTCCAAGGTTTGGAGAAACCGTGGTCTGTGGAGTGAGGATGACAGCCAGAATCCCCAGGACGTTGCAGTTGAGAACATGTGAGTTTGTCAGATTGTGGCGATCTTTGTAACCATTTTCCATGCCTCGTTTGTTCTCCAAATTAACACTCTAAGAAATATCTTTATAGGTTTCATTGTGCAGATGAAATCAGCATAAGACCACAGACTTCTCTCTATCCAGCTTTAGTGTAACAGTTTGCATTTTCCAGCATTAATGAGTAGGTCTTGATGTGTTATTGTTGTAATAACCTGCTTGATAAACTGAAAAGTATTTTTCTGGTTGTTTTTTGGCAAACCTCTTACAAGTGTACTATCAGAATGATAAGGTAGAGTAAATATCTTTATAGCTTTTGAGAAGCTGCCTGCTAGTTTCAGTCCCTTTTTAAGGGGAAAACATCTGGCCTTTGAAATAATTGGCCACTGTTAAGGTCATATGGCCTCTGGACTATGGGGAAGTTATGGCTTCAACTTCAATCACCCATTGGGTATTTGCTTTTGCTGGTCCTTTCTTCCCCCTTTTATCTGAAGATCTATTTTCATAGGATCTTTGAGATATGAAGTTAAATAGCCACAGATTCCTGTGCCCTGGCCCCTACCCATTGAGAGTGTTACATGTGTTTTGAAATTGATCTGATGAGTTAGAAGCTCCAGCGTTCGCCACGCAGCTTGAGAAGCATTCTGGGGCATCACCACATGCCCACCACACTCTCAAGTCTCCATGGGTACTCAGACATCTGCAGCAGCACTCTTTGGGCCTGGAATTGCCCATGACCATGTGAGGAGCCTTGCAGAGTCATGGGGTTCCTCCCAGATGCACCAACATGACACTGAAACACAGCTTCACCAGGGCTCCCTTCCAATCCGGCCTCATGACTGCTGTGAAGGGAAGGGCCCTGGAGCTGGGAGGCAGGGTGAGCAGGGAGGCATTTCTAGCAGAGCCTTCGTGGATGCCCACTAAACAGTCAAGTCAGCTGTGTGGGCTGCATCTGTGCAAGACAAGGGAGCAGTTTTGTTTACATTGAGCAGCAGCAGCAGATCAAGATCATGCCAGGTATTGGCACGAGTTAGTGTTGTGACTTTTACTTATGACTCCAGATAAGACTGTCATTCACAATCACCTCAGTGTACGTCTACAATTGAAGATATGGTGTCTATTGTAGATATACCTCAGGGTATATCTATGTTTAAAAATCACCCCTTTGCGGCTGAGCTCAGTGGCTCATGCCTGTAATCCCAGCACTTCGTGAGGCTGAGGTGAGTGGATCACTTAAGCTCAGGAGTTGAAGTCCTGCTGGGTGACACAGTGAACCCTGTCTGTACCAAATGTTTTTTTAAAAAATTAGCTGGGCATGGCGGCAGGCTCCTGTAGTAGTCCCAGCTACTTGGGAGTCTGAGGCAGGAGAATTGCCTGAGCCTGGGAAGTTGAGGCTGTAGTTAACTGTGTTCACATCACGGCACTCTAGCCCTGGGTGAAGGAGCCAGACCTTGTCTCAAAAAGAAAATCAAAAAACCATTTTTGCCACCACTTTGCTAATAGTGTAAACCAAGTGATCATGGTGATATTTCTGATAGCCGTTTTAACAAAGAGTGTGACAGCAAATGAATTTGAAACAAACAGAAGTACTTTGGAAGTTCCAAACGCTAAAGTGGCTTTGATCATAGTCATCCTTTTGTAAACTGGTCCCTTGAAGAAAGCAAGATTTGTGACTGCCTGAGTTCTCCTTGCCTGCTGCCTAGCCAGAACTGATTAAGACAAGGGAATTGCAATAAATAGTTTAATTCACACAGAGGCAGCTGTATGGGAGTCCAGCATTCTACTATTACTCAAATTAGTCTCCTAGAAACTCTGGGATGTTTTGTTAAAGAATAATTTGGTGGGTAGGGGGTCAGAAAGAGGGGAGTGCTGATTGGTCAGATCAGAGATGGAATCAGAGGGAGTTGAAGCTGTCCTCCTGCACTGAGTCGGCTCCTGGGTGGGGGCCACAAAACCGGATGGGCCAAGTTTATTGATTGAGGTGGTGCCACCTGATCCCAGTGCAGGTTCTGCAAAATATCTCAAGTTCTGGTCTTAGGTTTCACAATAGTGATGTGATTCCCAGGAGCAATATGGGGAGGTTCAGACTCTTGCAGGCTTCAGCTGCATGACTCCTCAACCATACTTTCTAATCTTGTGGCTAATTTGTTAGTTCTGGAAAGGCAGTCCAGTCCCCAGGCAGGAAGCAGATTTGTTTTGGGAAAGGGGTGTTACTGTCTTTGTTTCCAAGCTAAACTATAAACTATGTTTCTCCTGAAGTTAGTTTGGCCTCTGCCTAGGAATGAACAAGGACAGCTTGGAGGTTAGAAGCAAGATAAAGTCAGTTAAATCAGCTCTCTTTCACTGTCATGATTTTCTCAGTTACAATTTTTGCAAAGGTGGTTTCAAATTTATAATCATGAACAGCTGAATTGTTCTCAAAACCTGCACCTCAGCCGGCTGGGGCTCTGAGTTCTAGTCACAGGATCAGAGCGCATGCAGGGATCTGTGCAGGTTTCCACAGAAGTGAGCTCCAGGAGCAGTGGGGGCAGAGCCCAGCTCCAAGAAGACCAGTTCCCAACAGTGCTGTTGCTGTGTGAATGGAGAAACACCAGGAGCTATGCTTCGAGCAGGCTGCTTCTGTTTATGATCTTAGGACATAGAAAAGCATATGTCAAAGCATTTAATAGACATTTGTCTCAGCCCCTGCTGTTGACTGTTTGCAATGGTCCCATTTTGAGTGTAAATTTAGTAGTTAAAAATTGGTGTCTGTCAGATTTTTCTTAAAAATTTCCAACATCTATATGTCTTCCTAGAATATGTTTCCTTTCTAAAGAGTAAGTTAAACTGAGTAGCCATTATTCAGAAAGTTTGCTGTGTCTGTAAAGGTTATGCTCTTCAATCATCTAGCCATTATAAAAAACCACAAAGCCCAGAAGATGCATGTTCTATGTACAGAATGCTTTTCTTCAGTGAGTAAACCTCTATTAAGAGACATGTTAATTCTGTAAAGTACTGTATTTCTACACAGTTACAATGTACTGGTGGAGAAAATAAAAAGGAATTATGAAGTGCTATTAATTCCTGTAGTAAGTCAGATCCTGATCAGCTGTCTATTCAAGTATTATTTGATTTACATTTCTATAGACTTATGGACATGTGAACAGGAAATTAATTTTGGAATTAGGTTCAGCTGGGTTTTAAGTTCAGCAAATGAGATCACCACATCTTGGCTCATGGTCTAACTGTCCCCCTTACAGGAAAACATCAGGCATTTGTTGACTTAGCCAGTGGGTAAAATATCAAAGCTTTCAAACCAAGAAACTAAATGTATTATTCAGATACTGATTATTTTTAAGCAATTAACTCATGACACAGGTTACTCTGAAAGCAACCAGATTTACTCTGTGTGCCTATTAATTTAGCCTTGGTGAGGATGGCTGGATGACCATATGGCAGAGGACGGCTCCCAACCCTTTCCTCTCCCACTGCATTCAACTCCCCACAACCCATTCTGTCCAGGGGTGACAGATGCTGAGCACTTCAGGGTTGCATTCCCAACTCAGGAGCAACACTGCGTGTACAAGGCCAGGGCCCTACTAGAAATCACATCATAAAATGGGTTTAGTCTAGCCAAAATGTCTCTCCTTGATTTTTCTGCCTTTCAGACTTTGAAGATTAAAGATTATCCTTGCCCCGTCATAGTGGCAGTTTCACCTCTTCATAGTACTAAGATGAGCAAAATCTTGCGTTATGCCCCCTTGACATAGCCTTGTGTGCTGGAGCAGAGGGAAGGGGATTCTTGTTGCCATGGAATGTAGCTTGCTTATGTATGTATTTGGGATGAATCCTCCCTGTAGCCTTAGATTTTTTCCCCCTCTGAAATAATAGGCTGGTTCTCCATGGGTCCACTTGTGGCCATGGAGATGTGCCCAGTCCTCTTGTTGGTGCTTCTCTTCTTCAGTAAGCCCCTTCCTGTTGTCATCCTGGTAAAAATGCCTGGAGGTCCTTCAGAGCTGATAAATGGCACCCGTCATTCCTGTCATGGGATTGCTATTGCGGGGCTTGTGATTGAGCACGGAGTTTGAGTTGTGCAGCTGCCCTAAGGGAACTCTGAAGAATGAGCCCCGAGTCTGCAGCATGAATGCAGAAGAGGCTTCCACCTTTCCCTCATCCCAAACTTGGGGTGCTGGGAGGCAGAAGAGACCCCAAGCAGCTGTGTCTTGCTTGGACATTAGTGTGGGAACCCAACCAGGCAGCCTTTGTTTGTTTCAAAACAGAATTTAGAGCATCCCAGTAGCTCAGAAGGATATTTTTAAAGATAACCCGCTTGACTAGAACTGTCCTATGTTGGTTTAATTGTGTTTCTTCTACCCCAGGAGCAAGATGGAGAAGTGTTTTTTGGAGCTACTTGAGTTTAATATTCATGTGTCTGCCAGTGTTTATGTAAAATATTACTTTGACCTGCGTGCCTTGGCAAATGACCATGACGTGTATTTTCTATTTCATTTTCTTCACAAAGATAAAGCCCAGAGACTGAAGGTAAGGATGTGAAGTCACTTAGCAGAGTTTACCATCAGCCACAGAAGCCAACATCTGTGACAAAATCATATTAAGTAGCGTTTAGGAAAATGAAAGGCTTAAAATTAACAGACCAAAAAACTTATTTCTTAGGCAACATATTTCTTTCCTTTTATGGTTTATACAAGGATCCATATTCTTTTATTTATTTGTTTGTTTATTGAGACAGAGTTTCACTTTTGTTGCCCAAGCTGGAGTGCAATGGTGAGATCTCAGCTCACTGCAACCTCCGCCTCCCAGGTTCCAGTGATTCTCCTGCCTCAGCCTCCTGAGTAGCTGGGGTTACAGGCATGTGCCACCACTGGCTAATTTTGTATTTTTAGTAGAGACAGGGTTTCTCCATGTTGGTCAGGCTGGTCTCTAACTTCTGACCTCAGGTGATTCACCCGCATCAGTCTCCCAAAGTGCTGGGAATACAGGCATGAGCCACCAGGCCCAGTCAAGGATCCATATTCTTAAAAATTTATTGATATCCTTTCTGCTGTGACCACATTGTTAATTAAATTTAGTCTGTTCTTAATGGGTTTTATTTTTAACCTCTACCCATTCACATAACAATATGTGAATAAATGCAATTGTATTCCTAATTATATCTACATACACAGTACACTTAACCACTCTTGACTGTCTTTTACTTATGCAGTTTGCAAATTCATGTTATCATCTACTGTATATAGCACAGTGCAGTCCCATGAGTTTATTAGACAAAGCAGAAGTGGCTGAGAGACTTGTACTGAGACTGTATAAGGTGCCAGTGTTTCAAATACTGGGTAGGAAGGACATAGGTTTTTAATGAAAATGGTAACTTTCATGGGGCAACATATGATTTATGGCTTATGACTCTTGGTGAGTATACAGGAAAATTACCACTGAAATCGACACATTTAAAATTGCCACTTTCTCTGGTATCTTGGTGGTACTTTAGAATAATACACTTTTCTACCACAATGTGCAAGTAAAGTAGCACCTTTTGGTGTTCCACTCATGAGACTTCTTAGATGTTCCAAGACAGCCCAGAGCACACCTGCCTCATTAAAATTTGCTTTGAACCCCGTCTCTACTAAAAAATACAAAAAACTAGCCGGGCGAGGTGGCGGGCGCCTGTAGTCCCAGCTACTTGGGAGACTGAGGCAGGAGAATGGCATAAACCCGGGAGGCGGAGCTTGCAGTGAGCTGAGATCCGGCCACTGTACTCCAGCTCGGGTGACAGAGCGAGACTCCGTTTCAAAAAAAAAAAAAAAAAAAATTTGCTTTGAGTATTTGGTAACTAATCAGGATTGGGTAGATTTTGAATCGCTGAGTAAATGGATGTTTAGGCACAAGTGCATGTTTATTATGTCGAAGGAACAAGTGCACAGGTAACAGAAGATATTGTTGTTAGGTGCTTGTCACAATACTCTTGAAATCTTTGGGAGTCCTATTTTATTTTTTTGTGACAGTGTCATCAAGCGATGAGCACAATTTTAAAATAACTTAATAAAATAAATTCCTCTTGGTTCTGGCAATCTATTCATAGCCCTTAAAGGAGCTCACCTTAGTGAATGGGCAGGGAGTAGCATCCTCAGGACCTGGCAGTGTAAACCTCAGCCAAAGCAGCTGTGAAGGAAGCATCTAAAGAAATCTGTATGTGTGGCTTCTCATCAGCAATGCCTTTTAAAACATGTTGGAACCCTTTTTAACATTGTACCTGTTTTCTCTTTGAATGACTTTCCTAGGCTATGTCACCGCCATGTGAATACAAAGACTTACATCAAGATGCCGCTGCTATGAAAAGGGCTGTCAGCATGAATTTCATTGGTATTCGGTGCCCTAATGCCATCTTATCTTAAAGAGAGAAATTAGCCTTATAAGATCCTGAACTTCTCAACTATAAAGACGAGAAAATACTTGTCCTGCCAGAAAAAAAAAAATTAGGATTTTATTTTTTTTCTTTTTTGTTTTTTGTTGTTATTGTTAGTGTTTAGGATTTTCATCAAGAGGAAACATCTTCCATCAAGAGGAAACATCTCTCAGTTACCACAGTGTGGATGGGTCATGGTGGTATGAACAGTGGGTGCCAGGTGCTTCCTGCCCTTCCTCTTCCACTGGTTCCAGATGGCATTCCTAGGGCACCACCTTCCTGAACAACTCTTGGGGAGGAAGAGTGTCACATGGACACAGCACATCCCAGCTCAGAGTCTACAGTCACCCACAGTCTTAAGCAGGTGCCAGTGGTGTCCACAGTCACCCACAGTCTCAAGCAGGTGTCAGTGGTCTGAGCTGAGCTGGAGCTCAAAAAACTTTAGAATTGGCTCCACATTTGTGAAAGTACCTGGGTTTGGTTCTCTGTCCACTGAGGCACTGAATGCATGAGGGCCCAAAAAACAATTGTGGGAAGAGAGAATGGCATCGGGGCAAGGCTCTCATTATGCCAAGCACCAGGGTAGCTCAGGCCTGCTCATCTAGTCTTTGGAGGGAATCTGTGTGTGTGAAATGAGGCCCCCATATCATGGTTATGAAGGAAGAGATGAAATCAGCTCGTCTTCCCCCAGGCCGATAATGGTCACACCACCTAGGGAAGCAGCAGAAGACCTGACCTTGGGATTGTTAGGGGAGCTACGGAAGTGAAAACCGAATTTACCCAGTTCCAGGAAAACAACAAAGGAGGAGGAGCATCTGGGTTCAAAATGTTATCAGAAGATCATTTTCCCAGCTAATCTTGCCCTGGTGCATTGTATGGTCTCAGCACTTGTCAACAAAACAAAAGCCCCTCAATAATTTTAACACAGGGAAACACCACAACTCACATTTTCCAGTGCACCACAGTGGTTCAAGAGATTGCTGGTGCTGCCTGCATCTGTCAGTCAGTTCAAATATGGAGAGGAGCAGCGGTTCTCATGGGAGTGGCTTCTGCATCCTGAGGAAGTTTGCCCAGACATTGGTTGTAATAACTGGTGGCACCCACTGACATGCAGTCCACAATGGGAATCCTGTGGTGCAAAGGACTGCCCCCCTTTTCAATCAAGAAAGAATTTTCTGGCTTCCAAAATAGAAAGTGCTGAGGATCAACTGCCTCAGAGACTACAAGGGAAACACTTTCTGAGACTATTTTTTTTTCTTACAAGAACACCAGATCCCCACCAATGTGAGATGTTAGATCAAGTTTTAGTGCAAGGGTAGATGTTGGGGGCAGAAATCTAAGATGCCCCATGATCCCTGCTGTCTTTTGTTACAACCTGAATCCTCATCTTTCCTTGGGTACGGCCAAACCTGTGGCTTGTTCTAGACTTTTGAATATGGCAAAGTGAGGGAGTGGCTCTCTGGGAGTTACCTTTCCTTTCCTTTTATCAGGAACAATAGGAATCCTTATTTTCTTTCTTGTGTTTACTTTCACAGTGCAGTGGTTTGGAATATCCCACTATCGATTTGTGACTTCCTCTTCCAACCATAATCTATGGCCCTTTATATGTAATTGAATATTTTCATATATTGACATTTTGTCTCTGAAGATGAAATATTAGACTAAACCTATGAAAACACTTCATGCAAAGCCTTCAGTGATTGTAGAGTCTACTCTTTGGTGAATACACAAATTGATCTGTTAAAAATTGTATTAGATGTGATAATGATATTTTCTTGCTTATCTTCACCTGTTAGATATACTTACTTTAATTCTTCCAAAATTAATGATATGATTTAAAGTACTGCTAGGATATTTGGAGTTGATAGTTGAAAATAAATGGCAAAATAAGAATTACTGAAGCCTGGTGATAATGTGTTTAGGATGGGTTTATTATCTATTATCCCTATCATTAAATGTTTAAATTTCCATGCAAACCTATACATAAGAACTTGAAATTTTCTATGAAACCCTTCTTGCTCTGCACTTGAGCTCCAGCGCATAACAAATGAAAGGAAAATAGATTCTCCTTTGAGAAGTTTGGCTGGACTCTCCCTTTCTTTTCCCTGCAATGCAGGGAGAGCATTTTGAGGTCACCATGGGGTGAGGTGGCCATGAGTGGGGGTCCTGGAGATGGCGGCCTTGAGGAGTGCGTGTGTGGACACGGGTTTGGTGGCCACGATTCTCCCTTGGGTCTTTCTGGTTGTGGTGGCTGTGAGGACGGTGTCTGGGGATCCTCTCCAGGGGAGTTCTCCGCTTGTGCGGTCTCCCTGTGGAGAGGGCCCGAGGATGTCTGGGGAGGGATTCATAGGGTCGCCCCTGTGTGACCCGCCCTGTGCGGGGTCTCCGGAAAAGCATTTTTGTAGGGGTGGTTGGGGGAAGCCATCGCCTGAGTGGAGGGTGGGGCCTGGTCTCCCCTGTAGGGTGGGCGGGATGTCTGAGGGAGTGCTGGAGGGTTATCCTCTGCGTCGGGGTCGCTGTGCAGGGTCTCAGCACAGTCCTTGACCTGGGGAAGTCATTGTGGAGACTCCGAGGTGGCTGGGGCCGGGAAGGGGGCAGCCTGGGCGGTCTCCGTGGTGTGTCAGCGTCGCTGATGCCAGGAGACAGGTATGGGAGGAGTCTTTGGAGGGGAATAATTGTGGAGTCCCCACGTTCTGGGCTGGGAAAACTCGAGGGTGCTCTAAGGCCGGAGGCCAATGCGGGGTGCCCAGGAATAACCTAGTGGGGCTCGCGGGGGAATAACGGGTCCCCCGAAGGGTAAAGGGTGGAAGGAAGGGACCTCAGCAGGTCAGGTCTTGCAGGGCCCTTCTGTAGGGCTTCTGGGAGACAGATGCTTGGAGCTCCTGAGGTCGCCTCTACCCGGGGCCGGGTATTCTCCTGGCGCCAGACCTTCCTGGGTCCCGGAGGAAGGAAATGAAACCGGCTCCCCGCTCTCCACCGCCATGCTCCACTCGGCCAGGAGGCCTGGGCTCCCGCCTGCCTCACCTGGAGCTTGGCAAATGCAGTTTGGGGGAGTCTCGGGACTCCTGGGTGGGGAAGCTCCTAGAGCCTTGGGGATAGCGGGGCCACCCCTTTAGGGCCTGCAGCAGGAAGGGACAGAGCTAGTGGCACACCTCTGCATCCTTTTATTTCGGAATTGGAATTGGGTTTTCTTGGCCGACAGTGCAGAGCGGAGGGTGGGATGGGCGTCCCCCTCCTCCTTCTCTGCCAAGCGCAGTTTCCGCGCAGATCCGAGCCCCTGGGGCGCGACCGTGGGCTCCTGGGACTGTCAGGGACCATCCCTGCGAGGTCCCTGCGAGGGCCAAGCCAGCCCCACAGCTCCTGCGCGGGCCAACGAGGGCGCCCGGTGCAGAACACGGACCAGCAGCCCGAGCTCCCGAGGTGGACAATTTTGCTCCAGAACCAGCGGCGCCAGGTAGGGCTACAAACAGAGGGAATGCAGAGGGCTGGCCAAAAATTGAAGAAAAAAAGAGGCAAATTATTGAATGTGATAGTCATGAAATGTGGGGTTTGGTGTTGGATTTGAGTGTTACATTGGGTTTCGAATGAATGACTAGATGCAGTTTTAGGACTGGCGGTAGACAACTGTAAAACTCCAGGCACCTGCGGAGAGGAGAGTCGTTGATAACCTTTCTGTGAGAAGGCTCTTTTGAGCTGTGTTTGATAAGAAATATGCCCAGCCCTATGAGTACAGCTTTTACATTGCTAACAATCTGCGAGTCAGAGTGGTCTTCATTAAATTACTATCATTTATTTTGCTTCTCTGACCTGGTTAAACGAATCACATGGTTCCTGCCCATTAATACCCCTGCATCGGTGACCAAACCTTTGCGTGTTAGCTTGCTGCCTCCCTTTTATTATGCTTTGAAATGGACAAGAAAGAGATTTCATTTTCACAATCTGTGATTGGGGTTTCTGAAAGTCTAAAACAACCTTAGTGTTGATTTTTTAAAACGCTTTACTGAGGTACATTTTATATAATATGATCACATATTTTAAGTACAACTCCAAGCTGTTTAGTATACTTATAGAGCCATCCGAGCTTAATTACCACCTAAGTTTAGAATATTTGTATCTTTTAAGAGGAAAATGCATCCTATTTGCATTCACCTTTGCTGTGTCAGATCTAGACAACAATCAATTTTATGTCTCTATAGATGAGCCTATTATCAGAGTTTCTAATAGCCAGGATCATGAATTATGTGGTCTTTTGGGTCTGGTTTCCTTCACTTAGCCTAATATTTTTGGGTTTCACTTCTGTTGTAGCTTGCATCATATCATTCTTCTTGGATGGCAAGTAGCGTTCTATTGCATGGACATAACCACATGTTATGATCATTCATATAAGAGTCTTTGTATGATTATAGGAATTTCATTTGCTTTGCACACTTACTTTGGGTTAGAATTTCTGTGTCCCATAGTGATTTCATGTGCAACATTTTGAGGGATAGCCACAATTTCATTTCGTATTGTTTTGTTTTCAAGGTGGCAGAATATTTTATATTCCTATTTAGAGCATATGTGAGTTCCATGTTCTCCACTTCTTTTCTAACATTTGTCATTGTATCTTTGCTATAGCCTGTCTAGTGGGTCCCAATTAGTATTAATTGTGGTATGACTTGTATTTTTTTTAGCAATTCATGAAATAGAGCAAATTGGCAAATTTTGTATCTTCTATGGAAAATGTCTATTCAAATATTTTGTCCATTTTTAGTTGGTCAATAGTTGTTTCATTGTTGACTAATAAGAGTTTTTTATATACTCGACACACTAGCTTCTCTGGGTTTAGTTTTTAAGATTCCATATATAGGCCGGGCGCGGTGGCTCACGCCTGTAATCCCAGCACTTTGGGAGGCCGAGGCGGGCGGATCACAAGGTCAGGAGATCGAGACCACGGTGAAACCCCGTCTCTACTAAAAATACAAAAAATTAGCCGGGCGCGGTGGCGGGCGCCTGTAGTCCCAGCTACTCAGGAGGCTGAGGCAGGAGAATGGCGTAAACCCAGGAGGCGGAGCTTGCAGTGAGCCGAGATCGTGCCACTGCACTCCAGCCTGGGTGACAGAGCGAGACTCCGTCTCAAAAAAAAAAAAAAAAAAAAAAGATTCCATATATAAATGAGATTATATATATGTATTAAAAATATTCTTTATAAACTCTAATATACCCAAATCACATATACAATTTAAAATATTTTCTCCCATTAAGCAGCATAGCTTTTCATCTTCTTTTTGATGTTCTAAAAACAAAAGTTTCCCATTCAATAAAGTGTAATTCATCTTTTTTAAAAAAAATGTGTCTTTGGTATAATATCTAGACATATTTATGTAATCCAAGAATACAAATATTAACTGTATGATTTCTCCAAAGAATTTTGTGTTTTACCTCTTACATTTTGATAGATTATCCTTTTTGAGTATTTTTGGGCAGCTGCGGTTTGAGTTAGGGGTCCACCTTATCCTATTGCAAAGTGAATATTTAGTTTTCCCAGCAAAATTTTTTGAAATTATATTTATTTTCCTATTACAATTTCTTGGCATCTGTGACACAATCAATTTATCATAAATTAATGTTTATTAGTTGCCCTTCTGTCCTATTCGCCTACATGAATCTATACTCATGTTAGTACCAGACTATAACACTACAATAAAGATTGATATTGGTTGTGTAGGCATGGTGGCTCACACTTGTAATCCAAGCATTTTGCGAGGCCGAAGCAGGATAATTGCTTGATCCCAGGAGTTTGAGACTAGCCTGGGCAACACACCAAGATCCCATCTCTACAAGAAAAAACAACGTTAGCAGAATGAGTGGCATGCACTTGTAGTCCCAGCTACTCCTGAGGCTGAGGTGGGAAGCTCGCTTGAGCCCAGGAGTTCCAGGATGCAGTGAGCTGTGATTGTGTCACTGAACTCCAGTCAAGGTGACAGAGCAAGACCCTGTTGCTAAAAAACGAAAATAAAAAGATATTGGCAGGGCAAGTCATTAAATTTTGTTTTCTTTTTTTAAAAATTGCATTTATTTTATTTTGGTTGCATATCCACATGCATTTTAGGAAAAGCTTTACAATTTTTATTGACAAAACTAGGGAATTTGCATTGAATCTATAGAAGCAGCTTTTAGTATTTTGATGTTAATAGTAAGTATTGTTATTCTTGAATATTGATGTCACTCAACATATTCAGTTCTTTGATTACTTTTAGCATTTTGGAATAATTTTTCACCATAAAGTCATTGCATTTATTTTGCTACATTTATTTCTGAGTATTTCTTCCTTTCTGATGCTTTTATCAATGGAAATTTTGTCTTCATTTAATGTTTAGAATAACTGATTTTATGCAATAGTACAATTTAACTTTGTATCTTGATGTTGTATCTGATTGTATCTGATTAACTTATTAATTCATATGGGTTTTCAATAAATTTCTTACACATATTTATACAAAATTATGACATGTGAAATGACCTATTTCTTTTTCAATCTGGGGAAGGGGTAGGAAAGGGGTTCTGCCTAGGCCTGGCCCTTCTTCCCATCTGGTCATTGTATGAGGCCCAGAACCCTTGGTGGGAGTGTAGAGAGGACCCTGGGTCCCTGGGCCTGGAGGGGCAGGGATGGAGGGAGAGCCTGGCTCCCACTTCACCTGGTTAGGATGAATGCCAGAGCTGTCCTGATGGGGGCTTGGCAGCACAGTAGAGGGACAGGCGAGGCACCCTGGTGAGCTGGGCATGCTCCCTCTCTACAGCTGAGCTGCCCTTGGTCTCTTGCTACCAGCTGTGGTCCCCCTGGGAGAGACTTGGTTCCCTCCTGGTGGGGAAGGGGCTGCGAAGATGGGAAGGTGGAGCCACCAGCTTCTCAGTTGGAGCTCAGTGGCCTGGGGGACCAGTGCAGTTGTCCTCTGGGAGACAGGGATGGGGGGTTCCATCCCCCTCCCTCTCACCAGCACCAGTGACTCTCAGGAAGGAGGTGACTGTCAGGGCACCTGCAGGAGGCAGCAGGAACCAGAGGTCCCAGTCAGCCACTAGGCCCATAAGGCAGAGGAGATGCTCAGTGCCTGTGACTGGCAGACTGGGGCAGCCCCTCAGGGCCTGAGCCACAGTCTGCATGAACTGTTGCCAAAGCAGTTCTGCCCGACCCTCTGGGTTGGAAGCTGAGCAGAAGACCCCACTACTGGGACCTGCCCTGTCAATCAGTCTCCTAGGCCTCAATCTTGAGGGGTCCAGGTACCACAAACGCTGGGTTCTCCTGTCCCCCAGTGGCCTTGCCAGCAGTGGCTCCTTTCTGGGGGTATAGGGAGATGGGCCCGAATGCAGATAGCTGTCCTTCCTGGTATCCTGGAGCCACTGTGGCCTCCTGGCCCACAGCCATCCTTCTAGCCAACCTAGAGCTGGATGCAAGGCAAGGGGAGTGCACCCTTCCTGGGGCTGTCCTGGCAGGTGGGATCCCACTGAAGCGCAAAGCCAGCTCGAGCTCCAGCCCAGGCCCACCAGCTGCATTAGGGCAAGGGTAGCAGCAGAGACAGTAGTGAGGAACACAGGTGGTACCAGTCCTGGGCCACAGAGCTGGCTACTTTGCTACTATGGCCATCCTGAGACCCCAGGGCCCAGGAGAGGGTCCTACCAGGTGAGCAGTGGAGGCCTCCTGAACAAGTTGGCTACTCTCTCACTGAGGAGGCCCGCAGGCCTTCACCCAGAGATGAGGAGACCTTCAGGGCTCTCCAAGTAAGGAGGACAGGCGGCACAGACCCTCATGGGCAAAAGGAGGCCTCTGAAATCTGATCAGGGGATGGATGCCCTCTGCAGGTGGTAGGATCCCAGGCCTGGGGAGGGAGGATGGAGCCTGTGGCCACCTGGCCTTGTCTTCCCTCCCCTCCTCTGTGCCTCCCATTTTAGACAGGCCAAGGAGCACAGGCTGCTTCTCTAGGGCCAGGTCTCTGCCTCCCTACTTCCGGGATCTCAGAGCTCAAAACCGCTGCTGCAAGCAGGAAGGGGCCCTTCCTGCTTCTCCCTTTGTTCCAGGGGTGTGCCAGTCAGGCAGCCTTTCTCGGGGACCCGGTAGGGGAAGTTCCTCCTCCTATCTACCCTTCTTCTTGCTGCTTCTTGAAAGCCAACCGATCTCTGCCCCTCCTCCTGGTGTCTGCCCTGTCACTGCCCCTCCTCCTCCCGTCTGCCCTGTCTCTGCCCCTCCTCCTGGTGTCTGCCCTGTCTCTGCCCCTCCTCCTCCCGTCTGCCCTGTCGCTGCCCCTCCTCCTCCCGTCTGCCCTGTCGCTGCCCCTCCTCCTCCGTCTGCCCTGTCTCTGCCCCTCCTCCTCCCGTCTGCCCTGTCACTGCCCCTCCTCCGCCGGTCTGCTCTGTCGCTGCCCCTACTCCTCCCGTCTGATCTGTCGCTGCCCCTCCTCCTCCCGTCTGTTCTGTCGCTGCCCCTTCTCCTCCTGTCTGCTCAGTCATTAGAGTCAGGCAGGTTTTCACTGTTGGCCAGGGCTGCTCACTTGCCAAGAGCTTGGGGTTACCCTGCCTGGGGCTGTCCGGTCGCCGGAAGGGAGAGGAAGTCCCTTGTGCATCCTCCTGGTTCTTGGGAGTTTCATGGAGGGGTGACAGCAGATGCAGTTATTGAAGGTCCGCAGTGGCCAGGGTTTCCGGCAGTGCAGCAGTGTGGGGGTGTGGCTGTGGGGGGGAATCTGGGGTTTCTTCTGCCCGGTGACCTTGGGCCAGGCTCTGAACCTTTCTGGGCCTCAAATACGCTTTTATGGAGTGAGGAGGAGGGGAGGGGACCATATCTGAGCTCCTGGAGGTCCTAGTTCTTCTATGTCATGGGATACAGCGGAGGGAGAGTGGCTTCTCTTCAAGTCCCTGGTGTGCCTTTCTGTACTGGCGAATCCCTTGTCCGAGGCTCCTGCTCCATGCTTCCAATGGGTCTGGTTTGGGCCCACACAGTTCTGGGAAGAGCACCCTAACCCCACTGCTGAGAGCTGGGTAGGGAAGAGGAGGTGGGGCTGGCTGGGATGGGTGGAGCTAGGTGAGCTGTTCTGTCTGGAAGGAAGCCCGGACCCTGCTCAGAGCTCGGAACTTTAAGCTCCCAGCCGAGCCAAGCAGGCCTGCCTGACTGACGGGCACAGCCTGGGGCTCAGGTCCCCATTTGCCCAGTGGGCATTCAGGCAGGCCTGTGTTTGCTGGAGGGTTTCTGAGAGGAGGTCCCAGTCCCAAGGGCATGGAGGGGCTGTCATTGTTCCCCTGGTGCCTAGGTAAGATTGGAAGGCTTTGTCACCTACTCCCAGTTCTCCTCACAGTCTATAAGTTGGGGGATGAGGTGTAATTCTGCCATCAGTGGTCATACGGGTGGACTTTTGAGAAGAGGGAGTATTTCCCATAGGCCTAGAAGGATGAGTGTGTGTGCCTGAAAGAATGGGACATAAGGGGCAGCCTGGACAGAAGTACAGAGGTGGGAGGGCAGGGGCAGGGTCCTCAGGTTTCTGTGCTTTGGTGCATCTAAAGCTAGGTGGGAAGCAGGTAGGAACTGAGGCTGGCTTTAGGTTGGTGCCTGAGAGTGCTGGCTTAACAAGCTTGACCTAGAGAGCAGTGGGCTTATTAGAGGGGTTCCAAGCGGCACTCTTAAAACAGGAGAAATGCCCATCCCAGGGCTGTGGCCACAGAGGTTGGTGCCCATCAGTCGTTTGGGAGATTTAGGGTGAGTGATTCAACAGGGAAGGGGGACCCACACAGAGCAGCGGCCAGTTTGTGGAGGAAGGTAAATCCCATCCCCACAAGATGAGTCTTCAGTGATGCGTAAATGCCAGCCACATGTGATGCCTGGGAGGCAGCTGTCTCCTTCCATCCCCTGCTCAGGACTGGTGTAAGGAGATGGAACCAGAGAGGGAGGGACAGGGGTGTTGCATTGGTCAGGAAAGAGGAGGAGGGAGTGTGCAGTGGCGTGGGGTGCTGCTGAGAAGTCACACACATCAGGGCTGGAGAAGAGCTTTGGGCTGGGCCCTAACACTGGCATTGGTGACCCTGGGGAGAGTGCTTTGGGCAGTGTGCTGAGGTGGCAGCCATGCTGTGGTGCGCGGAGGAGAAGCAGATGGGAAGGGAGGGCTCAGGATGTGGGAGGGAGGAGGCAGTGGACTGCAGGGGTGTGAAGGGTGGGGTGGGACTCTGGGGCAGAGACTCAGGAGGGCATGCAGACACTGTTCCATAAAGCACATGCCCCCCGAGGGGGAGACAGGTGGACTGCCTTCCCTCACCAACTAAGCCCATCTGACTCAGCTCTATCCCTGTCACCCCCAGAGCCACCATCAGTCATGCTTTTGAACAGGGACTGCCCAGAGAACTCAAAGAAGGAGGCTGGGGCAGCCAAGTCACTCAGAAAAGGTAGACTGGATGAGGTCAAGTTGGGAGATAAGAGCCCAGGACAGGAAGTCACTGTCATTAAGAACATGGGCTTTTCTGTGAAGACCCTGGCCTTCAGGATACAGCCCTTCTCTCACAAGTGAGGTGGAGGAAGGGATGCTGGAGACCAGGCCTGAGTCTGCTGGGGAGGATGAGGCTAAAATACCCAGTCTTACCCATGATCCTTCTGACCCCATATCAAAGGCAGGAAACTGAGAGTCCTGTGCCTTGCCCAGGGTCATTCAGCCAGTGTGCTGGACCTGGGAATGGGGTCCAGACTTAAGTCACTGCCCCACTGCTAGAGGACAGCTACCATCTGGACCTGCCAGGCCTGTTTGGGGAAAGGAGTGGGAGTGGCTGGCTGGTGGGATAGGGGTCCCAGGACTCCCCAGACTCTTGCTCTTTGCCTTCAGGGAAGTCACCTTTCTCTGGGCCATGACTTCACCATCTGCCAGAGGGGAGGTGGTGTTGGGTGGTCTTCAAGGGCAGAGCCAGCCCAGAGGTCTTGCATGCTTTTGACTCAAAGGGGAACTAGACAAAGACCTCTCATATCCTCTGTGTCTCCAGGGGTGGGCCTTGGAGCTCCTCTAATGGAAGGTGAAAGCCATTTTGCCTGGGGCCGTGAGTACTGGGCTAGGGAGGAGATAAGGCTGTTCTTTTCCCTCCCTTTGTTCTTCCATGTCCCCTACTCTGCTCAGAGGTTACACTTGGCCTCAGGAATAGCCAGCTGGGCCAGGCTCCATCCAGCACACACACACGAGCAGGTGGGCATGGTGTGAACCTCCAAGACCTGGAATGTAAGCCAAAAACTGGGAAACTGAGTATGTTGGGCATTGATTCTTGGGATCTGGGTATTTTGGGCTGGGGACAAGGGAGCATGTCCTTTCTCCCTGCCACATGGCCTCTTCCTCAAGGTACTAGGGGCCTTATCACTGGCAGAAGTCTTCCCCCAGGAGATGAAGCAGGAGATCCACCAGGCGTTCATGGGCCACGGAGTCCCGTGTCATTACACCTGCTTCTTGCTGCACCCAGAAGACAACACACTGGAGCACTTCTCAGTTCCGCACAGTGTCCAGGAGCTGCAGGAGGGCTCAGTGCTGTGCAAGGTGGCGGTTGGTCTGGAAGTTGGGTGGCCTGCTCAGGGGAGGGCTCCTGGAGGTCCCCGCCCTGCTGGGGTCTCTGTGTCACAGATGAGCACGTGGGGGCAGGATTGGAGCACAGCTCTGCCTCTCAGGCCATCACACCTGCCCCTTCCAAATTCATGGCCCACGGGTTAAAAAACAGTCCTGATGCTAAAAATATCAGGGAGTACCAAGCCAGGCTGGAAATCAGCCCGATGGAATTCTGTAAAGACAAATGACAAGTCACCTAAGAAAACCAAAAAGCCCCGCAGCTCCTGGCGCAGAAGTCAGCCTGATCCAGCACCGTCAGCGGGTTTGGTGAGACTGCATTGGTTGTAAACTCTGCTCTTACTGGAGTCAGGTTTTTCAGGAAGAAGCCACTCAGGATCCCAGGTTCTCTCTGCTTGTTAACAGCAATTGTGGAAAAGGTCTGTAGTTCCACGGCACACACAATTGATCATAGATCCTCTCTCCTCCCCCTAAATAACTGCCATTCCAATTCCCACAAAACACATGCAGGGGCAGTGCTCAAGCTGGGGACCCTGGGAAGTCTTCAGGCCACCGCTGCATGGGGGGCTGCCCCAGGAGAGCAGGGCGAGGGTGTGGAGGCCTGAAGCTCTGATGGCCCTGCCCACCTGAGACACGGGCCCACACAGAGGAGGTGGCCTTGTGGGCTTCCCAAGGCCTGGGTGTCCTCCAAAGGCATTTGATAGAAGGATCTTTGCAAACAACATCCCTGCTCACCTACAGGCAGGGGTGTGTGTGTGTGTGTGTGTGTGTGTGTGTAAAGCAGGATTTCAGTGTTCATGGTGGAATGTGAAAATGAAAGCCTAAAGCTGAAAATTGAAGCACACATGATAACACACCTGAACACTGCTCTGTGCTAGGTGGTTGTTCCAGAGTGCAGGGCCCTGGGAACCCCCCACTTCCCGACAGAGCCCAACACTCTGTGTGAGGCCCACCTCCAAGTGGACCAGGGTGGAGACCTGCACAAGAGCACAAACGTGGACCCATCTGATGCCTCCAACAGGGCTGAGGGTAGCTTTTTGTCCTTCCTGAGCATTTTCACTGGGGGTGACATGGGAGGTGAACGAGGCACTGGGGCTGGGAATTGGACAGAAGAGCAGGGAGCATGGAGGCCAGCGACTGACGAAGGGGCTGAGGACCAGGGCTTCCCACTGGAGTGGTGTGGGGAGGTACCAAGTCCAGGACCACATTTGGGGAGAAAGACAGCTGGCCCTGAATGTCCTTATCTTGTGCTGAACAGTGCCCTTGGGGCCCTCAGAAGGGCTTGAAGATGGAGCCCCTCAGTGGCACACCACCTGAGTACATCCATCCATCCACAGAGCCAGGAGCAGCCATGGTGTCCCCTGCAGTCCCAGAACTGTGACTGGAATGTAGGACTGCCAGGGGGAGCAAGAAAGAGGCTCTTTGGTGGGGTGGAGGGCCACACTCTAGGACTCCTGGTGCATTCGCCCTGGGCCATTTCTGCATCCCTTGCAGTGCTTGAAAGTGCTCACCATAAGCAGCCAAAACCCACCTTCTGAAGATTGCAGGAGGCACGGAAACCTCACCTGCTTGTTTGTGATCATGGCTGAGGACCTGCAAGGCTGCATCACCGCATACACACCGGGCTTTCACCTGAATCAGTGAGTCCCTGCCAGCCAGCCATGACTCCCTGATAAGTCATCGGTTCTGGGTCTGTAGGCAGACACCCAGCCATCTGCTCAGTGACCACCCTCTCCTTGTAGTTCCATGGTGTACCCTGGAAACTTGTAGGACACCTTGTACCTTTTGGACACCTTGTAGTTCCTCTCACCGCAACCCCAAACCTACCAGCACCGCTTCCAAAGCCCTTCCCTAGTGGAGCTACTTAACCGTATCAGCAGGACCTGCAGAAACCACTTTACAGGAATGCAGAAGAAAAGGTGGTGCCTGTGTCATTTCTGCCGTGCCTTGTCTCATGCACATGGAGGAATGGGATGCACCGGCCAGCCTGAACTCCAGGGCATCCACCCAAAGAAACTGTCCCCAGCCCCTGGTGCCTGAGTCTCCCTCTAGGGAGTCATCAGTCAGCATGGGAGAGGGCAGCCTTGGCAGAGGAGCTCATTTGCTTCTGTCTGACTTCAGGGCAGTGTCTCAGGGTGCAGAGAACCCAGAGTAGGGAGGCCTCGGAGCAGAAGGGGCCCAAGGCAGGGCACTGAGCTTCGTGGGCTACCCCATCTCCCCATCCCCTGCCTGTCACAGTGTCCAGAGTAATGGCCACCTTGTCCTAGATGTGCAGCTGGATGACCCCCAGGGAGAACACACCATGGACTGCGTGTGCACACAAGACACCTCCACCTCGAGACTGGGCCGCAAGGAGCACATTTCTGGACAGGGGACTGGGGCCTGGCCCTGTGTTCACCAGGCACCCGCTTCCTTCCTGGGTGCCAGATGGTTCTGTTCACACTCCTGTAGGCTCCATACTGGGCTGATCGTTAGGGCATCTGGGCCTGTCCATGGGGAGGTGGAAGAAAACACATCACAGATGAGGTCCCAAGCACAGGCAAGCCCGTGTCTCCCTCTGTCACTCCCCTCCACACCTGGGCCTGGAGTGAGACGTTCCAGATAATGAGAAAGTTGCTCCCCACTATAGAATATATACATAAATGTAAAATACTGACAAAAGTGGAAGTAGTGTACTTTAAAGTAATTACACTTCTGAATTCATTTTTCATATTCCTTTTTTTATTTTTTCATTTTTTGAGACGGAGTCTCGCTCTCACCCAGGCTGCAGTGCAGTGGCGTGATCTCGGCTCACTGCAAGCTCCTACTTGAGCCACTTCTTCAAAACAGGCCATATTGAAGGTACCCACAGCCTCTGGTGAGTGACTGGCAGCCTCAGACCCAACTGCCACCTGCTGCCAGGTTCTCCTGTGGAGAGGGGGAAGTGAGGGAAGCTGGCACAGGCCCGGCTCTCTCAGCTGCCCTGAAGGCTAGTCAGGGTCCCCTGCAAGGCCTTCTAGCCTTCTGCTTCCTGGAAGGCCACCTCAGTGCCTTCTTCTGGCCTGTCTGAGTCTCTGGGAGGAGAGGGCTCAATTTCCCACCGGGCAGAGTGCCCAGGGCCATCCAGCCTCCTGCCCTCCGCTGACCATCATGGAGCCCACACCTGGGCCCATCTACCCAGCCATGGTTCTTTAAGGGCAGGATTTCATTTGCATCGGACATTTGGCTTGCTGGTGTTTAAAAGTTACTAGTGATGTTGCTAAGAGAAATGAGGAAAAAGTGTTGCTCAGTAAAACTCTCATAACCTTACTTCCTAGAGATGATGATGGAAGAAGTAGGAGCTGGAATTTCTTGGGTTCTGACTTTATCAGGGATGGTGCAGCTGATTTCTACACATAATATTCTATAATCTTTTGAACACCTTGTAAATGTCAACACTTTTATTGTTACTGTTTTTGTTGTTACTCAGGGATGAGGAAACTGAGTCTGACAGGTTCCTGCCCACGCCCACCTGGCACACAGCTGCTGCACCCCAAACCTGCTCCAGCCCTCATTCATCACTAAGGGCTGCTGTCTCCTTGTGTTCAGTTTTTTCAAAATATGAAAAGTCCTTTTCTAAATATGAAGAGACTGAGGCTAAGGAACCTGGGTTCCCAAGGCAGGCCTGGTTGCCTCCACCATCGAGGTGAACTTGGCCAGGTAGATACAGCCTGAGGCTCCTGCGAGTGGAATTCCAACAAAAGTCCCAAAGGGACAGTTATCTTTACATAGGATGCCAGCAGAGAATTTTGCTACACTGGAGGAAAGAAAAGTAGACCGTGAGGAATATGGTCATGATCTCCACACTGTCTTCAAGAATGGCAAGGTGACAAAAGGCTACTCAACTGATGAAAAAAAAAATGCACAGGTGAATACGGAACTGGAAGCAGCATCTCATTAGGCTTTGTTTTATGACTGGGTGCGTGTTGCGTGTGTGTGTGTGTAATACATGTTTATTGTACAGATGTGTGGGGTTTCTTTGTGTTTTATGACACACTCCAGCCAAATTATCTGTTGGTTTATGGACATACTGCCCTTTCATTTTTTTCCCCAATGTTTAGGTGATCTCAAATTAGGAAATGCCCTTAACCATGTAAAAGATTAGTGCTAAAGTAAGCTTTTTAGGGCCCTTTGCCAATAGATAGTCATTCAATCTGGTATTGATCTTTTCACAAATAACAGAACTGAGAAACTTTTATATATAACTGACATATATAACTTTTATATTTAACTGTTTCACATAAAACAGATTTGCATAAAATTTTCATGATTGCTTTGTTTATATTTAACTTGTATTTTTGTACAAACAAGATTGTGTAAGATATATTTAAAGTTTTAGTAATTTAACTGTCCTTCCAACATTTCATGATTTTTATGAGCACAGACTTTCAAGAAAATAGTTGAAAATAAATTACATTGCCTTTTGTCCATTAATCAGCAAATAAAACATGGCCTTAACAAAGTTGTTTATGTTATTGTACAATTTGAAAATTATATCAGGACATACCCTATAGAATTACTAACAGCAGTGGCCCTTGTGGAATACATATTAATCATGCCACATTAAAGAAAATAATGATTCTTACTGGAATGTCTAGGCACTTTACAGTGATTAAATATCTTGGTCGTTGTATTGTATCAGTGAAATGCCAAGTTTGAAAGGCCTGTACTGCAATTTTGTATGTCAGAGATTGCCTGTGGCTCTAATAGGCACCTCAAGATTTTTAGGAGATAATGTGTTTAGAGAGAATTTCTGCTTCCACTATAGAATATATACATAAATGTAAAATACTGACAAAAGTGGAAGTAGTGTACTTTAAAGTAATTACACTTCTGAATTCATTTTTCATATTCCTTTTTTTATTTTTTTATTTTTTGAGACGGAGTCTCGCTGTCACCCAGGCTGCAGTGCAGTGGCGTGATCTCGGCTCACTGCAAGCTCCGCCTCCTGGGTTCACACCATTCTCCTGCCTCAGCCTCCTGAGAAGCTGGGATTACAGGCACTCGCCACCACGCCCAGCTAATTTTTTGTATTTTTAGTAGAGACAGGGTTTCACCGTCTTAGCCAGGATGGTCTCAATCTCCTGACCTCGTGATCCGCCCACCTCGGCCTCCCAAAGTGCTGGGATTACAGGCGTGAGCCACCGCGCCCGGCCTATTTTTCATATTCTATAGTTGGTGTGACTTAAATGAATTATCAGAGTGGGTACTGAGTGTACTTATTTTAAATGTTTTGATTCTATTATATTTTTATTATCTTTAAAAATTAAATTGGATATTAAATTGTATGGACACTATTTATTAATTTTAAACAGAATCCCTTCAATAAATAATACCTAAGCACATTCTTAAATAAAGATAAATTATCTCCACTGAAAAGCATGACATGTGTTTCAATAGAAGAATCTTAACTAAAACAGAAAATTGGCTAAATTCAAAGTGCTTGACATCAAAATGTTCTAGAGTGATTAGCTACTAGATTCTGAATCTGAATCAGACATCGCATCTGACTAGAGACCAGTTTCTTTCAAATGATTCTTTTATATATGCAGATCTGTTCTTCTGAGGCAGCAGTTGGCCCGAAGGTCAAATTTGGATTTTTTTTTTTTTTAATAAGTGCAGTCTGTCTACAGCTGCTTTCCCACTACACCAGCCAAAGGTAAACAGCTGCAATAGAAGCCGAATGAGATTCACAAAGACCAAAATGTTTATCATCTGGCCCTTTACAAACAATCACACAAAATTTTCCTGATCTCTGTTCTAAGAAATGGAGTGTGCCTTGCATTTAAAGGGAAATGTTTTCTAGGGAAGGGAGGAGGCTAAATAATTGATACGGAATTTTCTCTTTTGTCCTTTTTTTCTCATTTAAGCATCTGATACTGGAACACTGATTTAGAAACGTTTTAACATGACATTAAATGAGAAATTTAAAAATTGAAAACCCATAAATCATGTGTTGCAAATAGCTACATGAAGAAATGTTTTATCGCTAGAATAATGTAATTAGAAGTGAGTTATCTTCATTAAATGTTTTTTCTAAGTGGTATTAGAAAGAATATGTTTTTCAGATGATTCTCTATAAACAGTGAGAACAATAAGCGTTATTCACTTTTAGTAAGAGTCTTCTGCAATCCATGGTAGAAAATAATTTTAAAATGATTTTTAATGTATTTGAGTAAACATAAGTAGTATTTTAAAAAACACATTTTTTCACAAAATGTGCTAAGGGGTGTGTACAGAATCAAAATAAACTATTACCAATAATAGTTTTGATAATCACCCATAATTTTGTATTTAAACCATTTAAACATTGAAATTATACTACAGACAGTATTCTCTATGTTCTGTGAATTTCACCAGCTGCAGAACAGAGTTTCATTTTGAAACTTGCAGTGAAAAAAGCTATCCATTTGTTCACCATAAATCAGGAGATGGAGATTAATTCTACTGGCTCTCAGTCACTTGGAACGGATTAATTCTGACTTTCTGTCACTAAGCACTTGGTATTTGGCCATCTTCATTCTGAGCACCAAATGGTTAACACGAATGTCAAATAGAACTCTGCTGTGTGTCACCCTTAAATCAGCCTAACTCTTTCAGACAAAAACAAATGGCATTTATGGATTTAAGTCATTAGATTTTCAATTCACATTAATTAATCCTCCTCAATTCATTATATCATCAAGTATTTACATTTTAAATTGGAGGTAGGATTTCTGTGTTAAGACTCTTATTTGTGCCCTATAACTAAAGTAAAATGGCTTTTGTGAGTATCCCTTATTTTCCCTTCTTAAATTATCAATTTTTATAATGAAATTAATGTTGGAAAATTTAAAAAATGACAAGGTATTCATTGTTCTGTTTGCTATAATTTGAAACTCACACTTAAGTATTTTGTAGTATTACATTCCTTTTCAACCCATTCAGTGGAGAATGTCAGCTTTTCTCCCAAGTTGTGTGTTATGTCTATTCTAATATGTACTTAACATCAAGTTGTAAACATGTAATAAACATGGAAATAAAGTTTAAAAAAATCTTGGTTGGAATACCATATGCAGTGAGTTTTATCTCAGTAGAAAAGTAAACAGATACAGAGCCGGCAGGAAACATTAGAGAGACAGACAACCTAGAGGACTCCATATGTTAACTCTATAGTTGTGAGTTTTAAAAATAACGACCATTTAGACCTACATTTTTTTCTGATGTAATTTTGCCTATTAATTTTAAAAAGTGCCAAAGAATGCATCATAATATGTAATCATCAGGAGTTCAGAAAAACCTTCTATGCCTTAATGATTGAGAATCACATTCTGTTTCTTATTAATAGCTAGAGAGCAAAGAAAATCCTATAAATCTTGTAAGAAAATACCAGGAGTTTAGACTAGTGTTTTCAATAGTGGCAACTACTTTACTAGTGCCATTTTTTTGAAACAAGCAAGGGGAAAAAGTCAAACCAATTCACAGGAAACCAGGATTAAAATGTTCACAAAAATATGTAAATCAAGCAAACTATTAAACTAGGCGTGCAAACCAGAAAATAAATGCTTCACAGACAGAAGGTAAGTCTGGCACAAAACGAGAGTGCTCAATCCAGAAAGATATTTATCTTGACAGCAGAAAGGACTTACCAGAATAGACAAAAGCCCTTTTATTATGCTAGGAGGGATAGACGGCCTTTTATTAAAGTAGCCTTATTCAAACCAGATCCCAACAATGTCAAAAATCCTGTATCAAAGTAACAGATCCTTAACCTGAGGGAAGACTCACCAGAGCAGAAATGGTGACTTACAGGAGCAGAGCACTCAGCGGTGCAAAGTGAGGACTGCATACGTGCTCCGAGAATCACCAATTCCTTCCCATAGCAAATTTTTCAGGTCCCATTTACGACACCATATGTGTAAACCTAAACAACAAACACACAATGACTCTCTAAAGTAAAAGATCTTTACTTGGGAATAAATTATAGTAATGAGGATGTAAATGTCATAGTAAATAGTACATATTAATGGTCAGTGATCTCATAAACTAGTTCCTTAGTTTGTCTAAGAATAGATTGAAATGCAGATGATAAGTAGTCTAGGGGAAAAGAGAGGCTTTAGAGACTGGTTTCAGCTATACCTATCACAAGATTTCGATTGGTCAGATGGATTTGTCTGGGCTGGATTCAGAGTGTATTAGCAGAACACAGCCATGAACTACCACTGCAAATTTCTTTGATGCCAGCCTACTACAACAATGTTGAGTCCGTTTCTGAGAGAGAGGCAATTCTTTGTACACATACTGTTCTCCTTTGTCAGTCTTACTCTGTTAACTTCAGTGGTGGGGCATGGCTCTGCGTGCAGCAGCTGTTAATAATTGGTAAATGGGTCTGAGGTATAGAGCTGGACTGATCCTTCTGTGACAGTCTTGGAGAAGGACTATGGCTAGAACTATAGAAATAACATATTTGCTACAAGAATGTGCTTGAGACGTCAGTGGCATTTTTTATTTTTTCAGCCTACAATGCAGCAGTCCCCTCAGGATAAGCCGGAGAAGCTCTTGGATGAAGCCATACAGGCTGTGAAGGTCCAGTCATTCCAAATGAATTGATGCCTGGTAAGAATGGAAATGTGGGAGGCACGGTTGCAGTTCGTGTGTTCCTAAGGAAGCATGTGCAGTGTTTTCTAGAGTTAGGTGGCACCACTATTTCTGGTAAATCTAATCTTCACTGTCCACCAGTGTGTATCTTCAGTCTCATGTCCCTCAAGCACTGTGTGGAGCAATTTCAACAAAGAGCCCTGTTTACTCACATGTATATTTATGGTTTGGGATTGTCTGTCTTCCCTACTAGAATACATGCTCATAAGAGCAAGAGACCCTTCCTTTTATTTACGCATTACTGTAATATTACCACACCAGTGTCTGACCAGAATTACTAGCCTCCTTGGTTCTATAGCTCAGACCTGAGGAGTACTTAGCATATAATAGGTACTCTGTAAATATTTGTTGAATGAATGGATTTAAATGCTTTGCAATTGAATTATTCAGCTTTTTTCTAAATATCTTGAAAACTTTCTTTCCTGAATAGATATTTTTATTGTAGAAGCTAGCTTAAAAATTATACTTAAAACTTATTTATATATTTTCATATTCTAAAGGATAAAGTAAGCGATAATCTGTGTAGATACTGTAGATTCTCTGGATTAAAATGTAAGGAATTGAGCCAAATTGGTTGGTACTTTAAGCTATAAATTACTGTGATGAAGATGATGCTGTCTTATCTTTGTAAAATGTCTTCCTATGTTTTCTAAACCATAATGATATGCTCTGGTGTCTTTTATTGGTTTCATTCCCAACAAATTGGGAATGAAAAATAAATGTCTTGGAATGGAGAAGATGGGTTTGCTATTGCTTGCTTCTTTCTCTTCCTGTATATGGATAGTGTTTCCTCTGTCTCACTGAATTGCTTGCATTTCTGAGTTAAGTGGAACATACGGGCATTGTGAAGGTTTGAAAAATGCAAGAGGAAAGCAAACTTACATGGATAGTCATTTCAGACAGCTCTGAAGAGTCTTTACCCCATGACAAAGCCATGTCAGGATAGTATCTTGCCTCACCTGAATCAGTATGCCAGTTCTCTTGATTGCAGGTAAAACGTGATGAAAGGAGCTAGTTTACTAGTCTCTATAGGCTGAACAGATGAGGCTTGTATTAAGAAGCTTGCAGTCCTAGCTATGTAAGTCTTACTAAGAGTCATGGATCTTTTTCTTTTTAGTAGAGACGGCAAGGTGAAATGATCTAAAGTTGATTTTTTTTTAGTGTGGTTAAAATCATGTAAGTGCTGTATACTTTTAAAACTATGTAACAAGTCCTTGATGTAAAGAGTTTGTACAACCATGATAGATGTTTATTTAAATTAAGCATTATCATCTATTCTCTTGGTATTTCTGTAGGACAAAAACAAGCTTATGGATGCTCTGAAACATGCTTCTAATGTGCTTGGTGAACTCTGGACTTCTCTGTTATCACCAAAGAGCTACTATCAACTTTGTATCTTTTGAATGTTGAAGAGCAAACATTTGGACCATACCTTTTTCTTGATAAGGCTAATTTTGTTTGTTCTGTATGAAGTTTGTCTGGAGTTATCTTATTCTTCTTTATCTGAGTCACATGGCACTCCTCCACGCAGATGTGCTAAGTGAGAAAAACACTTTGAGAGTACTCCTTTCCTATGCTTCAGCGTCTTTAAGTGTGTTGTTGGTGCATCTCAATTTTCAGACCCTTCGTGAGGATATTCAGGCTATGACGCAGTTGGTTCTTTAATACTTAGATGTTGTTACGCAGCAGCCTCAAATGGACAGGAATTTAACCATTTGCCATTTCAAAACCTATTCACAGTCTGACAGGTAACCATTGTATTTATTGCTTTGTTTCACCACACATGCTTTAAAATACTTAAAGTAAGAAAAGTCTAGCTAAAATTCTGTCTTCACTTGAATACTCTCTTAAAGGACTAAAACTTAAGATATCTGCCCAATAGTTAATAATGACTCCAACAAGTTTCAAAGTTTTGCTTAGGTTGACTTATCTTTATTTTTAGTCCTTAATCATAATTAAAAGATATGACCATTTCTGATGAACTGCGCTACTTGGAGGTCTGCCTGACAGATGAGTTTGCTAAAGGAAGGAAAGTGGCAGATCTCTGTGAACTTGTACAATATGCTGGAAACCTTATCCCAAGCCTGTGAGTAATTACAAATCTGAGGACTTTTGTGTCTGTACTTCCCACTTTATGTTATGTCCTTTATGATTATCAGTTTAAAAAATGTTTTAAGGGTAATTTCTTAACAAATTAGGACCAACATTTTGGTAGGTACTCTCTTATTTGTTTTAGAGTAACTAGATTTACGTTTTTGGAGATATTTGAGGAATTTTGGAAATAGAAAAATGGACGTGCTTGCTATTTTGTTTAACGTCCTGTTAGAAAAATTAATACGACAATTATTCTCTTCCTAATATGTTTAAAGGTAATATCTATCTTGCATATATACAGTATATGTCTGTGTGTGTGTGTGCATGTGTGTATGTATATAGTTTTTATAGAGGTCAGTCAGTGGTTATCTTTTAAATCACATATTTTCCTTATCATGCAGGAGAAAACAACATGGTTCCTGTCTTATTTAATGTTTTCTTCAATGTGTTTGGAAATAATCAAATTCTTAATTTGAATATTTTATTTCTAATCAGCATTTCTTCATACTTCTCATAGTTACCTTTTGGTCACAGGTGGAGTTGTATATGTCAAGTCATTTCCTCAGTCCAGGAAGGACATTTTGAAAGATTGGGTAGAAATGTGCCATGGTGTGCAGCATCCCTTGAGGGGTCTGATTCTTCCAAATTACCTTCTTCAGTGTACCAGAAATATCTTCCCTGATGAAGGAGAGCCAACAGAGTAAGTGATTTTCTTTCTTGATTTTTTTGCAATATTTATTTCATTATAGAATATATAAAAGTGTGGAAACATGTACAGAAATAAAGTATGAATAATTCTTCCACCCAGTCAGCATTTAGGTAGCATTTGTATACAGATTTCCTTTGTAATATAGAACTCCTCAGTATATGTGGTATGATCTAAATTGTACTCATGCCAATTTTATCTTTGGATTATTAGGATCTGCTTTTTAATGTAATGTAATTGAGCATTTTTCCACTACATTAAATATTCTTTGAAAATACAACTTTTGGAAGGGGGTTATATTTGGAAATTGAGTTTGTAATGATATAATTGTGAGCCAGCTGGATTTCATAATTATTCCTTTAATGTCTATCAGTTTTTATAATTTATAGACTACTAGTTACCTTGGAATATAAGTGATTTGAATTATCTGTTACAAGTTAGCTATTAACTCCAGAAAAGAAAAAATAAAAGCCATTCAGAGATACTCCTGTCTCTTGTGTAATCAGTATTCTAGCATCAAAGTCTACTGTTCTTTAATCCCACAGCAGGGGCAGGTGGTCAGCCAATTGTGGTCCTCAGTGGGTGAGCTGTTTTCATGACGGGTCCCCAAATTAAAGAACTTCATTCCTTTTTAAAAGAGTTTATTCATTTATTTTCTTTGATTTTTAATCCTTTTTCAGTTTGCCCCAACAGATTTTGGTTTTTTCTTCTTAATATTTTCATTTATTCCTAAGATGTACAATTCAATGGTTTTTAATATATCTGCATTAATTTTTTTAAACAGTACAGAAAAGATAAAAAATTTAACTATGTAGAGAAATTGATGAAGTTATTTCCTGTATTACATTTTGACTGTCCATTTTGAGCATTTAATTAGGCAATCAATAAAAATGTTTGGAAGCTACTGACGTCTCCATCCTAGGAGATGTGGAAAAATAAAGCGGGAAATCCATAGTCTCTTCCCTCACAAAGCTTACATTCCAATTAAAAACAAATTATTCAACAGTGAAATGATGCAGTTAGCAGTACATCCTAAGGTTTAATTTTTTTAGCCTTTTGTTTTTGCTTTTGGTTTGTAGGGATGGGGTCTCATTATGTTGCCCAGGCCATTTTAAACTCCCGGCCTAAAGTGATCTTCCTGCCTTGGCCTCCCAAAGCATTGGGATTACAGACATGAGCCACCATGCCCATCCTTCTAGCCTTTTTGAATTAAGGAAACTGCTACAAGAGCAAGTCCAGTGGCCCAGGATAGGGAGTTGGGGAAAGTAATTCGTCCTTTAAATTTATACTGTCCTCTCCAGGTACTTTTTTCCCTAGAGTCTGTTCACTTTGAAATTTAACACTAAGCCCGTGAAGTTGAAAGTGATTTTTTATAAAGCATTGGTGTACTACAGAGATAAGTAGGAAATGCACAAAGGAGAGGGATGGTAGTAAGTTGGTTCTGTAAATACTGTGTAAAGACTTTTCTGTTTCTTTCCAGCGAAGAAACAACTGGCGATATCAGTGATTCCATGGATTTTGTACTGCTTAACTTTGCAGAAATGAACAAGCTCTGGGTGCGAATGCAGCATCAGGGACATAGCCAAGATAGAGAAAAAAGAGAACGAGAAAGACAAGAACTGAGAATTTTAGTGGGAACAAATGTGGTGCACCTCAGTCAGTTGGAAGCTGTAAATGTGCAACGTTACAAACAGGTTTATATGAGATAAAATGAAATCTGATTTTTAAAATCAGAATATTTTTGTTATATAATACTACATTGAAAAAAATCTTAAAATGGCTTTTACTGAAGAAGATTTAAATAAACAGAAAGATATATATGCAATGTTTGTGGATTGGAAGATGGAATATTGTCAAGATAGCATTTTAAAAAAAAATTGATCTCAGTCAATGTAATCTCAGTCAAAATCCCAGCAGACTCATGAAGAAATAAAGAACCTGGAACAGCTACAAAAATTTGAAAAGGAAGAACAAAGTTAAAAGATCCAAACAACCCGAATTCATGATTTAAAGCTACAGTGAGAGCCTGTGTGGTATTGGTGAAAAGGATAGACACACAAATCAGTGGAGGGGAATAAAACAGGGAATGGCAAACTTTACCTGTGAGGGACCAGATAATAAATGGTTTTTTACTTTGCAAGACTTACGCTGTACAACAAGCTTGTCCAACCTGCGGCCTAGGGCAGCTTGGAACGTGGCCCAACACAAGTTTGAAAACTTTAAAACATGAGATTTTTTGCTTTTTTGTCTTAAAAGCTCATCAGTTATTATTAGTGTATTTTATGTGTGGTCCAAGACAATTCTTCTAATTCTTCTTCAAGCCAAACGATTGGACAACCCTGGTCTACAACTACTAACACTACAGATATGGTGCAAAAGCAGCCACAGACAATATGGAAGTGAATGGGCATGGCTGTGTTCCAGTAAAACTTTATTTGTAAAAACAAGCAGCAGCTCAGTTTACACATCTCTGACTAGACAATCCATAATAGACCCAGATATTTATGATCAGTTATTTTTTATAAAAGTACACAGGCAACCTTTTCAGCAAATGATTCTGGAACAATTGGATGTTTATATGCAAACAAACACAAAATCCTGAACCTTGACCCATCCCTCATACCGTATAGAAAAAACACAATAATCGATCAGAGTCCTAAATATAGAACCTAAAACTGTTAGAAGAAAACACAGAGGAAATCTTTATGACCTAGGATTAGACAAAGATTTCTGAGGATACACAAAAAAGCACAAGCCATGGAGAAAAAAACTCACTTTTGAGAGGACAAGGCAGATGGATCACTTGAGTCTAGGAGTTTGAGACAAGCCTGGGCACCATAGGAAGACCCCATCTCTACAAAAATTACCAAAATTAGCTGGGCATGGCGGAATGTACCTGTAGTCCCAGCTACTCAGGAGGCTTGAGGTGGCAGGATGGCTTGAGCCCAGGAGGTGGACATTGCATTAAGTGGAGAGTGTCCTGCTGCACTCCAGCCTGGGCAACAGAACAAGACCTTGTCTCAAAAAGGAAATAGCTTTTAAAGTTTAGAAGTGAAGTCTTGGTGAGAAAAATCTCAAATACAATGTTCAAGTTAGTAGTTCAAATGTGTTACTAGTTTAAGATTTTGAAAACAGATTTTAACTCTTACATGTGTTTTTTTTTCTCTTTTATATTGTTTTGACTGGCATATTGGAGAAGTTGTAAACTGTAGGGATGCTCTGGCTAAAGAATATCTCATGGAGTGTATTATTCAGGTAGGTGGGAACATTTATTTCATTTTTTTAAAGGACCTTTTTTATCTTTCATTAAATTTAATTGTTTTGAAAACATTTTGAAGGAATAGGAAATAAGCTTTCCTGAATAAAGAACTTTCCTTGCTGGGTGTGGTGACTCACACTTGTAATCCCAGCACTTTGGGAGTTGAAGGTGGGAGGATCTCTTGAGGCCAGGAGTTCAAAACCAGCCTGGGCAACATAGCAAGATGCCATTTCTATAAAAAATTGAAATCATTTTTTAATGCTTCTTTTTTTATGTAATCTTGCTTCTTCTAAAAATAATTTTAAAACAAGATTTTCTGTTTCTGACTTATAACTTGGTCTTTGTATCAATGTGGTTTGTTTTCCTCCAAACTGTAGGAATGAGTCATCTGAGTTTTCTCGGTCTCTGTAGCTTTAGTTTAATTGTAGGTGCACTTTGTTTATTGGAATATTTCTGTCTGAGCTTGTGTTTAGTAGAGAGGTTCAGAAGTAATGTGTATAAGATTATTATTATTAGTTGTATAAGATTACAGTGTTTTTTCCCCACAAATGTGAACTTTACCATATGTGAGTTCAGAATATTATGTGAAATACTTTTACTTGTATTGATCATTTGATTCTCAGGTTTTCCCTGATGAATTTCACCTCCAGACTTAGAATCCTTTTCTTTGGGCCTGTGCTGAGTTACACCAGAATGTAAACGTGAAAAACATAATCATTGCTTTAATTGATACGTAAGACCTTCCGGCACTGGAGGATACATGCTCGGACTTGACAATAATGAATTTTAAACATTTTTTGAATTATTTGTTTCTGTTACATCTTTATCATACCAATGATCTTAATTTAATTATACTATAAATAATGTAGCTTTGTGAGTATGAGTACTAGGTACATGCCTCGGTTAGACATGAAAGAGGCTTAACTGAAATGTGCAGGAGACATGAAGATAATCAACATATTTATTCTGTGCATTTAATTGACATTTAAAGACATTGTACAGACTTATTGTTTAAATTGTACACATCCAAAGATCATATTGAAGAACAAAATTTTGTTTTTTACCATATCTTGCAGTGGGAACTCATTTGATTTAGAGTAGCCATAAGATACAGATGATTGAAAATGTTCAAGTAATCACTCTATCATCACATTTTCTTAAAGAAAAAATTTTAAGTATCAAATAAGTTTAGTACATCCACTTTAAATTTTATTTTCTTAGATTTTTCTTTTTCAGACAGAGCCTGACTCTGTCACCCAAGCTAGAGTGCAGTGGCGCTATCTGGGCTCACTGTAACCGCCGACTCCAGGGTTCAAGTGATTCTAGTGTCTCAGCCTCCAGAGTAACTGGGATTACAGACATGCACCACCATGCCTGGTAATTTTTGTATTTTTAGCAGAGACGGGGTTTTGCCAGGTTGGCCAGGCTGATCTCAAACTCCTGAGCTCAAATGATCCGCCTGCCTCAGCTTCCCAAAGTGCTGGGATTGCAGACGTGAGCTACCGCGCTTGGTCAATGGGTGACTTTTTTGCAGCTGTGTTGTGTAGTAGTACAGAATGTCTGTCCCACTACTTGTAAGCATTGTCATGAAACCAGAAACCTAAGTGAAGATTTGTCTCTGCAGACACATTTTGTACGTTTTTTAAAAAACTAAGTAATTAGGTTTAAAGTCTGAGAATTTAGATTACAAAATTTTCCAAATTATCAGCTCAATCCTGGGCAGCAAAAATCCCATACTGATTGGGCCCCCTCTTAAAGGAAGCTAGTAACTGGATTTTCCTGTGTTGCCTGTAATGTCACTTACCCATCTCTGTCAGTAGTGATGCTTCTGGGCGTAACAAAATGTGGATGTAGTTGTGACTGTGACAAACAGATAATGATAATGAAGCAGACATTATTTTGAGTAATTTAAGATGTGGGAAATAAAAGTTAATTTTATGAATTTTAGACTTAGTTGTATTTCAAACTTTAAGTAGTAAAAATGCAGTATCTTAAAATAGTCTATGTGCTCTTATTTTTTAAAGATTATTTATTTAAATCATGGTTGTTGAATATATTTGTCACTTTAATGCATTTCTGTCCATATCTACTTAATTATGCTTCAAAGAGTTTGAGAGAATTATCTTGTTGAAAATCTACTTAGTATGGTATGAAATATGAATGCTGATGTAAAAACATTTCATTGGCAAAACTGTTTAGTTAAAAATGAATTGAGGAGGCTGGGTGCAGTGGCTCACATCTGTAATCCCAGCACTTTGGGAGGCCAAGGAGGGAGGCTTGCTGGAGTCCAGTTCAATACTATGCTGGGCAACGTGGCAAAATGCCATCACTACAGAAAACACAAAAATTAGCTGGGCGTGGTGGCACATGCTGTTAGCCCCAGCTACTCAGGATGCTGAGGTGGGAGGATAGCTTGAGTCCAGCGGGTGAAGGTTTCCTTGAGAGGAGAGTGCATGACTGCACTCCAGCCTGGGCGAGAGAGGGAGACTTTGTCTCAAAACATTGAGGGAATGATCGACTTAAAAATCTTTTGGGCTCATACGAAATAAAGAAAAGTAATAAAGAATAAGATGTCATCCATGATCTCACTATCCAAACCCTATATCTTTTAAAATAAAGGGTTTTTGGTTTTTTTTAGATTAGCTTTATTTGCCCACTGTGAAGATAGACCTGGAATCCAAGGGGATATTAAACTTTTTGATGTATTTTCACAGCAGGGGGCTACAGTGATACAGGTTTCTGTAGGTTTCTCCTAAGTTCTCAAAACTTTGAAACTTCTCTGCCTTCCTTTTACGATTGTTTAAAATAAATTGTATGGTTTTCTAAACATTCCGGTCTAGACAAGACATGCCTTCAGAGGATGTTGTATCTTTACGTGTCTCTCTCATTAATCTTGCCATGAAATATTACCCTGATCGTGTGGACTATGTTGATAAAGTTCTAGAAACAACAGTGGAGATATTCAATAAGCTCAACCTTGAACAGTAAGTTACATTTTTGTAAAAATCCTCATAAAGACATTTTTGTCCTAGATTTGCTTTTCTTTCTCAATTGTTTTTTGAACTGCTGGCATTGGTCTTGTTTTAATCATGCATTAAGATTGTCATGCTTAGCACTACTAGGGGCAGAAAGTAGTGACCAATTACTTGGTTGTGTATATTAATGAAATTGTGGTACCTATGGACCATATGAAGTCTTCAGGGACCAGTGTCTTCAATTTGGATCTCTTTCTGTGTATCAGGGGCATCCAATCTTTTGGCTTCCCTGGGGTGCATTGGTAGAAGCATTTTCTTGGGCTACACGTAAAATACACTAACACTAGCAATAGCTGATGAGCTTTAAAAAAAATCACAAAAAAACTCATAATGTTTTAAGAAAGTTTACAAAATTGTGTTGGGCCACATTCAAAGCCATGCTGGGCTGCATGCGGCCTGTGGGCCGCGGGTTGGACGAGCTTGCTGTATTGAGTATGAAATGAGTTCTTATGAATGAGTTGGTTCTTAAACTGGTAAGGAAACTTTGTCAGATAGTATTTATTTCCATAATTGGTGTTTTCCTATGAATGAATACATGGTGAAAAATGAGGGGCGTATGTATATTAAAGGTGCAGAATTAAATTTGTTTAAATATCTTTTCTATTTTGAGCTTTGATTTTGATACCTTCAAAGAACCTATCAACAGTACTGTTTCCAACTTGAAACCTCCTCAGCTGTTCTATCCTAGGCCTATGGCGTCCTCTAGTGGCCACTGTGAGCAGCTCTGATCCTGTTACCCTCCCCAGCAGTTCCCTTCCTGTCCCATTCCCCATTGCTCTGGACTTGGGTTAAGCCAGGCCCGCCTCCCCCGCCCATATTCTACAGAATTTTACATCATGTAATCTCCCTCCTTTCTATCTCCTTTCTAGTGGTTTACCTGCATCAAGAAAATTTCTTCTTTTTTCCCCCGCTTTGTATTACCTTTTTTCTCTCAGTCATTTTTGGTTTTATGTGTGTGTGAACTGAAAACAAGTCCAGATACGGAATAAGTGTGAGAGAAAATTAAATGATGTGCCAGGTGTGGTGGTTTGCACCTGTAATCCCAGCTATTCAGGAGACTGGGTTAGGAGAATCACTTGAGCCCAGGAGTTTGTGAACAGCTTGGGCAACATAGCAAGACCCCATCTCTAATAAAACATAAAATTAAAAATTAAAAAATTTTAAATTAAAAAAACTAAGTGATGTATTTATGTCTTTCCACCCAAGTGAATTTTAAAGTAAAAATAGAGAAAATAATTAGAAATAACTACCTCTAATGAGGTTGTAATAAATGTCCCAACATGCCTCAATATCTACAGAATGATTTTACTAACCACTACCTAAAAGTCAGTCAGCCTGCTTTTCCTTAATCACCAACATCTGATGCAGAAGAAATAGTTTATATATTTTTCTATTGTGTCGAATTGCTGGTTTTGCATGGATTTTCTTCCTACTTGTTTTCATCGTGAATATACAATACTTGTTGGCTGCCCCCTGGGAACCAAACTACCAGTTAAAATACTTCCCTTAGAAATGTCATCGAAGTCTAGACAGTCATCTTAACTCCAGCTATACCATCTGTTCATGAGTTGGAAACTGTATCTAGTTTTGTATCAACAGAAAAATAATAGATGAACATATATTTGTGATTAGATAAGCATTTTTATCCTCTTGAAAGGAGGTTGTTATACTCTGCTGGTGGTATGATTCACTTGACCCATTTCCTTTAATGTGTAATGAAAAATTTCAAATTCTTATGGAACAAGTGCTATTTGTGCATAGAGAAAGTTAATTTTATTCATTAAGACTTCTGTTTTTCTTTTTGTAGTGTTGCTACCAGCAGTGCAGTTTCAAAGAAACTCACCAGACTTTTGAAAATGCCAGTTGACACTTACAATAATATTTTCACAGTCTTGAAATTAAAACATTTTCATCCACTCTTTGAGTACTTTGACTATGAGTCCAGAAAGAGCATGAGTTGTTATGTGCTTAGTAATGTTCTGGATTATAACACAGAAATTGTCTCTCAAGACCAGGTAAGAGAATACCTACATGCTATTTTAGGGAAACAGTGTTACAATTTTAGACTATGGACCTAGATACCTGAGATGGGAGGGGAGGGTAATTCAATACTAAAGAAAATTTACAAGTAACTTATTCATTATATAAATTAGAAAATAGGAGATGTATAAAGAATTATAAAACATTTATAATTCCACCAGATAGAGAATAACCACTGTAAATTAACATTTCGTACATATCTGTCCAGACTTTTGTCTGTATATGTGTGTATGACATACATGTGTATCGACTTTCTATCCAAAAAATGAATATCTTGTTGATATTGTATTGTAATTTTATAAGTGGTAACATTTTTGACAGTGGCTTTATATGCCAATGGTTTCCCATCAGTGGGTTTCTTGTGCCTCGCATGTTACAGGGGGATTCCATCATGAATTGGGTATCCACGTTGATTCAAGATCAGCCAGATCAGCTTGTAGAGGACCCTGATCCAGGAGACTTTGCTGATGAGCAGAGCCTTGTGGGCCGCTTCATTCATCTGCGGCGCTCTGATGACCCTGACCAGCAGGACTTGGTATGAGTTTACTCTTACTATAACCCTGTATCAGCTCCTCGTGAAATCACATGTTGAAGTGCTTAAAATGGTTTAATTCACCTTCTGGTCTTAAATGGTTTTGAAGGAATTGCGACTGAATTAAAGATTCACTTGAACCAGGAGAACGGAGGTTGCAGTGAGCTGAGATTGTGCCACTGCACTCCAGCCTGGGCAACAGAGCGAGACTCCATCTCAAAACATAATAACAATAAAATGAAAAATAAAAAGAAAAGATTCATGGCATCCATGAGCTTTTACTTTATATATAAACACATAATTGTTTGTAAACTTCTGGAGCATGTGAATAACAATTCAGTTGCTCCAATTTCTTTTGAAGACTGAGAATTACAAAAACTCTGTCTTCTTTTACCTGAGTGCCCATAATTATTCCATGTTCATTTTTTTCTGAACTGTGTATTGCTTATAATAAACTTTATAAGAAATACAATTCTCATATTTAATTTTACTTTTCCAAATTTGCGAGTATAAGTTATATTTGTCATATTGAGTTTTTGTTTTTTGATGAAAGATTTAAAAATTCATTTTACCTTTTTCTTAACTTTTTTTTCTGATAAAGAACAATCACATGAGATTCTCTCTTTATTATTAGTCCACAGGAAATCTTCATGAAATGGATAAAACATGTTGTCTGAGTAGGGGTATCAGTGACCGATACTAGGTAATTTATTTTAGTGAAGGGTTAGCATGGTTGGCTGCTTAATTATTGTTTGGGCAAAGTAGTTTAACCATTCTTGGATGCATAAGGCTGTTAGGCTGCTATGATGAAAAAGACATTTGCTTGAGGACGTCCTGTCTCATCTCATTCTGTTGACTTCCTTCATTGTAATTGACACTCCTGTACTTCTTCATAATCAGTGTGAAATAAGAGGCTGACTGCTATTGGTAGTGTGATGGTCTTTGTCTTGGCTTAGTGACAAACATTCCAGGACTGTGGTGTTGTGCACTGTGAGCTATGTGATCTGTACAGAGTGACTGTCTGAGTATGTTAACTGATTCCCTTATGTTTCTGTGTGAGACTGTGTGTGTGTGTGTGTTTACATTTTCTATTGCATACCAAATGTAGTAGTTAGAAAGTATGCCTTTTGGTTGGGCGTGGTGGCTCACGCCTGTAATCCCAACACTTTGGGAAGCTGAGGTGGGTGGATTACCTGAGATCAGGAGTTTGAGACCAGCATGGCCAACATGGTGAAACCCCATCTCTACTAAAAATGCAAAAAGTTTGCCGGGCATGGTGGTGGGTGCCTGTAATCCCAGCTGCTTGGGAGACTGAGGCAGGAGAATCACTTGAACCTGGGAGGTGGAGGTTACAGTGAGTGGCTATCACACCATTGCACTCCAGCCTGGGCAACAAGAGTGAAACTGTCTCAAAAAAAAAAAAAAAGAAAGAAAGAAAGAAAGAAAGTATGCCTTCTGCATGTGGCTGATTGGTTATTCCCATGTATAGAGATCTTTAATGATAGGGTCATTAGCTCTGACTACCCCTAGGGGAAATGTATTCTCTTATTCATCTACCATATCATTGAATTTCACAAAACCTGAATGTCATTGTGTCACACATATTAAAAATATTTTATGAACTCTCTGTTTTCCTTGTAATTTTTCTGAATTGGCTATACATTGTGCCATTTCAGAAAAAAATCCAACAAAAACACAGAATTCATAGAATATTTCACAAGTGGCTCTTTCAAAGTATATTAGCATTTTCCTTGATTTAAACGATCTTATTATTTTTTGAATGAGGAGATGTGTTGTACCAGTAATATGCATATAGTTGTTTTGTATCATAGTAATATTTAATATTACTGAGCACATGCCTTGTGCTAAGTAGTGGTGAGACTTCACATGCGTCGTTTGATCTTCCCAACAACACTAGGAGTTTACAGAAACTTGTGGCTAAGAGAAGGTAAATAATTTGCCCAAGGCCACACATGTAGTATTAGCATCTACTTTTAAATGTGAGTCTGTGAGTCTATCTTCACAGCTTTCTTTTCGTTTCATTTCTTTTTTGTTGAGATGGAATCTTGCTCTGTCACCCAGGCTGGAGTGCAGTGGCATGATCCCAGTTTACTGCAACCTCCGTCTCCTGGGTTCAAGCAATTCTACTGCCTCAGCTTCCTGAGTAGCTGAGATTACAGGTGTGTGCCACCACGCACAGCTAAGTTTTGTATTTTCAGTAGAGACAGGGTGTCCCTATGTTGGCCAGGCTGGTCTCAAACTCCAGACCTCAACTGATCTGTCCACTTTTGGCCTCCCAAAGTGCTGGGATTACAGACGTGAGTCACCACACCTGGGCCAGAGCCTACATTCTTTATCAATGCAGCATACTTTGCACATGTGTGTATGAAAATATATATATATTTTTTTTTATTATTTTTTATTATTATTATACTTTAAGTTCTAGGGTACATGTGCATAACATGCAGGTTTGTTACATATGTATACTTGTGCCATGTTGCTGTGCTGCACCCATCAACTCATCACCACCCATCGACTCGTCATTTACATCAGGTATAACTCCCAATGCAATCCCTCCCCCCTCCCCCCTCCCCATGATAGGCCCCGGTGTGTGATGTTCCCCTTCCCGAGTCCAAGTGATCTCATTGTTCAGTTCCCACTTATGAGTGAGAACATGCGGTGTTTGCTTTTCTGTTCTTGTGATAGGTTGCTAATATGACCCAGCCATCCCATTACTGGGGATATACCCAAAGGATTATAAATCATGCTGCTATAAAGACACATGCACACGTATGTTTATTGCGGCACTATTCACAATAGCAAAGACTTGGAATCAACCCAAATGTCCATCAGTGACAGACTGGATTAAGAAAATGTGGCACATATACACCATGGAATACTATGCAGCCATAAAAAAGGATGAGTTTGTGTCCTTTGTAGGGATATGGATGCAGCTGGAAACCATCATTCTTAGCAAACTATCACATGAAAATATATTTAAACATATCTTTGCTTCTAACTTGCTACCTTGGGCAGGTTATACAACCTCTTTGAAACTCACGCTTCCCCATTTGTGAAATGGGATTGTATCTGTCTCTGGGTTGTTGTGACAACTTGAGGAGATAAGATATATGTAAATTGCCTACCATAAAGTATGGTACATTGTATATGTTCACAAAATGTTAGCAATGATGATTGGAGCCCACATTTATTTCACAAATGATTAATCATAGTTTGGAAATTTTTTTTTCTTTAATGCTTTTGGGTCAGATTTTGAATACAGCACGAAAACATTTTGGAGCTGCTGGCAATCAGCGGATTCATTTCACACTGCCACCTTTGGTATTTGCAGCTTACCAGCAAGCTTTCTGATACAAAGAGAATTCTAAAGTGGTGAGTTTACTTTAAGTATTTAAGTACTTTTTTCCTTTTTTAATCACTCTGAGTGTGTGTGTGTTTTATATTATAAAAAATTTCAAACATACAAAAATAGACAATGATATAATAAAATCCCACTTTCAGTAACTCTATTTGTTACTTATCCTGTGCTAAGTGTTCCTAACAGTGATGTTGGGGGATCACATACTAACTGAGGGATCACATCAAAAGCACTTAGAAATGCAAGACTAAGCAGTGTGAATTTATGCTGAAACTCTTTCCTAAGTTCTAATTCAGGTTAGCTTTAAAATCTAAGGAGAGGGCCTAGCATTGCAGTCATTTCTCTCTAAAAGCATATAATTGAATAATATCCTGAGTTGAATAAAAAGTGGGCAACTTTTTATGAGCTTTCTTCTTCCTCAAACCAGAAGCATGGCTTGAGTCTTCATGGTGTAGTTTTGAAGAAAATACATCAAGCTTATGTACCTGAAAGTTGAAAGTCAGGTTTATGATAACGAACAATCTCAGTAACTTACTTTTGTTTGTTTGTTTGTTTGTTTTGAGATAGGGTCTCATTCTGTCACCCAGGCTGGAGTGCAGTGGCTCAGTCTTGGCTCACTACAACCTCTACCTCCTGCATTCAAGCAATTCTCGTGTGTCAGCCTCCTAAGTAGCTGGGTTTACAGGTGTGCACCACCACGCTCAGCTAATTTTTGTAGTTTTAGTAGAGAGAGTGTCTTGCCACGTTGACCAGCTGGTCTCAAACTCGTGGCCTCAAGTGATCCTCCTGCCTCAGCCTCCCAAAGTGCTAGGATTGTAGGTGTGAGCCCCCATACCAGGCCTCAGTGGGGACTTAATTTTCTCATAACAGAGAAAAAAGATGTATTCCGTAGACCTACCAGCATGAAACAGCAGCTTTTGGCCAATTTTTATTAGGCCAGCTTATCATTCACTCTTTACCAGCATTTATGGATAGGAATCTGTGAATATAACAATAAAAATAGCAACCAGCCTATGTTACAGAGCCATAGGAATTCCAACAGTACGACAATATGGTACTGGCATAAAAACAGACACATAGACCAATGGAACAGAATAGAGTCTAGAAATAAACCCAAACATATGCAATAAACTAATCTTTGATAAGGACACCAAGAATACACAATGAGGAGAAGGATGGTCTCTTCAATAAATAGTATTGGGAAGGTTGGATATCCACATGCAAAAGAATGGACTTGGACTCTCATCTTATACCATATATAATAATGAACTCAAAATGGATTAAAGACCTGAAACCATAAAGCTCCTAGAAGAAAACACAGGGAAAAACCTCCGTGTCATTGGTCAATGATTTTTTGGATATGAAACCAAAAACCTAGGCAACAAAAGCAAAAATAAACAAGTGAGACACTATTAAAATAAAAAGCTTCTGAACAACAAAGGAAATAATCAGCAGAGTGAAGAGACAGCCAAAGGGATGGGGAAGAATATTTGCAAACTGTACATCTGAAAAGTGATCAGTATCCAAAATATGTATGGAAGGCAACTCAATAGCAAGAAAATGAATAACTTGGTTTAAAAATGAGCAAAGGATCTGAATAGACATTATTCCAAAGAAGACATACAGGTGGCCAACTGGTACATGAACAGAGGTTCAACGTCATTTATCAGGAAAATGCAAATCAAAACCACTGTGAGACATTACCTCACATCTGTCAGAATAACTGTTACCAAAAGGACAGAAAATCAAGTGTTGGCAAGGATGTAGAGAAATGGGAACCCTGTGTATTATTGAGAATATAAATTAGTATAGCCATTATGGAAAACGGTATGGAGGTTCCTCAAAAAACTGAAACTAGAACTACCATGTGACCCTGCAGTCCCACATCTGGTTATGTATTCAAAGGAAAGGAAATCAGTATCTCAAAGAGATACCTGCACTCCCATGTTCACTGCAGCATTATTCACAATGGCTGAGATATGGAAACAACCTTAGTGTCCATCAATAGATGAATAAAGACATTGTGTTGTGTAAATGTGTGTGTGTACATATATAGGTGTATATATATGTATGTATCTACACACATATTCTCTACATAGTAGAATAATATTCAGCTACAGAAATGGAGAAAATCTTGCCATTTATGATAACAGGGATTAATCTGGAGGAAATTATTCTAAGTGAAATAAGCCAAACACAGAAAGGCAAATACCACATGACTTCATTTATATGCAGAATTGTTTTTTAAGTTGAATTCATCCAGCCTGGGTAACAGAGCAAGACCCAATCTCTATCAAAAGAAAAGGCCGGGTGTGGTGGCTCATGCCTGAAATCCCAGCACTTTGGGAGGTCGAGACGGGCGGATCACGAGGTCAGGAGATCGAGACCATCCTGGCTAACATGGTGAAACCCCGTCTCTACTAAAACTACAAAAATTAGCCAGGCGTGGTGGTGGGCGCCTGTAGTCCCAGCTACATGGGAGGCTGAGGCAGGAGAATGGCGTGAACCCGGGAGGCAGAGGTTGCAGTGAGTGGAGATCACGCCACTGCACACCAGCCTGGGCAACAGACTCCGTCTCAAAAAAAAAAAAAAAAAAAAATAGTAAATTGAAGTCAATGCAGAAAATTTGGGAAAATTACATATATCTGGAAATCGAACAACACACTAAATAGCCATCGTGTCAAAATAATTGGATAATATTTTCAGATAAATAATAAAGCAACATATCAAAACATATGAGACACAGCAAAAACCTGCTCAGATATATTTATAGCAGTAAACACCTATATTAAAAATGAACCACCATAACTTACAACCAATCAACTAATATTTGGCACAAACATGCAAAGGCAAATTAACTACACATCAAACCTGGAGGAAAAATATCAGTTGGAAAATACAAGAGTCATGTAGAATAGGAAGACTGGAAAATAAAATCCCTGGGGATAAGGGCTCTGAAAACTGTCCACATATTTCTGAGAATCTAGAAGCCCATATGCCTGCTCAGGACTAGGCATGGGTAAGGTCAGTGTTCAGAAAAGCTCTAAGAAGACGTTATCAGTCATGATTGCTTTACCCTCTAATATGGTTTGGCTCTGTGACCCAACTCAAATCTCATCTCGAATTACAATCCCCACATGTTGAGGGAAAGATGTGATTGGATTATGGGTGCAGTTTCCCCCATGCTGTTCTCAGGACAGTGAGCTCACGAGATCTGCTGGTTTTATAAATGGTAGCTTTTTCTGTTCTCTCACTCCTGCCACCTTGTGAAGAAGGTACTTGCTTCTCCTCCACTTTCTGCCATGATTGTAAATTTCCTGAGGCCACTGCAGTCATACAGAACCGTGACTCAATTAAACCTATTTCTTTTATGAATTACCCAGTCTCAGGCACTCCTTTATGGCAGTGTAAGAACAAAGTAATACTCAAACTCAGCACAAACAGGAAAAAAAAAAAGGTGAAGATGTTATCTTCCTGGTTTGTAAGCTGAGCTGCAATAATTAAAATGTTTTGGGTGAGCAAGCATTTGAGAAAATCTCTGTCAAATTACTAGCTCATAAGATAATGAAACAGAGACTTTTATTCCATACACAACAAAGAATATTTACAAAAATACCTTTGAAAACTCATTAAACAAATATAAATAATCATGAAAAACAAAAATCCAAAGGATTAAAAATAATATGATTTCAAAGTTATTATATTATAATATCAAAATGTACAGTTTTCAAAACAGCAAAAGGCAGGCAAAAAAATCACTCATTAACATGATAACAAATTAATAGAAACAGTCCTAGAGATACCCTAGACATTGAAAGAGATTTAAAAGTCTTTAAATCAATGGACTTAAATATGCTGAAAAAGAGAGTAAACCATAAAAAAGAAAAAAAATTGGGAAAATGATGTGTCATCAAATAGAAAGTATCAATAGAGACAGCAATTATAAAATAAACAAAAACATCTGAAGTCAAAAGTTAAAATCACTGAAAGAAAAAAATTTACCAGAAAGCCTCTACAGCAGATATGAGTAGAAAAAAGAAAGAAAAAAAGGATTAGCAAGGTTTTAAGTCTGCTCAATTTTAATTATTTAGACCTATTAGGCAAAAGAGAATTAAGAAAAATTAGAAGGCCCTAAGATACTAATGAGAAATCATTACATTGCCTTCACAAGGATTATAGAAAATCCAAAAAGAAGAGGGGGAGTGTAAAAGAATCAGAAGAAAAAAATTAAAGGAATAATGGCAGATAAATTTCTAAACATGATAAAACTCATGAATCTACACATTCAAAAATAGAACTGAGCTCAAAATTGTATACGCTCAAAGACTTCCACAAAAGACACATTACAAACTTTCAAAACCTACAGACAAAAATAATCTTTAAAACAGTAATAAAGACCCATCATATACAAAGTTTCATAGTAAAATTAAGAACTAATTTCTTGCTAGAAACCATAAAGTTATGAGACAGCAGGATGACATATTTAAAGTGATAAAAGAAAAAAAAAGTCAACAAAGAACTCTATTTTCCACAAACTATTCTTCAAAGATAAATGAGATATCAAGACATTTTTATATTTTTTAAAAAACTATACAGAGTTTCTTACTAATAGGTCCACTCTGCAATGCATGATAAAGGCTATCTTTTTGGCTGAAATAAAAGGACACACTATAAAATAACTTAATGCCATATTAAGAGAACAAGTAACACCAGTAAAAGTAAATATATGCAAAAATAAAAATGCCACTATGAAAACATTTTCATTTCATAACTTGTTTCATCTTTAAAAATTTTTAAATATATGATTCAGTAGACTAATGCACAGAATTAGTTATAAAACTATGTTAATTTCAGGCAATGCATAATTATATAAGCTGGAAGCACATATAGTTGGAGAAACAAATCTGTGTTGAATGAACTGTTGTAATAAAACCAGATTTCAAGTGGTATTCATTTATTATACATGGTCATACATTCATAAGATTAGTTATAATCCTTAATCACGAAAACAATAACTTTAAAAAGTCAAAAGGGAATTGAAAAGGGAATAAAAACTGTAGACTTGAAAAATATCAATAGAATAAAAATGTCAGTAATAAATAGACTAAATTTGAAAAGGAAATGACAGAAAAATAAGTAGCAAAATGGTAGAATTCCATCTTTTGTAAATACTTTAAATAGAAATAAACTGTACAATTACAATGCAAACATTGACAGAATGGTTTAAAAAACATAAATATAATTCAACTTTGTTATCTACAAGAGACTCTCATTAGACTTCTCTGTAGGTTGTAAGTAAAAGAATTCCTAAAGATACTTTATACAAATACTAACTAAAAGAGCTAGGGTGACTATACTTCAGCAAAATAAATATTAAGACAAAAGTGTTACAAGTGACAAATGAGGACATTATATTTTGAAGAAATGTAAACCTATGAATAAGACATAACAATTATAAATATATATACACCTAAAAAAGATCCGAACATATGAAACAAAAAAGACAGTTAATGACGGAAGTAGCAAGTTATACAGATTTGTTGACCTAAATATACCAAATACACCTAGCAGTTAAATACAAGAACTCTATTTTACATTTCTTCAAAAAGAAATTAATGTGGTTTTCAGATTTTGTAAACTGTTTTTCAGAAAATAATTTAGCAATCTTATCCTATGGAATTCTTATTTTTAAAAGCCATTATTTTAAACTTTGCATAATATCACATTCAATATTTCTAGTATGTTTATCATTATAAAAGCCACAAAAGAATAAACTATTTCCACTTTCGACAATAGACCATCATGAATCTACTCTCTGTCTCTATTCATGTGCATTTTATGAATATTCTTTTTTAAAAACTATATTCTTGTAGTAAAATTAACATTTTCTCTCTATGCAGTGGTACATTCTGCCATATTTCAATCTGGTTTCTTTCACTTACCATAATGTATTTGAGATCCCTGATTATTCTTCATGTGCTTATGTATTGGGAAACATATTTAGGATTTAAAAAACAGAAGATATCTATGTTGCTTCATATTTCTGTCTCTTTTTTCCTAAGAAATGTCAAGTCAACTACTAGCAAAAATATGAATTAAGCATTAAGAATTATACAGTTGGCTGGGCATGGTGGCTCATGCTGAGAAGCCGAGATGAGTGTATCACCTGAGGCCAAGAGTTTGAGAACAGCCTTGCCAACATCATAAAATTCTGTTTTTACTAAAAATAAAAAAATTAGCTGGCATGGTAGTGTGTGCCTGTAATCCCAGCTACTCATAAGGCTGACAGACGAGAATCTTTCAAACCCAGGAGGTACAGGTTGCAATGAGTCAAGATCATACTATTACACTCCAGCCTAGGTGAGAGAGTAAAACTGTCTCAAAAGAAGAGAACAGAAACAAACAAACAAACAAGCAAAAACCAGTTAAAAGAAATAAGATCTAGGGTTTGGTAACACAATAGAGTCAACAGTTAACAATAATTCATTATATGTTACAAAATGGCTAAAAGAGAAAATTTCAAAAAAATATTTGAGCTGATGAATATCCCAATTACTAACTTTATAACAGATTGTATGCTCTTATCAAAATATTACATGTACCCTGAATATATGTACAATTGTTATGTATCCATAAGAATTAAAAATAGGTCAGGCCCAGTGGCTTACACTTCTAATCCCAGCACTTTGGGAGGCTGAGGCAGGCGGATCACAAGGTTAGCAGTTCGAGACCAGCCTGGCCAACATCATGAAACCCTATCTCTACTAAAATACAAAAATTAGCCAGGCGAGGTCATGGGTGCCTGTAATTCCAACTACTTGGGAGGCTGAGGCAGGAGAATTGCTTGAAACTGGAAGGCGGAGGTTGCAGTGAGCCAGCATCACGTCACTGCACTCCAGCCTCGGCAAGAAAGCAAAACTCTGTCTCAAAAAATAAATAAATCAAATAAAAATATTCAAAAATAAATTATTCTCAAATAAGATAGGAATTTTAATTTTTGAAAAGATAAAAAAAACTTTGAAAAACATACAGAAAAAGGTAGTTAATGTTGAATTACTTATAAAATTGAACTTTTAAAAACTGAAAAACATACAGAAAAAGGTAGTTAATGTTGAATTACTTATAAAATTGAACTTTAGGGAGTCTAATAAAAATGTGGTTTGAATTAACTTTTGCTTTGTAAAATTCTTCATTTTAATTCATGTTCCAGTGCACAGAAAAATGACAGCTGCTCTCCATGAGAATCAGAGTTCAGTGTTGTTCTGAAGCACTTTATCTTCTCTTTCTGAGTCTCACTTTCATTTCTGGTCATAATCAAGAAGTGTGATTAGCTAATGGCTGCCTGCTCTAAGAGATATGCAGTGTCCATCATCTCTTGGGCTGCAGGTAGAGATGTATTCACATCTCTTTTGATCCCTGCAAGATAACACCAGACCCAGCAGATCCAAAATGACCATAACACTGCACTTTTTAAAACCAAGCCCTGAGATTTTAATCCACAAATATTCACCATTGCTTTCTGGTACATGGTAGATGTGAGTAGCCTCTTCGAAAATCAGACAACCCTGTTTGCTGACAATGAAGCAGGGTAAAACAGCACAGATCCAGGGACCCCGCACATAGCTTCAAATGGGAGGCTCATCAGACTAACAATGAATCTTTCAGCAGAAATCCTATTTGCCAAGAGATTAGATGCCAATATTCAACATTCTTTAAAAAAATTCTAGCCAAAATTTCATATCCGACCAAATTAAGCTTCAAAAGTAGAAAAGAGATAAGAAGATCCTTTTAAGATAAGCAGATGCTGAGGAAACCTGTTACCACCAGGTTGGCCTTATAAGAACTGCTAACGAAAGCACTAAATAGGAAAAAAGAAAGACCATTACCAGCCACTACAAAAACACATTGAAATACACAAACCACTGACACTATAAAGCAACCGCAAAACAAAATCACTAGTTTTATACGATAAAGAAGTCTGCAAAATAACTGGCTATGATCATAATGATAGATTCAAATCTACACTTATCAAAACTAAGCTTAAATGTAAATGGGCTAAATGCCCCAAAGAAAACAAAGTGGCAAGCTACATAAAGGATCAAGACCCACTGGTGTATTGCCTTCCAGACTTATGTCACACAGGCTGAAAACACAGGAATGCAGAAAAACCTACCAAGCATATAAAAAGACAGGAAAAAGCAAGGGTTGCAAAGTTTGTTTCAGACAAACCAGACTTTAAATCAACAAAGATTATGAAAATATAAAAAGGGGATTACAGAACGGTAAAGGGCTAACTATGCTACATATATACACACCCAACACAAAGGCACCCGGATTTATAACGCAAGTTCTTAGAGGCTTTCAAGAGACATAGACTCGGCCGGGTGCGGTGGCTTGTGACTATAATCCCAGCAGTTTGGGAGGCCAAGGCGGGTGGATCACGAGGTCAAAAGATCAAAACCATTCTGGCCAAAATGGTGAAACTCAATCTCTACCAAAAATACAAAAATTAACTGGGCCTGGTTGCGAGTGCCTCTAGTCCCAGCTACTAGGGAGGCTGAGGCAGGGTTGAGGAGCGACTGAAGCCTTTGCCACAATCTTCACATTTGTAAGGTCACTCCCCAGTATGAATTCTCTTATGTCTGGTAAAGTCTGAGAATCTTCTAAAGCCTCTGCTGCATTCTTCATATTTGTAGGGTTTCTCTCCAGTATGAATTCTCTTATGTCTGGTAAGGTCTGAGAAGCTTCTAAAGCCTCTGCCACACTCTTCACATTTGTAGGGTTTCTTTCCAGTATGAATTCTCTTATGTCCGCTAAGGTCTGAGAAGCTTCTAAAGACTTTGCCACATTCTTCACATTTGTAGGGTTTCTCTCCAGTATGAATTCTCCTATGTCTGGTAAGGTCTGAGAAGCGTCTAAAGCCTCTGGCACATTCTTCGCATTTGTAGGGTTTCTCTCCAGTATGAATTCTCTTATGTCTAATAAGTTCTGAAAACCAAACACAGGCTTGGCCACATCTTTCACACTTTTTAAAGTTTCTCTCCAGTATGGATTCTCTAATGTTTAGTAAGGTCTGAGAAGCATTTAAAGGCTCTGCAATATTTTTCACATTTGTAGGGGTTCCCTCTAGTATGAGTTCTCTTATTTAAAATGAGGCCTGAGAACCACGTAGTCTTTGCCACATTTTTCTCATTTCTAGGGTTTCTTTCTGCTATTAATTTTCTTATCTTCATTGAGAATTGAGCACCACTCAAAAGCTTTGTCACATTTATTGCCTTGGCATGTTTTGCAATGGGTTGTTGGTAAACATCGATGAAGGCAATTATAACTACTCTTCTGCCCCTTGCAATTAATCACACCTTGCCAGTCTTTCTTTAAGTATAAATTATCAAGGTCACAGCCTTCATATTTTCTCACTATTACCTTTTTATGTGAATCTTCTATGTCCTGCTTTGGCAATATCTCTGCAGTGAAAAAAAAAAGAACCAGCTGAAAAAATTATAACAAATCATATCACTTATTAGACTAAGGTGAATATACTTTACAAATATGAAATTATACAAAACACATTAAAACGGTGACACTGGGTCACTTCCAAAATGGCCAAATAGGAACAGCTCCAGTCTGCAGGTTCCAGTGAGATCGATGCATAAGACGGGTGATTTCTGCATTTCCTACTGAGGTATCTGCTTCCTCTCATTAGCACTGGTTGGACAGTTGGTGCAGCCCACGGCAGGTGAGCTGAAGCAGGGCATGGCCTCGTCTCACCTAGGAGGCACAAGGGGTCGGGGGATTTCACTTTCCTAGTCAAAGAAAGCTATGACAGAGTGTACATGGAGAAGCGGTACACTCCTGACCAAATACTGTGCTTTTGCCACAGTCTTAGCACCCAGTAGACCAGGAGATAACCCCAGGGCCTGGCTTGGCGGATCCCATGCCCACAGAGCCTTCCTCACTGCTAGCACAGCAATCTAAGATTGACCTGCGATGCTGCAGCTTGATTGGGGCAGGGGTGTCCACCATTGCTGAGGCCTGAGTAACTCACAGTGTAAACAAAGAGGCCGGGAAGCACGAACTGGGCAGAGGCCACCGCCACACAGCAAGACCTACTGCCTCTCTAGATTTCACCTCTGGGGGAAGAACATAGTAGAACAAAGGCAGTAGACAGTTTCTGTAGATTTAAACGTCCCTGTCTAACAGTTCTGAAGACAGCAGTGGTTCTCTTAGCACGGTGTTCAAACTCCAACAATGGACAGACTGCCTTCTCAAGCGGATCCCTGACCCCGTGTAGCCTGACTGGGAAACACCTCCCAGTCGGGGCCGACAGACACCTCAAACAGGTGGGTGCCCCTCTGGGATGAAGCTTCCAGAGGAAGGATCAGGCAGCAATATATGCTGTTCTGCAGCCTCTGCTGGTGATACCCAGTCAAACACGGTCTGGAGTGGACCTCCAGCAAACTCCAACAGACCTGCAGTTGAAGGGTCTGACTGTTAGAAGGAAAACTAACAAACACAAAGCAATAGCATCAACAGCAACAAAAGAACACCGACACCAAAACCCCATCTCTAGGTCACCAACATCAAAGACCATAGATAAAACCATAAAGATGGGGAGAAAGCAGAGCACAAAAGCTGAAAATTCCAAAAAACAGAGTGCCTCTTCTTCCCCAAAGAATTGCAGCTCCTTGTCAGCAAGGGAACAAAAATGGACAGAGAATGAGTTTGACAAGTTGACAGAAGTAGCCTTCAGAAGGTTGGTAATAACAAACTTCTCCAAGCTAAAGGATCATGTTGTAACCCACCATAAGGAAGCTAAAAACCTTGAAAAAAAGGTTAGACGAGTGGCTAACTAGAATATACAGTGTAGAGAAGACCTTAAATAACCTGATGGAGCTGAAAGCCACGGAATGAGAATTTTGTGACACACGCACAAACTTCAATAGCTGATTTGATTAAGTGAAAGAAAGCATATCAGTGACAGCAGATCAAATTAATGAAATAAAGTGAAAAGACAAGATTAGAGAAAAAAGGGTGAAAAGAAAAAAACAAAGTCTCCAATACACATGGCACTATGTGAAAAGACAAAATCTATGTTTCACTGGGGTACCAAAAAGTGACAGGGAGAATGGGACCAAGTTAGAAAACACTCTTCAGGATATTATCCAGGAGAACTTCCCTAACTTAGCAAGGCAGGCCAACATTCAAATTCAGGAAATACAGAGACCACCACAAAGATACACCTCAAGAAGAGCAACCTCAAGACACATAATTGTCAGATTCACCAAGTTTGAAACGAAAAAAATGTTACAGGCAGCCAGCGGGAAAGGTCAGGTTACCCACAAAGGGAAGCCCATCAGACTAAAAGGAGATCTCACAGCAAAAGCCCTACAAGCCAGAAAAGAGTGGGGGCCAATATTCAGCATTCGTAAAGAAAAGCATTTTCAAACCAGAATCTCATATCCAGTCAAACTAAGCTTCATAAGTGAAGGAGAAATACAATTCTCTACACAGAAGCAAATGCTGAGAGATTTTTGTCACCATAAGGCCTGCCTTACAAGAGCTCCTGAAAGAAGCACTAAGCATGGAAAGGAACAATTGGTACCGGCCGCTGCAAAAATATGCCAAACGGTAAAGACCATCAACACTATGAAGAAACTGCACCAATTAACAGGCAAAATGACCAGCTAACATCATAATTACAGGATCAAATTCAAACATAACAATATTAACCTTAAATGTAACTGGGCTAAGTGCCCCAATTAAAAGACACAGACTGGCAAATTGGAAAAAGCATCAAGACCCATCGGTGTGCTGTATTCAGGAGACCCATCTCACATGCAAAGACACACAAAGGCTCAAAATAAAGGGATGGAGGAAGATCTACCAAGCAAACGGAAAGCAAAAAAAGCAGGGGTTGCAATCCTACTCTCTGATAAAACAGACTTTTAAACCAACAAATATCAAAAGACACAAAGAAAGCCACTACATAATGGTAAAGGGATCAAGTCAACAAGAAGACTATCCTAAATATATATGCACCCAATACAGGAGCACCCTGTATTCCTTCATAAAGCAAGCCCTTAGAGACCTACAAAGAGACTTAGACTCCCACACAATAAATAAAGGAGATTTTAACACCCCACTGTTGATATTAGACAGATCAACAAGACAGAAAGTTCACAAGGATATCCAGGACTTGAACTTAGCTCTGGACCAAGCAGAACTAATAGACATCTACAGAACTCTACACCCCAAATCAACAGTATATATACATTCTTCTCATCACCACATCGCATTTATTCTAAAACTGACCACATAATTGGTATTAAAACAATCCTCAGCAAACATAAAAGAAGAGAAATCACAACAAACTGTCTCTCAGACCACAGCGCAATCAAATTAGAATTCAAGATTAATAAACTCACTCAAAACTGCACAACTACATGGAAACAGAACAACCTGCTCCTGAATGACTACTGGGTACATAACGAAAAGGAGGAAGAAACAAAGATGTTCTTTCAAACCAATGAGAACAAAGACACAACGTATGAGAATCTCAGGGCCATATTTAAGCAGTGTGTAGAGAGAAATTTATAGCACTGAATGCCCACAGGTGAAAGCAGGAAAGATCTAAAACTGACATTCTAACATCACAATTAAAAGAACTCGAGAAGCAAGAGCAAACACACTCAAAAGCTAGCAGAAGGCAAGAAATAACTAAGATCAGAGCAGAACTGAAGGAGACAGAGACACAAAAAACCCTTCAAAAAAAAAAATCAATGAATCCAGGAGCTGGTTTTTTGAAAAGATCAACAAAATAGATACACTGCTAGCAAGACTAATAAAGAAGAAAATAGAGAAGAATCAAATAGACACAATAAAAAATGATAAAGGGGATATCACCGCTGATCCCACAGAAATACAAACTACCATCAGAAAATACTATAAAAACTTCTATGCAAATAAATTAGAAAATCTAGAAGAAACTGATAAATTTCTAGACACATACACCCTGCCAAGACTAAACCAGGAAGAAGTTGAATGTCTGAATAGACCAATAACAGGTTCTGAAATTGAGGCAATAATTAACAGCCTACCAACCCAAAAAAGTCCAGGGTCAGATGGATTCACAGCCTAATTCTACCAGAGGTACAAAGAGGAGCTGGTACCATTCCTTCTGAAACTATTTCCAGTCAACAGAAAAAGAGGGAATCCTCCCTATCTCATTTTATGAGGCTAGTACCATTGTGATACCAAACCCTGGTAAAGACACAACAAAAAAACAGAATTTTAGGCCAATATCCCTGAAGAACAGCTATGCAAAAATCCTCAATAAAATACTGGCAAACCAAATCCAGCAGCATATCAAAAAGTTTATCCACCACTATCAAGTCGGCTTCATCCCTGGAATGCAAGGCTGGTTTAACATACACAAATCAATAAACGTAATCCATCACATTAACAGAACTAATGACAAAAACCACATGATTATCTCAACAGATGCAGAAAAGGCCTTCGACAAAATTCAACACCCCTTCATGCTAAAAACTCTCAATAAACTAGGTATTGATGAAACGTATCTCAAAATAATAAGAGATATTTATGACAAACCCACAGCCAATATCATACCAAATGGGCAAAAACTGAAAGCATTCCCTTTGAAAACTGGCACAAGGGAAGGATGCCTTCTGTCACCACTCCTATTCAACATAGTGTTGGAAGTTCTGGCTAGGACAATCATGCAAGAGAAATAAATAAAGGGTATTCAATTAGGAAAAGAGGAAGTCAAGTTATCTCTGTTTGCAGATGACATGAGTGTATATTTAGAAAACACCATTGTCTCTGCCAAAAATCTCCTTAAGCTGATAACCAACTTCAGCAAAGTCTCAGGATACAAAATCAACATGCAAAAATCACCAGCATTCTTATACACAAATAAAAAACAAACAGAGAGCCAAATCATGAGTGAACTCCCATTCACAATTAATACAAGAAGAATGAAATACCTTGGAACCCAACTTGCAAGGGATGTGAAGGACCTCTTCAAGGAGAACTACAAACCACTGCTCAATGAAATAAAAGAGAACACAAATAAATGGAAGAACATTCCATGCTCATGGATAAGAAGAATCAATATCATGAAAATGGTCCTATTGCCCAAGGTAATTTATGGATTCAATGCTATCCCCATCAAACTACCATTGACTTTCTTCACAGAATTGGAAAAAACTATTTTAAAGTTCCTATGGAACCAAAAAGGAGCCCACATAGCCAAGACAATCCTAAGCAAAAAGAACAAAACTGGAGGCATCACAACTACCTGACTTCAAATTATACTACAAGGGTACAGTAACCAAAACAGCATGGGCCTGGCAACAAAACACATATATATGGACCAATGAAACAGAACAGAGGCCTCAGAAATAACACCACACATCTACAACCATCTGATCTTTGACAAACCTGACAAAAAACAAGCAATGGGGAAAGCATTCCCTATTTAAAAAATGGTGCTGGGAAAACAGGCTAGCCATATGTAGAAAGCTGAAACTGGATCCCTTCCTTACACCAGATACAAAAATTAACTCAAGATGGGTTAAAGACTTAAATGTAAGACCACCGTAAAATCCCTAAAAGAAAACTTAGGCAATACCATTCAGGACATAGGCATGGTCAAAGACTTCATGACTAAAATGCCAAAAGCAATGGCAACAAAAGCCAAAATAGACAAATGGTATCTAATTAAACTAAAGAGCTTCTGCATGGCAAATGAAACTATCATCAGCATGAACAGGCAACCTAAAGAATGGGAGAAAATCTTTGCAATCTACCCATCTGACAAAGAACTAATATCCAGAATCTACAAAGAACTTAAACAAATTTACAAGAAAAAAAAACAACCCCATCAAAAAGTGGGCAAAGGATATGAACAGACACTTCTCAAAAGAAGACATTTATGCAGCCAACAGACATATGAAAATATGCTCATCATCACCGGTCATCAGAGAAATGCAAATCAAATCCACAATGAGATACCATTTCACACCACTTAGAATGTGGTGATCATTAAAAAGTCAGGAAACAACAGATGCTGGAGAGAATGTGGAGAAATAGGAACACCTTTATGCTGTTGGTGGGAGTGTAAATTAGTTCAACCACTGTGGAAGACAGTGTGGGGATTCTTCAAGGATCTAGAACTAGAAATATGGTTTGACCCAGCAATCCCATTACTGGGTATACACCCAAAGGATTATACATCATGCTACTATAAAGACACATGCACACGTATGTTTATTGTGGTACTATTCACAATAGCAAAGACTTGGAACCAACACAAATGTCCATCAATGATAGACTGGATTAAGAAAATGTGGCACATATACACCATGGAATACTATGCAGCCATAAAAAAGGATGAGTTCATGTCCTTTGCAGGGACATGGATGAAGCTAGAAACCATCATTCTAAGAAAACTATCACAAGGACAGAAAACCTAACACCGCATGTTCTCACTCATAGGTGGGAGCTGAACAATAAGAACACGTGGACTCAGGGCGGGGAACATCATACACTGGGGCCTGTTGGTGGGTGGGAGGCTGGGCAAGGGATAGCTTTAGCTATCCCAGTATAGTTATTGCAAATGATGAGTTGATGGGTACAGCAAACCAACACGGCACATCGGGAACAAAGAGGATGGATGTAACAAATCTGCATGTTGTGCACATGTACCCTAGAACTTAAAGTATATCTATATTAAAAACGGTGACACAATATAATACCACAGCCTCTGATTTCTTTATAGACATATAAACTTAACAGAAATATACCAAATAAAATGCTTTTTTGAGACATATAAAAAGCAGTTAAGCGTTTGCAGCACCACAAGTCACCAAAATGCCATGAACTACAAAGAAGTGGAAGAAAAGTATATTTACCCACCACAGCCATTCTTTGTCACCAATACAACACAGTGCCTTTAAATATAAAGTCCCAACTCCTGGCTTCTCCTTCCAAAAATAAAAAAAATAGTGCCACATATGTCCATGCTCCTGGCTTTTTGAGGCCTTGCCAAAGACTAATTTCTATGTTCCATGACAGAGCTAAAAGAAATAGTGGTATATTTTGAATAACAGGTTGGGTCCGCTGAGGTAAATGCCTGTTACAAGAAAAGAAACACTTCAGTACCATAGACAGACAACTGGAATAGAAAGTGATTATAGGGTCTCGATAAGGAACACGGGAATCTTCTTTAACTAAAAAACAAACACGCAAGCACAGAGAAGACACATCCTTAAAACAGGTTTGAGAGACTCCAAGAATTTCTAGCCTAAAAACCTGGTGCCATATTACCCCACGTCAAAGCCACTTCATAAATATTTTCACATGTGGCTTTTTTTGTACAAATCACAACCAAACATAAAAATATACACAAAACATAAGGACAAGATGGCAGAATCAAAGAAAAAAAATGAATATCCAGAAATCAATCAGAGAAAAATGGAGATGTTAAATTACCTGAAATAATGTGAATTCAGCTAGATTTTCTGAAAGAAAAAAAAAGAAATCACCTTCAAGAATGTAAATTATCACCTCAATGATGCTCTTTGAGTGAAATGGGAACATAGAAAACAATATGAAATAACAAAAATGAAACTAACAACAAGATAAAAAGCACAAAAAGAAGTGAAAATTATGGAACAGAAGAATAAAATAAGACTGATACTAAACTGATACTTCAACATTTTAAAAAATATATAACAAAATCAAGAAGCTACGTAAATTTCAACTGAGATTAATACAACCTGATCCCTAAAAAGACACAATATGACAAAGTTTTGAAAGTCACAGACAAGAAGAGAATCTGGAATGCAGGAAGAGAATAAAAAAGATGTAAATTTATATGCATGCTCCTGCAAAACTACCAGCAGATTTATAAACAGAAATCTTTCAAGTAAGAACAAAGTTGGATGATGCAGTTAAAATGCTAAAAAATAAAACTTGTCTAAGCATGAACGCTATATCCAGCAAAAGTATTCTTTAAAATGAAGAAAAAACCAGACTTTCCAAGATAACCAAAATGTAGGAAAGTGTGTCAACAGTAGAACTTTTCTACAGGACATACATAAGGAAGTCCCTCCCATTGAAAATAAAGTATACTTAAAAAAAAGACCAAAGACCAAATTATGTAAAAATGCATAACTCTCTGGAAAAGATATGCACATATACAACTATAAAAATGTGTAGTATTATTATCATGGTTCAAGAACACTTTGAATTATGCTCTAAAATTTAAAGGTTATGTTTCAGCTTGTCCTTGCCTTGATTTGTGAAACAAAGAGAAAAAAAGAAATGAAATTAGAAAGATAAAACCACAAAAATAATTTTAAAAATTTGTTAATGTATATGCAATACCGTATTAGTGACACTGGTAACAAAGATGAGAGCAGATGTAGTAACTTTAAGAGATTTTCTGTAAACCTCATGCTAACCACATAGAAAATACCTATAAAGACAAACAAAATGTTAAGTTGGAGTAAAAGCATGTCACTAAAATATCAACTAGATAGTATACAAAGATAGAGACAAAATAGCTAAAACAGCCAAATAATACAATAGAATGGTAACAGTAAGTTCTTTTTTTTCCAGAAAATTATGTAAATATTAATGTACTAAACTTCCTAATCGAAATACATACACTGAATAAAAGGATTAAAAAAATTTTTTTTAAAAAAAAACAAGATCTAACTGTGCCATGTCTCCAATAAACTCACTTCAGGTCCAACTTAAAAAATAGACTGAAAATGGCAGGACAGAATAAAAACATTCCATACAAGTGTTATCCACATGAGAGGAGGGGCAACAATTATATGAAATCAAAACTGTCATATTTCATATAATTTACTTTAAATTAAAATTCATAGTAGACTAAGTAGGACATTCAATTATAGGAGGGTTCAGTAACTGAGAACATATAAATATATAAATAAACCTGACATTAGTTTTCCCAAACACATAAAGTAAACACTGACAGAATTGGAGCAAAAATAGAAAGCGATGTAATAATGGTAGGATACTTCAATATCTCACTTTAAGTAATGAATAATAAAGCAAGACAAAATATTAATAAGAGAACAAGAAACTTCAATGCACTCTAAAACAATTACACCCAGCAAATGTAGACAGAGAACAGAGCACATGTTCTTTTTAATAGCTCATGAAACATTTTTCTAGATAGACCACCTGTGACACCACAAGTCTTAACAAATGTTTTAAAATTAAAGTTTCAGACTATTATTTACAGCCCAAATGGAATGAAACTAGAAATCAGTAACAGAAGGAAAACTGAAACATTTACAAATTAGGAAAATTAAAAATCATATTCTCGAGCATGCTCTTGTTCAAGGGTTGGAAGACATAATATTGTGAAGATGTCCATACTGCCCAAAGTGACCCACACATTCGACACAATCCTTAATTCCCAATTTTACTTTTCTGAAAATAGGAGAAATACCCTACAAACTTATATGAAATTTTAAGGGACCATGAAAAAGCCTGACAATCTTAAAAAAGAAGAAAAATATTGGAGGCATTACATTTAATAATTTGCAAACACAAAATAAAGCTATAATAAACAAGGCACTTTAGTACTTGTATAAAGGCAGAACACCAAAGCAATGAAGCAGAATGCAGCACAGATATAACCTCTTCATGCATCGTCAAGTGAGTTATTTGCACACAGTTTATAGAAGCATTATCCACAAGAGCCAATATATGAAAGCAATTTGAACTTCTTATACCGAATAAATGGATAAATATAATTTAAAATACAAAGAAAATGAAACATTACTCAGTATTTATTTAAAAAGCAGTACATTTTCTAACGTCTACCATAAAGACAAATTTTGAAGACATTATGGTAAATTTAGTAAGCCAGCCACACACACAAAAATACTGTATGAATATACTTCCATGGAATATCTAAAGTACTTACACCCTTAAAAAGAGAAAACAGAATGATGTTTTTAATTGGCCAGTCAATGGGGAAAATAAGTAGTAGATGCATGTGTATTGCATATCTTTTTGCAAAAATAAAAATGTTCTAGAGATGTTGCTAACAATATACTTAACACAACTAAACTATATAATTGAAAATATTAAAGATTATAAATTTAAGTATGTATTCTTTACAATTAAAAATAAAACAACCATTTACCATCAACCAAAAAAAGCAAATATACAAGTCATAAAATAGGGGCAATATTTATATAGGCCAAGAAACATAAAAATAATTATATTGGCAATAGATATATGGCTGATTCATACCTGACTTCTGTCCAAACATTGTTTTAACGTGTACAGAGTTGAATGCTGGCATATAAAATTTTATTTAAAACAATTTTTTATAAATAAATAAAAACAAAAACAAAATTAATGTGACATAGCCTGCTCTAAAATATGAAACACAGAAATGTAAAATGGCAGAAATTTTTTTTTTCCAGAGGTAGTCTCTGGTCACCCAAGCTGGAGTACAGTTGTGCAATCTCAGCTCACTACACCTCCACCTCCTGGGTTCAAGCAATTCTCTTGCCTCAGCACCCTGAGTAGCTGGGATTACAAGTGCGCACCATCACACCTGGCTAATTTTTGTATTTTTAGTAGAGACGGGGTTTCACCACGTTGGCCAGGCTGGTCTTGAACTCCTGACCTCAGATGAACTACCCGCCTCGGCCTCCCAAAGTCCTGGGATTACAGGCCTGAGCCACCACGCCCGGCCCAGAAGAAAATTTAACAAAACAAAATTAACAAAAAAATTGAATAAACGTAATATACCACTAACAATAATTCTAGATAGCTATAATTTTCAACTATGACTGCACATTCATAAAGAGCACATATTTTGTTTTTTTTTAATTTCAACTTTCACTTTAGGTTCATGTGTAGGTTTGTTACATGGGTATATCATGTACTGCTAAGTTTTGGATACTACTACTACTCGGGGAGTGAGCACCGTACCCAACAGGTAGCTTTTAAGCCTCTGTCTCCTTCTCTCCCTTCCTCCTCTACTGGTCCCCAGTGTCTATTGTTTTCATCTTTATATTTATGTATACCCAGTATTTAGTTCTCACTTCTAAGTAACAACATGCTTACTTGCATGCTTATTTGGTTTTCAGTTTCTGCATTAATTTACTTAGGATAATGGCCTCCAGCTGCATCAACGTTGCTACAAAGAACATAATTTTGTCCTGTTTGTATAGCTATGCAGTATTTCATGATGTATAGGTACCACATTTTCTTTTTCCAGTCCACCACTAATGGGCACCTTGGTTGATTCCATGTCTTTGCTATTGAAGGCCATGAAGCCTGAATCATTAGTATACAATAAAGGCAGTAACATTTCAAAGAAAATGCATTCTTATAATTCATAAATACTTTGATGGGAAAATTTGAAGAACTTACATAGTACTGAAGAATCTTCTTTATTATGTCATTATTATTTTCATGCTATTTTTACACAAAATGCAAAGATTATAACGCAACCTTGGAAGCAAACTATTACATTTCTAAATAATATGAACATAAATAACGTACAATATGGTATGAAACACTAATACACAAAATGAACGATTAGAAACAAATGCATATCATTTAGATTGTACAGTTTGAGAAAAGTGAATGAAATTGCTAATAACTTTTTATATTCAGTAAATTTAAACATATAAAAATTTTAATGAATGTGGGGTGCCTATTAATTATTTAATTCACTTTTTATATAACATGTACATTCAAGTACATTACCTCAGAATTTGTGAAATTACAAGCGAAGTTAGCATACAGCAAATCAGAAAGTAAAAAGAGGCTGGGCACGGTGGCTCAAGCCTGTAACCCCAGCACTTTGGGAGGCCGAGACGGGCAGATCATGAGGTCAGGAGATCGAGACCATCCTGGCTAACATGGTGAAACCCCATCTCTACTAAAAAAAAAATACAAAAAACTAGCTGGGTGTGGTGGCCGGCGCCTGTAGTCCCAGCTACTCCGGAGGCTGAGGTAGGAGAATGGCGTGGACCCGGGAGGCGGAGCTTGCAGTGAGCTGAGATAGGGCCACTGCACTCCAGCCTGGGTGACAGAGCGAGGCTCTGTCTCAAAAAAAAAAAAGAAAAGAAAAAGTAAGAAGAAAAACTGTAAGACACAGTCCTAGTAATCTTCATTGTAAAGAAGATAAAATTACAGGGTTCTAAGTAATCTATGGTATTAGTGTTTTTAATTAGTGTTTTTAATAAATCTATGAGGTTGAGTAAATAAAATCAACTATTCAACCATATAGTTATTTGTCACATAGGATTTAAATTTCTAAGCTTAGTTCTTACTAAGACAAAAATACTTTTAAAGTGAAATAGATGTTTAGATTTTCTTGTAATCAATCAGATGCTTTGTGGTCTGATGAAAGTTATCAGTCTCATTTTCTTTCTTTTTTTTTTTTTTTTTGAGATGGAGTCTCGCTGTATCGCCCAGGCTGGACTGGCACAATATCGGCTCACTGCAACCTCCTCCTCCCAGGTTCAAGCGATTCTCCTGCCTCAGCCTCCCGAGTAGCTGGGATTACAGGCGCACACCACCAAGCTTGGTAAATTTTTGTATTTAGAAGAATGCGGTTTCCAATAAAAGGGTACGTTGTGCCATTTTTTAATGACATTTTAAAAGCTTCTGTTTTAACATAGTACTGGTAGTCCTAGGCAGAACAGTTAGGCAAGAAAATTTTGGAAAAGACATCCAGCCAGGTGCAGTGGCTCATGTCTGTAATCCCAGTAGTTTGGGAGACTGAGGCAGGAGGATTAAGCTTAGTAATTTGAGACTTGCCTGGGCAATTTAGTGAGATCCCATCTCTATAAAACTTTAAAATATTAGCCAGGTGTGGAAAATGCACACCTGTAGTGTCAGATACTTGGGAGGCTGAGGTGAGAGAACTGCTTGAGCCTAAGGCTTAAGGCTATAATGAGGCATGATCACACCACTGCACTCTAGCCTGAGTGACAGAATGAAACCCTGTCTCAAAGGAAAAAAGGAACAAAAAAAGGCATCCAATCTAAAAAGAAAGTAGTAATTATGTTACTGTTTTTTGGTGGCATTATCTTATATATAGTAAACCATGAACAGTACACCAAAAGACTGTTTCAGCTAATAAACACACTCAGTAAATTAGAGAAATATGAAATTAACATACAAATCATTTGTGGAAAATAATAATCTCATTGAAATAGCATCAAAATAATAAATTTCTTAGCAATATATTTAACCAAGGTGAAAAATCTTTATATTGAAATATTAAGATAATAAAAACACTGAAGATGACATAAATAAATGCAACAATATTTCATGTGTATGGATTAAAAGAGTAAATATTGTAAAAGTGTCAAATTATTTAAAGTAATCTATAGATTCAATACATGCCCTATCAAAATTCCAGTAAAATTTTTTAAAGTAATAAAAAATGCAATCCTGAAATGTATATAAAACTCCCAGAGACTTGCTTTGAATAGCCAAGGCAGTTTTGAGGAATAAGAACAAAGCAGGGGGCATTTTACTTTCTGATTTCAAACTACATTTAAAGACTACTGTAATATAAACAGGATCATCTGTGCATACAAATGCATACCACAATCAGTGGAGCAGAATGGAGAGCCCCAAAACAAATCCATTCATCTAATATCAACTTATCTTTGACACTGAGGCACTGAGAATACACAATACAGAAAATATAGTCTCTTCCATAATTGTTGCTGGGAAAACTGAATACCCACAGGTAAAAAAAATAAAATCAGACCATTTTTCTGACACTATCTTTGAAAATTAACTAAATATAAAATAAAGATTCTAATGATGTAAGACAGAAATCCTTAAAAATTTTTAATGAGGCCGGGCGCGGTGGCTCACGCCTGTAATCCCAGCACTTTGGGAGGCCGAGGCAGGCGGATCACAAGGTCAGGAGATCGAGACCACGGTGAAACCCCGTCTCTACTAAAAATACAAAAAATTAGCCGGGCGCGGTGGCGGGCGCCTGTAGTCCCAGCTACTCAGGAGGCTGAGGCAGGAGAATGGTGTAAACCCAGGAGGCGGAGCTTGCAGTGAGCCGAGATCGCGCCACTGCACTCCAGCCTGGGCGACAGAGCAAGACTCCGTCTCAAAAAAAAAAAAAAAAAAAAAATTTTAATGAAAACATATGAAGAAATCTTAATATTGGTCTGGAAAATTAATTTTTGGATACAACAGCAAAAGTACAACAATAAAAGCAAATATAAACAAGTTAGACTGCATCAAACTAAAAAGCTTCTGCACAACAAAGAGAACAATAAGAAAACCATATCTGACAAGTTGTTAGTATCCAAAATATTTAAGAAACTCATACGAATCAAAGGCAGAAATTATAATAATAATGGTAATAAGACTGAAAAATAAGCCAAAGACTAAACTGATGATTTTCAATGAAAGCATACAATTGGCCAACAGGTGTAAGGAAGGTGCTCAATATCACCAATCTGGAAGTTGCAAATTAAAACCATGGTGAGATATTACTTCACACACATTAGAATTTCTAAAATCAAAAAGAAAAGTTATAACAAGCATTAAGTACATTTTTTAAAAACACTGTACACTCTTGGTGATTCATAATTTTTAAGAGTCATGATGAAAACCACTATTAAGGTTCTTTTAAAAAATTTAACAGTACTGCTATACAATCCAGCTATCTCATTTCTGCATATAAAATAAATTTAGTATCTCAAATAAACATCTGGACCTTCACCTTCCTTGAATCAAACAATTGCCAAGATATGAAACAAACCTAAAATGTTTGTAGACACCAACTGGATAAAATAAACATGGTACATACACTCAATAGAATATTATTCAGCCATAAAAACATAAGAAAACCTTGCCATTTTGACAACATGGATGGACCCAGATAACATTATGCTAAGTGAAATATGCCAGACACAGAAAGACAAATACTGTATGATCTCACTTTTGTGGAGAATGTGAAAAGGTTGGACTCCTAGAAGCAGAGAGTATAAAGATGTCTGCTAGGGCCTGGCTAGAGGTGGGGAAAATGAGATGTTGTTCAAATGGTATGAATTTTTATTTATAAAATAAGTTATGGTGACCTAATGTACAGTTTTATGACTATAGTTAATAAGACTCTTATGTATGCTAAAAATCTGCTTGCAGATCTTAATTGTTCCCACTACACAAAATGTAACTATGTAAAGTGATAGATGTGTTTGTTCATTAATTTGATTGTACTAACCATTTCACTATGTGTATACATATAAAATCAATACATTGTGTACAAGAAATATATACGTATTCAGTTATCTGTGAAAAATCCATGTTACACATACGTATATACATGTGTGTACATATATGTATATGTGTGTATACATATATACACACATATATACATGAATGACACAGTCCCAGTAAGCCTCATACTAAATAAAACTGTAAAATGACAGACATTTTAAAATAAAGTTAAAATTGAGAGTTTAATATATGCTCAGCAATGTTTTTAAGCTCCTCAATGACATAGTGTGTTTCATAAATGTATGAAGTAGATACACTGAACTATATGACAGTTGAGGCATTTTGGGCATACAGAGTTTAATTGACAAGTATTAGTTTATATATTTAGGGAGATACTTAGTGTTTTGATAAAATTACTGAATATAAATTTCTATAAAAGCATATTTGAAACCTCTGTAGGATAGAAAATTATAAAGCAGCTGGGCGCAGTGGCTCACACCTGTAATCCCAGCACTTTGGGAGGCCGAGGCAGGCGGATCACCTGAGGTCAGGAGTTCGAGACCAGTCTGACCAACATGGAGAAACTCTGTCTCTACTAAAAATACAAAATTAGCCAGGCACTGTGACTCATACCTGTAATCCCAGCTACTCGGGAGGCTGAGGCAGGAGAATCGCGTGAACCTGGGAGGCACAGGTTGTGGTGAGCCGAGATAGAGTAGCTGAGGACACGTTACCCTGCAAAGATTCCAAAACGCAACCTCAACCCAAAGACATTCTGTTAAGGTGTGTGTGCCTAGGCAAGGTAAGGGGAGAGGTGCAAAGATTTGCTACAGTAGAGTGTCAGGTGATGATTATTGGCTTTTCTGTCATGTGAAATGTTCACAAACAGAAAAATAAGAGCCAACCACTGCTCTGTGAAATGAAAATGAACAATTAAAATACTGTGGCTGTTTTAAAACTAAATAAAGAACTAGTAGATGATAATCTTATGACGTGGGGAGGGATAGCTGGCACTTGGGAATGTGGGAAAGAAAATGTAAATTTAGAATTTTCTACAGGCCCTACAACAGTTAGGTTAGGAAAAGAGTCATGGATTTGGAGACCCTGCTTGCCATACATTTGAAAAATGCAAGGAAAACCGGCCCCTTTGTGGAGCATCAAGGAGCTGGCAATTCAACTGAAATGGCCATGGTGCCCTGGGATTCTACCTGAGGAAACCTAACTACGTCAAAGGAATTTCTTGTGAATGACTAACTTAGAGAAAAACAAAACGTAGGCTTAACCAACCACAAACTGCCAATAAAGCTCTGACTACATAACCGGGACCTTTCTACCTGATCTGTGCAAATGCGATATAGAACTGTACCCAATCAAATATTTACTTTGGTTTGCTTCCTCACGCTTCTTAAAAAAGCCTTTTCTTCAAGTCTCACCTTTGAGCCCACAAACCACAAACCATAGCTGGGTGCTCTCTCATTCATAAATTGCTGTTTGAGCAAATAAACGGTTTGTATTAATTCATTCCTGCATTGCTATAAAAAATACCTCAGACTGGGTAATGCATAAGAAAGGAGCTTTAATTGGGTCATGGTTCCACAGGCTGTACAGAAAGCAAACACCAGCATCTGCTTCCAGGGAGGCCAGAGGAAGCTTAAAATCATGGTGGAAAGCAAAGCAGGAGCTTGCAAAGAGGGCAAAGGGGATGAGGGGTGGTATACACTTTTAAATGACAAGATCTCCCGAAAACTTACTATTGAAGAGACAATATCAAAAGGGGAGGTGATGAACTATTTATGATAAATCCGCCCCCATAATCCAATCACCTCCCAGCAGGTCCGACCTCCAACATTGAGGATTACATTTCAATTTGAGATCTTGGCTGGGAAACACATCCAAATTATATCACTACTTAACATTCTAAAGATGCCTCAATGTAGACAGGGGCAGAGACTCAGGCTTGTAATCCCAGCACTTTAGGAGGCCCGAGGCAGAGGATCACTTGAGCTCAGGAGTTCCAAACCTGCCTAGGCATCATAGCAAAACTCCGTCTCTACAAAAAATACAAAACTTAGCCGGGCGTGGTGGCGCACACCTGTGGTCCCAGCTACTTGGGGCCTGAGGTGGAAGGATCACCTAGACCCGGGAGGTGGGAGGCTGCAGTAAGCCCTGATTATGCTTAAAAATCCTCAACTTAATTTTTAAGAGGAGAAAGGAAGGAATGGGGGCCCCACGGACCACTACTACTTCTACGGAAAAACTCCGGACCCCAAGTGGAGATTCCCTCCCCTTATTCCCTCCAATCGCCCCGCATTATCTGAAGGAAACTCGGGGTTGCAGCACAGAACTGCCCAGAAAGGGTACTGGGCAGGGGAGTAATTCGTGCTTATGGACTGGGCAAGAGGCTCAGAGTTTTGCCTGCTGGGTAAACCCCTAATGTGCCCCGGAGGGAAAGGAGGGCCCAGCTGTGCCACCAGGCACTGGGGTCTGGAGACTCTAGAGCTGACCAGGAGGCCCAGACCCCCCGGCAGCCAGTTCCCGCCGGATTCAAACCGCCTCTTCCCCCTCCTCAGGACGTCCAACCCGGCGCACTCACCATTTTCCAGCTTCCAGATGTTCCGACGTCCTCCCTAGGGATCTCCCAGTACCTGCAGGTCACGGGATAAGAGGGGCTGTGGTAGAGTCACCTAGCAGACCCTAGAGGGTAGAAGACGGAACAATTTAGACAGGAACTGGAGTCGGAGCCTCGTCGCCAGGAGACAAAGACCCCTTCCAGCTTGCAAAAGCCGCCTCTTCCTCTCTGGCTGCGAATCTGATTGGACAGTTTTCACGCTGGCATCACGGATTGGCTGGGGCTTCAGGCCCTGAGTGACAGGAGACGTAATCAGACCATTGGCTAAATGAGGTGAGAGTGGGAGGGTTGTTTTTGTTTTTGTTTTGTTTTGAGACAGAGTCTGGCTCTACAGCCAGGCTGGAGTGCAGGGCCACATTCTCGGTTCACTGCAACCTCGGTCTCCCAGGTTCAAGCAGTTCTCCTGGAGTGTGGCAGGTTTCTGGCTGCAGCGTTTTCAGGCAGAGATTCCTCGCTGTGCTGGGACCTGGCCCTCCCTGAGGGACATTTGTATTTAACCTTACATATATATCACTTTCTGAATTATATTTGTGTGTTTACATATGTATACACTTACACAGTACACATATGTTACTCGCAAATTAAAACAATATAATTACAATTATTTGACAGCTTCAGATTTCATAACCTTCCTGGCCTCCAGTCTTCTGAGCAGGAAGCCTGAGCTTTAGAAAAGGTGGCAATGGGAGGCGGGGGCTGGAGGCTGGGCTGGTTGGGAGGGTGCGCTGTGGGTACGAAGGGCCGGTACCAGAGCCAGAGCCGGGTGGGCACCGTCAGGGGTGCTACGGAGGAGGCTGGCGCGCTGGAAACGCTCCCACATCAAGGAGAACCTAGCCGATGAGGCCCAGCTGCCTCTGACCGGACTGCCGCTGGACACGCTCAGCGACCTGCGCACCCAGCTGCGCCCCAGGAGGATCCCTTCTACTACTAGGCAGCGTGAACGACCACCCCAGGGTGCGCCTGCGCCTGCAGGACCGCCGGTGCTGCTGCTTGTCAGCGACCCTAGGTAGTCTGGGTTGGAAGAGGCAGAGCCATGACCCAGGGGACCCGGGTACTGGCTGAAGGAATAGGCGGGGGTAGGGGGCACTTTGGGAAGGCACTCCTTCCGCCTCCCGGGAGCCTAAATGCCGCTCCAGGGTCTGGGCTCCCAGGTGGACAGCGGAACACTGGTCTGACTGGCTGATTCACACTTCCTCGGACACTCCTGCTGGAGCCCCAGCCCCAGCCCCTGACACTGACCTAGGACGTTGCGGCTCCTGCCCAGGCTATCAGGAGGGAGCCTCGAGCCTTCCAGCTCTACTGTGTGACTGAGACTATGGCTCCCCTCTTGGGGCCCCGGGTGCCCTGTCTTCAGTGGGAAGCACTGGGCCACCTTGGAAGGCTCCCATGGGCAGCCAGAAGGCACCACATACAGAGGGAACAGGAGAGGAGCTCTGGGGCACCTTTTCTTTCCCCAGGACATTCTCCCAGTCATACCTTTGTTCAAGACGTGCCCCCTGTGTGGGGCACTTTTCAACCACTTCTCTGCAGCTCCAGTCTCCCTGGGATTGCAGCCTCTTTCAGGAAGTCTTCTCGAATTTCCTCCTTTCCAGCCAGAGAGCACCTAGCCTTCTTTGGGGCCTCCACAGGCCCTTTGTGGAGTGAACAGCCCCGGCTGGGGGTGCAGCCAGTCCTGCCCAAACTCTCAAACGACTAAGGGTGCCGATGCGGTCATCCCAGCACCTTCTGGGCTCTCCAACTGTGCTCCATTTCCACCTCCAAATCCCTCCCCAGGAGGCACTTGTGCCCGCCCCCTGGGCAGCTTCCTCCTTCCCCTTAAATCGGGATGCCTCACCTCCTGCATGGGGTCTTGGGACGTTGGGGGAAGGGGTCTCAAGGGTTCTGATCAAGCCGACGCGGATCTGGGAGTGGGGAACTGGGCCGAGGCATGGAAGGTAATCGTGGGGTATTGCAGGGGGTGTGTTGTGGGAATTCCGGGTGCAATGTTCAGGGCAGTACGTTGGGTCTGTAAGCATGAAGATGACAGGCGTGAACCACCACACCCAGTTTAAGAACTGCTTTTAGTGTTTTCGATATACTGTCTTTCTGCTAGCAAAAAAATTGCATCAGTTTTTATTTATCTGAAATGTCTTTATTTCACCTTTATTTCTAAAAGATATTTTTTTGGGCAGAAGATTCTCGGTGGACAGTTTTATTGTGTGTACATTGCACAAAGAAGTTATAAAGGAGTGGAAAGTTTCCAAGAGGACAAACAAATCAAGACCTACGAATACTGACTGGATTAAACAACAAGGTCATAGTAATAATGATGGCTGGTGATAGATCGGAGTAGGTTAGAGATAGCATAAAGAACTACAATTAAAGACAGTAGAAACAATGAGATACTATTCTAGCACAGTCAGAAGGTCTATTATTAAAATGCCAAAAATAACAGATGCTGGTGAGGTTGTGGAGAAATGGAATTTCTATTTCATACTATTGATGAGACTGTAAATTAATTCAGCCACTATTGAAAGCAGCTTGAAGATGTCCCAAAGAACTTAAAACAGAACTACTATTTGACCCAGTGGTCTCATTACTGGGTATATATTCAAAGAAAAATAAATTATTCTACCAAAAAAAAATTCACTGACATGTTTATTGCAATTGCTATTCACAGTAGCAAATTCTCTCAGCACTTTTCACGTTTATTTTGCTGCTTCCTGACTCTATAGGCTGTGGGTATTTTGATTTCACTTTGGTAGGTTATATCTCTCTCTCACTTTCAGATTTTTTCTTTCTCTTGCCCTTAGGAAGTTTGAACATTATTTCTATTAAGTATTTTTTATCTCTTTTTGAAACACTGCACTTAGGAATTCAAGGGTTTATGTCTGGTTTTAACATAGAAATTTGTGAATTGCCATTTATATTGTTACTTTCTTTTATTCATTTTATTGTGGTTAAGAAATAGGCACAATTTACTCCTTCTTATACTTTTCATCTAGTTAAAACTATGTTTATATTTTATAAAATCTTTTCTCCTTTTACAGTAGTTGGCTGTATTCATTGCGCTCAATACTCCAGTTCATTAGTTTTCTTATCATTTCAGTTTAATTTAGTGGTAAACTCACACACTGTGAATTAGCTTGATATACATTTTGAGAGTTGTTCAAATATGCTTTTAACTTTTTTTTTTTTTTTTTTTTTTTGAGACAGTCTCACTCTGTTACCCAGGCTGGAGTGCAGTGGCGTGATACTGGCTCACTATAACCTCCACCTCCAAGGCTCAAGGGATCCTCCCACTTCACCTTCCCTAGTTGCTTGAACTACAGGTGCATACCACCATGCCTGGCTAATTTTTGCATTATTTGTTGAGATGGGGTTCTCAATGTAGCCCAGGCCATTCTCATACTCCTGAACTCAAGCGATTCACTTTCCTCAGCCTTCCAAAGTGCTGGAATTACAGGCGTGAGCCACCATACTTGGCCTTAAATTACACAGCTTCTTGTTCTTTTCACAAAAATGATATTAAGTGGCTGAGTACAGGGACTCATGCCTGTAATCACAGCACTTTGGGAAGCTAAGGCAGGTGGATCACAAGGTCAGGCGATTGAGATCATCCTGGCTAACATGGTGAACACTGTCTCTACTGAAAATACAAAAAACTAGCTGGACGTGGTGGCAGGTGCCTGTAGTCCCAGCTACTTGGGAGGCTGAAGCAGGAGAATGGTGTGAACCTGGGAGGCGGAGCTTGCAGTGAGCCAAACTGTTTCGTACTGTTTTTATGTAAACATTTTAAACATAATTTCAATATGAAAAGCCGTTGTATATTTTTCTTCACACACTTCCTTCTTGTTTGTGTCCACCACTGTTTTTAATTTGGTTCTCACTATTGGAAAATACCACATTTTGGATTTTTGTGTCTTGTTATTTTTGTGTTTATTCCATTTTCCCTGGGAGCAAGATGGACAACCATGTAGATTTGACATCCTTGTGATCAATCACTACCTGAATTAAGCACAAGCTTCTTAAGTCTACTCCTCTAGGTTGTTCTCTTGACTGACTTCTATTCCTGTGAAATTTGTTATATTTTCCTTTAACTCTGTCTTGCACTTTAACTGTTGTTGTAATTACTTGAGAATTTTTAATTGTCTACATTAAAAGATTTAAGAATAGATAGCATTTTTTCTAAAGTTACAAATATCCACAGTGTACATATGAGTAAAATATTTTACAAAAACATTATAGCATATAACAGAAACTTATGAGATATCTCAAGCTTCTTCACTCAGAATATGCATCTCTTTCAAATACACCATGTGGTAATAGTAATTTGTAAAGGGTAATTTATTTGATACTTAAAAATTTATCTTATGCTTTACACACATTTCTGAAAATATAGCTCACTGCAGTGAACTAAATTAAACTGGATACAACCAAAATTTACTGTGTTTTAATAACATTAAGTTAACATGATAGAATTATTCACATGAATTCAGCTCTTTTCACTCCAGTAACCATGATGCCCTTGTAGCATATTCTTGACTTTTTTTTTTATTTGCCATGTTGACTTCAGAGCCTGGCTTTATAAAAATAATTTGCTTGCAATTTCTATTTATTTTCTAAATTAATTTTAAAAGACAAATAGAATTTGTATGTGGCTAGGTATGACTCGTTGCTTACAATTCAAAATTTATTTTTTTTTTTTCTTGAAACAGAGTCTTGTTCTGTTGCCCAGGCTGAAGTGCAATGACACCATCTCTGCTCACTGCATCCTCCGCCTCCTGGGTTCAAGCGATTCTCCTGCCTCAGCCTCCCAAGTAGCTGGGATTACAGGCACACACCACCACACCTGGCTAATTTCTTGTGTTTTTAGTAGAGACAGGGTTTCACCATGTTGGTCAGGCTAGTCTCAAATACCTGACCTTGTGATCCACCTGCCTCAGCCTCCCAAAGTGCTGGGATTACAGATGTGAGCCACCACACCCGGACACAATTCATAATTTCTAGTGTCATTTCAGTTGCCTACAAAATATAACCTGTTAAATTTCTACTCATAAAGTCTATGACATTGTTAGGACTAAAATCTCAGCATTTATTATTTCCCCTCTGATACTGGAATATGTGTATCTTCTGTTTACTGATAAAGAATTCTAACCATTTTTATCTATGCCTAATTAGTCAAGGTATCTCATAATGTTATCTAACATTTGTATGTTCATTTAGTTACTGTATACCAAAACATTTGAATTATGGTTTTAATGTCACCTAATATTGTAAAGGTGTCTATCTTTTTTATGTATTTGTTTTATACATATTGAACCCTTATGTATTGTTTTCGTTTGTGAATGACTTAGAATAATCCTTAATACTTTGTAGAGGCTACTAAGTACTAACATTTCTGATTCATTAAATTTCTACTTGTTCATATCATTTTTCATTTGGTAAATTATTTTGTATTTGTTCTTATTCAAATTTGTTATCCATTATATCTAAACATTTATGAAAAAGATGAAACAGGCTAATATGCCATCTTAATAAAATTTAATCTCAAGTGGCATGCTTCACTGTTTTCTTTTAGAGAAGTAGCTTTTCTGACTCAGGCAATAAATGCAAGTGATAAGTCCAGCAGTTATAGTCATTTTCTCAATTCTACAACTCGGGAAGCTTTGGATAATTTATTGATTTTCCCAAAGCCTTATTTTCCTGCATTCATCTTTCTGAATCTTTCATGCCAACTGCCTAGAAAATCTAGAAACATAGACTATTACAAATTAAAAATAAATACCTTGATAGGCTCAAATTAACAAAGGAAACTCAAGAAAAATAGAATATATGAGTAGACCTATAACACAATAGTATTATTATTATTATTATTATTATTATTATTATTATTATTTTGAGAGGGAGTTTCACTCTTGTTGTCCAGGCTGGAGCGTAAAGGTGTGATCTCATCTCACTGCAACCTCTGCCTTACGGGTTCAAGTGATTCTCCTGCCTCAGCCTCCCATGTAGCTGGGATTACAGGCATGCACCACCATACCCGGCTAATTTTGTACTTTTAGTAGAGATAGGATTTCTCCATGTTGGTCAGCCTTGTCTTGAACTCCCAAACTCAGGTGATCCACCCACCTCAGCCTTGCAAAGTGCTAGGATTACATGTGTGAGCCACTGCACCCGGCCCACGACATTAACTTTAAAGATCTTTCTATAAAAGAACAAGCAAACACTGATAGTCAAAATGCTTAATGGTAAATTCTACCAAACACTTAATGGAAAATTAATACCAATTTTTCACAAGCCCTCCTCAAATATAGAAAAGAAGTAAATAATGCCAGGCAGTGACCCATGCCTGTAATCTCAGCAATTTGGTAGGTTGAAATGGGCAGATCACTTGAGGGCACAGGTTCGAGACTAGCCTGGCCAACATGGTGAAAACCCATCTCTACTAAAAATACAAAAATTAGCTAGGCATGGTAAGGCATGCCTTTAATTCCAGGTACTCAAGAGGCTGAGAAGAGAGAATTGCTTGAACCTGGGGGTTGGAGGTTGCAGTGAGCCGAGATCACACCAGTGCATTATAGCCTAGGTAACAGAGCAAGATTATGTCTCAAAAAAAAAAAAAAAAACCACAAAAAACAATTTTGTTTAAAAAAAAAAGTAGAGGCCGGGCGCGGTGGCTCAAGCCTGTAATCCCAGCACTTTGGGAGGCCGAGACGGGCGGATCACGAGGTCGGGAGATCGAGACCATCCTGGCTAACACGGTGAAACCCCGTCTCTACTAAAAAGTACAAAAAACTAGCCGGGCGAGGTGGCGGGCGCCTGTAGTCCCAGCTACTCGGGAGGCTGAGGCAGGAGAATGGCGTGAACCCGGGAGGCGGAGCTTGCAGTGAGCTGAGATCCGGCCACTGCACTCCAGCCTGGGCGACAGAGTGAGACTCCGTCTCAAAAAAAAAAAAAAAAAAAAGTAGAGAAAAAGGGCAGTTTTCTAATAACTTGATTAAGGCAAGTATTATTATTGTTGTTGTTGTTGTATTTGAGACAGAGTTTTGCTCTTGCTGCCCAGGCTGGAGTGCAATGGCACAATCTCAGCTCACTGCAACCTCTGCCTCCCAAGTCTCCTGCCTGAGCGATTCTCCTGCCTCAGCCTCCAGAATAGCTGGGATTACAGGCATGTGCCACCATGCCCAGCTAATTTTGTATTTTTAGTAGAGACAGGGTTTCTCCATGTTGGTCAGGCTGGTCTCAAACTCCTGACCTCAGGTGATCCACCTGCCTCAACCTCCTAAAGTGCTGGGATTACAGGCATGAGGCACTGCACCTGGCGGGGCCAGTATTATTATACCAAAATCAGAATAAGGCATCATATGTAAAGAATTATCTGGATAATTATCCCTGATGAATACTCAAAAAGAACTAGCAAATTGAATCCAGCAATATATAACAATAATTACATACTACAACCAAAGAAACTATTTCACAAATGCCATGTTTACTTAACATTCAAAAATAAATCAATACAATACACAATATTAATAGAATAAAGAAAACAAAACAGTCTTTCAATAGACATGGGAAAGCCTGTAATGAATACAACACTCATTCATTATAAAACCCTTAACAACTAAGAAACTATCCAGAACTGCTAAGGAGCACTTATAGAGAAATCTCCAGCTAATGTTTTACTTAATATTGAACGACTGGCCTTCGTGATAGCTCAGGCGTGTAATCCCAGCACTTTGGGAGGCCAAGGCGGGTGGATCACCTGAGGTCAGGACTTCGAGGCCAGCCTGACCAACATGATGAAACCCTTTCTCTATTAGTAATACAAAAATTAGCCAGGCATTGTGGTGCACGCCTGTAATCCCCATACTCAGGAGGCTGAGGCAGGAGAATTGCTTAAATCCAGCAGGTGGAGGTTGCAGTGAGCCGGGATCGCGCCATTACACTCCATCCTGGGCAACAAGAGTGAAACTTCATCTCATAATTATATATATATACACAAATATATATATATACACACATATATATATATATGTGGAAAGACTGGATGTTTATCTATAACTGCAAATGAGACAAGAATGTCCACTTTGACCACTTTATTCAACTCAAGCTGATAGTATTACCCTGAACTCATTTTTATTGCAAGTTTCATAAGCTTCTATATAAAAAGCTGTAAGAAATTAACTAAAATCCAGTAGAACGAGTTCAGTGAAATCAAAAGATACAAGATTAAGATACAAAATTAAATCACACTTAACTAAAATCCAGTAGAATGAGTTCAGTGAGATCAAAAGATACAAGATTAAGATACAAAATTAAATCACACTTAACTAAAATCCAGTAGAATGAGTTCAGTGAGATCAAAAGATACAAGATTAAGATACAAAATTAAATCACACTTTTACATACCAGTTATATGTAATCTAAAAAGTTTTAAATTCCACTCATTATGTCATCAGAAGATAACAGGAATAAACTTAACAAAAAAGTGCAAATCTTTTATACTGGAAAAAAAGTCATAAAAAAATTAAAATAATAAAACAAGCCAATAAAACTGAAAGTAAAACAACATCCAATGTTCAAATATGTAATATTAGTAATTTCACATTACTTCTCAAATTGACCTAGAAATTTATGCAATTCTTTGAAATTCTGAACTGTAGTTTTATAAAAGTCGACCATCTCACCTTAAATGTTATATGAAAATGCAAAGGAAACTGAATACCAGAACAATATTGAAAAAACCTAAAATTTGATGGCTCACACTTTTCTTTTTGGTTGTTGTTGTTTTTTTCATTTTAGTTTAGTTTTTCTTGAGACGGAGTTTTGTGCTTGTCACCCAGGTTGGAGTGCAGTGGCGTGAACCTGACTCACTGCAACCTCTGCCTCCTGGATTCAAGCAGTTTTCCTGCCTCAGCCTCCTGAGCAGATGGGATTGCAGGCATGCGCCACCACGCCTGGCTAATTTTGTATTTTTAGTAGAGATGAGGTTTCTCCATGTTGGTCAGGCTGGTCTCAAACTCCTCACCTCAGGTGATCTGCCCACCTCAGCCTCCCAAATTGCTGAGATTACAGGTGTGAGCTACTGCACCCAGCCTGTTTCACACTTTTCAATAACAATTCTCACTACAAAGTTACAGTATTCAAGAAAATTTGCTAGTAGCATAAAGATATATTCATGTAATTCAATGAACTTGATTTTAAAATGTGGAAATATGATCTTATATTTATGGTAAATAGATTTTGATAAAGATGTCTAGAAATTTCCATGAGGACAGAACAGTCTTTTCAACAAATATTGTTGGGAAAATTAGGTATTCACAGGCAAAAAAAAGAAACTTGGATCCCTAAAATCACAAAAACATACCTAAAATTGACCATATACCTAAATGTATAAGCCAAAACTATATAATTCTCAGAAAAAGACTGGAGTAAATTCCAGATTACATAATGATTTTTATGTTTTGTACCAAAAGCACCATCAAGAAAAGGAAAAACGATGAATTGTATTTTCTCAAAGTTAAAAGCTTTCATTCCTCAGACAACACCATAAAAAATAAAGAGAAAAGTCACTGAGAGAAAATTTTTGAAATTATATATCTGATTTAGACTACTACCCAGAATATGTAGAGACATCTTACAAAGTCAATAATAAATGGGACAATTGATATATTTGAAAATTATGCAAAGAACTTGAACAAAAAATTTCTACAAAGAATATATACAAATTGTCAATCAACATAAAAATATGTGAAAATGCTCTTCCCGCCATCTTGGCTCCTGTGGAGGCCTGCTGGGAACGGGACTTCTAAAAGGAACTATGTCTGGAAGGCTGTGGTCCAAGGTCATTTTTGCCGGCTATAAGCGGGGTCTCCGGAACCACAGGGAGCACACAACTCTTCTTAAAATTCAAGGTGTTTATGTCCGAGATGAAACAGAATTCTATTTGGGCAAGAGATGCGCTTATGTATACAAAGCAAAGGACGACACAGTGACTCCAGGCGGCAAACCAAATAAAACCAGAGTCATCTGGGGAAAGGTAATTCGGGCCCATGGAAACAGTGGCATGGTTCCTGCCAAATTCCGAAGCAATCTTCCTGCTAAGGCCATTGGACACAGAATCCGAGTGATGCTGTACCCCTCAAGGATTTAAACTAATGAAAAATCAGTAAATAAACGTGTATTTGTGCTCTTGGAAAAAAAAAATGTGAAAATATTTTTAATTATTAGGAAAATGCAAATCAAAACCTCAATGAGATAATTAACACTTATTAGAATAGCTATGACAAAAAGACAATAACAAGGATTGTCTAAGACATAAAGAATATGGAAAACTCATAAATTGTATGTGAGAGTGTAAAAACCAGCCACTTTTTAAAACAATTTGACAAATTTTCAAAATATCATAAATAGAATCATCGTATGACCCAGAAATTCCACTCACTCATAACTACTCAAAAAAAATAAAAATAAAAACCTATTGTTACACAAAAAATCATACACAAATGATCATATCAGCAGTATTTCTAATAGCCTAAAGACAGTACAACCCAAATAGTCATCAAACAATATAATAAAAAACAATAGGTGGTATGTTCATGCAATAGAATCCCATTTGTCAACCAAAGGAAATGAAGTAATGATACCTGCTGAAATAGGATACAGCCTCAAAACCGTCAATGTAAGTGAAAGAAACCAGACCCAAAAGACCAGATAATTTATAATTTTACATAAAACAAATTTCAATAAAAATACCATATATGAAGACAGAAGACAGATTAATAATTTTCTAGGGCAAAGATAATAAAGAGGGGTAAATACAGGTAGGAAATTCTTTTCCAGAGTGTGAGAAATATTTCAAAATTAGATTGTGACTATGGTACTCTGTAAGTCTACTTTAAAAACCTGGAATTGTACATTTATAACCTGTGATTTTTATATTATATAAATTATATCCCAATAGAGACCTTCAAAAGTAAATATGCCAAAAAATAGTGTGTACTATTGACTTTAAGAAACCCAAGTGAGAGGCTCTGAAGACCAAACCTATTTAAAGTGCACCTCAATGAAGATTAAAGAAAGAAGAGAAGGTGAGCACAGTGGCTCATGCCTGTAATCCCAGCACTTTGGGAGACCGAGGTGGGTGGATCACAAAGTCGGGAGTTCGAGACCAGCCTGGCCAACATAGTGAAACGCTGTCTCTACTAAAAATGCAAAAAATTAGCCAGGCATGGAGGTGGGCAACTCCAATTCCAGCAATTCGGGAGACTGGGGCAGGAGAACTCTTGAAGCAGGAAGGTGGAGGTTGCAGTGAGCCGAGATCGTGCCATTGCACTCCAGCCTGGGCAAGAAGAGAGAAACTCCATCATGATTTAAAAAAAAAAAAAAAGAAAGAAAGAAAGAAGAGGAGGAGGCAAAGGTATAGGTATAAAATGATAATGTTCATTGTGATTAGTTAAAACAAAGAAAAATTGAAGTTTGTAAAAGATATTAACAGCATCTGGTTAGTTTTGTTAGGTGAGAAATGTGAAGTAAATATTAGTACTTTATTAAAGCTCTCTGAGTCACAGATTGTTAGAAACCTGTAATAATTTCATCATGGATTTAAAAATATCCCTTATCAAATATGACTAGGAGAATAAATATTAAAGTATATTAATGGCACGTCTGTCTATAGTGTCAGGTACTTTTAGAGTAGCCTACAGACAGTTGTAAAGATACACCTTCATTTATAACCAATTTCAACACCCACATTCAATGCTGTACTCCAAAATGCATTGATAAAACATGTGAGAAGGTGTTTTACTTATTTTCATTGTAAAACATAATTAATATGGAGTGTATAAAGCTTTTCATAAAAAGTATTAAATTCTTTAGTTAAAATGTATTATGGAAATTAAAAGTTTTAATGAAGTTATCAATAATTATATGATAACATTAATGATAAATATCAGTCACAAGGCTTCTGCAATTCTTATTTTCTTATCTTTCATTTTCAACTATCAACTTCAATTATTCTGGTAGTATTTTAAGGTAAATGTATCATATTGTTAGTTTGTAGAAATTTAGTACCTATTTTAAAAAAGAAAAAGAAAAAATAATGAAAAGCCTTGGTGCCATGACTCATGCCTGTAATCCTACCACTTTGGGAGGCCGAGGTAGGCAGATCACAAGGTCAAGAGTTTGAGGCCAGCCTGACTTGAATTGCTTGAACCCGGGGAGGTAGAGGTTGCAGTGAGCTGAGATCATGCCACTGCACTCCAGCCTGGGCAAAAGAGTGAGATTCAGTCTCAAAATAAATAAATAAAATAATGAAAACACTATTATAAAATATAAATAATTTTTTACTGTTAAATAAAACAGTTCCATGACTTTTATGTTCAAAACACTAGAATTTAGCAAACGCCAGGATTTTATAAGAAACAATTTAAGTCTAACATTTATCCTGAAGGCCCAATGTTACAGTAATTAAGTACATCTTTGGTCAATGGAACCTTATGAATCCTGTGTTTGTAACACATTTTGGAGATAGCTGATATCTCCATTACTGGACATGAGGAATACACTGCAAATAGTCAGTAAAAGAGTCCATAAATGGTTTCCTGAGAAAAAGCTTATAGAAAACAAACAACTTTGGGTTTTCCTGAACTCACAATATGAGACTCACTTCCATAGCCCTGACTGAAAGGAGCCCTCAGGATGGTAAGTGGTATAAGTGACTCACCAGCTGGTTTCTTTTGCAGCCCTGTCCACCAGGTGGTACATCCAACCTGATACAGTTTCGCACGTCAGTTTCTGGGAACTCGGAATGGCCATTGGCCCTGAGCACACAGCCGTCCTGCAGTGGCCCCCAAAATGGCAGTCAGGTTCCAGAGCTGCTTGATGTGGTCTGCCAGGAATATACTGATCTGAGGACAGCTCTGCTCCCCTTGTAAAATTAAGAAAATGTTAGAGTTCTTACCTAATTTTGTTTGAAATATTACACTCTGAAACATAAAAAAGCAAGACTTTAACAGGTGAGGCTTCATCTGGATTCTAGGGCACAGAGATGCAAATGCTCTAAGCAGAATAGTGTTACATGAGTTTACAACACATGATTCTCCCATGTGCAAAAAAAAGAATGTGCAGTTCAGCAGCAGAGAAGTCTGTAGGGCCACACTAGGGCTCTCACTAAACTCATTTCTGAGGATGGATGAAGACCTGGCGGGCTCTTCTTCAATCAGATCCTGGGATGCTGTTGCTTCCCTCAAATCTTTTCCATACACCACCATTGACATCTAATCACCCCCTCAACATTCCCCAACAGATGAGATTCACTTGGCTGAAAGAAATAATCTTCCAGGGTGTATTTCTGTTTCCTATAAATTCTTACTCTCTCTCAAGGTAAAATTAAAATTACTTTCAAAGTCTTTCCCTAGATCACCAGGACAAGACTTGGGAAATTATCATTTTTTTTTATTAGTTGGGACCCATTTCCAGCAGTTTTTCCATTGCACTTTCTTTTTTAGTTGATAAATAATAATTGTGCATACTTGTGTACTATGTGTCATATGTGGGACACTGGTGACTCCATTGTATAGAGGAAATGGTACAGAGAAATTCAGAACCTTGCTCAAGCCCCACAGATAGAATGAAGAACCGTGTGTGCTTTATTTCCAGCACCACCAAAGCAAATATTTCAAGACTGTGAGGACCACAGCAAGTTAGAGAGCCCCAGGTACAACAGGGCCAGTTCTCAGCTCAGGGATTGTACCATGCTAGGAGGCAGGCCCATGGTTGCCAGATCTTCTGGACTTTTCTGTGAAGTATCTTGATTTCTGAATGTTGGTTTACTTTTTAAAATATTAGGTTGGTACAAAAGTAATTGCGTCTTTTGGCAATTACTTTTTTTGTTTTGTTTTGTTTGAGATGGAGTCTCGCTCTGTCACCCAGGCTAGAGTTCAGTGGCATGATCTCGGCTCACTGCAACCTCCACCTACCAGGTTCAAGCAATTCTCCTGCCTCAGCCTCCCGAGTAGCTGCGATTACAGACCTGTGCCACCATGTGCAGCTAAGTTTTGTATTTTTAGTAGAGATGGCGTTTTACCATGTTGCCCAGGTTGGTCTGGAACTCCCGACCTCAGGTGATCCACACACCTCCGCCTCCCAAAATGCTGGGATTAAGGGCGTGAGCCATCGATCCTGGTTGCCAATTACTTGTAATAGCAAAAACAACAATTCCTTTTGCACCAACCTAATAAAGACATCTGCAGGTCAGATAGAATACCTCTCCAGGCTGAGTGTGGTCATCCAATGTCTATCCCTAGCCTCAGGGGCTGCTCTGGATTGCTGGCTTGCCTGGTGGTGTCACTTGGGTGTGCTGTCTGGCCATGGTTATGGAGTTTCAGGCTCCTCTGGAGAAGAGGTGACACTTTCCAATGGGCTGGGGAGCTAACTCTAGAGAAGTAAGAAAAGCTATATAGGATTTCAGATTACCAACCAGGGAACAACACGGACTGGGACCAGATTAGATTTCAGAGACCGGAGAGCTGTATATGGTACTGAGTTTATCTGACAACACGTCCTTCTTACTCTTAGGCTGTGTGAGTCAGCAGACACTCATTAAGCAATGACAGTACATCCACCAAAATTGTTCCAGATCGTGGAGACAGAGCAAGGAAAAGAACAGAAAGAATCCTGCTCTAATGGAATTTACAATTTCATGGGAAGAGACAGAAAATAAACAAATGCCTGATCCCCCAGAAGGCAAAAAGTGCTATGAGGAAAAGTTAAGCAGGATAAGGAAGGCAGGGCAGGCTGGATAGTGACAGCCTCTCTGAGCAGGTGGGATTTGGACACAGACCTGACTTCAATAGCAGGCCATGTCAATTTCTAGAGAAGAGGGACCTAGGTACAGGGAATGGTGGTGCAAAAACCCTGAGGGGAGGATGCATGAGCTGCTGCAGGAACAGCAGTGAGTCAGGAGAACTGGAGCAGTGAAGGGTGGGAGGGGGAGGAGATGAGATCAGAAGAGGTGAGCAGATCAGGATGGGGGTCTGGTCTTGCAGGGCTGTGTTGGCCATGGTCAAGACAGGTGCTGGGGAAAGGATAGTAATGAGATCTGCCCCCTGCCCTCAAGAGGCTTGCAGCCTGACCCTGTGCCTGGCTGTATCCCATCCCCACCTATCTACCTTTACTCCCTGTGTGTACTCAGCATCCTAAATTCTCACACTCCTGGTGGCTCACAACCCTCAGGTTGCAGGTGAGACAGCACAGCCAGGGGGCCCCATTCAGCACTGAGGCATTCCCTGGATCTGAAGAGAGGAGTACGGATAAGAAAAAGACTGTACTGTCTGCCCACCCTAGGAGAAGTCACACGGGACCCCGTGGTTCAGTGGCCACCTCTGCTTCACGGACTGACAGAGGGCAGGAACTCGGGCCTTCCCATTGGACCTGGAAGATTTTTGCATTAGCATATCCATTAAACGGGGATTCACTGAATAATTCCTGAGCACTGGTCCCTATGCTAGTGATTGGGGTTCCATAGGTGAACAAGATGAGCTACAGATGACCCTCCCCACAGAGAGCAACAGCCCTGAGTGGGATACAGGCAAGCAAACAGGTCTTTAAAGCATAGCAGGTGATCCATTATGGAGACAGAATGAGAGACTCTGAGCAGTAGTGTGGTAGTAAATGTTCAACAACCAGCTCTCCAGCGAAATACATGTGTATGTCTATAAGCTCATGGATTTTACTAATCTAAAGGAGCAGTTCTAGGGGATGTTCTAGGATATGGAGTGGGGGAGGATGTTTGCTATCTGAGAATAGCTTATCTCATTCCTTTCCTTTGATTACCTGTGGCACGGAGATTCAAGGCAGTGGCTGCAGCAGCAAGGGTGGCAGTAGTGATGGCAGCAGCAGCAGTGACATGTCCAGCATGAATCCCGAATGTGATTATTTATTCAAGTTACTTCTGATTGGCGACTCTGGGATTAGAAAGTCTTGCCTCCTTAGGTTTGCAGATGACATGTATACAGAAAGCTACATCAGCACAACTGGTGTGATTTTCAAAATAAGAACTATAGAGCTGGACAGGAAAACAATCATCCTTCAAATATGGGACACAGCATTCCAGGAAATATTTTGAACAATCACCTCCAGTTATTACAGAGGAGTCCATGGCATCACAGTTGCATATGATGTGAAAGACCAAGAGTCCTTCAATAATGTTCAACAGTGGCTACAGGAAATAGATCATTATGCCAGTGAAAATGTCAACAAATTGTTGGTAGGGAACAAATGTGATCTGTCCACAAAGAAAGTAGTAGACTAGAAAACAGCAAAGGAATTTGCTGATTCCCTTGGAATTCCATTTTTGGAAATCAGTGCTAAGAATGCAACAAATGTAGAACCATCTTTCATGATGATGGCAGCTGAGATTAAAAAGCAAATGGGTCAGCCAGGCGTGGTGGCTCACGCCAGTAATCCAAGCACTTTGGGAGGCTGAGGTGGGTAAATCACAACATTAAGGGTTTGAGACCAGCCTGGCCAATATGGTGAAACCCCATCTCTACTAAAAAATATAAAAATTAGCTGGGCATGGTGCCACACACCTCTAGTCCCAGCTATTCAGAAGGCTGAGGCCAGAGAATCGCAGGAACCTGGGAGGCAGAGGTTGCAGTGAGCCGAGATCAAGCCACTGCACTCCAGCCTGGGCAACAGAATGAGACTCCATCTCAAAAAAATAAAAAAAGTGAATGGGTCCTGGAGCAATAACTGGTGGTGCTGAGAAGTCCAATGTTAAAATTCAGATCACCCCTGTCAATCAGTCAGATGGTGGTTGCTGCTAAAATTTGCCTCCATCTTTTTCTCACAGCAGTCAATTTGCAATGTGAACTCAAGTGAAAAAAAACAAAGTTGCCTGACTGTATTGCATGCAACTGCACTACAACACAGATTCTTACCAGCTCCACAAAGGTCAGAGATTATAAGTGGTCAAAACTGACTCTTTTTTTTTTTTATTCCTTTGACTCAAGACAGCTAACTTCATTTTCAGAATTATTTTAAACTTTTGTTTGCTGGTTTATAAAATAATATGTGTAATCCTTGTTGCTTTCCTGATACCAGACTGTTTCCTGTGTTGGTTATAATATATTGGCCAGGTGGTGGCTCATGCCTGTAATCCCAGCACTTTGAAAGGCCAAGGCAGGCAGATAATTTGAAGTCAGGAGTTTGAGATCAGAATGACCAACACTTCTCCTGTTGTCCTTCCCAGCTTCTCCCCCACCTCCCCTTTTCCCTAGTTTATAAAACAGGAGAAAAGGGAGCAAGCAAAAAGTTGGAAAGAAACAGAAGTAAGATAAACAGCTAGATGACCTTGGCACCATCACCCGGCCCTGGTGGTTAAAATAATAATAATAATAATTAATATTAACCCCTGACCAAAACTACTGGTGTTATCTGTAAATTCCAGACAATGTATGAGAAAGCACTGTAAAACTTTTTGTTCTGTTAGCTGATGTATGTAGCCCCCAGTCACATTCCTCACACTTACTTGATCTATCATGACCTTTTCACACGGACCCCTTAGAGTTGTAAGCCCTTAAAAGGGCTAGGAATTTCTTTTTCGGGGAACTTGGCTCTTAAGACGTAAGTCTGCTGATGCTCCCGGCTGAATAAAAACCTCTTCCTTCTTTAATCCGGTGTCTGAGGAGTTTTGTTTGCAGTTCATCCTGCTACATTTCTTGGTTCCCTGACTGGGAAGTGAGGTGATTAACAGACGGTCGAGGCAGTCCCTTAGGCGGCTTAGGCCTGCCCTGTGGAGCATCCCTGCGGGGGACTCCAGCCAGCTTGAGCAACACAGATTGTGAGAGTGCTCCCGTGTAGGCAATTGCCCCGGTGGAACGCCTCTTCAGAGCAGTGCACAGCAGGACCCAGTGGAGGATCAATGCAGTGGCTGAACACCAGGAAGGAACTGGCATTTTAAGTCTGGACATCTGAAACTTGGTAAGACTGGTCTTTGGAACTTGCCCACTCCATTTGAGTGGAAGCGTGGCCTGATCACCCACGGCGCGCCTGTACTGGCACTTTGGTTTTTGTTTTTGATTTTACTTGAATTATTTGATACTTTGGTTTTGGTTTTGACCTGGCTTGGATTTCCAGATACTCTGATTTTGGTTTTGATTCTGGTTTGGTGTAAACTGAAATAGTGTGTGTGTGCCTTTTTCACCCATTCTTTGTTCTGTGGTGTGCATGCAGTGTGAGCGTGGTGTTTTTTCTCAGGGAAACATGGGTCAAACACAAAGTAAGCCCACTCCACTAGGAGCTATGTTGAAAAATTTTAGGAAGGGATTTAATGGAGACTATGGGGTTACTATGATGCCAGGAAAACTTAGAACTTTGTGTGAAATAGATTGACCAACATTAGAAGTGGGTTGGCCATCAGAAGGAAGCCTGGATAAGTCCCTTGTTTCTAAAGTATGGCACAAGGTAACTGGTAAGTCAGGACACTCAGACCAGTTCCCATGCATAGACACTTGGTTACAGCTGGTGTTAGACCCCCCACAGTGGCTAAGAGGGCAGGCAGCAGCAGTGCCAGTAGCAAAGGGACAGATAGCCAAGGAAGGATCCTGCTCCACCCACTGAGGGAAGTCAACTCCTGAAGTTCTGTTTGACCCAACATCAGAAGATCCATTATAGGAGATGGCACCAGTGATCCCAGTGGTGCCCTTCCCTTACCAGGAGAGAGACTCCCCACTCTTGAGCCCACAGTGCTTGTGCCTTTGCAAGACAAACATATCCCTAGGTCACCCAGAGTTGACAAGAGAGGAGGTGAAGCCTGGGGAGAAACCTCTCCCTTGGCAGCTCATTTACAACCCAAAACTGGGATACAAATGCCCATGAGAGAGCAGCGGTATACTCGAATAGATGAGGATGGTCACATGGTGGAGAGGCATGTTTTTATGTACCAGCCCTTCACCTCTGTCAACCTTCTCAACTGGAAAAACAATACCTCGTCCTATACTGAAAAGCCACAAACTCTAATTGATTTGCTCCAAACTATTATCCACCCATAACCCCATTTGGGCTGATTGCCACCAGTTGCTCATGTTCCTCTTTAACACAGAGGAAAGGCTTAGAGTGCTCCAAGCAGCAACTAAGTGGCTAGATGAACATGCACCACCTGATTACCAAAACCCCAAGAGTATGTAAGGACCCAGTTACCAGGAACTGACACCCAGTGGGACCCAAATGAAAGAGAGGACATGCAAAAGCTAAACCGATACAGGAAGCTCTCTTGGAAGGATTAAAGAGGGGAGCACAGAAGGCCACAAACATTAACAAGGTCTCCGAGGTCATTCAGGGAAAAGAAAGTCCAGCACAATTTTATGAGCGACTATGTGAGGCCTATCGTATGTATACTCCCTTTGATCCCGATAGCCCTGAAAATCAGCGCATGATTAACATGGCTTTAGTTAGTCAAAGCACAGAAGACATTAGAAGAAAAAGCAGAAACAGGCTGGGTTTGCAGGGATGAATACATCACAGTTATTAGAAATAGCTAACCAGGTGTTTGTAAACAGGGATGCAGTAAGCCATAAGGAAAACCGCAAAGAGAATGAACATCAGGCCTGGTGAAATGCCAACCTGTTAGCTGCAGCAATCAGAGGGATCCCCCCAAAGAGGCAAAGGAAGGGGGGCCCTGGGATAGAAACTCAGCGTGGCTGTCAGAGCTTGCAGCATAACCAGTGTGCTTATTGTAAAGAAATAGGACATTAGAAGACCAAATGCCCTCAGCTAAAAGGAAAACAAGATGACTCAGAGCAGGAGGCCCCAGACAAGGAGGAAGGGGCCCTGCTCAACCTGGCAGAAGGGTTCTTGGAATGAGGGGGACCGAGCTCAAGTGCCCCTAAACAGCCTATGGTGAGGATGACAGTCGGGGGTAAAGACATTGATTTTCTTGTAGATACCGGTGCTGAATGTTCGGTAGTAACAGCCCCTGTCGCCCCTTATCCAAAAAGACTATTGACATAATTGGAGACACGGGGTTTTCAGCAAAGCAAGCTTTCTGCTTGCCCCAGACTTGAACTGTAGGAGGACAGAAAGTGATTCATCAGTTTTTGTACATGCCTGGCTGTCCCATGCCCTTATTGGGAAGGGACTCCCTTAGGAAGCTGAAAGCCACTATCTCTTTTACAGAGTATGACTCTTTGTGCTAAAGGTACCCGGAATGGGAGTCATTATGACCCTTACGTTCCCCCGAGAGGAGGAATGGAGACTTTTCTTAACACAGCTGGGCCGAGAGATAAGACAAACTCTGGCTAAGCAGTGGCCAAGAGTGTGGGTGTAAGACAACCATCCAGGGTTGGCAGTCAACCAAGCCCCTGTACTTATAGAAGTTAAGCCTGGGGCCCAGCTGGTTAGGCAACAACAGTACCCAGTCCCCAGAGAAGCTCTTGAAGGTATCCAGGTCCATCTCAAGCGCCTAAGAACCTTTGGAATTATAGTTCCTTGTCAGTCTCTATGGAACACTCCCCTCCTGCCTGTTCCCAAGCCAGGGACCAAGGACTACAGGCCGGTACAGGATTTGCACTTGGTTAATCAAGGTACAGTGACTTTACATCCAATAGTACCTAATCCGTACACATTGTTGGGGTTGCTGCCAGCTGAGGACAGCTGGTTCACCTGCTTGGAACTGAAAGATACTTTCTTAAGCATCACATTAGCTCCTGAGAGCCAGAAGCTGTTTGCCTTTCAGTGGAATATCCGGAGTCAGGTGTCCCTACTCAGTATACTGAAAACCCCGTGTCTCCAATTATGTCAATAGTCTTTTTGGATAAGGGGCGACAGGGGCTGTTACTACCGAACATTCAGCACCGGTATCTACAAGAAAATCAATGTCTTTACCCCCGACTGTCATCCTCACCATAGGCTGTTTAGGGGCACTTGAGGTTGGACCCCTCATTGCAAGTGCAACGACATGATATCCACTCACTGCATCCTCCACCTCCCAAGGGTTCAAGAACTCCCCTACCATCTTCGGGGAGGCATTGGATTGAGAAGTCCAGAAGTTTCCCACCAGAAACCTAGGGTGAAGCTCAACTGTCCTTTACAAATGTAAGAACAGGTTTGTCTTCTATATGCTTTTCCAATTATAGAGGGACATGAGTCATTGAGACATGAGAAAAAGCTTCTTGGGTGAAAGAACAGAAAAAAATATATAAATAGGAAAAACCAGAGCATGCCCAGCAGCCTTTCCACTGAGCCAGGCACTAGGGATCCATTTTTCATGTTTTATGTCATTCATTCCTCACAAAAACCATATGAGGTTCATTGTACACTTCTCTTCAGAGATGGAAACTGAGGCTCATAGAGATGCATTGTTATTCTGAAACACAGTAGCTGGCAGAGTCACCACTGTGCTTTGGAGAAAACAGATGCTTGCTTACTGAACAGCTGGCCTGAGAACTGTGGAGTGGTGGTGAAGTCCTGGTAAAAGTTCAGGAAAATGGTAAAGAAGAAGATACTTTGACTCCGGAAAGCTGCTGCCGGGGACTGCATCAGCTTCTCCCTTGTGCCTGGCTGGGGGATCAGCTTCACTCAAATCTGTAGGTTCAGGATAGACTCATATTTTTACTTGGGTGTGTTGGGGGGTAGGTACAAGAAGGAACACACAGTCAGTGACGAGACCATGAAACACCAGAGGACTGGAATGTGTGGCTCAGACCTGGAGGTCTCCATCCTTTGGAGACTTGTGTATGTGGAGGACATAGATGTTTATGGTGAAGAATTTTTTAGGTTTCCAATGTCGAATTTGATGTGGAGGTAAAGAATAATTAATCCATTAATACTTTCAAGGCATCTTCATCATACTGTATCAGCTGTAGAACAACAGCACTCACCTGTATTAATAATCTTTATGAAGAGCACTATCGCAGAGAGTTCCCAAAAATCATTCTCAATGTAGAAATGAGAAAACACAGGCTTCGTGATGTCAAATGGTTGCTCCAAAACACACGGGTCAGAATGAGAATCTTCCATGGTAAGGGTTGCATGAAATTTCCTCTAAGCTACCTGGGGCTCAGTCTGTTTCTGACATAGAGGGGAAGGGCATGGAAAAGCTGCATTTTCTCTCTGTCTTAAAGACAGGGCACAGGGCAAGAAACCCTAGCACAACCCTTTTGACTTAAAGCAACATAACTGGTTCTTCTAACCTCAAAGGGAGAGAAACAGCTACAGCAACCCCATACCTGGCAAAAGCATCCATGCTGGGAAACTCCAGGGTGGGAGAAAGCCTGTCAGAGGGCCAAGGATCTGAGGAGATAACTCAGTGAACAGAAAACCCAAATAAGTATAAAACAACTGAAAGGTAACTCAAACATACCAGTAGAAAAAGTGGAAATAGAAACAAAATTTTCTTTGACATATGGATAGTAGCTTGTCAAATAATTCAAAGAAGGTTAAGATCCAGGGAGTCTGGATCCAAAATGGCAGATACATTCAGAAACTCCTGTTGGCAGTGCACCTGTCACAGCCCTTCTGGAACACAATCCGGCTTTAGCAATTCACACTTTACATACGCCTATTCTTTCACGGAGTCATTTCTTTCCTGGGAGACTGTCATCTATCAGGGATTAGTATATGTCATGAGCTCAATTGTGTTCCCTTCCCAAAATTTATACATTCATGTTTTAACACTTAGTGCCTCAGAATGTGACTATATTTGAACATATAGTCTCTTCAAATGTAATCGAGGTTAAGTGAATTCATTGGGATGCATCCTAATTCAACATGACTGGGGCCCTCATCAAAAGAGGCAGTCAGGGAACAGAAAAGCACAAGAGAAGAACTTGTGGACACAGAGATAGAAGATGATCATCTGCAAGCCAAGGAGAGACCTCAGATAAAACACCCAGCCACCAGCTTGAGGTTGGATTTCTAGCCTCCAGAACTGTCAGAAACTCCATTTTTGTTGTTAAAGCACTTCAGCCTGTGTTACTGTATTATGGAAGCCATAGCAAACTGTCATAGCCTATTAGGACACATGCAAGATGTTTCCTGAAGCATGAGTGAAATGGAAATAGAATTTATTAGGTCAGACTCCATCAGCATTAAAAGGCTAAATTACTGAGAAAAAGGCTCTCTCTTATGAAATATTATGAAGACATACGAGGGCACAGCTCCTGCCCTGAAGGGGCTATGGGGATGAGTTCTGTGAGATGACTAACGCATAGAGTAACGTAAGACTCTTTCTTTGTAACCTCCACTATTTGGATAAAACCCTTCTCTAGTAAGTGTACATTTTTAAATCTTAGAAAAGTGCTGGCAGGGAGGGCATTGAAGCTGCCTGCTGCAGGAGGTATCTGGGGTGGGTAGTTAAAACCATAAACATAGTAGCAATCTGCAAAGTGTTTTCTTTGATATTCCTACAAGTATATGACTGGCGACTGTGCACCTAAGTTGCTATTATGGACTAATAGATGCCAGATGCCTTTGGGAAGGGATTGTGGGACACTTAATTGAGAAAGCTCTAAAACATTTTCCAGAGAGTCCTCATATTTGGGTCTGGATCTTCGGCCTTCCCTGGTCTTTTGGGTCTCTTTGGAGACCCCACTGTGCCCACTTTCACCCCAGACCAACTCTGCCCATGGTTGTTGGCATGGTGCATCTGCTTTTTGCCAAATGAGATAAAGTAGCTGAACTCATCAAACAGCTCCTCATGGATCTCCTGCATGGAGCTCCGCAAAGAGAGTGCCTTCAAGCCTGGCCAAGAGGTGTCAATGGCATGCCTGGCTTTCCCCACAGGGGACACCCCCATTAGAAATTCTGCGCCCCAGATCAGGCACAAAGGAATATTTGTATTGACCTCCTGCCAGGGAGAAAACCAGATGACAGCTTGAAGTTTTGGAATAAACATCTGAACAGATAAAGCTGGTCCCCAGCACTCAACTTTCTATCCTGCCAGCCATAACCTGGGGTATAAATTTGACAGAAATGTTAGCTTCTCAACAGCTGGAAACCTGCTCCTGTTTAATACGTGTGACACAATGACATTCAGGTTTTATGAAATTCTCTGATATGGTAGATGAATAAGATAATGCATTTTCCCTAGAGGCAGTCAGAGCTAATGACCCTTTCATTAAAGATCTCTATACATGGGAATAACCAATCAGTCACATGCAGAAGGCATACATTTTGAGACAGAGTTTCACTTTTGTTGCCCAGGCTGGAGTGCAACGACATGATATCCACTCACTGCAACCTCCACCTCCTGGCTTCAAGTGATTCTTCTGCCTCAGTATCCCGAGGAGTTGGGATTACAGGCACCCACCACCATGCCCGGGTAATTTTTTGCATTTTTAGTAGAGATAGGGTTTCACCATGTTGGCCACACTGGTCTCAAACTCCTGACCTCAGGTGCTCCACCCACCTTGGCCTCCCAAAGTGCTGGAATTACAGGTGTGAGCCACCATGCCCGGCCAGAAGGCATACTTTCTAACTACTATATTTGGTATGCAATAGAAAATGAAAACACACAGACACACAATCTCACACAGAAACATAAACATAAGCGAATCAGTTAACATACTCAGACAGTCACTCTGTACAGATCACATAGCTCACAGTGCACAACACCACAGTCCTGGAATGTTTGTCACTGAGCCAAGACAAAGACCATCACACTACCAACAGAAGTCAGCCTCTTATTTCACACTGATTATGAAGAAGTACAGGAGTGTCAACTACAATGAAGAAAGTCAATAGAAGGAGATGAGACAGGACATCCTCAAACAAATGTCTTTTTCATCATAGCAGCCTTACAGTCTATGCATCCAAGAATGGTTAAATTACTTTGCCCAAACAATAATTAAGCAGCCAACTGTGCTAACCCTTCACTAAAATAAATTATCTAGTGTCGGTCACTGATACCCCTACTGAGGCAACATGTTTTATCCACTTCAAAAAGATTCCCTGTGGACCAATAATAAAGAGAGAACCTCATGTGATTGTTCTTTATCAGAAAAAAAAAGTTAAGAGAAAGGCAAAATGAATTTTTAAATATTTCATCAAAAAACAAAAACTTACATTTTCAATGTGAAAAATGTAACTTATACTTGCAAATTTGGAAAAGTAAAATTAAATATAAGAATTGTATTTCTTATAAACTTTATTATAAGCAATACACAGTTCAGAAAAAAATGAACTATTTCTTCTACATCAGATGTTGGTGATTAAGGAAAAGCAGGCTGACTGATTTTTAGGTAGTCACTAGTAAAATCATTCTGTAGATATTGAGGCATACTGGAGCATTTATTTTTAATAAATGGACTCAAGCAAGCCTCCCTCCTTGGCCTCCGAAAGTGCTGGGATTACAGATGGAGCCACCGCACCCGGCCTCCTCAATTCATTTTTAACTGAACAGTTTTGCCAATGCAACCTTTTTTCTTCAGCATTCTTATTTCATACCATACTAAGTAGATTTTCAACAAGATAATTCTCTCAAACTCTTTGAAGCATAATTAAGTAGATATGGACAGAAATGCATTAAAGTGACAAATGTATTCAACAACCATGATGTAAATAAATAATCTTTAAAAAATAAAAGTACATAGACTTTTTAAGATACTGCATTTTTACTAAAGTTTGAAATACAACTAAGTCTAAAATTCATAAAATTAACTTTTATTTCCCTCATCTTAAATTACTCAAAATAATGTCTGGTTCATTATCATTATCTGTTTGTCAGAGTCACAACTACATCCACATTTTGTTACGCCCAGAAGCATCACTACTGACAGAGATGGGTAAGTGACATTACAGGCAACACAGGAAAATCCAGTTACTAGCTTCCTTTAAGAGGGGGCCCAATCAGTATGGGATTTTTGCTGCCCAGGATCGAGCTGATAATTTGGAAAATTTTGTTATCTAAATTCTCAGACTTTAAAATTAATGACTTAGTTTTTTAAAAAACATACAAAAGGTATCTACAGAAATAAGTCTTCACTTAGCTTTCCTGTTTCATGACAATGCTTACAAGTAGTAGGACAGACATTCTGTACTACTACACAACATGGCTGCGAAAAAGTCACTCATTGGCCAAGCACAGTGGCTCACATCTGTAATCCCACCACTTTGGGAAGCCGAGGCAGGCTGATCATTTGAGCTCAGGAGTTTGAGACCAGCCTGGCCAACCTGGTAAAACCCCATCTCTACTAAAAATACAAAAATTAGCCGGGCATGGTGGTGCATGTCTGTAATCCCAGCTACTCGGGAGGCTGAGACACTAGAATCCCTGGAACCCAGGAGTTGGAAGTTGCAGTGAGCTGAGAAAGCGCCACTGCACTCTAGCTTGGGTGACAGAGTCAGGCTCTGTCTCAAAAAAAAATCCAAGAAAATAAAGAAGTGGATGTACTAAACATGTTTGACACTTAAAATTTTTTATTTAAGAAAATGTAATAGAATGATTACTTGAATATTTTCAATCGTCTGTATCTTATGGCTACTCTAAATCAAATGAGTTCCCACTGCAAGATACTTACATCATGGTAAAAAACAAATTTTATTCTTCATTATGATCTTTGGATTTGTACAATTTAAAAAATAAGTCTGTACAATGTCTTTAAATGTAAATTAAACACACAGAATAAATATATTATCTTCACGTCTCTGGCACATTTAAGTTAAGCCTCTTTCGTGTCTAACCAAGGCAAGTACCTAGTACTCATACTCACAAAGCTACACTATTTATAGTATAATTAAATTGAGATCATTGTTGTGATAAAGATGTAACAGAAACAAATAATTCAAACAATGTTTAAAATTCATTATTCCCAAGTCCGAGCATGTGTCCTTCAGTGCTGGAAGGTCTTACCTATCAATTAAAGCAATGATTATGTTTTTCACGTTTACATTCTGGTGTAACTCAGCAGAGGCCCGAAGAAAAGGATTCTAAGTCTGGAGGTGAAATTCATCAGGGAAAACCTGAAAATCAAATGATCAATACAAGTGAAAGTATTTCACATAATATTCTGAACTCACATATGGTAAAGTTCACATTTGTGGGAAAAAGCACTGTAATCTTATACAACTAAATTCAAACACATTACTTCTGAACCTCTCTATTAAACACAAGCTCAGACAGAAATATTCCAATAAACAAAGTGCACCTACAATTAAACTAAAGCTATGGAGACTGAGAAAACTCAGATGACTCATTCCTACAGTTTGGAGGAAAACAAACCACATTGATACAAAGACCAAGTTATAAGTCGGAAACAGAAAATCCTGTTTTTAAAGTATTTTTAGAAGAAGGAAGATTACATGAAAAAAAGAAGCATTAGAAAAAATGATTTTAATTTTTTATAGAAATGGCATCTTGCTATGTTGCCCAGGCTGGTTTTGAACTCTTATAAGTCACCTTTTCTGCCCTGGTGAGTCTTCCCTCAGGTTAAGAATCTGTTACTTTGATACAGGATTTTTGACATTGTTGGGATCTGGTTTGAACAAGGCTACTTTAATAAAAGACCATCTATCCCTCCTAGCATAATAAAAGTGCTTTTGTCTATTCTGGTAAGTCCTTTCTGCTATAAAGACAAAGATTTTTCTGGATTGAGCGACTTGTTTTGTGCCGAACTTACCTTCTGTCTGTGAAGCATTTATTTTCTGGCTTGCACACCTAGTTTAATATTTTGCTTGATTTACATATTTTTGCGAACATTTTAATCCTCTCCAAGTTCTTAAAATATATATGATAACTTGCTCTATTTTTCTCCATAGACTTCTCATATTTTTTAATAAAAATTAAAAATTTTATTTTTCTTTGCAATTAAACTTCTGTCTCCAGAACGCAATCAGACTCTGGTCCGCGGGACTGGCAGCCCAGCCCCCAACCTTCAGGCCCTCCCAGGCCTGAAGGTGGGTCCTTATGGGGGACCCTCCCCCTTAGGCCCAATAATCAATCGATCTGCCTCCCGCTGCCATTCATGGCTCGGCCCCAACTCCTGCTCTGCAATCGGAGTAGGCGACAGGAGCAGTGGGAGGCCAGGCACAGTAGCGGACACCCCCGAGCCTGTAGGGACAGAGATTCTTCCTGGTGAACCCGAGGGTGCAGGCTGCAGAGACGCCCGGGTCCTGCATCTGAGCTGCCGGCCGGAGGCAGCTGCACCCGGGAGATCCCGCCCCGCCAACTCGGAAGCGACAGGGCTTCCGCTTGTCCCTAACTCCTGCCTGCTCTGTGAAACGGGAGGCCCACGTCTGCAGCCGCGGTCAGTCGCTGCAACTGCACCCGGGAGGGCGGATCTTGCCTGTTTCCGGCCACCACCCAAGAGCACAGGGAGGCTCCGACCCACAGCCGCAGTTTGGGAGGGCGGGGGTCCTGGCTGATCCGCAGAGCAGGAGGCCTGGGTCTGTAGCTGCGGTTTGGATGGCTGCAGCGCATCGGGGAGTTCAGGTTCCAACTCAGAAGGGACGGGGCTCCCAGGGCTCCGAGGAGTGTGCAGACCCCGCCGCGCCTCCCTGCTGCAGCCGGCGTGATGGCAGCAGCCACTGCCAATATCGGGAGCCAGAGTAGCAGAGCTTGGATTTCTGCGTTTCTGGTATTCTTTTATGGCAATCACCACTCCTCAGTCTAAAGAAAAAGGTGGGGGCAGAGCCTGGGTCCTCTGCCGTCCTCTCAGTTTGTGCTTAGAGGAGCCACAGAGATCTTGGTCCCCACAGCTTTCGCCCAGTGCGGAGGCTTTCCTCAGAACCTCTTCAAGATGGTTTGAAATGTTAGGGGCTGCATTTTGCTCCTACGCTGGAGGTGTGTGCAGCAACTTCCGCCTGTTGGTCCCAGCTGGGCTCCCTTCCTCACAAGCTGGAGTCTGCCAGCGTGAATGAGAACAGGGAAGAGAATCCGCTGCAGTTCAAGATAGTCATTTTCTCTTTTAATGTAATCCCATGTTGACAGATTGTTGGCTTGACAAACGGAAGAAGAGACAGTGGCTTTGAATTTTTATTGCCTATTTTCTGATTCATTAATAAAATGAAAAGGATACAAAAAATGTGAAAGACACATGTAAATATTATTAAGAATAAGCAGTACTAAAACTATTGAGTTTGTTAACTGTGGAGATTAATATAAACAACCTGTTGGTAATATGTTAATAAACTAAGAGGATTAAGTAATTTTTTAAATATAGAGGCTACAAACACTAAGATAAGAATATTTACGAAGTAAAAAAAGAAACACATTTTAAATTTTTTGAAGTATAACCAAAATTTCTCATTGTTTTAAGTGTCTCTTTAAAAAATTTTAAGATTTAGATATTCTTTCAAATCTCTTTTAAGTTTAAAAAGCCATGAAAGGTTTACATGGCCATTACATATATTGTTTAAAAAACTTTAAAATTAGGCCAATATGTTGTGGATTTGGATATAAAATTTGAATATAAGCATGCAAAATTACTGCAGATTATTTCTTTTTGCTTACCCGACCAGGACTGAGACTGTAGATACTTCATTTGGTGAATATAGAATATGCCAATAAGAAAACCAAGCCTTCTTAGCCAGGTTTGATGGCTGATGCCTGATATCCCAGCACTTTGGGAGGCTGAGTTGGGAAGATTTCTTGGAGCCCAGGAGTTCGAGACCAGCCTGGGCAAGATGACAAAACCCCATGTCTACAAAGTTTACAAAAAGCTGGACATGGTGGTGCATGCGTGTAGCCACAGCTACTCAGGAAACTGAGGTTGGAGGACCCTTGAGCCTGGGAAGCCCAAGCTGCAGTGAGCTGTGTTCTCCCTCCTGCTCTCCAGCCTGGGCGATAGAATGAGACTCTGTCTCAAAAAACCAAAAAATATTGTCATCTAAAACATCAAAGATTAAATGAGATGACTACATTCACTGAGCAAATTATTTTATGCCCTTGTAAATTTCTCATAAGTAAATTAACTTAGAAAAATATATTCTATCAGATGACATTTTTATGATTAGTGATGACAACATATCAGTACAGGAATAAATGATTCAAGTGGCTAATGAGCTCATGAAAAGGTGCTCAACATTGTTTTCATGAGGAAATTGCAAAGCAAAATCACAATCACGTATATCACTTGCAATTACTAGCATCCTCAAAGCATGTATTTAACTTATTCATCTTCCAGATTAGAAAATAAAGTGCAGCTTATGTTCAAAAAGTACAATTCATACAGAGCAAGGTTTAAACGTTCTGTACTAAGTATAACCTTTCAAAGGTTTGTGTTGATTAGTATGCATTCAGACACTGCCCACCCAGTGACTATAATAACTTCATTTTTGTTTTCAAGTCTTCAGATGACAGATCGTGCTGGAGTAGATGTGATCTTGCTTGCCTAAAGACAGCTGTGCTGGCCAGGGGCAGCGGCTCAGGCCTGTAATCCCAGCACTTTGGGAGGCCGAAGTGGGTGGATCAGCCTGGCCAACATAGTGAAACCCTGTCTATACTAAAAATACAAAAAATATAGCTAGGTGTGGTGGCATGCACCTGTAATCCCAGCTACTCAGAAGGCTGAGGCAGGAGAATCATTTGAACCCAGGAGGCGGAGGTTGCAGTTAGACGAGACCTTGCCATTGCACTCCAGCCTGGGCAAAAAAAACAAAAAAAACAAAAAAACAAAAAAAAAAACAGCTGTGCTATGGTTTTGTGTTTTTTAATCTCAAAAGCTAAATGATTCCAGAGTGCTTTTGCTAAACAAGCTGAAGCGCACACGTCATTCCATTAAAAGGTGAGAAAACAGTTCTGAGGGACAGCAGGCTTAAAAGGTCCAGGATCACTGTGTGAGGCCACAGGTTAGCTCCCCCAGTGGGACATATGGACTCCAGCGCTGAATCTTTAAAATTCCACTCCAGTCTTGGCCTTATCCCACCCACCAACCGGCCTCAAAAAAGTAAGAGAGGAAAATATGCCCAGAAGCATTTACCTTTCCTCCAAAAGTCAGAGAGCATGCAGAGAGTTGCCTTTGCAAGGCTACTCAGCCAGTTCCTCCCTGTTGTTGATGCCTGGAAAGCGATCTTTCTCAAATGCTCAGAGGAGCAAGGTGGTCTGGGATCAGGGAACAGCAGTTTGCTTTCTCCTGCCTTCTTGAGGGCTGCGTTTCCCAGGCCAGGCCCGAGGTTCCCGCTGGTGCTGCCTCAGCTGGCGTGATCTTTCATTCTGAAACCAGATCTGGACCCTGGGCTCCTGAATGCCGATTGCTTGGGCCAGCTGTTCTCTGCTGGTGATGCCAGAGTTCCGCTCAAAGCACACTCGCATGGCCGGGCGCGGTGGCTCAAGCCTGTAATCCCAGCACTTTGGGAGGCCGAGATGGGCGGATCACGAGGTCAGGAGATCGAGAGACGATCCCGGCTAACACGGTGAAACCCCGTCTCTACTAAAAAAATACAAAAAAATAGCCGGGCGAGGTGGCGGGCGCCTGTAGTCCCAGCTACTCCGGAGGCTGAGGCAGGAGAATGGCGTGAACCCGGGAGGCGGAGCTTGCAGTGAGCTGAGATCCGGTCACTGCACTCCAGCCTGGGTGACAGAGCAAGACTCCGTCTCAAAAAAAAAAAAAAAAAAAAAAGAGTTCCGCTCAAAGCACACTCGCATGTCATCCCTTAGGGTCGCAGTCCAAAAGAGTCTCCTTCGCCTTCCTCCTCCTCGCTACCTCGGGGAGAGGGTTGTCAGAAGGTGTGGGGAGAGCCGTCGCGGAGAGACCTTGCCAGAATTTCACAGGACAGACACGGACAGAGAGAGGCCGGCCAGCTCCCTTGTGCCTCAGTCGGCCTCTGCACTGAACGCGGAATGAAAAACAGACAACCACCCGAATTTCGGCTCTTTGCTCTTCGGGAAATTGACTCATTCCTTGGGAGAAGGAATTCGTCACAATCGCTCAGGTCTAGCGATTCGGAGGGTCGGTGAGCCCCCGCGGGCCGACGCGGCTGTGGGCCAAGCACTTAGGCCGCACTGGTCGCCCAACATATTCCCGGAGTGCGGGGTCCTGTTGGTCCTGGAGGCAGAAGACCGCTTTCCTATCTGCCTCCCCTTCTCTATTTCTTGCTTGCTTTCTCCCTCTGTCCCTCCGTTCCTCCGTCCATTCCTCCCCCACTCACGTTCTTTCTCCCTCCCTCCCTTTCTCCCTGACTTCGCTTTTCCCTCTTTTTCCTCCCTCCTCTCCTCCCTGCCTTCCTTCCAACCTCCCTCTGTCCAACCGTCCTGTCCTCCCTCCATCCTTTTCTCCTTCGCTGCCTCGGTTCCTCTCCCCATCTCTGCCTGCCTTCACTCCCGTCTTGAAAGGGCAGCACCCGGGTTTGCTCGAGGTCTGGGCCCTACATTTAGCTGCCAGGCACTCCACAATGATGGCGAGGAGGCTGGCGGGGCACAGGTGGGCGAGTAACGTTGGAGCGGGGAGGCAGCGGAGGCGAGCCGCGGAAAAGACAGCCGACCTGTCTGCTATCCGGTCCTAGTGTTTCGCAGGACCGAGTTCTCCCCCTACCCCACTGAAGAACGCGGGACGAAAAAGGAACGAGACCTCTGCCTGGGCGGATCCCAAAGCCTAGCCAGCTGCCTGCGGTCCCGCGCATGCGCAGTAGACGGCCCACTTGGGTGTATTGGGGCCGTGTCTGAGATCCCCTGGATGCTCAAGAAAGGATGACAACTCTTCTCTGTGTGTAGTCCGTCACGGGACCCGGAACTCAAAGATTCTACACAGGTCAGGTGAAAGAGAAGAGAGACCTCTCGCCTCTCCATACCGAGCCTGATGTTCACCCCCAAAGAGTCCATCGCTGTGCCCCATCCCACCCCAACCCCTGGTCCTAAAATTCCTGGGGCAGGGCCCGGTATTCTTCATCTCTTAGGAGTGGTTCCAGCAGAGTGAGCTTTTCCACGTCCTTTAGCTCCCCCAGTGGCTCTGGATCTAGAAGAGATTATGCCTTTTGCTGAAACTCGGGTCGACAAGAGCTCCTCTAACAGGCTGGTGGAGTGGCTGGGAGGGCGCCTGGATGGCTTGCATCTGCCACTGCCACGCGGAGGCCTACGCAGGCACCAGTTGTGGAGGTGGAGGCGCCTTAGCTTCGGGTTCCTATGCCGCCCTGGCGACCTGGGACTCCTGGCCCCAGCCCCACCACGGACTCAGGTGGAACGAGTGGGGCACAAGTACACCTTACCTCTGTGACTCAGCTTGACTGGGCCCAAGCTGTCCCACTGAGCACGCCCCCAGCAGGCCGCCATGCTGTGGGTCCTGGTCCTCCTGACATCTGGTCGGGTGCAGAGGCCACCGAGGAGTCTGACGGTGGGATACCCCCGCTTCCATAGCAGCCAGGACATGGAATCCAAAAGACCCAGTGCCAGGAGCAGGTGGGAGATTCCTTATGCCTGTGAAGCCTGGCTGGGCTGGAGCAGAGTGAAGGTCCTTGCTGCTTGGCTCAGGAAAGCTCTCCGTGGGAGAACCCAAGGCGGGCTGTTCATGTGGGGTGCGGGAAGCGGCCTTTCCCAGGCCCAGGTGTGGGGAGAGTGACATCTGCCCACGGGCAAGTTGCACCAGCTGCCTGTGTGCATGCGTCCCCTGCCACCCTGGCCTGGAAGCCAAATCTGAATCCTAGACTCCGGGAGGCCCGTCTCTCTGGCCAGTTCCTCCCTGGTGGCAATGCCTGGAAAGAGATGTTACTCAAAGACTCGGAGGAACGCGGTGGTCTGAGATCAGTTGATGGCAGTCGCTTTCTCCTGCCTTCTTGAGGGTTGCGTTTCCCAGGCCAGGGCCAAGGTTCCCGCCAGTGCTGCCTCAGCTGGCGTGATCACGTACCTGGACCCCTCAAGATTGAGACCTAGGAGACTGACTGACAGGGGCAAGTCCCAGTAGTGGGGTCCTCTGCTCAGTTTCCACCCCAGAGGGTCGGGCAGAACTGCTTTGGCAACAGCTGATGCAGACCGGGGTTCAGGCCCTGAGGGGCTGCCCCAGTCTGCCAGTCACAGGCACTGAACGTCTCCTCTGCCTTCTGGGCCTAGTGGCTGGCTGGGGCCTCTGGTTCCTGCTGCCGCCTGCAGGTGCCCTGACAGTCATCTCCTTCCTGAGAGTCACTGGTGCTGGTGAGATGGAGGGGGATGGAACCCCCCATCCCTGTCTCCCAGAGGACAACTACACTGGTCCCCCAGGCCTCTGAGCTCCAACTGAGAAGCTGGTGGCTCCACCTTCCCATTCTGGCAGCCCCTTCCCTGCCAGGAGGGAACCAAGTCTCTCCCAGGGGGACCACAGCTGGTAGCAAGAGACCAAGGGCAGCTCAGCTGGGGAGAGGGAGCATGCCCAGCTCACCAGGGTGCCTCACCTGTGCCTCTGCTGTGCTGCCAGGACCCCATCAGGACAGCTCTGGTGTTTATCCTAACCAGGTGAAGCGGGAGCCAGGCTCTCCCTCCATCCCTGCCCCTCCAGGCCCAGGGACCCCAGCAGACGCTGTGCCTCTCCATAGCCCCCAACAAGGTTCTGGGCCTCCCGCAATGACCAGATGGGAAGAAGGGCCAGGCCTAGGCAGAACCCTTCTCCTACCCCTTCCCCAGATTGAAAAAGAAATAGGTCATTTCACATGTCATAATTTTGTATAAATATGTGTAAGAAATTTACTGAAAACCTAGATGAATTAGTAAGTTAATTAGATACAATCAGATATAAGATCAACATACAAAATTAAATTGTACTATTGCATAAAATTGGTTATTCTAACAATTAAATGAAGACAAAATTTCCATTGGTAAAAGCATCATAAAGGAAGAAATACTCAGAAATAAATGTAGCAAAATAAATGCAATGACTTTATGGTGAAAAAATTATTCTAAAATGCTAAAAGTAATCAAAGAACTGAATATGTTGAGTGACATCAATATTCAAGAATAACGATACTTACTATTAACACCAAAATACTAAAAGCTGGTTGTATAGATTCAATGCAAATTTGCTAGTTTTGTCAATAAAAATTGTAAAGCTCTTCCTAAAATGCATGTGGATATGCAACCAAAATAAAATAAATGCAATTTCTTAAAAAAGAATAACAAAATTTAATGACTTGCCCTGCCAATATCTTTTTATTTTTGTTTTTCAGCAACAGGGTCTTTCTCTGTCACCTTGGCTGGAGTTCAGTGACACAATCACAGCTCACTGCATCCTGGAACTCCTGAGCTCAAGCGATCTTCCCACCTCAGCCACAGGAGTAGCTGGGACAACAAGTGCATGCCACTCATCCTGCTAACGTTGTTTTTTTTTGTAGAGATGGGGTCTTGGTGTCTTGCCCAGGCTAGTCTCAAACTCCCGGGATCAAGCAATTATCCTGCCTCGGCCTCGCAAAATGCTTGGATTACAAGTGTGAGCCACCATGCCCACACAACCAATATCAATCTTTATTGTAGTGTTATAGTCTGGTACTAACATGAGTATAGATTCATGTAGGCGAATAGAACAGAAGGGCAACTAATAAACATTAATTTATGGTAAATTGATTGTGTCACAGATGCCAAGAAATTATAATAGGAAAATAAATGTCATTTCAAAAAATTTTGCTGGGAAAACTAAATATCCACTTTGCAAAAGGATAAGGTGGACCCCTAACTCAAACCGCAGCTGCCCAAAACTACTCAAAAAGGATAATCTATCAACATGTAAGAGGTAAAACACAAAATTCTTTGGAGAAATCATAGGGTTAATATTTGTATTCTTGGATTACATAGATATGTATAAGATATTACATCAAAGGCACAATTTTTTTAAAAACAGATGAATTATACTTTATTGAATTGGAAACTTTTGTTCTTAGAACATCAAAAAGAAGATGAAAAAATATGCTGCTTAATGGGAGAAAATATTTTAAATTGTATATGTGATTTGGGTATACTAGAGTTTATAAAGAATATTTTATATATATATGTATATAATCTCATATAAGGAATCTTAAAAACCAAACTCAGAGAAGCTAGTATGTAGAATATATAAAAAACTCTTATCAGTCAATAATGAAACAACTATTGACCAATTAAAAGTGGACAAAATATTTGAATAGACGTTTTCCATAGAAGATACACAATTTGCCAATTTGCTCAATTTCATGAGTTGCTAAAATAATACAAGTCAAACCACAATTAATACTAATTGACACCCACTAGAATGGCTATACCAAAGATACAATGACAAATGTTAGAAAAGAAGTGGAGAATATGGAACTCACATGTGCTGCAAATATGAATGTGAAATATTGCGCCACCTTGAAAACAAAACAATACGAAATAAAAATGTGGCTATCACGCAAAATGTTGCACATAAAATCACTATACGACACAGAAATTCTAACCCGAAGTTAGTATGCAAAACAAGTGAAATTCCTATAATCATACAAAGACTCTTATATGAATGCTCATAACATGTGGTAATGTCCATGCAATAGAACGCTACTTGCCGTCCAAGAGGAATGATGTAATGATGCAAGCCACAACAGAAATGAAACCCAAAAACATTAGGCTAAGTGAAAGAAACCAGACCCAAAAGACCACATAATTCATGATCCAGGCTATTAGAAGCTCTGATAATAGGCTCATCTATAGAGACATAAAATTGATTGTTGTCTAGATCTGACACAGCAAAGGTGAATGCAAATAGGATGCATTTTCCTCTTAAAAGATACAAATACTCTAAATTTAGGTGGTAATTAAACCCGCATGGCTCTATAAGTATACTAAATAGCTTGGAGTTGTATTTAAAATATGTGATTATATTATATAAAATATACCTCAGTAAAACATTTTTAAAAATCAACATGTCAACATACACTAAGGTTGTTTTAGACTTTCGGAAACCCAAGTCTCAGATTGTAAAAATGAAATCTATTTCTTGTCCACTTGAAAGCATGATAAAGAAAACGGAGGCAGCAAGCTAACACGCGAAGGTTTGGTCACCCATGCAGGGGTATTAATGGGCAAGAACCATGTGATTCGTTTAACCAGGTCAGAGAAGCAAAGGAAATGATAGTCATTTATTGAAGACTCGCAGATTGTTAGCAATGTGAAAGCTGTACTCGTAGGGTTGGGCATATTTCTTATCAAACACAGCTCAAAAGAGCCTTCTCACAGAAAGGTTATCAACGACTCTCCTCTCCGCAGGTGCCTGGAGTTTTACAGTTGTCTACCGCCAGTCCTAAAACTGCATCGTAATCATTCATTCGAAACCCAGTGTAACACTCAAATCCAACACCAAACCCCACATTTCATGACTACCACATTCAATAATTTGCCTTTTTTCTTTCTTCAATTTTTTGCCAGCCCTCTGCATTCCCTCTGTTTGTAGCCCTACCTGGCGCCGCTGGTTCCGGAGCAAAATTGTCCACCTCGGGAGCTTGGGCTGCTGGTCCGTGTTCTGCACCGGGCGCCCTCGTTGGCCCGCGCAGGAGCTGTGGGGCTGGCTTGGCCCTCGCAGGGCACAGACGGCCCCTGACAGTCCCAGGAGCCCGCGGTCGCGCCCCAGGCGCTCGGATCTGCCCTGGAAACTGCCCCTGGCAGAGAAGGAGCAGGGGGACGCCCGTCCCACCCTCCGCTCTGCACCATGCGCCAAGAAAACCCAATTCCAATTCCGAAATAAAAGGATGCAGAGGTGCGCCACTAGCTTCCTCCCTTCCTGCTGCAGGCCCGAGACTCCAGGAGCTTCCCCGCCCAAGAGTACCGCGACTCCTCCGAACTGCCTTTGCCAAGCGCCACATGAGCGCGTGAGTCAAGAGCGTGTCAAGAGCTCCTGAGTCGAGCGTGGCGGTGGAGAGGGCGAAGCCGGTTTCATTTCCTTCCTCCGGGACCCAGGAAGGTCTGGCGCAGGGAAAATACCCTGCCCCGGGTAGGGGCGACCTCAGGAGCTCCAAGCATCTGTCTCCCAGAAGCCCTACAGAAGGGCCCTGCAAGACCTGACCTGCTGAGGTCCCTTCCTTCCACCCTTTACCCTTCGGGGGACCCGTTATTCCCCCGCGAGCCCCACTAGGTTATTCCTGGGCACCCCGCATTGGCCTCCGGCCTTAGAGCACCCTCGAGTTTTCCCAGCCCAGAACGTGGGGACTCCACAATTATTCCCCTCCAAAGACTCCTCCCATACCTGTCTCCTGGCATCAGCGACGCTGACACACCAGGAGACCGCCCAGGCTGCCCCCTTCCCGGCCCCAACCACCTCGGAGTCTCCACAATGACTTCCCCAGGTCAAGGACTGTGCTGAGACCCTGCACAGCGACCCCGACGCAGAGGATAACCCTCCAGCACTCCCTCAGACATCCCGCCCACCCTACAGGGGAGACCAGGCCCCACCCTCCACTCAGGCGATGGCTTCCCCCAACCACCCCTACAAAGATGCTTTTCCGGAGACCCCGCACAGGGCGGGTCACACAGGGGCGACCCTATGAATCCCTCCCCAGACATCCTCGGGCCCTCTCCACAGGGAGACCGCACGAGCAGAGAACTCCCCTGGAGAGGATCCCCAGACACCGTCCTCACAGCCACCACCACAACCAGAAAGACCCAAGGGAGAATCGTGGCCACCAAACCCGTGTCCACACACTCACTCCTCCAGGCCGCCATCTCCAGGACCCCCACTCATGGCCACCTCACCCCATGGTGACCTCAAAATGCTCTCCCTGCATTGCAGGGAAAAGAAAGAGAGAATCCAGCCAAACTTCCGGAAGGAGAATCCATTTTCCTTTTATTTGTTATGCACTGGAGCTCAAGTGCAGAGCAAGAAGGGTTTTATAGAAAATTTCAAGTTCTTATGTATAGGTTTGCATGGAAATTTAAACATTTAATGATAGGGATAGTACATAATAAACCCATCCTAAATACATTATCACTAGGCCTCAGTAATTCTTATTTTGCCTTTTATTTTCAACTATCGACTCCAAATATCCTAGTAGTATTTTAAATCATATCATTAATTTTGGAAGAATTAAAGTAAGTATATCTAACAGGTGAAGATAAAAAAGAAAATATCATTATCACATCTAATACAATTTTTAACAGATCAATTTGTGTATTCACCAAAGAGTAGACTCTACAATCACTGAAGGCTTTGCATGAAATGTTTTCATAGATTTAGTCTAACATTTCATCTTCAGACACAAAATGTCAATACATGAAAATATTCAATTACATACAAAGGGCCATAGATTATGGTTGGAAGAGGAAGTCACAAATCGATAGTGGGATATTCCAAACCACTGCACTGTGAAAGTAAACACAAGAAAGAAAATAGGGATTCCTATTGTTCCTGATAAAAGGAAAGGAAAGGTAACTCCCAGAGAGCCACTCCCTCACTTTGCCATATTCAAACGTCTAGAACAAGGCACTGGTTTGGCCGTACCCAAGGAAAGATGAGGATTCAGGGTGTAACAAAAGACAGCAGGGATCATGGGGCATCTTAGATTTCTGCCCCCAACATCTACCCTTGCACTAAAACTTGATCTAACATCTCACATTGGTGGGGATCTGGTGTTCTTGTAAGAAAAAAAAAGTCTCAGAAAGTGTTTCCCTTGTAGTCTCTGAGGCAGTTGATCCTCAGAACTTTCTATTTTGGAAGCCAGAAAGTTATTTCTTGATTGAAAAGGGGGGCAGTCCTTTGCACCACAGGATTCCCATTGTGGACTGCATGTCAGTGGGTGCCACCAGTTATTACAACCAATGTCTGGGCAAACTTCCTCAGGATGCAGAAGCCACTCCCATGAGAACCGCTGTTCCTCTCCATATGTGAACAGACTGACAGATGCAGGCAGCACCAGCAATCTCCTGAACCTCTGCAGTGCACTGGAAAATGTGAGTTGTGGTGTTTCCCTGTGTTAGAATTATTGAGGGGCTTTTGTTTTGTTGACAAGTGCTGAGACCATACAATGCACCAGGGCAAGATTAGCTGGGAAAATGATCTTCTGATAACATTTTGAACCCAGATGTTCCTCCTTTGTTGTTTTCCTGGAACTGGGTAAATTCAGTGTTCACTTCCGTAGTTTCCCTAACAATCCCAAGGCCTGGTCTTCTGCTGCTTCCCTGGGTGGTGTGACCATTATCGGCCTGGGGGAAGATGAGCTGATTTCATCTCTTCCTTTATAACCATGACTTGGAGGCCTCATTTCACACACAAAGATTCCCTCCAAAGACTATATGAGCAGGCCTGAGCTACCCTGGTCCTTGGAGTAATGACAGCCTGGCCCTGATGCCACTCCCTCTTCCCACCATTGTTGACTTCTGGGCCATCGTGCATTCAGTGCCTCAGTGGACAGAGAACCAAACCCAGGTACTTTCACAAATGTGGAGCCAATTCTAAAGTTTTTTGAGCTCCAGCTCAGCTAAGACCTCTGACACCTGCTTGAGACTGTGGGTGACTGTGGACACCACTGGCACCTGCTTAAGACTGTGGGTGACTGTAGACTCTGAGTTGGGATGTGCTGTGTCCATGCGACACTCTTCCTCCCCAAGAGTTGTTCAGGAAGGTGGTGCCCTAGGAATGCCATCTGGAACCAGTGGAAGAGGAAGGGCAGGAAGCACCTGGCACCCACTGTTCATGCCACCATGACCCATCCACCGTGTGGTAACTGGGAGATGTTTCCTCTTGATGGAAGATGTTTCCTCTTGATGAAAATCCTAAACACTAACAATAACAACAAAAAACAAAAAAGAAAAAAAGAAAATCCTAATTTTTTTTTCCAGCAGGACAAGTATTTTCTTGTCTTTATAGTTGAGAAGTTCAGGATGTTATAAGGCTAATTTCTCTCTTTAAGATAAGATGGCATTAGGGCACCGAATACCAATGAAATTCATGCTGATAGCCCTTTTCATAGCAGCGGCATCTTGATGCAAGTCTTTGTATTCACACGGCCGTGACATAGCCTAGGAAAGTCATTCAAAGAGAAAACAGGTACAATTTTAAAAAGGGTTCCAACATGTTTTAAAAGGCATTGCTGATGAGAAGCCACACATACAGATTTCTTTAGATGGTTCCTTCGCAGCTGCTTTGGCTGAGGTTTACACTGCCAGGTCCTGAGGATGCTACTCCCTGCCCATTCACTAAGGCAAGCTCCTTTAAGGGCTACGAATAGATTGCCAGAGCCAAGAGGAATTTATTTTATTAAGTTATTTTAAAATTGGGCTCATTGCTTGATGATACTGTCACAAAAAAATAAAATAGGACTCCCAAAGATTTCAAGAGTATTGTGACAAGCACCTGACAACTATATCATCTGTTACCTGTGCACTTGTTCCTTCGACATAATAAACATGCACTTGTGCCAAAACATCCATTTACACAGCGATTCAAATTCTACCCAACCCTGATTAGTTACCAAATACTCAAAGCAAATTTTAATGAGGCAGGTGTGCTCTGGGCTGTCTTGGAACATCTAAGAAGTCTCATGAGTGGAACACCAAAAGGTGCTACTTTACTTGCACATTGTGATAGAAAAGTGTATTATTCTAAAGTACCACCAAGATACCAGAGAAAGTGGCAATTTTAAATGTGTCGATTTCAGTGGTAATTTTCCTGTATACTCACCAAGAGTCAAAGCCATAAATCATACGTTGCCCCATGAAAGTTACCATTTGCATTAAAAACCCATGTCCTTCCTACCCAGTATTTGAAACACTGGCACCTTATACAGTCTCAGTACAAGTCTCTCAGCCACTTCTGCTTTGTCTAATAAACTCATGGGACTGCACTGTGCTATATACACTAGATGATAACATGAATTTGCAAACTGCGTAAGTAAAAGACAGTCAAGAGTGGTAAGTGTACTGTGTATGTAGATATAATTAGGAATACAATTGCATTTATTCACATATTGTTATGTGAATGGGTAGAGGTTAAAAATAAAACCCATTAAGAACAGACTAAATTTAATTAACAATGTGGTCACAGCAGAAAGGATATCAATACATTTTTAAGAATATGGATCCTTGACCGGGCCTGGTGGCTCATGCCTGTATTCCCAGCACTTTGGGAGACTGATGTGGGTGGATCACCTGAGGTCAGGAGTTAGAGACCAGCCTGACCAACATGGAGAAACCCTGTCTCTCCTAAAAATACAAAATTAGCTGGTGGTGGCGCATGCCTGTAATCCCAGCTACTCAGGAGGATGAGGCAGGAGAATCACTCAAACCTGGGAGGTGGAGGTTGCAGTGAGCTGAGATCGCACCATTGCACTCCAGCTTGGGCAACAAGAGTGAAACTCTGTCTCAATAAACAAACAGATAAATAAATAAAAGAATATGGATCCTTGTATAAACCATAAAAGAAAAGAAATATGTTGCCAAAGAACTAGTTTTTTGGTCTGTTAATTTTAAGGCTTTCATTTTCCTAATCGCTACTTAATATGATTTTGTCACAGATGCTGGCTTCTGTGGCTGATGGTAAACTCTGCTAAGTGACTTCACATCCTTACCTTCAGTCTCCGGGCTTTATCTTTGTGAAGAAAATGAAATAGAAAATACATGTCATGGTCATTTGCCAAGGCACGCAGGTCAAAGTAATATTTTACATAAACACTGGCAGACACATGAATATTAAACTCAAGTAACTCCAAAAAACACTTCTCCATCTTGCTCCTGGGGTAGAAGAAACACAATTAAACCAACATAGGACAGTTCTAGTCAAGTGGGTTATCTTTAAAAATATCCTTCTGAGCTATTGGGATGCTCTAAATTCTGTTTTGAAACAAACAAAGGCTGCCTGGTTGGGTTCCCACACTAATGTCCAAGCAAGACACAGCTGCTCGGGGTCTCTTCTGCCTCCCAGCACCCCAAGTTTGGGATGAGGGAAAGGTGGAAGCCTCTTCTGCATTCATGCTGCTGACTCGGGGCTCATTCTTCAGAGTTCCCTTAGGGCAGCTGCACAACTCAAACTCCGTGCTCAATCACAAGCCCCGCAATAGCAATCCCATGACAGGAATGACGGGTGCCATTTATCAGCTCTGAAGGACCTCCATGCATTTTTACCAGGACGACAACAGGAAGGGCCTTACTGAAGAAGAGAAGAACCAATAAGAGGACTGGGCGCATCACCACTGCCACAAATGGACCCATGGAGAACCAGCCTATTATCTCAGAGGAGGAAAAACACTAAGGCTACAGGGAGGATTCATCCCAAATAAATACATAAGCAAGCTACATTCCATGGCAACAAGAATCCCCTTCCCTCTGCTCCAGCACACAAGGCTATGTCAAGGAGGCATAACGCAAGATTCTGCTCATCTTAGTACTATGAAGAGGTGAAACTGCCACTATGACGGGGCAAGGATAATCTTTAATCTTCAAAGTTTGAAAGGCAGAAAAATGAAGGAGAGATATTTTGGCTAGACTAAACCCATTTTATGATGTGATTTCTAGTAGGGCCCTGGCCTTATGCATGCAGTGTTGCTGCTGAGTTGGGAATGCAACCCTGAAGTGCTCAGCATCTGTCACCCCTGGCCAGAATGGGTTGTGGGGAGTTGAATGCACTGGGAGAGGAAAGGGCTGGGAGCCGTCCTCTGCCATATGGTCATCCAGCCATCCTCACCAAGGCTAAATTAATAGGTACACAGAGTAAATCTGGCTGCTTTCAGAGTAACCTGTGTCATGAGGTAATTGGTTAAAAATAATCAATATCTAAACAACACATTTGGTTTCTTGGGCTGAAAGCTTTGATATTTTACCTACTGGCTAAGTCAACAAATGCTTGATGTTTTCCTGTAAGGGGGACAGTTAGACCACGAGCCAAGATGTAGTGATCTCATTTGCTGAACTTAAAACCCAGCTGAACCTAATTCCAAAATTAATTTCCTGTTCACATGTCCGTAAGTCTATAGAAATGTAAATCAAATGATATTTGAATAGACAGCTGATCAGTACCTGACTTACTACAGGAATCAATAGCACTTCATAATCCCTTTTTATTTTCTCCACTAGTACATTGTAACTGTGTAGAAATACAGTACTTTACAGAATTAACATGTCTCTTAATAGAGGTTTACTCACTGAAGAAAAGCATTCTGTATATAGAATATGCATCTTCTGGGCTTTGTGGTTTTTTATAATGGCTAGATGATTGAAGAGCATAACCTTTACAGACACAGCAAATTTTCTGAATAGTGGCTACTCAGTTTAACTTACTCTTTAGAAAGGAAACATATTCTAGGAAGACATATAGATGTTGGAAATTTTTAAGAAAAATCCGATAGGAACCAATTTTTAACTATTAAATTTACACTCAAAATGGGACCATTGCAAACAGTCAACAGCAGGGGCTGAGACAAATGTCTATTAAATGCTTTGACATATGCTTTTCAACTTCCCAAGATCATAAACAGAAGCAGCCTGCTTGGAGCATAGCTCCTGGTTTTTCTCCGTTCACACAGCAACAGCACTGTTGGGAACTGGTCTTCTTGGAGCTGGGCTCTGCCTCACTGCTCCTGGAGCTCACTTCTGTGGAAACCTGCACAGATCCCTGCATGCGCTCTGATCCTGTGACTAGAACTCAGAGCCCCAGCCGGCTGAGGTGCAGGTTTTGAGAACAATTCAGCTGTTCGTGATTACAAACTTGAAACCGCCTTTGCAGAAATTGTAACTGAGAAAATCATGACAGTGAAAGAGAGCTGATCTAACTGACTTTATCTTGCTTCTAACCTCCAAGCTGTCCTTGTTCATTCCTAGGCAGAGGCCAAACTAACTTCAGGAGAAACATAGTTTATAGTTTATAGTTTAGCTTGGAAACCAAGACAGTAACAGCCCTTTCCCAAAACAAACCTGCTTCCTGCCTGGGGACTGGACTGCCTTTCCAGGACTAACAAATTAGCCACAAGATTAGAAATTATGGTTGAGAAGTCATGCAGCTGAAACCTGCAAAAAAGTCTGAACCTCCCCATATTGCTCCTGGGAATAGCATCACTATTGTTAAACCTAAGACCAGAACTTGAGATATTTTGCAGACCCTGCACTGGGATCAGGTGGCACCACCTCAATCAATAAACTTTGTTTATCTGGTGTTGTGGCTCCCACCCAGGAGCCAACTCAGTGCAGGAGGACAGCTTCAACTCCCTCTGATTTCATCTCTGATCTGACCAATCGGCACTCCCCTCTTTCTGACCCCCTACCCACCAAATTATTCTTTTAAAAACCATCCCAGAGTTTTTGGGAGACTAATTTGAGTAATAGTAGCACGCTGGACTCCCATACAGCTGCCTCTGTGTGAATTAAACTCTTTATTGCAATTCCCCTGTCTTAATCAATCAGCTCTGGCTAGGCAGCAGGCAAGGAGAACTCAGGCAGTCACAAATCTTGCTTTCTTCAAGGAACCAGTTTACAAAAGGATGACTATGATCAAAGCCACTTTAGCATTTGGAACTTCCAAAGTACTTCCGTTTGTTTCAAATTCATTTGCTGTCACACTCTTTGCTAAAATGGCTATCAGAAATGTCACCATGATCACTTGGTTTATACTATTAGCAAAGTGGTGGCAAAAATGGTTTTTTGTTTTTCTTTTTGAGACAAGGTCTGGCTCCTTCACCCAGGGATGGAGTGCCATGATGTGATCATAGTTCACTACAGCCTCAACTTCCCAGGCTCAGGCAATTCTCCCACCTCAGACTCCCAAGTAGCTGGGACTACTACTGCCTGCCACCAGCCCAGCTAATTTTTTAAAAAAAACATTTGGTACAGACAGGGTTCACTGTGTTACCCAGCAGGACTTCAACTCCTGAGCTCAAGCGATCCACTCACCTCAGCCTCGCGAAGTGCTGGGATTACAGGCATGAGCCACTGAGCTCAGCCGCAAAGGGGTCATTTTTGAACGTAAATATACTCTGAGGTGTATCTACAATAGACACTGTATCTTCAATTGTAGACGTACACTGAGGTGATTGTGAATGACAGTATTATCTGGAGTCATAAGTAAAAGTCATAACACTAACTCGTGCCAATGCCTGGCATGATCTTGATCTGCTGCTGCTGCTCAATGTAAACAAAACTGCTCCCTTGTCTTGCACAGATGCAGCCCACACAGCTGTCCTCACTGTCTAGTGGGCATCCACGAAGGCTCTGCTGGAAATGCCTCCCTGCTCACCCTGCCTGCCAGCTCCAGGGCCCCTCCCTTCACAGCAGTCATGAGGCTGGATTGGAAGGGAGCCCTGGTGAAGCTGTGTTTCAGTGTCATGTTGGTGCATCTGGGAGGAACCCCATGACTCTGCAAGGCTCCTCACATGGTCATGGGCAATTCCAGGCCCAAAGAGTGCTGCTGCAGATATCTGAGTACCCATGGAGACTTGAGAGTGTGGTGGGCATGTGGTGATGCCCCAGAATGCTTCTCACACTGTGGTTGGTGAACGCTGGAGCTTCTAACTCATCAGACCAATTTCCAAATACATGCAACACTCTCAATGGGGAGGGACCAGAGCACAGGAATCTGTGGCTATTTAACTTCATTTCTCAAGGTTCCTATAAAAACAGAGCTTCAGATAAAAGGGAGAAGAAAGGGCCAGCAAAAGCAAATACACAATGGGTGACTGAAGTTGAAGCCATAACTTCCCCATAGTCCAGAGGCCTTATGATCTTAACAGTGGCCAATTATTTCAAAGGCCAGATGTTTACCCCTTAAAAGGGGACTGAAACTGGCACATAGCTTCTCAAAAGCTATAAAGATATTTACTGTACCTTATCATTCTGATAGTACACTTGTAAGAGGTTTGCCAGAAAATAACCAGAAAAATACTTTTCAGTTCATCAAGCAGGTTATTGCAACAATAACACATCAAGACCTACCCATTAATGCTGGAAAATACAAACTGTTACACTAACGCTGGATAGAGAGAAGTCTGCGATCTTATACCTATTTCCTTTACCTGCACAATGAAACCTATAAAGATATTTCTTACAGTCTTAACTTGGAGAGCAACGAGGCATGGAAACTGGTTACAAAGATCGCCAAAATCTGACAAACTCACATGTTCTCAACTGCAACGTCCTGGGGATTCTGGCTGTCATCCTCACTCCACAGACCACGGTTTCTCCAAACCTTGGAGGCAAGAAGCATGGCTCCGAGGACAATCTTTTTCCAATTAGTAGGACAAAGATCGATGTTAGCACTAGTTAAAAGTCGTTCAATGTACACCTGCAAAATAGAGCGCTGGTCTTTGATTTCAGTTCAGTGTAAGTGTGGTGATAAGAACATTTAAGAATGATAGATTTCTTCTGGTTTTGACCAGAAAGTAAGTGCCTTTTATTCTTATGTTCCGCAGAGACTTTGCTCAGACAAAGCAAGAGGCCAAATCACAGTCATAGTCAGATACCTCTGCAGCCTACTCTGTCCATAGACATTTCCAGCCCAATTTTGGTGACAGGGATGACTGCACATTCTTGGGCATGAAGAGAGGCACCATCAGCACCTTCACACTCATGAAAGGCAGCACAAACTCAGGCCCAGTGCAGATTAAGGTTGTTCAGGAAACGCTCCAGCGCCGTCCGTGTGCTATGTCACACCTGGTCGGCAGGTAGATAGGAATTTTACAGGTGTGCCATGCTTGAATATGTAACACCCAAGTGATACTGAGGACACTGCTGTCTTCTCCTTTTCACAATAACTAACCCACTCTTGGGACACCAGCTGAGGAACTGTGGTCAAGAGCATTTCCCAATGCCTGCCGTGCAGATAGCATGACAAGTGCAGGTCTCTGTGGCTGAGAAATAATCTGGTATCCAGTGCTTCATAAGGAACGCATGTATATGAAAGGAGGGTCCTGCTCACAGCCCCTATTTTCCATGTCTCCATAATCACTTCATGAAAACTCATTGCTTGTCCCACAGTATCTGCATTCAGTCAATTTGGTTAGCTTGAAGGCAGAGACAGTTGTCGGCCTCTGCATCCCTGGAGTTCCTCTAAACCTAAAAAGCAGTTTGTGAGACAATCTCAGGAAGTATTTTCTATCTATCCAATCTCTATCCTATAAAGAACTGGGTGAGGGACCAGCTGAGTGAAGGTGACAGAGGTGAGCTGGGAGGCGTTCCTATCCCAGAGGGTGCTCTGCAGAACAGTATGTCTCCATGCTACTTGACGTCTTTGTATCAAGACCAAAGGAAAACAGTTCATTTTAAGAGAGTTCATTTCTTGTCTGAAGGTTATCAGATTGACGGCTCAGATCTGGCAAAGTTCTCCGAACTCAACTGTGTTTTCAAAATCAAATGGATCTTGAACATGATACGTTCTTATGAGAGATTCTGCTCCCTTTCCTCCTAACTCTGCACTATCGAGTATCCTGGGAATGACCCTCCCTCCCAGGGTTCAACTCCACAGCACTCACTAGAGAGCACTTAAACAGCATTGGCGAGCCCTCAACTTCCTGTCACCTTTACTGGTAAGCTGGACCTGCTGATACCGATACCACTTGTCCTCCTGGATCAGTGAGGAATTTCATTTTTTAACACCAGCTCTTCTATCAGCATGGTGGATCCCATCCCACTATTGCAGAACACTGTTCCCCAAATCACCTCTTCTTGAAGACTTTCTCCCTCTCTGCCAGAGATTTCCCCCAATACAAATGTGTTTCCTGTTCCCATCCTGCTCCCCGCAGCTCCCCAGAGGCATCCTCTCATTTGCTCACAGCATCAGGCCTGTTGCCAGCTCCTCACCTCCCATCTCTCCTTAACCCACCTCACCCACCCCCATCACTCTCCTGAGACTCCTCTTGCCAAGGTCCTCAGAGTCTTGACACCTACAAACCAGAGCCCTTCACCCCAAGGCTCCACTCCCCAAGTTGGCCCTCATCTTGTCCAAGGAATTGTTATTGGCCTAGCTCCTGGGGACTAATACTTACATGTGAGTTACCCTGCTCCAATCTGGGTGCAAACACTCTGTGCCCACCTTCACTGGTAGGCTGCCTACTTCAGATTCTGAGCCACCATGGGTCACGGCTCACCTGTATCATTCTAGTTGCTTCTTGGTCCTCTTCTCTGCCCCAACCTTCCTCCTAACTATGGTCTACTCTCCCCAAGCCATCGCCATAACCTCTTAAATTAAGAACACTGCACTCCACTGCTTAAGATCTACCATGAGTCCCCTCATCAAACTGGAATAAAACCTGAACTTCTTCCCATGGCCTGCAAGCCAAAGGGCTCTGTGAGCCATGGCACTGCCTGTGCGGCCTCACCTCTTCCATTCTTTCCTTCATTCCTCCCACCTCACGGGCCCCCTGCTGTTTGTTCCTTGAACACACATGAAACATGTTCCTATCTCAGTCTTCGCTCTCGTTCCACTGCCTGTCATGCCAGAACTCCTTATCATCCTCGCTTTATAGTCATGTCACTGTTCAAATGTGACCTCTCTAGAGAGGCTCTTCCTCATCATTCTCAATTAGTGAGCCCCTCCCATCCCTCTCTCTTTATCCTGCTTTATTGTTTTGCTATATTGGAATCTGTTGAAGGAGAAACCAGAAATCTCTCCTGCTGCCTTTAATAGCAATTATTCTGTGATAAGAAAAAAAATGGCATCATTTTAAACCACAATGATGATTACATTCAAATATGTGTATTTACTTTGCTTGTACAGGTTTCTCTCAAAAGATCTGATGATAATTTCAGGAATCTACTTTTGATTAGAAACATGGCCATACCCTGAGTAGGAGACCAGTTGTTGTTTTTTTTTTTTTTTTTTTTTTTTTTTTTTTTTTTTGAGATGGAGTCTCGCTCTGTCACCCGGGTTGGAGTGCAGTGGCCGGATCTCAGCTCACTGCAAGCTCCGCCTCCCGGGTTTACGCCATTCTCCTGCCTCAGCCTCCCAAGTAGCTGGGACTACAGGCGCCCGCCACCTCGCCCGGCTAGTTTTTTTTTTTTTTTTGTATTTTTTTAGTAGAGACGGGGTTTCACCGTATTAGCCAGGATGGTCTTGATCTCCTGACCTCGTGATCCGCCCGTCTCGGCCTCCCAGAGTGCTGGGATTACAGGCTTGAGCCACCGCGCCCGGCGAGACCAGTTGTTAAAGATGCTTTATAGATAAGGAATATCTTACCAAAGCTACGATTGCACATGGAGCTGTTAGTTTTGTGACTTGAAAAAGAGTACAGAAATATCTGAAAATACAGTTGCATTTGGGATCATCCTCGAAGGATTTCCCTGAAGAATTTCCTTGCTGAAAGAAGAAAAAGACAATATAAATATCCACTCAAGAAAACTTTTTAAGTGCTTTTAAGATGGTATTGCTCCCATTTGTGCCAACATGTCCCTTAAAATAATTTTGATGGGATAAAATGTCTTTTAGTTTTCAAAAATATAAACAGCGGGATCTTAAAATATTTTTGGTTTCCTGTAAACAGAGATGCTAAGGTGGTCCTGTGGCTAGCATATGTCTGAAGAAGGAAGTTTTAAATTTTTTATAGCATTTAAACTGATTTAAATTTAAACTGTTTTCTAATTCTATTCACAGAGATTGTGCACATTTGTCAGGACTATTTACAAATATTTATATGGTTTGCTGCTATAGAAAATTATCTTTTAAAATGACACATTTTGTTATCTGGATGGTATATTTACTCCCCTTAGCGCACTAATTAAACAAAGCTGCAAGTCAGCTCTTACTCCAGCATGTCCACTTGACAACACTCCTTATATAAGATGATTAGACACAACAGAGGCGAGACTTAAAGGTGGGTGATTTTGACTTCAGCATGAACTAAACACAACTCTATGAGACAAAAATAGAATCTCAAAGAAAGTGTCACTTACTGAAAGTGGATGTATTGGCTCGTCAAAAATAGCCAGAGATCTATTTGCGTATCTATAAAATAAGAATGTGCATTTAAGAAATTAATTTGGGAATTGTCAACATCTTAGTAAAGTATCTGCTGGGAGTAGGGCATGGAGGGTGGAAGGAGATACATCTTGTTTGCTTTGGTGAAATTTGTTCGCCAAAATAGTTTTTGCAAATTTTTCTCCCGGATCCTGGCCTTCAGAGGGTTTCTTGACCTCTTTTTCTTCAGCACATAATGTCCTGAACTGTGAAATCTTTTCTACATTGATGATCCAGATTTGCCTTTAAATATTCACCGCCGCTAACAGGCAATGGTAATAAACTACATCTGTTTTCACCCCTCTACCCTCATGCTGGAACACAAGAACATTTTATAAAGCAGTAGTGGTTGGCAATAAAGTTTTTAGAGCTTTTATTAAATGTGAATGAGATTCAGATTTCCCAACTATTTCTTTATTATACTTTTATCATATTTGTTTAAGTAGTTTGAGTTACAAACTTCATTGCCTTTTTATTTTAAAAGAGGCCAGTCTTTAATGAACTTTAAAAATCTAACACATTGTGCGCTCACTTAGGAAACCAGTGGTTCTCCAAATGTGGTTTGTGGACCCTGAGATTCCCTAGGAGGCCCATGATGTCAAAACTTTTTTTTTTTTTTTGAGACAGGGTTTTGCTCTTTCACCCAGGATGGAGCACAGTGGTACAAATATGGCTCACTGCAGGCTTGACTCCCTGGGCTCAAGCGATCCTCCTGCCTCAGCCTCCCAAGTAGCTGGAATGAAATGTGCACACCACCATGCTCAGCTAATTTTTCATTCTTTTTTGATATAGATGGGGTCTTGTCACATTACCCAGGCTAGTCTCAAACTCCTGGTCCCAAATAATTCTCCCACCTTGGCCTCCCAAAGTGCTGGTGTTACAGGTGCCAACCACCACCTGTGGCCCAAAATGTTCTTATAAGAATACTAATTAAACCTGAGAAGCTGCTTGAAAATAAAATATAAAAATAATTTATTACTTTCTGAAAGTAGTAAGACATCGCTTGCTTTCTCACTGTTCAACACTTGTAATAATTGCGTAAAAGCAAAAGTGGGTAAAACTGCTGGTTTCTCAGTATGAATAAGGGCCGTGGTACTGAATTATACTAGTATTCATTCCGCTCTTCACCGCCCCTTGCAGTTTTTATTAAAGTAGCCAGCTTCGCTTAAGAATGTCCTTGATGAAACAGTAAAAATTAATGGAGCTATTAAATCTTGACCTCTCTTTTTAGTACTCTAAGTAGAACGTTCACATAAAGCACTTCTGCATACTGAAGTATGGTTATGTTAAAGAAAAGCACTTGTGATTTAACTGCGAGCTGAACAAGCCAATTTTTCACAGAGCACCATTTCTATTGAAAGTATGACTGACTGTCATTCTCAAAAAGAAGCCAAGTGAGTCTGTCATTTCAAGGAAAATAACAAGTATTTGTTGTCCATAATAAATCTAATGCTTTCAAGCTAAAAATCAGGACTTGGAAGACTCAATACCTACTACTGTGAGCTTGGCAGCATCTCAATCTGTGAAGACGTTTTTATAATCGTGGTGATGCTAATGAAAGTGAGTTTTTACACTATACATAAACATGAATTAATATTTTCCAAATAGCCAATGGATAATATAAAAGCCAGTAAGGGGAAAGATCCATTCAGTGTACAAGAAAGATCAGTGAGTATTAGTGGAATGAATTCATTGATATGTACAACCCCATTATAACTATTTTAATAAATCAGCACTTGTGGAGCTTTGGTGTGGTTAAAAATACCCACAATTACCTGAAAGCTTTAAAAATACACCTTTTTTGTACTATATATTTGCATGAGGCTAGGTCATCTTTTTATTGCTTCTTTACAATAAATTGCAAACAGGACATAAGCAAATACACTGTGGGACCCTCGAAAATTTCAGAGTGAACAGCGTCTTACAGACCAGCCCACAGATGACTCACTTTCACACTGTGAAATATGCACTCTACAGCTTATGTCTACAGTTAACACCTAACAGTGTGTGTCATATTATACAAAGTGATGAGCCGGAGTAACAAGGCAGGTTTTCAAAGAGCTCACCTGTGCTTTATGTTGTAATATATTGCCAAAGTCACACTGTGGAGGGAAAAAAAAATATTTTTAACTACTGACTTTATCACTTGTTTGGCCTGAAGATATGTTTTTAAAACGTGGAGGAAGGAATCTTCTCAGTGGCCCTGAAATCCTCTCATTCAAAGCAGTACTATATGAGCCCGTTTCTTTTGTTTTAGCTCCCTGGATTTATAGCGAAAATAGGATAACCAAACTGCTAGGCAATGTGCTGTCAGAAGACGTTTCTGCTGATGGTTAGTGTGTATACATAATTACATATTTTCCCTGTCATTTGATCTTCTACCCATAGAACCTGTAATCTTGTGCAAGTCACTTACATCCATGTGTACATATGCTTATATTTAGGCCATACAGTAATGTTTTGCTTTTTAAGTGGCTAGGCCCTACATTTCAACTGATTTAGTTCACCACCACCTACTCACCCATTTGTCATTATTTCCCTAAAAGCACATCATCAGTGTGCTTTATACCAATTAAAGTAATTTAAAATCACCTATACATAATTATTAGCAGGAAATTTATTAGTAAACATAATGCACACAAAAATCAATGACACTTGTAACTATCCTGAAATAAGTGGCACTAAACACACAGTGTAACACCGCATCGTACAATATTCATGACAAATATTTCCACATTAGTTTAAACAAAATATTAGTGAACAAATACAACTCTTCAGATGTATGTTACTGTGGTCCTAAGTCATCCTCAATGTTGTGTGTCAGCAAACAGGGGCTTCTCCTGGATAAGTTCTGTGCTTCCATTTGCCCTCAGCATTTAAAATGAGGCTCAGAATAATTTGAGAAGGCAAATTTGAGTTGTAAAAAGTAGGCCTTACAACATTATTAGCATCTAAGATGGATATTTCTATAGTGCCTCAAACAGTTTCATCTCCAAATTGATTTTAAAATCACAGAATTGGAAGTTACATGCTGAAAAGACCACTGAACCTTACCTGACACTCCATGAACCACCCATTTTGCAAATAAGAGAACCAAGACTTCAAACTAATTTGCCCAAGGTCCCCACATAGTGCTTTTGTGAACTGCAGGTGTTCACAAAATCCTATGGTATGGTTTCAATTTAAGCATATGCACACATACATAGAAATGACTCACACAGAAGAAAGGCTCTATGGGTAGAAAGAAGAGCAAATGACAGGGAAAACGTGTAATTTATATGTTAGAACCATCACTCCTCCATGCAAAGGAAGTAGTGGCCCCCATGTTTGCTGCCCACTGGATCACCCAAGGAGCTTTAAAAACAGCCTCACCACCAGCTGGAGATATTGTGATTTAGTTGGCATTGGACATGATTCGGGCATCAGGGTTGTTGGTAAAGTTCCCCAGGTGATTCCAATGTGCAACAAAGTTTGGGAATGACTGAGTTAGGGTTAAGGTCAGAATCATCTGGGATGCTTTTATTCATATAATGATGCCTCACATACTTAAGCATTTTTCTAAAAGGCTTGGGAGTGCCCAGAGATGGAGGGAATGTGGAACTGGGAAGACGCATGTGTTTGCAGACATATATTTTAAAGAAACAGCTATACATGATTCTAATATGGCCCAATCATCGCTTTGAGAACAATGGACTAGTAACCATGAAAAACATTTTTCAAAATCTTTCCAAAAAGCCAATTTACTATATTAATTTGCTCAGTAAACCATTATTTCATCAAAAGTAAATATACCAAATGATCCCTTCTAAAATTTGAGAGCAAATTAAAACTAACTGTATTTCAAAAATAGACTTCTAGGCCAGGTGTGGTAGCTCATGCCTGTAACCATAGCACTTTGGGAGGCTGAGTTAGGTGGATTGCTTGAGCCCAGGAGTTTGAAACCAGCCTGGTCAACACAGTAAAACCCTGTCTCTAAAAAAGAAAAGAAAATTCTATTTTAAAAACACTTGCAGGAATTAGGGTGTGCTGGAAGGAAAAGCAGAACCTCTACTTGTTTGAGCAAGGTGAAGCTTAAAACTCCTTTTGAATGGCATACTGAAACATCAGAATCTTTTGAAATCAGAAGAAACCAGGGACTCTAGCCAAAACAGAGTGGGTTTTTACTTAAGGCTGAATACAAACATTAAGTGATGACTCCATAGAGGCCAAAGCTCAGGGCTTTAAACATTGGTGGAGTCCAGTTCCTGCTGAAACACAATTTGATCTCAATAGTTGTTATATATGAGAGAGGGAAGTAATATTATTATGAGCATAAATTTACCATTTATAATTAAAGTAGAAGTTGCTGACAAATTAGCGTAAAAAGCAAGTAAAATGGAAACAAAATTAAGCTTGTACACTAGTCATGGTTATAGACTGGAAAGTTACTAGGGATAAGGACATTAATATTCTGAGGGAGTACCTCTCAAACTGTTTTCCCGAAAATCAAAACTCATAATCTAAGGAGACGTTAATAATGTTCCCTGGACACATCCAATGGAACTGGGCTTTGTTGTGGCTTTTTAAATAAACTCGAACCCATCCTTCGAGGGTGCTTTGAAAAGACATGTCTGATTGTGGCCTATGAAGTGCTCATGCATGATGGGAACAGTTAAATGCAGATACACTGTGCACCACTGGAGGACAAGCTGTTCCGTCTTCCAAGAGTAGTTTCCAAAGTAGCACCCATGGTCTTAGGCCTGTAGCCCATAAAGAACTAATAATTTTTCCCAGAAACATCCAATAAAAGGCACCTCTCCTTCCCATTGCGTTCAACACTGTCATAACATAAATGCATCAAATGAATAGCTATGGTTTTTCTGGGGTTGTTTATTTGGTAACTGGCTTTCTCTTCTACCATAGTTTCTAAGATTATTATTTAGAAGATTATTATTATTATTTAGAAGATTATTATTTATTATTTCTAAGATTATTCTAATCACAGTTTCTAAGATTAAAAGAGAAACAGAAAATTCATATTTAGGTCCTGGAAATCCATATATCATTGAAATCAGTTTCTTAAACTGCTTGCTGAAAAGGGCAACCAAATGGCTGAAATGATAGAGGATGGCCGGGATGCTTTTAGCATATGAGGGTTTGTCACTCAGCCCTCGAAAACCTCATTGTACTCACCTTTCCAGTGTGTGTCTAAGATCAGGTTTGCTGACTGTGCTGTTATCTAGCAATATGGTGGAACATGAGCTGTATTTTCTATCAAGATGCCATGGAGGTATCTGAAGGAGAAGGAAGATAGAGGAAAATGTTTGCAGCAGGCTGAACTTACAACAGTGTGGGCTTTCTACCTTAGTAAAAATGTCAAACAATAAAACATTAAGGTATTTCTTATACCCCGTGACCTGCCTGAGTGTGGTATCATGAGCAGCTCTATGGGAAACTCACTGGAGGTGCGTAACTTCTGCAGATGATGTTTGAGGACTGGGTTATGAAATTCTGCCCTTGCTATGATACCAATCATCAAACCTGGAAAGCCTCTATTATGAATTCCCCTTACAAATAATGGGAAAAGTTTAAAATAAGATTTCCTGCTTTTTTTTTTTTTATTATGCAGTTAAAAGCAGCTATTTTCTATTTCTTTTATTCATTAACTACAATGAAATGTTGTACATTAAATAATACTGGCACGGGGCATTTTTATTGCAGTAAATAAAGACCTCATACTACATTCACTAAATTACTAATCCTAAGTCACTCATTCAAGAGACAGTGTGATGGAATCAGCGTTTTAGAGTCAGAGACTCTGTGTCCCAGGGCGGCTAGTGACCAAACAAGTCAGTGGCCATAGATTTCTCTGGGCCTGTTTCCTTGGCGGAAGATAGAAAAAGTACTGCTTTAAGATGCTCTCACACCTAAAAATCAGATGATGGAAACAGCTTTGGGAATTTAACTTTCACTTCATGTTTACATAAGACTGCTGTTATATTACTCAAATGAGAACTTCCGAGAATACTTTGCATTCATTTCAAAAGTTGATTGATTTTAGTCTGTAAGTTATTTGACACACATCATGGCACTGTCCTGCCTCACTCATGCTGCTCTCTGCCCAGAATGCCAATTTCTTTCCCCCTTGTCCCAGCAGGTTTCACCTCCTCTGCCTTCTGGGATCCCTCTGCCAGCAGCCACACCACAAAATATTTCCCATTTTGTGTACTCGTTGGTCTAATGCACCGTGTGTTACTTGATAGCAATTGTCTGCAGAGTATCCCCCTGGTGAGAAAGTAAGCCTCTCCAGGGGAGGGAGAGCCCTTCCTCTCCTACCTGCAGCTGCTGAGCACAGGATGTGGGAGAAATTAAGGAGTTCAATAAGTGCTTGGCAAATTATTTAAATCAGTTACAATTTGGAAGGTAAATCTTCCTACAGTTACAAATCAATGAAAATTTATCTGCAGTGCTATCAGAGAGATGACAATGAATCTTTTGAGCCTTCTAGAAAATAAACTATCTCTAAAACACTTTAAAAGTATCTATTCATTTGTCAAGAGTGCAATAGTCAATATGGAAACTGCCTCATCTATGTTAGGAAAACGCATTTCTTGGCCAGGCACGATGGCTCACTCCTGTAATCCCAGGACTTTGGGAGACTGAGGCGTGTGGACCACGAGGTCAGGAGTTCAAAACTAGCCTGGCCAAGATGGTGAAACCCCGTCTCTACTAAAGATACAAAAATGAGCCAGGCATGGTGGTTGGCGTGCCTGCAATCCCAGCTACGCAGGAGGTTGAGGCAGAGAATTGCTTGAACCCGGGAGGCAGGGTAGCAGTGAGCCTAGATCATGCCACTGCGCTCCAGCCTGGGCAACAGAGCAAGACTCCATCTAAAAAGTAAAAAAATTAAAAAATAAAACTCTTTCTTAATAATAATGCCAGTAACCAAATCCCTGGCACCAAATAGTTGAAAAGATCAACAGCATTATTTAAAACCACAAAATACCTATTATTTTAACTTAAAAAAAAAAAAAACTCAGATGAGCCTTCTTGGGATATGCTTGTCTGCATCATGTTATCACCCTCTTCCTTCAGGGTCTCCCACAGGTATGTGAAAGACAGGGTAGGGAGAAGATCTAGTGGTTGTTTATAAAAGTACACAGCATTTGAAAACTGCCTATAGCCAGTAATCAGAAATATCCATACAGTCTAACACCATTTTGCTTGTTTCAGATGCTTTTTACTGTAAATTCACTTATTTCTTAACAAAAATTCCAGATGTTTTTGAACAATATTACTATTTGAAGGACCAAATTCTTCTTCAAGGTAGAAATGTTTTAACTCTAGCTAAACTCTTATGTCTCTTAAGCTACTCTATTAATGTGTATACTTTACATTAACAGTGTATGTGGGTCAATGAATATACTTTGACTGTCTCAAAAAACAAATATAGCATGAAAAATGAAAATTGACTCATTCAGATACTTCTATTCAAAGTGAAAGAAGGTATCCCTTAAGGTCACTACTATTAGGGGTAATATTAACAGCATAATATTACATGATAACAAAACTCGATTCTGAGAAAAAATCCATTTATGAGAATAAAAAGAACAGGAAAATAATACATCAAAACACAGACTAATTGGTATAGCTTTAGGTGATATCTGTCCTCATTTTCTTCTATTTAACATTTCTTATAATGAATGCATCTTGGATTGTGGATTTTTTTGAGAGGAAGTCTTGCTCTGTTTCCCAGGCTGGAGTGCAGTGGCCTGATCTCAGCTCACTGCAACCTCTGCCTCACATGTTCAAGCAATTCTCCTCCCTCGGCCTCCCATGTAGCTGGGATTATAGGCATGTGCCACCATGCCAGGCTAATTTTTGTATTTTTAGTACAGATGGGGTTTCACCATATTGGCCAGGCTGCTCTCAAACTCCTGGCCTCAAGTGGTCCCCCAAAGTGCTGGGATTACAGGTATGAGCCACCAACATGGTGACTCTCAGGATCACTTTTTTCTCCCCACTTTTTTACAAGACATATTTCAGATAGTTTTTAAATAATTAATGACTTTTAACTAACTTAAAAATTTCTAACACTTTGTGCACTAACAGAACAGCTCCATTTATGTTGCACAGCAATGGGACCACATGGCATGTATGGAGTTTGGATAGAATTCTTACATAAGGCCTGAGTGGAAAAGTGTAATATGCTTATTGTAGGTAAAAATAGAAATTGTCTGAATTAATGTAATAATTATGTCAAATTTAAACTTAGATTTACACTTACATATAGGTTCTAAATTTGGATTAAATACGATGTATTGACCAGAAATTTATTTTCGCTTCTTTCTGAAATCTCATTAGCATTAGTCATAAAATAAACATTATACACAGGAACAGGAGACAGGATTGACGGCAGATGATTCTGAGTCAATGCTGCAAGGTGAAAAGCAGACAGAGGAGTGGCAACTGACATGGAAGCACAACTTTGGAGCTGACAGGGAGTGACTTGAACAGAAACAAGCAATATTGTTTGTTTTAAAGAACACAACCCAGGCTCCAAACTCAGAGGCACATGGTACCTGGGAAGGTAGGGTGAAACATACAACAGAAGCCAGCAAGGTCAACTGTAAATCTGTGCCTAGAGACCCAAGTCCACCTCTCCTCTCAAAAGGAATTTGGATGTGTATTATCTGGATATATTATACCTGAGGGTATCTGAGCTCAGAGCTTTTATTCCCAGGACTAAAACCTGGGAAATAGGAACAAATTGCACACAAAGTTAAACTGCACCTTCCTTCCCAAACCTGATTCTGGAAAGCCAGCAGCCAGGCTTGCACTGCCAAGGCAGAAAATTGGGAGACCGTTTTTGGAAGAAAACTGAAACATCATACCCTCACATAATACACTGATGTCCCCCAAATGAAAAGCTGGCTCGACTTCCAAATCCCCACAGTGAGACCCCTCGGGGAACAAAGGTCCTGCTTCCAATTAGAGAAAGCCAAAGACCACCACGCATTTGAGGGAAACCCCCAATGACAGATCAAAACAATAGGAGAAATGAATTCCTGGGACCAGTAAAAATTCAGGAGCAAAATTATTTTTAAAAATCTTAAAATGTCCTTAAGGAGTTAAAAAAAATCAATAGAACAGTTAGTGAAGAAAGTCAAAGAATCTCTAAGAAGCAGAACAAAAGACAAATTGGAAAATAGGAGGGGAAGAAATTAAAGATCAATACAGAAATACTGGTCTAGGAGGCCCAACATCTGAATCATAAGAATGCTAAAATAATAATAATAATAAAACAGAGAAAGTAGGAAAATTATCTAAAAGAGATAGTCTGCACACTTAGTGGCCACAATAAAATGTCCCCTCCAGGCTTTATTATACAATTTCAGAATCCCAGGGATAGAGAAGGTCCAAAAAAGCTTGAGAAATGTAAAAATTGGTTACGTATGATGTACCACACAATGGTAACATTTTCAAGAACAGTATAATGAAAAGACAATAGAAAATTGTCTTCTGAGCCATGAAATTTAGTTTTCACTCTAGAATTTTATACTCTATAACAAAGGAGGGGTTTTGAGAGAGGCTAGAATTCTATATATGTGTGTCCATGAGCCTTTCCTCGGAAACTGTGCTCCAGCATCACTGGAAAGTAACACAAGACAGAGGGCAAGGCACAGTCTAGGACTCAGGGATCCAACATGAGTGGCAGAAGAGTTTGAAGAGGGCTCCTGGGCAAGCAGGCCCAGGACAGCCTAGGGAAACATAGACTATCCTGGAGGAGGATAACCAGAGGCCAAGGAAAGTCACTTCAAGAAAAAACATGGAACATATGCTTTAGTAGGTAAAATATTATTTTTTGATAGGCATGTAACAAATGTCACAACACTTGGGGAAAGAAGAACTGTTAAAAAAAAAAAAAAAGGCAAAGGAACATAGTCGGAAAATTAATTCCACACACAAAATAATGAAGGATGTGAAAACAAGGAGGCCAGTTGGGGTCTAATGGTCGCATTTGGCTTTATGAGCTGTCACGGGCTAGGAAAAAGGGGGTTATCTGGGGGAAGTGCAGAAGTGCTTGAATTTAAGAGAAAGAATGAAGCATGTACAAAGATGAGGCACAGTCAGAATACTCTATGACTCAGCAGTGAATAATATGTGCTTAGTCATAATCATGTAAATACCAATTAATTATTTAATAAAAAATGTGTTAGAGGTGGGAGAAAGAAACAGGGAGGTAAATAAGGTTACAGTGGAGTGAGGAAGTTACGCCTTCACCTGCTATGACAAGAAGTCAGCAGAAAGTGTTGAAGAAAATGGACTCAGCTATTTTTTATTTGATTTGATTTAAAAAGATTAATTTTCTTTTTTTTTTTTTTTTGAGACGGAGTTTCACTCTGTCACCCAGGCTGGAGTGCAGTGGCATGATCTCAGCTCACTGAAACCTCCATATCCTGGGTTCAAGCAATCCTTTTGCCTCAACCTCCTAAGTAGCTGGGATTACAGGCGAGCACCACCACACCTGGCTAATTTTTATATTTTTAGTAGAGGCAGGGTTTCACCATCTTGGCCAGACTGGTCTTGAACTCCTGACCTCGTGATCCACCAGCCTTGGCCTGACAAAGTGCTGGGATTATAGGCATGAGCCACCGCATCCAGCCAAAAGATTAAATATTTAAGGCAGATCTTTATATCACAACCAAATTATGTAACTTAAATGTCAGACACCCTTAAAAATGGGCACAATAAACCAAAGACTTTCCTGTATAAATCTGATGCATAGGAAAATAGAAGAGATTTAGAAAATCCACCAAAAAAGGATCATGCTAACAGCACTGGCTCCCTGTTAAATTTTTAAGGAATCTTGACAGACTTTTAATTCAAACAATTGATTTCTTCACTTTTCAAAAGCTTACTTACATGATATAGGCGAGAGGTCCTCTTTTCTTGCACTAAGAATGAAAAAATAAATCAATTCTGGTGTAAATACTATAGAATAAACGTAGTTGCTAATCATCTGATTATCACTATAGAAAAATGCGACAAAATTCCACTTTAAAAAATTCTTACCAACAAAATGTATAAATAATCTGGCATGATTAATCTCATAAAGTAAAATCTAAAAACATAGTTTTATTTTTGACCTAACAGATATTCTATTACATAAAACTGAAAGAATCACCATGTACACAAGGAAAGGCAAAACCAATTAGGGAACATATGTGCCCTGCAAATCTCATGTTGAAATGTAGTCTCCAGTGTTGGAGGTGGGGAAGTGTTTGGACCATGGGGGCAGATCCTTCATGAATGGCTTAGCGCCATCCCCTTGGTGATGAGTGAGTTCCTGCTCTGAGTTCATGCATAATCTTCTTGGGTTTTTGTTGTTGTTGTTGTTGTTCTGAGACAGCGTCTCACTCTGATGCCCAGGCTGGGGTACAGTGGCATGATTATGGTTCACTGCTACCTTGACTTCCTGGGCTCAAGTAATCTTCTCACCTTAGCCTCAAGAATAGGAGGGGCTTCAGGCATGCACCACCACACCTGGCTAATTTTTAAATTTTCTGTAGAGACAGGGTCTCACTACGTTGGCCCAGGCTGGTCTCAGACTCCAGCCTCAATTGATCTGCCTGCCTCAGCCTCCCAAATACTGGGGTTACAGGCGTGAGCCACTGCACCAGGCCTGATCTGCTTATTTAAAAGCATGCAGCACCTCTCACTCTCTCTTGCTTCTTCTCTCACTGTGTGAAAAATGACTTCTTCACCTTCCACAGTGATTATTAGCTTCTTGAGGCCCTTGCCAGAAGCAGATGCTAGCACCACACTTTCTGTACAGCCTGTAGGACTGTGAGCCAATAAAGCCTCTTTTCTTTATAAATTATCCAGTCTCAAGTATTCCTTCATAGAAATGCCAAAATACAGGACAGATGAGAAATTCAGCTAATAAAAAATGTACCTATTGTACATCTGAACCCCTAAGTAGTAGTGTTTTCTGATTCTACATTTACACATAGTTTACTTTCCTTACCAGGATCTAATAGCTGACAGCTCTGAGAACCAGTTTCTGGCCAGGAGCCAATCTCCAGATGCACTAGAATCCCTGCAAGCACCCCAAATGACTTATCGCTCATCTATTAATATGTTACTGAAAAAATAAATGGGTCTTTACACAACTGAAAAGTAGCCTATCTTAAACTCAAATGTTAAAATGAGTGTGCCAACCTAATTGAACACCGCATCCTCAGCGCACAAAACCATTTTGTTCTAACACAGGTCCGAAGAATAAAAGCTGCAAGGGGGAATTGGGCCACGCTTTGTTCCCTACAACGCCTCCTCCTTTGAAGTTAAGCTGGTCTCACGGACACACATTTCCCACTGCTGAAGAGACGGGGACATGGGGTGGGTTTTCTTCCACTTCCATACACTCCATGTGTGAGAAGCCCATGGCTCTGGAAGAAACTGAGAAATACAACAATCCTAACCGGAAGTTACCAGCTCAAGACAGGCAAAGTCCACACAAACTATAAAAATGCAGGGGAGAAACCCATTTTGTATTGTGCGGCACTCCTTCAGATGTTATTATAGAACCCCCACTTCTTCTATTCCTACTGTTGAAATTAACTGAAAAACATGGTGTATGCCATTTTTGAAAATAAAGTAAGATTTAGCAGAATGTTACAAATATAAGGAGGAGTACAGAAAAATCCTACAGTTCTAATTCTCTTCCTAAAACAAGCAGGATGTGGAAACTTTACACTACTTTCACACACTAAGGCTAACCTGGAAAACAGCACAGGCCATGTTTACATTTCCATTACATTCGAGTGAAAAAGTTCTGAGTAGCATGAACATGGATGTGATAGGCTCATGTGCTTAGAGCATTGTGCAAAAAGGAGGCCAACAGCACAGATTCAATCTAGAACAACAAATTCTTTTGATTTGTTCAAGTGAAATCCAAGCTGTGCCCTAAATCCTATCACTCATCATCAAAATGTACTCTTTGGAACAAGGGAAAAAGGGCAAAGACCTATGAAGAAAAAGGCATATATCCATAACTACTACACTAAATCATGTGGCCCATTAATTGCATTGATAAAAATGTTGCCAAAGGTATAAACACAAAGTCTGCAAGTTTCCATGAACAGTGACAAGTAAAGGAAATTATGTCACCTATTAAAATAAGATGAGTAAATATATTAAATATTAAAACATTTTAACTGCTATCTGAGTTCCTCTAAATACTTTCTGTAATACACAAAACAGAAAGTTTGTAGTTTTTTGCTTGGAGGAAGAAGCAATATTGTCTTACCACTCATTTGATATTTTCTCAGGAAGAGTGTGCTTTCCCTTGGATGGTCAGAAGCAAAATCTGTAGAGGAAGAAGGAAAAATGTAATAATTTAAGTGAGTAGAAAAGATAATTTTTAAAGCTACACATCCATTTTAATCACTTTTAACAATCTTGAGAAAAGTTTTAGTAATAAATGTGAAGAAAATAAATGCCACAATGTCACAGTTCTACTGGAGAATGCAAAAAATCACAGAAGTTCTCCACATATGTGGAATAAAACCGGGCTGTGTCTGGGGCTTCTTTTTTAAAATTTGCACCTAAATAAACTGATGCAACTTGTAGATGAATTATACACATGCCCTCCTCCTTCTTCTTATCAAATATACCCACCCTCCTCTATGCTGCTATTACCAGCACATTTCAGGGAAAGTCTCAAGCAGCAAGTGATGCTGTGGTCAATTACTGTCAGACACCGGCTTGATATGTCAAATATGTTAAAACAAAGAGCTATTTTGGGCAAAAAATACTTTTTTAAAGAGACAGGGTCTCACTCTGTTGCCCGGGCTGGCGTGGTGCAATGGTGCGATGGAGCCAGCAGAGCTTACTGAAGCCTCACACTCCTGGGCTCAAGAGATCCTCTTGCAGCTGAGACTATTGGTGCAAGTTACCACATCTGGCTAATTTTTGACCATGTTTTTTTTCGTAGAGACAGGGTGAAATGAGACATACATGGAAATGTGCTGTAAATCCTAAGGAATGATATAGTCTGTTTTGGACTCTCATCCAACACTACCCATCTATCACCTAGTGTATAAAACCACTGAGTGGCTTACCTTACACCACCAAACAAGGAACAACATTCACAAGTACCAAAGTTTAAAGAGAAGAGCTGTCAGACACTTCCTCTACAGAAATGAAATCTGTAGCATACATTTTCTATTTTGAAAACTTAGTTTTCCGCCAGCCTGGGGGGATGAGAAAGGGGCCAGAACTGGGCACTGGGGCAGGGAGGAGGAGAGAAACCGCTAGATGCTGCAGGGAAAAAGAATGAGGGAGAGGGTGGGCAGGCAAGAAGCAAGGCCAGCCTGGTCTCTGGGCCTAGGAAAGCTGGCTAGAGGCAGAAGGCAGGAGCCCAAGGCTGTGGATGCCTCTAGTGGGGACCCTGGGTCAGCGGCAGCCAGAGGCGCGCCTGAGGGCAAACAGTATCAGTCGCCTCCTTACCTTTGGGCATCTCCTGGTCGCCGACGTGCTGCAGGTCATGGCCCTCTTGGGCTCCGAAATCAGACTGGGCAGGCTCCACAGCAGGGGGGTGTGGTGCCACTGCCACCTCCGCCTCCGTGATGTTACAGCTGCAGGGCGGTTCCGTCCACTGCACCCCGGGCTGGCTTTGCTTGGGACTGGCATTGGGGAGCAGCATGTTCCATCTGTGGCGCCTCCGCTCCTCTCTGCCTTGGCCTGCACCTCTGCTTGACGATGCCTCATAGATTTCAGCGCTGCAGGACAACTCCTCAGACCCCCTGTGCTGGCCCCGCTTGGGGCTGGCATTGGGGAACAGCATATTCCATCTGCTATGCCTCCGCTCCTCTCTGCCTTGGCCTGCACCTCTGCTTGCCACCGCCTCATAGATGTCAGAGCCACAGTACAGCTCCGCAGACCCCCTCGATAGACCCTGCCTGGGGCTGGGGTTGGTGCCCAAGCAACAGCTCAGCGTGTTCCCCATGGGGTAGCCCCGCTCCTCTCCAGCAGCTTGGGCCTTCCCTTGCTTCCAAGTCTGCAGAGCTCAGCACTTCCACCGCTTCTCAACAACGGCACGCTGGCAGGGCCAGCCCCTGGCTATGGGGCTGCACCCCACTAGCAGCCCGCACCCGCCTCTGCCGCCTCCCCTGAGCCGACTTGCCTGCAAGGGTCCCTTGGGAACCTGCTTGGTTTATTTAGAATGGGTCTAGATGCAAGAAGCCTGATAGCTGTGATTGCGGAGAAGAGAGCACACAGGGAGCTCCTTCTACTTCCACTGCTTCCCACCAACTGAACAAGGTTGCCCTGCCAACCGCCAGAGCTCCCTCCTGGTTCCCAGGAACCAATCAGACCCAGAGTCCCCTCCACGCGCCCGCGCCCCCATTGTGATGTGGGAGCCTAGGTCCCTGGCTCACCAGGCCCCGCCCTGCTGGCAGCCCCGCCCCCACCTTTCATTCATTGCTGGCTGCTGGGAGCTTTCAGGTTGCTCCACTGTGAGGGAGTTCCTAGAGATCATCACTTTACAATGAATTACGCTAAAATTATTGTAACCAAATCTGCTTCGTGCCTTATCTGGCATCCAAAGAACGCCCTTTCCCCTGTGGCCTGTGAGGTTTTTAGAAACTAGAGAGACCCAGGTGCTTTCAGAAAAAGCATTGCCATGAACTTAGTCTACTCTGTGATGTCCACTTATATTTTCAATATATATATAGATTCAACACATATATATTCAATTTACACTTTTGGAAAATAACACACATATTCAATCAAACAAGAGTAATAGGGGAAATTTCCTAAAATTTATGCACTAAGTACATCACATTTTTCTAATTATCACTTTGATAGAGCAACTTAGAATCTATGGTTTCAGCAAATGAAGACGCTTATATAAAAGAGAACCAGGCCAGATGCGGTGGCTCATGCCTGTAATCCCAGCACTTTGGGAAGCCAAGGAGGCCAGATCATGAGGTCAGAATATCGAGACCATCCTGACTAACACGGTGAACTCTGTCCCTCCTAAAAATACAAAAAATTAGCTGGATGTGGTGGCACATGCCTGTAGTTCCAGCTACTTGGGAGCTGAGGCAGGAGAATCTCTTGAACCCAGGAGGCGGAGGTTGCAGTGAGCCCAGATTGCACCACTGCACTCCAGCCTGGGCAACAGTGAGATACCATCTCAAACAAAAAAAGAAAAGAAAAGAAAACCACCACGTAACACAATATTTTAAAATTCATTATCATTGCTACTGTGGTTTTTTGTTTGTTTGTTTGTTTGTTTTTTTTGTTTTTTTGACAGAGTCTCACTCTTGTTGCCCAAGTTGGAGTGCAGTGGCACCATCTCGGCTCACCACAACCTCCACCTCCTGGGTTCAAATGATTCCCCTGTCTCAGCCTCCTGAGTAGCTGGGGTTACAGGCATGCGCCACCATGCCCGACTAATTTTGTATTTTTAGTACAGACAGGATTTCTCCATGTTTGTCAGGCTGCTCTCGAACTCCTGACGTCAGGTGATCCACCCGCTTTGGCCTCTCAAAGTGCTGGGATTAAAGGCGTGAGCCACCGCGCCTGGTCATTGCTCCTTTTAATTAGCAATTACTAAGTAAATGTACTAGCGACTGCTTTGTGACTATGGCAATTTATGTAATCTTTCTCATCCTTGGTTAATCTAAAAAATATGAATAACACAAATTTTATAAACTTGCTCAAAAAATTAAATGAGGGAAATAGAATACTCCTCCCTCCATATATTGGACACTTACAAAATTACAGGCATTGTGTCTAAATTTATACACATGTAACATATGTAAGCCTCATAACAATCCCATCTTTTGTAGATGAGAAAACTGAGGCTCAGAGAAGTTAAAAACACATTCACTATCGTATAGTAATGAGCGATGGAACCGGCATTCAACCCAGTTCTGTGCGACTCCAAAGGTGGTGGATCATCTTAACAAAGACCAAGTTATACCCGCCACATGTAGGTACTCAAAATATGTGGATTGCCTTTTTCTATCCCCTCGTGTGTGAATTTCAGTGGCTTTCACAACCTCAGAACAACCCCACACACCCTCCCAGGTTGCCTTTCAGTGGCTCCCTTCTTCTTGGGGATGATTAGGAATCTGCATATTTTGACTACTTCTTCAATCATCTCCTTATAAACATGTGTGGATGAAGTAATGAAATTTTCCAGGCCTTAGGTTACTAACTGAATTAATTGTCTAGCTTATTCATTGCAAATTTGTTTGTAATACAATTTATTACATGAAAAAAATCACAGGATCCACTGAATTTGTGCAGAAAGATCCCAAACTAAACTGCAGGAACATCTTACTGATTACATAGGAAGACCAGCCCGAACACACAAAGCAAGAGTCCCTCCAAAGGCCAGGTGTGGGTGGTTCTTGCCTGTAATCCCAGCAATTGAAAGGCCAAAGTGGTGGATCACTTAAGGCCAGGAGTTCGAGTCCAGGCTGGCCAACACAGTGAGACCCTCTAGGGAAGAGTGAGGATTGCCTGGGCTCTTTGTGTTCCTGAGGCCATTTTCCAATCACTTTTTTTTTTTTTTTAACTTAAAAGGTTGCAGAGTTCTCAGGAACAGTCAGATTCACTGTGGAAGGACCTGAGTCCCATGTGTTCAGCTAGTTTAGACCATCTCCTTGTTCTCCTGGGTGAGCTGGCAAATGGAGGTTGCCTGCTGTGCAGGCTGCTCAGGTGATTTGTCCAGGCTGACAATGGGAGGACAATTTTGAGCTTTTTTGCGTCCCAGGGTACCCAGAGGGGCGGTGCAGCAGCCAAAACTTCCTGGGATGTGGGAAAAGCCTGTGTCCTGAATGATGAAAATCTCATTCTTCTTTACTGCAAGCTCCTCGGAGCCAGCAGCATCCTGGTTCCAAATATTGGGGTCGCCATTCATTCTTTGGGCTGCCAGATCCTTCGGGAATGTTTCAGAGAACTTCAGGCCATCACCCCCTAGCAGAGCCTTGGATTGTTCCACCGAGGCAGCTCGCCTTGGGGGAGGATGTGGGAGTCGTTATTCCACATGTACCAAGTGTACCTGGAGGTTGCCCTTAGTGATGCAGGCCTGACACAGATGGCCCACTGAATGGCTTCTCCCCAGTGTGGGTGCCCTCTGGATCTGCAGAGCACCGGCGGCGCGACAGGGCAGGGGACAGCACCGGCACGAAGCCCGGTCCCACTCCTCTCTTAAGTCCAGCCGTGTCCTGGACTCCCCCCACAGCAGCGGGCCCTGCCCGGCCTGATGGCCTGGCAGTAACCTTGAGCTCCATCTGTGATAGTGGTGGGCGCCGCACTGGAGACAGGGTGCGGGTCTGTGGAGGGTCCTCCTCTCCGCTGAGGAACTGCGAGCTGAAAGGGGACCTTCCTTGCCAACCGGCGGAGGTGGTGGGGGCTGTGGTCAGGCCCAGGGCGCCTAGTGGCCAGTGGCGGGCTGGCGGGCTGTCCAGCTTCCGGGTCCTGAGCGCTATTCCCTGGGCTCCTCCAGGTTGCCCAGGCCGGGGACTTGGGGAGGAAGCGCTTGCCCAGCACCAGGGCAGTTTCTGTGCCCGGGTCTTCCGCAGAGATAGGTTCGGCGCTGGCCCTTGCAGCGCTTCGCCAAGGAGACAGCTACAGGAGACATTGGCTGTGGCGCGATGCCGACCAGCAGGCGAGGAAGACGCTGCCAGGAGGGCTGAGGCAGAAGAGGGCTTGGCTGGCTTGGCAAGCTTGGCGGCGAGCTCAAGAGGGGCCCTGGCCCCAGCGCTGAGGCGCAGACGCCAAAGAGGCTGCAAAGAGGCGCGACCCGCGACGCTGGAGGCAGGGGAAGGGGTCGGTTCCGCGCTGGGGGCAGCCAAGGCTAGGAGTGGGGAGGAGCCGCTGGGGAGTCAGGGGCGCTGGAGGTGGCGCAGGCTGGGACAGGAACCCGGAGCCAGAGCCCGCGGGGTCAGCAGGGGCCCCTGCGGAGAGCCGCAGCGCCGGGCGCGGGTTCAATGGGGGCAGCTGGCTCGGCCAGGTCAGATGTGCTCAGGGCTGAGCGAGGGCGGCAGGCACCGCGGTGCCTGATGGCCCCGGGGCTGCCTGCGTGTGGCCAGGAGCCGCTCCAGGATCCCGGCACAGCCACCCTGCCACCTGCCTGCAGGAGCCCACGGGGCGTCACCTGGTGGTGCTCAGCGCCGTCTCCAGCTCCTGCGGTGCTGGGCACTGGGACCGCCGGCGGGGCCCAGCGCAGGTCCCCCTGAAGTCTCTGCTTCTACAGACTCGGCATCCTTCTCTGTGGGCGTCACCTTGCCTTCCTGCGCGGGCTCCTCAGAGACCATGCTCTTGGCCTGGTCGCTAGGCGAGCTGGTAGGATAAGGTTCCGGATTCCTCAGCGGGTGGAGCCCTAGGCTGTGTGCAGTGAGATCATCAGGGGCGGGGTGCCCAGGCTCTCCTGCTGCAGGAAGTTCAGCGGCTGGAGCTCCGCACAGTTTCTCGCTGTAGTTCGTCTCTGGCCGGCTGCTGCTCTCCACCTGCTGTCTGGGTCGTGGGGCTTCCCCCCGTGGCCTGCTGGGGAGTCCCTGCAGGGGGCAACAGCTCCTCCTCCATCTTGAGGAATGGGGCTTGGCCTGCTTGCACCCAGACAGGCTGTCATTGGTGCCTTTCAACCATCTACACATACACATATGCACACACAACAACTCACCCTGTGACATGTGCATGCGTCACACACACACACATATATTCAGACACAAGCTGGATGTCTGAAAGATTAAACAGCTCAGAAAACTACCAAGAACAAAAGAGTAGTCAGGGGACATCTCTGAGTTAACAGAAGGGAAGATAAGAAATCTGGTTGCTAGAATTGCTTATGTAATAAATATAAACCAAAAGATACATATTTTAATACATCCAATGTTATAGCAAAATTCTACCTTATGCTCCAGCATCCCTGCCTTCAGACCATCATTCAGAGCATGGTGACTCTCTACGCTGAATTCCAATAGTACTGGAAATTTCTCTTTCACGGCAAATTGGAAGCAGCGATCACAAATCTTTATCTATATTAAATAGTCACACTGTCAGGAGACTGACCTTCGGTAGAGACGGAACTATTTTATGTCAGAATATGGTATACTTCTGACATGATTTAATTTATAATGTTTAAGAAGCAAAGAAAAACCAACAGTTACAATTCTTTAAATTTGATTACTTCAAAAAATATATTTATCCTAGAAAATTCCCTTGTATGAGTTTCCTCAAAATACTGAATATGTGAGACATTGCTTCATTTAATTCTCCTTCTTTCTCTATGTAATATATTTTAGAATTCTACCTGTTAATTTATTATCATTTTATGTTTTTCAAATTACAAAGAGCTATCTGTAACCAGTATTAAAGAGTATTCCCCAAAAGGCTACACAGCCATCACTCATCTTTTAAAGAACAATGATTCACTAACAGATGGTATTTTGACATTCCTGTTGTTCTATGATAAATACCTTAAAGATACATTTCTGGGCATCTCATTATCATTATGGATAAATAGTTTCAATTGTTAGTTGAATTGCTCCACCTCATCAAAAAGTGAAAGATAAATGAGGAAAATTATTTCATTTTAAGAAGCGTACTGTCAATATTATTAATAAGAAAAGGAGTCAACCAAAGGTTAAAGAGGTTACTTGTACGTTTAAAGAGTCATTTGTGCTTTATGCAAGTTTGTTCATACAGAAAAATCAGAACAATATTTGTTAGGGAAGACGATGATAATGCCAGTACTCATGATGACACACAGTGATGGTGAGAAGCAACTGAAACCAGAAGAAGACTGAAAAAAGGGTGAGGGGACACCATTCCTTAGTTTACACTTGGCAATAGAAGCTTATTAGCTGAGCATTTATCCTAAACTCATCATCCTGAGACTTTTGTTTCTATAAATCAAAATATAATATAATACATTGGTTCTGAACACCCATTAAAACAATCACACTAAATAATTAACATAATTTTTAAGAAAAATGGGATAAGTGAAAATATGTGAAGGCAATTTAGAGAGAAATATGACAGTCTTATTAAATGGCATACTTATTTTATAAAGTGTTATATTCCTCTTAACTTGTAGTGTTTCTATACACTTTTACTTGACATATTTTGTTAAGTCAACATGTGAATCACAAAAAACATAAAATCTCCTTTCTCTTAATGATTTTACATTGACATGATTTTATTATACTATAGGATGAATGTTTATGCCTTTCCCCCAAAAGGTTGAAACCTAACACCCAGTGTGATGGCATTTGGAGGTGGGTATTTGGTGGGTGATTAAGTAATGAAGGTGGAGTTATAACAGTTATCTAATGTTATATAACAAATTTCCCTAAAATTCAATAACTCACTTGAATAATTTTATTATCTATCATGATTGCCATGGGTCAGAAATTTGAGATCAACTTGGCTGTAGAATTATGGCTTGAGATCTCTCATGAGTTTTAAATCAGGTATTACTCAAGGGTGATGTCATTGAAAGGCTTGACTGGGGTTGGAGGATCCCCTTGTAAGATGACTCAGTTACATGGCTATTGGCAGGAGGTCTGTGTTCCTTTCCACCTGGACCTCTTCACAGGTCTGCTTGAGTGTCCTGCTTGAATTTCCCCCAGAGCTAGGGATCCAACACTCCTACTCAATTTTTTGAAATAGTTTTAGTAGGAATCTTACTAGATCTTCTTTATACACCTGGTAAAATTTGGTTGTCAGTTCATGTGGTTCTGGGCTTTTTCTAGTTGGTAAGCTTTTTATTACTGATCAATATGAGAACTCATTATAAGTCTGTGAAGGAATTCAATTTTTTCCTAGTTAAATCTTGGGAGGTTGTAGGTTTCCAGGAAACTTATCAAATTCTTCTATGTTTTCTAGTTTGTGTTTGCATAAAGGTTGTGTGTGTGTGTGTGTGTGTGTGTGTGTGTGTGTGTGTGTGTGTGTGTTTTAAATCTCAGGATTTTTGTATTTCTGTGGGGTAGGTGGTAATGTCACCTTTGTCATTTCTTATCATGTTTATTTAGATCTTCTCTTTTGAATCTTGGATTTTTTCATTGGTCCAGCTGGCAGTCTATTAATCTTATTTATTCTTTCAAATTATTTCCCATTATTTTCAAAGATTTTCTAGATTTATTCCTTAATTTTATTCTTTACCCTAAAGTCAATCAGGAGCAGGTTCATTTCCATGTAATGGTATGGTAGTTAGAGATTTTCTTAGTACTCATTTCTGTTTTTATTGCACTATGTTTTCAGAGTGTGTGTGGTAAGCTTTTGGTTTTTAAAAATTTGCTAAGGATTGTTTTATGGCTGGATGTCTGTTTAATTTTTGATTATGTGCCATGTGCAGATGAGAAGAAGGTATATTCTGTTGTTTTGGGGTGGATAGTTCTCCAGGAGTCTATTAGGACCATTAGGTAAGTGTTAAGGTGCCAAATATCTTTGTTAGCTTTCTGCCTTGATGATCTAATATTGTCAATGGGGTATTGAAGTTTCCCACTATTTTTGTGTGATTATCTAAGTCTCTTTGTAAGGCTGTAAGATCTTGGTTTATGAATGTGGGTGCTCCTGTGTTGGGTTCATATATATTAAGGATAGGTTTTTTTCATTATGTAATGTCCTTCTTTGTCTTTTTTGTTCTTTGTTGGTTTGAAGTCTGTTTTGACTGACATTTGATTAGCAACCCACTTTATTAGCTTTCTGTTTGCTAGGTAGATTTTTTCTCCATCCCTTTATTTCAAGCCTATGAGTGTTATTGTATCTGAGATGGGTCTCTTGAAGATATAGTTGGATCTTGCTTCTTTCCCCAACTTGCTACTCTGCCTTTTAATCGGAGGACATTTAGTCTGTTTATATTCAAGTCTGTTTTGTGAGGTTGAAAGTAATACCCAGCATTCTCAAGTTTAACATGGGAGAATTCACTTAGCCATGAATTTGCTTATGTTTACAATTCAACCATTTTTCATTGACAATCACTGTGTGCACAAATACAACTGTAAACCTAAGTTATTTATGTGGAAAATAACTCCTGTTAGCTGTGCAGTCTGAAGCCAGTTATTTAAGCTGCCATACTTGAATTTTGTCATTGGTAATTTAGGAGCACAGTACCTACCCCCACTGGCTGCTGAGAGATTAAATGAGATGTGTCTAAACTGCCCAGCAGATGGGGAGTCTCAAATGATAGCTCTAAGACAGTAAGAGGAAAGAGAGTGGGAGGGACCCCGGTTGTGGTCCCCTCACTCAGACATGTGGGCGGGCTGCCTCCACGACTCCCTCTCCCTCTGTACATCTCTGGCTGCAATTGGTCCCCAGTTGGGTCCCTCTGCTTGTCCCCTGGGACCTGACTGCAGAGACTATTGTCCCTTGCCCCTTGTGAGCTCTAGGAGTTTGGCAGATCTAATGAAGACCTGGTTTTCAGTTCTGCCAGCTCTAAACCTTGATTTCCTTCCATGATGTAAACCTTGATTTGACAAGTTAAAACTGAGTCATCAAATCTGAAGCTGTGCTGTGACTGCCAGTCAGAGTTCTTAAAAGATTTCACAGCAACGTGAAAGCTATTCCAACCTACCCCCGCTTCTTAAAGTGTCTGCTAGACACAGCGACTTCCTTTCAAAGTCCATGCCATATTCTGCTTTTCCCTGCACAGCCAGTCAGAAAAACCCAAATTAAAAGTCCCTCAGGAAAACGACAGTGTGGATAGATCGCTGTTTGGGGAACATGGTCAGTCTGCCCTATTCATAGAGTGGCGCATTCAGCATGTCAGACACGCCACGTGCTGCTGCGTTCACTTGATGATGATTACATGAGGAGCAGCATTCTGAAGGAAGGGTCTGCCCAGCCACCAGCAGCTGATTCATTATTTATATTCAATTAAAGGTCAGTGTTCAAATGGATGCTGGCATATTGGAAAAGTCATTATTCATGTACAGATCAGACTGAATATTTGTCATTTCTCTGGTGACTTCACATACTACCTGTGCCTTGACACTCAAATTGTATTAAGCAGAAGAGATGCTTTAACTCTTTTATTTAGTTTAATTGTTGATCTTATTCCACTTTTTCAGATTATCTGAACTCTTTTAAATTTAGAACTTGCTTCTTCTTCATGTATTAAAATAGGAAAGGAGAGAAATTTCCTTTTAGAGCATACTGCATACTAAAGATGAATGCAAATGGTTCGACTATGATTCTTAATGACCCACTATTACCATAGTAGAAAACTCAGTACATTAATGCAATACCTCTTTTCACATCATTACTCCTAATGGAACTGTTACCAGAATAAGAGCTTGACCTGTAGCTATAGATTTAGGTAGCAAAAATGCATTCTGTCTCCCTGATAGCTCTATTCACATAGCATATTGACCGTTTGCAGATCAATGCAATGACAATGTTTTGGCCTTGTTCTTGAGGCCTCATCTGCTATCATAATGGAGAGAATAGGATTTCGTCTTCAGTAGGTAAGTTCCAGTTAAAAGTCTCTTTTAAGTTTAGATGTAATTCATGAACTAGAATGTCAATTATGTGTCCAGTGGAAATATTTATTTGTATAGGTATGTTTTGAAAAGCCTATTGCTGCACCTTCAAAGATCTTAAACACAGACTCAGGAGACAGTGATTTTCTTGGCTTCTTTCTAATGAAACCAAGTAAGTTTTTATTGAAACTAGAAAAAGATAAGCAGACACGGCTGCCCTTTTAGTGACTGAGAGAATATTTGAGCTCAAGGTTGGACTAGAAAGGTCTGATCTGAACCTCCTCACGATGTAGGAGCAGAGAGTCCACAATCTCCTTTGGCTTACCTTGAACTTGCTTGCTTGCACACATGGGAATCATTCAGTGTGGTGTAGTCCAAATCCACTTCATTAATTTGGAGCCATGACTTTCTAATGTGTGCTAATTTGGACACATGCATTTCACAACCCAAGAAAAGCGGGATTTCCATGGAAATTAACTGTATAAATAATATTACAAGGGGGGATCTCAAGATGTTTACCTGCTAAGACAGTGGATTCAGCTATTTTGAAGTACACATTTTTATATACATAAATAGGGTGCTAAATGGAAATATTTTGTTCTGTTTATTAAAACAGTACTTCAAGAACGTTTTGTAAATTATCTGATTAGTAAATGTTCTTGTGGACATTTGAGGACAATAAGACCTTGCTTCTTTAAATAGATACTATTAATTAAAGACTTCCTTCTAATTCAGTTAGACTATTTTCCCCCAATTAGTCAAAATTTGTAAGCTAATGTATTTGCTTCCATTAGAAACAAAACTGGAAAATATGTTTGCTTATTTATCAAATGCTTGAATTCTTCTTTAGAAAAAGGCACTATAGTAGGTGTATGAGGGAGACAAAAGACATGAAGACCCTGAAGTTACTTAGAATCTAGTGGCAGAGATTTGAAAGCATGCGCACCCCCAGGGATTGCCTTTCTTCGGCACCTCCTCACCTTGCTCTCCTGGTCCCCCCATATCATACATTGGGCAGCCTCATTGATTTTCTCCCCAGTCATTAATTCTGCTTTGTAAGCATCACTGCCCCTCTCTGCAGGTGGGGTTTCAATGGAACCTTTCCACTAAGACTCTTATCATAGCCCTACATCTTCCTCTCTCTCCCCAGTCCCACTGTCATCCTGATCACTTCTCTGTCCACATGACAGATGGCCTAGCCTATGTAGTCGCTGGACCTCATCCACAGTGACATTCACCTCTGCTGCATTTCAGCCCTGCACTGTTGGCCACACCTTAGCATCCTCACACGTGGCTGCTCCTCAGCTGCTGCTGTATGCTCCGGTATCTCAGGGGACAGTTCGTCCAGCTCCATGACCCCTGCTTGCCAATCCATTGACATCTGCATTCCCTGATCTCTATAGATATCTCCAAGTCCACAAGCCTTTTTCTGTCTTCACATCCTTCCGTCCTTCCTAGATTTGGGGGGTGAAGGAGATGGGAGGGAGTGGAGAGGTGAGTTCATTCATGCTAGGTCACACCTTCAGCATCTTCAAGGGATTATATCTTTGTTCTTCTGCCAAAACTGCCCAGCAACATCCTGAGCCTAGACCAGCCCTGTCATCCATTGTCCTAAAGGAGCTGCAGGCGACCGAGGTGGAAAGCCTGTAGCCTGTGGCCACACTGCATAGCCCTACCCCATAGCTCGTCTGCGGCTTGGCAGCCGTATTAGTTGTCTGTGGTCCGCTCCCTCTCCGATTCTTCTGAGAAGATCCCTCACCTCCCCCACACTCTCCATCCTCCAGAGCTCCTCACCCCTGAACCCACTGAGGCCTCAGGAGTGTTTGCTCCAGCCTAGAACCACTTCTGAATTGACCATCTTCCCTTCCCATGGGTTCAGAAAAGGACATTTCCCTCCTTCTGTTAGAGGATGCCCCTTCATATCGATTCCAGATCCATCAGCCCCAGCCCCCCAGGGTGGTGCCTTTGACCATCTCCTCTTTTTCCCTTTATCCTGTTCTCTTCTGCCACACCGCTGCTCCCTCAGCCTGCACCCCATGCCCAAGTCCCCATCCCTCGGCACTCCTGTCTCCCCTCTTCTTCTGCCCTCCCCTCTGGGTCAGGTGTCCTGAGAGTGGCCACCCTTCCTGGCCTTTACTGACCTTCAGAGGGCACCAAGCCGTCTCTCCAACCCTCCTACCCCTCTTCTGCCCTGCAGCCTGCTGGTCCCTCCTTTTTATTAGAACCACTCACTGGCCTTCCCACCACTCTCCCCGCCCCTCCTGCCTGGCCAGCCACGCTTGAGCCCTTTCATGCATTCTTCTGCCTCCACCTTCTCCTTGGCAGCGTAGCATGTCCCAGGGTTCCCAACCCAGCCTACGCCCTTTCCACTTTCTGTGTTCTCACTGGTGAGCATTCTCTCTCTCTCACTGTTTTGTTTTGTTGTTGCTGCTGTTGTTTTTTGAATCAGAGCCTTGCTCTGTTGCCCAGGCTGGAGTTCAGTGGTGTGATCTTGGCTCACTGCAACCTCCTTCTCTCAGGTTCAAATGATTCTTCTACCTCAACCTCCTGAGTAGCTGGGACTGCAGACTCACGCCAGCATGCCTGGGTAATGTTTTGTATTTTTGGCTGAGATGGGGTTTTATCATGTTGGCCTGGCTGGTATCAAACTCCTGACCTCAAGTGATCCACCCGCCTCAGCCTCCCAAAGTAGTGGGATTGCAGGTGTGAGCCACCATGCCAAACCTCTCTCAGTTTTAACCACCACATGTATGTCTGTGCCTCTTAAAGCAGTGTGTTCAGCTTGGCCCCTTCTCTGAACTGTAGATTTCTCTGTCTAAATACACTTGTCATCCTTGTCTGCAGGTTCCGCATCCACAGATTCAACCAGCTGCAGATTGAAAATGTTCAGGAAAAAAAAAATTCAATACAACAATAAAAAATAATGCAAATAGGCTGGGCACCCCTCCACTGCTGTTGTATGCTCCAGAGTCTCAGGGCACAATTGTACAAGTTGCTTAAGGTCTCGCTTGATTGCCCAGGCTGGAGTGTAATGATGTGATCATAGCTCACTGCAGCCTCGAACTCCTAGGCTCAAGTGATCCTCCTGCCTCAGCCTCCTGAGTAGCTGGAACCACAGGCTTGTACCACCACTCCCGGATTTATCTATTTATTGATTCATTGACTGACAGGTTGATTGATTGACTAATTGAGACAGGGTCTCACTGTGTTGGCCAGGCTGGTCTCAAACTCCTGGCCTCAAGCAACCCTCACACCTTAACCTCCTAAAGTATTGAAATTACAGGTATGACCCACCATGCCTGGCCTATATCAGGGACTTGAAGATCTGCAGATTTTGGTATCCGCTGGGGGTCCTGTAACCAGGACTATATCTGCCATTTCCATATGGGTGCTCCACAGACACCCCAAACTCAGCATGCTCCAAACCAAGCCTGCGATGTTCTTTCAGCTCACACACCTTCCCTTTCTTCTCTTTTTATCATATCATGTGATTAACCAAACAATGCCAGTTCTCTGAGAGGCCCTAGATGCTTCACTACTCAGACTTTCACAGTAGCTTCCTGAAGGGGAGCCCCCGCTTCACTCTGGGCTCCCTGAAATGTATCCGCCACACTACTGACATTGATCTTACTGCACAATTGGATTGTTTCCATGTGTTTGACAGTAGAGATCACATATAGCTGCTTTTCTTTCTCAAGTTATTTCCTTAAGATAAATTTCTAAGAGTAAGATTACCAGTCCAAAGGTATAACAGTTCTATGTCTCCCATTAAATATTACTCTTATTTCTCAAAAGAGTTTTGCCTGTTTGCACCAACAGTAATGTTTAAATGTACCAATTTTATCAGTATCGAGTATTAGCTTTCTAATTGTTTTTCTAATTTTAGTAGGTATAAAATGTGTTTTGCAGTTTTTTGGTTTACATATTAATTGGACATTTTTCCTAACATGTTTTATTAAGTATTTTTTGCCCATTTATCTATAGGGACTTTTGAAGTTACTCTTTTATTTGAATGAGCTCTTTATCTGACGGTAGATAGTGAACCTTTCTGGTCACATTTAGTACAACTAGCTTTACTCATTCTGACAAAATGTCTTATTTCTCATTCAATAGAAATTTTACCTTTTTCTGTAGTTGAAACTGTCAATATTTTCTCTTGCCTTTTTGTTTTTTGAGAAAAACCTTTTAAAACATTGAAATTACCAATATTTTAAATACCAAGGAGTCAACGTGACGTGATGGCTTACCAGATCTTGACCTTACAAAACACAAGTTGAAAAGATGACTTTAAAAGTGCTCAGGAGTGAGTGTGAGGCAGAAATGTCAACCCCAGCGCCGCGTGTGCAGCCACAGACTGTGCACAGCCTTCCCACAATCATCATCCTGCATCCCTGTGTCCTGCCATGGGGTTCTCCTTAGTTCCCTTTGTGCTTGATCAGGGAGCTCACGCGATGTATATGGGGTTGACTTGAAGTAGAATTGGAACTTTCATCATGACACCAACTGCATTATTATTTGAGTACTGATTGAGTTAGTAGAAATCACCATGAGAAATACCATCTTTTCAAGTAATTTTGCATTCAATTTTGAATTGACAACAAAAAAAGTGAACTTTCTTAATACATTTGCTAAACCTTGTCATAAGGTCAGTAGACCCTTAGGAAACATTTTCTTCTCTGCTTATAGGACACATACACATGGATATGGAGCCAGTAGAAAGAGCAGCTTCCATACAAACTACTTAGTGATTATCGCCAGTTTCATTTTGAAGCACAACGCATTGGACCTAGCCAGACCTGCCAATCTCCATCTTTACCAAAGAAATATAATAGAGATAATGAACATATATCGTGCAGAACTGACATCATTTAGAAATATACTTTTTTCTTTTTAGAATGTATTTCTGGTTCATATCTGCATATTTTACTTGTTAAGGTATTTAACAATATTTTACATATTTTTCAGTCTTCACAGAAAGTACTGTAGAGCTAACCATGTGGATAAGCTTCCTGGCCCAAGAGATTGGGTACAGATTCTATAGGATCAAATTGAACTGGCCAGAAGGAGGTTTAAAAGAGGCTCAGATATGACTAAGGTGCACAAAAATAATTGGAGAAGCACTTATGAATTCTTCAACTTTATAAAGTATAATACTTGACTCTAGGTTATTTCAGTGTCTTGTCTTTTGAAGGAAATACTGTGTATAATATGCTGTGATTTGATCTCTTAACGTCTTACTCAAATAAATTTTGAAACACCTTCAGACTAAATAGGAAAAATTATGTCAGGCCATTTGCTTTGAATAGTACAAGTGAAAAAGATTGCTAATCTCGTTTGTGGCCTGATGCTCTTGTATATGAAAACTGGATCTCTCTTTTATGGTTTGCTTCTGTTTGCCTATTGATTTTTATTTTTTGGATCTGCATGACTTTGTAAAGGTACAAGTTGCTTAAGGTGGAAGAAGAAGAGGAAGAATAAGAAGAAGAGGAAGAAGAAGAAGAAGAAGAAGAAGAAGAAGAAGAAGAAGAAGAAGAAGAAGAAGAAGAAGAAGAAGAAGAAGAAGAAGAAGGAGAAGGAGAAGGAGAAGGAGAAGGAGAAGGAGAAGGAGAAGGAGAAGGAGAAGGAGAAGGAGAAGGAGAAGGAGAAGGAGAAGGAGAAGGAGAAGAAGGAAGAAGGAAGAAGGAAGAAGGAAGAAGGAAGAAGGAAGAAGGAAGAAGGAAGAAGGAGAAGAAAGAAGAAAGAAGAAAGAGAAGAAGAAGAAGAAGAAGAAGAAGAAGAAGAAGAAGAAGAAGAAGAAGAAGAAGAAGAAGAAGAAGAAGAAGAAGAAGAAAGAATCTCTTCTACCAGCAATATCACATAGAATAAAAGAGATTTTAAGGAGGGGGAGTGTGTGCACGCATGCTTGCACCGATATTGTGTGTGGGTTTAAAATTCTGGGCTTGGAATTCTGGGATTATTCTTCCAGGAAAAGTCAGCACCAGTTGAATTGTGACTGTTCAGATTTGGTCACTGAAGTCTCAGCTTCCTCAAAGTGACAGCGGGGGCCAATTTACTGGTGAAGAATCCCTGTGTAGTCAGCTTTCTCCCATCAAATAAGAATGACTTTATCTAGGAGGCCACAAATCTCTAATTTCATCTAAATTAGTGTAGCCATTATGAAAAGCAGCATGGAGTTTCCTCAAAAATTAAAAATAGTTGGGAGGTTGAGGCAGGAGGATTGCTTGAGTCCAGCAGTTCAAGACCAGCCTGGGCAACATCTCCAGATGTTTTGTGAAGATGGAGACCCTATCTACACACACACACACACACACACACACACACACACACACACCCCTTAAAAATTAGCCAAGCAAGATGGCACGAACCTGTTTTCCAACCTACTTGGGAGGGTAAGGTGGGAGGATCTCTTGAGCCCAGGAGTTTGAGGCTGCAGTGAGCTGTGACAGAGTGAGTCTGGTGACAGAGTGAGACACTGTTTCTTAAAAAAAAATAATGAGGAAATTCTGTAGAAGGCTGTTCTCAGGGACCCAGAAAGACCTTGCTGGCAGTGGATCACATGACTAAGAAACACAGTTTAAATGTTGTTCTGGTGCCTTCCTTATGCTGCATATTTTACACATAAACACACCTTATTTTCCTTCTGTCATCAGATACGGAGAGCGATTATTGTGAATTCTGGTCTCTATTCCCTTCCCCTGTCCCACCAGCAAAGAGGCAGGCACCCAGTAGGGATATGCCGCCACATCCCTCTTCTCTTTGCCACAAGCAGACTGGCCAGGGAGCACATCCCGTAACCACGTCACATTTCTATTAATAATTCACATCACAAATGCCCATTTCCCCACCCCCCCCCCGAGGTTTGTCCATTTCTACAGGATGAGATCCAAGCCATAGCCTGCTCCCCACCCCTCCCCTCCTCCAGGAGCCTCCACTCACTTGGAAGACTGCCCACTCCTGCCCTTTAGACATCACAATATCTGACGTCGAGCATTGTAACTGTTGACCGCTGGTTTAGATGATCTGCCCAGGTACTTGTGATTGGCACCTTGGCTTCTGTGTTCCTAGCAGAAGTGTCACATAGATATTGCACAACTTCAACCTTATTTATCATATCTAGCTCCATTCCTGGAATGAGGTAGAGACTCTGACTCCACAAGCTAATTGGCTACCGCTTAAAGAAGCCCGCACTGCCTAAAAAAAAAAAAAAAAAAAAAAAAAAAAAAGAAGTGCCCCACAGATGTGAAAGGCCATTATGCAAATCCAAATAGAAATTCATTTGGGGCTCTCATCTCTCATCACATGGAATAATCTTTATTCTGTAACTCCAATGATTCCTTTTTCCTGGTATAAATTTTTTTTTTTTTTTTTTTTTTTTTTTTTTTTTTTTTTTTTGAGACAGGGTCTCTGTCTGTCTCCCAGGCTGGAGTGCAGTGGCGCGATCTCGGCCCACTGCAAGCTCCGCCTCCCGGGTTCACGCCATTCTCCTGCCTCAGCCTCCCGAGTAGCTGGGACCACAGGCGCCCATCACCACACCCGGCTAATTTTGTGTGTGTGTGTGTATTTTTAGTAGAGATGGGGTTTCACCGTGTTAGCCAGGATGGTCTGGATCTCCTGACCTCGTGATCCACCCATTTCGGCCTCCCAAAGTGCTGGGAGCACAGGCGTGAGCCACCGCGCCCAGCCCTGGTATACATTTTTATCATTTTCATTAGATGATTTTTCTCACAGCTGAAATCATAATATTTTAATTTTGTTAGATCTCAGAGTAAAGATGTCACTACTGTTAAATGTTTATTGGACTTGCTCAATCTTTTCCAAACTTAGCAACCTGATTGTCACCAGGGAAGAAAGATTGTGAGCTCCTTATTGCAGATAAATGTTATAATTAAATTTGAATAATACAACAATGCTGTTCCTCCTTGATTCTCATCCCCTATTCATGCAGCTAGCGTGTTCTAATTTACATATAATCATCTATTTTTTTGGTTATATGTGTTCTGTTCTTACTAAAGCACATAATAGCATAGGCCTGTTTTTTCAAAGGGAAGGTAGCTGAATTACAAATGGAAGATCAGTTTATACCCCAAACTGATCTTGTTATAACTAAATGGAAAGCAATTATACATGTAAGAAAGTGGCTAAAATATAAAATGAGCTAGAAGGTGAAAATTTGAGAAATTAGCTCATATTCATGCATGTGGTATATTTGGACTATTAATAACAAAGAGATGAATTGCCCAGATATTAACCCGATTCATGTCCTTGGCATTGTTATTTACTAGCTGTGTTACCTGGAGTGAGCTTCCTCACCTCTGTCTCACTTTCCTCATTTGTTAAGATGGGCAGAACAACAGACCCACCTTGTAGAGTTTCCTAAGGATTCAATGACACATTGCATGTCAAGTGCTCAGCAAGCCTTCAATAAACGGTGGATATTTTCATCATGATGATGATTATTGAAGGATTTTTAAAATCCTAGGCAATGAGAGAACTACCATGCAGACCATCTGTCTATTCCAACTCACTCAAACCAATTAGAAAAAAAAAGTCTTCTAAATATAAACATATGTTCATTATTTTTCATATATAAAATAATATCTAAAAGCCATACAACAAAATTTAAAACACCTAAAGCCTTTCATCCAGAGGGAAACACAGTTCACATTTTAGTATGTCCTGTATTTTTTTTCTGTAAACCTGTTCCAGAATTTTAATCACACCATTTATCCCATGGTTTGACTGAATATTTTTATGTTATTAAATATTCATCTACAACATCATTTTTGGTGGTTGCTAATCTTCTCCAACCTAGATTGGTCTTGCGTATTTTGTCCCTTCTCAGTGATTTCTTTTTGTGGTGGATCTAGCAGGTCAGCAGACAAGGCGTCTTTCACTAATGCCCGTGAGTGTTCATCTGAGGACAAGATGTCGGAGGATGAAGGAGACAGGGGAGCTTTACAATGTTTCTAGCTATAGCTAAGCCCTGATTGTGTTTAAAGCAACAACTATCAAAACAAGTATGTAGTGCTGGTTTAGCCTTCTACCGACTCAGTGTTACAACATGGTGCCAAGACTGACGTCATTCAACAACCTCACAAGGGCTGCCCACACACATTATGCAGTCAGCATGGGCCTTCCTGTGGGGACCACAGACCCTGGGCCTTGGAGGGCACCACCAAAACTATCCCAGGGGCCATAATGTGATGTTTCCCCCTGTCCCCACGTGTTAGGGGAAACTAACAAGACCATCCATTATCAGGAGACACATGAACACCTTTTTTTTTATTTTTATTTTTTTCATTTAACGGAAGGTTTTTTGTGACTGAAGGATCTACCTTTGGAAAACTCCCAAGGAGATGGATACATTTATCAGAGATGAGGGAAGGTTTGCATTTTAAAATGTGGAAATGGAGAATGTTTTGAAGCAACACCTGTTCCTTCTTTGTGACCACATTGATGCCAGAGTTAGATTGGCAGCTCTAGGATCTGAATCAGTCGTCTCCAAAGAAAGGTTAATTCTCAACATTTCCTAAGCTGCCCCCCAGGAGTGGTTCCGGCGATGCCAAGTGCAAGTCTACAGCAGGAATTCACTGACACATCCCCTTGATGACCCTATTTAGACAATTCACCCTACATGCTGGTTCGATATTTAAGCCTATGTAAATAAGTAAAAATAAACAGAAATCATGAGTGATTACTGGAATGAGGTTCATAAGATTCAAAAAATTGTAATACAGGAAAGTTTATTTTATATCACTATTATCAAAAAATATTGTATTCAAATAATGATATTAACATCTATAACATGAACCAATGATAGCTGAAAAGGGAAAGGATGGTGAAAACTGTTATGCACACTGGAGTTTGGAAAATTGTGTCACTGTTTTCAGTCAAATGAATGTGCTCCCTGAAACTACGGAGATTTGTGTTTTATGTTTGTAACCAGCAGAGATCGCTGATGGTGATGAAAGACTGGATGGCATTTCTCTACCACCAACAGGTAAATAAAATGTATTTAAATTTTCATCACCCCATAGAAAATACAACCCACAAAAATATTGGCATTGGAAATGATTTTAACGTTAGACACGTAGATGCTTGAGCAAACTGCTTCTGCAGGGGACCCAGGCCCTGGACATTGGAGCTTCTCAAGGCCCCATATGCAGAGATGATTTCATATTGAATAGAAAAGCATTTTGGTCATACTCTTATTTTCAGAAAAATCTCAGAAGAGCAAATCCTGAGAACTAAGTATCACAACATTTTGCTTCCCCAAACCTTTGGACATTACACAATATTTTTTAACATGAAATGAGATTTCAGTTTAAAACAGGGACCAGTAATTTTGTGTGATCAAATTCATGGCTAGGCTGTCCTCTCCCACCTCCTCCAAACATCCTTGGAGCCTTGAGCAGTCAATCAGTGGACACTCAATGAACACTGTGTTTTAATTGAGTGATTTGAACAAGTCCAGCCATCTGGTGTGAGTGGCACATTCCTAATTCCAGGACCAGATCAGCTGAAGACCCCCTTCCTTGGAAGCAAAAGCTGCACACTGTTGTATTAAGCCATAGACACAATTCAACTTCATATTATTTGACTCTCTAGTAATGCTTCTGACCCTGGCTTCCTACCTGTGTATGGGTTCATATCTGAGAGCCAGAGGGGCAGGTGACTGATCAATGAGCCTTGTGGAAAACAATGTATTCCCTCCATTGGTCACAGGACTCTACTGACTCCCCTAAAAAGGATATCTGAAGATTCTCTGCCCACAAAATCCAGGTACCCTCAAAAACCCTCTTACTGAAAAAGCTCAACCGAATGTTTTTTCCTCTAGATTTGGGGTGGTCTGTTTGAGTTAAATTCAGCAAATATTACTGGAGTATCTAGGCTGTGTAGGAACTTCACCAGGCCATATGTTCATGGACAGCACATATCCCAAAATGGCAAGGAAAGCCATGTTCACAGGTGTAGGATAGGCATGTGTTAGTGAACTTCAGAGTGAGCTTCAGAGGAACAGAAAAATTCAGCCATGTAAGTGACACATTGCTTTCTCTGCCACTGAGTAGCTAAACAACAGATCGATAGTCAGATAAATGAAATGAGCTACATAGTGCAAAATGACCTGCTTACATCAAGTTCTTCCTGTATACACTCATTATATAAAAGGGATTTCTCTTCTTATGTGGCTTTGTTTTTACATTTGTGAATTAAGAGAATTGAAATACGTGATGTCTGTTGTTCCTCCCCAATTTGTCATTTTCTGAATATCAGGGCACTCATATCAGCCTCATTCTTATCACCCAGGTCCAATCCCAGCAGATCTATGAAATCCTAGTCATAACAGACCTGCCCTTCAAAAGGCCCTTCAAGGGAGCACCATGCCTTTCTAACTGTGCTTCCCAAGTGGTATCCTTCTCCCAAGTGCCCCACCGCCCCGGGCATCTGCACTGCCTGTCCTCCCCGTGTCAAGTGACACAGTGAGCTTTTCTTATTTGAAAGCCACTCCCTTTGAAGTTTATATTCACCTCAAGTGGCGAGTACAGAATGCCTTTGTATTTTCCTATCTGAAGATGGAGATATGTTTCCAATGAGAAAACTGAGCACAGAGGGTGCTAGAAGTGCCTCATGGAACTGAAAAAAAAAAGTCAAAGAATCTGAGAATGAGAAGGAACTTGAGAGATCACCTAGTCCAATCCCTTCTTTTTATCCAGTCCTTTTATTTTACAGGGAAAAAAACCCTGAGGCCCAGAAACATTAAGTGACTTTCCCAAGGTCTCACAGCTGGTTGATGGCCTGGCCGGAACCCAGGTCCCTCGACTCCCGGCCATGATACCGTATAGCTTTCTCACACCTAAGCCAAAGCCAGCTTTTCTCAGCATATTTCTTAAGGATCCCAAGAGACAATGGATGTGCTAATGCCTTTAGGAGTCCACTTCACTGTCTCAGTCTTCACAGTTAAAATGTTCGTCGTCAGTTGGCCTGGTTCACTGCAACTCAAATTCAGTTCTTCCAGTCTTTTCTCAAACTTTAGCCAAGGCTGTGAGGTCATAATGAAGACAGTAGTATAACACACACGCAGGACTTTTTACTAAACTATTGATAGATATTTGATAAAAATCGCTGAGGAACATGATAAATAAAAACATTTATCCCTTTAAGAATTCCACCTTTCTTGCACATGTGGTTTCATCCTTGAACTTGAGCCTCATTGGTCAGAACCACAGGAGTGACCAAGGGCTCTGATACAGACTCTCATTACCCAATTTATCTGAGCTAGCAACAGTTAGTTCTTTCTAAAGATTCAACAATGCTTTTATTGCTTTTTAAAGTTTTTTTTCCTCCTTCCAAATTTGTGTGTTTGGGGGAAGGTCAGGGAAAGGGGTTTAAGTCCTTAAGTGTTTCTAAGAACCAGAAGTGACTAGAGCAGGGTTACAGGCAGAAGGTGAGATGACATTTGTTTGGATGCATTATATGTAAGCAACCTTCTATTCATCATGTTTTAACAAAAATGGATCCACTTCTGTAGTTCAACCATTTTATTTTCCCTTAACCCTCTTCACTAAACCTTTTGGAGCAACTACCAGGAATCAGCCCTGTGTTGGGTGCTGGTGTACAAATGCCCTCAGACTAGTGTGAGAGGCAGAAGGAATTACATAAATGCTATAGCACAGACGTGTGGAAAGGACCTGGGGCTCAAGAAAAGCCACCCAGGAGCTAGGGACAATTCACATAAAAAAACTATAGAGAAAGTGAAATCAAAACAATGCTTTCTAAAATTTAAAATGGGGCTTCCAAATTTGAAATAGGGGATGTTCATCTGGACTTAGCAATTGTCATAAATTGGCATTTTACATACTTTTCTTTTAAAAAATTAATAAAAGTGTAAGAAAGGACATTTCAATTGCTGTTACCACCCACAGACAACCATTATTGGATGATTTTTTGCAAACATTTCTCCATTTTATTTATTTATATAGTGGAGAGCAAACATGTAAAATTTTGTTTCCTAAGTTTTTCTTTGTTTTTACCTAACAAGCATTTTTCCATTTTATGGCAAATCTTCATATGCATTATTATTATGATGATTATTATTACTATTGTGAGATGGAGTCTTGCTCTCGCCCAGGCTGTAGTGCAGTGGTGCCAAGTGCATTATTTTAATACCTGAATGATACTCTGTTTTGTGGGTAAATTATATTTTATTAGGCCATTTTCTATTACTGGATAATATGTGGATATACTCTAATAGCAACACACATTCATGAGGTTTCTCATAAAACATCATCATTACAAATTTCAAATTTCTACAATTTTTCATGGGAGGACAACTAAAGCCTTGGCTAAAAACTTAGTGACTTAACTGGGAAACACAGACACCTCCCCAGTAAGTTCTTCACTTGTCCACAACACCCACCTCCAGCCATGTCACAGACACATGGACAACTCTTCCTTAGAGAAGCGGCTCTTCCCCTTCATTTTCTTGTCAATTTTGTAAGTAATATATTTGATACCAGGAGAGAAAACACAGAAGACACAGAACCAGGTTTCATTGCGTAGACTTTGATTTTAGTGACATTGTTCAGTGGCATATGTAACTTCCGTTTGAAATTCCACAAAGATCCACGTAGCATTTCAGGCTCCCACAAACTGTGGGTGTTCTGTCAAGCTTACCTGTCATGTTTGAATCATTTCACATACTTTCTTTGTAATGTGTGATAATCAAGCCTCCAATTTGAGATAAGATTTTTAAAATCATTTTTAGGATTGACTCATTACCCTTTAAAAGTCCAGCGTATGATTCAGTTAGTTCATTGTCCATTAAAAAGAAGTAGTTTTCTCTTCCCTGTTTTCATTCAGCACCTAGTGTGAATATATAGAGCTTTGATACATATTTATTTTAATGTAAATTGCTTAGATGCAGTATAAAGGAACATGACTCTTTCCAGTGCTGAGAGAGCAGTTGTGAAGGCCAAGATTAATTAGAACTTCATCATTTTAGAAGATGAAGAAGATGAAAAAGTTGTTCTGGGAGAAGGATAGCTCTGACCCATCAGATGAAATCATTCATGACATCAGTGTCCCCCAGATAGCCATTTGTAACTAAGTGTAAATGACCTATGAGCTCTTAGGAAAGAAAAACCTATCACCTAAGTTACATCAATACAACAACAAAATAACTAATTAAAAGGTGAGAAAATCAATCAGTTATCTACATGATACCTCACAGCAATTTTAACAGATGGTTTTAACTGAGTGGTACAGGATTTTTGCACCATGTGCCAACTAGCTAAAAATGTATTGAATATTATATCATTTATTTGGTTCCTAGTATACTTGCCCTTCACTTTATATAAAACTAATATATGAAAATCTGAATTTATTTTTAAAAGATATCTTGCCACGAAGGTATTTGTTTTATAGATATATTTACCTGCAGATTTCTTTCTCTAATAAAGGTGAATTTAAAATACTGTGTCATTTAGAAACATTGCATTTACACTTCATTTATTGTATAAAGCAAATTGCATTGAATCTTTGCCACTTGACCCAAAGGACAAAAATTGGCAGGAAAACAATTTGGACTGCAGATCACCAAACCCGGGGTTCACACCTGCCTACTGACAATTCCAATGCCTTCCCCTAGCCCTGGATTTAGGAAAGTACAGAAGGTTAAGAGCTAAAAGTTATTGTAGAGGCTACTAAGTCTCACCCCTCATTCTGCAGGTGGGGCAACTGAGCATGAATGAGGGTAAGTGGTTGCCCAGAGCCCGTTAGCCTAGAACCCAGATTTCCTGACTGCCCTGTCCACAGTACTCATGTCACGTCACACTGAAATGCTAAACCTAGAGATAGGAGGGGCGCTCTGGGATAAATCCGTATTCCACCAAAGACCGGCCAGTCATCAAAGATAAGAGAAGGCATCCCTGTACTGTGACAAAAAGCTGGCTTTAGGGGTGGCTTGTGGAATTAACCTAACTACTAGACAAGTTACATCCCATATATGTCTGGCTTATTTTTCTTCTTTTTGAGGCTATGAGGAAGATTTGGAGAAATTATTTCCATCATACCTTCCTGTTAGCCTTTTTCCATTTCTGCCCAGTAAGTAACCCCTTTCCTGAAAACGGTCCCTTTGTTTTATCAAGTGGTCTCGTGAAGTACTGCGAACCGTGGCTCTTGTGTTTTTTTTTTGTTTTTTTTTTTTGCACCATGGGTTTTAGAATCTCTCCTCTGCCTCCCAGAAGGAAATATTACCCAAGAGAAGGGAAAAGATTAATTAGTGACCTTTCCATCTGTTAAAATAGGATGAGTATGCTGCTGGTAAAGGCAGAAACACTAACTTCCAACTGTGGTCTGTTAGAGATTCGCGGGGAGCCTTCAGAAGCACTGCCTTCCAAGGTGGGGCCATGGCTTGGAGTGTTCAGCACTTGGGGACGGGTGGGGCTTGTTCAAACCAAAGATATGTGCAATGAATGGATCCACACACTGGAAATACATGTCAAAACTGCAACAGTAAAATCATATTGCAGAGCGCGATGACTCACGTCTATAATCCCAGCACTTTGCGAGGCCGAGGCGGGTGGATCACGAGGTCAGGAGTTGGAGACCAGCCTGGCCAAGATGGTGAAACCCCATCTCTACTAAAAATACAAAAATTAGCCAGGCATGGTGGTGAGTGTCTGTGGTCCCAGCTACTCGGGAGGCTGAGGCAGAAGAATCGCTTGAACCTGGGAGGCAGAGGTTGCAGTGAGCTGAGACTGGGCCACTGCACTCCAGCCTGGGCAACAGAGTGAGACCCCATCTTAAAAAAAAAAACTTATTTTATAAATTAAAATTGTGTTTACTTACTGTGACTACTGTACAGACTTTATTCAGAAATCCTTTTCACACACTTCCTCGGGGGAAAAAAAACCCGTATCTATGGATAATGTCTCAATCTTCTGTATATATGTGCTATTAATATGTAAATATTTAGATTTTTAAAAATTACTATGTTCTTTTAAAAAGAATTCAATGCAAGTCTGATTTTGAAAATGGTGTAAACAGTGTGTTGTGATCTCAATTCCCAAGATGCTTTTTATGTCCGATCTGGAAGAATACAATAAATTAATTGAATGTGTGTGCAGATCTTGCCTGTGTTCCCGTCTTCCTGTGTTTATGAAGAGAAGTCAGTGCTGTTCGTTAATTAAAAGGTATTATTAATACTCTGATGATCTCCCACAGAAGTTATATCTCCTGATGAAGTTAATTTTAAAAAATAAATAAACAACCTAGATTGCTGCTGGAGTGAGAGCCTTCAGACCCTGGAAATGCTGTGTCTGGCGGTTAGATGAATGACTACAGCAAGTCCCACAGAAACACTTGAGCGTTAAGTACTGAGATGCTTGAAGCCTAATCTGAAATGAATTAGATAGCTTTTTAATCTTCACTTAAAAGGTTAAGCCCTGCTTCTATGGAAACAACACATCAGATGGACAAATCAATCTTCTCCAATGCAGATACAGAGCGGCTCCTGCCACAGAATCGCTCGCTTCCGGTCTTTGAACACGCGAGGGCGCCACTCCTCTCTGGGCACCTGCTCCCGCCGCCTCCCTCCGGCGTGCTAGGCCCCCTGCTCTGAGCTGGCTGCATCCGTGGGCTACAATCCGGCTCCATGGGAGGTTCAATTTAGGGTTTGACTCTGGGCCCCTGGTTTTAGAGGGGCCTGGGACAGCTGTGAGGAGAGGCGGGTGGATGGGGGCGGAGCTGCTGCCTAAGAAGGCACCCACACCTGGGCTGGGAGCCCCAGGGCGAGCTGTTGCAAAAACAGACGTGGGCTCCAGCTCGCGAGTCTTGCAGATGTCCGCGCTGCTCTGAAGCTGGAGCCTGGCTCCTGTCCTCGCCTCTGCCCTGATGCCCCCAACTTCCTGGGATCCCTTGTGTCAGGGGCCCACGTCATATCTTTTGGCCCAAGGCCTCTGGGATGCCCCTGATCCCACAGGGCTGGCAGGGATGGGTGCTTGGTAGGTATCCTGGAAGAACAACCCAAAGACTTCTCTAACCCAATGGCCAGGGGACCCCATTTCACCACAGTAGACTCTCCTGGAAGACGCTTGCACACCTGTCTCAGCTGTCACCTCTCCTATCCTCTCTCCCCACAACTCCCCCCCACAACCTCCAGAGATCTGGGAACACAGTTGGCTCATTTCCCAGCAGCACCCAAGTCCCGCGGCACCATTTACTGAACACCAACTGCGCAGACACTGTGGGTGTTTAGGGCGACTGGTTTCAGGATAAAAGAGAAAAGGGGGCGAGAGGGGAGGAGGGGGCACATCCTGGCACTAAACTGTTCCAGGCTTGCACCATCCCGAGAGGCTGGGACAGCATGGGCAGCCGCGGAGCACCTGAAGAGAAAGGTCTTGATCGGAGTCCTATCTTATGTTCATCCGCCTGGCTGAAGCCGGAAGCATTGGCAGGGGAGGGCGAGCTGAAGACGTGATCCCATGAAGAGGCTGTTGGAAGATGCCCAAAACCCACAAAGCCAGGCCTGAGAAAGAATCAGCTCAGGCTTGAGGAGGGAGAACGTGTCAGAGCTGACACCAGGTTTCTGGCTTGGGAACAAGGGGATGTGACTTGCACTCACTAAGATAAGGAACACAGGGGTGTGGCGATTTGGAGGAGACAGGGGAACTACTCCATTCGTTCGTTCATTCATTCATTCATTCATTCATTCATTCATTCATTCCACAGGTGCTTATGGTGGGCCCCACAATGTTCTCCCGGGTGGGAGTGCCGCGGTGAACAAAAGTCCCTACTCTTGCAGAGTTGACCTCAGACAATGTCACAAGAAAAGGGACAGATGGCGGAACCCTGGGAAGAGCAGCAGCTCATGTTCCTGAACAACCTTACCAGGGAGAGAGCTGAAATGGGAACTTTGTCCCAAACCAGCGGAGACTTCAAGCACCATCATTCCTCATAACTCAAGTCTCAGCTACACTTCATCATCAGAGAGGGATTCACACCTGTCCCATGCCAAGCTCAATTAAGTCACAGCCTCTGACTCTTCAGTCGCTTGGCTCTCTCTGAAATTATCTTGCTTATTTATGTGTGTGTTTCTCACCCATCTTTCCACTGGAATCTAAGCCTTGTGATGTCAGGTGTTAAGATTTCAGGCCCTGGTGAAAACATGTTCAGGATGCCCTTTCTCCCCTTTGCCCAGCAAGAGTGGACTGATTAAAGTTGGACCTGAGGTTTCTAGGAATATGAAACTGAGTTGTTCTGAATAGAGTGAGCCGTGGCCTCCCAGTGCTGCCAGTTACAGGAAGTGACTTCCCTTCTCCCATCAGCCCAAACCAGGAGCCTTCATCACAGAACCCAAGAGTGAGGGGAGGGTCAGGCCGGTTGGACAGTGGCCTTATCACAGGATGGATCAGGAGCCTTTTACTACACTCTCCTTTCCCCTGTATCCCATTGTCTTAGATCACCTGGACTTGCCTTTTCCCCTAATGCCGCCCCCTCACCGCTCTTCATAATTGAAGAAATTGTGTCAATAAATTGACCAAAGAGATGCAGGTTGTGCTCCATGATAATTTAATAAATGCTAGTGATTCAGACCAACTTGAATTTACACGGATCAACTCCTATTGTGTTTCGTAACCTCAAACGTGTGAAACTGATTATCCCCCCCTAAAATTATATATACAGATATGTGTGTATATGCATATTTGCTTATTTCTATTTTGTTATTGCTGAAATTAAAAAACAAGTTTAAATGAATCACAGTTTAAAAAATACGTTCTAGAAACGGAGCTTGGAGTGGGTAATGCCCCACATGCTTTACACACATCGATATTCCAAGTAGACCTGATAATTAAAGGCCTTTTTAATTGTTTTATTTTTGGCCATTTTGGACTTTTGATGAAAAAATGGAAAGACATTTTAAACCTAAACTCTGAAACTAAGCTACTTTATCATTCCTTTAAAATGCTTTCCAAAAGTGAAGCTGATGTAAGCACAATCAAGGGAGGAGTGGTCAGGAACCAGCTGTCTAGACTTCCATTTGAGCCTATCCTCTAACACGGTGCGGAAACATTCAAAACATGGAGAGCCCTCCCTGCGAACATGGAGTGAAAATCAATTTTACAAGGGAAATTAAGCATCCTGAGTTGTTTCAATGAAGTGGTGGCCCAGTTGCATATTCAGGTAGAAAAACTACTTTCTGCTATACTCTAGCAATGGAGGGAGAAAGAGAATAAATTAAAATAGAGGATACTTACTCTGTGTATTATTAAATTAAGTACCCTCCACACACACACACACACATATGTTTGTTTGTTTGTTTATTTATTTATTTATTTATTTATTTATTTTAGATGGAGTCTGGCTCTGTCTCCCAGGCTGGAGTGCAGTGGCGCGATCTCGGCTCACTGCAAGCTCCGCCTCCCGTGTTCACGCCATTCTCCTGCCTCAGCACTACAGGCGCCCGCCCCTTCGCCCGGCTAGTTTTTTTGTACTTTTTTTTTTTTTTTTTTTTTTTTTTTTTTTTTTTTTTTGAGAGGGAGTCTCGCTCTGTAGCCCAGGCTGGAGTGCGGTGGCGCGATCTCCACTCACTGCAAGCTCCGCCCCCCAGGTTCACGCCATTCTCCTGCCTCAGCCTCCGGTATAGCTGGGACTACAGGCGCCCGCCACCGCCCCCGGCTAATTTTTTGTATTTTTAGTAGAGACAGGGTTTCACAGTGTGAGCCAGGATGGTCTCAATCTCCTGACCTCGTGATCCGCCCGTCTCGGCCTCCCAAAGTGCTAGGATTACAGGCTTGAGCCACCGCGCCTGGCCTAATTATTTATTAAGTATAAACTCACATGATCACAAGGTCCCACAATAGGCCATATACAAGCTGAGGAGCAAGGAAAGCCAGTTCCAGTTCCAAAACTGAAGAACCTGGAGTCTGATGTTCAAGGGCAAGCTGCATCCAGCATGGAAGAAAGAGGCTGGGAGGCCAGGCCAGTGTGGCCTTTTCACACTTTTCTGCCTGCTTTACATCCTGGCCATGCTGGCAGATGATTAGGTGGTGCCCACCCAGATTAAGGGCGGGTCTGCCTTTCCCAGCCCACAGACTCAAATGTTCATCTCCTTTGGCAACACCCCCACAGACACACCCAGGATCAATACTTTGCATCCTTCAGTCCAATCAAGTTGGCACTCAGTGTTAACCATCACACCATCCTATGATGCAGATACCACTGCTGTCCCCACTTAACAGATGAAAGAAGTGAGGCACCTTGTTCTAGCTCACATAACTAAGAAGGAGTTTTTTCGCCAGGATTGAACCCAGGGAGTATGACTCCAACTCACATTCTTAGCATCTGTTTTGCCTGTCAAGTAGCCTTATTAGTGGAGAGAAGCATCCAGAATAACCCCAGTGGGGGCCCAGCCCGTGTCGCCTTTGCAGTGATCTTTATACTTCAGTTTGCACAAAAGCATTGAACCAGGAATGATAGCCCATGTTGATTAAACGCTTCTTATGAGCCAGGCATTGTCATAAGTATTTTACAGATAACAATTCCATTATCCATTATAAGCCTGAGAGTACTATTATCTCTATCCCCACTTCACAGGTGAGAAGACTGAGTTACAGACAGCTTAAGTAACTTTCCCAAAGTCACATAGTTAACAAGTAGCAGAGCCGGGATCCAACCCCAGGCCTTCTGATCTGGAGCCTGTACTGCTGATCTCTATGCTGTGGGAGGTACTTCTAGGGAAATGTGTTGTAAACTGGTTCTATGTCAGGACTTGTTTAAAGTGTGTTATTTGAATCATCTCATTGGAAATGTCCCTAACACACTGGCAGAAAGCAAAGGGGAAGTAATTTCTTCAACTTAACAGCTGGTTCTCTATTAAATTGTTACCAGGCTGAGTGTAGTGGCTCACGCCTGTAATCCCAGCACTTTGGGAGGCCAAGGAGGGTAGATCATGAGTTCAAGAGATCGAGACCATTCTGGCCAACCTGGTAAAGCCTCGTCTCTACTAAAAATACAAAAAATTAGTTGGGTGTGGTGGCACACACCTGTAGTCCCAGCTACTCAGGAGGCTGAGGTAGGAGAATCAAGTGACCCCAGGAGGCAGAGGTTGCAGTGAGCCGAGACAGCCACTGCACTCCAGCCTGGCAACAGAGCTCTGTCTCAAAAAGAAAAAAAAATATATATATATTTCCAAGGAAACCTAGTAGAATGATTCCAAGAGGGAGCCTTGTGGTCAGAATGACTAGCATGCAAACAAATACTGGCAATACCCTTTTTTTTTTTTTTTTTTTTTTTTTTTTTTTTTTTTTTTTTTGACAGTGTATTGCTCTGTGACCCAGGCTGGAGTGCAGTGGTGCAATTTTGGCTCACTGCAACCTCCGTCTCCCCGTTCAAGAGATTCTGCTGGCTCAGCCTTCCCAGTAGCTGGAATTACACGCACACGCCACCACATCTGGCTAATTTTTGTATTTTTAGTAGAGACAGGGTTTCACCATGTTGGCCAGGCTGTTCTCAAACTCCTGACCTCAAGTGATCCACCCGCCTCAGCCTCTCAATCTACCATTTTTAATAAAGCTCTGGTGCCTTTTTTTCCTTCATCCCCACCCCTCTCCTCCTACCCTCTCCATCATCCATCCATCCACCAAAAGAATTAGAGGAGATTGAAATGGCAAACTATTCCCAGAATGGTGAAAGCCACCAAAATCACTGGGAGCCCCCACCTTAGTGGGGAGACATTTGCTGCAGGTGGCTGGGGGAGCAGGAAAGAGGTGAGGCTGTTGAATGGTGCTCCTTGAAATGGGATTCCCTAGACCAGCAACATCGGCGTCACCTGGAAATGTACTAGGAATGCAGTGTCTCCAGCCCCAGCCCAGACCATGAGCTCACAGGCTCTGGGAGTGGTGCTGGTGTGTTTCATGACACCCTCCAGGTGATCCTGGTGCACATTCAAGTTTGGGAGCCACAGCCTGAGGAGATGTGGAAGATAGGGTAAGGCCCCAACCTCAGAGCCCTGAGTGGGATACAAGTGACTTGAAAGTAGTAATAATTAGGTGGGAACTCTCTGCCTTAGTGAATTGGAGCAAATTCAGTTTTCCCTGTGATAGCATCACTGTCCCTTTCCTTCTGATGGAGGCATCTAGGTGGCATGACAGAAGCATCTGGAAGGGCCAGTTCCCCAGGGTGAACCTCTGGAGGTGGGTCAAGCCTGGGAGAATGGACAGTTGGTGTCGCTGTTGGGAAAAGTTTAACACTCGGTCCCCTCTTTTAGAGCTGTTGGAATTGAGGCCCACCAAGGGCAAGGAAGAGAAAGAGCTGGGATCTGACACTGGAACCTCTGGCCACATAATTTGCCTGTCAGCGCCCTTCCCCAACTCCTTCTTGGGCTCAGTTGTGTGTTCCTTGGACCTCGCTCTCTCCCTTCCCCTGGCATGCATGCTCTGGAGTGTACGTGCCCACCTAACTCTGCTGGTCTTGACCTTCACTCTGCCCTCCAGAAGCACCCTGAGTCCCACAAACCTCATGTTCCAGAAGGCTTCAGTTCCCCTCGGTTCCTCTAGCAGCTCTGGCAGGGGCTCGGGGAGACAGAGGCACTGAGGGGAGGTGGAGGTGCCAAAGAGAGGTGGAGCAGATGAACTTGGAAAGTTCTCCTGAAGAAGAAAGTAGGGAAGAGGAGCATGGCTTGGCAGAGAAATGAGGGAAGGCAAGACATTTGAGAAGACATAGAGGTGAAACCCACTGATACTTAGAGAAACTATTAATGCAGAGGAAAAGTACTAGCAATATAAAAGCAAAACTTTCACTAAAGCATATGGGCTATATGATCCCACTTTATTTTCCAAAGATATATAGATTTACATAAGAGTCTGGAAATCTGCATCAAAACACTTGCAGTGATTATCTCCGGATGCTGCAATTGCAATTCTGTTTCTTTCTTTTCTTATCTTCTGCATTAAGCATTCACTGACTTTTTTTCAGTATAATTCACATACCATAAAATTCACCACTTTATTTTAAAGCGTGCAATTCACTGGTTTTTAGTTTATTCCCAAAGTTGCACAACCGTCATCACCATCTAATTCCAGAACATTTTCATAACCCCAAGAAGAAACCCTGCACCCATGAGCAGCCACTCCCCAACATTGCTCCGTTCCCAGCCCGAGGCAACCACTAATTACTTTCTCTCCCTTTGGATTGGTCTCTTCTGAACAATTCATATAATGGAATCATACAATGTGTGGTCTTTTGTGTCTGGTCTCTCTCACTCAGCATGTTTTCAGGGTTCACCCATGTTATAGCAGGTATCAGCATTTCATCATTTCTTATTGCCAAATAATATTCCATTACATGGGTAGACCGCATTTTATTTATCCGTTTATCAGGCGAAAAACCTTTGAGTTGTTTCCACTTTGGGGCTATTATAAATAATGCTGCTCTAAACATTTGTGTACCAGTTTTTGTGCAGACATATGTGTTCAGTTCTCTTGGGTATATGCCTGGGTGTGGGATTGCTGGGTCATATGGTAACTCTATGTTGATTTTTTTTTGAGACGGTCTTGCTCTGTCACCCAGGCTGGCATGCAGTGGCACAATCGTACCTCACTGCAGCCTCGACCTCCTGGGTTCATGCAATCCTCCCACCTTAACCCCCAGAGTAGTTGAGACTACAGACACACGCCACTCACTTTTTCTTCCTTAGAGACTGAGTCTGACTATGTTGCCCAGGCTAGTCTCAAACCCCTGGGGTCAGACCATCCTCCTGCCTCAGCTTCCCAAACTGCTGGGATCACAGGTGTGGGCCACCATGCCTGGCCTATGTTGGACTTTTTGAGCAAACACCTGTTTTCCAAAGAACTTGAACCATTTTACATTCGTCCCAGCAATGTATGAAGGATCTGATGTCTCCACACACTTGCTAATACTTGTGATTGTGTGTTTTATTATAGCCGTCCTAGTGAGCGTGAAGTGGTATCTCAGTGTGGTTGTAATGTACATCTCTCTGATGATTAATAATGCTGAGCACCTTTTTAAAAATACATTTTTATGTATCTTTTATCTTTGACAAATAACAATTGAATATAACTATGGGGTATGATGTGACATTTTGATATATGTGTACATTATGGAATGATCTAATCTAGATAATTTACCTATTTATCACCTCACACACATCATTTTCTGTGATGAGAACATTTGAAATACATTCTCTTAACAATTTTGAAACATACTATATGTTATTTTTAACTACAGTCACCATGCTGTGCAATAGATCTCAAAAAATTATTCTTTCTATCTAACTGAAACCTTATATCCTTTGACCAACATCTGATTCCCTCCCCACTCCACCACTCCCCACTCCCAGCCCCTGGCAACCACTATTCTACTTTCTACGTCTAAAGGTTCAATGTTTTTAGGTTCCACATAGAAGTGAGATCACACAGGGCTGGGCGAGGTGGCTCATGCCTCTAATCCCAGGACTTTGGGAGGCCAAGCCGGGTGGATCTCCTGAGGTCAGGATTTCGAGACTAGCCTGGCCAACATGGTGAAACCCCGTCTCTAATAAAAATACAAAAATTAGCCAACATGGTTGTGTATGCCTGTAATACCAGCTACTCGGGAGGCTGAGGCAGGAGAATCACTTGAACCCAGGAGGCGGAGGCTGCAGTGAGCCGAGGTCATGCCATGCCATTGCACTCCAGCCTGGGTGACAAGAGCAAAAATCTGTCAAAAAAAGAAAAGAAGAAGAAGAAGAAGAAGAAGAAGTGCGGTCACACAGCATTTGTCTTTTTGTGCCTGGCTTATTTTTCTTGGCATAGCGTCCTCCAGGTTCATCTGTCTTGTCGCAAATGACAGGATTGCCTTCTTTTTAATAGCTGAATAAGCCCCCATTGTGTATATAGACCACATTTTCTTTATCTGCTGATGGACACTTAACTTGATTTCTCATCTTGGCTGCTGTGAATAATGCAGCCATGAATGTGAGAGTGCGGGTGTCTCTTCAACAGACTGATTTCAATTCCTTTGGATGTATGCCCAGTAGTGGAATTGCTGGATCATGTTCTATTTTTAGGTTTTGGGGGATCTTCCGTACTGCTTTCCATAGCAGCTGCACCAGTTTCCATTCCCACCAACCGTGGACAAGGATTCCCTTTTCTCTGCGTCCTTGGCTGCACTTGTTTTCTTTGATCATTTTGATCCTAGCCACCCTAACAGGTGTGAGGTGACAGATCATTGTGGTTTTCACTTGCAATTCTTATTTCAGTAGCTTTAGGGGTACAAGTAGATTTTGGTTACATGGATGAATTGTACAGTGGTCGAGTCTGAGATTTTAGTGTACCCATCACCCAAGTAGTGTAAATTGTACCCAATATGTAGTTTTTCAAACCCTCAAACCCTCCCACCCTCCTCCTTTCTGAGTCTTTCATGTCCATTATACCATTGTATATGCCTTTGCATACCCATAGCTTAGCTTCCACTTATGAGTGACAACATGTGGTATTGGTTTTCCATTCCCAAGTCCCTTCACTTGGAATAATGGCCTTCAGCTTACTCAAGTTGCTGCAAAAGACATTCTTTCTTTTTTATGACTCAGTAGTATTCTACGGCATATGTATATTACATTTTCTTTATCCACTCATCACCTGATGGACACTTAGGTTGATTCCATATCTTTGCAATTGTGGCTTGTACTGCAATAAACATATGCACGCAGGTGTCTTCCTGCTAGAATGACTTCTTTTCCTTTGGGTAGATACCCAGTAGTAGGATTGCTGGATAACATGGTTGATCTTCTTGTAGTTCTTTGAGAAATCTCTATGCTGTTTTCCATAGAGGTTGTACTAATTTACATTCCCACCAGCAGGATATAACCATTCCCTTTTAACGGTATTCACACCAGCATCTATTGCTTTCTGACTTTTTAACAATGGCTATTCTGGTTGGGGTAAGGAGGTGTGTCACTGTGGTTTTACTATGCATCTCCCTGATGATTAGTCAGGTTGAGAATTTTTTCATTGTTGGCCATTTGTATGCCATCTTTTGAGAAATGTCTATTCATGTCATGTGCCTACTTTTTGATGGGATTATTTGATTTTTTCTTGCTGATTTGTTTGAGCTCCTTGTGGATTCTGGATATTAGTCCTCTGTCAGATACATAGTTTGCAAATATTTTCTCCCATTCTGTGAATTGTCTGTTTATTCTGATGATTATTTCTTTTGCTGTGCTGAAGGTTTTTAGTTTAATTAGGTCCCATGTATTTATTTTTGTTTTTATTGCATTTGCTTTTGGGGTCTTAGGCACAAATTCTTGGCCTAAGCCAATGTCCAGAATAGTTTTGCCTAGTGTTTTTCTGGAATTTTAATAGTTTCAGGTCTTAGATTCAAGTCTTTAACCCGTCTTGAGTTGATTTTTACATATGGTGAGAGATAGGGATCCAGTTTTATTCTTTTACATGTGGCTATCCAGTTTTCCCAAGATTTTTTATTGAATACCGTGTCCTTTCTTCAATTTATGTTTTCGTACGATTTGTTGAAGATCAGTTGGTTGTAAGTATTTGGCTTTATTTATGGGTTATCCATTCTGTTCCATTGGTCTGTGCAACTACTCTTATATCGTACTATGCTGTTTTGGTAACTATAGCCTTGTAGTGTAATTTGTAGAGTAATGTGATGCCTCCAGATTTGTTCTTTCACTTAGGACTGCTTTGAACTATTTGGGCTCTTTTTCGGTGCCATATGAATTTTAGGACTGTTTTTTCTAATTCTGTGAAAAACAAAGTTGGTATTTTTATAGGAATTGTGTTGAATCTGTAGATTTCACTGGACAGTATGGTCATTTTCATGATATTGATTCTTCCAATCCATGAGCATGGGATGTGCTTCCATTTGTTTCTGTCATCTACAATTTCATTCAGCAATATTTTGCGGTTCTCCTTGCAGACATCTTTCATCTTCGTGGCTAAGTATATTCCTAGGGTTGTTTTTGTTTTGTTTTGTTTTTTGCAGCTATTGCAAAAAAGATTGAGTTATTGGTTTGATTCTCAGGTTGGCCGTTGATGAGTAGCAGTGTTACTGATTTGTATACATTGATTTTGTAACCTAAGACTTCATTGAATTCATTTATCAAATCTAGAAGTCTTTTGGAGGAGTCTTTAGGGTTTTCTACGTATACAATCATATCATCAGCAAACAGAGATAGCCTGACTTCTGTTCCAATTTGGATGTCCTTTCTTTCCTTCTTTCTCTTGCTTCATTACTCTGGCAAGGATTCCTTAATTTGCATTTCTCTGACCTGAACATCTTTATCTGTGCTTATTGCAAAATAGAATTCTTATTTTATTATTTTTTTATTTTTATTTTTTGAGATGGAGTCTCGCTCTGTCGACCAGGCTGGATTGCAGTGGTGAGATCTTAGCTCACTGCAACCTCCGCCTCCCAGGTTCACACCATTCTCCTGCCTCAGCCTCCCAAGTAGCTGGGACTACAGGTGCCCACCACGATGCCTGGTGAATGTTTTGTATTTTTAGTAGAGTTGGGGTTTCACTGTGTTAGCCAGGGTGGTCTTGATCTCCTGACCTCATGATCCACCTGCCTCGGCCTCCCAAAGTGCTGGGATTACAGGCATGATAGAATGCTTATCTCTGTCTTGCTTAAGAGGGTACTGATCCTCCAAAAGGGTTATGTGCCTTCCCAAAAATCACATAATAAAATTAGAATAATTGTTTAAAATGCAGGCTCTGGAGCCAAAATCCTGGCTTTTCTGCTTATTAGCTGTGACACTTAGGCTTCAGTTACCTCATCTGTAAAATGGGAGCAATCATAACTGCCTAAAAATGTGTTGTGAGATTCAGAAATAAAATTTGTCAAATTACCACCACTACCTGACCCCTAAGAGAGTCACTCTATAAATGGCAGCATGATTATCATCTTCAGACAAGGCAGGGTGAGGGCTGCATGATGTGAGGCAGATTCTCCTGAACATTGCTGCCTCTGCATATTGGTGGACTGGCCTCTCCCTTTGCTGAATGCTTTTCCCACAGATATTTGATAGAATCTAGAGTTATCATTCATGGAGGGAGACAGACAAATGGGAAATCTGTAACTCTCTTGATCCCAGATCAGTTGTTTAGAGAGGCCAATTAACCTGCTGTGGTGGTACCTGAGAGCCGGAATCAGAAGGAGAAACAAAAAAAGAGCTCTTATTTTTTGGAATGATCTTTGTTTTTGTCAGTCCAGGTTGCTGTAACAAATTACCATAGACTGGGGGGCTTAAACAATGAACATTTATTTCTCATAGTTATGGAGGCTGGAAGTCTGAGTTCAGGGTGCCAACATGATTGGGTTCCTGGCAAGGGCCCTGTTCCTGGTTCACAGACAGTTGCCTTCTCACTGTGACTTTACATGGTGGAGAGCAGAGAAAGAAGCAAGCTCTTTCCTTTTTTTTTTTTTCGCAGAGTCTCACTCTGTCACCCAGGCTGGGGTGCAGTGGCGCAGTCTTGGCTCACTGCAACCTCTGCCTTCCATGCTCAAGCAATTCTCCTGCCTCAGCCTCCCAGATAGCTGGGACTATAGGCATGCACCACCATGCCCAGCTAACTTTTGTATTTTTAGTAGAGACAGGGTTTTGCCATGTTGGCCAGGCTGGTCTTGAACTCCCAACCTCAAGTGATCCACTGTTTCAGTTTCCCAAAGTGCTGGGATTACAGGTGTGAGCCACCTCACCTGGCCTTTCCTGTCTCTTTTATAAGGGCACTAATCCTATCATAAGGGCCCCACCCTCATGACCTAAACACCTCCCAGAGGCCCTACTTTCTAATATCATTCTGCTGGGGGTTAGGATTTCAACATGTGAATCTGCAGGGGACATACAAATGCAATCAATAACCATCAGTATCCCAATGGGCTTCTTCTAGCCAATGGTCATTGGTCCAACTTTAGTTTTTTGTACTACAATATGACATGGTGATATGGAAAAAAAAGAAGAAGAATATTATTATAGTTATTACCATGAGCCAGGCATGGTGGCTCACACCTGTAATCTCAGCACTTTGGGAGGCCAATGCGAGCAGATGACTTGAGGTCAGGAGATCAAGACCAGTCTGGCCAATATGGTGAAACCCTGTCTCCACTAAAAATACAAAAATTAGCTGTGAGTGGTGACCTGTAATCCCAACTACTCAGGAGACTGAGGCAGGGGAATCCCTTGAACCCAAAGGCAGAGGTTGTAGTACAGAGCCGAGACTGCCACTATACTCCATCTTGGGCAACAGAGACCCTGTCTCAATAAAAGTAATTAATTAACTTTTTAAAAAATTATTATAGAATTTGGAAAGATTGGGGCACTGGTAATTCAATTCAGGTGGGTCTTCTGATCTTGGAATTCACAAGTTATCAAGCCAAATGCTGCAGCTAAACAGGAAAGATGGAAAAAGTGAAACCTCTATGTGATTCCTCACTCTGCCTGCTAACCAGCCCCTCCATCCTGCCAGTTCTATGCTGGGCTCATAGGGAGACAATATCCCTTCTTAGAATTGAGAGAGAGCACATGCTAAGGAGGTCTGAGACTTACTCTTCTTTTTTTTTTTTTCCCAATGATTTTAATTCTTTTCCAAAGATGAAATATAAACATGCAAAATTCTCTGTAATAATGATGATATATGAGCTATGATTTATTGGATTCTTAACCCTGGGAGGGCTCACACAGATGTCTCAGCATGTGTTATTCCATTTAATATTTACAGAAAACCCTGAGTTCAGAACCGATACTAGAGATGGAGAAAAGGAGGACCAGAGGCAAGTAACTCGAGTACTGCAACATTGCCCAAAGCTGAAATTCTTAACCATCCATTGTGACATCTAAAAACCCGGCCTCCTTCCTTTCTGCTGAGTTTCTCTGGCTCTACACCTGAATAATAGTTTCAATAGACACCACCAGGTGTCATCTACATATTTTTTCACAATAAGTCAAGATACAGTTTATCATCCTCTGAAAGCTAACAAATTCTGGAGATGCAAAACCTACAGTGTGTGTATAAATAATTTGACTCACCAGTGTAAATATGAATTCAATGCTGTTTAAAAAATGAACAACCTTGTTTCACTTGTTTTGTTACTTCTCCTGGATTTTTTATTGGCTCTCTGATGCCAGTATGAACATTTTCTAAAGCTGATTAGCTCCAAGAAAGACTCTGTAATCAAATAAATCTGAAGTTAGGCATGTTTTCAATTTTTGTTTAGAAGTGAGTTTTTTTTTTTTCTAAACAGGACCTATTTCCCAAAGAAAGCTTAGTGTCTTTTGTGTTCTAAAACATGTCTGCTTTTGTGATTCAAAGGACAGTAGAACCAATTCTGCTTGTAACTGGCCAATTTCAGCTCCTGTGAAAGACCGGCGGAGGAAGTGGTTTGTGAATAGGATTGGAATAAACCATATCATTAAATCTGAAAGAGAATCAATAGTTTCTAACATAGTTTCTCTTGCATTGCATCAATAAAGCAACATTGCTATGAAGGCACTGCAATCTTGTCTTCTCTTGTTGGTTTGAAAGCTTGTTTTTTGTTGTTGCTGATTGGCCTTTGGATGGTCTATCTTAAGGACTAATTCATTTGGTTCTGCAATGTGTCATCACTGCAACCATACCTTAAGGCTCAGAACACCTAGGGAGATAAACAGAAGTTATTTTTGTTATCTGGGCTTTATCAATAAATTTCAACTTGGAAAGATTACATGACATGCCCTGAGTCCCACATTCAGCCACAATGGGAAGGCTGGGCACAGTTCTAGGCTGAGCCTTAACATACTGAAGACAAGAGGAATCTGGGAGTCCCCAGGATCATTTCTTACTTTACTGCTGATCTCAAAGACAATCAATAGAGGCCCAGCACAGTGGCTGACACCTGTAATCCCAAAACTTTGGGAGGCTGAGGCAGACAGATCACTTGAAGCCAGGAATTCAAGACCAGCCTAGCCATCTCTACTAAAAACACAAAAATTAGCTGGGCATGGTGGCAGGTGCCTGTAATCCCAGCTACTCAGGAGGCTGAGACACAAGAATCACTTGATCTCAGGAGGCAGAGGTTGCAGTGAGCCAAGATCACACCACTGCACTCCAGCCTGGGTGAGAGAACAAGATTCTGTCTCAACAAAACAAAAAAAAAAAAAAAGAGAGAGAGAGAGAGAGAAAATCAACAGATTCTAACATAGTTTTCCTTGCATTGCATCGATAAGGCAATGTCATCATGAAGACACTGCAATCTTGTCTTCTCTTGTTGGTCTGAAAGCTTGTTTGTTGTTGTTGTTGATCAGCCTTTGGTTGGTCTGCCCTTAGGACTAATTTGCTTGGTTCTGCAGAAGCCAGTAGGGTTAGGGGCTGTTACAGACTGGATTATGTGCCCCCCTCAATCTCCTAGAATTCATATGTTGAAATGCTAAGTAGTAGTGCCTCAGAATGCAAGTTTAGGATCGGGTTTGGTTGGTCGGCACAGTGGCTTGGATCCAGAGCCACTCATATTTGATGGGGTTGAGGACAGCATTGCCAACATCTTGCACTGAGCGAGTCAGTCCTGCAGAAGGAAGGTCTGCTCATGCTGCTAGTATGGCCCCGTGAGGAATCACTGAGTCCCATCAGCCAGCTTTTCCTTTTGTATCCTCTACTTATTGTTATCATCTTGACATTGACCCAAGGGGCTCAGTCCAGCACTCTGGACTCCATTGCCTGCTCAGGCTGGTGGAGGAGGCAGACATCCAGAAACACGTGTCTGAGCCTCTGTGCACTCCAGACTTTTAATCTCCTTAATTGAAATTGATTGGCCTCTTGGCAGACGGCTCTGCATTGGCCTCAGCTTCAGCATGTGATCAACTTTTGCTTATTTTTTTTTAAAGACCAACTGACACACCATGGTATCCAATCTTCTCCCTGCATACCAGGTCTATTTGCCAACCAGAAGCAAAACCAGAAACACACACACTTACAAAAACAGCTCAGGAAACAAAAGCACCTGATAAAAACAAGGAGAGAAATTTTCTGTCTCACGGTGACAAAACCCCGTTACCAAGGAAAGATGAAATCACATGGGAAAGGAGAAATGGGAGGGGCTGGGGGAAGAGTAAGCTGCCTGAAGCTTACAAGATCAATAAGCTGGGCTGGAGTACATCTAAGAACTAGCTGCAAAAAAGATAAAAAGGGAAGAAAAGTGAAACACCTTTTTTTTTTTTTTTCTTGGAAACAAAGTTTCTCTCTGTCACCCAGACTGGAGTGCAGTGGTGCAATCTTGGCTCGCTGCAACCTCCACCTCCTGGGCTCAAGCTATTCTTCTGCCTCAGCCTCGAGAGTAGCTGGGATTACAGGCAGGCGCCCCCACACCCAGCTAATTTTTGTATTTCTGGCAGAGATGGAGTTTCACCATGTTGTCCAGGTTGGTCTTGAACACCTGACCTCAAGTGATCCGCCCACCTTGGACTCCCAAAGTGCTGGGACTAAATTGAAAGAAAACCAAACATCAAGGGAACCAGATTTGTGTTCATCTAGATACACCACAATCACTCTGAAGCAGCTAGAGCTGGTTTGCAAACCAGCTTGGTGGGTCATATCTCTGGGTAAAGCCTCCAGTAGGGCCCCTTACCTACCAGACTGATCATATGTCCTGGACATGTCTCCCTGTGGGCTCTCCTGCGCAATGCTGGTGGGTCACTTCACCAACTGGGCAGTGGGCTTCAAAAAAACAGTCCTAATTGGAGGGTGGGGCCACCTTGTGACTTCCAGTTCTCAGTTCTGTCTCTGCACCAGCTGCATGGGGGTAACACCAGGGCAAAAGAAGCAAGAGGCAGGACTGGCCAGGTGCAGTGGCTCATACCTGTAATCCCAGCACTTTGGGAGACCAAGGTGGGCAGATCATACAGTCAAGAGATCGAGACCATCCTGACCAACATGGTGAAACCCCATCTGTACTAAAAAGTACAAAAATTAGCTGGGCATCGTGGTGTGCACCTGTAGTCCCAGCTACTCAAGAGGCTGAGGCAGGAGAATCGCTTGAACCCAGGAGGCGGGGGTTGCAGTGGGCTGAGATTGCACCACTGCACTCCAGCCTAGTGACAGACCAAGACTCCGCCTCAAAAAAAGCGGGGGGCGGGGGTGGCCAGGACCTTAGAGGAAAGGAAGCACAGCACAGACAAGTCAATTGATCACTATTGTGCATGACAGACTCATTGCAAACACCTTGCTTCCTGACCTTCTGAAGATCAAGTCCAGAGTCCAGATTTTATAAGTGCAAAGATCCAGCTTTTTTGCTGTTGGAAAGCTCTACTTTCAAAGTAATTCAAGGAGAAAGTACTTCTTAATCTCCATGTTCCCTACACAGAGGAACAAAAACATTTTGTCTACTCTGTTATGCTCAGTTACTGAAGTCTGCAAATTAAGTGGATAAAACCCCGATTAACAAGAGACATACATAAAAATTGTATTTGATGCTAATATTTTTTCTTGCACAGGAGGCCTCACAGAAAATAAGACCCCAGGCTGGGTGCATTTTGGGAGGCTGAGGCGGTGGGTCACTTGAGGTCAGTTGTTCAAGACTAGCCTGGCCAACATGGCAAAACCCTGTCTCTACTAAAAATACAAAAATTAGCTGGATGTGGTGACATGCACCTGTAAGTCCCAGCTACTTGACTTGGGAGGCTAAGGCAGGAGAATCGCTTCAACTTGGGAAGCAGAGGTTGCGGTGAGCCAAGATTGTGCCACTGCACTCTAGCCTGGGCAACACAGTGAGACTCTATCTCAAAATTAACAGCAAAAAAAAGAAGATCCATAAAAAGTGGTCCGACTCAGGAACTTATATACCATTTTAACAAATGGTAATAAATTGTGAAGTGACTAGACAAAGGAAAGCAGATCATTTGGGCTTCTAGGAGTGGTAAATTGTGGAACTATAACTAGGAAATATACAGTACATAAGGGATGAATAGCAGGATTTATCATGCAGACTCACCTTGGCACTGTCTCTAGTGATAAGTCATTTCTGTGATTCAGCATTATTCCCCTCTTCTGGTACTGGACAGAGGCATCCCTTCACAAATCCTTTACAAATGGAAATTCATGTTACCTTTACCAAGGGAAACATGGCCTGCTTTTAGGCAGAAAGGAGAAGGACAGAGAGCTTTTCCTGTGTCTGTATTTTCCCAATTGTCTTCAACTCAAAATAATTCTTAAACCAAAGTGACATATTCTGGGGCCCTTCACGTAGCAGCAGGAAAGTGACATAATGATGGAGAGGGTGAACACTGTAAAGACAAGGGCTGTAACGTTATCCATCATCACTGAACCAGGGTCTAAGAGTGTTGAATGCATAGTAGGCACTCAATAAATATATGTTGAATGAATAAATAAATCAGTGGATGGATGGATGGATTGGATATTGGATAATATAAGATTGAAGCAACTACATAGTCTGGAAAAGAAAATTGCAGCTTATTGAATTCTGGCTCCCATAAAATACCACCAAGACAATATGTTGATAAAGGAAAGATCACGGCAGTAAGAGACAGCACTACCCTGGCAGTCATAATGTCTGAGTGGGACAGGTAAATTCAGGGTGTTTATGATGTTTGAGAGTCTGGTTTAAGGCAGCTGTTTAAGTGTGGGGCAGACTAAGATTGAATAGGATAATGATATCATCCAGGATCATGGAGACAGCAAGGTGAGTTAACAGTCATTGGATGCAATCTACCAAAGTTAAGCAGTTTGAAGTAAGTTTGAAGGAAATTCCTAAAACAAACACGAAAGTTATTTGCAATGTTTGTATTTCTGGGCAAGTGTTTCCTGCCATTGTGAAATCATGTTTGTTGATACGGTTTGGATCTGTGTCCCCACCCAAGTCTCATGTCGAATTGTAATCCCCAGTATTGGAAGTGGGCCCAATGGGAGGTGATTGGATCATGGGGTTGATCCTTCATAAATGGCTTAGCACCTTCCCCTCCATGCTGCTCTCATGATGGTGAGTGAGTTCTCACGAGATCTGGTTGTTTAGAAGTGTTTGGCAGCTCCTCCATCAGTTCCTCCTGCTCCAGTCATGTAAGAAGTGCCTGCTTCTCCTTCACCCTGCATCATGATTGTAAGTTTTCTGAGGACTCCCCAGAAGCAGAAGCCACTAGGCTTCCTGTACAGCCTGTGGAACCATGAACCAATTAAATATCTTTTCTTCATAAGTTGCCCCATCTCAGGCATTTTTTATAGCAATGTGAGAACAGACAAATACATTGGTAAAGACAGTGGAATAGTAAAGTCATGTTGTGAGGACTGCAGCATAGTAGTCATGTAATGCAGACATGAGGAAGCGTATATAGGTTTCAGTGGCTTCGGTCCTCAGTGGCCTTAAGTAAACTCTTCTCCTTCCACAGTGTGGCACATACAGAAGAGTAAACCACATTTGTCCACAGAAAGCCAAGCAAACAAGCAGAGGTTACAGTGAGCCGAGATTGCGCCACTGCACTCTGGCCTAGGTGACAAGAGCGAGACTCCGTCTCAAAAAAAACAAAAACAAACAAAAAAAACATATTAGTAACAATGAGAGGTGGGGAAGGGAATGAAAAGGTAGGCAAGGCATAGCCCTGTCCCAAGAAACCTAATAAAAATGAGATTGCTTGTCACCTTGGCCACTTGCACCTTTGATGATCAATCCTTGATCTGGGCTTTACTGAGCAAAAAGAGTGCCCTCGTTGCAAGCCAGACCAAACCAGTGACCTCAACATGAGCTTCCAGAGCCTGGAGTTACCTCTTGCTTGCAGCAAAAATATACACATTCACTTGTGGCCTTCAGCTCCTTCACCTCTGGGTGGTCACTCAACAGGAGGGTGGAGACTCTGCCTGCTGGCAGAGACCAGATCCCAAACAAAACATCCCCCATTAAAGTTATAAGAAACAGTTCTCTAGCTCCATCCCTCTCTACCACTGTTGGTTTCCCCAGCCACCCAAAAGCTTCTCCCATCATTTCTGGGACATTTCATGGATATTTGTGATTCTCTCAACAACCCCATGGTATACACTACTTCCTCCAATTCTAACACCGGGTTTCTGAAAGGACAGGCACTGCCCCTACCTCTGAAAGCCTGGAAGCCCCAGGAAGGTGCTTCACCCCAGTCCTGCCTCCTATTCACATATCTGTGGCCAAGCAGGACAGCAATCTAGCCCGCTTGCTATGTACTTCCTCCCTAAAGAGACAGAAGCCTGAATCACCACCAGCACCCTAGCGTGGGTGCATGGCGTATGTTCTCAGGCACTCCTAAGATCCCCGAGGAAGGTCCAGGTAGACAATATGTGGCCTTGCTGTGCTAAAAGTTGCCTTTCAGGTTTGGTGCCAGGCCTGGGATCTGCCCCAGCAGCCCTCGAGGCAGACCCACATGGGGCCTGAATCCTGGAGATTTCAGTTTGATCTGCGGTTCCTGACATACCTGAAGTGTAGGGCCTGGGGTGCTGCAGCCAAGAAATCATAACACACCTCCAGTCCTGATCCCTTCTGCTTTAATGCGCTAGGACTACAGATATCAGAGGCACAAGCCTGGCTTGAGAGCTTGCAGCATAAAACAGTACAATGTTCCAATTACCGCCTTTCGGGGTTTTAGGGTCAAACCACTCTTCTTTTAATAAGGTAATGAACAGATCAGCTTTTTCAAAAAAATTTTTTTAACTGATAGATATTACCTTTGGAAAATGTGCCAAAATAATGCCCCCCTAATGGGGATCCTTCACCACCACAATCCGTTTTCACATTGCCAACCCTTTGTTACAAGAATGGGGTCCTGATCCAGACCCCAAGAGGGGTTCTTGAATCTCACCCAAGAAAAAATTCAGGGTGAGTCCATAGAGAAAAGTGAAAGTTTATTAAGAAAGTAAAGGAATGAAGAATGGCTACTCTATAGGCAGAGCTGCCTCCGGAGGCTGCTGGTTTCCCATTTTTTATGGTTCTTTCCGGATTATATGCTAAACAATGGATGGATTATTCATGCCTCCCCTTTTTAGACCATATAGGTAACTTCCTGATGTGGACATGGTATTTGTAAACTGTCATGGAGCTGGTGGGAGTGTAGCAGTGAGGACCACCAGAGGACACTCTCGTCACCATCTCGGTTTTGGTGGATTTGGGCCAGCTTCCCTATTGCAACCTGCTTTATTAGCAAGGTCTTTATGACCTGTATCTTGAGCTGACCTATCTCATCCTATGACTTAGAATGCCTTAACCATCTGGGAACGCGGCCCAGTAGGTCTCAGCCTCATTTTACCCAGCCCCTATTCAGGATGGGGTTGCTCTGGTTCAAACGCCTCTGATACCTCCACCATTCCCAAGAGCCTCTTTTGTCAAAAACATGCATCTACCAATAAGAGCTAACATTTACTGAACACGTTCTGTGTGTCAGGTTTGGCCAGTGATCTCATTTCATTCTTACAACAACTCTGCGAGAGAAATACTATCTCCCCTTTGCAAAACAGAGAGCATGGTCAGCGGGGTTGAGTGACTTCCCAAGATCACAGGCTAGTTTGTGGGGTAAGATTCTTCCTTATCCACATGCTGTCAGGATCCAGACGAGATGTTTATCCTCCTACACCCCAGTTTGAATTCCGAGGAACCACTGGGCAGGCTTCAAATGTAGGTACAGTGAGCTGATTTGTAATAATAACAGCCAATATCCGAGAACATACCACGTGCCAGGTAATGTACATAGAGTCTTTCATTTGCCAACTCAATAAGATATATATGTCTGCAGCTCGATACTACAGGCTGATCTTTGTTAGAAAAGAAATGATTTGGGGACTGCTTGTCAGTAAAAGGAAAACTTTTAAAAACCCTACTGAGGAATTCCTTATTCTGACTATCTGCCTAAATAATATCTTTTTAACTTCTACATCAATAGCTTAATGCAGCCTTGAACTCCTGGGCTCAAGCAACCTACCTACCTCACCTTCCCAAGTAGTTGGGACTACAGGCAGGCACCACCATGCCCAGCTAAATTTTTTCTTTTTTTCGAAATGGGATCTAGCTATGTTGCCCAGGCTGGTCTTCCTGCAGCTTTGACCTCCAGGCCTCAAGCAATCCTCCCACCTTCAACTCCCAAGGTGGTGGGATTATTGATGTGAGCAACCACACTCTACCCACAGCTGTTCATAAAACTTCAGATGATAAGCAGTTTTAATGCCCAGAATTTAACTACATGGAGTATGTCCCCAGCTTCCTGCATTTTATAATCTCCGGGTAACACACCTCTCCCATTTTTGCTCTCCCAGTCCTTCCACCAGCTTTATAACTTAATTCCCTGTATTCAAGCTCTCTCTGTTTGAAATTTCTAAGGTGATTTCTGCTTTTTCTACTGAACACTTACTAATAAACCCCTTTTCCATTTCTTTTCCTTTGTAGATTTGTGTAAATGCCCAAGGTTTTATTATTCAGGTGCCTGTCTATCCTTTTTGCTGAGTTCTTCAATCAATGTGACCTTTCTGATTTAAGTTTGTTTGTTTTTTTGTTTTTTTGAGATAGAGTCTCACTCTGTCACCGACTGGAATGCATGTCGGCCCACTGCAACCTCTGCCTCTTGGGTTCAAGGGATTCTCATGTCTCAGCCTCCTAAGTAGCTGGGACTATAGGCACTAGTCACCACGCCCAGCTAATATTTTGTATTTTTAGTAGAGATGGGGTTTTGCCATCTTGACCAGGCTGGTCTCGAACTCCTGACCTCAAGTCATCCACCTGCCTTGGCTTCCCAAAGTGCTGGTATTACAGGTATGAGCCACTGCACCTGGCCCTTTCTGGTTTTAATTTTTTGGTTATTATCGTTTCTTCCCTCCACCCTCTCAACATTGACAGGCGAGAGTCAACGCCTGCCATTTATTGCTCTCCTCTGCTCTTAGATCCCTGTTACATTAAACTACAAAGCAGCTAAAGCACTGGACAACCCAATCCCTTCCTCTGGGACACTGCCACCTGGGAGCATCGCTGAACGTTTTGTTCTACTGGGTAGTTAGAAACAAGATCTGCAGGCCAGGTGCAGTGGCTCATGCCTGTAATCCCAGCACTTTGCGAGGCCGAGGCCAGCGTATCACTTGAGGTCAGGAGTTTGAGACAAGCCTGGCCAACACCGCGAAACCCTGTCTCTATAAAAATACAAAAAAATTACCCGAGTGTGGTAGCACATGCCTGTAATCCCAGTTACTCGGGAGGCTGAGTCAGGAGAACCACTTGAACCCAGGAGGCAGAGGTTGCAGTGAGCCAAGGTCATGCCATTGCACTCCAGCCTGGGTGACAGAATGAGACTTAATCTCAAAAAAACAAAAACAAAAACAAGATCCGCCACAGCGGGGCTCTGCCCCTGTTGATGGGAACTATGCATAACTAATGAACAGGAAAATTAGTAGCAAAATGGCCTGATCCTTCTCAACATGCTTCTAATAACTTCCAATATTCCCAATCTAGATTTCCTTATGTATCTTCTTTCCTTCCTAAATGATTACTCCAGACCTTCAAAACCAGGCATTTTTGAGTCTCTGTTTGCTCTTCGTTTCCTCCCCATCATATGGCACTTTGCTCTGCAGAGGATTAACCCAACTTCTCAATCACATTAGATGCACCTGAGTTTTTTTTTTTTTTTTTTTTTTTTGGACAGTGTCTTGCTCTGTCACCCAGGCTGGAGTGCAGTGGCATGATCTCAGCTCACTGCAACTTCCACCTCCCAGGTTCAAGCGATTCTCCTGCCTCAGCCTCCCAAGTAGCTGGGATTACAGGTGTGCACCACCACGTCTGGCTAATTTTTGTATTTTTCATAGAAATGGGATTTCACCATGTTGCCCAAGCTGGTTTCGAACTCCTGGACTCAAGCTATCCACCCACCTTGGCCTCCAAAAGCGCTGTGATTATGGCTGTGAGTAAAATCCCAAGGTGCTGGGATTACACTGTGTCTGAACCACCATACACATTTGAAATAAGAACTGGCTTGGTCTCTAGTTGTGGATGCTGAGATGTCAGAAGTACCCAACAATTCGGCAGATTTAAGGCTAGACTTTATCTTCTGGCATTGCAAATACCACATGGGATAGATACCAGATCTCTGTTTCAAAGCTGAGGTAATTGATGTTCAGAGGAGTTTACTACTTGTCCAAAGTTACATAGAGTGTAGGGGGGCAGAGCCAGGTCTGAACCCAGGTCTTTCTGTTGCCACAGCTCCTGCCAAACACTGCAGTCAATGTAGGAAAACATAAACGAAAGCACTGGATCTTAAATTCCAGAAAAACGCTATGGCAGCTACTCAGGAGACAGAGGCAAAAAAATCACTTGAACCCAGAAGGTGGAGGTTGCAGTGAGCCAAGATCATGCCACTGCACACCAGCCTGGGCAACAGAGGAAGACTCTGTCACCAAAAAATAAAAAATAATCTGAATATCTTATGGACTTTAGTTAATAATAAGATATCAACCCTGGTCCAATACTGTAACAAATGTACCCTACTGATGTAAGATGTTAGAAACATGGGAAACAGCACAAGATATATGGGAACTCTCTGTATTAACTTCATGACTTCTCTGTAAATCTATAACCATTCCTAAAAATAAAGTTCATTTGGCTGGGTGCAGTGGCTCATGCCTGTAATCCTAACACTTTAGGAGGTTGAAGCAGGTGGATCAGTTGAGTCCAGGAGTTCAAGACCAGCCTGGCCAATGTGGTGAAATCCCATCTCTACTAAAAATACAAAAATTAGCCAGGCGTGGTGGTGCACACTTGTAGTCCCAGCTACTCGGGAGGTTGAGGAACAAGAATCGCTTGAACCCAGGAAGTGGAGGTTGAAGTGAGCTGAGATCCCACCACTGCACTCCAGCCTGAGCAACAGAGACTCTGGCTCAGAAAATAAAGAAAGTTCACTTCATTTACATTTTTGAGAAATTCCCTAGTTCCTCAAGCCAGATCTAAAAGCCTGCTATGTGTTCATATAGCAATCTGGACTACTGGCTAAATGAATTAATTTATCACCTTATATAATTATATGTTTGTGCATTTTGCTCACTGCTGTATCTTAGTGCAAGGTCAGGGCCTGGTTCTTGACAAGAGCTTAGTAATAGACATAGAGTAAGTGCAGCATCACAGAATAAAAGTTTGATGATAACAGGATTTCATCTGTTCTGTTCTCTGTTGTATCCCTATCACCTAGATGATGTCTGGCACATGGTATACACTCAATCAGGATAAATTCTTCCCCAAGTGGAGTCAAGGAATCTTTTCCCTAGTGATCCAGGGCTCTCCACCACCCTGGATCCCTTTGGGGTGGCCTGTCCACTGTGGGTTGGGGCCACAGGTTTGTGGGAAGTGGGGATTGACTTCCCCGTTCCTGGCTGAGGCTCCACATCTTCCCTCTGCACTGGGCTCTGCAGAAAATTTTCAGCTGGGGCAACTTGCTGCTCAGTTAGCACCATTTACCAAAATAAGGGAAAGTAAGAAAGGGGCAAGGGGGAGGTGCAGTTTAAAGAAGATTTGTGAGACATCTAATTGACAAAATCAAGTAGGAAATTGCATACATCTGTCTACAACTCAGGGGTGGTGTAAAGCTGTAGCTATAAACCTGGAATTCATCAACCTATAGTTGGTGTCTGAAACCAAGAGAATGATGGGGCAGCCGCTGCGGGAAACAGCATGGCGCTTCCTCAAAAGATTAAATGTGGAATGACTACAGGATCCAGCAATTCTGCTTCTGGGTAATGTGGTCTATCCATACAATGGAATATTATTTGCCCTTAAAAAAGGACATTCTAACCCATGCTGCATGGAAGGACCTTGAGGACATTATGCTAAAGGAAGTAAGTCAATCACAGAAGGACAAATACTGTATGATGCCATTTCTATGAGATCCCTACAGTAGTCAACTCATAGAGACAGATAGTAGAACGATGGTCGCCAGAGGCTAGGGGAGGAGGGAATGGGCAGTTGTTGTTTCAAGGGGATGGAGCTTCTGTTTGGGAAGATGAAAAGGCTCTGGAAATAGATGGTAGTGATGGTTGCACAACAATGTAAACATACTTAATGCCACAGACTGTACAATTAAAAACAGTTAAAATGGCCAGGCACGGCGGCTCATGCCTGTATTCCTAGCACTTTGGGAGGCCGAGGCAGTGGATTGCCTGAACTGAGGAGTTCAAGACCAGCCTGGGCAACATGGTGAAACCCCATCTCTACTAAAATACATGAAAAATTAACTGGGCCTGATGGCAATCACCTGTACTTGCCAGCTACTTGGGAGGCTGAGGCACGAGAATTGTGCTTGAACCCAGGAGGCAGAGGTTGCAGTGAGCTGAGGTCACGTCCCCGCACTCCAACCTGGGCAACAGCTCGAGACTCTGTCTCCAAAAAAAATTAACAATAGTAATAATAAATAATAATATAAAAATAAAAGTGGTTAAAATGGTAAATGTCATGTGTGTGTGCATATATATATATATATATATATTTTTTTTTTTTTTTTTTTTTTCTGAGACAGAGTTTCACTCTTGTTGCCCAGGCTGGAGTGCACTGGGCATGATCTTGGCTCACCACAACCTCCACCTCCCGGGTTCGAGCAATTCTCCGGCCTCAGCCTCCCGAGTAGCTGGGATTATAGGCATGCACCACCATGCCTGGCTAATTTTGTATTTTTAGTAGAGACAGGGTTTCTCCATGTTGGTCACGCTAGTCTTGAACTCCCAACCTCAGGTGATCAGCCCGCCTCAACCTCTCAAAGTGTTGGGATTACAGGCATGAGCAACTGTGCCCAGCCTTGTTATGTATATTTTACCACAATAAAAGAACTCATTATTATGTACTGAATGCTTCCTATATGCCCAGCATCTTTTAAGTGCTGTACGTGTTTCAACCTCATTGAATCCTCCTATTTTCAAGGTAGGTACATTATCACTCCTATTTTATAGGCTAGGAAAGTAGTGATCAGAGAAGTTAAGTAAAAGGCCTAAGCTGTTTTTTTGTTTGTTTGCTTGTTTGTTTGTTTGTTTTTTAGACGGAGTCTCACTCTGTTGCCCAGGCTGGAGTGCAGTGGCACGATCTTGGCTCACTGCAAGCTCCGCCTCCCGGGTTCAAGCCATTCTCCTGCCTCAGCCTCCCGAGTAGCTGGGACTACAGGCGCTCGCCACCATGCCTGGCTGATTTTTTGTATTTTTGTTTTAATAGAGACAGGGTTTCGCTGTGTGAGCCAGGATGGTCTCCATCTCCTGACCTCGTGATCCACCTGACTCAGCCTCCCAAAGTTCTGGGATTACAGGTGTGAGCCACAGCGCCCAGCCTAAGCTGTTTTCAAAAATTTGCTAAGGATTGTTTTATGGCTGGATGTCTGTTCAGTTTTAGATTATGTGTCATGTGCAGATGAGAAGAAGGTATATTCTGTTGTTTTGGGGTGGAGAGTTCTCTAGAAGTCTATTAGGACCATTAGGTAGGTATTAAGGTCCCAAGTATCTTTGTTAGCTTTCTGCCTCGATGATCTGTCTAATATTGTCAGTGCAGCATTGGAGTCTCCCACTATTTTTGTGTGATTATCTATGTCTCTTCATAAGGCTGTAAGATCTTTGCTTTATGAATCCGGGTGCTCCTGTGTTGGGTGCATATATATTAAGGATAGATGTTTTTCATTATGTAATTTCCTTCTTTGTCTTTTTTGTTCTTTGTTGGTTTGAAGTCTGTTTTGACTGAAATTTGAATACCAACCCCTGCTTTATTAGTTTTCCTTTTGCTAGGTAGATTTTTCTCCATCCCTTTATTTCGAACCTGTGGATGTTACTGCATTTGAGATGGGTCTCTTGAAGATATAGTTGGATCTTGCTTCTTTATCCAAGTTGCTATTCTGCCTGTTAATTGGGGAGCATTTAGCCTGTTTATGTAAGTTTAATATTGATATGTGTGGATTTGATGCTGTCATTTTGTTGTTAGGTGGTTATTATGCAGAACTGATTGTGTGGTTGCTTTATACTCTCAATAGTCTATGTATGTGAGTGTGTGTGTGCGTGTGTGTGTGTGTGTTTTGTGGCAAGTAGCAGTTTTTCGTTTCCATATTTAGCACTCCCTTCAGGACCTCTTGTAAGACAGGCCTGGTGGTAAAGGAATTCCCTTAGCATTTGCTTGTCTGAAAAGGGTCTTATTTCTCCTTTGTCTATGAAGCTCAGTTTGGCTGGACAAGAAATTACTGGATGGAATTCATTTTCTTAAAAAATGCTACATATAGGCCCCCAGTCTCTTCTGGCTTGTAGGATTACATTTGAATGTAATCTTTCATTTAAACCTTGGAGAATATGAAAGCATTTCTCGGGGTTTTCTGCATTTCCTGAATTTGAGTGTTGGCCTCTCTAGTAGGATCGGTGAAATTGTTGTGGATGACATCCTCAAATGTGTTTTCCAAGTTGCTTACTTTATCTTCCTTTCCTTCAGGGATGCCAATGAGCCATAGATTTTGTCTCTTTAGATCTCATATTTCTCAAAGGTTTTGCTCATACTTCTTTATCTTATTTTATTTTTGTCTGGCTGAGTTATTTCAGAGAATAAGTCTTTCAGATCTGGGATTCTTTCCTCAGATTGCTCCATTTCACTGTTAATATTTGTGATTGTATTATAAAATTTTTGAAATGAGTTTGTCAGCTCTATCAGATCAGTAATTATTCTTTATTAAAATGTCCATTTTTGTCTTTTGTCTTCTGTATTGTTTGGTTTGTTTCTTAGATTCCTTGTATTGGGTTTTAACTTCCTCCAGGATGCCAATGATCTTCATTTTTATTTATATTCTAATTCAATTTCTGTCATTTTAGCCATTTCAGCCTGATTAAAAACCATTGCTGAAAAACTAGTATGGTTCTTTGGAGGGACAAAGACATTCTGACTTTTTAAGTTGCCACAGTTCTTGCAGTGTTTTTTTCTCATGTGTGTGGTCTAATGTTCCTTCAATCTTTAACCCTTATCCTGTTTGCCCTGAGAATACTCAGCAGCAGTGCTTGTGGCTGCGGCATTTGGCCCAAGGTAGCTTTGTCACAAAATATATTACCTTTATTATTATTCTTGCATCACTCTAGTATATTGACTTTGGAAACAAAAGACATTATTCTATTTTTAGCATCTTGTTTTTATCCGTGGTATTTTCATTAAAATATATAGTATTTCTTGATTGCTGAAAATGACCATTCCTACAAAACAGCATTTCTACGTGTGATGTTACCATCATTCTCAAACAATTGTTAGCTGAAGATTCATGTGACGAATCTGATTTTTCTGAAATAGATGACTCTGATTATTCAAATGATTCTGATGTTAGTTCTGTTTATAAATAACTTCAAGAACAGTTTTTCTATTTTATTTTCATGTTGAAAATTAGTCAGATTTGCTTCAGCCTCAAAGAGTATGTCTATGTAGAATTATGAATGCTTGCAGTAAGCTGCACTTTTCTCTTCTAAAGGGGAAAAGAGTTCAAGTTGTTGTCCATTGCAGGGTTTTTGTTGTTGTTGTTTATCTCCTGTGATTCCCTTTTGAGTTAATTGTAGTGTAAGGTGGGTGCAGCTGACTGGGTTCATTTCTGGAAGATTTTAAGGGGCCAAGGCTGAACTCAGCACTCCTGCCTGCATAGTCTAACTCTCAGGGGCTGCTACTAGAACCTTGGCTTTGTTCTCTGGCCTCTCTAGGATAAAAAGCTGCTGTGCTGGAGGGACTAGAGTTGTTCTCAGTCCTTTGGCCACAACACTCTGACGGGTGGTGCTAGCCAAAGCACTTCATCAGGATGATGGCAGCAGGATTCGTTCTCATCCATGCATGGAGCAGTCATGGCAGTGCAGCAGTATGGATATTCATTGGCTGGGGAAAGATACCAGCACAAATGAGGCTACAGTGCTTCTGCTCATGCTTTTGCTGGATATGGGGTGCATGCTGGGATGGGGATGCTGGTGTCCATGTTTGCAGTTATGCCTGCATTGGTGAGAGTGGGGCAATCAGGGGTGTGGGGCTCCTGGCCTGCATGCATGCATTTGCATCTTTAGTTGAGGTGGTGCAGAGGTGGGAAAGCTACAAATGGGTCTGTATAATAGTCACTGTATTCATCTGTGTGCAACAAGAAGCATCAGCAACTGCACAGATTCTTTTCTGTTCATCCAGTAAGTAATCTAGAGAGAGTATATTATCTAGTACAACTTTAGCTAGATAATTCAGAGAAGCCTGTTGTGCAACTGTAGCCTTTACAGTAGAATCTGCTTCAGGGAGTTTTATGAGAGATAAACTTTCCATCATTGCTTCATTTACTTCAAACCATAAAAAGAGATCAAACAAACAATGCACAGCCAGAAGAGTGAAGGCCTCTTGGCAATGCTCTCTCTAACCTATGATATAAGTGAAGAGAAGTAGACCGATGTTCTGTTTCTGACTCTGAGGCAACAAATATATTATTTCAATTTCTCACTCATTTTGTTTCTTCATCATTTATATATCAAGGCATAAAGTCATCCCTTTTAAGCTTAGTTGCAAAATCCTTCACAAATATAAGTATATCCCTTTTACACAAGATCCATTTTATAGTTTGATGGTTTATAGAGGCATGAGGAAGAAAAAAATTGAGGTAAGAGTGTCATGATAGTAGAGAAGTCTTGATTTGTAATCTTGGGAAGGCTGTTTATGTTCAGGATGTTATCTGCATCTGGGGAGAAAGTTTCCTGGTTAGCTTTACCTTAAGGTCTCTAATGAGTGCACAGTTCCAAAAGTCTTGATGGGACCTTCTGAGTTGTTTGATTATAAACCCAAGGTTTCTGGTCCTGACACTCTCCTACAGAGTGAGTGACAAGGGCAGTATTTCCCTGATGTTGTTTCCAGAAGACACAATCTCTGGGTTTCAGATCATGAATGGTTTGATTGCCCTCAATTGGTGTACTACAACAAGCTGTTTATACTTGGTGAAAATACGTAATGCATTAAAGCTTTGAAGCATTTGGTCATATCAGAGTTTAGAAGAAGAAGATGCATGAAGATGCAATAATGCATGCATGCATTATTAGGAGCATAGCTCTTCTGGTGACTATTTCATAGGGGGTCAACTTATGTTTTCCACTGGAAGTGGATCTGAGTCTCATCAATATGTAATACCTTTGATCAAGACAATCCAATCAATTCAGTTAGCCTAGTCTAATGCTATTTTATTTGTAATGTTTAATTATTTTGTAACTTATCAAGTAAGACAAGTACCTTTATCACTGGAGATCTCTCCAGAAAAGTCACATGAGAAGCCTCCTCCCCACGCCCCCCCTTTTTTTTTGAGACGGAGTCTCACTCTGTTGCTCAAGCTGGAGTGCAGTGTCGCCATCTCAGCCACTGCAACCTCTGCCTCCCAGGTTCAAGTGATTCTCCTGCCTCAACTTCCTGAGTAGCTGGGATTACAGGCACCCACCGCCATGCCCAGCTAATTTTTATACTTTTAGTAGAGGTGGGGTTTCACCACTTTGGCCACAATGGTCTCGAACTCCTGACCTCAGGTGATCCATCTACCTCAGCCTTCCAAAGTGCTGGGATTATAGGCATGAGCCACCACGCCCAACCAAAAATACATTTTAAATAATGTTTTAGCTATTGTTATAACATCAGCTCTCCTGCATGGGAAAGCTTGCATATAACCAAAGAATATTAACTGAAAATGACAATAGAACAGGTGTAGTGGCTCATGCTGCACTTGGCCTGCTGTCAAACTTCATGATTCCAACTATGTGACATTCTGAAAAAGGCAAAACTATGGAGGTAGCAAAATAATCAGTAGCCTGGAGCTTGTGAAAACTGAGGAATAAATAGGTAGAGCACAGAAAACTTTTAAGTCACTACAAGTACTCTATATGACTCATGTATCCTATATTGGTAAATACATGTCCTTATACATTTGCTCAAACCCATAAACAATATAACAAAAAGAGTGAGACCTAATAGAAACAGTGGATTGTGGGTGACAAAAATGTGTTAATGTGGCTGCGTGTGGTGACTCACACCTGAAATCCCAGCACTTTGGGAGGCCAAGGCAGGCGGATGACGAGGTCAGGAGACTGAGACCAGCCTGACCAACATGGTGAAACCTCATCTCTACCAAAAATACAAAATTAGGCTGGCACCTGTAATCCCAGCTACTCAGGAGGCTGTGGCAGGAGAATCGCTTGAACCCAAGAGGCGGAGGTTGCAGTGAGCCAAGATCAGACCATTGCACTCCAGTCTGGATGAGAGAGGGAGACTCCATCTCAGAAAAAAAAGTGTTAATGTAAGTTCATCAGTTGTAACAATGTAGAACTCCCATGGGTGGATAATGGCGAAGACTGGGTATGTGTGGAATAGGATGTATATGAGAACACTGTACCTTCTTCTAAATTTTACTGTGTAAACTTACATAACTTTACTGAAAGACATAAGAAAACATGTTTGAAAATCAATCAAGTCTTTAGATCAGAAAAAGTGGTGAAATAAAGGTCATAATGACACAAACTTGGTGCATTTAAAACCTAAAAGAAACATGTATTTTCAAAAATAATTTTCAGAATGGAGGGGATGATGGCAAATGGAAGGCAGGACTAGATTGCAGCTCCAGATAGAGTAGCATCTGGAGGCTTCCATTGTGCATTTTAGCTCCAGATTGACTGCAAGAAAAACCAGCAATACTGAGAGGACCCACAGACCCTCTGAAGGAAGTGGACTGCTCCTGCAGGACCCGGGAGATACCTCAAATACTGTGAGTGCCCCAACTGCAGAGGTGGAAAAGGGAGACGCTCCTCCCCCTAACACACACACCCCCACTGGGGAAGCTGAAGATCTGTTTGCAGGAGAAGTTTTCCAACTTTAGAATGAATTGGAGAGGGTTCCTCTTCTTTCTCTATAATGTGGAATACTGTCAAAATGATTGATATCAATTCTTCTTTGAATGTCTGGTAGAATTCTGCTGTGAATCCATCTGGGCCTGGACACTTTTTGTTGGTAATTTTTAAATGACCATTTCAGTCCTGCTGCTCATTATTGGTCTGTTCAGGGTATCTAATTCTTTCTCATTTAAGCTAGGATGGTTATATTTTTCCAGGAGTTTATTCATCTCTTTTAGGTTTTCTAGTTAATGTGCATGAAGATGTTGACAGTAGGCTTGAATGATCTTTTATATTTCAGTGGTGTCAGTTGTAATATCTCCTGTTTAGTTTCTTAGTGAGGTTATTTGGATTTTCTCTCTTCTTTTCTTGGTTATTCTTGCTAATTGTCTATCAATTTTATTTATATTTTCAAAGGACTAGGTTTTTGTTTCATTTATCTTTTGTATTTTTTGTTTCCATTTCATTTAGTTCTGCTCTGATCTTGGTTGTTTCCTTTCTTCTGGTTGCTTTGGATTTGGTTTGTTCTTGTTTCTCTAGTTTTTTGAGGTGTGACCTTAGATTGTCCATGCTCTTTCCAATTTTTTGATGTCTGCATTTAGGGCTATGAACTTTCCTCTTAGCACCACCTTTGCTCTATCCCAGAGGTTTTGATAGGTTCTGTCATTATTGTCAATCAGTTAGAAGGATGGTTTAATTTCCATCTGGATTTCATTTTTGACCCAATGCTCATTCAGGAGCAGGTTATTTAATTTCCATGTGTTTGCATGGTTTGGAAGTTTCCTTTTGGAGTTGATTTCCAGTTTTATTCCACTGTGGTCTGAGAGAGTGCTTGATATAATTTCAATTTTCTTAAATTTAGTGAGGCTCATTTTATGGCCTATCATATGGTCTATCTTGGAGAAAGCTCCATGAGCTGTTGAATACAATGTGTATTCTGTGGTTGTTGGATAAAATGTTCTGTATGTATCTGTTAGGTCCATTTCTTCCAAGGTGCAATTTACATCCATTGTTTCTTTGTTGACTTTCTGTCTTGATGACCTATCTAGTGCTATCAGTGGAGTATTGACATCCCCCACTATTACTGCGTTGCTGTCTATCTCATTTCTTAGATCTATTAGTAATTGTTTTATAAATTTGGGAGTTCCAGTGTTAAGTGCATCTATGTTTAGGATTGTGACATTTGGTTACATGAGTAAGTTCTTTGGTGTTGATTTGTGAAGTTTTGGTGCACCCATCACCAGAACTGTATACACTGCACCACATTTGTAGTCTTTTCTCCCTCCCCTTCCTCCCACTCTTCCCCCAAAGTCCCCAAAAAGTCCATTGTATCATTTATTGCGCCTTTGCATCCACATAGCTTAGCTCCCACGTATCAGTGAGAACATTTGATGTTTGGTTTCCTCTCCTGAGTTACCTCACTTAGAGTAATAATCTTTCATCTCATAGAGGTCACTGCAAATGCTGTTAATTCATTCCTTTTTAGGGCTGCATAGTATTGCATCAGCTATATATTACTACAGTTTGTTTAGCCACTCATTGATTGATGGGAATTTGGGTTGGTTCCACGACTTTGCTATTGTGAATTGTGCCACTATAAACATGCATGTGCAAGTAACTTTTTTGAATAATGACTTATTTTCCTCTGGGTATATACCCAGTATAATATACCCAGTATAATAATATCTAGGATCTACAACAAACTCAAATCAGTAAGAAAAAAAAAATCCCATCAAAATATGATATAACGAAATACCACCTGTATCCCAATAAATTATAGAAAATTAATAACAATAATTTTCATGTATTATTCAGGAGACAAAATCATATTAAAAATAAAATAGAGGGGATTGTCAAGTCTGATATAAATTCATAATTACATGTATTATCCTAGACAGTTCAAGGAGGACAGGACTCCTAGGGAAATGTCTGCCTCTGGGTTGCCTGCAGCCTACTCTCTCATACCTCCCGCTACCCGCCCCACGCTTCCCCGACCCTTGCCACTGCAGCCTTGCTGCTACCGCCAGACCACCGGCATTTTTAAAAGAGGCCCCAGCCTGAGTTCCAGGAGCAGAGCGTCAGTCAGCGCAGCCAATGCGCATGCGCAAGGCGCGAGCTGATTCTAGAGTCACAGGGGTCTCCACGGTCCGCCTGGTGATGCGTTTGTGAGGTGTCGCAAAGCAGGACCCATTCGTAGCAGTAGGTAGGTGTCGAGGCTCCAGCCTGACATCTCCAGGGGGTGGAGAGGGATGGTCTCCGGATGCCGGGAGTCGCGGAGAGCGCACCAGGATGAAGAAACTTCAGGCGGAGTCCCAGGGAAGCAGCGCGGGATCCCAGCCTCAGGCCTGCCCAGACGGTGTGCGGGCGAGTCTGCCTCCAACTCGCGCCCTCTCTGATCTCGAGGACAGGCCTGCAGTATGCCCATGGGCTGCTCTCTTGAACCCTGCAGCCTCAAGGGCTGCCTGGGGTGGATGTTTCTGTGCCGCTGCTGTATGTCTGTGTGTATGTCTTTCTTTCTCTCCTGGCTCTCTCTCTCTCTCCTCTCTCCCTCTCTCTCTCCCTCTGTGGCTGTATGTGCCCATGTGAGTGTGTGTTTTGGGATGAAGGTGCCCTGTGCGCTGGAGGGCTGTTTCTTGCATGTCGGCCTGTGTTTGGTGAGCCGCCTTCTGTGTCTGCCTGGGACGTGTGACCAGTTGTCCCTCTTTTTCCCTGCGGTTCCAGTTTGGGTTTGTGAAGGCCTTGGCAATGTGGGTAGCTGCGATGGACCTGCAGGGGTTGAAATCTACTCCCCATCCTGAGAGGCCTCTTTTCTAGGATCAAGACGGCCGCAGCACACCCAAGGACAGTATTTTAAAAAGCATCACAGGAGCTCATTGTCCTCCTGCAGGAGGGTTGCAGACCGACCTCCAAAAAGATGGTTCTAACTCCTCCCACCCTCTCTTCCCATTGAGAAATGGAGCCCCGCCGCGACACAGGCTTGGAGAAGAAGCCGAGAACGGGACGTGACAAGGATCTATATCACTCCAACGCTGGCCTTTCTGGCCAAGTCACCCGTTTGGCACCCCTTGCCGGAAACCCATGGCGGTGGCATTGTGCTGTATCCCGCCTGGGCTCTGACCTCTACTCTGGCCTCCCTCTTGCTCTGTCTGCCATGTTTCTGACGGGCCTGGATGCTTCTTGGTCTGGCTCAGGGTCTTCCACAGAGAACACTTTTGAGTCTATCAGGGAGAAACTGCCTGGAAATCCGTTTCATGATTGTTGTCATCACAAATCATCAAAATGTCATCTGACAGAACATATTTTTCTAAGTTGATTTACTTATGAGACATTTACAAGGGTATAGAATAATGTGCTCAGTGAATGTAGTCGTCTCATTTAATCTTTGATGTTTCAGATGATGATATTTTTCGTTTTTTGAGACAGAGTCTCATTCCATCGCCCAGGCTGGAGAGCAGGAGGGAAAACACAGCTCACTGCAGCCTCGACTTCCCAGGCTCAAGGGTCCTCCAACCTCAGTTTCCCAAGTAGCTGTGGCTACACGCATGTCCCGCTTTTTGTAAATTTTGTAGAGATGAGGTTTTGCTGTCTTCCCTAGGCTGGTCTCGAAATCCTGGGCTCCAGCAGTCTGCCGACCTCGGCCTCCCAAAGTGCTGGGATTACAGGCATCAGCCATCAAATCTGGCTAGGATTACTTGGTTTCCTTATTGGCATATTCTATATTCACCAAATAAAGAATCTACAGTCTCAGTCTAGGTAGGGTAAGCAAAAATAAATAAATAAATAATCTACAGTAATCTTGCATACTTATATTCTAAATTTATTTACAAATTCATAACTTATATTGGTCTAATTTTAAAGTTTTTTAAACAATATACGTAATGGCCATGTCAATCTTTTCATAGCTTTTTAAAATTAAAATAGATTTGAAAGTATACCTAAATCGTTTTGGGTTGTTCTTGTTTTTGTTTTTTTGTTTCTGGAGTGCAGTGGTGCGATCTCAGCTCACTGGAACCTCTGCCTCCCAGGTTCAAGCAATTCTTTGCTTCAGTCTCCAGAGTAGTGAGGATTACAGGCGCCTGCCACCATGCCCAGCTAATTTTTTTGTTTTTTAAATAGAGACGGGATTTCACCATCTTGGCCAGGCTGGTCTTGAACTCCTGACCTTGTGATCCACCCGACTCGGCTTCCCAAAGTGGTGGGATTACAAGCGTGAGCCACCGCTCCCATCCCCTAAATCTTAAAAATATTTTTAAAGAGACATTTTAAAAAATCAGTTTTAAATGAGTTTAGCATTACATTTCCAACTGTTTATATTTTAACGAGGACTGACTGAATTGTATTTTTTTAAAAACCATCTGGCCAGGTGTGGTGGCTCACGCCTATAATCCCAGCACTTTGGGAGGCTGAGGCAGGTGGATCATCTGAAGTCAGGAGTTCGAGACCAGTCTGACCAACGTGGGGAAACCCCATCTCTACTAAAAATACAAAAAATTAGACGGGCATGGTGGTGCATGCCTGTAATCTCAGCTTCTCGGGAGGCTGAGGTGGGGGAATCACTTGAACACGGGAGGCAGAGGTTGCGGTGAGCCAAGATCAAGCCATTGCACTCCAGCCTGGGCAACAAGAACAAAACTCTGTCTCAAAAAAATACAAAAACAAAAACAACAAAATCTCCATGTAGCCTTGAATTAGTAACACATCTGTCTTTTCTTTGATGTGGGGTCTACTTACCTTCACAGAAAGTTTGGATTCTTTTCTATTAGCAGTGAAAGAGATGCTGTACTTGACAGTCTCATCTTTTATTCAGATGGAAAGGTTATCAAACTATTTCTCAAGACAATGCTTTTAAATATTATTTATACATTAATCTTTTAAGTAAACAATTTCTATCTTATTCCCTGTACACTTGTTGTATTATACTTTATTTTTTATTTTTTTAATTATATTTTTATTTGAGTCACCTGGAGAAAGATTCCCTTGTGGTTCAAACCAGGTGTTCAGACTCATAACAGGACAGAAAGGTTTGATCCCGAGCAAAGCCCTAGAGGGGAAACCAAAACTGACTGAAATAAGACAATATCCCATATAAAGAGATGAATGAGTGGCCACACACACACACACACACACACACACACACACACACACACAGACACACCCTCCGATGATGTGCGCAGAGGCACATTTCACACGGTCATTTCTGTTTCTTTTTAAATACTGGTTTGTGGGGTGGGTTTTTGATTTTTTCCAGCTACAGAAAAGGCCCAAAAGTGCATACGTGAGGCGGGAAAGGCAGAAATTCAGCAATAAAGCAGTTTCCCTGAAGGAACATGAAGGGGAGGAAACAGGAAGCAGTGTTAGAAGAGTTCACTTTTCTCACCCTTGGGCTTCCTGCATTTTATGATTGGTCCACAAAGTTATATTCACATTGTAGCTTCCAGGCATCTTCCTTCCTGGGAGTAGATTGGCTGATAGACCTCTGGGAACTGTAGAGAAGACCAGCGGCTCAGGCCAGCTTTCAGGGCTCTGTGATCTTCTAGGGATGGATGGCTCTGGTAGGGAACAAAGAGGCCCAGCAGCCCTGGGCCCCTCAGCACCAGTGTGAAGGTCCTTTCTCTCTCTGGGGATGTGTAAGAAAATGGCCCCTACTTTGAGGACAGAAAGAGTAGAGGGAGAGCCTGAGCAAGATTCCATGGCTGGCTCCCCTTGTCTGGGAAGGAAAACTAAGCTGAGCCACAACAGGCTGTTTCCTGCTGCTCTGGGCCCTCCTCCCACCACTGGCCACTCTCCCAAATGAAGGTCTTCTAATAGGATTTGTCCCTGACCTTTGGTCCCCAAATCCGCATTGTACTTTGAGAGCAAGAGGAAACAGAATGCACCAGCATCACCCCCAAGCCTCCCAAGATAATTCCCCAGGAGATTCTCTGCCGCCCCAGCCCCCAAACTGCCCAATACAAGATATTCTACCCACTTCCACCCAAGCTAGGGCCAAAAAGTAAAAGGATTAGTCAGGCAGGAGCTCCTTGCCCACAGTTATTTACTCATTTCCTCAACCTCTGATTTTGGGCAAATATCCCCAAATGCATTAACAAACAGTTGACAAAATACTTATGATGACTAATGACTGAACAGGTCCTGTCCCTCACCTGCAGGTTACAAGTGCGCAAAGGGAGAGGAGGTCAACGGTAGGGCCTGTTTAGACTCAGGGTGACAATGGGAAGGGGACAGAGGGGTGGCAAGAAAAACCAGAGATGAATAAAGTCAGGCCAGGGTTGTCACAGCCACCAACCACCAGAGAGAAGGAACTTGAATACAGCACCATCATTCCCCTCCACATCCTGGAGGCTGTGCTTTCCATTTTGTAGCCCAGGGACCCTCTTCCTTGTTTCAAAGGGGCTTTATGTGAGGGGAAGACCTGCAGGGAGAGCCCCCTCAGTGAGACACACACAACGTGGGTGAAACAGGGTCCTTCTGGCACCCTATTCTGCAGCCCCAGACACAGATGGGGGAAGAAAATATGTCTGGAACGACGGAGCCTTCCCCCATCCCTTACCCACAGTGAGCTGCAGACCCAATGGCGGCCCCCACCTAGGCTACACCAGCCCCTTACCTTCTACTCTGCACACTACAAAGGCACATGGCTGGGCTTTCCCCACTCAAGAGATTCGGGAAGGAGGAATTAATTTCAAAGACAAGAGAAGGAACTTCTCTTCCCCCAGGACCCTCTCCTCTCACTGTGGGTTTTGAGGACATTATCAGGGGAAGAGGGCTCTGCACAGGCCCACATAGGCCCACTGCACACAGGCCCAGAGACACCTGAGGACACGCCCCCTGCCCATCTCACACTCTCACTCGCGTGTCAGACACTCATGCTCCTGCCTCTACACGCCAGGTCTTGGAGACATAGTGGTCCTTGCGGGCTTTGTGCATCCGCACGTCCACTTGGCATTGGGCCGGGGAGAGGAGGCCATGGAAGGCCCATGGCATCTTCCCAGCAGAAGCAGGGAGGGGCGGCCACCTAACGCAGATCCCAGAAACTGGGGGAGCTGGGGGCGCTGCACACCCATAGACCCCAGGCGTCTTTGCCCTCCCCTCGGACCACGGCTTCCTCCTAGGCTGGGTGGGTTCCTGGAGACTGGGGGTGGGCTTCAGGAAAAGGGGCTGCCGGGAGAACTGCCCGTTCTCCTCCCCTTCCTGAGGTTGTCCTACAATGAAGAAAGGCAAACTTGACCCAAACTGTGCTTCCTGGGGCGCCCTTTGTTCACTGCAGGCCTGCGTGGGCAGGAGGCAGAATCACGGGATGCGAGGAACTCACGGGGAGGGGAGGGAGAGTTCACCCCGCAGCAGGAGCCCCATACTCCTGTCATCGCCCTGGAGGAGGGAGAAGGTGGAGAGGGAGACCCCGGTGGGCCAGCAGCCCCCGCTTTGAGAAAGAGAGGCAGAGCCCCTTGCACCGGTTCCTACACAACGTGGAGCCCCGTCCCCATCCCAGGGACAGGGAGTGGCTCCCACTGTGGCTACTTTGTGTGGAGCCCCCGCCTGGGGGTCCTGGAGTCTCCGCCTCCCCCAGCCACGGCATGTGCGGATGTGTGAGGAGCTGGGCGGGAGGATGTGAGGGGAGAAGGGAGGCGTCGAGGCCGGGGCAGGTCTCCAGTTCCAGCTCCCGAGAGGCCCAGGCCCCTCCATCAGGAGAGACACTCAAGCCGTCGGCCAAGACCAAGGGGAAGCCTCCGGGGAAGGAGCTGGGAGGTGGCAGGAGACGGCTTCTGTCAGCAAAAGCTGCCGGAGTAGGGACAGGGTCTCAGGATGTGGCAGGGTTTAAAGAACAGAGGCACTGAGGACCGGCGGGGGCGCCCGGGCTCCGAGGCCTCCATGCTCTCGGCCGCGGTCCCCGGGTTTCCCGTGAGCACCCTGCCCGCACTTCCCGCCACGCGGATCGGCTGCAGGGCAGCCCCGTCCTGAGGGAGCGCGGTCCCGCCGGCAGCGCTGCAGTCGCGAGGGGCCGCACTGCCTGGAGAGTGGGGCTGCGGCTCCCGGCGGCCACCCAGGCCTAGGCCCCCTCTGCTGCTGGCTGTGGCGAGGCTGCCGCCGTCCTGGGAACCTCGGCGCTCCGGATCAGCCCTGCCCGGCCGGACGACCGCGCTCTTCCCCTGCTGCTCCTGGCGTCCTGGCTCCGGATCCCCTCCTGGTTCTTTACTTTGGGGACTCCGGGCGTGTCCCCGCCGCGCCGGAGCCTCTGCCGGGTTCTCAGACGCCGGGAGCCGCTGACTGCTTAGCGCGCTGGGGTGCGGGAGACTCCGCCAGGCCCCTTCACAGCCCCCAGGACGCAGGCTCGAGTTCCCTTCCAGTCTGCCGGCGCCTGTCCGTGCTTGCCCAACTTTGTTTATACCACACTTAAGAGTTTTAAACTTAACGAGCTTTTCAAAAAAAATATTCTCTCCAATTCTGTGGATTGTCTTTTAGGGTTTTTGTTTTTGTGTTTTGAGACGGGGTCTCACCCTGTCGCCCAGGCTGCAGTGCAGTGGTGAGATCTCGGCTCACCCACTGCAACCTCCGCCTCCCAGGTTCAAGCGATTCTCCTGCCTCAGCCTCCTGAGTAGCTGGGATTACAGGCACACGCCACCACGCCCGGCTATTTATTTTTTATTTTATTTTTTGTAGGGATGGGGTCTCCTTATGTTACCCAGGCTAATCTCAAACTCCTGGGCTCAAGCGATGCTCCCGCCTTGACCTTTCAAAGTGCTGGGGTTACAGGTGTGAGCCGCTGTGCCTAGCCCCATTTCTGAAATAAAAGATCCTCTTCTCACTGAAGTATGTCCAGTCCCTTGTCCATCATTAATGATCCATTTTAATCCTGTGATTTATTTCCAGTTCATCTCTTCCACGGATGTGTCCCATATGCGTTTCACATTATAAGTATTTAAAAATATTCACTCTCATGTGTTCCTTCCTGTCATATATACATATATGAAAAAAAGAATGCAGCAGTATCTGGCGTTCCATAAGAAAGAAAATTAAGCCATAAATTTTACTTCTTAGTATGTTACATAGGTTAAATAAAATATTTTAGAAAGGAAATGCTTTTGAAAAATTTATTTTATGATCCTAAACCTTTGAAAACAAGTGTAGCACAATTACATTAATCTTGGAGAAGTGCTCAGATATATCTCTATAGACATGTGTAGATATATAGGCACAGATATAGAGAACTATCAATTTTTCTTATACCTTGAAAAGGGAAGGCATTTCAACAATGGTGAACCAAGGAAAACATATCTCATTTAAACTGCTTAGACTGATAAAAATTTAAATGAATAAATATTTAATATGATGATTAATAAGGACAGAATACTCAGACATTCCATATTAGGATTATAAAGTGTTCCACATTTAGGAGTTGGCAACTAGACAATATCTATTAACATTTAAAATACAGAAAAGGGGCCGTGCGCGGTGGCTCACACCTGTAATCCCAGCACTTTGGGAGGTTGAGGCAGGCAGATCACGACGTCAGGAGTTTGAGACCAGCCTGGCAAGCATGGTGGAACCCCGCCTCTACTAAAAATACATTTTAAAAAAATTAGCTGGGCATGGTGGCACCTGCCTGTAATTTCAGCTACCCAGGAGGCTAAGGCAAGAGAATTGCTTGAACCCGGGAGGCGGAGGTTGCAGTAAACCGAGATTGTGCCACTGCACTCCAGCCTGGGCGACAGATCGAGACTCTATCTCAAATAAATAAATAAATAAATAAATAAATAAAATAAAATACAGAAAAGAAGCAAGTAGCAATGCTAGTCCTGAGAATCTCCCCCCAGGGCCACAGATGCAGGTGAAAAGACAAGAGCACAGTGCTGGACCCCAGTGCTTCCACGGGGTGACCTGTATCTGCCAGGATTTACAGAGGTTCCCCCCTTTCACGTATGAACTTTTTGCATATTTTCTGAGATTCCAACTTTATAATAAAATCAACAGTAAAACAAATTTAATTTTGATATATCATTTTTCAAAATAAAAAGACGTTCCAAAAGAGACCCTTTTTCGTTTGTTTTTTTGAGACAAAGTCTCACTCTGTCTCCCGTGCTGGAGTGCAGTGGCACAATCACGGCTCGCTGCAACCTATGCCTCCCGGGTTCAAGCAATACTCCTGACTCAGCCTCCTGAGGAACTGGGATTACAGGCACCTGCCACCATGCCTGGCTAATTTTTTGTATTTTTAGTAGTGACGGGGTATCTCCATTTTGGCCAGGCTGGTCTCGAACTGCTGACCTCGTGAACTGCCCACCTCGACTTCCCAAGGTGCTGGGATTACAGGCATGAGTCACCGCGCCCAGCTGAGGCCCTTTCCACTCACTGTGCAGCTGAAGGGTATTCCTGAGGCCGCCCAGGAGGAAAGTCACTAATAAAGGCATGGCAAAGCACTACTCTGTTTTTTTGGTCTCTCTGTTTACACCACAGTGAAGAAATAGCCTGAACTGAGCCCTGCTGACTTCTTCCCCGGCAGTGAGCCGGACCTTAAAGCAGCATTGTTCCCTCCTCTCCACCAATGCCTCCCAATCTGCCAGGCTGTGTTCACTGACCCCAACTGCATCTGAGGGTCACTGAGGCCAGTGGATGTAGGGGAGCTTTCTGACTGGATATACTTCAGTGAGAAGAGGATCTTTTATTTCAGAAATGGGGCTAGGCACAGCGGCTCACACCTGTAACCCCAGCACTTTGAAAGGTCAAGCTAAAAAAAGCTGCAGGGGGCTTCTCTCCCCAGAAATTAAGCCAGGGTTCCTATCATTCATACATGTAGTCACCAATTATGTCTCCTCATTAGGCGATGAGCACAAACTTGCCAGTGTCACAGTGGAAGGGAAGCCGCAAATGACACTGTGAGTAACTGGAAGGGGTGGGGGAGTCACATGAGATCAGCGACAGAGTTCCTCCACCAGAATTCCTCCACCATCACATGCTGGACACAGCAGTGGACACAGCAGTCAGCTCCTTCATAGTTGATTCTTATATATAAAAAGAATATTGGAGATTCTGAAACACACCAAGAAATATGGGACTTAATGTAACAGTGAAATAGCAAAATAATTCACATAACTAACTTCGTTTCCATTTAAGGTGCCTTCTTCTATTCCTGCATGCAGGCGAGGATAATTTTACAGCACTGAGATAAAATGAAAAATAACAATCATATGGTTTTTGAAACTAACTCTTAGGTTAAAGGGGAAGTATATAAACAACTATGCTTTGATGGAGATTTATAGGAACACTGTGACTTGGCCAAGGACAAGGAAGTTCCCAACCTCCTCAGACCCTCGCTGGCTCCCAGGTGTCTGCCATCCTCAGCCCCCTCTGCATCTCAACCCCTTTGCCAGCCCTTTACATAAAAAGAGCCTGACATTTATACTGACTTAAGCTGCTTCTTTAGAACAGTCGTCCACCATCTTCTTCATTTTCTGGCTCTTCAAACTAAAGTCACCTTCCTTGCCCTAACTCCTTGTCTCCTGATGTATTGGCTGGTGTGTAGGAGCAGAATGAAGTTGGACTTGGTTACATTACTTTCTCTTCACAAAAAGTTCAGATTTCCTTTTGCAGTGGAAGAACTGCTGTACTTGAGCACTTCATTTTTATTCTAATTGAAACACTATCAAACTATATTTCTCAAAGCAATTCACTGTAAATATCATTTATATGTTATTGTAAGTGAATAAACTGATATTTTATTCTCTACATACTAATTATACTTTGAAAATATATGTACTTTACAGTAAAGACTTTCAGTACTCTGTAGCAATAGTTTTTCTAGAGTTATATTCCCAATAGTTATAAGTCATAAATTAAACCCACCATTTTTTGCTTGAGTATGTATACATTAGAAAACAAAAGAAGGCTGCGCGGTGGCTCACGCCTATAATTCCTGCATTTTCTGAGGCTGAGGCGGGCAGATCACTTCAGGTCAGGAGGTCAAGACCAGCCTGGCCTATATGGTGAAATCCTGTCTGTACTAAATACACAAAAGTTAGCCGGGTGTGGTGGCGCATGCCTGTAACCCCAGCTACTCGGGAGGCTGAGGCAGGAGAATCGATTGATTCTCCCAGGAGGCAGAGATTGCAGTGAGCCAAGATCTTGCCACTGCACTCCAGCCTGGGCAACACAGCAAGACTCCAATCAGTCTCAAAAAAAAAATAGCTTTTTTGAGGGGGGATAGAGTGAACTGGTATGCTTAGATAGAAATTTATATAATTTAATATTCATATATTCATATTTTTATATAATCATGGATATTTTCTAAAAAACATTGACAAGTTCCACAGAAATTGCTTTCTTTTACTACATGAGTAATGTAGGGAGGGATTTTGGATGAGGAATAGATCCCCTCGAACAACACTGGAGGGCTCCACCTTGCTGCTCCTCATCCCATCTCAAATTCATCAAAAACACTTTTTAGTGGAAAGCTAAAAAAAGCTGCAGGGGGCTTCTCTCCCCAGAAATTAAGCCAGGGTTCCTATCATTCATACATGTAGTCACCAATTATGTCTCCTCATTAGGCGATGAGCACAAACTTGCCAGTGTCACAGTGGAAGGGAAGCCGCAAATGACACTGTGAGTAACTGGAAGGGGTGGGGGAGTCACATGAGATCAGTGACACCAGAAGTGCCTTTCCATTGCAGACAGAGCAATGGAGAGAAAGGAAGTCCCTGTCTTCATGTGGCTGACATTTTAGGGGAAAAAAAAGGATGAAACGCCACACTACAATGAAATGTAGAATGAAGCATGTCAGGAGGTGATAAGTTTTATGGAGAAAAATGAGGGTAGAGTAGGCCATATTCCCAACAAAAATGACTGAGGTGGGGATCTCGTCAGTAGAGGTTTATTGGGCCAAGATTTGAGGCTGGACCCAGAAACAACACAAGTCACAGGAGCACCTGTACTTTTTCAGCTGGGGATGAAATCATGGGGGTGTCTCAAACTGTTTCTGCAAAGTCCGTTCCTGGGAGCAGGTCTTAGGACCAGGTGGCATCTCTTGGTCTGCTGAAACATTAAATCCGAAAAGTATCTCAAAGACCCGTCCTTTAGGTCTCACAATTGTGATGTTATCTATAGGAGTGGTTGGGGAAATTACAAATCTGGTGACCCTCAGTTACATGACTCTGGGGCAGTAAACAACTTAAAGAAAACAAGCTAAGCAATGGCAGGCACGGTTTAACCATCCCTGTTCTTAACAAACTTCACACCCTACCGTAATTCTCATCTTGTCTTATAGATGCATCTTCGATCTCTGAATGAGGAGGAGGTCAGCTTTCTTTGCTTCAAAGTTTAACTACGAACTAAATTCTTCTTCTCAGGGTTATCTTGGCCTCCATGATAGAATAAGCAAAAAATGATTTGACCTATGAGGTTAGAAGCAAGACGGAGTCAGTTATGTTAGATTGATCTCAAGACTTATAATTCTACAAAGGTGGTTTCAACTTCCAACAGGCCATGGCCATGGATGTGTGGAATTAGACTGAAGATTCCCCCTGGGAAACAGCCAGGAGAATGGACCTGAAAGATGAATGAGAAAAACTTGTACAATGGGGCCAGGTGGGGTGGTTCATGCCTGTAAGCCCAGCACTTTGGGAGGCTGAGGCGGGTGGATCACCTGAGGTCAGGAGTTTGAGAAGAGCCTGGCTAACATGGCAAAACCCTATCTCTACTAAAAATACAAAAATTAGCCGGGTGTGCTGGTGCACATCTATAATCCAAGCTACTCAGGAGGCTGAGGCAGGAGATTCACTTGAACCCAGGAGGCAGAGGTTGCAGTGAGCCAAGATCGCACCACTGTACTCCAGCCTGAGTGACAGAGAGAGACTCTGTCACACACACACACATGCATACACACACACACAAAACCTGCACAATGGGAGGGGGTTTACTCATAACCCAGGGTTGGTAGGTTACAGCCACCCATTGCTAGGCCTTGATCCTCATTACTCCAATCCTTCTTTTGAAATGTGAGCTCAAAGACACCAACATAATCTGTGTAGCATCCCCCTTCACTCAGTTATCCCCAAGGATGACATAAAATGAGACATCAGCCTCCAAGCCAATAACTGACAAATGGTTTAGTGGGGTTTCCTTGGTTAAAAAAACAGAGAATTATTTTTGCCTCAGATGGACAAGTGTCTCAGACATGCTCCTTTAGTTTGGAAGTCACAATGTAACAGTGGATGTGTTGAAGAAGCCCTTTAATGAAGAGAAGCTCAAGGCCATGTCAAAAGCCTCAACTTCCCAAAAGCTTGCTGCATTGGAATAAACAGTTGAATCAAGAGTATTTGAATGCATCCGTCGGCAAAGCCTGAGTCCTGTTGTCTCGCCTTCCTCCCATACAGCATGAGCTTCACCACTCGCTCCACCTTCTCTACCAACTACCGGTCCCTGGGCTCTGTCCAGGCGCCCAGCTACGGCGCCCGGCCGGTCAGCAGCGCGGCCAGTGTCTATGCAGGCTCCGGGGGTTCTGGTTCCCGGATCTCCGTGTCCCGCTCCACCAGCTTCCGGGGCGGCATGGGGTCCGGGGGCCTGGACTCAGGGATGGCCGGGGGTCTGGCAGGAATGGGAGGCATCCAGAACGAGAAGGAGACCATGCAAAGCCTGAACGACCGCCTGGCCTCTTACCTGGACAGAGTGAGGAGCCTGGAGACCGAGAACCGGAGGCTGGAGAGCAAAATCCGGGAGCACTTGGAGAAGAAGGGACCCCAGTTCAGAGACTGGAGCCATTACTTCAAGATCATCGAGGACCTGAGGGCTCAGATCTTCGCAAACACTGTGGACAATGCCCGCATCGTTCTGCAGATTGACAATGCCCGTCTTGCTGCTGATGACTTTAGAGTCAAGTATGAGACAGAGCTGGCCATGCGCCAGTCTGTGGAGAACGACATCCATGGGCTCCGCAAGGTCATTGATGACACCAATGTCACTCGACTGCAGCTGGAGACAGAGATCGAGGCTCTCAAGGAGGAGCTGCTCTTCATGAAGAAGAACCACGAAGAGGAAGTAAAAGGCCTACAAGCCCAGATTGCCAGCTCTGGGTTGACCGTGGAGGTAGATGCCCCCAAATCTCAGGACCTCGCCAAGATCATGGCAGACATCCGGGCCCAATATGACGAGCTGGCTCGGAAGAACCGAGAGGAGCTAGACAAGTACTGGTCTCAGCAGATTGAGGAGAGCACCACAGTGGTCACCACACAGTCCGCCGAGGTTGGAGCTGCTGAGACGACGCTTACAGAGCTGAGACGTACAGTCCAGTCCTTGGAGATCGACCTGGACTCCATGAGAAATCTGAAGGCCAGCTTGGAGAACAGCCTGAGGGAGGTGGAGGCCCGCTACACCCTACAGATGGAGCAGCTCAATGGGATCCTGCTGCACCTGGAGTCAGAGCTGGCAGAGACCCGGGCAGAGGGACAGCGACAGGCCCAGGAGTATGAGGCCCTGTTGAACATCAAGGTCAAGCTGGAAGCTGAGATCGCCACCTACCGCCGCCTGCTGGAAGATGGCGAGGAATTCAATCTAGGTGATGCCTTGGACAGCAGCAACTCCATGCAAACCATCCAAAAGACCACCACCCGCCGGATAGTGGATGGCAAAGTGGTGTCTGAGACCAACGACACTAAAGTTCTGAGGCATTAAGCCAGCTGAAGCAGGGTACCCTTTGGGGAGCAGGAGGCCAATAAAAAGTTCAGAGTTCAAAAAAAAAAAAAAAAAAAAAGAGTATTTGAATGCATCAATCTGGCCAGTGGATTTGGGGAGAAAGGCAAGGGGTTTCATCTTAAGGACCGAACTAGGCCCCTTGTCCAAGGAAATCATGCATGCATAGCATTGAATTGATGTCTTGGGCAAGGTGGACACAGTGGCAAGATATTTGAGGATGAGATGAGACTTGTTCTGGGACTGCACTGCTCTATACCCCTCCTCATGGGCCTTTCCACTGTCACTCTGCCTAAGGACAGAAAAGATGTGGGTGTGGGCATGGGGCTGGGGTGGGGCAGGGACCATGTCAGGGCAATAGCCACTGACTGGGCTAAAGGCAAATGACTCACTATTCTGGGACAATTCTGTTACCGCTAAGTTACAAGTTGCTATGAGGACTTCCTTTTTCCATCTGCTTTTTAAAGACCTGAGTCTGAGCTACTCTGTATGTACATTTTTATAACCATGTTTTCACCCTGTTGCCCAGGCTAGAGTGCAGCACCTATTCACAGGCACAATCCTTGCACACTACAGCCTCAAACTTCTGGTCTCAAGAGATTCTCCACTTCAGCCTCCCCAGTATCTGGGACTACAGGCTGGGACTCCAGCTGTGTAACACCATCCCCATCCTGATCTACTGCAGATTCTCTTGATTTCTGGGTAAATGGACTGACTGGACCATCCTATCCTGTCAAATCACTTGCACAAATACTTCTACTTTAAGACTTCTTCCACCTTGTCCAGAACCATAATCCATCAACCCCATTATTTGATCTCTTAAGAGAATAAACAAATGACACACTGACCCATCAAAACACACATGTCCTTTCCCCAAATACCAAACACAAAAAACCCAGTTGGTCTTCTTCACTTGGCCCACTTGAGAGAGTCACTTTCTCATGAGTAGTTTTAACTCCCTGATTTACTGTTCTGCTTTTTCTGGCACAATCCCATACCTGGATGAGCACCATGCTATGTTGTTCAATGATGTCACTCAGCTGAGCCAGATACAATGTAGAAAAGTGGCCAGGTGGTATCAACACAAATTCAAAACTACCCGCACACCAGATGACCATAAACACTGCCCAGAACTTAGTAAGTTCACATCTGGCTGATAAAACCCTTTCTTCAGAAACCCGACGTATCTAACAATCTTCTCCATGTCCTTTGAACATTTACTCATGTGGCTTTTACCTGGTATCTTGCCCAATAATTCATACAAAAATTAGATCCCACGAGGCAAGAACCGCCTCATCTTTCTACCATCTCTAAAGATAATATGCACAGGTCTGTATCTTTCTAGCCTTCTTTATTTCATCATGTCAGAAAAAAGATATACCATAGATAAGAGACTGAGAAGACATTCAGTCTCATTTGTAAGGTAATATTATAATGAGATTACATCTTTCTTTTTTTGTTTTTTGTTTTTGTGTTTGTTTGTTTGCTTGTTTGTTTTGAGGCAAAGTCTCACTATGTCGCCCAAGTTGGAGTGCAGTGGCATGATCTTGGCTCCCTGCAACCTCTGCCTCCTGGTTCAAGAGATTCTCCTGCCTCGCCTTCCGAGTAGCTGGGATTACAGGCACCCACCACCATGCCTGGCTAATTTTTGTATTTTTAGTAAAGACAGGTTTTCACCATGTTGGTCAGGCTGGTCTCGAACTCCTGACCTCAGGTCATCCACCCACCTCAACCTCCCAAAGTGCTGGGATTACAGGTGTGAGCCACTGCACCCAGCCCACATCTTTCTTTGTGCCATTATTATGTCTTCATGAAATCAATGCTTCATTACGCAAACATGGTCCCATGGACCATCTTTTTAAAAAATGGCATTAATATGGCCAGTTCCTTATAAAACTAAACATGCCCATAGCATACAACTCAGCAAATGAGTTTTCCCAAATGAGGTTTTTTTTTTAACCTTTTAAGTTGGGGGTATATGTGCCGGTTCCTATTACCTTGTTATATAGGTAAACTTAGGGAGATTTGTCGTACAGATTATTTTATCAACCAGGTAAAATAATCTAGGAGGTCAAGGCGGGAGGATCACTTGAGGTCAGGAGTTCGAGACCAGCTTGGCCAACATGGTGAAACTTCTTCTCTACCAAAAATACAAAAATTAGGCTGGTGTGGTGGCGTGCGCCTGTAATCCCAGCTACTCAGGAGGCTGAGGCAGGAGAATTGCTTGAACCCAGGAGGCGGAGGTTGCAGTGAGCCAATATCATGCCATTGCACTTCAGCCTGGGTGAGAGAGTGAGGCTGTTTCTCAAACAAATAAATAAATAATAAAAATTAAAAATCTACATATTTATTTTAATTATGTAATTACTTGCCATCATATCTCTCTCGGAACACTGATCCAAGAACAACAAAAATAATAGGGCTGATACTTTCTGCTAATTAAGCAAATTTCCTTTTTTCTTTGCGAAACCAACTGACAAAATTCTTCAGTTTATGGTTTTTAGGAATAATTTCTACTAATTTATTTTCAGTGGAGTTTTACGGATGTCCCAAACAAAAACACCAACAATGACCAACCAATTTCATTGGGAAAGTACTAAATTTAACAAACTTTATTTTTTGATCAATGAAGACTCATTTTTAATTTTACTAAAACCTTTTAGATTTAGCCTTGGATAATAAAATTAATTAATATAGGGAATGCTTACTAACATATATAAAGACTTGTTAGTTAGAATGTCAATTTAATATTGATCAAAGTTGCCTGACAAAAATAAACTTTAGGTAAACTTAAGACAAGTTTGATGCATTCTGTTTATAATCTTGTACCTCTGTTTTCATTCTAATTTGGCATGCTGCATAGTTGTTGTTGTTTTTTTTAATTCCAGGTGGGTTATGGCCACTCTTTTCCTCTCTTAAGTCTTGCTTTATTGTTCTTCCAGAAACAATTTTAAAATTTGCAGAGCTGCATCTGGATCAAGCAGTTGCGTTGGAGGAATTTGAACCTTTAAATCACAGAAGAGCTTATTTTCAACTGCCATAGCTAACATTGAGTCTATGCCTAATGATGTAAGCAGTGTGGATATGGGAATGTCTTTGAGTTTTGTATTCATGAATTCTCTAGCTCATCTGTTGATACTTAAGATGAAGAATGAGTAAAAACCATGTCAAACTTTTCCAGAAAATTGAATTTATCTTAGAATTATTTGTAGAAATAAATTCCATTAGATGGAACTTGGGAAAGTTTTCCTGTAATTTCTTGAAATCAAATTTGACAGTACATTGTAGTCTGATCATTCTGCATTCCTCATTCTGATTTTCCAGCAACTTGCTTTTTGTAAACTGCTCAGATGTTGAATTTCTCAATAAAATAATCACAACAAAAGAATCTCCTTTCTTTATAATAAACATCACCATTTCAAATCCGAAGCCAGAGAGCCCCCTTGACATGGCTTGTTGAGAATTATTCAGAATCAAGCACGATTCAAGTTACTGATGGATGTGGGGTATTTGAAAATTTAGTATTCCTCTGGTGGTTAAAATGCTTGGAAGATAATATTTTTTCAGCAGTCATTCAAGATTCAAGACTCTCCAATTAATTGATTGTCCAGTGAGACCATAGTTCCTGTGATAGTAGCAGAACATGTCCAGCAAGGAGTTAGCAGCAGCATCGTTGGCTTGTATTGCATTTTCAATTAAAGCAGAGACTGTTGAATAGCACTCAAAATTATCAAGTTTTTGCCCTCTTGTCAAAAGGTGAAAATGTACTACTCCATCTACTTTGGAGCTTAACACTTTCTCCACTCAAGAAGAGATGTTGAGAGTTTCCAGGAGCCCATCGTCCGAGACTGTGGCACTAAACAATACACCTGAGATTTTACTCTGGAAAGGCATTTACTATTAAATGCACCTCCTTACATATACACCATGGAATACTATGCAGCCATAAAAAGGATGAGTTTGTGTCCTTTGTAGGGACATGGATGCAGCTGGAAACCATCATTCTCAGCAAACTATCGCAAGAACAGAAAACCAAACACCGCATGTTCTCACTCATAGGTGGGAACTGAACAATGAGATCACTTGGACTTGGGAAAGGGAACATCACACACCAGGGCCTATTATGGTGAGAGGGGAGCGAGGTGGGATTGCCTTGGGAGTTATACCTCATGTAAAGGACGAGTTGATGGGTGCTGACAAGTTGATGGGTGCAGCACACCAACATGGCACAAGTATACATACGTAACAAACCTGCACGTTATGCACATGTACCCTAGAACTTAAAGTATAATAATAATTTTATATATATATATATATATAAATGCACCGCCTTTTTCACCTCAGAATGAAAAATGACAGGACACTGTAGCCTGATCACTTTGCATTCTTCACTCTGATTTTCCAGCAATTTGCATTCCTCTCAAATGCTCATAAGTTGGATATCTCAATGAAATAATCACAATGGGCCCGTCTCCTTGAACAGTTTGAAGGCTACTCAAAAAACGAAACATTGATCTGCCATATCAACCATATCATTGAACAATCTCACTGCTTGGTGTATACCCAAAAGAAAGGAAATCAGTTTATCAAAGAGATACCTGCACTTTTATGTTTGGTGCTGCACTGTTTACAATAACTAAGATTTGGAAGCAACCTAAGTGTCCATCAACAGATGAATGGATAAAGAAAATGTGGTACCGATATACAATGGAGTACTATTTAGCCATCAAAAATGAAAGCCAGTCATTTGCAACAACATGAATGGAACTGAACATCATGTTAAGTGAAATAAACCAGGCACAGAAAGACCAACATCACACGTTCTCACTTATTTCTGGAATCTAAAAATCAAAACAATTGAACTCATGGACATAGAGAGTAGAAGGGTGTTTACCAGAGTTGGGAAGGGTAGTGAGAGGGTGGGGGGAGGTGGGAACAGTTCATGGCTACCAAAAAATAGAAAGAATGAATAAAACCTACTATTTGATAGCACAACTGGGTGAGTAGTGTCAATAACAACTTAATCATATATTTGAAAATAACATAACGAGTGTAAGTGGATTGTTTGTAACTCAAAGAATAAATGATTGGGGGGATGGATATCCCATTCTTCACAATGTGCTTGTTTCACATTGCATGCCTGTATCAAAACCTCTCATGTACCCCACCAATACTACATCTCCACAAAAATAAAAAATAAAAAATAAAAAAGAACCATCTCCTTTCTGTAGAATAAACATTACAGTTTGAAATCCAAGACTAGAGAGCTCCCCTGATACAACATACACTCCATTTGCCATGAATAGTTTCCCCTTTGCTCTATACAAATGTATTTGTAGAAGTTGGCATTCTGGAACATTGACTTCTAACACAGCGAGAGGGATAGCCACACATGTGAGATATGATGACAGAGCAGTATTCACCAGTGCATTCTGTTGAAACAGTGAGCAAGCCAAATTCAAGTTATTTTCCAAACTCATTGATTGTAGCCACTGAAAGGTCTGTGAGACACCACCAGGGTCTCTGTGAAACCTGGCTAAGACTTAGAATGTGGACTTGAATGTGATTGTGATCATTATGTAATACTTGCTGTAAAAACTCAGGTTGGTGTTGGCCGCATATCCCTATAACAGTCAGGTGGGGAGAGTCAAAGAGTGTTTCTTTGACAAGTTCCTCTAAAGGTGGCAGTAAACTTAGTGCCTTTTTGCCATAGACCCAGAGATAGCGAGAGACACTTGACAACCCCAGATTACTTCCTTAGCAGCCAAAGCCAGCATTTCACCTAGAATGGATTTTTGCTGTGGGGAGAACATGGCAAGCATGCAGAGATGTTTGGGATTTGGTAATACCTGGGTGAGTTTTCCAAGCTCTTATGAAGTATAAGATGCACAAGGCCCATTTCTAAATATTGGAAACATCTTGCTGTGAAAGCGTGTGATGTCAGGAGTTAAGACCTTTGATGATGCCATGCACAAAAACATGTGGCAATGTAATCACCAGTCTTTACCTCTTAAATGGCCTTGCACATGGCTGCTCCTGTACTGCTGAAGCCCAGTGCCAGTAGTTTATGTTTCCCCATTGTGTCATCAGCCCAATACAAATTATTGTCAAACTTACACCCGGAGGTGCTAACAGGAAAATAATCTTCTGAGTAAATGCACATTTTATCAGTCTCAACTTCCAAAAATTGGTCATCGAACAGTGTGAGTTTGTGTCTTTCTATCTTGGCTGTCACCTTTACTACATTGTAGGGGTCTGAGGTGTGTAGAGTGAACACCTCAGAGTTCCAGTTGCCCTTGTGGGTTTTGCTATCATAAACCCTTTCAAAAGACACATGCCTGATTGCAGAAATGAATATTGTCCCCTGACAATCAATATAGAATTCTGGATCATTCTTCCCTTTACTTTTCCTAATAGCTTCTGCTAAGCTTGTGACATTCTGTGGGATTATATCACATGTATCTGTCATCTGAAATGTGATGCAAGGCACTTCTATCAAAAAGGCCCTTGTCATGCCAGAAAGAACAAATCCTAGATTGAGGTAATCCACATTTCTTATTGTTCTGTAAGTGGGCACTGCCACAGAATAATCAAGATTTTGGTCTTTTAAGGCCAAAATAAGTTGAAATGCCTCAAGGCCAAAATAAGTTTAAAAACTGCCTCATGAAGAAGTGTTCCTGGGATCTCTTCATTTAGTTTTTGAATTCTCCACAAGAATGAAACATAATGAAAGTCCTTGATTTCCATTCTCATCATATCACTCACTGTCATCTCACAATGTGGACTTGTTTCTCATTCCTGAAATCCAATATACTTGGAGTCACAAGGTAAATATTTAGCTATTTCAGATGTGTTGCCTAGAACTATTCATGGAGGCACTTCACCAGGGTTTCCAAGCACCCGAATTGTGATATTTGCTTCCATGATTCCTAGAAGCAAGTTATCATGAGGTTGTGTTTGTTTACTGTACATGAACACAATCTGTTCAAGTCTTGATAAAACGGAGCCCATATTTGTTTGTAAAGAACCACACACTTCACAGTGGCTTTCTGTAGGTAGATTTGATGACCTTTATGTATATATTCATTTCCCTCTCCAGATTTTTGAAAACTATCAATTTGCCCATCGTTGGTGGAAAAACAGCTTTTCTTTCTGTCTTTCTGCATCTTGTGGCCATGACAAATGCCATTTGCAAAAAACAGTCTAACAGCACTGGATGGATATGATATTCATATATTACTCTCTGGATATCTTCATTGACCTTGCTTCTTGTTATGCCATCCTTTAGCTTATTGCAGAATAAAAAAGTGGCTTTTAACTGTTTGAAAATGATATCATAGTAAAATCCAACATGGAAGAGGCATTCAGAAAGTTCATCACTGTTTGAAATCAACTTACACTTTCTAGCAACTCTAGAAGGCATCTTCTTTCTTTAACTTAAGCATTTTGTAGATGGCAACTATATGAAAACTCTTTTAAGGGATCTTGTAGTGATTATGGATTTACCCCTTTGTATCTTGAGAGAATCATTTTTAATCTCTTTTACTAAGTCTAACCTAATTTGGCAAACCAGTGCATCACAAGGGAACCAAGTCTGCCTTGGAACTACTATATTAAGTTTAAAATAAACTATTTTTCAACTTATCTAGAAATACTAAAAATAAACACCCCTTGACTCAAAAATCTTCCCTGGCACCACATCTGCATCTATACCCTCTTTCATTGTCATCTTGTGAAATGATATATTACTCGATTTTGCTGGTAAAAACTAATTAGAACATTTATATTTAAATCATGCTTAACAGTTTACAGAAGTATTTTTCATTTTCTTCTTGTACCCAGTGGCAGAATTTTACGATTCTGAAGCACTTAGACTCTCATCATCTTTTTTGCAGAGAAATAAAACAAAACTAACAATACGATTTTTTAAATCTGCTACCTAGGATTTTGTAATTTATGTATTAAAACAAGGATTTAATTTGTTCTCTTTTAAGCTATTTGGCTGCAATGCTTTCTTAAAAACTTTAGATTTGCTCTTCCCTGATGTGTTGGGACATGAACCCAGGTAAAGAAAGAAGGCTAAGGCCTCATTTAACATGGGTCTATTATTACTTTTCTGTGCATTAAGATCATAAAAACACCACCAAAACTATGAGCCAAAGTGCATTGACTGAATTTTTTAATAACAATGAGACACAAAAAACTAGTTAAAATTTACTTATTTATTTTTGTGAAAACAAATATTTTATAATTTTTGTAATCTTTTCGAGAGACAGGGTCATGCTATGTTACCCAGGCTGCAGTGCACCATCATTTCACACTACAACCTTGAATCCCTGGGCTCAAGTGATCTTCCCGCCTCAGCATCTGGAGTAGCTGGGACTACAGTTGTGTGCCATTGCACCCAGTTTTTGTAATTTTCCAATGGTTGAAAGATGGTCAAACCTTAGACAAAGTTCTTAAAGTCAGTCAAGCATAGTTGAACTATTTTTTCCTTACCAATTCTGTAATTGATATACTTTGTCATTATTGGATTCACTTCGAGATCCCCAGAAATGGACTCCTATTATGAGTGAACTCTCATGTTGATGTTACCTATCTGGGGTGTTCCAGAGTGTTCTTGGTTGTCTTCTTCAAAGAAAGAATTCACTCAAAAGACCAATTAGTAAAGCAGGCAAAAGTTTTATTGGGGAAGTAAAAGGACACTCCAAAAGAGGAGTGGGCTGACCCTGCTGGAAACAGCCCCGGGATATTCTGCATTTGATATGCTGTGGTCTTGCTTTTTTCCTTGCCCACTTCTCACCAAGGCTTGGGGAATCATCCCTTACTGTGGTTAATGGACGTGCACTGGACGCAGTGATCAATACAAATCCCACCCAATGGGAACATTGCTCATTACTGCCACCCGGGAAGGGCATATAGCCATCAAATTTGTACTCATTGCACCTGTGTGGCTCTCAAGAATTCTGCTTTTGCCTTTTTTCTCCCTTATCAGGATCTAGTTAACCACACTTTGACAGTTCCACCACAGAGTGAGTACTGGGCATCTTAAGAGGTGTTCTGGGCTGTTCCTTCCAACATGGGTACTTCCCCTCCTGCCTGCTAATGTCTGACTAACTGCCTCCTCTTACATTTATCTCTTAAGGAGTTGGGACCCAGAAATCTTTTGGGAAATAGGGCGGAGGTCATTCTTCTGTAACTACTTCCTGCTGCAAAGGGGCGTCGAGGGTCTTCTGGTCCCTCCTCCTTGCTTGCTGTCATGGCAAGAAGCTTTCAGAGGTTGTTGTTGTCTCTCAAAAGGTTTGACCCACAGTGTCCAGAGGAGACATGCAGAAACTTGCTTGTCCTCAAGGTTAGGAAAAAGGTTGATATCCTTGTCACAAGACTATTTGAAGTCTGACGGCTTCTAGATGGGACGAAATAAACTTAGTTAGTAGATTCAAGAAGCAAGGCCCAGAAAAGAGAAGAAGGAAGATAGAGGTCAGGGGTCCCAGGAAGGGGAGGGGCCATGAGAATCAGAACCAGGTGACACCCCTCAGCAGCCCCTTCCCAAAGATGAGAAGCCTAGTTTATGAGATCTCAAATGTGCTCTTGAGCCTGCCCTGATCTCTTAACCCAGATCAGTACTCTTCTCCAAGCACAGTCAAGTTCCTCCCTGAGCTGCAACCAGCATGTCAAGACCTCTACCACATTTGAGAACTACAGCTGCGAGAGAACTGACTTGTCACTGTAACTCTTTTATAGCAAGCAGTCATTTCTATCTCTTGAACCAATTCCAGAGACAGGCTGTGGTAGGTTCAGGAGTAAGTGCCAATGCTGGCTATTCCTATTGTGGCACCTGTGGTAATGCCAAGCCCAATAAGAAAGGGAATTAATTGAATTGCTTGGTGGGCCCCAGTAATAAGAGCAAGGGCCGAGAAGCATCACCTGGGGCAATGAGATGCTAGGGTTTAGGTAAGCCAGCATGGGTGTTCTGGTCCACTTTGCAGAGAAGCATAGGTGGGCCTGTGTCCCACACAGAAAGCAAAGTTCTGTCATAGGCAGACAAGAATGGATATGGAAGGAGGCAAAGTCAATTCCAAACATTACCAATATCCTCATTGGCTATGCAAGATGTGATATTCTGTCACTAAAGTTGGAGCTGCTAGAAGAGCCAGACATGAGTGACTAGTTTGAGTAGGAAGATGGTTCTTATTTTCCCAGAAGAGCATGTGTCTAGTAATGTCAAGGAGAAGAGCTTCCAAAGGGAGTTAAAGATTTGAAATTTTTGCGTGACCCCTCCTGGCTTGGTAAGGTAGAGAACCTTACTTGGTATTGGGAGATATTAGTTTCTAGAAAAAAAAAAAAATGTATGAGACGTATTGACAATGGTGATGGTTGTGTTGCAGTGTTCAGGGTTGAGAGAACCCACAAAAGTTCCAGAATCTCTGGCAGTAGTGATGCCTAGGGGTACCTGACTGAAGGTGATGGGGGAGAACAAGGGGCCTAAAATAGTGCAAGTGTTAAGAAAAGCTTGAAAGTCCCCTTTGCTTGTGTTAGGTACTGTATGCATCTCTGGGAAGGTTTTGTATAGAGAAGCCCCAGTGATAGGTGAAGCTAAATTGGGTTTGAGAAGTTGCCTATTCTTGTATCGTGGCTGAGTAGGCTGTTCCTGCCCTAGATAGAACTAATTCGTGCATAGCCCATAGGTTGAGGGATAGGAAGATTTGGTGAACTTTAGTAGCTGTTGAGCTGCTTGTAGATTTTTTTTATATATAGTTGTGGGCTGTTGGGGCCTATGAGGGTGATTTTAGCTGGGAGCATAGAGCATTTGGCTGCATGGTCCCAAAGAGAGCAGATTAGAGCCAAATTAAGATGTCTGTTGATTATGGGAAAAAGCTATTAACTCAGTGAGTGTTAGAGAGAACACCAGCCAGATAACGGCTTTGAGATTTAAATCCAGGTAGGGCCGAAGAGACCTTTTCCTGGGGCGCTGGGGTGGGTGGGGGGTGGTGTTGGTTCACAGTAGCAAAGACATATTAGTAAACCTGCAAGGAGTATTATGATTCATGGTGTAACAGGCCAAAGCATTACTAATTTACTTATCTTTATTCTTTTGGATTTGCTTGAAGAGGAGTTTGAGACCCTGGAGGGGCTCAGTGGTCCAGGTGTCCAATGGGGCCTTTACGACTTCCTCTGCCAGAGATGTGTCACACAGCTTTATCTTGGAGTAGTGGATCCACCTGGTGATCCCTGGCACCATAACTGCTGTAGGAGTGGAGAGCAAAACAGTGTAAGGACCTCTCCAAATAAGACTCAGTTGAGAGTTTGGAGTTCCATCCTTCCAAGTCTTAATGAGAACTTGAGTACCTGGAGGGTATAAAATTTGGTCAGAGTTTTCAGGATGTGAAAGTATCTTTTGGCCAGTTTTTGAATTCCCTGCTGAGACTGGGATAGAGAAGTAACATAATTAGTGAGTTGGTAAGTTTCAGTATCCAACAGGAAAGTGAAGAAAGGATCTTCCACATAATAACTCAAAAGAACTGAGCTGTAAGTTAGAGGTGGGTATGTTTCTCAGCCTTAGTAGAGCAATACATCATAGCTCTGGTCATGGCTTTGAGGTTTCCTGGCATAATTTTTCCAAGGTTTGCTTGAGAGTTTGGTTAATTCTGTCAACCATTCCAGAGTGTTGTGGATGCCAGGAGAAAAGTCGAAAGTAACTGATTCCCAAGGCCCGAGAAACAAGTTGAGTAAACTGTGAGGTGAAGGATGCACTGTTATAACTTTGCAGTGACCTGGGAATGACAAACCGGGGGACGACCTCCTTGAGGGCCTTTACTACCCTCATTGCTTTTCCCATTCACACTGGGTAAGCTTCTATCCAACCTGGAAAGGTGTCTACAAAGACCAGAAGATATTTATACCCTTGACAGGCAGGAAGTCAGTTGAAGTCAAACTGCCAGTCCTCCCCAGCATAAGTGCTCCCCCATTGGACTGGCTGGAAAAGAAAAGGAGGTTCGGCTCCTTGTGGGATGTTTAATGTATCAAGGGCACAGGCCCTGCAAACTTGTTCGAGAGTCTTGGAAAGATTTTTTTCCCCAAAAGAGCCATTTGCACATTATTGAAAGTTTTTTCTTGCCAAAGTGGCAGGAGTCATGCAAAACATAGCTAACTTTCCATTGAACATTTTAAGACAGATGTAGGACCTCTCGCAGTTGATACCAGCCTCCGGGGCCTCGTGTCCCAGTGCCCATTCCTATTCCTCTGGTGAGTACAAGGGGCTGGTGGCTTTGGATCCTCAGTGGGAGGATGAATTAAAGGAGGCTGAGGATGCTCTGCTGGGAAATTTCCTAAGCCATTTATAGGAGAATTACCCACTGAGGGGCTCACAAGAGCCAAAATGGCATGGTCTAATTTGCATTTTTGGAGAGATTCTGATCTTCTTTTAGAGCCATAAAGGCCTGGACATAGGGTACCTCTGACCATTTACCCTGTCACCTGCAAAGCAGGTCCAGCTGCAAGATGGTATTAAAATTAAGGCTACCATTTTCTGGCCAGACTTCCATAGTCATATAGTTTTGTATTGAGGCCATGAAGAGTTACAAAAGAAAACTAACATCTTTTTCTTTAATGTCTAGGAATCAATCTTGTCCTAACTTTTGAGAATGCATCCAAGGGGTGACTCCTACAGTGTGGGGTGTTGAATGTCCATCTGAAAGACAGACAGAAGTAAAGGCCAGGGGAGAGTGAGCATCCTGTCCATTCTCATCCATTATGAAAGGGGAAGAACATCCTCTCCATCTCTTTCCCACACTAGGCCAGGCATCCCTAGCCTCTCAGGAGCTTCACACTTCATGCACCCTTATTGCATGCTCCCTACTGAGAGGTGACCTCTTTGCCTCATTTGGTCTGTTGATCCCCCAGGTCCATAGGTCTCCCGTCTAATTATAGATGACTGTGCCCAATTATAATTTTGTAGCTTTTTGTGTGATAACCCTCTGCATACAGGCAAAGCATGTCAAGGACAGTGGGGAGGGCCAGAGACAAGAGGGAAGTTGACTAGTAAATCCCGGAGAATTCAGTGGTCAGAACATGGAAAGAGTTTTGGGTAGTAGCTACATCCAGGAGAACCCTAAACCAAGACCATAGCACCTGAAATTTACCTAAATTCCTTCGGGAGATGGAATTAGTGCAGAGGAGACAGTGACAGAGCATTCAAAAAGCCACTCTAGGCTGGGCGCGGTGGCTTAAGCCTGTAATCCCAGCACTTTGGGAGGCCGAGACAGGCGGATCACGAGGTCAGGAGATCGAGACCATCCTGGCTAACATGGTGAAACCCCGTCTCTACCAAAACATATAAAAAACTAGCCGGGCGAGGTGGCGGGTGTCTGTAGTCCCAGCTACTCAGGAGGCTGAGGCAGGAGAATGGTGTAAACCCGGGAGGCGGAGCTTGCAGTGAGCTGAGATCTGGCCACTGTACTCCAGCCTGGGCCAAAGCCACTCTATTGGAGCCTATCTGGAAAAAGAAGAGGAAAAAGTAGGTGGCATTGGCTAGCAAGAGAGATGCCGTGATGGCATCGGCAGCAGGACCAACTGTGAAGAAAGACAGGGTGGTGAGTCCCCAGAAGTCAGTTGTGAGAATGTGGAAGTAATCAGAAGCCTTGGGGTCTCTGGCAAGAAGAAAACATTCAGTGCCTGGAGGGGCTCTGTCAGGCATTAGGTAGAAGTGCTTCAGCTGAGCACACAAAGCGGAGATGCCAGGGAGCTTGATTGGCATGCTCAGCATTCTCATAGACTATGCCGGATAGGAGCATACATGTGAGAGGAGACAGCAGGGAGCGTAGCCCTTACCTCAAGACAGCATGCAAGTCACAACACCGAGAGAGATTGCCAAGCCTGGAGTTCCAGAAAGTGTCCTCGGTTCTTGTCTTCTTGCAAGAAAGAATTCAGCCAAAAGATCAGTTAGTAAATCTAGCAAAAAATGTATTGCAGAAGTGACAGTATGCTTTAAGAGAAGAGTGGGCCAACTTGGCTGGGAGCAGCCCCAGTACACTCTGCATTTGACCTTTTTCCTCACTTTCTTCTTTGGGTTCCTGCCTTTGTTCTTGACCAGTTCACACCCAGGCTTGGGGGGCTCTCCCTTACTCTTGGTTAATGCACATGTGCAGAACCCAGTGATCAAGATAAATTCTACCCAATGGTGGCATTGCTCATTGCTGCCACCCAGAAAGGTTGTATAGCCATCCCTTTTGCCTTTCCCCTTCTTTATCTGAATGTAGCTAACACATCTGACAGTTCAACCATAGAATGAGTGATTACTAAGCACCTTAAGAGTCGTTTTGGGGTGTTCCTTCCCATATAGCTACCTTTCCTCCTGCCTGCTCATATCTGACTAATGCCACCCTAACAGTTGGATTGCAAGGTTCTTGTTCAATTGAACCTTGAAACATTGAAAGGGTCATGTCCCAGGGAGATGGGAACCCTGTGCAGTTTTACATGGAATTCTGAGTAGGAAGTAGAATGGATTCTATTTGGTCACATTTGCTATTTAACTACTCTTGATATCATTGTCATCTTAGCCATAAATCATTCAAGTGATGGTAAGATAGACATAAGTGAGCTTCACTTTATGAATTCAAATATTGCTTTAAGTATTTAAAACCTGCTGTATGATTGCACAGCAACAAGAACATTTTATAACAATTGATATTAAAATGCTGTAAGTACAATAGCAATTAAGGATGTACTCATGTAAGAAAATCACAAAACTTTAAGCTGAAAAACAGAAGAAACCTTTTTTAGTGTTACAGGTTCATAGAATTCATAAAAAGTATTTGTCTTAGATTCCTTTACATAATAATCATCCATATGTGGTCAGGTGTTTGATATCAATCATTCATGTCTGATTAGAAGTGGGAACCTTGAGATGCTACAGGAAAACTTTAAAAGCATTATGAACCCAAGCCAAACTAAAATCAATTAGAAAGTAAGCCAAACCATCTCAAAGTATACCTTTAGTTGTCAGGCAATACCATTTCATTTCCAAAATCTAACTTAAATGCAATTTTTACAGAAATTTAAAATGTGCCGGTTTAGTTACATTTATCGAATAAAGTTAACAAATGAATATCTCTTGACAATGAGAGCTCCAAGGACTTTTAAAAAAGGCTGTAAAGTTTGTTTCCTTTCCTTAAAAACACAGTTAATTATGACCTTTACTTAAAATACATAAGTCAATTAGACAACTCAATATTTTGCAAAAAAAATACAAGAATTATATCAGAAGTCTGAGAAGGAAAGAAAAAATGATGCTATATCTAACCTTTGACAAGTCGCTCTCCATTCTGATATTTGAAGACAATGAGCTTAAGGTAGGAATCCTTAAGGTTTCTCTTGGAATATGTATTCTGTTGAGACCTAAATTTTCATTAAGATTTCCATTGCATGCTGACTGTAGGACTGCCCTTATAGTATGAGAAGTAAATAAAGATCCGCTCTGCTCTTTTTCTTGAAGAAGTTTGGTACTGACGTCTGCTAGAATTTCTTTACGTCTGTGAAGATTGCAAAACACAGATACTGAGTATTTTGGGTTTTTTTACAAATTATGTCTAAATGACTTGCATTGTTTAAAAAGTCACCATGAGTCAATGAAAGATACCACAAACTATGTTTTAACTCTGAAAATGTATGAGAGCATGTGTACTGTACACAGTTTTAATTTTTAAATTGTTCTAAAGAACTACATGTACTTCTAGAGGATTTTTAACAAGTAATTCAAACAAAGTAGAGAGGGAAGAGCGAAAGCTATCAATGATATGTGGATTAACAGGTGACATTTGTTGCCTTCTGAAATGGCTCTAGTTACAAGATTCTTAAGGATGCCATTAGAAATACTTGTGTTTAGTTAGGCTGGGCGTGGTGGGTCATGCCTGTAATCCAGGCACTTTGGGAGGCCAAAAGAGGTGGATCACTTGAGGTCAGGAGTTCAAAACCAGCCCAGCCAACATGGTGAAACCCTGTCTCTACTAAAAATACAAAACATTAGCCAGGGGTGGTGGGTGCCTGTAATCCCAGTTCCTTGGGAGGCTGAGGCAGGAGAATCACTTGAACCCGGGAGGCGAGATCGTTTCACTGCATTCCAACCTGGGACAAGAGCAAAACTCCATCTCAAAACAAAAAAAAGTAAAAAAGCAAATAAATACTTGTGTTTAAAGGGTAACTATATGAAATGATAAACATGTTAATTTGCTGGACTAGAATCACCATTTGATTATGTATAAATATATTAAAACATCATGTGGTACTCCTTAGATATACAGGAGTACCGAAATATATCCAAAACTATAAATCCAAAAATATTTTACTCCAGTGAAATAACTAAAAGTAAAATAAAGCTAGAAATACTTGTATTTAGTAAGCCAGTTACAGAAAAAAAAACTCTCTCTCAAAGACACTTTCAAGCATGTCTTTTTACCACCCTTGTACATTTCACCCATTATTTGAGAAGCATTTGACACTGAGGAATCATTCAGAGCAACAATTCCCTGGGGAGAAGGAGATAGCCAAGATCAAAGAGAACTCAATCATCTCCAAGGGTGATTAACTCCTAAAATTGTGACCCACGCATCAGAAGTGGGGCCTGCCCTTTTGGTATTCCACCTACCACCTCAGGCTGACCAAGGTGTTATTTTTCACCACTTTGTGAATTAGATTTCCTTTCAACCCTGTGTTAATTATTCCCTATTTCACAAGTATGCCTTTATGTGGCGTGGAAAAACTATACAAAATACTTTGTTCCAAGGTGGCCTCTAATGATACTACCAAAGGTCGCAATCAATGACAGTTAATTTACTGAGTGCCAGAATGTGCAGAGGAGTAGAAGTACCTGACCCTTTTTCAGTTTAAGTTGTAATCTTATAAAAAATAATTCAATTCATTAATATTTCTATATAGGGGAATGCTGACAAACAATTGTGTAACAATATCACTGTCTAAATTATGAAGCTTCAAAGAAACTTGGCTGAAAGACTAATAGATCAGGTTAACCACATAAGAATATTAAGGGGATAAAGAGCCATATAAAACCAAAAAACAGGCCAGGCACGATGGCTCAGGCCTGTGATCCCGGCACTGTGGGAGGCTGAGGTGGGCAGATCACTTGAAGTCAGGAGTTCAAGACCAGCCTGGCCAAGATAGTGAAACTCCAGCTCCACCGAAAATATCAAAATTAGCCAGGAGTGGTGAGAATATGAAAGGTTGGGGCTGAGACAGGAGAATTGCTTGAACCTGGGAGGCAGAGGTTGCAGTGAGCCAAGATTGTGCCACTGTACTCTAGCCTGGGTGACGGAGTGAGAATCCATCTCAAAAAAACGAAAAACAAAACAAACAAAAAAACACATCCAAAAAGAGGGGAGTGACATGAATTGTCCTGGATTAACATTTTTTAATTTTTTTATTTTATTATTATTAATTTTTTTTAGATGGAGTCTCACTCTGTCACCCAGGCTGGAGTGCAGTGGCGTGATCTTGGCTCACTGACACCTCCACCTCCTGATTCAAGTGATTCTCCTGCCTCAGCCTCCCAAGTAGCTGAGATTACAGAAGCATACCACCATGCCCGGCTAATTTCTGTATTTTTAGTACAGACGGGGTTTCACAATGTTGGCTGGGCTGGTCTTGAGCTTCTGACCTCTGGTGAGCCACTGGCGGATTAACATTTTAAAGGTAAGCTCATTTACTAACATCATTTTCCAAAATTGTTTAACCTAGTTAGCTTTCACTTCCCCCTAATCTCATGAACCTGTCTCACTAAAAGTTATGCCTTTGAGGCAAATTAATGAGCTTCATTTATTTTCTATGATTCTGTGTTTTGACTTACTTGTTTAGTTCATCTGACAAAGATTCTCTAAGTTTTAATTCTTCTAGATACAGTTCCTTATATTTTTCCAATTCTGTTGTATTACAGTCTGCTTGTGAAGTTTTTGCTTTGTAGAGTTTGAATTCCAGATCTTTAATTGTAAGTTCCATCTGACTTTTCATAGTAGCATTGCTTTCCTCTGTTAAAAACTGTAACTTGTCATGGGCTATTTTCTGTGTCTAAAACAAATTGAAAGGGTACATTAAACAAATAATTATAATCTGAATAATTATTGTGTATTTGTTTCTTTTTGTTTTGGGTAGGTGACGTAGAGAGCATTTCTAAGTATGTGAAAAAAAGCAACTGAAGTTTAATATATTTATTATGAGTATCAACTAAATTAATAACTTAATCTGAATTGTAAAAATATTAAATCATGCTTATAGTAGTACTCATGAAATGTAACACTCCAAAGAATAATAAAATCAATTTAAATTCTGAAAAATTGAGCAATATAACTTAAGAATACTTCAAGAGTATAGTATAATTTCTAAATCACATTTTTCTTTCTCTATTAGTCTTGTTTCATGCCACTTGTCTTAGTAATCAAATGATTCACTAATGAGAATCATTATTATGGAAGATCAATTTAGTTACAATAATGATGGCAAGTGAAATATTTAAAGAGAGAAACAGATACCACCTTCCTTCTAGAAATCTACCAAACAAATTGCTATAAGTGAAGGAGAGGAAACATATACTATGTATGTATCCAAAATGTAATTTGCAGTGAAATGAATGAAGGCACGTTCCTGATAATAAACTAACCTGTAAAATTAGATCAATGGTTTCTAATTGTTCTGCTATCTCCTGCCTTGCTCCTTCTTCGACCTCCTGTTTATAGTGTTCCAATTGGTCACATTGTAACATATTCATTTCCATGTGACTTTTGAGGTTTACTAGTTCTTCTTCCAACTTCTCCTGATCCTTCCGTAGTATTTTGCGCTTTTCTTGCATTGTTTTCATATATAATAATGACTGTTGAAGAACTTCAATCTCTGCATCCACATGTAGACCTTCTGAAGATGCAGTTTCCACTGCTTCTGTAAGATCAGGCTGCATAAGTAAAATAATATGGTTTTGTAATGAAGAAAGAAGACAGAATAGTCTAACATAAAACTAATCATTTTTAAATAAATTCAGTTGCAATAAAATGTTATCTATACTGTAGTAGATTCTTAAAACATGGATCTTTGAATTACTTAGAAAATCAAAAACAAATTTAAAACCACCAGGAATCACAAAAATGTATGTTTTACTCACATCATCTTTGCCACACAATATTTTTATGTGATAGTAGGCTTTCATTTTCCTGATTGTGTAATATATTTCCTCTTTAAAATGGCTCCAAGTCACTTCTTTATTGTTTGTTTTTGTTTTTTTGTTTTTGTTTTTGTTTTTGTTTTTGTTTTTTTGAGGTGGGATCTCACTCTTGTTGCCCAGGCTGGAGTGCAGTGGCATGGTCTTGGCTCACTGCAACCTCCGCCTCCTGGGTTCAAGCGATTCTCCTGCCTCAGCCTCCTGAGTAGATTACAGGCACCTGACACCATGCCCAGCTAATTTTTTGTATTTTTAATAGAAATGGGGTTTCACAATGTTGGCCAGACTGGTCTTGAATTCCTGGCTTCAAGTGATCTGTCTGCCTCAGCCTCCCAAAGTGTTGGGATTACAGGCGTGTGCCACTGCACTCCGTCTAAGTCACTTCTTAGTACAAAGTCTCTTGCCCCCTCACACCCTTTGTTATTCCCCATAATTTCTAAAAAAGTTTTAGGAACACCACATTAAATTATCCAAACCTAAACCAATAAATCACTGTGAGAAGAAGACTTGAAAATAAGACTCTAATTAATGAATCTTTATGATAAAACCTCCAACAGATTAGGCATAGAAGGAACATATTTCAACACAATAAAGACCATATATGGCAAAACCACAACTAACATTACACTGAAAGAGGAAAAGCTGAAAGTCTTTCCTCTAAGAACTGGCATAAGACAAGGATACCCACATTCAGCACTCATATTCAACACAGTATTAGAAGTCCTAGTCAGAGCAACTGGGTGAGAAAAAAATTAAGGGCATCTAAATTGGGAAAGAAAAATTGAAATTTCTCTTTGCACATGACCTGATCCTGTATATAAAAAACCTAGACCCCTCAAACAAACTCTTAGAACATTTCATCAAATGGCTACAGAATACACATTCTTCTCATCGGCACATAGAACATTCCCCAGGATAGACCATACATTAGGCCAGAAAACAGGTCTTAGCAAATTTTAAAAACTTGAAATCATATCAAGTATCTTCTCAAACCACAATGGAATAAAACTAGAAATCAATACCACTTATGATTGCTAAAAAATAATAAAATACTACTCAGGAACAAATTTAACCAAGGAAGTGATAGAGCTCCCCTGCAAGAAAACTATGAAACATTGATGAAAGAAATGGTAGAGGACAAAAACAAATGGAAATATATCCCATGCTCATGAATTTAAAGAATTAATATTGTTAAAATACTACCTGAAGGAGTCTACAGGTTAAATACGATCGCTATTAAAATACATATTAGTCTATTTTCACACTGCTATAAAGACGCTACCCAAGACTGAGTAAAATGTATTTAAAAAGAGGCTTAATTGACTCACAGTTCTGCATAGCTGGGGAGGCCTCCGGAAACTTACAATCACAGCAGAAGGGGAAGTAGGCTCATCTTACATGGTGGCAGGAGAGAGAGGAGAAAGAGAAGGGGGAAGAGCCCTTATAAAACCATCAGATCTCATGAGAACTCACTCACTATCATGAGAACACCATGGGGGAAACTGTCCCCACAATCCAATAACATCTCTCCCTTGACATGTGGGGATCACAGGTTTCTCCCGCCACACATGGGGATTATAATTTGAGATGAGATTAGGGTTGGGACACAGAGCCAAACCATATCAAAATATCAATTACATTTTTAACTGGGGAACAAGATGATCAACCAGATGCAGCCAGGAAACACCTCTTCCACAGACAGAAAACAAAATATTGAGTAAGCCATCACACTTTGAACAGATTTTGGGGGGAAAAAGCACTCAAAGTCAATAGAGAGGCTACCCAAGACGCTACCCAAGACTGAGTTTGAAGAGGAAGGAAGCTAGGAAGCCAGATGGAGTCACCAGTCACCAGGACCAGCTCTTGGTCCAGAATTGGACCTAAGGAAGGAGAGAGTGAAGGAACTAGAGGTCACACAATCCTGCCAGGGACCTCTGAGATCCTAGGTACAAGAGATCCCATGATACACACAGACATTTGAATTGGCAGGGGGAACTGCCAAGAGAGTAGGGAGAGGCAGAGCTTGAACATGCATGGAGCCCAAAAGATTTCATGCATGAGGTAGCTGCAGGAAAATATGAGAATAGGCACCCATCCCCCAAGGCTCTCCATCTTTCTGAGTTACTTTAGCCCCTGCTGACAGCCAAACCAGGAGAAAGCAGGGCTGCCTTTCCCAAGGGCCTGAAGTGCATTTGATTTGCACACCCCCTTGTCTGCCTGTCCCTCCCCAGCTCCTGCCTGGTTGCTCCCTCAAGGGTGTACACATAACACAGCCTCCACTGCTCCACCTGAGTGTTTGTCTGGCAGCCTGAAAGCAGTTTGCCCACTCCAGCACAGCCAATGCTTGACCCTGAGGTACCAGAGGATATAGCTACGAGACCCGTCCCAACTTCCCAGGGTTTGAGTGCACAGTTAAGGGGTATTGAGCTGATATCTGTGGCCTGAGCTCAAATTGGGGTGGCACCCCCGACTCTCAGAACAATGAGAAGAGTGAGGCACAGATGCATGTGCTGGCACAGGAGCTGGGTGTGCCTCCTTCTACAAGACTGGTCTGGAAAAAGCATAGCCTGTTGGCTGGCCACAGACTCCATCCGAGGGAAACCTGTGACCTGGAACACATATCAGGCCAAAGATTTGGGTTCAGAAAGCTTGGGGCAAAACTAGCTGGTCAGGCCTTACCTAAAAGTACACATCACAGAAAACCTGGTCAGGGGAGCATGAGTTTTATGGTCCTCAAAGCCAACTGCTGAGCAAAAAACTCCAGGATGTGCATACTTCACCAGCTGCACACCCATGGCACCATCCACCCTATCCAGGGGACCTTCACCCTTGACCCACAGCATCCACAGACACCTGCAGACATACCCCGTATCCCACTCAGACTCTTCCAAGCACAAGGAATCAGCAGGTCCCTGGACATTTGGAGGACTAACCTTTGGCTCAGGCTGCCCCTAAAGCAAGCTTGTCCTGGGCCCATGGGCTGCATGCAGACCAGGAAGACTTTGAATGTGGCCCAACACACATTTGTAAATTTTCTTAAAACGTTATGAGTTTTTTTGGCAACTTTTTTTAGCTCATCAGCTATCATTAGTGTGTGTTTAATGTGTGGCCCAAGACAATTCTTCTTCTTCCTATGTGGTCTTGAGAAGTCATAAGATTGGACATCCCTGGCCTTAAAGATGGAGGCTGTGCAGCTGTCCAGGGACTTCTTTGGAGCTAAGAAAGAGGGAGTGTAGCACCAGTGATTGAAGGGGATTCTCTGAAGGCTAGGGAACAAACTTTGTGAGAAAGGCATTTCTTGCCTCCCTGCCAACTATTTCCCCCTCCTCAGAGGCCTGCTCCAAACACACTGATATACAAAAGAGTTATGCAGCTGAGTAAGAGCCTATCTACCAGCTCTTACTCCAAAGCACCATCTATGGGATTGAAGCCAGAATTACACTACCAAACAAAATTAATTCCCTCAACACAGTTAGCCTGTGAAAACCAATGCAAGAAACTAGCCACAACTAAGAAATCCGTAGAGGCCAGGTACAGTGGCTCATGCCTATAATCCCAGCATTTTGGGAGGCCAAGGCAGGTGAATCACCTGAGGTCAGGAGTTCGAGACCAGCCTGGCCAATATGGTGAAACTTCATCTCTTCTTAAAAAAAAAAAAAATAGCCTAGTGTAGTGGCCCACATCTGAATCCCAGTGACTTGGGAAGCTGAGGCAGGAGAATCACTTGAACATGGGAGGCGGATGTTGCAGTGAGCCGAGATTGTACCACTGCACTCTACCCCAGGTGACAACAACAAAACTTGAATGAAAGGAAGGAAGGAAGGAAGGAAGGAAGGAAGGAAGGAAGGAAGGAAGGAAGGAAGGAAGGAGAAATTCATAAAGATCCTTGGCCTTCTGAAAGAACCCAGAAACTAAACCAATGAACTGTTCCAACATACACAACAGTCAAACACTCAAGGGAAGAATAGGAATATAGAAACCAGAAGTCATATCCAAATGACAGCAATTTCAAAAAGATAAATAAACACTAGCCCTCTCAGACAGGAAAGCATCTGTGAAAGAAGTCCAGCAATTCAAAAAGTCATAGTGTTTTCTAACCCTCATAGGATCACACTAGCTCCTCAGCAATTGATCCTAACCAGATTGAAATGCTGAAATAATAGTCTTAGAATCCAGAATCTGGATGGTAAGGAAGTACAATGAGATCCAAGCAAAAGTTGAAACCTAACAAAGGAAGCAAGTAAAATAATTCAAGAGTTAAAAGATGACATAGCCATTTTAAGAAAGAAGAAAACTGGGCTTCTGAGATTGAACAACTCACTATAGGAATTTCAAAACACAATTGGAAGCCTCAACAACAGACTAAACCAAGCAGAGGAAAAAATTATAGAGCTTGATGTCTGGTCCTTTGAATCAACCCAGTCAGATGAAAATAAAGAAAACAGAATTTTTAAAAGTGAACAAAACCTCTGAGAAATATGGGATCACATACAGAGACCAAATCTATGACTCACTGGCATTGTGGAGAAAGAATAAGTACTTTGGAAAACACATTTTAGAATATAATTCACAAAACTTTCCCCAGTCTCATTAGAGAAGCTGACATGCAAATTCAAGAAATTCAGAGATAAGATACTACACAAGATGGTCATTCCAAAGACACATAGTGAAAAGCATCCAAAAGTCAACGTGAAAGTCTTATGGCAGCTAGAGAAAAGCGTCAAATCACATACAAAGGGAACTCCATCAGGCTAACAGCAGACTTATCAGCAAAACCTTACAAGCCAGAAGAGTGTTGGCCTATTTTAGCATCCTTAAATAAATTCAAACCTCAAATTTTATATCCTGTCAAACTAAATTTCATAAGTGAAGGAGAAAAAAATCTTTTCCAGACAAGCAAATGCTAAGGGAATTTAAAACCATTAGACCAGCCCTACAAGAGATCCTTAAGGGAGTTCTAAACAGGGACATGAAAGAACAATACCTGCAACCACAGAAACACACGTAAGTACATAGTTCACAGACGTTATAAACAAATACACATTGGAGACTACGAAGCAACCAGATAATAACATCCTGGCAGGATAAAAATCTGACATATAAATATTAGCCTTAGATAAAATGATCTAAATACCCCACTTAGAAGGCACAGAGTGGCAAGTTGGATTAAAGAAAATCAAGAACCAACAATCTGCTGCCTTCGAAAGACCCACCTCGCATATAATTACACCCACAGCCTCAAAGTAAAGCCATAAACTAAGATCTACCATGCACACAGAAAACAAAAAATCAGGGGTCATTATTCTTGTATCAGATTAACACACTTTAAACCAACAACAGTTTTAAAAAAGGACAAAGAAGAAGATGATAAAGAATGATACGCAATGATAAAAGAACTCAATTCAACAAGAAGGCATAAATATTTTTAAATATATAGGCACCCAACCTTGGAGCATCAGATTTCTAAAACAAGTACTTCTAGATCTATGAAAAGAGTTAGCCATGCAATTATAGTTAAAAATTTCAACACCTCATTGGCAGCATTAGACACTGACATAGAAAAGTAACAAAGACATTCTAGAATTAAATTTCACATTTCACCTATTGAACTTAATTGACGCTTACAGAATCCTCCACCCAACAACCACAGAATGTACTTTCTTCTCATCGGCACAGGGAACACACTCTGAGATCGACCACATGCTCAGCCATAAAGCAAGTCTCAGTACATTTTTTAAAAACTGAAAGTATACCAAGCATAATCTCAGACCCTAGTGGAATAAAAATAGAAATCCATACCAAGAATTTCTCTCAATGTCACATAATTATATGAAAATTAAACAACTTGCTCCTGAATAACTTTTGGGTAAACAACAAAATAAAGACAGATATTAAAACCTCTTGAAAATAAATAAAAACAGAGACAGAACATGCCACAATCTCTGGGATATAGCAAAACCAGTATTAAGAAAAAAGTTGATAGCACTAAATGTAGACATCAAGAAGTTAGAAAGATCTCAAATCAACAACTTAAAATCACACCTACAAGAACTAGCAAAACAAAAACCAAATAACCTCAAAGCTAGCAGAAGTAAAGAAATAACTAAAACCAGAGCAGAACTGAATAAATTTGAGACACAAAAATCCTTACAAGTAATCAACAAAACCAAAAGTTTGTTCTTGGAAAGGATAAATGAGATTGATAGCTAGCTAGCTACATTAACAAAGAAAAAATAGAGAAGATCCAAATAAGCACAATCAGAAATAGCAAAGATGGCATTACAATGGATCCCACAGAAATACAAAATATCATCAAAGACTATTATGAACACCTCTATGCACAGAAACTAGGAAATCTAGAGGAAATGGATAAATTCCCAGAAATACAAAACCTCCCAAGATTGAATCAAGACGAAATTAAAACCCTTAACAGACAATAACAAGTTCTGAAATGGAATCAGTAATTTAGAAACCTAGTAACCAAAGAAAACGCCCTGAACCTGAAGGATTCAGAGCCAAATTCTACCAGACATACAAAGAAGATCTGTTACCAATCCTACTGAAACTATTCCAAAGTATCGACTTTGAGAAACTCCTCCATAACTCATTCTATGAATACAGCATCATCTTGATATTAAAAGCTGAAAGAGAGGCAATCAAAAAAGAAAACTGCAGGTCAATGTCTCTGATGAACATAGACACAAAAATTCTCAACAAAACATTAACAAACCAAATCCTGCAACACATCAAAAATTCACTTTATTTATTTATTTATTTATCTATTTATTTATTTATTTTTGAGACCGAGTCTCACTCTACTGCCCAGGCTGGAGTGCAGTGGCGTGATCTCAGCTCACTGCAAGCTCTGCCTCCCAGGTTCACGCCATTCTCCTGCCTCAGCCTCCCCAGTAGCTGGGACTACAGACATCCGCCACCACACTTGGCTAATTTTTTGTATTTTTAGTAGAGATGCGGTTTCACCATGTTAGCCAGGATGGTCTCGATCTCCTGACCTTGTGATCTGACTGCCTCGGCCTCCCAAAGTGCTGGGATTACAGTCAAGAGCCACCATGCCTGACCCAAAATTCACTTTTTACAATCTAACAGGCTTTATTCTGGGATGCAAAGTTGCTTCGACATATACAAAGTAATAAATATGATTCACTACATAAACAGAATTTTTAAAAACCATATGATCGTCTCAACAGATGCAGGAAAAGCTTTCAGTAGACTCACAATATTCCTTCATGATCAAAACCTTCAACAAATTAGGCATCAAAGGAACATACCTGAAAATAATGAGAGCCACCTATGACAAACACACAGCCAACATCATACTCGATGGGCTAACCTTGGAACCATTTTCCTTCAGAACTGGAACAGGAAAAAGATGCCCACTCTCTCCATTCCTATTCAACATAGTACTAGAAGTTCTAGCCAGGGCAATCAGGCAAGAAAAAGGAATTTAAGGCATCCAAATAAGAACTGCAGAAGTCAAACTATCTCTCTTTTCAGATGATATGATTGTACACCTAGACAACCCTAAAGACTGTCAAAAGGCTCCTAGATCTGATAACAATTTCAGTAAAGTTTCTAGTTACAAAATCAACGTACAAATATCAGCAGCGTTTCTATACACCAATAATGTTTAAGGTGAAAGCCGAATCAAGAACACAATCCCATTTATAAATAGCCACAGAAAAAAAAAATACCGGGAAATGCATCTGACCAAATAAATGAAAGATTTCTACAAGAAGAAATATAAACACTGCCAAAAGAAATCAGAAATTAAACCATCAGATGAAAAAAATCCACGCTCATGGATTGGAAGAATGAGTATCATCAAAATGCTTATACTGCCCGATGCGATCTACAAATTCAATCCACACTACTCCTATCAAGCTACCAACATCGCTTTTTCACAGTGTTAGGAAAAATGACTCTAAAACTCATGGAACCAAAAAAGAGCCACACTAGCCAAAACAATCCTGAGGAAAAAAAAGGTGGCAGCATCAGTCTACCTGACTTCAAATTATATTACAAGGATACAGTAACCAAAATACAAGGTTTTGGTATAAAAACAAATACATAGATCAACAGAAAGAATAGAGAACCCAGAAATTAATCCACATATTTACAGCCATGCAATTTTTGATAAAAGAGTCAAGAACATCCATCAGGAAAAGAACATTCTCATCAACAAATGAGGCTGGGAACACTGGATATCTGTAGGCAGAAGAATGAAACTAGATCCTTATAGTTCTCCATATACAGAAATCTACACTAAATGGATTAAAGACAAACATAAGAACCAAAATTGTAAAACTACTAGAAGAAAACATAGCAGAAATACTTCAGTACCTTGGTCTAGGCAAAGCTGTGATGACTAAAACATCAAAAACACAGGCAAAAATAGAGCAATGAGACTATATCAAAATTAAAGTTTCTTCATAGCAAAGGAAACAACCAACAGAGTGAAGAGACAACCTGCATAATGGAAGAAAATGTTTGCAATCTATTCAGCTGACAAGGGTCTAATATTCAGACTATATAAGGAGCTCAAACAACCCAACAGCAAAAACAAAATTAATCATCTGATTAAAAAGTGGGCAAAGGATCTGAATAGACATTTCTCAAAAGAAGATGTACAAATGGCCAAGAGATATATGAAAAAATACTCAACATCTGTAATCATCAGGAAAGGAAATAAATCTGCAATGAGATATCATCTCACTACAGTTAGAATGGCTACTATCGAAAAGACAGAAAGTAAAAAATGCTGGTGAGGTTGCAGAAAAAGGAAACTTACGCACTCATGGAGGGAATGTAAATTAGTATAGCCATTAAGGAAAACAGTATGGAGCTTTCTTAAAAACTAAAAATAGAAGTATCAAACAATCCAGCAATCCCACTACTGAGTATTTATCAAAAAGAAAGAAAATAAATGTATCAAAGAAATACCAGCACTGCCATTTTTATTGTATCACTATTTATAATTACTAAGATATGGAATCCATCTAAATGTTTATCAACAGATGAATGCATAAAGAAAATGTGGTATCTGTACACAATGGAAGATTATTCAGCCATAAAATAGAATAAAATTATATCATTCTCAGCCACATAGATGACCTTGGAGGACATTATGTTAAGTAGAATAAGTCAGGCAAAGAAAAACAAATGCTGTATGTTCTCACTCATGTGGGAGCTAATTTTTAAAAATGAGTTCACGGTAGTAGAGAATAGAATTGTGGATATTAGAAGCTGGGAAATGAAGGGGAGTGGGGCATGGGGTGAGGTTGGTTAATGGATAAAAAATTACCACTAGATAGAATGAACTCTAGTGTGCTGTGGCATTGTAGGGTGAATATGATTAACTATGATTTATTGTATTTTTTTGAAAGCTAGAAGAGAGGATTATGAATGTTTACAAAAAAAAAGAATGGTAAATGGTTGAAGTGCTGGATATAATAATTAGCCTGATTTGATGATTATACATTATTTACATGTATCAAAATATTACTGTGTATCCTATAAATATGTACAAATATATATGACCACAGAATATAAAAGAAAGCCAGGCATGGGGTAACATGCCTGTAGTCACGGCAACTTGGGAGGCTGAAGCAGGAGGATCCCTTGAGCTCAGGAGTTTAAGGCCAGCCTGAGTAACACAGTGAGATCCAATTTCTAATATATATAAATAGATAAATAATAAAAATAGAAGAAAAACTGTATCCTATAAAGAAGTAGACTGTGGGCCAACCCTACTGACTGGCCTCTAATGAAGAAATGTGGTGAAAGTGATACCACGTGCCTTCCAACATTAAGTTAGAAAAGGCCCTCCATCTCACACTGCTTGTCCTTGGAACTTAGCCCCCATGTTGTGAGGAAGCTCAGGCCACAAAGACAGCCTAGGAGTTCCAATGAAGGTATTTGAGCTGCCTGCCCCAACTAAAGTTTCAGTCAATGGCCATTATGAACAACCAGACAGTTAGGGAACAAGCCTTCTGAGGATTCCAGTCCTCCAACCTCTGATTTATCCCAAGTGAAGCTCAAGGGAATGGAGATAAGCTGCCCCGGCCAAGGTTTTCCCCAGCCACAGATGGCTGAACTAAATAAATGGTGTTTTCAGCGACTCAACTTTAGATAATTTTTTAGGAAAAAATAAACAGAAAATTTGATTTAAACAAAGAGACATCAAGAAAAAATAACTTACACAGTAGAAATTAATGTCCTTTAAAGTAGGAATTAATAAGTGCTGAATTTAATTTATTAACAACAAACAATGCTAACGAGAAGCAGCAGACAATTAGGAGAAAGGCATAAGAACTATTGAGGAGAAAGTTTTTCTAAAATTTTCTTCAGTTACAAAGTCTGATAAAGAAAAAGAGCCTTTTTAGAATTTGTTCCTCAAGTTATGGGATAAAGATGGTGAGGATGAAAGGAAATATATGGTTGAAGTTGTGAAAGGAAAATATCCTGGGCCCCCAAAATCACTAAGGAAAACTCCAGCTGGAAACTGCTTAGGGCAAACCTGCCTCCCATACTATTCCAAGTGACCTCTCCACTCACTGAGATAGATGCATATTTGACTTGCTTCCTTCGGAAAGGCTAATCAGAAACTCAAAAGAACGTATTTCTTTGTGTATAACCTACCTGGGACCTGGAAGCTCCCTCCCCACTTTGAGTCTTCCTGCCTTTGCTTCAAGTTGTCCCACCTTTCTAGAACCAATGTGCCTCTTACCTATATTGATTGATGTCTCATGTCTCCCTAAAACATATAAAACCAAGTTGTGCCTTGACCACCTTGTCCACATGTCATCAGGACTTCCTGAGGCTGTGTCATGGGCATGTCCTCAAGCTTGGCAAAATAAACTCTCTAAATTAACTGAGACCTGGCTTAGATCTTCTGGGTTCACAAAGTATAAAAGGTGAAAAAAACTACCAATATTTTTATTTTCTAACCAAAATCAGATGTTTGACCTGATTTCAATTCATTGAAATTCTAAGAGATAAGTAACTTTGAGTGTTTACTAATCAATCTAGTATTCAATGTTTATGTTCATTTCTTCAATGAGAAAATAGAGAATATTATGGAACTATCTTTAATCTTCTCAGGAATAAAACAAATGTGTCCTTTGAATGTTAAGAAATTAAGTACAATTTCCCCTTTACCTTACTTTGAGCCTGTTTGTATGAAGAAGGTGAGACCATCTTATCTTTATTTTGTAACAAAATGCTTCTCCATGTCATACAAATTGAGCAAGACGTGTTAGTGAACAAGGATAGACATAGACCAGCATATTAGAGTTGAGAATCCAAAATTAAATCTGTATGTTTGTATTCAGTTCATTTTCACCAAGAGTTAAAAAACAAATGAGAAAAGAATAGTATTTCCAACAAATGGTATTGTCTCACCAAATGCAATATCTAAACATTTATTCAAAATAGCTAAATGTAAGAGCTAAAACTATAAAATTCTTAGATGAAGACACAGGCATAAATCTTTGTGACTGCATTTGCCAGTGGTTTCTTAGACATAACACCAAAAGGAAAAATAGATTAACTGGACTTGATCAAAATTTGGAACTTGAACAGGCACCATCAGGAAAGCAAAGAGGAAGGCCATTGAGTAGAAGTAAATATTTGAAAATCATGCATCTGATAAGGGACTTACACCTGGGATACAAAAACAACTTCTAAAATTCAGAAATAAAAAAAATTTTAAATGGGTAAAGGATTTGAATAGATATTTCTCCAAAGAAGATATACAAATGGTTCATAAACACATAAAAAGATGTTTAAAGTCATTAGTCATTAGAAGAACGCAAGTCAAAACCACAATAAAGTACCTCATAGCACTACTAGAATGAAATCTTTTCTCAGTCAAAAATATGGAAAATTTTGGCAAGGGTATGAAAACATTAGAACACCCTCACAATACTGATAAGAATGTAAAATGGCACAGCCACTTTGGAAAACAGACCGGCAGCTCCTCAAAGAGTTAACACGTGACCCAGCAATTCCACTGGGTATAATCCCAATAGAAATGAAAACATATGCACTCTTACAAAAAAGTGCAAACACAAGCCCTTTTACATCAAAGTTCATGGCAGCTTTGTTAATAACAGTCCAAACTGGAAGCAACCTGATGGTCCATCAATTGATGAGTGGATAAATAAAATGATTGGTATATTCACACAATGGAATATTACTCAGCAATAAAAAGAAATTAAGTACTGATACCTACTACCACACAGAAAACTCTTAAAATGTTATTCTAAGTGAAAAAAAAAAGTCACAAAAGACCACATATTGTGTAATTCCACTGATAGAAAACATCCAGAATGGACAAATCTGTACAATCAAAGGAGACTGGTGGTTCCCTGGAGCTGAGTAAAAAGGGGAAAACTGGTCGATGATAGCTTAGGGATGCAGAGTTTCTTTTCAGGGTCATAAAAATGTTCTAAAATTGATGGTGGTGGTGGTTACACAACTGTGTGAATATACTAAGAAACTGTGAATCGCACACTTTACATGGGTGAACTGTATGGTAGGTGAATTATATCTTAATAAAGTTGCTTTTAAAAATCAAATGGCAGGATTTTGATAAATTTCTTCTCTACTTTGGATTATATACTATACATGATCTGAATATTTCTGTTTTACAATATATTTAAAAGAAACAAAATAGGAAAGAAATGCCTAACATTTCAAGTAGTTTGTAAACTAACCTAAAACATTTATATTTTGAAGACCAGTATAACAGTTTTTCCCTGTATGCATTATCCTGAAATGCATGAAATAAATATACAGAGATTCTGTACCCATTCACAAAAGTAAAGATAGGAAATAAGACAATTTTCTGAAATAAACATTATCTTCTGATTTAATCTGGTGTGCCTCACCATGGCAATAGAGAAAATCACTAAAAAATACTGTTACACAGAAAAAAAGTCTCTCAACTTTTGTGAGAAATGATGTCTAATTCCCAACTTTTCCTGAAGGTAAATATTATAATAAAAATATGTACATAATTAAGAGGAAAAAATGACAGAATAAAAGTCAAGAGGTTAAGAAATAAGTATATTATAATGGTAATAAAATTGTAATAAAATTAATTATAACGAAAATAAAAAAGAAAGCTCTTCACTGAAATTAGTATCCTAAAACACTTGATATTATTTAACCAGCTATAGACTAACTGTTGACATGTTATATTTTATACATACTTGACTTCTGATTTGACCTGATTTCCTCTTTGAGTCCCGTGTTTCATCTAAATTAACATAACATGGTGTAGCCTCTAGTGAAGGCTCTGATACAGGTTGTTTTTTTACAGTATCAGCCAATTCTTGTTGAATTTGTCTCACAATTTCCTGTAAAGATATTTTTGTTATTGATTTTATGTCACCTTATTATTAAATGATGGTCATAGAATTTAACTCTAACATATATACTTTGAAAAATATTACCACATACTTTGATTCACCTTCTTTTCCTCATGTGTAATGAACATTCCTGTTCAATACTGAATTCAGTTAAGGACAGAAAAGGTGTTATTTTCCTGCCAAATCAGTATTCTGTAACTTAGACAACTGATACAGCCCATTATATATTCATCACCTAAGTTGGCAATGCTTAATCATCTACTGAAGTCTCAGAAAGAAATGGGTATGTGAGTGAGACTAGTGGTTGTAAATTCTATACTCTGAAATGTTTTCTCTCTTCTTTATTAGAAGTTCAAATCAACTTCACAATTCCTCATTTATTCAATTGCCTGCTCAAATCCTTCCACTAGATTGCTGTATTGAAATAAAACTAAAATTTCAATGGTCTTTGAAGCCCTTGATAATCTTGCCTCCACTTCCCTGATCTCAGCTCCTACACTCTCTCTCCTACTCACTCCATTCCCACTATATGTGAATCCTGTCACCCCTCATTAGTTTGAACATGGGGACCCAACGCCAAACAAAGAAATCTCAGATTGCTACAATTATCTTTGTACTGGACAAAGTTATATCCAAATGAAATTAGTCATTGAGTTTAGAAATAAAAATTATGCACAAATTACTTGTAAAAACATTCAAAATAAATTACAAATGCCAGTGGTAAGATGAAATCAAATATGGTTTTACTGACATTCACATCTGTCCCAAATTATACTTAATTAAAAGTGAATCCTGTCAGAGTTGAGAGGTCATGACAATAATTTGAGATTGAAATATTTTCAGATTTAAGTCAAACTGACACGAATAAAAATAAAATTAAACCAACTTCAATATATAAGAAGCTCCTGAGGGAAAGTCTTATGAGATACAGCAGTACGCTTCAGTTCACCTGGGAAATCTGGACCTAACTGTCGAAATCACCCACCAAATTGAATCTTAACTTCAAAATACTCACTTCCGGTAGGAGCATTTCCATTTATCTGTTTCATCGTGGTCTCAAAATGTGGCCACATAAAGACATGAAAATTATTATTTCAGGCCCGTTGTGGTGGCTTATGCCTGTAATTCCAGCACTTTGGGAGGCCCAGGTGGGTGGATCACCTGAGGTCAGGAGTTCGAGACCAGCCTGACCAACATGGCAAAACCCCATCTCTACTAAAAATACAGAAACTAGCCGGGTGTGATGGTGCGCACCTGAGGTCCCAGCTACTCGGTAGGCTGAGGCAGGAGAATCGCTTGAACCCGGGAAGCGGAGGTTGTAGTGAGCCAAGATGGTGCCATAGCACTCCAGCCTGGTCAACAGAGTGAGACTCTGTCTCAAATTTAAAAAAAGGTATTATTTCAGCAGTGTAAGACTACACTATTGATACTAGTCTCTATTAACAACTTGTAACTTAACCTCTCAACATTTCATAGGTGACACTATTTCTTTACACAAAGTAAAGCATCTTTCCAGTCTTTTTTTTTTTTTTTTTTTTTTTTTGCTGGCATGCTTCTAGGCTGATAAAGCAAATATGTTTATAATACATATATATTTATATTCAATGAGACTCATCATTTAGCAAAAACCAAATATTGCTTTATATTTTCTTTCAAGAAGTTTTAAAATATTTTCTTTCTCAATACTTACATTTCTTTCTGCTTTCTCTTTTTCATATTTGTACAATCTTTTATTTATGTAATTGCATTTATTAATTAACTTGTTGTTTTCCTGCTCCAGTAGAAGACTTTGCTCTTCCCTCTGAGCTTGATTTTTGACAATAGCATTAAAATGCTCTTGGATATTAATTATTGTCTCTTCTTGATTATCAGCTTTCTTGTGAGCCTCATTCAGTTGCTGTCGAAGTAACAGATTTTCGTTTTGTATTTGAGATAACCTCTCCTCTAGAGATTCTTGCTTTTGAATGTATTTACTCACTTTGTCTTCTTCATTCTGAAACATTTGTTCAATTTCTTTCCTTTGACATTGTGATTGGGTTAGGTCTCTTTGGACATCTTCTAAAACCAATGTCTTTTCTCTTAGAGCATCTTTTGTGTGGTGCCACTTCATTTTGAGGCTTCGGATTTTATTTTCAGCATTAGAAAGTTTTTCAGAAAGCATCTCATTCTTATCTTTTAGGTTGCTCATATCAAAATTCATCTTTTCCTTTAAATGAAACCACTCTTGTCTTGTTCTCTGGAAATCGAGTTCTACATCTCTTTTTGATGCCTGACTTTGATCACAGTCTTGTATAGCAGCGGCCAGTCTACAACGATATGATTCAATTTCTGTTTCCAGTCTCTCCTGGTTTTGGTTTTCATCCTCCAATTTAAAACTGAGCATTTCATTCTCAGCTTTCAAAACTTCAGACTGTACACTGTACTGGAATATCGTTGTTGTAAATGTTTCCTCGTTCAGCTTCAAAGTATTTTGAAGGAAATCATTCTTTTCTTTCACAATTTTAATGTCCTCAAGATAATTATTTTCCTTTTGCTGGTCCAAATTTTTCACCGTGTCTATTTCCAGTCTTAACCTGGCAATTTCTTCCTGCAACATGCAATTTTCGTACAACAGATCTTTTTCTTTCTTATGCCCATGAGAAATCTAAATAAACAAAGGAAACTTTTAGCTAGCATTCAATACAATGACATCTCATTACTTTCTCTAAAATTAAAGAATATCCTGCACATTTATACAATGAAAGCATTGCCATGAATGAATATCTAACTGGGAAAAAAAGTTGAATTAAAACTTCAAACCTCGTAGAGCATAAATTCTCCAAAGGTCAATGATTTATTTAAAGACAATGAATCCATAAAAGGAAAAGAGAAACCACTAGAGGATGTGTAAGGTTCCCAGAATTGGAGAAACCTTTCTCAGGACAATAACAAACCCAAAGGTGTAAAATAAAAGATTTTTAAAATTTACTACATTAAATATTGGGTTTACACTCTGATATCTAACCTATATACTACCATATAATAAGAGCCTTAGTTCTGCATATATTTGGACAGATGAAATTCCCCATGTCCTTTAAGTTCCTTTTTCCTGAGACTATTCTACAGATATTCTCTTTTGGTAGTATTTTTTATAGGCAGTCCTAAGAATGACATGCATGCATAAATGCTAAATATAAGCATCTCACTAAGCACTTGGTGATGTATTTAGATACATCACCAAACTCAATTATCACAATTCCACAAAGGAGTGATCAAAAAATAAGCAAGCTGCAAAATTTTCCCCAGGTTTTCTAACCACTTCTAGTGCACCTCCACCAAATCACATTTATTTCTGTAGTGTAACTAAATACAAAAAGAAACTTTTTTATTTCAAAACACCAATAGTAAATAAGATAAAATTATAGAGCTTTGCTTAGAGAGTGATAAAATCATTTGTCATTGCAATAACTTCTATTTCCTCTTTATAATGTTTGAAAGAGTCATAAATATGAAATGGCGGAAATATACTGAACTATTTTACTAGGAACAAAATACATATTAGTAAATTATCACTAGTATATATTGTGGCATACCATTGTGTTCAAACTCTTTGTACTCAAATTAGACACTATTGGAGCAGACTGTTACTCTTCTCAAAAGTAAAAAGAAGAACATCCAAAATATGGTCTCTGAACTGCCTATACATTTTCTTCTTACCTATCAGTGGAAATAATAAACTAACCCCTCCATTAATATAAAACTAAGATTAAATCACTTTCAACAACTAGAACATGTTTTGTTAGTAGCAAGGGTTTTGACATTATAGAAAGATCATTAATTCCTATGGAAAGTATCAAATGCTTCTGCTTTTCATGAGGCCAGTATGAATATCACTACTTGACTATTGCAGACAAATGGCATTAAATTAAGAACATCATTTTATTCAGTGGACCAAAGGCCAGAACCCCCACCACCACCTCATAAAAGACAAAGACAAAAATTGTCTTCTTCCTTCTTTACAACTTGGATTTTAAACAGCTAGCTTTTGAAGATGTGATATTGTGGGGCTTCAGGAACAGAAAGGAAGCTTCACCCTTTGTGCACTAAGCTATTCTTTTCCCCACTGCCTTTTATCTTTCTTTTTTATCTGTCTAGAACTCAGTCTTCTACTTTAAAGTCATACACTAAATTTTTGGCTGAGAATTTATGATACTTATATAAAAATATCATATACGCCATTAACTTACCATACTCTATCAAACAATAGAATATAGAAGTCTGACTCAACAGAAACATTTGAGTTATTTAAATTATGTGAAAGTATATATACTTCTCAAAAATATTGAAAGTGGTTATAATTATATGTTGCAAGAGTTGCAGTTAAACAGATACACTACAAAACATGAAAGCACAAGAAACAGATTCATTGGCCAGGAATATTTCTTACAACTCTCAAGACTAGTACATTTTTATCTCCCTTCTCAGTCATTGCTTCCTTCCCACTGTATTTCCATTTTATTGCTAAACACATCTCATCTTTACATAAATGGAAGGCAAAACCCTAGGGCTATAATTTTAAGCAATTTTCTTTATGCTTATCCTGGTTCTGAAGGTCATAGGCATATAGATAAATTAGTTTATGATTTCTTATACCACTTGGAAAACTTGATAGACTTTGCTTGATCAAGGAACAAAGATTAGAGAAAGTTTTTCTGAACTTCTATCATTTAGACAGCAGAAATAATCTATTTCTATGTACAGATTTAGATAACCCAATTTTACACGTAAGTTTATCATCAGTAGAAATTCAGAATGGATCCGATGATTGATAAAGAGAGAAAACAAAGAGTAACAACAAGTAAACCTCTACCACTTTTTGAAGTTGAACTTTCTTCAAAACCAGGAACTCTACTTGTAATATGTCTACTTCATTCTTAAACCTTTGTGTATCTTGCTGTCATTTTCTTTGTAGATCTACTTTTGATGTTCTGTCATGATGTAGTGATAAAGAACTCAAATTTTCTAATTCAGGCACCATGATTTTGTAGTTACTAGCACTGAGACTGTCATAGAATGGCTTCTGGAACAAGTCTTGTGTTGCTTTTGTTTTCTTCTAAGTGCCTATATCTGCAGAAATACTGTGGCTTTTTATTTGAATCATGTTTTATCTCTCTGGAGGGGGTACCCAATGAATCTGAAAGACCTTTTGGATCACTAGATAGAGGCATATGCCTGATGTCTAATTTGATGCCTCATGGTATCTTGGTCATATTTTTTTGTCATTTGCATATCAAACTCTTGACCTTCTTTCATTTCCATTGTAACAACTTCTGGGTCCCTTGCTTTTTTTTTTTTTTTTTTTTTTTTGACGGAGTCTCACTCTGTTGTCCAGGCTGGAGTGCAGTGGCACGATCTCGGCTCACAGTTCCATGCTTTCTTAGAGTCTCTATCATTATAAAAATTCTCCTCATCTATGTTAAAAACATATTCATTATCTGGTTTGTTATTTTCACAGTCTAATTTATTTTCATTTAAATAAAGCTTAGAAGATGTCTGGCAAACATGTACCAAAAACCCAGAAAATGAATGAGATATACACACATTTTTGAGACTGAGTTCCATGTGTTCAACAAAATGCCTGCAATGCCACAAAGACAGGCACTCCAGATGCATCTTTTTCCCTCACAAGTATATTATTTGTCAAATTAGAAGGAATTTCCTTTATGTTTGTTTCTCCTTTTGAGCTATCATGGAGTGGCTTCAGGAAAAACAGTAATTTGTATTTTTCACAGATTTCACCAAACCTCTGATTTAACTCACTTGTAAGAAGTGAATTCATTTTCATTTTCCCACTCTAATTTGCCTCATTTAATACACATTTCCTCAGACTTTTACACAAAAAAGTCCTGAATATACAGACGTATCCTCTCTATCCAATCTTTATTTTTTTTTTGGTCTTGAGATATTTTTGGCAGATGCAAAAGGGAAAGATTAATTTGCTTGTTTCGTTTCTCAGAAGTTGTCTTTGTCAGAGTGCATGTTTTTGTTTTTATTTTTTGAGACAAGGTCTCACTCTGTTGCACAGGTTAGAGTGCCATGGTACAAACATGGCTCATTGCAGCCTCAACCTCCTGGGCTCAAGTGATCCTCTCATCTCAGCCTCCCATGTAGCTGGAAACACAGGCACATGCTACCATGCTTGGCTAATTTTCAAAAACAATTTTGTAGAGATGGGGCATCACCATGTTGCCCAGGCTAGTCTTGAACTCCTGGACTGAAGCAGTCCTCCCACCTCGGCCTCCCAAACTACTAAGATTACAGGCATTAGCCACTGTGCCCAGCCAGGAGCATGTTTTTAAAATAACTTTATTTTCAGTAAAGTGTAAAGAAAAAAAATTAAAGTAATTAAAATTAAAATTTAATTGTTAAATTTCTTTGTATGTTTAACTGCTCCCAAATCACAGGGAGAAGTAAAAAATAATTTGCCTTAGCTAAAACTGCAAGAAAAAAATAAACCAGCAAACTTAACTTTGGCACTGTTGTTTGGAATAAATTCATTTTTTGTTATATCTACCAAAACATGAATGAGCAGATGATTAGTAGTGTTACAAAAGTGTCCTCACCTGAAAAGATTTTACCTCAGCATACCCTAACTAGTGAGCACGTGAGGTGCATTTAAGTACTTTTTCTGAAGATTACTATCTGGACTGTAGGCAAACTTTGTTAGAAGAAAAAATCAATACCAATCAGGAAGAAAAGCAAATTCTCAAATTTTAATTCAAATTATATTCTGTAATATGACACTCTAATGTATCCAGTTTATCTGCTTAAGTCCAGTTCTAATATATTCTAATATCCACCGATGATGATGGATTACAAATTTTATACTATTTACTGACTTCTTGCATTGAAATAAGTTAGAAAGTTATTGTTCATATCCTAATACCAAAGGTCCCATTCTGCAGAGTATGGTTCTCTTAATAAACACTTAGGTTGATTTTATGACCCAGCTCTCTTCCTAAACATGACCTGAAGTCAATGAGAGAGCGTGAGGCAGAATACATGTTTAGCCTTGGCATTCATTAGTGACTGGCAATATAAAACTGCACATTTTGAACCACTGGCCATCATGACTCCTTTAACATGAATACAATGGCCATCACTCTTAAACTGTTCATAACTTCTTTTGCTCAATAATATGATTCAATAATTCATTTTACTTTCTTCATCATGTAAACATGTCATAAAGATAAAAAAGGAAAGAAAATTTTGAAAATGTTTTCTCTCTATTCCAAGGGTAAAGATAAGGTATAAGTTACTATAGATTTTAAAAATCTTTTAAGTTTTATAACTAGTTAAAATGTATTTAAAATTCAATATTAAACAGTAAATTAGAATATATTGATTAACAAAGGCTAATCTGAAAGGTAATTTCATTTGGACTACCCTATATTATTAAAGCAAAGAACATAATAGTCAACCAGAAATTTAAATGAAATTGTTGTATACTTGGAGCTCATTGTTTTCACTTTCTTCAAGTCTTTCTTGCTCTTCCTCTGATATCACTGCTAACACTTGTTCTGCTGAAAAAATCACACATTTAGTTAAAATGAACTACTTGAACAGTTAAACTATAGTCTTTATGAAAATAGATTAAAACTAATATTTCATTTTATTTTATAAGTTGTGAATTTAAAGGAAGCTTAATCTTTAGCAGGATATTTACTTCTTTAATAAATGCTCCTAATTCTTAAAACTTCAAGAAACCACCTGGGGAGACACTAGATGTCACCAGTTGAAGATAAACACACATGTCAAACATTCACTTGCAAATGTATCTACCAAACATAAATAAAGAAAACCATCACAAACAAAATAAAAATTTTTTAATGTGAGCCCTTGGCCCTTAAGTGAACATTGGTGGTACCCTGGCAGGATTCCTCCTAGGTCTGTGGTGGTGGTGGTGGACATGGTAAGAGATTCCTCTGCCTGAGGAGATGGGAGGGAAGAATGGAAAGGACTTTGTCTTGTGGTTTCAGTGCCAGCTTAACTGCAGTAGAATACAGCACCAGGTAGATTTCTAAGGTTTCCAACTGTAGGCCCTGGCTCGCAGACAGTATATGTGGCCCCTCCTGGGGCCTGAAGGGACTCTCACTGCCCTGAATGGAAGGACATAAGACTGGTTGACTTCACCACCAGTTGATTGCAGAGCCCTACAGGCTTGAGCAGTCTGATGCAGTGAAATCCCAGTGCGGGTGGACACAGAGGTGCTTATTTAAATCCTCCCCCAGCCCCAGGTAGCACAGAGACAGACTCCATTTGTTTGGGAGATAGTAAGGGAAGAGAACAATGGTTTATATCTGGTAATTCAGAGACTTCTTCCAGCTCTTATTGAACAACCACCAAAAGCATGTCTCTATGAGGCTGCAAACATGACAGAATTACTGGGCTTAGGGTCCCTGCCCCCTAATGCAGATATGGGTGCAGTAACCAAAAGCATAGACACTATACCCAAGTCCCTTTGAGTACCTGGAAAGCCTTATCAAGAAGGATGAGTACAAACAAGTCCAGACTGAAGATTACAATAGATACAAAGCTCTTCAATGCCCAGACACAGACAATCATCCACAAACATGAAGACCATCCAGGAAAACATGACTTCACCAAGCGAAATAAATAAGGCACCAGGGACCAATTCCAGAGAGACAGAGATATATTACCTTTCAGACAGATAATTCAAAACAGCTTTGTTGAGGAAACTCAAAAAACATTCAAGATAACACAAAGAAAAAAATTCCAGAACTCTTATCAGATAAATTTAACGAAGAGATTGAAATAATTAAAAAGAATCAAGAAGAAATTCTGAAGTTGAAAAATGCAATTGATGTACTGAAGGATGCATGAGTCCCTTAATAGCAGAACTGATCAAGAAGAAGACAGAATCAGTGAGCTTGAAGATAGGCTACTCGAGAAAACACAGTCAGAAGATACAAAAGAAAAAGGTATAGGAAAGAATGAAGCCTACAAGATCTAGAAAATAGCCTAATAAAGCAATTCCAAGAATTAATAGCCTTAGAGAGGCGGAAGTGAGATAGATGGGAGAAGAAAGTTTATTCAAAGAAATAACAAAGTTCTTCCTAAACCTCAAGAAATAAATCAATATTCAAGTGCAAGAAGGTTATAGAAAACCAAGCAGATTTAACCCAAAGAAGGCTACCTCAAGGACCTTAATAATCAAACTTACAATGATTGAAAATAAAGAAAGGCTCATTTATCCCTGCAGCAAGCAAAGAGAAACAAATAACATACGACGAAGCTGCAATACAACTGGAAATAGACTTTTGGGTGGAAAACTTACAGGCCAGGAAAGAGTGGCATGACATATTTAAAGTGCTGAAGGAAAAACACTTTTATCTTAGAATGGTATATCCAGTTCAAATGTCTTTTAAATAGAAGGAGAAATAAAGATTTTCCCAGACAAACAAAGGCTGACAAATTCAATCAATACCAGACCTGTCCCACAAGGAATGCTAAAGAGGGTTCTTCAATCTGAAACAAAAGAATGTTAATGAGCAATAAGAAACAACCTGAAATCAATGAATCTTCCACAACTCACTGATAATAGTAAGTACACAGACAAACATATAATATTGTAACACTGTAATTATGGTGTGTAAACTTCTCATATCTTAAGTAGATTTCAAATCCTCATAGTAACCTTAAATCTAAAAACATACAATGGATACACACACACAATAGCAGGAAATTAAAACATTCCAACAGAGAAAATCACCTTTACTAAAAGGAAGACAAGAAGGAAGAGAAGACTACAGAATGATTAGAAAATAAGTTACAAGGGGGGGCGGAGCAAGATGGCCGAATAGGAGCAGCTCCAGTCTCCAAATCCCAGCGCCAGCGACACAGAAGACCGGTGATTTCTGCATTTTCAACGGAGGTACTGGGTTCATCTCACTGGGGAGTGCCGGACGATCAGTGCTGGTCAGCTGCTGCAGCCCGACCAGCGAGAGCTGAAGCAGGGCGAGGCATTGCCTCACCTGGGAAGTGCAAGGGGGAAGGGAGTCCCTTTTCCTAGCCAGGGGAACTGAGACACACAACACCTGGAAAATCGGGTAACTCCCACCCCAATACTGCGCTTTAAGCAAACAGGCACACCAGGAGATCATATCCCACACCTGGCCGGGAGGGTCCCACACCCACGGAGCCTCCCTCATTGCTAGGGCAGCAGTCTGTGATCTACCGGCAAGGCAGCAGCGAGGCTGGGGGAGGGGCGCCCGCCATTGCTGAGGCTTAAGTAGGTAAACAAAGCTGCTGGGAAGCTCGAACTGGGTGGAGCTCACAGCAGCTCAAGGAAACCTGCCTGTCTCTGTAGACTCCACCTCTGGGGACAAGGCACAGTAAACATAACAAACGCAGCAGACACCTCTGTAGACGCAAACGACTCTGTCTGACAGCTTTGAAGAGAGCAGTGGATCTCCCAACAGGAGGTTGAGATCTGAGAAGGGACAGACTCCCTGCTCAAGTGGGTCCCTGACCCCTGAGTAGCCTAACTGGGAGACATCCCCCACTAGGGGCAGTCTGACACCCCACACCTCACAGGGTGGAGTACACCCCTGAGAGGAAGCTTCCAAAGCAAGAATCAGACAGGCACACTCGCTGTTCAGAAATATTCTATCTTCTGCAGCCTCTGCTGCTGATACCCAGGCAAACAGGGTCTGGAGTGGACCTCAAGCAATCTCCAACAGACCTACAGCTGAGGGTCCTGACTGTTAGAAGGAAAACTATCAAACAGGAAGGACACCCACACCAAAACCCCATCAGTACATCACCATCATCAAAGACCAGAGGCAGATAAAACCACAAAGATGGGGAAAAAGCAGGGCAGAAAAGCTGGAAATTCAAAAAAAAAGAGCGCATCTCCCCCGGCAAAGGAGCGCAGCTCATCGCCAGCAACGGATCAAAGCTGGACGGAGAATGACTTTGACGAGATGAGAGAAGAAGGCTTCAGTCCATCAAATTTCTCAGAGCTAAAGGAGGAATTACATACCCAGCGCAAAGAAACTAAAAATCTTGAAAAAAAAGTGGAAGAATTGATGGCTAGAGTAATTAATGCAGAGAAGGTCCTAAACGAAATGAAAGAGATGAAAACCATGACACGAGAAATACGTGACAAATGCACAAGCTTCAGTAACCGACTCGATCAACTGGAAGAAAGCGTATCAGCGATTGAGGATCAAATGAATGAAATGAAGCGAGAAGAGAAACCAAAAGAAAAAAGAAGAAAAAGAAATGAACAAAGCCTGCAAGAAGTATGGGATTATGTAAAAAGACCAAATCTACGTCTGATTGGGGTGCCTGAAAGTGAGGGGGAAAATGGAACCAAGTTGGAAAACACTCTTCAGGATATCATCCAGGAGAACTTCCCCAACCTAGTAGGGCAGGCCAACATTCAAATCCAGGAAATACAGAGAACGCCACAAAGATACTCCTCGAGAAGAGCAACTCCAAGACACCAAATTGCCAGATTCACCAAAGTTGAAATGAAGGAAAAAATCTTAAGGGCAGCCAGAGAGAAAGGTCGCGTTACCCACAAAGGGAAGCCCATCAGACTAACAGCAGATCTCTCGGCAGAAACTCTACAAGCCAGAAGAGAGTGGGGGCTAATATTCAACATTCTTAAAGAAAAGAATTTTAAACCCAGAATTTCATATCCAGCCAAACTAAGTTTCATAAGTGAAGGAGAAATAAAATCCTTTACAGATAAGCAAATGCTTAGAGATTTTGTCACCACTAGGCCTGCCTTACAAGAGACCCTGAAGGAAGCACTAAACATGGAAAGGAACAACCGGTACCAGCCATTGCAAAAACATGCCAAAATGTAAAGACCATCGAGGCTAGGAAGAAACTGCATCAACTAACGAGCAAAATAACCAGTTAATATCATAATGGCAGGATCAAGTTCACACATAACAATATTAACCTTAAATGTAAATGGACTAAATGCTCCAATTAAAAGACACAGACTGGCAAACTGGATAAAGAGTCAAGACCCATCAGTCTGCTGTATTCAGGAGACCCATCTCACACGCAGAGACATACATAGGCTCAAAATAAAGGGATGGAGGAAGATTTACCAAGCAAATGGAGAACAAAAAAAAAGCAGGGGTTGCAATACTAGTCTCTGATAAAACAGACTTTAAACCATCAAAGATCAAAAGAGACAAAGAAGGCCATTACATAATGGTAAAGGGATCAATTCAACAGGAAGAGCTAAATATCCTAAATATATATGCACCCAATACAGGAGCACCCAGATTCATCAAGCAAGTCCTTAGAGACTTACAAAGAGACTTAGACTCCCATACAATAATAATGGGAGACTTCAACACTCCACTGTCAACATTAGACAGATCAACAAGACAGAAAGTTAACAAGGATATCCAGGAATTGAACTCATCTCTGCAGCAAGCAGACCTAAGAGACATCTATAGAACTCTCCACCCCAAATCAACAGAATATACATTCTTCTCAGCACCACATCATACTTACTCCAAAATTGACCACGTAATTAGAAGTAAAGCACTCCTCAGCAAATGTACAAGAACAGAAATTATAACAAACTGTCTCTCAGACCACAGTGCAATCAAACTAGAACTCAGGACTAAGAAACTCAATCAAAACCGCTCAACTACATGGAAACTGAACAACCTGCTCCTGAATGACTACTGGGTACATAACGAAATGAAGGCAGAAATAAAGATGTTCTTTGAAACCAATGAGAACAAAGATACAACATACCAGAATCTCTGGGACACATTTAAAGCAGTGTGTAGAGGGAAATTTATAGCACTAAATGCCCACAAGAGAAAGCAGGAAAGATCTAAAATTGACACTCTAACATCACAATTAAAAGAACTAGGGAAGCAAGAGCAAACACATTCGAAAGCTAGCAGAAGGCAAGAAATAACTAAGATCAGAGCAGAACTGAAGGAGATAGAGACACAAAAAACCCTCCAAAAAATAAATGAATCCAGGAGTTGGTTTTTTGAAAAGATCAACAAAATTGACAGACCACTAGCAAGACTAATAAAGAAGAAAAGAGAGAAGAATCAAATCGACGCAATTAAAAATGATAAAGGGGATATCACCACCGACCCCACAGAAATACAAACTACCATCAGAGAATACTATAAACACCTCTATGCAAATAAACTGGTCAATCTAGAAGAAATGGATAATTTCCTGGACACTTACACTCTTCCAAGACTAAACCAGGAAGAAGTTGAATCCCTGAATAGACCAATAGCAGGCTCTGAAATTGAGGCAACAATTAATAGCCTACCAACCAAAAAAAGTCCAGGACCAGATGGATTCACAGCTGAATTCTACCAGAGGTACAAGGAGGAGTTGGTACCATTCCTTCTGAAACTATTCCAATCAATAGAAAAAGAGGGAATCCTCCCTAACTCATTTTATGAGGCCAACATCATCCTGATACCAAAGCCTGGCAGAGACACAACAAAAAAAGGGAATTTTAGACCAATATCCCTGATGAACATCGATGCAAAAATCCTCAATAAAATACTGGCAAACCGGATTCAGCAACACATCAAAAAGCTTATCCACCATGATCAAGTGGGCTTCATCCCTGGGATGCAAGGCTGGTTCAACATTCGCAAATCAATAAACATAATCCAGCATATAAACAGAACCAAAGACAAGAACCACATGATTATCTCAATAGATGCAGAAAAGGCTTTTGACAAAATTCAACAGCCCTTCATGCTAAAAACGCTCAATAAATTCGGTATTGATGGAACGTACCTCAAAATAATAAGAGCTATTTATGACAAACTCACAGCCAATATCATACTGAATGGGCAAAAACAGGAAGCATTCCCTTTGAAAACTGGCACAAGACAGGGATGCCCTCTCTCACCACTCCTATTCAACATAGTGTTGGAAGTTCTGGCTAGGGCAATCAGGCAAGAGAAAGAAATCAAGGGTATGCAGTTAGGAAAAGAAGAAGTCAAACTGTCCCTGTTTGCAGATGACATGATTGTATATTTAGAAAACCCTATTGTCTCAGCCCAAAATCTCCTTAAGCTGATAAGCAATTTCAGCAAAGTCTCAGGATACAAAATTAATGTGCAAAAATCACAAGCATTCTTATACACCAGTAACAGACAAACAGAGAGCCAAATCAGGAATGAACTTCCATTCACAATTGCTTCAAAGAGAATCAAATACCTAGGAATCCAACTTACAAGGGATGTAAAGGACCTCTTCAAGGAGAACTACAAACCACTGCTCAGTGAAATAAAAGAGGACACAAACAAATGGAAGAACATACCATGCTCATGGATAGGAAGAATCAATATCATGAAAATGGCCATACTGCCCAAGGTAATTTATAGATTCAATGCCATCCCCATCAAGCTACCAATGAGTTTCTTCACAGAATTGGAAAAAACTGCTTTAAAGTTCATATGGAACCAAAAAAGAGCCCGCATCTCCAGGACAATCCTAAGTCAAAAGAACAAAGCTGGAGGCATCACGCTACCTGACTTCAAACTATACTACAAGGCTACAGTAACCAAAACAGCATGGTACTGGTACCAAAACAGAGATATAGACCAATGGAACAGAACAGAGTCCTCAGAAATAATACCACACTTCTACAGCCATTTGATCTTTGACAAACCTGAGAGAAACAAGAAATGGGGAAAGGATTCCCTATTTAATAAATGGTGCTGGGAAAATTGGCTAGCCATAAGTAGAAAGCTGAAACTGGATCCTTTCCTTACTCCTTATACGAAAATTAATTCAAGATGGATTAGAGACTTAAATGTTAGACCTAATACCATAAAAATCCTAGAGGATAACCTAGGTAGTACCATTCAGGACATAGGCATGGGCAAAGACTTCATGTCTAAAACACCAAAAGCAACGGCAGCAAAAGCCAAAATTGACAAATGGGATCTCATCAAACTAAAGAGCTTCTGCACAGCAAAAGAAACTACCATCAGAGTGAACAGGCAACCTACAGAATGGGAGAAAATTTTTGCAATCTACTCATCTGACAAAAGGCTAATATCCAGAACCTACAAAGAACTCAAACAAATTTACAAGAGAAAAACAAACAACCCCATCAAAAAGTGGGCAAAGGATATGAACAGACATTTCTCAAAAGAAGACATTCATACAGCCAACAGACACATGAAAAAATGCTCATCATCACTGGCCATCAGAGAAATGCAAATCAAAACCACAATGAGATACCATCTCACACCAGTTAGAATGGCGATCATTAAAAAGTCAGGAAACAACAGGTGCTGGAGAGGATGTGGAGAAATAGGAACACTTTTACACTGTTGGTGGGATTGTAAACTAGTTCAACCATTATGGAAAACAGTATGGCGATTCCTCAAGGATCTAGAACTAGATGTACCATATGACCCAGCCATCCCATTACTGGGTATATACCCAAAGGATTATAAATTATGCTGCTATAAAGACACATGCACACGTATGTTTATTGCAGCACTATTCACAATAGCAAAGACTTGGAATCAACCCAAATGTCCATCAGTGACAGATTGGATTAAGAAAATGTGGCACATATACACCATGGAATACTATGCAGCCATAAAAAAGGATGAGTTTGTGTCCTTTGTAGGGACTTGGATGCAGCTGGAATCCATCATTCTTAGCAAACTATCACAAGAACAGAAAACCAAACACCGCATGTTCTCACTCATAGGTGGGAACTGAACAATGAGATCACTCGGACTCAGGAAGGGGAACATCACACACCGGGGCCTATCATGGGGAGGGGGGAGGGGGGAGGGATTGCATTGGGAGTTATACCTGATGTAAATGACGAGTTGATGGGTGCAGCACACCAACATGGCACAAGTATACATATGTAACAAACCTGCACGTTATGCACATGTACCCTACGACTTAAAGTATAATAATAATAAATAAATTTAAAAAAAAAAGAAAATAAGTTACAAACTAACAGGTATAAGTCCTCACTTATCAATAACAACATTGAATATAAATAACTAAACTCTCCAATCAAAATATATAAATTGAATGAATTAATTTAAAAAAAAACAGACCCAATGATCTTTTGCCTTACACATAGACTGAAAATAAAAACATGACATATGATATTCCCCACCAATGAAAACCAAAAAAGAGAATCAGTAGCTGTATACTTATATGGAACAAAATAGACTTCAAGACAAAAACTGTAAGAGACAAAAAAGGGAACTGTATCTTGATAAAGGGGTCATTTTAGCAAAAGGATATAACAATTTTAAATATATATGCACCCATACTGGAGAACCCAGATAAATAAAGCAAATGTTACTAGAGCTAAAGAGAGAGAGAGCACACCCTCAATACAATACTAGCTGAAGGCTTCAATACCCCACTTTCAGAATTTCACAGATCATCCAGATAGAAAATCAACAAAGAAACATCAGACTTAATCTGACCTATAGGCCAAATGGACCAAATAAATGTTTACAGAACATTTCATCCAAAAGCTGCAAAATACTCATTCTTCTTCTTAGTACGTGGATCATTCTCAAGAACAGGCCATATGTTAGGCCACAAAACAAGTCTTAAAACCCTCAAAAAATGGAAACTATCAAGTATCTTCTCTGACCACAATGGACTCAAACTAGAAATCCATAACAAGAGGAATTTTGGAAACTACACAAGCACAAGGAAATCAAATAACATGCTGCTGAATAACCTGTGAGTCAATGAAGAGATTAAGAAAATAAATTGAAAATTTTTCTCAATAATGGAACAAGAACCAAAACCTATATGATACCATGAAAGCAGTGCTAACAGAGATGATTATAGCTGAGTGCCAGCATCAAAAAGGAGACAAAACTTTAAGTAAACAACCTAACATTGCATCTCAAAGAATTAGAAAAGCAAGATCAAACCAAACCCAAAGGTAGCAGAAGAAAAGAAATAACAAAGATCAGAACAGAAATAAATGAAATTGAAACAAACAAAACAATACAAAAAAATGAACATAACAAAAACTTGATTTTTTTGAAAAGTTACATAAAATTGACAAATCTTTAGTCAGACTAAGAAAAAAGAGAGGAGACTCAAATATAATCAGAGATGAAAAAGCAGTCATTCAAAAACAAGCAATGGGGAAAGGATTTCCTATAAAAAAAGGTGCTAGGAAAACTGGCTAACCATATTCAGAAAACTGAAACTGGACCCCTTTCCTTACCTTATACAAAAATCAACTCAAGATGGATTAAACACTTAAATGTAAAACCCAAAACTGTAAAAACCCTAGAAGAAAATCTAGGCAATACCATTCAGAAAATAGGTATGGGCAAGAATATTATGATGAAATCACCAAAAGCAATTGCAACAAAAGCTAAAATTGACAAATGGGATCTAATTAAACTAAAGAGCTTCTGCACAGCAAAAGAAACTATCATCAGAGTGAACAGGCAACCTACAGAATGGAAGAAAATTTTTGCAATCTACCCATCTGACAAAGGTCTAATATCCAGAATTCACAAGGAACTTAAACTTTTAAGAAAAAGAAACAACCCCATCAAAACGTGGGCAAAGAATATGAACACACACTTCTCAAAAGAAGACATTTATGCAGCCAACAAACGTATGAACAAAAGCTCAATATCACTGATCATTAGAGAAATGCAAATCAAAACCACAATGAGATTCCATCTCATGCCAGTCAGAATGGTGATTATTAAAAAGTCAAGAAACAACAGATGATGGCAAGGCTGTGCAGAAATAGGAACACTTTTACACTGTTGGTGGGAATGTAAATTAGTTCAGCCCTTATGGAAGACAGTGTGGCAATTCCTCAAGGATCTAGAACCAGAAATATCACTTGACCGAGCAATTCCATTACTGGGTATATACTCAAAGGAATATAAATCATTCTTTTATAAAGATACATGCACATGTATATTCACTGCAGCATTACTCACAATAGCAAAGACATGAAACCTACCCAAATGCCTGTCAATGATAGACTGGATAAAGAAAATGTGGTATATATATATGCCATGAAATATCATGCAGCTAGAAAAAGGAATGAGATTCTGTCCTTTGCAGGGACATGGATGAAGCTGGAAGCCATTATCCTCAGCAAACTAACACAGACACAGAAAACCAAATATCACATGTTCTCACTCATAAGTGGGAGTTAAACAATGAGAACACATGGACACAGGGAGTAGAATAACACACACCAGGGCAACTCGGTGGGAGGATGGGAGGGAGCGCATCAGGACAAATGGCTAATACATGCAGGGCTTAATACCTAGGTGACAGCTTGATAGGTGCAGCAAAACACCGTGACACACATTTACCTATGTAACAAACCTGCACATTCTCCACATGTATCCCAGAACTTCAGTATAATTTTTTTAAAAAAAGGAAAAGCAGTCATTACAATTGATTCTGCAGAAATTCAAAGATCATTAGAGGCTACTGTGAAAAACTATATGCCAAAAAATTGGAAAACCTATAATAAATGAATAAATCCTTAGACACACATGACCCACCGAGATTGAACCACGAAGAAATCCAAAACCTGAACAGACTAAGAACAAGTAATGAGATTGAAGCCAGCAAAGTTTAGGGGACCTAGCGAAGTCTCCCAGCAAAGCCTAGGACCTGATGGCTTCACTGCTTAATTTTACTAAACATTTAAAGAATAAGTAGTACTAATGCTACTCAAACTATTCTGAAAGACAGAAGAGAATGGAATAATTCCAAACTCATTATACAATGCCAGTATTACCCTGATACCAAAATGAGACAAAGACACATCAAAAAAAGAAAACTACACTGTTTATCTCTCTGATAAACATTGATGCAAAAAATCTTCAACCAATACTAGCAAAACAAATTCAGCAACACATTTCAAAAATTACACTTCATAACCATGTAAAGTGTATCTCAGGAATGAAAAGATGATTCAATATATGCAAATCAATCAAAAAAGAATTGAATATATATATATAATTGAATATATACATGCAAATCAATCAATGTGATATAGCATATCAATAGAATGAAGAATAACAATCATATGATCATTTCAACTGATACAAAAAAAAAGCATCTGGTAAAAATTCAATGTCCCCTTATAATAAAAACCCTCAAAAAACTGGGTATAGAAAGAACATACCTCAACACAACAAAAGTCATACACAACAGGCCCATAGCTAGTATCATAATGGGGAAATCCTGAAAGTCTTTCATCTAAGATCTGGAACATCACAAGAATGTCCACTGTCACCAATGTTATTCAACATAGTACTGAAAGTTCTAGCTATAGCAACTAGATAAGAGATAGAAATGAAGAACATCTAAATAGGAAAGGAAGAAGTAAAATGATATAATGATATAATCTTATATTTGGAAAACCTAAACACCTCATTAAAAAACTATTAGAACTGATAAATTCAATAAAGTTGTAGGATGCAAAGTCAACATACAAAAATCAGTAGCATTTTAGATGCCAAAAGTGAACAATCTGAAATCAAAATCAAGGAAGTCATCTATCTCATTTATAAGAGCTATAAATAAAATGAAATACCTAAAAATTAACATAATCAAAGAAGTACAAGATCTCTACAATGAAAACTGTAAGTCTTCAGTGAAAGAAATTGAACAGGACACCAAATAATGAAAAGATATTTCATTTTCATAAACTGGAAGAACCAGTAATTTTTTTTTTTTTTTTTTTTTTTTTTTTTTTTGAGAAGGAGTCTCGCTCTGTCGCCCAGGCTGGAGTGCAGTGGCCGGATCTCAGCTCACTGCAAGCTCCACCTCCCAAGTTTAGGCCATTCTCCTGCCTCAGCCTCCCAAGTAGCTGGGACTACAGGCGCCCGCCACCTCGCCTAGCTAGTTTTTTGTATTTTTTAGTAGAGACGGGGTTTCACCGTGTTCGCCAGGATGGTCTCGATCTCCTGACCTCGTGATCTGCCCATCTCAGCCTCCCGATTACAGGCTTGAGATTACAGGCTTGAGCCACCACGCCCGGCTAGAACCAGTGCTGGGATTACAGGCTTGAGCCACCGCACCGGGGCAGAACCAGTATTTTTTAAACGTTCATACTACCCAAAGTAATCTACAGATTCAATGCAATCCCTATCAAAATACCAATGACATTCCTCATAGCAATAGGAAAAAACTGTCCTAAAATGTATATGGAACCACAAAAGACCCAGGATTGCCAAAGCTATCTAGAGCAAAAAGAAAGAAACTGGAGGAATCACATTACCTGACTCCAAATTATACTGCAGAGCTATAGTAACTAAAACAGTATGGCACTGGCATAAAAACAGACATACAGACCAACACAACAGAATAGAGAAGCCAGAAACAAATCCACATACCTACAGTGAAATCATGTTTGACTTCACACACTGGGGAAGAAGAACATATACACTAGAGAAAAAGACAGTCTCTTCAATAAATGGTGCTGGGAAAACTGGATATCTATATGCAGAAGAATGAAACTAGACTCCTATCCCTCACCACATACAAAAAGCAAATCAAAATGGATTAAAGACTTAAAACTAAGACCTCAAGCTATAAAACTGCTAGAAGAAAACACTGGGGAAACTCTCCAGGACATCACTGTGGGCAATCATTTTTTGAGTAATATCCTACAAGCACAGGCAACAAAAGCAAAAATAGACAAATGGGGTCACATCAAGTTAAAATGCTTCTGTACAGCAAAAGATACAGTCAACAAAGGGAACAGACAACCCACAGAATGGGAGAAAATATTTGCAAACTACCCATCTGACAAGGGATTAATAACCAGAATACACAAAGAGCTCAAATAACTGTATGGGAAAAAAACTAATAATTCAATTTAAAAATGGGCAAAAGATCTGAATAGACATTTCTCAAAAGAAGACATACAAATGGCAAACATGCATATGAAAAGGTTCTCAACATCAATGATCATCAGAGAGATGCAAATCAAAACTATAATGAGATGTCACCTTGCCCCAGTTAATATGGCTTATAGACAAAAGGCAGTAACAAATGCTGATGAGGATGTGAAGAAAAGGGAAACCTTGTATGCTGTTGGTGGGAATGTAAATTAGTACAATGACTATGAGCAATAGTTTGGAGGTTCCTCAGAATACTAAAAATAGAGCTACCATATGATCCAGCCATCTCACTGCTGGATATATACCCAAAAGAAAGGAAATTAGTACATCAAGGAGATGTCTGCACTCCCATGTTTATTGCAGCATCATTCACAATAGCCAAGATTTGGAAGCAACCTACACCTTTCACAACAGACAAATGGATGAAGAAATTGTGGTACATATACACAATAGAGTACTAATCAGCCATGAAAAACAATTACATCCTGTCATTTGCAACAGCATGGATGGAACTGGTGGTCATTATGCTGACTGAAATAAGCAAGGCACAGAAGAACCAACTTTGCATATTCTCATTTATTTTTTAAAACTAAAAATTAGAACAATTGAACTAATGGAGATAAAGTATAATAATGATTACCACAGGCTGGGAAGAGTGGCGGGGCAGTATTGAGGGAGGACGAGAGGTTGGTTAATGGGTGCCAAAAAATAGAATGAATAAGATCTAGTATTTGACAGCTCAACAGTGTGGCTAAAGTCAATAATAACTTAATTGTACATTTAAAAATAACTAAAACAGTATAATTGGATTGTTTTTAACACAAAGGATAAATCCGTGAAGTGATAGATATCTTATTTACCATGATGTGATTATGATATATTGTAAGCCTGTATCCAAATATCTCACGTAGTCCATATATCCACCTACCTTGTACACAAAAAATTAAAAATTAGAAATATACTTTAAAATTTAGTAGAAACATCCCTACATAGTAATGAGGTATACTATTCTCTATTTCTTGGTAGTACCTGATTGATGATTTCCAAAACAACTGTTTACACTTTTATCGATGTGCACCCTGTTCCTAATACCTGAAATGCTTTCCTCTACTATTCTGACAAATTTATTTTCTTCTTTTAAAATAGGTGGCTATGTGAAGTCTTCGTTGATTCTGGTGATTTTTTTAACTAGTATCTTTATTCCCCAGATAAACAGGTGTCTCCTTTCTTGGGGCTGCCTTAGTATTTTATTGATTTTTCTACTGCATCTTTACCACCTTAACTGTATATTATTGCTTCACATGACTGTCTCCTTTGCTTCTACACAATAGGGGACAACTTGCAAATCATCTTTCTATAAACAGCCTTTATGTATTTTACTCAGCAATTATTTATGGAGTCCTGCTATGTGTCAGGCACCAGAGCTTAAAGAATGAAAATGAAGCATATAGAAAAAATACAAAAACTTAGCCAGGCATGGTGGTATATGCCTGTAATTCCGACTACTCAGGAGGCTGAGGCAGGATAATCGCTTGAACCTGGGAGGTGGAGGTGGTGGTGAGCCGAGATCGCAACATTGCACTCCAGCCTGGGCAACAAGAGTGAAATTCCATCTCAAAAAATTTTTTTAAAAAAAGAAGTCATTTTAAGAAGTTTTATCTGGCTATTAGAATATACTAGTGCTCATGTTTTTAAAGAGACATACTGTCATTCAACTTAGTTTATGTCTAAATATAAGTAAGCAAAAGAGACATACTGTCATTCAACTTTAGTTTATGTCTACATATAAGTAAGCAAATATTAAATATAGTAAGCAGCACTCTCCCAATAAAAAAGTAACTTCAACAAAGTATATTGAGCCTTAGTATGATATGATATACAGTTTTTACCTTCTTCTTGCCCATTTATTACATATTTTGTCTTACAGTCTGTAGCCCCAGATACATGAGTGCCACCGTTCTCTGTGTGATTCTTGGAGATCTTCTGTAAAAATTAATAACAACAATGAGTTTCAAGAAGATGAAAAAGAAGTAGTAGTTACATAAAGATTTCTCAAACACTTTCTTTTAAAGAAGGTGTTTTTCATTCAGATAACTTCAAAATAAGAACATGTGTTGGGAACCTAAATTATTCAATAAAGAAGCTTACATAGATAGGCTCTCTAAATCAAACTTATCTTTTATCTTCACAGGGCTACTGACTTTGCACACCCAGACTAAAAGGCTACAAGAAATATATTCACAGACCAAATAATAACTTATGTGCATATTGCAGCAAGAGACTAACTTCAAAATACCTAACTCTACCCTACATTCCCAACCAAATGTAAGAGACCATTTAAAATACTACACAATACACTTGGTAATACACTTAAAACATTAAATATTTAAAAGATTTCTAGTTACAGAAAATGTAAATGTTAAGACAGCACAATAAGAAACTGTGGTGTGTGTCATGTTGCGTTTAAACAGAACATGGTAGAAGCTCCTTCATTTAGGTAAACAAGGGCTTGGAGAAATCTACACAGTCTTTCATATCATTTTTACTGATAGAAAAAATGGTTGAATACAACTACAAACCAATGAGAAAACCTTTAGTTTATGTCTATATATAAACAAATATATATTATGTCTATATATACTTATATATAAGTAAGCAAATATTAGATATAGTAAGCAATGCTCTCCCAATAAAAAGGTAACTTCAACAAAGTATATTGAGTCTTAGTATAAAAAGCAGAACAAGGCTGGGTGCAGGCAGTGGTTCACGCCTGTAATCTCAGCACTTTGGGAGGCTGAGGCAGGTGGATCACCTGCGGTCAGGAGTTCGAGACCTGCCAGGCCAACATGGCAAAACCCCACCTCTACTAAAAATATAAAAATTAGCTGGATGTGGTGGCATGCTCCTGTAATCCCAGCTACTGTGGAGGCTGAGGTAGGAGAATCCCCTGAACCTGGGAGGTGGAGGTTGTAGTAAGCCAAGATCGCGCCATTGTACACCAGCCTGGGCGATAAGAGTGAAACTCCATCTCAAAAAAAAAAAAAAAAAAGCAGAACAAGAACATTCAGAACATTCATTTGTGAAGCATTTAAAATGTGCCAGGCAAGGTAATTTCACCTTTTCTTTTCTACACATTATAGTAGTAAAAATAATGATGATGATGAAGTTGATGATGGTAACCCCACTTTCTGGTGATTCCAGGATGTTAACAAGAAAATGATGAACAGATGAGATCCATTGTTTCCTCTCTGTCCAGAATGTCCTCCTCCTAGACTTTCCCATGGCTGGCTCCTTTCATCCTTTAGTTGACAGTTTCAATGTCACATGCAGAAACATCTCCTCTGACTACAGAACTTTACTGCCACTCCCATCCCCACGCTAACTACAAACTTCTCCAATAATCTCTGTCTTCTCTGTTTTCTTTATAGGAAGCACATTCAACTTACAATGCTGGGTTATTTACTTGTTTTTCTCTTCTTGCTGCTGTAACCTAAGCCCCCCATCATCTATATTCAGTCTCTAGTTGCCTAGCAGAGTTGGTGCTCAACAGTAGAAATTCACTCAAGGTCAAAACACTTAAATTTCCATGGGAATGTCTTAAGCACCAAACCACTAGATTCCTAGAAGAGTTCTCTAGTAATAGTCTGCTGAAACTCATGTTCCCCAAACTAGAAATCCACATGCCCACTCTGACTTTCCCAAACTTTTCTTGATGCTATTGTCATTGTATTGTCCTCAGGGTTTACGTGAAGCATCCTCAATACTTATTGAGCCACCGAATACCCCTGTGGATCACTTTATTATACATTAGTGGTCACACTCTCAGGTTTACAAAATGCTTTCCAATTTTTCAGCGCATTTGTTCATTACACATGCCTAGTAGTACATACTAGTACCCTTTTTATGAGGGGCATCACTCCACATTCAAATAGGTTAAATAATTTTTACCAGAAATTCATAGCTAGTAAGTAAAAGCACCAGGATAACAACATGTCTTTTGACCAACTTGGTGCTGGTATCACAATACAGCAACTGCTTCTAAGAAGCCAGGCCCCTTCATCTCTTTCTACTGTTGTCACCTTAGAATAGTCATCATTTACCATAAAGGTACTAATGTTTTCTTTTTTTGAATATGATTTCTACTTAATAAAACACCACTAAACCAAACTACTGTGTTTATAGCTTCACTTATTTACAACTCCCCATGCTTTTGCTTCTTCTGAAATTTTTTTGCACACCTATACTAGTCAATGCAAATACAGTAGTATTTTAAATCCCAGGCATTGTCTTTTCGGGTTTCAAGTTGTACAAAACTCCAGTCCAAACTCTTTCTCTCTGAATCTCATTAGCACTTTTACACATCCAGGTAGAACACAGAATCATACATTTGGCTATATATTGACATGGAACAATTTTTTAGTTTCTAGATAAACTTAACTTTAGATTAAGTTTGATTCCTTGTGACTTCTAACCCTTATAAATTTTGTACTATGTGACACCGGCTTTTTACACGAATCCTCCAAATTAACAGAATTGTACTATGCAGCAGTGATATACTGTGTACATAATTACTGTACTAATTATGGGCTGATAATGTAAGAAAATAAATTTTTTGAGATGGAGTCTTGCTTTGTTGACCAGGCTGGAGTGCAATGGTGCAATCTCGACTCACTGCAACCTCCATCTCCTGGGTTCAAGTGATCCTTCTGCCTCAGCCTCCCGAGTAGCTGGGATTACAGGTGTGCACCACAACATCTGGCTAATTTTTGGGTTTTTTTAGTAGAGACTGGATTTTGCCATGTTGACCAGGCTGGTCTCAAACTCTTGACCTCTGGTGATCCACCTGCCTCGGCCTCCCAAAGTGCTGGGATTACAGGCGTGAACCACTGTGCCTGGCCAGAAAATAATTATTTATGGGCATATGCAGAGGCACAAAAGTGAAGTGAAAGCATTCTCTTTTATGTTGTAACATCACTGAATGCTTATTTTCTAAAATAATAACCGCAGCAATAACAATAGATAATACCTTGCTGTCCAAATGTGATTGGATATCTTCCTTTTGTCCTGATTTTACTGCGAATGGCACATCTATAAAATGTTATACACAGATACACTCATGAGAAAATTTATCACTATGAATTTTATATACCTATACAAGTTTGTCTTCACCCATAAATATTTCAGTGAAACAAAAGTAATAGCAAAAAGAAAAAGAAAAAAGTTTCAGGGAATTGAGGAATTGAAGTAGTTTCAGGAAAAAGTTGGTAGTATAAAGAAAGACAGAAAAATACTGTGGGAAAGAAATGAATATTATGTTTGGATCTACATAGGTTGGTGGTTTTTCTATTGAAAATACTTAGTATACGCTGTTTTTCAGATATATTCACTAACTTACCACCTCGAACATTTTTGAATCAAAATTAAATTTTCATTATTTGTGTGCTCTTGTGGAGCACTCTCAATAATACCCATACCATTTTGTCTTTTTCCATTTGCTGGCTCTGTTGCTTCCTCCTATTAAAAAGAAAAGAACAGCAACTTCAGAAAACATTGTATGTACTCACCATTCTGTCAGTAAGACAACAAAAATGTACTGTATTTATCAAATCATAAGCAATATTTGGGGAGAAGCTAAAAATATAAGTAAAAGTCAGGTCCTGCCTTATATTTCAGCAAAGTTAGAGATACATAAAAGGTAATAAAAACAGAAAAGTGTAGTCCATGAGTTCTACAACTAAAGTGAAAAAAGTAAGTACAGGAACAAGGAAAAGAACAATCAGTTCTACTTGGGGAGCTCAGGAAATGCTACAAAGATAGAGCCATATTTTGAAACATAGACCAAGAAAAGAACAGTGAGGGCAGGAAGGGTTTCTAGACAGAGACGCATGCTCAAAAGGATGAGGCATGAAATGATAGGGCAAATGAAGGGTACCAAAATAATGCTGTAAGAGTGGAACATAGTGAGAGGGAATGGAATGGAGAGAGAAAATGGGAGAATCAGGCCAAACCACAAAAGATATGGGCCACACTAGAGTGTGAACTCTCCCCATCATGTAATGGGGAACCATTCAAAAGCAGATGAGTTATATATCATTGTAAATATATTTTATAAAAGTCACCTTGGCAGCAACAAAAAGATAGATATGAACATGGCATGGGGGAAATTAAACAAGAGTATTTCAAAATTATGAGTCAGAGAGTGAATTATGATAATGAGATATAAAAAATGCTAAGCAGTAGAAAATATAGAATTTGCAAGTGACTGAACTGATGATTTGAGAAAGTGCTGAAATGTAGAAATTGTCCTGCTTCAATGTTTCAGTGCTACTAACTAGGTGTTATTTCCTAGGATGATGAAACCAGATGACAGAGTAGATTACAAAACATCAGGAAAGGGTCAAGGACAATGTCTTCAGTGTGTGACATAACAAATTTGAGGCACCCAGAAAGCAAGAGTGGATGACCTTACTCAGGAAAAGCATATAATGTGAAGAGGAGGAATATTTTTAAATTATACTAAACTCACAGAATTAAATCATGCAACACTATACCCTTCTCTGAAGTTTTGAAAATGAAAACAAGAGGAGAAAAAAATCTTGAGATTCAAAATTTCGATTATATATTTCAACATTTGTTTCAAGGATATAAAATATACTTTTACTAATGTAAACAAACATTTATTTCTGAAATATTATGGTAATATGCATTTTTAATTGAATGAAAAATGTAATTCTAAAACATCAACTCAAGATGCTGCTCAAGCAGGACCCCATATTCACATGAGGAGAGAAAACGGGGACTGAAAAATCACATCAGGCCAGGCATAGTGGCTCACACCTGTAATCCCAACACTTACGGAGGCAGAGGCAAAAGGATAGCTTGAGTCACACCTGTAATCCCAACACTTACGGAGGCAGAGGCAAAAGGATAGCTTGAGTCCAGGTGTTTGAGACCTCCCTGGGCAATATAGAAAGACCCCATTCTCCACACACAAAAATCAAGTCAGCAGAATTCCTGAGTTTTAGAGATGCAAAACTTTATGTATAAGGTTTAACAACTATGAATACTGAAGTTAATAAAGCTTCCTGACAATAACATAAAATGTCTTTATTGCCAGAGATATTTTTAAAATTAGAAAATTATCTTCTGGAGATAATTGTTCATACTTTCTTAGAAATCTTAACTTTCTTATAATCTTATGATAACAGGTAGTTTATTTTTTAAAATCATAAATTTTCATTACATTTTGATGTGTGCATGTCTATTTTATACCAATATTATTAGAAATCAGAATATCTCCAGAAATAATTTCTGAATTTATTTACTTTAATATTTTATTTATTTTTGTGGGTACATTATGCACGTATTAATACACATTTATAAGGTACATGAGGCATTTTGATACAGGCAGGCAATGTGAAATAAACACAGCATGGAAAATGGAGTAACCGTCCTCTCAAGCATTTATCTTGTGAGTTATAGGCAATCCAATTACATTCTTTATTTTAAAATATGCAATTATTATTGACTATGCTCACCTTATTGTGCTAACAATAGTAACTCATATTCATCCTTTCTATTTTTTGTACCCATTAACCATCCCCAACTCCTGCCAAACTCTTATTACCCTTCCCAGCCTCTGGTAACCATCCTTCTACTCTATGCCCACAAGTTGAATTGCTTTTTTAGAACCCAGAAACAAGCAAAAACATGCAATGTTTGTCTTTCTGTGTCGGGCTTATTTCACTTAACAATTTCCACTTCCATCCACAATGTTGCAAATGATTGGATCTCATTCTTTTTATGGCTAAATAGTACTCCATTGTATATCTGTACCATATTTTCTTTATCCATTCATCTGTTGATGGAATCTTAGATTGCTTCCAAATCTTAGCTGTTGTAAATAGTGCTGCAAACAAACATAGGAGTGCAGTTATTTCTTTGATATACTGATTCCCTTTCTTTTGGATATATACACAGCAGTGGGATTGCTGGATCATATTGTAGCTCAATTTTTAGTTTTTTTGAGACATATCTGAACTCTTCTCCATAGTGGTTGTACTCATTTACATTCCCATCTATAGTGTACAAGGGTTCCCTTCTCTTCACGTCCTCACCAGCAATTGTCGTTGCCTATCTTTAGGATATAAGCCATTTAAACTGAGGCGAGATAATATCTCATTGTGTTTTGATCTGCATTTCTCTGATGATCAGCGAAGTTGAGTACCTTTTAATATGCCTGTTTTCCATTTGTATGTCTTCTTTTGAGAAATGTCTGTTCAAATCTTTTCCCCATTTTTTGATTGGATTATTAGATTTTTTTTTCTATAGAGTTGTTTGAGCTTCTTACATATTCTGCTTATTAATCCCTTGTCAGATGGGTAGCTTGCAAACATTTTCTCCCATTCTGTGGATTGTCTTTTCATTTTGTTGACTGTATCCTTTGCTGTGCAGAAGTTGTTTAACTTGATGTGGTCACATTTGTCAATTTTTGCTTTTGTTGCCTGTGTTTGTACAGTATTACTCAAGAAATTTTTACTTAAGACTATTGTCCTAGAGATTTCCCCCAATGTTTTCTTGTACCAGTTTCATAGTTTGAGGTCTTAGATTTAAGTCTTTAATCCATTTTTATTTGGCTTTTGTATATGGTGAGAGATAGGGGTCTAGGCAAGGTGTGGTGGCTCACGCCTGTAATCACAGCATTTTGGGAGGCTGAAGCAGGCGGATTACCTGAGGTCAGGAGTTTGAGACCAGCCTAGCCAACATGGTGAAACCCCTTCTCTACTAAAAATAGAAAAATTAGCCAGGCATAGTGGTGGGTGCCTGTAATCCCAGCTACTTGGGAGGCTGAGGCAAGAGAATCACTTGAACCCAGGAGGCAGAGGTTGCAGTGAGCCAAGATTGTGCCACTGCACTCCAGCCTGGGTGACAGATCCAGACTCCATCTCAAAAACAAACAAAACAAAACAAAACAAACAAACAAACAAAAAATAGCATAGTGGTCTAGTTTCATTCTTCTGCATATAGATACCCAGTTTTCCCAGCACCATATATTGAAGAGACTGTCTTTTCCCCCAGTGTATGTTCCTGGTGCCTTTTTCAAATGTATGTTCACTGTAGGTATGTGGCTTTGTTTCTGGTTTCTCTATTCTGTTGCATTCGTCTGCTTTTATGACAATACCATGTGTCTGCTTTTATGATAGTACCATGATGTTTTGATTACTATAACTCAGTAGTATAATTTAAAGTCAGGTAATGTGATTTCTCCACATTTCTTTTATTTGTTGTTTTGTTTTTGTTTTTGTTTTCTTTGTTCTCATCTGCATATTCTTTTTTTATTATACTTCAATTTCTAGGGTACATGTGCACAATGTGCAGGTTTATTACATATGTATACATGTGCCATGTTGGTGTGCTGCACCCATTAACTCATCATTTACATTAAGTATATCTCTTAATGCTATCACTCCCTCCTCCCCCCACCCCATGACAGGCCACAGTGTGTGATGTTCCCCTTCCTGTGTCCAAGTGTTCTCATTGTTCAGTTCCCACCTATGAGTGAGAACATGTGGTGTTTGCTTTTCTGTTCTTGTGATAGTTTGCTGAGAATGATGGTTTCCAGCTGCATCCATGTCCCTACAAAGGACATGAACTCATCCTTTTTTATGACTGCATAGTATTCCATGGTGTATATGTGCCACATTTTCTTAATCCAGTCTATGATTGATGGACATTTGGGTTGGTTCCAGGTCTTTGCTATTGTGAATAGTGCCACAATAAACATAAGTGTGCATGTGTTTTTATAGCAGCATGATTTATAATCCTTTAGGTATATAGCTATAAATGGGATGGCTGGGTCAAATGGTATTTCTAGTTCTAGATCCTTGAGGAATCCCCACACTGTCTTCCACAATGGTTGAACTAGTTTACAGTCCCACCAACAGTGTAAAAGTGTTCCTATTTCTCCACATCCTCTCCAGCACCCGTTGTTTCCTGACTTTTTAATGATCACCATTCTAACTGGTGTGAGATGGTATCTCATTGTGGTTTTGATTTGCATTTCTCTGATGGCCAGTGATGATGAGCATTTTTTCACGTGTCTGTTGGCTGCATCAGTGTCTTCTTTTGAGAACTATCTGTTCATATCCTTCACCCACTTTTTGATGGGGTTGTTTGTTTTTTTCTTGTAAATTTAAGTTCTTTGTAGGTTCTGGACATTAGCCCTTTGTCAGATGAGTAGATTGCAAAAATTTTCTCCCATTCTGTAGGTTGCCTGTTCACTCTGATGGTAGTTTCTTTTGCTGTGCAGAAGCTCTTTGGTTTAACTAGATCCCATTTGTCAATTTTGGCTTTTGTTGCCATTGCTTTTGGTGTTTTAGACATGAAGTCCTTGCCCATGCCTATGTCCTGAATGGTATTGCCTAGGTTTTCTTCTAGGGTTTTTATGGTTTTAGGTCTAACATTTAAGTCTCTAATCCATCTTGAATTAATTTTTGAATGAGGTATAAGGAAGGGATCCAGTTTCAGCTTTCTACATATGCCTAGCCAGTTTTCCCAGCACCATTTATTAAATAGGGAATCTTTTCCCCATTTCTTGTTTTTGTCAGGTTTGTCAAAGATTAGATGGTTGTAGATGTGTGGTATTATTTCTGAGGACTCTGTTATGTCCATTGGTCTATATCTCTGTTTTGGTACCAGTACCATGCTGTTTTGGTTACTGTAGGCTTGTAGTATAGTTTGAAGTCAGGTAGCGTGATGCCTCCAGCTTTGTTCTTTTGGCTTAGGATTGTCTTGGCAATGCGGGCTCTTTTTTGGTTCCATATGAACTTTAAAGAAGTTTTTTCCAATTCTGTGAAGAAAGTCATTGGTAGCTTAATGGGGATAGCATTGAATCTATAGATTACCTTGGGCAGTATAGCCATTTTCATGATATTGATTCTTCTTATCCATGAGCATGGAATGTTATTCCATTTGTTTGTGTTCTCTTTTATTTCATTGAGCAGTGGTTTGTTGTTCTCCTTGAGGAGGTCCTTCACAAGGGTGTAAGTTGGATTCCTAGGTATTTTATTCTCTTTGAAGCAATTGTGAATGGGAGTTCACTCATGGTTTGGCTCTGTTTGTCTGTTATTGGTGTATAAGAATGCTTGTGATTTTTGTAAATTGATTTTGTATCCTGAGACTTTGCTGAAGTTACTTATCAGCTTAAGGAGATTTTGGGCTGAGACAATGGGGTTTTCTAAATATACAATCATGTCATCTGCAAACAGGGACAATTTGATTTCCTCTTTTCCTACTTGAATACTCTTTATTTCTTTCTCTTGCCTGACTGCCCTGGCCAGAATTTCCAACACTATGTTGAATAGGAGTGGTGAGAGAGGGCATCCCTGTCTTGTGCCAGTTTTCAAAGGGAATGCTTCCTGTTTTTGCCCATTCAGTATGATATTGGCTGTGGGTTTGTCATAAATAGCTCTTATGATTTTGAGATATGTTCCATCAATACCAAATTTATTGAGAGTTTTTAGCATGAAGGGCTGTTGAATATTGTTAAAGGCCTTTTCTGCATCTATTGAGATAATCATGTGGTTTTTGTCTTCAGTTCTTTTTATATGGTGGATTACATTTATTGATTTGCATATGTTGAACCAGCCTTGCATCCCAGGGATGAAGCCAACTTGATCACAGTGGATAAGCTTTTTGACGTGCTGCTGGATTCAGTTTGCCAGTATTTTATTGGGGATTTTTGCATCGATGTTCATCAGGGATATTGGTCTAAAATTCTCTTTTTTTGGTGTGTCCCTGCCAGGCTTTGGTATCAGGATGAAGCTGGCCTCATAAAATGAGTTAGGGAGGATTCCCTCTTTTCTATTGATTGGAATAGATTCAGAAGGAATGGTACCCACTCCTCCTTGTACCTCTGGTAGAATTTGGCTGTGAATCCGTCTGGTCCTGGACTTTTTTTGGTTGGTAGGCTATTAATTATTGCCTCAATTTCAGAGCCTGTTATTGGTCTATTCAGGGATTCAACTTCTTCCTGGTTTAGTCTTGGAAGAGTGTAAGTGTCCAGGAATTTATCCGTTTCTTCTAGGTTTTCTAGTTTATTTGCATAGAGGTGTTTATAGTACTCTCTGATAGTAGTTTGTATTTCTGTGGGGTCCGTGGTGATATCCCCTTTATCATTTTTTATTACGTCTATTTGATTCTTCTCTCTTTTCTTCTTTATTAATCTTGCTAGTAGTCTATCAATTTTGTTGATCTTTTCAAAAAAACAGCTCCTGGATTCACTGATTTTTTGAAGGATTTTTTTGTGTCTATCTCCTTCAGCTCTGCTCTGATCTTAGTGATTTCTTGCCTTCTGCTAGCTTTTGAATGTGTTTGCTCTTGCTTCTCTAGTTATTTTAATTGTGACATTAGGGTGTCAGTTTTAGATCTTTCCTGCTTTCTCTTGTGGGCATGCTAAAATTTCCCTCCACACACGGCTTTAAATGAGTCCCAGAGATTCTGGTATGTTGTGTCTTTGTTCTCATTGGTTTCAAAGAACATCTTTATTTCCGCCTTCATTTTGTTATGTACCCAGTAGTCACTCAGGAGCAGGTTGTTCAGTTTCCATGTAGTTGAGCAGTTTTGAGTGAGTTCCTTAATCCTGAGTTCTAGTTTGATTGCACTGTGGTCTGAGAGACAGTTTGCTATAATTTCTGTTCTTTTACATTTGGCGAGGAGTGCTTTACTTCCAACTATGTGGTCAATTTTGGAATAAGTGTGACGTGGTGCTGAGAAGAATGTATATTCTGTTGATTTGGAGTGAAGAGTTCTGTAGATGTCTATTAGGTCTGCTCAGTGCAGAGCTGAGTTCAATTCCTGGATATCCTTGTTAACTTTTTGTCTCATCGATCTGTCTAATGTTGACAGTGAGGTGTTAAAGTTTCCCATAATTATTGTGTGGGAGTCTAAGTCTCTTTGCAAGTCTCTAAGGACTTGCTTGATGAATCTGGGTGCTCCTGTATTGGGTGCATATATATTTAGGATAGTTAGCTCTTCTTGGTGAATTGATCCCTTTACCATTATGTAATGGCCTTCTTTGTCTCTTTTAATCTTTGTTGGTTTAAAGTCTGTTTTATCAGAGACTAGGATTGCAACCCCTGCTTTTTTTTTGTTCTCCATTTGCTTGGTAGATCTTCCCCCATCCCTTTATTCTGAGCCTATGTATATCTCTGCACATGAGATGGGTCTCCTGAATACAGCACACTGATGGGTCATGACTCTTTATCCAATTTGCCAGTCTGTGTCTTTTAATTGGAGCATTTAGCCCATTTACATTTAAGGTTAATATTGTTATGTGTGAATTTGATCCTGTCATTATGATGTTAGCTGGTTATTTTGCTCATTAGTTGATGCGGTTTCTTCCTAGCATCGATGGTCTTTGCATTTTGGCATGTTTTTGTGGTGGCTGATACTGGTTGTTCCTTTCCATGTTTAGTGCTTCCTTCAGGAGCTCTTGTAGGGTAGGCCTGGTGGTGACAAAATCTCTAAGCATTTGCTTGTCTGTAAAGGATTTTATTTCTCCTTCACTTATGAAACTTAGTTTGGCTGGATATAAAATTCTAGGTTGAAAATTCTTTTCTTTAAGAATGTTGAATATTGGCCCTCACTCTCTTCTGGCTTATAGAGTTTCTGCTGAGAGATCCTCTGTTAGTCTGATGGGCTTCCCTTTGTGGGTAACCCGACCTTTCTCTCTGGCTGCCCTTAACATTTTTCCCTTCATTTCAACTTTGGTGAATCTGACAATTATGTGTCTTGGAGTTGTTCTTCTCGAGGAGTATCTTTGTGGCGTTCTCTGTATTTCCTGAATTTGAATGTTGGCCTGCCTTGCTAGGTTGGGGAAGTTCTCCTGGATAATATCCTGCAGAGTGTTTTCCAACTTGGTTCCATTCTCCCCGTCACTTTCAGGTACACCAATCAGACGTAGATTTGGTCTTTTCACATAGTCCCATATTTCTTGGAGGCTTTGTTCATTTCTTTTTACTCTTTTTTTCTCTAAACTTCTCTTCTCACTTCATTTCATTCATTTGATCTTCAATCACTCATAGCCTTTCTTCCAGTTGATCAAATCGGTTACTGAAGCTTGTGCATTTGTCACATAGTTCTTGTGCCATGGTTTTTGGCTCTGTCAGGTCATTTAAGGACTTCTCTACATTGGTTATTCTAGTTAGCCGATCTTCTAATCTTTTTTCAAGGTTTTTAGCTTCTTTGCGATGGGTCCGAACTTCCTCCTTTAGCTCGGAGAAGTTTGATTGTCTGACGCCTTCTTCTCTCAACTAGTCAAAGTCATTCTCTGTCCGCTTTGTTCTGTTGCTGGCAAGGAGCTGCATTCCTTTGGAGGAGAAGAGGTGCTCTGATTTTCAGAATTTTCAGCTTTTCTGTTCTGTTTTCTCCCCACATTTGTGGTTTTATCTACTTTTGGTCTTTGATGATGGTGACGTACAGATGGGGTTTTGGTGTGGATGTCCTTTCTGTTTGTTAGTTTTCCTTCTAACAGTCAGGACCCTCAGCTGCAGATCTGTTGGAGTTTGCTGGAGGTCCACTCCAGACCCTGTTTGCCTGGGTATCAGCAGCAGAGGCTGCAGAAGAGAGAATATTGCTGAACAGCAAATGTTGCTGCCTGATCGGTCCTCTGGAAGCTTCGTCTCAGAGAGGTACCCGGCCGTGTGAGATGTCAGTCTGCCCCTACTGGGGGCAGGCCTCCCAGTTAGGCTACTTGGGGTCAGGGACCCACTTGAGGAAGCAGTCTGTCCGTTCTCAGATCTCAAACTCTGTGCTGGGAGAACCACTACTCTCTTCAAAGCTGTCAGACAGGGACATTTAAATCTGCAGAGGTTTATGCTGTCTTTTGTTTGGCTATGCCCTGTCCCCAGAGGTGGAGTCCACAGAGGCAGGCAGGCCTCCTTGAGCTGCGGTGGGCTCCACCCAGTTCAAGCTTTCCAGCAGCTTTGTTTACCTACTAAAGCCTCAGTAATGGTAAGCACCCCTCCGCAAGCCTCATCGCTGCCTTGCAGTTAGATCTCAGAATACTGTGCTAGCAATGAGGGAAGCCCCATGGGTGTGGGACCCTCCAAATCAGGCGTGGGATATAATCTCCTGGTGTGCCATTTGCGAAGATCCTTGGAAAAGTGCAGTATTAGGGTGGCAGTGACCTGATTTTCCAGGTGCTGTGTGTCACAGTTTCCCTTGGCTAGGAAAGGGAATTCCCTTACCCCTTGAACTTCCAGGGTGAGGCGATGTCTCGCTCTGCTTCGGCTCTCGCTCGGAGGGCTACACCCACTGTCCTGAACTACTGTCCCACATGTCCCAGTGAGATGAACCCGGTACCTCAGTTGGAAATGCAGAAATCACCCGTCTTCTGTGTCGCTCACGCTGGGAGCTATAGCCTGGACCTGTTCCTATTTGGCCATCTTGGAACCACCCCCCTCCAGATTTCTTTGGTAGCTTTGGCTACTCTGGGTTTTTTATGGTACCATATAAATTTTAGGATACTTTTTTCTATTTCTATGAGGAATGTAATTGATATTTTGATGAGAATTGCATCAAATCTGTAGATTCTTTGGGGTAGTATGAAACTTTTAACAATATTGATTCTTCCAATTCATGAACATAGAATATTTTCCATTTTTTTGGTGTTCTATTCCATTTCTTCACCAGTGTTTCGTGGTTTTCATTGTAGAGATATTTCACTTCTTGGGTTAAGTTAGTTCCTAGGTATTTAATTTTACATGTAACTGTTGTAAATAAGATTACTTTCTCACTTCTTTTTCATATTGTTCACTGTTGGCATCTGGAAATGCTACCAATTTTTGTATGTTAATATTGTATCCTGCAACTTTACTGAATTCATTTATCAGTTCTAATAGTTTACTTGTGGAGTCTTCAGGTTTTGTCACATATAAGATCATATCATCTATTAAAAAAGGATAATTTGACTTTCTCCTTTCCAATTGAATGTCCCTTATATCTTTCTCTTGTCTGATTGTGCTGGCTAGAACTTCCAGTACTATTTTCAGTAACAGTGATGATAGTGAGCATTCTTGTCATGTTCCACATCTTAGAGGAAACCCAAATTTGGGTTCCCCACTCAGTATGATACTAGCTGTGGGTCTGTCATACATGGCTTTTATTGTTGAGGTATGCTCCTTCCATATCTAGTTGAGGGTTTTTATCATGAAGGGATGTTGAATTTTATCAAATGCTTTTTTGGCATCAATTAAAATTATCATATGGTTTTTATCCTTCATTCTGTTGATATGATGATCTTGTTGATTGATTTGCACATGTTGAACTATCCTTGCATCTCAGGGATGAATCTCACTTGGTTATGACAAATGATCTTTCTAATATATTGTTGAATTCAGTTTGCAAATATTCCATTGAGGATTTTTGCACTTTAAATATGTCATGCCACTCTCTCATGGCCTGTAAGGAGGTTTCCAATGAAAAATCAGATTCCAGATGCATTGTAGCTCCATTGTCTGTTGTTTCTTTTCTCTTCCTGCTTTTAGAATCCTTTCTTTATCCTTGACCTTTGGCAGTTTGATTAATAAATGCTCTGAGGTAGTCTTCTTTGGGTTAAATCTGCTTGATGTTCTATGACCTTCTTTTACTTGGATATTAATATCTTTCTCCAGGTTTAAGATGTTCTCTGTTATTATTCCTTCAAAAAAACTCTCTTTCTTTTTTTTTTTTTTTTTTTTTTTTTAGATGGAGTCTCACTCTGTTGCCCAGACTGGATTGCAGTGGTGTGATCTCAGCTCACTGCTACCTCCACCTCCTAGATTCAAGTGATTCTTATACCTCAGCCTCCCAAGTAGCTGGGACTACAGGCATGTGTCACCACACCTGGCTAATTTTTGTATTTTTAGTAGAGATGGAGTTTCACCATGTTGGCCAGACTGGTCTCAAACTCCTGACCTCAGGTGATCCACCTTCCTTGGCCTACAAAAGTGCGAGGATGACAGGCTTAAGCCACCATATCCAGCCTGTATTTCTTAAAAAAGATGAAATTCAGTTTTTATGAGACTGGCTCTAATAAAGATGAACATTAGTGGTTTATTAGGGATATGGGCAGATCTGCCAAATTGCCACATCTCTGCCAGCTGCTGTGTGAGGCTCATGAGTAGTGACCACTGAGTGGCCAGGACAGCAGCAGGTGCTGCAGGAACAGGTGCTTCCTCACTGGTTGCTCTATCTTGAAAACCCATGGCCCATGTCCCAAGGCATGGAAAGAGTTGGGGGGAGCCTCACCCCATAGCCACCATCACCTCAGGCCATGAGAATTATTGCTAGATTACTGTCTATGTTCTCTTAAGGCCCAAGGTCTCTCAAGTCACCCTGCCTGGCCTGGGACTCACCCTTCAAGGCTATGGGCTCCCCTCTGGACCACAGCATGTCCAAAAATGCCATCCAAGAGTCAAGTCTTAGAATCAGGGACTTTCAAGAGCCCACTTGCTGCTCTACCCGGCCACCCGCATGGCCGTGCTGGTGCCTAAGGTGCAAGACAAAGTCCCCTTTATTTTTCCTTCTGCTTTTCTTAAGCAGAAAAGATTTTGCCCCATAGCCACCACAGCCGGTTATAAGCTGAGTCTCATCTCAGGCCAGCAAGTCACAGAGGCTCACCCAAGCCCTTCGATGTAGTACCTGGGTGTCACTGTTGTTCATTAAGGGCCTAAGGGCCCTTCAGTCAGCAGATGAGGAATGCTGCAAGTCCAGGACTGGGTCCTTTCCTTCAAGGCAGCGGGTTCCCTTCTGGCCCAGGGCGTGTCTAGAATGTCAGAGAGCCAGGGCCTGGAATGGGGCCTCCCAACTCTGACCAGTGCCCTACCTTGCTGCTGTGGCTCAGTTGGTATCTTAGATGTAAAACAAAGTGCTCCCCACTCTTTCCTCTCCTCTCCTCAAGCAGAATGAAGGGGCCTTTATCAGAGCTGTGAGCTGTGCAGCCTGAGATTAGGGGAGGTTTGATGCCAACACTCCCTTGGCTACCCCAGCTTGTATCTCAATATGGCATATCTTCCCCACCCAGCTTGTTGTCTCTTGGCCTAGTTCAGCACTAGGACTCACCTGTGAATTGCAGTCCTTATGGCTTAGACTGCCTTTTGACGTTACTTGGAGACACAAAGTGCTGTAGCCCTCGGTGGCAAGGTTTACAGACACTCAAGTTCAGACCATCGGGACTGGTGATTTTCCTCTGGCTAAGGCTGGTTTAAATGCTCCCTCCATGGGTGGACATCAGTTGAGTTTGGTCTAATTTTCCTTTTTGCTCTAACAGAACAGCACTGAGTTCACAGCCTCATACTTGCTGTGTTCTCCCTCCCCCAGCACTCAGAGACACTCTCCACACTATGTCAGGCTGCTAGGGATGGGGGAGGGGGGGATGTCAGCCATTCAGGACTTTAAAAAATCTCTTCAGTGCCTCTTTCAGTGACATGAAGTTAAACCTAGGTACTGTGAGTGTTCACCTTACTTTTGGTTCTTATGAAGTTGTTTTTTCCTGTGTAGATAGTTGTTAACTTGGTGTCCTTGTGGTCGTGGGGAAGAGTGGAATTTCTATTCCTTCATCTTCTTCCCTGAATTTATTTAAGAGGATTTTACCTTGAAATCTGTTTTCTCATTTAATGGATAAAATTAAGAACCTCCTTCATATAACCAGAAATTTTAACTAAAGATTAAATATAATTATTTATGTTCTTTCTTTATTCTCAGAAACCTCTAAAATGGCTATCAAGATTATATGAAAGAGTAAGATAAATTAGTTAAGTCATGGATATGCCAAACACTAAGTTAGAAAACTTAAATGAGAAGCAAGAGTCAAAAATTAAGAATTCGGGGGGCAGAGCAAGATGGCCGAATAGGAGCAGCTCCAGTCTCCAACTCCCAGCGCCAGCGACACAGAAGACCGGTGATTTCTGCATTTTCAACTGAGGTACTGGGTTCATCTCACTGGGGAGTGCCGGACGATCGGTGATGGTCAGCTGCTGCAGCCCGACCAGCGAGAGCTGAAGCAGGGCGAGGCATTGCCTCACCTGGGAAGTGCAAGGGGGAAGGGAGTCCCTTTTCCTAGCCAGGGGAACTGAGACACACAACACCTGGAAAATCGGGTAACTCCCACCCCAATACTGCACTTTAAGCAAACAGGCACACCAGGATATCATATCCCACACCTGGCCGGGAGGGTCCCACACCCACGGAGCCTCCCTCATTGCTAGGGCAGCAGTCTGTGATCTACCGGCAAGGCAGCAGCGAGGCTGGGGGAGGGGCGCCCGCCATTGCTGAGGCTTAAGTAGGTAAACAAAGCTGCTGGGAAGCTCGAACTGGGTGGAGCTCACAGCAGCTCAAGGAAACCTGCCTGTCTCTGTAGACTCCACCTCTGGGGACAAGGCACAGTAAACATAACAAACGCAGCAGACACCTCTGTAGACGCAAACGACTCTGTCTGACAGCTTTGAAGAGAGCAGTGGATCTCCCAACAGGAGGTTGAGATCTGAGAAGGGACAGACTCCCTGCTCAAGTGGGTCCCTGACCCCTGAGTAGCCTAACTGGGAGACATCCCCCACTAGGGGCAGTCTGACACCCCACACCTCACAGGGTGGAGTACACCCCTGAGAGGAAGCTTCCAAAGCAAGAATCAGACAGGCACACTCGCTGTTCAGAAATATTCTATCTTCTGCAGCCTCTGCTGCTGATACCCAGGCAAACAGGGTCTGGAGTGGACCTCAAGCAATCTCCAACAGACCTACAGCTGAGGGTCCTGACTGTTAGAAGGAAAACTATCAAACAGGAAGGACACCCACACCAAAACCCCATCAGTACATCACCATCATCAAAGACCAGAGGCAGATAAAACCACAAAGATGGGGAAAAAGCAGGGCAGAAAAGCTGGAAATTCAAAAAAAAAGAGCGCATCTCCCCCGGCAAAGGAGCGCAGCTCATCGCCAGCAACGGATCAAAGCTGGACGGAGAATGACTTTGACGAGATGAGAGAAGAAGGCTTCAGTCCATCAAATTTCTCAGAGCTAAAGGAGGAATTACATACCCAGCGCAAAGAAACTAAAAATCTTGAAAAAAAAGTGGAAGAATTGATGGCTAGAGTAATTAATGCAGAGAAGGTCCTAAACGAAATGAAAGAGATGAAAACCATGACACGAGAAATACGTGACAAATGCACAAGCTTCAGTAACCGACTCGATCAACTGGAAGAAAGCGTATCAGCGATTGAGGATCAAATGAATGAAATGAAGCGAGAAGAGAAACCAAAAGAAAAAAGAAGAAAAAGAAATGAACAAAGCCTGCAAGAAGTATGGGATTATGTAAAAAGACCAAATCTACGTCTGATTGGGGTGCCTGAAAGTGAGGGGGAAAATGGAACCAAGTTGGAAAACACTCTTCAGGATATCATCCAGGAGAACTTCCCCAACCTAGTAGGGCAGGCCAACATTCAAATCCAGGAAATACAGAGAACGCCACAAAGATACTCCTCGAGAAGAGCAACTCCAAGACACCAAATTGCCAGATTCACCAAAGTTGAAATGAAGGAAAAAATCTTAAGGGCAGCCAGAGAGAAAGGTCGCGTTACCCACAAAGGGAAGCCCATCAGACTAACAGCAGATCTCTCGGCAGAAACTCTACAAGCCAGAAGAGAGTGGGGACCAATATTCAACATTCTTAAAGAAAAGAATTTTAAACCCAGAATTTCATATCCAGCCAAACTAAGTTTCATAAGTGAAGGAGAAATAAAATCCTTTACAGATAAGCATTGCTTAGAGATTTTGTCACCACTAGGCCTGCCTTACAAGAGACCCTGAAGGAAGCACTAAACATGGAAAGGAACAACCGGTACCAGCCATTGCAAAAACATGCCAAAATGTAAAGACCATTGAGGCTAGGAAGAAACTGCATCAACTAACGAGCAAAATAACCAGTTAATATCATAATGGCAGGATCAAGTTCACACATAACAATATTAACCTTAAATGTAAATGGACTAAATGCTCCAATTAAAAGACACAGACTGGCAAACTGGATAAAGAGTCAAGACCCATCAGTCTGCTGTATTCAGGAGACCCATCTCACACGCAGAGACATACATAGGCTCAAAATAAAGGGATGGAGGAAGATTTACCAAGCAAATGGAGAACAAAAAAAAGCAGGGGTTGCAATACTAGTCTCTGATAAAACAGACTTTAAACCATCAAAGATCAAAAGAGACAAAGAAGGCCATTACATAATGGTAAAGGGATCAATTCAACAGGAAGAGCTAACTATCCTAAATATATATGCACCCAATACAGGAGCACCCAGATTCATCAAGCAAGTCCTTAGAGACTTACAAAGAGACTTAGACTCCCATACAATAATAATGGGAGAATTCAACACTCCACTGTCAACATTAGACAGATCAATGAGACAGAAAGTTAACAAGGATATCCAGGAATTGAACTCATCTCTGCAGCAAGCAGACCTAATAGACATCTATAGAACTCTCCACCCCAAATCAACAGAATATACATTCTTCTCAGCACCACATCATACTTACTCCAAAATTGACCACGTAATTAGAAGTAAAGCACTCCTCAGCAAATGTACAAGAACAGAAATTATAACAAACTGTCTCTCAGACCACAGTGCAATCAAACTAGAACTCAGGACTAAGAAACTCAATCAAAACCGCTCAACTACATGGAAACTGAACAACCTGCTCCTGAATGACTACTGGGTACATAACGAAATGAAGGCAGAAATAAAGATGTTCTTTGAAACCAATGAGAACAAAGATACAACATACCAGAATCTCTGGGACACATTTAAAGCAGTGTGTAGAGGGAAATTTATAGCACTAAATGCCCACAAGAGAAAGCAGGAAAGATCTAAAATTGACACTCTAACATCGCAATTAAAAGAACTAGAGAAGCAAGAGCAAACACATTCGAAAGCTAGCAGAAGGCAAGAAATAACTAAGATCAGAGCAGAACTGAAGGAGATAGAGACACAAAAAACCCTCCAAAAAAGCAATGAATCCAGGAGTTGGTTTTTTGAAAAGATCAACAAAATTGACAGACCACTAGCCAGACTAATAAAGAAGAAAAGAGAGAAGAATCAAACCGATGCAATTAAAAATGATAAAGGGGATATCACCACCGACCCCACAGAAATACAAACTACCATCAGAGAATACTATAAACACCTCTACGCAAATAAACTGGAAAAACTAGAAGAAATGGATAATTTCCTGGACACTTACACTCTTCCAAGACTAAACCAGGAAGAAGTTGAATCCCTGAATAGACCAATAGCACGCTCTGAAATTGAGGCAACAATTAATAGCCTACCAACCAAAAAAAAGTCCAGGACCAGATGGATTCACAGCTGAATTCTACCAGAGGTACAAGGAGGAGCTGGTACCATTCCTTCTGAAACTATTCCAATCAATAGAAAAAGAGGGAATCCTCCCTAACTCATTTTATGAGGCCAACATCATCCTGATACCAAAGCCTGGCAGAGACACAACAAAAAAAGAGAATTTTAGACCAATATCCCTGATGAACATCGATGCAAAAATCCTCAATAAAATACTGGCAAACCGGATTCAGCAACACATCAAAAAGCTTATCCACCATGATCAAGTGGGCTTCATCCCTGGGATGCAAGGCTGGTTCAACATTCGCAAATCAATAAACATAATCCAGCATATAAACAGAACCAAAGACAAGAACCACATGATTATCTCAATAGATGCAGAAAAGGCTTTTGACAAAATTCAACAGCCCTTCATGCTAAAAACGCTCAATAAATTCGGTATTGATGGAACATACCTCAAAATAATAAGAGCTATTTATGACAAACCCATAGCCAATATCATACTGAATGGGCAAAAACTGGAAAAATTCCCTTTGAAAACTGGCACAAGACAGGGATGCCCTCTCTCACCACTCCTATTCAACATAGTGTTGGAAGTTCTGGCTAGGGCAATCAGGCAAGAGAAAGAAATAAAGGGTATTCAGTTAGGAAAAGAAGAAGTCAAATTGTCCCTGTTTGCAGATGACATGATTGTATATTTAGAAAACCCCATTGTCTCAGCCCAAAATCTCCTTAAGCTGATAAGCAACTTCAGCAAAGTCTCAGGATACAAAATTAATGTGCAAAAATCACAAGCATTCTTATACACCAGTAACAGACAAACAGAGAGCCAAATCAGGAATGAACTTCCATTCACAACTGCTTCAAAGAGAATCAAATACCTAGGAATCCAACTTACAAGGGATGTAAAGGACCTCTTCAAGGAGAACTACAAACCACTACTCAGTGAAATAAAAGAGGACACAAACAAATGGAAGAACATACCATGCTCATGGATAGGAAGAATCAATATCGTGAAAATGGCCATACTGCCCAAGGTAATTTATAGATTCAATGCCATCCCCATCAAGCTACCAATGAGTTTCTTCACAGAATTGGAAAAAACTGCTTTAAAGTTCATATGGAACCAAAAAAGAGCCCGCATCTCCAAGACAATCCTAAGTCAAAAGAACAAAGCTGGAGGCACCACGCTACCTGACTTCAAACTATACTACAAGGCTACAGTAACCAAAACAGCATGGTACTGGTACCAAAACAGAGATATAGACCAATGGAACAGAACAGAGTCCTCAGAAATAATACCACACATCTACAGCCATTTGATCTTTGACAAACCTGAGAGAAACAAGAAATGGGGAAAGGATTCCCTATTTAATAAATGGTGCTGGGAAAATTGGCTAGCCATAAGTAGAAAGCTGAAACTGGATCCTTTCCTTACTCCTTATACGAAAATTAATTCAAGATGGATTAGAGACTTAAATGTTAGACCTAATACCATAAAAATCCTAGAGGAAAACCTAGGTAGTACCATTCAGGACATAGGCATGGGCAAAGACTTCATGTCTAAAACACTAAAAGCAATGGCAGCAAAAGCCAAAATTGACAAATGGGATCTCATTAAACTAAAGAGCTTCTGCACAGCAAAAGACACTACCATCAGAGTGAACAGGCAACCTACAGAATGGGAGAAAATTTTTGCAATCTACTCATCTGACAAAGGGCTAATATCCAGAACTTACAAAGAACTCAAACAAATTTACAAGAAAAAAACAAACAACCCCATCAAAAAGTGGGCAAAGGATATGAACAGACATTTCTCAAAAGAAGACATTCATACAGCCAACAGACACATGAAAAAATGCTCATCATCACTGGTCATCAGAGAAATGCAAATCAAAACCACAATGAGATACCATCTCACACCAGTTAGAATGGCAATCATTAAAAAGTCAGGAAACAACAGGTGCTGGAGAGGATGTGGAGAAATAGGAACACTTTTACACTGTTGGTGGGATTGTAAACTAGTTCAACCATTATGGAAAACAGTATGGCGATTCCTCAAGGATCTAGAACTAGATGTACCATATGACCCAGCCATCCCATTACTGGGTATATACCCAAAGGATTATAAATTATGCTGCTATAAAGACACATGCACACGTATGTTTATTGCAGCACTATTCACAATAGCAAAGACTTGGAATCAACCCAAATGTCCATCAGTGACAGATTGGATTAAGAAAATGTGGCACATATACACCATGGAATACTATGCAGCCATAAAAAAGGATGAGTTTGAGTCCTTTGTAGGGACTTGGATGCAGCTGGAATCCATCATTCTTAGCAAACTATCACAAGAACAGAAAACCAAACACCGCATGTTCTCACTCATAGGTGGGAACTGAACAATGAGATCACTCGGACTCAGGAAGGGAAACATCACACACCGGGGCCTATCATGGGGAGGGGGGAGGGGGGAGGGATTGCATTGGGAGTTATACCTGATGTAAATGACGAGTTGATGGGTGCAGCACAGCAACATGGCACAAGTATACATATGTAACAGACCTGCATGTTATGCACATGTACCCTACAACTTAAAGTATAATAATAATAAATAAATTAAAAAATAAAAATAAAAATAAAAATAAAAAAATTAAGAATTCATAATAAATCTGATAAGGCCTAAAACAGATTTCACTGTGCATTATTTATCAACAAGGTTTTACTAGATCAAATATATGACATAACTGCTAAATTCAAAGATGTGAGGATATAAATTTCCTTTTTAAAAATTGATGCATAATAGATGTGCGTATTTTTGAAGTAAATGTGATAATTTGATACATTCATATAATCAAATTAGGGTAATTGGGGTACCCATCACCTTAGTTATCTTTTCTTTCAAATGTATAGTAAATTAATGTTAACTACAGTCACCCTTATATTTTCTTTCAGTTCTTCATAAAAATCAGCTATAAAACATTCAAAGAAATCTCAGCAACTTTTTTCATTATCTGTCTTTTTTTTCTTAATTTGCATTTAAAATAATTTCTATCATATTTTATAATGTAAAGAGTTCCTGCGCTCATTAAATCCCACAGTTTCTGATGTGTTTTTACAATAATCTGACTCACCTTGACTCTGTTACTCAATCTTTACATTTATCTTGCCTCTCTTTAATAAATTCTTCCCCTTTATCCACCTCTTCAGCTTCATATTTGTTAAGCTGCTGTTGTGGGTTGCTTTCTAGTTCTTTAGTATAAGTCGTTTCTATTCTGTTTCTCAAAAAAAGCTAAGGACAAATGATTGTATAAATTTAGCTCCTTCCAAGAAACAGAGAAAAAAAGAATAAATCTTGTAGGGCAATGATAGATGAATAAAAGTCTCACATAGCTACTATGTAGAAAGCTACACTAAGTATGCTAGCAGTGAAGGCACACATGGATTGAAAGAAGAGACGTTGTAGAGAATGTGTTCTAGGAGGAAAAACATAGGTTGGGATAAATCATTTTTAAAAGATTGGGGAGGAGGGAGAAAGAAACAAACAAAGAAAAGGACATAACCTACCAGTCAATCAAGTATGAGCTTGAAATAAAGCCATGGAATAAAGCCAAAGCCAAGGAAAAGGAGAAAAACATCACATACAGTAAGGTACATGGAGAAATACAGATGCACAACAGAGACTTTGGTTCATAGTATATTTCCAATAATACTGAGTAGTATTTATAATTAGCTTTTGGTAAAGATTTCTGTGATATAGAATTGAATTGTGTACTGTAAAACGAGACATTCAATTAGCTAAATATGGTCATCTACCACAACTTAAAAGCTGGAACATTACTACCTCAGAGAGAGAAAAATGGAAAAGGAAACATTCCATCAACTTTCTACTTGGAAGAAAAATACTAATCAGAATTCTAAGCAGTAATATATGGATTGAAAACATGTATTTAGTAGAACATGGGTTGGGGCTTTTAAAAGTTTAAACATTTTAAATCTAAAATTTTAATTTACACTTACAGTTGGAAGACTAGAAAATATATTAACACTTTAACCCTCTTTCCTATTGATGATCTATTTCTAATTTTCTTATTTATGACACATTTTTTCAATATAACTCATCTGAATTTATACATCCTAAATATTAAAAGTGAATAAAAATTTAGGCTATATCTTATAAATGAATGGATTTATTTATTAGATATGTTAGGCATATTATATTATTGCTAACATTCCATTATATAGAAATGCATTTGTCTGTTCATTCGTCGTACTCCAGGATACAAAAAAAAGTTCCCTAACCTCCAGTAGCTCATAGTAATAAAAGAGTTTTTAAATGGTTACTAAATAAATACAAAAACTTCTGAAATTTGAAATTTTAGCATGTGATATAGGATTTAGTTTGGATATTTTTAAGAACCACAACACAAATAATTCTGAAATTAAGTCCCACCGTATGGTTATTAAGAGTCTCTGCTTCTAGAACTGGTTGTTATTTTGGACAAAGCAACCATTCTTCAATTAGGTCAAGAGTATTAAATATAGTCTTAATGAAATGACAGTGGAATCTCATTGTAATAAAGATTTTGAGAAAGAAAATGTAAATTTCTAAATTTCCACAGTTTTTTAAAAATCAGAGGCAGGTTCTTGCTATGTTGCCCAGGCTGGTCTCAGACTCCTGGGCTCAAGCAATTCTGCCACCTCAGCCTCCTGAATAGCTTGGACTACAGGCATGCACCACCATACCCAGCTACATTTTCACAATTTCTAATATTATTTTAGTCTAGTTACATAACCAAGGATAGAAATAGGAAAATAGCTCACATCTAAAAACTGTATATATAATACTAAAATAATGTGTCTAAGAAAGAAAAGTACATGCTATCTGCTGTACAGTTTTTGAACCAAAAGTCATCAAGGAGATTCCATGATTACTATAATAAGTAATTAGATCCATTAAAGATTTATTTAGGCATAAGTATTATAAAAGCTATCTTAGTATAATTTAAACATCACACACAGTAAGAATACTTATTCAAATCAACCTTGACCAAATTTCAAATTTGCTCTATTATGAGAAAGCTTTGCCTAATATAATTTTCCTGTCACTACATATTTTCCAGCCCATTCTTTTTTCACCCCCACTCCCTCTACATATTTGCCAAGTCTTTGTTATTTATCAAAGTAAGAAATGTTCAAAAATGTTTAGTCATGTTTCTTTTATGGTTTTCTCTAATGAACTTTCCATAGCCAACATAATACAATAATAAGTAGATTACTACTAAATTTCAAGAGTAAATGTTATAGAAAATTAAATTCAGAATGAGAAAATTAATTTTGCAAGAGACCTCTTTACCTCAGTATCAAAATCAAAGTCTTCATTAGCTGACATAGGTCGTGAGTCGTCAATAGATGGTTTGTTGAAAAGCCTTTAGAATAAAAATATACAACAAAAATGAGTGTGTTAATTTCTTTAAGCAATTAGAAGGTTCATACCTGAGTGCCCTCCCAAAACAAAACAAAACAAAAAACAAAAGTAAATCTTGTGGAAGTTTAGCTATCTGTATTTAAAATAATGTCTCTTAATATAATTAAAATTTGGCCTCTGTTGCAGTAAAGATCTTAATTACCTATTTCTACTTCCTCCTCTCCAAAGCTATGGAACAGTCCATGAAGACTCACCCTTAATTCTATAACAAATCATGATAGCTAATATATTGGTAGAGCCTGAGAATAATTGGGCTTCACAAATTATTTGTTCTGGAGGCAGAACTTAAAATCCAAGTAATGGCTGATGTAACTTTTGTTACTTGAACTGGAAGACACCTGATAGCTTAAAATAAAATGAAAAGATCCACTGTCCCTTCTCTATGATCTATCTCTAGTTCAAAGACTAATCTGTGTCACTTGAAAATGGCAGTCTTGGTTCTTCTGCTTGGAAACCACTTAAGCAGGCCCCCATTGCTTCCCTTTTCCTTAAAATATTACAGAATCTTCCCTGACACATCTAAAATACTTGAAAGCTAAATGTATGAATGTCAAAGGACAAATGTATATATTGTTATTAAAAATGATCTTCTGGGAGATATTAAAACTTAATTATAAAATCTAATTATTTTCCCTACATAGACTCTGCCAAATTCAGGGCCACATAAAGTATGAAGCTCTTAAAAACCTCCATAGGCACTCAGATACCAAAGGAGAGAGACTTCTGGAAAAATAGAATCCTGGTAGTTGTATCTCTATTTCCCTAAGAACTATCTAAATATCTTTCTTCCTATGGGCTCCCACTTCCAGATCCCTCTTCTGCAGGGCTCTATGGCAGTCCCCAACCTTTAAATCTTTAGCCAATGAAAGCACAAATTCCTAAAAGAGTGGGCTCAAATGACCAAGAGACAGAGCTCTCAATTTTATTGCTGCTAGAAAACAAGCTAAATGGAATTTCAGTCGTCTTCCCCCAGCATAGCCATGTTATCAGCTACCAAACTGAAGGTCCATGACTGATTTGCCAGATAATCTGACCCCAGCCCTACTTGAATTGGGAAAAGAGGCAGAGGTAAGAGGATATGTGCTCTGGGGCACAGATCTACATAGTTCAGGAACCTTCAGTCCTCTAGTACTGGAGGGACTCAGCCCTCCCTCTATAAGTTGAGGTGGAAGTAGATAATACTACAATTCAATCTGCTATAGAGACTCTTCTCAATGGCTCCAATTCTTTTAACATCTTTCAATAGAAACTTTGAAGTTGATCAGTCACTCTAATTAAACAAACAAGAGCAGCAATCTGTTCAGGACTCCCCTGAACCACCTACTTAAACATGCCCTTCTAGATAAATCCCAATATCCTGTCTTCTTCATTACTATAATTTATCTTTATAAAACTTGTCATAAACCCCAATATTCACTTCTCTTTTCTAAAAACCTTATTCCTATCCAACCCAGTGTTATTTCTCTTCAAACATGGGCTTCCCCTACTAGTTTAAGTCTTCTCTTCCATTGGGTTCCCCAGTTAATTCCCTTCCTAGGCTCATCCACTGTGTTCACTAGACCCACTTTCCCTTTCTATTATTAAAACACTCATTAAAAGGATGATAAACAAGGAAGAGTAATGGGCTTTGAAATGGGTTCAAATCTCATTTCTGCCACTTCCTATATCCAAATAAGTCATCTTAATCTCTTTGAGTTTCAGATTCTCCATCCGAACAACCACTTCACCAGAATGTTAAACACGGGTTGAAGTACTGGAGGGTATTTTGATTAGTCACTAAGATTCCTTAAAATCCTGAAATTGTGTATGCTTTTGATTCTGTCTGTATAAAAATGGGGAACACTTAGCTGGCAGAAATGGAAAAATAATAGAACAAAGGAAACACCACAGAAAGCAGAGAAGAAAGTTAACAACTAAAGAAAAGATTGTAGAAAAGTCATGGAAGAAGAAAAAAGACTCTTAAAAAAAGCCCATGGAATTAAGCAGGGTAGTGGCCTAAAGGGAAAACTAAAGTAGGGAGTCAATAAGTAGAGAAATCAATTAGAAATAGGCTCTATTTAGATGCTAAATAAAACTAACATAATAAGTAAATGTAACATAAATAGCCTTCACTTACAATAAAATAATTCCTCTCTAGGACATGACTGGTCTTGTCTATGTAAAACCCATGCTCCTGTGGCCATAGCTAAGTGAGATCTGCCCTAAAATGTTTGATAGTAAAAGCAAGGTACTGATTACCTCTGAAATTGCCAAATATATTAAAACAAACTCTTAGACTAACCAGGCTTCTGAGAAAAACTATAAATGAGAGTTAACTAAATTTGACTTTCTGAATCGATCTGGTTTGGACCTGTACTTTGATTCCAGTGCTGTACAGGTCTCTGCCAATCTATGTAGAGGGGCAAGAGAAGGGATTTGGGAGCCAGGCAGGCTGCCAGTCAAATCATGGGCCAGCTACTTGTTAACTATGGGGACATGGGGCAGTTAATCAACCTAACTGAATCACAGTTAGCTAATTAGGAAAAAGTAGGTTATAATAACAGAGAACCTTTCAAAGCTGCTGTGATAACTATATGAGATGAGATAAGCACATAAAATAGTGTCTACCCCAGAATACAACACTCAACAGATGTTAGTTTCTTTTCTCTATATTCCCTCAGGTAACATATAATATTTTTAAAATCTGTAAGTCCTACCTTTTTACCGGATATCCAGGAATCTCATCCACTATTAAAGAAAAAAAATGCATTTTAAGTCAACAATAGAAAAACACAGAATATTGAAAGTATAAGAGGGCCCAGTGGTACATGCATGTAATCCCAACTACTCAGGAGGCTGGAGGCCAGGGGATCACTTGAGAAGCCCAGGGGTTTGAGACCAGCCTGGGCAACACATTGAGACTCTGCCTTCATTAAAAGAAATCATGTATACTTTTGTGCATGCTTTAGACCTTTCTTTTTTTTTTTTTTCCACAAAGTATTCCTTTAGAACCATACCTTGAGACTACACTAGAACTAATATTGATTATACTACTGGTAGGAAATTACTACATTAAGAATCCTTACTTCTCCTCCTTTGTATCAATCAAATGCAAAAGAGAATGGGATTTGCCAAAATGTGATACCTACAAATGAATTCCTGTGTACAATAATCATAATCCTAACCAAACCCTATCAGACTGACTAGCATCACTAGCAAACTGAGTCAAACTTCAAGAACATGCTTTCTGGACTAATGAACTAGTAGTAGTTAGAACAGCATACAGTAATGCTTCATTCATTTTTATAATGATCATGCATCTGGTTGGGTGCAGTGATACATGCCTGTAGTCCTAGCTGCTCCTTTGGCTGAGGCAGGAGGACTGCTTGAGGCCAGGAATTCAAGGCCACAGTCACACTAGTCAATAGCTACTGCATGCCAGCCTGGGCAACATAGTGAGACCACATCTCTTAAAAAAACTAAATAAATAAATAAATAAAAGACTGTGTATCATTCAGGTAACTGTGATGATTGTAGAATAACATATAACCATCAGATATACTATAATACTGTACTACTGATCATAGAGTTATGTTTTGTTTTCAATCTTTTTCTTAAATTTTTATAAAACAACAAAAATAAATTTTACCTATTAAAGTCAGTTCTTAATAGAATAAGTCAAAATGCCCAAAAAATGCATCCAAAGTGCAGTATGAGTTTTTCATTGCTCCCACCAGTGAATTTGATTATTAAGGATCAACAGGACTTTTAACTTATTGAAGGGGGAAGAAAGTTATCTTGTATATAAATGACTAAAATGGTGAGAGTCTGATTGTCCACATAATCTAATTAAATCAGTTTACTAATTTCTGAAGAAATGTAATTCCAGAAAGGCATTTTACATTTAAACAGTGTGAAATAAAACAATTTGTATTTGACAATCCAGGACACACTTAAAATCTTGGCAGACCATCATCAGTCACCCTGTCATTGTGGTGCAGATATAAAGAAGTTTATTTAGCATTGGAAAGTAACAGAATACCATATATACTTTAGGATAGGTAGCCAATTCTTTTAAAATCAAATAATAGACATTTGTCAAATATACATATGTTAGAAATGTGTTCTAACAGTACTTTCTTTAGGGATGAAGTTCAAAGGGAAGCAGTGAAAGCAGAGATATCACAAGAGGGCAGATGAAAAGGAGATTGCACTAGTAAGTAGAGTCAGGTACTGACTTCCCTACTGATGTCACCAGAATTCCAAAAATACTGAGAACTACTCTATATAGCATATCACCTCATATGTTTCTGTGATATTACATTAGTGTTCTGCAATAAAATATTTAAATCAAAAGAAATTCAAACTGCTGATCTGTAAACTATTTCTGATCAAAACTTAAAATTTTGTCAAAGCATGGCTGTATTTTGATTCCATGTTAGAGGAAGGATATGAGTATCTGATAATGGCTTCCAGTTGTTGCTGTCAGATTTTTGTGTGGGAACACATCTAGAAGAGCTTATCAAGGGTTTGAGTACAAAACAAGCGTTTCCCCAAAAACCAGATAAGAAAGATTACACTTTTCCTCATGTGGACCCTTAGGTTCTAAAAATTCTGGGAAAATGTTGGCACAGGAACTCACCATCTAGGCCTGACTCTGTGTAGGTAGCTGCTGCAGTTACAAAAACATTAGGTAGGATGGTGGTAGGTGTATTCTTCCATACTTGAACACCAGAAGTACCATGTACCTAAATAATAGACCTTACAACTCTAAAAGTGTTCTTTTGAAGAGAGTACCACCAAAGAGCTTTTAAAATATTAATTTAACTTACTTTTTAGTAATCTTACTTGTTAGAATTTACATTCCCCCTCCTTGAAATTCTCACATTTTAAAATTTTTGCAACACCCCATCCTCTGATAACCTCTCCAACTTTTCTCTAGCCACTGCTCAGACTTCTTTACTAACTTCTTTTCCTCTGGTAAATGTTGATATTCCCAGGATCTTGTCACTGGCCTTCTGATTATTCCATGTCTTTCCTATCATGGACAAGCTCATTCAGATCTATGACTTTGCCTACATTATTCCAAGTCTGCATCTCCAACCTCAGTTCTACCTCCAGCTAGAAATGCCTAAAATCCAATTACCTACTGAAAATACCCCCATGAATATTCCATTTAACTCCACATGCACAGAACGAGGTTAGTCATTTCTGCTGATCTGCTGCTCTTCTCCATTCACCTGCAAATCTCCTACTCCTTCCTCACGTCCAGGTTAAAAGCTAGTTCACAACCTGTAAATCATCTGAGATTTCTCTCTGTGCCCTAAATTTGTACATCCAATAATCACTAACTAATATTGTCTCTATCTCTTCTCTGCCTCTGCTTTGTATTTCCACTACCACTGGTTCTTAACTACTGGCTTTTACAGACTACCAACTATTAATATTATTTCTTAAATAAAAAAACAAGCAAAACAAATTAAAAAGGCAAAAACCAAGAGAAAGATCAACATTTTAAAATTACTAAGTAGCTTTCTAACATCATTTATTTCACCATGGATGGGTGAAAACCACATAATGGATTGATGCTAGTCCAAGGATTGGTGACAAGGAAGCTATAGCTTTGGCTACTGTAAAAGCTTCCTTTGTCTTCCAGTCTCTTTATGTGGTACTTTCCATCTATCCTCCATATGAGGAGTCATCCAACTGCAGGCCGCAGGCCCAACCCAGCCTTATTTACAAAACCCAGTTTTGTAAATAAAGTTTTATGGGAGCTCAGTCCTGCCTTTTGCTTACATATTATCTATGACTGCTTTCACACTACCATGGCAGGGTTGAGTAGATATGACAGAGACCACATGGCCTGAAATATTTCCCACCTGGTTCTTTACATTAAAAGCTTATGAATACCATAATCAGAATGCCCTAATACTCAGATCTAATCTTGTGACTTTTCTGCTCAAAATTCTATAATGAATTCCTACAGAAAACATTGCTGCCTCCCTACCCAATGACCATTCCTTATTCTTTCTTGCTGGAGAACTACAAGTCTGTTTGAATATTTATCATCCTAATATGCCTCCCCATCCCCAACAAGAGAAATGACTATTCTAATTTAATCATGGTCATTACATTTGTTTTCCCAGTGCCTGGTTTAGGAATGAGCATGTGGTGTAACAAAGCCAATAAAATGTGAAAGGAAGCCCACTGCACGCTTCTGAGTTTTCTCCCTATTTTAAAGAAACATGAGAAGAAAAGCAGCCCTTCCAGCCTTTAGAAATTGTGTTATGAGAACATGATGTTTGGAGCTCTTGCTAATTAGCCAGCCATGAAAGGAGACATGTACAAAACACTACTGACAGCACAGCTGAAAAAGGAACACCAAGTGGGACCCAGTGTTATCACTGAACCACCCACCAAAGCAACTCTGCTTCCTGTTGTTTTAGTCAATGTTAGTTAGGTCCTTTAATATTTGCAGCCCAAAGCACTCTACCTGGTAAATTTCCCATAGCCTGCAGGATAAGATCTACTCAGTTTAACACTATAAAGTATTAAAAAGTCCATCATGAGCATGCCTTACCTAGGTTTTTCCCTCATTCCCAACCACTCCCATCTCAGATTTTGCAACAGCAAAAAAGAACTGCTCATAAACCCTGCAAAGTTCACTCAAGCATCTTACCTTTTGCACCTGCTGCTCCTTCTCCCAAGCACGCCATCTTGTTAGATGTTCCTTCTGCCAAATATACAAACTTGTTAGATGTTCCTTCTGCCCACATCATGCTTCTGCCTCTTTACCTAGAAAAGTTCTACCCCTTCTGCATGCTTACCTGAAATCCTACCCACTTTTTGACAGCTTTCATTCCTCACCACATACTTCAAATGTCTGGCACATATTTAACATGATAAATGATCATTACACACTTCCAGACAGCATCCAGCACATAGTAGTAGGCACTGAATGAAGTAGCAAATAATATAAATGAAAATGATCATAACAAGCTCCTGACTGTTTTGTTTTTGTTTTGTTTTTTGAGATGGTCTTGCTCCATTGCCCAGGCTAGAGTGCAGCCTCCCAAGTAGCTGGGACTACAGATGCATGCCACAATGCCCAACTAACTTTTTCATTTCTTGATTTTTATATTTAGTAGAGTTGAGGTCTCACTGTGTTACTCAAACTGGTCTCAAATTCCTAGGCTCAAGCAATCATTTTGCCTCAGCCTCCCAAAGTGTTGGGATTATAGGTATGTGTGACCATGCCCAGCCCTGACTGTTTATTGTTTTTTGTTGTTTTTTTTTTCTTTTGAGGCAGAGTCTCTCTCTGTTGCCCAGGCTGGAATACAGTGGTGTGATCTCGGCTCACTGCAACCTCCGTCTCCTGGATTCAAGCAATTCTCCTGCCTTAGCCTCCCAAGTAGCTGGGATTACAGGCGTGTACCACCACACCTGGCGAATTTTTGTATTTTTAGTAGAGACAGGGTTTCGCCATGTTGACCAGGCTGGTCTCCAACTCCTGACCTCAGGTGATCCGCCCACCTCGGCCTCTCAAAGTGCTGGGATTACAGGCCTCAGCCACCACACCCAGCCCCTGACTGTATTTTTAAATGTCTGTATTCTGTAACATGAAAAAAAAGAAGCCTACTCCCTAAAACACTCTTGATAGTTTATTCATTAAATAGACAAGTGTATAAATGAATAAAAATATTTTTTTTGAAAATTATTGGCCAGCTGCGGTGGCTCACACCTGTAATCCCAACACTTTGGTAGGCCGAGGTAGGTGAATCACCTGAGGTCAGGAGTTCAAGACATCTGGTCAACATGGTAAAACCCCATCTCTACAAGAAATACAAAAAAAAATTAGCTGGGCATGGCGGTGGGAGCCTATAATCCCAGCTCCTCGGGAGGCTGAGGCAGGGAGAATTGCTTGAATCCAAAAGGCAGAGGTTGCAGTGAGCCAAGATGGTGCCACTGTACTCCAGCCTGGGTGACAGTGCAAGACTCTGTCTCCAAAAAAAAAAAAAAAAAAAAAAAATCTTGAAAAAACACACAGATATGAAATAAGGACAGCTGCAGTCTATTATGAGCACCTTAAAGACCAAGACTACGTGTTTGTCACCTGTAGCTTGCAAAATCTAACTTGTAAAAGTTCTTCAATTGATATGTACTAAATTAAAAATGTCCTCACACAGTTCAGACTGTATAATGTATTTGGTGTCACATTTAGGTAGCATAGTAGCATTTTTGTTATTGAGAAGCACTTTTATACTTTTATTATAATTTGTTGAGCCTAGAGTTGGACTATTTGGGTATTCATTACAATAACCTTTTGGCTACTGGTAAAAGAGTATTTTGTTCTAACAAAATTACTGTTATCATGACAATTAACTAGTGGAGAGAAGAACTGATCTTGTTCTAATGAAGTAAATGTATCTCATTCAATTTCAAATTAGGAAGAATGAAGTCAATAAGTGAGACCTTGTTGGTATAAGAATATGAAACATGACCTGCGCTTTTCAACAAGAAATTGCTTTTCTGACTTCTACACTTGGTATCTTTAAAAAATAATTTTCTATTAGTATTAGTGTACACTGGATAAGTTTTATAGTTCTTATTGACATTTATTTATGGTACCAGAAAGGTATTGTTGAGGTCCCAGTTTTAAAAAGTTACTTTTTTTAGTGACATAAATCACTATGTAATACAGTTGACCTTTGAACAACAGGAGTTTAACTTGCAGCAGTCTAATTATATGCAGATTTTCTTCTACCTCTGCCACCTGAGACAGCAAAACCAATCTCCTTTCTTCTCCTCAGCCTACTCAAGTTGAAGACCATGAGGATGACCCACTTCCACTTCCACATAATAAATACTACATATATTTTTATTCCTTATGATTTTCTTAATAACCATTTTTCTCTAGCTTGCTTTCTTGTAAGAATATAGTAACACACGTAACATACCAAATGTCTTCGCTGACTGTTTATGTTATGAATAAGGCTCCTGGTCAATAGTCATCTATTAGTAGTAGCTAATTTTGGAGGGAATCAAAAGTTACACACAGGTTTTCAGCTGCACACGGGGTCAGTACCGCTAAATCCTATGTTGTTCAAAGGTCAACTGTAATTGACATTTATTTACTAAATAAAAGCCTTTTTTTTTTTTTTTTTTTTTTTGAGATGGAGTTTTGCTCTTGCTGCCCAGGCTGGAGTGCAATGGCATGATCTCGGCTCACAGTAACCTCAACCTCCCAGGTTCAAGCGATTCTCCTGCCTTAGCCTCCCGCGTAGCTGGGATTACAGACATGCGCCACCATGTGTGGCTAACTTTGTATTGTTAGCAGAGACAGGGTTTCTCCATGTTGGTCAGGCTGGTCTCGAACTCTCGACCTCAGGAGATCAGCCCGCCTTGGCCTCCCAAAGTGCTAGGATTACAGGCATGAGCCACACCATGCCCAGCAATGAAAACCATTTATTTTAAAAATTAAGTAGAAGCTCCAATTTCATAACACATCCAGTTTGCTATAATGAGACTATAAATAAAACATACCACATACTAACTTAAAAATCCTTTTTCTTATTTATACAAAAAATATCATATAAGATTTTAGGGACTACGATTAAAGAAACGATTCCTTTCAGATAATACTGTTTGAGATTATGAATTATCTACACATAACTTTTTAAATAATTCTGAAATCTAACCTACTAAGAAGAAATTTAAAACACACACATATATGTGTATATGTGTGTGTATATATATATGTGTGGGTATATGTATATATGCAATTTACATAGTAAGCTTTTAAACTACTCTTTGGTGATTAAAACTTCCTAACTCTTATTTGTTAATCTATGGTAAGACCACCAAGAGTAATTTACTACCAGAAGTCTTACCTGGATTGCTATTTTGAGGATTTCTAGGTGTCTCGTTTTCTTTGTATTCAGACATTAGTTGGTGAATGCTATATCTAAAAACGTAATAAGTAAAATTACTATTTAAAAACTGATATAAAAATAATTACCAAAAATATTAAATTCTTAGAGTATTTCAAATGATATCTGTGTTAATTTTAGAATTTTAATTATCCCATACACTTCTAATTTGTAAGCTCTACAAACTTCTCTTTAAGCTTCTAATTAAAGAAGAAAAAAAATAACGTGAAGTACTCATGAACTGAAGGCAGTATAGTTCAGTAAATTAACTTGCATTAGCCTGACATAATGGAAAGTGTCTTAACTCAGAATAAGCCCTAGCTCCATAACCAAAAGCTACTAGTTCTTGGATAAGTTGCTTTTGTTAGGTTCAATGTGTTCTTCTAAAAAGCGAGAATTTTGCTGTCTTATTTTACTAGGTTGTTATAAAAATTTAGTGAGATAACATATTTTGAATGCTCAGAAAAATAGTGAAGCAATGAAATAATTTGTTCTTGAACTTTATTATTGGTGAAACTATCTTAGAACTGCAAATAAAATCCAATGTGTATTTTTTGTAGGTTCTAATATTGAAACGTTGTGGTATTTGGGAAATGTTATTGAGTCCTAATTTTGTTTATTAGGTGTTCTACTCTTTGTGGCTTATAATTTAGGGCATCTCATATATTTCATGGTTTGTAACTACATTTATAAACCTATTATCTCACTAAATTAGATAGCATAATTGTCTACTGTTACTGAGCTCATCAATCATACCAAAGGCAAAAAACTAATAGATATCAAGACCTGCCTTAGACTACTATCCCTTCTTCACAGACTCAAACTCTGAACCAGTAGATCTTTGTTAGAATGATGCTTAATCTCCATGTTCACCTCCAATTGACATAAAAGATAAAACTCTTTTTGTAAGTTCCATGAAGTAGATGCAAGTTGACATTTTCTCATTTCTGAGATACATACTAACAATATATTTGCACGCAGTATCCCGTGTTTTACTCAGCTCCATTCTCATTCCATAGATCACTCTATGTGAATATTTTTGTAGTGAAAATCATAATTTCAATATTAAGTGCCAACCATTTTGCTTTGACTCATGCTGTTTCCTTGGAGCTAGTCAGAAAATTGTGATATGACCTTCCAGGGACTGCACAAAATACGAACCACTTCATGAATTTGTGTGTCAGCCTTATGCAGGAGCAATGCTAACTTTCTCTGTACTATTCCAGTGTTACCATGTGTGCTGCTGAAGCAAGCACAAAACCCTGCTTTACACGTGAATACTCATGAGTCATGGATGAGACTTAGCTCTGATAAACCCAATAAACATACTTGAGATTCAGATAATTCTATTGAATGGCTTCCTGTGAGGTAGAATATGAAAATATTTTTAAAACTTGAGGTAGAATTGCAAGTAATTAGGCCCAGCACGGTGGCTCATGCCTATAATCCCAGCACTTTGGAAGGCTGAGGCAGGTGGATCACCTGAGGTCAGGAGTTCGAGACCAGCCTGGCAAACGTGGTGAAACCTCGTCTCTACTAAAAATACAAAAATTACCCAGGTGTGGTGGCACACACCTGTAATCCCAGCTACTTGGGAAGCTGAGGTGAGAGAATTGCTTGAACCCGGGAGGCAGAGGTTGCAGTGAGCCAAGATCACACCATTGCACTCCAGCCAGGGCAACAGAGCAAGACTCCATCTCACAAAAAAAAAAAAAAAGAAAGAAAGAAAGAAAGAAAGAAAGAAAGAAAGAAAGAAAGAAAGAAAGAAAGAAAGAAAGAAAGAAATGCAAGTAACTTGGGAGATTTTCATTATTATGGAAATCAGATCACTTGAAGATAAAACCACAAATTGAAAAAAAAAAAAAAAAAGAAAACAGAAAAATTGGCGCCACTGCTCTGAGGAAGGATAATATAGAACCTTCCACTCCCTAAGAAAATATACTAACCAGCATATAAAGGAACCTCAGAGTACAGATCTGGTAACAATGGAGTAAGAAAACACTGTTCTCTTTCTGCAACATTATTTAACCTCTTTGACAGTTTAGAACAATCTCAACTAACATTTAATAGAGAAAAGACAAACAAGGGCCTCAAAGGATAACTTACCATGAAGGCCTCAGCTAAGTCTAGGCTAAGATGTGGGCTCCACATAAGGTTTTGAGTGTGGGGGAAGGTTGGTCAATTTTCTCACTATGTGTGTGGCTAAAGCTAGGATGCCCAGCTGTCAGAGCAGGATGCTGGTGCTTTGGGAACAATGGCTGAGCATATATGTATGTGAACTAAAAAAGTTATAGCTATGAAGTCTATGTATGAATCACCATGAAAACTGAGGGCTCTGAATTAGTAAGCGAATCCTGGTGGGAAAAGTCAAGCACTAACAGACAGCAGAACCCCTTTTAATGGCAATAATTCAGGAAAAGAATCAATGGAAACAGCAGAATGATTAGAACGTCCTTTTCTTCCCTTCCTTCTGACCGGTAAAAGAGTGTCATTTTATCCTTCTTGGACTTAGAAACCCCTTAAGTTCTTGAAAAATTAAAGGAGGAGGGAATAGGAGATAGCCCTCAAAAGATAGTACGAGATTTTCTGCTAAACTGAACATTTCAACACCCAAATAATTAATTAGAGAAATGAGAGATGTGGCATTATTTTTATCCTGTGCATGTGGCTATACTTGGAGTAAAAGGGACAATGTTGGGATCTCTAAGATAAAGATCTCAAAAGTCCTCAGATAAAGAATTCTGCACCCATTGATATTTCTAACCAGTCTAGCCTTTTGCCTGATTTCTGGTTGATAAAGTGGACTAACTCACTGTCACTCCAAAACAACCTGAATTAAACTATAAAATCTCACCTGGTGTATAGGATGCAAGAACTACAATTATTTTAAACCTCAATTTAGTGTAAACTAGCTTTCTAATGTAAAAACTTGCCTACTAAAAGGACTAAAAATGGCATAATCTTCTGCAGCCCATCTAGACATATCTTGGGAAAACACATCAGCATTTTGCTGAAGAATACTGACTATACTTGCTGATTCACAATGTACAACAAAACGAGGGCTGTTTTAAAACACCAGAGAGATAAATTCTTTCTTAGGAACTTTAAGAAAGTTATTTAAAAAGCTAATTTGGTATCCTTTACCAATTTAATATTTTGCCTGTCCATGTAGAATTAAACATTTACATGTACTAACAAACATAAGCATCTTGGGTGCTCAAGTGTTCATCTTCATAAATTACCACCAATGCTTTTTTTTAAAAAAAAAAAAAAGCCTCTTGTCCCATTAGAGTATTACATCATAGAAGTTGCTAACTTAAAGTCCTTTGATGAGCAAGAAACTTTGCTGAGATCACTTATCTAATGTAGGCAAAGATTTAAAGACAGATACATTGTAATTCAAAATCAGCTAGGGGTCAGATAAGTAAGAGCCGCCTGCAGGCAGAAAACAACAATACTAATACTAATGGTAGTAATAATAATAATCATAGTAGTGTCAGTTAATGATGCCCATATACATGTGCTAGGCACTGAATTAAATGCTATATATACATATACATATAAAATATTTCTTCCACACAACCACCCTTGAAGGATATATTATTATCCTCCTTTTCATATAGAAAAACATATTTGGTGATAAGTAATGTTCCCAGGTCACACACCTAGCAAGTGAGAAAGCTAGGACTTAAACCCAGTCTTGTGTGAATCTAAAGCCTGGCTCTTTTCTCTTTTTCACCCACCTATGGCTTGTCTTCATTAGAAAAAAAAAAGCTACTCATTTAAAGCTGTATTTTCTTCCTCTGCCCATAGCAATTAGAAATAAAAACATCAGGGTCAGGTGCGGTGGCTCACGCCTGTAATGCCAGCACTTTGGGAGCCTGAGGTGGGTGGATCACCTGAGGTCAGGAGTTCAAGACCATCCTTGCTAACATGGTAAAACCCCATCTCTACTAAAAATACAAAAAATTAGCTGGGCATGGTGGCACACGCCTGTAGTCCCAGCTACTCAGGAGGCTAAAGCAGGAGAATCCCTTGAACCCTGGAGTTGGAGGTTACAGTGAGCTGAGATCGCACCACTGCACTCCAGCCTGGGCGACAGAGTGAGACTCTGCCTAAAAAAAATAAATAAAATAAAATAAAAACATCAAAATACACTAGAAATAAAATAGAAAAAGCTAATGAACCCACAGTATCTGGTAATAGCAATTAACAGCCACGTAGGGGTAGCTTAACATTACTATTTTTCAAAGAAAGCAACTTAAAGAGTCATCTAGAAGAACAAATGATTTTCAACTCCTATTTATGTCTAACACAGCATGTTTAAAGGAAGAGCTTATAAGAAGCAGAGGTTAAAAACTACTATAAAAGAGTTAAGAAGTTCAATATTTATTAAATCTTAAAGTATATTAAAGTTAAAATCCACACTTCGTACAACTAATAAAACCAATATAAAAACACTTTGGTCAGGTCACATGACCAAAAACATCACATTACAAATAACAAACCCCAGTCAATATAATAAGAGAAGATGAATCCTACTACATACTGTTCTCTTTGTTGCCCAGCCCAAATAATTGTTTTTCTATTTAACAGATGATTTGTGTTGATATCTTTTACTATATCACAATAATTACAAGTTAATCTTCTTATTAATCTAATATTTCTAACTAGAGAGACTGTTATCATTGTAGAATATCAGTCACGTTTTAAAAAAAGAACTAATTACTGTACCTTTCAAACTTAGCTGCACTTAAATTTTCTTTTTGCTTTCTTAAAAAGTCTACCATTTGCTGTTTTTGTTCATGCACAGCTAGCAAAAATGGTGTGAGTTCATCCTGTAAAACAGCAAGAGTAACTGATAATTCACAACCTTACATATTTCTCAACTGAACTGGAAACATTATATTTATGTAAGTAAGTAAGTCCCTTCCTTTTTATTATTCTTTGCTTTCCTGTGTGCTGTTCCTTCCCTTGGAAAAACCCCTCCTCCTCCGCCTCACCACATGAACTCTGGTCATCTCCAAAACTCACTTCAACACCAGTTCCAATAGTCTTTGCTTCTGTCACAGCACTTAGCATAGTATATTGTAATGATTTTATTGTTTTCCATGTAAACCAAGAGCTTCTTGAGGGCAGTGGCTTTATCTTTTATCTCTATATTCTCAAATCTTAAGACATATTAGTAAAAGCTTCAAGGGTTTTTATTAATGATCTAAATTATTGCATCTAGACAAGTGTTTCTTAAGCTGCATTGCAAAGAATGTTTACTCTACCAGATGGGTAACACATCCAGTTACAGCCAGGAATAACCTAGAAATGCTTAAAGGCATGCTAATGCAAAGGTGGTGATGGCAAATATAAAAAATAAGAGTTAAATACAAAGAATATTTACCATAAATAAAAAGAATATAGAATTTAGCAGGTTTTTTTAAAACTTCTAAATTTTAAAATTCAACTCTGGTGCTAAGGGATTCATATAAAATATAGGTTATATATTATAAACAAATAGAAACTGTCTTGAAAGCCTTGACATCTTTATCAAAATATACTGTAAGACGAGAGTTGTCAAATGCTTACAAGGGCAAAGGGGGTGACCTAAGTGAGGGACCTAGGTGGACACCACAGCAAACTGGAGAACACAGGCCTCATAGAAAGGGGTAACCTCTGCACATCAGACCGAACAGTGATGTGGGCTCAAGGGACACCAGATTTGATTCTTAAGAGAAACCTAAAATCCAGATTTGTATATGAGTCTCCGCAATTTTACATGTTGACATAATTTACGAAGGCAAGTGAAACATACCTATGGACCACAATTAGACTGTAGCGCCTGCATTTTTAAACTTGCCATGGATGTGTTGCCAAATGGTTGTGCAGAAAGCAAGTGTTTGCATGTAAAATATTTTCTTTCTTTAGTTTTGGATGTTTTACCAAAAAAACAGTCCCCAACATGTAATAAAATTTGCTACTAAGACTCATACCACCCACTTCAATAATTTTTCTAGCATTTATTTGTTTAAAATCTATTAGTAAGTAGTTTTCTGAGATTGTTAGCCAAATAGATATTTAGTTCATAGGAATGTTGAAAAGCATCGTGGCCCACGCCTATAATCCCATCACTTTGGGAGGCCGAGGCGGGCAGATCACCTGAGGGCAGGAATTCAAGACCAGCCTGTCCAACATGGTGGAACCCTGTCTCTACTGAAAATACAAAAAATTAGCCGGGCATGGTGGCAGGCGCCTGCAATCCCAGCTATTCAGGAGGCTGAGGCAGGAGAATCTCTTGAACCCGGGAGGCAGGGGTTGCAGTGAGCCAAGATCGTGCCACTGCACTCCAGCCTGGGTGACAAGAGCGAAACTCCATCTCAAAAAAGAAAGAAGAATTTATATCTGTATTCTTAGTAATTTCATGGTTTTCAGAGTTTAAAACTGTCATCCTGATTATGCCAAAATCTATGAACAGACATACTGATGTAGCCCGTAATGCAGCTTCAACAACAACAAAAGGTTTAGAACTTGCTACAATTCTAATTGAGGAAACTCCACTTGTAATAAAGATTTATTGGACTAATCACCTGAATGGTAACAAAGAGATGTGAAGTCCTGAAGGGATTACCCTCCATTTAGTGAAATACTGCCCAGGCTGAGTGCACTAGCTCATGCCTGTAATCCCAGTACTTTTGGAAGCTGAGGCAGAAGGACTGCTTGAAGCAGCCCAGAGGTTGAGACCAGCCTGGGCAATATAGTGAAACGCTGTATGTACAAAAAGTTTAAAAATTGGCTGGGCATGATGGTGCATGTCTGTAGTCTCAGCTTCTCAGGAGGCTGAGGTAGGAGGATCACTTGAGTTCCAGGAGGTTGAGGCTGCAGTGAGCTGTGATTGTGCCACTGCACTCTAGCCTAGGTGACAGAGCAAGATCCTGTCTCAAAACCATTTTAAAAAAGAAAGATTACCCATAGCAAATGTATAAAGACCCTCTGAATGGCAGTAAATAATAGTGGGAAGGAAAAGGTGTTATTCTGTAAGCTGATAGATATTGCCAATAATATTTCTTTTAGCTTCCCAACCACAATGGTAAAGAAAAATGGGCTAATATTATTGAAAGGGAGAGATTTAAAGGAAGTAGTACCTATCAAACTCCAACTCTTCTACAGATTTCTTAACTCTAGAAGAGTTTTTGGAGATGGCAATTTACATATTATATTTATCTATTCAGTGATTCTTAACCAGCCATGTATCAGAATTTTGAGGAATTTGCTGTTATTTAGTCAGAGACGGGGTCTTACTATGTTGCCCAGGCTAGACTCAAACTCCTGGGCTCAAGCAATAGCCCCACCTCAGCCTCCTGAGTAGCTGGGACTGTAGCCATGTTTCACCATGCCTGGCTCCAAGGAAATATTTTTAAACATATATGTCTAGGCTTTATTAGATTTACTATATCAAAATCATCAGAGGAGAGGTTAGCTGTGTAGAATTTTTTATATTTCCCTAGGTTACGGTGATGCACAGTTCTAGCTGAGAACTAGTGCAATTGACAATTACTTCCATCATCTCTCACCACATGACCAATTACCTTCATCTTTGAGGATTTGGCCAAAAAGAGGAAAGAGTAAAAGAGAAGTTTTACTCTCTGTTTTACATTTACTGAGAGTTTTTACTCTCTCTTTTACATTTACTGAAAACTGCACATAATTTGTTTGGGTAGGAATAGAATAGGGACTAGTAAACTCAAAATCCAACTTGACTTTGTAAGCTCCTTATCTTCCACCTTCCCCTCAAGACAGTCTAGATTTGAGAGCAGAGTTTAGACATTTATCTAAGTGGCTGTTTCTGCCAGCATAGGATAAGTCAGTTAATTACTTGAGGGTTTCCCACTTCATCACCACCTATTCAGGGCCAATCCGGTTTCCTCACGGTCCTCCTAAAATTGATCTCTAAACGAGTGTGCAACTCATTAACTCTCTCCCAAACTGAAAACTATTATCCCCAAAACTGAAAAGAATATTGTCTAGACATAAACTGGAAACAAACAAACAAACAAAAAGCAAACAACAACAAAAAAATTCTTCTTGGTATTTTCCCTCAAGTACCTAATTTCCAAATTGGCCTGCATATTTCTGGTTGCTCTCCTTTCCATTTTCCTTTCCCTTTCCATTTTTCCCTTTTAAGCCCTGCCACTGAGAGTTAAATCATTTTCATATATATTACTCTATGTAGGAATTTATCAACAGCATCAAGATTTCTTTTATTTAAAATGTGTTAGTTTTCTTGGCATTTTAAGATAAAGCCTATTTCAAGAGCAAATTTTACTTTCCAGGGTAATTAGAAAAAAAAAAAAAAAACTTGAAAGAAAAAATTTAAAAGTATTACCTTTTACAAATTCAGTGTTTTCAAAAATTTTACCATAAATACATTTAAAAAGATATACCCTCTAATGCCTCTTTAAAAGTATCAATATTTAAAGTAACATTTTATAATTAAGTTATTTCCAAATATTTTTATGCAGGTTTTGCTTGAGCTTCCAAATATGGAAAACTGACCTGTACGTAAGTCAATGTTAAAACAAATGCATTTCAAATATTTTGAAATCAAAGTTGGTTGATCTATACCTTGTTTGCTGATTCAATATCAGCATGGTGTAAAAGCAGTTTTTTTGTCATTGGTATATCCTCATTGTAGACGGCATAGTGTAAGGTAGTATTGCCATAGACATCTGGAAGGTCTGGGTCGGCACCGACTTCTAGCAAAATAGTCGCACATTCCTCTTCCTGGCATTGTACTGCCTGTCAGTATTAGACCAAGCAATAGATTGTAAATTCTAGGAGTTCAAAATAAGCATTCCACAAGTTTCACCAATGAGTTCTGTTTAAACGAGATGAATTTTATTTTATTTTATTCTATGTATTTGTATCAAATCCATCTCATGCTGAAATTGTTGACTACTCTGTACCTTTAGCAGAGCTGTCCTGTTTTTGTTGTCAAAGACATTAAGTTGACATCCTCTGTCCACCAGAAGAGCTACCACTTCTGGATGGCCATTGGCACAGGCCAAATGCAGAGCAGTCCTATGAGAGGGAGACGACATTTTTAGGAAACTATCAGAAAACATAAAATCATAAAATCATCTGAAAACATAAAATCATCTGTGTAATTATAAACATTGAGCAGCATGTGATTTCTCTGCCTTCCAAACAAACATTTAATTTTTTGTGAAGAAATCACACTTTTTACTCTCTCTTATTACTCACTACATTAATGAAAGAGCAGCCTATTTCAATAGAAAGACCTTGGCCTTTGGATTCAGTTCAACTTGGACTGGAATCCTACTTCAAACTCTGTCACTTCCCACTTACTGCTTAGCCTTTTTTGCCTCAATTTCCTCATTAATAAAATGGGGTTAAAAATACTGGCTGTTTCACAGGACACTATTGTGATGCTTGCATGAGACTCTGTACAAAGTATTTAGACAGTTCTTAGCACAAATAACAGTTCCGTATTTGTTAGATATTACAATTATTACTAATACTACTGCTTAACAAAGACAAGATTTTAGTTAAGTAAAATGATACAATTATATCTTCTTTGAGGTATGTTTAACGATTAGAGGTAACATTGTATTTCGATCATTCTAAATTGCTCACTTGCTCATATTTTAACATCTCTGACTTTGGAATCCCATTTACAATTTTTGATTTATTACAACTAAAATTGGCAACATTTAAATAATTCTCTTATTGAGACATAAAATGATGGGGCATCACAGAATCCATGGTGCCTTGCAATAAGTGGAAATGGTATATACAACACATGTAGGGCCGTTCTAGTCATATAAATGTCATTTAAATAAATTTTAGTTCTTAAAAGTACCATGGAACAAGAGGACTGAAAATAAAGATGACAACAAATGTTTAAAACAAACTCATTCTTACTTTGATTTTCAAAAAAAAAACACTTTAAGCCAAAAGAAATTCGGAATTCAAATGAAAGCATATGACTTATTTTATTTTCTATTTAGATTTATAGAATGGATGTAAATCAGGCACTTTCAATGATTAATATTCACATTTAAGACTGTTATAAACTTTCAAAAGAGTAGTTAAAAGTTATATTTTGCGGCCGGACACAATGGCTCACATCTGTAATCCCAGCACTTTGGGAAGCCGAGGCAGGCAGATCACCTGAGGTCAGCAGTTCAAAACCAACCTGGACAACATGGTGAAGTCCTATCTTTTCCAAAAATACAAAAATTAGCCAGGTGTGGTGGCGTATGCCTGTAATCCCAGCTACTCAGGAGGCTGAGGCAAGAGAATCACTTGAACCCAGATGGCGGAGGTTGCAGTGAGCCAAGATCAGCCAAGATTGTGCCACTGCACTCCAGCCTGGGCAACGGAGACTCGGTCTAAACAAAACAAAACAAAACAAAAACAACAACAACAAAATTCTATTTTGCTATTTTCCACCTTCAGAAATGCTTAAAGGAGGAAGGAAAAGCTTCAATTGAGATTAAGTTCTAATACTCCAATTTTAAATCTCTCAGCTTGTTCAAGCTAGGCAGGTAAATATGAAGTTTTTAAGGATGAAAGGGTCCTGAAAGATAGTAGAATATGTGTACTACATAACAGGTGTCCAGCTTCTGTTTGATGGATAAATTGATTGAAAGAATGAAGGCTGTGCATGGTGCCTCATGTCTGTAATTGCAGCTCTTTGGGAGGCCAAGGTGGGAGGATTATTTGGGCCCAGGAGTTCACGACCAGCCTGGACAACATGGCGACACCCTGTCTCTACAAAAAGTACAAAAATTAGCCAGGCATGTTGCACACACCAGCAGTCCCAGCTACTCAGAGGCTGAGGAGAGGATCACTTGAGCACAGGAGGTCGAGGCTGCAGTGAACCATAATCGTGCCACTGCATTCCAGCCTGGGTGAGAGCCTGTCTCAAAAAAAATTATTTTTATTTAAAAAAGCAATGGAAAATTACAGTTGGGGAGTTCAACGTGTTTACAGAAAACTCCCATAAAATAAAGCAATACTTTTGTAATAGTAATACTCACTTATGTTTGCTATTTTTTATTTTCATAAGGACACAACTAAACTAAAATTTTTAATCTATTTTTTGCATATATGTAGTAAATCTATATATAATAAAAATATATGTATGTAATAAAAATGTATTCATAATAAAACCTTTAAGCACAGATAAAAGGATTCCCCCTTCTCCAAAAGAGGCTAAAAGTTAGCCTCTTTTAAGAGGCTAAAACCACAAAAATGGTTTTTGTGGTTGGAAGAGACCAAACCACAAAAATAAAATAATAGAAAGTGAGAAATTATTTTTATCTAGGCAAGTTTCATGTATTCCTCTTTTCCCAAGGATTATTTCATTAATAATAAGCCTTTACTGTAACTTTTATACATGCTCATTGCAGAAATCACAGACAAGAAAAAAAAGTTACTTATAGTACAAATGCCCAGAAATAAATGTATTCATATTTGGTACACATTTTCAGCTAAAACAAGAGCATAGTCTATGTGTATATACACTCAAAATAATTTTTTCTCAATTGCTATAGCAAAGTACATCTTCACATGTCAAAATAAGTCTGTATCTAGTCACACCTTCAACAGCTACTATTCCATCCTATGGATGCACTGAAATTTAGTTCTAAAATCCACCATATGGGTTCTTCTTAATACATTGAGGTTTTAAGCAGTACTGAGAAAAACAAATTGGATGTATCTCTATTTTTTACAAATATTTCAGTATAATGGAATTGATGAGTGAAGGGCATATATGTTTTTTAAATGTGGTGCTTATCACCAAATTCTCTATCTGAAAAGTCATCAGCAACTTAAACTTTAAGCAGCCGTGTAAGTACCACCGTCTTCATTTTCACAAACTTTGTGGATAGGAAACAGTATTTTATTTCTTTTTTAACATGAATTACTTCTCTTGCAAGGAACACTAAATGTTTTTTCCTATGTCACTTATGGATGTACAAAAAAAGTACTTTGCCCAAATTTAGAATTATTTTATTGTTGAAGATATGAAGATACATTGTTCACCTGATGTGTATGTATTACATATGTGTGTATTATATGTACGTGTTGTAAATATTTTGCAAGTAGGTTGTCTTTTTTTCTTATTTACAAAGTGTTTTAAGTTTTATTTTGCTAAATCAACCTTCAGAATGCTTGCTTGTGAAGTTCTTAAGAAGGTCTTTATCAACATAAAAATGTATCTGTATAAATAGGCATGTGTGTCTTCTTCTGGTACTTTCCTTATTTTGTATACTTAAAATGTTTGATCTATATTTCATCGGGAACTTATTTTTGCGACATAAAAATCTAGTTAGTTTTCTCCAAACAGCAGGCATTTCATTTATGAATAATTCACCCTTCCTACTAATCTAAAATGTCAACATTATCGAGCTCTAAATTCTTACATATATTTGGGCAATTCTAGATCTTCTATTCTGTTTCATTCATTTACCTGTCTTTTCAGCTGTTAATAAACAATTTGTGGAAATTAATAGCACATTTTGATATATAGAAAGGCCAGTCTTTCTCACCTCATTACAAAAAACATTTTCATGTCATCACAACAGTAAAACACAGACAAGTTTAACTTTAAAATATTAAAACTTTGATATTTTTATTTGGTTTATGTGAAGTTGATACACAAAGAGCTCACATCTTGAGAAAAATGAATCTTCCTACTCAAGAACAGGAACGACTTCCCACTTCAAAGTTTCCTTCTAAGGTTCTTCAGTAAAGAACGTATTTACATAGGTGTACATTTATATAAAAATAAATATTAGATATAATCTGAAGAATTTTTAGTCCAGAAATTGAAATGTCATGGGAATTATTGCTCTCCTTATGCACCTGTCTATAGAGTATATAACATCATGTTGGCCGGGAGCAGTGGCTCACGCCTGTAATCCCAGCACTCTGGGAGGCCGATGCGGGAGGATCATCTGAGGTCAGGAGTTGGAGACAAGCCTGGCCAACATGGTGAAACCCCGTCTCTACTAAAAATAGAAAAATTAGCCGGTCGTGGTAGCGTGCACCTACAATCCCAGCTGCTCAGGATGTTCAGACAGGAGAATTGCTTGAACCCGGGAGGCAGAGGTGGCAGTGAGCCAAGATCGCGCCACTGCACTCCAGCCTGGGCAAAAAGAGCGAAACTCCGTCTCATAAAAACAAAAAAAAATGTTTTGAAATGTGTCCATTAAAGATAAAGTGCTGTATAGACTTAATTAACCCCTCCAAGGTTTCCCCATGCCAGGTGCTGTGGAGCCTGCGGAGGCAGGAAAGCCAGGACCCCGGGGTCAGGAGGGCTCACCCCCTACCCCGCATCCCCCCGTCAAAAAGGGGGCGCTTCTCCCGCACCCCCGCCTCCTCCCAGCCCCCGCCCCCAGCCCCAGCGCCTGTCACCTCTTTTTCTTGTCTCTCTCATCCAAGTCAGCGTTCCCGCGCGAAAGGATGCGCTCCACCTTGGAGACTTCACCCCGGCTGGCAGCTCTGTGGAGCTTGCCCAGGTGTTTCTCTCGGATGTTGTACCCGCGCTGGGTGAAGGGGCTGTCATCGTCCTCGACATCGTCCCCCCTGCACCTCCGCCAGCAGGTGGAGCCGCAGGGCCCCTTCATGGCGGAGGCTATCAGAGACACCTCAGCACCAGTCCGCCTATCACAGCCTCAGGGGCCCAATAAGATCAAGCCACTCTGGTCAGCCACCACCTCCAACCAGGAAACTCCGCGGCTTCCAAAGTCAGAGCCAGTAACAAGCGAAGCCAAGCAGCCAGGCCGCGCGAAGCGAAAGCCCGTAAGCCCGACTGCGCATGCGCACCTCTGACAGCTCGTCACTGCGCGTGCGCACAACCGACGGCTGGCCAACCGTTCTCAGCGCGCATGTGCATGGCTCACGTGTCAGAAACATCGATGACAGCTTGTTACCAGCCCTGCGTTCCTGCCCCACGTCAGTGGGAGTTGGCTGAGTTTTCAGGACATTCCCTGGGAGGGGAAGGCATCCTGAAGTTCCAGCTACCCTAGCCCTAGTCACGTGTGAAGAAAGCGTTCCCACGTGGGAACACATGACTGAGGCTACAGCAGTTAGAGAACCTTGAGATGCTGAAGGCCTCGCCTGGGGAAACCCCCATGAGGACACTCTCTGGCGGGCAGAGCTCCATGCAAATCACGGCTGCAGCTTGGGCGCCAGCGAAGGCTGCTGAGCTCAGACCTGGGGACCTCAGAGTTGGCAGAGCATCACCCCCTGCCCAGCCAGCAGACCCTCCCGGCGCAGCTTCTGGCACTCGCCTGTGTCCGCTCCCCTGGCTTGTGCCCAGAGCCACCAGGATGGGGCCCAGCGGCTGGTTCCGCCCCTAGGCAGCCACTGTCGTGGCAGTCCGGCCTGGCCGCCTCGGTTGAGACTGACCCCAGGGTCCACACTGCTGAAGGAAAGACAGACAGAGGAGATGCTGGGTTGCACTCATCTCTGTCATATTAGAGGCATTCCTCAGCTGTCTGGGGATCCTGAGCGGTCTGCTCTATTTAAAAGGTCAGGACACTAACACACTGATTGGAGGCTCAATCCCCTGATGCTTAGCAACTGTGAGCTTTACCAGAGGTCAATCATTGGGCATTCACTTTAGAAACATCCAGTATTTGTACAGTATCTCTGGGGAAACGACCATGAAGGGAGACCTAAAACACATTTCTACAAACCTCTGCCCATAGAATACAGACCTGGCGGTTGGCATCCTGGAAGCTGAGCATGAGAAGAAAACTAGGGATCAGGGGCGATGGCTCACACCTGTAATCCCTGCACTGTGGGAGGCCAAGGCAGGCGGATCACTTGAGCTGAGGAGTTCGAGACCAGACTGGGCAACATGGAGGAACCCAGTCTCTACAAAAATTAGCCGGGTGTGGTGGCAGGCACCTGTAGTCCCAGCTTCTCAGGAGGCTGAGACAGGAGAATCGTTTGAACCCGGGAGGCGGAGGTTGCAGTGAGCAAAGATAGCACCACTGCACTCTAGCCTGGGTGACAGGATGAGACCCTGTCTAACAAAAAAGAGAAAAAAAAAAGAAAGAAAAATGAGAGAAGAAAACTAGGAGCCATTCACATAACCCTGTTTTCAGTACAGCACTCCTGTGGCCTACTATACCTAGTGTTTGCCAGGCCAGAGACTTTCTCTTTTTTTTTCTTTCTTTTTTTTTTTTTTTTTGGAGACGGAGTTGCACTCTTGTTGCCCAGGCTGGAGTGCAGTGGCTCGATCTCAGCTCACTGCAACCTCTGCCGCCCAGGTTCAAGCGATTCTCCTGCCTCAGCCTCCTGATTAGCTGGGATCACAGCGTCTGCCACCACGCCCGGCTAATTTTTTGTATTTTTAGTAGAGACAGGGTTTCATCATGTTGGCCAGGCTGGTCTCAAACTCCTGACCTCAGGTGATCCACCCCCTCGGCCTCCCAAAGTGTTGGGATTACAGGCCTGAGCCACCGTGCCCATCCGATTTTCTGCTTTTTCAAATCTCACCTTTACCTCTACTTCCAGAAGTACCTGAAAGTGCCAATTCCTGCGCCTGGCCCTTCCCAACAGACAGAAAAAACTGACTCCTAAGCCAGCAGTAGGGAGAACCAAGTCAGTTTCCACTTGTCCATGTGCTTTTCAACTTCCAAGTTTTACATATTTTATTTCCTTTCTCTTTTTTTTTTTTTTTTTTTTTGTTTTGAGTTTACATATTCTTTTAATCTTCTTTTTGCTTACTCTCAAAGCTTCACTAACATGCCAGGTGATGCATACATTGAATCAGCCATCTCTACCTAGAACTGAAGCTGACCCTCAACCCCCAAAGAAATCCCAGTCCTAAGTTAACAAGAAGAAACACAGAAAACCCTACTCCCCTTTTAGTCTCCTGAGACCAACCAAGTCTCCTGAGTCCAACCCTATGGAACTATGAAAGAGGAAAGTTCCCGTGATCTTGCAATCCGGGCTGTAGTGGATTATAACAGCTGTTGTTTGGGACTGCCCAGCACCTCTCCTTTTGGTGCACCTGATGCAGACATAACCAATCATAGCATCTCATTACCCGGGGCAGGGGGATTGGCCCAGGAGTGGACATATGCTTCAGCCACAACCAATCAGCGTCCTTCCCTGGGATAAATATGCGGCTTCTGGGAAAAGCAACTGCAGTAGAAAAGGGGCTTTGAAGATGAAAAGTTGGGCGGCACCAGCGAGGTGCCCAGGTGGGAGATGCTGATGGAGCCGGGAGGACGCTGCTGAGCCCCTGCTGGCCTGACAGCCAACACATGATGGCAATAGAGAAGTTCAAAGTGTGCCTTCTCGGGGACACCGGTGTTGGGAAATCAAGCATTGTGTGTTGATTTGCCCAGGATCACTTTGACCACAACATCAGCCCTACCATTGAGGTATCTTTTGTGACCAAAACTGCGCCTTGTGGAAATGACCTTCACAAGTTCCTCCTCTGGGACACTGCTGGCCAGGAACGGTTTCATTCGTTGGCTCATATGCTATGGAGGATCGGCTGCAGCTGATACAGTGCATGATGTTACCCAAACAGGATTCATTTCATATCTTGAAGAAGTAGGATAAAGAGCTGAAAGAACATGGGCCAGAAAAAATTGTAATGGCTATTACTGAAACAAGTGCCATCTCTCAGATATTAGGGAGTTTCCCCTGAAGGATGCTGAATCCATGGGTGCCATCATGGTTGAGACAAGGGCAGAAATTGCTATTAATATCAAGGTATCAGCCACCAGATCTCATCCTTGGAGAGGATGAAAATGGAAACAACGGAGCGATCAAACTCAGGAAGAAAATCATGCAAACCAGCCACAGATACTGTTGGCCCAAGGCCAGCTGTCCCTGACACTTGAAGAAGCCAGACCCCATGCCCTGAGTGCTGCTGAAAGACCCCATGCTTGGTGGCCTGGCACCTCACTTTCAGAAGAGTAAGTGAGCTGGCTTTACATCCTGGAAGACCTACAGAGTGGGGCAGGAAATGTCCCTAAAACAGATTTTAGAAAACTCTGGAAAAACCCACCACACCACCACAAAATGGCAGTCAGTATGTGAAATGCACATGGAAGGGATGATAGTTAATAGGTAATAAGTGTAGTTACATTTTTGCTAAAAACCTTTAAAAATTCTTGGATTTCTATAAAGGCCTACTGACTTATTATGTGTATGGGATTCTAAAGTGGTGTTCCACTCAGATTTCCTGTGCTATCTATCCAAACTTCAGTAACTTCTGCAGTGCCGTTGCCTTTGTTACCTAACCAACCTTCACGGAAAGGCAGATTTAATTCGGGAGGTTAGTTTTTAGCTAGCTTTAGAAGTAAGCCTTTATCGCTTTTCTGAAGGAAATCAGAGAAGTGTCAATGGACCATCACTCAGACTGAGACTTGAGCTATTATAGAACCTCGGAAATATGTATTAGAAAACTGTTGTCTACACCTCTTTTAATTGGTGAACATTTTTCTAAGTTGTGGTCATATATAAACAAAAAAACCAAATCAGACTAAATCATTGCATGTAATTTTGGGATTGGGAGGCCTAGTTCCTCAAAAAGCTAAATGGAATTACCATATGATGATTACCATAACAGCTGTATTCACAATAGCCAAAAAGGGAAAATAATCCAAATGTCCATCAACAGATGAACGGATAAACAAAGTGGTCCGTGCATACAACGCAATATTCAAATATAAAAAGCTATGAAGCACTGCTGCATGCTGCAACATGAATGAGCCTTGAAAATATTATGCTAAGAGATCAAACAAGAAGTTAATGACCATGTATTGTATGATTCCATTTCTATGACATGTCCAGAAGAGGCAACTCCATAGACACAGAAAGTAGATTAGTCATTGCCAGAGCTGGAAGAAGACGGGATACAGATTTCTTTTGGGAGTGAGGGACATGTTCTCGGGTTAGATCATGCTGATAGTGGTACGACTTTGAGAATATATTAAAAACCACTGAACTGTACACTTTAAAGATTGAATTTTAAGATGTATAAATTATATTGCAATACAAAGAAAATAAAGGCAGAATCCATGTGGTAGGAGGTGGTTAATCTACTTGACGGATTTATTTTCTCATCATCTTAAATATAAACAGTGGGGAGGGCCGAGCCCTAGCGGGCCGGGGGGAATCGGCAGGATTGGGTCCCCTCTGCGCTCAGAGCCGCCCCAGCCTGTGCCCGAGGCCTGGTTACAGAAGGAAACTTGGCCCTTTCCTGCCGGTATTGTGGCGGGGGAGCTTCTGTCTAGGGAAGGAGGCAAACCGCCTCGGGCAGGCCCCCACCTCCAGGGACAAGGGAAATGAGGGCGAGAGCCCCACAGGCACTGGCGGAGACGCTGCTGAGCCTCGGGAGGATGATCTGGAAGAAGCTGGGATCAGGATGACGAAACTTTTGGTGACGCAGAACAAAGGCACCACGCCCCAGGGCAGGAGGCCGGGGAGTCACCCACGACCACACTCAAGTTCAAAACGCAATTCTGAAAGGGCAAGAAAGTTCAGAAAGTCCATTGCTAGGGCCAGGAAGTAGAAACCATGGAGACCCCAGGCTCAAAGATTAGTGGTTCCAGACCCCTCAAGCCTTCACGTGTAACTACGCGACGAGTGCGGGCTGAGCTGACACCAGGCCGGACAACAGCTGCCAGTGTCCTGAGGTCTGAGCATTTGCTGCATGGTCACCTAGGGAGCGACGTCGGCCAGGAATGCGGGAAAACGTTTCCTGTGAAGGCAGTGGATAAAGCTGAGAAATGCCACACAGCGGACAAGCCATTTGTGAAATGCGCACTAAAGGTTTCACCACAGAGGCCCACCTGAAAGAACGCCTAAAAATCCACTTAGGGGCCAGGCGTGATGGCTTATGTCTGTAATACCAGCACTTTGGGAGGCCAAGGTGGGTGGATCACTTGAGGTCAGGAGTTCGAGACCAGCCTGGCCAACATGATGAAACCCCGTCTCTACCAAAAATATAAAAATTAGCCAGGCATAGTGGTACACGTCTAAAATACCAGCTACTTGTGAGGCTGAGGCAGGAGAATCACTTGAGCCCAGGAGGTGGAGGTTGCAGTGAGCACAGATCCTGCCACTGCACTCCAGCCTGGGTGACAGAGTCAGACTCCGTCTCAAAACATACACACGGCCGGGTGCAGTGTGTCACACCTATAATCACAGCACTTTGGGAGGCCAGGGCAGGCGGATCACGAGATCAGGAAATTGAGACCAGCCTGACCAACATGGTGAAACCCCATGTCTACTAAAAATACAAAACTTAGCCAGGCGTGGTGGTGGGTGTCTGTAATCCCAGCTATTTGGGAGGCTGAGGCAGGAGAATCGTTTGAACCCAGGAGGCGGAGTTTGCAGTAAGCCAAGATCACGCCATTGCACTCCAGCCTGGGTGACAGTGGGAGACTCCATCTCAAAACAAAAAGAGATACACACACACATACGATGCACACACACTGGATGTAATCCCTACAGTTGTGAGCTGTGTGGAAAATTATTTACTTAAAGCACTGTCCGAGAGTTCACAGTAACAAAAGAGTTTGCATGCCACATGAGTGACAAAGCCTTCAAACCCAAGTCCCACCTCAAGATCACAAAAGAAGACACAGAAGGGAAACGCCTTGCATGTGGCTCCTGCACTGAGGCATTTATTTGCCAAGATGTCTGCTCCGTAAAGGCACGAGAACTATGTGCCCTGTGAAAGGATGCAGGTTGCCCACAGTGCCATCCAGCAGGGGACCCAGCTGCTGCAGGCAGCATCGATGGCAGAAGCAGAGCAGCAGCTGGAAACACAGCCTGGAGCTCGGGGTAGGGGACAGAGACACTGCCTGGGAAGTAGAGACAGAGATGACATGGATCATAATGAATGAGGGCCAGTTACCCATTTCTGTGGAAGTGTATGGAGCAATGAACTCAGTTGACTTCAGGCAGTGCTTAGATATTTGTAAGACTTTCCAAAGAAATGACGTTCCTCAGTTCTGACCACACCATTTCACTGCCTTGTCTGGTGATTTTGACAACTCCTGTGTCCAATTCAGAAGTCAGACTCTATTCCATCTTTAATTGCACTACACTCGCCACACTGTCAAGTGCCCTGCACAGAGTACTAAGTGAATTTTCTAATCACAATCCTGTTGACTTATGGTCAAAAGAGCAGGTTTAGTAACTTAATAATTAAGTTCTTCAGAAAGACGCAGAAAATATTGGTGGGTGACCAAGAACAATGTGCAAATATAAAACCAAGTTCAAGAAATGCAGAACGGTGTTAGATTTATGTTTGGATTAATTTTACATTACAGTTTTTCACTGTTTTGTGGACAAATCATGATTGCTTTGCTGAAGTGTTTCTTCATCCGTTTTGATTGCCCTGTACCTACCCCAGAAGCTGAAGTCACACAGACCGAAGGCTGAGCAAACCCATGACGGTGGTGATCTTGGGGCTGAGCTCTTAGGTTCTTGTGATTGGGGGCAATGCCATGCCACACCAGCTAAGATTTGTGGAGTGGTGCAGTGTGAGGAGAAAAGGCCCTCAGAGACAAGGCTTTACATGTGTAACAATTCCAAGGTTTCCTAGATTAAAATAATTCTTAATTGATTTTGAAATTGGATTTTTATTTAGAATTGAAATCAGAACAAGAACAGATATGTTTCTTTAGATACATTTGTGTAACTTCACAGAATGTCATCAAGATTTTGGGATCTCCGGGGCACACGATTTATCCATAAAGGAGATGCAGTATATTTATTTGATTTAAAATCTGTTAAGTGTGTAAAAAATAAACAATGCAGTAATCACAAATAAAATACCTATTTAATAAAGCATGCCCTATTTAGCAACATCTTAAAGTAGGTAGCTCAAGGTTAACTCTATAGACCTGAAAATTATTAAAATGTTACTTTTGAAATATTTTCAGTACCAATTTTTCATAAATTTCATCCGGCTTCCAATAACTGTCCACCTTAGGAAGGTGTCACGGGCTAACTGTCTCTCACAAAATTCGTAAATTGAAATTATGTTGAAGTCTTAACCTATGTGCCTTAAAATCTGACTGTATTTCGAGACAGGTCCTGTATATTAAAAGTAAAATGAGTCCTTATGGGTGGGCCCTAATCCAATGTGACTGGCATCCTTATAAGAGATTAGGATACAAACAGGCACAGAGTAGAGACCATGTGAAGGCAGAGGGAGAAGTCAGCCATCTACAAGCTAGACACCTGCAGATTGGTACTCAGTGATACCACAGGGGACCCTCTGCAGGTTTCTGTTGCTGTCTGTGCATCTCCTTCCTTTCCAGTGCTCTGTCTTGCAAATTCTGGCTGCCTTGGCCTCTAAACTCTGAGTCTGTCTCCCTGACTTAGTGAATTAACTGGGCTTCATTTCCACTCCCTGTACTGAGGCCTGGAATCTGCCTTTAGGCACTAAGCTCGTGTAATTGTAGAACTTACTTTTTCAGTTTTCTTCTTAGGTATTATCGCCCTGTGTTGTCTGTTATGTAACATCTGGAAAACCATTGTCTCAGGTATCTTGTCCAGTTTTCTAGGTAAGGTATGGGGGAAAACCTGAGACCTATTACTCGATCTTGGCTAAAAACTGGTCTGGAATCGTCCAGATTGCAACAATTTCCAAAGGAAGTGGGAGACTCTATATTAGTAGCCAATTGGTAAGCAGGTCAAATTTCTAAGATTTCTCTAGCTCATTTTTGTTGAAATTTGACTAAATGGTTGATGTTTGACTGTGGACACATTTGAGAAAACTTAGATAAAGGGGAGTCTGGATGGAATGGATCCATGACATTAACCCTTTCAGATGAACACATTCACATCCCAGAATCTCAGATATTCCTGGTTCTATTTGCTTACATCCAAAATTAAGACTTTTCTGCATTCAGGCCTATTTGTTTGGATGATGTCAAAGGTGGGTGGAAATAATCTTTGCATTGTTCTCATGGGAAGCATAATACATTATAGTTATTTGTGATTTTTGTTGTTGTTGTTGTTGTTGAGATGGAGATTTGTTCTTGTCACCCAGGCTGGAGTTCAATGGCATGATCTCGGCTCACTGCAACCTCTACCTCCTGGGTTCAAGTGATTCTCCTGCCACAGTCTCCCTAGTAGCTGGGATTATAGGTGCCTGCCACCACACCTGGCTTATTTTTGTATTTTTAGTAGAGACAGGGTTTCACCATGTTGGCCAGGCTGGTCTCGAACTCCTGACCTTAGGTGATCCACCCACCTCGGCCTCCCAAAGTGCTGGGATTACAGGCGTGAGCCACTGTGCCCAGCCTGTGATTTTTTTTAAGAGACGGGGCCTCACTCTGTCACCCAGGCTGGAGTGCAGTGGTGCAATCATAGCTCACTGTAGCCTCTAACTCCTGGGTTCAAGCAATCCTCCTACTTCCACCTCCTAGAACCACAGATGTAGTTAGAATCTAGAGTAGCTAGAACCACAGATGCATGCTACCATGCCTTCCAAATTTTTAAAACTTTTTAGAGGTGAGGTCTTGCTGTGTTGCCCTGGCTGATCTCAAACTTTTAGCCCCAAGCGATCTTCCCACCTCAGCCTCCCAAAGTGCTAGGATTACAGGCATCCAGCCTAAAATAAATTTTTAAGAAGCAGCTGACAACTTCCATTAATGCATGGAAAGTCAACATTGGAAATATGACTGCCCAAAATTCTGCAAATGTTGATAATGGCTAAAGGCTATTCTGTCTAGCAAATTTTAGGCTAAGAAATTTTGTGGGATTGCAACTACTGTGATAATGCATAAGAGGATCATGTGCCTCGTAAGAGATGTTTAAAAATCAAGAGGTTCATAATCAATAGCTTAAAAACAAACTCATATTTCTTGTATCCCATGCAATTCTGCAGAATAAATGGTTCTGGGGCAGGGGCAATGGGTGAGGTAAAGTAATAAACAACTCTTCTTTATGTTTCTTTTAGAAGTCCCACCATCTATAGCACTTAACACAGGATCAGACAAAAAGTTCCCGGCACATATTTAGATTCACTGGTTGATGGCCATCATCAGAATGGCTGCTCTTGTCCACATCAAGGAATCTGAGTATCCATGAACAGATTTACTGGTGACTGGTACAAATAATCAATCTTATAACAATCAAAGTAATTTAAAATATAAATGTTTTTAATCTTTGTCAGTTGGAAAGGCAGAAAACTTTAAGATTATACTCCCTAAAGCAGCGTTTTTCTTAACAGCCAAAAGATGGAAACAATCCAAATATCTATCAATAGATAAATAGAGGAATAAATAAACTGTTGTATGTACGTAAGTGGAATAGTACTAGGCCATAAAAAGAAAGTACTCATGCCTAGCTATAGAATCAACATAGGTTGCTACAACTTGGAAGAACCTCAAATATATCATGCTAACTGAAAGAAGCCAGACACAAAGGGATACATATTACATGATTCCATTTATTTGCTATATCAAGAATAGGCAAATCCATAGAGACAGAAAGCAGATTAGGTCCCTATTCACTTCTTGGTCTCCTCTGTTCCAAAAGACCCCCACAGGCTCCTCTGGGGCTTCCATCGTCCTGTGACCTGCAGGTACTAGCAGATCTGTTGGGAGACCATTCAGATACTACAGAAGCTGGGAAATGGACTAATGGCCTTTGAGGTTGTGGGCTGTAACTTCACCCTGTAGGGGTGGGCTTGGCAGGATCCTTCCCAAAAGGATCTCTATAGGGAATGCAACATGGGAAACTTTTAGAAACATAGCTTCTATAGGAAACAAATGAGAAAACCAGACCTAAGGATCAGTATAAAAATTCTTGGAGAAATCAAAGATGTCATATGGTAGTAAGACTGTGTGAAAGTAAAGAAGGTAGTCAGCATGGAGAAATATTCAGCCAGATTCCAAATCTTAATCTGAACAAGAAAATTCCTACTGGAGTAAAGCTGTTGTGGGAATCAGGAGACTGGAGAGACCAATAGGTGGATCAGGAGGATTTTATTGAGTGCACTAGTGGATTAATATCAAGGGACTGGGCCTAGAACAAAGACAGGACTTGACTTTTTTTTTTTTTTTTTTTTTGACACGGAGTCTCGCTCTGTCGCCCAGGCTGGAGTGCAGTGGTGCGATCTGGGCTCACTGCAAGCTCCACCTTCTGGGTTCACAGGACTTGACTTTTATACACACTTCTAAAAGGGGGTTGGCTAGTTTGAAACAAACTTACAGTGGTGTGAAGCGTAGTAGAGCAAAAGTGAGTGTACAGAAGCAGAACAAAGGCAGTAAATCAAACTGTGACAGGTTCATAACTCAGACTTACATGTGACTCTTGCTATGCGGCCAAGATGGCTGTTATGTAGGTTTGCTCAAGTCCCTTGCAGGAGCTTATAACCTTCGCTATGGTGCCTAGATGGCTGCAATCCAGGCCTGCTCAGGCATATCTTATGACCTTCACTGTGCTACTTAGATGAAAAACAGAATACTTTGAGTTAGTAGTTACAGAAAACAGGAACCTATAAACTCATAAGTTTTCTCATACTATAGGGGAAAGGAAAATAAGAACAATTTGTTTTTCTTCTCCTCATGTTGAGGGAGTGCTGGGAGACTCTCCAGAGCACATTCCTTGGAGCCCTGGCTTCTTAGATAATGTTATCAAGACTTTGCCTGGGTCTGGAGTTTGCCTGTTACTTCTTTTGGGATGAGTCAACCTAATACAGAAAGCTTGTTTTTCTAAAAAAAAATCCTTATTTTTCTCTTTTTATTTTTCTTTCTTTTACTTTCCTGCCCCAAATCCATGTAAAAGCAGCATGTGTAGAAACGTCTTCACCTGCCATGCCTCCCTTTGGAGGCGTATCATACCTAATTCTAGACACAAATCATGAGTGTGAGGAATGCAGAGAGAAGACATACACATATAAACAATGTGGAAAAGTCTTCATTTCTCACCAGTGTCCAAGGACACATGGTAATACACACTGGAAGTTGATATTATGAATGTACAGTATGTGGGAAAGCCTTTGATTTTCCCAATTCATTGCAAATCCATCAGAGAACTCACACTGAAGAGAAACCCTACATATGAAATCAATGTGGGAATCCTTCAGTTTTTCCAGGTCCTGTCAAATACATGAAAGAATTCACACTAGCAAAAGACTATGAATATAGGGAACGTAGGAAAAGATCCATTTTGCCTTTGTCTCTTAAAATACATGAAAGGATTCACACTGGATAAAAATTCTATATATGTAAGAAATGTGGTAAAGCTTTTAGATATTTCAGTTCCCTTGATAACCACGAACTACAGCAAAACCCTATCAATATAAGGAATGTGTTAAGACTTTGCTCATTCCAGCCCCCTTCATAATCATAATTAAACTCATACTAGGGAGAAACTCTATGAATGTAATTAATGAGGTAAAACCTTCAGATATTCCAGTTCCCTCCACAACCGTAAAAGAACTCATACTGGTGTGAAGCCATACAAATGTAAGAAATGTGAGGCTGGGCGCGGTGGCTCAAGCCTGTAATCCCAGCACTTTGGGAGGCCAAGATGGGTGGATCACGAGGTCAGGAGATCGAGACCATCCTGGCTAACACGGTGAAACCCCGTCTCTACTAAAAAATACAAAAAACTAGCCGGGCGAGGTGGCGGGCACCTGTAGTCCCAGCTACTCAGGAGGCTGAGGCAGGAGAATGGTGTAGACTCGGGAGGCGGAGCTTGCAGTGAGCTGAGATCCAACTACTGTACTCCAGCCTGGGTGACAGAGCGAGACCCCATCTCAAAAAAAAAAAAGAAAGCAATGTGGTAAAGGCTTCACTCATTCCAGTCACCTGCATAACCATGAAACAACTCATACTGGGGAGAAACTCTATGAATGTAGGGAACATAGGAAAGCATTTGTTTTTCCATGTTCTCTTATAAGACGTTAAAATATTCACACTGGAGAAAAACCCTATGTGTGTAAGAAATGTGGTAAAGTATTCACTCTTATTTGTCCCCTTTAACTACATGGAAGAACTCACACTGGCCCGGTGTGGTGACTTACATCTGTAATCCCAGCACTTTGGAAGGCCAAGGTAGGTGGATCACCTGAGGTTAGGAGTTTGAGACCAGCCCGGCCAACATGGCAAAATACTGTCTCTACTAAAAAATACAAAAATTAGCTAGGCATGGTGACGTGCACCTGTAGTCCCAGCTACTCAGGAGGCTGAGGCAGGAGAATCGCCTGAAACTGGGAGTGAGCCAAGATCATGCCATTGCATTCCAGCCTAGGTGACAGAGCAAGACTCCATCAGAGGAGAGGGGAGGGGAAGGGAGGGGAGGGGAGAAAAAGAAAAGAAAAGAAAGAGAAGAGAACTCATACTGTAAAGAACCCTTATAAAAGTAAGAACTGTCATCAAGCTCTCATCCTTAGATGTTTAGTTCCAGGAACCAACTCTCATACAGCCTTTCTCAGTTGAGTTTCTATCACTTATAACTGAAAGAATTCTGGCAATGGGCTATAACACAACTATCAAAAGAATAAGGTGGATTTGTATGTACAGACATATTTTTCTGCAATATATTAAGGGAAAATAGCAATAGCAACTTTCAGAGCATTGGTATATTATGCCTGTTTTGCTGTTTTTAAAAGATATATATTTTTCTATTAATAGTGAGAACTGGAAAAAGAGGAGAATGTTCATTTCAACACATATAAGACTTTAAAACATATATACACATACATATATATTTAATCACAGAATAAAACAAAATGTTATAAAATTAAATGCTATGCATAAATTTTGCATCAAAGCCCAATTATCAAAATTTATTTCAGCTCAATTTCCATAAAAGCCTATGGAATATACTTCCTAGGAAGGAATAAGAATAAAAATAGCAAACTGAATTACAAAGAAACATGAATGACATGGCTCTTATGAGCTCATTAGTGTTTTATAGAACTCTTTTCAATCTCCCTCTGAAAAGCAAAATCCAGAAAATGGTTATTTCACCATCCTTCTACAACTCCAGAAAAGTGAAGTATACACACTTGAAATCAAATGATTTCTGGACAGTTTATAAAAATATATTCATGTTACTATCTATGGTGCAATAATACAAGAAACTGAGGAATGGAAATACATCTGAAGAAGCTGAAATAAAATACTCAAATCAAGGTATAGAATTTTGCTACCTGTCATAAATTCAAGGTCACACAAAGGGTGGACCATAAGGATAGGACACACGATTAGTCAACACAGAAGGCTATCCTTTTTCCACATCAGTGTTTTCATCTCAAATATCAAATCCATACCCTTCTAGAGCACTCCCTAAATTCCCTATGCTATACCATTTGAGATGTTTAACGCTCCATGATTGAGGCAAAATGTATTGCATATAACTTAAATAAGAACAAAGAAGGCCTACTCATTATAATGAATCATGTGAATAAAAATTAATATAAGCTTAGATTTAAGCTAAAATAGAAATGAAACCTGAAAAACTCCATGTTATAAAAAGGAACAAGGAACGTATTGTTACTAACTTATCTACAAAATCTAAACCAAGATAAAGTAGAAATTAAATTGAAAAATCAATGTGATTTGGGAGGCCGAGGTGGGTGGATCACCTGAGGTCAGGAGTTTGAGACCAGCCTGGCCAAAATGGTGAAACCCTGTCTCCACTAAAAATACAAAAATTAGCCAGGCATGGTAGCAGGCACCTGTAATACGAGCTACTCGGGAGGCTGAGACATGAGAATCACTTGAACCCAGGAGACTGAGGTTGCAATGAGCTGAGATCATGCCACTGCACTCCAGCCTGGGTGACAAAGCAAAGCTCCATCTCAAAAACAAAACAAAATAAAATAAATACAAAAAAAAAATAGCTGGTCATGGTGGCGGGCACCTATAATCCCAGCTACTCAGGAGGCTAAGACAGGAGAACTGCTCGAATTCAGGAGGCGGAGGTTGTAGTAAGCCGAGATAGCGCCACTGCATTCCGGCCTGGGTGACAGAGCAAGACTCCATCACAAAAAAAAAAAAGAAAAAGTGTTTTGTTTTTTTTTAAGTTGAATAATTGGTTTTTATCTTAAGGCATCACATCTAGAGGCAAAAATTTAAAAAAAGAATAAAAGGTTTTAATATCAACATTTGGCTGAAACTGATGCAGAAATGAACATTACTTTTTGAACCTCTTTGCAACAAGATTTTTTTTAAAGTAAAAATACCTTTCAATGATCAAATAATAAATCTAACATAAATCCTACATTTAGTAGCATCCAAAAAATAAGAATTCTTTTTTTACTCAAATTTAAAAAACAAACATAAGCACACTTAATGGGAAAAAATGTAATACTCTTTCTAAAGCATGAAAACAGATACCAAATACCATGTGTTCTTCAATGGACCACAAATGCTACACTGACACTATGGCCCATAGTGGGTTTGAAAAGATATAACAAGATTCAATTTTGTTATTTCATCACTATAATTTTAATCATTAGGCATATTAATGTCACATACAGTTTTTAAAATATAAATATTTTTAAAAGCTGTGTTTTACAATATGATACCAAGAACACACAGCAAATACAGTTTGTACAGTTAATCATTTTGACTATGTCAGTAATATAATCAGAATACTGCAATGGTAAGAGAAAAATGCTTTTTTTTTTTTTTCTTGAGACAGGGTCTCACTCTGTCACTCAGGCTAGAATGCAGTGGCACAATCACACCTCACTGCAGCCTCAACCTCCTGGGCTCAAGGATCCTCCAGCCTCAGTCTCCTGAGTAGCTGGAACTACATGCATGCACCACCACACCCAGCTAATTTTTTTTTTTAATTTACTTTTAGTAGAGACAGGGTCTCACTATGCTGCCCAGGCTAGTCTCGAACTCCTGGGCTCAAGTGATCCTCCTGCCTCAGCCTCTCAAGGTGCTGCGATTACAAGTGTGAGCCACAACCTGGTCTGAAGAATACCTTGTTTTTAATCATTCCCATTCAGCAATAGTAAAAATGTTCTATGTACAACACTGGCTCTGAATAACACATTTCATTTCTGCTTCAAACTTCCTATGCTGTCTATTACTGTTTTGATGACTGAATAGCTCAACAGAAAAATGCATCCCATTGACAGTCTCAATAATAAGTCTGATTAGGCAGATAAATTCCCAATCATAAAAGCTTTTAAGACAAGTATTACGCAAATACAAGATGGAAATCAGACTCACTGTAATTGGGATGAAAAGGCAACTCTAAGAAGAACCCTGTACATACGACATCTATTGCATTTTTATGCACTAGTCTTACATTCCCTTCCTTTCTTCCTCATCTTTGAAGTGCTAAAGGTAATTACACTAAAAAGTTACTACCAGGCTTAATATGAGAGAACCATGTGTACAAGAAAGCAAGACTTTCAGATAAGCAATCTCCAAATATTTTCTATTTTATATGCACTTATGATTTTTCTTATAAAAAGGGAGTGTTTTATGTGCAACACCTGCAAATGGAAATAAATCTACCTTTCACTCAAGCCCCAATAATCAAATATAAAACACAGACATTAAAGCAAACTACAATGGCAGCAGTGATTCTTAGGGCAACATGTGCAAAATCCAGTCTTTTGCTACCTACTTACATCACTGTGGTCAGAAAAGAAATGTACCAAAACTACCTTTCCCATTCCACTTGAACTGGTTCCCCACAATCCCAACGAACATCTCCTGTGACATTAAGTTGTCATCAGCTTGAGTGATCCCCAGTTCACTCAACCTTTTCTTCTTCATCTGGCCTTTTTGTGTGGAGGCAGCAATTAGTTCATTTACAATTTCACAATTTCCCTCGACTTGCTCAGAAAGGTCAGTTCTTGCATAAAGCTCCATTTTACCAGTTGCACACTGCATCAGCTCTTCTAGATCCACTCCTTCAGTCACATCTGGCTCTCCACTTGTCTGAATTTTAAGTGCTTTATTTTCTGGAGAAACAAACAAATAATAACAAAGTTAAATACACAAGCTAACCCAACTAAAACATGTATTTCTACACAGTCTGTTAGAGCTTGCAGGTTTTTTTCAGCAAAGGATTTCTGCTGTCCTCTAACTGGATTTTACAAATTGTTTGCCATAAGATTCTCAACAAGCAGCTGCCTTGCTTTCTATGCCAAGGTTCCCTGAACCTCAGGCAGGATCAACAATTTTGAACTCTTCCTTCACCCTTTTCATCCCAGAATCACTTTTACTCAACAGACATTTCTTGGATAGTTACTATCTGCTAAGCACTGTGTCAGGAGCTAGGATGCAGACTGATAAGATAGCGCCACTTTTCTAAATGAAGTCCCAATCTAGCAGCTAATTTTAGATAGGCCCCATGATCCCCACCCCTGGGATTACTTTCATGGCTATAAAATGGCAGAAGAATTTTGCATTGTAATTTTACAATGTAATTAAGATTGCTAATCAGTTTTCTCCAGCTGGTTGCAAGAGAAGAAGTCAAGAGAAATTCAGAGCATGAGATTTGCCTTGAGGGATGTTCTCTGTTGCTGAGGTGGGGGGACCTCAAGGCAAGAACCTGAGAGCAGGCTCTAGGAGCTGAATGCCAGCCCCAGCAAACAGCCAGCAGCCAGCAGCCAGCAAGAAAATGGAGACTTCAGACCCACAAGCTAAAGGAATGAATTCTGCCAATGAACGACATGAATGCATCTGGAGGCAGAGTCTGCCCCCAGAGCTTTCAGATGAGTCCTGCCCAGCTGACACTTTGATTTTACTTTTTTGAGACCTGTGAAGAAATAAAGAAGTTGCAGAGATGTAACTGGAGCGGATCCTGAAGGATGACAAGGACTACCCTTTAAACTCTTTCAACCTGAAAAAGCTGATTAAATAAATAAACTGCTTTAAACTTTCCTCACCTACATCAAAGCTTGATAGTGATCTACCTCATAGCTTGAAGTTCACAGATTTCCACTGAGTTAGTTCCCCTTTGCTGCCAAGAACGGCAGGTGACAGGAAGGCATTTACTTCCACCAATAAAAACAGAGATAAACTCCACTATCCCCTCCAGGAAATGCAGCCTGCAACCTGGTACATTCATTTCACTGCCTCCAGCCTTAACAAATGCCAGTAGGAGCCACTGTTGCTATCACACACCCACCATAGCATCACACACCCACCGTTGCTATCGCATACCCACCGTTGCTATCACACATCCACCCTCATTGAAAGCTAAGCATGATAAGGGAACTGCACAGAAACCACAATATCAAGATTTTGAATGACAGTTGAACTAATTGACCTTGAGAGTTTCTTTCACATTCTATAATATCATGGCTTTATCAAGGTTCTCTCTCTCTGTCTGCCCAAGCATATCCCAACAACCTTTTTTAAGGAACAGAGGAAGACTCAGATCCTTAATCAGCATTTAATGCTGAAATAAATTATGTCTGGTTTTTATATTAAAAATTACTAAACATACCTTCAGTTCCATCTTCAGCATTTTCTTGCAGGTCAGAGAAGATTGTAGGTTTCACCAAGACAACACCATAACCTTCATTATTATGTATTATGTTATTCACCATGGATATCTTGGGAATGTCATAATGTTCATCTAAGAAGTCCTGTGACATTGAAAACAAATGTTTTAGGAACTGTCATATTCAACATTTCCTGCCTTAAAAATCTTCTTTATTCATACTATTCTAAAAATAAAGGAGAAAAGCTATGCTTCGTCCCATGTTGTAGCACAGTCTGAGCCCTTAGTGACACAGCTTTCCTCTGTCATTTCTGCAGATCTATAGGTAACAAAGCATTCTCACAAGAGATTCCAATCACTGACTACCGATATTATCAAAATGTGTATACTGCTTCCTTTTCAAAACCAGAAAAACAGAACCCAACAATTTAATAAAGCATAATTTGTAGGTGAAGCCATTCTATCCATTGAAAAGTGGGTGTTTTGGCCAATGCTCACCTTAATGAGGATCCCTTCCTTGCAGTGATGGATCCCATTGTCACTCAGGGTGCACTGACTCCCAGGGTAGATTTCTATACCGGCACCCTGTGAGTCACAGTTTGAGATAATGACAATCAGTTTTTAAAAGGCAAGACTGTAAGAGATTACTACAATTACTTCTTAGCCTTTAACACAGTACAAATGTACAGCACAAAGATAAAGTATTTTACAGGTAAGTGTTATCAGCCATTTTTAATCAACACTTCCATTTGTTCCATTTCTAGCAAGTTGTTGACAATTTATCACTTTCAAAACCACACACACACACACTCACACACAGGCTAAGAGTGTCAACACTTGATTCTTGCTCTACTCTCTTTCATTCTAGATAAATGTTTTCTGATTCTGCCAAGAAAAAAAGTCATTAACAATTTTGTTGAAAGATGTACTTATTCAAAATGACCATTCTCTCAGATACTCAATTAGTTGGAGAAAAGTATTTGAATTTAGTAAAATATTGTAATTTGTGGATAGAAACAAGATCCCACATTTTCCAAAACGTGCCAGTTTTAAAATACCCCAACCCAACTTAAAAATCATTTCTATGAGTTAAACAATGGCTTTCCCTACCACACACGTTAACATTAGCAGCCAGTTCAAGCGTCATTCAAACAGAGTAACCAGAAAGATCAAACATGACACTATTCTCTCACACCTCATGGCACCAAAAAACATAAGAGTAGTAAGAATTTATTTCCCAATGCTATGCAAGGCACTCTGGAAACAAAAATGATTCACTCAAACCTCTATAGTTATTTCAGCAACCATTTGGGAATAATTTAACACACAACAGCATCGATGAAGAAGAGTTGCTACAACCATTGATAACACATCTACTGCATGTATGTTCAGTTAATTTTCTAGTAGCAGTAGTATTCCATGAGAAAACATTTATTATTATTTAACCCTGTACATGTGCCTGAATCATATGTATACACCAATCTAACCCTTCTGTAGAGAGGACTTTAAAAATGTGCTAATTGGGCCTACTTCTAGGAGATTTTCAGTTTGGGGTTATGTGCAAAAAAAGATTAGGGGTGATTACGTTAAAAAATATCTACAGCAAGATAGTTAAAATTAAATATCAAACTATCAGGAATCACATAAAATTTGTAAAGGAGAACAATTTAAACCTGTAGTCATGTAGCAAATGAAAGTCATATTCAAAATATGTTATGAAAAGGAACAGATAATTTGGCAATTAAAAAGTAACTGAGGAGTCTGCCACTTCTGGGATGATGGAGTAGATGTCCCTATTCCTCCTGCTAGGTACAACCAAAAACAATGGGCATTATATATAAAACAAGCATAAGACTAAAAAGTGGAGGGAATAAGACAGACCAGCTAGGGACCTCAGGACCTAAGAAACAACACCAACACAGTGGTAAGTTCCTTTCTTTTTGCTTCATAATCCCTAGACTTGGAGTTGAAGAAGCCAGCAATCCAGTACACCAACAGACATACACTTAAAAAAAAGCTGCTGTAACAAAAGGACTAGGCAACCTAGAAAGACAGAAAACTTTTAGATAATAATAGCTCTATTGCAGGTAAACACCACAGAATAAAACAGCAGCCCCAATCTCACCCATGCCAGCAAAGGTCAAGAGAAAAACTTAAACTTTTGCCCCCTCAAGGATGTAACCAGGTACCCAACACCTTGACTGGGGCAGTACCAGAGAAGATCAAGCAAGGAGCCAGGACTTTCATCCCCACCAACCACAGTTGCAAGGCCCTCCCTGCAGCAGTGTCAGTGAAAACTGTATGAGGAGCCTGGACTTGTACCCCTACCTGGCAGGGCCAAGACAACCACTCCCTCCCTATTGGGGCAGTGTCAGAGCAGGCCTCGTGGAGATTCCAGACTTTCACCATTGCCCAGTGGTAACAAGACCACTCCCATATATCACAGTGCCAGTGGAGACCATGTAGGAAGCTAGACCTCTTATCCCTACATAGCAGTAACAAGGAGCTCCCCAACCCAACTTGGGTATCAATGGAGGCCAAGTGGGAAGCATGACGTCTACCTCCACCAGTAAAAAGACAATGCTCATCTACCCCTAACCCTGTCCCTTCTTGTAGTATGTCAGAGAAGCCAAGTTAAAACAGAAGATCCAGATTCTCACAACATAATACAAAAATATTTGAAAATCTTGTGTCATACCAAGAATCAGGAAAATGTCAAAATGAATAAGACAATCAACAGATGCCAAAACCAAGATGTCAGAGATGATAGAATTAACTGACAGTGATTTTAAAGCAGCCATGATAAAAATGCTTCAATAAGCAATTATGAACACATAAAAAAAATGAAAAATGAAAGTCTCAGCAAAGAAGTAGATGATATAAAAAACCAAATGGAAATTTTAGAACTGAAAAATACAATAACTAAAATAGAAAGCTCAGTGGATGTGCTCAACAGCAGAATGAAAACAACAGAGGAAAGAATCAGTGAACTAGAAGACAGAACAATAAAATTTACCAAATAGCAGAGAAAACATACTGAAAAAGAAAAGTAAACAGAGCCCCAGGGGTCTGCTGGAATATAACAAAAGATCCAATATTAATGTCATCAGAGTCCTGGAAAGAGAAAAGAAAGAGGGTGAAGCTAAAAACATACTTGAAGAAATAATGACTAAAAGCTCCCAAATTTGGCAGGATTTGGATAATAAGCCTACAGGTTCAAGAAGCTGAGCAGACACCAAACAGGATAAACTCAAAGAAATCCATGCCAAAATACATCATAATTAAAATAGTGTAAGCTAAAAACAAAAATCTTGAAAGCATCAATGAAAATTTTATGCCTTACCTATAGGAGAGCAAATGTGATTGACAGCATCAGAAACCATGGATGCCAGATGAAAGAGACAAAGTATTGTTCAAGGGCTAAAAGAAAAGAAATTGTCAACCCAGAATCTTATAACTAGTGAAAATATTCTTCAGGAACGAAGAGGAAATCAAGATATTCTAAGAAGAAGGGAAAATAAGAAAATTTGTCACCAGCAGACCTATCTTCATAGAATCACTAAGGGAAGTTATCTAAACAAAAATGATAAAAGAGAGGATCTTGGAACCTCAAAAAGAAAAAAAAAACCTACACAGTAAGCAAAGATATAGGTAAATAAATACAGTAAGCTTTCCTTCTCTTGAGTGTTCTAAATTATGTTTGACATTTGAAACAAAAATCATAAAATTGTCTAATATGGTTCTAGATGTATGTACATAAGGGAAATGTTTAAGACAGTTATAAAAAGGAGATGGTAAAGAATAATAAAAGAAGGCAAAGTTTCTATACTTTCCTTGAACTGGTGACACCAGTAAACTGTTGGTACATATAATATAAAACCTAGAGCAACCACTAAAAAAGCTATACAAGGAGATATTCTCAAAAACAAATGAAATTCTGAAAAATATTCGGGTATCCACAGTTGGCAGAAAAAAAGCAAATCACGAAATGAAAAGCAGAACAAACAGAAAACATGAAATAGACTAAAAGTTTAACATTAATAATTAAATGTAAGTGGTCTAAATACAATTAAAAGACAGACTGCCAAAGTGGATTAAAAACATGACTCAACTATATGCTGCCTACAACTCACTTCAAACAGAATATAGGCAAGTTGAAATTAAAACAATAGAAAAAGACAATGCTAAAGGGATCAATTCAACAAGAAGAGCTAACTATCCTAAATATATATGCACCCAATACAGGAGCGCCCAGATTCATAAAGCAAGTCCTTAGAGACCCACAAAGAGACTTAGACTCCCACACAATAATAATGGGACACTTTAACACCCCACTGTCAACATTAGACAGATCAATGAGACAGAAAGTTAATAAGGATATCGGGGAATTGAACTCAGCTCTGCACCAAGCAGACCTAATAGACATCTACAGAACTCTCCACCCCAAATCAACAGAATATACATTCTTCTCAGCACCACATCGCACTTATTCCAAAATTAACCACATAGTTGGAAGCAAAGCACTCCTTAGCAAATGTAAAAGAAGAGAAATTAAAACAAACTGTCTCTCAGACCACAGTACAATCAAATTAGAACTCAGGATTAAGAAACTCACTCAAAACAAAACTGCTCAAATACATGGAAACTGAACAACCTGCTCCTGAATGACTACTAGGTACATAACGAAATGAAGGCAGAAATAAAGATGTTCTTTGAAACCAATGAGCACAAAGATACAACATACCAGAATCTCTGGGACACATTTAAAGCAGTGTGTAGAAGGAAATTTATAGCACTAAATGCCCACAAGAGAAAGCAGGAAAGATCTAAAACTGACACCCTAACATCACAATTAAAAGAACTAGAGAAGCAAGAGCAAACACATTCAAAAGCCAGCGGAAGGCAAGAAATCACTAAGATCAGAGGAGAACTGAAGGAGATAGAGACACAGAAAAACCTTCAAAAAATCAATGAATCCAGGAGCTAGTTTTTTTAAAAGATCAACAAAATTGATAGACCGCTAACAAGACAAATAAAGAAGAAAAGAGAAAAGAATCAAATAGACACAATAAAAAATAATAAAGGGGTATCACCACCAATCCCACAGAAACATAAACTACCATCAGAGAATACTATAAACACCTCTAGGCAAATAAACTAGAAAATCTACAAGAAATGGTTAAATTCCTGGACACAAACACCCTCCCAACACTAAACCAGCAAGAAGTTGGATCCCTGAATAGACCAATAGCAGGCTCTGAAATTGAGGCAATAATTAATAGCCTACCAACCAAAAAAAAGTCCAGGACCAGATGGATTCAGAGCTGAATTCTACCAGAGGTACAAAGAGGAGCTGGTACCATTCCTTCTGAAACTATTCCAATCAATAGAAAAAGACGGAATCCTCCCTAACTCATTTTATGAGGCCTGCATCATCCTGATACCAAAGCCTGGCAGGGACACAACAAAAAAAGAGAATTTTAGACCAATATCCCTGATGAACATTGATGCAAAAATCCTCAATAAAATACTGGCAAACCGAATCCAGTAGAACATCAAAAAGCTTATCCACCACGATCAAGTTGGCTTCATCCCTGGGATGCAACGCTGGTTCAACACACGCAAGTCAATAAACGTAATCCAGCATATAAACAGAACCAAAGACAAAAACCACATGATTATCTCATAGATGCAGAAAAGGCCTTCAACAACAGTCAACAGTCTTTCATGCTAAAAACTCTCAATAAACTAGGTATTGATGAAACGTATCTCAAAATAATAAGAGCTATTTATGACAAACCCACAGCCAATATCATACTGAATGGGCAAAAACTGGAGGCATTCCCTTTGAAAACTGGCACAAGACAGGGATGCCCTCTCTCACCACTCCTATTCAATATAGTGTTGGAAGTTTTCGCCAGGGCACTCAGACAGGAGAAAGAAACAAAGGAGATTGAATTAGGAAAAGAGGAAGTCAAATTGTGCCTGTTTGCAGATGACATATATGATTGTATGTTTAGAAAACCCCATCATCTCAGCCCAAAATCTCCTTAAGCAGATAACCAACTTTAACAAAGTCTTAGGATACAAAATCAATGTGCAAAAATCACAGGCATTCCTATACACCAATAACAGACAAACAGAGAGTCAAATGATAAGTGAACTCCCATTCACAATATCTTCAAAGAGAATAATATACCTAGGAATCCAACTTACAAGGGATGTGAAGAACCTCTTCAAGGAGAACTACAAACCACTGCTCAATGAAATAAAAGAGGACACAAACAAATGGAAGAACATGCCATGCTCATCGATAGGAAGAATCAGTATTGTGAAAATGGCCATACTGACCAAGGTAATTTATAGATTCAATGCCATCCCCATCAAGCTACCAATGACTTTCTTCACAGAATTAGAAAAAAACTACTTTAAAGTTCAGATGGAACCAAAAAAGAGGCCACACTGCCAAGACAATCCTAAGCCAAAAGAACAAAGCTGGAGGCATCATGCTACCTGAATTCAAACTATACTACAAAGCTACAGTAACCAAAACAGCATGGTACTGGTACCAAAACAGATATAGACCAATGGAACAGAACAGAGTCCTCAGAAATAATACCACAACCATCTGATCTTTGACAGACCTGACAAAAACAAGAAATGGGGAAAGGGTTCCCTATTTAATAAATGATGCTGGGAAAACTGGCTAGCCATATGTAGAAAGCTGAAACTGGATCCTTTCCTTACACCTTACAAAAATTAATTCAAGATGGATTAAAGGCTTAAATGTTAGACCTAAAACCATAAAAACCTTAGAAGAAAACCTAGGCAATACCATTCAGGACATAGGAATGGGCGAGGACTTCATGACTAAAACAGCAAAAGCAATGGCAACAAAAGCCAAAATTGACAAATGGGATCTAGTTAAACTAAAGAGCTTCTGCACAGCAAAATAAACTACCATCAGAGTGAACTGGTAACCTACAGAATGGGAGAAAATTTTTACAATCTACCCATCTGACAAATGGCTAATATCCAGAATCTACAAAGAAGTTAAACAAATTTACAAGAAAAAATATCAAACAACCCCATCAAAAAGTGGGCAAAGGATATGAACAGACACTTCTCAAAAGAAGACATTTGTGCAGCCAACAGACACATGAAAAAATGCTCGTCATCACTGGCCATCAGAGAAATGCAAATCAAAACCACAATGAGATACCATCTCACACCAGTTAGAATGGTGATCATTAAAAAGTCAGGAAACAACGGGTGCTGGAGAGGATGTGGAGAAATAGGAACACTTTTACCCTGTTGGTGGGACTGTAAACTAGTTCAACCATTGTGGAAGACAGTGTGGAGATTCCTCAAGGATGTAGAACTAGAAATACCATTTGACCCAGCCATCCCATTACTGGATATATACCCAAAGGAGTATAAATCATGGGCCGGGCGTGGTGGCTCAAGCCTGTAATCCCAGCACTTTGGGAGGCCGAGACAGGCAGATCATGAGGTCAGGAGATCAAGACCATCCTGGCTAACACAGTGAAACCCCGTCTCTACTAAAAAAATACAAAAAACTAGCCGGGCGAGGTGGTAGGTGCCTGTAGTCCCAGCTACTCAGGAGGCTGAGGCAGGAGAATGGCGTGAACCCGGGAGGCGGAGCTTGCAGTGAGCTGAGATCCAGCCACTGCACTCCAGCCTGGGCGACAGAGCGAGACTCTGTCTCAAAAAAAAAAAAAAGGAGTATAAATCATGCTGCTATAAAGACACATGCACACATATGTTTATTGCGGCACTACTCACAATAGCAAAGACTTGGAACCAACCAAAATGTCCATCAGTGACAGACTGGATTAAGAAAATGTGGCACATATACACCATGGAATACTATGCAGCCATAAAAAAGGATGAGTTTATGTCCTTTGTAGGGACATGGATGAAGCTGGAAACCATCATTCTGAGCAAACTATTGCAAGGACAGAAAACCAAACACTGCATGTTCTCACTCATAGGTGGGAACTGAACAAGAACACTTGTACACAGGGTGGGGAACATCACACACCAGGGCCTGTCGTGGAATGGCGGGAGGCAGGAGGGATAGCATTAGGAGATAAACCTAATGTAAATGACGAGTTAATGGGTGCAGCACAACAACATGGCACATGTATACATATGTAACAGACCTGCACGTTGTGCACAAGTACCCTAGAACTTAAAAGTATAATAAAAAAAAAGAAAGAAAGAAAGAAAAAGACGTATCATGCAAACAATAATCAAAGGAAAGCAGATGTGGCTATATTAACATCAGATAAAGTAGACTTTGGAGCAAAAAAAATCACCGGAGACAACATAAAGTAATCATAAACATGCTGACTCACCAAAAAGACACAGCAATCCTAAATGAGCATACACCAAGTAACAGAACTGCAAAATATGTGAAGCAAAAACTAATAGTACTGAAAAAGCAAACAAACAAATCCAGTTATAGTTAGAGACTTCAACACCCCTCTCTCAACAACTGACAGAAGAAAAAATCAGAAAGAATACAAAAGAACTCACCACCACCAACCAAGTTGATCTAGTTGACATTTTATAGAATATACCACCCAACGACAGCAGAATACACATTTTTTTCATTTGCTCACACAGTATGTATTCAGATAGACCATATCCTGAGCCATAAAAGAAACCTCTAGAAATTTAAAAGAATTAAAATCATATAGTGTGTTTTCTGACCAAAATGGAATGAAACTGGAAATCAGCAACAGAAAGATAATAGTAAAAATTCCAAATATTATGAAATTAAACAATACATTTCTAAATTGTGACGAACCGAAGAATAAAAATAAAAAATATCAAAGTTTACAAAACAGCTAGAGCAATGCTGAGAGACAAGTTTATAACATTAAATGCTTACATTAGAAAAGAGAAAAAGTCTCAAATCAATAATCTCATCTCTCAGGTGGAAAACCCAAAACAAGTAAAATAAACCCAAAACAAGCAGAAGGAACAAAATCATAAAAAGAACATAAAAAAGTAACACTAAAAATTACAATTAAATTTTAAAAAAGAACTAAAATAAATGAAATTGAAAACAACAATTATCAAAAAGTAAAAAAAAACACAGAACAATGAAACAAACTACCAACATCAAGTATGAAACAGGCATCATTACTATATACCCTGCAGATATCAGAAGAATAAGGAAATACTACAAACAATTCTATACATATAAATCTGACAATTTAGAACTAGTAGTCCAGTATCACAAAAAGCACAAACTACCAAAATATACTCAATATGAAATAGGTCAGTTGAATACCCTTCTAAAACTAATAATGTAATTTAGTTCATAATTTTAAAAATTCCAAAAGAGCAATCTCCAGGCCCAGGTGATTGCATTGGAGAAATCCATCAAACATCTGAAGAACAAACAGCAATTCTACACAATCTCCTCTACAAAATAGAAGAGAAGGGAACACTTCAGTATTCATTTTATGAAGCTATTATTATCGATAATAAAACCAGACAAAGACAGTGGTACAGAAAACCAAAACTAGAGTCCAATATTCATGAATATAGATGCAAAATTTCCTAACAAAAGATTAGCAAATATAATTCAGCAATATATAAAAAGAATTATATACCATGAGCAAGTGGGGTTTATGCCACAGAGGAAGGCTGGCTCAAAATTTGAAAATCAACCAATGTAACTCAACATTTTCTGTTTTCCAATAAGAAAAATCATGTGATCATATCAATCTATCCAGAAAAAACATTAAAAGTCAGCCTATTCCTGAGAAAGGAACTCAGAAAAAAAGAAGTCAAAATCCACTTATGATAAAAATTCTCAAAAAAGAAGAGCAGAAATTCTTCAACTTCATAAAGATGATCTAAAAACCTGATCAACCTTGTTCTTTTTGATGGAATACTAAATATATTCTCTCTAATATCAAAACCAAGGTAAGGATGTCTGCTTTCATAGTGCTGGAAATTCTAGCCACTGCAATAAGGCAAGGGGGGAAAAGGCAAAAAGATTAGAAAAGAAAAAAAAGAACCTGCCCTTATTTGCAAATAACATTACTCTGTATATAGAAAATCCTAAGGAATCTACAAAAACATTCCTGTAAGTACAGTTCAACAAAGTCATAGGATATAGCATAAACATATAAAAAATAAATTACATTTCTATATACTAGCAATGAACATATGGACATTGAAATTAAAAATATCACAGTAACTCAAAGTGAAATAATTAGGTACAAATCTAACAAAACACATGCAACATTTGTATACTGAAGAGTACACAATGCTGACGAAAGAAAACAAAGATTTGGCTGGGTGTGGTGGCTCATGTTTATAATTCCAGCACTTCGGGAGACTGAAGCAGGAGGACTGTTTGAGCCTAGGAGTTGGAGAACAGCCTGGGCAACATGGCAAGACCCCATCTCTACAAAAAATAAAGTAAAAAATATTAGCTCGGTGTAGTGGCATGCACCTGTGGTCCCAGCTACTTGAGAGGCAGAGGTGGGAAGATGGCTTGAGCCCAGGAGACTGAAGCTATGCCATGAGCCATGTTCATGCCACTGTACTCCAGCCTGGGTGACAGAACAAGACCCTATCTCAAAAAAAGGAAATCAGAGATTTTAAATAAATGGAGAAATACATTGTGTTCAAAGATTGGAAGGCGTTAATCCTTCCCAAATTGACATATGGGTTTATTAAAGTTCCTATCAAAATCTCAGCATGATCTTTTGTGGATATAGACAAAATTATTTTAACATTTGTATTGAAAAGCAAAGGAACCAGAGTAGCTGAAACAATTTTGAAAAAAACAAAGTAGGAGAAATCACTCTACCTGATTTTAAGACTTAATGTATAGCTACAGGTGTTGGTGGAGGGATGGCTACGCAGATTAGTGAAAAAGAATAGGAAAAGAAATGAACCATGACCTAAACCTCACACCTTAGACCAAAATTAACTAGAAAATGGATCACAACATTACGTAAAATATAAAGCTACAAAAATTTTAGAAAAAAAATAGGAGAAAATCAGGATCTTGGCTAGGCAGAGTTCTTTTTTTTGTGAGACGGAGTCTCGCTCTGCCGCCCAGGCTGGAGTGCAGCGGCCGGATCTCAGCTCACTGAAAGCTCGGCCTCCCGGGTTTACGCCATTCTCCTGCCTCAGCCTCCTGAGTAGCTGGGACTACAGGCGCCCGCCACCGCGCCCGGCTAGTTTTTTGTATTTTTTAGTAGAGACGGGGTTTCACCGTGTTAGCCAGGATGGTCTCGATCTCCTGACCTCGTGATCCGCCCGTCTCGGCCTCCCAAAGTGCTGGGATTACAGGCTTGAGCCACCGCGCCCGACAGGCAGAGTTCTTATTACCAAAAGCTCGACTCATAAAAGGAAAAACTGACAGACTGGCCTTCATCAAAATACTTTGCTCCATAAAAGCCCATATGAAGAAGGTGAAAAGACAAGCTACAGAGCGGCAAAAAAAGTCTCCAAACCACATACTTGACAACAGACTAGTACTTAGAATATACAGAGAACTCTCAAACCTCTACAGTAAAAGAGAACAAACAATCCAATTAGAAAATGGGGCAAAAGTCACGGATATTTCAATAAAGAGGACATAAGAGTGGTAAAAAAGCATATGAGGGCCGGGCGCGGTGGCTCACACCTGTAATCCCAGCACTTTGGGAAGCCGAGGCGGGCGGATCACAAGGTCAGGAGATCGAGACCGCGGTGAAACCCCGTCTCTACTAAAAATACAAAAAATTAGCCGGGCGCGGTAGCGGGCGCCTGTAGTCCCAGCTACTCAGGAGGCTGAGGCAGGAGAATGGCGTGATCCCGGGAGGCCGAGCTTGCAGTGAGCCGTGATGGCGCCACTGCACTCCAGCCGGGGGACAGAGCCAGACTCAGTCTCAAAAAAAAAAAAAAAAAAAAAAAAAAAAGCATATGAGAAAATGCTCGACATCAGTAACAACTGGGGAAATGACAATCAAAACCACAATGAGATATTACTGCACACTTACCAGAATGGCTAAAACAAAAAATAGCCAAAACACCAAATGCTCTTGAGGACAGGGAGAAACTAGACCACTCAAACATTGCTAGTAGGAATGTAAAATGGTACAACTACTCTGGAAAACATTTCAGCGGTTTCTTTAAAAAAATCTAAACGTGCAACTACTATATAACCTACAATTGCATCCATTGGCATTTACTCCTTAAAAAATGAAAACTGTGTTCACACAAAAACCTGTACCCGAACGTTTATAGCAGCTTTACCGACAATAGGCAAAAACCGGAGACAATCTAGACATCCTCCCACAAGTCACTAAACAAACTATGGAACCATCACACATTGGACTATTCCTCCACAGTAAAAAGGAGCAAGCTATTGGTACATACAACGACCTAGGTGAAGCTCCACAGAACCGCACTAAGTGAGAAAAGTCAATCCCAAAGAGCTACATACTGTGTGATTCCATTTCTACATTTTTGAAATGATGAAATAAATAGAAATGAACAACAGCTTAAGGTGTGCCTGGAGTTAAGGAAGGAGTTGGTGGGAGACGCAGGTGAGTTTAGCTCTAAGAGGGCAGCATGAGGGGTCCCTGTGGTGATGGGAATATTCTTTCACTTAACTGGATCGATGCCAGTATTCTGGTTGTGATGTCGCACAACAGTTTCACAAGATGTTACCGTTAGGGGACACTGGTGAAGGGCATAATGCAGGACCTCTCCCTGTTATTTCTTACAATACTGTGTGAATCTACAATTACAAAGTTATAATTTTAAGGGTCTAAACCTCTCTTAAAGCTACATAAAGTAATTGTGAGATTTATTACTTTTCTTCCTATCATTTGAAAATGCTACATGAGAAGACCCTTGCACAGTTGAGTTTGACTGACTTGGTAGAAATGACTGTCTGAAGAGAGTGGGAGTACGCACATACATCTTGGTCCCATATTTCATATTTTGATTTACAACTTAAAACTACTTCTCCAAGAGCTTCTACCTTGGCGCCATATAAATCCGAGTTCTTCATTAGAAACTCTGCCGATGTCCGCACTGTGACTCCGGTCGTCTCACACTGCAGCACACAGTTTTCCAGCGTAGTCTTACCACGGTGAACAACTGGGATGAAAATACATGCTGACTGCTTTAAGAAGTAATGTGCCTTTCCCAATGTTAGAGATAGCTTGGTGCTGACATTAGCTATGGTCTAAATATTTCTCAATGGCTATCATTTAAATATTCTTACCTAAATTACAAATTCATAAAATATAAAACAATGACTATTTTGAGTTATTTTCTACAATCCAAAAGCAACTATCTTTAAAAAGAATGACTTGACCTCAGATACAAAAGTACTTTCCATTACCAGAAAAAAAAAGCATCAGAGAGCAATTTTGCTGAGTATCTTGGAAGAAAAAGGCTTTGATTCAAGAAAGGGGATACAAAGATTCCAGGAAACAAGCACTACTCCAGTGTGGAGATAACTTCATTCTAGTGCTACCTTGAATACAGAGAACACAACACTGGAAAGCTTTAAAAGAAAAAAATCACCACACAGAAAAGAAACTAATATTAAACAACAAATTCTCATGAATAGGCTATTTTTCACTTCAGGGTTAAGATTGCTAAGTCGTCACACTATGTACACAAAAAAATAATTTTTTCGGCCACATGCGGTGGCTCACACTTTGGGAGGCCGAGGCGGGGGCAGATCACCCAAGGTCAGGAGTTCAAGACCAACCTGGCCAACATGGTGAAACCCCGTCTCTACTAAAAAATACAAATATTAGCCAGGCGTGGTGGCAGGCACCTGTAATCCCAGCTACTTGGGGGCTGAAGCAGGGGAATCGCTCGAACCCGAAAGGTGGAGCTTGCAGTGAGCTGAGATCACGCCACTGCACTCCAGCCTGGGCAACAGAGCGAGACCTCCGCCTCTCAGTTTCAAGTGATTCTCCTGCCTCAGCCTCCTGAGTAGCTGGGATTACAGGCACCTGCCACCACGCCCAGCTAATTTTTGTATTTTTTAGTAGAGACAGGGTTTCATCATGTTGGCCAGGCTGGTCTCGAACCCCTGACCTCAGGTGATCCACCCACCTCAGCCTCCCATAGTGTTGGAATTACAGGAGTAAGCCACAGCACCCATTCTAAATGAGTAATTTTTTTTTTTTTTTTTTTGAGATGAAGCCTCACTCTGTTGCCTGAGCTGGAGTGCAGTGGTGCGATCTTGGCTCACTGCAACCTCTGCTTCCCGGGTTCAAGGAATTCTCCTGCCTCAGCCTCCAGAGTAGATGGGATCACAGGTGTGTACCACCACACCTGGCTAATTTTTGTATTTTTAGTAGAGACGGGGTTCCACTATGTTCGCTAGGCTAGTCTCAAACTCCTGACCTCAGGTGATCCACCCTCCTCGGCCTCCCAAAGTGCTGGGATTGCAGGTGTGACCCACCACGCCCAGCTTCATAAATAAATAATCAGCCTTCCATACACACTCATACCCCAGAGATATTGCAGGTTGAGTTCCAAACCACCACAATAAAGGAAATATCACAACTGAAGTGAGTCACACATTTTTTTTTGGTTTACCAGTGCATACAAAAGTTGTCTATGGGAGTCTGCAGCGGGTGGATCACTTGAGGCCAGGAGTCTGAGACCAGCCTGGACAACAGGGCAAGACTCCATCTCTACAAAATACCAAAATTAGCCAGATGTGGTGACACATGCCTGTAGTCCCAGTTACTTGGGGGGCAGAGACAGAATTGCTTGAGCCCAGGAGTTTGAGGCTACAGTGAGCTATGATCGTGGTATTACACTCTAGCCTAGATGACAGTGAGACTGTCTCTAAAAACAAAAAATAAATAAAATTTATGTTTATACTAATGAGCATATGAGTTTATACTAATGAGTACTATGTTTATAATGCATCTATTAAGTGTACAAAAGCATTATGTTTTTTAAAAATGTATACATCTTAATTTAAAATACTTTATTTTGCTAAAACATGCTAACAATCCTCTGAGCTTTCAGTAAGACATAATCTTTTTGCTGGTGAAGGGTCTTACCTCAATGTTGATGGCTGCTTACTGATCAGAATGGTGTTTGCTGAAGGTTAAGGTGGCTGTGACAATTTTTAAAAATAAGACAACAATGACGTTTGCCACATTGATTGACTCTTCCTTTCATGAAAGGATTTCTCTGTAGCATGTGATCTTGTTTGATAGCACTTTACCCACAGTAGAAAGTTATTCAAAATTGGAGTCAATCCCTTCAAAGTCTGCCTCTGCTTTACCAAGTTTACATAATACTCTAAATCATTTGTTGTCATTCAACCATGTTCACAGCATCCTCCCCAGGAGATTCCATCTCAGGAACCCACCTTCTTTGCTCATCCATAAGAAGCAACTCCTCATCTGTTCCAATTTTGTTACAAGATTGAAGCAATTCAGTCACATCTTGAGGTCCTACTTGCTACCATCAGGCTCTAGTCCTCTTGCTATTTCCACATCTGCAGTTACTTCCTCCATTCAAGTCTTGAACCCCTCAATCATCCATGAGGGCTGGAATCAACCTCTCCAGAACCCACGTTAATGTTGAGATTTTAACCTCCTCCCATGAATCATAAATGTTCTTAATGACATCTAGAATGATGACTTCTTCCCAGAAAGTTTTCAGTTGACTTTGCCTAGACCCATCAGAGGAATCACTATCAATAGCTGGTAGAGCCTTATGAAGTGTATTACTCAAATAGTAAGATTTGAAAGTCGAAATTACTCCTTGATCCATGGGCTACAGAATGGATGTTATTAGGAGACATGAAAACAACATTAATCTCCTGGTACACCTCCCATCATTAGTTCTCTGATGAACAGGTACATTGTCAATAAGCAATCATATTTTTAAAGGAGTCTTTTTTTTTCAGTAGTAAATCTCAATAATGGGCCTAAAATATTCAGTAAACCACGTTATAAACAGATGTGCTACCATTCAGGCTTTGTTGTTCCATTTCTAGGGCACAGGCAGAGTAGATGTGGCATAATTCTTAAGGGCTCTAGGATTTTCAGAATGGTAAATGAGCACTGGCTTCAACTTAGAAGTAACCAGTTATATTCACTCCGAACGAGAGTGTCAACCTGTCCTTTGAAGCTGTGAAACCAAGCACTGACTTCTCCTCTCTAGCAATGAAAAGTACTAGATGGCATCTTCTTCCAATAGAAGGTTATTTCATCTACATTGCAAATGTGTTGTTTAGTGTATCCACCTTCATCAATTACCTTAGCTAGATCTTCTGGTTAACTTGCTGTAGCTTGCATCAGCACCTGCTGCTTCATCTTGCACTTCTATGTTACAGAGATGGCTTTTTTCCTTAAACCTCATGAACCAACCTCTGCTAGCTTCAAACTCTTCTTCTACAGCTTCCTCACCTTCTTCAGCCTTCACAGAACTGAAGGAAGTTAGGGCTCTGCTCTGCAATAGGCTCTAATTTAAGGAATGTGGTGGCTGATTTGATCTTCTATCCAGACTATGGAAACTTTCTCCATATCAGTAATAAGGCTGTTTCGCTTTCTTATCATTCATGTGTTCACTAGAGTAGTGCTTTTAATTTCCTTTATGAACTTTTCCTTTACATTCAAAACTTCCCCAACTGACCCGAGAGACCTAGGTGTCAGGCTGTCTCAGCTTTCGACATGCCTTCCTCACTAAGTTAAACATTTCTAGTTTTTAAATTTAACATGAGAGACACGTGACTCTTCCTTTCACTTGAACACATAGATGCCATTGTAGCGGTTATTAACTGGTCTAATTTCAATATTGCTGTGTCTCAAGGAATAAGGTAGTCCAAAGAGAAGGAGAGAGATAGGGGAGTGGCTGATTGGTGGAACAGTCAGACCCACAAAATTATCAGTTAAGTTCACCATCTTATATGGATATGGTTCATGGCACCCCAAAACAACTATAATAGTAACATCAAAATCACTGCTCACAGATCAGCATATCATCTATAATTTAAAAAAAAAAAAAAAAAGGCTTGCAATATTGTGAGAGTTACTAAAATGTGACACAGAGACACAAGGTAAGCACATGCTCTTGGGAAAATGGTGCCAACAGATTGGCTTGAAACAGGGTTGCCACAACCTTCAATTTGTGGAAAAAAAAAAACTCAGTATCTGTGAAGTGCAATAAAACAAGGTATGCCTGTACTCAAGAGTGGCATTTCATTAAATTCTATCTTCCATAGAAAGTACAGTTTTCCTTCAAATCTTAGAACAAACGATACACCAAACATTCATATACTTACTTAAGATTCCCTCTACAGCATCGTGCTGAACAAATTTTATGCCTGAAATTTTAATATCAGCACCGGTGCAGTCCACAAAAGTGTCGCCTTTGCCCCTCTTTTCTATCACAATGTCATCTGGTAGGCCATATCCTAAGGAAGAGAGAGGAAGAACACTCAAGATGGGTGAGGAAAAACACCTAAACATGAACACTCTAGAATAGGTTTCTCTAGTTCAAATGACTGCAGGTGATAACAAGACCAGTCAACATGTTGCATTTAAATAAAATCTATCTACCCACATATCCTCTTTAATTTAAACCAGGGTATCCAATTTTTAACAATAACAACTCTCTGACTAGTTCCCGTATCAGGAAGACTACCCTATCAACTATCCCACATAAGCTCAGCACTAAATTAACTTACAAAAGTGCTAAAAAAAATAAATAATGTTCGAGACCAGCCTAGGCAACATAGTGAGACTCTATCTCTACAAAGATAAAAAAAAATTAGGCGTGGTGGCATGCACCAATTACTCACTACTCAAGGAGGCTAAGGTGGGAGGGTCACTTGATCCCAGAATTTTAAGGCTGCAGTAAGCTATGATCATGCCTTTGCACTCCAGCCTTCATTCTGGGTGACAGAATGAGACCCTATCTCAAAAAATAATAATAATAAGGACTTACAGCTAAGTCAAAGAACTTTAAAGCACTCACCCTTAGAAGTTTGTTTCTAACTCTAACATTCTATGATTCTAATATAAATTACATTTGAAACCTAAGCAGTTCTCAAGATGATCTAAGTTCAATATTCTCTTAAACAGTTGGCTTAAAATCTGACAAACTGACGAGTTACTGGAAAAAAAAAAAACAGTCTACCTCCTTAACAAATAAAAAGCATCAGATCAAGGCCTGGTGCAGTGGCGCACGCCTGTAATCCTAGCACTTTGGGAGGCTGAGACAGGTGGATCACTTAAAGTCAGGAGTTCAAGCAGCCTGGCCAACATGGAGAAATCCTGCCTGGACAAAAAATACAAAAATTAGCCGAGTGTGGCATGTGCCTGTAATCCCAGCTTCTCAGGGGGCTAAGGTGGGAGAACTGCTTGAACCTGAGAGGTGGAGGTTGCAGTAAGCCAAGATCGTGCCACTGCACTCCAGCCTGGGCGACAGAGCGAGACTCCGTCTCAAAAAAAAAAGAGCATCAGATCTCGGTCAGGAGCAGTGGCTCATGTCTATAATTCCAGCACTTTGGGAGGCCGAGGCAGGTGGATCACTTGAGGTAAGGAGTTCAAGACCAGCCTGGCCAACATGGAGAAACCTTATCTCTACTAAAGCTACAAAAATTAACCAGACATGGTGGCGGGCACCAGTAATCCCAACAACTGAGGAGGCTGAGCCAGAATCGCTTGAACCCAGGAGGCAGAGGCTGCAGTGAGCTGAGATCACACCACTCCACTCCAGCCTGGGCGACAGAGCAAGACTCCATCTCAAAAAAACAAAAAACAAAAAAAAATCAGATCTGTATAAATCTTACTTGAACCATTAACGCAAGTCAAACACCTGAATGGGCTTACAAAAAACTGCAGTATCAGAAAACTAAGGAATTTGCTTGACTTCCATTATAAAACAGAACCACATAGACAAAGCTGTAAGAAATAACTCTCATTGTCTAAAGATGAGTCTTTGAGTAAATGAAAGCAGTAACTGTTTTTAACAAGCAAAGCCACTCAATGTAGCTACACTGGAAGAGGACAAAGGCTTTGGGGTCCCTAGAGAATGCAAGGGGACTCCACACACTGGAATGCTACCAGGGGTGGACTCTGGATGCCTGAATTATGAGTGATTTTGTTTCTGATTGTTGTATGTATCTGACTGTACTTTGCATATTTTCTACAATAACCATTGCTTTTTATCATCAGAAAAATTAAAAGTACAAAAAGAATTGCATACTGAGAAAAGATTCTTACACAAATTTTTATATAATTATGTATTTCTTTCCACTTAAAACATAAAACCATCACCTAAAGAATGGATTTTTGAAACAAGAAAGAAAAACCCTATTGTAAGTACTATTGACACCCTGCACATAGTAGGTACTCAATATGTATCTCTTGTTATACGGGTTAGCTATAGATCACTATCAGATGAGCTTGAATCTAACTCATGAACACTCCATATATGCACACTAGAGATACCATCTGATTCCCCAATTCTCAGACCCATACTGTTAGTCAATATACAGCCATTTTTATACTTAACTATCAGAATTCTATGTCTATTTATGACACTCTGGGAATTACATTAAAACTTCCTCACCAATCTAGGAAGAACTCTTATCTACCATACAAACTATAATATCAGTGTTATTTCCACTACGCCAAAAAATAAAGTGTTTTTATCACAGTGATTTATCTTGCCGATGTATTATTTATATACACACATCTATTATACATCAAAAATTGGAGAGTAGAAAAGAACAAAAATTGTACACATGAAACAAAAAAGGAAGTGAGATGATGTACTAGGAACAGGAGAAAACTTCCAGCCTCAGTTCTTTAGAAGTTTTGACAAGATAAAAAGTATAGCTTAAGCAGTTTCTGAACAGCTGCACAAGTCCCAAAATGATATATGATTTTTTGCATTACAAGCTTCACTGCTAACTTGAAGCTATTTTGGTAAATAGTTGAACAGGTGTAACTAAATTTGACACGTTATGAATATATACAGGACCAAGATGAACAATTGTAAAGTAACCTAAATTCAGAAATCACTCTAAATGAACAATAAGATTATAACTGTCAAAAAGTTATTTTTTTTTTTAGACAGAGTGTTGCTCTGAAACCCAGGCTGAAGCATAGTGGTATGATCTTGGCTCATTGCAACCTCCACCTCCCAGGTTCAAACGATTCTTCTGCCTCAGCCTCCCGAGTAGCTGGGATTACAGGGTGCAACAAAATGCCCAGCTAATTTTTGTATTTTTAGTACCAACAGGGTTTCACCATGTTAGCCAGACTGGTCTCAAACTCCTGGCCTCAAGTGATCTACCCACCTCGGTCTCCCAAAGTGCTGGGATTTCAGGCATGAGCCACCGCACCCGGCCCAAAAAGTTATTTTTAATAGAATCTTTCAACATTAATCTTTTCTAAAGTATACTTTGGTCAAGACACAAAGTGTAGTATTTGTGACATTCAGCAAGCATTTAGAGAACTAAGATAACTGGTACCAATTTCAAGTTAAATGCCCTTCATTATACCTCTCACGAAAATAAGCTAAGTGTAAAACAACAAACAAAAAGCCATGCACTAACATATCTGCAACATCTATGAGATAAAAGCAAGCAACAAATTTTTAAAATATTAAAATTTTTTAAAATATTGCTAGGAATCTTTTTTTAATTCTAGAAATTAGATTTCCTTTCCATAAACCACCTACAATCTGGAAAGTATGTTTCTTCCTAATGGTCTTTTTTCTATATGAGCCTGTGAACATCTCCCCAACATACACACTGCTACAAAGAACTACAACTCAAGTTGCTGAAACACTGGGTCAACCTCTTTTAAGCTTTCCATGTCCTTAATGCTTCAAGGCAGCTCACCAGAAATCAAACGGGTTCAAATCACATTCTTGAAGTTTCAACAAGATCAGTGATTTATTGTTTACTTAAACATATCAGGTGTGAGAGTTTAGCTGTGTGTCTTCCATACTCACCTTCCAACTCAATGGAGTCAGCAATGGAGAAAGTGCCATGTACCACATAATGGCCAGGACAAACAATAACAGTGTCACCTTCGAAGCAGGCATTTATAGCAGATAGTGGATCACTATGGAACTAGAAAACAGTAAGAACACATTTGTAAATATACACTCCCAAAAAAGTAATTTGAGTATTACTCTAGGTACTTTCATGTCTTACTTTGAAAATGGAAGCCAAAAACTGCATATTTAAGCATCTCCTTTGATAACGCACTGACCTAACACATGCCTGGTAAGTGACTACTGAGGACTAAAGGCAGGGCTCTGACTACTTCCCATTGCACAGAAAACCATCTCGGGAAAGCTCCTGTAAATACTTTGTGGGATTTGTGAAAACCTGTGGTGAATCAGAAGGAAAAAAAGCCACCTGAAGCGAGAAACACTCCGTTTACCTGAATTTCTCTTTCTTCCTCACCGGGCTCCTGACAAAGCCTGTCTGTGAGCAGGGACCGCAGGAGACCAGCCACCATGGTGGAGGAGACCACGTGAGTGATCTTCTGACCGCTGGGACGAACACCCTTTGCTTGGATATTAGAATTCTTCTGATAACCGAACACATACCTTAAAGAAACAAAACAGGCCTATCAATAAGACAGCAAGTAAGAAAAGATGCCAACTAAGAATTACAAAGACACACATACCTCAACAAAGGATTCTCAATGAGTTTCAGCTTTTGTTTCAACTGTTCCATCTCCGAATACAATTTTAACCCTTCCACCATGGAGATATTTTCCTGCTCAGAATCAGAGTTACAATTTGACAAACTGCTTCTCAGATTTAAAAACTTCCTGTAACTCTCCTCACACTGAGACAACAGATTGCGGTAGTCAACAACAAGTCCTGATGGAACTCGGTCTTCAAGAATGTCATAATGCCTGAAAGTTTAAAAGCAAATTGAAATCCGCTGCCTTTCAGGCACATTTTCCCATCATTAAAACAGCCCACTTAGCACTCCAAAAGCCAGTAAGAAAAGTGTTTTATAGTATATAACTCAGGTGCATGTTAAGTCTTTCTGAATAGCACTCTAATAATAATAATAATAAGTGGAAGTTGTAGGAAGTTTAAAGCACCACTTCCTTAAGGTCACTAATTTTTCTTCTCTTTAGGAGTTGTTTACTTTTTTTTCTTGGATCCAAGTATTTGTGCCTTAGAAACACTGAAAGTTCATGTTGCACAATTTGTAATTATTATTTAATAAGAAATTATTTTCTTCTCATATATTAGATTCAAAAGTTTAATAAGAAGGTGGCAGGGGGTAATTTGGGAGTGGGAGTAGGGAGAGCAGTATCTCAAATTGTTTCACAACAATGTTTAAGATTACTATATTTTTCATGGATCTGAATATGACTTTAAAAATTTATTAAAGGTTACCATATTTATAGGATCAAAAAGTAGAAATTACTCAAATAATCTAGTCCCTCCTTCCATTTAAAGCACTATGGCACAAAATTATGCTGAATATTCCCTAGGGAAGATTATTACAGAATTTTTAAAAATAAGCCCTTGAGATTCTGAGGGGGAGAAAAAGGTGCCATTACTAAACTAGAGAGTGACTGAAACAAAATAACTTTGTACTGGACAACCATACTGGCACTTCAAATGTATTAATTTATAAACTTTCTCAAATATAAAAACAGAACACGGAGTATTTCTAGATGCAATAAAATAATTTGTATATGCACAATCAAGTTAATGATATAAAATTAACGGGTTTAAAAATAAAGTAAAAGAGGCCGGGCATAGTGGCTCACACCTGTAATCCCAGCACTTTGGGAGGCCAAGGCAGACAGATCACTTGAGCCCAGGAGTTTGAGGCCAGCCTGGGCAACATGGCAAAACCCTGTCACTACAAAAATACAAAAATGAGCCTGGCGTGGTGGCATGCATTTGTAGTCTCAGCTACTTGGGAGGTTGAGGTAGGAAGATGGCTTGAGCCCCAGGGGCCAAGGCTGCTGTGAGATCTAATTATGCTACTGTACTCCGTACTCCAGCCTGGGCGACAGAGCAAGACCCTGTCTCAAAAAACAAACAAACAAACAAACAAACAAACAGATGCTCAGGGCCCCATCCAGACCAATTAAATGAGTCTCTGGACATAGAAGGGTATTTTTTTAAGTTCCCTGGGGATGCTAATGTGTAGCCAAGAGTGAGCACAATTGCCTTAAATGATTTTTTTTTTAATTTAGTCACGCTCTAAATAAGATAGGGAAAAACAAAAGCAAGATAGAACCATATCTTAAACAAATTTAGATCATAGTATGAACACTTAAACATTTTAAATGAATAAAAAAGAAACTTTTCCCACTTTTCAAGTAAGTGAATTAGGTGAAGCTTGAAAAGCAAGGATTTTGTCTACTTTGGTTAATCCAAAAGAAACTGAATGAACAGCTGTGAAAAAAAAAAAAGGGGGAAAAACAAAAAAAAATTTAAATTTTAAAAATAAAAAAAGAAATTGAGGATGAAATCATGTTCTACTAAGTTGTGAAGATTAAGACTCAAATTTTAAAATAAGTTTCTTAGCATTTCCAGTATCCATGCCCATTAGCTTATTTCTTTTCATTATATTGCTACTTCATAGTCTAGAAGCAATGAACTAACATTTGTGTCTCAGACCCCGAAGTTCTGAAGCAGTGTTGGTTTTTTTCAGACCTCCTTTAGTCACGTATAAGCAGTGTGTTTTGAAGTAGAAAGGAAAAATTTACTGAACAGTACAAAATCCAGACAGTCTGGTTTGATTTTGCCTATTGATAGCCCCACTCCTATCTTAGCCCAGAGACATTTTTTAAGTCTGCCCACATCTGATAACATTCCAGTCTCTCCATTGAGTACCACCATGTCTTCTGCATAACCACACACAATTCCTCCCTTATGCCTTCCCATCTGCCAGTGATGTACAAGCTATGCATGTAAGTCATTGCTTGTCGTTAGCACATGCAAGGCTGTCAAATCAGAATACAACTTTTTTCCAAGTAAAGATTGAATTTGTCCAATATACGTTATGTTCCCTTATATTTCACGTCAATCAAAATCAATCATTTCTTTTCAAGAGCAAGGGTATCAAACCTAGAAAATACTCAAGCTTATTGAAATTTTGGGATTTTATTGAATATGCTATGGAAAAATAGGAAATGCACAATGGAAAAACTGGAAAGCCTAAATAGAAATCATAGCCCATTTATGAAGAGCTAAAATCCGACATACATAATTCTAAGCCAGGTAAAACTATTCATCAGACTTTCAAACTTTTTTTTTTCTTTTTTGAGACAAGGTCTTGCCCTGTCACCTAAGCTGGAGTGCAGTGATTTAATCACAGCTCATTGCAGCTTCAAACTCCTGGACTCAAGCGATCTTCCTGCCTCAGCCTCCCCAGCAGCTGGGACTATAGACGTGCCCTACCATACCCAGCTAATTTTTTTTTTAGGTTTGTAAAGGTGGGGTCTCACTATGTTGCCCAGGCCGGTCTCAAACTCCTAGGGTCAAGAGGTCTTCCCGGGCTGGGCACGATGGCACAGGCCTGTAATCTCAGCATTTTGGGAGGCAGAGGCAGGCAAATCACTTGAGGTCAGGAGTTCAAGACCAGCCTGGCCAACATGGTGAAACTCCATCTCTACTAAAAATACAAAAATTAGCTCAGTGTGGTGGCGTGCACCTGTATTTACAGCTAGTCAGGAGGCTGAGGTGGGAGGGACACTTGAGCCCAGGAGATTGAGGCTGCAGTGAGGGAGATCATAACGCTGCACTCCAGCCTGGGCAACAGAGTGAGAGCTTGTCTCAAAAAAGTTGTCTTCCTCCTTCAGCCTCCCAAATTACTGGGATTACAGTCACCATGCCAGGCCTCACACATTTTTCATGTTATTATTATTTACTATTTAAGCCAAGAGAAATTCACTAAATCAACTTGAGCTCCACAAAAATGTAAAGGCCTACTGCCTTATCTTCTCATCTTGTCTTTCATACAGGGGGAAAAAAAATCATCTTTTACCCAGGGAAAAAAATTACCTTCTACAATTATTTTTTTGGAGTGCAAGTTATAATTTCATTCTTATTGCAGCACTGCCTATGAAGTTACTGCTATTGAATACAAGAAAAAATTACTGGTCTTAAAGCACCATCTAGTGGGAAGATAAATGCCACATTTAATAAGGTCATTAAGATTTAAGGCAGGAGGCTGACAAAATATCTTAAGGTAGATCTGTTAGTTCAGCCTGCTATGTTTCACTACAGAAACTTAGAGTAAAGCCATATACCTTTAAAGTATTATTTACAAAATTAAAGCCAATAAGTCTTATATAATTCAAATAATGTCACTGTTTTTCAAACAATCGAATTTAACAAAGGGCTTCTTAACCCACTAGTTCAATTGAATTTTATTCAAATTAACAAAACAGTGAGCTACTAATTTAGATGTTCTTGAACTTCCTGCTTTTTTTTTTTTTTTTTTTTGAGGCGGAGTCTTGCTCTGTCGCCCAGGCTGGAGTGCAGTGGCGCGATCTAGGCTCACTGCAAGCTCCGCCTCCCGGGTTCCCGCCATTCTCCTGCCTCAGCCTCCCAAGTAGCTGGGACTACAGGCGCCGCCATCACGCCCGGCTAATTTTTTTGTATTTTTAGTAGAGACAGGGTTTCATTGTGTTAGCCAGGATGGTCTCGATCTGCTGACCTCGTGATCCACCCGTCTCGGCCTCCCAAAGTGCTGGGATTACAGGCTTGAGCCACCGCGCCCGGCCGAACTTCCTGCTTTTTGACTTAATTTATAAACACTGAAAGTAGGTTTCTCTGCACTTGTACAAGTTTCACTTAATGACTTGTCAAGGGGTAGTACAATTTGTACATCAGTTTATTTCTGTCTATGAGCTCCTGGAAAGAAAATAGAGAGAGAGAGAGAGACAGAGAGAGAGAGAGAAAGAGTGTGTGTATCTCACACAGGCAAAATTAAACCATGGGTAACTATTTTTCCAATATGTACAACAAGGTCAGCAATAAATACTTACAATCTTAATCGAGGTTCAACACATCTGACAAAATAATCGTATTCATCCTCCTCTTCTTCATCCCAACTCCTCCAAATGTTTTGGTAGAAAAATCTGAAATGGAACTTAGTATCATTCAAATTCTATCACTGGCTCAAAACATTAAGATTTTGGAGGGGTGAGAGCTAAACAGTAAATCAAAACAATTCTCATAGGAGAATGCTGCATATTTGCTATGGTTGATAGTCATGAGTCACATAACATAGAGACCTTTTTTGGATCAGTTAAAGAAGAGAAGTTTCTCCACATTGGTTTTGTTAGGACTTTTTTTTTGAGACAGAGTCTCACTCTGTCTCCGGGGCTGGAGTGCAGTGGTGTGATCTTGGCTCACTGCAACCTCCACCTCCTGGGTTTAAGTGATTCTCCTGCCTCAGCCTCCTGAATAGCTGAGATGGCACCCACCAATACGCCCAGCTAATTTTTTGTATTTTTAGTAGAGATGGGGTTTCACCATATGGGCCAGGCTGGTCTCAAACTCCTGACCTCGTGATTCACCCACCTCGGACTCCCAAAGTGCTGGGATTACAGGCGTGAGCCACTGCGCCTGGCCAGGACTTTCTTTTTATTGGAAGAATTATTTATTGACCACCAGTACCTGGATGGATGGTAGTGCCATTTGCTGAGACAAAAAACACTGAGAGAGAAACAGGTTTGGGGTTGAAAATAACAGAGGAATATATAGCCCAAACCTCCAGGGAAAGGTCTGGGCTGGAGACATAAACCTGGTAGCTGTCAACACATTGACGGTGTTAAAGCAATGTATAAGATCACGTAAGGGCATAATCATAAGGCAGTGGTTCTCAACCCTCATTGTACACTGGAGTCCCCTGGGACACTTTTAAAAATTGATTCCCCTGTAATTCCAGCTACTCAAGAAGCTGAGGCACAAGAATCACTTGAACTGGGAGGCTGAGGCTGCAGTGCACTCAGATTGCACCACTGCACTCCAGCCTGGGTGACAGAGTGAGATTCTTTCTCAAAATAAATAAATAAATTTAAAAACAAAAACAACTAGTTCACTCTCCCAGGCCAATCAATCAGAATCTGGTGGGGGTGGGGAAGGTGCAGGGGAACCAGCATCCATACTCTTCTTTTCTTTTTTTTTGAGACGAAGTCTTGCTCTTGCGGTCCAGGCTGGAGTGCAGTGGCTCCATTTTGGCTCACTGCAACCCTCCCGGGTTCAAGCAATTCTCCTGCCTCAGCCTCCTGAGTAGCTGGGATTACAGGCGTCCGCCACCACGCCCAGCTAATTTTTGTACTTTTAGTAGAGACAGCATTTTGCCATGTTGGCAAGGCTGGTCTCGAACTCCTGACCTCAGGTGATCCCCCCGCCTCGGCCTCCCAAAGTGCTGGGATTACAGGCATGACCCACAGTGCCCAGCTGTATCCATATTTTTTTAAAGCGCTCCAAGTGATTTAACAAATTTATTCTGGAAAATCCTAAACATATACAACAACAGAGAAATAGTATCATGAATACCATGTATCATCAGGCAGCTTCAACAGTTACCAACTCACAATCTTATTTCATCTCTGCTTCACCCCGGCACCCTCTGCTCTCCTCCCCTACCATCTTGATACTGGATTTTTTTGTTGTTGTTCAGATGGAGTTTTGCTCTTGTTGCCCAGGCTGGAGTGCAAGGGCACAATCTCGTCTCACTGCAACCTCCAGTTCCTGGGTTCAAGTGATTCAGCCTCCCTAGTAGCTCAGATTACAGGCACCTACCACCACGCCCCACTAATTTTTTGTATTTTTAGTAGAGATGGGGTTTCACTATGTTGGCCAGGCTGGTCTCAAACTGACCTCAGGCAACTCACCCACTTCAGTTTCCCAAATATACTGGATTATTTTGAACCAATCTCAGACACATCAAATCATTCACAAGTTTTTAGTATGTATCTCTAAAATAAATCTTTATACCAAAAGTTTTAATTCCTTGATATTACCAAATATCCAGTGTTCAAATCCCCCTAATTGTCTTCTGCTGCTGTTTCACAGTTGACTTGTTCCAATCAGGCACCAAATGAGGATCCACTGCTGCCCTTGACAGACACGTCTCTTAAATCACTGTTAGCCTATGTATTACCTCTCCCTCTTTTTTCCCTTGCAATTTATTGACTAATTTCCCACACTCTAAATTTTGGTGATTACATCCCCATGGGGTCATTTTTCTTTTTTTTTTTTTTTTTTTTTTTTTTTTTTTGAGACAGTGTGTTGCTCTGCTGCCCAGGCTGGAGTGCAGCAGCACGACCTTGGCTCACTACAGCCTCCGCCTCCTGGGTTCAAGCAATTATCCTGCCTCAGCCTCCCGAGTAGCTGGGATTACAGGCATGCACTACCATGCCCTGCTAATTTTTGTATTTTTAGTAGAGACGGGGTTTCGCCATGTTGCCTAGGCTGGTCTCAAACTCCTGGGCTAAAATGATCCGCCTGCCTTGGCCTCCCAGAGTGCTACGATTACAGGTGCACCCAGTCCCCATGGGTCATTTAACATGTGCTTCATGTTATTTCTAGTAAGATCTACAGACCTGCGGGGCTTCAGGAAGGATTTTTTGCAAGAATACTTCAAGGGAGGTGTAATGTACTTCAGTCAAGACGCAGGAAGAGCAGAGCCTCATTCAAAAAGCCACTGTCTGTGTGGAGTGTGTACATTTTTCCCATGTCTGCATGGGTTTTCTCCAGGTACTCTGATTTCCTCCCACATCCCAAAGATGCATGCATGAGGTGAATTCTGTGTCTGCCTTGTCCCAGTCTGAGTGTGAGTGTGTGTCAGTGCACTCTGTGATGAAATGGGCTCCTGTCCACGGCTGGTTCCTGCCTTGTACACTGAGCTACGGGAATAGGCTTTGGCCACCTGCAACCCTGAACTGGAATAAACAGGTTGGAAAGTGAATGAATACAAATTACTGTCAAACAAAAATTCATAAAGTATACAATAATCATACAAATGCACAACAATCAATGCTGTGGCATGAAATTGCTCAGTGAGCCCACTATGTTTATCATTGTTTTGAACTGGGTGATGGTAGGAAGTGCTCCTTATAATTTCCGCTTTGCAAACATTTATTCCTTCATTTACTCAACACCACAATGACCACTGTCACTCACTGTTTCACCGAAAATTGGAAACTGGGTCAATAATTATCTTGTTTGCATTAATATGTCTTAATGTATGTATAGCTCATATTTATTTCAGTGTTTAAGATTAGAATTGTTTGGGGTCTTTATTTAGAAGTTTGATGATGTCTTCATGACCAGAAATATGCTGCAGAAACTTTAACTTTTGTTTATATCAGTCAGCCTATGGTAAAATTGGTTTCATTAACATTGCAGTTTCTAAGAACCTACCAACAACAGTAACTAAGGACTTTACTAAAACGCCTAGCCAAGTCTTTTTGTGAGGTTAAGATTGATCAACAGATACAGGTTGTCAGCCTGATCCACCCTCTATAAAGTTCTCTTTCCCTAATGGTTGCAGCAGTCATTGATGTTCACTGTCTAGAACCTTTATTTCATTAGTGGTTACAAAATACTGATATTCTATCACTTTCTTCATGTATTGGTTGGAATACTTTTATAAAGAAATTCCTCAGGTGATTCCAAAGTGGTTCCACGGTTGATTAGGGAAAAAACAGTAGATGGCCTAGAACTGATCGCTGGGTAACTCCAACATTCTAAAGTTTGAGCATGAGAGGAAAAGCTGGCCAAGATGACTTAAGACAGCAAGCCAGTAAGACACCAGCTGAACAGTGGTGTCCCGAAAGCTGAGAAGAGAGTGTGTTAAGAAGAGGGAATGATCAAATACCTAGAATGTCAAGAGGTCAAGCAAGATGAGATCAGAGGCAAGATGAGATAAGTGAAATGTCGACTGAATACAAGAACATAGAAGTCTTTGTGCACAATTTCAGAGATGAGGTCAGGGTAGAAATGTTACTGGGACGCCAGCAAGTATAGACTGTGATTATATATAACCCTTTCAAGAAGTTCTGCTGTGAAAAGGAAGCACTGAAAATGAAACCAGCCATCTCCTAATTACTGTAGATTGGGCTATTAGTCCCTTCACCCTCTAGTGGAGTCTTTTTTTTTTTTTTTTGTAATGAACTTAAGCATGCCTCTACTCAACTAAAAAAACCTCTGCTGGCTCCCTTTTAGCCCTCAAAAAGAAGTCCTGAACGTGGTACTATAAATAAATTCATAATCTGGCCCTATTGCACCTCTCCTGCCTCAGAGCCGTTGTACGTAAACTCTCAATTTCACAAGCTCTTTCAAACCTCCATGTAACTTGTTAGTCAAGCTGCCAGAAGTGCCTTCCGCCTTTTCCACATGATAAACTTATAGTTCTATTCCATGACTCCACTCCAATGTCATCCTCACCAGTACCATGCCAAGCATTTACACATCATTCCCATCTGCACCTCCCCCAGTGTTGGTTCTTTCAAGCCAGAAACATGTAAGTCAGCCTTGACTTCTCTCACTTCATTCACATCTTCTCATCTCTGATATTCACTCGACCAAGTCCCAGTCATTCTACTTTCTCAGTAAGCCTCCATCTGTCCTCTCCATATCCCCACTCTAGTCCTCTCTCTTGCCTCTTAAATGGTCTCCCAATTCCATCTCCCACCATTTTTCTACACAGAAGCCACAATGAACCCTTGAAAACACAAAGCAGCACTTTAGGGGACTGAGGTGGGAGGATTGCTTGAGCCCAGGAGTTCAAGACCAGCTTGGGCAACACAACAAGGCCCCCATCTCTATGGAAAAATTGTGTCAAAAAATTAGCTGGGCAGTGGTGGCACATGCCTGTAATCCCAGCTGATCCAGAGGCTGAAGCAAGAGGATGACTTGAGCCCCGCAGTTCGAGCCTGCATTGAACCATAACTGCACCACTGCACTCCAGCCTGGGCAACAGAATAAGACCCTGTTTCCAAAAAAATAAAAACACAAAACACAAAACTAGTCATATTTGCCCAAGAATAAAAATCCTTCAGTGGCTTCCCACTGCTCTTAAAGACAAAAATGACTAGCCAGCTAACAAAGCCCCACACTGTCTGGGCCCTGCCAACCTCTCTAATCTCGTTTCCTAGGTCTCTCCCAGCACTGTCTGTGTTCCAGCCATGCTGGCCTTTCAGCTCCTTCAACACACTGAGCTCCTAAATCTGTTCCCTTCCCCACCCCTGCCTCCCCTTTCACCCAGCTAACCCAAGTTCAAATGTCATTATTCCAGGAAATAACCCTAGAACTGCAACTTGACCTAATCTTAGGACACTCTGTAATTCTTCACAGCACTGACTGCTATTTCCAATCATGCAGACAACTGTGCGTGATTATCTCTTCAAGGCTCATCTCCCACCTTTAGACTAACAGCTCCCTGATGATGGTGTGTCTCATGCACCAGACATACTCCACCCTTGACTAAGGACCTGGCACTCAAATATTTATTGAATCAATGAACGAATGAAATCCCTCATAATTTGACCCTCTCTGGGCACTGACCCAAATCTCAGCCCTCAAAATGCAGTGTACATTTAACCAGGCTCCTCTGCAAATAATACTACTAAATAACATTCCAGATACTTATTTTTCTACCAACTTCTATGCCCATAGAGATTAGCTCTCTGATTCCTAATTTCCTAAACTTATCAGTTATCTCTTTATCTTCAAATGTTTCAATTGACAGATTTTTTTTTTTTTAATGAGAAAAATAGAAGAGAGTTATTTGGGTTCCAGACAGAAACCGGTTCATTAGATTCACTCTGCTTGGCCCAATACTGAACATCTAGGGTTAAATGTTCTTGCATACAATTAGAAACTGTCCGTAAGATGTTGGCAGCAGGGCCTGAAACATTCTGCTTCTGTGCAGAGCATTCGAGTTAAGCTCAGCAAAACTAGGCTAACTTACTAATGGTATAGAAAATGGAAAGTACTTTTTATACTACAAAACACCAAGCAATATTATTTACATTATGGTCATTATATATTACTCAAATGTTATACTCAGATATTTGACTGTGTAGGGGTCAGACGAGATAGGCACCCCTAACCCCCGCATCATTCAAGAGTCAACTATACTAGTTTTGTCAGCTTTTCTATTAGTTTGAAATTATCATAAAATGACTTAAAACGTTTTTAGGCCAGGTGCATGGTGGGTCACGCCTGTAATCCCAGCACTTTGGGAGGTAGAGGCAGGTGGATCACCTGAGGTCAAGAGTTTGAGACCAACCTGGCCAACATAGTGAAACCTCGTCTCTACTAGAAGTATAAAATTTAGCCGGGCATGGTGGTGGATGCCTATAATCCCAGCTACTCAGAAGGCTGAGGCAGGAGAATCGCTTGAACCCAGGAGGTGGAGGTTGCAGTGAGCCAAGATCACGCCAATGCACCCCAGCCTGGACAACAGAGCAAGACTCTGTCTCAAAATTAAAAATAGAAAAAAATGATTTAAGACATTAATTTTTTTTAATTTAAAAAAGATTATCCTATCTTTGGATATTTTTGAATACTGCAATGACCAAGTTTACAGTTGAGTTTTAAATCTGGGTCTAACACAGACCAGAATTACTTCATTTCATCCAAAGTTTCTGGCCACAAGGTTATTTTTCTCAACTTCTTTTCCTACCTGACATGCTCAATTGCAAGGGCTGTCTGGTCAAACACTCCCGAATCATCAAACACCACCCAGAGCTCCTGCAGGGGCAACCGATGTTCCTTCAGATCGAGGAGCTCCTTCATGCACTCCATGGTAAAAGTGCTCACTTGAGAGTCACAGAGGTATGGTTCAGCAAGCCTCACCACTGCCTTCAAGGCTGCAAAGTCCACATCTGTGGCCTGAAATTTAAAATAATGAGACTTAACACATGGAAATCAAAATTAAGATATACCTATAAGATACTACTGACAATCTGATTTTTTTAAAAGCATACAACGTGGGTGGGGAGCCTTTACCCATAACATAAAGGACGAACAAATCAGGCTGGCTCATGGAGCTTACACTGTAATCCTCATGGAGCTTACACTGTAATCAGGGAGATCAATAAACACAATGATAACGAGTAGGTGACAGAGAATAACTAGCAGGGGTGGGGATCTGGTTCTGCTGAGATGGCCAAGGAAATCAGCTCTGAGCCAAGCTGAGGAGGATGAGAAGGAAGCAGCCATGTGAAGAGCAGGGAAAGCGCAAAAGGCCTGTGCCAGAGACAGGCTTGGCAGCTGAACGAGCGGGAAGGCAGTCCTTGCTGGAGCCAAAGGGAGGAAATGGAGGAAGGGGGTGGTGTGCAGTGGAGCAGCAAGACATGAGGTGAGAGAGAGAGAGGCAACAAGACAAGGACATGAAGGACATCTGAAGGAGCTTGGATTTTACGTGTTTTCTATACAATGAGAAGCCATAAAGCCAATACTAAGCCCTTGGTAAAGACAATGCATTAGGAGTTTTAAGCAGAGAAATGGCATGCTTCTGTTTTGAAACAATGACTTTGACTGTTTTCAGAGAACGGACTGGCAGGGGGCGCCCTATCATAACCAAACGAATAGGCCTGAACTTCAACCAAAAAATATTAGCATAATCCAAAATTTTAAAACTCACAAGCAATAGCTGCAATCCACTGCCTCGTACATAATCACTGCAGTATGTGATGCCATTTTCTAAGGGAGCTGCAGCGACAACTTGTATTCACATACCCTGGTTTGACATTTTAGGTTACTAGGGCTTTTTGTGGTCAGTTAACAAACACTGAGAAAAATTCAAAGCTGTAATTAGAATGCAAATATAATGTAAAAGGCCTAGTCAGCAGAAGAATAAGATTGCTTTTACATTCTGCAATGGGACACAATGTCAAGAGATTAACCACATATAAACAAACTTGCTATGCAAAAAATGGGCTAGTTTTAAAATGCCACTTAGCGGAGGTTGCAGTGAGCCAAGATCATGCCACTGCACTCCAGCCTAAGCAACAGAGTGAGACTCCATCTCAAAAAAAATAAATAAATAAAAATGTCTCTTAGGTTTGAGCTGCTTAACGAATTACAATTAAGAAGTTAAAAACTTTTTTGAAACCATTAACTTCATAATTAGGCCTAATTTTTTAAGTGATCTCAAATACCTTCTTTTAATTAATTTATACCAGTTTAATTCCCTGGTAACAACTCCTCAGTTGCCTTTAAAATTTGCAGAACACTTCCTGCAACATGGCAATGAGATGTGAAAAACATCTCATTTTTTTTTTTTGAGATGGAGTTTTGCTCTTGTTGCCCAGACTGGAGTGCAATGGTGTGATCTTGGCTCACCGCAACCTCTGCCTCCCTGGTTCAAGCGATTCTGCCTCAGCCGCCCTAGTAGCTGGGATACTGGGAAAAAACCAGCCGGGCATGGTGGTTCATGCCTGTAATCCCAGCACTTTGGGAGGCCAAGGCAGGTGGATCACCTGAGGTTGGGAGTTCGATACCAGCCAGACCAACATGGAGAAACCCCATCTCTAGTAAAAATACAAAATTATCTGGGTGTCATGGCTCATGCCTGTAATCCCAGCTATTTGAATCAGCTCATAAACTTTAATTAAAAATAAGCACTTAGGCTATAACAGTCTGAAGTAAAGTGCTTATAGCTACAGACAAAGGTCTTAAAAACAAAATTAACCTTACCTCAACCAGTACCTTGAACACGTTAGTGTGCCAGACTGCCCGCCATCCAGATGGCTCAAGGACCTTCTCCAAGAACTCAGCTGTGAATTCCTGTACCTCAGAGGCCTTGCAGTCAGCTACAAACAAATTAAACACAAGAAGAATTGAGAATACATAAAGCAGAGGGAAGTTAATAAATCCACTTTCTCAGAAACAACAACTGGCAATCTGAGGGACTGAAACAAATAATCTACTTGTAAACTAAAAAGATAAAAGACAGAAAAAACCAGCCGGGCATGGTGGTTCATGCCTGTAATCCCAGCACTTTGGGAGGCCAAGGCAGGTGGATCACCTGAGGTTGGGAGTTCGATACCAGCCAGACCAACATGGAGAAACCCCATCTCTAGTAAAAATACAAAATTATCTGGGTGTCATGGCTCATGCCTGTAATCCCAGCTACTAGGGCGGCTGAGGCAGAATCGCTTGAACCAGGGAGGCAGAGGTTGCGGTGAGCCAAGATCACACCATTGCACTCCAGTCTGGGCAACAAGAGCAAAACTCCATCTCAAAAAAAAAAAAAAGCAAAAAACCTACTCACCTAAAATGTAATCTTGATAGGCTCTGAATCGCTCATAGAACAAAAGTTGATTTGTTTGGAAAATTTCTGGGAAAAAGGTTTTTCCTTCAGGCATAAAACTTTGTAAACTAGAACCTGGTTTATCACGGTAGCTACAATCACTGCATGAATCTTCATCTTGGAACAAACCTAAAAAAAAAAAAGCAAAAATAAGCAAGCTCCAGTGTCTTATTGAATGCTTCGATTTTCATATCCTTGCATAGAAATCCCAAACAAAATACAAACAAGAATTTGAATATGAATGGTCTACTTACCTCTACCACTGTCAGAAGAAACTAGTTTTCCAAACTTAAAAAGATTTCAAAATGCAAATTCTACTTCAAAACAATAAGAATTTAAGATCTTTCAAAGTTAGATTTTTGTTGTTGTTCTGTGAGGTTTTGTGGGTGAAAGGACACAAAGATACAAAAATGCGTACCCTCCCTTCCCCCCCGCCCCCCGATGTTGCTAAACTCTTTGTTCTGCTTTCTAATCTCTGCACGTACCAGAGGTTTCGTAAGTTCTGTAAGTACATGTTTTTCTTTCTGAGGCCAGGTCACAAGGAATGTTTAAGTAAGATAGCCAGGTCACAAGGTGTGTTTAAGCAAGAGAGCCATAAATTGGTTGTGCAACCTGACGCAATATAATTAACTGCCTTTGTGTAAAACTGCTCTTCTGCCTCAAGGGTTGTACTGAAATATCAGAAATGGCGGGAACCAATCATAGTTTGCCAAATCGCTTTGTTCAAACTCCAGCCAATCATACCTCTAATTTGTATAATGATTCTATGCCTACTTTCCTTAGACTATATAACATTGTTCGGAGCTCAGTGGGGGAGCTCTCCTGCCCGTCTCGTTTCACAAGCAAGTGAGAGCTCCAGGTTCGAACCTGTAATAAAGATCCTTGCTGCTTAGCTTTGACTCTGGACTCTGGTGGTCTTCTTCGGGGAATAAACGGTCTGGGCATAACAAATGGGGGCTCGTCCGGGATTTCCCCCAAGCCCACCAGACCCCCAAGTCAACGGATCTTAATCTGTAGGTAAGCCGGCTTTGTCACTGTCTGTCTTTGTCTCTGTCTGTCTCCCTGAAATTTCGCGAAATCCGTAATCTGTAACCTGTATTGGTCTGTTCTGTAAGTGGCACGGTCTTGGCGGACGCGCTAGAAGACAGCCACTCGGGACTGGTGGGAGACGTCCCCCAGTGCCCATCTGGGGGCCTCCATCCTTGGTTGCCCCGTCTGACTCAGGTCGGAAGTCCGACACGCGCTCGGGAATGCTTATCGTTATCACTGTCTGTCCGTTATTGTTAAGTGTTAAGTGTAAGCCCAAAATGAAACATAAAACCTTTTCTTCCCCTTCCAGGACCGGACCTGTCGGATACTCCCCTCTGCTTCACACTCATTTTCGTCCCCCCTTCTCTTTGTAGGAGCAGTCCAAAGATGGGCAACAACCAGAGCATGCCGCTCTCACTCCTTGTTACCAATTTTAAGGATGTGAAGGCTCGGGGGCATAACTTAAGCGTAGAGCTAAAGAAAGGAAAGCTAGTTACTTTCTGCCATTCGGAATGGCCCTCTTTCGGCGTAGGGTGGCCCTCCGAAGGAACTTTCTGTCTCTCTATTATTACTAAGGTAAAAACTAAGATTTTCCTGCCAGGGCAGTCAGGACATCCTGATCAAATTCCTTATATTCTAGTGTGGCAAAATCTTGTGGAAGACTCACCGCCCTAGATAACTCCATTCATCCTTGAGCCTTGCAAGGTCCTAGTAACGCGACCTACAAGACAAAGGACTCCCTCTGCTCCCTCGGCCCCTGTGCTGCCGGACAGCCAGGACCCCCTAACGTTAGAACCCACATTTCCCCCACCATATCCGCACCTTATCCCGCAGGACCCAGTCCCCCAGGGTGGTGCTTCCGTAGAGGGAAACCGAGAAGCGGAAGCAGCCGAGAGCGAAAGTAACCTGGGGGGGCCGGCCGGCCGAACACGAGGCCGCGTACAGTGGGACCAAGCTTCCCGACTCCCTGACTCCACTGTAGCCCTGCCTCTCAGAGAAATAGGATCGCTCGATGATACCGGGCTCTCCCGTCTCATGTATTGGCCTTTTTCCACCAGTGATTTATACAATTGGAAGTCCCAAAATGCTCGGTTCTCAGATAATCCCAAAGATCTAACCTCGTTGTTAGACAGTGTCATGTTTACTCACCAGCCGACCTGGGATGACTGTCAACAGCTCCTCCGAATCCTGTTCACAACGGAGGAGCGGGAAAGAATCCAAGTTGAGGCCAGAAAACTGGTTCCAGGAGATGACGGCCAGCCAACTGCAAATCCTGACCTCATTAACGCGGCTTTTCCTTTGACCCGGGCCAGATGGGACTACAACACGGCAGAAGGTAGGGGACGACTGCTCATTTATCGCCAGACTCTAATGGCGGGTCTCCGGGCTGCAGCTCGCAAGCCCACCAATTTGGCTAAAGTATATTCTGTGTTACAAGGTAAGACAGAAAGCCCCGCTGTGTATTTAGAGAGATTAATGGAAGCCTTCAGACAGTTTACCCCTATGGACCCGGAAGCACCGGAAAATCAGGCAGCGGTAGTAATGTCCTTTGTAAACCAGGCAACACCAGATATTAAAAGAAAACTCCAGAAATTAGAAGGTTTAGAGGGAAAGCAGATTCAGGACCTCCTTCAGATGGCCCAGCGAGTTTATAATAATAGGGATACTCCAGAAGAAAAACAGTTCAAGGCAACCAAAGAAATGACCAAAGTCTTAGTAGCAGCTTTCCCCCAGGCAGGGAATGGCCAAAGCAGAAAGCAGAAAAAGCAAGGCTCTAGGCAAGGATTAGAAAAGGATCAGTGTGCTTATTGCAAGGAACGTGGTCACTGGATTAAAGACTGCCCAAAGAAACGGAGACCAGCTAACTCTACCTCCGTACTCGTTACCCAGGACTCTGACTAGGGAGGACGGGGTTTGGACCCCCTCCCCGAACCCAGGGTAACTTTGCAAGTGGAGGGGTCCCCAGTTCGCTTCTTGGTCGATACTGGGGCGGAACGCTCAGTCCTAACCAAACCAATTGGAAAAATGTCTAAGAAAACATCCTGGGTGCACGGGGCCACAGGCATCAAAAAATACCCCTGGACAACCCAGAGGACTGTAGACTTAGGAACGGGAAAAGTCTCCCATTCCTTCCTAGTCATCTCAGAGAGCCCCTGCCCTCTACTAGGGAGGGACTTGCTGACAAAGATGGGGGCCCAAATCCACTTTGAGCCAGAAGGGCCCAAGATAACTGATTCCCAAAACAGGCCAATATCTATCCTGACTGTCACCTTAGAAGATGAGTACCGACTCCATCAAGAGCAAAAGCCCCCCGATCAGGAAATTGACTCTTGGCTCCAGCGTTTCCCTGAAGCGTGGGCAGAAACTGGGGGCTTGGGGCTAGCTAAACATCGACCTGCCATATTTGTGGAAGTTAAGCCAGGGACGGACCCGGTTCAGGTTTGGCAATATCCTATGCCCCTGGAGGCAAGAGAAGGAATTACGCCCCATATCCGCCGACTCCTAGACCAGGGAGTCCTACGGGCTTGCCACTCATCCTGGAATACTCCACTGTTACCTGTTCGTAAACCCAAAAGTACGGACTACAGGCCAGTACAGGATTTAAGAGAAGTTAATAAAAGGGTCATGGACATACATCCCACTGTGCCCAATCCATACACCCTTCTGAGTGCCTTACATCCCGAAAAACAGTGGTATACCGTTCTTGATCTAAAAGACGCTTTCTTCAGCCTTCCTCTGGCTCCCAAAGTCAAGAACTCTTTGCATTTCAATGGACGGATCCTGAGAGGGGCATCAACGGTCAGCTAACATGGACCAGACTGCCACAAGGGTTCAAGAACTCGCCAACCCTGTTCGATGAAGCCCTTCATGAAGATCTGGGTGAGTACCGGCGGCAACACCCTGAAATAACTCTTTTGCAATATGTTGATGATCTCTTAATAGCGGCCAGGTCCCCGGAAACTTGAGTTCAAGGGACTGAGGACCTCCTGAAGACTCTGGGGGAGCTAGGCTACTGAGCCTCAGCAACAAAGGCTCAGATCTGCAAGTCAGAGGTAACTTATCTGGGGTACCTATTAAAAGGGGGGCAACGCTGGCTAACCAAAGCCCGAAAGGAAACAGTCCTACGCATCCCTAGACCCCAGTAAACACAGCAAGTGAGAGAATTCCTGGGGTCGGCAGGGTTCTGTAGGTTATGGATACCCGGATTTGCTGAGTTAGCCAAGCCCCTATACCAGGCAACAAAGGAACGGCAGCCCTTCAATTGGACGGAAGAGGCTAAGCTGGCCTTTCAGCAAATCAAAACTGCCTTGTTATCAGCCCCCGCGCTGGGGCTCCCTGATGTCTCCAAGCCCTTCCACTTATACGTGGATGAAAGTAAGGGTGTTGCAAAAGCCGTGTTAACACAGTACCTAGGCCCCTGGCAGAGGCCAGTTGCCTATTTGTCAAAAAAATTAGATTCAGTGGCTGCTGGCTGGCCACCCTGCCTCCGGATAATCGCGACGACCGCCCTAATGGTCCGAGACGCTGATAAACTTATCATGGGGCAAGAGTTGCACGTTATAACCCCGCATGCCATTGAAGGCGTCCTCCGGCAGCCGCTGGACCGATGGATGAGTAACGCCCGGCTCACCCACTATCAAGGACTGCTGTTAAACCCCCTCAGAATAACTTTTCTGCCCCCAACCTCTTTAAACCCTGCTTCACTGCTGCCAAATCCAGACTTGGACGCCCCGTCCCATGAGTGCACTGAGATACTGGCTCAGGTGCATGGGGTGCGGGAGGACCTGCAAGATCGTCCACTCCCCGACACAGAACTCATCTGGTTCACTGATGGCAGCAGCTACGTCCACCAAGGCCAGCGGTATGCAGGAGCAGCTGTAACGTCAGAGACTGAGGTAATCTGGGCAGAACCCTTGCCTCCAGGGACATCGGCCCAAAGAGCCGAGCTGATAGCACTCACACAGGCCCTCACCCTAGGGGCAGAGAAAAAACTAACAGTATACACGGATAGCCGCTATGCTTTCGCTACTGCGCACATACATGGGGCCATCTACAGAGAGAGGGGACTATTAACAGCTAAAGGCAAAGAAATAAAAAACAAGCAAGAGATCCTAGCTCTATTAACTGCTTTGTGGAAACCAAAGAAATTGGCTATTGTACATTGCCCTGGGCATCAGAAACCAACTACGCCAATTGCTCGAGGCAACTTCTTAGCCGACCAAACCGCAAAGAGCATAGCAAAAGCTCCCAGTCAGCTCCTCGCGCTCCAGCTCCCTGATCCTGGCCCGCGAAATTTGCCACGTTTTCCCGACTATACCGAACAGGATCGCGAATGGATGGACACGCTTCCCCTAAAACAGGTTCAAAATGGGTGGTGGACTGATATAAATGACCAAACCATCCTACCAGAAAAATTAGGACGGCAGGTGTTGGAACATATCCACCGGACAACCCACCTGGGTGCCCGGCGAATGATAGACTTAATCAGGCACGCCAAGTTCAGAATCAGACGCATAGCTGAACTGGCCAGCAATGTCACAACAAATTGCAAAGCCTGCCAACTGAACAACGCTTGCCCCCAAACCCAGACTGCCGCAGGAATCAGGTGTAGAGGAACTAGGCCTGGTGTCTATTGGGAAATAGACTTTACTGAGATAAAGCCTGGAAAATATGGGTATCAGTACTTACTTGTCTTTGTAGATACTTTTTCAGGATGGACAGAAGTGTTCCCAACTAAGAGAGAAACTGCTCAGGTTGTAGCAAAGAAAATTTTGGAAGAAATCCTCCCCAGGTATGGCTTTCCCGTCCAAATAGGGTCAGACAATGGACCAGCCTTCATTGCTAAGGTAAGTCAGGATTTGGCTTCCATTCTTGGGGCAAATTGGAAATTACATTGTGCTTATAGGCCCCAAAGCTCAGGACAGGTAGAAAGGATGAATTGGACTCTAAAGGAGACCTTAACTAAATTGACCATGGAGACTGGCGCTAATTGGGTAGTACTTCTCCCCCACGCTCTGTTCCGGGCCCGAAATACCCCTTACAGACTGGGCCTCACACCATATGAAATCATGTATGGCAGACCCCCACCCCTGGTCCCCAGTCTAAAAGATGACATACTCAAACCTGAAACTGAAAACGTCTCTGAGCTCTTGTTCTCCTTACAAGCCTTACAGAAAATTCACCAGGAAATTTGGCCCAGACTACGAGAACTGTATGAGGCAGGACCTCCGCCAACGCCTCATCCGTTCCAGCCGGGAGACTGGGTCCTAGTCAAGCGCCACCGGCAGGAAACTCTTCAACCCAGGTGGAAAGGACCACTGCAAGTACTCCTGACTACTCCCACCACTCTCAAGGTAGAAGGCATCGCTTCGTGGATCCACTACACACACGTCAAACCAGTGGACCCATCATCCGACCGTCTCGGGCCGTCTGGAGCACCGGTTACATGGACTGTAGACAAAGCTAAGAACAATCCCTTAAAGCTAACCCTGCACCGTCATCCCCATAGCCGTAACCATGTCTAGCTTACCTATGCTTTTATGCCTTATGCATCTGACTCTCCTCACTGCTGTGCCGTCTAATCCCTATGTCTGGAGGTTCTGGCTCTATGAGAACAAAACTCACCCCAGGGAAACCCCCCAAGCGGGTAAACTGCTAGCTAGCGCAGACTGCCCCCCCTCCGGGTGTAATACTATAGTTTACCTCAATTTCACTAAGTTCCAGATTGCCCAACCAGCAATACCCATGATCTATTTTGAATATGATCAGACTGAATATAATTGTAAAAATTATTGGTGGCACCAGAGTGCAGGTTGCCCATACAGCTACTGTAAGATGCACTCTGTCCGATATTGGACAGAACAACAAGGGTGGTATTTTTACCAAACTGAGTCCCCAGTCACCTATACCTGGATAATTAGAGACCCGTGGGACTCTCGGTGGACAACCCCGCAACATGGAGGGGTATACTATTCATCAACTAGTACCTGGCCCAGTAGCCACTTATATTTGTGGCAAAGTCTAGTCCAGATTCAACCCTTAATCCATACACAGATCCACAGACAAGAAACCAAGTTATCACAGGACTTGCAGCCCTTCTCTTGGCTGACCTTACTACAGGAAGGGCTAGCAGTCACCAACCTTACTGGCTTAGGCGACCTGTCCTCTTGCTTTATGTGTGCCACCCTAGGAAGACCGCCATTAACCGCTGTTCCCCTATCCTCACCCCCCCCAACAAACTATATACCAGACTCTAATTTATCAACAGTTGCAATACCCAATGTAGCCCTGTATCCTGACCCTTACCAGGAAAAATACCCCTACTGTTATTCAGCATTCAGTAGCAGCCTCTGCAACCAGACGGCTACATACCCTAATAGCCCCATACGTGCTCCCCCTGGTGTATTCTTCTGGAGTAACATGACCCTGCTAAAAACTCTGTCCAAAAGCATCTCTGACGGGCAGCTGTGTATCCCCGTTACACTAGTTCCCCGACTGACTCTGCTGACCCCGGCAGAGTTTATAGGCTGGGCAGGGACTGCCCCAACTGAAACTACGCGACATAGACGGGCAGTTTTTCTACCGCTAATTGCCGGAATATCCTTAACCACCTCTGTCGTTGCGGCGGGGCTAGCAGGAGGGGCGTTACAACACTCCATGATAGAAAACGATAAGTTACTTCAACAGTTTTCCCTGGCTATGGAAGCATCAGCCGAGTCACTTGCATCTCTCCAGAGGCAACTCACTTCCCTGGCCCAGGTAACTTTACAGAATAGAAGAGCCCTAGATCTGCTCACCGCAGAAAAAGGGGGAACCTGCATGTTTCTCAGAGGAATGCTGTTTCTATATTAATGAGTCAGGATTAGTTGAAGAGAGAGTCCAACGTCTACATAAACTAAGCTTAGAAATGAAAAAGCAGCAATTCGCTACAGCTGCTAACAATTGGTGGAACTCTTCAATGTTTTCCCTTCTGGCCCCCCTTTTAGGCCCCTTGATGTCCTTATTACTTCTATTTACCATAGGCCCCTGTGTAATAAATAAGATTTTACAATTTGTCAGAGAGAGATTTGATACGATCCAACTCATGGTCCTCTGCAGCCATCACCAGCCTCTCCTGCACCCAGAAAGTGAGGTTGCACTGTAAAACTCCGAAAATCCAAGATTGGATGTCCAGTTACTTATGAGAGGGGGAAATGAAAGGACACAAAGATACAAAAATGCGTACTCTCCCTTCCCCCCCGCCCCCCGATGTTGCTAAACTCTTTGTTCTGCTTTCTAATCTCTGCACGTACCAGAGGTTTCGTAAGTTCTGTAAGTACATGTTTTTCTTTCTGAGGCCAGGTCACAAGGAATGTTTAAGTAAGATAGCCAGGTCACAAGGTGTGTTTAAGCAAGAGAGCCATAAACTGGTTGTGCAACCTGACGCAATATAATTAACTGCCTTTGTGTAAAACTGCTCTTCTGCCTCAAGGGTTGTACTGAAATATCAGAAATGGCGGGAACCAATCATAGTTTGCCAAATCGCTTTGTTCAAACTCCAGCCAATCATACCTCTAATTTGTATAATGATTCTATGCCTACTTTCCTTAGACTATATAACCTTGTTCGGAGCTCAGTGGGGGAGCTCTCCTGCCCGTCTCGTTTCACGAGCAAGTGAGAGCTCCAGGTTCGAACCTGTAATAAAGATCCTTGCTGCTTAGCTTTGACTCTGGACTCTGGTGGTCTTCTTCGGGGAATAAACGGTCTGGGCATAACATGGGGAAGCAGAAGGCTGTTTGTTTTTGTTTTTGTTTTAGAAACGGTCTCACTCTGTCACGTAGGCTGGAGTGCAGTGGTGCAATCATAGCTCACCACAACCTCAGACTCCTGGGCTCAAGCTACCCTCCTGCCTCAGCCTCCTGAGTCTCTGGGACTACAGCAAAGCATACAGCCTGTGATTTATACTGCAGTTAGCAAGTTACAATAATCAAGTATCTTAGTTAGTTATTTCCAAAACAATTCCATAAAGCTCCTTTAAGAAAGGGAGCTGACTTCCTCTCAGATGGGTTAAACCCTCCCTTTATTTCCTACAATATCAGTCTGTCAATCACCCCTCAATAAACAGGGATGAGAGAGTCTTAATAATCCATAAGGTTTACTTCAGTAAGATTATTCGGTTCCTCCTCACTGATTTCAATGACTCTGTCTAAGGAAAAGATTGGAAAATGCAAATCACATTAGGTTTGGGCTGTATATAATGTTTCATAAGGTATGATTCAGCCAGTGGCATATCTAATTCTGTGTAATAAGATGTTTTTAATAAATGAAACAACTACTAAATAAGCAATGCTAAAAAGGGTAGCATTTAGAATGTAGAGTAGTTTCCAGAGGTGGTTTCAGGGAAGGTAACTGAGCTGTTAGCAGATACCTTTTTTCTCCCTCCCCCTTGATTTTCTCCTTCCCTTTCCTCCTTCCTTCCATTTCTTTGTCCCTGTTCAGGCCACCAGAAGTATTTGACCCACAGATGACCAAAGTGTACTGAAGGGTCTACTGCTCACAAACACTGATGCACATGAGCCTTAGAAGGCATCAGTACCTTACTGGTTATGTGACAATCACTCTGTGCCTCAGCTTCCTCGTCTATAAAGGAAAGATAAAAATAGTACACCTACTTCAATTAAGAAGATTAATTATTTGTTAATAATTTACAACAGTGCCTATTATATAATGTATGTTTACTAAAGAAACAGTAGTACTTTAGCACCATTCTTTTTTTTCCAGCACCATTCTTTATAGCTTTATGGAGGTATAATTAACATAAAGAAGTTATATGTATTTAAAGTGTATAACAAAAATAAAAATAAAAATAAAAATAAATTAAAAAAATAAAAAATAAAGTGTATAACATGATGGCCAGGCGCGGTGGCTCACACCTGTAATCCCAGCACTTTGGAAGGCCGAGGTGGGCGGATCACCTGAGGTCAGGAGCTCTAGACCAGCCTGGCCAACATGGTGAAACATGGTGAAACCCCGTCCCTACTAAAAATACAAAAATTGGGCCGGGCGCGGTGGCTCAAGCCTGTAATCCCAGCACTTTGGGAGACCGAGGCGGGCGGATCACGAGGTCAGGAACTCGAGACCATCCTGGCTAACACAGTGAAACCCTGTCTCTACTAAAAATACAAAAAACTAGCCTGGCGAGGTGGTAGGTGCCTGTAGTCCCAGCTACTGGGGAGGCTGAGGCAGGAGAATGGTGTAAACCCGGGAGGCGGAGCTTGCAGTGAGCTGAGATCCAGCCACTGCACTCCAGCCTGGGTGACAGAGCGAGACTCCGTCTCAAAAAAAAAAAAAAAAAAAAAAAATTAGCCACGTGTGGTGGCGGGTGCCTGTAATCCCAGCTACTTGGGAGGTTGAGGCAGGAGAACCACTTGAACCCCAGAGGCGGAGGTTGCAGTGAGCTGAGATTGTGTGCCACTGCACTCCAGCCTGGGCAACAGAGTGAGACTGCCTCAAAAAAATAAAATAAAAAATAAAGTGTGTAACATGATGTTTTGATATACCTTTACATTATGATTACCACAGTAAAGTGAATTAATATTTCCATCACCTCGCATAATTACCTTTTGTGTGTGTGTGGTGTGAACACTTATATCTACTCTGTTAGCAAATTTCAAGTACAAAATTTGCGTCGTCACTGCATCATCACGTCATTGTCTATTAATACTGTAATAATAATACAGTATTATTAACTATAGTCACCATGCTGTATGTACATCAGATCCCCAGAACTATTCATGTTGCATAACTGAAACTTTGGACCCTTTGACCGGCATCTCCCCATTCCCCCCACCCACTGGCAACTACCACTCTACTCTCTTTCTGAAACTTCCTCTTTTTTAGATTCCCCATATAAGACATGTCATGCAGTATTTATTTTTGCAACCACTTTAAAAACTTTATTTCACTTCATCTTCACCACAAGTACAACCATTGGCTTAGTCTTCCAGATAGGAAAACTGAAGCCAAGTGACTTTTGCCACTTGGAGAGGTGGGTTAGCAGTGGAATTGTCACACTTCTGTTTTCTCACTTTGTTGGGACTCTGCTACACAATACAACGGAAAGTGTTAACGTAAAAACGTGAACCAGCTTAAAATACCAGAAAAAAAAATAGTAACGAAACTCTATGAGGAGGAAGAAAGGGCAGAGAACTAGGAGACCCCGGCTCTATTTCTGGACTCTGGCCCAAGTTGGCGCTCCTCACTTTGGACACGTCACTACCCTCCGTGGACAGGACAGCCATGTAGGCCAAGGGTTCAAGCTTTCCTCTTCTTCGGAAAAGGGAAGTGTGGTTCGTGATCTCCTTTGAGATGCAGATGAAAAAGATGACCTCTTGAGCAACGGTAAATGCACAGTTTCCGCAAAACCCATCTGGATTGGGAATTCCTAGACCAATCCAGCTCCCTCCAATCTCGGGGCGGGCTGAGGCCAGAGAGTGCAAAGACAGGGGGAGATGGGGAGAGGGAAGAGAGGGAGTCCCTCACCCCCACGGCACCGCCCGACTTTGACGTCCGGTCACTGGGTCCCGGCCGCGCACCGCCGTTCCCGCCGCCCTGGACAGACGGGTCCAGAAGGCCCGCGACCCAGGCGCCCTCCGAGGGTCCCGACGCCCCAGGCCTCCGCTCAGAGGCGGCACCTCGGGCCGGGCATGGAGAGCTCACCTTTCTCCAGAGACGCCGGCTCCTGCTCTGCCGCCCAGCCCGTGCGCTCCGGCGCCATGGCCGCCGCCTCCAGACCGCCGCCAGTCAGCGATCCGTCAGCCATTTCAAATTTCCGCGGACGGTCGCCCAGGCAATGACGTGATGACGCAGGCTCTGCTGATTTGATAGTCGGGCCGAGGCCGTGGACCAATTAGAGTCCGGCCCCGCTCCAGCCCCCACCAACCCCGCGGCGGCGCCCCAGGCTGACAGCTGTTCTTGTTCAAGTGCCCGGCCTTTGCTTTTCTGGGATGAAGTTGAAGAAAGTCGAATTGGGACATAATTTGGAATGATTTTCCGAAAAAACGAACGAGCAATGCCTGGAAATGAGATATAGTGGAAAAGTCACTGGGTTGAGAGTCAAAAAACATAATATTTAAACTTATCTGGGTTATTCCTAGTGGTATTGCCTTGGGCAAGTTATTTCACCTCCCAAAAGCACAACTTCAACTGAAAAGGATGCTGGTCTACGTGGGCCCAAAACTTTTCACCACCGAACACCAGTCTCTCTCTGTCTTTCAATACACACACAGGGAGAGAGAGAGCGCGCGCATATTTTCAAACAATGTCAAATTAAATTTAGTAAGTAAATTTGTTAATTTGGATTAATCAAAGGCAACTATAATCTCCATCATAATGGCTAACATTTACTGCATATTGTGTGCAAGACACCCTCCTGCATACGTTACCTGGATTGTTCTGTTTAATCTTCACAATGATCCTATGAGACAGAAGCTATTATTATAACCATTTTATAAATGAGCGAATGGAGTCACTAAGAGGTTAAGTCGCTTCTCCAATCTAACCCAGCAAAGCCAGGATATGAAACCAGCCAGACTCCATGAAGAAACCCTTTAATGTCTCTGCCAGGCCATCCCTGCTAGAATAATGAGGTCAGCCCTAGATAGCTCAGGTTACCAGGACACCATGTGGGATGCGTCCACGGGGTACCAAGATCCTGGTCATGACAGTTAGTCTGTGCAGTCTTAATGCGGGGAAACATTTCCACTTATTGCTTTGAAGAAACACCTTGGGCTAAAGTCTCTCCGATCCCTTACAGCTGAAATAAAATGGAGCGAGGAGGGGTGACTGTGGAAACCTGCACTTAATTGGGCTAACTTTTCCGGGAAGCAAGATTTCTTTGACTGTTGTGTGCAGAATCTAACCTTACATTTATTTGCTCACTGAACAAATACTTATTGAGCACCATGAAGTAAAAACACAGAAAACAATAATCAAGACTAACAACAGGCCTTGAGGACGACACTAGCTTTCTCATTATTCTCCTCTTCAACCTTGCCACCCACAAACCTCACAAATGGCAGCATTTCTCGTCACCCATTTGCATCATCACTGGAGACAACACAGTTCTCCTCTCATCCAATTACCAAATATTTCATCAACCATCAAGATATTACTCAAACCAGGCTAAGCATAGTGGCTCATGCCTGTAATCCCACCACTTTAGGAGACCAGGGCAGGCAGATCACTTGAGTCCAAGAGTTTGAGACCAGCCTGGGCAACGTGGTGAAAACCCACCTCTACAAAATAAAAATTTAAAAAAAATTATCTGGGTGTGGTGGCATGCAGCTGTGGTCTTAGCTACTTGGGAGGCTGAGGTAGGAGGATCTCTTGAGCCCAAGAGGCAAAGGTTGCAGCGAGCCAAAATTGCGCCACTGCACCCCAGCCTGGGCAACAGAGTTAGACGTGTCTCAAAAAATAATTTTTTAAAAAAATATATACATATATTACTCAAACTTCTGCTTCTGGGAAAAGTCTTGGAAAGGAACAGGAGGCAACAGGATCAAAGACTAAATACCTATGCTTTTGCAAACTCCACTAAGAACAAAATATTAAACTAAATACGTTTGCCCGTTGTGGTGGCTCACACTTGTAATCCCAGCATTCCAGGAGGCTGAAGTGGAGATCACTTGAGGTCAGGAGTTCGAGACCAGCCTGGCCAACATGGTGAAACCCCATCTCTCCTAAACATAGAAAAATTAGCTGGTCCTGGTGGCGTGCGCCTGTGGTCCCAGCTACTCAGGAAGCTAAGGCAGAAGAATCGCTTGAACCTGGGAGGCTGAGGTTGTGTGAGCTGAGATCACACCACTGCACTACAGCCTGGGCCACAGAGTGAGACCCTGTCTCAAAAAAAAAAAAAAAAATGCAGCAGTGTAATAGAAAATGATGGGGGAGACAAATTCAGACTTTTATGCAAAACACCTGATTTTAAACTTAGCAACTAATTTTTTTAAAATTTAAACACTATACAAGCCAGAAAAAATTTATTTCTCAGGCCAAATTGTCCCATGGCCCACCAGATTGCAACCTCCATTCTAAGCCCAAACAACTCAGGGCACAGTGCAGGGACCAGCAGGAGCTTGTTGGAAATGCAGTCTCTCCCACCCCAACCCCAGACCTGCTGGATCAGAATCTGTGTGTGGCAAGATCCCCAGTTCCCAAGTGACATCATTCACATTTGAAGCAAAGCCCTTCTGAACTGACCTCTTTCCTGAGGCTTTATTGGTTTTCACATCCCTGGTGGAAAACTTGATGTGGGTTCTCGCTTGTGATTCACCTTGGCTGTGCTGCAAAGCCAGATCCCAGCACAGCCCTTCGTCCAGCGCAGATGCCTCAGCTGCATCCTACCTCCCTGCCACAGCCTGTGTGGGCCCCAACCGTCTCGCACTCCCACTGCTGCGAGAGCCTCTGGGAAGTCGCACTCTGAGAAGCCTTCACCTACCCTACCCATTTCCACAATTAACTGCTCCCCTCTCACTGCCCCTAATACAGGAGTCGCAAACTTAAATGCCCCAAAAAGCCAGGCTGATACCAAGCAGGGAAGTGGCTGCTAGTGTATGTGCAGTGAACCCGGTGTTGTTAGGGTGACCTTTCAAGAAAAGTCAGAAATCAAGGTTTTTTTTAGCTATCTCCATGTTAAAATGTGACCAACAGGCTGGGCTCAGTGGCTCACACCTGTAATCCTAGCACTTTGGGAGGCAGATTACTTGAGGCCAGGAGTTGCAGACCAGCCTGGCCAACATGGCAAAACCCATCTCTACTAAAATTACAAAAAAAAATTAGCCAGGTATGGTGGCGGGTGCCTGTAATCCCAGCTACTTGGGAAGCTGAGGCACGATAATTGTTTTAACCCAGGAGGCAGAAGTTGCAGTGAGCCAAGATCGCGCCACTGCACTCCAGTCTGGACAACAGAGTGAGACTCTGTCTCATAAAGAAAAAAAAAGAAAGAAAGAAAATGTGAGCAACAGGTTTCAAAAATGTTAAACACCATGCCAGCCAAATAAACCTATCTATAGACCACCAGTTGGCAATTTCTGAGATTTAGTCCACTTGTTACATTGTGTCAGAGCCCGTGAGTTCTTTCAAGGCAGGAAACATGTCCTGTTATCTTTTGTATTGCTAGCACCTACAACTGAGCCCGACTTAGTAATGGGAAAAACTAACATACTGTTCTCTGCTATAGAATGTGATATCACTATGTCATTAGCCAAATGGCTCGGGTTTAAGAGTCAAGCGCCGGGGGCCTGGACCATGAGGCTCTGCACCCAGCTGCCTGCAGTAATCACAGATTCATCAGCAGTATCACTGCCTGAGTCAGGGTCGGTGAAGGCTGCCTGTATTTGGTGTCCTCTGCCTCCAAATCAGACTATCAGCTTCCCCAAGAACAGAAATTGCTATGGGCTTTGATCCCCTGAGAGACGAGGGTCCCACTATAAGTTGTTACTGGATCCTCATGTGAATGCTTTGAGAGCAGATACGGACCAGGACAGACAGTGCATATTCTAAACAGCAGAGAAAGGGAGGGAGGGAGCCCCAGTCCTAGGAGGGGGCCCATTGGGGTGAAGCTTGTCTCTCCATCTGCAGTTGTACGGAGCCTGGGTGGGCCTGAGCGTCTTCTGTAGGAGAAAAAGGTGGCCTACCTTGCCATAGGCTGCAGGGAGAGGAGAGACGCTAGGTCTCTGCCACTCTGATTGGAGAGTCTTATGATTTTGGATAACAAAAATCATTAGTTTTGATTGGAAAACAGTAACAAAGAAAAGCCAGGCTGGAATCTTGGCTTGCATTTTCCACTAGAGGGCAGCTTAAATTTTCAAAAGAAAATAAATCTTGTCCACTTTGTGAAGGATTGACGAGTCTGTTCAGTTTCCTCTTGAGCGACAAGACCCTGCATGAGGCCCCTGGGGATGAGAAGGGAATGAACTTAGCCCTTGCCTCATGGAGCTGGCAGTCTGGTGGGGAAGCAGCAAATGAAAAAGAGGACACCCAGCGAGGGTGCACTCAGAACCTAGAATAGTTGCCGTCAAGGAGAGAGCTGCTGTCAGGAGACAGATTCCCAGGCAGGGCCTCTGCATGGAGGTCTTGGGAAGACTTCCCTGAGAAGAGGGCATTGAGTAGGAGCTTCAGGGTAAGACGCAGGCAGCTGCTGGCCAGAGGTGGAGAGGGACAGATTCTGGAAGAACAGAGGTGGGAATTAAGGAGGGAGAGTGGGAATCCAGGAAGAGGGGAGCCCCAGCTCAAGAAGCCCTGAGACATGAGAAAGGGTGGGGCTGCAGAAACAGAAAGGCGTCAGGATAGAGTATGAGATGGGGAGTGGCCAGAGATGAGGTTCTGGGATAACAAAGCCCCAAAGGCCTTTGAAAAAGTTCAGATTTTAATCTACACATAATGGCATGCCATTGATTAGCTTCAAAGAAGAAAAGAGGTGACTTGACTGCTGCTCTGGCAAGAGCTATCTGGCCATTGTGTGGAGGACACTGCAGGACTTACGGTTTGGGAACATCTGTCTCCTAGCCACAACATTGTGTAAAACTAACAGGAACATCGCATATTGCACGGTGCTCTCTCATTTACAAAAGGGGTTTCACTGAATGCCCAGCCCCTCTCCTTCCCCTTTCCCAGCTTTACTATGAGATGTTTTTAGCCTCAATTTATACTAGACGAAATTTGTTTAGTGAGTTCTTATGAGGTGCCCAGAGTCAGAGGGATCAGTTTATGGAGGAGACTGGATTCAAACTGAGGTTGACCTGACATCCACCTGAGGGCTCTTTTAATTATGACCTTGGTTCTATGGCCTACATATATATATATACACACACACACACACACACACATATATATTATGACCTTGGTTCTATGGCCTACATGTATATATGTATATATATGTGTGTGTATATATACACACACATATATATATACATATACATACATATATGTATATGTATATGTATATCTGGATATATAGTGTGTATATATACACAAACACACACACATAAATGTGTGCAAATTTTTTATATGTTTATATGTGCATAAATATAATATTTAAAAATATACAAAAATATATATATAATATATACAAAATGTGTATATATGTATATATGTGTATTTCTAATATATTTTATAATTTATATATAAACAGATAAATATATATATAAATTTGCACACATCATGTAAAACGAATGCTCATATCCTGGTCTTTGAAACCCTGCAGAAGCAGGTCAGGCATTTAACTCTATGTGCTCTATGTGTCTGGATGTATGTAGTCTGGGAAACCAGTCCAGGACACAACTGAAAATTCTTCAGAAAGGAGAGGAGAGGGGAGCCAGTGTCCAATGATCTGCCCTCTCCCTCCAAGCCACGGGCACCCCTAGCCCTGCACAGGCCAGTGTTTGTGCGTATATCACACCTACTGAAAGAACAGATCAATGTGCTTGCTTCTGGATATGAAGAGTAATTGGGGCCGGGCACTCATGCCTGTAATCCCAACACTTTGGGAGGCTGAGGCAGGTGGATCACCTAAGGTCAGGAGTTCGAGACCAGCCTGACCAATATGGTGAAACCCCATCTCTACTAAAAATACAAAAATTAGCTGGGAGTGATGGCGGGTACCTGTAGTCCCAGCTTCTCAGGAGGCTGAGCCAGGAGAATTGCTTGAACCCAGGAGTAAGAGGTTGCAATGAGCCGAGATCTTACCACTGCATTCCAGCCTGGGTGACAGAGCAAGACTCCATCTCAAAAAAAAAAAAAAAGTAACTGGGACTACATTTACTTTTCCATCAACAAACAACTAGAAAACTGGACAAAATATATGAAACAACAGTTTTCAAGCAATGGACACAGCAGGACGATGATCCCTGAAAGAAGGGAAACAAATGATGTGAGTCCTGTCATTACCTGACTTTCTGTCTGAGACACCTTCCAAACTGCAGCCAGGAAAGGGAAATTTCAGCAGAGCACAGCATCTCACTGAGCTGAGGAAACAGAGATCAGAGTATGGCAAGAGAGAGAGAGGTAGCTGGAATTTTGAAAAAAGTACCAAGAGACTTGATCACAGGCCAGGCACAGTGGCTCACACCTGTAATTTCAGCACTTTGGGAGGCCAAGGAGGGCAGATCACTTCAGTCCAGGAGTTTGAGATAAGCCTGGGCAAAATAGTAAGACCCTATCTCTAAAAAAAAAAAAAAAAAAAAAAAATTAGCTGTGGGTGGTGGTGCACACCTGTAGTACCAGCAGTCTGGGAGGTTGAGGTGGGAGGGTCACTTAACCTCAGGTGTTCGAGGCTGCAGCGAGCTATGATTGTGCCACTGCACTCCAGCCTGGGTGACAGAGTAAGACTGTCTCAAAAAAAAAAAAAAAAAAAAAAATTTCACAAAAAGAATGCCAGAAATCTGCAGAGGGTTCGCCTCTAGTCTCTTCCTGAATACTAAGCCGCACGTGAATAGAATGAAACTTCATGAGGCTGGGCAAAACGCCCAGTTAAACCATTACCACAACTCACACAAGGATGAGAGACATTTCAGTTCAGACCAGGCAGAGCAGTAACTCTTGAAAGGACTAGTTATCTAGAATACAAACACTCACAAAACTCTACATAGTGACGGAAACAAACCAACTAAAAAATGGGCAAAAATGTGAGCAGACATTTCCACTGAAGTGGATATAAAGATGGCAACTAACGTGAGAAAAATGCTCAGCATCACTAACCACTAAGGAAATGCAAACTGAGACTCTTATGGGACTTCAGGTGTCCATTTTCTGGCTGGGCCAGAAACCTCTGTGGGCCCACATGGAGTTCTTTTCTTGGCCTGTGTCCAGGAAGAATGAGGTACGAATGAGATACGCAGACAATAAAGGTGAACGAGATGAAGATGAGCTTGATTAAATGTTAGAACAGCACTCAGGAGACCGTAGCTCCTCTCTGTAGTCAGATCATCCATTAAGTGTTCAGTTCTCAGCAAAGGAGAGGCCCTGAAGACAGTGGGTCCTCTTTGCCTGCAGGTCCTCCCTGCAGTTCTTCAGCAAGAGAGGGTAAGTCCTCTACTCAGCGCTTCAGCAGGAGACGGTAAGGTCTGCAGCTCTCAGAGGAGAGTGGCTCCTCGCTGCTGGCAGGTCCTCTCCGCAGCTCCTCGGCAGGAGAGGGTAAGTGTCCTCTCCTTAGCTCCTCGGTGGGAGAGGACCTTCTCCACAGCTCTCAGTGGTGGGGAGGCGGCCCTGGAGAATGGTTCCTCTCTGCCGGCAGTTCGACTCTGCAGCAATCAGCAGAGACGGTAGGTCCTCTCTGCAGCTGCTCATCCCCTGCGCTCCACCTGTCAGCAGAGAGAATACTCCTCTCTGCAGGTGATCTTCAAATGACTTCCACCCTGTTGGATGTCTGACTGTCTTCTGCCCTACTCTGGCTGAGCCCAGGGCTTTTATAGACCTCAGAGGCGAGGAAGTGCGTGCTGATTGGTCCATGAGTGGCCATGGGTGGGCCCAGAAGAGACACCACAAGTCCCCACCCCAGTCCGCTGGATTGGTAGCGCGGCTCCCAGCCTTCAGGGCCTCCTTGGCCGAAAGGTGGGGCCTTACCAGGACCCACCCCCTTCCGCCCAGGCCTCCTGCTGCCATTCATGGCCCTAGGATTCGGCCCCAACCCCGCTGTGAGATCGGAGCAGGTGCAGGAGAAGAGAGGGGCCAGGCAGTGGAAGCAGACGCCCCCGGCCTGCAGACATGAGGGTGGGGTGCACCCGTCCTGGGCCGGAGGGTGTAGCTACTCCGGGTTCTGCACCTGGGAGGGTGGCTGCAGTTGCACCCGGGGAGCTCCCACCCCACCAACTCAGAAGGGGTGGGGTTCCTGCTTGTCCTGGGCTCCTGCTTGCTCCATGGAACGGGAGGACCAAGTCTACAGCCAGTCCGGAGGCTGCAGGTGCACCCAGGAGGGCAGATCTTCCCTGCTCCTGCCCCTCTCCAAGAGCCCAGGGAGGCTAGGATCCACAGCCCCAGTTTGGGTGGCTGTTGCCCCCGCTCAAGAGGGCAGGCTCCTGCCTGCTCCGTAGGGCAGGAGGCCTGGGTCTGAAGCCATGGTTTGGGCAGCTGCAGTGGCTCCCACAAGCTCCATGGAGTGTGCAGCCCCAGCCACGCCTCCCTGCTGCAGCCAGCGTGATGGCAGCAGCCACTGGCGTCAAAACCACAATGAGATATCACTGCATGCCTATCAGAAAGGCTAGAATAAAAAATTAGAAAAACAGGCAGGGTGTGTTGGCTCACTTGAGGCCAGGAGTTTGAGACTAGCCTGGCCAACATGGCAAGACCCCATCTCTACAAAAATACAAAAATTAGTCGGGCATGGTAGTGTGCACCTGTAGATCCCAGCTATTCGGGAGGCTGAGGCAGGAGAATCACTTGAACCCAGGAGGCAGAGGTTACAGTGAGCTGAGATTGCACCACTGCACTCAGGCCTGGGTAACAGAGCAAGAATCTGTCTCAAAATATAAAATAAAATAAAAATTAAGGAAAACATCAAAATGCTGGTGAGGATACAGAGCAACTGGATTGCTCAAACATTGCTGCGGGAATGTAAAATGGTGACAGCTACTCTGGAAAACAGTTTGGCACTTTCTCAAAAGAAATGTACAGCTACCATATGACTCACAACCATACTGCTGGGCATTGATCCCTGAGAAATGAAAATTGTGTTCATGCAATCACCTGTACACTAATATTTATAGCAACTTTATTCCTAGTAACCCAAAACAGGAAGAAGAAAAAAAAAAAAGATAGCCTTCAATAGGTGAATGGTGAAACTGATATCTCCACAATATGTGTATCAGTCAGAGTTCTCCAGAGAAACAGAATCAGTAGATTTTACACACATACACACACGCACGAGAGAGAGAACTTTAAGGAGGTAGGTCATGCAGTTGTGGAGTCTGGCAAGTTCACAAACAGGCAGGCTAGAGACTCAGGTAGGAGTTGATGCTGTAGTTTTGCAGCAGTTTCTTCCTCTCCTTCCTCAAGGAAAACCTTGGTTTTTGCTTTTAAGGACTTCAACTGATAGTATGAGGTCCACCCACATTATCAGTCTCCTTTACTTAAAACCATTGGTAGATGTTAACCACATCTACAAAATACCTTCACTGCAATACCTATATTCTTGTTTAATTAAATGACTAGGTACTATAAGCCTAGCCACATTGACACTTAAAACTAACCATTATACCATACTTAGCAATTAAAAGGAGGAAACTACTGCTATCCATAACAAACTGGATGACTCTCCAGAGAATTTTGCTGGGGAAAAAAAAAAAAAAAAAGCCAATCCCAAAAGGTTACATACTGTATAAGTCCATTTATATAATATTTTTGAAATGATAAATTTTTAGAACTGGAGGAGCAATTAGTGCTAGCCAGAGATGGAGAGAGGGGTGGGGGTGGATGGGAACAGAAAGGTGGTCATAAAACTGCAACATGAGGATCCTTGTGATGCTGGAACTGATCAGTTTCTTAACTGTGGTGTTGGATAAGTGAACCTACACAGGGGATAACTTGTGTAACACTTAATACACTCACACACACACACATGCCTATACATACATATGCACATATACAATGAACGCAAGTAAAATTAGAGAAATCTGATTGAGGTTAGTGGATTGTATCAATGCCAGTACCCTCATATAATAGATACTATGTCATTCTATATTTCTAGGTATAAGGGATACTATTATATGTTCAAATGTTACCATTGGAGGAAACAGGACAAAATGAATGTCCGTTTCTCTGTATCTTTTTTTAACATCAATTTTATTAAGTTACAATTTACATCAACAAAATGCACCCATTTTAAGGGTACACTTCTATGTTTTGACAAATGTATACAATCGTATAATCACCACCACAAAGAAAAGATGTAGAATATTTTCATCCCAAAACATTCCTTATGTCTCTTCCCAATCAACCACCCTCACTGCAAAACCCATGGTAACCTTGATCTACTGTCACTATAGATGTGTCTTTTCTAGGTTTCATATAAATAGAATCATAGAGTGTGAATACTATATGATTCCAATTACATGACATTCTAGAGAAGGCAAAACTATGGAAACTAAAAAAGATCAGTGGTTGCCAAGGGTTGGGGGAGAGAGTGGGATGAACAGGCAGAGCACAGAGGATTTTTAGGACAGTGAGTCTTTTCTGTATAATACTATAATCATGGATACATATTACAGTATACATTTGTCAAAACCTATAGAATGTGCAACACCAAGAGTGAACCCTAATGTAAGTTATGGACTTTAGGTTGATAATGATGTGTTGCCAATGCAGCTTCATGGGTTCTAACAAATATATCACTCTGGTGGGGGATGTTGATAACAGGGAAGGCTGGGGTAGGGTATATGGGAACTCTCTGTACTTTTCACTTAATTTTGCTGTGAACCTAAAACTGCTCTTTAAAAAATAAAGATTTTTTAAAAAGAAAAAAGTAAGAACAGCTCACAAATCTTAAATGCAGTTGATATATTCTTTTAAAATTTTTTTAATTAAAAAAAAAAGACTGGGTGTGGAGGCTCACACCTATAATCCCAGCACTTTCGGAGGCCACAGCGGGAGGATTGCTTGAGCCCAGGAGTTCGAGACCAGCCTGGGCTCCATAGTGAGATTTTAAAAGAGGAAAGAAAGAGAAAGAGAGGAAAGAAAAGGATGGGAGGAAGGAAGGGAGGAAGGGAGGGAGGGAGGGAGAGAGAGAGAGAGAGAGAGAAAGGAAGGAAGGAAGGAAAGAAGGAAGGAAGGAAGGAAGGAAGGAAGGAAGGAAGGAAGGAAGGAAGGAAGGAAGGAAGGAAAGGAAAGGAAGAGGAAACAGCTCAGCACCTACCAGACCTATAAATTGTAGAGTCTTCAGGGCGGGATCCACCTCTCCTTCATGTCTATGTTCTTCCACTGGGCAATTTCATCCAGTCTTACTACAACTCTAATAAGTATGGACCATTTTTCATAGCACTAGCTCTCCATATCCAATTGTCTACTACATATTTTAAAGTCAGCAGGTCCAAATCTAAACTCTATCACTCCCCTCAAACTTGACCTCCATCCAGGATTCTCCACTTGAATACTTGATACCATTATCTATCCAGTTTCTCAAGAGAAAATAGAGGAGTCACCTCTCTACACCGAATCCATCAGCAAGTCTTGTAATCCAACTTCCAAAGTGTATACCAAATTCTTAACACTTCTCACTCCTTCTCTGCAATCATCACCCTATTCCAAAACATGATCATCCCTTGTCTCAGCAACTGCAATTACCTCTTAATTGGTCTCTCCCTCCCCAGCCTAGTGTAAATGATCCGCTATTTTTACAGCCCCCTGCTTTCTTCCTATGCAGCTCTTATTACAATTTATGCTTTTCTGGTTTTCCTGCCTCCACTTTAACAGGCAGTACTGGCCAGCCTGGTGGCTTCTCCTTGGAATCCCAGTGTTTTTGGGAGGCCAAAGTATGAGGATCACTCAAGGCCAGGAGTTTAAAACCAACCTGGGCAACATAGCAAAACCCCATCTCTACTAAAAATTTAAAAATTAGCCAGGCACAGTGGCCCGCACCTCTAGTCCCAGCTACTTGGGAGGCTGAGGTGAGAGGACCCCTTGGAGCTCAGGAGTTCGAGTCCGCAGCCAGTTATGATTGCACCATTGCAATCTAGCCTGAATGACAGAGAAAGACCTCCATCTCTTTAAAACAACAACAACAATGAGCTCCATGAGCACACGAGTCAAGTCTGCTTTCTTATCATCTTGTCCCAGTGCCCTGCACACTAGCTGGCACACTAAATGTTCACAGAACTCATCAGTAAGGAAATCAGGACATGGCATGCATACTGCCAAGGACCAGACCCATAGCCACCTTCCCAGGAGGCTCCATTCAACAGAGGGACTGCCCCCGTTGCACTTCTCATGTGGTTTGATTTACAAGTGTTTAACTTGCCAGCAACTTCTCAGGATCATACATGTGCCTCTGCATACAGTGAAATTCTGTTTGGTCTTTGATTCATGTCCCTTCTCAGAAAGGCCTTTCCTGACCACCAAACTAAACTAGATCTCACGCCATCATCCCATCATCCTCCAGCACCACACCCAGTGAGCTTCCTGCAGTGCATTTTCACAATCTGTAATTATGAATTTCTTTCTCTACTTGTTTGTTCTCTGTCTCCCTCCAAGGGTGAGCACTATGAGGATGATGTTCTGTCTACTAATATCTCCTCAGTACCCAGTACAGAGCCTGGAGCCTGGTTGGAGCCTAATAAATACTTCTTGAGTGGAGGAAAGGATGCATGGAAAGTCCTCTTGGCCCTCATTAAACAACCAGTTCCAAAAAATGGGCACTTTCTCAGAAATTGGAACGAATGTGATTTTTCTGCTTCAGTTCTCACTAAACTGCCCAGAAACCTCCTGGCTTCTTGGAATGTCTGTTAAGAATTCCGGCTATCCCAGTGAGCATTTGCACACACAGCACAGCTGGACTGGCAGGCTCATGATGCAAGGAGGCCTGTTCTCCCCAACTCCACCACCCTTATCACTGCTCTCACCCAGACCTTCCTCCTGTCCTCCTAAGGAAAGGTCCCTAGAATGGAACAAACTCTTCCTCAGGAAGCCTCCTAGCCCTATTGTCTGAGGGAGCCTCACATTTTCTTCTTCTTTAGAGGATACTCTTGAACAGCTGGGTGATGTGCCCTGGGAAAGGCATCATTCTGTATAGTCCTGAGCTCAGAAGCAGAGCCAGGAGGCATTGTCTCTTCAGGACTAAGTGTTTCTTCTCTTCTCAAACCGTATCTGAGCCTTAGTTCATCCCATGCAGTCCCACGACTTCAAGCTCCGTCTACATCTTCACTCCTCAAAGCCTGCCCTGTGGACCAGCAGCGGCACCTGGGAGCATGTTTGAAATGCAGATTCCCAGGTGCTGCCTGGTCCTACTAAATCAGCATCTGCATTTTAACAGACCCCCAGGTGACTCACAGCACATGACAATATGTTCCTCCGTGCCTGACGACTCCCAAGTTACCTCCTGTCCTGACATCTGTCCCAGTCACTTTGCAGCTGCTCATGTCACATCTTGGCCTGGAAGCCCATCAGGGATCTGAAACCCAACAGGCCCAAACCAAACCCTTAGTTCCTGTTCCCTAGACCTGCTCCTCCCCAACCTTCTGGGCCATGGTATCTTCAGGCACAGGGCACTCCTAAGGCACTGACTGAATAACCCATTCTTCATGGGCTGATTCATTGCTCAATTGCTGGACTGGAGGCCAAGAAGAATTGTAAGGAGAGCTTACCAAGTGATAAAAAGCCTCAGGGCCGGGGCACGATTGTGCGTGCCTATAGTCTCCACTACTCAGGAGACTGGAGGAAACCTTGAGCCCAGAAGTTTGAGGCCAGCCCGGGTAACATAGCAAGACAGTCTCTAAAGAAAAAAAAAGTCGGAGGGATGTTGGAGTTATACAGCATTCCAATACAGTCCCCTCTTGTGTCCAGCTTAGTGACTTTATCATAATGAACTCCATCCATGTGTATCAACTTGGGTACATCCCAAAGCATTGCTGAATAATGAGAAGTGGCAAATGGCATGCCAAACCTACAGGAGTGATCACTAGCGCTGTCTACCAAATATTTCCAGTTCCTGCAGGCACAAACTTTCCCATTCCTTAGAGCTAGGTGATTCTGTTAGAGCAGGCAGGTAGCCAGGCAGGGGCAGCTTTCTTTTTGCACATCTCTGGTCTGAATTCTTTCCTTCAAGAAGACCAAGAACCGGAAGACTTCCTCGCCCCTCTGGGTAACAATTCCACATGACTCTCCCTGGCCATGGAAATATGAGAAGCAACATGGATCACTTCTGCATGGAAGCTTTAAAGGACAATCCACTCTTTTTTTCTTCTTCCCTTTCTCAGCCTCTCGACCTGAGTCTCTTAGTGGCTCCAATGAACCGATCCCTGTTGTAGACACTTGTCAACCATGTGTTGGAGTAAGAAATAAATATTTGCTGAGCCACTGAAATTTTGGAATTATTTGTTACCACACCAAAGCCTACCCCTTCCTGAGTGATACATCTGCACACACATACACACGTACACACAGACACATACACACACACACCACCAATAGATATGTTTTCTGAGAACATAATGTATTATGGAATTATCTTTAGGGCTGGGTGCAGTGGCTCGTGCCTGTTATCCCAGCACTTTGGGAGGCTGAGCCAGGAGGATCGCTTGAGCCCGGTAGTTCAAGACCAGCCTGGACAACACAGGCAGGCCCTATCTCTACAAAAAATAAAATTAGCTGAGGGTGGTAGTGCACGCCTGTGGTCCCAGCTACTCAGGAGGCTGATGGGGGAGGAAGGCTTGAGCCCAGGAGATTTAGGCTGCAGTGAGCCGAGATTGCACCACAGCACTCCAGCCTGGGTGACAGAGGGAGACCCTGTCTCTAATTAATTAATTAATTAATTTGTAACTTTTGTATAAGTAATCAATGTTCACTATAGAAAAATTAGAAAATAAGAACAAGCTTTGGGTATCTCATCACTCACAAGACCTCATCATGGTCTGAGAAAGCCCATTCCCTTCCACCCATCTCAGAGGCTAAATCTACTCTGTGGCACCCCCACAATTTGCTTTGCTTATAGCTGCAGTTCTCCACCCACTTAGTGTTTAATTGGCTTGGAGTGGGGCCCAGGTATTCACATTTTTAAAAAATGCCTTTAGCCTAGGTATGGTGGCCCATGCCTGTAATCCCAGCACTTTGGGAGGCAGAGGTGGGAAGATGGCTTGAATCCAGGAGTTTGAGGCTAGCCTGGGCAAGAAAGCAAGAACTTTGTCTCTACAAAAATAATAAAATCAGCTGGATGTGGTGCTGAGCACCTGCAGTCCCAGCTACTCAGGAGGCTGAGGTGCGAGGATCACCTGAGCCCAGGAGTTCAAGGCTACAATGAGCTATGATTGTACCACACACTTCAGCCTGGACAATAGAGTAAGACTCCATCTCTTTAAAAAAAAAAAAAAAAACTGCCTTCCCAGCAGCCCCAGTCAGGGGCTTATAGATAAAACTCCCACCTCCCTGGGACAGAGCATCTGGGGGAATGGGCGGCTGTGGGTGCAGCTTCAGCAGACTTAAAAATTCCTGTCTGCTGGCTCTGAAGAGAGCAGTGGATCTCCCAGCACAGCATTCGAGCTCTGCTAAGGGACACACTGCCTCCTCAAGTGGGTCCCTGACCCCGTGCCTCCTGACTGGGAGACACCTCCCAGCAGGGGTCGACAGACACCTCATACAGGAGAGTTCCAGCTGGAATCTGGTAGGTGCCCTTCTGAGATGAAGCTTCCCAAAGGAAGGAACAGGCAGCGATCTTTGCTGTTCTGCAGCCTCTACTGGTGATACCCAGGCAAACAGGGTCTGGAGTGGACCTCCAGCAAACTCCAGCAGACCAGCAGCAGAGGGGTCTCCCTATTAAAAGGAAAACTAACAAACAGAAAAAGAATAGCATCAACATCAACAAAAGGATGTCCACACATAAACCACATTCGAAGGTCACCAACATCAAAGACCAAAGGGAGATAAATCCACCAGCGCAAAAAAAGCTGAAAATTCCAAAACCAGAACACCTCTTCTCCTCCAGAGGATCATAACTCCTCGCCAGCAAGGGAACAAAACTGGACAGAGAATAAGTTTGATGAATTGATAGAAGTAGGCTTCAGAAGGTGGGTAATAACAAACTCCTCTGAGCTAAAGGAGCATGTTCTAACCCAATGCAAGGAAGCTAAGAACTTTGAAAAAAGTTTAGACGAATTGCTAACTAGAATAACCAGTTTAGAGAAGAACAAAAATGACCTGATGGAGCTGAAAAACACAGCACAGGGCTAATATCCAGAATCTACAAGGAACTTAAATAAATTTACAAGAAAAAAACAAACAACCACATGAAAAAGGAGTGGAGAGGCGAGGAGTAGAGATATGAACAGACACTTCTCAAAAGAAGACACTTATGCAGCCAACAAACGTGAAAAAAAGCTCATCATCACTGGTCATTAGAGAAAATGCAAATCAAAACCACAATGAGATCTCATGCTAGTTAGAACGGTGACATTAAAAAGTCAAGAAACAACAGATGCTGGAGAGAATGTGGAGAAATAGGAACACTTTTACACTATTGGGAGTGTAAATTAGTTCAACCATTGTGGAAAACAGTGTGGTAATACCTCAAGGATCTAGAACCAGAAATACCATTTAACCCAGCAATCCCATTACTGGAGGATATACCCAAAGGATTATAAATCCTTCTACTATAAAGACACATGCACATGTATGTTTATTGCAGCACTATTCACAATAGCAAAGACTTGGAACCAACCCAAATGCCCATCAATGGTAGACGGGATTAAGAAAATGTGGCACATATATACCATGGAATACTATGCAGCCATAAAAAAGGATGAGTTCCTGTCCTTTGCAGGGACATGGATGAAGCTGGAAACCATGATTTTCAGCAAACTAGCACAGGAACAGAAAATCAGACACCACATGTTTTCACTCATAAGTGGGAGTTGAACAACAAGAACACAGACACAGGGAGGGGAACATCACACACCGGGGCCTGTCAGGGGGTGGAGGGCTGGGGGAGGGATAGCATTAGGAGAAATACCTAATGTAGATGACAGGTTGATGGGTACAGCAAACCACCATGGCACATGTATACCTACGTAACAAACCTGCACATTCTGCACATGTATCCCAGAACTTAAAGTATAATAAAGAAAAGAATAAAAACTTAAAAAACAGTAACAAAAATAAAATAAAGATACAAAGAGAAAAAAATGACTTCCAGTAATTCTAAGGTACCACTGAGAATGAAAACCACTGCCTTCCATCATCGCACCTGCCTACCTCTTCCTTGTCTCCCATCCCTATTATTGTTTCTTACGTTCCTGTTGAATTTGACCAGAATTGTTTCTTAAGTACCAACATTGTCTAAAGTGGCACTTTCTCTTTCCAGCAGCTCAGAGAACCCATTGCTTGGGTGCTGTCTCCTGAGATCCTGACTTGATTAGGTTTCCTTTGCTTGAATTCAAAGTTTTGTGTACATTGTGGGCACACACAATGAAACTGCCTAAAGACCAGAATTAAGTGCTCAGCAGTAACCCATGTGGAGAGATGGATGTTCTGACCCAGCAATATCCACTTGGAAGGGGTTTGTAGCATGGCAGACCAGTTGGGGGGAAACTTCCATCGCCCAAATTCAGAGGGCCTTTTATTTCCCTCAGTTACCTCTAACTTTTTCAGAACTTTTTCTACAAACAAAAGATACAGGAGGGAAAAAAGTCAAGAATTTTATTTCATGCTTCTGCCTTTACAGATATTTTTATACCCAGGAACAGTGGCAACTAATGTTTGAGGGCTTATTTTAAGATAGACACTGTTCTAAGATTCAGGACAACACAATGGTCTAGTCAAAATACTGTCCCATTTTACACACAAAGAACCTGAAGCTGGGTGTGGTGGCTCTTGCCTGTAATCCCAGCACTTTGGGAGGCTGAGGTGGGAGGATCACTTGAGGCCAAGGAGTTCAAGACCAGCCTGGGCAACATAGTGAGACCCCAGGTGTGGTGGTGCGCACTCACGGTCCCATCTACGTGGAGGCTGAGGCTGTAGGATCACTTTAGCCCAGCAGGCTGAGGCTGCAGTGAGCCATATTCACCCCACTGCACTCTAGCTTGGGTAACACAGGGAGACTCTGTCTCAAAAAAAAAAAAAAAGAAAAGAGATAAAAGAAACAGAGGCACACAGAGGCTAAGTTGCCTGGAACAAATAGCTATCCAGTGATAGTGAGCATTTGAATCCAAGCCACTTGACTCCAGACAGAGCCTCTGCTCTTAGCCACTGTGATTGAGTGACACTTACAGGAACAGTAGTGGGGACTGAATTGGCTTAAAGCAGGGTCCCCCAATCCCTGGGCCACAGACCGATACCAGTCCCTGGCCTGTTAGGAACTGGGTCACAGAGCAGGAAGTGAGCGGTAAGTGAGCAAGTGAAGCTTCATTTGTATTTGTAGCTGCTCCCCATCAACTGCATTACCCCCTGTCAGATCCCTAGTGGCACCAGATTCTCATAGGAGCAGGAACCCTATTGTGAATTGTGCATGCGAGGCATCTAGGTTGCACACTCCTTATGAGAATCTAATGCCTGATGACCTGTCACATTCTCTCATCACCCCAGATGGGACTGTCTAGTTTCAGGAAAACAAGCTCAGGGCTCCCATTGATTCTACATTATGGCAAGTTGTATAATTATTTCATTATATATTGCAAAGTAATAATCATAGAAATGAAGTGCACAATAAATATAACACACTTAAATCGTCCTGAAACCATCTCCCTCACACCCTGTGTGGTTTCTTCCATGAAACCGATCCCTGGTGCCAAAAATATTGGGAACCACTAATCTAGAGTAAAAATATTGAATGAGCATATAGTTACCGGATGTTCTTAAACATTGGAAGAGGAAGTACAATGCAACACAGTGCACATGCGGGTGCTAGATGGATGAATGTGTAAATGTTATGGAGGATGCTGAAAATGATGAATGCTTTCCTGCAAGAAGGAACACCGCTAACATCCAAAGGGGCCAACCTTGAGCCACTGCCTCCCAGGGAGGAAAGCACTTTGTGTATCACAAAGAGGCTATCTGGAGGACTTAGGCAATAGGTATAGCTGAGGAAGAGTTGGCTGATATGGAAATAGAACCCCCACCCCCAAATGCTGCCATATTAACACTCACTATTTGGCCTCATGGTTGTCACCTTGCTGTGCCAGCCTGAGGGGTAAAGCGACCTCAACATCCCCTCTTGCCAGCCCCTGCTGCTTCCCTGCAGGGGACTTACAGGGTGCAGATGGCATGACCAGGAATGCCATCTTCAAGATGGCAATGGTGTGGGTGATAGTGTGCCTCCTCTACGGGCCTGCCATCATCAGTTGGGACTACGTGGCCAAAAGAAGCATCATGCCCTGAGGGAAGAATGGGACAACTGGTGCTTCCTGATGACAGCCTCCAGCATTGAATCCTTCACCCTCTCATCAGTGTCACTTACTTCAACTTCAGCATCCATGTAAGATTCAGAAACACACCTCCCTGAAGAATGACAACAGAGATGAACTTCAGGGGAGAAAAAAGAAACACATGTCACATTTTTTCTTAAACCAGGAAAGAGGAGGAGCAGAGGAGGAGAGACCAGAGCCCCTTTCCCAGGCACCGGGGCTTTCCTTGGATGTCCTGAGACTCAAGATTTCTCACCTCTGCAGGTGGACCTCAGAATCCCACGCAGCAGAACCGCTACAGGGCAGCGAGAACGCCTGCAATGGCAGCAGGCAGCCAGGCCTCCCCAGCACAGTGTCTCCCGGGACAAGCGAGTGTCCACGTCGATGGACATCATGGTGTGTGTATTTGTTCTGTGCTGGGCTCCTACACTGCTCGTGATCATCCAAGCTGCCTGACATGGGTCACACGTCCAGCACTTCCTCTATGAGACATGCTTCTGGTTCCATTGGCTGAATTCGGCTATCAGCCCTGTTCCATACCCATTCTTCCATGAGTTTCAGAAAAGCATTCCATCAAACCGCTGTGTCCTGGAAAGGCCAAGCAAGATCCACCCACCCCCATATGTACATGTGACAGAAACTACTCTTGTACTGTTAACGGTGGAGGCTGTCCAGGTTCTTGGCATCTTGAACAAAGAACTGGACAAAACCCACAAACAAAGCAAGGAAGGAATGAAGCGATTTACTGAAAACGAAAGTACACTCCACAGTGTGGGAGTGGGCCTGAGCATAGGGGCTCAAAGGCCCTATTACAGAGTTTTCGTGAGTTTCAATACCCTTTACTTGGGGTACACCTTATGTAAATGAAGTGGACAAAGTTACAAAGTCATTTACAGAGGACGGCCTATGGATGCCATAGCTGAAGTGTGAATTGGCCTTATGTTCCCTGCCTCCATACCCTATTTTCCTGCCTCAGTACCAGATCACCTAAACCCTCATAAAGGAAAATTTTAAAAATCTCAGAACCCTCAAACTCCCTATGCCAAAGGGAAAGTTAAATCTCAGGTTGAGTCGTGCACCACCGTCTTCCAAATGAACAGCTGTTACCAGCTTTACACATCAGCCAGATCCCTAGGGAAAGGTCGAAGGCCTCAGGCATCTCCAGATGCTCCCACAGATCATTCTTAAGTAAATTTGTAATCGCCCAATGGGTTTACCTTGCCCGCTGTCTAGACAGAGCTGGTTTATCAAGACAGGGGAATTGCAGTGGAGAAAGAGCAATTCACACAGAGCCGGCTCTGTGGGAGACCGGAGTTTTTTTGTTTGTTTTTTGTTTTGTTTTGTTTTGAGATGGAGTTTCGCTCTTGTTGCCCAGGTTGGAGTGCAGCGGCAGGATCTCAGGTCACTGCAACCTCCGCCTCTGGGTTCAAGCGATTCTCCTGCCTCGGTCTCCTGAGTAACTGGGATTACAGGCACCTGCCACCATGCCCAGCTAATTTTTTGTATTTTTAGTAGAGACAGGGTTTCGCACTATTGGCCAGGCTGGTCTTGAACTCCTGACCTCAGGCATCCACCCGCCTTGGCCTGCCAAAGTGCTGGGATTACAGGCATGAGCTACTGCACCTAGCCTGGAGTTTTATTATTACTCAAATCAGTCTCCCCGAGCATTTGAGGATCAGAGTTTTTAAAGATAATTTGGGAGGTAGGGGCTTGGGAAGTGGGGAGTGCTGATTGGTCAGGTTGGAGATGGAATCACAGGGGGTTGAAGTGAGGTTTTCTTGCTGTCTTCTGTTCCTGGGTGGGATGGCAGAACTGGGTGAGCCAGATTACAGGTCTGGGTGGTGCCTGTAATCCCAGCTACTCATGAGGCTGAGACAGGACAATCATTTCAGCTAAGATTGTGCCACTGTACTCCAGCCTGGGTAACAGAGAAGACTCCCTCTTAAAAAAAAAAAAAAAAAGAAGAATCATTACTGACACTTGTTTGAATTTGGAGGAAAGGAAAGAAAACAATATAAGACAAAACACTGTGGCAGGAAGATACTAAATTATAAACAAGGCCTAAGTCCATTGCAAGGTAGGGGTTAAGTCACACCTTACAAACCATGAAATCCTCATTTAAATGGGTTTTTAACTCGGAATAATGTGGCTTACCTTCCAACCTGACTCTCACAAGGCATCGCATGACTGACAGCAGACCACCTCCCACCTTATCAGAACTTAAGCATTCCTTTCTACTGACTTCAAGTCTTTAGACGAAGCTTAACTCTTTCAACCAACTACCAACTAAAGCATCCCTAAAACCCACCTATGACTTGTAATCCGCAGCTATGAAATGTCCCGCCTTTTCAGACCAAACTAATGTATATCTTCCGTGTATTGATATGATTTTATCAGCAATTCCTGCCTCCTAAAACATATAAAACCAAACTGTGGGCCAGGCATGGTGGCTTATGCCTATAATACCAGCACTTTGGGAGGCCAAGGTGGGCGGATTGCTTGAGCCCAGAAGTTCAAGATCAGCCTGGGCAACATGGTGAAACTGCATCTCTACAAAAATACAAAAGCTAGCCGGTCATGGTGGTGCACACCTACAGTCCCAGCTACTTGAGAGTCTAAGATTGGAGGATCACCTGAGCCTGGGAAGTGGAGGCTGCGGTGAGCAGTGGTTGCGTCACTGCACTCCTGCCTCAGCCTCCCAAGTAGCTGGGATTACAGGCATATGCCACCATGCTTGCTAATTTTTGTATTTTTAGTAGAGACAGGGTTTCACCATGTTGGCCAGCCTGGTCTTGATCTCCTGGCCTCAAGTGATCCACTTGCCTCGGCCTCCCAAAGTGCTGGGATTACAGGCGTGAGCCACTGTGCCTGGCCAATGATCTGTCTTTTAACCTTCATACTGGTCAGTTGTGCCTAAACTCCAAAAGCAAGGCGGTGCAATGTGGCGAGTCCAACCTCCCTTCTCATCATGGCCGAGAACTTGGTTTTTCAGGTTTCACTGGGGTCTCCTTGGCCAAAAGGTAGTCCATTCAGTCAGCTGGGGGGCTTAGCGTTTTATTTTTAATTTACAGTACTAGTATATGAAAGTATTCCATCACCTTTGTGTATATAAAGACAAGGCTTGAAAAAACAATGATAGAACCTGATTTCTAAAAATATATCAGGCAGATTTTACATTTTACTGTTTTTCTTACCCTCCCTCTTTTACTTTTTTCTTTCTCCCTTCCTGTCAGTGTGCATAGATTTTACATTTTACATTTGCAAAACCATACCAGAAGATATGGTATCCAATGCAACGTCTCTGGGTAGGTGGAGGAATGGCTGATCTCCTCGTCTTTGCTCTGCACATGGGAAGATAAGCTTGTAATGAATATTATCAATCAGTGTGCAATTCAATGGACTTTAGTTTTGGGAGCTAGACTTGGATTGCAGACCTGAAGTTACAATTGGCTCGTCCTTGTTTATGGGAGGTCAGCAAAGCATTTGAAATCACCTTTGCAAAAATTGTAACTGAGGAAATTATGACAGTGAAAGAGATCAGACCCAATCTTGCTTCTAACCTTTAAACTGTCCTTGTTCATTCCTGGGCATAGGTCGAACTAACCTTGGGAAGTAATTTATAGTTTGACTCTGAAACACAATTGATAATAGCCCTTTCCCAACAGTTATGAAGCGTCCAAAGGTTTCCTTCTGTTTCTATTTCGCTAAGTGAAAATGGATTTAAGTCCCAGCCTGAGATTTTACTTATTTGAAAACACTACTGACGCAAGGCTGAACACAGCAATGAGTGTGTTCTGGCTGGGTGAGGTGGCTCATGCCTGTAATTCCAGCACTTTGGGAGGCTGAGCCGGGTGGATCATAAGGTCAGAAGTTCGAGACCAGCCTGGCCAACATGGTGAAATCCTCATCTCTACTAAAAATACAAAAATCAGCCAGGCATGGTGGTGCACGCCTGTAATCCCAGCTACTCGGGAGGCTGAGGCAGGAGGATCACTTGAACCAGGGAGGTGGAGGTTGCAGTGAGCCAAGATCACGCCACTGCACTCCTGCCTGGGTGAGTGCAAGACTCCGTCTCACAAAAATAAAATATACAGTCCATCTCCAAAGATTTTGGAAGCTTGGACCATTTTGTTGGGACAATGCAGGGTGCCCTACGGCAGTACAGCCAATACAAGACCATCCCAAATGAATTGTTTTGCATTACCACAAGCCAGGAAACATTTGTCTTTAATCAAACCTAAGGCAAGTCACTACTCTTGGGAATTCAAGTGTGCGGCAAATGTGTAGATACCGGCACCTGAATCAGTGTCTGTCGTCCATACCCACAGCATCTCCATAGGACCAACCCCAGCAAACAGGAAGGTCTCCCGCACAGATTTCTCTACCTTTCATTTACAATATGCAGTCTGGATTCCCATTGTCAAACACAATTCTGTTGGGAAATCCTTTCTGCTTGAGCTTATTACCTTGAGGTCTCTGAATGAGAGAGCAAATTTAACAGGTCTCTCTGGAACCTAGACTTTGTGTTTAAATCCCCTCAGTGCCTGTGGTGGTGCATTTATTCCTTAAAGTCTGTCACATTTTTCAATGGCTCTGAGAGTTGCACATGAACTGTACACTACAAGTCATCATCATTCTCCTAGGTGCTCTGATGCCTGATCAACTCAAACGCCTCTCTCTTTGAGCTGTGTGTATCAGCAAGGGCTGTTAATGGACAGGGTGTTTTTGCAGTTCATTAACCTGATGACCACCAATCTCAGGCTTGAGGATGAGTCAGGCACATGGATTTCTAGGCAAAGAAGGAATCATCCGGACTCTAAGAATCACTAGTTTCCTGCATGGAGACAGGAACGGGAGAGTAGGAAAGTCTAACACAGCAGGCATCTCTCATCCAATCACAGCATCGTCCTAGCTGTGTCCTCCTGAGCTATCCCTAGCCCTGGCTCAGCATTTCCATCCACCTGTGAAGGATTCCCCACCACACCCCATTTAAGGACAGGTACTTTTTTGTAAGATACAATAAAAATTACTAAAAAAGGAGAACAGGGAATAGCAGACACACAAAACACAAAGCCAAATGTTTATTACATCCGATAGACATAAAATTACTGTCAAATTGCTATAAAAGGTTTTAAATGCCAAGTCAATTTTTAAATACCTATTTCACTCCAGACAGCCAAGAGTATAACTTGCTTCAGTCCATGGGTCTATCTGAGTAGCCTGGAACTGCAGGCCAAAGCACTGGCCTCAGAAGGCTAAATAGGCTATTTGACTTGACGTTCCATGAGAATTCACACAACCCTCTGCAGAACTTGCCCATCTCCAATCCCTCAAAGCTCTTCTTCACTGCTCTCCTGGGCACACCCATACCATCTTCTGTAACTACGGGTCTGTCTTCACAGCAGACTAACATTCTTGAAGCTAGGGACTATGATCTTCTTCACCTTTAGATTTAGTGCCTAACTATATCTGGTACTGAGTTTTTGTTCAACAACAAAAAAATCTGTAAGTTAAGGATACCAGCAGCGCTTTGCTTTCACTTTTATTTACTTTTTTTGTTGGTTTATTATTTTTAAAATTGGGTTTATCTCAACCCAGAAAATGAGATAATTTACACACTGTACTGACATTATTTCACCTGCAAACCAACCTCTCCAATTCAGTTCAAATTCAAGTATTCTCATGTCTTTTCTACTATTCCAGTTGTATTTCACAAAACATGTAAATCATATGGCTATGTCAAGCCATAATCAGGTTTATACAGGGTAAACTAACACCTGCAAAGAACAGAAAGGGTTTGCTGGACTATGACATACCACAGAATGGCTTAAGATTTGATACATTTTAGTGGTACTAATTCTTGGGAAACATCTGTTCATGTAAACCCCAGCAAGGGCTAGTCATCAAGTGCTAGCAATGGGAGGGCAAATGGTGAGGGGTTAAGTGATGTAGTCATTTGAAAATGTCTATAAATTCTCCCTTCAAGAGGTGGAGCTTAATTCTCTTTACCCTTGAATATAGGCTAGACTTAGTGACTCCCCACTAACAGAATAAGGCAAAACTGAGAGTGTCACTTCCACAGGGAGGCCATTGAAAGGCACTATGGTTTCCTTCTTGCTTTCGTACTCAGCCACCATGCTGTGAGGACACTCTATGGAAGGGCCCTCAAGGAGAAGAACTGGGGCCCCTGCCCTCAAGGAGAGGAACTGGGGCCTCTGCCTAACAGCCAGGTCAGTAAGCAGAGAAGTCAGCCCCAAAGTGTCAGATGACTGCAGCCCCAACCAGTATCTTGCTTGCAACCTTATACTCTTTGCCTTATACTCTTCGCCAGGACCACCAGCTAAGCTGCTCCCAAATTCCTGATCCAGAGACCTGTGAGATAAATATTTGCTGTTTTAAGACATTAAGTTGGCCGGGCGCGGTGGCTCAAGCCTGTAATCCCAGCACTTTGGGAGCCCGAGATGGGTGGATCACGAGGTCAGGAGATCGAGACCATCCTGGCTAACACGGTGAAACCCCGTCTCTACTAAAAAATACAAAAAACTAGCCGGGCGAGATGGCGGGCGCCTGTAGTCCCAGCTACTCGGGAGGATGAGGCAGGAGAATGGCGTAAACCCCGGAGGCGGGGCTTGCAGTGAGCTGAGATCCGGCCACTGCACTCCAGTCCGGGCGACACAGCGAGACTCCGTCTCAAAAAAAAAAAAAAAAAAAAAAAAAAAAAGACACTAAGTTTTGGGATGGTTTATTATATAGTAGGTAACTAGTATTGCTGGTGAGCCTTTGGGGGGTTTATGTGAATTCATCATGCCTTGGGAAAAGCAGGGTAAAGTTGAGGAAAGAAAAGGGGTATAAATGACTAAAAGAGTAGATGCTGCCTTTTTCAACAAGTGCTTAAAACCAGAGTTAAGTGAGCTCTGTGAATATATGAGAATGACTATTAAACTCTATAGCCACTCTATTAGTTCTTTTTATCAATTAAAGATAGTATGAAAAGAGAAAAAAAGCTCCAAAATTGTTAATAGCAACTTTATTGTTTCACTGGTGCAAAGAAAAAAAAAAAAAAATCATAATTGTGATGCATTTCCTGCTAAATTTACAATGAAGGTGATACATAAATTATATAGATCACAAATTTTCTTTTATACTATTTAAAACCAAATTATATTGATAAATATGTCCAGAGGACAACATAGGTTCTTAATGGATGGCTGAGTCCAAATATGCAAAATATAACTTCTCGTTTTGACCATGGTGTTTTAAAATTCTCAAACATGCATTAATATATTCTAGTTTTAGGGAAAATCTTACACATGGCCTTATCTTGCAATTTAGGGAAAAGCCCAAGCTGAATTTCACATACAGTATTCCTTTCTTCTAAATTAATCTCAAATTGGACTAAAGAACAAAAGAGACAGACACTTTTGGGTTAGTACTCCCCAATAATGAAGAAAATACACAATCAACAATGAAACAAACAAAAAAAAAAAGGAGGAGAGCTTCATTAGTAGCCAAGATAAGTGCTTGTGGGGTTTTTTTTGTTTTGTTTTGTTTTGTTTTACAGATCACAGGAATTTTAAATAGCAGATCAGTCATGCTACTTGGGGTGATCAGACAGACTTGAACACTTACCAAGTGAATAATTTTATTAAGGTCCTGAAGGTGAGTGTCCGGAGGTGCTGGGTAAAACACATCACAGGTAAGAAACGGGAAACCTACCTCAGCATTTCTGAAAGGCACAATCTATGGAAGGAAAACCTAGCATAATAAAACCCTCACTGCATGTACATGGAAAGGAGTATGGTGAGCTGTTTCCTTTTTAAAGGATGAGACCTTCATAAATTGGCCCCTCGGATTCTGGTGATTCCCGCCGCAAGCGCAAATGCTCCAGTGTGTTATGAAAATGTTTGTTAATCTGCTCTGTTTCTTCACTGGATTCAAGATTTGGGAGGTCTTCTCGAATCTTTTGGATAAGCTGGTTTAAAACCTGAATTGTTACCTACAAAAGAATATGTACAAATTCATGATCAAGCACATACCACAAAAAATGAAAGACAATTTATTTTTATTTATTTTTTTGAGATAGAATCTCACTCTGTCGCCCAGGCTGGAGTGCAGTGGCGAGATCTCAGCTCACTGCAACCTCCGCCTCCCGGGTTCAAGCGAGTCTCCTGCCTCAGCCTCCCCAGTAGCTGGGATTACAGGCATGTACCACCAGGCCCAGCTAAACACAATTTAATAAAATTGCTTTGAGGAGCTTCTGCTACTCTCATCAATTACCTAAGTAATTATGAAAAAAGAAAGATGGGGATACGATTCCTAGTTTGAACATCTACTGACTATCAAAAAAACCCGAACAACCCTTTAAAACAAGCAAAATTGGCCCCAGTGCTGTGGCTCATCCCTATACTCCCAGCACTTTGGGAGGCTGCGGCAGGCAGATCACTTGAAGTCAGGAGTTTTAAGACCAGCCAGGTCAACATGGTGAAACCCCATCTCTACTAAAAATACAAAAATTAGCTGGGTGTGGTGCTGGGCACCTATAATACCAGCTACTCAGGAGACGGAGGCATGAGAATTGCTTGAACCCAGGAGGCAGAGGTTGCACAGAGCTGAGATTGCACCACTGCACTCCAGCCTGGGTGACAGAACGAGACTGTGAAAAAAAGAAAAAAAGGAAAATTTTATTTAACTTACAAATCTTGACCAAAACTGTATTGCTAAAAGGATACTGCATTTAGGAATTATCTTTTTTTTTTTTTTTTTGAGACAGAGTCTTGCTCTGTCGCCCAGGCTGGAGTGCAGTGGCATGATCTCAGCTCACTGCAAGCTCCACCTCCTGGGTTCATACCATTCTCCTGCCTTAGCCTCCCGAATAGCTGGGATTACAGGCGCCTGCTACCATGCCCAGCTAATTTTTGTATTTTTAGTAGAGATGGGGTTTCACCATGTTGGCCACGCTGGTTTCGAACTCCTGACCTCAGGTGATCTGCCCGCCTTGGTCTCCCAAAGTGCTGGGATTACAGGCGTGAGCCACTGTGCCCGGCCTAGGAATTGTCTTAAACTAGAACATTATGACAAATTAGGCTATTACTTGACATCTGTAAATTATTTTATATTTTTCAAATGAACAGTGATTAAAGTATCAGAATGATAAACTTTTGTACATATCAAATTTCCTGAGTAGGAAGGGAAAATGTTAGTTTATTAACAACACTTTACTAATTCACTTACCGCATCATTTTCCTTTTCATAAAAATAGATATATCTGTTCAGAATTTCTATAAAAAGCTGCACTTGTAGAGAGGGGTCCATGCACTGATTTGCTATTTTTAGAGCTTTCTTTAGGCACTCCATTACCCTCTTGCCTCCGTGAAGCTAAAATAAAAGGGCAGGGGGACAGTGAAGAGATTAACGAAACGTCCCGTTTTCATACAAAGAAACACAACACTACCGTGCTCTTTCGTGTTCTAAAGGGACACAACAAATTTAAATCCTTTTCATTCTCCTTCTTTTGAAGTATACAGCTGTATTTTTTTAAAAACAGGTAGTGGTTTGAACTTGCTATGTTACAATATCCTCAAAGCAGAGGCTTCACTACAGGATGAGACTCTTTTTTAACAAAACAAAGCAATTCTCTTCATCAGATTTCCAAGCACCCCAAATGTTTCACCTCCAGAACACAAGGCCATGGCAACCGATCCCTGTTATCGATCCTGTCTGCTATCATGCAGTCAGGAATGACCTTACCTCCTCCCCATTTTTGTCCGTGTTTCTGCCAGACCAGAAGAGATGTGCACAGGTGCTCACAGCTCGGCCCTGATCGGGTTTCTTCAGAAGTTTGGATGCAGCAAGGGCACACTGAGTCCTCAGAGGTTCGTGATTCTCTTCACTGAAGCACTTCATCCTTTCAAAAGTGCCAATGATCAAGGTGATGGCAGCTAACTGTGCTTTGGAATCGCTGATTTCATCTTCATACAGAGAAAAGGCCTAGTGAACACAAAGCAGAAAGGACTTTCAAGAACCAACCATCCTCTAGTTGAGCATTTTCCAAAGTACTTCTCACCGAACCTCCATCCTGTGAGACTTCTGCAGCCTTCAAATCAGAAAATGCTGCACCCTCTCGAGAGCCACAGGACACAGCTGAGATGGTAAAAATGCTTAAAAGTTGCAATAAAGAAACTTCTTTCAACTTTGTTTAACCCGGGTTCCCAAACTGAATTTTGGGAATGGAATGCATTTCCCAAATTTCATGTTCCATGGAACACTTTTACCATGACCCACTTGGAAATCTTAGATTTCATCAGCAAATGATCAATACCAGTCAATTATGACAATAATATTAAGAGGTTCCATGATGGTGGGAAGGTGGTAGTTACATATTCAGTAAAAGAAGAGTAAATTCATGTCATTACCACCATGCCTGCAAACAAGCAACTGACTCAGTAGAGCTGACGTGACAACACAGAAAGAACAGATCATCACCTGGGACATGAATTCATATGCGACTGTTTCATGATTTTCAAAACCGATTTCCCCAGCAGCTAGTGCTCCTTGAAGAAAAAGTCTTAAGGGCAATTCTGCCAGCTCTGCTTTGATCAAAGCACTGATAGTCTGGTGGGCAAATGAAAAAATCTTCTGGCATTTCTTTTCCCATTTGTCATCCTAAAACAAGAAAAAACATTTTAAGTTACCTTAAGTTCAAAATTAACTTGTTCCATGATTCCATTTTATTTAAAACTTTTAATAGAACAAAATAGTGAACACGGTAAGTTGAGCGCAGTTTTCCTGTCATTTTCCTTCTCTGTTTCAGTTATAGGGCACACAAGTAAATCAAGCAGGATGTCTTCTCAAAACATCATTTGAAGTTAAACTGCTTTTGCAATGTTAACGTATTTGATATTTGTTTTTTCTTTTTGAGACAGTTTTGCTCTTGTTGCCCAGGCTAGAGTGCAGTGGCGCAATCTTAGCTCACTACAACCTCCGTCTCCTGGGTTCAAGTGATTCTCCTGCCTCAGCCTCCAGAGTAGCTGGGATTACAGTGCCTGCCACCACGCCCAGCTAATTTTATATTTTTAGTAGAGGCAGGGTTTCACCAAGTTGGCCAGGCTGGTAACTCCTGACCTCAAGTGATCCGCCCACCTCAGCCTCCCAAAGTGCTAGGATCACATGCATGAGTCACCGCACCCAATCTGTTTTTTCTTTCCTTTTTTTTTTTAAGCTCTGTTACCCAGGCTGGAGTGCAGTGGTGTGATCACAGCTCATTGCAGCCTTGAACTCCTGGGTTCAAGTGATGCTCCCACCTCAGACTCCCGAATAGCTAGGACTACAGGCTCACATCATCATACCTGGCTAATTTTTATTTTTTTTATAGACACAGAGTCTCATTCTGTTGCCCAGGCTGATCTTGAACTACTGGCCCCGAGCAAACCTCCCGCCTCAGCCTCCCAAAGTGTTGGAATTACAAGCATGAGCCATTACAACTGGCTGATATTTGTTTTTTCTGATTCGTAAGTAACATTCCAAAATTGGAGAAAATTAGAAAAATACACAAAATCATCCACACATCATCCCTAAATCTACCATCCAGGGATGATCATTGGTAACATTCTGACGCTAAATGTCTTCCTTTCTTTCTACATAAATGTAACTGGAATTTTTGGGTGTGGTTTTCTTTTTTCTCTTTGGCACGATCTCGGCTCACTGCCACCACTGCCTCCTGGGTTCAAGCCATTATTCTGTCTCAGCCTTCTGAGTAGCTGGGATTACAAGCGTGCCACCACGCCCCCGCAAATTTTTATATTTTTAGTAGAGAAGGGGTTTCACCTTATTGGCCAGGCTAGTCTTGAACTGCTGACCTCAAGTGATCCACCCACCTCGGCCTCCCAAAGTGCTAGGATTACTGGCCTGAACCACCGCATCTAGCCCTTATTTTCTTACTTGAGAGTTAAACAAAATCGATTCAAGTAATTTGTATCTAATTTTTCTTTTTTTTTTTTTTTGAGACGACGTTTCACTCTTGCTTCCCAGGCTGGAGTGCGATGGCACGATCTCGGCTCACCACAACAACCTCCGCCTCCCAGGTTCAAGTGATTCTCCTGCCTCAGCCTACCAAATAGCTGGGATTACAGGCATGTGCCACCACACCCAGCTAATTTTGTATTTTTAGTAGAGACGGGGTTTCTCCATGTTGGTCAGGCTCATCTCAAACTCCCGACCTCAGGTGATCCGCCTGCCTCGGCCTCCCAAAGTGCTGGGATTACAGGCGTGAGCCACCGCGCCCAGCTCTAATTTTTCGTTCACTTATTTTATCCTAACAATTTTCCCGATACTAATTTAAAATCATTGTAATGACTAGAAAATATTACAGAGACTGGCTATGGCATAATTTATTTAACTATTCCCTTTTAGAAATAATCTCTAATATTACAATGAATGTTCTATATACACTAAGCTTTATTGAGACCCTAATTATTCCCTTAGTATAAATTCTTGGAATTCTACTTGGAGTAATATTATTGGATATTTTAACACCCTACTTACATACTGCCAACTTCCTAGAAGTATTACAGTAATTCACACTGCCAACATTAGATGAGAATGAATTTTCATCACACCATCGCCATTGCTAAACCTTATTTTTCATTTCTCTTTGCCAATTTGATTTCTTAAAAGGTTCGCTGTTGTAATTACAAGCAAGGTTAAATATTTTATCATGATTGACTATCCAAATTTCTTCTTGTTAAAGCAATCAGTTCTTTTCATTTTTAAAAGATGGCAACAGGCAGGGCATGGTGGCTCATGCCTGTAATCCCAACACTTTGGGAGGCCAAGGAGTCAGGAGGATCACTTGAGCCCAAGAGTTTCAGACCAGTCTAGGCAACACAGTGAGACTCTGTCTCTACAAAAAATAAAAAATTAGCCAGTGTGGTGGCACATGCTTGTAGTACCAGCTACTCAGGAGGCTGAAGTGGGAGGATCATTTGAGCCTAAGAGTTCAAAGCTGCAGTGAGCTGTAATCATACCACTGTATCCCAGTCTGGGTGACAAAGACCTTGACTCCAAAAAAAAAAAAAAAAGTGACATTGACAGTCATAGACCTTGGCGCAGTGTATGGCAACACAGTAAGTAATGCTAGTAAATAAGTAAAGGCTAGTTACTTTTATTTATTTGCCCTAAATCATTTTGATCCCAGAATTTTTTCATCTTATAACTGAAAGTTTGTATTCTTTGGCAACTAGTGTTCTAGTCTTTGCTTATACAAGTTCAACCATTTTTTAGTGACTGGGTCTCCCTCTGTCGCCCAGGCTAGAGCGCAAAAGAATAATCATAACTCACTACAGCCTCCAACTTCTGGGCTCAAACTGTCCTCCTGCCCTAGCCTCTTATTTTTGAGATGGAGTCTCACTTTGTCGCCCAGGCTGGAGTGCAGTGGCGCAATCTCGGCTTACTGCAACCTCTGCCTCCCGGGTTCAAGTTATTCTCCTGCCTCAGCTTCCCGAGTAGCTGGGATAACAGGCATGTACCCTCACGCCTGGCTAATTTTTGTATTTTTACTAGAGACGGGGTTTCACCATGTTGGCCAGGCTAGTCTCAAACTCCTGATCTCAGATGATCCACCCACCTTGGCCTCCCAAAGTGCTAGGATTACAAGTATGAGCCACCACACCCAGCCCTGCCCTAGCCTCTTGAGTAGGTAGGACTACAGGCATGTACCACCACACCTGGCTAATTTTTTAATTTTCTCTTCTTTTTTTTAGACGGAGTTTCACTCTTGCCCAGGCTGAAGTGCAATGGCGCGATCTTGGCTCACCGCAACCTCTGCATCCCGGGTTCAAGTGATTCTCCTGCCTCAGTCTCCCGAGTAGCTGGGACTATAGGCATGCGCCACCATGCCCAGCTAATTTTGTATTTTTAGTAGAGATGGGGTTTCTCCGTGTTGGTCAGGCTGGTCTCGAACTCTGACCTTAGGTGAACCGCCTGCCTTGCCCTCCCAAAGTGCTGGGATTACAGATGTGAGTCACCACAATCGGCCTTTTTATTTTTTAATAGAGATTGGGTCTTGCTATGTTACCCAGGCTGGGTGAATTCAACTTAAAAAACAATTCTACATATAAATGAAGTCATGCAGTATTTGCCTTTCCGTGTTTGGCTTATTTCACTTAGAATAATGTCCTCCAGATTAATCCCTATTGTCATAAATGGCAAGATTTTCTTCATTTCTATAGCCGAATATTATTCTACTATGTAGAGAATGTATGTACATATATATACACACACACACATACACGTATATACACACACATATATACAAAACACAATGTCTTTACTCATCTATCGATGGACACTAAGGTTGTTTCCGTATCTCAGCCATTGTGAATAATGCTGCAATGAACATGGGAGTGCAGGTATCTCTTTGAGATACTGATTTCCTTTCCTTTCAATACATAACCAGATGTGGGACTGCAGGGTCACATGGTAGTTCTAGTTTCAGTTTTTTGAGGAACCTCCATACCGTTTTCCATAATGGCTATACTAATTTATATTCCCACCAATAATAAACAGGGTTCCCATTTCTCTACATCCTTGCCAACACTTGATTTTCTGTCCTTTTGGTAACAGTTATTCTGACAGATATGCGGTAATATCTCGTAGTGGTTCTGATTTGCATTTTCCTGATAAATGATGTCGAACATCTGTTCATATACCAGTTGGCCATCTGTATGTCTCCTTTGGAAAAATGTCTATTCAGATCCTTTGCTCATTTTTAAATCAAGTTATTCATTTGCTTGCTACTGAGTTGCATTCCATATATATTTTGGATACTGACCACTTTTCAGATGTACAGTTTGCAAATATTCTCCCCCATTCCATTGGCTGTCTCTTCACTCTGCTGATTGTTTCCTTTGTTGTACAGAAGCTTTTTAGTTTAATAGACTCCCACTTGCTTATTTTTGCTTTGATTGCCTAGATTTTTGGTTTCACATCCAAAAAATCACTGACCAATGACAAGGAGGTTTTTCCCTATGTTTTCTTCTAGGAGCTTTATGGTTTCAGGTCTTTAATCCATTTTGAGTTCATTATTATATATGGTACAAGATGAGAGTCCAATTCTATTCTTTTGCATGTGGATATCCAACTTTCCCAATACTATTTATTGAAGACACCATCCGTTTCCCCTTTGTGTATTCTTGGTATCCTTATCAAAGATTAGTTTATTGCACATGTATGGGTTTATTTCTAGACTCTCTATTCTGTTCCGTTGGTCTATGTGTCTGTTTTTACGCCAGTACCATATTGGCACACTGTCTTAATTACTATGGCTTTTTAATGTAGGCTGGTTGCTATTTTTATTGTTATACTCACAAATTTCTATCCGTAAATGCTGGTAAAGAGTGAATGATAAGCTGGCCTAATACAAATTGGCCAAAAGTTGCTGTTTCATGCTGGTAGGTCTACTTAATACATCCTTTTTTCTCTATTATGAGAAAATCAAGTCCCTACTGAGGCCAGGTGTGGTGGCTCACACCTACAATCCTAGCACTTGGAGAGGCTGAGGCAGGAGGATCACTTGAGGCCACAAGTTCGAGACCAGCTGATCAACATGGCAAGACCCTGTCTCTACTAAAAATACAAAAATTAGCTGAGCATGGTGGTGCACACCTGTAATCCCAGCTACTTAGAAGGCTGACACACAAGAATCGCTTGAACCCAGGAGGTGGAGGTTGCAGTGAGCCAGGACTGAGCCACTGCACTCCAGCTGGGGGACAGAATGAGACCCTATCTCAAAACAAACAAACAAACAAAATTAAGTTACTGAGGTTGTTCCTTAACATTAACCTGACTGTCCAACTTTCAGGTACATGAGCTTGAGGTATTTTCTTCAAAACTACACCGTGAAGACTCAAGCCATGATTCTGGTTTGAGGAAGAAAAAAGCTCATAAAAAGTTGCCCACAACTCATGATATTATGCAATTATATGCCTTTAGAGAGAAATGACTGCAATGCTAGACCCTCTCCTTAGGTTTTAAAGCTAACCTGAATTAGAACTTAGGAAAGAGTTTCAGCATAAATTCACACTGCTTTAATCTTGCATTTCTAAGTGCTTTTTATGTGATCCCTCATTTAGTATGTGATCCACCAACATCACCATTAGGAACACTTAGCACAGGATAAGTAACAAATACAGAGTTGCCAAAAATGGGATTTTATTATACCACTGTCTATTTTTGTATGTTTGAAATTTTTTATAACATAAAACAAACACACACACACTCAGAGTGATGAAAAAGGAAAAAAGTGCCTAAATATTTAAAAGTAAACTCACCACTTTAGAATTCTCTTTGTATCGAAAAGCCAGCTGGTAAGCTGCAAATACCAATGGTGGCAATGTGAAGCGAATCCGCTGATTTCCACCAGCTCCAAAATGTTTTCGTGCTGTGTTCAAAATCTGACCCAAAAGCATTAAAGAAAAAAAATTTCCAAACTATGATTAATCATTTGTGAAATAAATGTGGGCTCTCATCATCATTGCTAACATTTTGTGAATATATACAATGTACCATAGTTTATGGTAGGCAATTTATATATTTCTTATCTCCTCAAGTTGTCACAACAATTCAGAGACAGATACAATTCCATTTCACAAATGGGGAAGTATGAGTTTCAAAGAGGTTGTATAACCTGCCCAAGATAGTGAGTTAGAAGCAAAGATATATTTAAATATATTTTCATATACACACATGCAAAGTATGCTGCATTGATAAAGAATGTAGGCTCTGGCCAGATGTGGTGACTCATGTGTGTAATCCCAGCACTTTGGGAGGCCAAAGGTGGACAGATAAGTTGAGGTCAGTAGTTCGAGACCAGCCTGGCCAACACAGGTAAACCCCGTCTCTACTGAAAATACAAAAATTAGCTGGGCATGGTGGCGTACACCTGTAATCTCAGCTACTCGGGAGGCTGAGGCAGGAGAACTGCTTGAACCCAGGAGATGGAGGTTGCAGTAGGCTGGGATCATGCCACTGCACTCCAGCCTGGGTGACAGAGCAAGATTCCATCTCAAAAAAAAAAGAGAAAAAAAGAAGGCTGTGAAGACACTCAGAGACTCACATTTAAAAGTAAATCCTAATACTTGTTACATGTGTGGCTTTGGGCAAATTATTTACCTTCTCTTAGCCACAAGTTTCTGTAAACTCGCAGGGTTGTTGGGAAGATCAAGTGACACGTGAGGTTTCACCACTACTTAGCACAAGGCATACGCTTAGTAATATTAACTATTACTATGATACAAAACAACTATATGCATATTACTGGTACATCATACCTCCTCATTCCAAAAAATATTAAGACCGAAAAGGCTAATATACTTTAAAAGAGCTACTTGTGAAATATTCCATGAATTCTGTGTTTTTCTTGGATTTTTTTTCTGAAATGGTACAACATATAGCCAATTCAGAAAAATTACAAGAAAAAGAGTTTATAAAATGTTTTTAATATGTGTGACACAATGACATTCAGATTTTGTGAAATTCCTGATATGGCAGATGAATAAGAGAATGCATTTTCCCTCGGGCAGTCAGAGCTAATGACCCTATTATTAAAGATCGTTATACATGGGAATAACCAATCAGCCACATGCAGAAGGCATACTTTTTTTTGAGACAGAGTTTCACTCTTGTTGCCCAGGCTGGAGTGCAATGGCGTGATATCCACTCACTGCAACCTCCACCTCCCAGGTTCAAGTGATTCTCCTGCCTCAGTCTCCCAAGCAGGTGGGATTACAGGTGCCTACCACCATGCCTGGCTAGTTTTTTGTATTTTCAGTAGAGATGGGGTTTCACTGTGTTGGCCACGCTGGTCTTGAACTCCAGATCTCAGGTGATCCATCCACCTCAGTCTCCCAAAGTGCTAGGATTATAGGTGCGAGCCACCATGCGCAGCGGGAAGGCATACTTTCTAACTACTACATTTGGTATGCAATAGAAAATGAAAACACACAGACACACACAATCTCACACAGAAACTTAAGGGAAACAGTTAAAATACTCAGTCACTCTGTACAGATGACATAGCTCACAGAGCACAATACCACAGTCCTGGAATGTTTGCTACTAAGCCAAGAGAAAGACCATCACACTATCAACAGCAGTCAGCCTCTTATTTCACACTGATTATGAAGAAGTACAGGAGTGTCAACTACAATGAAGAAAGTCAACAGAAAGAGATAAAACAGTCAGGACATCCTCAAGCAAATGTCTTTTTCATCATAGCAGCCTAACAGCCTTATGCATCCAAGAATGGTTAAACTACTTTGCCCAAACAATAATTAAGCAGCCAACCGTGCTAACCCTTCACTAAAATAAATTCTCTATCTAGTATCGATCACTGATACCCCTACTCAGGCAACATGCTTTATCCATTTCACAAAGTTTCCCTGTGGACTAATAATAAAGAGAACCTCATGTGATTGTTCTTTATCAGAAAAAAAAAAGTTAAGAAAAAGGCAAAATGAATTTTAAAACCTCTCATCAAAAAACAAAAACGCACATTTTCAATGTGACAAATATAATTTATACTTGCAAATTTGGAAAAGTAAAATTAAATGTAAGAATTGTATTTCTTATAAAGTTTATTATAAGCAATACATAGTTCAGAAAAAAATCAACATGGAATACTTATGGGCACTCAAGTAAAAGAAGAGACTTTTTTGTAATTCTCAGAGAGTCTTCAAAAGAAATCAAAGCAACTGAATTGTTACTCACATGCTCCAGAAATTTACAATTATGTTTATATATAAAGTAAAAGCCCACAGATGCTATGAATCTCTTTTTTTTCTTTTGAGACAGAGTCTCGCTCTGCTGCCCAGACTGGAGTGCAGTGGCGCAATCTCAGCTCACTGCAACCTCCGCCTCCCAGGTTCAAGTCAATCTTTGATTCAGTTGCAATTCCTTCAAAACCGTCTAAGACCAGAAGGTGAATTAAACCATTTTAAGCACTTCAACATGCGATTTCACTAGGAGCTGATACAGGGATATACTAATAGTAAACTCATACCAAGTACTGCTGGTCAGGGTCCTCAGAGCGCAGTAGATGAATGAAGCGGCCCACAAGGCTCTGCTCATCAGCAAAGTCTTCTGGATCAGGGTCCTCTACAGGCTGATCTGGCTGATCTTGAATCAATGTGGATACCAAATTCATGATGGAATCCACCTGTAACATGTGAGGCATAAGAAACCCACTGACGTGAAACCATTGGCATATAAAGCCACTGTCAAAAGTGTTTCCAGTTATAAAATTACAATACAGTATCAACAAGATATTCCTTTTTTTGGTTAGAAAGTCAATACACATGTATGTCATACACACATATACAGACAAAAGTCTGGAAAGATATGCACAAAATGTTAATTTACAGTGGTTATTCTCTATCTGGTGGAATTATAAATGTTTTATAATTCTTTATACATCTCCAATTTTCTAATTTATATAATGAATAAGTTACTTCTACATTTTCTTTAGTATTGAATTACCCTCCCCTCCCATCTCAGGTATCTAGGTCCATAGTCTAAAATTGTAACACTGTTTCCCTAAAATAGCATGGAGGTATTCTCTTACCTGGTCTTGAGAGACAATTTCTGTATTATAATCCAGAACGTTACTAAGCACATAACAACTCATGCTCTTTCTGGACTCATAGTCAAAGTACTCAAAGAGTGGGTGAAAATGTTTTAATTTCAAGACTGTTAAAATATTGTTGTAAGTGTCAACTGGTATTTTCAAAAGTCTGGTGAGTTCCTTTGAAACTGCACTACTGGTAGCAATACTACAAAAAGAAAAACAGAAGTCTTAATGAACAAAATTAACTTTCTCTATACACAAATAGCACTTGTTCTGTAAGAATTTGAAATTTTTCATTACACATTAAAGGAAATGGGTCAGGTGAATCATACCACCACAGAAGACTGTAACAACCTCCTTTCAAGAGGATAAAAAATGCCTATCTAAACATAAATATATATATTCATCTATTATTTTTCTGTTGATACAAAACTAGAAACAGTTTCCAACTCATGAACAGATGGTATAGCTGGAGTTAAGATGACTGTCTAGAATTCGATGACATTTCTAAGGGAAGTATTTTAAGTGGTAGTTTGGTTCCCAGGGGGCAGCCAACAAGTATTGTATATTCACGATGAAAATAAATAGGAAAAAAAATCCATGCAAAACCAGCAATTTGACACAATAGAAAAATATATAAACTATTTCTTCTGTATCAGATGTTGGTGATTAAGGAAAAGCAGGCTGACTGACTTAGGTAGTGGTTAGTAAAAGCATTCTGTAGATACTGAGGCATATTGGGGCATTTATTACAACCTCTTTAGAGTTTGTTATTTCCAATGATTTTGTCTATTTTTACTTTAAAATTCACTTGGGGAGAAAGACATAGATACATCATTTAGTTTTTTTATTTAAATTTTTTTAATTTTTAATTTTATTTTTTATTAGAGACAGGATCTCGCTCTGTTGCCCAGGCTGTTCTCAAACTCCTGGGCTCAAGTGATTCTCCCAACTCAGCCTCCTGAATAGCTGGGATGACAGGTGCAAGCCACCACACCTGGCACATCATTTAATTTTCGCTCATACTTATTCCATATCTGAACTTGTTTTCCGTTCGCACACACACAAAACCAAAATGACCAAAAGAAAAAGGGTAACACAAACGGAGGAAAAAAAGAGTAAATTTTCTTGATGCAGGTAAACCACTAGAAGGGAGATAGAAAGGAGGAACATGACATGAGGTAAAATTCTCAAGAATATGGGTGGGGGAGGCAGGCCTGGCTTGAACCAAGTCCAGAGCAGTGGGGAATGGGGCAGGAAGGGAACTGCGGGGGAAGGTAACAGGATCTGAGCTGCCCACAGTGGCCACTACAGGACGCCACAGGTCTAGGACAGAACAGCTGAGGAGGCTTCAAGTTGGAAACAGGACTGTTCATACTTCCTTGAAGGTATCAAAATCAAAGCTCAAAATAGAAAAGATATTTAAACCAATTTAATTCTGCACCTTAAATATACATACACCCTTCATTTTTCACCATGTGCTCATTTGTAGGAAAACACCTCTTATGGAAATAAATACTGCCTGAGAAAGTTTCCTTACCAGTTGAGGAACTCATTCACATACAGCAAGCTCGTCCAACCCGCAGCCCACAGGCTGCATGCAGCCCAGCATGGCTTTGAATGCAGCCCAACACAAATTTGTAAGCCTTCTTAAAACATTATCAGTTTTTTGCAACTTTTTTTAAAGCTCATCAGCTATTGTTAGTGATAGTGTATTTTATGTGTGGCACAAGAAAATGTTTCTTCCAATGTGGCCCGGGGAAGCCAAAAGACTGGATGCCCCTGATACACAGAAAGGGATCCAAATTGGAGTCACTGGTCCCTGAAGACTGCCTATAGTCCATAGGTACCACAATTTCATTAATATACACAACCAAGTAATTGGTCACCACTTTCTGCCCCTAGTAGTGCTAACCATGACAATCTTAATGCATGATTAAAACAAGACAAATGCCAGCATTTCAAAAAACAATTGAGAAAGAAAAGCAAATCTAGGAAAAAAGTGTCTTTATGAGGATTTTTACAAAAATGTAACTGACTTACTGTTCAAGGTTGAGCTTATTGAATATCTCCACTGTTGTTTCTAGAACTTTATCAACATAGTCCACACGATCAGGGTAACATTTCATGGCAAGATTAATGAGAGAGACTTGTAAAGATACAACATCCTCTGAAGGCATGTCTTGTCTAGACTGGAATGTTTAGAAAACCATACAATTTATTTTAAACAATTGTAAAAGGAAGGCAGAGAAGTTTCAAAATTTTGAGAACTTAGGAGAAATGCTACACAAACCTGTATCACTGTAGCCACCTGCTGTGAAAATATATCAAAAAGTTTAATATCCGCTGGGATTCCAGGTCCATCTTCACGGTGAGCAAATAAAGCTAATCTAAAAAAAAAAAAAAAACCCCTTTATTTTAAAAGATACAGGGTTTGGGTAGTGAGATCATGGATGACATCTTATTCTTTATTGCTTTTCTATATTTTGTATGAGCCCAAAAGGCTTGTTGTTTTAGACAGAGTCTCACTCTGTCAGCTAGGCTGGAGTGCAGTTGTGTACTCTCAGCTCAATGAAACCTCCACCTGCTGGGCTCAAGCTATCCTCCTCCCATCTAGGCCTCCTGAGTAGCTGGGGCTAACAGCATGTGCAACCACGCCCAGCTAATTTTTGTGCTTTCTGTAGTGATAGGGTTTCACTATGTTGCCCAGGATGGTACTAACCTGGACTCCAGCAAGCCTCCCTCCTTGGCCTCCCAAAGTGCTGGGATTACAGATGTGAGCCACTGCACCCGGCCTCCTCAATTCATTTTTAACTAAACAGTTTTGCCAGTGCAACCTTTTTTCTTCAGCATTCTTATTTCATACCATACTAAGTAGATTTTCAACAAGATAATTCTCTCAAACTCTTTGAAGCATAATTAAGTAGATATGGACAGAAATGCATTAAAGTGACAAATGTATTCAACAACCATGATTCAAATAAATAATCTTTAAAAAATAAAAGTACATAGACTATTTTAAGATACTGCATTTTTACTAAAGTTTGAAATACAACTAAGTCTAAAATTCATAAAATTAACTTTTATTTCCCTCATCTTAAATTACTCAAAATAATGTCTGTTTCATTATCATTATCTGTTTGTCACAGTCACAACTACATCCACATTTTGTTACGCCCAGAAGCATCACTACTGACAGAGATGGGTAAGTGACATTACAGGCAACACAGGAAAATCCAGTTACTAGCTTCCTTTAAGAGGGGGCCCAATCAGTATGGGATTTTTGCTGCCCAGGATTAAGCTGATAATTTGGAAAATTTTGTGATCTGAATTCTCAGACTTTAAAATGAATAACTTAGTTTTTCAAAAAACATACAAAAGGTATCTGCAGAAATAAATCTTCACTTAGGTTTCTGGTTTCATGACAATGCTTACAAGTAGTAGGACAGACATTCTGTACTACTACACAACATGGCTGCAAAAAAGTCACCCATTGGCCAAACACAGTGGCTCACATCTGTAATCCCAGCACTTCAGGAAGCGGAGGCAGGCTGATCATTTGAGCTTAGGAGTTTGAGACCAGCCTGGCCAACCTGGCAAAACCCCGTCTCTACTAAAAATACAAAAATTAGCCGGGCATGGTGGTGCATGTCTGTAATCCCAGCTACTCGGGAAGCTGAGACACTAGAACCCCTTGAATCCAGGAGTTGGAAGTTGCAGTGAGCCAAGATAGCACCACTGCACTCTAGCTTGGGTGACGGAGTGGGACTCTGTCTAAAAAAAAAAAAAAAAACTAAGAAAATAAAACTTAAAGTGGATGTACTAAACATATTTGATACTTAAAATTTTTTCTTTAAGAAAATGTGGGCTGGGCGCGGTGGCTCAAGCCTGTAATCCCAGCACTTTGGGAGGCCAAGACGGGTGGATCACGAGGTCAGGAGATCGAGACCATCCTGGCTAACATGGTGAAACCCCATCTCTACTAAAAAATACAGAAAACTAGCTGGGCGAGGTGGCGGGCGCCTGTAGTCCTAGCTACTCGGGAGGCTGAGGCAGGAGAATGGCGTGAACCTGGGAGGCGGAGCATGCAGTGAGCTGAGATCCGGTCACTGCACTCCAGCCTGGGAGACAGAGAGAGACTCCGTCTCAAAAAAAAAAAAAAACAACAAAAAAAAAAACGTGATGATAGAGTGATTACTTGAACATTTCCAATCATCTGTATCTTATGGCTACTCTAAACCAAATGAGTTCCCACTGCAAGATACTTATATCACAGGAAAAAACAAATTTTGTTCTTCAATATGATCTCTGGATTTGTACAATTTAAAAAAAAAGTCTGCACAACGTCTTTAAATGTCAATTAAACACACAGAATAAATCTTATCTTCATGTCTCCTGCACATTTAAGTTAAGCCTCTTTCATGTCTAACCAAGGCAAGTACCTAGTACTCATACTCACAAAGCTACACTATTTATAGTATAATTAAATTAAGATCATTGGTATGATAAAGATGTAACAGAGACAAATAATTCAAAAAATGTTTAAAATTCATTATTGTCAAGTCCGAGCATGTATCCTCCAGTGTTGGAAGGTCTTACCTATCAATTAAAGCAATGATTATGTTTTTCACATTTACATTCTGGTGTAACTCAGCACAGGCCCGAAGAAAAGGATTCAAAGTCTGGAGGTGAAATTCATCAGGGAAAACCTGAAAATCAAATGATCAATACAAGTAAAAGTATTTCACATAATATTCTGAACTCATATGGTAAAGTTCACATTTGTGGGGAAAAAAACACTGTAATCTTATACAACTAAATTTGAACACATTGCTTCTGAACCTCTCTACTAAACATAAGCTCAGACAGAAATATTCCAATAAACAAAGTGCACCTACAATTAAACTAAAGCTACAGAGACCAAGAAAACTCAGATGACTCATTCCTACAGTTTGGAGGAAAACAAACCACATTGATACAAAGACCAAGTTATAAGTCGGAAACAGAAAATCCCTGTTTTTAAATTGTTTTTAGAAGAAGCAAGATTACATGAAAAAAAATTTTTTTTAAATTATTTTAAGTTTTTATAGAAATGGCATCTTGCTATGTTGCCCAGGCTGGTTTTGAACTCCTGGCCTCAAGAGATCCTCCCACCTTGAACTCAGAAAGTGCTGGGATTACAGGTGTGAGTCACCACACCCAGCAAGGAAAATTCTTTATTCAGGAAAGCTTATTTCCTATTCCTTCAAAATTTTTTCAAAACAAACTTAACGAAAGATAAAATAGGTCATTTTTAAAAAATGACATGTTCCCACCTACCTGAATAATACACTCCATGAGATATTCTTGAGCCAAAGCATCCCTACAGTTTACAACTTGCTCCAATATGCCAGTCAAAACAATCTAAAAGAGAAAAAAACACACATAAGGGTTAAAATCTGTTTTCAAACTCTTAAGCTATTCCTCTAGCAACACATTTGAACTACTAACTTGAAAATCATATTTGAGATTTTTCTCACCAAGACTTCACTTCTAATCTTTAAAAGCTATTTTCTTTTTGAGACAAGGTCTTGTTCTGTTGCCCAGGCTGGAGTGCAGCGGGACACTCTCCACTCAATGCAACGTCCACCTCCTGGGCTCAAGCCATCCTCCCACCTCAAGCCTCCTGAGTAGCTGGGACTACAGGTACATTCCGCCATGCCCAGCTAATTTTGGTAATTTTTGTAGAGATGGGGTCTCTCTATGGTGCTCAGGCTTGTCTCGAACTCCTGGACTCAAGTGATCCATCTGCCTTTGCCTCTCAAAAGTGAGCTTTTTTCTTCATGGCTTGTGCTTGTGCATCCTCAGAAATCTTTGTCTAATCCTAGGTCATAAAGATTTCCTCTGTGTTTTCTTCTAACAGTTTTAGGTTCTATATTTAGGTCTCTGATAGATTTTGTTTTTTCTGTACGGTATAAGGGATGAGGGTCAAGGTTCAGGGTTTTTTGTTGTTTGCATATAAACATCAAATTGTTCCAGAATCACTTGCTGAAAAGGTTGCCTTTGTACTTTTATCAAAAATAACTGCTCATAAATATCTGGGTCTATTATGGATTGTCTAGTGAGAGATCGGTAAACTGAGCTGCTGCTTGTTTTTACAAATAAAGTTTTACTGGAACGCAGCCATGCCCATTCACTTCCATATTGTCTGTGGCTGCTTTTGCAACATATCTGCAGTGTTAGTAGTTGTAGACCAGGGGTGTCCAATCGTTTGGTTTGAAGAAGAATTAGAAGAATTGTCTTGGGCCATACATAAAATACACTTAATAACAGAAGATGAGCTTTTGGGAAAAAAAAAAAAAAAAAAGCAAAAAATCTCATGTTTTAAAGTTTACAAACTTGTGTTGGGCCACGTTCCAAGCTGCCCTGGGCCGCAGGTTGGATAAGCTTGTTGTAAGGCATACGTCTTGCAAAGCCAAAAACCATTTATTATTTGGTCCCTCACAGGTAAAGTTTGCCATTCCCTGTTTTATTCTCCTCCATTGATTTGTGTGTCTATCCTTTTAACCAATACCACACAGGCTCTCACTGTAGCTTTAGAGTAAATCATGAATTCAGATAGTCTGGGTCTTTCAACTTGTTCTTCCTTTTCAAATTTGTTGTAGCTGTTCCAGGTTCTTTGTTTCCTCATATAAACTTCAGAATCAGCTTCTTAATTTCTACAAAAGTCTGCTGGGATTTTGTCTGAGATTACATTGGATCTATAGATCAATTTTTTTTTAATGCTATCTTGACAATATTAAGTCTTCCAATCCACAAACATTGCATATATATCTTTCCATTTAAGTCTTCTTCAATAAAAGCCATTTTAAGATGTTTTTCAATGTACTATTACGTAACAAAAATATTCTGATTTTAAAAATCAGATTTCATTTTATCTCAGAACATAAGAAGAGGTAACAAAAAGATATAAACCTGTTTGTAACGTTCCACATTTACACCTTCCAACTGACTGAGGCGCACCAAATTTGTTCCCACTAAAATTCTCAGTTCTTGTCTTTCTCGTTCTCTTTTTTCTCTATCTCGGCTATGTCCCTGATGCTGCATTCGCACCCAGAGTTTGTTCATTTCTGCAAAGTTGAGTAGTACAAAATCCATGGAATCACTGATGTCACCAGTTGTTTCTTCGCTGCAAAGAAACAGAAAAGTCTTTACACAGTATTTACAGAACCAACTTACTACTATCCCTCTCCTTTGTGCATTTCCTACTTATCTCTGTAGTACACGAATGCTTTATAAAAAATCACTTTCAACTTCATTGGCTTAGTGTTAAATTTCAAAGGAAAAAGTACCATGAAAAGGACACTATAAATTTAAAGGGCAAATTACTTTCCCCAACTCTGTATCTGGAGTTGGGCCAACTGGACTTGCTCTTATGGCAAATTCCTTAATTCAAAAGGCTAGAAGGATGGACATGGTGGCTCATGTCTGTAATCCGTGCTTTGGGAGGCCAAAGCAGGAAGATCGCTTTAGGCCAGGAGTTTAAAACCTGCCTGGGCAACATAATGAGACCCCATCCCTACAAACCAAAAACAAAAACAAAATGCTAAAAATTTCAACACTTATGGTGTATTGCTAACTACATCATTTTACTGTTGAATATTTTGTTTTTAATTGGAATGTAAGTTTTGTGAGGGAAGAGACCATGGATTTCCTGCTTTATTTTTCTACGTCTCCTAGGATGGAGACTTCGGCAGCTTTCAAAAATTTTTATTGATTGCCTAACTAAATGCTCAAAATGGACAGTCAAAACATAATAAAGCAAATAACTTCATCGATTTCTCTACACTGTTAATTTTTTATCTTTTCTGTACTGTTTAAAAAGAAATTGATGCAGATATATTAAAAACCATTGAATTGTACATCTCAGAAATAAATGATTTTTTTTTTAAAAAAACAAAATCTGTTGGAGCAAACTGGAAAAAGATTAAAAATTTAAAAAAGAAAATAAATGAATAAACTTTTTTAAAAAGGAATGAAGTTCTTTAATCTGAGGACCTGTCATGTGAACAGCTTACCCCACTGAAGACCACAGTTGGCTGACCATCTGCCCCTGCTGTGGGATAAAAGTACAGTAGACTTTGATGCTAGAATACTGATTACACAAGAGAAACGAGTGTCTCTGAATGGCTTTTATTATTTCTCTTCTGGAGTTAATAGGTAACTTGTAACAGATAACTCAAATCACTTATATTCCAAGGTAACTAGCAGTCTATAAATTATAAAAACTGATAGACATTAAAGGAACAATTATGAAATCCAGCGGGCTCACACTTTATTATTTCATTACAAATTCAATTTCCAAATATAACCCTCTTAAAAAAAATTGTATTTTCAAAGAATATTTAATGTAGTGCAAAAATGCTCAATTACATTAACTGAAAAAAGCAGGTCCTAAAAATCCAAAGATAAAATTTGCATAAGAGGACATTGTAGAGCATGCTACATATACTGAGGAGTTCTATATTACAAAGAAAATCTCTATACAAATGCTACCTAAATGGCTGACTGGGTGGAAGAATTATTCATACCTACTTTCTGTACATGTTTCCACGCTTTTATACATTCTACAATGAAAAAAAATGCTGCAACAAAATCAAGAAAGTAAGTCACTTACTCTGTTGGCTCTCCTTCATCAGGTAAGATATTTCTGGTACACTGAAGAAGGTAATTTCGAAGAAACAGACCCCTCAAGGGATGCTGCACACCACGGCACATTTCTACCAAATCTTTCAAAATATCCTTCCTGGACTGAGGAAATGACTTGACATATACAACTCCAACTGTGATCAAAAGGTAACTAGGAGAAGTATGAAGAAATGCTGATTATAAATAAAATATTCAAATCAAGAACTTATTTCCAAACACATTGAACAAAATATTAAATAAAGATAGGAACCATGTTGTTTTCTCCTGCATGACAAGGAAAATATCTGATTTAAAATATAACCACTGATCTCTAAAAATACATACACACACACACTTATACTGTACATACACAACATAGATATTACCTTTAAACATATTAGGAAGAGAACAATTATATTAATTTTTCTAACAGTCAAGACATTAAACAAAATAGCAAGCATGTACATTTTTTCTATTTCTAAAATTCCTCAAATATCTACACAAAACGTAAATCTAGTTACTCTAAAAACAAATAAGAGAGTATCTACCAAAATGTTAATCTCTATTTGTTAAGAAATTACCCTTAAAACTTTTTCTTAAGCTGATAATCATAAAGGACATAACATAAAGTGGGAAATACAGACACAAAAGTCCTCTGATTTGTTATTACTTACAGCCTTGGGATAATGTTTCCAGCATACTGTACAAGTTCATAGAGATCTGCCACTTTCCTTCCTTTAGCAAACTCATCTGTCAGGTAGACCTCCAAGTAGTGCAGTTCATCAGAAATGGCCATATCTTTTAATTATGATTAAGGACTAAAAATAAAGATAAGCCAACCTAAGCAAAACTTTGAAACTTGGTGGAGTCATTGAAACTTGGTGGAGTCATTATTAACTACTGGGCAGGTATCTTAAGTTTCAGTCTTTTAAGAGAGTGTTCAAGTGAAGGCAGAATTTTAGTTGGGCTTTTCTTACTTTAAAATAAGGGTTTTGGCCGGGCGCGGTGGCTCAAGCCTGTAATCCCAGCACTTTGGGAGGCCGAGACGGGCGGATCACAAGGTCAGGAGATCAAGACCATCCTGGCTAACGCAGTGAAACCCGTCTCTACTAAAAAATACAAAACAACTAGCTGGGCGAGGTGGCGGGCGCCTGTAGTCCCAGCTACTCCGGAGGCTGAGGCAGGAGAATGGTGTAAACCTGGGAGGTGGAGCTTGCAGTGAGCTGAGATCCGGCCACTGCACTCCAGCCCTGGGTGACAGAGTGAGACTCCGTCTCAAAAAAAAAATAAAATAAAATAAGGGTTTTAAAGCATGTGTGGGGAAGCAAAGCAGTAAATATAACGGTTACCTGTCAAGACTGTTAATGGGTTTTGAAATGGCAAATGATTAAAATTCCTGTCCATTTGAGGCTGCTGCGTAATAATATCTAAGTATTAAAGAATCAACTGCGTCATAGCCTGAATATCCTCATGAAGGGTCTGAAAATTGAGATGCACCGACAACACACTTAAAGACATTGAGGCATAGGAAAGGAGTACTCTCCAAGTGTTTTTCTCACTTAGCACATCTGCATGGAGGAGTGCCATGTGACTCAGATAAGGAAGTAACTCCAGACAAACTTCATAAAGAACAAACAAAATTATCCTTATCAAGAAAAAGGTATGGTCCAAATGTCTTCAACATTCAAAAGATACAAAGTTCATAGTAGCTCTTTGGTGATAACATAGAAGTCCGGAGTTCACCAAGCATATTAGAAGCATGTTTTAGAGCATCCATAAGCTTGTTTTTGTCCTACAGAAATACCAAGAGAATAGATGAGAATGCTTAATTTAAATAAACATTTATCTTGGTTGTACAAACTCCTTACATCAAGGACTTGTTACATACTTTTAAAAGTATACAGCACTTAAATGATTTTTAATCACATAAAAAAATCAACTTAGATCAGTTCACTTTGCCGTCCCTACTGAAAAAGAAAAAGATCCATGATACCCAGTAGAGTTCACATAGCTAAGACAGCAAGCTTCTTGATAGAATGTTAATCTTTTCAATCTATAGAGACTAGGAAACTAGCTCCATTCATCACATTTTACCTGCAATTAAAAGAACTGGCATACTGATTCAGGCGAAGGAAGATACTATCCTGACATGGCTTTGTCATGGGTTAAAGACTCTTCAGAGCTGTCTGAAATAACTATTCATGTAAGTTTGCTTTCTTCTTACATATTTCAAACCCTCACAATGCCCATATGTTCCACTTAACTCAGAAATGCAAGCAATTCAGTGAGACAGAGGAAACACTATCCATATCCAGGAAGAGGAAGAAACAAGCAATAGCAAAACCATCTTCTCCGTTCCAAGACATTTATTTTTCATTCCCAACTTGTTGGGAATGAAACCAATAAAAGATACAAGAGCATATTACTGTGCTTTGGAAAACATAGTAAGACATTTTACAAAGGTAAGACAGCAGCATCTTCATCACAGTAATTTATAGCTTGAAGTACCAACCAATTTGGCTCAATTCCTTTCTTTTAATCCAGAGAATCTACAGTATCTACACAGATTATCTCTTACTTTATCTTTTAGAATATGAAAATATATAAATAAGTGTTAAGTATAATTTTTAAGCTATCTTCTATAATAAATATATTCAGGAAAGAAATTAAAGTTTTCAAGTTATTTAGAAAAAAAGCTGAATAATTCAAATGCAAAGCATTTAAATTCATTCATTCAACAAACATTTACAGAGTACCTGTTATATGTTAAGTACTCCTCAGGTCCGAGGTATAGAACCAAGGAGGCTAGTAATTCTGGTCAGACACTGATGTGGTAATATTACAGTAATGCGTAAATAAAAGGAAAAGCCTCTTGCTCTTATAAGCATGTATTCTAGTAAGGAAGACAGACAATCCCAAACCAAAAATATACATGTGAGTAAACAGGCCTCTTTGTTGAAATTGCTCCACATAGTGCTTGAGGAAGATGAGACTGAAGATAAATGCTGGTGGACAGTGAAGATTAGATTTACCAGAAACAGTGGTGCCACCTAACTCTAGAAAACACTGCACATGCTTCCTTAGGAACACACGAACTGCAACTGTGCCTCCCACATTTCCATTCTTACCAGGCATCTCTTCATTTGGAATGACTGGACCTTTACAGCCTGTATGGCTTCATCCAAGAGCTTTTCCTGCTCATCCTGAGGGGACTGCTGTGTTGTAGGCTGAAAAATAAAAAATTCCACTGAGGTCTCGAGCACATTCTTCTAGTAAATATGTTATTTCTATAGTTCTAGCCATAGTCCTTCTCCAAGACTGTCACAAAAGGATCAATCCAGCTCTATACCTCAGACCCATTTACCAATTATTTTGTTTTTTGTTTTTTTTTTTTGAGACGGAGTCTCGCTCTGTGCCCAGGCTGGAGTGCAGTGGTGCGATCTTGGCTCACTGCAAGCTCCACCTCCCAGGTTCAAGCCATTCTCTTGCCTCAGCCTCCCGAGTAGCTAGGACTACAGGCGGCCACCACCATGCCCGGCTAATTTTTTTTGTATTTTTTAGTAGAGATGGGGTTTCACCGTGTTAGCCAGGATGGTCTCGATCTCCTGACCTCGTGATCCGCCTGCCTCGACCTCCCAAAGTTCTGGGATTATAGGCATGAGCCACCGCGCCCGGCCCATTTACCAATTATTAACAGCTGCTGCACACAGAGCCATGCCCCATCACTGAAGTTAACAGAATAAGACTGACAAAGGAGAACAGTATGTGTACAGAGAATTGCCTCTCTCAGAAACTGACTCAACATTCTTGTAGTAAGCTGACATCAAAGAAACTTGCAGTGGTAGTTCATGGCTGTGTTCTGCTAACACACTCTGAATCAAACCCAGACAAAGCCATCTGACCAATCGAAATCTTGTGATAGGTATAGCTGAAACCAGTCTCTAAAGCCTCTCTTTTCCCCTAGACTACTTATCATCTGCATTTCAGTCTATTCTTAGACAGACTAAGGAACTAGTTTACAAGAACACTGACCAGCCCCTCCTTGGCAATATATAACAAGACTAAACAGCCTAGAAATAAAATAGCCGAAATTGTTAGTGACTTACAGTAGAAAACAATAAAGAGCACTGCCCTCAAATAGCTTACATCATTTCAAATGTACTGATCTACAGCTACAGTGGACAAAATATGTCTAGACACTCTTCTCTTTCCCATCAGCAAAAGTCTGCTTGCAAAATGAATTCAATCTCCCTGTCAAGAAGAATTAACCACTTCTTCAAGTCATATAAACACGGTTTACATCTCCACCACAGCATGCATCACATTATCATTATAAATGATGGTCATTTTTACATCCTTGCGACCCAACACACTGCTTGACACATAATGGGTGCTCCATAAATGTTCACTGCATAAATGAATACACTGGTTTTAGAATGTTTAGATATTTAACAAAAAAATGACTGAATAATGGATGAATAAACAAATTGTGGTACATATATACAATTACAGAATATTATTCAAACATAAAAAGGAATGAAGTATTGCTACATGAACAAACCTAGAAAACATCATGCTAAATGAAAGAAGCTAGACACAAAAAGCCATATGTTGTATGATTCCTCTTAAATGAAATATTCTGTACAGGAACAGAAAGTAGACTGCTGATCACCAGGAGGGAGGCTGAGAGGAATAATCGCTTAATGGGTACTGGGTTTCTTTTGGGGGTGGGGAAAATGTTTTAAAGCCAAAGGTGGTGATTGTACAGTATTGTGAGCACACTAAATTGTTCACTTTAAAATCATTAATTTTACGTTATGTCATTTCACTTTTATTTTTTAAAACAATGACTAAAGACAAAATGCTTCTCACACAATGAGTTGAAGAGGTGGAAGGCAAGGACTTACACATCAACCTGCAAGTAAAATCTAGTCTGTTTCATTAACTAAGAAAAGTAAAACAACATTTCATTTTGAGATTAACAAAGAAACGTGAGTCACATAAAACCCACGTCTGAACTAGCATAGTTTTTTATAAAAATTGAAAACTTTCTCTTGTTCTAATTTTGGAAAGAGAAAAATATTAACTGAATAATGAGCAATGCCATGCATCTCCCCTTTTTTTCCCATGACTAACTCTAGTAAACTGAGCTCTGCTGCAAGCACTCTTCCTCAGAAGCACAAACAAATTTCTTTTTTTTTTTTTTGAGACGGAGTCTCGCTCTGTCGCCCAGGCTGGAGTGCAGTGGCCGGATCTCAGCTCACTGCAAGCTCCACCTCCCGGGTTCATGCCATTCTCCAGCCTCAGCCTCCGGAGTAGCTAGGACTACAGGTGCCCGCCACCTCGCCCGGCTACTTTTTCTGTATTTTTTAGTAGAGACGGGGTTTCACCATGTTAGCCAGGATGGTCTCGATCTCCTGACCTCGTGATCCGCCCGTCTCAGCCTCCCAAAGTGCTGGGATTACAGGCTTGAGCCACCGCGCCCGGCTAAACAAATTTCAAAGAAATGCCGGGCGCAGTGGCTCAAGCCTGTAATCCCAGCACTTTGGGAGGAGGCCAAGACGGGCGGATCACGAGGTCAGGAGATCGAGACCATCCTGGCTAACACGGTGAAACCCCGTCTCTACTAAAAACTACAAAAAATAGCCGGGCGAAGTGGCGGGCGCCTGTAGTCCCAGCTACTTGGGAGGCTGAGGCAGGAGAATGGTGCAAACCCGGGAGGCGGAGCTTGCAGTGAGCTGAGATCCGGCCACTGCACTCCAGCCTGGGCGACAGAGCGAGACTCCGTCTCAAAAAAAAAAAAAAAAAAAAAAAAAATTTCAAAGAAAAAGTTAGGTATCTTTTAAACTTCACTTAACGGGAACATGAATTTATCCCAGCAGAACTATTACCATAAAATGCTAGTTTCAGAGGCAAGGATGACCACCAGCATTTAAAGATTCTGACTTAATGAAATTTACTACTCATCATGGGCTAGTCTTCTCTGAACTTTAGTGAAACCAGGCCATCATTTGGAATATTTTGGCTCCTTACCTCTGGATGCAATAGATTTAATAATAATTTGAATCAATGGATTTCATTAAGTTCAACTGATCCATTTAGAGATAAACAGTGATACATCTGAATTTTTTTTATTTTTCTTTAAGATACATCTGGATATTTTAATTAAAAATGACTTACTATAGTGGTAAAATGTACGGAAAATTTACCATTTTAACCACATTTAAATGTGCAGTTCGGTGGCACTAAGTTAAGTACATCCACATTAATACAGTTACCACCATCTATCTCTAAAACTTTTTATCTTTACAAATGCAAATGGAAACTGTAGCCATTAAACTCCCATTCCAATCCCCCAGGCAATCCTACCTTCTTTTCTCTGAGTTTGACTACTCTATATACTTCATATAAGTGAAATCACACAATATTTTTCCTTTTATGTCTCACTTATTTCACTGACTATAATATCTTCAATGTTCATCCATGTTGCAGTATGTGTCAGAATTTCCCTCCTTTTAAAAATGAAATATTTCATTATATATCTATATATATATATATACAGATACTACATTTTGCTTATCCATTGACATGTAGGTTGTTTCCATCTTTTGGCTGTTGTGTACGATAATTTTTATTACATAGCAAATGAAACTGTGGCTACAAAGAGGTTACAAACAGTTACAAAAACATTTGTATAGAATGACTAGAAAGATTTAGAGATGTACAAACAAAGGAATGCAATTTTAGGAAAATTCTTCTATTTTGTCTCAACTGGGCTTAAAATAGAAATGTAAATACAAAATGTTGAAGATTACAGAATGACTTATTACAAAGTAAGCTACAAATGAAGACATAAAGCTATAGTAATGCAGTCTATTTTTATATATTACTCATAAAACAGTGTAGTTATGCTAGCAACAGCTATTCTAAGGGCTATTCTTGATGCCTTCCTAGGAAGGGTCACATAGAGCCTTAACAATTATAATATGAACACGCTATCATTAAACACAAGTCAATTAACCAATGTTTCCTAAATCATTAAAGCAGTTTTCCATGTGTAAATGACTGTACTTCACAGCTACACGGATCAGAAGAAAATGGAAACCCTACAGAATGGGGATCAAATTAACATTTGTGATTAGGCCCATTTTAGCTTGAGACCCACAAACAGCCCTCTCAAGACTACAGTTATAAGGTGCAGAGCAAAGCAAAGGTCATCATGAACTGATCACTTGGAAAACTACTCTCCATTCAAACAATGTGCTTTTGTTTCCTCTTCTATGAAACAGAGATGAGAGCACCCCCACCACTGTTATGAAGAACAAATGAAACCAAAGCTCAAAACGTGCCTACTACTTAGTAATAAGCACTTAATAAGTGCTACAATTATTATTCAGTTTAGATACAAATAATTATCTCCACTTACGTCAGAAACCTATTGTGGTTCAATCTCCCTGCTCATATGCTGTAGGTGTAATCTGACAGTACAAGGTAAACCAAATGTAACACTCATCTCTTCAAACAAAGATACAGAATATCATGTTAATGAAAGAACTATTTTAAAAATGACAGGGCATACATTGACAACTGAAGTAGAGAGAAATAAGGATGATGAGGGCATAAGAACTTCAAAATGTAATTTGAACACCAAATGGCTCTAACTTCATTTCCAATACATATTCCCAAGAATCCTTTGATGGAGCACACTGAACTTTCTGGCTTCATCTATTAGCAATACCTTTTCTTTCCACCTGGAGAATTTCTGTCCACCCTCTTTATAGTCTCAGTTCACGTTACTTCCTGTAGTTCCTCCCAAAATCCCCAGGCAAAACTATCCCTCCATGACCCCAAAGCACTGAGTTGACAATGTTAGTAAAGCAATCCACACACTGCATTACAGTTAAGTTCTACAAGCTTATCTCCCACAGTAGCCTCTTAAGTTCGACATTGGAACCCAGTGCCACAGTCCGGGACACTAAAGGCACACAAGATGTTTGATGAATTGAAGTGGATTCTAGAAGTTTAGGGCTTGGAAGGGCCAAAGGGGCCAACACTTTCTTTCGGATGCAAAAGTGCGACACCAAGAAGACTAAACGACCTGCCTAAATTATAGACAGTGACTGTGAAAGAACGAATACTCAAGTTTCCTTTCCCAGTAAAATTCATGAGGACAAGATTGTGTGTCTGGCTGATTGCTCCCAACTGGTTCACCCAACAAAGAATCGGAGTGCGTAATACAACCTCAATTAAGTGTTTTCCATTACAAAACAATATAAATGTCAATCCATAAACGCTGGGAAACACACAAATCCTAAAGTTAAATTTTGCGCCGGTCTTGTTTCAATTCCCAATTGCAAATATTCTGAGAAACAGACAAAAATCACCTTGTAAGGCAATGTTATATGAAAATAGTATTTGTAAAACACTTAATCCTTTCCGGCACTAAGACAGTTAAAGTGAAATCTGTTTCCAGGCTTACAGATTTACAGAAGCCTGTCTACACAGAGTGAGTAAGATAATTAAAGCGGACATAGAGTATATACTCAAAAAATTTATTTGCACAGTGCAGGCTATGTCAAACGCTAATAAAATGCAAGTGACAACTTGCCTTTGTGGGAACCAGACAGAAAAATTCACATTTTGAGGAAGTTCAAGTTTACCGGCCAACAGCCACACCACGATTTGCTGCCGTCATAGAGGGGCCCTAAGGAGAAGGACTGCTTCCAGCAAGTCAAATACTTGGATTTCATCAACCGAGAGACAAAAGAGCCAAGGTGCGCCCAACGCACAAATGCTAAAGGAAACAATCAGTCTCCTTTCCGACCGTCAGGATTAGAAGACAGCCTGATTCCTTCCAGGAAATTCATGTAAGCAGGTCCCCAGAACTCGCTGACAAACACTGCAGCCGAAGGCGGGTATGAGGCCAAGAAAAGCCAAGGAACCACTGCGACCCCTCCAGGAGGGCGTGAGGACGGCCGAGCACAACTAGGCACAAAGGTAGAAACGCAACATCTGGGCGGGTCCTGGCGCCAACTCCGATCTCAGGGCCTCCGCGCGCCCAGGGGGCCAGATGCTCAGACCTTGGACTACGGGTCCCCTCGTGGCGGGCAGGCGGCCGATTCCACTTACAGGAGGCCGCAGGCCTTCATGGACCCCAGAGCCTACAGGCCAAGTCACCCCCACAGAGAGGCCGCCCCGTCTCTCAGCAACGGCCGCAGCCAGGAGCCGCCGCCCACCCCGGCCCGGATCAGCCTGCCCGCGGCCTTTCTCCTCCTGTCCCCTATCCCGCAGGCCAAATCGGGCTGGTCTTAGTCCCGAACGGTCTTTGGGGCCTCTTCTCCACTCGCTAGGGCCCGGGGCGGTGGAAGAGAGCAGGGACTACAAGGAGGGTCGGCTAGGGTGCTACTGCCCCCTCAACACTCACCATGGCGACTCCCCAGAGCCTGCAGCAAGGAGCACCCACCCCGCGCGGAGCCTCCCGCGGTCATGTGACGCTGCGGCCCCTCCAAGCCCCGCCCTCTCTAGCCCCACCCCCGGGCCCTACAGGCTGCTCATTGATTGGCCTACTTCTAGGAACCGAAGTCTCGCGTGCTTATTGGCCCCGGCCACTTAACGCTAGATGGACGGACCTGGGCGCCAGCCAATCTCACCACAGCGTGTGAGAGTGGGCGGTCGGTGCAGCGCAGTGGGGATCCCCCGGCGGCAGACAGGAGACAACAGGAGGGAAAGGCAGTGTGTGATGAGTTTGTCAAGAAGAAAGGAATGGAAGGAGGGAAAGCCTACAAGTCCACATTCACCATATCTGCCTTGGCGAGTGGGCTAGTGATGCGCATGCGCAAAAGGAAGACCCTGATTGGCTTGTGGGACGGTCTCAATGTCCTGTCCCAACCAATCCACATGAGCCGGGGGTGGGGCCTGGCTCTCACTGGCTGGTGCAGCCTTTGCGCGCGGGTTTCATTGCTCCGCGGCTTTTGCCCGAGTTGTTCGCTTTAGTCCCGGCGCTATGGGGTCGGAGCTGATCGGGCGCCTAGCCCGGCGCCTGGGCCTTGCCGAGCCCGACATGCTGAGGTGAGTTCGGCCGCGCAAGACCAGGGCTGGGCTCCCGCCTCGCGGCCCTGGGCCCTCAGGCGAGGCCGGCGCCCTTCCCAGGCGTCGGGCGGCGCGGAAGTGACGGGGAGCGCTGGGGCCGCGCGGCGTTTAGGGCCTACTTCAAGAGAAACTTCCCGGCCGTAAGCTTGAATGAGATGGCAAGAAGGGCGATAGCAAACGGTGATGGCAAACGTCCCTGGGAACAGCCAGCCCTGTCCGCGGGTAGCACGGTGGTAGAAAAATGAGCCAGGGAGAATTTGCCGCTCATTCCGCCAACGCCTACTGCAGTCGGGTTTAAGCAGGGAACCCGACAACGCGGCGCAGACTCCGTTGTCTATAAGGGCGAGGACCTTAACCGGGCCGTGTGCCAGAACCACTGGGCGTGGGGTGGAGCGCGGCCTAGCGGCTGCCTTTAACAAAACAACAAAAACTCGGAAAAGCGGGCGCTGTTCCCGCTGAGGCCGGATTGATGGCAGGTGCTAGGCGAGGAAAGATATGGCAAGAGCTGCCCAGGCAGGGACGACAGCTCCTGCAAAAGCCTTGAGATGGGAAGCGGGATCCGGGGTTCGAAATAAAGCCATTGTAGCTAAAACGTGGAGCAGTCAGGCGAGGGAAGGCAAGGAATAGAGCACTTAAAAGATTTGAAGACACGCCTGCAAGACTCGGTAGTCGTTTAGAACAGTGGTTCTCAAAATGTGGTTCCTGGGCCAGCAACAGCCATATCATCTTGTCTCTTGTTAGAAATACAAATTCTTCGGTCCCACCTCAAGCCTACTGATCAGTAACTCGGCCTGGGACCCAGTAATTTGTTTTCACAAGCCCCCAAGGTGATTCTCGCCTACAATCAAGTTTAAGAACTACTGATTTAAAGGAAATAGGAGGAAAGGAGGAACCCTGGTCTAACCTGCCTGCCTCTGTGATAGTTCATGCTTGTTCCAGTAATGGAGGGAGGAAAGAAGGGTTATTTTTTTTTCGAAATTTAACTTCCTTTTGCCTGAAAGCATTTGAGCACAGTGATGTTTGGAGTCGGTGCTGGTTCTGTCTTCCTCTCCCCAGAGGTATGACCTTCATTCCCAGCCCCAGATAAACGTGCCACAGGAGTTAGGTTTAGTGTGAAGCTCACCAGGCTGTATTCATTGTTTACCAACGTGTTGAGCAAACTTCTGAATAAGTTGTAGCAAACACACTGCCCTTTTAACCAGGAAAGCAGAGGAGTACTTGCGCCTGTCCCGGCTGAAGTGTGTCGGCCTCTCTGCGCGTACCACGGAGACCAGCAGTGCAGTCATGTGCCTGGACCTTGCAGCTTCCTGGATGAAGTGTCCCTTGGACAGGGTAAGTAGGTCCCACCGAATGTCTGAATAATCCAGTGTAACAGTGAAGCTCTTTTAACTTTTGGTTGAACTAAACCCCAGTAAAATCCCTTGTTTTAGATTGGTCTGGCTATTCTTGTTTGTTATTCTGGAAATACTGTAGAATCATTTTGCTTTGGAAAAAAATTTTGCCATGTTTTCTTTACTCATCACTGTTTTCCCTGACCACCTCTTTCTCGGCTGGAGGCCATCTTCCACACTGCTGCTAGCATTACCCTCGTTTTAAAGCACGTCCAAACCCCTGTGCTTTTCTTCCAATGTCACAGTGTTTGAGAGAACAAGCTTTGGGGTCAGGAGGAGTTGCGTGTTGAGATCAAATCTCCACACTAGCTAGTTCTGTTAGCCTCCAGTGTCCTCATCCATAAAGTGAAGATAAAATCCAATTTCGCTGGATTATTGTGAGGAGGATTAAACGTACATAACACCGCTAACACGGTACCTGTGTCATAATGTTACACTCATTAAATGGTAATATTACAAACAAAGCTTTGCTGATGACCATCAAACCCTCCAGCCTCTCTTGAATCCTGGCCTCAAGCTACAGTATTCACTTAACAGACTCTTCACTTCAATGATTTGTGGCTTTGAAAATGCAATACCTTGTTTTTTCCTGTAGTACTCTTCTGGTAAACTATTTGTCTTACATGACCCTGTCTTATTGTTACATTGAAACTTTACTCAAGTCTCCCAGACAGAGCTGGTTTCCCACAGTGGAGCCTCCTGTTTCTTTTCCTACTTTCCTTTTCCTCTTTCTCACACACACACACACACACACACACACACACACACACACCGCCCCATCCCGTCCCTACTCCACTCCCACTACTTCTCTCCTTCCTTTTCCCAATAAATAACAGTTAGCACCTTTGTATAAACACAAGTAACCATATATGTGTTTCCTGTGGTTTTTTACTGCCTGTTTGACTATGTTAGTATTGTGTTATAATTTTAAATCATCTGTGCATATGCATGGCTGCCTGCTTTTGTATAGTTTGAACTCTTTGAAAGCAGTACTTCCTCAGCCTGACATAATTACCAATTTTTTTACTAAATGAAGCTAAACCTTTAGGTATTAAGGTTTGCCACAAAATTAACTTTGAAAAGTTATACTGCTTATTAAACAAGTGTTTAAGGGTACTAATATATAGAATGTAAAGTTTTTATGATTTGTGTATGTGTGTTTCCTTTCACAGGCTTATTTAATTAAACTTTCTGGTTTGAACAAGAAGACATATCAGAGCTGTCTTAAATCGTTTGAGTGTTTACTGGGCCTGAATTCAAATATTGGAATAAGAGACCTAGCTGTACAGTTTAGCTGTACAGAAGCAGTGAATATGGCATCAAAGATACTAAAAAGGTATGGGGCATAAAGAACCTTAATTGAAAATGTATACCAATAGGCGGGGTGTGGTGGCTCACACCTGTAATCCCAGCACTTTGGGAGGCCGAGTAGGGTGGATCATGTGGTCAGGAGTTCAAGACCAGCCTGGCCAACGTGATGAAACCCCATTTCTACTAAAAATACAAAAATTAGCTGGGCATGGTGTCATGCACCTGTAATCCCAGCTACTCGGGAGGCTGTGACAGGAGAATTGCTTGACCCCAGGAGGTGGAGGTTGCAGTAAGCCGAGAATGCATCACTGCACTCCAGCCTGGATGACAAAGCAAGACTTCATGGTGGGGGGTGGGGAGTGGGGCGCACCAGAAAATTTATACTGATAGATACAAATTATCCGTTGTCCTATTCTGGTTAATTTTCAGTCTTAAAAAAATAACTCATGTTAAGTGACAGCACACATATCTCATCCGTTTTAAAAGCTGGTAAGTTCTGGTTTGCACTTTCAGTCTCTTTTCAAATAATATTTTCTAACAGATAATTCTGCAATAACTTCTCTTTTAGCTATGAGTCCAGTCTTCCCCAGACACAGCAAGTAGATCTTGACTTATCCAGGCCACTTTTCACTTCTGCTGCACTGCTTTCAGCATGCAAGTAAGTATTTTATTAAACATTCAGTAAAGTTACCAATTTACAAGTTGGTTTTTCATCCCCAAGGAATACTTCTAATTTAGTTGATATCAATTCAGAGCATATTTTCCCCTAGAAATAATATTAGGAATATTGGCCAAGTGACCATATTCCTAGTTTATCCCATAATGTAGCTAACAACTTGGAACTAGTGTGGTCAGAATTCCACCAGCCAAATAGCAGCTGTATACATATGCTGGGAATTCTGATTTCAGCCTGCCTTTTATAAGCGATGATATCTCTTATAAAAGAGATATCATTAAAACAATCTTCATATGTGATTTTCTGCTCGTATATTTTTTAAAGTACTGGCTGGGCCAGGCATGGTGGCTCCTGCCTGGAATCCCAACACTTTGGGAGGTGGAGGCAGGAGGACTGCTTGAGGCAAGGAGTTCAAGACTAGCCTAGACAACATAGTGAGACCCGAATCTCTTAAGAAAAAAAAAAAATAGCTGGGTGTCAATGCATGCCTCTAGTCCTGGCTTCTCAGCTACTCAGGAGGCTGAGGCTGAATTCTCACTGGAGCCTAGGAGTTCTTGGTTATAGTGAACTGTGGTCATGCTACTACACTGCAGCCTAGGCAACACAGCAACACCCTGTCTCTAAAAAAAAAAAAAAAAAAAAAAAGCACTGGCTACAACTGTTCTTCAAGGAATTTATAACATATTTTAGTGATAAATTCTCACATCTGAATCTTAGAATTGTGGGTTATCTATGTGTATACTGAAATGTTACCTTGGAAATATTAGTAATAGTTGATATCTTTGTCTAAAATTGTCTTGTTTTTATCTTGCCAGAAAACTCCTTAGAAAACAAAATGTAGTTGGCCCTTAAAGAATGGATTTCTCACTACCTACTCACTAATTTTGGTATGCTTGGCTCTATTAGCTACATACCTAGGAGTATTAATTGGCATTTGTAGAAAACATCTCTTCAATTCAACAAAAGTATGTGCATATAAAGAGGGAATGTAGCTGTTATTGTAGAAAACAGTGAGACTAGTCAACCCTACTTTCGAAACCATATTATGCTGAGTAAGAAAAGGTCTTGACAGGTCTATTATCCTGAAGAAAAAGCTTATTTTGTGTTTGTAATTAGTGGTTGCTGTGGAGTGTTACTAGGAGAGTTTATTTTCAGGGTGGGGTGGGGTTGTTACATTCCTGTAATATAAATATAAATATCCTGTGAGTTAAAACGAGTGGAACATTCAAAAGTCCTATGATTGTCATTCATTAAATTAATCTGAGATTTACTAAAGAGTTCTAAAAGTCACGAAACACTACAGCAAATGTCTTTTATGTACTCCTTTTGTTATAAAACAGATCCCATGTGCATTTTAACTCTCAGTCCAATAAACAACTAAACAACAGCACAGATAATAACATGTTTGGAATGAAGGAAAAAACTAGAGGCTCTTAAAGCATGGTCAAAAAGAAAGTAAGTTGATTATCTGGTTGCCCAGAGAAGAAAACTGTACAGGTTTTGAGAAAAGCAACTTGTGAAATTGTTTTGTAGGATTCTAAAGCTAAAAGTGGATAAAAACAAAATGGTAGCCACATCCGGTGTAAAAAAAGCTATATTTGATCGACTGTGTAAACAACTAGAGAAGATTGGACAGCAGATCGACAGTAAGTATTCTGTAGTTCAAGAATGTGTCATTTGAAAATGTAGTACTTTTGTTTGTAAAAGTCAAATATTTTCAAATGTGTAAACTGGCTGCTTCCTAAATTCTGTATTACATGTGGACCAGGTATGTTTTTATTGATGTTTCTAACCTATGACTCTTGAATCTATGCCTGGAAAATAGATTCTTTATTAACATGTTCCCATGTTAAATACCAGCCTGTAGATACATAAGCCAGGATAGAAATGATTCTCAAGTCTGACAAGAGAAGCCAAAGAAAAGAGAAGTCTAAGATCATTTGTCTTCTCCTTCTCATATTTGATCAGTTAAGGTGTCTAATTTTATTTGTGATCCAAAACATGCCCAAATACTGAAATTGAGGACAGGAGAAAAATTAACCTTGAATACACTTCTTAAAGGAGAACCTGGAGATTTAGCTGCTCCACCACGGAAGAAAAAGAAGATAGTGGTTGAAGCCCCAGCCAAGGGTAAGTTTTACTAACACGGTACTGACATTGACATTTTATGCAGTGAACAGCCTAGTGCTGCTCTAGCAGGTTGCCTGACAGGAGTCCAGTTTTAAGTAAATTCTGACTGTGAATCATTTGATAAGACCAGTTTTCCAAGCAATCAATAATGGAAGTAACATCAGTATTGGGTAATTAAGAATATGTCTGGTCTGGCACAGTGGCTTATTCCTGTAATCCCAGCACTTTGGGATGCTGAGGCGGGAGGATTGCTTGAGCCCAAGAGTGCGAGACCAGCCTGGGCAGCTACAGCTAGGTATTTGTCTTACCTGGGCATGGTCTGATGGGAAGTCTCTAGTTGTACAGCCAGTCAGCTGGTTGGTTGGTTGGTTGTGATTGGCTGGGGATTATTTTTGTCTTTCAGAGGTTCTTTTCCCCCCCACACACAAAAAAAAAAAAAAAAAAAAGTTTCCAAGTTAAGTTCCAGGTTGCTTATAAGAGCTTTAGCTACAAAGACAATCTCAGGCAAATGGCTGCATTATTGTTTTTTTGAGACGGAGTCTGGCTCTGTCGCGCAGGCCGGAGTGCAGTGGTGCGATCTCGGCTCACTGCAAGCTCCGCCTTCCGGGTTCACGCCATTCTCCTGCCTCAGCCTCTCGAGTAGCCGGGACTACAGGCGCCGGCCACCACGCCCGGCTAATTTTTTGTGTTTTTCAGTAGAGACGAGGTTTCACTGTGTTAGCCAGGATGGTCTCAATCTCCTGACCTCGTGATCCGCCCGCCTTGGCCTCCCAAAGTGCTGGGATTACAGGCGTGAGCCACTGCGCCCAGCGCATTATTGTTTTAATATCACCTACCAGCTATGTGATTTTTTGTCTGTTTTTTGGGTTGTTTTTTTTTTTTTTTTTTTGAGGCATGGCCTGGTTCTCTCACCCATGCTAGAGTGCAGTGGCACGGTCTCAGCTCACTGCAGCCTCCCCCTCCTGAGCTCAAACCATCCTCCCACCTCACCCTCCTGCATAGCTCGGACTACAGGCATGTGCTACCACAACTGGCTAATTTTTGTATTTTTGGTAGAGATGGGATCTCAACTATGTTGTCCAGGCTGGTCTTGAACTCCTGGGCTCAAGTGATCGGCCCCCTTCGCCTCCCAAAGTGCTAGGATTGCAGGCATGAGCCATTATGCCCTGCCACTGGCTATGGGATTCTAAGAAAGTCTGTAATTTCTGTGAGCCTCAGTTTCCTGATCTATAAAATGTGATTAATATTATCGCCTATTATGGAGTGTAGTAGGGGTTAAAGGAAATAATGCCATTTAAAGTACTTGGTTCAGTGCCTCTCAAGCACCAGTTAAGTGCTTGATAGACGTTAGCTATTGTTAGATGTCTTGGAATGCTTGGAGTGTAAGGGAGAGAAAAAAGTGATAGCTAAGCTAGGTGTGGTAGTGTGAGCCTATAGTCCCAGCCATGGTCCCAGTTACTTAGGAGGTGGAGGTGGGAGGATCATTTGAACCTAGGAGTTTGAGTGCAGCCTGAGCAACATTACAAGACCCCATCTCAAAAAAAGTGATAACTGCTGTTTCTCCACTTCATTTCAGTGTCTTCTTTTCTATTTTAGACAATTTAAACAGGTTTACCTTTTTTTAAATTTCATTTCTAAGCATAAGAATTTTGAAATTGCTTTTGATGATTTTCTGTCAGAAATGAAGAAGGTAGAGGAGATGCCACATAAACCACAGAAAGATGAAGATCTGACACAGGATTATGAAGAATGGAAAAGAAAAATTTTGGAAAATGCTGCCAATACTCAAAAGGCTACAGCAGAGTAATTTCAGCTTCCAGACTGGTATGCATTCCAAACTGATAGTACATTGCCACCTCCAGGAAGAATTGAGAGCTTTGGGATTTTGTTTAAACTTTTATAACAAGGATCCTAAGACTATTGCCTTAATAGCAAAGCAGCCTACCCGGAGGCTAAGTCTGGGCAGTGGGCTGGTCCCTGGTGTGGGCATTAGACCAGCCACAGCGCCTGATTGGTATAGCCTCATGCGCTCTCCTACAAAATGGAATTGGAGGCCGGGTGCAGTGGCTCATGCCTGTAATCCCAGCACTTTGGGAGGCCGAGGTGGGTGGAGCTCGAGACCAACCTGGCCAACGTGGTGAAATCCCGTCTCTACTAAAAATATAAAAAGTAGCCAGGTATGGTGGTACGTGCCTGTAATCCCAGCTCCTCAGTAGGCTGAGACAGGAGCATCACTTGAACCTGGGAGGCGGAGGTTGCAGTGAGCCGAGATCGCACCACCACACTCTAGCCTGGATGACAGAGCGAGACTTATCTCAAAATAAATAAATAAATAAATGGAATTGGAGTCATTTTGCTTTGTTTTAAATAAATGGCAGTCCCTTGTCTTATTCAGAATATAAAATTCAGTCTGAAAGACATCTTACAGATTTTTACTTCAGGTTTTGTGCGAGGTATTTATTGTACAGCCTAACTTAATAAATGTTATTTGTATATGCATTCAAGTTGTACTTGTCATCAGTTTGGGGGAATCCTTCTTATGCTCAAAGCTATGTCTCCTCTATCAGGTTCCTGTCCACTGAGCCACACTGCCCGCCAGACCACAAACTCAGATCAGACTTTAAAACCCTGCTCAGCCACTTATCACCTGTGAAACCTTTAGCTAATTAATTAACTTTTTTATGCCTCATCTATAAAGTAGGACTAGAAATGGTACCACCTCATAGATAATATGGAGGAGTTTCTGAGCCAATACATATAAAGCATTTAGCACAGTACCTGCTATGAGTAAGCATTTAGAAAATATTAGAATAGAGAAAGAATCTCACATATGGAGGTCTCATAATGAATTAAACATTAGCACCTTTTTAAAAAATCAAGTTTTTCTTTTTTAATGTCTACATATTGAAAAATGTAAACTTAGTAAATACTACTTGTTTTAAGACTATGGAAGAGGACCGTTTCATGGATGGTAAGAAGTTGCTAAAGGCATCATGCCAGACATGATTTTAACTAAAATTAAGAATATATGATATAATTAAATATTTCCATGATAAAGGGATTACATCCAAATGTTTAAAATCTACTTAGAATGGCATCAGTAATAATAATGGTTGCCTTTTTTCTGCTACAAGTAATGAATACCTGCTACATAGATCTAGAATGACTAAAGGTGATGTCTCTTTTTTCCCCCCTACCCTTTTTAGTTTTAGAACTTTAGCAGACTAAGGCTAAAGAAATACCACAATCAAATGATCCCAACATAAGCATGTCTGGCAAGGCCTGTGGTATTGGGGAATAAACATGAGCTTTGGAATCACGCACACTTGGGTTTAAATTCTGGCTCTGCTACTTCTCCCCTAACAAAAGCCCAAAATCTCACTGAGCCTAAGTTTTCCTATTTATAAAATAGAAAAGCTGGGCACAGTGGTGTGCACCTACAGTCACAGCTACTCAGGGGCCAAGGCAGGAGGATCACTTGAGCCAAAGAGTTTAAGTCTGTAGTATGCTATGATCACACCTGTGAATAGCCACTGCACTCCAGCCTGGGCAATATAGGGAGACCCCATCGCTTAAAAAAAAAAAAAAGAATAACAATAGCTAAAGTAGAAATACCTGCCTTGTGAGGATTAAAGTTATTGTATTTGTGAAGTGCACTTTGGGAGGCTGAGGCAGGCAGATTGCCTGAGCTCAGGAGTTCAAGACCATCCTGGGCAATATGGCGAAACCCTGTCTCTACTAAAAATACAAAAAATTAGCCAGGTGTGGTGGCTCGTGCCTGTAGTCCTAGCTATGCAGGAGGCTGAGGCACAAGAATTGCTTGAACCCGGGAGGTGGAGGTTGCAGTGAGCCGAGATCGTGCCACAGCACTCCAGGCTGGGTGACAGACGAGACTATCTCAAAAAAACAGAAGCTATGTAATTTGTTATTTGGTGCCAAGATTTAGATTTCTAGCTCCCAGCCTACATCTTTGTCCTATGCTGGATGCTTCCTGCCTTCGAACATCAGACTTCAAGTTCCTCAGTTTTGGAACTCGGACTGGCTCTCCTTGCTCCTCAGCTTGCAGACAGCCTATTGTGGGACCTTGTGATCATGTAAGTTAATACTTCATAAACTCCCCTTTATATACATATATATACACACACATATACGTATATATACATATATATACGTATATGTGTGTATATATATATCTTCTGTCCATCTAGAGAACCCTGACTAATACAGATGCTTACTAGTTAGTGAATTCATGTGTTTCAGTACTGTTATAAACACTTTTTGGAAGCTCACTTCTTTAACAGTTCTTCATGGTTTAACTGATTTAAAAGGTTTTTTTGTCATGTTTTCAAATACAACAGTAAAGAGGACAGTATAATGAAACCCATACACATCACCTAGACCCAAATTATTAGATGTTGCCATACTTGCTTAACTATACCTTCCTGTTTCTCTGAAGTCATTTAACCACATTGCCAATATCACACCTCACAAAATTAATAGTAACTCTATCATCAAATGTGAAATTCATAATCTAAATGTCTCAAAAATATCTTTTTATTGTTTGCTCAAATCAGGGTCAACACAAGGTTCACACTTGACATTAAGTTGTGAATTTTTAATTATAAAAGTAATACATGCGGGCCAGGCACAGTGGCTCACACCTGTAATCCTAGCACTTTGGGAGGCCGAGGTGGGCAGATCACGAGGTCAAGAGATCAAGACCATCCTGGCCAGCATGGTGAAAGCCTGTCTCTACTAAAAATACAAAAATTAGCTGGGCGTGGTGGCGCATGCCTATAGACCCAGCTACTCGGGAGACTGAGGCAGGAAAATCGCTTGAACTCAGGAGGCGGATGTTGCAGTGAGCCGAGATTGCGCCACTGCACTCCAGCCTGGCAACAGAGCAAGACTCCATCTTGAAAAAAAAAAAAGGAATACGTGCTTATTGTTAAAAAAAAAAAAAAAAAAAAAAAAGATTCAAAAGGTTCAGAAAGATAAATGAAAAGTGGAATTCCACCTCTTCCAATCACCCACTTTTCACATTCCACTGTTAAGTTTCTTGCATATCCTACAATTTTTTAATGCACATATAAGCATATGTCTCTTCACAAATGGGATGATACCATATATACATTCTATAATTTTTTTAAGAAAAAATGGCTTTCAGTATATCTAGATCTATCTATAACAGCTGTGAGGTATTCCACTATATGGATGTGGCAAAATTCATTTAACTAAAACCAAACTAATAGGCATGTGTTGGTTGTTTCTACTGGGCCATTAGCAACTGTGCTATAGTAAACATCATTTTGCATAAATCTCTATACAATTGTTCAAGTACAGAGGGATAAATTTCTAGAAATAAAATTACTGGATGAAAGAAAGCATGGGCATGACTTTTATTTGGATACATATCCATCAAAAGTGGGAGAATGCCATTTTCCCCACACCCTCACCAATTCTTCACCAATCTGACAGGTGAAAAGAGGGGGCCCCAACTACCTTTTCGAGTTTCTCTGCCCAGCAGTTTCCAGTGACTGTACATGCACATGGAAAAGTCCCATTAGAAATAGTTGACCCAACACAGTTGCAATTAAATATTTGAGCTAAGTACATACTAGCAAAGTACTAAAATCCAGAAAAACTCAAGCTTCATAAAACCTCAAATTTCAAATCAGGGATGCTAAAATCCACATAGCTCACTTGTGTGGGCCTGGCCTAAACAGACCCCTCAAAGGAACTTTGGAGGGAAATTGTTTCTCTAGGTAAGGAATAACAGCATAAAGGGAAAAAAATTAAAATTGATAGATACAGGATTCTTTCTAGATCTGCCCTGTCCAATATAAATGCCACTAACCACATGTGGCTATTAAACACTTAAAATGTGGCTAGTGCAACTGCAGAACTGAATTTCTAATTTTATTTGATTTTAATACAGGTAAAAGTGGATACTTCAGTTATTGGAAAACTGTGAGTTATATTTCAAACAACTTGAGTATGTAAATACATTTTTCCACAGTAAGTTTTAAGAAATCTAAATACAGGCCGGGCGCGGTGGCTCAAGCCTGTAATCCCAGCACTTTGGGAGGCCGAGGCGGGTGGATCACGAGGTCAGGAGATCGAGACTATCCTGGCTAACATGGTGAAACCCCGTCTCTACTAAAAATACAAAAAACTAGCCAGGCGTGGTGGCGGGCGCCTGTAGTCTCAGCTACTTGGGAGGCTGAGGCGGGAGAATGGCGTGAACCTGGGAGGCGGAGCTTGCAGTGAGCCGAGATCACGCCACTGCACTCCAGCCTGGGAGACACAGCGAGACTCCGTCTCAAAAAAAAAAAAAAAAAAAAAAAGAAATCTAAATACAGATTAAGTACGTCTGATGAAAACCTAGCATCTGAATTGACAAGATTTTTTGTGTGGGGGGGGTGGGGGGTGGGGACAAAGTTTTGCTCTGCCACCCAGGCTGGAGTGCAGTAGTGTGATCTCAGCTCACTGCAACCCCTGCCTCCTGTTTAAGTGATTCTTGTGCCTTAGCCTCCCAAGTAGCTGGGATTACAGGTATGCACTACCATGCCCAGCTAATTTTTGTATTTTTAGAGATGGGGTTTTACCATGTTGGCCAGGCTGGTCTCGAACTCTTGGCCTCAAGCAATCTGCCCACCTTGGCCTCCCAAAGTGCTGGGATTACAGATGTGAGCCACCATGCCCAGCCTTGACATGTGTTTTTAAGTGTAAAGTATACCAGATTTTGGAGACTTAGTATGAGAAAAAGAATAAAAATCTCTTTTTTTTTGAGACAGAGTTTTGCTCTTATTGCCCAGGCTGGAGTTCAATGGCGGATTCTTGGCTCACTGCAACCTCCACCTTCTGGATTCAAGCGATTCTCTGGCCCTAGCCTCCCTAGTAGCTGGTAAAATATCTCAATTTTATCTTGATTATGTATTGAAATATTTTTGATACACTAACATATAAATTATTAAAATTGATTTTCAATGAGTTTTGTTAGAGAAGCTACTAGAAATGTTTTAATTATGTGTATAGCCTGTACTATATTTTTGTTGGGCAGTGCTGCTCTAGATATGGTAATTAACTACCTTTTTCTGGGGAGATGATTCTAGCATTCTCCAGAATCTTAAGTCCAAAGGAGGGTATGAACCACAATAGAACTACAAAATACACACTCTAGCTCCTTCTGGAGGCTGCCCTCAAAAAACCTTTTAAGGAAAGATAACTGACATTTAAAAAATAAGACATTTTACCAAATCACTGTCACTGTCTCATCAAAGGACAACTTCCAGCAGCTGTGTCTTCTGATGTTCATTCTTCAGCTGACCAACTTGGAGCAGGCCTACACTTGCTGATACTGAAACTGTTCCCAACGAGGGTTAGCCTTCCAGAGGAAACTTAACAACCTGAGAACTGCAGCAGCAGGATAACCTCTCCACCTGCCTACCTCTCCATCAAAAAAGAAGAGCCTCTGTTTTGGAACAAAAATCCTGAAAGGTGGTGAAACTGTTGCATATCTAATTAAAATCTAAAATTCACAACATTGACTAAAGCTGCTCACCTGAGGCTAAGCACAGTGGCTCACGCCTATATTCCCAGCTCTTTGGGAGGCCAAGACAGGTGGATCACCTGAGGTCAGGAGTTCAAGACCAGCCTGGCCAACATGGCAAAACCCCATCTCTACTAAAAATACGAAAATTAGGGCCGGGCGTGGTGGCTCAAGCCTGTAATCCCAGCACTTTGGGAGGCCGAGATGGGCAGATCACGAGGTCAGGAGATCGAGACCATCCTGGCTAACATGGTGAAACCCCGTCTCTACTAAAAAAATACAAAAAACTAGCCAGGCGAGGTGGCAGGCGCCTGTAGTCCCAGCTACTCGGGAGGCTGAGGCAGGAGAATGGCGTGAACCCGGGAGGCGGAGCTTGCAGTGAGCTGAGATCCGGCCACTGCACTCCAGCATGGGCAACAGAGCGAGACTCTGCCTCAAAAAAAAAAAAAAAAAAAAAAAAAAAAAACGAAAATTAGCTGGGCGTGGCAGCACATGCCTGTAATCCCAGCTACTTGGAAGGCTGAGGCACAAGATCACTTGAACCTGGGAGGCAGAGGTTGCAGTGAGCCAAGAACATACCAGTGCACTCCAGCCTGGGTGACAGAGGAAGACTCTCTCAAAAAAATAAAATAAAAAACTAAAGCTGCTCACCCGAGAAAAAAAATGGGAATAGCACAAAAATCATGTAGAAGTAAGGAAATTTAAAAGATTGTGTATTTTTAAATAACAAAGTACTCCTTTTAACCATTTTGCAAGTTGGTAAAGTATCTAAATATACATATGTACAAGTTTGTAAATGTGTTAGTTGAAGCTGGGTGTGGTGGCTCACACCTATAATCCCAGCACTTTGGGAGGCTGAGGCAGGTGGATCGCTTGACCTCAAGACCAGGTTGTGCAACATGGCAAAACCCTGTCTCCACTAAAAATACAAAAATTAGCTGGGTGTAGCAGTGGGCACCTATAGTCCCAGCTACTCATGATCGCCTGAGCCCAGGAGGCAGAGGCTGCAGTGAGCCAAGATCACGCCACTGCACTCCAGCCTGGGCAACACAGTGAGACGCTGTCTCAAAAAAAAAAAAAAGTGTTAGTTGCTTGCCATGTTGAGAACAGTGTGATTTCAGTGAAGGGATCACAGGGCTACTCTAATGCATACAGAAAAGTGTTTAAATGTACAGTGGACCCTTGAACAATGTGAGGGTTAGGAGTGCCCTACCCCCTTGCAGTTGAAAATCTGGGTATAACTTTTGTCTCCCCAAAAACTTAACTACTAATAGCCTACTGTTGACTGGAAGCCCTATCAATCATATAAACAGTCAATTAACACCCATACATACACATGTACATGTGTGTGTATATATACATATACTGTCTTTTTTTTTTTTTTTTTTTGAGATGGAGTCTTGCTCTGTTGCCCCGGCTGGAGTACAGTGGTACAATCTTGGCTCACTGCAAACTCCACCTCCCGGGTTCAAGCAATTCTCCTGCCTCAGCCTCCGGAGTAGCCGACATTATAGGCATCTGCCACCACGCCCCAGTAACTTTTGTATTTTTAGTAGAGACGGGGTTTCACTGTGTTGGCCAGGCTGGTCTCGAACTCCTGACCTCAAGTGATCTGCCTGCCTCCCAAAGTGCTGGGATTATGGGTATGAGCCACCGCACCCGGCTTATATACTGTATTCTTACAATAAAGTAAGCTAGAGAAAAGTTATTAAAATCATAAGGAGGAGAACATATATTTACTATTCATTAAGTGAATCATCATAAAGGTGTTCATCTTCGTCATCTTCCTATTGAGTAAGCTGCGGAGTGGGATGAAGAGGAGAGCATGGTGTTGCTGTCCCAGGGGTGGCAAAGGCAGAAGAAAATCCATGTATAAGTCGACCGTGCAGTTCAAACCCTGTTCAAGGGTCAACTGTACATGTATATAGGAAGTGTACGTGTAGAGTGACAACATCGAGCGTGCTACAGCCTGAGGCAGCAGAAGAGCCGCTTTCCTTGATGTCTCAGGATGTATCATTTCTGTGTTTTCTCAGAAAGCTGAACCTCATTACATTCTTATCTCTTTCATAAATGGCCTATCAGCTTCCAGACTTACAAGACCAGAAATTTGTAACTAAGACAGAGGGGTTAGGACAGGGCAGAAAAACCAGAGAGGTGCAGGTGTGTGGAGATTTAAAAAGCACATTCAAAATGATCACTGCTCCGATTTGGCTATAAGAGTTGACATATTTTGACATTTCAAGTGATGCTGATTCTCAAGAGGGAGCATAAGTTAAAGCAAGTTTGAAGATCACTGTCCTAAATCCACATGGCTTGACACAAGAATGGGGTAGTACAATAAAATGTCAGCTCATACCTGAGCAAATCAAAATTCTAGGAATTCTTTGTACTGGAGGAGATAATACGAATAACATGGCCCCTGCAAAGTAGTCTACTGAGTTATTTAATCAGTGTGAGTTTAGAATTTAAATTCGACATATGCAAAGTACCTACCTAAAGCATCCCTACACTTACCACCAAAAGTAGGTATATTTGAAAGGTACACAGAGCATTTCACACGTAGTGATCTTACAAGGCAGAAAAAAAATGTTCTTAGGAAGCTTCTTTACAGCCACTTTTCATCCACAAGGAAGGCAGCAGCCATAACCATTTTTACAAAATAAGTGGAATCAATAATACCAAAAAGCCAAATTATTTAAATTTTCGAGTCATCTCTTCACTTCACCACTGGCCTCAGTAATTTCTGGACCCACTGGAGCAGCAGAGTTGAAGGTTAGGGAGAAGTCGGAAATTTCCTTAACCTGTTGGCAGCAGTCACCACATAGAAATGTTTCTTGAGGCAAAGAGAATAAAAGAAAAGAAAAAGCATATATTTCAGACCAGTTGCTTTATGAAGAAACAATAAAAGGATTTAAGTGAGTCCAGCTGCTGGGGTTGGTTTAAATCTGATCACCTAAAGGAAAAACAAGTTTCTAAAATAATTATAGAATAATCATATGACTTTCAGGGGCATGTTGGGAGTAAATATGAAGTGGGAAGATATATCATCCTACCCCCTTTTTTTCTTTTTTTTTTAAGGGGGGGTGGGGGTGGGGATGGGGTCTGGCTCTGTTGCCCAGGCTGGAGTGCAGTGGCATGATCTTGACTCGCTGCAACCTCCACCTCCTGGGTTCAAGCGATCCTCCCACCTAAGCCTCCCAAGTAGCTGGGACTACAGGCAAGCGCCACCACGCCCAGCTAATTTCTGTCTTGTTTGTAGAGATATGTCTCCATTATGTTACCCAGGCTTATCCTGCCCTTTTCACATTTTAAAAATGGAGCACCCTAGAACAGTGTCTTATTTTTATTTTTTATCAGCCTACATCGTGCTTTGATAGAACAGTGTTTTTCAAATTGTGATTCACAACCAAGCAATGGGTCATGAAATCAAATTGGTGGGTTGTGAACAGCATTTAAAAAATAAAGCCAAGTGGCACAGAATAGAAAATATCAGAATACATCATACTCTGTTAGAGAAAATGTTGTGATTTTTTTAAAACAGAGATGGGAGTCTCACTCTGTCACCCAGGCTGGAGTACACTGGCGAGATCATGGCTCACTGCAGCCTCAAACTCCTGAATTCAAGTGATCCTCCCCACTCAGCCTCCCGAATAGCTGGGACTATAGGTGTAGGTCACCATGCCTGAGTCAAATTTTTGTTGTGTGTGTGTGTGTCTTTCCCGGTATGTGTGTACACGTATAGGTATTCTTGTGTACTGGCTCCATACATAAAGGGTTTTGTTCGTGCTTTTGGATCCCCAGTGAGGATCTAAGTCTATATTAAATTGTTGGAAGCCACTTCCCTGGATTACAATTGCTTTTTTTTTTTTTTTAACTATACTTTAAGATCTAGGGTACATGTGCACAACATGCAGGTTTGTTACATATGTATACATGTGCCATGTTGGTGTGCTGCACCCATTAACTTGTCATTTACATTAGGTATATCTCCTAATGCTATCCCTCCCCCTCCCCCCACAATAGGACCCGGTGTGTGACGATCCCCTTCCTGTGTCCAAGTGATCTCATTGTTCAATTCCCACCTATGAGTGAGAACATGCGGTATTTGGTTTTCTGTTCTTGCAATAGTTTGCTGAGAATTATGATTTCCAGCTGCATCCATGTCCCTACAAAGGACATGAACTCATCCTTTTTATGGCTGCATAGTATTCCATGGTGTATATGTGCCACATTTTCTTAATCCAGTCTGTCACTGATGGACATTTGGGTTGATTCCAAGTCTTTGCTATTGTGAATAGTGCCACAATAAACATACGTGTGCATGTGTCTTTATAGCAGCATGACTTATAATCCTTTGGGTATATCCCCAGTAATGGGATGGCTGGGTCAAATGGTATTTCTAGTTCTAGATCCTTGAGGAATCGCCACACTGTTTTCCACAATGGTTGAACTAGTTTACAGTCCCACCAACAGTGTAAAAGTGTTCCTATTTCTCCACATCCTCTCCAGCACCTGTTTTTTCCTGATTTTTTAATGATTACAATTCTAACTGGTGTGAGATGGTATCTCATTGTGGTTTTGATTTGCATTTCTCTAATGGCGAGTGATGATGAGCATTTTTTCATTCGTCTGTTGGCTGTACAAATGTCTTCTTTTGAGAAGCGTCTGTTCATATCCTTTGCCCGCTTTTTGATGGGGTTGTTTATTTTTTTCTTGTAAATTTGATTGAGTTCTTTATAGGTTCTGGATATTAGCCCTTTGTCAGACGAGTAGATTGCAAAAATTTTTTCCCATTCTGTAAGTTGCCTGTTCACTCTGATGGTAGTTTCTTTTGCTGTGCAGAAGCTCTTTAGTTTAATTAGATCCCATTTGTCAATTTTGGCTTTTGTTGCCATTGCTTTTGGTGTTTTAGACATGAAGTCCTTGCCCATGCCTATGTCCTGAATGGTATTACCTAGGTTTTCTTCTAGGGTTTTTATGGTTTTTGGTCTAACATTTAAGTCTCTAATCCATCTCGAATTAATTTTCGTATAAGGAGTAAGGAAAGGATCCAGTTTCAGCTTTCTACTTATGGCTAGCCAATTTTCCCAGCACCATTTATTAAATAGGGAATCCTTTCCCCATTTCTTGTTTTTCTCAGGTTTGTCAAAAATCAGATGGCTGTAGATGTGTGGTATTATTTCTGAGGGCTCTGTTCTGTTCCATTGGTCTGTTTCTCTGTTTTGGTACCAGTACCATGCCATTTGGGTTACTGTTGCCTTGTAGTATAGTTTGAAGTCAGGTAGCGTGATACCTCCAGCTTTGTTCTTTTGGCTTAGGATTGTCTTGGCAATGCGGGGTCTTTTTTGATTCCATATGAACTTTAAAGCAGTTTTTTCTAATTCTGTGAAGAAACTCATTGGTAGCTTAATGGGGATGGCATTGAATCTATAAATTACCTTGGGCAGTATGGCCATTTTCACAATATTGATTCTTCTTATCCATGAGCATGGTATGTTCTTCCATTTGTTTGTGTCCTCTTTTATTTCACTGAGCAGTGGTTTGTTGTTCTCCTTGAAGAGGTCCTTCACATCCCTTGTAAGTTGGATTCCTAGGTATTTTATTCTCTTTGAAGCTATTGTGAATGGGAGTTCATTCATGATTTGGCTCTCTGTTTGTCTGTTACTGGTGTATAAGAATGCTTGTGATTTTTGCACATTAATTTTGTATCCTGAGACTTTGCTGAAGTTGCTTATCAGCTTAAAGAGATTTTGGGCTGAGACAATGGGGTTTTCTAAATATACAATCATGTCATCTGCAAACAGGGACAATTTGACTTCTTCTTTTCCTAACTGAATACCCTTTCTTTCTTTCTCTTGCCCAATTGCCCTAGCCAGAACTTCCAACACTATGTTGAATAGGAATGGTGAGAGAGGGCATCCCTGTCTTGTGCCAGTTTTCAAAGGGAATGCTTCCAGTTTTTGCCCATTCAGTATGATATTGGCTGTGGGTTTGTCATAAATAGCTCTTATTATTTTGAGATACGTTCCATCAATACCGAATTTATTGAGAGTTTTTAGCATGAAGGGCTGTTGAATTTTGTCAAAGGCCTTTTCCACAATTGCTTTTAAGATAGGTTTTATGTCCATGGTACTAAAGAATTCTGTTGTAAACAAAATTATAAAGTTTTAAAAGTTTAACAGGCCTTTCTTATCTTCCATTTCTAAAATGTGGAAGAATCAGGCCTCAAGCTCTAAGAAGTTAGTTCAGGAGCTTCACTGTGATTGCCACTGAGAACATACGCTTAAGCTTCATTCTGTTACTTCAAGTATCCATATAAGCACAACCAAATGTAAGTTTTATGCCAGTTATTTTTGCTCTGTGACATTTTTAAATCAAGTTAGCAGCTTTTGACATGAGAGAGATTTTTCCCCCTAAATAATCTTTCTGTTTAGAATCAAAATGTAAGTAAAAATTTGGCTACAGGCTGGGTGCAGTGGCTCATGCCTGTAATGCCAGCACTTTGGGAGGCTGAGGCAGGAGGATTGCTTGAGGCCAGGAGTTCAAGACCATCCTAGGCAACTTAAAAGACCCTGTCTGTGCAAAAAATAGAAAAGTTAGCAAGGCATGGTGGTACATGCCTGTAGTCCCAGCTACTTAGGAGGCTGAGGTGAGAAGATTGCTTGAACCCAGGAATTTAAGGTTACAGTGAGCCATGATCATGCCACTATACTTTAGCCTGGGCAACAGAGCAAGACCCTGTCTATAAAAACAAACCCAAAAATAAGAAAAAAAGAAAAGTAAAGAAAACTTAGCTGCAGTTTTTTCAAAGGACAGATTAGAATGACAAATTTCACGTTTACTAAGAGAAAAACCAAATACCTTCCATTTTCTTTGAGCTATGTATTTCTGCAGCAGTAGTTGGGATTTGAGACGAGTTTTGGATCTTGAAGCTTTGGCAGGCAAATTATTCAGCCACTCGTGTTTCAGGCACTGTGTGGCACTCATTCTGCAGCTGTGAAATCAAACAGCAGTTAAGACTTTTAGTTGGAGTTGCATTTTCTCATCCAAAAATCTGTTCAGTTGGGTAGGAAGCCTGAGTCAGTGGAACAGATTAATCATTTAGGCAGATTCATGCCATGTACAAAAAAGGGAACTCCTTGTGTCTAAAATTCCCTTCCTTCAAAGTGCCAGAAGGTCGTCAGCAAAATGTTCTCTGACCTCTATAGCGGGAACATATTCCAGTGATTCTGGGAGGAACCACTTCCCAGAGCAGGCTAAGAAGTTGAAGCAGGGCAGTAGGAAGGCTAGCTATGCCTGGAATTGCTCTTAAAGAAGCAAAAGAACAGGAAATTTGAAGGAAGTTCATTTCTCCTTCCAGAGTATGAAGGCAACTTGTTCATCTGACTTAGATTTTTTTTTTTCCTCTCACATAACTTTTCACAGTCAGAAAGAAACAAAACTGTAAAAGTCAGGGAAACACAAGCTGTCTTAGAGCCCAGACTCTTAGGCCTTAGCCTTGGGTTGTTAATACCTTTGGTTATGTCCAGTTATTACCTTATTCTGAGTATCAAAAAACTCACATGGCTTGACCCATGACTTTGATACAGATGCTGAAGCCTAAATAGATCTTCTTCACCAAGAAACAAGGTATTCAGATCTTTCTTCTGCAAATAACATCTGCATAACTCAGGTTTTTTTCAACCTTAGCCTATGACAAGTGATAACTTGCAGATAGGACCAATCTACATATGCTTCTTTCTAAAACTGTATTTTATGCCCCTACTTGTTTGTTTCATTTATTTCCTTTGTCCCTTTCTCTGTTCCCTTTATTTTTCCAAAGAAGTAGCAAACTAAGAAATCTTGAAAGGAATTTGTCCACAGAAAGAAAGACCTTCACAGTCAGCAGTCCTGCCCAGCTCCCAGACCTGGGGTCCCCATGAGTGACAAGCGATGAAAGGTACCTCTTCTCTTTGACCAGCAACCGGGAAACAAAGTCCTTGGCCTCCTCCGAGAGCCCTTCAAAGGTGTCAGCATCAAAATCCCAGCTACAGTTTACAATGAAATTCATGGTCTCTGCATCTGTTTCCCCTAGAAATGGGGACAAGCCACTGAGTCTACAGAAAAGAGAAAGGACCATCAGTAGGTAGAGGCCACATTTGCCAACGTGCATTGGCAGAATAGAGAAGCTTACAGAGTTCAAGTGGACCTAGCCAGAACCAAGAGGGTTCAAAAGGAAAGCACCCCCACTACTTCTCCACAGGATGGGGTCCAGTGTGTTCATTAAAGGGAGGACACGGAAGGATTTAAAATTTGGAGGCAGGAAGAATTTTTGGAATAAGTCCCCTCTTGTGCTCACCTCTTTGCACCTCATTCCTGAAGTAAAGAGTAAAATTAGGGCCCTACTTCATATGCCCAGTTATCAAGTACACATTGATTTAATTTTAGAAATAGAAATAGCCTTCCATGTCCTTGAGACAGCCAGGCTTGTTTAGATGCTACCCAGGCCCCAAGCCAAAGGAGAATGGGCTTTATTAGGCTCCCGCTAGAGGGAGGGTAAAAGAAGCAGGATACCGTGACGGCCAGCCTCAGGGATCTGAACTTCCCCAGCCTGGTGCAGCTCACACATCCGAGTGCAGGGACAGTGCGTAGCAGTTACACAATAATCAGAAGATCAGAAGCAAAACATGACTTTGCTTCTGAGAAAGCAGCCACGGGAAGTCCACAGCCGGACAGAGAAGAAAACAGGGAGCACGGGTTCAACGATGCCATAAAGGGTATCCTGCCCTGCCCCCCACCCCCTTACCCCTTCAGTGCACTCCAGCCTCATTTGGGTTTTTATTTTGTTTTGTCTTTAAACAGGGCCTCATTCTGTCACCCAGGCTGGAGTGCAATCATAGCTCACCGCAGCCTCAAACTCATGGGCTCAACCAATCCTCCTGCCACAGCCTCCCAAAGTGCTGGGATTATAGGCATGATCCAGCTCCATTTGTACCAGAGCACATGCATGTCTCTGCTGGAGGGCTTTCTCTCCAGCCGAAGCTTGCTTTCCCCACCCAGAAGTATCAGGAAATCAATTCCACCCCATCTCCATTAGTCCACATGGAATAACTGATAAGAGTTAGTGTATAAATACCCCAACTCCCTCCCCTAGATGAAATAACTCTCAGGGGGTATTCCATGATGGATTCTGGAGTTCCCCAGCAGAATGAAACTCTAGTTGCGCACAACTGGGCCTTACTCCTGAGTCATGAATACTTTTGTTTTTTTCAGTTATTACTTTTATGTCTCAGTACCCAAAAATTCAATGGCTCAAGCCATAACTTTTTTTTTTTTTTTTTTTTTTTTGAGACATGATCTTGCTCTGTCACCCAGGCTGGAATGCAATGGCATGATCATGGCTCACTGCAGCCTCAACCTCCCAGGCTCAAGCAATCCTCCCACCTCAGTCTCCCTAGTAACTGGGACAACAGGCACGCACCACCATGCCCAGCTAATTTTTTTTGGTTTTGGTAGACAGGGTCTCTCTGTGTTGCCCAGGCTGGTCTTGAACTCTTTGGCTCAAGTAATCCTCCCACCTTGGCCTCCCAAAGTGCTGTGATTACAGGCATGAGCCACCGTGCCCAGCTCAACCCATAACTTTGATACAGCTGCTGAAGCCCAAGTAGGCCTTCCTCACCAAGAAACAGGCCTTTAGACCTTTGTTCCAGGGAATAATATCAGCACATCTCAATTTTTTCAATATTAACCTACTACAATAACTTGGAAATACGACTGCCTTGTAAATATGGTAACTGGCTTGATAATATACCCTTCCCTGGCTCCTTTCCTTCCCCGTCTCACTACCCTATTCCTCTATTGGGGTTTCCTGGGGATACTTCGCAAATAGACTACTTGTACTCAAAATTTTGCTTCTAAGACTACCCAAAGGAAGACAAATGACCCCCATCCCCATTTCAGAGCCAGGCTGCTAAGCACTCACAGCATGTAGGTGATGACTCCCACACTCCACATGTCCGTGGGGAATGAGACAAACTCATAGTTGACGACTTCTGGGGCCAGGAACTCAGGAGTGCCGAAGTTCACCTTCAGCTTCTCTCGAGGCTTGTACCTGGGGAGTAGGGAGGGTACAAAGAACCATGGGGTGAGGCCTGGGAGATGTGGATGCTGGGGCTCATTTCTGGTGGGATGCAGACATTCCCCACTTCCCATCAGCCATATGGCCTGGACCCCACACCCACACTACACTTGTGAATTACTGGGGAATACTCAGATCCCAGGCCCCAAACTTCAGGCTTTTCTAAGTCAGTGATAGAATCAGAAAACTACAGTCTTCCTCCTCCAGGCGTTTGCTTCTGTCAGTAGTCAAATTTAGAGAAACAGAAATAAGGAAGGGGTTGGGGCAGGCAGAAAATGGGAAGTTATTATTTAATGGATATAGAATCTCAGTTTTGCAAGATGAAAAAGTTCTGTAGATTGGTTGCACAAAAATATGAATGTACTGATTGTACATGTTTATGGTATATATGACGCTTTTTTTTTTTTTTTTTTTTTTTTGAGACAGGGTCTCACTCTGTCACCTACGCTGGAGTGCAGTGATAAGATCTCAGCTCACTGCAACCTCCACCTCCCAGGCTCAAGCAATTCTCTAACCTCAGCCTCCTGAGTATCTGGGGCTACAGGCACACGCCACCACATCTGACTAATTTTCTGTATTTTTTGTAGAGATGAAGTTTCACCATGTTGCCCGGGCTGGTCTCAAACTCCTGAGTTCAAAAACTCCACCTGTCTCAGCCTCCCAAAGTGCTGGATTACATGTGTGAGCCACTACACCCAACCGGTATATATGATGCTTCGATACATGTGTACATTGTGGGATGGCTAAATCAAGCTAATTAACATATGTATTACCTCACATACTTATTTTTTATGGTGAGAACACTTAAAGTCTATTCTCTTGGCAATTCTCAAGTATACAATACATTGTTATTAACTATAATCACCATGTTGTACAATGGCTCTCTTGAATTTACTCCTCCTTTCTAATTGAAATATTGTATCCTTTGGCCGACATCTCCCCAGTGCCACCTGCCCTGCCTTCGGTAACCACCATCCAACTCTGCCTGTAAGAGTTTGTCTTTTTCAGATTCCACACCTAAGTGAGATCACGTGGTACTTGTCTTTCTGAGCCTGGTTTATTTCACCTAACATAATGCCCTACAGAGTCATCCATGTTGCTGCAAATGACAGGATTCCCTTCTCTTTTGAAGCAGAACAGTATTCATTTGCATATATATACCCCAGTTTCTTTATCCACTGACGGACACTAGGTGATAACTTTTATGTTATGTATTTTTTAAACCACAATTCCAAAAATAAAAAATTAGAAAAAGTTCTGGACATGAAGTTTAAGGCTAGGAAGAGAGTCAATGGCTGAGTGGGAAAGGGGGGCAAATAGTGTGTTTTAGAATCACTCTTGAAGAAAAAGAGTCTCTAGCTAAAATTTCATGGGCACTTTTTATTTGCCAGGTACTATGCTAAAAGTTTTATACATGCGTGGCATCTCTTTCCCTCCTTCCAAGAGCCCTATGAAATAGGTAGGATTATTATCCCCATTTTATAGATGAGGCAATTGAGAATAACAATAATAAAATAAATAAAATGAATATTCTGCCAATATACCCTGCTTCCTTTAAATCAGCTTTCAGAGAGCAGTCTCCTCTCCTCCAAATTTGCCGAGAGCCAGGCAGACAATGACTCAGCGCCAACACAGCTAAGCCCATCCAGTGAAAGAGCAGCAAGGTGGCGGGGGTTGAGGGACTGGGCCAGGGGACTAGATGGTTAGATAGATAGATAGATAGATAGATAGATAGATAGATAGATACATGTTATGAGATACATATATGGATACATATATATATATATGTGGGCTGTGTATCTATATATACGTATATATATGTTTGTGTATATATATATATTTTTTTCTGGCTTCTAACTTGCATAGTCCTTGTTATAATGTTGGGACACTTTAGGCCTCAGGAGAGAATCTCTCTCTCTGTGTCCTTCTCCAGTCCTTCTTTCACCTGCCCAAGGCAGGACTCTAATCTGACTGTGGATCAAAAGACCCTCATTCTAGAGAGTGTCCTGCCCCCTACCCTAAAGGAAGGAATGCAATACAGAGAGGCTAAGAAAAAGACAGGCCTTGCTGGGTTTAGATCATGGGCTTTTTGTCCAATCATCTTTCTGTGCCATTGTCAATCATGCCTATGTAATGATGCCTCCATAAAACCCCAAAAGGACAGGGTTGGAGAGCTTCCCAAGGGCTGAAAACGGGGAGATTCCTGGAGAGGGGACACTCAGGGAAGGCATGGAAGCTCCATGCCCCTTTCCCCATACCTCGCCCTATGTCCCTCTTCACCTGTATTCTTTGTAATATAAACAGGTAAATGTAAGTAAGTGTTTCCTTGAGTTCTTTGAGCCATTCCGGCAAATTAAGCAAACCCAAAGAGGGGGTCGTGGGAACCCCAACATGAAGACATTCCATCAGAAGCTCCAGAGGCCTGCACTTGTGACCAGTGACTGGGGGAAGAGGGGGCATCCTTGAGGACTGAGCCCTCAACCTGTGGGATCTGACGCTATCTCCCGGTAGGGGATGTCAGAACTGAACTGCAGGACACCCAGCTGGCATCCGCTGCTCGCTGGTGGGGAACCCACCTGCCCGCTTTTGATCACAGAAGTCTTCAGTGTTGTTTGCTGTGGTGTGAGAGCAGAGGAAATACAATTTGAGAGCTTTTCCCCAAACAGCCACTCGGCATGGAGGTTTTTGGTTTGACTAAGTTTTGGTAAATTGACCTACAGCCCTTTTCACCTCCCCACCAGGTAAGACTCTGGCCTATAGGATAATGTTCAGACGTGTGAGCCCCGCATTCAGGATTCCCCATTAGTGCCCTCATCTTCGACTGTATTTTCCCCCGACCGGCCTGCACATACAGGGTGCACCCTGTTCTCAGCCCACAACTCACAGGGCCCCCCCACCTCCCCTCCAGGTAGTGCTACACTAGAGCTGGCTCTCAGGTGCACGGGAGACCTGAGTGCCTCTCCTTCCAGCTCCACCTTCAGTGATATCATCTTGGTAGCTTGTAATTAGCAAACACTGGCAAAGATTACAAATCAAACCCATCCCCTCTCACTCCCCACTCCCTCAGGGCTGGTGCTGAAGCATTTGCCAGCATAGCAGCATTGCCTGCAGACAGCAAATCCTGTCCACCAGTCCCTGCCGACTGCTCAGAAAAGCCTTCCCTGACTCCAGGGGCGTCCAGTGGTTGCTTCTTTCTCGGTGTTCACAATGTGTCCCTGCACATGCTCATTTGGCAGCGGACCATCAGGTATTTGAGAGTGTACTGCATACACCAGCGTGTGCATTCTCAGTGAAGACAATATTGCCCCGTGGGGGACAAATATTGGTTCTTGGGGGACAAAACAGTCTTAGCTATTACAATGGTTTGTGGCTCTCCAAAGGGCCACAGCACATAAACAGATACATGGTACATCAGTGGTATTAAATTTCATGGCATTGGGGGACTAGGCGATTGGGGAAATAAAGTCAAAAAGGGCTCACTACAGGGCAGGTAGCGATAATGAAATAGGTTGAGAAACACTGCCCTAGTGTATACGACATGCAAGCGTGTGGGAGGCATCTGAATTTTATAGCATATTATCAGGGAAAATACTAAGCAACTTGCTAACATGGTAGATTGCATGTGATTTTTTTCTGTTTATGAACTACAATACACTGTGTGATAGAGACCCTGAAGGCCTCGTGGGATGATGTGAACTTCCTCCTGCATTTACACTAGCAGCACATGGGGCACTGAAAATGCATCATCACACTGCAAATGGGTAACGTTTACACTTCAACCAGTGGAGGAGTGACCAGGAAAACCAGCACTGAGGGTGTGGATGCTGCTTGGGAGGCAGGTGCTGGAAGGCAGAGCTGAGCTCAGGCACGCGGCTCTGCATCCAGGGGCGATGCTGTGTTTCCTTCCACTCGTGGATGTGGTGGAGGGCACGGCGTGGTGGCTCATGCCTGTAATCCCAGCACTTTGGGAGGCTGAGGTGGGCAGATCACTTGAAGTCATGAGTTCAAGACTAGCCTGGCCAACATGGTGAAACCCTGTTTCTACTAAAAATACAAAAATTAGCCAGGCGTGGTGGCGGGCACCTGTAGTTCCAGCTACTCGGGAGGCTGAGGCAGGAAAATTGTTTGAACCCAGGAGGCAGAGGTTGCAGTGAGCTGAGGTTGCGCCACTGCACTCCAGCCTGGGTGACAGAGAGAGACTCTGTCCAAAAAAAAAAAAAAAAAGGGCCGGGCGCGGTGGCTCAAGCCTGTAATCCCAGCACTTTGGGAGGCCGAGACGGGCGGATCACGAGGTCAGGAGATCGAGACCATCCTGGGTAACACAGTGAAACCCCGTCTCTACTAAAAATACAAAAACTTAGCCGGGCGAGGTGGCAGGCGCCTGTAGTCCCAGCTACTCGGGAGGCTGAGGCAGGAGAATGGCATGAACCCGGGAGGCGGAGCTTGCAGTGAGCTGAGATCCGGCCACTGCACTCCAGCCTGGGTGACAGAGCGAGACTCCGTCTCAAAAAAAAAAAAAAAAAGAAGAAGAAGAAGAAGAAAAAGAAAACAGCCAGCCATTAGGAAAGAGAAGCAGCTTCCAGAAGAGTTGAAAATTTAGCTGTAGCTGAAAGACCTACCTAGAAGATATGTGATTCGGCCTGCCATGGTGGCTCATGCCTGTAATCCCAACACTTTGGGAGGTCAGGCAGGCGGATCATGACGTCAAGAGATCGAGACCATCCTGGCCAACGTGATGAAACCCCATCTCTACTAAAAATACAAAAATTAGCTGGGCATGGTGGCGGGCACCTGTAACCCCAGCTACTTGGAAGGCTGAGGCAGGAGAATTGCTTGAATCCAGGAGACGGAGGTTGCAGTGAGACGAGATTGCGCCACTGCACTCCAGCCTGGGTGAGAGCATGAGATTCAGTCTCAGAAAAAAAAAAGAAAAAAAGATATGTGATTCCCAGAGAAATGTCATTCTTGGAGGCAACAGAATCCTGGAGGAATCCTAGAAGCTGGGCATACAACTACTGCCATGTTTCTGCCATGTTTACGAACTGCGGATGTCTGAAGGTTTAGGGGAAGCCTTCCCAAATGCCAAGGGTCTGCTACTACCACTGCCAAGAACCCACACCCCTGGGCATGCATGCCATGGGCAGGAGCTCTCCAGGCGCACAGTATTCAGCACACGTGACTGGACTTCACAGCACCTATCTGTGAAGAGAGTAGGGTGATGGTGAAGGGGGCCGCTGAGCAGGGTGCTGGGCTGCTCAGTTCTGTGGGCTCCCCAGGCCTCCTGGGGTCAGGGCGTGCTGGGCTATGTGATGCATCTGCCACCACCCCTGCCCTCCAGGAAATGACCAGTTTAAATACAAAAAGTGAGTATGTGACAGTGTTGGGTGGTGCCATGGGTAGTGTGGCATCCCTGGGCTACACAGCAATATTAGCCACACTGCACTAGCCTTCAGGTATTTTAAGAGACTATGAGATTTTTAACATCGTATACAATGGGCCTGATGTGGTGGCTCAGGCCTGTAATCCTAACACTTTGGGAGTCTGCGGCAGGAGGAACACTTGAGGTCAGGAGTTTGAGACCAGTCTGGCCCACTTAGTGAAACCCCATTTCTACTAAAAATACAAAAATTAGCCATGTGTGGTGGCGGGTGCCTGTAATCTCAGCTACTTGGGAGGCTAAGGCAGGTGAATTGCTGGAATCCGGGAGGCAGAGGTTGTAGTGAACAGAGATTGCACCACTGCACTCCAGCCTGGGCAACAGAGTAAGACTCCATCTCAAAATAATAATAATAATAATAAATATACAATGTTTACTTTATTATTTATTTATTTTTAGACAGGGTCTAGCTCTACTGCCCAGACTGGAGTGTAATGGTGTGATTTTGGCTCACTGCAGGCTCAAGTGATCCTCCCACCTCAGCCTCCCAAGTTGCTGAGATTACAGGTGCTCACCACCATGCTGGGCTAATTTTTGTATTTTTTGTAGAGATGAGGTCTTGCTATGTTGCCCAGGCTGGTCTTGAATTCCTGGGGTCAAGAGATCCTCCCTCCTTGGCCTCCCAAAAGTGTTGGGATTATAGGCGTTAGCCACTGTGCTGGGCTTACAATGTTTACTTTATGCCCTGAAACTTGAGAACCTAACCTCCCGGATAGGATGGGTCCACATTGTCTGTGTATTTTCTCATTTAACGCTCATAACCATCCCCATGCCAGCAGGTAATGTATTACATCACCATTTCACCAAGATCTAAACCAGTCCTGAGAGGTTACAGAAACACCTACCCATGGCGCCACGCAACACCGTCACATGCTCGCTTTTTGTATTTAACCTGGTCATTTCTTGGAGGGCAGGGATGGTGGCAGATGCATCACATAGCCCAGCACCTCCTGGCCCCAGGAGGCCTGGGGAACCCACAGAACTGAGCAGCCCAGCACCTCGATCAACAGCCCCCTTCACCATCACTGTCCTCTTTTCTCAGATAGGTGGAGTGAAGTTCAGTTAATTCCACAGCCTTTTAGGAAGAAGCAGAGCCCACAACACAAAGCCAGCCCATGCAAGAGCAACAAGGCCTGTCTGCAAGTCAAAGGCCACCAGCCTCTGTGCACAAGAGCTTTCTTGCATCAGTTCCAAAACTCAAGCATTAGCTGGGTCAGGAGTAACCATACCTAGAGAGCCACAAAGAGTCCCAAGGAATTTTGTTAAGGTATCTAAGTAAAAACCCCTTACCTTCTGGCCAGCCCGAAGTCAATGATCTTAATTTGATGTCCTGTCTGATTGACGCACAATATGTTCTCCGGCTGGGAAAGAAAGAAGTCTGCTTAGCCCAAGCAATAGCTGAGGAGGTCTGCAGCTGCCACACTTGTCTATAGGCCTCTGTTTTCCAGCCTTCAAGGGACATAAATGGCTCAGGGCAGCCCTGCAAGGGCTGGATAGATAAAGGAAATACATGAAGGGACTGGCAAGACAATAAGGATTGGAGTGGACTGTGGGGAACTGGAGGCTCCCAGCCTGTGTAAAGGGACAGCACTACCCAGTCCCAGACACTGGTCACCATGTAGGAGTGTAGGCACAACGCCAGAGTTTCTCAGTCCTCAAGAGAAGCCGAGAATTCAGGGATTTTTGTTGTTGTTGTTGTTGTTGTTGTTGTTGTTGTTGTTGTTGTTTTGGTCAGTTTTGTTTTTAATTAAAAGAACAGAGGTGGGGTCTCACCATGTTGCCCAGGTTTGTCTCGAATTCCTGAGCTCAAGAGATCCTCCAGCCTCAGCCTCCCAAAGTGCTGAGCATACAGGTATGAGCCACCATGCCCAGCTAGGAATTCAGGTTTTTATGTGAAAATTCCATGCTTTTAAATGTTAACAACTAAATGAAATCTAAATTCACATCTCAGAGCCCAACAGAATACCTCTGTGAGGTATAATTGGCCCATGAACTGCTTGTATGGAACTACTGGTTTGGGGGTGGGTTCCCAACCCTGGCTGTATGTTGGAATCATCAGGGGAGCTTTTAGAATCCCAGTGTTATACTGGAATGCTAAGAGAATTAAAAAAAGAAAAAGAAAAAATCCCAGTGCCCGGGCCTCAACCCTGACCAATTACATCAGAATCTCTGGGGTAACACCAAAGCATCACTGGTTGGTTAAGGAGAGCAGAGCTGCTGAATGTCCACCTGCCACTCTGCAGTGACAGCTGTGGCCCATGGCATGAGGGTGGCAGCCTTGGCACGCCTCCCCTCTTATGGCATTTGGATCAGCTCTGAGGCCCTGAGGGAGTCTGGAAGGATGCTCTCTGCTCATGCATGACAAATTTGGGGGTAAGTGTGTTGGGGATTTGGGGAGAGAAGCTGAATGAAGATGTAGGGCTTATGACAGACAGGACTTTGCAGACCTAGGGTCTAGTGCCTGAGGCCTAGGGGCTCATTACCTGGTTCTGTAGCCCTAGATGAGTCCCTCTCCATTCCTGAAGACTCAATGTCTCCATATGTAAAACGGGAGTAATAACCTCTTCCTGTCTGCCCCTCAGGAGGGTGTGAGGATAAAATGACATAACATGCATGAAACACTTTACAGCTTCCAAAGCAAATGTCAGCTACTGTTTCTCCCAACAGAAGCTTTCACTCTTACTTATGTTACAATGGGGTTGTACAATTCCTTCAGAAAGGTGTGAGAGAGTGGTGTTTAAAAATCTCTATGTCTTCTATATAGGATCTAGAATAACACTATCTGATAAAAATATAACACAAGCCACATATATAGTAATTTAAAGTTTTCTAGTATGCACATTTAAAAGGGTCAAAAGAAACAGGTGAACTTAAATTTTATAACATTTTAAGTAATACAAATAATACTGATTTTTTCCATAAAACTCACCTTTTTGGGGGTGGGGGTGGGGATAGTGTTTCACTCTTGTCGCCCAGGCTGGAGTGCAGTGACACAATCTCGGCTCACTGCAATCTCCGCCTCCCGGGTTCAAGTTATTCTCCTGCCTCAGCCTCCTGAGTAGCTAGGATTACAGGCATGGGCCACCACGCCCAGCTAATTTGTTTGTATTTTTAGTTGAGACAGGTTTCACCATGTTGGCCAGGCTGGTCTCAAACTCCTGACCTCAGGTGATCAGACTGCCTCGGCCTTCCAAAGTACTGGGATTACAGGTGTGAACCACCTCACCCATCCAGAACTCACCATTTTAAAGTGTGCAATTCATTGATTTTTAGTATATTCACAGAGTTGTGCAATGATATCACTATGTAACTTTGGAACATTTTCATCACTTCAAAAAAAAAAAAACAAACCCATACCCATCATCAGTCCCTGTCCATTCTCCCCTCACTTCCCATGCCATGGCAATCATTAATGTCCTCTTTCTCTGTGGATTTGCCTATTCTGGACATTTCATATAAACAGAATCATAAAACATATGGCCTTTTGTGTCTGATTTATTTCACTTACCAGAATGTTTTCAAGGTTTATCCATGTTGTGTAGCAGGTATCAGCATTTCATTCCTTTTCATGGCTAAATAATATTCCATTGTATGGATTAGACCATATTTTGTTTATCCATTAACTAATAAAATTAATGAACATTTGGGTTGTTTACACTTCTGGCTATTATAAATAATGCTGCTAAAAACATTTGTGTACAAGTTTTTGTGTCAACTTATGTTTTAATTCTCTTAGGGGTATACCTAGGAGTAAAATTGCTGGGTTATATGGTAATTCTATGTTTAGCATTTTTAGGAACTGCCAAACTTTTTAAAAAGTGAATGCACATTTTACAACCCACCAGCAATGTATGAGGGTTCCAATTTTCCCATATCCTAGCTAATGCTTTTTTTTTTTTTTTTTTTTTTGAGATAGGGTTTCACTCTTGTCACCCAGGCTGGAATGCAGTGAGTGCTTTGATCTCTGCTCACTGCAACCTCTGCCTCCCGGGTTCAAGTGATTCTCCTGCCTCAGCCTCCCAAGTAGCTGGGATTACAGGCATGTGCCACGACACCCAGATAATTTTGTATTTTTAGTAGCGACGGGGCTTCTCCATGTTGGTCAGGCTGGTCTCAAACTCCAGACCTCAGGTGATCCACCTGCTTTGGCCTCAAAACAAACAAACAAACAAACAAACATTTGGTATAATTCACCAGTGAAGCCATATGGGCCTGGGCTTTGCTTTGTGGATAGTTTTTGGTTACTAATTCAATCTCTAATTGCTATAGGTCTATTCAGATTTTCTATTTCTTCTTGAGCCAGTTTCACTAGTTGGTGTCTTCCTAGAAATTTGTCCATTTCTTCTAGGTGCTCTGACTTATTGGCATACAATTTTTTATCATATTTCTTTATAATCCTTTTTTATTTCTGTAAGACCAGTAGTAATGTCTCCTCTTTTATTCCTGATTTTAGTCACTTGCATCTTCTCTTTCTCTTGGTTAGTATAGCTAAATATTTGCCAATTTATTGATCTTTCTAAAGAACTAACTTTGGTTTTAATGATTTTCTCTATTTTTTTCTGTTTTTTATGCTCCAATTTTTATTTCCCTCATTCTGATTGCTTTGAGTCAATCAGACTCAAAGAACTTGCTGTTCTTTTTCTAGTGTCTTTTTTCCCCCTTTGAAACGGGGTCCTGCTCTATTGCCCAGGCTGGAGTGCAGTGGCACAATCATACCTCACTATAGCCTCCAACTTCTGGGCTTAAGCAATCCTCCTGCCTCAGCCTCCCAAGTAACTAGGACTACAGACATGGCTAATTAAAAATAATTTTGTTTTTTAAAGACAGGGTCTCACTATGCTGCCCAGGCTAGTCTCAAACTCCTGGCTTCAAGAAATCCTCCTGTCTTGGCCCCCTAAAGTGCTGGGATTACAGACTAATAATATATTTTATTTAACTGGATATATCCAAAATAGTATCATGTCTAAATACTGATGCAATTGTGTCCATTCTTTTTCATATTGTCTTTGAAATCCATTTGAAATCCAGTGTATATTTTACATCTACAGTGTATCTCAATTCAGACCTTAAGTTTTCATCAGAATTTTTTTTTTTTTTTTTTGAGACAAGTCTCACTCTGTTTCCCAGGCTGGAGTGCAGTGACACAAGCTCAGCTCACTGCAAGCTCCGCCTCCTGGGTTCACGCCATTCTCCCACCTCAGCCTCCTGAGTAGCTGGGACTACAGGCTCCCGCCACCATGCCCGGCTAATTTTGTTTTTGTATTTTTCGTAGAGACAAGGTTTCACCATGTTAGCCAGGATGGTCTCGATCTCCTGACCTCGTGGTCCCCCCACCCCGGCCTCCCAAAGTGCTGGGATTACAGGCGTGAGCCACCGCGCCCAGCCCAGAAATATTTTATCTGTATTTAGATTTCAAGAAATTTAGAGTTGAAAAGTAAATTCATATATCCAAATTGTTCCAAACATACTAATAGTTTTCCAATAACTGCATCAAGGGTCAGTTTATTAATTTAAATTAATAAAATGTAAAGTTTGGTTAGTCATACTAGCTACATTTCAAGTGTTTAGTGGCCCCATGTGGCTTGTGGCTATTGTCTTGGACAGTGCAGTTCCAGAGCTCTTTCTCTATATTTAATCCACACAACACCCCAAGAGGTAGGTATTATGTTTCTCTATTTCACAATTGATGAGTTTAAAGAACTTACCCCAAGTCTCACAATCAGAAGGGGCTAAACCCCCACAGCCCCTTTAATACAAGTGGCAAGAACAGATATCCTTGTCTTATTCCTGATTTTAAGGAGAAAACATTCAGTCTCCTACTACAAACTATAGTGTTAGCTGAGAGAAACAGCCTCAGCAGCGATCTCCTCTCTGCTGCAGCCACAGGCGGTGCCCCAAAGGCTGGTCCTTGCCCCAGAATCACAGGGCAGGTTCCTGAGCTTTTCCTGGCTGCCCACCCCAGAGCAGCTGGTGCAGGAGGCTTGGGATGAGCTCTAATGAGCAAAAGGGGCCTGAGGCCAATCCCCTCACCCCTACCAACTTTCCAAGCACCCCACCTTACAGTCTGATGTCCACAAGGAAAGACGGTCAGAAGGGGCAATGTGAATCCTCACAGATGCAGCCAACCCACCGGCCTTCTTCTGTGGGGAGCCACCGACATTCACCCCCTTCCTGAAATGAGTTGTAAAGAAACACCCTCCTTTTGGCCCAGAGGAGTGGAAAATCACAGAAACTCCCACCATGTCTCAAGTGATTGCTATCAGCCAGGCACCGTGCCCAGGGTGTTATGTACCTGACACTCCCAGGACACTCCTAGGAGACAAAATAGTGGAATTCAAAAGTGTATTCACTCCATAGAGTATCACACAGCTCTTACAGAGAATGAGGAAAGATGTCTATACTGTATGACTAACAAAAGCAACATTAAAAACAAGATGTGGGCCAGATGTGGTGGCTCATGCCTGTAATCCCAGCACTTTGGGAGGCTAAGGCAGGATTGCCTGAGTCCAGGAGTTTAAGACCAACCTGGGCAACATGGTGAATCCTTCTCTCTATAAAAAATAGAAAAATTAGCCAAGTTTGGTGGCACGCACCTGTAGTCCTAGCTACTTGGGAGACTGAGGATCACTTAAGCCTGGGAGGTCGAGGCTGCAGTGAGCTATGATGGCACCACTGCACTCCAGCCTGGGCAACAGAGAGAGGCCCTGTCTCCAAAAAAAAGAGAGGAGAGAGGAGAGAGAGAGAGAGAAAGAGAAAGAAAGTCAGAAAGAAAGAGAGAAAGAGAGAGAGAGAGAGGAATGCATTGTAGGATCTCCTTTTGTGTGTGTGTGAGTCATGCCAGCTTGCTCACAGAGAAGTCCCCTCAGCAGGGAGGCCTGGTGGGAGGAACTTTCACTGTGTATTTTACACACTATTCTGCTGTCTATATTTGTTACCAAAAGCCTATGTTCCCTTTTGATCTTTTAAAAAAACTAATCTTAAAGGTATTTTTAAAGAAGAAAAGCTCATTGTTTCACTTAATCTTCAAATAATACTTAAAGAGGTACAATTATCCAGATGGAAGAACTACAGCCCCAAGAGGCAGCAAGAGTGCCTGTCCAGACTCCAGAACTACAAAATGACAGAGAGCCAGGAATGGAAGCTGGGGCTGTCTGTGGACAGAGCTCTCAATGGTGAGAGCACGCCAAGGGCTAGGGCATCAGGGGCCCCTACCGCATGCCCAGGGCAGAACCCACCTTGAGGTCCAGGTGCAGGATGTAGTGCTGGTGCAGGTAATGCACGCCCTCACAGATCTGCCTGGTGAACAGGACCACATCCAGTTCGGTCAGGTGGTACTTCTCATCTGTGATCCGGTCGAAGAGCTCACCCCCGTCCACGCTGCCAGAGCAAAGGGAGAGGCAGGTACCAGCCTGAGTAAGGCTCTTCAGGGCTTGTCCACTGTCATCACGGGGCCAAAAGAGGCCAGCCTGGGTAGGCCCACTGTCATACCTCATGGGTCACAGGGCTGCTGCCATTGCCATTGGGTTTTTTGCGTGTTTTGTTTTTAGACAGAGTCTCACCCTGTCGCCCAGGCTAGAGTGCAGTGGCGCAATCTCTGCTTACTGCAACCTCCGTCTCCTGGGTTCAAGTGATTCTCCTGCCTCAGCCTTCTGAGAAGTTGGGATTATAGGTGCTCACCACCACACTCAGCTAATTTTTGTATTTTTTCATAGAAACAGGGTTTCACCGTGTTGGTCAGGCTTGTCTTGAACTCCTGATCTCAGGTGATCTGCCCGCCTCAGCCTCCCAAAGTGCTGGGATTACAGGCGTGAGTCACCATACCAGGCCTGCCACTGGGGTTTTACTGGGACCTTTGCTCCAGTCCACTCCCAGCAAAGATTAGGGGTGGTAAAAAGGAAGTGACAGATCAAAGGGAAGAAGGGATGGCCATCAGTGTTGATGATCCAGGCACACTCTAGATGGTCCTGACCAGGGCCGCGAACTCATTCGCCTATGGAGGCCAACTCGGACCTTTGTGGCATAAGCCTAAATGGACCAATGAGGCCATCCGTGAAGCAAACATGTTCTGAAGACACACAGTCTTTCACTTATTTTTTGTTTTTCCACTTTCGATAAGGACATGACATGACAAACGCTTTATTCTCTTCAGCTGCGCCCCGAAGGAAAACAGCAACACAAATGCAAATATGAATGGCCTCTGAGTCCTTGGCCCCAGCACTGGGGCGGTTGGGAGTGCTGGGGATTGTGGCAGAGGAAGCTTGGTCACCCTGTCTACAAACGGCAGTCCCTGGAAGCTCCCACACATCATTTCCACTTGGAAAGGCAGGCCCGGCATTTACAACATCTTTTACGTTTTCGAGAAAAGCCAGATATCTAGGTTTTAATGTGAAGATCCTAATTTCCAATGGTTAACAACGAATCCCACATTACTAAAAATAGGCAGAGTGTGGTGGCTCACACTTGTAATGCCAGCATTTTGGGAAGCTGAGGCAGGAGGATTGCTTGAGTTCAGGAGTTCAAGACCAGCCTGGGCAACATAGCAAGACCTCATCTCTACAAAAATTTTTAAAATTAGCTGGGCATGGTGGCACATGCCTGTGGTCACAGCTTCATGGAAGGCTGAGGTGGGAGGATCACTGGAGTCTGGAAGTTCAAGGCTGCAGTGAGCTGTGATCACACCACTGCACTCCAGCCTGGGCAACAGAGTAAGACCTTGTCTCTAAAAAAAAATTTCAATTTAATTTTCAAAAAATTACTAAAAATAGTATAGGCCAATCAACATACGTACACCTGCAGGTCAAATCAGACTCACTGGCCACTGGTTTGTGAGGAAGTTGCTTTGTCCTCCACATTCCATATTGGAGGTCAAATAGCCAAGCCAGAGAAGACAGGATGACACGACCCTGGACATGTCAGGAAGGGGAAAGGACAGAGAGGGCTTTGCCTTGAATTAAGGCTCTAAGCCCTAGCGCTGAGCCCTGGCTTGAGCCGAGGCGGCCGCCCCGCCTCTGATACTCACTACTCCATGACGAGGGTGCAGCTGTGCTTGCTCTCGAAGGCATCATAGAGCTGGATCAGGTTCACGTGGCTAAGCTGGTTCATGATGTTGATCTCGTTCTTCACATCCTCCTTAGGGGAACCAGAGGACAGAGGGATTTCCAAGCGAATGAGTCAGGAGGAGGAGCCAGCTGACCTCCCAACACAGACACAGAACTCCTCATCCTTCCTCAGTTTCCTATTCTCACACCAGGTCTCCCTGACTCAACACCCAAACCAGATTCTACAACACAAAGGGCCTGAGTGTGACCCACTCATCTCACAGACAGGAAACCTAAGGCCCAACAAGGACAGGAGAGCTGACTGGAGGGTGGGAATCCTGGAAAAGAGCAGGAATAAGTAGCGTTTCCAGCGCAGCATGGGAGCCTGGGGGCCCTGAGGGAAGGAAAGGAATCCTGAGGCTAGCCATAGGGACCTGGCCCAGGCAGATGCCTCACCCGGTCCTTGGCGCTCTTCACTTTGATGATCTTGGCAGCCAGTGGGAGGCCTGTGGACTTCTCTGTGCACCTGTGGACCTGGCCAAACCGGCCCCTGCAGAGACACAGCCACACGGCAGGCTGAGAGCCCAGAGGCTCATCCCACACCCATCCCCGGACTTCTGGGTCCAACTCCTCCACACACAGGTCATGTGGACCATCCTACATCCCAGAGTGCAGCCTGTCATCACCCCAAAACCCTGCTGACTATCCTGAAACCTGCAAAGCAACTCTTCATCCCACACCACCCAGGTCATCCTGCACCCCAGGGAACATCCCCTCACCCCACACCACCCAGACCATTCCACACCCCAGGGAACATCCCCTCACCCCACACCACCTGGGCTATCCACCCTAAAGAAGCTTCTCCTCACCCCACCCCATGTTGGCTCTCTGGCCACCTCCAGGCTGTGCCTCCCATACCCATAGGGTGCCTGCCCTCCCGAGCCTCCCCTCCCCGACGCCACGTGGGCTCTCCTGTCCTCTCAGGCTATTCTCTTTCCCCCACTCTGTGGGCCGTCATGCACCCCACACCGTACGGGATGTCCCACCCCAGCCTGGGCTCCATTAGCTCGAGAGAGTCATCCTGCGGCACCCACCCCAGTTCTCCAGGTGGTCCCGACCCCACCCCGTGACTCCTGCTCTGAGCCCCCCCCACCAAGGCAGATGCCCACCTACCCTCCCAAGACTTCGTGCTGGCACACCTCGTAATCTGCCGAGATGGAGGTCTCCTTGACGCTCACTACCCGGTGTTCAAAAGGAGCTGGCGGGGCCGGACTGTCATCTGCTCGGGAGGCAACAGGAACCCGTGAGCCTCCTCTGTGCAGCCCACACCTCTCGGTCACTTATGCCAGACCCACTTAGCTTCCCTTGGTCCACCAGGCCCTACGGCCAACCCTGGTATTTGAAACCTTTTCTCCAAACCATCTCGGTAGAGCCATCCATTCGGCAGAGAAGGGAGCTGAGTGTCAGAGAGGTGAGGTGACCACCGAGGTCACACAGGGAGCCCGTGACAGACGACACTCAAACCCGGCTCTCCCAGCACCCAGGACAGTGCCCTTGGCAAGGCTGAGAAGTTCTATCCAGTCTGTTCATGATGTCTAGAAGGCGATCCTAGTGGATCTGTGTGGCCCGCAGGAAACAGAGGGCCCACGTGGACAAGGTGATGGGGCAGTTAGTGACGCCACTATTTTTAAAGGGCCTGTAAAGTCAGGGCTGTGGAAACTCGCGCGGGTATTATGAGAGGGAGGCAGCTGGAGAAATAAACATCCACCCTCTCTCCTCTCGCCCTCCATCTCCTGCCAGCTGAGCCCAACCAGAAGCTCAGCATGACAGCCCGTGATGGAGCCAGGGGGCAGGCCCCGGGGCACAGGACTGGGGAGGGGGTCGACAGGGTATCTGTCTGCAAGGGAAATAGAGGACAGCCAGCACTTGGAAAGGTTTGTTTGCTTGTTTGTTTTTTAATGGTTTAGGGTTGTTTTATTTTAATCTTGTCCTTCAGAGGTGATATGAATACCTAGAAATCTTACAGGAAATAGACTAAATGAATAAAACAGAATCTAGAACACACAGCAAGTGCAGTGGTGTGAACCGGTTGTGCATCAAGGGCTGGAAGGAAGTCGGCTCGGCTGGCTCGGCTGGCGTGTTTGTTCAGGGCTCGCCACGGGAGCACTCTGCCTGCTCTCCGACTACCGGGAACTCTGAGAGCGGTCCGTGGACAATTCTCAGACCAAGAGGGTGTGACCCTAGGGCTGGAGGGGTTGAGGGCTTTTAGGTCACAAGAACACACCCTGGGTCACTAGCCTGGGTGGGTGGGAACCGCTGACAGTGGTCACATACTCCAATTCATGTCTTCGCTTTTTAACAGAAGCCTTCTCTCTCTCTATCCAAAATGAGACTCATGGAGGCAAGCGCAGGCAGGCAGGTGGCGGTAAGAATCCTCCCCAGTGGCCAGCCACAGTGGCTCATGCCTGCAATCCCAAAGCTCTGGGAGGCCGAGGCTGGAGGATCACTTGAACCCAGGTCAAGCCTGCAAGGAACTATGATCGTGCCACTGGACTCCAGCCTGGGCAACAGAGCAAGACCCTGTCTCCAAAAAAGGGAAATGTACCCAGGTGGGCCACACATGTCCCCTCTCCCTTACCCCTGCAGCCAGCCCAAGTTCAGGCCCCACATCTCTGTGCCTTGGTCTCCAGCCCCAGGACGTACCTGGAGATGTTCCCGACTCTTGGACGCTCCCAGACTCATATGAGCTACCCCTGGAAGTTTCAGGAAGACTCCCCAGGAGTAGGGGCTCCAAACTCCCTCCCCTCAGGGCTCATGTCTAACCAGCCAACAGCCCCACTTACCCAGAACCACGCTGCCAGCCTCGACGCCTGGGGGCATCCTCCTTACTGCTTCGGCTCTCCCTGGAGCCCTGGCTGCACAGTCCTGCTCAGGCTCAGGGTTTCCTGCTCCTGGGCCTTTGCCCTGCTGCAGGCCCAGGGCCCCAACTGCGTGGTCATCGTCGTCCCTCCTGGCCAAGCTTGGTCTCGTGCTAGGCTCAACCCCAGCCCTTTGATCCTCCTCTGACTTCGCCCCCCTGGGGCTGCTGCTCTCCTGCAGTGGGGAGAGCTCTCTGGCTCCTTCAGGAGTCTGTTCTCTGGGCTCCGTCCCAGGGGCTTGGAGGCAGCGCCCAGTCCCAGGTGGGCCCTGCTCGCCTGGCTGGGCAGCTGCTGGAGCCTCTGTGGCGGGGCTGGGTCCAAGGCTGCCCCTGCGTGTCACCAGCATCTCCCCAGGAGTATCCATCTCTTGCATGTGGATGGAGATCCTGGGGCAGAGAGAAACACGGTGCTGAGGTTAGAGGCAAGGACTCCAGGGTCAGAACAGATGTGGGTTCCAATGCCCACTGCTGCCATCATTGACAATGGCCCTGAGGCCCTGCTAGACAGGACACCAGGGCAGGAGCTGGCTTCAGTGGCAGGTGGTGCCATCAGCTCTCAGGATCCCGCTGGATGAGGGTCCCGGGAAGCTTGACGGTGGACAGGGGTGAGGACCATACACCCCCAAGAACCTGTTTCTGCCCCAGGAGAACTGAGGCCTGTAGGAGGTAGGCCCAGGTCCCTCTACCTTCCCCGGGCCCTGTTCCCCTTTCACTTAAATGAAGAGAAGGAGAAACCAAGTCAAACGTCACACTGGAAGCCCCAGTTCAGAAGTATTTGTTTAAAATCAGTCAATTTCAGTTGGGCACAGTGGCTCACACCTGTAATCCCAGTACTTTGGGAGGCCAACATGGGAGGATCCCTTGAGGCCAGGAGTTTGAGACCAGCCTGGGCAACATAGCAAGACTCCATCTTTACAAAAAATAATTTTAAAAAACTTAGCCAGGAGTGATGGTCCCAGATACTCAGGCTGAGGCAGGAGGATTGCTTAAACCCAGGAGATGGAGGCTACAGTGAGCTATGATCATACCACTGCACTCCAGCCTGGGCAACAGAGTGAGAGAACCTGTCTCAAAAAATAAAATAGAATAAAATAAAATCAGGCAATTCTCATAAAAAACTAGACTTTCTGTTCATCTTGAACAAACAGAAGAGCTAGCTGTGCTGGGCCCACGTGCCCACGTGGTTGAAGAACAGCCTTCCACCTCAGCACAGGCCCTGCGCACCCTGGCGATGCCCCAGCTCACTTCACTCCTTTTCACTACCCAGACCTTGCAATACTAGGGTTTGTGAGCCCAGCTGGAGGTGGGAAAGGCCCTCTGAACCCTGACCTCCAGAAGGAAAGACCCTGATCCTGCCAGTCACGTCATCCGGGAATCCAGACCCTCCCTCTCTGAGTCTCCCCAACTCTGGCTGCCTCTCGGTGGGGCTTCTTTTTGCTGGGCCACAGTCCCACAGCATGGGGTCTATGTGTGTTGGGGGGGTGAGGGTGACAGTGTCTGGCGGGGACTGAGTCTCAGCAGGGAGGCAGGTGGCCTTGATTCTGGGCTTAGCTCTGCCAGCAGGTTGCTGGACAGCTTTGGATAAATCTGGCCTCAGTTCCCTCTTTTGTCATCAGGGACAGTGACACCTTACAGATGTACCAAGAGTCAATCAAGAGAGGAAGGCACAAATGCAGGGGTTCAAAAGGCCTAAAATGGTGCAACTGCTGTGGAAAACTGGAGGCTCTTCAGAAATTAAAAGTAGGATTACCGTATGTTTCAGCAACTCCACTTCTGGGTATATATCCGAGAGAATCCAAAGCAGGGTCTCCAAGAGACATCTGTCCCCTCATAACGGTAGCAGCATTATCCACAACAGTCAAAAGGTGGAAGCAACCCAAATGCCCAGTGACAGATAATGCACAGGTGGTGTCTATGCGTTATATAGCACAGAATACTATTCAGTCTTAGAAACGAGGGACGTTCTGACACGTGCTACAGCGCTGATGGACCCTGAGGACACTGTGCTCAGTGAAATGAGCCAGGCACAAAAAGACAAATCCTGTGGCCAGGTGTGGTGGCTCACATCTGTAATCCCAGCTCTTTGGGAGGCCAAGGAGGATGGATCACCTGAGGTCAGGAGTTTGATACCAGACTGGCCAACATGAAGAAAGCCCATCTCAACTAAAAATACAAAAATTAGCCGGGTGCTGTGGCACATGCCTGTAGTCCCAGCTACTTGGGAGGCTGAGGCAGGAGAATCGCGAATCGCTTGAACCCGGGAGGTGGAGTTTGCAGTGAGCTGAGATCACGCCACTGCACTCCAGCCTGGGTGACAGAGTGAGACTCTATCTCAAAAAAAAAAAAAAGAAAAGACAAATCCCGTATGATTCCACTGATATGAGGACCCTCAAAAATCTGTGTCTCAGATTCACAGAGACAGAAAGTACAATGGTGGCTGTCAAGGGCTAGGAGCAGGAGATGTTATTTAGTGGATGATGAATCTCAGTTTTGCTAGATGAAAACGTCCTGGAGATCTGTCTCACAACAACGTGAATATACTTAACACTACTGTGTACACTTTTAAAAGGTTAAGATGGGGCTGGGCACTGTGGCTCACACTTGTAATCCCAGCAGTTTGGGAGGCTGAGGCAGGAAGATCACTTGAGGCCAGGAGTTCGAGACCAGCCTGAGCAACATAGTGGAATCCGTCTCTACAAAAAAAAAAAAAAAAAAAATTAACCAGCCATGGTGGGACATGCCTGTAATCCCAGCTACACTGAAGGCTGAGGCAGGAGGATCTCTTGAGCCCGAGAAGTGGAGGCTGAAGTGAGCTGAGATAGCACCACTGCACTCCAGCCCCGGTGACAGAGTGACACCCTGTCTCAAAAAAAAGGAGGGGGGCACTAACATGTTAAATTTTACATTATGTGGTTTTTATCCCTATTTATTTATTTATTTATTTGTGACAAAGTCTCACTCTTATCCCCCAGGCTGGAGTACAATGGCATGATCTTGGCTCACTGCAACCTCTGCCTCCCAGGTTCAAGCGATTTTCCTGCCTTAGCCTCCTGCGTAGCTAGGATTACAGGCACCTGCCACCATGCCCAGCTAATTTGTGTATTTTTAGTAGAGACAGGGTTTCACCATGTTGGCCAGGCTGGTCTTGAACTCTTGACCTCAGGTGATCTGTCCACCTCGGCCTCCCAACGTTCTGGGATTACAAGTGTGAGCCACTGTGCCTGGCCAGTTTTTATCCCAATTTTTAAAAAGAAAACAGCGAAGGCTTTCTCCAGCAGCTGAAGGCCCCGTCCCCGTGTCTCAGTGACTGGACCTCTCTGATACACCTGTCCCTAGGTGTGTGTGACTCATTGGATGAGCGGCAGAAATCCTTCCAACACTGTGCCTTGGGACTGGGCATGGTTCAGTAATGATAGGTAGGAGGGGAAGTGTGGCATCCACGCCAAGCCACTCCAAATCTAACTCAGGCCTCCTGCCAGACCAAGGGACACAGGAAACTGCTGCTAGTCAACAGTCAGCTGAGAAGGCCAGCAATCATGACTTCCCTTTGGGTCTTCACTTCCAGGGCCATTGAGTGAAGCCCCTAAAGGCACTTCCAAGCAGCTCCTGCCACTTTGAGTACCCAAAGTTGTCCACCTGCCGGGTGGCAGACCCATGCGGGCAGTGCTGACCAGTTCCAGCTCAGTGCCTCAGTAGGCATGGCCTCAGGATCCTCTGGGTTTGTTTGCTGCTGTTGTTGTTTGTCTGAAATAGGGTCTCACTTTGTCTCCCAGGCCGCAGCGCAATGGTGTGATCATAACTAGCTACAGCCTCAACCTCCTGGGCTCAAGTGATCCTCCCACCTCAACCTCCCCAGTAGCATGCATGGATTACAGGTGCCCGCCATCATGCCCATGGCAGCCCAGCTAATTTTTGTAGAGATGGGGTCTTGCTTTGTTGCCCAGGCTGGCCTCAAGCTCCTGGGCTCAAGCGATCCTCCCGCCTCGGCCTCTCACAGTGCTGGGATCAAGGCGTGAGCCACAGCGCCTGGCAGGATCCTCTGCACAGGCAATCACGACCCATCAGAGCTGATACTTCCAACCTGTTTTCCTCAAAATGCACCCAGGTCGGAGGTGAGGAAGGGCAGATAGTGATCTCCTCACTTCCTGAGGCTGCTGCAGGTCTGCTGGGCCTGAATTCAGCCAAGGGTTGAACCTGAGATAGAGAACTTTTGAGGCCCATAACAACTTCATAGACAGTTCACCCCCAGCCCCAGATTCCACATTTAGTGTCCTGGTTCCAATCCCGGATGCCTGCCAGGAACCCCTTCCTCCAGCCTGTGAGGCCCCCTGGGAGGCTCCCATTTCCTCCTAGAACCAAGTCTGACAAATGATCTGGGCTTCTCTGCCTGTCACCACAGCAAACACAGACACCAGATCCACTCCCTGAGGCAGGCCTGGGTTCTCCATGACAGGTCAGGGCCACCCTTGGCAGGCACAGAATATGCTAGGAAACACCAGGTCCCTCCGAGAAAAGCCCGGGGGCACAGCACCCTTCAGCAGGGCCGCCCTGGGGACCAGGACATGCTGGGGAGGGCATGGGAGTCTGCAGGTTCTTCACTCTGCTGCAGACATCTGCCAGAGCAGGTCCTCAGGCTGCGTTCTAGGGCCAAGACAGCTGCCACGACTCCGCCTCCAGGACCTCTGCGTGAGCCTCCCGAAAGCCCCTGGGGCTGACTCAGCCTGCACCCCTCTCACATTCCTGAGGTTCCTGTCCTTCTTGCCTCACCGTATTATTTAGAACTTAATTAAATGTCGACTCGAGGAAGCAGGATGGTGCAGTGATTGGGGCACAGGTTCCGGAATCCGGTAACCCGGATTCAGATCCCAACTCTATGAATTCCTAGCTGTGGGGCCCTGGGCACTTGGAGCCTACGTATTCTCATCAATGAAATGGGGATGACAACCACATTCATCTCCTGCGGACGGCTTGAGAATAAAAGGGGAAGCCAGTGAAATGCCCAGCCAATGGCCAGCCCGGGGCAGGTGCTCCATGAGCCCCATCTTTTAGCTACTGTTAGTACTGATCTTAGAGCTAGTGATTCTCAACCCTGCTCTCCATTAGAACCACCTGGGGAGCATATAAAAAAACCTAATTCCTGAAACTCACTCCAGACCAATTCAATCCACATCTCCAGGCATCTTTATTTTCCAGACTACCCCCAGGTACTTCTAGTGGGCAGCCGGTGAGCAGTGGCACTCTAAGCTCCCAGAGGCAGGGCCCAGGCCTCCTTCCCACTCCCCTTGCAAGAACAGCCCAGGAACATGGATGCAGTGGATGCTGCCCACAGCCGAGCTCCAGCGAGGTGCCGCAGTCCATCCCCTCCCTTGCCCAGCCTGGAAGAGCTCCCCTTACCTTGGAGGTGTTTTTCCACCACTGTGGGCTGCCCTGGCCTGGGATGGCAGCCCTGGAGGCCCTGGGCACTGGGGGCCAGGCCCTGGAGTCAACCTCGTGCCTTCCTCTAAGGGCCAAGGGTCAGGCCTGCTGGATGACGCTCCTTGTCCTGCACCTGGTGCAACCTCCAGGCTCGGGGAGACCACATTGACCCTGCCGGGTGCTGGAGCCAATTCCAGGCCAGTCCTGGGGCTCTCGCTGGGTGTCTCAGGAGGCTTGGCTTCCACCTTTGTGGGCAGGGGCAGGTGGCCAGGGAATGCCTGGGCTGGGCCAGGAACACCATCTCCCTGGCCTGGTGAGGCCCATGCCTGGGCGGGGTCAGCTCCCAGCCCCGAAGCTCTGATGGGGGGCAGCCTCTCCACTGTCCCCTCCAGCACGTCCACCTTCTGGCTCTCTACAGGAAAACAGGCAGGACAAAAACGCACTCCCATGTGGAGGAGTCTGCCGCAAAGATACTGCGAGGAATCTGTACAAGGCCATTCAGTGCTCAGGTTTACAACAGCCAAAGACTGGAAATGACCCAAATGAAAGGGGCTGGTTGACTAAACCATGAAGCATCCAACAAGGAGTTGGCACAGTCGTGAAAAAGAAGAAATTAATACCTCTATGGAAGCCTGGGCAACACAGTGAAAGCTTGTCTCTACTAAAAATAAAAATTTTTAAATGAGTTGGGCATGGTCGCACATGCCTGCAATCTGAGCTACTTCGGAGGCTGAGGCAGGAGGATTGATTGAGCACAGTAGATAGAGGTTGCAGTGAGCCATGTTCACGCCACTTGCACTCCAGCCTGGGCAACAGAGTGAGATCCTGTCTCAAAAAAACCATCTTTAAGCGCAACTATGGAGTGATCTCTGGATATACTGTAAGTGAAAGAAAGCCAGGTGGAGAACGGTGTGTCTGGGGTCCTGTTTCTCTAAGAAGGGAGTATGTGTGAGCGTGTATGTGTGCACGTGTGCACATAACCACCGACCATGTTGTCTAGGTAGACTGGACCTCAAGGGAAAGAAAAGACAAAAGCTTTTTAAATGGTTACTTACGTATCAGGGGAGGAAGCGGGGTGCAGAGAACAAAGGTAGAAGATAGACTTCTCTTTTATTTATTTATTTTTTTGAGACAGAGTCTCGCTCTTGTCACCCAGGCTGGAGTGCAGTGGCGTGATCTCGGCTCACTGCAGCCTCTACCTCCCTGGTTCAAGCGATTCTCCCGCCTCAGCCTCCCAAGTAGCTGGGATTACAGGCACATGCCACCATGCTTGCTAATTTTTGTATTTTTAGTAGAGACAGTGTTTCACCATGTTGGCCAGTCTGGTCTCAAACTCCTAACCTCAGGTGATCCGCCCACCTAAGCCTCCCAAAGTGCTGGGATTACAGGTGTGAGCCACCATGCCCGGCCTCTTATTTTTAAGCAAAAAAAAAAAAAAAAAAAATTCATAGTGATGGAGTCTCACTATGTTGCCCAGGCTCGTCTCAAACTCCTGGGCTCAAGTGATACTCCTGCCTTGGCCTCCCAAATTGCTGGGATTACAGGAAGGAACCATTGCATCTGGCCTCTAGACTTCTCTTAATACACATTGTTTTGTCTATTTGACTTTGGAACCATGTAAATATCATGCAAAATTATACAAGAAAATTAAAGGTTAACAAAGTAATCCATAAACATTTAAAGCATTTGAGTACCAAGTTGGTGGCATCGCCTGCACAGAAAGGTACTACAGTTGGCCCTTGAGCAACACAGGTTTGAACTGCGTAAGTTCACTTAGATGCAGATTTTCTTCCTCCTCTGCCACCAAGACAGTGAGACAAACCTCTCACCTTCCTCGTCCTCATCAGCCTACTCAATGTGAAAATGACAAGAATGAAGACCCACTTCCACGGAATGAATAGGGAATATATTTTATCTTCCTCGTGATCATCATAATAACATTTTCTTTTCTCTAGCTTACTCTATTGTAAGAATACCATATTTAACACATAAAACATTATGAGCATGTGTTAATCGCTTATTTATGTTATCAGCAAGACTTCCAGTCAACAGAAGGCTATCAGTAGTTACATTTTGGAAAAGTCAAAAATTATACTTGAATTTTCAACTGTGCAGAAAGTCAGTTCCCCAACCCCGAGTTGTTCAAGGGTCAACCGTATTCCAAGTGGTTTTGAAACATAGCAATTGACTATGTGTCTCTGGTGGGATATATATGACAAAAAACCCTGCAAAAACAAACAAACAAAAAGAAGCTTTGACAGTTGCCCAGGAATCATACTGTGGGCCATGTCGTTGGGGACTTTATTCTGAAGCTGTTGTGTCTGCAATGTCAGATAAAGCAAATGGGGTCCCACTCACCTTCCCCAGGCTCCCTGGCATCAGACTGCACCCCACCGGCGCTCAGCACATGCTTTGGTTTTGCTCCTTCTTCTTCCACTCGCTCTTTGTTCTAAAATAACAACCATTAAAAAATGTCATCATTATCATCAATATTGCCTTTCAGGCCACAGACATTTGCTGAGCACCTCCCGCGTGCTTAAGGTAAGGGCATTTAGGTTATTTCACACAGTATCACAGTAACATTGGAGAGTAGACACTGCAGTTACCACTTTAGAGAGAAGGACACTGAGGCCTTCCCAATGTCATAAAATTTAAAAGAGGAGGCACCCAGCTTCACACCAAGAACCACTTCCTTTCCAGGGCTTCACCATATTCCCCATAAGGGATGAACCCAGCTCCTGATACAGGGTTCAAAATAGGCTGGACCCCAAAGGACTTAAGACTAGTGATGGAAAATAATCATTTAAATATATATGTGTGTGTGTATATATATATATATATATATATATATACACTTTTTTTTTTTTTTTTTTTTTTTTTTGAGGCAAGGTCTTGCTCTGTCATCCAGGCTGCAATGCAGAGGCACAATCTCAGCTCACTGCAACCTCTGCCTCCCAGGTTCAAAAGACCCTCCCAGCTCAGCCTCCCGAGTAGCTGGGATTACAGGCATGCATCACCATGCCCGGCTAATTTTTGTATTTTTAGTAGAGACAGGGTTTCACCATGTTGGCCAGGCTTGTCTCGAGCTCCTGGACTTAAGCTACCCTCCCTCCTAGGCCTCCCAAAGTGCTGGGATTACAGGTGTGAGCTACCATGCCTGGCCAGAGATGAAAATAATCTTAATATGCCAACCCAGATCAATTGATCATGGCTACTACAGCATTGGTTTCGGTTGAATTCTGAAGTCAAATCCCTGCTTGGGGGAAACAGTGCCAAGGTCAATTAGTAATGTGTGCCTGGGAGCTGGGTTGGGGGATCCCATGGTCACCTCTTTACAGTGTAGCAGTGTAGCCAGGGGCATGGACTCTGGAGCCAGCCATGCTGGGTTTGAACCCCACCTTCACCACTTGGTCAAGATCCTTAAATTCTCTGCATCTCACTTTCCTCATCTGTAAAATGGGGATAATCACATTATCGGCCTTGTAGAGTCAGTGGGAAGATTTGGGAGTAATGTGCAAATGTCCTAGAAGTGTGCCCAGCACATAGTGGGTGCTCAATAGCTCTGCTGATTTTGTCCTGCCAGGAACCAAGAGCTATCAATGTTAAATGAGCCCAGTGTAAGGACACTGACCCAGAGAAACTCTCAGCAGCTTTTCCTTAAATCCAAATGGTCCACACCAGACCAGTGTCTGGCCTGCCCATGCTTTCACCCATAAAACAGCCCAGAGCCCTCAGTATGCTCAGCTAGTCCATACTTAAGCAAGTATTTCCAGATGGTCTGACCTCTTGCTGGGTCCTCATGCAAGAGCACGATGTTTCTGGGGTTTGCACCCTTCGATGAAGTCCCTAAGATGAATTCTGGCACATGTTACAGCAGCAGTGCCAGCCACAGCCCAGAGCCTTGCTTGCCCCCGAGGTGTAAAGCACTCACCAGTCTTGGGGCTTCTGTGGCCAAGGCAAGAGAAGCCCCTGTATCAGTGAGTGCCTTTCGCCTGGGGGCCCAGCCAGGGCCTTCCCCTGCCTTGCCACAGAAGCCCTTAATTAGAAGCCCAGAGGCCAAAAACAGCTCAGGACATATTTTGTTGGGCTTGGATTTTTTTTTTTTTTTTTTTTTTTTTGAGACAGGGTCTCGCTGTGTTTTCCAGGCTGGAGTGCAGTGTTTGGATCCCAGCTCACTGCAGCCTCAACCTTCCAGGATTAAGTGATCCAGTGATCCTCTCACCTCAGCCTCACGAGCAGCTGGGACTACAGGCACGTGCTGCCACCTCCAGCTAATTGTTGGTTGATGTTGTTTTATAGAGACAAGGTACTCACTTCGTTACCCAGGTTTAAATTTTTCAATTTGTTCCCAACTTTTAAAATCTATGAGATTTTTACAGTTAGGATCCCTTTTGGGGTGACAGAATTGTTTCCCATTTTTACTGTGGTGGTGGTGACATGGATAGAAACATTTGTGGAGCTATATATTTGACATGTGCATAGTTTGTGAGTATGTGCAGTTTATTACATGTAAATTATACCATCATAATTATTATGTAGTTACTAAACCTTAATAAAACTCTCTAGGAAAAAAAAAAAATCTAAGTACCCCAGCTTTTCTTAAAAAAATCTGAGGATGGCCGGGCATGGTAGCTCATACCTATAATCCCAGCACTTTGGGAGGCTGAGGAGGGTGGATCACCTGGGGTCAGGAGTTCAAGATCAGCCTGGCCAACATGGTGAGATGAAACCCTGTCTCTACAAAAATACAAAAATTAGCCAGGCATGGTGACAGGCACCTGTAATCCCAGCTACTCGGGAGGCTGAGGCAGGGAGAATCACTTGAACCCGGAAGGCGGAGGTTGCAGTAAGCCCAGATCACACTGCTGCACTCCAGTCTGGGGGACAGAGTAAGACTCTTGTCAAAAAAAAAAAAAAAAAACACACACACACAGAAAAAAACCTGAAGATCTGGCAACTCTAGGCCAAGATGGCAAAACTCGGCTAGGGCAGTCTCCTCTAAGCAGGGCACTACAGCTGTCCCAAATGTCTCCCCAACCCTAAGGTGTTGGTTCCACTGTTTGTCTACACCATGCCCACTACTCTAAATTACTACCTGCTCATTACTTTGCGATTCCAGGACACCAAGCTTTGACCTCTGAACAGTAAGGACATAGCACATGGAGAACACACAGCCCAGCACCTGGCGTGGGGGAGGCACTTCATCAAAACTGCTCGCTGCCACTGTCACCAGGATCACCAGAGTCATCAATGTGGCCCAGATCCCTTGCTCAGCAGACAGCTCCCCCTTATCCTTCTGCAGACTCTGTCCTGCCGCCCCCAGAGCTGGGGGGACTGGAGGCATGAAATAGACCTCCTCCTCTTTCACCCACTGGCAGAAAGGGACTTGGACAGACTGTCCTTTGGCAGACCTTGTTGGGTTCAAACTGTCCTCTGCTTCCCCCCTCTTTAGGGTAGGCAGGCCCATGCATGTGCACCCCCCACCCCCAGCTGGGTTCTGTCTTCAGGGCTCAGCCTTCTAGTCCCTGCTGTTTCTGTGCTTCCTCACACACCATTCTAGAGGACTGGTGCCTCTGAACACATATGCCCGGGACTGTTTTCCAGAAGAGCACACCTGGCTTCCAGGTATCATCAAATTCACTGCTGGAACCAAATGAAGTGCCACTGGGGACTTCTGAAGATCTCAGGAGGACCTTCACAAAGTCCTGGCACAATTTTCAAATTTAACCGCCAGTGCTAGGATTTAATTCCATTCCAAAGATGGTTGCCATGCTCCACTCTCCCAGGAAACTCAGTCCCCGAGAAGCCTCCATAATGCACAGCATTCAGCACTGACGATGTGTTTAGCAGCCGTGGCTGTGTCTCAGTTCACCGCTCATTCTCTGAGCCCTTCCTGCAAGACCTGCCCTGGCCTCACAACATGGAGGGAAGCAGAGGTTTCCTGTCATGGGCCAATCAGCAGCCGACAGCCTGATGGGGAGACTGGACCAAACCTAAAGACATTCCTGATACGTTTATTAAACGCCAGGGCCAGAGGAGAGATTTAGTAAGTTCCAGTGGAGCAGGACAGACGGGAAATGGCACAAGAACTCAAAAAGTAGGAAGTTCTGTGACTTCCCTTAACCAGAAATGCCTTCATGCAACATATGTAACAGCTAATTTCATTACTATATGAAGCACTCTTACAAATCAATAAGAAAAAGGCAAAAAAACAAAATAGGAAAGAGGGGGAAAAGATATGAGCAGGCAGTCCACAGAAAATACAAAAGGTTTCAAACCTGTGAGTGATGTTCAGTCTTCTAGCAAAATAAATATAAATCAAAACTATAAGACATATTAGTCTAGTTTTGGTTATATTTGAAATTTTCCATAATAAAAACCTAAAATTTTTTTCATAAGTTCAAAAGGTTACCTTTAAGAGACATAAAAATAATTGTCTTATTTGGGTCTGATACAAATAAACTATAAATTTTTATTTTATTTATTTATTTTTGTGTGTGTGTGAGACAGAGCCTCACTCTGTCGCCCAGGCTGGAGTGCAGTGGTGCGATCTCGGCTCACTGCAACCTCTGCCTCCCGGGTTCAAGTGATTCTTCTGCCTCAGCCTCCCGGGTAGCTGGGACTACAGGCGCCCGCCACCACGCCCAGCTAATTTTTGCATTTTTAGTAGAGACGGGGGGGTTCACCATATTGGCCAGGCTAGTCTCGAACTCCTGACCTTGTGATCTGCCCACCTTGGCCTCCCAAAGTGCTGGGATTACAGGTGTGAGCCACCACACCCAGCTTTTTTTTTTTTTAAGATGGAGTTTTTGGTCTTATTGCCCAGGCTGGGGTATGGTGGCGCAATCTTGGCTCACTGCAACCTCCAACCTCCTGGGTTCAAGCAATTCTCCTGCCTCAGCCTCCTGAGTAGCTGACATTACAGGCATGTACCACCATGCCCAGCTAATTTTTGTATTTCTATTAGAGACAGGGTTTCAGCATGTTGGCCAGGCTGGTCTCGAACTCCTGACCTCAGATGATCCCCCGCCTCAGCCTCCCAAAGTGCTGGGATTACAAGCTTGAACCACCTCGCCCAGCCTAAAATATTTTTAAAGTATAAGATAATCAGGGAAATTAGAACACCGAACTTCAGTAATACTAAAAAGTTATCATTCGGCCCAGTGCAGTGGCTTGTGCCTATAATCCCAACACTTCGGGAGGCTGAGGCAGGAGGATCGCTTGAGCCCAGGAGTTCAAGACCAGCCTGGGCAACGTAGTGAGACCCTGTCTCTAAATAAAAATAAATAAATAAAGGTATTCACTTTATTAGGTGTGATGACAGTATCAAGATTATGTTTTTTTAAAAGAGCCCTTATCTTTTTGCTATAAATGCTAAACATTTATGAAAGAAATGATCCAACATCTCAGATTTCCTTAAAATAATCCGAAGGGAGAAGTGGGTGGGGAAAAGAGAAAAAAAAAATGCACAATAATTTCCCATTTTCATTCACCAGAAAGGCAAAGAATCAAAAGCATTCCCACACCTTGATGGTAGGAGACTTATTTGGAGTAATTTCTTTGAAGGCTGATTTGCCTTTATCCGTATCAATTTACCATTTGGCTTGGCATTTCCACTGTGGGAGTGTATCATGCAGATAAACTCACACTTGTGTTCAGTGACATACATCTATGGATATTCACTGCATCATTATGTATAGTTGCCAAAAATGAGAAACAATAGAAACAAACGAGGATCTGGGCTGGTTAACAACTGAAGACACAGCCCCCCAAAGGGAGTACTCGGAACATATTCATAACAATATAAACATCAATCAATGCCCAAAATATATTAAGTAAAAAATTAGAAATCAGGGCCAGGACAATGTGAATAACATTTAAATTAAAATAAAACAATTCTGCCAGGAGCGGAGGCTCACACCTGTAATCCCAGCACTTCGGGAGACCGAAGCAGGCAGATCACTTGAGGTCAGAAGTTCGAGACCAGCCTGGCCAATATGGTGAAACCCCATCTCTACTAAAAATACAAAAAAATTGGCCAGGCATGGTGGTGGGCATCTGTAATCCCAGCTACTCAGGAGGCTGAGACAGGAGAATCGCTTGAACCCAGGAGGCGGAGGTTGCAGTGAGTCAAGATCACACCATTGTACTCCAGCCTGGGTGACAGAGTGAAGCTCCGTCTCAAAAACAAAACAAATCAACAAAGCAATTCTGGTGGACAGATTGTGGGAAAAACAAAACAAAACAAAAGGGTGCTGTGGATACCAAGTTGCTTGTAGACACAGCCTCTATCTGGAAGGATTCAAAGGAAATCAGAACCCACGCTTGCCTGCGGGGCAGGGTATTGGTGTTCTGGGGCCTGGGGGATGGAATAGGAAGGAGATGTATGCTCTTTACATTATTATTTTTTTACTATGTGCATATTAATTTGGTTAACGCTATTGATTAGATCTATTTTATTACTTACAGTCGTGACTCTGTATCTGCCAGGGATCGGTTCCTGGGCCCCCTCCACACCAAAATCTATGGCTGCTGAAGTTCCTGATATAAAATGTCATGGTATTTGCATGTAACCTACACATATCCTCCCATACACTTTAAATCACCTCTAGATTACTTATAATACCTAATACAATGTAGATGCTATATGAGTAGTTGTTATACTATCGTGTAACAACTGTATTATTATTTAGAGAATAATGACAGGAAAGAAAAACCTGTACGTGCTCAGTACGGACACACCATCATAGGACTAACTACATTTTGATCTGAGATTTGATTGAATCTGCAGATGTAGAACCCACAAATATGGAGGGCTGACTATAATTAGATTAAATTTCTTTCTTTTTTTAAGAGACAGGGCCTCACTCTGTGGCCCAGGCTGGAGTGCACTGGCACAAACATAGCTCACTAAAGCCTCTGTTTCCAGGGCTCAAACAATTCTCCCACCTTAGCCTCCCGAGTAGCTAGGACTACAGGTATGTGCCACAATGCCTGGCAAATTTTTAAATTTATTTTTTGTAGAGACGGGGTCTTACTATGTTGCCCAGGCTGGTCTCAAACTCCTGGCCTCAAGAAATCCTCCCACCTTGGCCTCCCAAAGCACTAGGATTACAGGCATGAGCCACTGCACCCAGCATAATTTTATTTCTTTAAAACTGGGCTTGGTTAGGGTCACACTGCCCTGCAGGCCAAGCCCTCAGGAGAGGCACCGTGGAGACAGCAGGGGCTGGGGAGAGGGGCAGCTCTGACAGGAGCTGCAGGGCAGGGAGGGGAAGGGGCAGCAGGGGAGCTCCGGCCTGGTGCGGGGAGGGGAGGCATGCTCCTGTCCTCGGCAGCTGACACAGAGTCAAGCACAGACCCCTTTGACCCCAGCTCATCTCTTGCCAGAGGCTGGTAAGTCACTTCAGGGGTCTGAAATGGTGGCTCCAGGTTGTCTGAGTGTTGTTAAGTGGCTGACCCCTAGCTGTCCCCAAACAGGGTGTTCCCTCTGCAGACCTCACCCCCCATATCCTTCTCCCAGCGGCCAAGCTTCCATTAGCCTGCAGGATTGATTATGCAACTCTTGGGAACAGCCGCTCCCAGGAATGCCACCCTCCACCCCCAGGCTCCGGCTCCTGCCTGCTGTCCCCCTGGGTCACTGTCAACACTCGTCTCCCCACAGGCAGCTGCACTGTCCACCCCCTCTGGAGCTAAGCTCAAGGTTGGGAACAGGAGGTGGCGGGTGGGTTTCTGAGCGGGGCTCCATCAGGAGAGACTGGCCACTCCTGCCTGTCCCATCCCATGTGTGAAGGAGCAGAAGGGCAGTCACGGGGGTGTCAGAGAAGTGTGGTGGTCCTCTCTCCCAAACCACCAGCGTGTCCCCCACGGCTAGGTTCCCTGGAGCTGCCAAGACCCTGTAGTCCTGGCCAGAGCCCCGCTTCTTCCCTTCCCTGGGGAGAATGGCAGGCAGTATCCTGCCTGGAAATCCACTTATGACCCGTTTAAGGTTCCGGCTCTCCTTTTCCCCATCAACAGATCACACAGGAAGGGGACACCATGCCTCCAGCTCTCCAAACACTGGCTGCCTGGCCAGTCTCCCACCAGGGCCGGGGCCTCCCGTCCAGCTAGGGCAGGGAAGCAGGAACCAACCTCCTCGGGGCTGTCACCTGGGCTGCCTCCCCTCCAGGGGACATGCCCTTGCATGAGGAAATCCGCCACCTTCGATTTCTGGAATGTGGCCCCCACCAAAGCAATGGCCCTGTCCACCGCAGCCACCATCCTGAAGAGGGCCTCCAGCCTGGCACCGTGCTCGGCCGCATCCTGTTGCATGGCCCTCACCAGCTCCAGGACCTCGGGCCACCCGGCCTGGGTGTCAGCGCGGGGAACCCCATCAGCCCCGCCTGGGCCTGGTGCCCGGGAGGCCTCCAGCCTGCGCAGGCCCTGCTCCAGGTGGCCCATGTCTCGGCACACGCTCTGCAACTTCTCTGTGACATCTTCTTGGAAGTGAAGGAGCTGGTCCACCTTCTCGTTCAGCATGTTCAGCTTTTTGTCCATGGTGGTTAAGCAGGCCTTGCCCAACCCTGGCAGCCCCCAGTGCCCCAGACTCTCCTTGGAGGTTCCTGACATGCTGGTGCAGGCTTGACCAGGGTAAGAGTGGGGAATGACGAGAGGCACAGACCCCTGGTTCTCACTCAGGCGGTGGTGTCTGCAAGGTCATTGTCCTCCGCAGCTGACAGCCTCCCGGCAGCACCAACCCCCACGATGGCCTGGGCTGTGTGAGGAGCGCAGAGACCCGGGTTCTTCCTGTACCTTGGCTTTGCTTATCTCCCACCCTCCACGGGCCTGTGAGTGACAGGCCGAGGTCGGCCCAGGCCCTTCTCCTTGGGGCCCCTTTGACATCACGGCAGCATTTAACATTCCTCTCTGAGAGGCTGCTGATGGGCAAATATGTTAAGAATCTGCCCAGAGCAGGCAGGGTTCATGCAACTACTGGTTCGGTTCAGTGGAAAGGAAAGGGTCCTTTGGAGAATGGACCTGCTGGCTGGGCTCCAGGAGGGATCCCAGGGCAGAGGAAGGTCCTTAGAGGCCCAGAGCCCTGAGGCCACACATATCAGAGTCACAGTAAAAAGCAAGACAGAGACAGAAAGGAATGTGAGACCACTCAGCAAAGTTGTGACTTCTGCCATGATGAAAATTTTGATGCTTCTGCAAATTTAAAACAAACTTCAGGTGCCCCTACTACACCAGTGTTCAGAACATGTGTTTAGACTGTCTGTGGGGTGGCTGGCTGGTCCCTCCCCACCAGGGCCTTCAGTCACTAGTCACTGGTACCTAAAAATAGAACTGAGGGCAATGGCCCTGGCCACCTGCCAAGTGCTGTCCTGAGGGCCCATGTTCTTCACTGGGCCCTCGGGGGGACACTCACCAGAGACACTTGCTCCCCCAATAACAACTATGCAGGTATCACACACGCAGTTTCCATACTGAAACAGACTTAGCAGGGACCCAGAGCACAACAGGCCTATGTTTCCTGTGGTTTACAAATGTTTTTGCCTTAGAAGCCCTGGGTTCAAATAAAACATTTTACAGAAGTATCAGTCAATAAAGCAGACACAAGCAGAGATGCTAAGGTTACCCCCGAGGTGGGGCACAGGGAGCCCCTCAAAGTCCCAAGTACTCCACGGGGCAGTCTGACCTACACCATTTCCATCCAGCTCCCCTTGGGCAGAAGGCAAGGCCCAGAGAGGGGCATTTGCCCAAGGTGGCCCAGGCAGGCACACGGCCTCCTGAGGATGGTCCAGCCATGGGCAGGGCTGCCCCCAACGGAGGGGGCTTTAGTGTCCCCGTCAAGCTTCCCCCTTCTGAATAAAAGCAATTATTATAAAGTCTGACCTGGACATTTGGAATCTAAAAGCACTATTAGGGACGGGTGCAGTGGCTCACATCTATAATCCCAGCACTTTGGCAGGCGGATTGCTTGTGTCCAGGTGTTCGAAACCAGCCTGGGCAACAGAGCAAGACCCGGTCTCTACAAAAAATAAGCCAGGCAGGGTGGCACACACTTGTGGTCCTAGCTACTCAGGAGGCTGAGGCGAGAGGATTGTTTGAGGCTGCAATGAGCTCTGATCCTGCCACTGCACTCCAGGCTGGGCAACAGAAGGAGACCCTGTCTTCAAAATAAATAAATACATGAAAGCACCATTAGAGGTTTTGCTATGTTAAACCATTAACCTATCAATGCAATGAGCTTGCTATGCAAATGCAGCTTGACCACAGCCTTCTCTACCTACCCCTCTATCCTGCTAGTTGCTCCTGGGCAGCCCACAGAGAAATCCAAACCCATTCCTGAGAGCACAGCCATGGGTGTCGTTGGTGGAATGACCCAGAACATGCTAGAAAGAGCAGGGTCTGTTATATTCACCGCCACTGAAAAACACACAAATAAAGTCTCCTTGGAAAAGGAAATTTGAAGGGTAACCCCGTGTTCCAGTTCCTCTGGGGATTCACCATGTGCCTCAGGAGGACCTCATTTGCCACAGAAGACTCCCCCAGTCGACCAGGTCAGCGGGCTCTCCCAACACTTCACGCTTAGCACTTCCCTGCAGATCTGGGCTCCCTGGGCCAATCTTTGGGAAAATGGCTGCCTAGAGAAGTCTCTAGAAGTCTAACACACCCAGCCCCTGTGCCTCTCCCCAGTTGGTGCCTATACTTTTTGTGGAATAAAAGTCCCACCAGACAAGAGAGGCAGACCCTGGCCTCTGGAGAACCAGCATCCAGGCAAGTCCTAGGTTAATAAAGCTGGAAAGGGCCGGGGGCAGTGGCTCATGCCTGTAATCCCAGCACTTTGGGAGGCCAAAGCGAACGGACCACGAGGTCAAGAGATTGAGAACATCCTGGCCAATATGGTGAAATCCCGTCTCTACTAAAAATACAAAAATTAGCTGGGCATGGTGGTGCGCACCTATAATCCCAGCTACTTGGGGGGCTGAGGCAGGAGAATTGCTTGAACCAGTGAGGCAGAAGTTGCAGTGAGCTGAGACTGCGCCACTGACGACAGAGCGAGACTCTTGTCTCAAAAATAAATATATAGGCCAGGTTCAGTGGCTCATGCCTGTAATCCCAGCACTTTGGGAGGCCGAGGCAGGTGGATCACCTGAAGTCAGGATTTCGAGACCAGCCTGGCTAACATGGTGAAACCCCATCTCTACTAAAAAAATACAAAAAATTAGCCAGGTGTGGTGGTGCATGCCTATAATCCCAGCTACTTGGGGGGCTGAGGCAGGAGAATCTCTTGAACCTGGGAGACGGAGGTTGTGGTGAGCCAAGATTGCGCCATTGCACTCCAGCCTGGGCAACAAGAGTGAAACTCTGTCTCAAAAAATAATAATAATAAAAATAAATAAATAAATAAATAAATAAATAAAGCCAGAAAGATAACTTCAAAGTCTAAATGAATCCAAAGGAAAACACCAAATACCCAGACATGTACCTATACCAAACGTGAATTATCAGGCACAGTGGCTCATGCCTGTAATCCCAGCACTTTGGGAGGCCAAGGCAGGCGAATCACTTGAGGCCAGGAGTTTGAGACCAGCCTGGCCAACATGGTGAAACCCCATCTCTACTAAAAATACAAAAATTAGCAGGACATGGTGGCGAGCGCCTGTGATCTCAGCTACTCAGGAGGTTGAAGTATGAGAATCGCTTGAACCCGGGTGGCGGAGGTTGCAGTGAACCAAGATGGTGCCACTGCACTTCAGCCTGGGTGACAGAGCAACACTCTGTCTCGAAAAAGAAAAAAAGAAAAGAATTAAATTACAAAAGGATTTGTCATGTCTTCATTAAGCATTTACATTAACCTTGTAAACAAACAAGTTTACAAGGTAGCTCATTTGCTAAGAAGGTGACTACGGCTGGAAGCTCCCTGAGGGCAGACCAATCCTCTTGGGCTTGGCCTGGATTCCCGGAGGCACCAGCTGCCTGGCACATGGCAGGTGTTCAACATGGAGGAATGAGCTAAGGAGGAGGCAGCAGGAGGCTGAGCAGACCGTCCTGAGACTTTTGTGGAAGGAGGAGGCATCAAAGTGAGCACAGGGCAGGAAACCCTGACAATCCGGGAAGGGAGCTCCAGGGAGCTCCAGGGCCCTCTGGGAGAAAGCCTAGAACACACCGTGGGTGGTTCCTGGGGCTTCTTTGGTGGAAGGGAGTAGCCAGAAGGACAAACTTTAACCTCTTTCATTCTCAGCTTTAAGAGATAGGAGTTTGGAGCACATGGATTTCCTGTAGGGATGCTTCTCTCTAACTCTCCCTGATGCATAGGACACAGCAGGGGGCTTGACCAGTTTTTGTGTGATGGTGCTTGCCCAGAGGATGGGGAGGCATTGACCCCCCAAGCCCAGAGAAGGAAGACCAGAGAAGAGGTAGCTGAACTAGATCGACAGAGCAGCAAATACAATAACCCCTTGTCCTTCCTGGGTAAGGACAGGGCAGGGCAGTGGATCCTTTCCCGGGAAAAGACAGGCTGACCTCTATTCACCCTAGGTGGGGGCCAGCACACACTAAACCCCAAGACTCTTCCCTGGCCTTCTAGTGACCTAATAGTCTTGGGGATCATGAGGTGAGAGAGATTTCAACACCCTCACTTTATTTTACTTTGTTTTTTTCTAAGATAGGGTCTTGATCTCTTGCCCAGGCTGGAGTACAGTGGCACAACCACAGCTCACTGCAACCTGGAACTCCTAGGCTCAAGCGATCCTCCAGCCTCAGCCTCTTGCATAACTGGGATTACAGGTGCATGCCCCCGCACCCAGCTAATTTTTAATTTTTTTAAAATGTCATCACCCAGGTATTAAGCCTAGTACTCATTAGTTAGTCTATACAACAAGCCCGCATGACACAAGTTTACTTATGTAACAAACTTGCACATGTATCCCTGAACTTAAAATAAAAGTTAAAAAAAAAAACTTTCTTTTATAGATGGGGTCTTTCAATATCTTTCCAGGCTTTTTTAACCCAGGAGAGTGGTGGCTCACACCTGTAACCCCATCACTTTGGGAGGCTGAGGCAGGAGGATTGCTTGAGCCCAGGAGTTCAAGATCAGCCTGGGCAACAGAGCAAGACTCCGTCTCTACAAAAGAACATATATGTATATATTAGCCAGGCATGGTGGCATGTGCCTGTCATCCCAGTTACAAGGAGGCTGAGGCAGAAGGATCCCTTGAGCCTGGGAGGTTGAGGCAGCAGTGAGCAGCAATGGAGACATGTACTCCAACCTGGACAACGGAACAAGACCCTGCCTCAAAAAATAAAATAAAATAAAATAAAATGATATCAAGGCTCTGACTCAAGTTGAAAGACTGACCTTTCATATTTCTCTCCTTCCCCTCCAGAGACTTCGTGGTAAAGGAAGAAAATAAATACACACCTGCAATGATGAAGAGAATAGAAGGGGCTGTTGGTGAATGAGTGTTATCAATGAATTTCTGGAAAACTAGTGGAGGAGAGGTAACTGGAGAAACAAGAAAGAGAAAACTGCAGCCTCACTGGCCACAAGGGTGAATACAGATAAGCATGGAGCCAGCTTTCCCTGTAGGACCCCAAAGAGGCTTCAGACCCCGAGACTCCCGGTGGGGTAAATAGGGAGCAGCAATACAAGACTGAAAAGTCCATCCCTCTTCCTGCCCCACACCCCGGCACAGAAGGGCCTGGCCAGGCCCACCCTCCCTAGAGATCAGAGCCTGCTTCTGGAGAAATGTAATGGTCCACACCATAATAGTTCTAGGGGCTGGCTTTTGGGGTTTCTCAGGAGCGCCCTACCTGCTCATCCTCAACAAAACCACGCAGTTAACAAGCCTCAACCACCCCAGCTGTCAGTACCTTCTTCAGAAATATGCACAGACAAAAAGGATCACTGAATGTTCAAAGAAAGCCTTCAAGATGAAAAGGGAAGACTAAAGCAAATAAACAGAAACATGATCATAGAAGAAACAGAGGAAATGAGAAACAGAAAGTTTCAAAAAGGCTGTCATTTGGCGGGGTGAGGTGGCTCACACCTGTAATCCTAGCACTTTGGGAGGCCAGGGAGGCGGGGCTCAACTGAGCACAAGAATTCGAGACCAACCTGGGCAATATAGAGAGACCCTGTCTCTACCAAGAAACTTTTTTAATTAGCTGGGTGTGGTGGCATGCGCCTGTAGTCCAGCTCTTTGGGAAGCTAAGGTGGCAGGATTGTTTAAAGCCCAAGAGGCGGAGGTTGCAGCGAGCCATGTTCGTGCCACTGCACTCCAACCAGGGTGACAGGGCAAGATCCTGTCTCAAAAAACAATAAGACAAGCCTGTCATTTGTAGCCACAGAAAAGCATGAAAGGCTATTCCATTCTTTAAAAAAGGAGAGGATGCTATGGAAAAAGAACAACTGTAGAATAAAAGAGAGGTCTTGGAATTTTAAAGTATGAATAGTGGAATTTAAAAATATGAATAGTATAATTTAAAAATTCAATATAGGGATGAGAAGATGAAGCTAAGATACTATCCCAGAAAATAAAACTAAAAGATGAAGACATGTGCAGGAGAGAAGCTGTTCGACAATGAGTCCAGCTAGCCTCACATCCAATTAACTGGAGTTTCGAGAGAAATGAAAGAAGGAAAGAATTTATAAAAGAAATGCTACAGTCATTATGAAATTTTGGAACACAGGGATAAAGAGAAGATTTTAAAACTTCCCAAAATGTAAAAGAAAAAAACCACACACTTGTGAGAATTTGTCCCCTTCAAAATTTATGTCAAAATTTAATCCCAGTGTGGCAGCATTGAGAGATAAGGCCTTTAAGAAGCAACTGGATCATGAGGGCCCTACCCTTACGGGTTAATGGATGAATGGGTTATCATGGGAGTGGGGCTGGTGGTTTCATAAGACGAGGAAGAGAGACCTGAGGGAGCACACTCAGCCCCTTCCCCATGGGATACCCTGGGCCACCTCTGGACTCTGCGGAGAGGGCCCACCAGCAAGAAGGTCCTCACAAGATGCAGCCCCTCAACCTTGGACTTCTCAGCCTCCATAACTAAAGAAATACATTCCTTTTCTTTATAAATTACCCAGTTTCAGGTATTTCTGAAAATAGACTACCATACATAGCAAAGAACTAGAATCAGAATGACATGAAACTTCTCATCCTAAAAACAACTGGATGCTGGAAGAGAGGCTGGCTGTCAAAGTCTAGATAGGAAAGCACTTCCCCTTAGAATTTTGAAGACACTGCACCACCATCAGGGGACAAAATGAAGGGTTTTATGATTTGCAAAAATGCAAAAAATTCATGCTTTTTTTTTTTTTTTTTTTTAAGACATGGTCTCACTCTGTCACCCAGGCAGGAGTTCTGTGGCATGATCTCGGCTCACTGCTGCCTCAGCCTCCTGGGCTCAAGCAGTCCTCCACCTCAGCCTCCCAAGCAGCCAGGACTATAGGCGTGTGTCACCACGCTTGGCTGATTTTTGTGGGTTTTTTTTAGAGATGGGGTTTTGCCATGTTGCCCAGGCTGCTTTTGAACTCCTGGGCTCAAACAATCGACCTGCCTCAGACTACCAAAGTGCTGGGATTATAGGCTTGAGCCACTGCACCTGACCCATGCATGCTTTCTAAGGAAGCTACTTTGAGGATATACTACAGCAAAATGAGGGGGTAAACAGCCTGGCCAACATGGTGAAACCCCATCTCTACTAAAAATACAAAAAAGTTAGCTGGGCATGGTGGTGGGTGCCTGTAATCCCAGTTACTCGGGAGGCTGAGGCAGGAGAATTGCTTGAACTCGGGAGGCGGAGGTTGGAGTGGGCCAAGATCGTGCCACTGCACTGCAGCCTGGGTGACAAGAGTGAAACTCCATCTCAAAAAAAAAAAAAAAAAAAAGAGCTCCAAGAAACAATAGCTTCAACCTAGGCCCAAAGTTGAAGCAAGAAAATCAAGAGTGTTCAACAGGAACCCTCCCAGGGGAAAAAGAGCATACAATAGAATGCAATTAAACACATGCAGTAAAATGGGAAGAGCACAGGGCCTGGAGCCAGACTACCTGGATTTAATTTCTGCCTCTGCCAGTTATTAGCCACAGCCCTGGGCCAGTTTTCACTTAACCTCTCTGAGTCTATACTTCCTTGTTTGTAACAGGAGAATAATAATAACACATACCCTTATGGAGTGGTCGGGAGGTGCCATGAGAATGCCTGGGAGGCACCCAGCAAGTGCTCAGACATTAGCCATCAGCATGATGATGGCAGATACTGCAAAAGGGGAACAAAAGGAATTAGAGATGCCAGGACAACTGGAGTTCTTTTTTCCTTTTCTTTATCTTTTTTTTTTTTTTGAGACAGAGTCTTGCTCTGTCGCCCAGGCTGGAGTGCAGTGGCGCGATCTCGGCTCACTGCAAGCTCCGCCTCCCGGGTTCAAGCAATTCTCCTGCCTCAGCCTCCCGAGAGTAGCTGGGACTACACGTGCACACCGCCACACCCGGCTAACTTTTTGTATTTTAGTAGAGATGGGCTTTCACTGTGTTGCCCAGGCTGGTATCGAACTCCTGAGCTCAGGCAATCCGCCCGCCTCAGCCTCCCAAATTGCTAGGATTACAGGTGTGAGCCACCATGCCTGGCCCAGAGTTCTTACAAGAAAGAATGAGATTAAAATACAATCACTGATTTTGCATTGAAGAATATTTACAGTTGTAGTAAAGTAAACCCTTTATTAAGTAAAAGCAGCGACATCTGTCTTGTGAGGGTGAGGGAGGGAAAGTGGGGAGTGTGAGAGAGCTAAGTCCTCATTTATCTTACCAGCAACTCCATAGATCATGCACAAAACAGAGAATGAAGAAATATGGAGGCAAATATCAAAAGAAACAAAGAAACAGCTTCAATGTGTTTGCTTCTGGGGACCAGGATGGGAGATGGGTTATCCAGAACCTAAGGACAGCCTCTAAGGGGACAAACACACGGTGCCCTTCGTAGATTTGTGTATTTCTTTATAACAGTCGTGTTGCATTGTGTAGCAGCGAAAGGTCTTGTTCTAACACAATCAAATATGATGACAATTTTCCGAGAGAAGGTAGCCACGTGTTGAGAGGAAAGTTTTCTAATTCACACAAAATGCCATAGGGGCTCACAGTGCACCTGGCACTTAGCCTCTCTGAACGCAGCTTTCCTCATCTGCACTGGGGGCCCATTAACTGCAATAACCACACGGCTGTTGGACATTAACGTAAGCAGTAAGCAAAACATCTAGCACAGCACCAGGCACGTGGTAAGTCCACGAAAATGGCAGCGATTGGAACGGCCATCCTTAAGACCAACCCCACACCTTCTCCCCTCTGACCACAGATGGTCAGCCCAGCAAGGCAGCAGTGTGCTTGCTCGGTCACTTCGTTGTGGGGTGGGGGGCAGGAGGAAGAAGTGGGGGGACAGCTTCTCAGTCCTAAGCCAGCTGACCTCCTCCCAGCCCAGGCCACCTCCCTGCCCGCACCACACCATTACTGGAATGCAGTGCGGAAGTACACACATCCCCTCCATGGCGCCAAGCTCACTTAAGAAAGGAAAGCAGGATGAAGAAGAGCTCCCGAAAGCCACGCAGAGTTCAGTGTGGACAACTTTAGGGGTAGCTGCCATCCACATCGTCTGTCCACCACACCCTGCATTTGTTGCAGAGGCCCAAGCTGACCATCCCCAAACTGTCCCCCTAAACCAAAGCTTTCTGCTGACTTTCTTGGCGCAAGATAACCCAGGATTGGGGAACAACTGTCACCAGGTCTCCCTTAGTCCCGTGACCCAACCAATTGTTCCTCGGGCTCTTACTTCAAAGCACACTTGCCCGGAGCTGCCCTTACCGCAAATATCTGGGTGTAACCCGACGCCCGCTACTGGCCTCTGGTGCTGGGACCGCGCAGTGCTGGAGTGGGGCACAGAGTCCCCATCCATCAGCCGCTGTGACTGTGCCAACTCCGTGTTTACTCTGCCTGGAGATGGATGCTGCCCAACCGCCCGGAGCGCTGGGAATGAGGTGGGCTGGCCGGCCAGGCTGATTTCTCTGGAAGAACTCAGGCAGGAGCGATAAGCCTGGCATTTCCGCTTATCTCTGACCCTGTCCCCGGCCCCAGCAGCATCCAGAGGCTTCACTTGGTTATCTGCCTTGCTGGGCTCTATCTGCCTCCCCGGGGGCCTACTTCCTGCATCACTTAGCAAAGTGTCCATCTGTGAAACAAACACTGTGTGGTCCAAGGAGAAAGGAATGAAGAGAGGGAGTCCTCAGGTAGAACTGACCTGAGTTCAAAACCCCGCAACCGGGTGCAAGGGGCCCTGGGGATGTGCAGGGACTCCTTGCCTTCAGGGAGCTCTCAGGACAGAGGAGAGGCCAGGTCCGCAGCAGAGAGGTGGCAGCCCTGCAGGTCTTCAGTGGGGCTGCTTGTACCCTGGCCGGGCCTGGTCGGTCACCTCTGGGCTGGGAGGGTCCTGCTATTGGCCCTCCAAATAAAACTACTCAGGAGGCAGCAAAGAGGCACAGAGTCCCCAAAGCCCGGGGCTGCAGTGCAGGAGAAGACAAGGAGACAAGGACACGTGGCTCTGCCAGGGAGGTGCCAGGGAGGGCTCCCTGGCCAGATGTTCCCAGAGCACCTGGGAGAGACCAAGTATACACACGCACACTGCCATGCATACACTCTCTCTCTCTCTCTCTCTCTCTCTCTCTCTCGCTCAACTTTGGGACCACAAATTAACTAGCTTGGCTGACGGGAAGGAGAGACAGGGCTGCCGGCTTCTGTACGCACTCACAGCCCCTGCGCTGAGCGCTTTAGCTGCCTCTCCTTATTTGAGACACACTGCAGCCCCGTGGGGTGGGTCATTATTTGTCATCTCCGTCTCATAGAGGAGGAGCAACCTGGGGAACTTTAACAGCTGCCCAGGGCCACTCCACCAGAAAGGCATGGGGACGGCGTTCTGAACCCATGCTCATCACTCACACCCTCCGCCACTTTCACAGACAGCAGGGATCTCACACACTGGAAGGGTCATCTCCCTTATTTTGTAGATGGAGATTCTGAGGCCCAGAGATGGAAAGGGGCTTTCTGAAGGTCACACAGCACGTCAGCAGCAAAGACAGGGCCAGATGGTAAAACCATTGCCCTTGGAATGACCTGGAATGACCTGGAACTCCCCGGCTCTGTGGGTTGAGAGGTGTGTGCGGGGGTACAGAGTGAGACTGGCCTACACCCCCAGGCTCGGCTCTGACGGTTGTCTGAGAAGATGGGGAAAGGGCCGAGGGGCGGGGACTCTGAGATATTCAATGTTGGTTGCTTATTCTTTCATAGTAAAATGTCTATGACCTGTCTCATCCTGGCCATGCAGAAAGATGATAAAGCAACAGCCACAGCCCTGCTGGGATGAATCAAGGAGCTGAGCTGGGGAGCAAAATCAAAGTGCAAGTCTGACTCTACAGAAGCGGAGAGGGAACAGCAGCCGCAGGGAAACCCAGCCTGGTGAGGGCGTGTCCCCACTGGCTCTCCGGTGCCGCTGGGTTTGCTCCCAGATCTCACTGCCTTCTGTGTGCGGCCCTGCACCCCTGGGCGAAGCCTTCTCATTTCCTCTCTTCTTTCTCCACATGCAAGTCAAACTGTTCCCTGCCTATGCAAAGTCAGATGGAATCAGCCCAAAAATGCTAGAGAATAACAAAAAAGCACCCTCTTGAGCCAAATCCAGACCAATGGCCATTCATTCATCCATCCATCCATCCATTCATTCACTGAGTAACAACAAACACTTATTAGGAAATAATAACACTAGTGTTGATTGAGCCAGGCATTGTGCTACATCCTTACATCAATTACTGTACTTGCCCTTCACAACAATTCGAGGAGGAAAAAACTGTTATCCCCATTTCACAGACAAGTAGACTGAGGCACAGGGTGATGAAGGCATGTTCCAAAGTCAGTGTAAGATGCTGGATTTAAACGCAGACTCCAGAGTTTGCCTACAACTGAGGGTAGTATCACTGTAGCTTTCTTTTCTTTCCCATTTTTTTTTTCCTTTTCTCCACTTTTTTTTTTTTTTTTTTTTTTTTTTTTTTTGAGACGGAGTCTTGCTCTGTCGCCCAGGATGGAGTGCAGTGGCACAATCTCAGCTCACTGCAACCTCTGCCTCCTGGGCTCAACCAATTCTCCTGCCTCAGCCTCCCTAGCAGCCAGATGACAGGCAGGCATGCACCACCACACCCAGCTAATTTTTTGTATTTTTAGTAGAGATGGGGTTTCACCATGTTGACCAGGCTGGCCTCGAACCCCTGACCTCAAGTGATCCACCGACCTTGGCCTCCCAAAGTGCTGGGATTGCAGGTGTGAGCCACCACACCCAGCCCCTTTTCCACATGCTCTAATCTCACTGAAACTTTCTGCTTTCTGTCTAGAACCCAACTTTTTCTCTGAGGGGCTACATCTTCCAGCTGCCATTTCAGAAAACTCAATTATGCTTGCAGGTTGGAACCAGGCCAACCCACCTCATGCAGGGTTCCACCTGCAAAGTCCTTGAGCACCAGTGTTCCCGATCGCTGCTAATCCAAGGGGGAAGGACCACTGCCCCATTTCACTTGTGGAGAGACAGGTCACAGGGAGAGTCGCGCAAAGCTGGGCCTCAGACCTGGCTCCGCTGCTCTCAGGCCTGTGTTCACTGTGGACGAGAGGGTTTCTGGAAGTCCCCTCAACTCCTACAAACACACATACAGCTTCGAGACCCTGCCTCACCTCCCCTGGCTGACAAGAATCAGAGAAGGGACTGCAGGGTCTTGAAGTTAACTCGCTTCTCTCAGCCCGACCATGGGCAGGCCCCGTGCTCAGCACCTTAGCTGCACTGTCTTATTTAATCCCCTTCACTGTGCCCACTCTTGTGGGCTCCAAGCTCTGCTTGTGCCATGGGAAACCCCAAAAGTCTGGACAGCAATGAGGTTAACACATAGGAACAACAGAGAAACTGTGAAGTGCAGGGGACGTGAGTGAGATGGGGCGACTGTGTAACTCACCAGTGCTCCCAGCCCCACCCCACATCCCATCAAAAGAACTTTCTCTTCACCTGTGAACTCTCTCCCCTCAGTCTACCCCTACCCTCTGAGCTGAGCCCAGTCCCAAGATGTCTTGGTATCAAATCCGAAGAACTGGTAGCAGAGGTGGGACCTGAGGGTCCGTAGGAGAGGACTTGGTTGATCTGGGTAGCAAAGTCCCAACATTGGGGTAGGAAAAAGGTGACACAGACACCTAGCAGGGTCTGAGGTCTGGGGAGGGACAAACCCTCAGGCAGCCCCAGGATGTGGGAGAGAAGGGATGAGGACAGAGGAGGGCTTGGATAAATGTCTGCTCCAAGATATAAATGGTTGTTGGGGATCAAAAGTTGGAATGACACAGCGGCCAGGGAAGGCTTCTGGGGCCCTAGACCTACAGAAACTCAGCCACATGGTGCCAGCGAACTCAGCGTGTAAGAGAGAGGCAAAGAAACTGGGGAGGACTTCTTGGAGGAAACGGGACTTAAGCTGAGCCTTGAAGGATGGGCAAGACTTGGAAGGCTAAGAAAAGACGGTTCTAGTGAGGTCATAGAGGGAACAAAGCCCTCTGGTGGAGCCTGACAGGTAGGAGTGAGGATGCAGGGCCCACCCTCCAGCCATGTGACATCAATGGAGGCCCAGCAGGTAGAATAAGACAGTGGACCAGGAAAATTAGGCGGAGACATACAGACCTGAAGCAGCAAGACAGAGGGACTGTGATGCTATGAACATTTTGGGGTGGGCAGTAACATGATAAAGTCAGTATTTAGGAATGAATGGAAGTGGTTACCTGGGGCGGAGGGATTGGAGACCAGCCTGGCCAACATGGTGAAACCCCATCTCTACTAAAAAATACAAAAATTAGCCGAGCGTGGTAGCGCACGCCTTGTAATCCCAGCTACTCAGGAGGCTGAGGCAGGAGAATCACTTGAACCTGGGGGGTGGGGGTTGCAGTGAGCTGAGATCGCACCACTGCACTCCATCCTGGGCAACAGAGTGAGACTCCATTTCAAAACAAAATAAAAAGCGAATTCCACAGGCTGTAATGTGTGTGTATTGCACTGCATGTGAGTCATGACTTAATCAGTTCTGTTAGCATGAAAAAAAAAAAAAAATGGGAAGGAGGATAGAAGGGAGTGGTAGGGACCGGGCGCGGTGGCTCACGCCTGTAATCCCAGCACTTTGGGAGGCTGAGGCAGGCAGATCACGAGGACAGGAGATCGAGACCATCCTGGCGAACACGGTGAAACCCCGTCTCTACTAAAAATACAAAAAAATTAGCCAGGCGTGGTGGCGGGCGCCTGTAGTCCCAGCTTCTAGGGAGGCTGAGGCAGGAGAATGGCATGAACCCAGGAGGCGGAGAGCTTGCAGTGAGCGGAGATCACGCCACTGCACTCTAGCCTGTGCGACACAGCGAGACTCCGTCTCAAAAAAAAAAGAGAAGGGAGTGGTAGGGACCAGCATCCACACAGAAGCTCAAATCAGCAAGTGTTTACCACTTCTGGGAAGCATGTTGTTGCCAAAACACAGGGGCGCTAAGTGGAGCAACATCTCAGGGAAGGAGTCTTTGAAAGTTCTTCCAAGGTCTCTCATTCCGCCATCCCGCAGGCCAGCAACAGAAGCAGGACCCCTCCCTGCCGCAGGCAAAAATCTCTAAGGATATGCAATGCTCTTCCAGGTTTACTAGGTAAAGACTTCACCTCAAGCATATACATAGAATCCCATTTTTGTTGAAAATATACATGTATGTATGCCAGTATGGTTCATTCCGCATGAGGGAATTGCAGATAATCTATATTTTCTATATTTCATGTATATTTTTCTAATAAAACAGTTTATTACTCAACAATTTTTTTTTCTATAATAGTCATCATTCACCTAGAGCCAGAGGAATTATTCTAGACAGATGATATGCCTAAGAGACAGGTTTAACTAACCAAGAACGCAGAGCAATAGACTCCCGCAGGACCCCAGCTAACGGAAAACATTTACTAACGTTATTGGGAGGTCTGAGGTCAATTGCTTAGGCTTAAATGAACAGAAACACGTATATTTAGCAGGCGCAGGAAGACTCCTCAGAAATCACACATGTCACGGGGAAAGAATAATTATCCCCGTGTGCTTTGCTTTTAAATAGATTCCCCACTCACCTTGGGAAGAAATGTTCAGACTCCACGTACAACTCATAAACCACACAGTAGAATTGGGGAGTTTTGTAAAGCAAAGTTGGCAAACATTTGGCAACAATCACTGTAGCATTCTCAGATGATCTGAGCACCTGTATTACTCATCACAGCAACAGGTGGAAAACAATTCTGAAGTCTGAGTTACACATGCAGTTCTCCCAGACCTGTGCAAAACCAAAGCAAGCCCATGCACTTACAACCAAGAGCTGCTCATTTTTCTTGTCGTTTTTGATCAGACTCCAAAAGTGTTTTCTGGAGGGTCTACATGTCCCTAATGCACAGCTGAAAACACACACACACACACACACACACACACACACAGAGTAGGTTTATCACTGCACTTACATACCACCTTCCATCCATGGGTCCCAAGGGATCTGTCCAAAAATCTTGTTTTCATAAGTCTCCAGTGAGATGCATAAATATTGTTACCTCCATCTTATACACAGATAAACTTAAACCTGGAGGCAGTTAAGTGGCTTGTCAACAGTTATAACCCAAGACAAGATCTGTGCAAGCTGCCCTCTGGTCTCCCTTCCTCTACTGGCCGGCCCTCTGAGCGTTCTCGTTGGCTCCAGTTTAAATCATGTCCGCAGACCATTGTTTCCCTGGCAATGGAGGTGGTATTCTATTTCCTGCCCTGAATCTGGCCTGGGGCCCTGACTGCACCGCATTTAGCCACAAGTGCATCAGCCGTGTGTGCGTGAGTGGGGACAGCTTGGCTCCCTGGAAACCTAAGTGGCGTGTGTCAGCTGGCCCAAGCCTGCTCAGAGCCGCTCCAGGCCATGCTGCTAATTCCCCCATCATTTGCCCGGAACAACCCACAATGAAGGCAATGACGTCCCTTGGAGCTGGGCGAACAAATGGGAACATCTCAAAGGCAAACTCATTGCAGTCTGGCCCTTGGGGAGAAATAGCTCTCAGGCATCTGGGACCCGGGTGCCTAGATCAAAACAGCCCTCCCTCTGCTCATTTCCGTGGATAATATAGCAAAGCATGCAGATCACTGGTTACATTCCTGATGGGCAACTGAATCTGCACTTATAATTCCCAGTTGCCATGTTTACTTTTATGTTTATTAATTAAGTGTCCTGGAATGACCACTCAGAATTAGATCCAGAAAATAAGAAGTTACTGGGGCATTCACTGGGTAACAAAAATTACTACCTGAAAAGTGTTTCTCTGACGGCTATAGTCACACTAGAAATTGGAAGTGGAGGCTGGGCCTGGTCGCTCACACCTGTAATCCCAGCCCTTTGAAAGGCCAAGGTGAAAATACTGCTTGAGGCCAGGAGTTTGAAACCAGCCTGGGTAACATAGTGGCCCCTGTCTCTACAAAAAATAAAGATAAAAAACATTAGCCAGGCATGGTGGCGGGCACCTATAGTCCCACCTACTTGGGAGGTCATGATAGGAGAATCATTTGAGGCCAGGAGTTGGATTCCGAGCTAGGGCAACATGGCAAGATCCTGTCTCAAAAAAAAAAAAAAAAAAAAAAAAAAAAAAAAAAACAGTAATTAGCCAGGTGTGGTGGTGGATGCCTGTAGTCCCAGCTACTTGGAAGGCTGAGGCAGGAGGATCATTTGAGCCCAGGAGTTTGAAGCTGCAGTGCTCTATGATCAAGCCACTGCATTCCAGCCTGGGTGATAGCGTGAGACCCCGTCTCAAAAAAAAAAAAAAAAAAAAAAAGGAAATTAGAGGTGGAGATTTTTGGGTGAATTTCCTGCCAGGTGGTCAGTAAATATCATGTATTGTCACTTTTAACTAATTTCAACTTCTTTGCCTCTAAAGTGCCCTGTGGACCTTACTGGATAACCAAGCACATCACATGAACTAAAGCTGGGTTTGTCAAGTGGCCCACGTACTCCCAAAAAACCCACACGTGCGCCTATCAGAGCCAGTGATCACAATACCTCATCTTGGTTGAGCATATACTCATGCCAGGCCTCCTGCCAAGCATTTTAAATTCCTTAGTTTTAAAAAATACTAGGCTGGATGTGGTGGCTCATGCCTGTAATCCCAACACTTTGGGAGGCCACAGCAGGCGGATCACTTAAGGTCAGGAGTTCGAGACCAGCCTGGCCAACATGGCAAAACCCCGTCTCTACTAAAAATACAAAAGTCGGCCAGGCGTGGTGGCGCATGCCTGTAATCCTAGCTAGTCAGGAGGCTGAGGCAGGAGAATCGCTTGAACCCGGGAGGTAGAGGAAGCAGTGAGCCAAGATCGTGCCATTGTACTCCAGCCTGGGTGACAGAGCGAGACCCGGAAAAACAAACAAACAACAACAACAAAAAACTAGGTATGTATCATTAATATCCTTGTTTTACAGATAAAGAAACTGACGCCTAGAGAGACCACACAGTCACTGTATTAGTTTCCTATGCCTGCTCTAATTACCACAAACTTAGTGGCTCAAAAGAAATTTATTCCTTCATAGTTCGGGAACTATGCTGACTAATGCGTGCTCTAGGGGCCTCAGAGGAGAGCCCATTCCTTGTATCTTTCAGTTGCTGGCAGCCGCCGGCTTTCGGGGTTTGTGGCTGCATCGTTCCGGTCTCTGCCTCCAGAACCACACCTCCTCCTCTGTGTGTGTCACACCTCCCTGTGCCTCCCTTTCATATTAATACACGTGATCGCATCGAGGCCCCACTGGCTAATCCAGGACAGTCTCCCAATCTCAAGATCCTGAACTTAATCACATCTGCAAGGTCCTTTTTTTGATTTGTAAAGTGACATTCACAGGTCCCAGGGATTAACATAGGAACATCTTTTTTTTGGAGGGACCATTATCTAGTCTACTACAGTCACCCATCCAGTTACTAACAGGTGGTGGCTGCAGGTCTCCCTTCTCATATGCTCAAGAGGGCTCACTGAGCCAGATGGGGTGGCTCACGCCTGTAATCCCAGCACTCTGGGAGGCTGAGGCAGGAGGATTGTGTGAGGCCAGGAGTTCAGGGCCAGGCTGGGCACCATAGGGAGACGTTGTCTCTACACAAAATAAAAAGTTAGCTGGGTATAGTGGTGCATGCCCGGAGTCCTAGTTACTCTGGAGGCTGAAGCAGGAGGATCAATTGGGCCCACGAGTTTGAGGATGTATTGAGCTATGATTGCACCACTGCACTCCAGCCTGGGCAACACAGTGAGATTCTGTTGAAAGAAAAGAAAAGAGAGAAGAGAAGAGAAGAGAAGAGAGAAGGGGAAGGAAAGCGGGAGGGAGGGGGAGGGGAGGGGAGGGGAGGGGAAGGGAGGGGAAGGGAGGGAAAGGGAGGGGAAGGGAGGGGAAGGGAGGGAAAGGGAGGGGAAGGGAGGGGAAGGGAGGGAAAGGGAGGGGAAGGGAGGGGAGGGGGGAAGGGGGAAAGGGGGAATGGGGGAGGGGGGAAGGGGGAAGGGGGAAAGGGGGAAGGGGGGAGGGGGGAAGGGGGAAGGGGGAAAGGGGGAAGGGGGGAGGGGGGAAGGGGGAAGGGGGGAGGGGGGAAGGGGGAAGGGGGAGGGGGGAAGGGGGAAGGGGGAGGGGGGAAGGGGGAGGGGAGGGGGGAAGGGGGGAAGGGGGGAAGGGGGAAGGCGGAAGGGGGGAAGGAGGGAAGGGAGGGGAGGGGAGGGAAGGGGAGGGAAGGGAAGGGAGAAGAGTTGGTTAGTGGTGAACATGTAGCACAGAGGCTAAAAGCCCAAGCTTTGGCCCCAGAGAGACTGGGTTTGAAGCCCAGCTCTCAGGAATCTGAAGCACTGTGTGACTTAAGCAAGTGACCCAACTGCTCCGGGCCTCAGTTTCCCCATCAAGGCCTATTGCATGGGATTATTTTGAGGATTAAGTGAGAAAATGAATGTGAAACTCATACAACAGTGCCTGCACATAGTCAGGTGGCCCCTGAGTGGTAGCTGCTCTTGTTAAGAGCAGGATGTAAGCTGGAGTTCTGACCCAGTCTTGCAAAGGGAGACCTGGTGAGTACCAAGTTTCTGCAGATTAAAAAAATGTGAAAATGGGAAGTAAAGTCATCCTGCCACACAGCCAGTGAAATTCAATGCTAATCTCAGCATAGCAGACCTCTGAAAATCTTTTGGTGTGGAATGGTAGAAAAGACCTGCCAGAGCTGGCCAGCTAAAGGATTTGTGCTCTTTCAAACATGGAGACCTCGGCTGGGCGCAGTGGCTCATGCCTGTAATCCCAAGCACTTTGGGAGGCTGAGGCAGGAGGATTACTTCAACCTAGGAGTTCAAGACCAGTCTGGGAGACATAGCGAGAGCCCATTGCTACAAAAAATAAAAAAATAAGTTAGGCAGGCATGGTGGCATGTCACGTGCCTATGGTCCCAACTACTCAGGAGGCTGAGGTGACAGGATCACTTGAGCCCAGGAGGTGGAGGCTGCAATGACCTGTGATCACACTACTATACTCCAGCCTGGGCAATAGAGCAAGACCCTGTCTCAAAAAAAAAAAAAAAAAAAAAAAAGAAAGAAAGAAAGGAGACTTCTCCCTTTCTCCAGGGAAAGTATGGATCTAGATCCTAAAAATGTGTGTTTTTGTCTACAGATGTTCTCATTGGTTTGTGTTTTTGTTTTTGTTGTTTTTTGTTGTGGTTGTTGTTGTTTCTGAGACAAGGTCTCACTCTGTCACCCAAGCTGTGAAAGGAGCTGGGCACATTCCTCAGCCCCGGGCTCAAAACTCCCTGAGCCTAGCACAAACACATCCCATCCTCCCATCCCACCACCATATATCTCTCAAACTCCCTGAGCCCAGTACAAACACCACCTGGAAAGTCTCCGATAAGGGGACAGCCGTTCAAGGTTACTGAAAGCGCAGGAGCCAAAAGAATTTCTTTGTTCCCCTGCAACTTTCGGGCTATAAAAAGCAAACGCTCGCATTGTTCAGGGCCCTCTTGTATACTGTGTAAAGGAGGGACCAGGTTCGAACTTGTAGTAAAGATCCTTGCCGCTTGGCTTTGACCCTGGACTCTGGTGGTCTTCTTTGGGGAACAAACAGTCTGGGCATAACAGCTGGAGTGCAGTGGCACAACCACAGATTACTGCAGCCTCAACCTCCCAGGCTCAAGCAATCCTCCCACCTTAGCCTCCTGAGTAGCTAGAACTACAGGTGTGCACCACCGTGCCCAGTTAATATTTTTATTTTTAAAATTTTTGTAGAGATGGGATCTCGCTTTGTTACCAGGGCTGGACTCAAACTCCTGGGCTCGAAAATCCTCCCACCTCAGCCCCCCAAAATGCTGGCATTACAGGAATGAGCCATTGTGCCAGGTCCATGTCTTCATTGTTTTAAATGGGATTTGACTGGAAATTAACATTGCGATAGTCTCTTTGAGGTTAAACGGATTCCAGTTGCAAGACCTATAACAAAAAGAACAACTGATAAATCAAGAACTTAAGAGTGTAGAGAATAAGAAAAGTAGGCAGAAAATAGTAGGAAACAAACAGCAGGGGAGAAACAAGGACATTTTAAACTTGGGCACTTGTTATAAATATATTTAACAGAAGAAATGCAAACTGGCTTGTCTCCTTAACTCGGAGCAAAATAAATTTGATTTGATTCTGCTTTTTTCATGAACTGGGATAGAATAACACGTTTTATTAAATAAGTTTTAGTATTTTATTTGGCTGATGTTTAAACTGCACTTCTAAGTTTTACCATATTTATGTATGATCCACTCAACTTGTTTATTTCATCCAATTAGGTTTTTCCATTCAACACACTGGGCTTCTTTACAGATATGACCAGGATTTCTCAGTTTCAGTGAGAAACATGCTAAGAGTCAACGAAACGAGAAAGCAACAGATCCTGCCTTTTTAGAAAACTGTAAACTACTTAAACGTCACCCAGTAGAGGAAAGAATGATAGCTCTACATCTACCGACATGGAAAGTCACCCAAGGCAATGACCGAGTTAAACAAAAAAAATTACAAAATACTACATACAATTTAATCCCGTCTACATTGAGAAGAGACTGATAATCAGACGGATGAACATGGATACGTAAACCCATTAACGATGGTTAGCAAAGATACACACCCAATTATTAACAGCAGCCACTTCCTGGGAAAAAAGCAGAACTGGGGCGGGGAAATAAAGGGAAAAGCCATTTTGTATTTGCATTTTTACAAGAAGCATGTGTTTTTTAGGGTTTTTTTTCTTTCTTTCTTTCTTTTTTTTTTAGACAGTGTCTCACTCTGTTGCCAGACTGGAGTGCAGTGGCACGATCTCAGCTCACTGCAACCTCCACCTCCCAGGTTCAAGCGATTCTCCTGCCTCAGCCTCCCAAATAGCTGGGACCACAGGCGTGCGCCACCATGCCCAGCTAATTTTTGTATTTTTAGTAGAGATGGGGTTTCACCATGCTGGCCAGGATGGTCTCGATCTCTTGACCTCATGATCCGCCTGCCTCAGCCTCCCAAAGTGGGATTACAGGCATGAGCCAAACTGTGCCCAGCCTAAGCATGTTTTTGTATATTACTTACATATCTTTTAAAGCAACACATTATTTACTTCAGTGGAAATAATATGTTAATTTACAGTTCTTTTACTAGAAATACTACCCATGAGACAACAAATGCTAAACGTGCATGTGGGTTTTTATTTTTCATTTTTTATTAATAAACCAGACATGCTGTCTCTGCCTTGACTCTTCAGATTGATGGACAAGAAGTCCAATAAGGAATAAACTCATACCCTGAGGACAGGGTAAGTGGGTACCACACAGGGATGACAGTCCCTGTACCCTGGAAGCTGAGGGCAGATAGGAGAGGGTTAACAGACAAACAGCAGGTGGCAGGGAAGGGCTGCCAGGAGGCTTGTGAGCTGGGAAAGCTCTAGGGTGGATCAACTGTACCCACCTGCTTCTCTTTCTCCTCCCCCACCTTCCCCCATCCCCAGGCCCTCAGACACACACCCTACAAGTCCAGGCAGCTGGTATCTACCCTCAGGCAAAAGTAAACAAACAAGTCCTTGACAGCTCTTTAAAGAAATTAAGCATTGGGCAGGGCGGGCTTGGTGGCTCACGCCTGTAATCCCAGCACTTTGGGAGGCCGAGACAGGCGGATCACGAGGTCAGGAGATCGAGACCATCCTGGCTAACACCGTGAAACCCCTTCTCTACTAAAACTACAAAAAAAAATTAGTGGGGCATGGTGGTGGGCACCTGTAGTCCCAGCTACTTGGGAGGCTGAGGCAGGAGAGTGGTGTGAACCTGGAGCAGAGCTTGCAGTGAGCCAAGATCGCGCCACTGCACTCCAGCCTGGGCGACAGAGCAAGACTCCGTCTCAAAAAATAATAATAATAAAATAAAATAAAAAAGAAATTAAGCAATCCATATTGGAGAATCAAAGGCTTTTAGTCATCACCTTGGTACACTAAAATCCTCATTCTGGGCAATCAAGTGACCTCATCCTCCTTGACCCCACACCCAGAGCACCCACTCAGAATTCTCACTGGGGAGAAGCCACCGAGTCATATAGGCCTTCTTTTTAAGATATGACCAGACAACCAAAGATCACCAAGACATTCCCAGGACCAGCAGCCTGAAAAAGAAACACCAAGATATATAGGTGAAAAATGAACTCTGGTAGAAAGAAAGATCATCAGGGAATAGAAGAAAACTTGGCTCAAAGAGGTTTTTTGTTTGTTTGTTTGTTTGTTCTGAGACAAGGTCTTGCTCTCTCACCCAGACTGGAGTGCAGTGGTGCAGTCATAGTTCACTGAAGCTCCAACCTCCCGGGCTCAAGCCAGCTTCACAAAGTGCTAGGACTACAGACATGAGCCACCTCGCCCAGCTGACTAGAAGAGGTTTAAGAAAAAGTTTATAAAACCAGAACAGGTCGATCTGAAAAAAGAATAATCAGAAAACACGAGGAAGCAATTAGATAGATTAAAAATATGATAGCTGGCCGGGCACAGTGACGAATGCCTGTAATCCTAGCACTTTGGGAGGCCTAGGCAGGTGGATCACCTGAGGTCAGGAATTTGATACCAACCTGACCAATATGGTGAAACCCCATTTCTACTAAAAAAAAAAAAAAAAAAAAAAAAAAAAAAAAAAATCAGCTGGGTGTGGTGGCGGGCACCTGTAATCCCAGCTACTTGGGAGGCTGAGATAGGAGCATTTCTTGAACCAAGGAGGCAGAGGTTGCAGTGAGCCAAGATCACACTTCTGCACTCTGGCCTGGGTGACAGAGCGAGACTCCATCTTAGGAAAAAAAATGATAGCTGAAATAAAATGTTCAAAGGAATAATAAAAGAGGAAATTTCCCAGAACCTAGGGGAAAAAATAAATTGTGAAAGAACAGATGAGAAACAAAAGGACAGTTCAAAACTCTACAATTCACTAATGGAGTCCCAGGAAAAGAGAATAAAGACCAGGATGAACTGCAGTCTGCTATTCACTGCAATCAAGACTGTGCTCCAGCCATTTCCGCACCTTTGCATCTTTCACTCCCAGGGCATCTGATGGGAACCTGTTTGGCTGCCACTGTGGGAGCTTAGCTCCTGGATTTACTATGCCACAAAGACTGGGGGATGGTATTTTGAGGAAGGGGAATTGACAGAGGGTGGTCAAAAAAATGACAAATGTGCACGACTTTCTTAATGTGGCCTGCTTGCACCAAGGAAGCCAGGGCGATAGCCTGTGTGTGGACGCTTGCTCTCTAGGGATAACTCATTTCAGTCATTGAAAGAAAAGCTAAAATCAGAGCAGAGTGAGCAAAGCCCTTCAGCTCATCACTGACGACTTGTCTCCAGGGTGATATCAGTTCACCCTCTTTGGGTGTGGTTGTTCCATTGCTTACAATCGCACACAAGTCCCCAGCTCATGTTTCTCCATGTTTGGACAAGAGCATCACAACTTTTTGCAATCCCTTGGTCTACAGCATAGAGCAGGCATTGTCTTGCATGAGTGCCTGGCTAAACCCAGTCTACATTGATGGTAGATTTCTGTCAATTTGAAACAACTGGATTTTCCATCCTAGGACATTAAAAATTGGTCTGGTAAGACGCAGATTCTAGAGACAGTCTTTAGGTTTCAGCCTAGAGAGGCCATGAACGAAAGCCCATAAATCAGAAAGGACAAGGTGAAAAACACACACACACACACACACACACACACACACACACACACACATATACAAATGAGGATGTACATGACAAAAGGCTCAGATAAGAAACAAAGTATCTTTGTCAACAACGGGGTTTGTGATGTAGATAGAAGTAGATTAACTAAGCAGGGTGTGGTGGATTACTCTGCCTGTAATCCCAGAATTTTGGATTGCTTGAGCTCAGGAGTTCAAGACCAGCTTGGGCAACATGGCGAAACCCCCACCTTTACAAAAAATACAAAAATTAGCTGGGCATGGTGGCACGTGCCTGTGGTCCCAGCTACTTTGAGGGGGCTGAGGCGGGAGGATGACTCGAGCCCCGGAGCCCAAGACTGCAGTAAGCCATGATTGAACCACTGCACTCCAGCCTGGACGACAGAGCAAGACTCTGTCTCAAAAAAAAAAAAAAAAGAAGTAGCAGATTAACTGGAGACCTGGAGACTTTCAAACCTCAAATGAAGAAGTAGAATCCATTAAAGACAGGTTTAGGGAAGTCATTAAGGTTAGAGGTAGAAAGATGAGGACATGGTAAGAATTCTTAGGAAAGGAGACTTTTGAAATAATACTTTGTTCAGGAAGAAGTGGTGACACCAATGAAGAGAGAACACAGTAACTGAAATAAAAGCCAATCAAAATATGAACAAGGGCAGGCGTGGTGGCTCACGCCTGTAATCCCAGCACTTTGGGAGGCTTGGGCGGGTGGATTGCTTGAGTCCAGGAGTTCAAGATCAGCCTGGGCAACACAGCGAGACCCCTGCCTCTACAAAAATACAAAAATTAGCTGGGTGTAGGGGCGCACCTGTAGTCCTAGCTATTTAGGAGGCTGATGTGGGAGGACTGCTTAAGCTCAGGAGTTTGAGACTGCAGTGAGCCATGATCGCACTACTGCAGTCAGCCTGGGCAATAGACTGAGACCCTATCTCAAAATCCAAAACAAAATGTGAACAAAATACTAGAATCCACCATTTGAATCTGGGCCAGGTGTGGTGGCTCATGCCTGTAATCTCAGCATTTTGGGAAGCCAAGGTGGGAGGATGGCTTGAGCTCAGGAGTCTGAGGCTGCAGTGGGCTGTGATCGCGCCACTGCACTCCAGCCTGGGTGACAGAGTGAGACCCTCTCTTAAAAAATAAAAATAAAAATAGACCTCAAAACCCCCCAAAATTTGAATCTGAAAAGAAAACCTGCAACATATGTAGCAAGAACACCTGCATCAACCAGAAAGGTTACGATGAGCACTTGGCCTTCTGCGCTCGGAAGTAACATTACCAACACAGCTTAAGGACCAAAAGGTCTTTATATCCACTGAAATCCTCTATTTTCTAAATAATACCTATGTTGCTTTCCTAGTCAGTTGCAATAATTACTAAGTTATTTGAAATGTGTTTTCCTGTTTCTCTTCCACCCAACAAGCTGTCAATACTTCTGCTCCAAAACAAGAGTCACACTGACCTAGGTTTGTATCCAGGCTCTGTCACGTATGAAGTATGTGAACTGGAGCAACTTTCTTAGCTCTTTGAGCTTTGTTTTCCTGATTTGTAGTGATCAAACACAATCATATATGGAAAGTATTTGGCACCGTGCCCAGAGCAGCGACTACTCCAGAAATGGTCACTCTTTTCTACCGTTTTTACTATTGTTTCTTGTAACCACACTCAAATGTTGGCACACCATAAAAGAATTCATAACTGCTCACATGTGTTCAAGTGATTTTTTTTATTTTTTTATTTTTTGAGACAGAGTCTGGCCCTGTCACCCAGGCTGGAGTGCAGTGGCACGATCTTGGCTCACTGCAACTTCTGCCTCCCAAGTTCGGTGCCTCAGCCTCAGCCTCCCCAGTAGCTGGGATTACAGGTGGATGCTACCATGCCTGGTTACTTTTTTGTATTTTCAGTAGAGACAGGGTTTTGCCATGTTGGCCAGGCTGGTCTCGAACTCCTGACCTCAAGTGATCTGCCCGCCTTGGCCTCCCAAAGTGCTGAGATTACAGGCATGAGCCACAATGCTCAGCTTCAAGTGATTCTTTTAACTTGTAACAAACATGAGTTTTACTTTTTTTAGGTGTTTTATATTCCTATAACCTCAAAATCCCACTTAAAACTTTGGACCCCGAGTTTCCTGATGAAGAGGAGGGGTGACATTTATCTGTATCCCTAACGCCAAGGGCATGTGGCTCCCAACCGAAATAGGGCACCTGGCAAGCTTCTGTCAGAGTCATTGCTGTTGCTGGTAACATGAAATGGCAGCAACCAAAGGCCAATAAGTGAGTGGTTTGTTTTGTTGTGTTCTTATTTTACTAAAGAGATAAAATTTTCCAAGCAAAAGAAACGTGAAGCTTAACAGGTCTATCACGGGAGCCTTATGAGTCTCATTCCTAGATTGTATCCCTGGTCAGCCACTGTGGGTTTTTTTTTGTTGTTGTTGTTTGTGTTTTTTTGAGACGGAGTCTCGCTCTGTCTCCCAGGCTGGAGTGCAATGGCGCGATCTCTGCTCACTGCAAGCTCCGCCTTCTGGGCTCATGCCACTCTCCCACCTCAGCCTCCCAAGTAGCTGGGACTACAGGCGCCCGCTACCATGCCTGGCTAATTTTGTTTTTGTAGTTTCAGTAGAGACGGGGTTTCACCGTGTTAGCCAGGATGGTCTTGATCTCCTGACCTCATGATCTGCCCGCCTCAGCCTCCCAAAGTGCTGGGATTACAGGTGTGAGCCACCGTGCCCAGCCTTTTTTTTTTTTTGGATACGGAGTCTTGCTCTGTCACTCAAGCTGGAGTGCAGTGGTGCAGTCTTGACTCACTGCAATCTCTGCCTCCAGAGTTCAAGAAATTCTCCTGCCTCAGCCTCCCATATATCTGGGATTACAGGCGTGTGCCTCTACCATCTGGCTAATTTTTGTATTTCTAGTAGAGACAGGGTTTTACCATGTTGGCCAGGCTGGTCACTTGAATTCCTGACTTCAAGTGATCCACTCGCCTCGTTCTCCCAAAGTTTTGGGATTATAGGCGTGAGCCGCCACTCCTGCCTCCTGGTCAGCCACTCTTTAGCTGCATAGAAACAGAAAGGGCAGACTCTGGAAACAGCTCGGATACATGGGAAGCAACTTGAAATCACCATCTGCTTCATCTATTGCAAAGAAAAATCTGTCACATATGGGCAATTATCATGGAAACATGAAGCAATTTTCTATGGAGTACTTTCTAGATATGTTAGATATAAAACATCAGAAATAATACCAAAAATCCAAAGATCACTTGGGGAGCAGATAGATTTGGGCATTAAAACACAACCCCTCCCAGGCCAAGTGCGGTGGCTCACTTTGGGCATTTGAGGCAGGTGGATCACTTGAAGTCTGGAGTTTGAGATCAGACTGGCCAACATGGTGAAACCCCTTCTCTACTTGAAAATACAGAAAACTGGCTGGGCGCGGTGGCTCAAGCCTGTAATCCCAGCACTTTGGGAGGCCGAGACAGGCGGATCACGAGGTCAGGAGATCGAGACCATCCTGGCTGACACTGTGAAACCCCGTCTCTACTAAAAACTACAAAAAAAACTAGCCGGGCGAGGTGGCGGGCGCCTGTAGTCCCAGCTACTCGGGAGGCTGAGGCAGGAGAATGGCGTGAACCCGGGAGGCGGAGCTTGCAGTGAGCTGAGATCCGGCCACTGCACTCCAGCCTGGGTGGCAGAGCGAGACTCCATCTCAAAAAAAAAAAAAAAAAAAAAAAAAAAAAAAGAAAATACAGAAAACTAACTGGGCATGATGGTGTGCACCTGTAGTCCCAGCTAACTGAGAGGCTGAGGCAGGAGAATCGCTGGAATCTGGCAGGCAGAGGTTGCAGTGAGGCAAGATCGCACCATTGTACTCCAGCCTGGGCAACAGAGCAAGATCCTGTCTCAAAACAAAAAACAAAAAAACCACAAGCCCCACTGAAACAATCCCATTCAATTGTTGTTCTCAAAAATGGTCAAGTGATTTAAATAGATATTTCTATAAACAGGACACAGAAATAGCCAATAAGCACATGACAAGCTGCTCAATATCACTAGTCATTAGGGAAATGTAAGTTAAAACCACAATGAAATACCACTTCACACCCATTAGAATGGCTATTACTCACAAAAATAAGAAATAACATGTATTGGTGAGGAGGTGGGGAAACTCAGACACTGCATGGCTGATGGGAATGCAAAAATGATGCAACCACTATGGAAAATAGTTTGGTGATTTCTCAAAAAGTGAAACATAGGATTACCACATGATCCAGCAGTTCCACTCCTAGGTACATTTTTTTTTTTTTTTTTTTTTTTTTTTTTTGAGACGGAGTCTTGCTCTGTGCCCCAGGCTGGAGTGCAGTGGCGCGATCTCGGCTCACTGCAAGCTCCGCCTCCCGGGTTCACGCCATTCTCCTGCCTCAGCCTCCCAAGTAGCTGGGACTACAGGCGCCCGCCACCTCGCCCGGCTAATTTTTTGTATTTTTTAGTAGAGACGGGGTTTCACCGTGTTAGCCAGGATGGTCTCGATCTCCTGACCTCGTGATCCGCCCATCTCGGCCTCCCAAAGTGCTGGGATTACAGGCTTGAGCCACCGCGCCCGGCCCACTCCTAGGTACATAACCGAAAGAATGGAAAACAGGAACTCAAACAAATACTGGTACATCTATGGTCACAGCAGTATTATTCACAGTAGCTCAAAGGTGGAAACAACCCAAATGTTCAACAGATGAATGGGTAAACAAAACGTGAAATATATATACAGTAGAAAGTTATTCAGCCTTATTATTACTTATTCAGAAGGAACGAAATTCTGATACCTGATACAACATGGATGAAGCTTGAAACCATTATGCTAAGTGAAATAAGCCAGATACTGAAAGGCAAATGTTGTTATGATCCCACTTATATGAGGTACCTAGAATAGGCAAATTCATAGAGACAAACAGTAGAATAGAGATTGCTAGGGGCTGGGGAAGGAGGGAATGAGGAGTTACTGTGTAAGGGGTACAGAGTTTCAGTATGGGATGATGAAAAAGTTCTAGAATTAGATAGTAGTAATACTACTAGTAATAACACAATGCTGATGATACACAGCATTGTGAATGCCCTTAATGTCACTGAAATGGACAGTTAAAAATGATTAAAGCCAGATACGGTGGTTCATGCTTTTAATCACAGCACTTTGGGAGGCCAAGGCGGGCAGATAGCTTGAGCCCAGGAGTTCGAGACCAGCCTGGACTATATGGAAAAGCCCTGTCTCTACAAAAAACACAAAAATTAGCCAGGTGGGGTGGCAGGTGCCTGTTGTCCCAGCTACTTGGGAGGTTGAGGAGGGAGAATTGCCTGAACCAGGAAGTTGAGGCTGCAGTGAGCTGTGATCATGCCACTGCACTCCTGCCTGGATGACAGAGTAAGACCCTGCCTTGGAAAAAAAAAAAAAAAGGAAAAGAAAAAGTAAATGTTGTTATATAGTTTTTACCACAACTAAAAAACCCGTAACTCCACCTTGACCCACATTCTAAAGTTCTTGGGCCATATATAATGCATGAAAATGTTTGATAAGTACATCTGGGAAGCAGCTCAGCCTACGAATGATACCATAATACATAATGAATAATAAAATGATCTGAAGCAGATTTCTCTTACTGGTAAGGTCAGAAGTGACTTTTTTTTTTTTTTTGGAGACAGTCTCTCATTCTGTCACCCAGGCTGGAATGCAGTGGCCCGATCTCAGCTCACTGCAACTTCCACCTCCTGGGTTCAAGCGATTCTCATGCCTCAGCCTCCTGAGTAGCTGGGATTACAGGTGCCCACCACCACGCCCAGCTAATTTTTTGTATTTTTAGTAGAGACAGGGTTTCCCCATGTTGGCCAGACTGGTCTCCAGCTCCTGACCTCATGTGATCTGCCCACCTTGGCCTCCCAAAGTGCTGGGATTACAGGGGTGAGCCACCTTGCCTGGCCAGAAGTGACTTTTTTAATTGACAAAAAAGAAAGAGGCCAGCTGTGGTGGCTCATGCCTGTAATCCCAACACTTTGGGAGGCTGAGGTAGGTGGATCACTTGAGGCCAGGAGTTTAAGACCAGCCATGGCCAACATGGTGAAACCCCATCTCTACTAAAAATACAAAAATTAGCCAGGTGTGGTTGCGCACACCTGTAATCCCAGCTACTCAGGAGACTGAGGCATGAGAATCACTTGAATCCAGGAGGTGGAGATTGCAGTGAGACAAGATCGGGCCACTGCACTCCAGCCTGGGTGATGGAACAAGACTGTCAAAAAAAGGAAAAAAAAAAAAAAAAAAGAAGGAAAGAAAGAATAGAAGGAAAGGGAAGGAAAGGAAAGGCAAAGCCAAGCCAGAGTTTTTTGAGAGCTATGTTGTTAAATACACAGTGAATGAAGATTAGTACGGAGATCAGAGCGAAGGCATGGGCTTTACCATGCAGCAGGAAAATTAGTTGGAATCTCAAGTGTTTTTTTATTAACAGTAACTGGTTAAAATCAATATGTAGCCTATTTGCACATTTTAAAACCTTACAGTAAATATGAATATGAGCTAAATAATAAAGATAGGGTACTCCTACATTCAGCCAAGATAAAGCAGGACTGGATTTACCCTCCTAAGGTAACAACTAAATGTGGACAGGATATGGGAAAGATCAGTGCTCAAGACACTGGACATGGATGATGCGGACAGTGAGGCATGAGAAGTGACGAGAAAATGAGGTGAACCCTCTGATGGCCCCAGCATCCAGATGTTAAGCAGAGACGTGGAACACATTTTTATTTTAAAATTTTTTATTTATTTTTATTTTTTTGAGACACAGTCCCACTCTGTCGCCCAGTCTGTAGTGTGGTGGCGCAATCTCGGTTCACTGCAACCTCCACCTCCTAGGTTCAAGCAATTTTCCTGCCTCAGTCGCCCGAGTGGCTGGGACTACAGGCCTGCACCGCTAATGGCAGTGGCTGCTGTAATCACGCAGGCTGCCGCAGGGGCTGCACACTCCATGGAGCCTGAGGGAGCCTCGCCCCTGCTAAATTGGAGCCAGGAGCTCCCCGGGTGCAACTGTAGCTGCCCAAATCCCAGCTGCAGACCCAGATGCCCTGCTCTACCGAGCAGGCCAGGAGCCCTGCCCCCCCCAACTGCAACTGTGGATCCGAGCCTCCGTGTGCTCTTGTGGGGATGGGGTGTGGTGCGGGGGCACGGGAACAGGCAAGATCTGCCCTCCCAGGTGCAGCGGAACTGTGGCTGCAGACCTGGGCCTCCCACTCTACAGAGCAGGCAGGAGCCGGGGACAAGCCTGAGCCTTCCGAGTTGTGGGGACTGGAGCTCCAGGGTGCAGCTGCGGATGCCCTCCCAAGTGCAGGACGGAACGTCTCTGCAGCCCGCACCTTCCAAGGCCCCAGGAAGGACCCTCCCCCCACCTCTGCAGGCTCAGGGGTGTCTGCTGCCACTGCCTGGTCTCTCTTGGCTCCTGGTGCCTGCTCCGATCTCAGAGCAGGGTTGGGGCCCAGCCCCAGGGCCATGAATGGCAGTGGGACACAGACAGAGCCCTGGGTAGAAGAGGCAGGTCCCCAGGAGGGCCCCACCTTCAGACCAGGGAGGGCCAGAAGGCTGGGGGCTGGGCTGCCCGTCCAATGGACCGGAGTGGGGACTTGTGGTGCCTTTTCCTGCTGGCCAGTGGCGGCCCATGATGCCCATGGACCAATGGGCACACACTTCCTCCCCTTTGAGGTCCATAAAAGCCCTGGGCTCAGCCAGAGCAGGGCAAAAGACGGCCAGAGGATGAAGCGGCAGAGAGACAACAGGGTGACCAGTTGCAGAGAGGAGTCCCCTGTCTGCTGAGAGCTGGAGAGGATGGGACCACCACCTGAAGAGAAGAGCTACCCTCTCTGCAGAGAGCTGCAGAGACTACCTGATTGCAGAGAAGAGGCACTCTCTCCAGGGCCTCCTCTCCACTGAGAACTGCAGATATCTGGGAAGTCCGGTTGCACAGAGGAGCTACCCTCTCCAGGGTCTCCTCTCTGCTGCGAACTGAACACTTGGTGGATGACCTGCCTATAGAGAGGAGCTACCCCCTGCAGGTCTCCTCTGAGCTACTGTAACACTTAATAAAGCTCATTTTCACTTTCTGAGTTGTTGTAATACTTGATAAAGTTCATCTTCATGTTCACCCTTCACTTTGCTGAACACAGGACAAGAACTCAAACAATTGGTCACTCTTCACTTCTCTGCTCTTCCTGGACACAGGACAAGAACTCAGGCAAAGGTGCCATAGCCTGCCGAGGTTTCTGGGAAGAAAACTGACACCGCAAAGATCCCGGCCGTGCTTTAGTAGAGATGGGCTTTCACCATGTTGACCAGGCTGTTCTCAAACTCCTGCCCTCAGGTGATCTGCCCACCTTCGCCTCCCAAAGTGCTGGATTACAGGTGTGAGCCACCCACTGGGCCCCCCTGGAAAACATTTGTTAAAGTCCGAAGTTGAAATTCTAGAGATGAAACCTAAAACATTTGAGATGAAAAATACACTGGATGGGACTAAAGACAGGTTAAAAACCACAAAGGACAAAAATAAGTGAAGATTAAGATACAGTCATAACAATAGAAACTATCCCCAAAAAAAGAGGAAAAAAAGAGCAGTGAGCTGTGGGACTTTAAGTGGCCTAATATCTGTGTAATTGGAGTTTCCAAAGGAGAGGCGAGAAAATAGTGGCCACGTCATTTCCAAATTTGATGAAAACTATAAACCCAGCCAGGTGCGTTGGCTCACATCTGTAATCCTAGCACTTTGGGAGGCTGAGGCTGGAGGATCACTTAAGCCCAGGAGTTCAAGACAAGCCTGAGCAACATGGTGAAACCTCATCTCTACAAAAAGTTTTAAAAATTAGCTGGGCATGGTGGCATGAACTTATAGTCCTAGCTACTCGGGAGCCTGAAGCAGGAGAATCGCTTGAGCCCAGGAGGTGGCATGCAGTGAGCCAAGATCACCCCACTGCACTCCAGTGTGGATAACAGAGCCAGACCTTACAAAAACAAAGAAAACAAAATGAAAGAAGAAAGAAAGGAGAGAGAGAGAGACAGAGAGAGAGAGAGCACAACTATAAATCCACAGATAAAAAGAAGAAGCTCAATGAACCTCAAGCACAAGAAACATCACTCTGTCATCAGGCCTCAGTTAAATGTCATCGTCCCAGAGAGATCTTCCCTTACCAGTAAACTCTAAGAATCATTATATATCTTGTTTTTTAAGTGGTTTACTTTTTTATTGTGTATCCTTACCCCCACCCTAACGTAAGCTCCACAAGGACAGGGACCTTGTCTGCATCCTCACCACTGATTCCCAGGGCCTAGCAGAACATCTGACATTTAGCAGGTGCTCAATACGTACTTCATGAATGACGAGTAAATGATCTCTTCCATTCGTAAGCTTTAGGAATCAATTCCTATTTCAAAATCCCTCTCAAATTATCAAAATATTCTTTTTGCATTCCCGACCTTTCCTTCTGCTCCCAGACTAATATAATGTTACCATTCCACAATATTGGCCAGCCACAGTGGCTCAAGCCTGTAATCCCAGCACTTTGGGAGGTCAAGATGGGTGGATCATCTGAGGTCAGGGGGTTTGAGACCACCCTGACCAACGTGGTGAAAACCTGTCTCTACTAAAAATACAAAAATTAGCCGGGCGTGGTGGTACACACCTGTAGTCCCAGCTACTCAGGAGGCTGAGGCAGAAGAATCACTTGAACCCAGGAGGCAAAGGTTGCAGTGAGCTGAGATTATGCCATTGCACTCCAGCCTGGGCAACAGAGTGAGTGTCCATCTCAAAAAAAACAGAAACAAAAACAAAACCCCCAAAAAGGCCAATATGGAAGCACCAATTCTATCTATCATCTATCTATCTATCTGAGTCAGGGTCACTTTTTAAAAATTTGACATAATTGTACATGTTTAAGGGATACATAGTGATATTCTGATAATACAGTATAGAGTGATCAAATCAGGGCAACTAGCATATCCATCATTTCAACCAGTTATCATTTCTTTGTGTTGGGGATATTCAATATCCTCTTTCTAACTATTTGAAACTATATACTAGCCTGGGCAATATTATGAGACTCTGTCTCTACAAACTACTTTTAAAAAATTTAGCCGGTCATGGTGGCACCCACCTGTGGTCCCAGCCACTTGGGAGGCTAAGGTGGGAGGATTGCCTGAGCCCAAGAGTTTTAGGCTGCAGTGAGCCAGGATCGCTCCACTGCACTCCAGCCTGGGCAATACAGTAAGATCCTGTCTCAAAAAAAAGAAAAGAAGAGAAAAAAGAAACTATGTATTATTAACTATAGTCATCCTATGGTGCTATGGAACACTAGAATTTATTCCTCCTCTCTAGCTGCAATTTGTAGCACTAATTCTTTTTGACTAATAGTAAAATCACTTCATTTCCTGAGGAATGACCTATTTAAAAAACTATCCTTCCTCTCCAGAGTGACTCCAGGTAAGGTTCCAGCAGCCCCACTGCCTGCCGTGACATCCAGCTCTACCAATCGTGTATTCCCAGCACTCCAATAGACCATCATTTTCATCAATACAGCAGTTTACTAAACACTTTATGCTTTGGTAAACACTTTATGCTTTATATACATTGTCTAATCTATGAGGAGTTTACAGAGGAGCAAACTGAGGTCTAGGAAGGTGAAGTGACATACCGAGTCACATCTCTAGTAAGTGGCAAAGCCAGAATGTAAATCTAAGTCAGTCTGTTTGACTCCAAAATGTTGTTCTTTATGCCACATTAAGATGAAATTTAAAGTATTATGAAATTGTAGCTAAGAATCAAACAGTATACATCTCTCTTAAGAGGGTCATAACCTTTTAATCATCTTTTCTGTCTGATAAAATGAAAAAAAAAAACAAATTCTTAATATATATGTTTGACAACTCAGTCACAGAGCCTCTGCTATTGCCTGAAATAAGAATCAACAACAAATCATTGCCTTGGCCAAAATATTTTCTGTTAAAGCTAGAAACATTTTAAAATCTGAAGTCTTGGAACACAGAAATTATTTTACAGAAATTCATGTATCAAAGACATGTAATTGAATCACGAAAAATAAAGTCTCTAAGTTCTAGGGATTGGCTGAAGCAAAACATATTTCATTGACTTTAAGATGCACTTTCTTTTTTTATTTTTATTTTTTATTTTTATTTTTTGAGATGGAGTCTCACTCTGTCGCCCAGGTTGGAGTGCAGTGGCGCGATCTCGGCTCACTGCAAGCTCCATCCCCAGGTTCACGCCATTCTCCTGCCTCAGCCTCCCAAGTAGCTGGGACTACAGGTGCCCGCCACCACGGCCAGCTAATTTTTTGTATTTTTAGTAGAGACGGGGTTTCACCGTGTTAGCCAGGATGTTCTCAATCTCCTGACCTCGTGATCTGCCCGCCTTGGCCTCCCAAAGTACTGGGATTACAGGCGGCCCTTTTTTAAATTTTATTTTTTATCTTAGGTAAAGACAGGGTTTCACCATGTTGCCCAGGCTGGTCTCGAACCCCTGAGCTCAGGGGATCCACCCACCTCAGGTTCCTAAAGGGCTGAGATTACAGGCGTGAGCCACTGTGTCCGGCCAAGATGCACTTTCGTCCCTCACTTTTTAACATCTCTGAAATTCACGTGCATCATACAATCAATGGTATCTGACACCATCAGCCAGGTAGCAGTTGTGGTATGGTTATCATTGTCTGCACATGAGTGAACTTGGCCACAGCTGTTCATCATCATTAATTCTATGTGTAAATAAGTCTAAAATAACTTTTTTTTTTTTTTTTTTTTTTTAGAGACAGAGTCTTTCTCTGTCACCCAGGCTGGAGTGCAGTGGCGTGATCACAGCTCATTGCAATGTCAAACTTGTGGGCTGTATCCTCCTGTCTCAGTTTCTTAAGTAGTTGGGTCTATAGGCGTGCATCTTGTTTGGTTAATTTTTTTTTTTTTTTTTTTTTTTTTTTTTTTGCAGAGAGGCTGTCTCCCTATGTTGCCCAGGCTGGTTTCAAACTTCTTGCCACAAGCAATCCTCCTACCTTGGCCTCCCAAGGTGCTGGGATTACAGGCATGAGCCACCATGCCCAGCCTAAAATAATTTTTAAGTATAAAATTAAAATGTTAAAGGTTAATTGGCTTCCTTATACATGTTACATAACACGAAGGTGTATTTCACAGCTGATGGTGTCTTAGATCAAATGAGGTTCAACATTTTGTTCAGAAAGACTTTTTTTTTTTTTTTTTTTTGAGACAGTCTCGCTGTGTCGCCCAGGCTGGAGTGCAGTGGCATGATCATGGCTCACTGCAACCTCCGCTTCCTGGGTTCAAGCAATTCTCCTGCCTCAGCCTCCAGAGTAGCTGGGATTACAGGCACCCACCACCATGCCTGGCTAATTTTTGTATTTTTTTTTACTAGAGACAGGGTTTTACCACATTGGCCAGGCTGGTCTCGAACTCCTGACCTTGTGACCCGCCCGCCTCAGCTTCCCAAAGTGTTGGGATTACAGGCATGAGCCACTGCACCCGGCCAGATTTTTGTATTTTTAGTACAGATGGGGTTTCACCATCTTGGTCAGGCTGGTCTCGAACTCCTGACCTCAGGTGATCCACCCACCTTGGCCTCCCAAAGTGCTTGGATTACAGGCATAAGCCACTGCACCCAGCCCAGAAAGACATTTTTAATGGCCTTTTGAACAGGTTGGCAGCTCATCTCTTCTATCCCCCACCCCTAATATGTGAGGTGTATTACCCAGCATAACAAAATAACAGAATTTTCTATTGTTCAGCAGACACACAGGCAGCCAGAGGACTGGGCCTCCTAAGAAACAGAAAGAATGGGACAAACAGAAAGGCCTCTGTAGGCAAAGGCTTGGTGTTAGTGAGAGAAACTAGCAAGTGCAAGTTTTGAAACCAAAGTCTTCAGCACTAGCAGCAACAGCACAACCATACCTGTCTCTAAGTACCAAAAACACACCAGGCACTGAGTGCTTGACGTTAACTCATTTAATCCTCCAAAATTTGTGGGAAAAAAAAAAAAAAAAAAAAAAAAAAAGGTACTATCGTTACCATGATCTTACAGGTGCAGAAAGGTTATGTAACTTGTTCAAGGTCACATGGCCAATAAGAATGATGTTGGGCACCGTTACCTGGCTGGCCAATTCTTTATAGCAGTGATATCTAGAAAGCTTTACCGATCAGGATCGTTGTGGAGGGCACAATCACATGGAGGGCTATCCAGGGGTAGAGTCATTGTCAACTGCAAAGTGACAGTGACAAGGTGGAAAGTTGACTCAGGAACAACCTGAGGGTTACTGGCCTGGTAGGGAGAATATTTAGACAAGACTTACAGATGTGTGGATTAAACGAGTGCCACCAGTTGACAGAGATAATGGCCAAAAAGGAATTGTCACTTGAATTGGCACTGCAGATAGGTAAAACGGAAGGAAGCTTAATGAGCGAAGACCTTCAAGCAAGAGACTTATCCATCTGAGGATCTGATAGATTTTTCTCATAGGGATTCCAGCCTGTCCCAATATACATACTACTGTCTTAGAGAGATGAGTAAGGAGGAAAAGAGTCAATCCTTAGCTACCTCCTACACTCCTAGGACTTTGCTATCCATGCCTGAAATTTGTAGTCAGGAACTGAGTCCCTGATTTTGTGAAGCTCCCCGATTCTGAACATAAGTGGGCCGTCCAGGAAGCTAGCAAGTTCAGTGCACTTTATCCCCAAACTGAGTTATAATCCAAGCTGCCCTTGACCCCCAAACAAGGGCAGGGGTTGGGAGGTTCATACATTAAATGGACACTCTTGAATTCATATTTAAAAAGGAATAAATCAACACTAGGCATGATAAAGGCAGACTGGTAAAAAGATTAATTTAACTCTAAAAGCCCGTTTTTGCTCTTCTACTATAACATCTTATATGTAATAATTACAGATGTCATCTTTGGTCCACCTGCCAGGCACTATGCTACATCTTTTACCTTCTGAAAGGAGAAATTCCACCTGTGAACAGCAGCCTCACCCCATGCCCAAGAGTGCTAGCCTGTCCTCATGCCAGCCTGCCCTAAGGATTTCAGGCTTGCCTAACCAGCCTTTACAATCATGTATGTAAATTCCTCGCAATACATTTCTTAATATCTGCTATTGGTTATCTCTGGTTGAACACTGACTGATAGACTCTGGTACTGGAAGTGTTTCTAGAGGACAGGACTCTTAAGAATGAATTTTCTGAAGTATTTCTGGATTTTCTGGAACTGATTTTCTAATTTTTTTTTTTTTTTTTTTTTTAGACAGATTCTTGCTCTATCGCCAGGCTGGAGTGCAGCGGCGCGATCTCGGCTCACTACAACCTCTGCCTTCTGGGTTCAAGTGATTCTCCTCCCTCAGCCTCCCGAGTAGCTGGGATTACAGGCGCCTGCCACCATGCCCAGCTAATTTTTTGTATTTTTAGTAGAAACGAGGTTTCGCCATATTGGCCAGGCAGGTCTCGAACTCTCGACCTCAGGTGATCCGCCCACCTTGGCCTCCCAAAGTGGTGGGATTACAGGTGTGAGCCACCGCACCCGGCCAACTTTCTCATCTTATTAAAGGCATTCATGACTCTATTTCCCATAGTAAAGAGGGCCCTGGTAATCCACGACAAGATGTGGCAATAGAGATACACAAAATATCACCACTGGATTCTTCTAATAAAATACCTATTGAAGGTGAGACACTAAGGGACTGCACGTTTTCCATATTAGAATATTTTAGTCGAGGTAAGAAGTATAATGGAATTACCTCAGCACGTTAGAGAGTTGTGAAAGAAAAGGATGAGCTCAGGGCTTCAGATTCCCAGCTCAAACTTTTCACTGATCTGAAAGCTATGTCTGCCCTGAAAGAAATTCTCATCTCCTGTAGCCCTGCGGCTCATTCAGCAAGTGACTGAATTACAAGGCAAATTGATTTCCCAACTTCCTAGAGTGTCTTCTGTTAAAGTGAGGACATTGATTGGGAAAGAATAGGATCCCGAAATCTGCAAGGGAGACATGAAGCTAGGGACACTGAACCCCTAAATTCTCCTGTCGTCTTTGCCAGTGGAAGCGGCTCTTCCACTCTTGCCTGAAAAGCTAGCCTTTCTTTGCCTGAAGTTGCCCTGCAAAGCACTGCAGATTCTCCTCAAGACACCCTCCCACCACCCCTTTCCTTCTCTATAACTACACTTAAGTCCTGGAAGACTCTGAAAGATGAGTTACAGAGTGTGACCCTTTTCTGCCCAGGCCTCCCACTGCCATTCATGGCCCCAGGGCTCCGTCCCAACCTTGCTCCAAGATTGGAGCAGGTGCCGGGAGAGGTGAAGGGCCAGGCAGTGGAAGCAGACACCCCAAGCCTGCAGAGATGGGTGGGGAGGGGCTTCCTGGGCCCCCAAGGGTGCATGCTGCAGAAATACCTTGGTCCTGCGCCTGGGAGGGTGGCCACAGCTGCACCTGGGGAGCTCCCACCCCGCCAACTCGGAAGGGGCAGGCTTCCTGCTTGTTCTCAGGTCCTGCCTGCTCTGTGAAGCGGGAGGCTCAGGTCTGCAGCCTCCTCCAGTGGTCACAACTGCACACAGGAGGGCAGATCCTGCCTGCTCCTGGCCCTGTCCAAGAGCACAGCGAGGCTCAGATCCACAGCCGCAGTTTGGGCAGCTGTAGCCCCGCCCAGTAGAGCAGGAGGCCTGGGTCTGCAGCCTTAGTTTGGGCGGCTGCGGAAGCACCGCTCCCGCCCTAACTCGGAAGGGGCGGGGCTCCCACTGGCTACATGGCGTGTGCAGCCCCAGCCGCCCCTCGCTGCTCTGGCTGGTGTGATGGCAACAGCCGCTGCCGTCAGATGGATGTGGGTCCACTAAGCAGAGGTTCTGAACTTGATGTTTTAACCCAAGGACTCTAACAGTTTGGATGGTCAACTGAACCAAGGGCCCATAGGTGGCCTACACCAAATCAGTCAAAAGGTCAGAGCAGCCTTGGTATATGATAGAGGAAGGCATCCAAAAGGTTAGGGATATGTTCTTCCCTCTCTTATCTACTTGCCATCTCTAATATGAAGTGTATTCATAATGGTTAACTTTTTATCACAGGATCAAAGAAGCAGCAGGAGCATCCTACCAGGACGTTGCATTGTCCTCTGAGTAAGTCTGCACGTTTTCAGTTGTAACATGTCAGGTGAAATTGTGACTCTCTTATTGCCTTTGTTTGGAGATTAATATGGCTTAAGGAGATAAGTATGGGTGTCACAAGGGGTGGACTGTGATGCATATGTGAACTTGACTAGGCCACATCCCCCAGTTATTCGAACACAAACCTAGGTGCTGCTGTGAAGGTATGTTGTAGATGCGATTAAAGTCCATGATCAGACTTCTGGTTTCAACTTTAGAGACCTTAAAATTCAGCACTCTCATCCTTACAAGAAAGACCTGGACGAACTAAAACATCAATGACTTTTCCTGGACCAATCAGAACTGAGGTAGTGGGGCAAACTGCCACCCTGCAATCTGGAGACATAAACAAATACAGAGCCACAGTCCAAATCTGCTTACACAGAGCATGAGAACCAGGCTCAGATGTGACTTTGGGATGATCAAACAGGGAAACAACTATGACTAATATGCTAAAGGCGCTAATGGAAAAAGTAGACAACATGCAGGAATAGGTGGGTAATATTAAGTGGAGAGATGAAAACTCTAAGAATCAAAGGAGGCTGGGTGTGGTGGCTCATGCCTGTAATCCCAGCACTTTGGGAGGCCGAGGCGAGTGGATTGTGAGGTCAAGAGATTGAGACCATTCTGGCTAACATGGTGAAACCCCGTCTCTACTAACAATACAAAAATTAGCTGGGTGTGGTGGCGCATGCCTGTAGTCCCAGCTACTTGGGAGGCTGAGGCAGGAGAATTGCTTGAACCTGGGAGACGGAGGTTGCAGTGAGCCAAGATCGCACCACTGCACTCCAACCTGGGCAACAGCGTGAAACTCCATCTCAAAAAAAAATCAAAGGAAATGCTACATAAATCAAAAACATGTAACACAGGCTGGGCGTGGTGGCTCACGCCTGTAATCCCAGCACTTTGGAAGGCCGAGCTGAACAGATCATCTGAGGTCAGGAGTTCAAGACCAGCATGGCAACCATGGTGAAACCCCATCTCTGCTAAAAATACAAAAAATTAGCCAGGCATGGTGGTACACGCCTGTAATCCCAGCTACTCAGGAGGCTGAAGCAGGAGAATCACTGGAACCCGAGAGGCAGAGGCTGCAGTAAGCCGAGATCACACCACTGCATTCCAGCCTGGGCAACAGAGGGAGAGTCCATTTCAAAAAAAAAAAAAAAAAAAAAAATCAACAAACATGTAACACAAATGAAGAATGCCTTTGACAGCCTCATCAGAAGATGGGACAAAACTGGCTCCAAAAAGAATTGCTCGGCTTGAAAGTTTGTCAAGAGAAACTCCCCAAACTCTTATGCAGAGAAAAAGAAAACAAACAAACAAGAATATCCAAGAACTGAGGGATATTTCAAAAAGGAAACATGTGTCTAACTGGATACCAGAAGAAGAGAGAATGGAGGAAAAAAAAAAAAAGTTGAAAGTAACAATGGCTGAGAATTTTCCAAAATTAATGACAGACACCAAACTAACAGAAGGCCAGAGAAAACCAAGAAGAATACGTACCAAAATATTTATCCTAGGCACATCATGTTCAAAGTACAGAAAACTAAAGACAAAGACAAAATCTTGAAAGAAGCCAAGGGGGAGAAAATACCTTATCTAGAGTGGAACAATGATGAGAATTACAGCAAACCTCTGTCAGAAAACATGCAAGCCAAGAAAGTGGAGTGAAATATTTAAGAGTTGAGATTTTTTAAAAACCAAAACTTAGAATTCTATACCCAGTGAAATTATTCCTCAATAGTGAAGAGGAAATAAAGACTTTCCAAGCAAAAACTGAGGGACTCCCCTGCCAACAGACAGCCTAGCAAGAAAGAAATGTGAAAAGTTCTTCAAGGAGAGGGAACATGATGTAGGTGAGAAACTTGGATACATAGGCAGGGCACAGTGGCTCATGCCTGTAATCTCAGCACTTTGGGAAGCCAAGGCAGGAGGATCACTTGAGGTCAGGAGTTCAAGGCCAGCCTGGCCAACATGGTGAAACTCCATCTCTACGAAAAATACAAAAAAAAAAAAAAAAAAAAAAAAAAAACAATTAACCAGGTGTGGTGGCGCGTGCCTATAATCTCAACTACTTGGAAGGCTGAGGTGGGAGAATCACTTGAACCCGGGAGGCAGAGGTTGCAGTGAGCCAATTTCATACCACTGCACTCCAGCAGCCTGGGTGACAGAGCAAGACTATCTCAAAAAAAGAAAAAAGAAACTTGGATACATAAAGAAAGGAAGAGGCCAGGCATGGTGGCCCATGCCTGTAATCCCAAAACTTTGGAAGGCTATGGCAGGAGGATCACTTCAGGCCAGGAGTTTGAGACCAGCCTGGCAACACAGTGAGACAGTGCCTCTACAAAAAATTAAAAAAGAATGTTGGAGAAAAAATAAATGATAAAATCTTTTCTTTTTCTTTTTTCTTTTTTTTTTGAGACGGAGTCTCGCTCTGTCGCCCAGGCTGGAGTGCAGTGGACAGATCTCAGCTCACTGGAAGCTCCGACTCCTGGGTTTACACCATTCTCCTGCCTCAGCCTCCTGAGTAGCTGGGACTACAGGCGCCCGCCACCTCGCCCGGCTAGTTTTTTGTATTTTTTAGTAGAGACGAGGGAGGTTTCACCGTATTAGCCAGGATGGTCTCGATCTCCTGACCTTGTGATCTGCCTGTCTTGGCCTCCCAAAGTGCTGGGATTACAGGCTTGAGCCACTGCGCCCGGCAGTCTTTTTTGTTATCTTTAATTGATGTGTAACCATTCATGCCAAGTGTAGTGGCTTGTACCTATAATCCCATCTACTCAGCAGGCTGAAGCAGGAGGCTCACTTGAGCCCAGGAGTTCAAGGCTGAGGTGAGCTATGATCACTACTGCACTCCAATCTGGGCAACAGAGTGAGATCCTATCTCTAAATAATATTTAAGTATATTATTTATTTATTGGGTGATCACAGCACATAGATTAGTGAATAAATGATAGCAATGTTATAAGGGATAGAAAAGAGGAATTGGGGATGCTTTAAGGTACCTGTACTACACATGAAGTGGTACATTATCGTTTGAAAGTGAATTTTGAGGCCGGGCGCGGTGGCTCAAGCCTGTAATCCCAGCACTTTGGGAGGCCGAGACGGGTGGATCACGAGGTCAGGAGATCGAGACCATCCTGGCTAACACGGTGACACCCCGTCTCTACTAAAAAATACAAAAAAAAAAAAAAAACTAGCTGGGCGTGGTGGCGGGTGCCTGTAGTCCCAGCTACACGGGAGGCTGAGGCAGGAGAATGGCATGAACCCGGGAGGCGGAGCTTGCAGTGAGCTGAGATCCGGCCACTGCACTCCAGTCCGGGCGACAGAGCAAGACTCTGTCTCAAAAAAAAAAAAAAAAAAAAAGAAAGTGAATTTTGATTACTCGTAAATGTATATCACAAACTCTAAAAGCACCACTACAATTACTTTAACAGTAGTATAATTGAAACACTGAGAGGAGCGAAAACAGTCATAAAATGCTCAATTAAAACCAGAGAAAGCAGGAAAAAAGGGGGAGAAAAAGAAACAAGTGTAATAAACAGAAAACAGTTACAAATATGATAGACATTAGTCAAACTATATCAATAATCACTTTAAATGTGAATGGTCTAAATACATCAATTATAAGTCAGAGATTATCAGAGTAGACAAAAAATAAATCCAACCATCAACCCACCTTAAATATAAAGCCCATAATTAGTTGGCTTTAAAGATTACTGTAAATATTCTGAGTGAACCTGATTCAATCATTTGAATAGTCTTAAGGGCAGAGCTGAAGCTTCATTCCCCCAAAAGAAATTCCACCTGTGAACAGCAGCTTTTCCCAGTGCCTAGCAGTTCCAGTCTGCTTTTCCTGATGGCTCCTTGCAATAAATTCCTTTTCTTTTTTTTTTTTTTAGACAGAGTCTAGCTCTGTCACCCAGGCTGGAGTGCAGTGGCACAATCTCAGCTCACAGAAACCTCTGCCTCCCAGGTTCAAAAGATTCTCCTGCCTCAGCCTCCTGAGTAGCTGGGATTAAAGGCACCCACCACCAAGCCCAGCTAATTTTTTGTATTTTTAGTACAGACGGGGTTTCACGTGTTGGCCAGGCTGGTCTCGAACTCCTGACCTCATGATCCGCCCACCTCGGCCTACCAAAGTGCTGGGATTACAAGCATGAGCCACCGCGCCCGGTCGCAATAAATTTCTTTTTTTTTTTTTTTGAGACGGAGTCTCGCTCTGTCACCCAGGCTGGAGTGCAGTGGCCAGATCTCAGCTCACTGCAAGCTCCGCCTCCCGGGTTCCCGCCATTCTCCTGCCTCAGCCTCCCGAGTAGCTGGGACCACAGGCGCCGCCACCTCGCCCGGCTAATTTTTTGTGTTTTTAGTAGAGACGGGGTTTCGCCGTGTTAGCCAGGATGGTCTCAATCTCCTGACCTAGTGATCCGCCCGTCTCGGCCTGCCAAAGTGCTGGGATTACAGGCTTGAGCCACCGCGCCCAGCCAATAAATTTCTTAATAGTTATCTCCTACTGGTCCTCTTTCCTTGGTTGAACCCTGACTGACAATGCTTTACCCTCAACAGATAAAAGCAGAAAGGAAACCCTATAGTAAGATTATGGCATAAAACATTCAGTATTTCAAGTGGCCCTTTTCGGGGGGCATCCTAGAGGTTTTTGCACTCCATACAATGCTCCACAGTAAGATTCAGATGAGTAAAGGTTTCAACTTTATTTTGCCAGGTGGGAGAAGGACTAGAGAGAAAGGGGTAGTAGAAAGTAGAAAAGAACCTATATAATGCCATAGTAAATAATAAAATAGAAGTTGAGGTTCTGGAATTGAGTTCCTTAAAATTACCCATTGGATATAAATATAATAGAGAATAGAAAAACAATAGAGAGAATCGATGAAACCATAAATTGGTTATTTGAAATGATCAACAAAATTAACAAATATTTAGCTAGACTAAGGAAAAAGAAGATGCAAATGACTAAAGTCAGAAGTGAAAATGAGAACATTACTACTGACCATACAGAAACACAAAGGATTATAAGAAAAGACTATGCACAATTGTATGCCAACAAATTAAATAACCTAGATGAAACAAATTCCTAAAAACACACACACTACCTAAATGATTCAAGAAGAAATAAAAAATCTCAACAGACACATAATGAGAGATTGACTCAGTAATCAAAAACCTTTCAACAAAGGAAAGTCCAGAATCAGATGGTTTCACTGATGAATTCTGTGAAACATTTAAAGAATTTTTCTTTTTTTTTTGAGACGGAGTCTCGCTCTGTTCCCCAAGCTGGAGTGCAGTGGCATGATCTTGGCTCACTGCAACCTCTGCCTCCTGGGTTCAAGCGATTCTCCTGCCCCAGCCTCCCGAGGAGCTGGGATTACAAGTGCGCACCACCACGCCCAACTAATTTTTGTATTTTTAGTAGAGATGGGGTTTTGCCATGTTGGCCAGGCTGGTCTCAAACTCCTGACCTCAGGTGATCCCCCTGCCTCAGCTTCCCAAAGTGTTGGGATTATAGGCATGAGCCACTGCACCCGGCCTAAGGAATTTTAATATCAAATACTTCCATAAAACAGAACAGGAGGCAACACATACTAACTCATTCTATGAGGCCAGCATTACCCTGATATAGACAAAGACATCACAAGAAAAGAAAATTAAGCTGGGCGCAGTGGCTCATGCCTATAATCCCAACACTCTGGGAGGCCAAGGCAGTAGGATCACTTGAGCTCAGGAGTTTGAGACCAGCCTGGGAAACATAGTGACACCTCACCTCTACAAAAAAATTTTTTTAATTAGCTGGGTGTGGTGGTGTGTGCCTGTAATCCCAGCTACTCAGGAAGCCTGAGGCCAGAGAATTGCTTGAGCCTGGGAAATCAAGGCTGCAGTGAGCTGTGATCATGCCACTGCACTTCAATCTGGGTGAGAGAGCAAGACCTTGTCTCAAAAAAAAAAAAAAAGAAAGAAAAGAAAAAGAAAATTACAATAAACATTAGCAAGATGGCAGAAAAGGAGAATGTTGACTTTATCTCCTCTCACAGACACACCAAATAAACATCTACACACAAATTAAATCCCTCTGAGAGAATGCCAAAAACTAGTTGAAAGACTCTTAACACACTGAGCAACTGAGAAAATATTCACATCAGAACAGGTAGTAAAAGCTGAGACACTTTTGTGCACAAACCCCACCACAGGGACAGCACTTTACAAACAGGAAGAATCCCCCAACTCCCAGCTTCTCCTTCAGGAATGAAGGGTTTGTTTGTGAGCTCATCTAGCTTGTAGAGTTAAAGGGCACTTCCAGTGGCTGTAGCCCACCCAGGACCAGTCCAGAGAGAATAAGCTAAGAGGCCTAGCTCCAAGTATCTCTCTGAAAGAGGTCTGCCTGCACACTTTTCCAGCTACTGCCTGAGGTTCGGGCTTCTGGCTAGCCTGTATCTTGGAGCAAACAGAGCAGATAAACAATAAACCTCTGCAAGGCTCAAGGGAAGAATGGGCACTTCCTGCACCTTCTCCCCCAGCTCAACCGAGTGATAAATCCAGGTCTGAAGATTTCCTGGAAAAAGTATATGTAGGCACCAAGTGCCTCAATTTTAACAGCTCCCATATGAGCAACTGATTCCTAAATCACCTAGCTCTGGGAGTTGACGGGGCTCTGTATTCTGGAGTCTCCCTAGGACACAGAAGACAAAAAAAGCTGGTTGCTAAATGGGTGCACATCCGGTGGATTCCTTTGAAACTCAGAATGTGCAGACTGCATAAAAGTGCAGACATTTGCCACAGATCCTCTTCCAGGCTTAGGACAGAGTGAGTGGGAGATAAACTCTAGCTCTCAGCTTCTCCCTGAGGTACAAGGAATTGGAACATAAATCCAGCACTCTGACTTTTCAAGCTGCATCTCAAGGGACTGACTTCTGTCTCACATATCTTGGGGCACTGACAGAAGCTGGCACACCCTAGTATCCAAAGGGCCATGAAGAACAAAGCAATTTGGAAAAGCAAAAAGATATGAGAGGCATCTAGAGTTAGAATATCTGGCAGGGCTGGTTGGTGAGGTCCATCTCCCAGATAAGGCCAGTATGACAAGACTAGAAGAGGTGGCTGTCTTACCTACTGTGCAAAAACCAACACAGAAAGTCAAGAAAAATGAAGAAACAGGGAACTATGTTATAAATATAACAAGATAAATCTCCAGAAACAGAACCTAGTGAAATAAAGATATGTGATTTACCTGATAGGGCATGTGAAATAGACATTCACCAAGATTAAAAGAGTAATTCTTGAACTGAAAATTTCAACAGAGATAGGAAATATTTAAAATTATCAAGCAGAAATCACAGAGCTGAAGAATAACTGAACTGAAAAATTCAATAGAGTTCAACAGCAGACTAGATCAAGAAGACAGGATCAGTGAACTAGAAAAGAGGTCAATCACAATTATGCAATCTGAGAAGCAAAAATGAAAAAGAATAAAGGAGTAAAGATAGCTTAAAAGACTTATTGGAAACCATTAAGTAGAACAATTTATGCATTACTGGAGTACTAGGAGGAGAGAGAGAGAGGGAGAAAGACATGGCTGAAAACTTCTCAAGACTGGGGAAGAAAAGAGAAATCTGAATTCAGGAAGCCCAAAGGATGCCAAATAAGAAGAATCCAAAGAGATCTACACAGAAACATATTATAATCAAACTGACAAAAGGTAAAGACAAAGAATTTTGAAGCAGCAAGAGAAAGGCAACTTGGTACATACAAGAAATCCACATTAGACTTAACAGTTTTCAGCAGAAACCTTGCAGGACAGAAGGGAGTGAAACAGTATATTCAAAGTACTCAAGGAAGAAAACTGCCAACCAAAAATATTATGCCCATCAAAACTATCCTTAAATAACAAGGGGCTGGGCCAGGTGGGGTGGCTCATGCCTGTAATCCCAACACTTTGGGAGGCTGAGGCAGGCAGGTCACCTGAGGTCAGGAGTTTGAGACCAGCCTAGCCAACATGGTGAAACCCCATCTCTATTAAAAATACAAAAATTAGCCGAGCATGGTGGCAGATGCCTGTAATCCCAGCTACTTGGGAGACTGAGGCAGGAGAATCACTTGAACTCGGGAGGTGGAGGTTGCAGTGAGCTGAGATCACACCACTACACTCCAGCAAGAGCAAGACTCCATCAAAAAAAAAAAAAAAAAAAAAAAAAAAAAAGAGGGGCTATAAAGACTTTCTCAGACAAACAAAAACTGAGGGAGTTTATCACCACTAGACCTGTCTGGCAAGAAGTAAGAAATGATATGCAGAGTCCTTCAAGCTGAAAGAATGCTGAACAACAACAGGAAAGCAAAACAAAGCATAAAACTCACTGGCAAATGTATATACACAGGCAAAAAATCTTTTATTATTCCAACAGTGGTGAGTAAATGGACTGCAATCCTACTATAAAAGTTTAGGCCAGGCACAGTGGCTCACACCTATAATCCCAGCACTTTGGGAGGCTGAGGTGAGCAGATCACTTGAGGTCAGGAGTTCGAGACCAGCCTGGTCGACATGGCAAAACCCCATCTCTACTTAAAAAAAAATACAAAAATTAGCTGAGTGCGGTAGTGCATACCTGTAATCCCAGCTACTTGGGAAGCTGAGGCAGGAGAATCACTTGAATGTGGGAGGTGGAGGTTGCAGTAAGCCAAGATCAGGCCACTAGCCTGGGTAACAGAGCAAGACCCTGTCTCTTAAAAAGCAAAAGAAAAAAAAATCTTTCGAAGTATTAGGCCAGTCTCCGTGGCTCACACCTGTAATCCCAGCATTTTGGGAAGCTGAGGGGGGCAGATCACCTGAAGTCAGCATGGCAAAACCCCATCCCTACTAAAATTACAAAAAAATTAGCTAGGCATGGTGGCAGGCACCTGTAGTCCCAGCTACTTGGGAGGCTGAGGCAGGAGAATCGCTTGAACTGGGAGGCAGAGGTTGTAGTGAGCCGAAATTGCAACATTACACTCCAGCCTGGGCAATGAGTAAAACTCTATCCCAGAAAAAAAAAAAAAAAAAAGGTTTAAAGTATTAAAAACAACTAATACTAAAATATGTTAATGGATACATAATATAAATAGTAGACAATTGTGACATCAATAGCATAATGTGGGAAGAAAAGAGAGAAAAGCATTCTTGCATGCAAGGGAAGTTATCAGCTTAAAGTAGACTGTGAGAACTATATTGTGTGTAGGCCCCTTGATAACCACAAAGAAAAAGGGAATCAAAACCTAGCAATGCAAAATAATAATAATAATAATAATAATGAGACAAATGACAGCAAGAAAAAAAGAGGAATAAAATAACCACAAAACAAATAAAGCAATTAACAAAATGGCAAGAGTAAATCCTTCCTTATCAATAACTACTTTAAATTTGAATGGAATAAAGACATTAAAATCATGCTGAAGAGGTATCTGCACTCCTATGTTTATTGCAGCATTGTTCGCAATAGCTAGATATGAATTCAACCTAAATATCCATCAACAGATGACTAGATAAAGAAAATATGGTATATACAACAATAAAATATTATTCAGCCTTTAAAAAGAAGAAAATCCTGTCATTTGTGATACTGTGGATGAACCTGGAGGACATCATGCTAAGTCAAATAAGGCAGGCACAGAAAGACAAATGCCACATGATCTCACTTATATGTGGAATCTAAAAAATGTCAAACTGACAGTACTAGAGTAGAAAGGTGGTTACCAGAGGATTGGAAGAAGGAGAGAACAAGGAATCAGAGTATCAAATAAATGATCTAAGAGTACAAAGTTTCCATTAGGATGAAATAAATATATAAGATCTAATGCATAGTATGGTAACTATAGTCAAGGATAATGCATTATGTATTTCAAAATAGCTAAGAATAAATTTTAAAGGTCTTACAACAAAAAAATGAGGTGATAGGTATGTTAATTAGCTTAATTTAATAATTCCACATTATATAATACATCAAACCATTACATTGTGCCCCGTTCATGTATACAATTATAATACATCAAATAAAAATATTTTTAAAAAACAAAAAAAAAGTAAATGGAATAAACTCCACAATAGAAAGATGTAGAGTGCCTGAACAGATTTAATATTTATATGTTGTCTACAAGAAACTCATTTAGATTCAAGGACACACAAAGGCTGAAAGTGAAGGGATGAAAAAACATATTGCATGCAAATGTTAACCCAAAAAAGGTAGAAGTGGCTATACTCATATCCAACAAGGCAGACTTTAAGTCAAAAACTGTCACTAGACACAAAGAAGGTCATTTAACAAAAAATGGGTCAACAAGATATAACAATTAAAAATATGTATGTACCAAACATAAAAGCACCTAACAAAGCAAATATTGACAGATCTAAAAGTACAAATTGACAGCAACAGTAGTAGGAGACTTCAATACTCCACTTTCAGTAACAGGACGTCCAGACAGAAAATCAGTAAGGAGTGAACTTGAACATTATAACAAATGGACTTAACAAACATAAATAGAACTTTTCATTCAACAGAATATACATTCTTCTTTTTTTTTTAGATACAGGGTTTCACTCTGTCACCCAGGTTGGACTACAGTGATATGAGCAGAGCTCAGTGTAATCTTGAACTGGCCTCAAGCAATCCTGCCCCTTCAGCCTCACAGTGCTGGGACTACAGGTGTGAGCCACCAAGCCTGGCCCACACATTCTTAAGCACACATAAAACATTCTCCCAGATAGATCACGTTAGGCCACAACACGTCTTAAATCATATCAAGTATCTTTTCCAACTACATGGAGTGAAATTAGAAATCAGTAACAGCAAAAAAAATTTAAAAATAAAAAAAAAGAAACATTCAGAAATATGTGAAAACTAAATATAAACATACTCAAATAGCCACTGGACTAAAAAGGAAATAAGAAAATGGACCTCACCCTCTGCATGCCACCGCCCACCCAGCTCCGCCCACCATGCTACTGCGACGAGCTGCTGCTCCGGAAAGGCCCCGCCAGCTCTGCCTCCGCGCTCAGCCTCTTCCCTGCCGGGAGAGGGTGAGGGTGCGCGGGCCAGCTGCTCCAGGAGGTGCGCGCACTCGGGGTCCCCTGCATCCCCCGCACCCAAGTGGATTTGTGGCTGGTGCACAGCGTGGCAGCTAGGGATGCAGACATGGCCCACGGGCTGCTCGGCGCCACCGCCACGTTGACCAGAGGAGTCGGTGCCAGCCAGGCTGCGCAGGAGCGGGGCAGTGGGGATCCCCAAGCAGCTCAGAGTAGCCCCGAGGCCGGCGGGGAAGAACAAGGAAAATGAGGCACTAAGAAAAGAGCATGAAGCTGGGGCTCCCAGTTCCCAGCATGAGGAAAATGCGTCAACCCAGAAGAACTCATTACAAAGCAGAACAATGAAGATGAAAACAAATAGCAGATGAACATGACTGGGAGGCAGAAGAGACCACTGAACCTAGAAATGAGCCATCTGAATAGGACAGATACTTTCTCTCTGGAAGATTGTTTTCATCACAGCCTGAAAATTCACTGGAGGGATCCATCGGGAGATACCCCTCCTCTTTCAGGCAGTATCAATGATAGCATGAATTTCTTCAGCACATTATAATGGAAACTTTAGCCAGGCTATAACTCATGATGTCAATATTCATGAGGCCATGTTGCGGTGTCCCAACAATACATTTAGAAGAGATCCAGTAGGAAGGACTTCACAGGCACAAAAACCATTTCTACAGTTACATTCTCATACCACCAATCCTGGGCAAACCCTTCCTAGAACTAATTTGACAGGATCTCTTCCACGTGTTGACAATCAGATGAGGAATCTAAAAAGCCAAGACCTACTGTATTACCTTCCCGTAAATATATTTGAAAAACTTAATGTCATTAGCCACAATGACTTTGATCCAATGGATGTTTCTCGGCTTTTTGACGAACCAGATTTTGATTCTGGCCTTTCTTTAGACTTGTCACAATAGCACCTTATCACCAAGTCTAATTCTTCTCACTCTGTGAAGATGCTATAGGTTTTAGTATAGTCTCATTCCCATCATGACTTAGAAGGTGCTGTAGGAGGCTGCTACCCAGAACCCAGTATGCTTTGTCACATGGATCACAGTAGTGATTATAGTTTCCATAGGGATCTTGCATTTCAAGACGTATTTCATAACCACACTTACTACTTACAGCCAAGTGTACCAGAATCTACTTCTGAATCTTTTTCAGGCCTGGAAAGTCACAGAAAATGAGTAGGTACCTCAATGACACAGATAGAAACTTGAGCTGTGATGAATGGCATGCTAAAACTTTGCATATCCCTTTTTCTGTAGATGAAATTGTCCACATGCCTCTTTTTTTGAGACCAAGTCTTGCTCTGTTGCCCAGGCTGGAGTGCAGTGGTGTGATGTCGTCTCACTGCAACCTTCACCTCTTGGGTTCAAGCAATTCTGCCTCAGCCTCCCAAGTAGCTGAGATTCCAGGAATCCGCCACCATGCCTGGCTAGTTTTTGTATTTTTAGTAGAGACGGGTTTTCATCATGTTGTCCAGGCTGGTCTCGAACTCCTGATCTCAGGTGATCTGCTCAGCTCGGCCTCCCAAAGTGCTGGGATTACAGGCGTGAGCCACTGCGCCCAGCCCACCTGTTGATTCTTTCAATAGCATATTAAGTAGGTACTATCTGACAGACCTACAAGTCTTGCTCATCTGTGATATCAGATGAAGAAGGAAAAATAAAGTTGCTGCTCAGAACTGTTATAAATGCAAATTAGACATAATTTTGAATCTAGAGGATGATGTATGTAAATTGCAAGCAAAGAAGGAAACTCTTGAGAGCAAGCCCAATGTAATAAAGCTATTAACATAATGAAACAGAAACTGCATGACATTTGTGTTTTTAGATTAATGAAAGATGACCAAGGTAGGCCAGTCAACCCAAACCAGTATGTTCTTCAATATAGCTGTGATGGAAGAAGAGCAAACACTCAGGTAAGAAGAAGCTGTAGCAGGAAATATAAGTTGAAAGAAAATAAAAAAAAAAGAGCAAACACTGGGGATCTAATTATTTTAAGATATATTTTAGATTTTATGATTTAAAATGCAAAATAGCCTTATTTTCATTTAGTTTGTTAGCACTAAAATATAGTGGGCCTTTTAAACACTATTTTAGTTTAATCTTTATATTTAGCTTATAAATTTTTCTATATGGAAATAAACTTTATATGTGAATTTTTTAAAAAAGAAAATTTAAAAATATCTCAAGCTGGGAATGGTGGTACACACCTGTAGTCTCAGCCACTTGGGAGGCTCAGATGGGAGGATTATTAGTTTGAGTTCTGCCGGGGCAAAATAGCAAGACCCTGTGTGTATATATACATACATATACATACATACATACACACAAATGAAGACAAAAATACTACATATCAAAGCTTATGGGATGTAGTAAAAGCACTTGGGGAATTTTATAGTGACAAATGCCTACATTATAAAGGAAGAAAGATCCCAAATAACCTAACTTTACCCCTCAAGGTACTAGAAAAAGAACAAACTAAACCCAAAGTTAACAGAAAGAAGGAAATAATAAAGATCAGGACAGAAATAAATCAAAGAGAGAACGGAAAAACTGCAGAAAATCAACAAAATCAGTTGGTTTTTCAAAAAATATAAAAGTTGACAAACCTTTAGCTACACTAAGAAAAAAAAGAAGACTAAAAATCAGAAATGAAAGAGGGGACATTACAACTGATGTCACAGAAATAAAAAGGACCATAAGGGACTATTATGAACAATTATATGCCAACAAATTGGATAACCTAGAGAAAATGGGTATTTCTAGAAACATAGAACCAACAAAGATTGAATCAAGACCAGAAAACCTGAACATACCAATCACAAATAAAAACATTAAAGTTGTAATAAAATACTTTTCATCAAAGAAAAGCCCAGGACCAGATAGCTAAGAATTAATACTGACCAGGTGCAGTGGCTCAGCCTGTAATCCTAGCACTTTGGGAGGTTGAGGCAGGCAGATCACCTGAGGTCAGCAGTTTAAGACCAGCCTGGCCAACATGGTGAAACTCCATCTCTTCTAAAAATACAGAAATTAGCCAGGCATGGTGGCAGACGCTTGTAATTACAGCTACTCAGGAGGCCAAGGCAGGAGAATCGCTTGAACCTGGGAGGCGGAGGTTGCATGAGCCAAGATTGCGCCATTGTATTCCAGCCTGGGTGACAAGAGCAAAACTCTGTCTCAAAAAAAAATAAAAAAAAGAATTTATACCAATCCCTCTTAAACTCTGCCAAAAAGTAGAAGTTCCAAACTCACTTTCTGAGGGCAGCATCACCCTAATACTAAAGTCAGACATCACAGTAACATAACATCCTTTTATGATAAAAGAATTCTCAACAAAATAAGTATAGAAGACAAATTCCTCAATGTAATAAAGGCAATTGATGAAAAGTACACATTCTCAACTAATATCATTAATGGGGAAAAAACTGAAAGCTTTTCCTTTAAGATGTGTATAAGGCAAGGATGCCCACTCAATACTTCCACTCAACACAGTACTAAAAATACTAGCAAGAACAATCAGGCAAGAAGGCATCATATCAGAAAAAAAGAAGTACAGTTATCCATTTGTAGATGACATGATCCTAAATATAAATAACCTAACAACTTCACAGAAAAAATGTTAGAATAAATGAATTAATAAGTTGTAAGATACAAAATCAACATACAAGTATCAGTTGCATTTCTTTACAGCAATAACAATCTATCCAAAAAAAACAAGAAAAAAATCACATTTACTATAGCATCAAAAGAATAAAATAGTTTTCAAAAACAAAAAAAACAGAGTTTCGCTGTTTTTTAAAAAAAAAAACAACAACAGAATTTCGCTCTGTTGCCCAGGCTGGAGTGCAGTGGCACGATCTCGGCTCACTGCACCCTCCGCCTGCCAGGTTCAAGCAGTTCTCTGCCTCAGCCTCCCGAGTAGCTGGGATTACAGGTACCCGCCACCACACCGAATAATTTTTGTATTTTTAGTAGAGATGGGGTTTCACCATCTTGGCCAGGCTGGTCTTGAACTCCTGACCTCGTGATCCACCCAACTCGGACTCCCATAGTGCTGGGATTACAGGCGTGAGCCACTGTGCCCAGCCCAGAAATAATTTTAATGAATGTAATAAATTTTAATAAATAATAATAAAGATCTGTACCCTGAAAACTATAAAACATTGATGAAAGAAACCGAAGACACAAAAAAAGGAAAGATATCCCATGTTCATAGATTTGAAGAATACTACTTAAATGTCCATACTAACCAAAATGATACAGATTCAACACAACTCCTATCAAAATTCCAATGACATTCTTCACAGAAAACAAACAAACAAAAACTTAAAAACACAAAAGATCCCAAATAGCAAAAACAATCTTGAGAAAGGAAAACAAAGTTGGAGGCATCACAATTCATGATTTCAAATTATATTACAAAGCTAATCAAAACAGTATGGTACTAGCATAAAAACAGACACGTACACCAATGGAAAAGAACAGCAAGTCCAGAAACAAACCCAATCATATATGTTCAAATAATTTTCTACAAGGCCACCAAGAAGACACAATGGAAAAACGATAGTATCATCAACAAATGGTATTGGGAAAACAGGCTATCCATACGCAAAAGAGCTACACTAGACCCTTACCTTACACCATATATAAAAAATCAACTCAAAATGGATTAAAAACCTAAACCTAAGACCAGAAATCATAAAACTACTAGAAGAAAACAGGTAACAAGCTAGAAAAACTCCTGGATATTGGCCTTGGCTATGATTTTTTTAATATTACACCAAAAGCACAGGCAACAAAAAGCAGAAACAAGTGAGACTACATCAAACTAACAAGCTTCTACACAGCAAAGGAAACAATCAAGAGTGAAGAGATAATCTGTTGAATGGGAGGACATATTTGCAAATGGGAGCACATACATCTAAGGGATTAATATCCAAAATACATAAGTAATTCAAACAACTCAATAGCAAGAAAATAACCCAATTTAAAAATGGGCAAAGCTTCTGAATAGACATTTCTTTTTTGTTTTTTTCTGAGACAGAGTCTCGCTGTTGCCCAGGCTGGAATGCAGTGGCCGGATCTCAGCTCACTGCAAGCTCCGCCTCCCGGGTCTACACCATTCTCCTGCCTCAGCCTCCCGAGTAGCTGGGACTACAGGTGCCCGCCACCTTGCCCGGCTAGTTTTTTGTGTTTTTTTAGTAGAGACGGGGTTTCACCATGTTAGCCAGGCTGGTCTCGATCTCCTGACCTCGTAATCCGCCCGTCTCGGCCTCCCAAAGTGCTGGGATTACAGGCTTATGCCACCGCGCCCGGCCTAAATATTTCTTTAAAAGAAGACATACAAATGGTGTACACATATATGAAAAAGTGCTCAGCATCAGTAATCATCAGGAAAATGTAAATCAAAACAATAATATCAGCTCACACCTGTCAGGATGGCTATTATTAAAAAGACAAAAAATAACAAGTGTTGGTCAGGATGTGCAGAAACAGAAACTCCTGTATACTGTTGGTAGGAATGTAAACTAGTACAGCCATTAGGAAAATGGTATGGAGGTTCATCAAAAAACTAAAAATAGAACTACCTTATGATCCAGCAATCCCATTTTTTGGGTATATATCCAAGGAAATGAAGTCAGTACGTTAAAGAGATATCTGCACTCCCATTTTCATTGTAGCATTATTCACAATAGTCAAGATACAAAATCAATGTAAGTGTTCAACAGATGAATGGATAAAGAAAATGTAGTATATACACACAGTAGAATACTCTTCAGCCATTAAAAAGGAAATCCTGCCATTTATGACAATATGGATGAAACTGGTGAATATTAAATGAAATAAGCCAGGCACAAAAAAATAAGTATTTTATAATCTCACTTACATGTGGAATCTAAAAAAGTCAAACTGACAGAAACAGAGAGTAGAATGGTGGTTATCAGTGGTGAGGGAGGGGAGCTAGGAAGATGCTGGTCAAATGAAACAAACTTTCAGTTAGGAAGCATAAGTTCAAGAGATCAATTATACAGCATATCGACAATAGTTAATAACATATTGGATACTTGAAAATTGCCAAGAGAATTGTTCTAGCCACAAAAAATGGTAAGTATACACGATAATGCGTATGTTCATTATCTTTACTTTAGACATCCTACAATGTGAACATACATATTGAAACATCATGTTGTATACAATATACAATTTTGTCAACTGAAATAATTTATTAAAATAAAACAAATGAACAGAGGTTCTGAGATCAGTGAGATAATACCAAAGAGTCTAACACTTGCATCACTGGAGTCTAAGAGGGAGAAAGTAGAGCAGAAAATATATGAATGGCTTAAAACTTTACATATTTGATGAAAGGCATAAACTTACATTTAAGCTCAACAAATCCCAAAGAAAATAAATTCACACACCCAGGCATATCATAATCAAACCAATAAAAACCAAAGACAAAGATTCCTGAAAATACTCTGAAAAAAATAATAGGTTTCATATAGGGGAATTATTACTTTAATGGCTGCACATTTCTCATCAGAAACCATGGAGGCTGAAAGAACAGAACTGTCAACACAGTATTTTATATCCAGCAAAAATATCTTTCACGAATTAAGGCAAAATAAAGACATTCTCAGATGAAGAAAAATTAAGAGAATTAAATGTCAATAGACTTGCACTAAAAGAAATTTTCCAGATGTAAAGGACTGATACCGATGTAAACTTGGAACATCAATAATTAAAGAAGATAAATACAAATGAAAAATATTGTGGTAAATGTGATAGACTGTTTTCCTGTTGGGTTCTTAAAAATATCTATGATAGTTGTAAGGAAAAAAGACATTGTCTGATGAGTCTTATTTTTTATTTTTATTTTTTGAGACCCAGCGTCTAGCTCTGTCGCCCAGGCTGGAGTGGAGTGCAGTAGAGTGATCTTGGCTCACTGCAACCTCTGCCTCCTGGGCTCAAGTAATCCTCCCACTTCAGCCTCCTGAGTAGCTGGGACTACAGGAACATGCCACCACGCCTAGCTAATTTTGTGTATTTTTTGTAGAGACGGGGTTTCACCATGTTGTCCAGGCTGGTCTCGAACTCCTGGACTCAAGCAATCTGCTCGCCTCGGCCTCCCAGTCCTGTTTGAAACTCACTCACTGCATCACTCACTGCAGCCTCCAACTCCTGGGCTCAAGTGATCCTTTAGCTTCAGCTGCCTAGTAGCTGGAACCACCACACCCAGCTAATTTTACTTTTTGTAGAGACGCGGTCTCACCACATTGCCCAAGCTGGTCTCAAACTCCTGGCTTCAAACAACTCTCCTGCCTTGGCCTCCCAAAGTGTTGGGATTACAGGTGTAAGCCACCATGCCCAGCCAATTAATACTTTATATAAAAGAAGTAAAGAGCTTAATTTTTCTAAATTTAAGACAAACATGCAGATTAAAAGGCAAGCCAAAATTAAATATTGCCAAGTCATTTTAATGGTCAGAATTAGAGAATCAAGTGCAATTACTAGAGTTGAAGAAGTCAAATATTTTTCAATTTGAAATCTTATCTGAGGGAAAACACTATCTGATTACTTTTAGGAAGCAACCCGGAGTTCATACTGACCTTTTCTTTTCCCTTAAGTATTTCTGAAATTTAAAGAAATAAGAATAGATTCTGGCTAAATTTTCAGGTCATTTGCAATTTTAAATTTTCTCATCATAAACCGCTTCAAGCTCTTTGATCACTTCCACTGATTACTACACAAGAAATAATTTGCAGAGTTTCCCTTTTATATCATTTACATTTAAATACAAGAAAATGCCCATAAAAATCTAAGAAATGTTCATTTCAAAAACTAACAAAATCAAACTATAAGTATTAAAGTGCCCACAAAACCATTTTGGAATACCATGGAATTGAGTGAGGCAGGGAGTAACAACTCTCAAACTACTTTTATTTAATCTTACTTATATATTTAAGAATAAATTATCTTCAACAGACCTAATCTACTTGTGGAATCATTTCAAGGTATTCTGAATAATCACATCATTTATAGATATCAGAGCAGAACAAATTGGATTAAGTAAAGAACTATAATTATACTCTTAGGACATTTGCTGATGACAGAGGTTTCTCTGACACCAGTGACAAAGTAATATTTTCTGAAACCATTACGACATGCCTAGACAAATTAAATTTTTTAGCTTTATAACAAGAAAGCTCATAAATGTATCTCAGAGCATACAATTTTTTGGAAAATTGGTTAAATAGGTTATGTCACAGAGGAAACCTAATTTGCCTCTCTGCCAAGGACATTTTTAAATAAGCCAATAATTTAACATTATGAGATCTGAAGTAATTACTTTTCTACATGGCAAGCTCCAGCCCAGTCACCAGTACCTCCTTTACCATATCCAATGAATATTTTAACATGACTTCCCTCTAATGGTCTTCAGCTTTACATGGATAGACTCTGACATCGGTAATTCCTTAGAGAGGTGCTTATTCCACAAGCTGCTCTTGCTTTTTCTGAGGACATATATATATATACAAGCGTTTTTAGATATTAATCATTTTTAAGTTTTTTTGCTTAAAATCAAAAGTTTCCTTACAGTATGTTTCAAAGATAAAATCACATTACATTATTGGGGAAACTACTAGTTAAGACTCTAAAATGCATACAAGGCTGGGTGCAGTGGCTCATGCCTGTAATCCCAGCACTTTGGGAAGCCAAGGCAGGCGGATCACTTAAGGCCAGGAGTTTGAGACCAGCCTGGCCAACATGGTGAGACCCCATCTGTACTAAAAATACAAAAAAAAAAAAAAAATTGGCCGGGCCTGGTGGCGCTCGCCTCTAATCACAGCTACTCAGGACACTGAGGCATGAGAATCACTTGAACCCAGGAGGCAGAAGTTGCATGAGCTGAGATAGTGTCACTGCACTCCAGCCTGGGTGACAGAGCAAGACTCTATGTCTCCTAAATAAATAAATAAAATGCATACAAAATAGCTGCAGTAGTACCTGCAGACAGATACAGAATTAAAGGAAAAGGAATCCTTAGGAAAATTCTATATCCTATCTAGAGTACCTCTTAAGCTCCCTCTGCTGGTTACCATTTAAATAAAGTAGGAAAAAATGTTCCTTTTTTCTTTGAGGGGGTGATGGGAGATGCAGGATGAAGGATGAAGTTGATAATGTTACTACTAAAATTGAAAGGAGATTCTCTTAAAAGGGGGCTAAATCTAACTGATGACTATCTTCTGTAAGAAGGCTTTAAAAGGATTTCCAAACAGATTGGGGGAAGAGGGACTGAAAATAAGGGGAGTGACTGCCAAGTTTGAATATGTTAATCATTAAGTTGATATGCCAAAATGCAAAAGCATTTAGTATAAATCAACTATAAATGATTATAACTTAACACTAGAAAAATTAAGAATTTAAATGTATTTCACAAACTTCACCAGAACAAAAAATTTTTATCACACTATTTAATCTACTTACTTTCAATATTAAGGTTTATTTTTTCTTCCAGAGTGAAAGTAACAATTTAAATAATTATCAGGATGTATAAACGAATATCCATTCAGATAAAACATTACTGCTTAAAAGTGGCTATCTAAGAAATATTTTGCATGTAATAAATATATTTCATGTTTAGGTTAACAGGCACCATCTTGAGAGCAGAAGTTTTTTTTTTTAACTAATAAATAAATTACATTCAAAAAAACAAGGTGTTTATATCTGAGTATATCATTAAATGTTTTTCTTCATATAGCACCCAAACTTCAAACTGTCTAGAAAGTATCTCCTAAAATATAACTCATACCTTAAGTAATAAAAATAAAGGCCAAGAAAAAAAATCAATTTAAGACAAAATGTAGTTTATATTCTTAATTCCCCATTCAATAAAATATCAATTGCCAATTTACTAAAAGTAAATGAACTGTATAGATGCAATCTGTTAGCACTGAAAATCTGAAATATATATTTTTAAAAATCACTCTGACAGTATTTAAAATATTGCATCTCTGGTGGCAAACCTGAAAACAATCAAGCATCTTATTACCCTAGTTTTCATACCTACCCCACACCCCATCACTTTTTATCCTTTACATCCATCCAGCATTTTTTTTTTTTTTTTTTTTTGGCAAATACACTTACTTATATCCCAAACACAAAACACTGACAATACTCCTTGGTAAACAAGGAAATCCCAGAACAGTCCAAGCCTACACAGCTTGTGTGGCACAGGCTAAATGACAGGAGAGAAACAATCAATGGCCCTTATTGATGCAGTCAGAATGCTCCTGAGAGTCCGTAACTGTTTGAGAATTTGCTGATGTAATCCTGACAGAAGTTTCAGCAGGTTTGGCAGACCAAGTATCAGAGAATAAGTCTTTGATTGATAATTTTTCTATTTATTTCTGCCAAGGCGACTGAAAACACGAAAGCCTTTTCATCAGACAGGTTAGCATAGATGTCAATTTCCTTTTCCTGTTTCTCTGTTAAAAGAAAAAGGGAAAGTTTAATACAAAGGCAGTAGATGCAGTAAATTTAAATTTTTTAAAGCTTTCAAGTATTTCTTTAAATGACAGTATTATATATAATACTACAATATACATTAAATGTTACTATGCTACTGAACTAAAAAGTTTTTTAAATTATACAAAGGAGTTACCGAAATGAAGATTAAATGAAGACAATATATATTTCTATACACAGGTGATCTAACAGCTACATCATTTCTCTAAGAGCCTCATACATTTCTATCTCCTCACTGTCTCAATCAAAATGAATTTTCTCTGCTAGACAAAATTCACTCTGAGAGATGGTCCCCTTCTGAACATCAATGGTCACTTTATGAATACATTAACATACTCATCTTCATCTTCTTATACAGGAAATAACATTTATTTCTATCTTTCCCCTCTCGTTTACAAATGTAATCCAAGTTCACAGAAAATTTGAAAAAGAAAATAAAAATCACTCGTAATCTCATGAGTCAGCAAAAATCACAATTAACATCTTGGTATGTATTCTTCCAAGTTACTTTTTCAGGATCCCCTGATTCTATTTTTATTTTGTTTTGACATTCTAATCAAAGTTAAATGCATATAATTTACAATCAAATCATTTTTATAAAACTTGTTAAACAGAAGTCCTTTGACCCATGCACATTTCCCATTCTCCAAATGCAACTACTTTTTTTGTGACTTTTTTTTTCCAGTTGTTCCTTTTTGCTTTTACAAAAACAAATCTCTAAGTAACATTTGTATAAGATGCTACTTCAGGGTTTTAGGCATTACTGATTCACTTTCCCCCATGGAAAATAAGGGTTACACTGTTTTGCATCTCTTGCCCCAGTAAACACTCTGCCCATCCCTCATCTTCTCACTATAGTTCAATCAGAACTTCAGTAACATCAATTTTCAATGATTACATTATTATGCCTACGGTAAGTGATTTCACTTTTCCTTTACATTGTTTTCCCTGAAGTGATTCTCTTTTTACTTGCTTAGTTCTCATTTCTAACTCAACCCAAAGTCTTTCCTAGTTGTATAAATTTTTCAGGATGTTTATACATATAAGGTATTTTATCATTTTTATCTTGTGGAAGAAATCTCTCCAAGTCTTCCAACCTGCTCCAGTATGAAATGGTTGCTCTCTAGGCCTACTGCACAATTATCATCTTGTGCTCTTTCATCAGCATCATGCTGGAGACTCTCATCTCTAGAGGCGGGTTGGACCCACCTTTGTCTTGAATCCAAAGATCCTTTCTTGGTTTACTTCCTTATTTTGGTAGCAGGTAACTTATAGGGGCTTCCTGAGAAAGGGAGTATTGGCAGCAAAATTTTTGAGACCCTGAATGTCAGAAAATATATTTAGTCTACCTTCACATTGATTCATGGTTTGACTGAGTATAGACTTGTAGGTTTCCGCTTAGAACTGTGAAGGCAGTAAATTGTCTTCTGACTACTGGTGCCACTGTTGAGAAAACCCAATACCTTTTTTACAGTTATTTTTAAAATCAATGATAAATTTACATAGAGTGAAATACACAGATTCTGTATGTGTTCAACTGGAGGAGTTCTGACAAACATATACAAACATGTAACCCATGTCACAATCAACATATAACAAATTTCCTCCAGAAATCCCTCATGCTTCTTTCCAGCCAATCCCTCTCTACACCTACAAGCAACCATTGTTCTGATTTCTACTACCATAGAATCATTCTGTCTGTTCCTAAACTTCACATAAATGGCATCATATATAGTATGTACTCTTTTGTGTCTAGCTTATTTTGCTCAACATGTTTTTGACATTCATTGATGCTATTCATATATCAGTAGTTTGTTCTTTGCTGGACAATATTCCATTGTATTAGTTCCAACATCATTTCGCTTTTCTTTTTTCTGAAAACCTGAGGAATTTTCTTTAACCAAAGAGATATGAGATATAATGACAAACTCTGGCATAATTTATCTTTTTAACCATCCGTTAGACTGGGAATTTGTAGGCCCTTTTAACAAAGAAACTAAATGTCCTTCAGGTTGGGAAAATTTTCTTGAATAAATAATTGTCATTGTTAAAGTCATTGATGACTTCCTTCTCCTCCATCTTCCATGTTCCTTATCTGAAACTTCAGTTATTTACAGATGTCAGACCTCACACTGGTCCTCTAAATTTATGGTTTCCATTCTGTTTTTTCCATCTCTTTTCAATTGATATACTTTCTGGAACCTTTCTTCAATTTTATCTTTAAGCCTTTTATTAAAGTCGTTCATTTCTGTGTATCATCTATGTCTTGGGGTTTTTTTTGGAATATTTTAAAGCTCATATTCCAACTGGCTTTTTGACCTCTGCAATTTCCTTTTAAATATCATCTTGTTCGTTTTATAATTACAATTACTTCTTTTGCTAAAGATATTAATAATTGTTTATAGTTTTTCTTTTCCCTGCAAAAACTTTTTGTTTTCCAGGTTATTTTTTCTCTCCTGTTGATTTGGTCTTAGCCTTTCAAACTATAATATACGCTTTCTTCCAGATATCTGGGTAATTCTTGGCAATATGCTCATATATAGGAGAGTGACCAAAGAAGCTGATGAGAAACATTTACACATATGTGGAGCTTGACTGTAGTCATCAGATTAGGATGATCCAATTAGGCCACTTCTCTGTGAATCTCTAATGAGCGTATCTTTATTTGGGGCCTTTTCTCTTGGATCCTTCAGATTCTCTAGAGAAGATATGTTCCATCTTTTTTTACCTGGACGCTAATAAGCCAAACTCAAGAACTCAGTATTTACTATGTCCTATTTTCACCTAGGCTTCCTGATCTTAACATGGTATCCTGGTCATCAACAGACACCTGGTGTTCCTGAGACCAAAGACTGTATTATTTATCTTTTTCAAAGGATAAAGTTGGGGGATAAGAGGGTAAACAGTCCTAGTGGGCTATTCATAAAAAGACTTGCAAACAATCTTCTCATTTTTAGCCTCAATTCCACTTCTACTTCTAGACATAACTGATACACAAATTTCCTGACTTTTAGGTAATTGTGTAATAAAAATCAGTTTCTTTCTTAGATTTCCCCAAAGGAGTTTAGAGCTAGATGTGTTTCTTCAATCCACCATCTTCAGCTTGAAGTCTACATTCATTCTTTTTTTTTTTCCCGAGACAGAGCTCGCTCTGTCACCAGGCTGGGCAATGATGAGATCTCAACTCACTGCAACCTCTGCCTCCTGGGCTCAAGCGATTCTCCTGCCTCCCAAGTAGCTGGGACTACAGACGCACACCACCACACCTGGTTAATTTTTTTTTTTTTTTTTGTATTTTTAGTAGAGACAGGGTTTCACCATGTTGGCCAGAACGGTCTCGATCTCTTGACCTCGTGATCCACCCGCCTCCGCCTCCCAAAGTGCTGGGATTACAGGCATGAGCCATCACACCCGACCCATTCATTCTTAAGTTCATTAATATGATGTTCAGAATTGCCTAACATATTTTAATCAGTCAAAATGTCACTTCTATAATATCCAGAATACCCTTATATATAAAATGAAGACTTACATCAGACTAACAAAAATTGTTATTTAATGATTTGTTTTTATGACTTTATAAAGATATATTATTACGATGATGTCTAACAAGCTTTCCTTTTCCATTCTTCCTTCTTATTCGGTTTCAAAATAGAAGTCATTTTTTTCCCCTTTGGACCTCTCATCTGACTAGATAGAAAAGTCCATTTTTAAGTTAGGTTTTTTAGACACATTGTCAGGTTTTCCTTAATTCACGTGTTAAAGTTAAAACTTGCTTCAAATTTTTCAAATGCTCTAAGAGCAAGGAATCAATAAAAACCAACGAAATAGCTATTTAGCACTAAGAAGCATATCCAAGAAATCTATTCTAAAACACCGACATTGGCCGGGCGTGGTGGCTCAAGCCTGTAATCCCAGCACGTTGGGAGGCCAAGACGGGCGGATCACGAGGTCAGCAGATGGAGACCATCCTGGCGAACATGGTGAAACCCCGTCTCTACTAAAAAATACAAAAAATTAGCCGGGCGAGGTGGTGGGCGCCTGTAGTCCCAGCTACTCGGGAAGGCTGAGGCAGGAGAATGGCGTAAACCCGGGAGGCGGAGCTTGCAGTGAACCGAGATCCGGCCACTGCACTTCAGCCTGGGCGACAGAGCGAGACTCCATCTCAAAAAAAAAAAACAAAAAACAAAAAACAAAAAAAAAACCACACACAGACATTTCAAAAGTTCATGTTAGGCTGGTACAAAAGTAAAACGACAATTACTTCTGCACCAGTCTAATGGTTCTTGTCCATATTATATTTAAGAGTACAATGGTTTACAACAAAGATTGGCAAACTAGGCCAAGTGCAGTGGCTCATGCATGCCTGCAATCCCAGCACTTTGGAAGGCCAAACTGAAAGGATCACTTGAGCCCAGGAATTTGAGACCAGCCTGGGCAACATAGTGAGACCTCATTTATACCAAAAGTAAAAAAAAATTAGCCTGGCGTGGTGGCGTGCACCTCTAGTCCCAACTACTTGGAAGGCTGAGGCAGGAGGATCACTTGAGCCCAGGAGTTCGAGGCTGCAGTAAGCCATGATCACTCCACTGCACTTCAGCCTGGGTAACAGAGTGAGAGACCTTATCTCAGAAGGAAAAAAAAAAAAAAAAAAGCAAGGAAAGAAAAAGAAAGAGATTGGCAAACTATAGTACAAGTACCAAATGTGGCCCACCACCTGCTTTATAAAGTATTACTGGAACACAGGCATGCCCATTCATTTATGCATGGTTTATGGCTGCTTTCCAGCTAAAATGGCAGAGCTGAGTAGTTGTGAGAGAGATAGTATGGCCCACAAAGCCTAAAACATTTACTCTCTGGCTCTTTACAGAAAAAGTGTAATGACTTCACGGTCTACGTAAGATTCCAGTTTGTACTACAAAAACTAATTTAAGCAATTTCCTGCAATTTGCATCAAAAACAAATAAATTAAAAGCATATATTACTGTAGAAATAGCTTTCCTAAAATTTTTCTGTAATAAACAGAAAATGCCTAAAAAATATTTACAGCCAAATAATGCTTCCTTTTTCAAGTAATCATGAAATAAAAGCTGAAATCCGGCATATATACAGTTCTACCACAAGTATACAGATTTCATTTCCCCAGCTAAAGACTGTCATTATCTGCTTTCTCATCTCCTCTCACCCACCACCAGAAGCATTCTTTTCTTTCAGCTGCATTCTCTCTACTTCAACTGAAAAGAATGTTGTTTTCTGAGCCAGGCAGTAGTTCTCTCTTTTCCTTTTTCTCTGTTGACTTTTCTTTACCTAGTTTCCCTTCTAAAATAATCCTTGGCATAGGTTTTCTGCACCCTATTGTTAAAGAAACATTCACATTGAATAAATAACTCAAACCCTCTGGAAGAGCATAATAGAAAGAAAGAGAAAAGCAGTAAAATTACCCAAGGAATAAGGAGTACCTCAGCACAGCCTTCCTAGAATACAGTAAAAAATGATATAAATCTTATTCCTTTAGCCATACAATAGTAAGACACCTTTAACGTTGATAAAAGCTAGGAATGGCTATACTGGTAAAGCTGTTTTCTAGCAATAGTAACTTTATTCAAATAAAAGCACATAAAGCAGAGAGAAATAGTGAACTGGTAGAATGTTCTCATTGTCTAAAATAAGTGAAATTTACATTTATACAAAAAGCACTTAAGTAAGACAGAACATCTGAAAAGCAAAGCATAACTCACAAATAGTGTAAGAAATTATAAATGCATTTCAATGAAGATGAAATCATTTTGACAGAGGTTTTTAAAGCACAATAAAGAGCAACTATCCCTTTTTTAAATTAACTCCTGGCTTGAAAGTCTCAATTTTAAAAAGATACTTGTGGACATATAGAGGTTCATTATACTATTTTCTCTACTCTTGCATATGATGAAATTTTCCATAAGTTTTTAAAAAGATGTATACATCAAAGAAAAAGAGAAACTGAAGTTTTAATGTCTAAAAACAAGTTATTGGTAGATATTTGTCAGAAGAAAGGAGAAGACCTGTAAGGAGAAAAAGAAATATACTCTGGACCAAGAATTCATCTACACAAAAGCTGCCTCAGAGTAGGAAGCACACAAATCGCCCAATAAGCAGTTAAAAACTCCACCAAGAACTTTCAATAGTAAAAGTTTAAAACTCACAGTATAACAGTTTGAAATAGTCTTAACAGAGCTCAGACTTGTCTTAAAAAGACAAAAAAAAAAAAGGTCCCAAGACTGGGAAGCCGAGGAGGGCAGATTGCTCGAGCCCAGAAGTTCAAGACTAGCCTGGGCAACATGGTGAAACCCCCTCTACAAAAAAATTAGCTAGGCATGATGGTGCACACCTGTAGTCCTAGCTATTCAGGCGGCTGAGGGAGAATCACCTGAGCCCTGGAGGTTGAGGCTGCAGTGAGCCATGATTGCACCACTGCACTCCAGCCTGGGTGACAGAGCAAGACCCTGTCTCAAAAAGGAAAAAAAAGAAGGTACAATCATTTTAACAGGCTTCTCCAGGATGTCATATACAAATCACCTTTGAACTCTATTATCATCAGTTTATAGCAAGGTAAATTTTACCTAACTAAGCCTTTAGGTTTCCAATAAGAATTAAATTCCTGTGATTAAAAAAATAATAAGCATCCACCATAGAGGAAATGCTTTCAAACTAAAATATGAGTTGTGATTTTAAGTCCAGGAACTCAATGCCTCCACTTTCTTCACTACTACCTAATTAAGATCCCAGATCAATTTAATACTTGGAAAAAAAAAAAAAAAACTGCTTGATTTATTTCATACCTCTTTCTTCCTCATGCTTTTTGGCAGATGCACTTTTAGGTCTTCCTCTTCCTCGTCTGATATGATCTGAATGGCTGTTACTTCGAGACCTCTTTCTGTTTTCTAAATCTTTATTTACTGTAGAATTTATCTTCTCTCTCCTAACTCTCTCTGTTCGCCTCCTCTTGGCCTCATGCTTGTTTTCTGTATGGATGAATAAAAGTGATATATTTTAGGGCTTAGCAAGAACTGTTTGCCCAAGTTCTCATTGTCTTTCTTTTTCTTTCTAAATAGCACTACAGTATGCTTCCTGGCATATTTCATAGAACTACAACCATAACATGTATGTCTCCCCCACACCCACATAAGAAAAAAAGAAATTCAATGGAATTCAGATCGCAATAACACATGAAGTAGGAGGAATCTTGGAAGAGAAAACAAGTTTCTTCATTTGGCAGCTTAAATTTCAGCCTCTACAAGTTCACACAATTCCATAGCAACCTGTCTGCCTTTTTCTTCCTGTTTACAAGCTAAAAGTAGGGAAATATTAATAAAAGAAAAAAAAAATTCCATACCTTTTTGCCCTCTACCTGAATTAAAGATTAAAATACGTGAAATATGCAAAAGTAAAACTGATCTTAAAGACAATATATTAAGCTTACAATAAAAATCAAACAGAAAGCATCCATAACAAATATAAAAACCCTAGGCAAGTGAGTAGTTTTCACTTTAGCCACAGATAAGGTAATTTCTGATATAAGAGCATGTTGCTCCATAAATGGAATAGCAATAGGGAAACTTTACTAAATATGGTGATTTAATTAATGCAAGAAGTCACTCCTCCCACTCTAAACAAATCAAAATGTTGGATAAGACAAACAATAAACTTAAAGAAAAAAATATAGGGCCGGGCGCGGTGGCTCAAGCCTGTAATCCCAGCACTTTGGGAGGCCGAGACGGGCGGATCACAAGGTCAGGAGATCGAGACCATCCTGGCTAACACGGTGAAACCCCGTCTCTACTAAAAAATACAAAAACCTAGCCGGGCGAGGTGGCGGGCGCCTGTAGTCCCAGCTACTCAGGAGGCTGAGGCAGGAGAATGGCGTGAACCCGGGAGGCGGAGCTTGCAGTGAGCTGAGATCCGGCCACTGCACTCCAGGCTGGGCGACAAAGCAAGACTCTGTCTCAACAAAAAAAAAAAAAAAAAAAAAAAAGAAAAAAATATATATGATACCCTGCTTTAACACATACCTGCAATCAAAAGCAAGAAAGAGAATTCCCCAAATGCCAAAAATCACAGTGGTAAAGGGGCAAAACAAACAGAAAAATTCATATCCAAAGAACTAAAGGGAACAATGTGAAAGACTATAAAATAAGTATGATAATAGACTGCTGTAAAAATGAAAAGTAAAATGTAATATTATCTCCAAATAACATATCCTTGGAGAATTAATCTGAAGTTTCAAATTAGACATATACCAGATAATACAAGAACATTTAATTATCCCAGATTGCAAGAAAGTTATTAAAGACGGCCGGGCGCGGTGGCTCAAGCCTGCAATCCCAGCACTTTGGGAGGCCGAGACGGGCGGATCACGAGGTCAGGAGATCGAGACCATCCTGGCTAACACGGTGAAACCCCGTCTCTATTAAGAAATACAAAAAACTAGCCGGGCGAGGTGGCGGGCGCCTGTAGTCCCAGCTACTCGGGAGGCTGAGGCCGGAGAATGCCGTAAACCCGGGAGGCGGAGCTTGCAGTGAGCTGAGATCCGGCCACTGCACTCCAGCCTGGGTGACAGAGCGAGACTCCGTCTCAAAAAAAAAAAAAAAAAAAAAAAAAAAAGAAAGTTATTAAAGACAAGCAGGGTGTTGTTAAGACTTGGGCTAACATGAAGAGGTTCCTACTATTATAGGACAATTTGAGTATCAATAAAAATAATAACTGTTAATAGACTGAAATATATCAAGCATATGAATATATTAACATTAAAAACAAAAACTACTTGGCCACCATATGAAGATACTAAAGAAGCAACTCATTACTTTGAAAATTTAAATAAAGGGAAAGAACAAAGCATTTCTTCTGCTTTTTCTATTTAAACTGTGCTACTCACAGGGTAACCAAAGGGCAGATGAAGAGGTTTCTCATGTTAAAGCTAATAAATGAAGAAGGAATGACAGAATCAGAATATCAACACTTTTCAACCTGCAATGAACTAAAGGTTCTAAGCACTGAACATCAGCAGGTACTAACATCACTAAAAGAGAGAGAAGCAGGCCAGGCACGGTGGCTCACGCCCGTAATCCCAGCACTTTGGGTGGCCGAGGTGGGTGGATCACCTGAGGTCAGGAGTTGGAGACCAGCCTGACCAACATGGCGAAACCCCGTCTCTACTAAAAATACAAAATTAGCTGGGTGTGGTGGCACATTTCTGTAACCCCAGCTACTTGGGAGGCTGAGACAGGAGAATCGCTAGAACCTAGGAGGCAGAGGTTGCAGTGAGCTGAGATTGTGCCATTGTACTCCAGCCTGAGCAACAAAAATGAACTCCATCTCAAAAAAAAAAAAAAAAATTCCAATCTCTCCAGTCCTTAGATCTAACTTACAACTAATAGGAAAAAGAGAAGTTATTCAAGGAATATGTTAACTGACACCATGGGGATACAAACAGCACACACAAATGAACAGGTGATGCCATTTCTTCAACATCTAACTTGCAAGGAAAAAAAGAGAAAATAATAAGACAATAAGAGGGTTAAAAAAAAAAAATCAGGATCAGTAGCTCATGCCTGTAATCCAAAAGCACTTTAGGCATTTGGGAGGCCGAGGCAAGAGGACTGTTTGAGGTCAGGAGTTTGAGATCAGCCTGGGCCACACAGCAAGACCCTGTCTCAGCCTGGTTGACAAAGTGACACCCTGTTCTTACACAAATGACGGGGCGTGGTGGCTCATGCCTGTAATCCCAGCATCTTGGGAGGCTGAAGGGGGTGGATCACCTGAGGTCAGGAGTTCAACAGCAGCCTAGCCAACATGATGAAACCCCATTTCTGCTAAAAATACACAAATTAGCCAGGCATGGTGGTGTGCACCTGTAGTCCCAGCTACTCAGGAGGCCAAGACACGAGAACTGCTTGAACCCAGGAGGAGAAGGCTGCAGTGAGCTGAAATTGTGCCACTGCATTCTGTCCTGGGTGACAGAGCGAGGCTCTGTCTCAAAAAATAAATAAATAAATAAATAAATAAAGAAGATAGCACCCATATGCAATTTGTGGACCTTATTTAAAATCTGTTTTTAAAACTCTAAGATAATTTATGAGAAAAGTGAAAATGTGAACACAAGTTGGATATTTAATAACAAGGAATTATTAATTTTTTATGTTATAATGGCATTGTGCTTACATTTTTTAATGTTCATCTTTTGGAAACATAATGAAATGTTTATAACTGAAATTATATGGGATTTGCTTCAAAATGATGCAAGGGAAGATGTTCAGGATTGTGGATGGAGCAGGGTTGGTCATTTTCTACTTTTGCATATGCTTAGAATTTCTCAAAAAAATAAAGGTTAAGAGAAATAGTGATAAATAAAGCTTTATATAGTATGCCTATTAAAGTCTAACAGTGAATTTAGGTTTGTTCCCCCAGCAACCCAGTCATCTCTGCAAACTTCTTTACAGCCAAACTTCTCAAAAGAGGTGCCTGTACTTCCTGCCTTCAGTTTCTCATCTCCCATTCACTCATCAAATCTATTCCAGTATAGTTCCTATCCCAATGAAACTGATTGTCAAAAACAACAAAAGGACACATGCACACGTATGTTTATTGCGGCACTATTCACAATAGCAAAGATTTGGAACCAACCCAAATGTCCATCAATGATAGACTGGATTAAGAAAATGTGGCACATATACACCATGGAATACTATGCAGCCATAAAAAAGGATGAGTTCATGTCCTTTGTAGGGACATGGATGAAGCTGGAAACCATCATTCTCAGCAAACTATCGCAAGGACAAAAAATCAAACACCACATGTTCTCACTCATAGATGGGAATTGAACAGTGAGAACACTTGGGACACAGGAAGGGGAACATCACACACCGGGGCCTGTCGTGGGGTGGGGGAAAGGGGGAGGGATAGCATTAGGAGATATACCTAATGTAAATGACGAGTTAATGGGTGCAGCACACCAACATGGCATATGTATACATATGTAACAAACCTGCACGTTGTGCACATGTACCCTAAAATTTAAAGTATAATAATTTTTTTAAAAACCTGTTATCAAATCTTAATAGACACCTCACTTACCATCTTACACCATCTCTCAAAACTTCAACAAAGATGACTACTACTTTCCTTGAAATTATTTCGCTTGATTCTCAGGCTCCCCTAGTTTCCTCATCTCACCAGCCACTCCTCCTAATCGCCTTTGTTGTGTGCTCTTCCCCCAGGTGCTTTCCCAATCTAATGTCAAAGCCCCAGGATTCTGTCCGGAGGCCTCTTCTCTTACTTAGACTTTGCCTGGATCATCTCATAAACCCACAGCATTAAACACTATTGTTATAATGGCTACAAAGTTTTCACCTTCTGCTTGATTTCTTCCCTAAACTCTAGACTGCCTACCTGACAAATTCACTTGAATGTCTCAAAGGCATTTCAAATTGTATCAAAAAACAACTCTTGATTTGCCCTCTCCCAAATCTGTTACTCCTCCTACTTTCATCATATTAGTAAAAAGCATCACCTGGTTGTACAAGTCAAATAACTTGTAGTCATTTGTGACTCATCTTGCTTCCTGTACCATCGCAAAGGCCCACAGGTACTCCTTGCAAAATATACCCATAATCTCTTCATTTCTCTCCACCTCCATGGGCAACATCCCAGCCAAACCTATTCTCTACATATCAGTCAACATTATCTTAAAAAAAAAAAAAAAAATCAAACGGCATAGCTTCCCTTCTAAAGCCTCTCATTAGCTTTTTTTCCATATTTAAAGTAAAAATTCCTTACCAAAGACAAGTCCCCAACAGATCTGGCATTTGCCTCTTTCTCCAGTCTCATGATGCTCATGCTCACCACTTTGCTCACTACACTCCAGACGTGCCTTTCCTTTAATAAAACGAGCTCCTTCCTCCGCTGAGTCTATGTATATGCTAATCCTTCTGCCTAGAATTATCTTCCCAAGGCTCTTCATGAGATAAGCTTTTTTTCTTTCAGATATCCATATACAGGTCACTTGCTCTGATTCTCCCAGCCCAAGTCACTTCCTGTAATCTACTACAGCTATAATCTGTTATTTATTTACTTATATGCTCAATACGTCTCCTCCATCAAAATACAGGCTTTATGAAAGTTAGGAATCCTTTGCCTACCTTATTTGCAGAACCTAGAACATTATTTACACAGACTGTTGAATAAATAAAATCGGATAGGACATACATTTACCTCACCACCTTCTCAAAATCCCACTGAATGAGAAGAAACATGGGAAAAGGGGAAGGAGAAAAAGGAAAATATATATGTGGTGCTGGAAACAAGAAAAAGGTACTATTAATGACCCAAAATTACAGAATTTCAGCAAACTGGCAACCTGATGGTTCTGATAATAAACAGCAATAAAATAAACTACAATTCAAAAATAGGAGTAAGTGATAGCTGCTATAGAAGGGAGAGCTGTTCCTCCCAAAGGAGGATTCTCAAGGATAATCCCAGGGCAGGACAAAAAGTATAGTAAGTGAGAGCAGGCCACCAGGTGATCATCAAAATAACTAGAGACTACTGCAGTACAGTTGGGTCTATGTATACAGAGCAACTGACATAAGGAAGCTCTTATGAACAGAGCAATGTGCAAGAGAACTTCAAACCTCCATAACATAGGAAAAAGCCAGCTCCTGACAGGAATGAAATATTGTAAGAGATTTCACATTCCACCCCAGAATGAAGCCTGCCTTATTTTGGCAATAAGGGAATTCACCAGTGTATTGCCTGCTCACCTCCTGCTACTAAACTCCCAGTTATACACTGAAGAGCTCTGTTGTCAAAACAGACATTTAAAACAGTATAGGATATTCACTAAACTTATCTACACTGATAAACCAAGTCCTTCATTTGTATCAAACCAACAGCCAATTAAACATTACTAGCTATAAAGAAGAAAATAAAAGTCGAGAGAAGAGCCAAAATAAAACAGGAAGAACAAAGATAGTTCAACAAACAAACAAATAAAATATTCTAATGCATACCTTGAGAGATCTGAAAGGAGATTATCATTAAGAATAAAATTTTTTGCAGAAACAGAAAAACCCATCCTAAAATTCACATGGAATCCCAAGGATTTCCAAATAGCCAAACAATCTTGAAAAAATTCAAAGTTAAAGGTCCCACACTTCTTGATTTCAAAACTTACTACAAAGCTATAATAATCAAAACAGTATGGTACTGACATAAAGGAATAAAAATAAAGCTCAGACATAAACACATACATACAGTCAAAGGATTTTCAATAGGACTCTGAGACAATTCAAGGTAAAGTACAGTATCTTCCACAAGTTGTAACAGGAAAACTGGGTATCTACACAATGTAGCATAATTCACATTAGCCAAAAAACCCTTATCTTACTCCATACACAAAAATGGATCAAATATCTAAATATAACCACTAAAACCATAAAATTGCTTTAAAAATCTTGGAAAAGCTTCATGACATTGGATTTTGGCAATAATTTCTTGGATATGATACCAAAAGCGAAAGCAAAAGCAATGAAAGAAAAAAAAACAGGCAAAATGGATTTCATCAAAATTAAACATCTGTGTATCAAAGGACACTATCAACAGAATGAAAAGGCAACACATGGAATGGGAGAAAATATGGGCAAATTATTACAAGATAAGAGATTAGGCCGGGCGCGGTGGCTCAAGCCTGTAATCCCAGCACTTTGGGAGGCCGAGACGGGCGGATCACGAGGTCAGGAGATCGAGACCATCCTGGCTAACACGGTGAAACCCCGTCTCTACTAAAAAAAAAATACAAAAAACTAGCCGGGCGTGGTGGCAGGCGCCTGTAGTCCCAGCTACTCGGGAGGCTGAGGCAGGAGAATGGCGTAAACCCGGAAGGCGGAGCTTGCAGTGAGCTGAGATCCGGCCACTGCACTCCAGCCTGGGCGACAGAGCGAGACTCCATCTCAAAAAAAAAAAAAAAAAGAGATTAATATTCAGAATAATATAAAGAACTTACAAGTCAACAACAACAAAAAAATCCCCAATTCAAGAATGGGCAAAGGACTTGAATAGGTATTTCTCCAAAGAAGATATATAAATGGCCACAAAGCACATGCAAAGATGTTCAATATCACATGAATAAGAAAATGCAAATCAAAACCACAGCAAGATACCACTTCATACTCACCAGATTATTATAAAAAGCAAAGCAAAACAAAATCAGAAAATAAGTGTTGGTGAGGATGTAGAAAAACTGGAACATCTGTACACTGCTGGTAGAAATGTAAAATGGAGCTGCTATGGAAAACAGTAAAGTCAGTCCTCAAAAAATTAAAATAGAATCAACATATGATCCAACAATTCCTCTGGGCATATACTCAAAAGAAATGAAAGCAGATATCAGGACAGATATTTGTATACCATGCAGCATTATTCACAATAGCAAAAAGGTTAAACCAATCCATGTGTCCACTGATTAATACATGAATAAACTAAATATGGCATATACATAAAATGCAATATTATTTAACCTTAAAAAGGAAATTCTCATGCATGTTACAACATGGATGAAACCTTGAGGACACTGTGTTAAGTGAAATAAGCCAGACCCAAAAGGACAAATATTGTATGATTCCATTTACATGAGGTGCCTAGAGCAGAGAAATTCACAGAGAAAGTAGAATGGTGGTTGCCTGGGGCATGGGGGAGAAGGAAATGGCAGTCATTGTTTAATGGGTACAGAGTTTCAGTTTGAAAAAAATAAGTTCCGGAATTGGATGGTAGTGATGGTTAAGAATACAATATGAATGTACTTAATGCCACTAAACTGTACATTTATAAATGGTTAAAATAGTATATTTTGTTATATTTTACCATAATAAAACTATTTTCAAAATTCTATGAAAAAGAAGAAATTAGAAAACAAGATACCCTGCTAAAGTTTAGGTGCTAATAAGCTAAATGGTGGACATGCTTGATGACAAAATTATAGATGTAGAAAGGAAAATCAACAAAATGTCCTGGAATAAAGCAAAAAGACAAAAAGAGAATGTGACAGAAAGTAAAGAAAAATGAAGGAAAGATCCAAGAAACCTAATAGATATCCCTATGACAGAACTGCTAATTATCTACCCATTATTCCTTCTCCCTGTCTTCATTAAGAACAGAATCTTGTTCTGTTAAAGAGGGCAATATGCCTAAAATCGGTATATATTCTCAAGACTCTCCCTGCAGGTGAGGTGGCATCTAGCTCTAGCCAATGACAGGTAAGTGAAACTGGGTAAGGTTTCCAGAAAGATTTTTTTCTAGGGAAGAAGCATAGCTGGCATGCCCCTTTGTTTCTCTGCTCTTCCCTCTTCTTCCTTCTTGAAATGTGTATAGGATGCTTAGAGGTGCAATAAGAACTACCTCAGAACAATGAGGGTAAGCCACATCTTCTTAAGGTGGAAGAAAGAGAAGAGACTAAGTCTTTGATGAAATCATTGAGCCACTACCCTTGTACTGCCTACCTTTATCCTCCTTCCAATACAGTGTCAATTTCCAATACAGTGTACAACACAATCCTAACATGATCCTATAGGCATGCCAGAATGAAAAGGAAAGGAAATGGGGGGAAAAGCAATAATGGATAAAAACTGCCTTGAGTTGAAGAGCTGAGCTTTCAGATGGAAAGGACCCACTGAATGCCAAGGAAGAATGAGAACAAAATTAAAGTGTGAATGCAAAACAAAGGCACTCTCCACAATATAAGATAAGAAATGTACCATTATGTCTTGTCTGGAAAAGTTTTTCCAGGAATAAAGCAATTTCTGGGAAATTTGTTCCAAAAGTAAAAACACATGGGTTAAAAGGAACAAACACACAGTATGTAAGAGAGAGTGGTACCAAGCGTGGTGGTTCACCCCTGTAATTCCAGCACTTTGGGAGGCCGAGGCGGGCAGATCCACCTGAGGTCAGAAGTTCAAGACTAGCCTGGCCAACATGAAGAAACCCCGTCTCTACTACAAATTAAAAAATTAGCCAGGCATGGTGGCACATGCCTGTAATCCCAACTACTAGGGAAGCTGAGGCAGGAGGATCATTTGAACCCAGGAGGTGGAGGTTGCAGTGAGCCGAGATCAGGCCACTGCACTTCAGCCTGGGTGACAGAGCAAGACTCTGTCTCAAAAAGAAAGAAGAAAGAAAAGAAAAGAAAAGGGATTATCCTGGGAGTACAATGGAAAGAAATCCTAGTACAAGAGCTGTACAGCAGACCTAAAAACAATCAGTCTTAATTAGAAGTCAAAGAACTCTATGAAAAGTGTTTTGAAGATGAATATAGATATCATAGACTGTATGATTAAGAATCTAAAAGTACAGGCTCAGAGGCAAAGGTATGCATTTTTTTCATCAAAAGGCAAAAAAAACCCCACAAAAATCAACTACATAAAAGCCATGTTTCATATAGGAACGTACAGCACTTTTATGCAATTAGCAAGTAAGGAACGAGGCTTGCATTTTTTTTTTTTTTTAATTTTTGTATTTTTAGTAGAGATGGGGTTTCACCACATTGGCCAGGTTGGTCTTGAACTCCTGACCTCAAGTGATCCCTCTGCCTCAGCCTCTCAAAGTGTTGGGATTACAGGCATGAGTCACCGCGCCGGCCAGCAAGTAAAGAACAATACTTTCTGAATAACAAAACCAAACCTCCACAGTCAATTCAGAGTTGAGGACCACTTATACCACTCAATCACTTTGGATTTATAAAAGGTACAGGTGATAATCATTTCTCCATTTTTTTCCCTTAACTAAAAGTGAACTTGTCATTTATAAACTTCGTTGCTTATCAGCCTTAGCCTATTAACTTATATTAAAGAATAATTTGAAAACTAAGTTTAGGTTTTTTTCCCTTTTTTCTTTCTCCCCATAAAAAATGAGAAGGTTATTTACTTGACTATGCTTACCCTAAACCTTTTACTCATTGAAAATTACACAGTTAAAATACTAATAAGCAATTATAATTTCCTACTGTCTCAACTATTTTTTCTTTCCTTTACAGGGAACTCTAAATTTTTAATTTTATTAAATTTTAAATTCTAAATTTTATGAACTAGTGTCTCATTTAGAAATTTATTTTCTTCTACAGTTTTTATAATTAAAATTTTCTTCTTTTTTAATTTGAGATAGAGTCTCACTCTGTCACTCAGGCTGGAGTGCAGCAGCAAGATCACCACTCACTACAACCTCTGCTTCCCAGGCTCAAGCAATCCTCCCACCTCAGCCTCCCAAGTAGCTGAGACAACAGGTACATACCACTGAGGCCAAAAAATAGGGTCTGGAGGCAGGGAACTTAAAGCGATCTCACACTTCGGCTATAACAGGAAACATCCTCTTCATAGGGCATAGGCCAAGTAAATGACTTTGTAACTTTACTTCATCCTCTCTATAGGGGGTAGGCCAAGTAAATGACTTTGTAACCTTACTTCATGCTCTCCTTTTACATAGGGTGTGCCCCAAATAGAGGGTATTTAAACTCACAAAAACTCTGTAAAAGGGCCTTTGAGACCCTATGCTCCAAGCCCACTCCCACACTGTACTTTATCAATAAATCCGTTCAATCCTTCCTTGCTTTGTGTGTTTTGTCCAGTTCTCTGTTCAAGACACCAAGAACCTGGACATACTCCAGAGTTAACATCACCATGCCTGGCTAATTGTTTGTATTTTTCTTTTTTAGAAACAGGGTTTCGCCATGTTGCTCAGCCTGATCTCGAACTCTTGAGCTCAAAGCGATCTGCTCGCCTCGGCCTCCCAAAGCACTGGGATTACAGGTGTGAGACCTTGTGCCCAGCCTGAGCATTTCTTTCTTTCTTTCTTTCTTTCTTTTTTTTTTTTTTGAGGTGGAGTTTCACTCTTGTTGCTCAGGCTGGAGTGCAATGGTATGATCTTGGCTCACTATAACCTCTGCCTCCCTGGTTCAAGCGACTCTCCTGCCTCAGCCTCCCGAGTATTTGCGATTACAGGTGCATGCTACCACGCCCAGCTAATTTTTGTACTTTTAGTAGAGATGGGGTTTCACCATGTTGGCCAGGCTGGTCTCAAACTCCTGACCTCAGGTGATCCACCTGCCTCGGCCTCCTAAAGTGCTGGGATTACAGGCGTGAGCCACCGCACCCGGCTGAGCATTTCTTAACACAGTGTTAGTGCTAACATGCATCTCTTTCTCTCATCAAAATTAATTTTAAATTTTAAAAAGTTCATTAATTCCACCTGGAGCAGTGGCTCACACCTGTAATCCCAACACTTTGGAAAGCAGAAGCAGACGGATCACCTGAGGTTGGGAGTTTGAGACCAGCCTGACCAACATGGAGAAACCCCGCTTCTACTAAAAGTACAAAATTAGTGGGGCGTGGTGACAAATGCCTGTAATCCTAGCTACTTGGGAGGCTGAGGCAGGAGAGTGGCTTGAACCCAGGAGACAGAGGTTGTAGTGAGCAGATATCGCGCCACTGCACTCCAGCCAGGGCAACAAGAGCTCTCGCTCAAAAAAACAAAAAAAGATTCATTAATTTCTATAATAGATTTTGCTTATATATACATATTTTCAGCTACATTAAGTTCTATATAGTTTTACTCTACCACCTCCCTAATTTCTATGAATGTTATGAAGGTATAATTGATTAGTATTTATGAAAAACATGAGTTTTAAACAATTCATATCTAGCTAAATCTAGTCAGCCTAACAGATTCTTTTCTTCCTGCACATCACAAACTGTGTACAATAATTAAATAAGAGCTTTCAACCTAGTGAAATGTTAAAAATATCTTTTATAGCTTTATTTTTTAAATCAACGAGCTTTAATTATAGTCCTTTTTTAAAAAAGATGTCTACTTATGCAAACAAGTCTTCCTTGACTCTACCTGTTATATAATTACCTATCTAGGCCAGGCGCGATGGCTCACGCCTGTAATCCCAGCACTTTGGGAGGCCGAGGCGGGTGGATCACGAGGTCAGGAGATCAAGACCATCCTGGCTAACACGGTGAAACCCCGTCTCTACTAAAAATACAAAAAATTAGCCGGGTGTGGTGGCGGGCGCCTGTAGTCCCAGGTACTTGGGAGGCTGAGGCAGGAGAATGGCGTGAACCCGGGAAGCGGAGCTTGCAGTGAGCCAAGATCGCGCCACTGCACTCCAGCCTGGGCAACAGAGCGAGACTTCGTCTCCAAAAAAAAAAATTACCTATCTATCCATTTATGTATTTCCTTATTAATACTACATGTAGAAATCATTTTGTGGGGTTTTAAAAACAAGCTCATGCTTCAAGTACTGTTTTGCAGTTTTTTCTTAAATTAACAATGTTTTAGAGATCTTTCCCGGTTTCAGTACATAAAATCTGTATCATTCTTTCAAACTAGCACATACTAGTAACTAAAAGATAATTTAGTTACTTAATTTAACCATTCCCCTATTGATTACATCTGGCTTACTAACAACCTTCTGCTATTATAAAGTGTTGCCTTGAAAATCCTAGTAAATGCTTAATTGTGTATATAAACAATTAGGCTCTCTAGGCTACCTACCTACTGATTCTAGGCTCTGCATTCTAGGCTATGTGTATTTAAACCTTTTAACAATTACTGGTAACACTGGTCTCAAAAAAGGCTGTACCAATTTTTGTTCCCAATAGTATGAGACTATCCATTTTGCCATACTCATGAAAGTATTAGAAATTCTTTACACTTAAGTGAGCTGTGGGAAAAAGAATGGCATTTCGTTTCAACTGCATTTCCCTGATAATTAATGAAGCTGGTTATCTTTCAGATATATAGTGTACATTTTCATTTCTTCTATTAATTCTCTACTACTTTCCTCAAAACTGAAATGTTCTAGATCTCACTGACAACACTAAGCACTTGATAAATTGTAGTGACCTTAAACTCTTCTCAATGCCCTACATACTATGGGATTATCCAAGGCAAACCTTATTTCTAAGAAATTTAATTGTAAAAACGAGTATTACTGAGTACCTAAAACTTAACATGCTTTGCAAATGTTAGACATTTTCATACGCACTTCAATCCTCTAACACCGGTACTATAAATCTATCTTATAAACAAACAACAGTTGCTCATGGAGGTTAACTAAGTTGCTTAGAAAGGGAAAGAATTTGAATCTGAAGCCAGGTTTTCTGACCCCCATGTCCGTACTCTACCGAACCGTTTTTGAGGCTTTGAATACTCTTAATCCTCTCCCTAAAATCTTTTCCTCCTGTGGTTTCTATGGCACAGCCAATCCTTGACGTTTCTCCTTCCTTTCTGGTTTGGTTTTGCTGCTGATTCTTCCTCCTGCAGGGATTTCTGGGCTTCAATGTTTCATCTTCACTTCAAAGTCAAAAGACCACTCTTATTAAACAAGGAAACCTCAGGAAACTCCAAATATAAAATAATAATGAATTGCTTCTTAAAACTCACTCATGGCCGGGCGCGGTGGCTCAAGCCTGTAATCCTAGCACTTTGGCAGGCCGAGGCGGGTGGATCACGAGGTCAGGAGATCGAGACTATCCTGGCTAACATGGTGAAACCCCGTCTCTACTAAAAATACAAAAAACTAGCCGGGCGTGGTGGCGGGCGCCTGTAGTCTCAGCTACTTGGGAGGCTGAGGCGGGAGAATAGCGTGAACCCGGGAGGCGGAGCTTGCAGTGAGCCGAGATCAGCCACTGCACTCCAGCCTGGGAGACACAGCGAGACTCCGTCTCAAAAAAAAAAAAAAAAAAAAAAAACAACAACAAAAAAAAACTCACTCATTGCCACGACTTATATGACATTGTGCTGTTGGTTTTTCTCCTACGGCTGACATTTCTTCTCAGTTGATCTGACCTGTCTATAAAATTGGTGTCTGTCAAAGTTTAGTCCCTGAATGCCTTCCTCTTCCTAACTTACAAACTCTGCAGTGCCAGCTCATCCATTTTCCATGATGACAACTACCATCTAGTCACTGATGGCTCAAAAGTTTTATCTGCAGCTGAGGCTGCAGACTGTATGTCCAACTGAAAAAAAAAAAAAAAAAAACTACATGGATGATGTTTCTATACCCAAAATTAAATTCTTCATCTTTCCCCCACAGCTTGTTTTCCCTCTTATATTCTCTTTTAACTAGCAATCCAAGTCAGAGATCTGGGAATCTTCTAAATTCTTCCCTGTGGTTTAACTGGTTAAACTTAACAACTCATTAACACTTGTATCATCTGTTTCTTCTTTTATTCATTTTGTTTTACACAAGGTCTCACTCTGTCACCCAGGCTAGAATACAGCAGTACAATCACAGTTCACTGCAGCCTCAACTTCCCAGGCTGATGTGATCCTACTGCATCGGCCTCCCAAAATGCTGGAATTACAGGCATAAGCCATCATGCCTGGCCCTGTTCCTTCTTTTATCTTTGTTGAGTTTCTTAACTCATTTCTCATCTGAATCACTGGTACATAAAATGAACTCAAAAATACTTGAATAAAAAAAATAAGCACTTTGTCTCCCTAAGAACAAGGACCATGTCTTAATTCATTTTTAGAAACTCAGCACTGAGCTGACATGCCACCCCAAAATAGCTACTGAGTGAATCATCATTTCAGGGTTCCTTTATCTAAACCAAACTCTCAGAAAGTAAGATCCAGAAATGCATTTTTAACAAGCTCTTCTAGATGAATCCTATACAGCCAACCCAGCAACCGCCTTTAAGAACCAATGAATTATGTTCATTCTCATGATTAGAAGAGAACTGAAACAGTGACAGAAATGGAACTAAACAAGTTTCCCGCCACTTCTATATAGACCTAAGATAAATAAACCTCTCAGACATAAATAAAAATTATTATTGAATCATCTGCTACTATAATCACTCTAACTCAGTATCCTTAGTTAACCTACTGCAATAATCCACTTCCATATTTGTACCCCTACAAACTGTTCTCTACACAGCAGCTGGAATGATCTTTCTAAAACTCAAATCAGAGGATGCCATCTTCTCCTCACTTTGTCCCACCCCATCTCAGGGACAGTTTCTCCTCACAGTTTACAAACAAAACCCAAACTTCTTACTCTGGTTTACAATCAGAGTAATCTAGCCTCTGCCTAGCCCTCTGAACTCATCTTCCACTCTTCTAACCATACTGTCTACACTGCAATCACAATGGTCTTTTTGTTCCTAAAATATACAAAATTTTGTCCAACCTTAGAACTTTTGCACTTGCTATTGCCATCTGTCAAGAACGCTCTTCTCCCTGACCTTATCATGGCTAGCCCCTTCTATCCACTGAGACTCCATTTAAATGTCACCTCCTCAGAGGGACCTTCTCTAACCACCCAATCAGAAGTAGCCTTCCAGTCACTTCATAGGACTATAAAGCATTTATCACAAGGTTACATTTTCTCTGTATATTTGTTCACTATCTCCCACCTACAAGAATATAAGCTCCATGACAGCAGTAAATCTGCCTTAACAGTAGAATTCAATGCTTTGTGCCCAAGGCTTGGAACAGTGTCTAGCATACAGCAGGTGCTCAGTACGTATTTGTAATCAACCTACTCTTATTTCGAGGTCACCACTGTATGAAGGTCTGCTTTTAGCCAAGCATAAGTAACAAAATTGTATCTTTTAGTATTAATAAATATGTCTATTGAACAAATCCAATTTGTCTATTTTAATGGAAAAGCAACAAATTCAAACAAAATCATTTTTTGGATATCCTCAGTCAGGGAACTGTAAAATATAGCCAACATGTCTAAAAACGTTTTTCATACCAAAACCAAGTTATATTTTTCAATGGTCACTAGTTTAAAAAAAAAAAACAAAACTTTAAAGTTGCTGCAAATTTTACCAGCATTGTAAGAGAAAAAACTCAAACGTCCATCAACAGGAAAATGGATAAACAAATCTCCATACAAAGACTCCTACTAAGCAATAAAAAGGAATGAACTCTTATTGGTACATACAACATGGCTGAATCCTAAATAATTACACTCAGTGAAAGAAACCAGGCAAAAAAGAGTACATACTGTATGATTCCATTTATATGAACAGTGACAGAAGGAAGATCTGTGGTTACCTAGAGTGGAGGTAGCAGGAAGGAGGGATTACAATGGGAACTAGGACACTTATGAAACTGATGAATGTTCATAATATTGATTGTGGTGATTAACTGGTATATACATATGTCAAAACTTATCAAACTGTGCACTTCAAATACATCCAATTTACTCAATGTCAATTATTACTAAAACTATTTTTTTTAAGTTTGTCTATCAGATCAGGTCACTTGCTAAAACCCATCAATGGTTCTCCGACTTCAAAAATAAATAATTTGTTACAAGCGTTATCAGGTTGTAAGCGACTTAACATTTAAATGCAATACACATGAAACCAATGTCATAAACTAATTCCAATAGTTAATAAAAGTCAAAGACACTTTAATAGATTTAAACTTTTAACTTCAACAAAAAAATGTAAATAGTAAATTCACAAAAATTAACTTTGTATTTCTACATCAAAAAGCTAAAAAGGTATTAAACTCACAATTACCTGTAGAAGGTGGTGATTTCTCTGAGTGTTTTGCATTTAAAAGTTTTCTGCTAATAAATATGTAACCACAGGGACATGATTTACATGCAACAGGAACCTGTAGGAAAAAAAGAAAAATACATATTATTACTATTTTTCTATTGTTAAATTTCTCAGTGTCTATATGGTCTCCTCAAATGAATGATAAATTACTTGAAGTAGGAATCACGTATTTATTTAAACCCCAACTCCTTACAACAAATTGTCTGAGATGAGTATCATATCACATAGATATTCACATTCTCTTTTTTCTTTTTTTTTTTTTTGGGGGGACGGAGTCTCACTCTGTCACCCAGGCTGGAGTGCAGTGGCATGATCTAGGCTCACTGCAACCTCTGCCTCCCGGGTTCAAGTGATTCTTCTGCCTCAGCCTCCCAAGTAGCTGAGACTACAGGCACCCGCCACCATGCCCAGCTAATTTTTATATTTTTAGTAGAGACAGGGTTTTACCATATTGGCCAGGTTGGTCTTGAACTCCTCACCTCGTGATCTGCCCGCCTCAGCCTCCCAAAGTGCTAGGATTATAGGAGTGAGCCACCACGCCCGGCCTGATATTCATATTCTTCTACTGCTTAACAAAACCATGAGGACCATACCAACACCATAAAAAATAAATGCATATTAAATATGCACTGATGTGAGCGACCTATAGAAAACTGTAATAGGGTCAGAGCAAGGGGAAGTATGTGGAAAAAAAGGTAGCATTTCCTAAAAGGTTAGTTTGACAGCATTTTATGGTATAGAACAAATTTGAAAAGGGTGAGTGGACAGGAAGTCATTAAAGTAACCCTGGTAAAAGATTATGAAGGACCAAGTGGAATAGTAAGAATGGAAATGGAAAAAGGTAGATCTGCCAGAGTTTCAAAGGCAAGAAAAACAGACAAAGGCCCAAACTGATGACTGGTGAAAAAGTGGGAAGAATGGCCGGGCGCGGTGGCTCAAGCCTGTAATCCCAGCACTTTGGGAGGCCGAGACGGGCGGATCATGAGGTCAGGAGATCGAGACCATCCTGGCTAATACGGTGAAACCCCGTCTCTACTAAAAAATACAAAAAACTAGCCGGGCGAAGTGGCGGGTGCCTGTAGTCCCAGCTACTCGGGAGGCTGAGGCAGGAGAATGGCGTGAACCCGAGAGGAGGAGCTTGCAGTGAGCTGAGATCCGGCCACTGCACTCCAGCCTGGGTGACAGAGCGAGACTCCGTCTCAAAAAAAAAAAAAAAAAAAAGTGGGAAGAAGTGAAAATAACTCAGGATTCTAACATGAGAGGAGAAGATATCAACTACTACTGACAAAAAAGAATAAAGAATAGTTTACAGCAACCAGTTTTTTCTTAAATTGTTGTGGGTAGATAGTAGGTGTACATGTTTATGGGGTACACTAACACAGACATGTAGTGCCTAACAATCACATCATGAATCACACGTTCATCCTTTGTGTTACAAATAATCTACACTTTTAAAGTTTTGTTTTTGTTTTTGTTTTTTTTTTTTTTTGAGACGGAGTCTTGCTTTGTCACCCAGGCTAGAGTGCAGTGGCCAGATCTCAGCTCACTGCAAGCTCCGCCTCCCAGGTTCACGCCATTCTCCTGGCTCAGCCTCCCGCGTAGCTGGGACTACAGGCGCCCGCCACCTCGCCCGGCTAGTTTTTTGTATGTTTTAGTAGAGACGGCGTTTCACCATGTTAGCCAGGATGGTCTCGATCTCCTGACCTCGTGATCCGCCCGTCTCGGCCTCCCAAAGTGCTGGGATTACAGGCTTAAGCCACCGCGCCCGGCCTTAAAGTTATTTTTAAATGTACAATTAAATTATTACTGACTATAGGACTGGGCGCGGTGGCTCACACCTGTTGGGAGGCCGAGGCAGGTGGATCACTTGAGGTCAGGAGTTTGAGACCAGCCTGACCAACATGGTGAAACTCTGTCCCTACTAAAAAAAAAAAAATACAAAATTAGCCGGGCATCGTGGCGCATGCCTATAATCCCAACTACCTGGGAGGCTGAGGCAGGAGAATCGCTTGAACCCGGGAGGCAGAGGTTGGTTGCAGTGAGCCAAGATCGCACCATTGCACTCCAGCCTGGGCAACATAAGCAAGACTCCGTCTCAAAAAAAAAATTATTGACTATAATCCCCCTGTTGTACTATCAAATATTAGGTCTTATTCTTTCTAACAACAACCAGTTTGAGAGGCAAAAGTATACTGACATAAAAAAAGAGAATGTAGGAGAAAGTAGGAATTTAGATCCAGAATCTTATATCTTAGTTCCAGAAATGACTCTGGACAAGATATTTAAGATCTTCAAGCTTCTGCTTCCAAATCTGCAAAATACGTAAATTTTCTTTCTCTACTCCAAACTTGTAACTGTTTTTTAAGCCAAGTGCTACTGAAAATCATTGAAAAAATTTTTTAGTTTTCCCCATAATCATTTCACCCATATCAAAGTTAACAATCCTTGGAATCAAGACTTGTTCACCAAAAGTCTGAAACTAATCTTGACGAAAAAGTATTTACAGAATAATTACAGTAAGAAAATTTCAATTTTCTTTGTAAGATAAATTCCCCCATTTGGCAGTTGTTCTGCTGAAGCTTTTTATCTATGTCTGTACAGAATGCCTCATCTTACAAAATCTAAATACTTGATCTAATTGAGCTAAATTGAAATTTTGGCAGAAGAATTCCTTTTCTTTGTATAAAAACATTGAACAAAGGATCTCCAGTTTGTATTTAAGAAAAATAGCACAGAAATCAATAAAAATAATCAAACTCCAGATTTGTCTAACAGCTTGCTTTGTTAAGAATGTGATGAGATCCCTTCAAATCACAACCAAAAAAAGTTACATTTTTTAAATAGTGTAAAATCTGTCTAAAAGAGATGTCTGCCATTTTTTCAAATTTCATATCTTCATATAAACCAAGCTCAAAGGCACTGACTCATTTCATTTACACCTAAACATATTATTAAGGGCATCCACAGTAATGTAAATTGTTTTAAATTAATGCTATCCAAAATACACAAATGCATATTCTTACTCAACAGCTCCTTTCCTAATCAGCAAGCATTTTCTTCCAGCTACTGAAACTCAATAAATTTGAATTTGGGTTTCAGTCTTATACAAAAGAACATCATATCAATCCATATCCAGAATTAACAGTGTTGCAGTTAGATGAGAAATGTACATTTGGCTTTGGGACCCAGAATGCACAAACACTAACTCAAGTGATAGGTTGATTTTCATCCACAAATGAAAGTGTTTTATGCTCAATAAACCTTCATGTGCCAGAGTTAATTCATTCTATCATCCTGTTTAAAATAAAAAGTTCCTTCCCCACAACCTCTGCCCTGGAAAAACAAACAAACAAACACACCACCACCACCATCACCACCCTAGATCCTGTAAAAACAATTATCAAATAGGTTGGACAACTTCAGTAATATTAACCTCATTTCATTAATTATAGTATAATTTAGATTTTAAACAAACACACTAAAGTTTCTTTACATTTCAGTTGATAAACACAACAGTAATGAAATTCTAATGTTATACTTTCAGGATTTTAAAAGGAAAGAAAATATTCAGGCTGGGCGCGGTGGCTCAAGCCTGTAATCCCAGCACTTTGGGAGGCCGAGACGGGCGGATCATGAGGTCAGGAGATCGAGACCATCCTGGCTAACACGGTGAAACCCCGTCTCTACTAAAAAATACAAAAAACTAGCCGGGCGAAGTGGCGGGTGCCTGTAGTCCCAGCTACTCGGGAGGCTGAGGCAGGAGAATGGCGTGAACCCGAGAGGAGGAGCTTGCAGTGAGCTGAGATCCGGCCACTGCACTCCAGCCTGGGTGACAGAGCAAGACTCCGTCTCAAAAAAAAAAAAAAAAAAAAAAGAAAATATTCAAAGTATTGTTTACTGCTAGTTTACTGGGTATTCACTTTTTGAAAGAAAGATTTAGGTTGTTTGTATGTTTTACAAGTAAAACAGATATTTTTATTTTTATTTTTTTATTTTTTTTGAGATGAAGTTTACAGGTGCCTGCCACCATGCCCGGCTAATTTTTGTATTTTTAGTAGAGACAGGTTTTCACCATGTTGGCCAGGCTGGTCTCGAACTCCTGACCTCAGGTGATCCACCCGCCTCGGCCTTCCAAAGTGTTGGGATTACAGGTGTGAGCCACCGTGCCTGGCCTGGATTTTTTAAATCTGAAAAAAAAAAAAAAAAAAAAAAAAAAAATCTCGTCCTATAGTGTTTCACTGATTTTTCACCTTTTTTTTTTTTTTTTTTTTTGAGACGGAGTCTCTGTCGCCCAGGCTGGAGTACGGTGGTGCGATCTTGGCTCACTGCAACCTCTGCCTCCCAGGTTCAAGCAATTCTCCTGCCTCAGCCTCCCCAGTAGCTGGGGCTACAGGTGCATGCCACCACGCCCAGCTAATTTTTTAGTAGAGATGGTGTTTCACCGTGTTAGCCAAGATGGTCTGGAACTCCTGACCTCGTGATCCACTAGCCTCTGCCTCCCAAAGTATTGGGATTACAGGTGTGAGCCACTGCGCACGCCATTTAACTGATTTTTTAAAAGCTCTAAAATAATTACATTACAGATAACTCATTTAGATTCTTTATTACTGAGAGAACCAAAGGAACTTATACCAGACATATTTGCTATCCATCACATAAAATTTCCTTTAAATTAAAAAAAAGCTGCTCTATTTTTTTAAAAAACAAAGACAAAAACAGAAGCATACACAAAAGATACCAGAAAACTGACAAGAATCTTGAGTACCACTGCACACAAAATAGCTCAGTGATTTTGAGTGACTGATGGATATGAAACCCCTTGAAAATAAAAGTATTGTGGTTTAATATGTTTTAGAATGATATGTTCAACAGAAGCCTGCAAAGGAGATGTTACAAAGCAGTTGATAATCTAGCTTTTTCTTGTTTGCTGATCTCTGTACCAGTCTTTCAAACTTACGCACACACACACAAGTAAATCTAATCAACTGGGAAATCTCAAATTTAAAGATTTTACATTTATGTTTATAAACTATACCTAAATTCTAATTTAATGTTTTTTAGGCAACTTAGAATCATAGCAGTAATCTAATGTTTAGAAAATGGCTTTCTAGATTATAACCATATTCTGGTTTGTAACTAAAAGAAGCCAGTACTTTTAAATTAGAAAGCTAAAATTAATCCATTATTTTTTCACATCAGGTTCATATCACCAAAAGTTTTAATTAGTCCTTATACACGTTATATTCACTTAAGTATTTGGAATAAAGGACAAAACAAACCAACTCATTAAATTACGTACTAGCTTGCTATGGGCAGAATTATGCGCCCCCCACATACCCAAATTCATATATTGAAGCCTTAACCCCAATGTGATGGTATTTGGAGATGGGGCCTTTGAGAGATAATTAGATTTAAATTAAGTCATGAGGGTGGGGCCCTCATGATGTGATTAGAGACCTTTTATGAAAAGGGAGGCCGGGCGCGGTGGCTCAAGCCTGTAATCCCAGCACTTTGGGAGGCCGAGATGGGCGGATCACGAGGTCAGGAGATCGAGACCATCCTGGCTAACACAGTGAAACCCCGTCTCTACTAAAAAATACAAAAAACTAGCTGGGCGAGGTGGCGGGCGCCTGTAGTCCCAGCTACTCGGGAGGCTGAGGCAGGAGAATGGCGTAAACCTGGGAGGCGGAGCTTGCAGTGAGCTGAGATTCGGCCACTGCACTCCAGCCCGGGCGACAGAGCAAGACTCCCTCTCAAAAAAAAAAAAAAAAAAAAAAGAAAAGGGAGAGAGCTTGACCCTCTCTCCGCCATGTGAGGCCACCAAGAAGACAGCCATCTGCAAGCCAAGAAGAGAGCCCTCACCAGAACATAACCATGCTTGCACCATTATCTTGGACTTCCAGCCTCCAGAACTGTGAGAAAATAAATTTCTGTTGTTTAAGCCACCCAGTCTATGGTATTTTGTTATTACAGCCAAAGCTGGGAAAGCTGATTTTATATGAAAGAATAAATATGGGGAAGGGGGTGTATAATAAAATGAATGTGATCTTTCCAAATAAAACACTGATCCTGTTTTGTTGAACAGTTTTTCAGAAACTCCTATAAGTTTAGTATCCTTTGCTCTTTTATATAAAAATAGTCATAAAAAACTGGCTATTTTTCCCAAAAGGTTGCTTTATGCCAATTAGAACGAAGTCAGGATTTGCAAATACTTGTGCCTTACAGAAACTGGAATGCATAACGCATACCCCATGTAAACCTTATACTTCTACACAATTAACTGGAATAATTGGAAATGATTTAAACACTGAAATAATCTCCCACAAAGAGTCATATCGCAAAGACCAGTTTTGTCAAAATTTAACAAATTTAGTTTAGTAGTAAGAATGAAAGTAACTCTTTGGAAAACATGACTAAACTGTTTTTATACTGCATACTGGCATAGCTCCTACACTGTATTTCTTGCACAACCTTTTTCTGATGAGCGTTTGTACTACAGCCCATAAAGGATACTTAATAAAACATGTAACATGTTTTCTGTTACAAGATTTGAAAAACCTACAAGAATTATCCTTGAAAAATGCACTAAAGTCAGCTTATTAAAAAGTCACCAGCCATTTCAAATTACTCTTGATTTAAAAAAATTTAAAAAGGCGGGGGGGAGGGGAGGCGAGAAAGGTAGTCATTTTGAAAAAATTCACTCAGTGGAAAAGGAAAAAACACACCCAGATCTACACGCTGGTAACAAATGAGGGCCTTACGAATGCTTTTAATTGAAGGAGTTTTAACTCATTCGATGTTAAGGCTTAAAGGAATGTCTATTATTCCAGTAAAGAATTGAGACACGCTTCAACACAGAGAACACTGAAATGAGATGTTTAAATTACAACTATTACACCATGAACTCAATGTAGAAAGGAATCGTTTCAAATTCAAGAAACCAGATAGAGAGAGAGGGAGGGAGAGAGAGACAGAGAGAGACAGAGATATAGATCTAGAAGCAGACAGGCCAAATTTGTAACAGTGGATACTGCGAGGGGTGGGGAAGTAACGAGCGCCCAAAAAGGAGGAAGGGCTTAAACGGGGGCCTTATTCAATCATGAACCATTAAAAACAACGTAAATGCAGGATTCGCGATTGCACAGCAAAAATATAATAAATACGTGAGGAGGGGAAAAAAAAATCTCCAAATTCGCCGAAACTCAAAATCATTACACGCGGCCCGCTTTGTCCCACTCAGGCGCCCGCCCCGGTCGCTGAGGCGCCGTTTTGGGGGAGCCCCGCACCCGTCGGAACCGGGAACAAAGCCGCCCGGGCCGCAGGAGGGGCTCTCGGAGCCAGGGCCTGGCCTGGGAGGCGGGCGCACGGCGCCCTCTCGCCGGGGCTGCAGCCCGCAGGCTCCCACCGCTGTCACCGCCGCCGGCGAGAAGAGTCTGGGGCGCCAGACAGCCGCCCAATGAGCCCACCACAGGCGTGCTCCCCCAGCTGCCGGGACACAGCAGGAGGGGCTCGGTTGTCTGGCCGCCGCCAGGCGGATACTGGCTGGCCACGGCCCCGGGCTCTTCCCGCGAAACCCCTCGGTGCAGCCCGACCGGCCCCGGACCCCCACCGCCGCCGCCGCGGCCGGGCCCAAGGACCTGCCCACCGCTCAGCCACCGAGAGCCCGGCGAGGTCCCCCTCCACAGGCAACGGCCGCCAAGCCACTGCCGCCCGCCCGCGCGCCCGGCCCCCAGCACCCACCTGTTGGTCGCACTCGGGGCATGATTTGGTGGCCATCTTCACTTTCTTGGCTCGAGTTGCAGACATGCTCCTCTACCTCAGCGGCGGCGGCAGCGACGGCTCGGGCTCCTCCCCTCGCACTTCGGCAGCCCGGCCTCCGGCCGCCCCGTCCCCGCAAGCCTCACCAAGCCTCTGGCGGGTGCGCGCGCGCGCGCGTGCGCGAGCTCGCGCGGAACCTGCGCGCCAAGGGGGCGGGGCGGGGCGTCGGCTGGCGGCTCCTGGGGACAGCGACACGCGCTCCCGCTACGACTTGCGACCCACAGCTCGCCCGCGAGCTCGCCCAGAGTATCACTGGAGGAGAAGAGACCTCCCGGAGCGCCCCGGCGCGGCAGTGGCCACGCCTCCTCTCGGCCTGGCCGACTACGAGGGGGCAAGGCCTGGGCGGGACTCGGCAGTAACGGGCGTCGAGCTCGACCAACGAAGGCACAGGTAGGACGGGCCGTAGTGCTGGGCACGCCCCCTCCCCATGGAACGAGAAAGTGGGAGCGAAGGCTGGGGAATGAATGGTGAAGGGCGTAGCGTGGATCCTGGCATTTAATAAACTTCAGTAGGCTGGGCGCGGTGGCTCATGCCTGTACTCCCGGCACTTTGGGAGGCCGAGGCGGGCGGATCACGAGGTCAGGAGATCGAGACCATCCTGGCTAACACGGTGAAACCCTGTCTCTACTAAAAATACAAAAAATTAGCCGGGCGTGGTGGCGGACGCCTGTAGTCCCAGCTCCTCGGGAGGCTGAGACAGAAGAATGGCGTGAACCCGAGAGGCGGAGCTTGCAGTGAGCCGAGATCGCGCCACTGCACTCCAGCCCGGGCGACAGAGCAAGACTCCGTCTCAAAAGAAAAAAAAAGCAAACAAAAAAACTTCAGTAGATGTTACCAAGGCTAATCGTTGAGGAATTATGATAGACATTTTATGAGAGCATTGGACCTAGCAGCAGAGTGAAAATTTATTTATTTATTCAATATATAATTGCCTAAGTCCCACTGTCAGGAAAATTTGAATAAAATGCAGTGTCAGCCTTCAAGGAGCAGCCTAGCTGTGTAAACCAGTGCTACTCACTATCAAGAGGAGGGATCAGTTGTTTTTCTTTTTCCAATCTGTCCGTGACTGATACTTACTAAATTAACATTAAATAAATTATTCGAGGCCGGGGGCAATGGCTCACGCCTGTAATCCCAGCACTGTGGGAAACCCAGGCGGGCGGATCACTTAAGCCCAGGAGTTCGAGACCACGCTGGGCAACATAGCGAGATCCCCATCTCTACAAAAAGTAAAAGATTTTAAAAATTTAGCTGAGCATGGTGGCCCATGCCTGGAGTGGGAGGATCGCTTGAGCTTATGAGGTTGAGGCTTCAGAGAACCGAGATTGCGGCCACTGCACTCTAGCCTGAGTGATAGTGGGAGACCCTGTCTCCAAAAAAAAAAAAAGGCCGGGCGCGGTGGCTCACGCCTGTAATCCCAACACTTTGAGAGGCCTAGGCAGGTGGATCACCTGAGGACGAGAGTTCGAGACCAGCTTGGCCAACATGGTGAAACCCCATCTCTAGTAAAAATACAAAAATTAGCCAGGTGCGGTGGTGCACGTCTGTAATGCCAGCTACTTGGGAGGCTGAGGCACGAGAATCGCTTGAACCTGGGAGGCGGAGGTTGCAATGAGCCAAGATTGCACCACTGCACTCCAGACTGGGCGACAGAGCGAGACTCTGTCTCGGAAAGAAAAAAAAAAGGCCGGGCGCGGTGGCTCACGCCTGTAATCCCAGCACTTCGGGAGGCCAAGGCTAGCTAACACAGTGAAACCCCGTCTCTACTAAAAATACAAAAAAGTAGCCGGGTATGTTGGCGGGCGCCTGTAGTCCCAGCTACTCGGGAGGCTGAGGCCGGAGAATGGCGTGAACCCGGGAGGCGGAGCTTGCAGTTAGCCGAGATCGCGCCACTGCACTCTAGTCGGACTTCGTCGGAAGGGGAGGGGAGAGGAGGGGACGGGAGGGAAGGGGAGGGGGGAGTTAAAAACAACTCTGCAAAATGTAAGCTTACTTTTAAATATTTAATTTGACAGACCCAGAGTTATGCTTAATAAACAATCAGAACAAACATAACAGAAAGAAAATAATTTACAAACTGTACACGTTGCTCAGAGAAAATTTGCCAATATGCATTTATTACAGAGACTGGCTATTCCACTGATAACTTTTTATTCTACAATTGTTAACTAAAGCAAAGTTATGAGTTACAATTGTATATAGTAAATGCCTGTAAGCACACTTTGTATAAATAACAGGTATATAAATGTTTAAAGCTTTTAATATGAAACCCACGAGATTGCTTCCTGTTTGATCATTTACAGGCATACTTTGGAGAGACTAGGGGTTCAGTTCCAAGCCATTACAAAAAAGAGAGCCACACTCAATTTTTTTGTTTCCCAGTACATATAATAAACATGTTTCCACTATACCATAATATAGTAAAAGTACAATAGCATTATGTCTAAAAAACAGTGTACACACCTTGATGTTAAAATTGGGCTACAAATCCTGGGCAAAATGGTGAAACCCGTCTCCAAAAAAAATTAAAAAATAACCAGGTGGTGACAGTGCATGCCTGTAGTCCCAGCTACTCAAGAGGTTGAGGTGGAGGATCCACTGAGCCCAGGAGGTCGAGGCTGCAGTGAACCATGATTGTGCCATTGCATTCCAGCCTGGGTGACAGAGAGAAACCCTGTCTCAAAAAAAAAAAAAGAACGTAATCCTGCCACTGCTTTATCAACTAATATTTATGTAATATTCTAAATCCTTTGTTGTCATTCAGCTATGTTCACAGAATCTTCCCCAGGAGAGTCCATCTCAAAAAACCACTTTCTTTGCTCCTTTATAAGAAGTAACTCCTCATCTGTTCAAGTTTTATCATGAGATTGCAACATTAATCCGAGCACTTTGGGAGGCCGAGGCAGGAGGATTGCTTGAGCTCAAGAGTTTGAGACCAACCTGGGCAACATGGTGAAACCTCATCTTCACAAAAAAATACAAATATTATCTGGGCGTGATGTGCATCTGTAGTCCCAGCTACCTGGGAGGCTGAGGTGGGAGGAATGCTTGAGCCCAGGAGGTCAAGGCTATAGTGAACCATAGTCGTACCAATGCACTCCAGCCTGGACAACAGAGTGAGACCCTGTGCCCAAAAAAAAAGAGGAGAGAATGAGATTGCAGCAATTCAGTCACATCTTCAGACTCTACTTCTAATTCGGGTTATATCTTGCTATGTGTCCCGCATTTGCAGTTACATGCTCCACTGAAGTATTGAACCCCTCAAAGTCATCCATGAGGATTGTAATCAACTCCTCCCAAGCTCCTGTTAATGTTTACATTTTGACTTGCTTCCATGAGTCATGAATGTTCTTAATGCCATCTAAAATGGTGAATCATTTCCAGAAGGTTTTCAATTGACTTTGCCCAGATCCATCACAGGAATTGCCATCTATGGCAGCAATAGCCTTACAAAATCTATTTCTGAAATAATAAGACTTGAAAGTCAAAATTATTCCATAATCCATAGCTTACAGAATGGATTAGCAGGCATGAAAATAACATTCATTTCTTAAACCTCCATCAGAGCCGTTAGGTGACCAGGTGCATTGTCAATGAGTAATAATATTTTGAAAAGAATCTTTTTTTCCAAGCAGTAGGTCTCAGCAGAGGACTTGAAATATTTAGTAAACCATGACAGATGTGCTGTCATCCAGACTTTGTTATTCCATGTATAGAGTATAGGCAGAGTAGATTTAACATGTTTCTTAAGGGCCCTAAGATTTGGGGAATGGTATATGAGCATTGACTTCAACTTAAAGTCATCAGCTACACTTGCCCCTAGCAAGACAGTGAGCCTCTCTGTTGAAGCTTTGAAGCCAGGCCTTGATTGCCGCCTTCTCTCCAGCTGTGAAAGTCTTAGGTAGCATATTTTTCCAGTACAAGGCTGTTTCACCTACAATGAAAATTTGTTCTTCAATGTAGCCACCTTTACTAATAAAATTAGCTAGATCTTTTGGATAACTTGCTGCAGCTTCTACATCAGCACTTGCTTCCCCACCTTGTACTTTTACATTATGGAAATGGCTTCTTTCTTTTTTTTCTTTTTCTTTCTTTCTTTTTTTTTTTTTTTTGTGATGGAGTCTCGCTCTTTCACCCAGGCTAGAGTAAAGTGGCATGATCTTGGCTCACTGCAACCTCCACCCCCATGAGTTCAAGCGATTCTCCTCCCTTAGCCTCCCCAGTAGCTGGGATTACAGGTGGCCGCCACCATGCTTGGCTAATTTTTGTGTTTTTAGTAGAGATGGGGTTTCACCATGTTGGCCAGGCTGGTCTCAAACTCCTGACCTCAGGTGATCTGCCCTCCTTGGCTTCCCAAAGTGCTAGGATTACAGGTGTGAGCCACTGCGCCTGGCCAAGTTGGCTTCTTTCTTTAAATCTCAAGAACCAACCTCTGCTAGCTTCAAACTTTTCTTCTGTAGTCTTCTATAGAATTGAAGAGAGTTAGGGACTTGATCTGGATTAGGCTTTGACTTAAGGGATTGTTGTGGCTATTATGATCTTTTATCCTGACTACTAAAACTTTCTTCATATCAGTAGTACAGCTGTTTTTCATTCTCATCATTTGCATGTTCACTGGAGTGGCACATTTGATTTCCTTCAAGACTTTTTCTTTGCATTCACAACTTGGTCAGCTATTTATCCTATAGTGTAATAGTTAAATTTTAAATTATCTTCAGTGGAAAAATTGATTTCAGATCTATGATTTTCCTATGCAGGAATTTTCTTTTGAGGGAAATAAAATTCAAACTGTTCTATCACATTTGTAAAATGTTTAGTTATAGCATTCACAGAGGTGCAATGTCAAGTTCATTGTCTCTTTAATAATTACTGTAAAAACATGGAACATATTATAATAATTGTAAAATACCTGTTATTTCAAGTTTCTTACTTAAATTTGCATCTCTCAATCATAACTACTAGGGAAAAATATGCTGCCCTCCTTACTTGCACTAAAATTTTAAGATCCAAAACTCCTGCACAGAATACTAGCAAGCCATCTTCAGCATAGTTTGAAGGAATTATACATCATGATAAAGGAGGATTTATTTCTGTAATGCAGGAATGATTAAACATACAAAAATCAATCAGAGTAATATACCACATTAATAGAATGAAAGGGAAAACGATATGACCTTTTTGACATAGGTTCTCACTCTGTCACCCAAGCAGGAGTACAGTGGCTCGATCTTGGTTCACTGCAACCTCTGCCTCTCGAGCTCAAGTGATCCTCCTTCCTCAGACTGTCAAGTAGCTGGGATTACAAGAATGTACCACCATGACCAGCTAATGACATGACTATTTTGATTGATGCAGAAAAGGCATTTGACAAAATTCAACACCCTTTCATGATAAAAACACTCAATAACAGAAAACAAGTGTTGATATGGATATAGATATGGAGAAAATGGAACCCTTGTGGAATGTAAAATGGTGCAGTTGTTGTGGAAATGCGGCCTGGAGATTCCTAAAAAAATTAAACATAGAATTACTATTTGAGGCCTGGTGTGGTGGCTCACACCTGTAATCACAACACTTTGGGAGGCAGAGGCAGGCAGATCACTTGAGTTCAGGAGTTCGAGAAGCCTGGCCAACATGGTGAAACCCCGTCTCTACTAAAAATACAAAAATTAGCCAGGCATGGTGGCATGTGCGCGTAATCCCAGTTACTTGGGAGGCTGAGGCATGCGAATCACTTTAACCTGGGAGGCAGAGGTTGCAGTGAGCCAAGATTGTGCCACTGCACTCCAGCTTAGGTGATAGAGCGAGACTCCATCTCAAAAAAAAAAAAAAAAAAAAAAAAAAAAAAAAAATTTCCATTTGATCTAGCAATTCCACTTCTAGGCATATACACAAAAGAGTTGAAAGCCAATACTCAAGCAAATACTTGTATGCCAATGTTCGCAGCAGCATTATTCACAGTAGCCAAATGGTAGAAACAACCCAAATGCCCATTCTCAGATGAATGAATAAACAAAATATGTTACATACCATATGTCACGCACCATATAACATCATTCCAGACTGCACATTCGACAGTGGTCCCATGAGATTATAATACTGTATTTTTACTGTACCTTTTCTATGTTTAGGTACACAAATACCATTGTGTTACAGTCACCTACAATATTTAATATAGTAACATGCTGTGCAGGTCTGTAGCCTAGGAACAATAGGCTACACCACATAGCCTAGGTGTATAGTAGGCCATACCATCCAGGCTTGTGTAAGTATACTCTACGATGCTCACACAATGATGAACTCACCTAATGATACTTTTCTCAGAACATTTCCCCATCATTAAGTGACTCATGACTGTGCATATAACAAAATATTATTTAGCCATAAAGAGAAAGGAAATTGTGACACCACAACATGGATGAGCCTCGAAGACAGGATGCTAAGTGAAATAATTCAGACACAAAATAACAAATATTGTATGATTCTACTTAGATGAGAGACCTAGCGTCATGAAATTCATAGAAACTGAAAGTAGAACAGTGGTTGTCAGGGCCTAGAGGAAGGAGGGAAGGGGGCATTATTGTTTAATGGGTATGGAGTTTCAGTATGGGATGATGAAAATGTACTGGCAATAGATGCTGGTGATGGTTACACAACAATGTCAATGTACTTAATGACACTAAGCGGTACATTTTTAAACAGCTAAAATGGTAAATTTCATGTTATGTATATTTTATCACGATTAAAAAGAAAAAATATTCAATAAACTAGGAATACAAGGAAACTTCCTCAACATGTTAAAGGCCGTATATGAAAGACCCACAGCCAACATCATACTCAACAGTGAAAGGCTGAAAGCTTTTCGCTTAAGATCAGGAACAAGACAAGGTTGCCTGGTTTCACTTCTATTCCACATAGTATTAGAAGTTCTAGCCAGAGGAAATTAGGCAAGAAAAAGAAACCAGAGGCATCCAAATTAGAAAAGTAGTGGGCCAGGCGCCGTGGCTCACGCCTGTAATCCCAACACTTTGAGAGGCCAAGGTGGGCAGATCACCTGAGGTCAGGAGTTCAAGAACAGCCTGGCCAAAATGGTGAAACTCTGTCTCTAATAAAAATACAAAAATTAGCCAGGTGTGGTGGCACACGCCTGTAATCCCAGCTACTCAGGAGGCTGAGGCAGGATAATCGCTTGAACCTGGGAGACAGAGGTTGCAGTGAGCCGAGATCACACCATTGCACTCCAGCCTGGGTAACAGAGCAAGACTCAGTCTCAGGAAAAAAAAAAGAAGTAAAATATTAGGATCATTAAAATACTGAAGATACTAGAAAAATTAGCACATCTGATTGACCAATCCTTGTCTTTAAAAGTTGGCACTTGGCCGGGCGCAGTGGCTCACGCCTGTAATACCAGCACTTTAGGAGGCTGAGGCAGGCAGACCATGAGGTCAATAGATCAAGACCAGCCTGGCCAACATGGTGAAACCTTGTCTCTATTAAAAATACAAAAATTAGCTGGGCCTAGTTGATTCCAGTCTGCCAAGATATTGGGTATGTGAGTGAAGTCACACTGGCCAAGAGATCAGAGGCTGCCTTCCTCCTTGCATGTGGTTTGTTTCTGGACACTCAGCTCTATTCCACTGATCTATACATCTATCCTTCTGCTAGTACTGCACTGGTTTGTTATGTAGCTTTAAAATCTGGAAGTGTGAGTCTTCCGGGTTTGCTCTTCTTTTTCAAGATGGTTTCATTATTCTTTTTCAGGGTTGTTCGGGGAAAAAATTCAGAGTCCCTGTAATTTCTATATGAATTTTAGGATCATTTTGTCAATTTCTGCAGAGAACCCAGCTGGATTTTTATAGGGATTGTGTTCAACAGCAGATCAATTTGGGGAATGTTGCCATTTTAATATTAAGACCTCCAATCCAGGAACATGGGATATTTTTTTTTAATACATTAAAAACAAACAAACAAAACTAGAGACAGAGTCTTGCTCATAACTCCAGCTACTCAGGAGGCTGAGGCAGGAGGATTGCTTGAGCCCAGGAGTTTCAGACCAGCCTGCGCAATGCAGCAAGACCCCATTTTAGAAAAAAAAAAGTTGATATCTCAAAATTGTATTGGAAGTTCTGGCCAGGGCAGTTAGACAAGAAAATGAAATAAGGCATGTAGATTGGAAAGGAAGAAGTAAAACTATTTCTATTTGCAGATGACATTGTCTTATATGTAGAAAGTCCTAATAAGTCAATCTATTATTAGAATGAATAAATGAGTTCAGCAAAGTTGTAGGACACAACATATAAATATCAAATCTATTTCTATATACTTGGACTCAACAATATGATAATGAAATTAATTCCATTTACAATATCATCAAAAAGGATAAAATAGAAATTGTTTTCATATCTCCTTGCCATGTTGCCCAGGCTGGTCTCAAATTTCTGGGCTCAAGTGATCCGCCCACCTCAGCCTCCCAAAGTGTTGGGATTACAGGCATGAACCACCACACCCAGCCAGGGTATCTTTTCATGTATTCAGATCATTAACTCCTTTCAACAATGTCTTGTAGTTTTCAGAGTATGTTTTACACGTTTTTGCTTTATTCCTAAGTATGTTTTACACGTTTTTGTTTTACGCCTATAATCCCAGCTACTCAGGAGGCTGAGGCAGGATAATCGCTTGAACCTGGGAGACAGAGGTTGCAGTGAGCCGAGATCACACCATTGCACTCCAGCCTGGGTGACAGAGCAAGACTCAGTCTTGGGAAGAAAAAAAAAAGAAGTAAAATATTAGGATCATTAAAATACTGAAGATATTAGAAAAATTAGTACATCTGATTGACCAATCCTTATCTTTAAAAGTTGGCACTTGGCCAGGCGCAGTGGCTCACGCCTGTAATCCCAGCACTTTAGGAGGCTGAGGCAGGCAGACCATGAGGTCGAGAGATTGAGACCAGACTGGCCAACATGGCAAAACTCCATCTTTACTAAAAATATAAAAAATTAGCCGGGCGACGCCGGGCGCGGTGGCTCAAGCCTGTAATCCCAGCACTTTGGGAGGCCGAGGTGGGTGGATCACGAGGTCAGGAGATCGAGACCATCCTGGCTAACATGGTGAAACCCTGTCTCTACTAAAAATACAAAAAACTAGCCGGGCGTGGTGGCGGTCCCAGCTACTCGGAGCCTGAGGCAGGAGAATGGCGTGAACCCGGGAGGTGGAGCTTGCAGTGAGCCGAGATCGCGCCACTGCTCTCCAGCCTGGGCGACACAGCGAGACTCCGTCTCAAAAAAAAAAAAAAAAAAAATTAGCCGGGTGTGGTGTTGCGTGCCTGTAATCCCAGTTACTCGGGAGGCTAAGGCAGGAGAATTGCTTGAACCCAGGAGGTGGAGGTTGCAGTGAGCCGAGATCACACCTCTGCACTTCAGCCTGGGTGACAAGAGCGAACTCCATCTCAAAAAAAAGAAAAAGTCATGGAGAATTGCTCCCACTGAGTTCTATTAGTAAACAGGGCTAGGCTATAGTCACTGGCCTGGTGGAAGAGAGTTACACAAAGACATGCAGTTGATTCTTGTTATTTGCAGTAGTTATGTTCTAGAAAGCCACTGCGAACACCGAATTTGCAAATTCTGACCATTGCTCCCAGGGAATATGCAGGATTCGCCTCTAGTCACATTTATCTCAAGAGATTAATCGAGAACCTTAGTCTACGTGTTTAAAAACACGTTAGTTAATATATATTGTTCATCCAGTAACATTGAACTCGGCCAGCAGCACAACAATTTGTGCCTGAAGCTTCTCCAACACACGTATATTTTCGGTAAAGCACATCAGACTTCTCGCACTTTGGAACACGAGGCAGCACTTCAGCACTGTGCTTGGAGGCATTTTTTGTTTGTTTTTTTTTGAAAATCGCTCTTGTTCCCCAGGCTAGAGTGCAATGGTGGGATCTCTGCTCACTGCAACCTCCACCTCCGGGGTTCTTGCGATTCCTTGGAGGCCATTTTAAACAGCAAAATCACTAACAACAGCCCCTCCCCCCACCCAAAGTGTCACTAAATAGACCACCAAATGGGACATTTGTTTACAGTATTGGAGCAAAAACAAGAAGCAAAGCAAACTTTGACCACTGCTGGGAATGGGAGTGTCAGTCAGCTGAATTTTTTTTACCACTCTGAACATGTCCACAAATGACCGCAAAAGCACTTTAAATATTGATTTTGGGATTACAAATAAATTTTAGTGAGTAGGCTAATTTGTAAATACAGCATCCATGAATAATAACAATTCATAAATAATAAAGGTATCAGGACTCGCTACAAGCTACTATGGCATACAATAACAATTGTTTATGATCACCTTCCATATTATCACCTAACAAAAAGAATAATCTCAAATTTAATGCATTCGCTTTTACATAATTCACAATTTTTACTATATGCCTAAGTGCACTGTTTATTTCAGCTGACTTTCTTTTCATAGCATGACTTTCTTAAGGAAAGAATCATTGTTTTCACTCACATTTTGATCTCTGCTCCTTAAACTGGTTACCTACTCCAGAGTATTTTATGTTGCAGCTGTGCCAACCACACAGACTTCTCCACAGTTCTAAAGCTCCACACCACATTTGTTGACTGTATCAGAGCTAGTTGTATTTGTGACCAAAGAAGGAGGAAAACAATTTTTTTCTTTGTATCACCTTCATGTTTAAAGTGCACATCCTAGCAATATCTCAGCATGTATTATGTTGCAAGGAAAAATACTTTGCTAGCTTCCTTTTTTCTATTATTATTATTATCTTTTTTTTTTTTTTGAGATGGAGTCTTGCTCTGTCACCCAGGCTGGAGTGCAGCAGCGTGATCTTGGCGCACTACAACCTCTGCCTCCTGGGTTCAAGCGATTCTCCTGCCTCGCGCCTCCTGAGTAGCTGGGACTACAGGCATGCACCACCATGCCCAGCTAATTTTTTTGATTTTTTAGTAGAGATGGGATTTCACCATGTTGGCCAGGCTAGTTTTGAACTCCTGACCTTAAGTGATCCGCCCGCCTCGGCCTCCCAAAGTTCTGGGATTACAGGCTTGAGCCAATGCACCCAGCCCTTGTTCTATTATTCTTGCCACAGATTCACACAATATTGGCCGGGCGCTGTGGCTCAAGCCTGTAATCCCAGCACTTTGGGAGGCCGAGACGGGCGGATCACGAGGTCAGGAGATCGAGACCATCCTGGCTAACACGGTGAAACCCCGTCTCTACTAAAAAATACAAAAAACTAGCCGGGCATGGTGGCGGTGCCTGTAGTCCCAGCTACTCGGGAGGCTGAGGCAGGAGAATGGTGGGAACCCGGGAGGCGGAGCTTGTAGTGAGCTGAGATCGCGCCACTGCACTCCAGCCTGGGCAACAGAGCGAGACTCCATCTCGGAAAAAAAAAAAAAAAGTAAAATTAAGATTCACACAATATTGTGTGATGGCAGGATCACTTGAATCCAGGAGGTTGAGGCTGCAGTGGGCTGTGATCATGCCACTGCACTCCAGCCTGGGTGACAGAGCGAGAGCCTGTCCCCCTCCCCCAGCCCTGCTCCCCACCAAAAAAAGAGAGACTGAGAGTAAGGTTGCAATTACTTTCATTACCAAGACTCAAAAGTCACAAACCATCATATGTGCTATATTCTATTTATTAGAAGTAACTCAAGTCCTGCCCACATTCCTAGTAAATATCTTTGTCATCTTACGGTTTTATTTATTTTATTTATTTATTTGTTTATTTGTTTATTTTTATTTTTTTTTTGAGACAAAGTTTCACTCTTGTTGCCCAGGCTAGACTGCAGTGGCACAATCTCGGCTCACTGCAACCTCCTTCTCCCAGGTTCAAGCGATTCTCCTGTCTCAACCTCCTGAGTAGCTGGGATTACAGGCGCCTGCCACCATGTCTGGCTAATTGTTGTATTTTTAGTAGAGACGGGGTTTGACCATGTTGGCCAGGCTGGTCTCAAACTCCTGACCTCAGTTGATCCACCCACCTCGGCCTCCCAAAGTGCTGGGATTACAGGCGTGACCCACCTCGCCCGGCCTATCTTATGGTTTTAGTGAACCTTTATAAGGAGCCGAAAAGCAGTAATGTTTATGTGGGAAATACTGAATGTCTGCTTCTGCTGGCTTTAACAATAGCTTTATAGAGATATAATTCACATACCACTTAAAGTGTGCAATTCAGTTTTTAGTATATTCACAGAGTTACGTAACTGTCATCACTATTTAATTCCCAGATATTGTCATCCCTGCAAAATGAAACCTTATACCCAATAGCAGCCACTTCCCGTTCTCTATTCTCAGCACCTGGCAACCACTAATCTATTAATACTTTCTGTCTCTTTGGATCTGCTTATTTTGGTCATTTCCTATAAATGGAATTCTATAGTATGTTCCTTTTGTGTTTGATTTCTTTCATTTAGCATAATGTTTTCAAGGCTTACTATGTTATGGCATCTATCAGTACTTGATTCCTTTTGATGGCTGAATAATATTCTGTTGTATGGATATACCACATTTTATTATCCAAATGATGTATATTTGGATTGTTTCCACTTTTTTTTTTAGGCCAAAACTCTAGTTTATTTCAGCATTGGCATTTTTTATCTTATCATAAAAAAATAAACTCTAGCAAGGGTGACGAAAGTCTCTACAGCGAGGCTAAGGGCTCGCCAGGTGTCCAACATCAGCGGTGCATGGCAGGCACTGGCCTGGTGATAAGTTAGGAAGCAGCAAGGGCTGGTGGCAGGTGCGGGCTGGGCAGGCATTAGGCCATAGGTGGCCTGGCCCTGGTGATGCCACTGTTTCATCTCAGTGAGCAGCTTTATGACACCCACCCGCATCTGCACCAGCTCTACCTCCGAGAAGCCCCGGAGATCAGCATTGGAGACGTCCAAGACCCCACCCACCACGGTCACATCCACACCATCTGTCCCTTGCTTCTGAAGTCACAGCCTCTTTTTTTCCCTTTTTTTGAGACGGAGTCTTGCTCTGTCGCCAGGCTGGAGTGCAGTGGCGCGATCTCAGCTCACTGCAACCTCCGCCTCCTGGGTTCAAGCTATTTTTCTGCCTCAGCCTCCTGAGTAGCTGGGACTACAGGTGCGCGCCACCATGCCCAGCTAATTTTTGTATTTTTAGTAGAGATGGAGTTTCACTATGTTGGTCAGGATGGTCTTGATCTCTTGACATCGTGATCTGCCCGTCTTGGCCTCCCAAAGTTTTGAGATTACAGGTGTGAGCCACCACGCCTGGCCGTTTTTTGTTTTTGAGACAGAGTTACGCTCTTGTTGCCCAGGCTGGAGTGCAATGGCGCGATCTCGGCTCACTGCAAACTACTCCTCCCAGGTTCAAGCCATTCTCCTGCCTCAGCCTCCCAAGTAGCTGGGATTACAGGCATGCGCCACCACGCCCGGCTAATTTTTTGTGTCTTTAGTAGAGATGGGGGTTTCTCCATGTTCGTCAGGCTAGTCTCGAACTCCCGACCTCAGGTGATCCACCTGCCTCGGCCTCCCAAAGTCCTGGGATTACAGGCATGAGCCACCGCACCCAGCCACAGCCTTTTTCTTTTCTTTGTTTTGAGACTGAGTCTTGCCCTGTCGCCCAGGCTGTAGTGCAGTGGTGTGATCTTGGCTCACTGCAACCTCTGCCCCCCGGGTTCAAGCAATTCTCATGTCTCACCCTCCCCAGTAGCTGGGATTGCAGGCGTCCACCACCATGCCCAGCTAGTTTTTGTATTTTTAGTACAGACGGTGGTTTCACCATGTTGGCCAGGCTGGTCTCGAACTCTTGACCTCAAGTGATCCGCCCGCCTTGGCCTCTCAAAGTGCTGGAATTACAGGCGTGAGCCATCGCACCCAGCCTGAAGTCACAGCCTCTTAAGCACCTCCGAGAAGCCAGAAGTCACAGCCTCTTAAGCACCTCCGAGAACTCGTGCTTGCCCAGGTGGGGCAGCCTGATGTGCACACTTGCTCCCGCAGCCCTGTGCCCCGGTTGGGAGAGCAGGTGAGGATGGAGCCCAGGTGAGGGTTCCACATGAACTCGTCATTCCTAGACTTGAAGAGTTTCAATCTGGGAGAGGCCAGGGCAGAAGCAGTAAACTCCTCCTTCGTGTTGCCCCCCCAGCTGCACGGAGATGACCCGCAGGTGGTCCTCGTCGCCGCCCCACACCGGGAAGGTCTTAACTGTCCTTGTGCCGGATGCCGCGGGCGTTGGGCCTTTCCAGAGGCCAGCAGCAGGAGCGGTACCGGCTCGTGGAGGAGGAAGTGGCTGTTGAGGAGCTGCTATTGCTGTCCGTCCTGCTCTTGCGCGCGTCGTCCGGTCCCGCCAGGTCGCCAACCAGTCTCTAGGGCGTCCACCGCGGGTCCCAGAGGAGGCAGAAGCCGCGGCCGTGCGCACCGCGAGCTCAGCACAGTTGGGGGCCAGGTGGCCGCCGCCCGGCAGGTTGTCGGGGTTGAGCTGGGTCTTGTGCTGATCGCTGGGCTTGTAGTGCCGTGCGGGTCCTCAAGGATCGGGCCGAAGAGATCCTTGAACACGTCGTAGGACTCCTCGTCGGCCGCCACGCGGCCCACGGCCCTGAGTACGGCTGGCCTGGGCTGTCCACGCGGGTCTGGATGGCGTCTCCAGCGCGAAGCCACCCGTGGCGCGCAGCTGCGCGTTCAGCTGGGGCAGCGCCTCAGCCACTGGGTCTTGGTGGCTGCTCAGGTCGGGAAACTCGTCCTGAACTGGGACGCGCAGCTTCAGCGCCCCGCGGCTGTCGGAGAAGGGCGTGCGCTGCCGCTGGGTCAGTCCACAGCTCTGAACATGGCCACTTTTTAAACGTTATAAATAATTCTGCTATCAACATTCATATGTACCCTTTTCTCATGAGCATATTCTTAATATTGAAATTGTGGGATCATATGGTAACAGTAGTTTTTTTTCCCCCAGACTGGAGTGCAGTGGCACTATCTTGGCTCACTGCAACCTCCCCCTCCCAGGTTCAAGTGCTTCTCCTGCCTCAGCCTCTGGAGTAGCTGGGATTACAGAAGCCTGCCACAACACCCGGCTAATGTTTGTGTTATTTTAGCAGAGACGAAGTTTTACCATGTTGGTCAGGCTGGTCTCGAACTCCTGACATCAAGTGATCCACCTTCCTCCGCCTCCCAAAGTGCTGGGATTACAGGCGTGAGCCACCACACCCAACTTCTGTGTTTAAATTTTTAAAGAACTGGCTGTTTTCCAAAGGAGCTGCCCTATTTTTCTGTTTTCTGTTTAGCAATCTTTGTTTTAAAATATTATTTTGGTTTTGAATTTATTTCTTTGGGGTTTTTTGTTTTGTTTTGTTTTGTTTGTTTGTTTGAGATGGAGTCTGGCTCTGTTGCCCAGACTGGAGTGCAGTGGCACTATCTCGGTTCACTGCAACCTCCCCCTCCCAGATTCAAGCGATTCCCCTGCCTCAGCCTCCCGAGTAGCTGGGACTACAGGCACCCACCACGACGCCCAGCTAATTTTTTTGTATTTTTAGTAGAGACAGGGTTTTACCGTGTTAGCCAGGATGGTCTTGATCTCCTGACCTCGTGACCCACCCACCTCGGCCTCTCAAAGTGCTGGGATTACAGGCGTGAGCCACCACACCCAGCCTTCTTTGGGTTTGAATGTAAATATTTAAATTTTCATCCTTTCATTGTTAGTACATGGTCACAAATAACGTAGTCTGTGCTTTTTTTTTTTTTTTTCTGTCACCCAGGCTGGAACGCAGTGGCGCGATCTTGGCTCACTGCAACCTCTGCGTTTCTGGTTAAAGCGGTTCTCCTGCCTCAGCCTCCCGAGTAGCTGGGATTTACAGGCACCTGCCACCACACCCGGCTAACTTTTGTATTTTTAGTAGAGACGGGGTTTCGCCATGCTGGCCAGGCTGGTCTCGAACTCCTGACCTTAGGTGATCCACCCGCCTTGGCCTCCCAAAGTGCTGGGATTACAGGCGTGAGCCACCGCGCCCGGCCCTGAGCTCTTGACTGTACCTTTTGGCTTTCTCGAAAAAACAAAAATGTGGCCAGGCACGGTGGCTCACGCCTGTAATCCCAGCACTTTGGGAGACTGAGGTGGGCAGACTGTAGGAGCTCAGGACAAGCCTGGGCAACATGAGGAAACCCCGTCTCAACAAAAATTAGCCATGTGTGATGGCACACACCTGTAGTCCCAGCTACTCAGGAGGCTGACGTGGGAGAATCGCCTGAGCCAGGGAGGTCAAGGCTGCAGTGAGCTGTGACTATGCCACTGCACTCCAGCCTTGATGACAGAGTGAGACCCTGTCTCAATCAAAACAACACAACAACAAAATACTGAAAAAAGCAAAAATCATAATGTTTATTTTGCCACAGTTGGGTGAAAAATAAATGAAACAAATTTTAATTCCTTAATTTAGCTAATAAGATTAAACCATATATACATATTTTAAAGTCCTAATTAAAAAGTTAAGTGATTATTAGAAGCAGCTTAATTGGGTGGTTCTGGCCCAGAGTCTCTCAGAAGGGAGTTGTAATCGAGCTGTTGGCCAGGGCTGAGCGTCTGAAGGCTTGACAGGAACTAGGAGATGTGTTTCCAAGATGGCACCCGCCCCTGACTATTGGCAAGTGGCCTTATCCCTTGCCACATGGACCTATCTATAGGGATGCCATAATGTCCTTGTGACATGTCAGCTGATTTCCCTCCCAGATGAAGTGATTCAAGAGAGAGGCCCACCTTGGGAGGCCCAGGAAGGTGGATTATTTCAGCCCAGGAGTTGGAGACCAGCCTGGGCAACACAGTGAAACCCTGTCTCTGCAAAAAAAAAAAAAAAAGAAAAGAAAAGAAAAGAAAAATTAGCTGGGCGTGGTGGTGCATGCCTGTAGTCCCAGCCACTTGGGAGGCTGAGACAGGAGGATTGCTTGAACCTGGGAGGTTCAGTCTGCAGTGAGGTGTGGTCATGCCACTGCACTCCAGCCTGGGTGACAGAGCAAGAGCCTGTCCCCATCCGCAGGCCCCCCCAACAAAAAAAAAAAAAAAAAAAAGGCTGAGAGTAAGGTTGCAATTACTTTCATGACCAAGTCCCAAAAGTCACAAACCATCATGTCTGCTATATTCTATTTATTAGAAGTGAGTCAACAAGTTCGGTCCACATTCAAGGAAAGGAGAATTAAACTCCACTTTTTTTTTTTTTTTTTTTTTGAGATGGAGTCTCGCTCTGTTGCCCAGGCCGGAGTGCCATGGCACGGTCTCAGCTCACTGCAACCTCTGCCTCCCAGGTTCAAGCGGTTCTCCTGTCTCAACCTCCTGAGTAGCTGGGATTACAGGCGCCTGCCACCATGTCTGGCTAATTGTTGTATTTTTAGTAGAGACGGGGTTTGACCATGTTGGCCAGGCTGGTCTCGAACTCTTGACCTCAGTTGATCCACCCGCCTCAGCCTCCCAAAGTGCTGGGATTACAGGCATGAGCCATCATGCCCGGCTTTTTTTTTTTTTTTTAAGACAGGATCTCATTCTGTTGCCATGGCTGGAGTGCAGTGACATGATCTCAGCTCACTGCAGCCTTAATCTCCCATGCTCAAGTGATCCTCCCAGCTCAACCCCTGCCCCAACCCTGTCCCTCCAGCTGAGACTACAGGCCCGAGACACCATGCCCAGCTGATTTTTGTTTTTTGTTTGGTTGGTTGGATTTTGGTAGAGATGGGGTCTCGCCATGTTGGTCTCAAAATCAGGCTGGTCTCAAATTCAAGCTCAAGCGATCCACACACCTCAGCCTTCCAAAGTGCTGAGATTACAGGTGCATGGTTTAAACTCCACTTCTTGCCGGGCGCGGTGGCTCAAGCCTGTAATCCCAGCACTTTGGGAGGCCGAGGCGGGCGGATCACAAGGTCAGGAGATCGAGACCACAGTGAAACCCCGTCTCTACTAAAAATACAAAAAATTAGCCGGGCGCGGTGGCGGGCGCCTGTAGTCCCAGCTACTCAGGAGGCTGAGGCAGGAGAATGGCGGGAACCCGGGAGGCGGAGCTTGCAGTGAGCCGAGATCGCGCCACTGCACTCCAGCCTGGGCAACAGCGTGAGACTCCGTCTCAAAAATAAATAAATAAATAAATAAACTCCACTTCTTAAAGGCACACATGTCAAAGAATGTGTAGACATCTTTTAAAACCACTACACTGGCTGAGGTCAGGTGGCCTCAGTTACTTACAGTGTGGGCTTCCCCATAGGACTGCTTGAATATCATTATAACATAGCATCTGTTCTTCTACAGAGCACATTTTCCACCAGAGAACGGGAGGGAATCCACAACGTCCTCTATACCTGAACTTCAAAACTCACACTCTGTCATTTTTGCAATATCCTATTAGTTACACAGATCACCCCAGTCAGTATAGGAGGGGACTAAATAAGGGCATGTATCCCAGGAAGTAGGGATCATCTTGGATGCCGGCTTTCATAGGTACTCAAATGAAACAGTAACTAATTCCATCAGGGCATGCTGGGGAGAGGTCCACAGAGGAAGTGACAGACAGGTGGGCCTTCAGGGTCCCACTGACCTGAAGAAAAATGAGAAGGATCTGTGTAGGTCATCTATCCTTGACCTGAAGACAGAAACAAAGAACCAGAATGGGTGCCAGAAGAGTCCACTTTTCACTGGTTTTTAATGCTGTTTCTAACTTTGCTCAAGATCTTTCATGCTTGCTATTAAAGTAACTGCAGGAGCTTCTAATCTCACAATATGCAATTAGACCTAGCAGGAGGTTCTTTAATAATAAGTATTAAGTACTTGATGAATGAACCAAAATGGCTATTCAACGCCACTTTTTGTTCTCTCTTATAATTAGGACCTGAGCTTCCCCCTGGAGATGCGGAGACATGAGATGCAGCCTCCACCTCTGCACCTGTCACTGTTAACATTCAGGACACAAAGCCCCTATCAATGAGCCTTTTAAGGCTTTTATATTTTTGGTGGGAGAACAGGAACAGTAGGAGCCTTAGCAAATCTTTAAAATATAAACATAACCACTTATCTTAGAAAATAGATCCTAGGGCGGGTGTGGTGGCTCACACCTGTAATCCCAGCACTTTGGGAGGCCGAGGCAGTTGGATCACCTGAGGTCAGGAGTTTTGAGACCAGCCTGGCCAACATGATGAAACCCCATCTCTACCAAAAATACAAAAATTAGCTGGGCATGGTGGTGCATGCCTGTAATCCCAGCTACTCGGGAGGCTGAGGCAGGAGAATCACTTGAACCTGGGAGGCGGAGGTTGCAGGGAGCCGAGCTGAGGTTGCGCCACTGCATGCCAGCCTGGGTGACAGAGCAAAACTCCGTCTCAAAAAAAAAAAAAAAAAAGAAAGAAAAAGAAAATAGATCCTGAGTTATAAATTAGAGGGCTTTGTGTTTTTTCTTGTTTGTTTTTTCCCCAGAAGCTTTGGGAATCATCACAATGCTACAAATGTGTCATCACTTGTTTATTTTTTTAATTTTTTTTTTTTTTTTTTACAAATTTTATATATTTGCACAAAGGAATCATCTTCAAATAACAACAGTAAAAAAAATGAATACAAGTAATTGTCCAGCTGGGAGCAGTGGGCTCACGTCTGTAATCCTAACACTTTGTGAGGCCAAGGCAGGAGAATCGCTTGAGCCCAGGAATTTAAGACCAGCCTGGGAAACATAATGAGACTTTGTCTCTACAAAATATAATATAATTAGTCAGGCGCATACATTGAGGCTGCAGTGAGCTATGATCATGCCACTGTACTCCATCCTGGGCAATAGAGCAAGACTTCATCTCGAAAAAATAAAAAAATAAAAATAAAAAATAAACAACAACACCACCCTCCAAACTGTCCAGATGAAGAGAAAGAGTATGAGAAGCCTCATTTTGGGCTAGAAAAAGAGCTTTTCTTCTCCTCCTACAGAGCTAATAACACACTGTGTGGGCACATTCATTGTTGAGAAGCCACAGGCTCAAAGCGGCTCAAGAGGCAGCCTCTTTTGTAGCTGGGTAGCTCTGGACAGCCCAAGCCAGGCACTACCCTCGCTGAGCACTGTACTCAGCCCGCTGCCTGCCCTGGGCACAGAGGAGCCTCCGGGAAGTCCCACACCTTGCTTTGCCTCCTTTGTTTTCCCTTTCATGCTATTTACTATTTATTGGGCATCCACTTTGCAGCTTGTCCTTTATGTTACTCGTTATTCTTTCTCTCAAACCCTGCAAAGTGGAATCATGAGCCCCATCTTAAAGTTAAGGAACATGAAACTCAGGGAGTATCTAAATCAGGAATCAGAAATTTTGTGAAATAAAAACTCAACTCAAAATAGCTTAAGCAAAAAGAGTATTTCCTGGCTCACAGAACCAAAAGAGCCAAGAATCTGATGGGCTTCAGGCACAGCTGGATCTATGCACTCACGTGAGCCATCAGGGCCCTATTTCTTTCTCTGCCCCTTGTTTCTGTACCCCTTGCAGATAGAGTCTTCCTTATTGGTGTTGGAGGAATGACTGCAATAGCCAAATACACTACATTTCAGTAAGTGTGGCAGCCATGAAAATGCTCCACTTGGATTTCTTTTCAAAAATAACTTGCAGGCTGGTATGGTGACTCACACCTTTCATCCCAGCACTTTGGGAGGCTGAAGAGGAAGAATCACTTTGTTACCAGAAAGGGGTCCTGATCAAGACCCCAAGAGAGGGTTCTTGGATCTCAGGCAAGAAAGAATTCAGAGCAAATCTATAAGGTAAAAGCAAGTTTATTAGGAAAGTAAAGGAATAAAAGAATGGCTACTCCACAGGCAAAGCAGCCCCAAGGGCTGCTGGTTGCCCATTTTTATGGTTATTTATTGATTATATACTAAGGAAGGGGTGGATTATTCATGCCTCCCCTTATTAGACCACATAGGGTTGCTTCCTGATATAGCCATGGCATTTGTAAACTGTCATGGCACTGGTGGGAGTGTAGCAGTGAGGATGACCAGAGGTCACTCTGGTGGCTATCTCAGTTTTGGTGGGTTTTGGCCGGCGTCTTTACTGCAACCTGTTTTATCAGCAAGGTCTTTATGACCTGTATCTTGTGCTGACCTCCTATTCCATCCTGTGATTTAGAATGCCTTACCATCTGGGAATGCAGCCCAGCAGGTTTCAGCCTTATTTTACTCAGCCCCTATTCAAGATGGAGTTGCTCCAGTTCAAATGCCTCTGACAACTTGAGGCCAGGAGTTTGAGACCAGCCTGAACAACATAGCAAGATGCCATCCCTATTAAAAAAAAAAAAAAATGAGCAGGCATGATGGTACACACCTATAATCCCACCTACTTGGGAGGCTGAGGTAGGAGGATCACTTGAGCCCGGGAGTTTGAGGCTGCAGTGAGCTGTCTGTGCCACTGCACCCAAGCCTGTGCAACAGAGAAAGACCCTGTCTCAAAAAACAAAACAAAAGCAAAAACACAAAAACTTGCCATTCAACTGCAAGGAATATAGTTAGTTACCAGTCTCCAGCTGTACCACCTTTAGGATCCATGTGTGGCTCAGTCAGCCACCAGCCAATGGCCAGACATAGCAAAGTGTACCAGGGCCTGGTCATTTGTGCCCAATACATGACTCCTGTAATAGGTAATCTTTGCTCCAGAGCTCGGCAGATAATGTAAGATCTGATTGTGTTCTGAGCCTCTCCCTGCCCGACCCTACTTCCTCCTTCTTTATCCTTCACAGCTGTTGCCCTTTCCCCCAAACAAACCTCTGATACTTCAAACTCCATCTCCACATCTTCCTCCCAGACACACTACACCTCACTGGTCCCCCATCCCCACTCACAGCAGCTTTCCTGGCTTTACCCGTATTCCTTTGGATCTCTGTATGCTTTTCAGTTGCTCTGTAGAGTATAGCAGGCTAGTCAACCTTGTGGGCTGGTCAGAGGCATCTGCAACAGTTGTGACAGCTGCGAAAAAAATGGATGCAAATTCTAAAGCCTCAGAAGAAATGAGTGAAATTTTCCATGCTTGGTTTATTAGAGCTATTTCTGAAGTAAGACTTTTAGGACTTATAAAACCAACAAATAGAAGACTGACCATGTGGCAAGGCTAACATGGGGCGGCTGCTAGAAGGCAAATGAGTGAAACCAGAATATCACGTTGAGTTTAAGAGAAAAAGGAGGCCTGTCGTATTTACATACCACTTACAGGAGCCTGTTTTGGTGAGAAGAGAAATGTGTAATCCCTTGTGATGTTTAACCAGAAAGTATGTTGCTAACCCCAAACAAGTGTATATCAAAACACCTGCGGAGTCCTTTAGAATTCAACAAATAACATACTTACATTATAACTAAAACCTCTCACACATTATTGCTGTACTTCTCACAAAGTCATTACTAAATTAGTAAATCTTTTTTTTTTTTTTTTTTTTTTTTTTTTTTTTGAGATGGAGTCTTGCTCTGTCACCCAGGCCAGAGCAGAGGCACGATTGCAACTCACTGCAACCTCTGCCTCCCAGGTTCAAGTGATTCTCCTGCCTCAGCTTCCCCAGTAGCTGGGATTACAGGTGCCTGCCACCACACCCTGCTAATTTGTGTATTTTTAGTAGAGTTGGGGTTTCACCATGTTGGGCAGGCTTATCTTGAACTCCTAGCCTCTACTGATCCATCCACCTCAGCCTCTCAAAGTGCTGGGGTTACTGGCATGAGCCACCACGCCCAGCCTATAAGTAAATCATTCTTGAAGATACTTTGTCCAACCCAACATGCAGAAAGTCAAAGTGCCTGGGATGACTCCCGCACTTCCCCTCTTGCCTTCCCACTTGATCAATAACTGATAGGTCAGGAGTTCAATGCCAAGCTCTTGGCCTGCAGTCAGACCTCCTGAAACAACTTCCCCTCCAGGGTTGCCCTGCAGGTCAAGCTGGAGCTACCTCCACAGGACTATGCCTGCGGTCACACCTGCTGGCTTCCTCTCCTCTGCCCTGCTCTCCGCTACTCCATTTTCCCTCTCTCCTGGGAGCGCTCCTTAACGAGTTCAGTCTCACCGGAATCCACATCTTAGGGAGTACTTCTCTGAACCCAACCAAGAACCGGCCCCTGGGGTTGGTGCCTGCCCAGGAGCTCTGGCCTACGGAGCCATCCTGCTGAGCTCCTGCCCTCTTCCTGTCCCATCAGTTCCGGAGGGTGGAAGCAGCTTCCTCCAGTCACTGACCCTGGCCTGCTTCCCTGGACCTTGATTGTTTCCTTTGGTCCCTTCTCACACCTTTGTTAGTAGCCTATCGTTAAACTCTCCCCAGGCATCCCTTTGTAGTGTACTACTGAAACCGCCTTTGCAAAATTTATAACTGAGGAAATTATGACAGTGAAAGAGATCAGACTTAATCCACTCTATCTTGCTTCTAATATAGCAGACAGGCGGCAGACAAAACTCCTCCTCAGACACTGAGTTAAAGAAAGAAGGGGTTTATTCAGCCTTCGGGCATCAGCAAGACTCCTGTCTCAAGGGCTGAGCTTCCGAGTGAGCAATTCCTGTCCATTTTAAGGGCTCAGAACTCTAAGGGGGTGCGTGTGAGAGGGTCGTGATTGATTGAGCAAGCAGTGGGTATATGACTGGGGGCTGCATGCACCAGTAATTAGATCGGAACAAAACAAGATAGGGATTTTCACAGTGCATTTCTATACAATGTCTGTAATCTATAGATAACATAACCAATCAGGTCAGGGGTCGATCTTTAACTACCAGGCCCAGAGTGCAGTGCCGGGCTGTCTACATGTGGATTTCATTTCTGCCTTTTAGTTTTTACTTCTTCTTTCTTTGGAGGCAGAAATTGGGCATAAGATGATATGAGGGGTGGTCTCCTCCCTTACTAACCTTTAAGTTGTCATTTTTTTTTTTTTTGAGATGGAGTCTCACTGTTGCCTAGGCTGGAGTGCAGTGGCACAATCTCAGCTCACTGCAACCTCCGCCTCCTGGGTTCAAGCAGTTCTCCTGCTTCAGCCTCCCAAGTATCTGGGATCTCAGGCGCCCACCACCATGCCCGGTTAATTTTTATATTTTCAGTAGTGACGGGGTTTCACCACGTTGGCCAGGCTGGTCTTGAACTCCTGACCTCAGGTGATCCGCCCATCTTGACCTCCCAGAGTGCTAGGATTACAGGCGTGAGCCACCTCGCCCAGCTTAAGCTGTTCTTGTTCATTCCTGGGTGTTGGCCGAACTAACCTTGGGAAGGAATTCAGTTTCATGGTTTGACTCTGAAACAAAATTGATGATAGCCCTTCCCTAAAAAGACCCCTTTTTTGCCTGGCGCCCAGTCTGCCTTTGCCAGACTAACACATTAGCTACAAGATTAGAAATTGTGATTTAGGGGTCATGCAGCCTCTGACTCCAAGAGTCTGAACCTCCCCAAATTGCTCCTGGGGATAACATCACTATTGTCTTTTTTTTTTTTTGAGACGGAGTCTCGCTCTGTCACCCAGGCTGGAGTGCAGTGGCCGGATCTCAGCTCACTGCAAGCTCCGCCTCCCGGGTTCACACCATTCTCCTGCCTCAGCCTCCCGACTAGCTGGGACTATAGGCGCCCGCCACCTCGCCCGGCTAGTTTTTTTTTTTTTTTTTTTTTTTTTGTATTTTTTAGTAGAGACGGGGTTTCACCATGTTAACCAGGATGGTCTTGATCTCCTGACCCCGTGATCCGCCCGTCTCGGCCTCCCAAAGTGCTGGGATTACAGGCTTGAGCCACCGCGCCCGGCCAACATCACTATTGTCAAACCTAAGATCAGTGCTTGAGATATTTTGCGGACCCTGCACTGGATGGATCAGCTGGCACCACCCAGACCTGTAATCTGGCTCACCCAGTTCTGCCATCCCACCCAGGAACAGAAGACAGCATGAAAACCTCACTTCAACCCCCTGTGATTCCATCTCCAACCTGACCGATCAGCACTCCCCACTTCCCAAGCCCCTACCTCCCAAATTATCTTTAAAAACTTCCATCCCTGAATGCTCTGATTTGAGTAATCATAAAACTCTGGTCTCCTGCACAGCCGGCTCTGCATGAATTACTCTTTCTCCATTGCAGTTCCCCTGTCTAGGCAGGTCTAGGCAGCGGGCAAGGTGAACCCATTGGGCAGTTACACTACCTACCTATTTTCTGCCAGAAACCTGAATCGTAAGTAGAACCATTACAGGATTTATTTTTAAAATATCCATCTTTTTAAAAATCCATCTTTTTTTTTTTTTTTTTGAGACAGTTCTCACTCTATGGCCCAGGCTGGAGTGTGCAGTGGTGCTATCATAGCTCACGGCAGCCTCAAACTCCAACTCGCCTTGAGCAGCGAGTTGGAGATGGAATCACAGGTTGGAGCTGGGACCACAGGCATGCACCACCATCTTTTGTAGAGACTGGGTCTTGCTATGTTGCCCAGGCTGGCCTTGAACTCCTGGACTCAAGTGATCTCTGGGCCTCAGCCCCCAAGGTGCTGGGATTACAGACATGAGCCAGCGTGCCTGCCCTTAAATGTCTGTCTGTCTGTCTGTCTGTCTGTCTGTCTATCTATCTATCTATCTATCTATCTATCTATCTATCTATCTATCTATCTGATCAATCTATCATAGCAGTCTAGAGATTTGGAATGAAACAGATATTAATGTTGTGCAATGATTGCCCATTTTTGTCATCCAGTCCATTTGGCTCTGGGACTATATGTATAATAATCTGATTTAGAGATAATACTGAAAGTCTGATTTTAAGGTTCTTCCTGAATATGAAAGTAGAGGTACTGACCTACCCCTTTCCTCCCAAATTGGCCCCTCAGAAAGGCCTTTCAGCTGGAAACAGCCAGTAAACAACTTGCAAAAGCTGGCATCTGACGCTAGATGGCAGCGGTGACCCACTGGTGTTCTTGTTCACCGAAGCCCATTAACAATTCCAGCTTGCCTGACCCAGCAGGTTCATCATTTGCAGTCCAGCAAAAGCCGGCTCTCCTGCTGGCTCTTCAGTCTCAAATCAGGGTTAGTCCACATTCCTCCAATGCAGAGGCAGTTCATGGTTTTCCAGCACTTTGGGTACCTGAGACTCCCTGCCCTGTCAGGACCTGGAAAGGTACCTATTGGTATCTCTCTCCAACCACCCTCCCTCAGTGCACCCGTTGCTAGACACTCAAACAGATAGAAACCCAAGGGTCAGGGTCTCTGAGGAGAAGACCAGAATATAGACACTTAGGGGGAACTCTCCTGGTGCAGGAAAGATTGCTGTGTTTGGCTCTGCCTGGCTTGATGACCTCCATAATTGCTTTAGCTGGCCTCCCTTACCCTCTTTGGACTTAGCAAATGAGTGCCATTGGTCTTGCAAGTAACTGAAGCCCTGTGCAAACTAGCCTCAGCCAAATAAAAAGATGGGGCAGTTAATAGCTTTTTTTTTTTTTTTTGAGACCTCCAGGCTGGACTGCAGTGGCACTATCATGACTCACTGCAGCCTCAACTTCCTGGGCTCACGTAATCCTCCCACCTCAGCCCCCTGAGTAGCTGCGACTACAGGTGTGCACCATGTTTTTTGTTTGTTTGTTTGTTTGTTTTTGGTAGAGATGAGGTCTTCCTATGTTGCCCAGGCTGGAAACTCCTGGGCTCAAGCGATCCTCCAACCTCAGCCTCACAGAGTGCTGGGATTACAGCCATGAGCTACTTCACCCAGCCTACTTAATAGCTTTAAAAGCCATATGTGTGTTAATTTAGACACAACTGTAGCCACACGAGTTTCAGGTATGGCTGGATCCAGGTGCTCAAAAAAAAAAATCAGAAGTCAATGTGTCTCCATCTATCTCTACCCTTCTCTTTCAAGCACAATACCCAAAGTGCTAAAAGAAATGCAAGTCTTTCTTCCTAGTTCTGCCAAGAATCCCAGACTTGACTTAAATTCAAACTCATTCCTAAATTAATCACATGGGAGGAGGCGTGGTAGATGACACTCAATTTGGCTGGGTCAAGTGCCCATTATTAGAAAGAGGGTAGGTCGGGATGAGAATGAGGGAGGCTTGGATCCTCCAAAAATCAGGGTCCTGCCACCTGGAGAAGACACAAGATGAACCAACTCATGGATGCCCACGATGACCAGGCAGCGAGTTTCCATCCCCCTCCCACTCACTTTCATCGGTTTACTCATTTGGTACACTTCAGGACCTCCTGAAAGCACTTCCAGCCCTCCCTCTCCCTTCTTCCCAGATAAAAGTCCTGCTTATCCAGTCTCTGGGTCCTCCTATCAGACAGTCTCCTAACATTCTGTTTTTTTTCCTTCAAAGCATTCCGTTTTTTTCCTTGATCAGGTCAAGTTAATATTGTGATATATGTGATTGTTAATGTAGTGTGTAACTTTCCACTACACCATAAACTTCAAGGGGACAAGGTCTTGATGTCCCCAGAGTCTCATACAGTAACTGGCACGTAGAGGGTATTCAGGAAATATACATTTATTCATTCATTTGATAATTGTCTATTAGAAACTGAGGAAAATGGCCGGGCGCAGTGGCTCACGTCTGTAATCCCAGCACTTTGGGAGGCCGAGGCGGGCGGATCACCAGGTCAGGAGATCGAGACCATCCTGGCTAACATGGTGAAACCCCGTGATGGAGGCAGACTTAGTGATGGAGGCAGACTAGTAAATCAATGATCACTGTCCAATTGCAATGCTTTCTCCAAGAATGGTGAACTCAAGGGAGCCTGGAGAAGGAATATCAAAATTAGAGGGCTCCAATAGAATTTCCCAGCAGAGTCATGACATTGGCCTAACTTTAGAAAAATGAGAAGGCATTAGAGAGATGAAGGAGAAGAAGAAGATTCCCTCTGAAGCATATTTGAAAAATTGGAAATGAGGCCGGGCGTGGTGGCTCAAGCCTGTAATCCCAGCACTTTGGGAGGCCGAGGCGGGCGGATCACGAGATCAGGAGATCGAGACCATCCTGGCTAACACGGTGAAACCCCGTCTCTACTAAAAATACAAAAAACTAGCCGGGCGCGGTGGCGGGCGCCTGTAGTCCCAGCTACTCGGGAGGCTGAGGCAGGAGAATGGCGTAAACCCGGGAGGCGGAGCTTGCAGTGAGCTGAGATCCAGCCACTGCACTCCAGCCTGGGTGACAGAGCAAGACTCCGTCTCAAAAAAAAAAAAAAAAGAAAAGAAAAATTGGAAATGTAACATAGCCTGATGTATTCTGGGGGGACTTGACGACCTTAGTCTCATTGTATTAACTCTCTGGAACAGGAAGGAACTATCTAGGAACCAGGTCCTTTAGCTAAGCCAATGCCTTTTTAAAAACAGTAAAAAATAAAAGGACAGACTGGGCATGGTGGCTCATGTCTGTAATCCCAGCACTTTGGGAGGCTGAGGTGTGAGCATTCCTTGAGGCCAGGAGTTTGAGACCAGCCTGGGCAATATAGCAAGACCCCATCTCTTTAAAATTTTTTTAAAAAATTAGCTGGACATGGTGGTATGTGCCTGTAGTCCCAGCAACTTCAAAGGCTGAAGCAGGAGGATTGCTTGAGCCTAAGAATTTGAGGCTGCAGTGAGCTATGATCACACAGCTGCACTTCAGCCTGGTGACAGAGTGAGGCCCTCCCTAAAAAAAACAACAACAGTAACAACAGAAAGGAGATTTATCAAAAGTAGAAGTTTTTTTTTCTTTTTTTCTTTTCTTTTTTCTTTTCTTTTTTTTTTTTTTTTGAGACAGAGTCTCGCTTTGTCACTCGGGCTGGAGTGCAGTGGCACCATCTCAGCTCACTGCAACCTCCGCCTCCTGGGTTCAAGTGATTCTTCTGCCTCAGCCTCCTGAGTAGTTGGGACTACAGGCACATGACACCATGCCTGGCTAATTTTTGTATTTTTAGTAGAGACAGGGTTTTGCTGTGTTGGCCAGGCTGGTCTCGAACTCCTGACCTTGTGATCCGCCCACCTCAGCCTCCCAAAGTGCTGGGATTACAGACATGAGCCACTGTGCCCTGCCAAAAGTAGAATGTTTCTGGAAGAAGACTGGATACAAAGAATATGGAAACAGTCTCTGATGATATCAGTGCCTGGTAGTAGGACTTTAGTAAACATGCACATGCCTGGATAAAAATAATTGGCATCAACATGGTTTACTTTAAGCAGAGAATAAGCCAGCCAGAGATCTAGTCCATTAAGAATTCAAGCAGACTCCTAAAGGCACACAAAAGAAATAAAGGGTAAAAGAAATCACTTTAAAACAGGAAGATTTATATAACCCTGTCTGTGTAGAAGAAAAATGTTCCCAGCTTCGCATGCCATTCGCTGCCAGGATCTGAGATTGTTACTAAGAAAGAGATGGGAGGAGGGTGTTAAGGGAAATAAGATGCCAGGCCAGGACACAGGCACAGAGAATTTGACATTTAGGGTTTGAAAAGACCTGGGAACACAAGCCTCTTTTGCTTTTAAGGCTTCTCTTAATTGCCACATTTGAGGCCTCGGATTTATGAAGAAAGCACTTTTCAAAAGGACAATTTACGCTTCATTATGGGAAAGTTCAAGTGCAGTCCCCAATTTCCCCTCTAGTTGCAATCCTGAGTCATTTGTGGAGCAGTGGTGTCAAGTGGGGAGGAGAGCTATAAATGGTTTATAAATCAGTGCACGACGTCACAGATGGAAGCAGTTGCTGCACCGGATGGCAGCAAAATTGTGAATCAGTCTAAAGTTCTAGAACAATGTTTGTGAATCAAACCTCACAGTGAAATGCCCTTCATGGTATTCAACAGCTATGCCCTCACTCCCAGACCAGCCTCAAGCCAAACCACAACAGCCATGCCCTCACCCCCAGACCAGCCTCAAGGCAAACCACACCCCAGTGTGTGTGGGGGCCAAGGAGACTTTCACTTCACCCTTGGAAGATTCACTGAAAAATCAGCTCACAAAAGGTAGGTTAATTGGAGAAGACGCATGACATGTATACACAGGAGCCTTCTGAATGAAGACCCAAAGATACAGGGGAAGTTGTTCATTGTTATGCTTGGATTCGACAAAGTCTCGACAGCCATGTAGAAATAGGATTGGGCAAAAAGGGTCTGAGCTAACACTAATAGAGTGGGGAAACCTGTCAAGATCTGTTGGTCTAGATTCTTCTTGGCCTCTCCCAGCGGCATTTCTTCCCTCTAGGTATGGGGCAGGATCCTCTCTCGAACAGGGATCTTGTGACCTACAGTCAAACAGGGTAGGCCAGTTTTTTCACAGAATATTTTTAGGTTTTATGGCTGGCTTTGGGGAAAAAGGGTTTTGGTGTCTATGATCTGCCTTGAGGAAGAGGGATTCTAGTTTCTATAACTAGTTTTGGAGAGATGGGCCTAAAAGATGGGAGGGCAGGTCAGTGAAAACCTTTTGCTTCTGAGGCTGCTTCTGCAGCCTTCATTTGGGATATCGTGTTCTGAGCCCCAACACATGCAAAGGGCTGAGACCTGGAAGTTGCTCATTCCAGACTAAGATGGGTAAACTGATGAAAGGGGTTGCTTCAAGCCACAGCATCACTGTCCTAGGCCAAAGGAACACTGCCCTTTGTTGAACACTTGCTGCATTAGAAATTTCCCCTATTCTAAGGATCATGAAATCTCAGCAATGTCTAAGACATCTAGATCTTGTTCCATGCCAGTCAGAGTTCTAAGTATTTTATACATATTAAATCAATTTTATGTCAATAATTTTATAAAGGTGAGGCTATTATCTCCCATTGTACAGGTGAGGAAACTGAGGCACAGAGATTGGTAACTTACCCAAGGTCACATACCCTAAATGGTAAAGCCATTGTTAGAACCAAGGTGGTTTGGCACTGCAGTACACACCCTCAACCACTGTGACATGCTGCCTCTTGGCACCACAGTACACACCCTCAACCACTGTGACATGCTGCCTCTCGGAACTGCAGTACACACCCTCAACCACTGTGACATGCTGCCTCTTGGCACTGGAGTACACGCTTTCAACCACTGTGACATGCTGCCTCTTTTTGTTATTGTTGTTAATTCAATTTTTTAAAAAATTGAGGCGAGGGCTAGAAGCAGTGGCTCATGCCTGTAATCCCAGCACTTTGGGAGGCCAAGGCAGGCCTATCACTTGAGGTCAGGAGTTCAAGACCAGCCTGGCCAACATAGCAAAACCCCATCTCTACTAAAAAAAAATACAAAAATTAGCTGCGTGCGGTGGCAGGTGCCTGTATTCCCAGCTACTTGGGAGGCTGAGGCAGGAGAATCACTTGAACCGGGAGGTGGAGGTTGTAGTGAGCTGAGATCGCACCACTGCACTCCAGCCTGGGCGACAGAACGACACTCCGCCTGAAAGAAAAAAAAAAAAAAAAATGAAGTGAGTCTTGCTACATTGCCTAGGCTGGTCTCAACTCCTGGGCTCAAGAAATCCTCCCACTTCTACCTTCCAAAGTGCTGGGATTACATGTGTGAGCCCCCATGCCTGGCCCTTTTGTTCGTGTGTGTGTGTGTGTGTGTGTGTGTGTGTGTGTGTGTGTGTGTGTGTGACAGAGTCTCACAGTCGCCCAGGCTGGAGTACAGTGGCGCAATCTCAGCTCACTGAAACCTCTGCCTCCCGGGTTCAAACAATTCTTGTGCCTCAGCCTCCCAAGTAGCTGGGATTACAGGTGCCTGCCACCACATCCAGCTAATTTTTGTATTTTTAGTACAGACGGGGTTTCGCCATGTTGGCCAGGTTGATCTTGAATTCCTGACCTCAGATGATCCGCCTGCCTTGGCCTCCCAAAGTGCTGGGATTATAGGTGTGACCACTGTGCCCAGCCTTTTATTTTATTTTATTTTTAATTGAGACTGCTGCCTTTCAGAGGGGGTGCCATCTGAGCTATGCTGAGTTATCTCTTGTCACATTCCCCTCTCCCTTCCTCTTCATTCAAGGAGTTCTGATGAGGCTGCCTTCTTCATTGGTAACCAGCAGTGGAGCCTTTGACTAGGTATGAGCCAGTCGGACATCAGCCTTGCCCTGACCTCAGTGATCTGGGCGGGACTCAGGCTGGGGCTGTGATGCAGTGAGAGCCAGTGAGTCTTGACGAGACATTTCCTGAGGCCTCTGAAGTTCTCTGTTCTCTGCTGGTTTTGGATGGCAGGGAGTTCAGCAAGGATCTACTGTAGCCCTTTCACTACATGAGGGGAGGCTGCCTGAGGGAAAGCTGACACACAGAGAAAACAGAGCAAAGAGGGGACCTGGGCTGCAGACCAGAAGCCACAGCAGCGACTGGGTCATCACCAAGAGCACATAGTGTTGGGCTCATGTCACACAATATAAATGGGCCCTGGGGCTGGGAAGGGTAATATTGCCATCACCTCATTTGGACGCTGAATCCAGCCACTCCTGAAGTGTCAAATACCTCCACACTCCATGAGCCAACGTATATCTTTTTAAAAGGCAATATAAGTAGGGTTTTCTGCCACTTGAATCATAATGCATCCTAATCAAAACAATCTCAATAAGCCTATTAAAACCCGAGCCAGAAAGCCCATTAGTTACCAATGCTGGGATGGAACAATAAGTCTGCCAGTCAAAAATGAAAAACGTGAATCAAGGTCCTCGCCTTGCTAAACAACAGAGAAAGAGCCAGGAACATGTTTGTAAAATCCTCAACCATTCTCAAGCTTTACATTTTTGTACAAACCGAGAATGGCAACAGCACAAATAATCCCTCATAACTGCATTAAAGGATTCACTTTCATGATTGTATTTCACCCTGGTTAATGGTAAAATGACTTTGTCCCATCCTCAGCAGACTCTGGTCCATGGTCCTCAGGCCTACTGAGGTGGCATTTAAAGTCAGCCAGGCATCCAAAGGGAACCCAGAGACAAGGGGACTTTAGCCTCATCTATGTGTTCATCTCTTATGAAGGAAGGTCATATAATTGAAAGTTATCATTAAAAAGTTGAAGTTAGGGGATGGGCATGGTGGCTCACACTTGTAAATCCCAGCACTTTTGGGAGACTGAGATGGGAGGATCACTTGAGCTCCAGAGTTCAAGACTAGAGGCTTGGCAACATAATGAGACCCCATCTCTACAAAAAATAAAAAATAAAATTATCCGGGTGTGGTGGCATGTGCCTGCAATCCCAGCTACTCAGGAGGCTGAGGCAGGAGGATCGCTTGAACCCAGAGGTCAAGGCTGAAGTGAGCTGTGATCACACCACTGCACTCTAGCCTGGACAACACAATGAGACCCTGTCTCAAAATTAAAAATAAAAATAGGCCAGGCATGGTGGTTCATGCCTGTAATCCCAGCACTTGGGGAGGCTGAGGCAGGCGGATCATCTGAGGTTGGCAGTTCAAGACTAGCCTGACTAACATGGAGAAACTCCATCTCTACTAAAAACGAAAAAAAATTAGCCAGGTGTGATGACACATGCCTGTAATCCCAGCTACTTGAGAGGTTGAGGTAGGAGAATCACTTGAACCCAGGAGGCAGAGGTTGTGGTGAGCCAAGATCGCGCCATTGCACTCCAGCCTGGGCAACAAGAGCTAAACTCCATCTCAAAAATAAATAAATAAATAAATAAATAAATAAAACAAAAGTAAAAAGTTGGAGTTAAAGCAAAGTCATATAATTACACTATCTTAGATTAATGTTTTTATACTTTTTTTTAAAGTAGTGGAACCCTCAAATAAAACCTGATATGAAACACTGTAATAAACATATGTTATGTTTTGCCTTCTTTGGGTGTAGAATCTAATATAAGATAGCTTGCTTCATGGGAACCACATCCTATTCACATCTGAGTCTGGTTTCAGCACATGGTCCTGGCCTGGCCATGGGGGCAAATGTAATAATTTGCTTCCTGAGCTCTCATGGTACTTTTTCCCTTCATAATTCTGGAAAGACACAGCAGTGGTATAGCTTTTTTTGATCTCCTAGAATCCGCCTTGCAGGGGGGAAAAAAAAAAAAAAGGCAGAGCAACCAGATGGTAAAACCAAAAATCCTATGAAGAGCATCTTCAACAAAACCAGATTATCAGGTATCCCCATGAACTGTAAAATGAAAGAGCATGATGACAACCATTTCCACCACTATAAGATCTATATGATATTCACATTTATACAGAAGAATGCAGAGGGAAGAGATAGGGCACCTGAGGGGCCAGCAAACAGGTCTTTGCAGGAGGGCAGAGTGAGCCAAACTGAGAAAAGCAGCGAAAGTGGGAGGTATTCTGCATGCTTCAATATGGGTGAGTGTAAGCAGACTCTGATAAGCGTGGAGGGGCTGGAGCAGTTGAGGCAACATCAACTTTTTTTTTTTTTTTTTTTTTTTTGAGACGGAGTCTCGCTCTGCCGCCCAGGCTGGAGTGCAGTGGCCTGATCTCAGCTCACTGCAAGCTCCGCCTCCCGGGTTCACGCCATTCTCCTGCCTCAGCCTCCGGAATAGCTGGGACTACAGGCACCCGCCACCGCGCCTGGCTAGTTTTTTGTATTTTTTAGTAGAGACGGGGTTTCACCGTGTTAGCCAGGATGGTCTCGATCTCCTGACCTCGTGATCCGCCCATCTCGGCCTCCCAAAGTGCTGGGATTACAGGCTTGAGCCACCGCGCCCGGCCAACATCAACTTTTAAAGCAATTGTCTTAGTCCTTTTGTGTTGCTATGAAGGAAGACCTGAGGCTGAGTAATTTATTAAGAAAAGAGGTTTATTTGGCTCACAGCTCTGCAGACTGTATAAGAAGCATGACGCCAGCATCTGCTTCTGGTGAGGCCTTAGGAAGCTTCCACTTATGACTGAAGGGGAAGGGCAGCCAGTATGGGCAGAGATCACATGGCAAGAGAGAGAAGCAAGAAGAGAGAGGAGGAGGCACCAGGCTCTTTTGAACAACCTACTTTCTTGGGAACTAGTAGAGTAAGAACTTACTCATTACCACAAAGAGGGCACCAAGCCATTCATGAGGGATCCACCCCCTTAACACAAACGCCTCCTGTTAGGCCCTGCTGCCAACACTAGGGATCAGATTTCTTTTTTCTTTTTCTTTTTTTTTTCCGAGATGGAATCTCGCTCTTTTGCAAGTGATTCTCCTCCCTCAGCCTACTGAGTAGGTGGGATTACAAGTGTGAGCCACTATGCCCAGCTAACTTTTGTGATTTTAGTAGAGACGGGGTTTCACCATGTTGGCCAGGCTGGTCTCAAACTCCTGGCCTCAAGTGATCCACCTGCCTTGACCTCCTGAAGTGTTAAGATTACAGGCGTGAGCCACTGCCAGGCTGGGGATCAAATTTCAGCATGAGGTTTGGAGGGTTAAATATTCAAGCTATAGCACTAATCAACCAAGCTCCCTTCCACAAAACAGATAAACAGTATAAACTAGTATTTCAAAACTAGCTAAAAGACATTTTGAAAGATACAAAGAACAACATACATACGTAAATCAGAACTAGAAAAATATAGCAATTAGGTGATAAAACTCCGGGAAAAAATAGTAATAAATAAAAAATTTTCAGAAATGAAACTAAACCAGAAGGAAAACAAAAGTAAATAAATAAGCTGGGCATAGTGGCTCACACCTGTAATCCCAGCACTTTGGGAGGCTGAGGCAGGAAGATTGCTTGAGCTCAGGAATTTGAGCAACATAGTGAGACCCCATCTCTACCAAACATTAAAAAAAATTAGCCCGGCCGGGCGCGGTGGCTCACGCCTGTAATCCCAGCACTTTGGGAGGCCGAGGCGGGCGGATCACAAGGTCAGGAGATAGAGACCACGGTGAAACCCCGTCTCTACTAAAAATACAAAAAATTAGCCGGGCGCGGTTGTGGGCGCCTGTAGTCCCAGCTACTCGGGAGGCTGAGGCAGGAGAATGGCGTGAACCCGGGAGGCGGAGCTTGCAGTGAGCCGAGATCGCGCCACTGCACTCCAGCCTGGGCGACAGAGCGAGACTCCGTCTCAAAAAAAAAAAAAAAAAAAAAAAAAAATTAGCCCGACATGATGGCGTGTGCCAGTAATCCCAGCTACTCCGGGGGCTGAGGTGGGAGGATCACTTAAGTACAGACTTCAGTGAGCTGTGATTGTGCCACTGTACTACAGCTTGTCTCAAAAAAAAAAAAAAAAAAAAAGTAAATAAATGCTACAAATATTGCCTGATAAGAAATAGAAGGTGAAAAAAAATTGAAAATAAGGAAAAAAGAAACAAAAAGCATGTGCAAAAAAGTGACAAATATTGAAGTCATGCAAATAAGATCTCTGAAAATAATTTAAAATCTAAGCTATTGGAATTCTAAATTATTTTGAGCCGTAGAGGAATGTTACCTGACAGGCAGCTATAACTTAGGCAGCTGTAACCCTTGGTTTCTGATTATAGATTAGTCTTCTTACTTACCTACATTGTTTTGTAAAATGTTGCAAATGACTACAGGGCATCAGGAAAGACTGCACAGTCGATCTTCGTTGTAGATTGACTTCCCTCTTACCTTTCTCACACAAAGACTTTTTGGCCATCACATTGTCATAAAGTGGAATGCTGAATACCTTAAATTGGAAAGGAGGGTCAGGAGGTGGCTCATACCTGTAATTTCAGCACCTTGGGAAGCCTAGGTGAGAGGACTGTTTGAGGCCAGGAGTTTGAGACCAGCCTGCGCAACATAGTGACATCCTATTTCTTCTTGTTATTTTTTAAAAAATTAACCGGATATGGGGACAAGCACATGTAGTCCCAGCTACTCAGGAAGCTGAGGTGGGAGGATCCCTTGAACCTGGGAGGTGAAGGCTGCAATGAGTCATGTTTGCACCATCTTACTCCACTCTGGATGACAGAGGAACACGCTGTCTCAAAAATAAATATGTAGGAAGGGAAATGAAAACCAGTTGTAGAGAAAAGAAACCAAGCCATATAGAAAAGGAAAGAAGCAGGCCGGGCGCGGTGGCTCAAGCCTGTAATCCCAGCACTTTGGGAGGCCGAGGCGGGCGGATCACAAGGTCAGGAGATCGAGACCACAGTGAAACCCCGTCTCTACTAAAAATACAAAAAATTAGCCGGGCGCGGTGGCGGGCGCCTGTAGTCCCAGCTACTCAGGAGGCTGAGGCAGGAGAATGGCGGGAACCCGGGAGGCGGAGCTTGCAGTGAGCCGAGATCGCGCCACTGCACTCCAGCCTGGGCAACAGCGTGAGACTCCGTCTCAAAAAAAAAAAAAAAAAAGGAAAGAAGCTGTAACTAAATGGTTGTAACTCATGAACCAGCCTCATATAGAAAACGATCCTACTTGTTTGTTTTTTACCTACTTAAGCAATAACTTAACTTTTAACTTCAGAACACCGACCCCATTTCCCTACGCTCTGTGTCTCCCAGCTAGTCATTCCCAACATTTCGCTTTAATAAACTCTTTAAAACTGGCTTCTGGGCCGGACGCGGTGGCTTATGCCTGTAATCCCAGCACTTTGGGAGGCCAAGGCGGGCGGATTATGAGGTCAAGAGATCGAGACCATCCTTGCTAACATGGTGAAACCCCGTCTCTACTAAAAATGCAAAAAAATTAGTCGGGCGTGGTGGCACACACCTGTAGTCGCAGATACTCAGGAGGCTGAGGCAGGAGAATGGCGTGAACCCGGGAGGTGGAGTGTGCAGTGAGCCGAGATCACACCCCTGCACTCCAGCCTGGGCGATAGAGTGAGACTCTGTCTCAAAAAAAAAAAAAAAAAAAGGCCGGGCGCGGTGGCTCAAGCCTATAATCCCAGCACTTTGGGAGGCCGAGACGGGCGGATCACGAGGTCAGGAGATCGAGACCATCCTGGCTAACACAGTGAAACCCCGTCTCTACTAAAAAATACAGAAAACTAGCCGGGCGAGGTGGCGGGCGCCTGTAGTCCCAGCTACTCGGGAGGCTGAGGCAGGAGAATGGCGTAAACCCGGGAGGCGGACCTTGCAGTGAGCCGAGATCCAGCCACTGCGCTCCAGCCTGGGCGACAGAGCAAGACTGTCTCAAAAAAAAAAACAAAAAAAAACACCTGGATTCTGATCCTTTAGATTATTTCAGGTTGGCAGTTCCAACATATTATAAATCGAAGTAACTGCAAAAGAAAACATGGCAAATACCAAAAACTATAATTGTTCTTGTTTGTTTCTTTTTTTGTTTTTTTTTGAGACATAGTCTCACTGTGTTGCCCAGGCTGGAGGGCAGTGGTGCGATCTTGGCTCATTGCAACCTCCGCCTCCCAGGTTCAAGTGATTTTCCTGCCTCAGGCTCCCAAGTAGCTGGGATTATAGGTGTGTCCCACCACACTCAGCTAATTTTTGTATTTTTGGTAGAGATGGGTTTCACCATGTTGGCCAGGCTGGTCTTGAACTCCTGATTTAAGTGATCCCCCAGCCTCAGCCTCCCAAAGTACTAGCATTACAGGCATGAGCCACCATGCCCAGCTCAAAATCTATAATTCAAGAAAACTTTCTTAAAGATTTGAAACTACATATTGGCTGGGCATGGTGGCTCATGCCTGTAATCCTAGCAGTTTGGGAAGCCAAGGTGGGTAGATCACTTGAGCTCAGGAGTTGGAGACCAGCCTGGGCAACATGGTGAAAACCCGTCTCTACAAAAAATACAAAAATGAGGTGGGTGTTGGGGCACACACCTGTAGTCCCAGCTACTTAGGAGGCTGAGACATGAGGATTGCTTGAGCCTGGGAGGTCGAGGCTGCAGTGAGCTCATTGCACCATTGCCTTCAGCCTAGGTGACAGAGTAAGACCCTGTCTCCAAAAAAAGGAATGTGTGAGCCAAGATTTTGTGTCTGAGTATAAGGGACACAAAAACAACCTCTCAATGTGCAAAAACTTGGGCATCTTGCTTATAATCATGGTCACTTTGAGTGGGGGATGGTTGTAATTGGGATACGGTATGTGGATAGTTTCAGAGGTAGCTGGCAGGTCTATCTCTAGTCCTCAGTTGTAGCTGTAAGGGTGTTCATTTATAATAATTCACCATATGTATGTTTAGTTTTTTTTATGTCGGTGTTATATTTTATAAGAAAAAGTTTTAAAAATAATGATGAAATAAAATATGTAATAATTACATTAGGGAAACTTGAATATGGACTGGGGTAGTATTATGAAACTACTGTTAAATGTGTACATATAATATAATGGTATTATAGTTATGGAATAGAATGTTCTTATTTTTGGAGATACATATTGAAGAATTTCTATCCTTTACTTTAAGGGCTGGGCATGGTGATGCATGCCTATAATCCCAACTACTCAGGATGCTGAGGCTAGAGGATAGCTGGAGCTCAGAAGGTTGAGGCTGCAGTGACCCCTGATTGCATCACTGCACTCCCGTCTGGGCAACAGAGTGAGGCTCTGCCTCAAACAAACAAACAAACAAGCTTGGAGTGTTACCAGCAAGACGGTGGACTAGAAAGTTTCAGGTCCTAGGCCGGGCGCGGTGGCTCAAGCCTGTAATCCCAGCACTTTGGGAGGCCGAGACGGGCGGATCACGAGGTCAGGAGATCGAGACCATCCTGGCTAACACAGTGAAACCCCATCTCTACTAAAAAAATACAAAAAAACTAGCCGGGCGAGGTGGCGGGCGCCTGTAGTCCCAGCTACTCGGGAGGCTGAGGCAGGAGAATGGCGTAAACCCGGGAGGCGGAGCTTGCAGTGAGCTGAGATCCGGCCACTGTACTCCAGCCTGGGGCGATAGAGCGAGACTCCATCTCAAAAAAAAAAAAAAAAAGAAAGTTTCAGGTCCTTGTTTCCACTATGGAAACATTAGATGAACAACTAGAAACTGGCTAAAATAACTTAATAGGGACAGTGGAAATCAATAAAAAGACCAGCAACCAAGTGAATACACATCTAAGAAAAAGCCACATTAAAAATGGAAGGAGCCTGGCATGATGGCTCATGTCTGTAATCTCAGCACTTTGGGATGCCGAGGTGGGCGGCTGACTAGAGCCTATAAGTTTGAGACCAGCCTGGCCAATATGGTGAAACCCCATCTCTACTATAAATACAAAAACTAGCCAGGCATGGTGGCATGTGCCTGTAGTCCCAGTTACTCAGGAGACTGAGGCAGGAGAATGCTCAAACCTGGGAGGTGGAGGTTGCAGTGAGCTGAGATCATGCCACCATGCTCCAGCCTGGGCAACACAGCTAGACTCTGTCTCAAAAAAAAGGAGGGAAGTTTCATGGCAGTTTTGCTTCCTGTGTTAGTTTGTTCACACATTGCTAATAGAGACATACCCAAGACTAGGTAATTTATAAAGAAAAGAGATTTAATAGACTCATAGTTCAGCATGGCTGGGGAAGCCTCAGGAAATTTACAATCATGGCAGAAGGGGAAACTTACACATCCTTCTTCACATAGCAGCAGCAAGGAGAAGTGTAGAGCAAAGGTGGCGGAAAGCCCCCTGTAAAACCATCAGATCTCGGCCAGGCACGGTGGCTCACGCCTGTAATCCCAGCACTTTGGGAGGCCAAGGCGGGTGAATCACGAGATCAGGAGTTCAAGACCATACTGGCCAACATGGTGAAACGCCATCTCTACTAAAAATACAAAAAATTAGCTGGGCGTAGTGGCAGGCGCCTGTAATCCCAGCTACTCAGGAGGCTGAGGCAGGAGAATCACTTGAACCCGGGAGGCAGAGGTTGCAGTGAGCCAAGATTGCACCACTGCACTCCGGTCCAGGCAACAGACTGAGACTCCATCTCAAAATAAATAGACAAGCAAATAAATACATACATACATAAATCCATTAGATCTTGTAATAACTCACTCACTATCATGAGAACAGCATGGAGGTAACCGCTCCCATGATTCAATTACCTCCCACTGAGTTCCTCCTATGACACATGGGGATTATGGGAACTATAGTTCAAGATGAAATGTGGGTGGTGACAAAGTCAAACCATATCATTCTGCCCCTGGCCCCTCCCAAATTTCATGTCCTCACATTTCAAAATGCAATCATGCCTTCCCAACAGTCCCCCAAAGTCTTGACCCATTCCAGAATTAACTCAAAAGTCCAAGTCCAAAGCCTCATCTGAGACAAGGCAAGTCCCTTCTGCCTATGAGCATGTAAAACCAAAAGCAAGCTAGTTACTTCCTAGATACAATGGAGGTACAGGCATTGGGTAAATACACCCATTCCAAATGGAAGAAATTGGCCAAAACAAAGGGGCTACAGGCCCCAAGCAAGTCTGAAATCCAATAGGGCAGTCACTAAACCTTAAAGTTCCAAAATGATCTCCTTTAGCTCCATGTCTCACCTCCAGGTTATGCTGATGCAAGGGGTGGGCTCCTACCACCTTGGGCAGCTCCACTCTTTTGATTTTGCAGGGCACAGCCCCCTCCCAGCTGCTTTCATGGGCTGGTGTTGAGTGTCTGCAGCTTTTCCAGGTACATGGTGCAAGCTGTCAGTGGATCTACAATTCTGGGGTCTGGAGGATGGTGGCCCTCTTCTCACAGCTCCACTAGGCAGTGCCCAGTGGGGACTCTGTGTGAGGGCTCCAACCCCACATTTCCCTTCCACACTGCCCTAGCAGAGGGTCTCCATGAGGGCTCTGCCCCTGCAGCAAACTTCTGCCTGGACATTCAGGTGTTTCCATACATTCTCTGAAATCTAGGCAGAGGTTCCCAAACCTCAATTCTTGACTTCTGTGCACCCACAGTCAACCCCATGCAGAAGCTGCCAAGGCTTTGGCTTGTAGCCTCTGAAGCCATGGCCCAAGCTGTGCCTTAACCCCTTTTAGCCATAGCTAGAGTGACTGGGATGCAGGGCACCAAGTCTTGAGGCTGCACACAGCAGGGGGGCTCTGGACCCAGCCCAGGAAACCATTGTTTTCTCTTAGGCTTCCTTCCGTGCCTGTGATGGAAGGGGCTGCCATGAAGGTCTCCGACATGCCCTGGAGACATTTTCCCCATTGTCTTGGTCATTAACATTTGGCTCCTTGTTACTTATGCAAATTTATGCAGCAGGCTTGAATTTCTCCTCAGAAAATGGGTTTTTCTTTTCTACTGCATCCTGAGGCTGGAAAATTTTCCAACTTTTTTTTTTTTTTTTTTTTTTTTTTTTTTTTTTTTGAGACTGAGTCTGGCTCTGTCGCCCAGGCTGGAGTGCAGTGGCCGGATCTCAGCTCACTGCAAGCTCCGCCTCCCGGGTTCACGCCATTCTCCTGCCTCAGCCTCCGGAGTAGCTGGGACCACAGGCGCCCGCCACCTCGCCCGGCTAGTTTTTTGTATTTTTTAGTAGAGACGGGGTTTCACCGTGTTAGCCAGGATGGTCTCGATCTCCTGACCTTGTGATCCGCCCGTCTCGGCCTCCCAAAGTGCTGGGATTACAGGCTTGAGCCACCACGCCCGGCCAAATTTTCCAACTTTTATGCTCTGCTTCCTCTTGAACACTTTGCTGCTTAGAAATTTCTTCCACCAGATACACTAAATCATCTCTCTCAAGTTCAAAGTTCCACAGATCTCTAGGGCAGAGGCAAAATGCCGTCAGTCTCTTTGAATAGTAACAGTGACCTTTGCTCCAGTTCCCAAGAAGCTCCTCATCTCCATATGATCACACCTCAGCCTGGACTTCATTGTCCACATCACTATCAGCATGTTGATCAAAGCCACTCAACAAGTCTCTAGGAAGTTCCAGACTCTCCTCCATCTTTCCAAACTTTCCTACATCTTTCTGTCTTCTGAGCCTTCCAAGTCTCTATGAAGTTCCAAACCTTTCCACATTTTTCTGTCTTCTTCTGAGCCCTCCAAACTGTTCCAACTTCTGCCTGTTACCCAGTTCCAAAGTTGCTTCCACATTTTTGGGTATCTTTACAGCAACGCCCCACTCTCTGTGGTACCAATTTATTGTATTAGTCAGCTCTCATGCTGCTAATAAAGACATACCTAAGACTGAGTAATTTATAAAGAAAAGAGGTTTAGAGGCCAGGTGCAGTGGCTCACGCCTGTAATCCCAACACTTTGGGAGGCCAAGGCAGGTGGATCATGAGGTCAGGAGTTCAAGACCAGACTGACCAACATGGCAAGACCCTGTCTCTACTAAAAATACAAAATTAGCAAGGCATAGTGGCAGGCACCTGTAATCCCAGCTACTCAGGAGGCTGAGGCAGGACAATTGCTTGAACCCAGGAGGCGGAGGTTGCAGTGAGCCGAGATCATGCCATTGCAACTCCACCCTGGACAACAAAAGCAAGACTCCATCGGCAAGGCAAGGCAAGGCATTTAGGTCAGGCATGGTGGTTCACGCCTGTAATCTTAGCACTTTGGGAGGCTGAGGCAGGCAGATCATGAGGTCAGGAGATCAAGACCATACTGGCCAACACGGTGAAACCGCCATCTCTACTAAAAATACTAAAATTAGCTGGGTGTGGTGGTACACACCTGTAGTCCCAGCTACTTGGGAGGCTGAGGCAGGAGAATCACTTGAACCTGGGAGGCAGAGGTTGCAGTGAGCCTAGATCGCACCATTGCACTCCAGTGTGGCGATGGAGCCAGACTTCATCTCAAAAAAAAAAAAGAGGTTTAATTGACTCACTGTTCAGCATGTCGGGAAAGCCCCTCAGGAAACTTACAAGCATGGTAGAAGGGGAAGCAAACACGTCCTTCTTCACATGGTGGCAGCAAGGAGAACTACAGAGTGGAGCAGGGGAAAAGCCCCTTATAAAACCATCAGAACTCACTCACTATCATTAGAACAGCATGGAGGTAACCACCCCCATGATTCAATTACCTCCCACTGGGTCCCTCCCATAACATGTGGGGATTATGAGAGCTACAGTTCAAGATAAGAGTTAAGTGGGGACACAGCCAAACCATATCACTTGCCTTTCCTGTGTTTATGCCACTGCACTCCAGTGTGGGTGACAGAGTGAGACCCTGTCTCAAACAAAAACAAAAACACAGCAACAACAACAAACCCTCAAACAACAGAATTGGCTGGAGCATTTCTTAATCTCTAAGAGTTTCTGACCATAATAGGGTTCTGGGTACTCAAGACTAGTACAAGATTGTCAGGTCTTTGTAAAATTTGTATTTTTCTCATATTTTTTGGTATACTCTGTTTCCCCAGACTGTTCAAAAGCTGAGATCCTCTGTTCTCTGTGTCCTGAGGCAACAAGAAAGGAGAGCTCTGCATTGGTGGCCAAACTGTCTAACCAAGTATCTAATCCAGCAAGTTGAGTACCTGAGTCTAAGACAAAAAAGAAAAGCTAGGGCTGGGTGTGGTGGTTCATTCCTGTAATCCCAACACTTTGGGAGGCTGAGGCAGACAGATCACGTGAGGTCAGGAGTTTGCGACCAGCCTAGCCAACATGGTGAAGCCTCATCTCTACTAAAACTATAAAAAATTAGCTGGGCATGGTGGCACGTACCTGTAGTCCCAGCTACTCAGAAGGCTGAGGTGGGAGAATGGCATGAACCTGGGAGGCAAAGCTTGCAGTGAGCCGAGATCATGCCACTGCACTCCAGCCTGGGTGACACAGCGAGACTCCAAGAAAGAAAGAAAGAGAGGGAGGGGCCGGGCGCGGTGGCTCCCAGCACTTTGGGAGGCCGAGGCAGGGAGATCGAGACCATCCCTGGCTAACATGGTGAAACCCCGTCTCTACTAAAAATACAAAAAACTAGCCGGGCGTGGTAGCGAGCGCCTGTAATCCCAGTTACTCGGAGGCTGAGGCAGGAGAATGGCGTGAACCCAGAAAGCGGAGCTTGCAGTGAGCCGAGATCGTGCCACTGCACCCCAGCCTGGGTGACACAGCGAGACTTCATCTCAAAAAAAAAAAAAAAAAAAACCGAAAGAGAGGGAGGAAGGGAGGGAGGGAGGGAGGGAGGGAGGGAGGGAGGGAGGAAGGAAGGAAGGAAGGAAGGAAGGAAGGAAGGAAGGAAGGAAGGAAGGAAGGAAGGCAGGAAGGCAGGCAGGCAGGCAGGCAGGCAGGCAGGCAGGCAGGCAAGCAAGCTGGGAGCTGGAACCAGAGCCTTGCAGCTAGATGAACACATCCAGTTCATCCCCAGTTTATGAGCTGACACTTTTCTTTGCACTTGTAGGGAAGGAGCCTGTGGCCAGCAGCCCCTGGCCTCATCTGTCTGGGGCTTGCTTGCATCACTGCCATATCATCTATCACAAACAGTCTTCAAAAGCCTATCCTTGGCCGGGCGCGGTGGCTCAAGCCTGTAATTCCAGCACTTTGGGAGGCCGAGACGAGCGGATCACGAGGTCAGGAGATCGAGACCATCCTGGCTAACACGGTGAAACCCCTCTCTACTAAAAAAAAAAAAAAAAATACAAAAAACTAGCCGGGCGAGGTGGCAGGCGCCTAGAGTCCCAGCTACTTGGGAGGCTGAGGCAGGAGAATGGCGTAAACCCGGGAGGCGGAGGTTGCAGTGAGCTGAGATCTGGCCACTGCACTCCAGCCTGGGCGACAGAGCAAGACTCCGTCTCAAAAAAAAAAAAAAAAAAAAAAAAAAAAAAAAAAAAAAAGCCTATCCTTGGCTGGGCGTGGTGGCTCATGCCTCTAATTCTAGCACTTTGGGAGGCTGAGGCAGGCCAATCACCTGAGGTCGGGAGATCAAGACCAGTCTGACCAACATGGAAAAACCCCATCTCTACTAAAAATACAAAATTTGCCAGGCATGGTAGCTCATGCCTGTAATCCCAGCTACTCAGGAGGCTGAGGCAGGAGAATTGCTTGAACCAGGGAGGTAGAGGTTGCAGAGAGCCGAGAACACACCATTGCACTCCAGCCTGGGCAATAAGAGCGAAACTCTGTCTCAAAAAAAAAAAAAAAAAGGCCTATCCTCCTCTCCTGTCCTGCAATCTGGCTTCCCCAGTCCTTCACTCTGTTACCTTTAGGAAGAGGCAGCATGCCCTGTGTCTAAATAGATGACTTCTGCCCTGAGTAGAATTACAGTCAATTACATCATAGCACAGACATAGGTTTCCAATTTTGTGGGAGTTCAGTCAGGCAGGTGGGAGAAATTTTAAGATGAAGTTATAGGATATAAACACCAACCCTCCTGGAAGGCCTGGAGGTTTGCATAAATTGTTTGGCTGAAGGCAGTCAAATCCACTTAATAGCTTAGGGTACAGATACGTAGGAATGTAGAGGAGTTTATCTAAATAGCTTGTTTACTCACGTGGTCCTAAAACGAACCTTTGATCACTCACGGGCAGGATGGCTCTCTCAGGGTGGGGTTGGGGGGGGGGGGCTACCGGATTAATTACCCACAGGTGTGTTGACTCAAAGCTTTTATCGTTAAAACTGTGCTAAACAAATGCCCACAGGGCCAGCTAGTTGAGGCCATAGCTGCTGAGACTCTTTACAGCACCTTCCTTGGTGTCTGTGAGTGGCTCGGGCCCCTAGCTGCTCTTTCTCTGAATATCGGTATCTGGGTATGTTATTTGTCCATCGTGCAAGCTGGGGTCTGCAGGACAGACCCCCGCACATTTGGAAGTTCTGACTGCCATGTCACCCAGAGAAAATCTCAAGCTCTCCCAGTCCCAGTTCCCTTATCTGTGCAACAGACTGATAGTACTCACCTTTCCAGGGGGTTGGAAAATTCAATTAGAGGACAAAAGGGAAAGCACATAGCAAACTCTAAAGCTGTTTTTGATGGCTACCGTCATTACTGGGATGGGAAAGAGAGAAACAGTTCATTTCAGATCTCAATTGGCTTATGGACTGGATAGCAGTAGCAGTTCCCGTTGGAACTACCTATATCCTTATAATGTGGGGTGGGGCTGGATAACTGCAAGGGCCCTTTAAGCTCTAACATTCTGGCCTTCTCTCAGCATGGGGTAAAGACACCAGTGTCCTTGGGCAGGCCTGGGCTTCACCTACCTCACCTGTTATCTGCCTAAGGAAGACAACAGATAATTTATGCATTTATTGGTCATGAGTTATTAAAAAGACGCTTGGCACACGTCTGTAATCCCAGCACTTTTTGAGGCTTAGGTGGGAGGATTGTTTGAGTTCAAGACCAGCCTGGGCAACGTAGCAAGACCCTGTCTCTACAAAAAATAGAAAAAAAAAGCCAGGTGTGGTGGTACATGCCTGTAGTCCCAGCTACTCAAAAAGCTGAAGCAGAAGGATCACTTCAACCCAGGAGGTCGAGGCAGCAGTAAGCCATGATATCACATCACTGTTGCACTTCAGCCTGGGAGACAGAGCAAGATTCTGCCTCTAAAAAAAAAAACACTTGGAGTGATACCAGCAAATGGTGGACTAAAAAAACTTCAGAAAGCTTCAGGCCCTTGTTTCCCCTATGGAAACATTAAATAAACAACTAGAGAATGACTAAAATAATAGGGGCTGTGGAAATCAATCAAAAGACCTCCAACAACCAAGTGAATGCAGAGAAAGAAAAAGCCACATTACAAATAGAAGGAAGTTTCATGGCAGTTTTGTTTGCCTTTGCTCCACCCACTTCTAGCTTGGCATGGTGTGCCTTACAGGAAGCAGTGGTCTGGTCTCCACTTCTTTGAACCAGAGAGAGAGTGAACCTAATTTTTAATGTTATAACCTGTCTAAGGGCTGCCTGATTGGTCTCTCTGTCACCTGTTACTTATCTTGGAGCTCACATGGCCAAATACAACATGGCTCAGGCTAGGAAAAACTTCAGGAAGGAGCAGGCATGGCTCATGAAAGTCACAGGGGGACTACAGACCTGCAGATATGTGGGGCAAGAAATTACTGATTGAGGAATACAAAATTATCGATTGAATTTCTGTGTGTATGGGTGAATTGTAAAAAAGAACACACACACTGGCCAGGGAAGACCCATACCTAAAAAAGGCCTGAGGAAACCTTAACCCTTCATATAAGGCTAATTAGAGAAGGTCTTCCATTGTACAGAAGTAGTCTGTAAAGTCTATAAAAGGTGGTTGTTTTTCAGGTGTCAAATTTTCAACAAAAGATTACAAGATATACAAAGAAACACTAAAATATGGCCCATCCAAAGGACCAAAACAAATATCCAGAAATCATCTCTGAAGAAAGACGGGACTGGACTTACCAGACAAAAACTTTATTTATTTATTTATTTTTTTGAGACGGAGTCTCGCTGTGTCGCCCGGGCTGGAGTGTGGTGGCCAGATCTCAGCTCACTGCAAGCTCCGCCTCCCGGGTTTACGCCATTCTCCTGCCTCAGCTTCCTGAATAGCTGGGACTACAGGCGCCCGCCACCTCGTCTGGCTATTTTTTTTTTTATTTTTTAGTAGAGACGGGGTTTCACCATGTTAGCCAGGATGGTCTTGCTCTCCTGACCTCGTGATCCGCCCGTCTCAGCCTCCCAAAGTACTGGGATTACAGGTTTAAGCCACCGCACCCGGCCAGACAAAAACTTTAAAACAGCTATTTTAAATATGCTCAAAGAACTAAGGATAATACAGACAAAGAACTAAAGGAAATCAGGAAAACAATATATGAACACGATAAGAATATCAACAAAGAGAAAGAAATTGTTTTTGTTAAAAGAACCAAACAAAAATCCTGAAGCTGAAAAATATAATAACTGAACTGAAAAATTCATTAGAGGAGTTAACTGCAGACTCAAGCAGGCAGAAGAAAGCATCGGTGAGACTTGACAACAGGTCATTTGAAATGATTGAGTTTGAACAGAAAAAAGAAATAAAAATGAAGAAAAGTGAACAAAACCTAAGGAACTTATGGGACTCAATCAAGTGGATTAGTATACACATTATGGGAATTTCAGAAAGAGAAGAGACAAGGGAAGATACAGAAAGTTTATTTGAAGAAATAATAGCTGAAAACTTCCCAGATTTGAGGAAAGACTGAGTGTATCAATTCAAGAGGCTCAATGAACTCCAAGGAGGTTAAACCCAAATGTGCCCATGCTGAGACACCGTATAATCAAGCTGTTGGAAGACAAAAAGAAAGAAAAAATCTTGAAAGCAGCAAGAGAGAAGCAACTCATCACATAAAAAGGATGCTTAATAAGGCTATCAGAATATTTCTATTTTTTTCTTTTTTCTTTTTTTTTGGGGGGACAGGGTCTCGCTCTGTCACCCAGGCTGGAATGCAGTGGCATGATCATGGTTCACTATTGCCTCAACTTCCCAGGCTCCAATGATCATCTTATGTTGGCCTCCTGAGTAGCTGGGACAACAGGCATGCACTGCCACACCTGGTTAATTTTTATATTTTTGGTAGAGACAAGGTTTGTCATGTTACCCAGGCTGGTCTCAAACTCCTGATCTCAAGCAATCTACCTGTCTTGGCCTCCCAAAGTGTTAGGATTACAGGCATGAGTCACCATGCCCAGACCAGATTTCTTTTTTTTTTTTTAAATTTATTTTATTTTATTTTTTTTTGAGACGGAGTCTCGCTCTGTCGCCCAGGCTGGAGTGCAGTGGTCGGATCTCAGCTCACTGCAAGCTCCGCCTCCCGGGTTCACGCCATTCTCCGGCCTCAGCCTCCGGAGTAGCTGGGACTACAGGCGCCCGCCACCTCGCCCGGCTAGTTTTTTGTATTTCTTAATAGAGACGGGGTTTCACCGTGTTAGCCAGGATGGTTTCGATCTCCTGACCTCGTGATCCGCCCGTCTCGGCCTCCCAAAGTGCTGGGATGACAGGCGTGAGCCACCGTGCCCAGCCTTATTCTTTAAAATAAAACTGTAATAATAATTATAGCACTTTCCTGAGTTGTGTGAGTAATTATAGTGAATTACTGAATATGGGGGGTAGGTCATGCGAACTCCCAAATTTTTAACCAGCTGGGCAGAAGTGTGGGTGTCCTGGGGACCCCACTTGTGGCTGGTGTCTGAAATAGGGGCAGTCTTGTAGGACTGAGCACTGAACCCATGGAGTCCTAAGTTCAAGTCTTAACTTTGCCACCCTAGCTATGTGATTTTTTTTTTTTTTTAATTTGCTCTGTTGTCCAGGCTGAAGTACAGTGGCGTGATCACAGCTCACTGCAGCTTCAGCCTCCTAGGCTCAAGAGTATCCTCCCACCTCAGGCCCCTAAGAAGCTAGGACCACAAGTGTGTGCCACCATGTCCGGCTAATTTTTTTCTTTTGGTAGAGATGAGGTCTTTCTTGTTGCCCACGCTGGTCTTGAACTCCTGGGCTCGAGCCTCTGAAAGTGCTGGGATTACAGACATGAGCCCCTGTGCCCAGTCTAGCTATGTAATCTTAATAAGTAGCCCAACCTCTGTGAATATCAGTTTTCCTATCTGTATAATGGAGCTAACAGTGGTGTGTCATAGGGTTCTTCTAAGGCATCTATGAGATGATGCAGTAAAGCACTTGGTGCAGTATCCAGCACATTCAAAATGTCCAATAAGGCTGGGTGTGGTGGCTCAATACCTGTATATAATCCCAGCACTTTGGGAGGCCGAGGAGGGTGGATCACTTGAGGTCAGAAGTTTGAGACCAGCCTGGCCAACATGGCAAGACTCCATCTCTGCTAAAAATACCAAAATTAGCCAGGCGCGGTGGCAGGCACCTGTAATACCAGCAACTTGGGAGGCTGAGACACAAGAATCGCTTCAGGCCAGGTGCAGTGGTTCACGCCTGTAATCCCAGCACTTTGGGAGGCCGAGACGGGCGAATCACGAGGTCAGGAGATTGAGACCATCCTGGCTAACATGGTGAAACCCCATCTCTACTGAAAATACAAAAAAATTAGCCAGGCGTCGTGGCAGGAGCCTGTAGTCCCAGCTACTTGGGAGGCTGAGGCAGGAGAATGGTGTGAACCCGGGAGGCAGAGCTTGCAGTGAGCCGAGATTGCGCCACTGCACTCCAGCCTGGGCGACAGTGAGATTCCGTCTCAAAAAAAAAAAAAAATCACTTCAACTGGGGAGGAGGAGGCTGCAGTGAGTCAAGATCAAGATCGGCCTGGGCAACAGAGCAAGACTGTCTCAAAATAAAATAAAATAAAATAAAATAAAGCAATAAGGCCAGGTGCAGTGGCCAATGCCTGTATGCAATCCCAGCACTTTGGGAGGCCAAGGCAGGAGGATCGCTTAAAGCTCAGGAGTTTGAGACCAGCCTGGGCAACATGGCAAAACCCCATTTCTATTAAGAAATTTTATTTTAGGCCAGGCGCGATGGCTCAAGCCTGTAATCCCAGCACTTTGGGAGGCCGAGATGGGCGGATCACGAGGTCAGGAGATCGAGACCATCCTGGCGCACACGGTGAAACCCCGTCTCTACTAAAAAAATACAAAAAACCAGCCGGGTGAGGTGGCGGGCGCGTGTAGTCCCAGTTACTTGGGAGGCTGAGTCAGGAGAATGGCGTAAACCCCGGAGGCGGAGGATGCAGTGAGCTGAGATCTGGCCACTGCACTCCAGCCTAGGCGACAGAGCGAGACTCCGTCTCAAAAAAAAAAAAAAAAAAGAAATTTTATTTTAAAAGTCTAATAAATATTACCTATAAATGTTATATAATATTGTTATTAATAAAGCTTTGATGTGGGGAAAAGAAAGAAAGATCAGACTGTTGCTGTGTCTATATAGAAAGTAGACATAAGAGACTCCATTTTGTTCTGTATTTGAGATGCTGTTAATCTGTGACCCTACCCCCAACCTTGTCCTTGCAAGAGACATGTGCTATGGTGACTCAAGGTTTAAAGGATTTTGGGCTGTGCAGGCTGTGCTTTGTTAAACAAGTACCTGAAGGCAGCTTGCTGGTTAAAAGTCATCACCATTCTCTTAATCTCTAGTACCCAGGGACACGCACACTGCCAAAGGTCGCAGGGACCTCTGCCTAGGAAAGCTAGGTATTGTCCAAGGTTTCTCCCCATGTGATAGTCTGAAATATGGCCTCGTGGGAAGGGAAACACCTGATCGTCCCCCAGCCTGACACCCGTGAAGGATCTGTGCTGAGGAGGACTAGTACAAGAGGAAAGAAGGCCTCTGGGCGGTTGTTGGCAGTTGAGATAGAGAAAAGTATGTCTCCTGCCCGTCCCTGGGCAATGGAACATCTCGGTATAAAACCCAATTGTATGTTCTGTTTACTAAGAAAGGCGAAAACCGCCTTAGGGCGAAAGGCGGGACTTGCTAGCGCAATGCTGCTCTTTATGCACTAAAAAGGTTTATGGAGATGTTGACATATGCATATCAAGGCACAGCACTTTTCCTTAAACTTATTCATGTCACAGACATATTTATTCATATGTCTTACTGCTGACTTTCTCCCTATAATGATCCTATTATCCTGCCACTTCCTTTTCTTTAAGATGGTAAAGATATTTATCAATAAATACTAGGGGAACTCAGAGACTGGTGCCGGCATGGGTCCTCTGTATGCTGAGCGCCTGGTCCCCTGGGCCCACTTTTTCTTTCTCTATACTTTGTGTCTCATTTCTTTTCTCAAGTCTCTCGTTCCACCTAACGAGAAACGCCCACAGGTGTGGAGGGGCAGGCCACCCCTTCACTTTGAGGGGGTGGAGAGAGAGCATGAGGAGGAATAGCTAATGGATGCTGCGCTTAATACCTAGGTGATGGGTTGATCTGTGCAGCGAACCACCATGGCACATGTTTACCTATATAACAAACCTGCACATCCTGCACATGTACCCGGAACTTAAAATAAAAGTTGAAGGAAAAAAAAAAAAAAAAGAAAGCTTTGTGCCAGGCCTACCTGATGCTAAACCCAAATCATAAATAATACTCTAGGTAAATATTTCTGCCTGTTTCTTCTGAAGAATGAATAAGAACTAGAATTCACACTTTAGGAGACTGAGGTGGGAGTATCACTTGAGCCCAGGAGTTTGATACCAACCTGGGCAACATGGCAAGACCCTGTCTCTAAAAATTAAACCTAAAAAAATCAGCCAGGTATGGTGGCATACTCATACAGTGCCAGCTACTCAGAAGGCTGAGATGGGAGAATTGCTTGGGCCCAGGAGTTTGAGGCTGCAGGGAGCTAGGATCGTGTCACTGCTCCAGCCTGGGCAACAAAGCAAGATGCTACCTCTAAAAAAACGAAAAAGAGGCTGGGTGCGGTGGCTCACGCCTGTAATCCCAGCACTTTGGGAGGCCGAGGCGGGTGGATCATGAGATCAGAAATTCAAGACCAGCCTGGCCAACATGGTGAAACCCTGTCTCTACTAAAAATACAACAGTTAGCTGGATGTGGTGGTGTGTGCCTGTAATCCTGGCTACTCAGGAGGCTGAAGCAGGAGAATCCCTTGAACCCGGGAGGCAGAGGTTGCAGTGAGCTGAGATCCTGCCACTGCATTCCAGCCTGGGCAACAGAGCGAGACTCCATCTACAAAAAATAAAAAAAGAAAATAAAAGATACCAAAAAACTAGAATTCAAAAAAAAAAAAAAAAGTATAGGCTGGGCGCAGTGGCTCACGCCTATAATCCCAGCACTTTGGGAGGCCAAGGTGGGTGGATCACTGAAGGTCAGGAGTTCGAGACCAGCCTGGCCAACATGGTGAAACCCCGTCTCTATTGAAAGAACACAAAAATTAGCTGGGCATGGTGGTGAGCACCTGTAATCCCAACTACTCAGGAAGCTGAGGCAGGAGAATCACTTGAATCCAGGAGGCAGAGGTTGCAGTGAGCTGAGATCGTGCCATTGCACTCTAGCCTGGGCGACACAGTAAGACTGTGTCTCAAAAATAACAAAAACAAAAAACTAAAAGAATAAATGAGAACTACAAAGCATAGGGCTTATGGTATTGTAAGATTACTTTTTTCTCCTATTTCTAGGTTCCAAAACTATTTTGTGAGCTTCTCTAGTTGAAAAAATCTGTGGCTTTATGAAAATATCTAGGAAAACTAGATAAGTAAACCTTTTGGAAATACTGATTTGAGCCATTGCTTAATATTTTGTCTGTGTTTGAGCACATTCAACAGCTGAAATCACTGAGTTTGCAGCTAAGGATTCTATTAGTTCCTTGGGGTGTTTCTGAAATTGTTTCCACGTGTCCTCCATGGTGCAAATAAAAGAGTCCTCAGATCCCTGCAAGGTCAGAAAGCAAGAAATCAAGGAATATGGAACAACAAACACCCTCCGAATGAAAGGTTTTATTTGCTCATGAAGCTTATACAATTGCTCATTCTCTACAGCTCTTCCAGCCTCTCCTCATTCTCCAAAACCACCTGGATTTGGTTGAGAACACTGCCAAGGCCAAAACATGCCTGCCAGTGCTTTGAAATTTTATCAATGCAGTACTGAATTGTAAACACCACTTTTGTAAAATGTCTTTACTCAGTTTTAACCTCTGTAAGTTATATAAGAATGTGTCCCTTGTTTGTTTATAGCTTAGCTTAGTATCATAAGATTATCTTTAATCCACTTTGAACATCGTGGTGAGAGTGTTGGGATACATGTGTCCTGGCTATTAGCTCACCTAAACTAATATTTGCTTGTTAGAGGCAATGATTTGCTTCAGAGAGACTCAGAGCAAGTAGGATCTCAACGAAATTTCCTTGACCATCCCCGAAAAACTTGAGTCTGACTTAAAAAAAAAAAAAAAGAGGGCTGGATGCAGTGGCTCACACCTGTAATCCTGGCACTTTGGGAGGCCAAGGCGGGCGGATCCCTTGAGACCAGGAGTTCAAGACCAGCCTGGGCAACATGGCAAAAACTTGTCTCTATGTAAAAACCAACCAAAAAAAAAAAAAACAACAACAACAAAAAAAACAAAAATTAGGCCTTCATTTAGAAAGAAAAACATGAAGGGCAAGGATTAGAGCTGACTAAAATGTAGGAGTTGGAGGGAGATTCCAAGCAAATACCCAAATACCTTCTAACACCCCCAGAAACTGCTCAGTTGCCATCTCTGAAATAAGGGCATAAACACTCTAAGATTTACACTCTTTCCCTTTTTAAATTCTCTTCCATCACACAGGAAATCCTTGTTCATATTATAATATGGTAAGATGTACATAAAATTTTCTATTTTAACTATTTGGGGGTGTACAGTTCAGTGGCATTATATACATCAACATTATTGTGCAACCATAACCACTGTTCATCTCCAGAACATTTTCATGTTGCAAACTGAAACTATGTACCCATTAAACAGTAACTCCCAGCAGGGTGAGGTTGCTCACGCCTGTAATACCAGCACTGGGAGGCAGGCAGGCAGATCACGAGGTCCTGAGTTCTAAGACCAGCCTGGCTAACACGGTGAAACCCCATCTCTACTAAAAATACAAAAAATTAGCCAGGCGTGGTGGCATGCACCTGTAGTCCCATTTACTTGGGAGGCTGGGGGAGGAGAATCACTTGAACCCAGGAGGCGGAGGTTGCAGTGAGCCGAGATTGTGCCACTGCACTCCAGCCTGGGCGACAGAGACAGACTCTGTCTCAAAAAAAAAACAAAACAAAAACAAGAAACAAAAACTCCCCATTACCCCTCCCCCAGCCCTTGGTAACCTCTATTTTAATTTATCATTTATTTACTTTGTTTTTAGTAGAGATAGGTTCTTACTATTTTGCCCAGGCTGATTTCAAACTCCTGGGCTCAAGCAATCTGTCTGCTGTGTCCTCCCTAAGTGCTGGGATTACAGGCGTGAGTCACCACACCTGGCTGGTAACCTATATTTAAATCTGCCTCTATGAATTTGCCTATTCTGGGTACCTCATGTAAGTGGAATCATACATATTTATCCTTTTATATCTGGTGTATTTCACTTTACATAATGTCTTTAAGTTTCATCTGTGTTGTAGCATGTGTCACAATTTCCTTCTTTTTTAAGGCTGATTAATATTTCTTTTTTTTTCTTTTTGAGACAGTTCTGTCACCCAGGCTGGAGTGCAGTGGCACAATCTCGGCTCACTGCAACCTCCACCTCCCGAGTTCAAGCAATTCTCCGGCCTCAGCCTCCCAAGTAGCTGGGATTACAGGCACACGCTACCATGCCAGGCTAATTTTTGTATTTTTAGTAGAGACGGGGTTTCACCATGTTGGCCAGGCTGGTCTTGCTCCTGACTTCATGATCCACCTGCCTCAGCCTCCCAAAGTACTGGTATTACAGGTGTGAGCCACCACATCAGGCCTGATTAATATTTCTTGTGTATATATACCACATTTTGTTCAACCATTCATCTGTCAATGGACATTTGGGTTGTTTCCACCTTTTAGCAGTTGCAATAATGCCATGACGAGCATTAGTTTATAACTATCTGTCCAAGTCTCAGCTTTCAATTCTTTCGTGATATACCCAGAAATGGAATTGCTAGATCATATGAGCATTCTAGGTTTCTTTTTTAAAATTTACTTTTATTTATTATTTTAAAAATTTCTTAAAACTTTGAAAGTACATTAAACAAAAAGAAAAATTAGTTACCAATAATCCCACCACTCAAAGATAACCACCATTAGCAACAGTCAGGCATGGTGGCATGCGGCTGTAGACCCAGCTACTTGGGAGGCTGAGACGGGTTAATGGCTTGAGTCCAGGAGTTCGAGGATCTAGTAAGATGATCATGCCACTACACTTTAGCCTGGGTGACAGAGGGAGACCGCATCTCAAAACACACACACACACACACACACACACACACAAAACAATAGAGTGTTGATGCTTTCAGACTTCCTAATCTATCCAAATATCCATAAGAAAAATAAAAATTTAAAATGTCATCTCTAATTTTCTCAGCAACCCTTTGAGGCAGGTACTGTGGTCACTCTTACCGGCAGGTGAGGAAACAGGCTCAATGAATAGAGGCAGGGGCTGTGACTCAAGGAGTCAGTTGAATTGGAAGGCGAGGCTGTAACATCTTCAAGCTTCTCAGAAGAGCACGTGCCTGGAAGTCGGGTAGAAGTGTAGGCAGTGCTGCAGAAGAAGCAAAGGCTACAACGTGGGGATAGCACTGGCTCCAGGTCATACCGGAGATTATTAACAAATTTGGAATCAGAATTCAGAACTCCCTGATCTGGATTTTTCCCAAAGAGACACACCCTGCACATGGTCCTGCACCCGGATTTCTCAAACTTTAGTGCATATCAGAATCCTAATTACAGGAAAATTCCTGGGCCAACCCACCCCTGGAATTTCAGAACCAGCAAGCGTGGGGTAAGACTCTGGAATCCGCATTTTAAGCAAATGCTCAGGTGATCCTTGGACACTTTAGAATCACTACCCTGGACCATGAGCCAAGGCATTTGATTAATTACATACTTTTTTTTTTTTGAGACAAGTTCTTTTTTTTTTTTTTTTTTTTTTTTTTTTTGAGACGGAGTCTCACTCTGTCGCCCAGGCTGGAGTGCAGTGGCCGGATCTCAGCTCACTGCAAGCTCCGCCTCCCGGGTTTACGTCATTCTCCTGCCTCAGCCTCCGGAGTAGCTGGGACTACAGGCACCTGCCACCTCGCCCGGCTAGTTTTTTGTATTTTTTTAGTAGAGACGGGGCTTCACCGTGTTAGCCAGGATGGTCTTGATCTCCTGACCTTGTGATCCGCCCGTCTCGGCCTCCCAGAGTGCTGGGATTACAGGCGTGAGCCACCGCGCCCGGCGAGACAAGTTCTTACTCTACCACCCAGACTAAAGTGCAGCGGCACAATCATGCTCGCTGCAGCCTAGAACTTCTGGGTTCAAGTGATTCCCTGGCCTCAGCCTCCTGTATAGCTAGGACTATAAGCACACACCACCACGCCCAGCTAATTTTTTAATTTGCAGAGATGGGTCTTGTTATGTTGCCCAGGCTGATCTCCATCTCCTGGCTTCAGTGATCCTTCTGCCTGGGCATCCCAAAGAACTGGGATTACAGGTGTGAGCCACCACAGCCGGCTGAGAGCACGAACTTCCATCAGGCTCCATTGGGAGCAAGGGACTAAGAGTTACCTTTGAAAGAGTTCCCCAAGCCTCCAGACCAGGCATGATCTGGCATTCTGGGAGGTTACCGTCCCTCCTTGCCAGCCCCACGGTGCCCACCTGCTCTCTCAGAAGATTCTCTCACTTTCTGTTCTGCTCTGTGGTTATTTATTAACAACCTTCACTGCCTCTAAAGACGGGATAGTGCATTCTTGGGGGCTGCCCTTAGCATAGTTACCTACGCCACTCAGCTCCTGCTGGACTACAGATATCTGGAGAGCATGGACCTTACAGAATCTACTTCCATATCCATTCAACATTTTACTGAAGACCTGTGTGCCAGGTAATATGCTGGGTGTTGGGGACACAAAAGAACCTATCCACTTCTCATCCCCCACACCCTGGTCCAGGCCAACGTCAGACCTTGTTGGAGTCACAATTAATCCTCCTGCAACCTCCCTTGCACCCCTCCAATCCATCCTCCATGCAACATAATTTAAAACAGAAATCTGATCATGTCACTCCCCTGCTTTAAGGCTTCCAGAGGTTTCCATTTATTCTTAGGATGAAGACCAAATTCTTACATTCAGGACCTGGCCTATCTGTCCTGACACAGCTCACCTCACTGATTCCCGTTTTGCTTAACTGTTTGCCCTGCAGTCCCTCTGGCCTTCTTGGAGTTCCTCAGGGTCTTCAGTGGTCCCAGACTGGGAAGCCGTCCATCTCACCACTGACACTGAGATGGGGTGTAAGGTGCAAAATGGGCATTAGGGATCAACTCTTGCAAGAGGAAGTGGGAGAAAGTAGGATTGGGCAGAGAATGAAAAATAGGCCTGACAAAGCCTCAGGTAATCTGCTGGGGAAGCCCTGGAGCTATGGAAATGGCTGGATTCTTATATGCTGAGTACCTGCCTCTTCACTTAGGGCACCATGGCAATCTCAGGCTAGGCGCATCTCCACACTGGCCAGGAGTGATGTCTCTTATCAACCTTCCAGGGCTGGGGTGGGAGCAGCTCATGGACCACCTCACTTGGGAAATCTTTGCGCAGACCTCTGAACGCTCAGAAAACTCCATCCTTTTTATCCCCAGGGGTTATGACAGTTTGTAATCACTTGTGATGACCTCCGCCTTCCCTAAGAAACTGTATGTTCTACGCAGGTAGGAACAGTCGGCTTGACTCTTTGTAGTCCCAGAACTCAGCCTCATGCCTGGCACAGAGTAAGTGCCCAAGAAGAATTAGTTACATTATGGAATAAAGATGGGTATTATGTCTTGCAAACATACGACTCTCCAGCTATGTGGGTTGACAGGACCTTGCTGTGTATTTGAAGCTCTCACTCAGCTTACAGGAAGGGCTTTAATGATCATTTCAATCAGGTTTTAGCTTTAATATTTAGGAGCCAGCTCCTATCCATCCCCACCTGGTCTAGAGGGCAAAATAAAAGCAAATCATTAGGCTGGGTGAGGTGACTCACCCCTGTAATCCCAGTACTTTGAAGGCTGAGGTGGGTGAATCACTTGAGGCCAGGAGTTCGAGACCAGCCTGGTCAGTATCGGGAAACCCTGTCTCTACTAAAAATATACCCCCCCCCGCAAAAAAAAAAACAAATTAGCTGATGCACGCTTGTAGTCTCAGCTACTCAGGAGCCTGAGGCAGAAGAATTGCTTGAACCCAGGAGGCAGAAGTTACAGTGAGATTAGATCGTGCCACTGCATTCCAGCCTGGGTGACTGAAACAAGACTCTGTCTCAAAAAATAAAAATAAAAATAAAATAAAAATAAAAATCAGACAAGAACAACAAAACAAAATGAACACACACACACACACTCTTGGACTGGGTTAGATGTGTAAATAAATAAAAATAAAAGCAAAGTTTATGCTGTTGCCACCATCATCATCACAACCACCACCTAGAAACTTTTCAAAGGTTTTGTTCATTGTAATGGCAAGCTTGAATTTCCAAACCCAGAGAGCTACACAAGACCGGTCCCTGCAGGCATGGGCTGTAGCACCGGGTTAGAAATCACAATTCCTGCTCTCCCATTTAGCTGCACCACCTGAACAGGTCACCTAACCTCTCTGAGCCTCATCTATAAAGTGGGAATAATACTGCCTGTGCTTTGGGGTAAGAAAGTGCTTTGCAAATTGTACAGTGGTTCACAAGAAAGCAAGGAAGCTTTTTTCCTCAAGCAATCTCAGATAGATGGGTTGGCAGAGGGCATGTTAGGCACTCGATGTGTTTTTCACAGTGACGATGTGGGAGCACACATAAGAAGGCTGTGTGCTAGTTGTTGTTCCCAGTTGTGGAAATAGATTTGTGATCACCTCTCTAAGCCCCTCCTCCCCTGTCCCTACTGATCAGAGACAGAGACAACGGAAGAGCATAGCACACTGACCTGTGGGTGGACAGCAAGGGACTGCATGGACATCACATGCAAGTCAAGGTCAGCGTTTTTTGGAGGTGGAGGGTTATGTTTGTGTCTCCTCAGCTGGGCAGTCGATAATGACGACACTGAAGGAGGAGCTAAGCTCACTGGGGAAGACTTTTACCTGAAGACTGAATGAATACCTGGCCATCAAGACCTAGTGTAGACAAAGGTGCGGGGGTGGAACTAGTACATGAGAAGCCCAAATATCCTTCCAGGGCCTTTGGTGGACCAACCCACTTTGCTGACATAGGAATACTCAAAGATATCTTCGGTTTCTGTTGTTCTCCCTACCTCCTTTCCTCTTTTATTGGCAACCAATGTATTTAATCACAGTATGAGGCAGGTGTTACCCTGACTTTACTCATAGGAAAACCAGGCTTTACCAAGACGAGGTAGTACAAACTCAGTTAAGCAGTGCACGGCTGTAAGCAACTGTGGATATTCCAACTCAGGTCTACCTTCTCCCCTACACTGCTGCCCCAACTTTCACAAACTGTGAGTGTGTGTGTGTTGGGATGTGGGAGCTCTGGACTGTTTTTCTGCTTGAAGACACCCAGACTCACAGAATTTCCAAGAGAAAGGACCTTAGAGGGTATTTAACCCAATTTATTTTGCACATGGAGAATCTGGGACCGAGACGGGATTTTGTAGATTCTGTATTTGTATTTTTTGATTTTGTAGATTTTGGTGTTTCCATTAGACCCCGAGTCTTCCAGAACTCCCTTTGCGCCACCCTACACCTCCTCCTAGTCTTGCCCTGCTCTTGGTCTGGGCAAGCCAGGACACCTTTCGCCAGCAGACACCGTTACCAAACATAATAGCCCCCTTGTGCTGGGCATTCATTCTTCAACAAATATTTACTGAGTGGCTCCTCTGTGGCGGGAACTGTTAGAGGTGCTGCGAATGCCATGAACAAGAAAGACACTGCCCCTGCTCCTCTAGAGCTCTCACGGTTAGTCGGGGGAGGTAAACCATAATCCAATAAAAAGTAACCGAAGATACTTTCAGATGCTAGGCAGAAAATAAAACGTTAGTGATGGAGGTCGGGGGTCAGACGGAGTGGTCGGGAAAAGCTGACCGCTTGGCAGATGGTCCTTGAAGTCTCACAACAACCCTCAGAGGCCGTGGGCAGATCCCCGTCTTGCTGAGAAGGAAACTGGCGTTCGGGAGTCAGGGCGGCGTGGCCAAGTCCCAGACTCCTCACCCCGCTTCCTGCCAGCTCCGGTGGGCAGCCGCAAGCACCGTGTGGCCTTGGATGATGAAACTCGGGGCGATGACTACACCATCCAGCAGCCTGCGTCCTCGCAGGTGCTGGCAGAGAGGGCAGTGGGGGGCGGACGCGCCACTAGGGAGAGGCTGCCAACAGCTCTAGCTTCGCAGACGCGACAGACTGCACGGCCCCTGCCGGGCCCCTCCGGGCTCTCCAGCCCCTCAGCTGGGACAATGAGCCCGCCCAGACCCCGCCACGTTCGGACGAGCACTCCCGCCTACTGTCCGGTCCCCGACCGGCCCCGCGCGGGGTGCTGTGGGACTTGTAGTTCGCTTCGCTCTCCGCAGCCGCTCCAGAGCGGCCAGGAGAACTACAGGGCCCAGGAGGCAGCGCGCAGGCCCGGGGCGGCCCCGACGGCGGTGGGTGTGCGAGCGCAGGGGCCGGGCGGCGCGGGCGCCGGGTGCGGGGATGCGGCTGCGGGCGCCGGGGCTGGGAAGCTGCTCCAGGCGCGCGAGCTAACCCGGCGCAGCAAGGGCCTACCAGGGGCGACAGGCACGTTGCATGCATGCCTTGGGTGCAGTCTTTGCGAAACCCGGCTGGGTGCGCGTTGGTGCTTCAGCGGCGCGGTGGAGGGTCCTGGTCGCCGGGGGACCGAAGCCAGGCTGGCACCGCTCGCTGAAAGAGCCCTTGGCTGGGCTTGTGTGTGGGACTGCTGCCCGCCTAGGGCAGTGCGCGACGTGTTTATTCTCTTTCTCTTTTTGTGCCAAGGTTTCCCTCCGCAAGCGCGCGATGCAGCGGGCGGCGGCGCTGGTCCGGCGGGGCTGTGGTCCCCGGACCCCCAGCTCCTGGGGCCGCAGTCAGAGCAGCGCGGCCGCCGAGGCCTCGGCGGTGCTCAAGGTGCGGCCCGAGCGCAGCCGGCGCGAGCGCATCCTCACGCTGGAGTCCATGAACCCGCAGGTGAAGGCGGTGGAGTACGCGGTGCGGGGACCCATCGTGCTCAAGGCCGGCGAGATCGAGCTTGAGCTGCAGCGGGTGAGCGCGCGCCGGGCCTCCGGGAGGCTGGGGCCGCTGAGCAAGGGAAAAACCGCAGCAGACCCAGCTGGGGTCCTCCCCACGACGTCCACCCCCATGGCCAGCTTCTCAGTCAGCCAAGCCTGGCTAAAACGAGAGAATGCCTCCTCCCGCCCCTTCACTGGTGCCCAGCACCCGGCACTGGTGAGGCCTTGCAATACGGTTCACTTGTTGAATTGAATTCAATTGTTGAGCAGCCGGTGCTGCCAGGCACCGCACGTTGTGTGTCTGCCCTACCCCCGTGGAACCAAGGTCCAGTGGACGGAGGAACATAAGCGAATGAAGAAAGAAGCAGTAGAGTCTCAGTGATAAGTTCTTGGAAGAAAGTAAAAAGGAAGAGGGTTGGAATGGGGGTGGTGGGAGGGAAACCATTTTAGGTAGGAGGGGAGATGGGGGGCGGGGGGGCGCTCTGCGGAAACTTGGGTCTGTTCCCCAGTCTTTCTCCGTGCCTTTGGCCCTTAGGGTCTTTGCCAGTCCTGATTCCCGGAAGAGTCGGCAGAATTCCTTCCTGTAGGCCCCTCTGGAGCCTTGGCCGACCAGCCACTTCTCTGGTCTGGTGACAGTCACCGAGGTGGGGAACCAGAGGGTTGGGCCTGTCCGGCTTTGGTAAGGGGGCCCTGGGACTTTCTTCACCTTGGTGGCCAGCCGGCTGGCTGGGATCTTGGCTTGAGTTTATAGCTTCATGTAAGGTGACCCCACAGCCAGGAAGGATTTCTGCCTCCCCACAACCAGGATGTCTGGGGTTGGGGTGATAGAGGGGTCCCTGTAGGAAAGAGTTCTAGCCTGGGTGGAATTCAGGAGGCAGAGCCGAGAGGGGTTATCTTAAAAAGTAAATACTCCTAAGATTTGTAAGAAGCTAATAATCACCCAGCTGCTTGCTAGAGAGAGTCTGACTGAGAATTGAGGTGGGGGGGGTTACTTGATCTTGCCCTCACCTTGATCACTTAGTGCCCCATGAATGCATGGCAGTAAGCTTCAGGGGGATCATGACACTTGACCCCATTTCGGTGGGAACTTTGGGGTTTTAATGAGCTCCTGGCCTCCCGAGACCTGGTTGAGACACTCAGTTCTGCTGACTCAAAACAGTGAGCTGGACGAGTCAGAGTCCAGTCTCCCGCGGACTCCTTGCAGGGCTAAGTGTGAAGCTGGCCGGGAGGAGGCTGGCTTTGTTTCTGTGCCTCCCTGGCCCAGAGGTGGGCCCGGCAGAGAACACGGGCTGTTGTTGTCTGGCGGGCTGGAACTAGCCCTCCTTGAGGCAACAGCCTCCCTGCTGAAACACAGCTGGGATTAACGTGTTCCTGGTTTATCACGTTACAACTGATTTCTCTGGTTCCAGAACTGGCAGGGGTTCCAGGAATTACCTCTGCCTTTTGCTAAATAGCAGCTCCTGTGTTGGCTCCATGAGGCTTGAGGATGATGGGGACAGAAGGGCACTGTCTTTGCCTTGAGGAATCTGATTGCTGCGTTATTCTCTGAGCCTGAGTCCCCCTCCCCCGATTCTTTAAGAATGTGTGGGGATTTTTTAGCAGGCAGAATATGTGAGAGCCTTCCAAGTGGGAGCAGTGCTGTGAGCAACGGCAGGAAGTTGGGGAGTTCTGGGCATTTGGGGAAGGGGGCTGGTGCTTTAGTGGAACACTAGCAGAGAGATGTGGGAGGTGAATGAGACAGAAAAGGTGGACTGGAGTCTTGTGTGCTGGCATTCGGATGTCATGGTGCGTTTTGGTTGGAGGTGGGAACCAGAAAGGGTTTCCAGCAGGGGTGTGGCTTGATGATTGCAGGTGGGCAAATATCTTGGTTACTGGGCCAGGGACATCTCTGATTTCTGAGACAGAAGCTCCACACCCCCATATCCTACTCCTGAGTTAGTTGATTTTTTTTGGCCACCTACATTCTGGTACTTTCATTCAAGCGCATCCATTCTCATTCTCTTCTCACTGTGAGTCTCAGTTCGCTGGCTGTGGGTGCTGGCTAGACCAGCTTAGATAGCCTCACTGAAACCCTTCCTTCTTGGGAGACAGCCTTGCTTCTCCTTGCCAGCTTAAACAGTGCCCTTCTTGCAAGAGCCACATTTCCCCAGTCCTTTCTTTTTAGTTATTTCTGGCTTGCCTTCTCTTTGTGCAGCTTTGGTTTTTCTACTTCTGTTTTGAACTGTCGTGCTCAAAACTGGTTGGTTAGAGGCCGGCCACGGTGGCTCACACCTATAATTCCAGCGCTTTGGGAGGCCGAGGTGGGTGGATCACCTGAGGTCAGGAGTTCGAGACCAGCCTGGCCAACATGGCGAAACCCTGTCTCTACTAAAAACACAAAAATTAGCCGGGCATGGTGGTACACACTTGTAACCCCAGCTACTCGGCAGGCTGAGGCAGGAGAATCGCTTGAACCTGGAAGGTGGAGGTGGCAGTGAGCCGAGATGCACTCCAGCCTGGGCAAGAAGAGCGCAGAACGAGACTGCATCTCAAAAAACAAACAAACAAAAAAACTGATTGGTTAGAGATTTGATGGGCTAGGATTTGTAGGGAGTAGGGTGACTTAGGGTGAATCCTATATCCATTCTGGACCTCAGGTTCCCTAGAGTATAAACAGATGTGGCCTGGCTGGGCCAGGGTTCTCCCTGTCCTCAGTTTCATACCTCCTTGTCCATTCAAAACTGTCCTTGGGGACTCAAGGTGACTCTTGGTGGTACCAAGGCCTTCATGCTATCTATGGAATTCTTTCACCAGGTGTTCTGCAAACAATGCGGGCTGTTTGGGCATGTGGCTCTGGTGTTTGACTTTGGGTGGCTGGCTGAGCTGAATCCCTGTCCTTTCTGCTTCTCTGGCAGTGGAGCCTGAAGGAGGCGGGGAGGTGGGCTAAGGGCTGTGAAAAGGGCCGTTCTCCTGCAACCCCAGCTCTGTGCTCTTAGAGGGGCCTTGCTTCTCCCTGAGAGCAGCTCCAAAGGGGAGAACCTATCTTAGCTTTTCAGATCCTGGTGTTCACTGCAAGCAGCACTTAAAAATAAGCTGCAATTAAAAGGAGTTCTGAAAAGATCTGACAGTTCTTTCTCAACCTACTTTTTCCCTTGCTTTATTGGGGGATGGGGGTTGGGGATTGGTACAAGTGGAGACAGGAATGGCTTTGCTTCTAGCTGTAAGGCAACAGTCAGGGCAGACATTCAGAACTGAGGGAAAGACTGACGGTTACTGGTCATGTCAGTATGTGTTGCATCCAAACAAAGGTAAAAGCAGAGAGTGCTAAGGCACGTGGCTATAGTTAGCTAAGAACTAAGATTGGAAACCCTGTATGTGCCAAGCACTCATTTTGTGAGTGCCAAGCACTCACTCATTTTCTGTGGCATTTAGATGCTCCTTTATTTATTTATTTACTGAGACTGAGTCTAGTTCTGTCACCCAGGCTGGAGTGCAGTGGCACGATCTCGTCTCACTGCAACCTCCGCCTCCTGGGTTCAAGCAATCCTCCTTCCTCAGCCTCCCAAGTAGCTGCGATTACAAGTGCCCGCCACCACGCCCAGCTAAATTTTTTGTATTTTTAGTAGAGACGGGGTTTCACTGTGTTGGCCAGGCTGGTCTTGAACTCCTGACTGTGATCTATCTGCCTCGGCCTCCCAAAGTGCTGGCATTACAAACGTGAGCCACTGCGCCCCACCAGATGCTACTTTATTTTTTAAAAGACAGAGTCTTGCTCTATTGCCTAGGCTGGAATGCAGTGGCACAATTATGACTCACTGCAGCCTTGAACTCCTGGGCTCGAGCCATCCTCCTACCTCAGCCTCCTGAGCAGCTTGGACTACAGGTGTGCACCACCATGCCTGGCTAATTTTTAAATTTTTTGTAGAGACCAGGTCTTACTATGTTGCCCAGGGTGGTCTCAAACTCCTGGCTTCAAGTAATCCTCCCACCTTGGCCTCCCAAAGTGCTGGATGGGTGGGCGTGAGCCACCACACCCAGCTACTTTTTCTTTTGTAATTATTATTACATAATAATACTAATTATTATTGTTAATTATAGCTGTTCAGCCAAACAGCCCATACTGTTTGCAGAGCACCTGGCGAAAGGATTCCATAGCTCTATCATCCAGGCAGGAGTGCAGTGGCGCAATCTCAGCTCACTGCAGCCTCGACTTCCTGGGCTCAGGCGATCCTTACACCTCAGCCTCCTGAGTAGCTGGGACCACAAGGCATATGCCACCATGCCTGGCTAATTTTTGCATTTTTTTGTAGAGACAGGGTTTGCCATGTTGCCCAGGCTATTAATTTTTTTTTTTTTTTTTTTTTTTTAAGAGGGCCTCACTCTTTCTCCTAGGCTGGAGTGCAGTGGTGCAGTCATAGCTTACTGTGGCCGCAAATTCCTGGGCTCGAGTGATCCTCCTGCCTCAGCCTCTTCAGAAGCTAGGACTACAGGCGTGTGCCACCATTCTGGCTAATTTCCTTTTTTGTAGAGATGGGATCTTGCTTATGTTGTCTGGGCTGGTCTCAAATTGCTAGCCTTGGGTGATCCTCCCATCTCAGCCTCCCAAAGTGCCAGGATTACCTGTATGAGTCACTGTGCTTGGTCTAGATGCTACTTTAAAATTTGTAGTGCAGGCTTCCAATAGGAGGAACCGTCCATCTACCCAGCCTGCCCAGGTCAGTCACCACACATATGCTGGGCTCTGCCTTTGTGTGCTATGGGCCTCAGACAAGTCATTCAGCCTTGGTTTACTCATCTGCAAAATGTGACCAGTTTATTTCTCTGAAAGACTAGTTTGAGTCTTTGATACTTTGATGATAATACTTTGAACAGCTGTGAAGCTAATTAGACCTGCCAGGTCTTCCTTCTCAAGCTAATGAGAGTGGTCTAGGGATAAGAAGTTCTGAGGGTCGCTTGTCTTTCCTACCTCCTGAGGCTCTGGGTCTGGGAAGTGCTCTGTGGGACTTGCTCTTTCCTCCTGGGCAAGCTGCTTGCTGTTTTGAGCAACTCCCACTATCCTGTTTGGAATTTATTCAGCTTTCACCCCTGCTTCTGCCTTGCGAATCTGGGCTTCTATAGTTGACCACCCCACGGACGCCCAGAGTTCAGGGGCCCACACCCTGCCTTCCCTGCCTCAGTGATCTGGCAGCTTAGCCTTGGGGACTCTGGCCTATGCTCTCAGTCACAGACGTGTGTAGCTGCAGCTCCGGTTTCTTCTGGTTTCACTTGTCTTTCTGTTTTGGGACCAGATCTTGTGCTGAGCCTCAGCTGTGAAATGGACCTGCTTTCTGGGACTGTGGGTCTAGTTGGTGTTTGTCTCTGGGACCTCTTACGGGAGCTCTCTGTAGGACTTTCTGCCCGCCCTCGCCCCAGTCAGTGCCCTTTTTGGGATCAGGAGCCCGGGAGCACTTCCACATCATGCTCCTAGGGCTGGGGCCTGCAGGTCCTCTCTCCCACGCCCTGCCCTTCTCCTTCCCCGCACCCCATTCTTATTCTTCACCAGCCTGAGCTCTGGAGGGTGGCGGTCTCATCTGTGCTGCTCATGGCTGTCACTGGGGCATGGGTGACCAGTATTTGTTGAATTGGAGGAAAGTTCTCTGCCAGCCTTTCTGCCCACAGGCCATGTAAGGTGACCAGAGCCATCCCTTGCATAAGGAAACAGCCTTGTGCCTGGTTTTTTCTCCCCATTTTTATTGAGGGGGAGACAAATATAATTGACAAAGAAAAATTGTATATATTCAAGGGACACAGTGTGGTGGTTTGACATTTATATACATTGTATATGTAATATGACATGGAGATGATTACCACAGTCAATTATTATTATTATTATTTTTTTGAGACGGAGTCTCGCTCTGTCGCCCGGGCTGGAGTGCAGTGGCCGGATCTCAGCTCACTGCAAGCTCCGCCTCCAGGGTTTACGCCATTCTCCTGCCTCAGCCTCCCAAGTAACTGGGATTACAGGCGCCCGCCATCTCGCCCGGCTAGTTTTTTGTATTTTTTAGTAGAGACGGGGTTTCACCGTGTTTGCCAGGATGGTCTCGATTTCCTGACCTCGTGATCCGCCTGTCTTGGCCTCCCAAAGTGCTGGGATTACAGGCTTGAGCCACTGCGCCCGGCCTCCGGCCTGCATTTTTTAAAGAAACAATGAAATGAAAGTTTCTGGAGGCTAAATTCAGCCCCCTTTATTGTAATCTCAAGACAATGTTAAAATTGCCTTGAGCCACCATGCCTGGCCTAAACATTATTTAATTTTTGTGGGTATGTGGTAGTTTTTTTTGTTTGTTTTTGTTTTGTTTTTTTTTTTGAGACGGAGTCTTGCTCTGTTGCCAGGCTGGAGTGCAGTGGGGCAATCTCAGCTCACTGCAATCTCCACCTCCCAACTTCAAGGGATGCCTCAGGCTCCTGAGTAGCTGGGACTCCAGGTGCATACCACCACGCCCGGCTAATATCTACTGACCTACTGACGCCTGTCTCGGCCTCCCAAAGTGCTGGGATTATAGGCATGAGCCACTGCGCCAGGGCGGTAGATGTATTATTTATGGGGTACACCAGATATTTTGGTGCAGGCATGTAGTGTGTAAGAATCACATCAGGGTAAATGAGGTATCCATGCCCTCCAGCATTTGTCCTTTGTCTTATAAACAATCCAGTTATATATACTCTTAGCTTTTTAAAAAAATATACAATTATTGACTATAGTCACCCTGTGTGGTGTCAAATACTAGATCATTCCTTCTACTTTTCGGTACCCATTAACCATCCCCACTTGCCCCCACCCACCCCTACTGCCCTTTCCAGACTCTAGGAACCATCCTTCTACTCTCCATCTTCATGAGTTCAGTTTTTAAAATTTTTAGCTCCCACAAATAAGTGAGAACATGCAAAATGTGTCATCTTACAACTGAAAGTTTGTACCCTTTGGCTGACATTGCCTCATTTCCACTCCTGCAACCCCGTGGCTGGCAGCTATCACCTCTGCTTTTATTAGTTCAACTTTTAGATTAGTTTAACTTTTTTAGATTCCACATATGAGTGAGATCATACAGTGTTTGTCTTTCTGTGTCTGGCTTTTTTCACTTCACATAGTGTCCTCCAGGTTCATCCATACTTTTGCAAATGACTGGATTTTCTTATTTTTTAAATGGCTGAATAATAGTCCATTGTGTATATGTACCATATCTTTATCCATTCATCAACCTGATGGACACTTAGGTTGGTTCCATGTCTTGGCTCTTAGAAATAGTGCTGCAGTGAACAAGGGAATGCAGACATCTCTTCAAGCCACTGATTTTATTTCCTTCAGATCTGTACCCAGCAGTTGGATTGCTGGATCTTAGGGTAGTTCTATTTTTAGTTTTTCAAGGAACCTCCATACTGTTTTCCATAATGGCTATACCAATTTACATTCCCACCAACGGTGTGCAGGGTTCCCTTTCCCCATACCCTCACCAACACTGATCTTTCAACTTTTTATAATAACCATGCTAACAAGTATGAGATGATATCTCATTGTGGCTGTGATTTGTGTTTGATTAGATGTTTTGCATCTTTTTCATGCATCTGTTGACCATTTGTATGTCTTTTGTGGAAAGTCTCTTCACGTCCTTTGTCCATTTTAAAATCAGGTTTAATGGTTTTTTTTTTTTTCTTGAGTTGTATGAATTCCTTATTTGCATATATTGGATATTTGGATATAAGGATCCCCTTATCAGATATTTTATTTACAAATACAGTTGTCTCTCAGTATCCAAGGAGGACCTCCCTCAGATACCTAAAGCCAAGGGTGCTCAAGTCCCTGATATAAATGGCATAGTATTTGCATATGACCTATGCACATCCTCCTGTATAATTTAAATCATCTTTACAGCCTCTATGGATTACATATAATATGAGTACATATTGTGCAAATATGGTTCAACTCTATTGTTTAGGGAACAATGATAAAAGTCTGTATGTGTTTAGTCCAGGTACAGGGTTTTTCCTGGATTTTTTTTTTTTTTTTTTGAGACAGAGTCTCGCTCTGTCACCCAGGCTGGAGTGCAGTGGCGCGATCTCGGCTCACTGCAGGCTCTGCCTCCTGGGTTCACACCATTCTCCTGCCTCAGCCTCCCAAGTAGCTGGAACTACAGGTGCGTGCCACCATGCCTGGCTAATTTTTTTGTATTTTTAGTAGAGACAGGATTTCACAGTGTTAGCCAGGATGGTCTCGATCTCCTGACATCGTGATCCGCCCGCCTCAGCTCCCAAAGTGCTGGGATTACAGACGTGAGCCACTGTGCCTGGCCCTTTCCTGAATATTTTTGATCCGTGGTTCATTGAGTCCGCAGATGCTGGAGACACGGATGCGGAGGCCGACGATGTTCCCTTCCGTGGTCCGCCTTTTTGTTGATTGTTTCCTTTGCTGTGCCTTGTTAGAATCATCCATCTGCCTGTGACCCTCATGCTGGTGAGAGGCCTGTGGGCTGGGGAGGACAATTATTCTATCTGCTAACACCCTATGAAATATGCTGTCCCCAGAGCTGGGGGTGGGGGGATGGTGCCCTCCCCCGATCCCTGCTTGAGCCAAAGTGGCGGGAGGGGAGCCCTCCCTGGGAAGGACCTTCCGTCTATCTGTGCCGCACAGGGGAGGTGGCTCTGGGCGGGATGTGTGCAGGTGGATTCGAAGGTGGCTCTAGAATGCCGTGAGAGGAATCAGGATGATGCAGCTCCTTAGCCCCTCTGAGCTGGCAGGGCCCTGAGGGCAGGGCAGGGGCAAGGTTCCCATGGGTGCTGTGCCTGTGGGCTCTGGACAAGTCACTGTGGGAGTCACTATCGGGAGTCTACCCCAGGCTCTTGGTATTTCCCGCCCCATGTAGACCTTGAGTGCCTGGATGCAGGAGTGTGCTCAGAACAGTCTCTTCTGCATGGTGGCCCTTGCAGAAGAAACCATGGCTGGTTTCTTCACCCATTCAGGGTAGCCAGTGTCCTGACCCCCAGCTCATCCATCATAGCAAAATGTCCAGGGTCTGCAGGCACTGAGACCCAAGAATGGAGATGCTGTGTTCCTAGGCTTCACCACGGTGGCCCTGCGTTGGTTGAGCAGTGCGGCAGAGGGCACGGGAAACGAACATTCAGGGCTCTGTTCCAGGCGTTATACTCTCCCTGTGTTAGGCTGGCCCAGGGCCCACAGCTGTGTGTTGGTCCCTGGGTCTCACAACTGTGACAGATTTACTCCCTATGAAGAATGGGCTGTATCCACACCCCAGAAATCACCCAGGTTCAGCGAGCTAGGCCTGGGGTCTGCAACAATTCAGTCAGGCTGAGCAAGGACCCCATGCCAGGAGTCCAGGCCAGTGCCAAGCAGTGGATTGGGCCCGCCCCTTTGTACACAGAGGCTTGAGTAACTGCCCACACCCTCAGCCTCTGGGCTCCTGGCTGTGGGATGAGTATGGGGGCTGCACCCTTGCAGCCAGAGCCTCTCCAGAGTGCCTGTACCCCCATGCAGTGGGCAGTGCCGCCCTGGCTCTCCAGATACAGTGGCTGCGTCTGGATGCCACTGGGAATCTTTTTTTTTTTTTTTTTTTTTTTTTTTGAGACGGAGTCTTGCTCTGTCGCCCAGGCTGGAGTGCAGTGGTGTGATCTTGGCTCACTGCAAGCTCCACCTCCCAGGTTCACGCCATTCTCCTGCCTCAGTCTCCCAAGTAGCTGGGACGACAGGTGCCCGCCACCACGCCTGGCTAATTTTTTGTATTTTTAGTAGAGATAGGGTTTCACCGTGTTAGCCAGGATGGTCTTGATCTGCTGACCTCGTGATCCGCTCGCCTCAGCCTCCAAAAGTGCTGGAATTATAGGCGTGAGCCACCGCGCCCGGCCGCCACTGGGAATCTTTATCCATGTTGGCCAGACACTGAAGAACTCAGCAGACGGGCCACAAGGGGCTTAGAGGGCCCCCTTCCCCAAGAAACAGCTTGTAGGACTTAGGCCCTGTTTATGATGGCCCAGAGCTACTTTGGGGGCATCTTCCTCAATTACCCATGCCTCCTCACATAGGGCTTAGGGGTGGCACACTAGGGCCAGAAAAACATGTTTGGCTTCTGCTTTTGTCTCTCCAGCCCACTGGTTTGTTGTTGTTGTTGTTTTTAGGAGACAGAGTCAGGCCAGGCGAGGTGACTCACACCTGTAATCACAGCACTTTGGGAGGCTGAGGCGGTGGATCATTTGTGCTCAGGAGTTCGAGACCAGCCTGAGAAATGTGATGAAACCCCGTCTCCATTAAAAATACAAAAATTAGCCGGGTATGGTGACACTTGCCTGTAGTCCCAGCCACTTGGGAGGCTGAGGCATGAGAATTGCTTGAACCCGGGAGGCGGAGGTTGCAGTGAACCGAGATCACACCACTGCACTCCATCCTGGGTGACAGAGGGAAACCCTGTCTCAAAAAAAAACAAAAAACAAACAAACAAAAAAACACACAAAAAAACAAAACCGGGGTCTCACTCTGAAGCCCAGGCTGGAGAGCAGTGACGTGATCATAGCTCACTGCAACCTTGAACTCCTGGTCTCAAGTGTGATATTCCCACTTCAGCCTCCCCAGTAGCTGGGGCTACAGGCATGTGCCACCATGCCTGGCTAATTTTAATTTTTTGTAGAGATGAGGTCTTGGGCAACTTGAAAGTGTTGCCCAGGCTGTTGTTGAACTCCTGGCCTCAAGGCATCCTCCTGCCTTGGCCTCCCAAAGTGCTGGAATTACAGGTATGAGCCACCACTTCCAGTTACTAGTTTTTACTTAAGATGTACATTACTGATTTTGGAAAGGCCATGTCTTCTAAGGTTGCTTTTATTCACACATTGCGTGAAAAGGAGAAAAGACAAGTGTCACAAGCACAGAGTTATATCTGTAAAATTTGTATTTGGGGTACCTTTGGGGAAGGGGCAGCTGGAGACAGGACAATGGCCAAGCCCTCCCACCCGGGCTGTGGCCACCACCTTGCTGAGCCCGCTTTTCCTCCCACTGTGACCCTGGCAACCTTGTTCCTGGGCTGGCTTTTGTAAGATGATATTTGTACTCTGCTAAGGGCTTTCACACTGTTTGTTTCAGGTAATCCTTTCAGCTGCCCTGGGAAGTCCTTGAACCTGTTGTTGACTGCACTTCTCCCAGTGGCTGATTGGGTTTATCAGGGAAATGTGCAGGATTCCCACATTTCCAGGTCCCTGTAATTCTCTTCATCAAACTCTGCTTTCTCCTTTGCAGCAGCCAGGGTGCCCTTCCATCATGTCCCCAGTGACGTCGCAAGGGTCTTGGACTTCTCTCTGTGATCTCTCTTCTGTGCTACACACATTGCTCAGGCAGTGGCCTCAATTTGCTCTTCAGTCAGTCTTTTTATCCCTGATGCCTTTTTTTTTTTTTAATGTGAAAATCAGCCCACATTTTTCATTCTGCAAAGAATGGGTTGCAAGAAAATGACCCTGAGGATTCCCTGCTGATCCATGTCTTCTGATGGGGAGGGTTTCCTCAGTGTCCCTGGCCAGTCACTTAGGCCATCGCGGTAGAGCTGTGCCTGGGGTAGGATGCAGAGGAGTCTGGGACCCTGTGTCCCTAACATTTGGCATGTTCTGCTGCTGACTGCTGCCTCCCTCCCACACAGCTGGCCCGGAGCTGCCTTTTAGACTTCCCTGTGTGGTGGCGGTCAGGCAGTGGAGTGGCAGCTGTTTGGGATACTTGGGCAGCCAGGAGAGCTCTTCCAGCCCTTCTGGAAAGTGGGAGGCAGAGGAGGAATATAGTGGTTAAGAAGAGTGACCTTGGAATCCGGCTTCCTGTACTTATATTCAGTCCCAGCACTTACATTAATCAGTTACGTGGTTGGGCACAGCGGTTCACCCCTGTAACCCCAACACTTTGGGAGGCCAAGGTGGAGGAGCCCAGAAGGTCGGGGGTGCAGTGAACCATGATCAGACCACTGCAGTCCAGCCTGAGTGACAGAGTGAGACCCTGTCTTTACAAAATAGTAATAATAAGTAATAAATAAAATTATGTTGGCCGGGCGCGATGGCTCATTCCTGTAATCCTAGCACTTTGGGAGGCCGGGGCGGATGGATCACATGAGTTGGAGACCAGCCTGGCCAACATGTTGAAATCCCGTCTCTACTAAAAATACAAAAATTAGCCAGGCGTGGTGGTGCACGTCTGTAATCCCAGCTACTTGGGAGGCTGAGGCATGAGAATTGCTTGAACCCGGGAGGTGGAGGTTGCAGTGAGCCGAGATGGCACTACTGTACTCCATCTTGGGCAAGAGAGCAAGATTCTGTCTCAAAAAAATAAAATTATATGACCTTGAGCAAGTTTTCTAACCTTTTAGAGCCTTGATTTCCTCATCTGTCAAATGGGATTAATACTAGTTCTTCCTCATGGGATGGCTGTGAAGGTTAAATGAGACAAGGCATGTCAAAGGCCTGGCACCAAGTCAGATACTTGGTAAGGCTCAAAATAGGGTTGTTTATTAATATCCTGCGGGAACCTTGCCTGGCCTCTGGAATCCAGGGTTTAAGAGTTTCTAAGTAACCACCTGTTGCTTTCTGTCTGCCCAGGGTATCAAAAAGCCATTCACAGAGGTCATCCGAGCCAACATCGGGGACGCCCAGGCTATGGGGCAGCAGCCAATCACCTTCCTCCGGCAGGTGAGCCACCCCCAGGAGCAGAGGCTGCAGGAGGGCAGGGCCCTGGGCTGGGCGGGCCGTCGTAGGGACCATCCTTTGCCCCCTCGATGTGCAGGCCCTCCCAGGCCTGATGCCCTCTGGCTGTCTCCCTTAGCCTCCTTCCTGCCTTTCTGAGGTTGTTGAAAATTTCTAGACCTGTTTTGGGGTTGCTCCGGTATAGGAGGCTCCTGGGGAAACTCTTCCACGGGGTAGGGTCCTGGGACCTGAGTTAGGAACTTGGTGGGCAAAGGCAGTGGTAGGGTAGGTGGCAGCCCAGGGGACAGGGAAAGGCCGGCTGGGCTGGGAGGAGGCGTTGGGGGGCAGCAGGAGGTGTCGTGGCGGGGCAGGATGTGGCTTCCCACTTGAGGCCCTTCTGGGTGTGAGTGTGGGCTCTGCTGCCTACCAGCTGGGTGGCTTTGGGCAGGTAGAAGTTGGCAGATTGCTGGGCCTTGGTGAGGCGAAGAGTGCAGAGGCCTCGTGGGGCCCAGCACAGGAGCTCCAGATTGGGGACGGCCGCTGTGAGCTGCTGCGCCCCGGCTGCCTCTGCAGTGACCCAGCTCCCTCCTCAGGCTCCAGGAGAAGGTGGCTTCCACGTTTCAGTCTGAGCACTAACCTCGAGAGTGCCGCCTGGGCCGGGATTGTGGGATTGTGGGATTGGTGGGCTGGAGGTGGTGGGGTGGGAGATGCCCCAGAGCAGAACAGAGGCGGGAGACCCGGTGTGTGACAACTTTTTCTAGAAGGACTGAGGCTGTTTTGTTTTATTTAGGTTTTGGTTTTGTTTTTGTTTTGAGATGGAGTCTCTCTCTGTCGCCCAGGTTGGAGTGCAATGGTATGCTCTTGGCTCACAGCAACCTCCACTGCCTGGGTTCAAGCAACTTGCCTGCCTCAGCCTCCCGAGTAGTTGGGATTACAGGCATGCACCACCATGCCTGGCTAATTTTTGTATTTTTGGTAGAGATGGGGTTTCACCATGTTGGCCAGGCTGGTTTCAAACTAACTTCAAACAATTTGCCCGCCTCAGCCTCCCAAAGTGCTGGGATTACAGGCGTGAGCCACCGCGCCTGGCCTGTTTTATTTAGTGTGTGTGTGTGTGTGTGTGTGTGTGTGTATTTTTTTTTTTTTGAGACAGGGTCTTGCTCTGTTGTCCAGGCTGGAGTGTGATTGTCACGATCTCTCTGTAACCTCAAACTCCTGGGCTGAAGCAATCCTCCTGCCTCAGCCTCCTGAGTATCTGGGACTACAGGCGTATGCCACCACACCCGGCTAATTATTAAAATTTTTGGTAGAGACAGGGTCTTGCTGTGTTGCCCAGGCTGGTCTCGAATTCCTAGGCCCAAGTAATCCTTTCTTGTCTCAACCTCCCGAGCCACTGGGATTGAGGCCCATTTTGGATCAAAATGCAGTGCTGTGTGTGGTTAAGGTTCATGGGCTAGGGCCATCAGGGAAGTCAAGCCCGGGAACCACAGTTCCCTGTTCCCTGCCTTGCTCTCTGGGGCAAAGGGCTGGGGAGGGGCTGGAAGGGCTCAGTCCACAGTCCCTGAGGGAGTTGTCACAGGGCAGTGAGGGAGAGGAGCTGAGGCTGGGCCTGGTATGGGGGGCGCTAACTGGACCTCCCTCCCACGGCCACTGCTGCTGACCCTCGGAGCAGGCCCGCAGCCCTGGATGTTAGAGTCCCCATGCGGGGCCCAGGAGGGGAAATGAATCAGACCACACAGAGTGGCTCTGCCAGGGAAACAAGGTGGGAGGAGGCCAGAGGGCCCTGACTTCCCTGGAGCGTGAGCTTTGAAGGGGAGGGCCAAGCAAGAGTGACCTCTCAGGAGAGGTCCCCACATGGGCCTGGGTTTAAGTTGTGGCAGGCTTCAGAACAGGCCTCACTCAGCCTTATTTGCTGGAACTGTGTTCTCAGGTCCAGCCCTGCCACTGTGCATGGCAGGCCCAGCCTCTCCAGCCTAGTGCCAGCTGCCTCCAGCCTTCACACATCTCCTCTGACCTGCGCAGGTGCCCCTGGGAGGTGGGCAGGCCAGCTCACTGCCCATTGTGCAGATGAAGAGAAACCGGGCTCTGTGAAGCCAGGCGCTCGCTAAAGTCACCCCGCTGGTGTCAGAGCCACAAGTCCTGACCCCCTCAGTGCACCTGGCTTGGCTCCTCAGTGCCAGCCTCAACTTGCCGGGCGAGCTGGGGTTACTGGTACTTTTGTACATGTTTGCTTGCTTAATCCTCTTAATTTGTGGGGTTGGGGTGATGTTCTCTGTTACTGAGAAGAGAAAGCTAGCCCAGTTTTCATCTGGGGAGGAAAGGGGGTGATGAGGAATGCAGGGGGAGGGGGCCTAGGGCATTGGGGGAGCTCAGGCTGGGAGTAGGGGGGGTCTGCAGCCCTGCTCCACCCAGCTGGGCATCGATCCCCTACCCCCTGCTCTGCGGGCCCCTGATTGTGCCTTGGGTGTGTAAGCCCACTGTCCCTAGTGGAAGAGCTTGGGCCAGGGGCGGAGGAACAGCCTCACTCTGATCGTCGACTCCTCTTCCAGCAGCCCAGGTCATAGTGCATCCCAACTCTCAACTTCTCCCTTTCTGCTGCAGAGAGCCCAGCATCTTCCTCTCCTGCCCCCAAGCTCCCACAGGCTGAGTCCTCGCAGAGAGGCTTGTGTCAGCCGCATCCCTGGGAGCTGTCGTCCTCCCAGTGGCCTCTGTGCCCCTCCTGGAGCTCTGGGAGTCGGAGTGCTGGGAGCTCAGCCTGTGTCTTGTTCCCCCAGGTAATGGCACTGTGCACCTACCCAAACCTGCTGGACAGCCCCAGCTTCCCAGAAGATGCTAAGAAACGCGCCCGGCGGATCCTGCAGGCTTGTGGCGGGCACAGCCTGGGTGAGGCCCCAACTTGCCAGGCCCTGGGATGTGAAATGAACGAGTGTTCCCGGGGGGGCCCCAGCCTCAAGCGAGAGTCATGCATGCAAATGGGTGTGTGAATGTGTGTGGGTGGCTGACAGCGCGCAGAGTAAACAAAAAATAGCGTCCTCATCCCACTCGCGCCTTGCTGGCCTCCTGTTTATTAAGCGGGTGGTGCTGGCACCACCTTTAGGTGCAAGTGCCTACATCATGCTGGGTGTGGGTCCTCCTCCCTGGAGCCAGCCTCGCTGGACAGCAGCTGAGCCTGCCTTTGTCACAGCAGGTTTCACCCAGCAGCTGGAGGCTGGGTAGAAGTTCAGTGCCCAGTTTTGTTCAGCATCCTTGCCTCTCTGTGGCCCCCAGCTCTGAACATGTCCCTGCACTGTCTTGGAGATGGCAGCCAATTGCTGGGGAAGGGAAGCACCTTGGGACCCCTTCGGCCCCTTTCTGTGGCTTTCTTGTGTCCAGTGGTGCCAGTACCCCCAGGTACTTCATGGTGTTCCCCTCAAACTGGCCCTCACTCCCCTTTTTGGGGACGCATGCCCCAATGTCTGCCTCCTGACGTGGCACCAGGCTCCGCAGAATGGACCTGGAACTTGGCCCCTGTAGATGTGAAGATGATTCTCTCCCCCTTCCCTGCAAGGATGGAGTTCCAGCCTCTGGGCCTCCAGCTCTTTGTTCTGTCATTTTCTTTCCTCTGTTTATTTCTGCTGGTTCCTTTGGGCAGCACCCACGTTGGGAATCCGGCTTCCCTCGCCCTGAGGAAAGCTGCTGTTCTTAGAATCTTCCTAGGATATGAGCCCTGATGTTCCGGAAAGTGGAGCTGAGGGTGGGGACAGATTCTGGTGACTTGTTCAGCAGGGGAGTGGCCCCCCCTTGTTGTCTCTATCCCCTGCCACCCCCCCGCCAACTTTTTCTGCTCTGTCCCTTATTGACGGCCCTGTGCTCACCCTCCTGGGTGTGGCCCCACTGCTGTCCCTCTGAGTCTGGGCACTGTCTCTCTCAGGAGGGGGCCAGCCCCCCCTTGCTTTTCCACCTGCCAGCCTGGATGGGGTGTGGGCTGGGGCCTTGTGTGCCACGACCTAACCACAGGCTGGCAGAAAGCAGCTCTGCAGCCCAGAGGCCCAGCTGCCAGGCTCCCCCTGCACGCTCTGCCTGGCTCCCCCTGCACGCTCTGCCAGGCTCCCCCTGCACGCTCTGCCTGGCCCCAAGGGCAAAGGTGTTTCTCAAAGACCCCCATGGCTATGGAACTAAAACTCCTGGAAGCCCCCAACTGAGAGGCAGGGGGAGGGGAATGTGCCTTTTGTGTGTCTGATGAGAGTGTCTGGGTACGGAGTAGGGATTTTTCTTCCACATACTAAGCCTCATCAACAGGTTTTTGCAACTTCGTGTCAGCCAGAGCTGGAGTAGTGGGGCTGAGAGACTGTGGCCCTGGGAGTTCCCTCGTGGGGTGTTACAGCAAAAGACCAGTTGGCCCTCATGGTTTTTGGGACCCACTCTGAGCCCTGTTCCAGGACCTCGTGAACACAGGTGAGGTAGGAGTGCTTGGAGTCTCCCTCATCCTTCAGCTAGGAAGTAGTTTGTACCCACCTTCTGGGCTTGTAAGGAAGGTTCACGTGTGCTAAATCCGCTTGTTAGCTGTAGACAAGCCCTGCGCATTCCAGGGGGCAGGACAGTGTGGTCCTTGGCATGACAGGGACACAGTGGTGTCGCTCTCTGTTACCTACGCTCTGGGCAGCCTGAGCACTTTTCTGCCCACAGGAGTAAAAAGACATGGAGCATGTCACTATGCTCCAGGGCCACCCTGACCCACAGGGAGATTATTAAATGTGTATACAAGGTCTTGAAGCTCACCCAAGAGATTTTTGTTTTGTTTTGTTTTTTTGAGACAGTGTCACTCTGTCGCCCAGGCTGGAGTGCAGTGGCGTGATCTTGGCTCACTGCAGCTTCTGCCTCCCGGGTTCAAGCGATTCTTCTGCCTCAGCCTCCTGAGTAGCTGGTACTACAGATGCACGCCACCACACCTGGCTAATTTTTGTATTTTTAGTAGAGATGGGATTTCACCATATTGGCCAGGCTGGTCTTGAACTCCTAACCTTGTGATCTGCCCACCTCAGCCTCCCAAAGTGCTGGGATTACAGACGTAAGCCACCGCGCCCGGCCACTCAGGATGTGTTATTATCATGCCCTTTAAAATTATTTCTTGGACTGGGCATGGTGGCTCACGCCTGTAATCCCAGCATTTTGGGATGCCAGAGCAGGTGGATCACCTGAGATCAGGAGTTCGAGATCAGCCTGGCCAACATGGTGAAACCCTGTCTCTACTGAAAATACAAAAATTAGCCAGGCATTATGGCAGGCGCCTGTAATCCCAGCTACTTGGGAGGCTGAGGCAGGAGAATTGCTTGAACCCAGAAGGTGGAGGTTGCAGTGAGCCGAGATTGTGTCATTGCACTCCAGCCTGGGTGATGAGAGTGAAACTCTGTCCCCTCCAAAAAAAAAAAAAAATGTATATATATATATATATATATATATACATAATTTCTTAGCAGGGCTTCATTTTTTTTTTCTCTCTTTCTTTTTTAAGAGTTAGGGTCTTGCTCTGTCACCCAGGCTGGAGTGCAGTGGTACAATCATAGCTCACTGTAACCTTGACCTCCTGGGCTCAAGCAATCCTGCATCAGCCTCCCAAGTAGCTGGAACTACAGGCATACACCACCACACTTGGCCAACTTTTATATTTTTTGTAGACATAGGTTCTCACTATTGTCCAGGCTGCTCTCGAATTCCTGGGCTTAAGCAATCATCCTGCCTTGACCTCCAGAGTAGTTGGGATTACAAGCATGAGCCACCACACCCAGCAACTTCATTTATTTTCTCTTTGATGACCAGTTTGGTTCTCAGGTGTGTCCTGGATCTTAATGGGGTTGAGGTACAACCTAGCACCTGCCTGGGGCAGGGCAGGAGCTGTGTGCCCTTGTCCAGCCTCTCCCTGAGCATGTACCAGGCTGTGTTCTAGACATCAAAGACACTAGTGAGCAAGGTGGGTGGAGCTTCTGTGCTCACGAAGCTATCAGATTTGGGAGGAACAAACATGGAAAAGAATTTCTATGAACGTGTAATCACGATTTCTCATGAGATCTTGGAGAGAGCTGCGGGACTATAACAAGGGGCTGTATGGAGAAGAAGAGGTCATCGGGGGGAGTAAGAACCTGCAGATGCATGCTGGACCAGCGAACAGTATGTGCAAAGGCCCTGAGGTCGGGACCTCTGTGTGATGAATGAAGGGGCCCTAGGGCAGTGGTGTTCAGTGAGGTGGGAGTTCAGCAGTGGGTCCTCAGCAGGGTGTAGTATAGCGCAGCCCGCAGTGGGCGAGGTGCTCTGGGAGAAATGCACAGAAGAAATGGGTAACATCCCCTGCTCAGGAGGAACCAAGAGTCAGGAGTCAGCATGGGGAGGGCAGGGCTGCTTCTGTACAAAATAACTGGAGGGGCCAGCACAGTGGCTTACACCTGTAATCCCAGCACTTTGGGAGGCCGAAGTGGGACAACTGCTTGAGCCCAGGAGTTCAAGGCTGCCGTGAGCTATGATCGTGCCGCTGCACACCAGCCTGAGCAACAAAGTGAGACCCTGTCTCTTAAAAAGAAACCAACTAATAAATAGTAAAGTAACTGGATAAATTATAGGCTGAGATTGGCTGGAGGTGGAGCAGAATCTTTAGGGCAAGCCTCCTGGAGACAGACTAGAAATGATCCTAGAAAGATCAGTGTGTTTTGGAGCATAACGTGAGATCTGAAGAAAAACCCAGGAGCCTCTTTGGAAGGGTAGAAAGTCTGTGACCGCGGAAGTGTGACTCAGAGAAGCAGAGGGCTTGCTAATGGGTAAAGGCCTGGGCATTCAGGGAGGTGGATGCTCTTAGAGGCAGGAAGAGGGGAGGCCCTGAGGAGAAGGTGGGGCATTGAAAAGGGGTGAAGGGAAGCAAGGAGTCCTAGAAGGTCTCTCTTACAGAAGCTCAGAAATACCAACTAAATCACCTAGTGGGGGTGGGCTCTAACACAAGCATCTGCACCTCCCCTTTTTTAAACTTACAAAATTCTCCAAATGTATTAGAATACTGAAAATAGCATGACAGAAGCCCATGCCCACCACCCAGAGTGACACCAGTTAATGTTTGCCACTTGGCACCTTAGAGTATTGGTCTGGCTGCTCCTCTTACAGCTGTGCAGAGCCCAGTGCTGTGCAGAGAGGCTGAGGCAGAGCTGGGGGATTCCAGTTCAGGGCATTTTTTTTTTTTTTAAAGACGGGGTCTCAATCTGTTACCCAGGCTGGAGTGCAGTGGTGCGATCTTGGTTCACTGCAACCTCCACCTCCCAGGTTCAGGTGATTCTCCTGCCTCAGTCTCACGAGTAGCTGGGATTACAGGCACCTGCCACCACACCCGGCTGATTTTTGTGGAGATGTGGTTTCACCATGTTGGCCAGGCTGGTCTTGAACTCCTGACCTCAGGTGATCCGCCTACCTCAGCCTCCCAAAGTGCTGGGAGTAGAGGCGTGAACCACTGCGCCTGGCCCCAGTTCAGAGCATTTGACTGTTCCTCCTCGACGCCAGACCTGGACTGATGCATGCTGAGGCCCCAGAGGAGAATCTGCTACTTCCATTCGCCATCCTGCCTCCTGGGGGTGGTTTTTGCAGTAGCCACAGAAGGAATAGTCTAGTTTTCTTTAAATGTGGTGTAAAATTCAAAAGGTCTAAAAGAATATACAACGAAACATCTGCCTTCCACCTCTGACCCCCAGCCCCCATGCACTTCCACAGGGAATTCACCTCACTAGTTTGAGTCTTCTTCCAGAGAGATCTTACACCTGTACAAATACATCTTTCCAGTTTATTTTCAGAAACCTAAATAGTGGCCTGACATTTAAAAAAATCTTTTTTATGGAGGTAAAAATGTTAATGTATAGCTGGAATACCTTTCACACATGCAAACATCGATGTCACCCCACCAGACTCTGGATACGGAGCTGCCAACACTATTTCGTGCGTCTTTCTAGTCAGTACCGCCACTCCAGAGCAGTTAACCACTGCTCAGCTTCCGGGACCATTCATTAGTTTTACCTGTTTTTGAACTTAGTATAAATGACTTTCAACCCTAAATGGCAGCGGGAGGGTATGTTCACATGGGACTGGGGGCTGGAGGACACCTCACAGTCCCAGGGATGCTGGTCAGAGCCCTGGGTGCCTGGGGCTGGCCGGTGGTGCTATTGTGGGGTTTTTGTTTTTATTTTTATTTATTTTTTCGAGACAGGGTTTCACTCCAGGCTGGAGTGCAGTGGTGTCATCATAGCTCACCGCAGCCTCTACCTCCTGAGCTCAAGTGATCCTCCCAGCTCAGCCTCCAAGTAGCTGGGACTAGAGGCGCACGCCACCACACCTAGCTGATTTTGTGTTTTTTGTAGAGATGAGGTTTCGCCACATTGACCAGGCTTGTCTCAAACTCCTGGGCTCAAGTAATCCTCCTGCCTCGGCCTCCCAAAATTCTGGGATGACAGGTGTGAGCCACTGCGCCCAGCCCAGGGGGTGCTATTTTGGAGCCTAAATGTTGGCCCATTCTCTCAAGTCCTGTGGAACCATGTGTAGGCAACCATCATAAAAGCATGGGAATCCCAGATCTAGTGACTGACAGCGTCACAGAACACATATAAATCCCAGGAGAGTGGGTGGAACAGGTTTGGGCACCATTTGAGTAGAAGCTAGGGCCTAGAATAATGTGTGACACATGATAGGTACTCAGTACTGGGTGAGTGAGTGGATGAGTGGATGGGTGGATGGATAGAGGGGTGGGTGGATGAGGCCCAGACACGTGGTTAAGCAGCTTGCCACAGTTCCAAAGCAATGGGAGTTGGGCTCCACCCGAGACCCTCATCCCAAACAGGCATCCCTCTAATTATATGGATATTAATTATATTGACCTTGTGGAGCCAGACATCCTGCCTCTGTTACTGTCTTGCCTGCTGTCTTACAGGGTCCTACAGTGCTAGCCAGGGTGTCAACTGCATCCGTGAAGACGTGGCTGCCTATATCACCAGGAGGGATGGCGGCGTGCCTGCAGACCCCGACAACATCTACCTGACCACGGGAGCTAGTGACGGCATTTCTGTACGTGTGAGGGTGGCTTGTTGTTATGCGGTGTTTACCCACATGAAGAGCAGCCTTGCCTGTTAGGGCCCAGCATTGGAACTGGCTAGCAGGGAGACAGGCTAGCAGGGAGGGTGGCAGCATGGGTGGCCACCTCTGGTCCCCCTGCCCTGGCAGCCTGCAGTCTTTGCCTCTTTTAGTCTTCATGAGCCTGGGCGCTATTGCAGCCTTGATTTCCATCCAGAGTACACACCAGCAGGTCCGGCTGCAGAGGAGCCAGGGGCCACCCGAGGGTAACCATTGGCCTTTCTGTGGTTCTGCACGTACTGGTGTTCCTCCTGTGCCAGGTGCTGAGGAGACAATGGGAAACCAAACACATCATTTGGCCTCTGCCTACACAGGCAGAGCAGACCAGCTGATATCACAAAAATAAATGCACATCACAAGCTTTTAGTTTCTCTTCTGCAGTAGAGAAGGACAGGGTGTTATGGGAGGGAGCAGTGGGAACTCCGACCTGGTGGGGCAGGGGCAGGAAGTCTCCAAGGAAGGCTGAGCAGACACCGACCTGAGGGACACACAGGAGTGAACTGGGAGAGGGGGTGTGCTCTGAGCTGAAGGTCACTATGTGCAGAGGCCAAGAGCTGGCAGGAGTCTGAGTGCTGGGAACTGGAGATGCTGGGGGATGAGTGCACAGCGAGGGACGGAGTTACCAGGCGTGGGCTGGCAAGGCAGCTGGCGTCAGTACAGGGCCTTAGAGGCCACGCTGAGGATTTGGGTCATTGTGCTAAGAACAACAGGGAGCCACTGAAGGGTTTGAAGGAGAAGGAGGTGGGGCAGTTAGATTTCTGTTCCTAAGTTTAAATTTTGGCTGCGAGGGGCACAGGAGGCAAGAGGAGGTGGCTCAGGCTGGAGTCAGCTACCAATGGGGTCGGGGAGGACTGGGGCCAGTGGTTACTTGCAGTTTGGAGTGCAGTGGTTACTTGCAGTGGAGTTTGCAGTCCTGGGCTTGGGGGACTGGTGGAGCCTGCAGTCCTGGGCTTGGGGGACCAGTGGAGGCTTCAGTCCTGGGCTTGGGGGACTGGTGGAGCCTGCAGTCCTGGGTTTGGGGGACCGGTGGAGTTTTCAGTCCTGGGCTTGGGGAAGTAGTGGAGCCTACAGTCCTTGGGGGGACTGGTGGAGCCTGCAGTCCTGGGCTTCGGAGACTGGTGGAGCCTGCAGTCCTGGGCTTGGGGGACTGGTGGAGTCTGCAGTCCTGGGGTTGGGGACTGGTTGCCTGCCTGTCCCTTTCTGCATACCCCTCCCAAGGCCTGGCTTGGTGTTAGGTGCTGTTGACTCATCTATTCTCAGGGAGCCATGTGCTGTCTGAACTTTTCCTTCTTTAATGGGGCTGTCTTTGTTTCCTGACCTGTAAGGCTCTTGTTTGTTGAGTGCTTTGTTCCTTTCCCAAAGCCTTTCCTACACATTAAGCTCTTACTGGAGCCCATGAGAAATGGAGGCCCGGAGACATTAAGTGGTCTGCCTGCCTTGAGTCAGTTCATGTGACATTTGGGATTCTAACACTGGAGCTCCAGCAACCAATCACATCATCTTCCATTGCCCTCTGCTGTCAAGGCCTCTCTTGAATCCCAGAAATGCCCAGTGTGGGAAGAGGTTCCAGAGTAGAGAAGGGGGCGTGTCCACAAGATTCAGCGGAAAGAATCAAGTCATTGTACTTCAAAGTCTCGTGACATTTTTGCAGCAAGGAACTGAGTCTGGAAAAGGACCTGTGCCCGTGTTTAAGGTGGAGACTCTCCCTGCAGAGGGTTTTGGCTAATTAATTCAATGAATTACTGGCACCTCCACCAATACCCCACAGGAATCGCATGGCCTGGTTTCTCAGAAATCTTAAACAAGCATCCTGCTCAGCTTGGAAAACAGGTCAACGCGCCACCTGGTGGCTGTAGATGGGTATTTTATCCCATTTTAAGAGTCCCTTGTTGGGGTGGATGTAGAGTGGGGTCTTTCCAACCTTGGGCACTGATACTGATAACACATACTCGTGGGCCCCACCCCTGACATAGGGAATCAGGATCACAGGAGCGGAGTCAGAATAATTCTGAGACAGGGCTAGTATGGGACCTACTATTTTAGAAGTATTAAAAATACAAATATTGAGTCTTTTTAAAAATATATTTTTTTAAAAGAAAAATATATATTTTTAAATTTTTAAGTAGGGAGGTGGAGGTCTCACTGTGTTGCACAGGCTGGTCTCGAACTCTTGGCCTCAAGTGATTTGGCTGCCTCAGTCTCCCAAAGTGCTAGGATTTTAGGCATGAGCACCGTGCCCAGCCTAAGTACTGAGTCGTTAACTACATGTTCGGCACTGTGCCGAGAACTTTAGAATGCTGGATTTTGCTTACTCCTTGCAGCTTCCCTCATTTTACAGATGAGGAAACTGAGACTCAGGGGAGTAAAGTGACTTGCACAGAGTTGGACTGGAGGCATGCAGTGGGGCCACGGGTGAAAGGCTGGGTCAGGGATGGGAAGTGGTGCTGGCTTTCTACATGTGACTTCTGCGTTGCAGACAATCCTGAAGATCCTCGTCTCTGGAGGCGGCAAGTCACGGACAGGTGTGATGATCCCCATCCCACAGTATCCCCTCTATTCAGCCGTCATCTCTGAGCTCGACGCCATCCAGGTGAACTACTACCTGGACGAGGAGAACTGCTGGGCGCTAAATGTGAATGAGCTCCGGCGGGCGGTGCAGGAGGCCAAAGACCACTGTGACCCTAAGGTGCTCTGCATAATCAACCCCGGGAACCCTACAGGTCTGCACTTTACTTCCTCGCCAGTTTCGTAGAGGGTGGGGGTGGCTGATACACTGGCTGTCTAGAAACCAAAGAGTTACATAATTAAAGCTTCTCTCTGCCCCTAGTTTCCCTTCCAGATTTGCTAACCTAAAGCCATAAAATTTGCCACAGGCCACCTCAAGAGATGAGGAGGCCAGGTGTGGTGGCCCATGCCTGTAATCCTGGCACTTTGGGAAGCTGAGGCAGGTGGATCACTTGAGTTCAGAAATTGGAGACAAGCCTGGCCATCATGGTGAAACCTCGTCTCTACTAAAGACACAAAATTTAGCAGGGCATGGTGGTGTGCGCCTGTAGTCCCAGCTACTCAGGAGGCTGAGGCATAAGATTTGCTTGAACTCGGGAGGCGGAGGTTGCAGTGAGCTGAGATCATGCCACTGCACTCCAGCCTGGGTGACAGAGCAAGACTTTGTCTCAAAAAAAAAAAAAAATTAGCCAGGTGTGGTGGTACATGGAGTTCCAGCTACTAGGGAGGCTGAGGTGGAATGATCGCTTGAACCCAGGAGGCAGAGGTTGCAGTGAGCCGAGATTATGCCACTGCACTCCAGCCTGGGCAATAGAATAAGACCTTGTCTAGAAAAAAAGTGAGTAGACCGGGCGCGGTGGCTCACGCCTATAATCCCAGCACTTTGGGAGGCCGAGGTGGGTCGACCACGAAGTCAGGAGATCGAGACCATCCTGCCTAACACGGTGAAACCCTGTCTCTACTAAAAATACAAAAAATTAGCCGGGCGAGGTGGCGGGGACCTGTAGTCCCAGCTACTCAGGTGGCTGAGGCAGGAGAATGGTGTGAACCTGGGAGGTGGAGATTGCAGTGAGCCGAGATCGTGCCACTGCATTCCAGCCTGGGCGACAGAGCAAGACTCCGTCTCAAAAAAAAAAAAAAAAAAAAAAGTGAGTAAATGCAGACATTTTCTTGGGCAGTTTGAATAATTATTATTATTTTATAGAGATTGGGTCTTGCTCTGTGGCTCCAGGCCTGGCTGAAGTGCAAGTGGTATGATCATAACTCACTGCAGCTTTGAACTCCTGGTGATCTTCCTGCCTCAGCCTCCTGAGCAGCTCAGACTACAGGCAGCACCACCACGCCCAGCTCATATTTTAATTTTTTATTTTTGTAGAGACAAGGTCTTGCTGTGTGTCCCAGGCTGGTCTTAACTCCTGGCCTCAAGCGATTCTCCCAAAGCACTGGGATTGTAGGCATGAGCCACTGCACCCAGCCAGGGTTGTATTATTTTCAAGACTGGTTTTTTGTTCGTACATTTGCAAAGACTTGCCTCCTTGAGATAATTTACTCACAAACTTACCATTAATTATAGGCCTCATTTTACCGTCCCTCCTCCTTATTTTTTGAACCAGTTTTGAGAATGCTGGTGTGTGTGTTGGTTTTTCTTTGATACAGCACTGCTGTGTCCCTTTGAGGCCTGAGAGGAAAAGTCATTTTCAAAACAAAAGCTACTAAACCAAAAAAGCCACGAATTTCCAGAAATTGAAAAGCACCCCCAATTTTGCATGTTTTTCTTTAAAAAAAAGTCCGCAGTCCTGTCTGTTTTGATATTTCTGGGCTGCTGGCTTCATATGCCCCCAGTGCTATTTGGACACAGGGAACAAGGGCTCCTCTCTCCTCCTTTTTTGAGATAAATTGGGTCAGGGCCAAAATCTGTTTGAGGTGATTGTGGAATCTGTTTCTCGGGAACATCAAATGATGCTTCAGTCAGCTGAAAACATCCCTTGAATTCCCGCATGCAGAAAATGGGTGCAGCTGGCAATACCACTGGCTTGTTTACCCCAGCTCCTGGGAGCGGACGGATAAAGATTCAGTAGGAAAATAACATAGAGCTGGCTTCTCAATCCTAGTTGTACATTAGAATCCCAAAGGGAACTTTGAAAAATCTCAAAATCAAGGCCACACTCTAGGATCTCTGAGATATCGGTAGCCTGTGCTGCCGAGGGTGAGACCCACTGCCTAGGAAGCATGGTGCCCAAGCTGCAGGGCCCCACTTCAGACACTTGGATGTAATTGGGCCGGGGTATGGTTTGAGAGTTTGCATCTCTAACACATTCCCAGGTGATAATGATGCCGGGCCCAGGACCACACTTGCGGTAGCAAGTTCTACAACATCTTGGGAAAGACACTGTACCTAGTCCACGTCACAGAGTCAACACATTCTTGGCCAGGTGTTTACATAAATCTTTTCACCTGACTGAGAAGAAGTCACTGTTCCGGAGACTCTCCTGCTCTGAGTAAAGAGGTCATTTTCTATTAATCTGATATATTAACATAAGTAATTTTTATAAAGTACTTTATGAGTGGGCAGGACCTGGCCTTGCTCCTGCGGTCTTCACTGTGTGAGAGTCAGTCAGCTGTAAGAAGAGGGTCTCTGGAAAATAGAAACCCACCTGTGGTGACCATATGTCTTGTCTGGACCACACACTGTGACCAGGGTAGCTTAAAGGTGTCCAAGTGGACTGGGTTCTTAAACCAGGGCCCTTTTGGTGTCAAGACAGAGACCCAACTCGAGACTGAAGGGATTGGAGGGTGGAACTGTGGAGTGCGGGGGTGAAGCAGTGCGCCTGAGTCAGAGTCCGTGTCACAGGAGCCTCAGTCCTTCGTCAGCTCTACCTTCCTCTGGGTTGGAGTCCTCAGGAAGAATCCATCCTTGGAGTGACTTCAGCACTTTCAGCCATTGCCATCAGCTGAGGTACCTTACAGCAGAGCCTATTCCAGAGTTTCACCAGGCTGAGGTTGGGTCACCTGCCCATTCCCGAACCAGTCAAATCCCTGGGACTCTGATTGGCAGCTCTGTGTCCCAGGCCTCCCGCTGAAGTTCCCCATAGGACAGTGGTATTAGGCTGTTCTTGCATTGCTATAAAGAAATACCTGAGGCCGGGCGCGGTGGCTCAAGTTTGTAATCCCAGCACTTTGGGAGGCCGAGGCGGGCGGATCACGAGGCCAGGAGATCGAGACCATCCTGGCTAACACGGTGAAACCCCGTCTCTACTAAAAAATACAAAAAACTAGCCGGGCGAGGTGGCGGGCGCCTGTAGTCCCACCTACTCAGGAGGCTGAGGCAGGAGAATGGCGGGAACCCGGGGGGTCGGAGCTTGCAGTGAGCCGAGATCGCGCCACTGCACTCCAGCCTGGGGCACAGAGCAAGACTCCGTCTCAAAAAAAAAAAAAAGAAATACCTGAGACTGGGTAATTTTTAAGAAAAGAGGCTTGATTGGCTCACAGTTCTGCAGACCGTACAGGAAGCGTGGTGGTATCAGCTTCCGGGGAGGCCTCAGGAAGCTTCCAGTCAAGTCGGAAGGTGAAGGGGGAGCAGGCACATAGCATGGCAAGAGCAGGAACAATAGAATCAGAGTGGGGCGGGGGATGCTGCATACTTTCAGGGTCCGCCCCCATTACCCAAACACCTCCCACTAGACCCAGCTCAACATGGGGATTACATTGCAACACAAGATTTGGGTGGGGACAGACATCCAAACTACGTGAACAGTCGTGATCTGTCACTCAAAGGAGGATGCTAAGTCACAAGCTACAGATCTTCCCATCAGCTTTTGGGGAATTACTTTGGCCCAGCCTTGAAAGGTACTTGGGAGACCCCTCTCCAGCCTTTTGGCCTGCATCAAAGCGGTATCTCATGTCACCCCCAGCTGGGCACAGCTGTGCCCTGGCCCCTCTAATGCCATATATGACATTCCCTCCTCCTGCACCGCTGTTCATGCGCTTGTTTGTTCACTGGCTCAGTGGGCATGCTCTGAGGTGCTGGAGAGAAGTAAGTTCTGCCCTTATCCTCACGCTGACGTGGTGTGTAACAGCAGAATTGTTTGTACACACTGGGTCTCATGTCCTTTACTGGGCTGAAATCTTTTTAAGGCTCTGGTTCTTGCTTAGTCGCTTGTGTTCCGTTTAGCATTTAGTGAACACAGCTTTTCTGGTGCTCAAATCCTGGTTTGCATTCCAACAGGATACAGTTTGTGGCATCACAAGCATGGAAGGGCAAGACCAGGAGGAATTACAAGCAGGCTCTGCTGTCCTCAGAAGCCAGCCCTTCTCTGTGAGAATAGTGGCTGGTTTCTTATAGAAACTGGTGCCTGCCACCCTCCTGGCATCCCAGAACCCTGAGCTTTTTAAATAGGAAGGCTAGTTGGTGCTTTCTTGGAAGAAGAAAAGTTGGTCCCTTAGTAAAGGAATTGGTTCATTGCTTAGCTAGTTCAAGATAGAAATTTTGATGGAATCATGCCACACTCTTACAAGATACGTGTGTATGTTTTTTCCAGGCATATTTATATTTTTGCATAGACCAGAATATAGGTATTATTAACAAAAAGGTAAGATACTCTACATACTGTTTTGCGCATATATATATATACGTGTGTATATATGCACATATACACGTATATATATGTGTGTATATATACGTGTGTATATATATGTATGTGTATATACGCGTATATATATGTATGTACGCACACACACAATAATAGGCTGGGTGCAGAGGCTCATGCCTGTAATCCCAGCACTTTGGGAGGCTGAGGCTGGAGGATGGCTTGAGCCCAGGAGTTTGAGGCTGCAGTGAGCTAGGATCATGTAACTGTACTCCAGCAAGAGTGACAGAGCAAGACACTGTAAAGAATATACATGCATGCATGTATAGACATGTATGTACGCACACAAGATATCTATGTAATATACACAGACATATAGTAAACAAACATGACGCTTGTTAAGAAGTTAGCAAGCCTGATTGTAGTGGTGGTTTTCCAGAGGATATTGTGAGCACATCAGATATTCCCGGTGCCACACTCAAAGCAAGTCTCAGGAAATACTGAGGGAAGGTCCCATTTCTACCTCGTTGCGTTTACTCCTTCTCTCACCTGTACCCATGGCATTTCGTGTGAACGGATGGATCACCATCTTGCTGTTTGCACTCATTTCTCTAAAATGCGGGTGCGGTGCGGTGGCTCATGCCTGTAATCTCAGCACTTTGGGAGGCCGAGGTGAGTGGATCACTTGGGGTCCAGGAGTTCAAGATCAGCCTGGGTACATGGTGAAACCCCTTCTCTTCAAAAAATAAAAAGTTAGCTGGGCATGGGGGCTCACACCTGTAGCCCCAGCTATTCAGGAGGCTGAGGCAAGAGAATCACTTGAACCCAGGAGGCGGAGGTTGCAGTGAGCCAAGACTGTGCCACTGCACTCCAGCCTGGGTAACAGAGTGAGACTCAGACTCAAAAATTAAAGAGAAATAATAAAATGTGTTGTAAGTGTTCCCTGTTAGTGTTGAGTCCTGCAGCGTGCTCATCTTTAGTGATGCCGGGTAGCAGCTGACAGGAGACACCAAAGCTGGTGCCCAGGCTCATTCACTTAGCATTTATTCTGCAGTTATTTATTGAGTGCCTGTTGAGTGCTGTCTTTGAGGGCAGATCATGAGCGGGGAGAGGCCCTGTCCCTGCCTTGTGGAGCTCATGGGTGCCTCTCTGGGGAGAAAGGAGCTAACTCTTCACCCGGTGACCATAGCCAGTGCGAGTCTCTTCACCATCTGCTGCTGGTGTGCAGTAATGGGGGGAGGGCACTAGCTGATAGATTTAACTCCTGCAGTTGTATTTTCCCGTTCTTTGTTTTATTTTTGAGACAGAGTCTTGCTCTGTCACCCATGCTGGAGTGCAGTGGAACAGTCATAGCTTACTGCAGCCTCAAATTCCTGAGCTCAAGCGATCCTCCAGCCTCAGCCTCCAAGTGGCTGGGACTACAGCCATAAGCCACCACACCTGGATAATTTTTATTGTAGAGATGAGGTGTTGCTGTGTTGCCCAGGCTGGTCTGGAGCTCCTGGACTCAAGCGATCCTCCCACCCTGGCCTCCCGAAGCACTGGGATTACAGGCGTGAGCCATTGTACCGAGCCTTTTCTCCCTGCTCCTTATGATGCTTCCATGCCTCTCTGTTCTGCAGCGCAGACATACCACACACCACATACACACACACACCACAGAGACACGTACAACACACAGACACATACTACACACACTGCACACAAACACCCACACATGCACGTGTGTGCACACACACCCCAACACACCTACACATACACCACATACACACCCCACCACACCTGCACACACATACTCACACCTACACACGCAACACATACACACCCCACCACACCTACACACAGACTCACACCCCCACCACACCCATACACACACTACAGACACACCCCCACCACACCCATACACACACTACAGACACACCCCCACCACACCCATACACACACTACAGACACACCCCCACCACACCCATACACACACCTGCACACGCACCACATACACACACACACCCCACACACACCACACAGACTTAGATACCGCACCATACCTACACACACACCACACACAGACACACACACCCCCACCAGACCTACACACACACTACAGACACCCCCCACCACACCCATACACACACCTACCCACACAGCACATACACACACCCCACACACATACCACACACAGACTTATACACCTGACCACACCTACACACATACTACATAGACACACACACCACACACACACCCCACCACACCTACACACCCCACCACACCTGCACACACACACACCTACACACGCAACACATACACACCCCACCACACCTACACACAGACTCACACACCCCCACCACACCTACACACACACTACAGACACACCCCCACCACACCCATACACACACCTGCACACGCACCACATACACACACACACCCCACACACACCACACAGACTTAGGTACTGCACCATACCTACACACACACCACACACAGACACACACACCCCCACCACACCTACACACACACTACAGACACCCCCCACCACACCCATACACACACCTGCACATGCACCACATACACACACACACCCCACACACATACCACACAGACTTAGATACCATACCTACACACACACCACACACAGACACACACAGACTCACACACCCCCACCACACCTACACACACACTACAGACACACCCCACCACACCCATATACACACCTACCCACACAGCACATACACACACCCCACACACATACCACACACAGACTTATACACCCGACCACACCTACACACATACTACATAGACACACACACCACACACACACCCCACCACACCTACACACATACCACACACCCACACACATACACACCACACCTACATGCACACCACACAGACCACACCCCCCCCACCACACTGGCACACATACCACAGAGACACACCCCACCACACCACACACCACACACAGACACTTGCACATGCGAGTGTATGCACACACACACACACCACCACGCCTACACACAAAGCCTTCATAAAAATAAGAGAGCCAGGCTGGGCGTGGTGGCTCACACCTGTAATCCCAGCACTTTGGGAGGCCGAGGCGAGTGGATCACCTGAGGTTGGGAGTTCGAGACCAGCCTGACCAACATGGAGAAACCCTGTCTCTACTAAAAATACAAAATTGGCCAGGCGTGGTGGCACAAGCCTATAATCCCAGCTACTCGGGAGGATGAGGCCGGAGAATTGCTTGAACCTGGGAGGTGGAGGTTGCGGTGAGCCGAGATCATGCCCAGTGCACTCCAGCCTGGGCAACAACAGCAAAACTCCATCTCAAAAAAAATAAAAATAAAATAAGAGAGCCGGGTGAGAACCCCTTCTTCCTCGCATAACTGGCTGAAGAGAGTCAGACATGCGGGCAGCTCTTCTGGGTGTCCCTGGAGGCCGACTACACCATCATGCGTGGCACTGGGGAGGGGTCTCTGGGGGGCTCGAGGGAACACAGGGCACCGGAGTGATTCTGGATGGGCTTCTGACCTGGGGACAATTTAAACAGCATTACAACCAACATTTTGGTTTTCTTGGGGATTCTATAGGCCAGGTACAAAGCAGAAAGTGCATAGAAGATGTGATCCACTTTGCCTGGGAAGAGAAACTCTTTCTCCTGGCTGATGAGGTAAGAGTGTCCCCACTCAGAGGGGATGGGCACTAGCTTTCTCTACTAGAGGGAGGTACCCAGCCGCCGTTGTTCTGCAGCCAGAGAGCTGTCTTGGTGTTGGAGGAATGATTCTGGCCTAGGGTGAGGATGTTCAGTGTTACAACTCGTGAGACTGTGACCTAGATTACCCCTTTATTGGTTTGTACTCTTGGTTGTAAATTTCAGAAATTCAGCCCAAATCACTTAAGTTCCAAAAGAAAAAGGAAAAAGGAAAAATGCTGGTGGGGTCATAGGTGTGCAGCTGAATCCAGGGGCTTGGACTTTATCTTTCAGGTCCTCTTTCCCTTTTCCACCCCTCTGTGTTGGCCTCATACACAGGCCTGTTATCTTCCCAGCCTAGAGATTCCCAGCCTAGAAAGAGGGCTTTTGGCCCTGGTGGTTCCAGCAAGTCTCAGAATTGAGCCTTATTGGTTCAGCCTGAGTCTCACGCCCATTGCTGAACCAATCACTGTGATGTAGGGGTTCCAGTATGCAGATTGACCAGGCCCAGAGCCTAGGGTGGGCCATCTGCTTTCTTTTCCCAAACCTCCAGATAGAGAACCAAGGAGGGTTATTCCTTGAGGGCCAGCTGAGGGGCTCCTATCCAACAAGGGAGGGTGGGTTCCCAGTGGCAGAAATGACTGACACCCACTCCTCATAAAGCTGTAGTTCTATGCCTCCCAGCGCTTCTGTATCTACTGTCTCATTTAATTCGCTTACATCTTAGGAAGGGATCTTAACCCCATACCTGTTGCTTCTTGAACTACAGTTCTGGAACCAAAATCAGCTCATTCTTTTTCTGCTTTGAAAAGAAACTGAGGTTCCATCAAATCCTCTTTTTGTTTCTTCTTCATTTCTGCATGGTTTCCGGTGAGCTGCAGCTTCTAGCCTGCTGCCTTCATTTCTTTGCTCCTTGTCACCCCCCCAACACACACCGCACATACAAATGCAGACACACACACACGCATACACACACAGACATACACACAGACATATATGTACGTACATACAGACACACATGCATACACAGACACGCACATACATACACAGACACATACATACACACACAGCTCACCCATCAAATTGTTGCCTTAATAGTAGATGGGCGTGACATCTTCATTTCTAAAGGAGAGAGAAGGTAGCAGAGAGACCCATGGTTTTCCTCATGACCTGGTACACAGAACTTCCCTCTGGGTCTGGGAAGAGGAGGATGAGGAGGACAGGGCCTGGCTTGGCGATGGAGCCAGCTTGACCCTCCGACTGATCCCCAGGGCCCCAGAAAGGCTCAGTTTCTCTGATCTCCAAAACAGATGGGGAATTAACCTCAAAGGCCAGGGTGGGTGTCTGCCAGCTGTGAGTGCTGGACTCTGGGGACTGGAAAGAACCAAACGGGTGTAGGTGCTGCTCTGGCAGGGAAAAGTGGGCGGAAGAACACAATGATTCCACTCTGGGGGGTTAAGTGTTGCAAAGGAAACCCAACAGGGTTAGCTCTTCAAATAGGAGATCAGAGGAAAGGGGCACTAATGCCGTCGTCACAGTGTTGGTAAAGCAAGGAAGCACCGTGCTTTAGGGGGAGAGTCTGCTTGGGAGGATGGGCGTCTCGGCGCCATCACTGGTCAGATGGGGTGGAAGGGAAGTCTGAGGATTGGGCGGGGATGAGTGTGAGAGAAATCAAGTGAGCTCCTGAGCTGTCTCAGCGTCCAGCCTGAGGCCTTGCCTCCTTGCTTATTCTAGAAAGTTCCTTCAGGCACACTTGGCTCATCCCTGGAAGTGGCACAGGAGGCTGGGCCTCATGGCCTACAGCACCTGTGCCCTCCCTTGCCTTGGCCACACTGGGCAGCAGCCTCTTTGAGGGCCCTTTGGTGACCGTCCCTGCCGTGCCCCCGCAGGTGTACCAGGACAACGTGTACTCTCCAGATTGCAGATTCCACTCCTTCAAGAAGGTGCTGTACGAGATGGGGCCCGAGTACTCCAGCAACGTGGAGCTCGCCTCCTTCCACTCCACCTCCAAGGGCTACATGGGCGAGTACGTGGGCCTCCCTTCCCTCCCGCCACTGCTGGGCCCACCAGATCCTCACGCTGCCGGCTCCTCTGCCCTGCGCCGTGGTCTACTCACTTGGATGGAGAGAAGGCTGCCCTTATCTGTTGCTTCTGCATCTCCCCAGCGGGAGAGCCATGGTGTGAGAACAGCCCTGGTGCGGGGCTCAAATAAGGACGTGCTCAGACAACGGACAAATGATGGAGTGGAAACAGGACTACATGGCAGCTTGTGACACCTGGTGTTTTCTCTGTCACTGTTGTTCTGAGGTTGACTGATGTCTGAGGGGTCAGGGAGGGCGGATGCTGTTAGGCTGATGGGCCGTGCTCTGGATGCAGGGCTGCCTTAGGCACTGCGTGACCTCAGAGGCTAAAGGTCAGCTGTAATCCTGTGTCTGTTCATTCAGCTAATATTTACTGAGCACTTACGATGAGTCCGGCACTGATCTCAGTGCGGGGGATGCCACAGCGAACACCCTCCTGCCAGCACAAAGCATGGGTTCTAGTGAGGTGAGAGAGCTGTAGGCAAATGAGCAAATCGTGCATCCAACGGAGAACAGTCATTAGGAGAGAGGTAGGGGTGGGGTCGAAGGCTGAAGTGGTGCAGCCTCAATGAGGAGTTGGCTTCTGAGTTAAACCCCGAAGGAGTGTGGTGGGGAACTGTGCAGATATCTGGGGGAAGAGCATTGCAGGCAGCGGGAGCAGCCTGGGCAAAGACCCTGTGGTAGCAGCACACCTGCCGTGTTGGTGGAACACACCTGCCATGTTGGCAGAACAGCCAGGAGCTGGAAAGGAGGGGTGAGGGGGCAGTGGCAGAAGTGGAGACCTGAGAACCATAGGAGGCCGGGTCACCTGGGCCACTTTGGTGATCGTATTTTTCACCTGTGCTCAGCATGAGATAGGAGCTTTTGGAGGGGGTGTGGCCTTGCTTAGCTGGTGTATTACTCCTTCTGGCTGCTGTGTGGTAGGGGATGGGGTACAGATGGAGACAGGCCAGGAGGCTGTTATAGTCTCACAGGTGAGATATTGTGCACCAGGCAGAGATAGGGAGAGATCCTGGATGTATTTGAAGGTGGAGTTGATAGGAGTTGTGGATGGAAAAGGCAGGTGTGGGAGAGAAGAGTCAAGGATGAATCCTGGCCAGGTGCGGTGGCTCACATCTGTGATCCAAGAACTTTGGGAGGCCGAGGTGGGAGGATCACTCAAGGCCAGGAGTTTGAGACTGCAGGGAGCTGTGATTACGCCACTGCACGATGAATCCTTAGTTGTTTGTTCAAACAACGGGAAGGATGGTGTTGCAGTCAACAGATGAGGAAGGCTGAGGGTGAAGCAGGTTTAGGGAGAAAGAGCAGGAGTTTGGTTTTGGACCTATTAAAGTTAAATTTGCCAGCTTGGCGTCCAGTTGGAGAGAGATGTGTAAGTATCCAGGCAAGCTGACATCTGGTGGGTGGTTTAAGTTTGGGAGATGTCTGGGTGTGAATTGTAAGATTGTTGGAGCTCTGAGCCTGGACATGTCTCATACTCACATGGAGTGAGGCCTGGGCCTGGGCCCCTACTGCTGGGAGGTTAGGGGAAAGAGCAGGAAGCCACAGAGACTGAGGAGAGACCAGTGGGTTTGCAGCAAAGGGCATGCGTTCCCAACGTGGTGGGATCCTATTCTGTGCCGGGTGTCGGCATGGGGAGGGCTCTTGGTTGTTAGGCTGGAACAGTGTAAGCGTGAAGCTCAAAGGAATACTTCCGCCAGGTCAAGGGAGCAGCCCCCTTGGGATGGCTGCGAAACTGTTCTTGGGCTTCTTTGGTCTGGGCGCAGGCTAACGTAGACTGGTCTTTCTGGTCTACACTGTAGCAGTCCTGGCACCTTCTTCACTTCCTTTTGCTCTGTAGCTCTTTTCCTAAACAAATCTGTTCTCGGTGAACTCAGTTTTCAAACTCAAGCATGTTTACTGCACACTTATGCACTGCCCCATCTCAGTTATTGATTATGCTACCAGTCAGTGCCCTGATGTTGGGGTCCTGAGTCGTGTCCCGTGTTCTCAGATCTGGATGAATTAGGGTCTGACTGCTTTACTCATTTTGATTCTCTGCTCATCAGCAGAGGATTAAGCAGAAAGTTCTTTCTTTCCATTTTTGTTACGGGACACTTTTCTGAGATGTTAGAATTTATCTTCCCACCTTGGAATGTCCAGTCAAGGGATCAGATGGGAATCTTTGCCGGTTTTGTTCAGCAGTGTGATCCCAAAAGCATGTTTTTTTTAGTTTTTTGTTTTTTGAGATGTAGTCTTGCTCTGGAGCCCAGGCTGGAGTGCCGTGGCGCGATCTCAGGTCACTGCAACCTCTGCCTCCTCCCGATCTTGGTTCAAGCAGTTCTTCTGCCTCAGCCTCCCGCGTAGCTGGGATTACAGGCATGTGCCACCATGCCAAGCTAATTTTTTTATATTTTTAGTAGAGACGGGGTTTCACCATGTTGGCCAGGCTGGTCTTGAACACCTGACCTCAAGTGATCTGCCTACCTTGGCCTCCGAAAATGCTGTGATTACAGGGGTGAGCCACCGCACCTGGCCCCCCAAAAAACATGTTACTAAGCATCTCATCGTGTCAGGTACTCTGAGGCTGGGGGTGGGGGATGCATGGAAGAAGGTGACCAGGTTCCTGCCTCCAGGCACCTGCGTTCCTGTGGTAGTTAGTGTGAACGTTTGCAGCCACACACTGGAGAGGAAGACGTATGTTGCTGATTTGGTTTAGAAAGGTTTTTTTGTTTTTTTTTTTTGTTTTTAACTCATTACATGTCCTCAGCTTATTTTCATATGATTTGAGTGTATCATTGAGGATTCTTTTGGCTATAAATTACAGAAACTTGTCATGGTGACTCACACCTGTAATCCCAGCACTTTGGGAAGCTGAGGCGGGAGGATCGCTTGAGGCCAGGAGTTCAAGACCAGACTGAGCAACATAGCAAAACCCTATCTCTACATACATAAAAAGTAAAAAAATGAGCCATATGTGGTGGCACACACCTGTAGTGCCAGCTATTTGGGAGGCCGAGGTGGGACTATTGCTTGAGCCTAGGTGCTTGAGGCTGCAGTGAGCTATGATCATCCCACTACCCTCCAGCCTGGGTGACAGGAAAAGGTCCTGTCTCTTAAAAAAAATAGGAATTTGTACACAATCATCACTATTGTTCACCTCCCATTGGCAAGAACTCAACCACACCTGACCATTAGGTGTTGGGTGTGGGGATGCTTTCGATTCTGGCTGTCCAAATGGCACTTTGTTGAGGTCTTTCTGTAACTGGTGGTCCTCTCCCTCTCTTTGGCCCTCTAGGTGTGGTTACAGAGGAGGCTACATGGAGGTGATCAACCTGCACCCTGAGATCAAGGGCCAGCTGGTGAAGCTGCTCTCAGTGCGCCTGTGCCCCCCAGTGTCCGGGCAGGCCGCCATGGACATCGTCGTGAATCCCCCGGTGGCAGGAGAGGAGTCCTTTGAGCAATTCAGCCGCGTGAGTCCACTGTGATGCGTCCACATCCCTGCAGCCGGGGTCACGAGAGTTCCTGCTGGGCCAGTGGCTGGCCTGTCTCCAGATGGCCAGACGGCAGCCTCCTGGGGGTGTGGCCTGCAGGGGCACGCATGGCTCCTCGGAGCCTAAACCACCCCCTTGAGTTGAAGTCCGGAGGTACAGCTGGGCATTGTTTGGAAGTAGGAGAACTGAGAGTGTGTGTGGGCAGGTGAACCCTTCCTCTTCCTCACAGCGAGTGTCGAGGAGGGAAGGGCGTTGTTTCCCAATAACACACTGGGGGGACTCATGAAACTGAAAAGAAGATGAGGAGGTGGTGGGGCGCAGCATGGATCCCAGGCCCCCGCCTGCCTCTACTAAGCCATGTTCTCACAGCTTGACAGAGTCCTCCAGCTCTGACCAGCTTTGATCCGTTGAAACAAAGGAATTTATGGGTCAGGTAACCTAGAAGTCAACTCCCAACTGGTCCAGGCTTACCTCTTTTTTAAAAAATTGTGGTAAAATGCACATAAAGTCGACCTTTTTAACGTTTGTAAAGTACTCCGTTCTCTGGCATTCAGGACATTCACACTGTTGTGCGGCCATTACCACCATCCATCTCCAGAGCTGTTCCATGATCCCACACTGAGCTCTGCCTGTTACCCACTAATACCCCACCCTGCCCTTCCCTTAGCCCCGGCAGCCACCCTTCTACCCCCTTCTCTCTGCACTCACCTCCTCAAGATTCCTCATATAAATGGAGTCATGTTGGCCGGGAACAGTGAGTGGTTCACGCCTGTAATCCCAGCACTTTGGGAGGTTGTGGCCGGTGGATCATCTGAGGTCAGGAGTTGGAGACCAGCCTGGCCAACATGGTCAAACCTCATATCTACTAAAAATACAAAAATCAGCTGGGGATGGTACATGCCTGTTATCCCAACTACTCGGGAGGCTGAGGCAGGAGAATCACTTGAACCCGGGAGGCGGAGGTTGCAGTGGGCCGGGATTGCGCCATGGCACTCCAGCCTGGGTGACAAAGCGAGACTCCGTCTAAAAAAAAAGCAGAGTCATGTCTTATTTGTCTTTTTGTGGCTGGCTTATTTTCCTAATCGTGATGTCCTCCAGGTCCATCTGTGTTGTGGCCCGTGTCATGATGCCAGGCTGAACCATGCTCCCCACGCGGACAGGCCACATAGTGCTTATGCCTCCACCTGCAGCCCACACCTTCCATGCCACTTGGCCAGCGGCACCTGTGGAAGCCCTGGACAGCGACTCTGCTCCAGCCGTGGACACACGCCCAGCTCAGGCCCAGTCACTGATCCTGACTTGCTCTGCCTGGGTCCTGGGCTGCATGCACACCACACAGACAGAGGGTGGGGCGTACTGGCCCCCAGATGCATTGGTGGGGCCTATCTGCAGAAGAATGGGCATGTGTCCTAGAAGCATGTTCTGAGGAATTCCCTCCAGAGCCGAGTCCATACAGACTGACAGGCAACAACTGGGTTTTCTCATTTTCTGGAAGGACATCCTGGTACGAGAATAGAACCCATGACACAGGCTGCCGGGCTCTACCCTTTGGCCTAGAACTCCCTGGTGTCTGTGTGCCCCACACCCCAGGGCATGTGGCAGCATCCCAGGGTGAGCGCTGTGGAAGAATTCCTGCCGGGAGGCCCAGCCACCTCCCTGTTTTGCTGTGCTCGGGCTCACGCAAGCTCTTCTTTGGTCAGTCTGTCTGATACCCCAGTGTCGAAGGAACAAACCACCCCACCCACTCCGTCTGTGTGGTGTGCACGGGGCATGTGACCCAGGCAGAGCAAATCCGAGTCAGCGCCTGGGTCAGAGGGGACATACATTCAAAGCTGGAGCAAAGTCATCATCCAGGATTTCTGCAAGTGCTGCAGGAAAGATCAGTGACTGGAGTGAATCTTTATCCAGAGATACTGACTGCTGTGCTGTTTCTATCTCTCATCAGGAGAAGGAGTCGGTCCTGGGTAATCTGGCCAAAAAAGCAAAGCTGACGGAAGACCTGTTTAACCAAGTCCCAGGAATTCACTGCAACCCCTTGCAGGGTGCCATGTACGCCTTCCCTCGGATCTTCATTCCTGTCAAAGCTGTGGAGGCTGCTCAGGTCTGGGGCATGGGCCGGGCTGGCTCTCTCTTACCAGGTTCACCTGAGACTCTGGGCTGGGGGCCCCTGCTTATTTGGGGAGCAGAAGTGCTGGCCCTGGAGGCTCTGAACTGTATGCACCTTTCGACCAGATGGTGTTGACCATGTAAAGATGACAGGTTCTCAGAGGCCCAGGCATGGGCTCTGATGATGGGCAAACATGAGGTGGGCCCCAGGAGAGAGGAGCTGATCTGGACTCTTGTCAGTGCTGCTGCTCCCAGGGGAGGTGCCCGGGTGAGATGCCTGCGGGGGAAGCAGCAGGAGCTGCCACCTCCACCCAGCCACTGCATCCTGGAGCAGCATTTCCCAGGCTTCAGTGTGTGTACCCATCACCTAGGGCCTGTTTTTGTTTTTTGTTTTTCCTTTTCGTGGAGAATGGGGTCTTGCTATATTGCCTAGGCAGGTCTCAAACTCCTGGGCTCAAGCTATTCTCCTTCCTGTGCCTCCCTAAGAGTTGAGATTACAGGCTTGAGCCACTGTGCCTGGCTTATTTGTTTTGTTTTAATTACATTCTTATACAGAGAGATGGGGTCTTACTTTGTCACCCCAGGGCTGGCCTCAAACTCCTGGGCCTCAAGGGAACCTCCCACCTCAGCCTCCCAAAGTGCTGGGATTGCAGGCATGAGCCACTGTGCCTGGCTTGTTTTTTTTGTTTTTTTTTCTTAAAGGGTCTTATGTCTGCAAGGGACCTAAGAGTCTGTGGTTCCACCAAGTTCTCAGGTGCCACAGACCCCACTTGGAGGCTCACAGGGAGCGCAGTTTCTGCAGGTGGCGTCCTCACCCACCCCCAAGCCTCCTGAACACCTTGTTAAACACCCAAGTCTAGGCCCCACCCTAGACCTACAGAATCAGAATTCCTAGTGTTAGGCTGGGTGCAGTGGCTCACACCTGTGGTCCCAGCACTTCGGGAGGTTGAAGTGGGAGGATCATTTGAGCCCAGGAGTTTGAGACCAGCCTGGGCAACATGGTGAAACCCTCTCTACAAAAAATTTAAAAATTAGCTGGCTGGTGCAGGCCTGTGGTCCCAGCTGCCTGGGAGGCTGAGGTGGGAGGATTGCCTGAGCCTGGGAGGTTGAGGCTACAGTGAGCTATGATCATGCTACTGCACTCCAGCCTGGGCGAGAGCAAGACCTCTTAAGTTTTTAAAAAATCCGTGGGCCAGGTATGGTGGCTCATGCCTGTAATCCCAGCACTTTGGGAGGCCAAGGTAGGTGGATCACCTGAGATCAGGAGTTCGAGATGGGTAAAACCCCCATCTCTACTAAAAATATAAAAAAAATTAGCTGGGCATGGTGGCCTGCAGTGTAATCCTAGCTATTCCAGAGGCTGAGGCAGGGAGAATCGCTTAAATCCGGGAGCCAGAGGTTGCAGTGAGCCGAGATCACGCCATTGCACTCCAGCCTGGGTGACACAGTGAGACTCAGTCTCAAAAAAAAAAAAATTCCTGCTGTAGTCTGGGTGCGCGGTGGCTCACATCTGTAATCCCAGCATTTTGGGAGGCTGAGGCAGGCAGATCACTTGAGGTCAGGAGTTCGAGACCAGCCTGGCCAACATAGCGAAGCCCTGTCTCTACTAAAAATACAAAAATTAGCTGGGCGTGGTGGCGCATGGCGTGCCTGTAATTCCAACTACGCAGGAGGCTGAGGCAGGAGAATTGCTTGAACCCAGGAGGCAGAGGTTGTAGTGAGCCAAGATTGTACCACTGCACTTCCAGCCTGGGCAACAGAGGGAGACTCTGTCTAAAAAAATAAATAAATAAAAATAAAAATAAAGAATTCCTGGTGATAGAACCTGAGAATCTGTAGTTAACAGGCTCCCTGCGTGGTCATGCAAACCAGTGTGTGGAAAGCAGTGTTGAGACTGCCTCAGAGAAGCTTGTTCCATGAAAATTGTGTGCAGACCCCAGGGCCCCATTTTCAGAGAATTATGCGGCTTGACCTGCAGGAAGCCACCACTGATGCCTGTTGAGTGGCTGCCTGGGGATGGGCACTCCCCGATGACGGGCAGGAGCACCGCTACACCTGGCTGTCCTGCAGTAGTTTTCAGGTGTCTGTGCCTGGCATCGGCCACCAGCAGTATCCCAGCGTCTGGCCCTGGTCCTCTAGGAGTGGAAGGGGAGAAGGGCACTGCCGTGGGAGAGAGACCTGCCATTTAGATTACATTTGGCTTTGAGGGTTGAATGGTGTGTTTGCAAAGCCAGGAATGATCTCAAGCTCTGTCTGCTCCCATAGGCCCATCAAATGGCTCCAGACATGTTCTACTGCATGAAGCTCCTGGAGGAGACTGGCATCTGCGTCGTGCCCGGCAGTGGCTTTGGGCAGAGGGAAGGCACTTACCACTTCAGGTACGACTTCGTCTCCGCACCAGGGGCTGGTCCGGGGCTTGTCCAGGGAAACGTGGGCTTCTTGACATGGAGCAGAGGACTACTACGGAGAGAGACGTGCGGAGACCCTGTCCCCCCTCGAGTCACCCCGCTCTGTCCTGCTGCAGAGCCAAGCTCAGACCCTGCCCAGGGAGTAAGAAAAACTGGGTGGTTGTCTGCTCAGGGTCGTATTTCCTGAAAGGTCTTCCTTGACTGTTCTGTCCCTCCCCTCCATCAGCTGTCCCATCGTCATCTGAAATGTTCCCAGTCGGGTGTTTTCTTATCTCGCTGTCCGTTTTCAACTCTGTGACGGCAGTACACAGCTGCCAGTGCCTGGAGTGGTGCTGGCACGTGCTCGGTAGCTCCTGGCGGCACCCTGGGCCGCAGCGCTGCCTGTGATCCCGGAACCTGCTGAGGACCTGCAGTGGAATTCGCTCCACTCACGCCCAGGGCGTACCCCGTTCTGGCCCTGCGTGGACGGGAATGCCAGTGCCCAGAGCTGAGCTGGCTGGAGCAGAGGTTTTCCACTGAGGCCAGTTCTCTTCAGAACAGCATCTTCCCCGCACATGTTGCTCTCGGATGTCTCTTGCGGCAGATGCTAAAAAGAAGAAATGGCATGAGCTGTTAGCAACCGGAGCCAAGTCTTGACTTAGGCAAGGTCGTGGGTCGTGTCCCCTGGATGGACAAACCTTGTCTGGTTGGCCTTCCCACCCCTGGTCAGGCTCATCTCAGTGTTTGATGGCTCGGTCAGAAAGTGATTTGAGCAAGAAGGCTGCCGGGAAGGCCAGGGAGCATATTGGTGGACGAGAGGGAGGTGTTAGTTACTGTGGCAACTTGGGAATTCCTTTGGAGGCAGAGTTGTGACTGGAGGGTGTCTCACTGTCAGACTGACTGGAGATAAAAAAGGCCCCTCAGGTGGGAGTGAAATCTCTCTCTCAAACTCTAGGAAAGAGCAAGAGTCATGCTCTAGAGAAAGTTCTGTTCAGTGGTCAAAATATTCCAGAGCGCTGAATGCAGTGGCTCGCACACTTCGGGAGGCCGAATTCAGGATTGCTTGAGTCCAGGAGGTCAAGACCAGCCTGGGCAACATAGCAAAACCCTGTCTCTACAAAAAGTTGTTTAAAAACTAGCCAGGGATATTGGCATATGCCCGTAATCCTAACTACTCGGGAGACTGAGATGGGAGGATTGCCTGAGCCCAAGAGTTTGAGGTTGCAGTGCTATGATCACTCTATTGCATTCAAGCTGGGGCAGTAGAGTGAGACCCTGTCTCAAAAAAAAAAAAAAAAAATGTGACCGGGTGCAGTGGCTCATGCTTGTAATCCCAGCACTTTGGGAGGCCAAGGTGAGCAGATCATGAGGTCAGGAGTTCGAGACCAGCCTGGTCAACGTGGTGAAACCCCCGTCTCTACTAAAAATACAAAAATTAGCAGGGCATGGTGGCAGGTGCCTGTAATCCCAGCTACTCAGGAGGCTGAGGCAGGAGAATCGTTTCAACCTGGGAGGTGGATGTTGCAGTGAACCGAGATCATGCAATTGCACTCCAGCCTGGGCAACAAGAGTAAAACTCCATCTCAAAAAAAAAAAAAAAGTGATGCAGACCTTCTGCAGTAACGGGTGGATATATCTTAGCCTAACTGCTGCTCCAGTTTATTGCTTTTGTTCACGTGTATTACTTGGGTAAAAAAACCAACATATGAATGAAGGGAAAAGTGGTCCAAGTGCTGGGCGCTGTCCGGTCTGGAGCTGTGGAAGCGGACCAGGCAGACCTCCCTCCTCCAATCCTAGAGGCAGTTGAGCTGCTGGATTCGTTCCTCTCCCATCTTGCAGAGCAGCCAGGCTGACACTGTTGTCTCTCCTGCCAGGATGACCATCCTCCCTCCAGTGGAGAAGCTGAAGACGGTGCTGCAGAAGGTGAAGGATTTCCACATCAACTTCCTGGAGAAGTACGCGTGAGGACGCCTGAGCCCCAGCGGGAGGCCCGTCCTCAGCTCTTCCTCCCAATGCCCACCAGGCTGAACTCGCCTCCCCTGTGACTCTGCCTTGGGCCTCGCAGAGGCCGCTGGTCACTTCATCATCATTTTGCCCCCGGAGACGTCTTTCTTTGTGCCTTGATGTTGACAGCGCCTCTCTTTTGAGCAGACAAGCATTCTATATGCAACCAGAGTAGAGGGGACCTGCTCAGCAGGTGTGGCCAGGGTTCTCTGAATCTGTTACTGTTTTTGCTTCTGGAAAGTTCATTTGGGGTTTACAACAACTAGGGTGTGTTGGGTGAGATGTTTAAGATCTGGAGAAATGAGCAGGTGTCGGGAAATGTGTGACTTAACCGTGGTGAGGGCTGGAAATCCAAACTCACCACCGTGATCTGTGAAATAAAGCCCTTAGCGGTGTGAAGCATCCGGTCCTTTGAACAGAAGGGCCTGGAAGGCCCCTGGGGCTGAGAGAGGGTCCACCCCGTGGCCTGGAGGCAGGCGGGGAGCACAGTAGCACGTGGACTGGGCAGGATGCTGCACTAGCTTGGGGTAGATGCTGGGGGCTGCGGCCACCGTCAGAGGGCCCCACGGTGAGGCATGGGGGTGAGCCAGGCTGCAGGAGGAACCGGCTCTCTGCTTCCCAGCAGCGCAGCCAGGCCTGAGAATTCTGTGCGCCCGGCTGGCTTTGGGAATGAGGGGTTCCCTTGAACATGTGTAGGCTGGAACCCCATCGGAGAGGTCTCTCTGAATTTCAGGGACACAAGGTGCAGCCCGGCAGTGTCCCAGTTCCGTGGAGAGTCCCACTGGAATGGTGTGGACCCATCCCGTGGGTGACCGGTGCCTGTTCTCCCGAGGCCCTGACCGAGCCTGTGTGCACATCGCCCCCTGCTGGCAGCAGCGGGGAAATGAGGGCTGGAAATGTCCTCCCCTCAACGGCAATCGCCGGACCTGCAGAGCAGCCAAGGCCCTGTCCTTTCTTGAATGGTGGCGAGCTGAATCTGGTCGGTTTCCTTGCTTTTAGGTGATAAAATTGCCTAGCAGCTTGGCTGCTGTGGAGGAGTCAGTGAGTCGTGATTGGAGGTTCATTGGCGTGCTTTCATGCGGAGTGTTGCCTTCACGTTAGTTTCCGGCTCCCCTCCCAGGCTGCAGACTCTGACCTGTGGCATCAGTCCTCTCCCAGGCCAGGAGGGTGCCATCCCCCAGCATGCGGCTTCCCTGCCATTAGCAACCCTGGGCGGGCCGACCACACTGGAGGCTGCGGTGCTATGGGCTTAGCCCTCGCCTCCCTCACTGGGAGCCTCCCCATCCTCCCTGCCTTCCCCAGTGGGAAGTTAGGGAAGCTCAGGAGCCTGGGACCCAGCATGTCCCAAAATGGGATTGGAGGAGCTGGAGAGAAAGCAGAAGAGGCCGAGGAGTGAGGCTTAGAGCAGTCTCTATGCTGTGATTTCCACACCGGGTCCGTGTAGAGGAAACAGTAGGAAACTCCAAACTGTCCTTACCCACCGACATCACAGCCCCTATGAAGAAAATAGCCACAATCTCAAATAACAAAAGGGAATGTTCTAAAACTTTTCCTTCCTTAAAAAACGGAAAAAATTGCGCTTGTGCTTGCTGTGTGGTATATAAACCAGGATGAGTCCCAGAGTGATGAGGTTTCTGGTGGAAAGGTTAAATCGTAGAAGCTAGTATATTTTTTATATTTTTGTAACAATTGCTTTTTTCATGGGGGAGGCTGGGTTAGTATTTATAGTCCTAACAAATCCAGTAATTTTTTATAAATCTCTTCAGATTATAAACAGCCCCTAAAACTTTACAATATTTGCACAATTTTTTAAAAGAGATTGTATACACTTGATTTGCTTTCAAAATAAATAAGGTCAGCTAGTTTAGGAGGTTAACGTCGGATAGGAATGCTGATCATGACAGGTTTGGTTTTCTACAGATTCTGTTCTGGTGCCTTTCCTGTCCGGGCACCACCTGAGAAAGTTGTTTGTCATTTGAGGTCGCACTTGGAGGTTACATCTGTGAAGTTTCTGTCATTGGTCCAGATCTGTGTGTGTAGCATCTGCTGAGGAAGCACGTGCTGGGCCGTGCCTCAGACAGCGCATCACTGCGCACCCAGAGGCTCGCCTGGCTGTTCCTGTTGTGGTGTGTGTGGAGTTTTGGGGAGGAACAGATGCAGATCAACTTGTGGCTGTTTTCCCATCTAGGTTCTCACAGGCATCTCCTGACAAAGGTACTTAACAATGGCTCTGCTGGAAATTTCTATAAATAAAATGTCCAAAATGGTGACTGTGTTTAACTTTCATTGTAGTTTGAATCTAAACATTGAGGACATTACTAACTTTACAGCTTCACTCTTTGTAATTTTTTGTTCCCAGCACGATAACGGGCATTTCCCCCAAACATGACAGAACTCCAGGCACAGCTTCTCAGCTTCCATGTCTTTTTTTTTTTTTTTTTTTGGAGACCGAGTTTTACTCTGTTGCCCAGGGCCCAGGCTGGAGTGCAGTGGCGTGATTCTGGCTCACCGTAACCTCCGCCTCCCGGGTTCAGGCGATTCTCCTGCCTCAGCCTCCCGAGTAGCTGGGATTATGGGCACATGCCGCCACACCCAGCTAATTTTGTATATTTAGTAGAGATGTGGTTTCACCATGTTAGCTAGGCTGATCTCGAACTCCCAGCCTCTGGTGATCTGCCTGCTTCAGCCTCCCAAAGTGCTGGGATTACAGGCGTGAGCCATCTCACCCGGCCTCCATGTTTTCTTAGGGCTTGATCCTAAGATGCCTGAGCTGTTATTTTGTTCACTTGTGGTGGAGAAACTTCATGGATTCTTTGAAATAGAATGTGATTAAAATGAACACAGACCGTGGCTCCCTGGTGGAAGAGAAGTAAGAACAAACAGCCACTTCCCCAGGGCTGGGGAGGTGGGCGGGTGAGGGAGCACTGGGGGCTCATGGGCAAAGGGGGAATTGTCTATACGAGGGAGTTCATTCATTTCCCATATCGACGTTTGATTTTGATGTGTGATTTTGGAATTCAGGACTTTTTCTCAAAACTAAAATTTCTGTGTCTTCAACTAAAGAAAATTTGGTGGCCAGGTACAGTGGCTTATGCCTATAATCCCAGCACTTTGGGAGGCCACAGTGGGAGGATCGCTGGAGCCCAGGAATTCGAGACCAGCCTGGGCAACCAAGAAAGACACTATCTCTATAAAAATTCAAAAAATTAGCTGAGCATGGTAGTGTGCACCTGTGGCCCTGTCTGCATGGGAGGCTGAGGCAGAAGGATCACTTGGGCCCAGTAGTTCGAGACCAGCCTGGGCATCATAGACCCTATCTCTACAAAAAAAAAATTGAAAAAATTAGCCAGGTATGGGGCACACACCTATAGTCCCAGCTCCTTGAGAGGCTGAGGTGGGAGGATCACTTGAGCCCAGGAGGTTGAGGCTTATAGTGAGCCATGATCACACCACTGCATGCTAGTCTGAGTGACATAGTGAGACCCAGTCTCTTTTTGAGATGGAGTCTTGTTGCCCAGGCTGGAGTGCAATGGCACATTATCAGCTCACAACCTCTGCCTCCCGGGTTCAAGTGATTCTTCTGCCTCAGCCTCCGAAGTAGCTGGGATTACAGGCGTGCACCACCATGCCTGGCTAACTTTGTATTTTTAGTAGAGACAGGGTTTCTCCATGTTGGTCAGACTGGTCTCGAACTCCTGACCTCAGGCGGTCCGCCCGCTGTGGCCTCCCGTAATGTTGGGATTGCAGGCGTGAGCCACTGTGCCCGGCTGACCCAGTCTCTTAAAATATGGAAAATATAAAAGGAAAAAATTACTTTAGTTGAAAGTGATAGAAATCCACTCAGAGTAGCATCAGCAGAAAGAGGAAGTATGGCCTCGTGCACCTGGGAAGGAAGCCTGTTTCGGTTTTCAAGTTCACTCTATTAAATGCAAAGTCTGTCTTGTCCAGCTCCACGTGGAAAAATCCCAAGGGAGGATCCTGATTGGCTGCCTGGGCCTGTGTGCCTTTCTCTGAGCCCGCCTCTGACCCATGAGAATAGGGAGCTTTGGGTGGCCCTGTTCACAGAGCAGGAGGAGGTGGAGCCCACTGGAGCCATAACATTGAAGAGGAGAAGCTGCTCCCCATAGGAAAGGGAGTTGGATGTGGTGCTGCCCCAGCAAAACCCATTTACCACAGGGCCTTTTCAGAGAGGGATGGAGGAGAGATAGGTGAGTTCAGGGTGGGTTGAGGGGCCGGGGGTGGTGGCTCACACCTGTAATCCCAGCACTTTGGGAGGCTGAGGTGGGAGGTTTGTTTGAGGCCAGGAGTTCAAAACCATCCTGGGCAACAGTGAGAACCCATCTCTACAAAAACTTTTTTAAAAAATACTACCCAGGCATGGTTGCACATGTCCGTGGTCCCAGCTACTCAGGAGGCCAAGGCCAGAGGATCGCTTGATGCCCGGGAGTTGAAGCCTGCAGGGAATCATGATGGCACCACTGCACGTCAACCTGAGCCACAGAGCAGGACCCAGTCTCTTTAAAAAAAAGTAGGGTGTTGCGGGGAGGAAGGAGGGATTGCATTGGGAGTTATACCTGATGTAAATGACGAGTTGATGGGTGCTGACGAGTTGATGGGTGCAGCACGCCAACATGGCACAAGTATACAAATGTAACAAACCTGCACGTTATGCACATGTACCCTAGAACTTTAATAATAAAAAAAAAAGTGGGGTGTTGGGGGCAGAGGTGGCAGTGAGCCAAGATTATGTCACTGCGCTCCAACCTGGGCAACTGAGCCAAACCTTGTCTCAAAAAAAAAAAAAAAAAAAAAAGAATGTGGGTGATGCGTAGAAGGGAGGAGGGATGATGCTGTTTTCTACTGGTGGGCGCCTGCCCTCTTAGTGCTGTCTGCCGATATCCTGTCACTCTGCCCCCCAAGCCGGGAGAACTCCAAGAAGAAGGAAAATGAACCTTACTGCCAGCCATCCATCAGCTCTCTTCCTTAGGAGGCACAGGTCAGCTGGAGAGTCATATAGAGATTTTATTTTCCACTTTAAAAAAAGACATACTGACTTTTTGGTTCTCCTCTGTGTTTGGTTCTTCATCTGTGTTTGCTCTGAATGCAAATATTGGGGGCATCATTTAAACTCCTTTTGGAGATACTACATTTTAAAACTTTTTTTCTTTTTTTGAGACGGAGTCTCGCTCTGTCGCCCAGGCTGGAGTGCAGTGGCATGATCTCGGCTCACTGCAAGCTCTGCCTCCTGGGTTCACGCCATTCTCCTGCCTCAGCCTCCCCAGTAGCTGGGACTACAGGTGCCTGCCACCAGGCAGGCTAATTATTTTATATTTTTAGTAGAGACAGGGTTTCACCGTGTTAGCCAGGATGGTCTCGCTCTCCCAACCTTGTGATCCACCCGTCTCAGCCTCCCAAAGTGCTGGGATTACAGGCGTGAGCCACCACGCCCCGCCAAAACTTTTAAAATGGATTCATACACAGTTTAATAAAAACATCAATTGTCTCTCTTTAAAAAACTCAGGAGTTTGAGACCAGCCTGGCCAACATGGTGAAACCCGTCTCTACTAAAAATACAGAAAATCAGCTGGGCGTGGTGGCAGGTGCCTGTAATCCCAGCTACTCAGGAGGCTGAGGCAAGAGAGTTGCTTGAACCCGGGAGGCAGAGGTTGTAGTGAGCCGAGATCGCACCATTGCACTCCAGCCTGGGCGACAAGAGCAAAACTTCGTCTCAACAACAACAAAAATAAAAACCAATCCACTTAATACCTCTAATCCCAGCACTTCAGGATGCTGAGGCAGGTGGATTGCTTGAGCCCAGGGTTCAAGACCAGCCTGGGCAATATGGCAAAACCCTGTCTCTACAAAAATTAGGCATGGTGGCACATGTCTGTAGCCCCAGCTACTCGGAGACTCAGGTGGGAGGATCACTTGAGCCCCGGAGGTTGAGGCTGCAGTGAGTTGAGATCGTGCCATGGCTTTTAAGAGAGACCCTATCTCTTAAAAGCAAAAACAAAAAGCAAACCAGAGTCCCAGTAATGTTTAGAACAAAGTCAGACCATAAAAGGGTACATAACATAAAAGTGTGAAATTCTCAAAAAATATTTTATCAAAGTAAACATGTTTATATGGAAGAACCAGAAAAAGTCAAAGAAATGTGAAACCCACTGTGATCCTCTAACCAGAGTTAATCAAGTCTAACATTCTGGGAATATTTCTTTCCTGTTCTTTTCCTGAGAATATTTTTATGTAGTTGACGGGAGTGCATAGTTCTGGGTCCTGTTTCCCCTTGAATGTTACAACATATTAATAAAAATGCCTGATGAAAAACAAAAAATAGCTGGGTGTAGTGGCAGGCTCCTGTAATACCAGCTAGTAGGGAGGATGAGGCAGAAGAATTGCTTTAACCTGGGAGGCAGAGGCTGCAATGAGCTGAGATCATGCCATTGCACTCCAGCCTGGGTGACAGAACAAAACTCCGTCTCAAAAAAAAAAAAAGCCTGGTGGGCAGTTTCTATGGCTGCCTCAGCCGTTCCATGGACGACTGTCATTTAGTTAATGGCACCTCCAGCATTTAGGTTGTATATAGTTCTTGGTTTCTAAAATAATACCGGCCAGGTGTGGTGGCTCGTGCCTGCAATCCCAGCACTTTGGGAGGCCGAGGCGGGTGGATCACGAGTTCAGGAGATCGAGACCATCCTGACTAACACAGTGAAACCCCGTCTGTACTATTTTTCTTTTTTTTTTTTTTTTTGAGACGGAGTCTCGCTCTGTCGCCCAGGCTGGAGTGCAGTGGCCAGATCTCAGCTCACTGCAAGCTCCGCCTCCCGGGTTCACGCCATTCTCCTGCCTCAGCCTCCCGAGTTGGGACTACAGGCGCCCGCCACCTCACCCGGCTAGTTTTTTTTGTATTTTTTAGTAGAGACGGGGTTTCACCGGGTTAGCCAGGATGGTCTCGATTTCCTGACCTCGTGATCCGCCCGTCTCGGCCTCCCAAAGTGCTGGGATTACAGGCTTGAGCCACCGCGCCTGGCCCCGTCTCTACTATTAATACAAAAAATCAGCTGGCTGTGGTGACACACACCTGTAGTCCCAGCTACTCAGGACACTGAGGCAGGAGAATCGTTTGAACCTGGGAAGCTGAGGTTGCCAGAGCAAGATCGCGCCACTGCACTCCAGCCTGGGCGACAGAGTGAGACTCCGTCTCAGAAAATAATAATAAAATAATGCCATATAAGGAACGTTCTTACATAAAGAGGGTATTTCTCTTTCCCACCCTTGTATTTAGGATCACTGCAGGCCATTCTTCGCAGTTCCATTGTTAGTGGTGGAAGGTGCCACCACGCCCAGCTAATTTTTGTATTTTTAGTAAAGACAGGGTTTTACTATATTGACCAAGATGGTCTCGATCTCTTGACCTCGTGATCCGTCCACCTTGGCCTCCCAAAGTGCTGGGATTACAGGCGTGAGCCACTGCGCCCAGCCCACCATTTTATCTCTTAATGCACGTGCCCGGGAAGTTGCTTCTGCCTGGTGCCTGCGTTCAATTAACACTTCAGTGCAACAGGTGTGGATCATCAGGAAATGGCCTCTCCCTGGCGTGGGCTCCCAGTTTATCCCTTTTAGAGAGGCAGTGTTATTACCTGACATTCCTAGTGGGTGGGAGAGAGCCCTCTGCTGTCCCCACTCAGCCCTAACTACCTGTAACACCATGAACTCTTCCAGGCTGGTGTTCCCTACCAGAGCATGACACCTCTTCTTCACTATGGTCTGGGAGGCAGAACACCAAAGGGACTGTCCCAAGAGCAGCGTCCAGGGTAGGTGGGCCATGGCGTGCACCTTGGCTCTAACCCTTACTAGCTGTAGGATCACTCAGTGTTAACACTGTAAAACGGGGCTAACACCCACTCATTGGGTAATAGAGTAAGTGTGAGTGACTGGGCATGTGGCTCATATCTGTAATCCCAGCACTTTACGAAGCTAAGGTGGGAGGATTGTTTGAGTCCAGGAGTTTGAGGCCAACCTGGGTAACATAGTGAGACCCATAGTGTATTATTTCCAAAAAATACAAAAATTATCCAGGCGTGGTGGCACATGCCTATAGTCCCAGCTGCTTGGGAGGCTGAGGTGGGAGGATCCTGCACGCCGGGAAAGCAGAGGTTGCAGTGAGACAAGATGGCACCACTGCATGCACTCCAGTCTGGAGAACAGAGCAAGACTCTGTCTCAGCATAAAGAAACACAAATAGAATAAATATGAGAACTAAATGAGAGAAAAATGTGTGTGTGTGTGTGTGTGTGTGTGTGTGTGTGTTTGTGTGTGTGTGTGTGTGTGTGACGTAACTTAGCATAGTTCCTAGCAAGCAGATATGTTTGTTGAGCACTTTAGCTGATTATCTTTGGTTTAGAGCAGTGCTGATATAAGTGTTCAATATATGTTCAAATTGAAGGAAAAAATATGCCCTTAGTATGCCAAATACGTTGTGAAAATGGCCCTGGGCAGCTAGGGCCATTTCCCAAAATTTCCAACACATGAACATATTCTGCTAGCCAGAGTGTCAGAGGCATTTGAAGCAGAGTGACTCTATCTTGAATAGGGACTGGGTAGAAGAAGGCTGAGACCTACTGGGCTGCATTCCCAGGAGGTGAGGCATTCTAAGTCACAGGATGAGATAGGAGGTTGGCACCTGGTACAGGACACAAAGACCCTGCTGATAAAACAGGATGCAGTAAAGAAGTGGCTAAGGGCCGAGCGCGGTGACTTACACCTGCAATCCTAGCACTTTGGGAGGCCGAGGCAGGCAGATCACTTGAGGTCAAGAGTTCGAAACCATCCTGGGCAACATGGTGAAACCCCATCTCTACTAAAAATACAAAAAAAAAAAAAAAATTAGCCTGGCGTGGTGGCAGGCGCCTGTAATCCCAGCTACTCAGGAGGCTGAGGCAGGAGAATCACTTGAACCGGGAGGCGGAGCTTGCAGTGAGCCAAGGTCGCGCCACTTCACTCTAGTCTGGGTGATGGAGCAAGAGTCCGTCTAAAAAAAAAAAAAAAGAAAAGAAAAGTGGCTAAAACCCACCAAAACCAACATGGCCATGAAAGTGACTTCTGGTGGTCCTCACTGCTCATTATATGCTAGTTATAATGTATTAGCTTGCTAACACTCCCACCAGTGCCATGACAGTTACAAATGCCATGGCAACATCATGAAGTGACCCTATATAGTCTAAAAGGGGGAGCAACCCTCAGTTCTGGGAATTGCCACCCCTTTCCCAGAAAACTCTTGAATAATCCACCCCTTGTCTAGCATATAATCAAGAAATATTCATAAAACTAGCCAACCAGCAGCCCTGGGGCTGCTCTGACTGTGGAGCAGCCATTCTTTTATTTTTTACTTTCCTAATAAACTTGCTTTCACATCACTCTATGGATTCACCTTGAATTCTTTCTTGCAGGAGAATCAAGAACCCTCTCTTGAGGCCTGGATCGGAACCTCTTTCTGGTAAGACAAGCACACAGGTTAGTTATTTTTTTATTTAGTTATTTAGTTCCTTTTTATTTTTTTGGAGACAGGGTCTTGCTCTGTCCCCCAGGCTGCAGTCATAGGTCACTGCATCCTTGGCCTCCTGGGCTCAAGTGACTCACCCACCTCAGACTTCTGAGTATCTGGGACTACAGGCTCATGTCACCATGCTTGGCTAAGTTTTAAATTTTTTGTAGAGACAGGGTGTCACCATGTTGCCCAGGCTAGTCTTGAACTCCTGGGCTCAAGCAGTCCTCCCACCTCCCACCTTGAATCCACTCATGCTAGGATTCAAGCATGAGCCATCTTGCCTGGTCTGCCTTTTTTTTTTTTTTTTTTTTTGATCCATTACACTATAATTGCAAAAAACGTGTTCTTAAATTGAACCTACTGGCCATACGCAGTGGCTCATGCCTGTAATCTCAGTGCTTTGGGTGACTGAAGTAGGAGGATCACTTGAGGCCAGGAGTTTGAGACCAGACTGGGCAACATAGTGAGACCCGGTCTCTACAAAAATAAAATAATTAGCTGGGCATGGTGGTGCATACTTGTAGTCCTAGCTGCTTGAGACTACTCCGTGAGGCAGGAAGATGGTTTGAGCCCAACAGTTGGAGGCTGCAGTAAGCTGTGATCACACCACTGGACTCCAGCCTGGGTAACAGAGCAAGACCACATCTTTAAACCAAATGAACAAAGAAACCCAAACATAAATTAAATGGGCCTATCTAATGAAGACTGGTGCCATGGACGTTTGTTTTTGGTGCAGATCTGTATTGACGTGTTGGCTCCAGTTAGGAACTAGGACCATTTGGACTTCTTGGCATTTACACAAGTTAAAGTCCTCCCCCAAAAGACCTTTGTGGGGCTTTGTCCTTTTATGGTTAAGGCAAGCTGCTGTTTGCCATTTCTAAACTAAAGCTTTAAAGCAAAATGTCCCCAGTCTTTTGGGCCAGCATCATGACACACATTGGGTGTCAAAACCCCACTCACTCAAGGAAATATGGTGTATAAGTGTGAGTGGCTGGGCACATGAGCCACTGCACCTGACTGCCTGGAGTTTAAAGGTCTCATCTTTGTTACCTACCAGGACATCTGAATGAGTGTTGGCACATTTACAGATATGCTAATGCCTCATGTTATTCATTCATCAAGCACTGGCTTAGCAGCTGTGCACCAGGCACAGGGTTAAGTGATGGGGACACAGCAGTGAATAAGACATGGTCCCATGATTCATAAGGTTGATAACACCCCATGCTGGTAAGAGAGGGGAAGCCAACACTGATACACTGTTAGTAGCAGTGTGACTTTACACAACTTTTTTTTTTCGAGACAGAGTTTCACTCTTGTTGGCCAGGCTGGAGTGAGATGGCACAGTCGCAGTCTCAGCTCACTGCAACCTCCACCTCCTAGGTACTGCAGCCTCCACCTCCCGGGTTCAAGCGGTTCTCCTGCCCCAGCCTCCCAAGTAGCTGGGATTACAGGTGCCCACCACCACACCTGGCTAATTTACAAGGTTTCACCATGTTGGCAAGGCTGGTCTCAAACTTCTGATCTCAGGTGATCCACCCACCTTGGCCTCCCAAAGTGCTGGGATTACAGGTGTGAGCCACCATGTCCGGCAGAATTTATACGACTTTTTGAGAGAGCATTTTGGTATCGTCAACATTCAATATACATATGCCTGTTCCAGGCCGTGTGCAGTGGCACTTTGGGACGCCAAGGCTGGTGGATCCTTTGAGCCCAGGAGTTTGAGACCAGCCTGGGCAACATGGGGAAACCCTGTCTCTACAAAAGATACAAAAATTAGCTAGGTGTGGTAGCATGCGCCTGTAGCCCCAGTTACTTGGGAGACTGAGGTGAGAGGATCACTTTAGTCTGGGAGGCAGAGGCTGCAATGAGCTGAGATCGTGCTACAGCACTCCAGCCTGGGTGACAGAATGAGACCCTGTCTCAAAAATAAAATAAGTAAAACCATAGTACTCAGGACAGTCTGGTATTGCTGAAAAGGTAGACAAATAATGGAACAGAATAGAGTCCAGAAATAGACTCCCATGCATTTATCACTTTGGTGTAAAATAGACAACACACGCATGTGTGCATGCAATCACACACACGCACATATCTTTCACACACTTATATTGACAAGTATGCCAAAGTAACACAACAGGGAAGGAAAGTCTCTTTTTCTTTTTTTTTTTTTTTTGAGATGGAGTCTCGCTCTGTGGCCCAGGCTGGAGTGTAGTGGCTGGATCTCAGCTCACTGCAAGCTCTGCCTCCCGGGTTTATGCCATTCTCCTGCCTCAGCCTCCCGAGTAGCTGGGACTACAGGCGCCCGCCACCTCGCCCGGCTAGTGTTTTGTATTTTTTAGTAGAGACGGGGTTTCACTGTGTTAGCCAGGATGGTCTCGATCTCCTGACCTCGTGATCCGCCCGTCTCGGCCTCCCAAAGTGCTGGGATTACAGGCTTGAGCCACTGCGCCCAGCCTCTTTTTCTTTTGAGACAAGTCTCACTCTGTTGCCCAGGTTGGAGTGCAGTGGTGTGATCTCGGCCCACTGCAAGCTCCACCTCCCAGATTCATACCATTCTACTGCCTCAGCTTCCCGAGTAGCTGGGACTATAGGTGCCCACCACCACACCTGGCTAATTTTTTGTATTTTTAGTAGAGACAGGGTTTCACCGTGTTAGCCAGGATGTTCTCGAACTCCTGAATTCAGGTAATCCGCCCGCCTCTGCCTCCCGAAGTGCTGGGATTACAGGCGTGAGCCACCACACCTGGCTGGGGAAGGAAAGTCTCTTCAATAAATGGTGTTAAAACACTTGGATGCTAAAGCATCCATATGGGGAAAAAGTAAGCCTCAATGCCTACCTCTACATATGCAATATTTTAGATGGATTGCAGACCTAAAATTTAAGAGCTAAAACTATAAGGCTTCTAGAAGAAAACCTATGAGAATATCTTTGCAACTGAGATACACAAATCTTTTTCTCTTTCTTTCTTTCTTTCTTTCTTTCTTTCTTTCTTTCTTTCTTTCTTTCTTTCTTTCTTTCTTTCTTTCTTTCTTTCTTTTCTTTCTTTCTTTCTTTCTTTCTTTCTTTCTTTCTTTCTTTCTTTCTTTCTTTCTTTCTTTCTTTCTCTTTCTCTCTCTCTCTCTTTCTCTTTCTTTCTTTCTTTCTTTTGGCAGAATCATTCTGTCACCCAGGCTAGAGTGCAGTGGCACTATCTCAGATCACTGCAACCTCTGCTGCTGGGTTTCAAGTGATTCTTCTGTTTCAGCCTCCCAAGTAGCTGGGATTACAGGTGTAAGCCACCATGTCTGGCTAATTTTTATATTTTTAATAGACATGTGGTTTCACCATGTTGGCCAGGCTGGTCTTGAACTCCTGACCTCGGGAGACCCACCTGCCTTGGCCTCCCAAAGTGCTGGGATTACAGGTGTGAGCCACCACGCCCAGCCGAGAGACATGCAAATACTTTTTAGGACAAAAAGGCACAAATTGGCCGGGCTCGGTGGCTCATGCCTGTAATGCTAGCACTTTGGGAGGCCGAGGTGGGCAGATTGCAAGGTCAGGAGTTCGAAACCAGCCTGACCAATATGGTGAAATCCTGTCTCTACTAAAGATACAAAAATTAGCCGGGCATGGTGGTGCGCACCTGTAATCTCAGCTACTTGGGAGACTGAGGAAGGAGAATTGCTTGAACCTGGGAGGTGGAGGTGGCAGTGTGCTGAGATTGCACCACCACACTCCAGCCTGGGTGACAGAGTGAGACTCTGTCTCAAAAAAAAAAAAAAAAAAAAAAGGCACAAATCATAAAACATTGATAAATTGGACTTAACCAAAGTGACAGAGAGAGGCTCTCTGAAAGAAAAGATACTTATTTGGGAATAGAGCATTGCCATGGGAATACACATGTTTTGTTTTGAAATAATTTTGAAATAATTATCCCTGGCTACAAATATCAATAACAAGGTTGATACCAGTCTGAGGTTGGACACGCAGCTGCTAGGTAGACATCCTTACAGAAGTATTTGTTGTGTAAAACATGATGGCTTTTGTGCAGGGTTGTGGTTTTTGCTGTCTTCTGTGATAGTTTTTGTTATCAGGCATACCAACATGAAACCCTCTCTTCGTGACTTTCCCTGGCTCCATTCGTCAGGGATTTTCACTTTTACTTCAAAATATTTTAAACATTTTTTTCAGAAATGAGGGTCTTGCTATCCTGCCCAGGCTGCTCTTGAATTACTAGCCTCAAACAATCCTCCCACCTCAGCCTCCTGAGTAGCTGGGGTAATAGGCATGAGCCACCATGCCCTGTTTCTCAGGGATTTTTTTTCCCCCGCAGACATTAGTGACTCCATTTTGATTCTAACAGCATTAACAAGTTTATCAAAATTAAGAATTTCTGGCCAGGCACAGTGGCTCACGCCTGTAATCCCAGCACTTTGGGAGGTCAAGGAGGGCAGATCACTTGAGGTCAGCCATTCAAGAGACTAGCTTGGCCAATGTGGTGAAACCCCATCTCAACTAAAAATATAAAAATTAGCTGGGTGTGGTGGCAGATGCCTGTAATCCCAGCCACTCAGCAGGCTGAGGCAGGAGAATCACTTGAGCCTGGGAGGCGGAGGGTGCAGTGAGCTGAGATCACGACACTGCACTCCAGCCTGGGTGATGAGAGTGAAACTCTTAAAAAAAAAAAAAGGAATTTCTGATCTTTAAAAGACACCAAGAAAATGAAAAGACAAGCCACAGACTGGGAGAAAACATATTTAGAACATCAATCTGATAAAGAACTTGTATCCAGAATACATAAAGAACTTCAACAACTCCATAACAATAAGAAAAACAACTGTAGAGCCAGGTGCAGTGTTGCAAACCTGTAATCCCAGCACTTTCAGAGGCCAAGGTGGGACGATTGCTTGAACCTAAGAGTTCAAGACCAGCCTGAGCAATAGAGCAAAACCTCATCTCTACAGAAAAATTTAAAGCTTAGCCAGGTGTGGTGGTGATGTTACCGGAAATGGGTTCCAATCCCGACCCCGAGAGAGGATTCTTAGATCTCATGCAAGAAAGAATTCAGGGCAAGTCCACAGAGCAAAGTGAAAGCAAGGTTATTAGAGAAGTAAGGAAACAAATGAATGGCTACTCCACAGATAGTGCAGCCCAGAGAGCTGCTGGTTGGCTATTTTTGGTTCTTTCTTTCTTTCTTTCTTTCTTTCTTTCTTTCTTTCTTTCTTTCTTTCTTTCTTTCTTTCTTTCTTTCTTTCTTTCTTTCTCTTTCTTTCTTTCTCTTTCTTTCTTTCTCTTTCTTTCTTTCTTTCTTTCTTTCTTTCTTTCTTCTTTCTTTCTTTCTTTCTTTCTTTCTTTCTTTCTTTCTTTCTTTCTTTCTTTCTTTCTTTCTTTCTTTCTTTCTTTCTTTCTTTCTTTCTTTCTTTCAGTTGGTGTCTCACTCCATCTCCTAGGCTCGAGTGCAGTGGTGCAATATCAACTCACTGGTAGCCTTTAACCTCTCAGGTTAAAATGATTCTCCTGCCTCAGCCTCCTGAGTAGCTGGGATTACAGGTGCACACCACCATGCCAGGCTAATTTTTGTATTTTTAGTAGAGATAGGGTTTCACCATGTTGCCCAGTATGATCTTGAACTTCTGTCCTCAAGTGATCCACCTGCCTCGACCTCCCAAACTGCTCGGATTACAGGCATGAACCACCGCGCCTGGCCGATTTCTTGATTACATGCTAGACAAGGGGTGGATTATTCATGAGTTTTCCAGGAAAGGGGTGAGGATTTCCTGAACTGGGGGTTCCTGCCCTTTTTAGACCATATAGGGTAACTTCCTGATGTTGCTATGGCTTTTGTAAACTGTCACGGCACTGGTGGAAGTGTCTCTTACATGCTAATGTATTATAATTAGGGTATAATGAGCAGTGAGGATGACCAGAGGCCACTTCTGTCACCATCTTCGTTTTGGTGGGTTTTGGCCCACTTCTTCCCCACATCCTGTTTTATCAGCAGAGTCTTTATGACCTGTGTCTTGTGATACCAGTCTTGCCGACCTCCTGTCTCATCCTGCGACTAAGAATGCCTAACTTCCTGGGAATGTAGCCAGCAAGTCTCAGCCTCATGTTACCCAGTCCCCATTCAAAATGGAGTCCCTCTAGTTTGAATGCCCCTGACAGTGCTGTGCACCTACAGTCCCAGCTACTCGGGAGGCTGAGGCAGGAGAATCACTTGGGTCCAAGAGTTTGAGGCTGCAGTGAGCTGTGATCACGCCACTAAACTCCAGCCTGGGCAACAGAGCGAAACCCTATCTCTTAAAAAACAAATAAAACATTTTAAAAAAGAATAGGGGAAAGACTTGAACAGACACTTTATAAGAGAATATGTACACAGGACCAGTAAGACTGTGGAAATATCTGAGCTTCAAGTCAGGGACGTGTAAAAAAAATTAAACGGAAGCATGGAAAGATGCTCAACATCAGTAGTCCTGAAAAGGAATGCAAATTCAGAGCACTAGGGACCAGCCGAAATGACTGAAATGAGAAAGCTTGACAATGTTTTTTGTCCACAAGAATGTGGAGCAATCGAAATACTTACTGGTGGTGGGAATGAAAAAATGATAAATTGGCAGGGTGCGGTAGCCCACACCTGTAATCCCAGCAGTTTAGGAGTCCGAGACGGGCGTATCTCTTGAGGTCAGGAGCTTGAGACAAGCCTGGCCAACATGGTGAAACCCCATCTGTACAGAAAAATACAAAAATTAGCTGGGCATGGTGGCACATGCTTGTAGTCCCAGCTACTTGGGAGGCTGAGGCAGGAGAATCACTTGAACCCAGGAGGCAGAGTTTGCAGCAAGCCAAGATTGTGCCTCTGCACTCCAGCCTGGGCAACAGAGTGAGATCCTGTCTCAGAAAAGAAAAAAAAAAAAGAAGAGGAGGAGGAAGAGGAGGAGGAGGAAGAAGAGGAAGAAGATGAGGAGGAGGAAGAAGAGGAAGAAGGAGGAGGAGGACGAAAGAGAGAGAGAAAGGGAAGGGAAGGGAGGGAGGGAGGGAGGGTGGGAGGAAGGAAGGAAGGAAGGAAAGAAGGAAAGAAAAGAAAAGAGAAAGATTGTTAAATGGCTGGGCAGGGTGGCTCATGCCTGTAATCCCAGCACTTTGGGAGGCCAAGATGGGTGGATCACTTGAGGTCTGGAGTTGGAGACTAGCTTGACCAACATGGTGAAACCCCGACTCTACTAAAAAAATACAAAATAGCCAGACATGGTGGTGCACACCTGTAATTCCAGCTACTTGGGAGGCTGAGGCAGGAGAATCGCTTGAACCCAGGAGGCAGAGGTTGCAGTGAGCCAAGATTGCACCATTGCACTCCAGCCTGGGCAGCAAGAGCGAAACTCCTTCTCAAACGGTTAAAAAGTTGCAAGTCTTTATTTGTGTTTAGAGCATTGCTAAATTAATCAGACTTGGTATTTAATTGCTTAATGTAACCTGTGTTACAAAGTGTGTACATCAGGCCAGGCACAGTGGCTCACCCCTGTAATCCCAGCACTTTGGGAGGCTGAGGTGGGCGGATCACTTGAGGTCAGGAGTTCATGACCAGCCTGCCCAACATGGTGAAACTCTGTCTCTACTAAAAATACAAAAATTAGCCAGGTGTGGTGGCAGGCACCTGTACTCCCAGCTACTCGGGAGGTTGAGGCAGGAGAATTGCTTGAAGTGGAGAGGGGGAGGTTGCTGTGAGCCGAGGTCGTGCCACTGCACTCCAGCCTGGGTGACAGAGTGAGACCTTGTCTCAAAAAAAAAAAAAAAAAAAAAAGTGCATCAAAGAATTTTAATTTCTTAATTGTTGCTTTTAATTAATTAATTAACTTATCTTTTGGGATAGGCTCTTGCTCTGTCACCCAGGTACAGTGGCACAATCTCAACTCACTGCAGCCTTGAAGTCCCAGGCTCAAGGGAGCCTCCCACCTCAGCCTCCTAATAGCTCTAAGTACAGGTGCTCACCACCACGCCGGGCTAATTTTTGAATAGTTGTTGCTTTTTTTTTTGAGACGGAGTCTTGCTCTGTCGCCCAGGCTGGAGTGCAGTGGCGCAATCTCGGCTCACTGCAAGCTCCGCCTCCCGGGTTCACGCCATTCTCCTGCCTCAGCCTCCTGAGTAGCTGGGACTACAGGCGCCCGCCACCGCGCCCGGCTAATTTTTTCTATTTTTAGTAGAGACAGGGTTTCACCATGGTCTCGATCTCCTGACCTTGTGATCCGCCCGCCTCGGCCTCCCAAAGTGCTGGGATTACAGGCGTGAGCCACCACGCCCGGCCTAGTTGTTGCTTTTTAATAATATATGTTATGTTTATTGTAAAAAATTAGAAAATGCAGATAAGAAAAAGAAGGGAAAATCACTCATGAAAATGTGAAATTAAGTAGTGCAGAATACGAAGCGTTTATTGTTTATTTTGTTGTATTATAACGACATCAGAAACACATAAGAAATGTCCTTCAAAAAGATGCATGTTGACATTATGTAGGGATAAAAATCAGTGAGGTGTAGGATTTGCTTTAAAATACTTGCAAGCGGCAGGGCACGGTGGCTCATGCCTGTAATCCCAGCACTTTGGGAGGCCAAGGCGGGCGGATCATGAGGTCAGGAGATCAAGACCATCCTGGCAAACACGGTGAAACCCCGTCTCTACTAAAAATACAAAAAAAAAAAAAAAAAAATTAGGCGGGCATGGTGGCAGGCACTTGTAGTCCCAGCGTCTCGGGAGGCTGAGGCAGGAGAATGGCGTGAACCCGGGAGGCGGCGGAGCTTGCAGTGAGTAGAGATTGCACCACTGCACTCCAGCCTGGGTGACAGAGCGAGACTCTGTCTCAAAAAAATAAAAATACTTGCAAGCCAGGGTAGTGGCTCACTCCTGTAATCCCAGTGCTTTTGGAGGCCGACACAGGAGGATCACTTGAACCCCAGGAGTTTGAGACCATCCTGGGCAACATGGTGAAACCCCATCTCTACAAAAAAAATACAAAAATTAGCCAGTGTGGTGGCCCACACCTGTAATGTCAACTACTTGGGAGGCTGAGGTGGGAGGATCGCTTGAGCCCAGGAGTTCGAGGCTGCAGTAAGCCAAGATTGTGCCACTGTACTTTAGCCTGGGCGACAGGTGAGATCCTGTCTCTAAATGAATAACATACTTCAAGAGAGAGGGGACAGTTTGCAAAAATAATAATAATAATAATAATAATAAATAAAACAAGTGTAGCAAAATAAGAAATAATGAATCAGTTGGGGCAATGGGCATATAGAGGTTCATTATTATTCTCTCTACTTTTGTGTATAATTTTTTTTTTTTTTTTAATGTTTGAGACTGAGTCTCACTCTGTCACCCGAGCTGGAGTACAGTGGCATGATCTCAGCTCACCGCAACCACCTCCCGGTTCAAGTGATTCTCCCACCTCAGCCTTTCGAGTAGCTGGGACCACAGGCACCCTCCACCATACCCGGCTAATTTTTCTATTTTTAATAGAGACAGGGTTTCACCATGTTGGCCAGGCTGGTCTCAAACTCCTGACTTCAAGTGATCCACCTGCCTCAGCCTCCCAGAATGCTGGAACTGCAGGCATGAGCCACCATGCCCAATCTATGTATAATTTTATAATAATTTTTTTTTTTTGAGATGGAGTCTCGCTCTGTCGCCCAGGCTGGAGTGCAGTGGCACAATCTCTGCTCACTGCAAGCTCCATCTCCCAGGTTCACACCATTCTCCTGCCTCAGCCTCTAGAGTAGCTGGAACTACAGGCGCCTGCCACCATGCCCAGCTAATTTTTTTTGTATTTTTAGTAGAGACGGGATTTCACCATGTTAGCCAGCATGGTCTCGATCTCCTGACCTCGTGATCTGCCCGCCTTGGCCTCCCAAAGTGCTGGGATTACAGGCGTGAGCCACCGCACGCAGCCTCAGACATATTTTTTATTGATACATAATAGGTGTTCATGTCTTCAAGGTCTCTGTGATAATTTACATTTGTAAAGATCAAACCAGTGGAACTGGGATATCCATCACCTTCAATATTTGTCTTTTTTTTTTTCTCTTTTTTTAGACATAGTCTTGCTCTGTCACCCAGGCTAGAGTGCAGTAGCATGATCTTGGGTCACTACAACTTCCGTCTCCTAGGTTCAAGCAATTCTTGTGCCTCAGCCACCCAAGTAGTTGGGACTACAGGTGTGCACCACCACACCCAGCTAAGTTTTTTTTTTTTATTTTTTATAGAGACAGGATCTTGCCATGTTGCCCAGGCTGGTCTCAAACTCCTGACCTCAAGTAATCCTCCTGCCTCAGCCTCCCAAAGTGCTGGGATTACAGGCATGAGCCACCATTCTAGGCCACTGGTCTTTTCTTTACACTAGAAAAGTTTGAATTAATAGGCTGAGTGTGATGGCTCACGCCTGTAATCCTGGTGCTTTGGGAGGCTGAGGCAGGTGGATTATGAGGTCAGAAGTTCAAGACCAGCCTGGCCAACATGGCCAAACCTCATCTCTACTAAAAATACAAAAATTACCAGGGCATGGTGGCAGGCGCCTGTAATCTCAGCTACTTGGGAGGCTGAGGCAGGAGAATCACTTGAACCTGGGAGGTGGAGGTTGCAGTGAGCTGGGATCGTGCCATTGCTCTCCAGCCTGGACAACAAGAGCAAGACTCTGTCTCAAAAAGAAAAGAAAAGTTTGAATTTTTGAATTATTTTCTTATAGTTGTCTTGAAATATATCTCCCGGGTTCAAGTGATTCTCCTGCCTCATCCTCCTGAGTAGCTGGGATTACAGGCGTGTGCCACCATGTCCAGCTAATTTTTTGTATCTTTAGTTGAGACAGGGTTTCACCACGTTGGCCAGGCTGGTCTTGAACTCCTGACCTCAAGTGATCCACCCGCCTCAGCCTCCTAAAGTGCTGGGATTACAGGCATGAGCCACTGCACCTGGCCCTCCTTGTGGTTTTGATTTGCATTTCCTTGATGACTGGTGATTAGCATTTTTTCATACACCTGTAGGCCATTTGTAGGTTTCTTTTGAGAAATGTCTATTCAGATCTTTTGCCCTTCTTAAATAATTTTTTTTTGCGATTAAGTTATTTGAGTTCTTTATACACTCTGGTTATTAATTCTTTGTCAGATGGACAGTCTGCAATATTTTCTTCCACTCTGAGTTGTCTCTTCGCTTACGTCTTTATCCATTCAGCCACTCTGTGCTTTTTTGTGTTTTTTTCACACAGGATCTCAACGTTACTTTTTAATAACTACATAATATGCATTGAATGGACATAACAAAATTAAGCGGGAGATGTTCAGGTTATTTCCAACTTCTCACCATTTTTGACAATCTTTCAATAACCATTCTTGTGTTCAATCTTGTTGCATAGCCATACTTCCCCATGATAAAAGTCTAAAAAGGAAAATTCTGGATGAAAAACTGTTTAAGCACCAGGGGGAGCTGGTCACCCATGTGATCCCCACCTGCAGTGCTGTGGGATTTAAAAAAATTTTTTTTTTTTTTTTTTTTTTTTTTTTGAGACAGAGTCTCGCTTAGTCGCCCAGGCTGGAGTGCAGTGGCGCGATCTCGGCTCACTGCAAGCTCCGCCTCCCGGGTTCACGCCATTCTCCTGCCTCAGCCTCCCGAGTAGCTGGGACTACAGGCGCCCGCCGCCTCGCCCGGCTAATTTTTTGCATTTTTAGTAGAGACGGGGTTTCACAGTGTTAGCCAGGATGGTCTCGATCTCCTGACCTTGTGATCCGCCCGCCTCAGCCTCCCAAAGTGCTGGGATTACAGGCGTGAGCCACCGCGCCCGGCCAAAAAAATTTTTTTTTTGAGACAGGGTCTCACTCTGCCCAGGCTGGAGTGCAGTGGCACGATCTGTGCTCACTGCAACCTCTGCTTCCCAGGTTCAAGCGATCCTCCCACCGCAGCGTCCCAAGTAGCTGAAACTATAGGTGTGTGCCACCACATCTGGCTAGTTTTTGTATTTTTAGTAGAGACAGAGTTTCACCATGTTGGCCAGGCTGGTCTGGAACTCCTGGCATCAAGTGATCTGCCTGCTTTGGCCTCCTAAAGTGCTGAGATTATAGGCATGCATCACTGCACCCATCCTTTACCTTAGCAGTTTCAGCTTGGGCACACAGCTCGTAAACAGTACCTGGCATCCAGAAATGCTCAACAGAGCCTTTCATCTTTGAAACCCTACCCCTCCTTGCTGCATTCTTTAATGTGGACAATAGTTGTTTCTCCAATGCATAAATTGCTGTGTCCTTCAAGTCCCAAGCCCCTTTTACATGGAAAGGCTGGCACTGCCACTGTCAGATCATTTAGAAGAGAATAGGCCCACCTCAGCCTCATGGTTGGGTGTGTGACCCAGGCCCTGCCATTCAATGCACCATGTGCACCTTAACCACAGTGATTGGTGCAAGGATGGCACAAAACCCACACCAGACCAATAAGACCCTACCCAGGACCTTTGCTGAAGCGTAGAGAAAAGAGTTGCTACTTCTTCAGGGTTTGTTGACTTGGTTGTAAAGTATCGTGTTGAAGCACATGAGCTTTGGAGTTTGGACTTGAATTGGAATCCCCTCTCGATCACCTCCTGGCCATGTGAACTTTCTGAAATTCCTCAGTATCTCAGATATTTGGTGTTTGTTTGTTTGTTTGTTTTGAGACGGAATCTCGCTCTGTCTCGCCCAGGCTGGAGTGCAGTGGCATGATCTCAATGCAGCCTCCGCTTCCTGGATTCAAGTGATTCTCCTGCCTCAACCTCCCAAGTAGCTGAAACTACAGGCATGTGCCACCACACCCAGCTAAGTTTGTATTTTTAGTAGAGATGGGGTTCCACCATGTTGGCCAGGCTGGTCTCAAACACCTGACCTCAGGTGATCCTCCCACCTCAGCCTCCCAAAGTGCTGGGATTACAGGTGTGAGCCACCGCCCGGCCAATATCTCAGATGTTTGGCTTCCTCATCTGTAAACTGGGGCAGTAATAATTTCTGCCTTACAGGGTTGTTGTAGATTTTGTGTGACATAACACGTGTAAAACACTAAGTGCTGAGCCTACTACAGACAAATTATTCCATGATGCTGGTTGGTTGTTGCGACACAGTCCACACCCCGAGATGTGGAGGCAGCCAGTGTCCATCTCTTGCTCCATCTGCTGGTCCATAGCGCTACTGCCCCCTCATCAAACACACACACTTGTCCTTTTCTGCTATCAGTACATAAATGAGGCATCACCAGAGGGTGACCATAACCTGGCATTTTCTGGGAAACTTCCTATTTCAAATATTTGATTGCATTAGCAGGAAACAAGCTGCAGCTTCTGGGGAAAGGAACATAATTCCTGCCCATCTATGATGCCATTTCTTTGGGCGGGTGTTGTGTTTTTTTTTTTGTTTGTTTGTTTTTCTTGAGACGGAGTCTTGCTCTGTCACCCAGGCTGGAGTGCAGTGGCGCGATCTCCACTCACTGCAAGCTCCACCTCCCGGGTTCACACCATTCTCCTGCCTCAGCCTCCCGAGTAGCTGGGACTACAGGTGCCCGCCACCATGCCTGGCTAATTTTTTGTATTTTTAGTACAGACAGGGTTTCACCGTGTCAGCCAGGATGGTTTCGATCTCCTGACCTCATGATCCGCCTGCCTCGGCCTCCCAAAGTGCTGGGATCACAGGCGTGAGCCACTGTGCTCAGCCAGGGTGGGTGTTTCTTTAAGCCAGGCCAGGAGAAAGAGTGCTTTCTGCTCAGCCAACCTTGTATCAGGTAGGACTCAACTGTTTGCCAAGTGACAGAAAACCTAACTCAAACAGAAGAGGAAATGTATTAATGGGTAAATTATAAGTTAGTTCTAATTCACAAGGATTGAGAGTCAGTGAGGTTGTGGTCCCCTAGAGCAGAAGTGTTAAACCTTTCCTTATAAAGAGCCAGATAGTAAATATTTTAGGCTTCGCAGAACATATGGTTTTGTTGCAGCCGCTCAACCCTGCTATCATAGCATGCAAGCATCATAGTAAATATGTAAAAGAATGAGCATGGCTGTATTCCAATACAATTTATTTACAGAAGCAGAGGGTAGGCTGCGCTTGGCCCATGGGCTGTGGTTTGCTGACCCCTGACTTTAGAGGAAAATCAGAATGCAATTACCCAAAGAAGGGGAATTGAATACAGGTGGCAAAAGTACAAAAAGCACGCCCATGTTAAGCTCCAAATTCTCCTGGTGTAATCTTTTCTGTCCTCTTAAAGCAAACAAAGGGAAGTGAGGTGACCAGTCTGGTCTGGGGATCCAGTTTATTTGAGTGAAACGAAGTTCTTTCTCTCTGTGGATCTATTTAGTATATCAGGGGTTTCAGCCCAGGACCTTAAAGATAAGTATGGTACATGCTGGGGAGCTTATGTGCTGAGGTTTTGCTTCTTCTGTGCCCACTCTAATTTCTTAGGCCAATCTCTGGAATTTTTTTTTTTTTTTTTTTTGAGATGGGATCTTGCTCTTATCACCCAGACTGCAGTATGATGGTGCGATCTTGGCTCACTACAACTTCTGCCTCGCGAGTTCAAGCGGTTTTCCTTGCCTCAGTAGCTCCTGAGTAGCTGGGATTACAGGTGTGCACCACCATGCCCAGCTAATTTTTTGTATTTTTAGTAGAGACGGGATTTTACCATGTTGATCAAGCTGGTCTCGATCTCCTGTCCTCGTGATCCGATTGCCTTGGCCTCCCAAAGTGCTGGGATTACAGGCGTGAGCCCCTGTGCCTGGCCCTAACTCTGGATTTGTGATTGTCCATGATTCAAGATCATTGGACTTTCAATGATACAAGATAATGCATTACGGATTCCTCACCTTCCAGATGTGCCTCACTGCTGTTATGATGGGCGTGCTTTTATTCACTGGATTCACAAGATGTCTTAGATGTAAGTATGTACTGATCAATGTTAGCGGAATGTTAATGAACCACTGTATACTCATGCTTTAGAATGTCTTGGTCAGATAAAAATTCTAAAGATTTTATGCTAACCAAATACTAAATAGTTTGAGGGATCTTGTGTTGGGCAAATGTAGTCAGTGGTCCTCTGTAAGTCAATATAAAGAACATAAGGAAACTGTGGATAAAGTCTTTGAGATCTAAGCCACCCTAAAGGTGAGGAGTCAGAGCGTTTCTTTTTACCTTTTTTTTTTTTTTGAGACAAAATCTCTCTCTATTGCCCAGGCTGGAGTACAGTGGCGTGATCTCAGCTCACTGCAACCTCTGACTCCCTGGTTCAAGTGATTCTCCTGCCTCAGGCTCCCAAGTAGCTGGGATTACAGGCACACAACACCATGCCCGGCTAATTTTTTTTTTTTTTTTTTTTTTTTTAGTAGAGACAGGGTTTCACCATTTTGGCCAGGATGATCTCGGTCTCCTGACCTCATGATCCGCATGCCTCGGCCTCCCAAAGTGCTGAGATTACAGGCATGAGCCACCATGCCCAGCCGCCTTCCTTTTTTTTTTTGAGATGAAGTTTTGCTCTTGTTGCCCAGGCTGGAGTGCAATGGAACGATCTTGGCTCACCACAACCTCCACCTCCCAGGTTCAAGTGAATCTCCTGCCTCAGCCTCCCTAGTAGCTGGGATTACAGGCATGTGCCACCATGCCTGGCTAATTTTGTATTTTTAGTAGAGACAGGGTTTCTCCATGTTGGTCAGGCTGGTCTCGAACTCCTGACCTCAGGTGATCCACCCGCCTCGGCCTCCCAAAGTGCTGGGATTGTAAGGCATGAGCCACCATGCCCGGCCTTTTTTTTTTTTTTTTTTGACAAAGTTTCACTCTGTTGCTCATGCTGGAGTGCAGTGACGCGATCTCGGCTCACTGCAACCTTCACCTCCTGGGTTCAAGCAATTCTCCTGCCTCAGCCTCCCCAGTAGCTGGGATTACAGGCACGTGCCACCATGTCTGGTTGATTTTTGTATTTTTAGTAGAGATGGGGTTTCACTATGTTGGCCAGGCTGGTTTTGAACTCCTGACCTCGTGATCCACCTGCCTTGGCCTTCCAAGGTGCTAGGATTCCAGGCGTGAGCCACCACGCCCGGCCGAGTCAGAGGGTTTCTAAAGGAGGCTGGGCGCGGTGGCTCATGCCTGGAATCCTAGCACTTTGGGAGGCTGAGGTAGGAGGATCGCTTGAGTCCAGAAGTTGACACCAGCCTGGGTGACATACTGAAACCCCATCTTTATTTTTTTTATTTTATTTTTATTTTTATTTATTTATTTATTTATTTTTTTGAGGCAGAGTCTCGCTCTGTCGCCCAGGCTGGAGTGCAGTGGCGCGATCTCGGCTCACTGCAAGCTCCGCCTCCCAGGTTCCCGCCATTCTCCTGCCTCAGCCTCCCGAGTAGCTGGGACTACAGGCGCCGCCACCACGCCCGGCTAATTTTTTTGTATTTTTAGTGGAGACGGGGTTTCATTGTGTTAGCCAGGATGGTCTCGATCTCCTGACCTCGTGATCCGCCCGTCTCGGCCTCCCAAAGTGCTGGGATTACAGGCTTGAGCCACCGCGCCCGGCCTGAAACCCCATCTTTATTAAAAAATACAAAAATTAGCCAGGTGTGGTGGTGTGCATCTGTGGTCCCAGCTACTCAGGAGGCTGAGGTGGTAGGATTGCTGAAGCCTGGGAAGCAGAGGCTGCAGTGAACCAAGATCAAGCCTCTGCACTCCACAGCGGAGGCTGCAGTGAGCCCAGGAGATCGAGCCTCTATACTCTGTCTGGGCAACAGAGCAAGAGTGGTAGTTTACGCCTGTAATCCAAACATTTTGAGAGGCCAAGGTGGGCAGATCTCCTGAGGTTAGGAGTTTGAGACCAGCCTGGCCAGCATGGTGAAACCTTGTCTCTACTAAAAATACAAAAATTAGCTGGGCATGGTGGCAGGTGCCTGTAATCCCAGCAATTTGGGAGGCTGAGGCTGAAGAATCATTTGAACACAGGAGGAGGGGGTTGCAGTGACCAGAGATCGCGCTATTGCACTCCAGCTTGGGTTACAAGAACAGAACTCCATCTCAATCAATCAATAAAAAATTTAAAAAATGTTGAATCTCCTTTCTTTGATAGCAAGTAATGAAGCATTCAAAGCCTAAACTTCTGTAGTGAAGCCATTGTCATGAACATCTCTAAACTGTCAGGATACACATGGAAGATCCAACACTGTTTCTCTGTTATTCATGGGAGGATGATTCTGGGTATCCAGCTACTGACTGATGTCCAGGATCATGCCAGACCTCTCTAGCTCAGAGGGCTCTGGTCCTAAGGTCAGATCTTAGGACCTAGAACCTAGTGAGTTTCAGCCATGAGACATGTCCCTGAGCCATTGAGGTGAGAAAATAATTGAATGGAGTTTCACCATGTTGTTCTGTCATGCCACTGCTACTCACATTAACAGGCTTGTTTGGAAAGCCTGGGAATCAGGAGGGCTTGGGGCTAGGGACAGGCTATACACCTTCAGAGGGATTAGCTCAACTCTCCTGATGAGCTCTCTGGAATCGAGCTTTAGTTGCCTGGGCAAGGCCAGAACATTGTAGATGAGTCCAGCTGGAATCAGTTGCCAACAGGGGAACCCAGCTTCCCGATGACATCAGGATTGGTATTCCCAATGACATAAAGCTTGGTACTGGGCTGTCTTCGGGTGGATGTTTCCCTACAAGAATACCTGTATGTTTTCAGGAGGTGTCTATACAGGCATTCTCCTTCACTGAATCTTGTGTTCTCTAGAATTAAGTAGATCCCCTTTAAATACAGACCCCCATTTTATAGGCTTGATTTTGCTGTGAGTCACATCATAGCTTTCAGGACTTAAAATTGTGCCTAAATAGGTAAAAACATTAGCCGGGCATGGCGGCACGCACCTGTGGTCCCAGTGACACAGGAAGCTGAGGCAGGGGGATCACTGGAACCCAGGAAGTTGAGGCTGCAGTAAGATTTGTTTGTGTCACTGCACTCCAGTCTGGTGAGCATGAGACCCTGTCTTCTTAAAAAAAAAAAAAAAAGTAAAAATGTATGTAATCATTACTTGTTTGCCAAGCAAAATATTTCTGCATGAGGTCCTTGGTGGTGAAGAAGAAATCACTAGTGCCCACCCATGTTGCACTATATTCTTGTAAAATATATTTTGGTTCTGTCCCCTAATCCTCATGTGCTAACAGGGATGTATTGTTTTTTCTAGAGTTCTTTCCAGGGATTTAGATCATTATTTCACATCTTCCAGATCTTAGATTTGGTTCAAGAGGTCAAGGAGCACTTCCTTCATTCATAAATATTTATTTAGGTTCTAATATATGCCAGCATTCTATGCACTAGAAGCTTAACTTTGTAATCTGGTTTGATGCATTGTGTACAAATTCACAAAGATATGTATGAAGCTGTTATCCACAGAATTGTTTGTGTAACTGGAAACAATTTGAACATCTATCAATAGGTAGGAAATGGTTCATTAAAACAACAGAACTTTAAAATCATTAAAAGATCTTTATGTATTAGTATGCAAATATGTCAAAGGAATAATAAGACCAAAAGTTGTAAAAATAAGTTATTTTATCCCATTTTTGCATACACACACGTGAGAAATTGGTAAAAGTGATTGTATGTGGGAATAGGTTGGAAAATTTACTTCTATATGTATTAAAAAAAAAAAAAAAGACCAAAGCCGGGCGTGGTGGCTCACACCTGTAATCCAGCACTTTGGGAGGTCAAGGCGGGTAGATCACTCGAGGTCAGGAATTCAAGACCAACCTGGCCAACATAGTGAAAACCCGTTTCTACAAAAACACAAAAATCGAGCCAGCCGTGATGGTGCATGCCTGTAGTCCCAGTGACTCAGGAGGCTGAGGCAGGAGAATCGCTTGGACCCAGAAGTCAGAGGTTGCAGTGAGCCAAGATTGTACCACTGGACTCCAGCCTGGGAGACAGAGGGAGACTCCCTCTCAAGAAAAAAACAAAATGAAACAAAACAAAAACAAAAAATAGCTTTGCGTTGATAGTCTCATGAGCAAGTGATTTGGATGGGGGGGAGATTCATTTTTTAAAGTCGATAGTTCTGTTGTTTTTTTGTTTGTTTGTTTGTTTTGAGGCGGAGTCTGGCTCTGTCGCCCAGGCTGGAGTGCAGTGGCGCGATCTCGGCTCACTGCAAGCTCCGCCTCCCGGGTTCACGCCATTCTCCTGCCTCAGCCTCCCTAGTAGCTGGGGCTACAGGCGCCCGCCACCACGCCTGGCTAATTTTTTTGTATTTTTAGTAGAGACGGGGTTTCACCATGTTCGCCAGATGGTCTCGATCTCCTGACCTCGTGATCCGCCCACCTCGGCCTCCCAAAGTGCTGGGATTACAGGCGTAAGCCACTGCGCCCGGCCGATAGTTCTGTTTTTTTAATGATCATGTATTGCCTTCCTAATAGAAAAAAATAATTTGTACACTATTTGTAGATTATGGAAGGGGATATTCACGCATAGAATGTTAAGCTTTATCACTGAAGATTCTCAACCCGCTGCTGGTATAAGCTTTCTCAGGTTCTTTTCTTCCTATAGCTGGGAAGTCAGATTTTCTTTTTTCTTTCTTTTTTTGGGACAAAGTCTCGCTCTGTTGCCCAGACTGGAGTGCAGGGAAGCAATCTTGGCTCACTGCAACCTCCACCTCCTGGGTTCAAGCGATTCTCCTGCCTCAGCCTCCCAAGTAGCTGGGACTACAGGCACGTGCCACCATGCCTGGCTAATTTTTTGTAATTTTAGTAGAGATGGGGTTTCACCGTGTTATCCAGTACGGTCTCAATCTCCTGTCCTCGTGATCTGCCTGCCTCGGCCTCCCAAAGTGCTGGGATTACGGGCGTGAGCCACCACGCCTGGCAGAAGTCAGGTTTTCTAACGTGTTTAGCTTGACCCATAGTGGCACTGGCTACTGGTTCACTTTGACCAGAGATTTAACTGAACTTTTGGAAATTAAAAACAACCAACCATACTTAAAATGTTCCCTAGAAGTCTGTACCAGGTGATGTAGGCTTCCTAATTTTACCAAATCTTTTGCAACTGAAGATTAATTACAAGACTTTTGATGGCCGAGCACAGTGGCTCATGCCTATAATCCCAGCATTTTGAGAGACCAAGGCGGGCAGACAATCTGAGGTCAGTAGATCGAGACCATGCTAGCTAACTGCACTCCAGTTAGCACCACTGAGATTGCACCACTGCACTCCAGACTGGGCAACAGAGCAAGACTCCGTCTCAAAAAAATAAAAAAATAAAAAAAATTATGAGATGGGATCTCTGTTTCCCAGGCTGTTATTGAACTCTTGGGCTCAAGCAGTCCTTCTGCCTGGGCCTCCCAAAGTGCTAGGATTACAGGCATGAGCCACCATGCCCAGCCTTAATTATTATTTTAGAAAAAGGTTTTACAAATGTAGTGTATCCTGTGTACAGTGCTTACAATCTCTACAGTAATGGCCTATGCCTTCATATTCACTCACTGACTCAACCGAATCAGGACTTCCAGTCCTGCCAACTCTATTCATGGTAAGAGCCCTATCCAAGTGTACCATCTTTTTTTTTTTTTTTTTTTGAGATGGAGTCTCATTCTGTTACCCAGGCTGGAGTGCAATGGCACGATCTTGGTTCACTGCAACCTCTGCCTCTGGGATGATTCTCCAGCCTTAGCCTCTGAGTAGCTGGGATTACAGGCTCATGCCACCACACCCAGCAAATTTTTGTATTTTTAGTAGAGACAGGGCTTAGCCATGTTGGCCAGGCTGGTCTTGAACTCCTGACCTCAGGTGATCCGCCCACCTTGGCCTCCCAAAGTGTTGGGATTATAGGCATGAGCCACCACACCAGGCCCTTTTCTCATATAAGGTACTTTTACTGTACCAAAAGGTAAACAGAAAACTACTTACCATTGTGTTACAACTGCCTACGGTAACAAGCTGTACAGGTTTGTAGTCTAGGATCGATACACTATACCATATAGGTGTACAGTCGGCTACCCCATCTAGGTTCGTGCAAGTACACCGTTTGCATGATGAAACCGCCTAACCATGCACTTCTCAGAATGTATCCCTGCTATTACTGTGCAGATCTATGCTGTCAACAAGAATAAATCCTGAAAACATTAAGCTAAGTGAATGCATCACTAAAGGTCATGTATTTTGATCTAATTTATACAAAATGTCCAAAATACGCAAATATTTAGAAGCAGAATTAGCTATTAGTGATTACACCAGGAGTTGAGGAGAGAATGGAACAGAAAGTGACTTAATGGATTGGGGGTTTCTTCTTTGATGAAAATGTTCTGAAATTAGTGGAGATGGCTGAATATACTGAAATCAACTGAATTGTGGCAAATTTTTAAAAATGGTAAATTTTATGGTATATAAATCATATCTTGAATAAAGCTGTTACACAAAATTATCTGTGCTGGTGACCCTGTATGATTGGTTCTCTAGGCAGGTGCTCTACAAACTAGAGCAAGGAGACCAAGTGAAATAACACACCTTAACAGCAACTCTCTTCCAAATAGTTTTCTTTTTCTTTTTTTTTTTTTGAGACAGAGTCTCGCTTAGTCGCCCAGGCTGGAGTGCAATGGCGCGATCTCGGCTCACTGCAAGCTCCGCCTCCCGGGTTCACGCCATTCTCCTGCCTCAGCCTCCCGAGTAGCTGGGACTACAGGCGCCCGCCGCCTCGCCCGGCTAATTTTTTGCATTTTTTTTTTTTTTAGTAGAGACGGGGGTTTCACCGTGTTAGCCAGGATGGTCTCGATCTCCTGACCTCGTGATCTGCCCACCTCGGCCTCCCAAAGTGCTGGGATTACCGGCGTGAGCCACCGCGCCCGGCCCCAAATAGTTTTCTTGCCTACAGTCAAAACACCTGGGTAGAAATGAAAGACAGACTACACTGAACAACTGTTTTATAAACCTTTATTGGAAAGGCTACAAACTTTATATTGCCACCGCATTTCTTATGTTTAAAGTGGTTGTGGGGAAGTAACCTTGGATACAAAACTATTATGCTGTTGAATCTTGCCCAGGCTTGTAAAATATTTTTTGTACAATGGAGGTAGAGTGGATAGGTCAGTAATTTAAACCTCACAGGCCTTCATTAGTGTCAGCACACCTTTTTCATTCAGGTTTTCAGCTTCTAGCAGACCTAGAAATAAACTACAAATACTAGATTTAGGCTCAGGGATGGCATTTAATACATTAAAAATTTTTCGTTTTCAGCTTTCCCCATTTGTTCCTTTATAAATGTGAAATGTGCATCTTCCCTCAAATAAATGTGTTCTACAAATACCTACTGAGAGTGAAATGGTAAAAACCAGATGATGGAAAGAGAAACACAACATCCTTTTCATCAATTTTACCAGATTTTTCTCATTTTCTTTAGTTTGAAATATAAATAACTACAACAATGCGTATTTCACTTGCCTTCATTCTTAAATTCTGAATAAGCATCTTTTCTATAAAACATTAAAGAAAATCTAATAATCAATGGCTTCTCCAATTCCAAATATTCAACGTAATGGAGACAGAGCGTCTTCTACATTTAATGAAAACAGGATTTGAAGACGTTCTATGCAGACATGGTTTTACTATAGATTTGCTCTTACCTTATTTTTTTAAGGGGGTGGTGGTGGGGAGATACAGAAGTCAGGCTAGCCCATTGCTCAGGAGTTACAGCACTCAAGACACCCTGGCCTCTAGAGAGCATCACTGAAGCCACTGAAGACTGTCTCTACCAGCCTTTTTACTAAGACTATAAGATGGGCACAGGCCTGAGATATAAGCTTCAGGCCAATGGGTTTTTATGGGCTGTTTAAGAACCAGTACTAAGGATACATTCTTTATGTTTTTCCCTTCTAAAAATGTGACACAAAAGAATAATTTACACCAACTGCTTTTTATTATTGAGTTTCAGAAACCTTTCACAAGATGGTAAAAAAAAAAAAAAAAAAAGAAACAAAAAAGAAACAAAAAAAAAACACCAAAAACAAAAAAACTTTACAACCACAGCTAATGTAATTTTTTCCATTGTTCCCAGTCAGCTCCAAACCCATTGTGTGCAAAGCCCATTTTTTTCCATGCATCTAAATGATAGATACAGGCTATGAAATTCTTTATTCTATTTGTAGCAGCTTATGCAAGTGCAGCCAAACACAAAGCTTCAGGACAAATTATACAAACTTTACAATGTGGGATTTAAATTTAAAATATGAAACATAAAAATCTACACAAAACTGATAAAAATCAAGCACAGATACCAGGATTGAAACTTATAATATCCACATGTGAAAGGGAGTCTTGTTTCCTTTCAAGTGCTTTATTCTGCTATGGAACAGTCGAAATGAAGATGTAAAGCTTTGTGGTTAGTTTAAATTATACACTCTGTAGATACTATACCAATTTTAAAAGTTATACATAGACCAACAGATGTCCCTCAGTTCATCTGGATTGATAAGACACTCCAGCTGGATTGCTGAGAACAAATCAGGCAAATGTGGAAAGAAAATCCACCTGTGCAATTTGTTTGCAGAGTTTACTGATGGGCACACTGCACTCCAGGTCCATGATGGCTGCTGCTTTCTTCATCAGAGCTATCATTATAGGCTTCACGCCTCTGACCACCTCCTGAGCCTCGAGTGCTATCAAATTCCTGAAGCTCTACCTCCTCTGTTTCTCCAATTATGTTAGGAACTTCCGGTCTAGATGGCAGAAGATCTTCTAGTTCCTTTATTAAAACAAACAAAAACCAGGTTGGTTTTAACAGTTTCATCAACTTTCCTTTTGATATATACAATCCAGTGTCGTTTCTTTAAGTGTTAAAAAAGGGGCTGGGCGTGGTGGTTCATGCTTATAATCTCACCCAGCACTTTGGGAGGCTGAGGCAGGCGGATGAGGAGGTCAGGAGATTGAGACCAGCCTGGACAACATGGTGAAACCTTGTCTCTACTAAAAATACAAAAAATTAGCTGGGCATGGTGGTGGGTACCTGTAATCCCAGCTAGTTGGAAGGCTGAGGCAGGAGAATTGCTTGAACCCAGGAGGTGGAGGTTGCAGTAAGCTGAGACTGTGACACTGCACTCCAGCCTGAATGACAGAGCAAGACTCCATCTCAAAAAAAAAAAAGTTAAAAAAAGGAATGTGGACTGGACTTTGAACTCTAAGTAAGAGATCACAAACTCATCACTCACAGGCCAAAGCTAGACATCTTTTGTGCAACCTATTGCTTTAAGAACAAAAAAAAAAGTCATTAGCTGCCAATACTTTAACATTAGAAAACTTCTACAGGAGACACGCCTTCCTGCATCCGGCATGGACACCAGCTGATGAGAAGGGGGTAGTGGTCCCGCCCTCTGCAAGTGAGGAATCTGCTCTCTTCAGGGAGTGCTAGTCCTCACCACCACCCACACCGGATCTACTTTACTTCTCTACAATTCCCTGCTTGGCCCCATCAACATTTACACCAGCAATACTCTATTTCCTAACAACTAGGAAAGCCTACCAATCACACAAATATACTTTAAAATTGAATGTTAACATGACTATTAAGAAACTTGAAGTCAGCTGGGCACGGCAGCTCACAACTGCTATCCTAGAATTTCGGGAGGCAGGAGGATTGCTTGAGACCAGTCTGGACTCACAGCAAGACTCCACCTCTATGAAAAGTTTTGAAAAGCATTAGCAGGGTATGGTGGAGCACACCTGTAGTGAGCCATGATCATGCCACTGCACGCTAGCCTGGGCAACAGAGCGAGACTCTCTTAAAAAGAAAGAAACTTGGCCGGGTGCAGTGGCTCATGCCTGTAATCCCAACACTTTGGGAGGCCGAGGCATGTGGATTACGAGTTCAGGAGATCGAGACCATCCTAGCTAACATGGTGAAACCCCGTCTCTACTAAAAATATAAAAACAAAATTAGCAGGGCATGGTGGTGGGTGCCTGTAGTCCCGGCTACTTGGGAGGCTGAGGCAGGAGAATGGCATGAACCCAGGAGGCGGGGCTTGCAGTGAGCTGAGATCTGAGATCGCGCCACTGCACTCCAGCCTGGACGATAGAGAAAGACTCCGTCTCAAAAAAAAAAAAAAAAAAAAAACAGAAAAAGAAAAAGAAAAAGCCGGGTGTGGTGGCTCAAGCTTGTAATCCCAGCACTTTGGGAGGCCAAGACAGGCGGATCACGAGGTCAGGAGATCGAGACCATCCTGGCTAAACCGGTGAAACCCCGTCTCTACTAAAAAATACAAAAAAAAAAAACTAGCCGGGCGAGGTGGCGGGCGCCTGTAGTCCCAGCTCCTCGGGAGGCTGAGGCAGGAGAATGGCGTAAACCCGGGAGGCTGAGCTTGCAGTGAGCTGAGATCCAGCCACTGCACTCCAGCCTGGGCGACAGAGTGAGACTCCGTCTCAAAAAAAAAAAAAAAAAAAAAAAAAGAAAAAGAAAAAGAAAAAGAAACTTACCAGGCATTGTGGCTCACGCCTGTAATCCCAGCTACTTGGTTGGCTAAGGCATGAGAATCACTTGAACCTGGGAGGCGGAGGGTACAGTGAGCTGAGACTGCACCACTGCACTCCAGCTGGGGTGACACAGTGAGACTGTGTTTCCAAAAAAATTTTTTTTAATTAGCCAGGCGTGGCATCACACACCTGTAGTCCCAGCTCCTCGGGGGGCTGAGGTGAGAGGATCGCTTAAGCCCAAGAGGTCAAGGCTGCAGTGAGCCACGATCACACTACGGCACCCCAGCCTGGGCGACAGAGACCCTGTCTAAAAAACCAAAATCCAAATCCCAAACCTAGAAGTCAACTGTTGTTTAATTTAAAGAACACTTACGGAAAGCTTGTCTGGGTTGATCCAGTTGTTTTCAGGAAACTGCACATCAAACTTTATGTAAAGATCACCTTTTTCAAAGGGATTACGATACTGCGGCATCCCTTCACCTCGAACTACACGAACACATCCTATTAAGAGGAATGATTCATAATTTTACCCAAAAGAGGTGTTCATTTGTTTTTAGAGTTATGCAGTATAAAAAAAATTACAAATTGTAAGAATACCTGAAAACCAGAATCAGACAAAATCAAGATTTACCTGGTTCAATTACTTTGCCAGGGGGGTATTTCACCACAATCTGACGTCCATCAAGGTGCTTAAACGTGAACTGAAATCCACATAGAGCTTCAACAAGTCCTATTTTATATGTCATGTGCAAATCATTCCCATCTCTCTGAAATACCTATAAATAAAGCACGAAAGAAATACATTTGCTTAAAAATTATGGAGCTACACCCTGCGGCACTATGTTCGTTGACTTAAATTCCAAACCTTATTTCTACCACTCACTTCCATGAGGAAGGTTTACTGGAACTGGTAAACAATGGCATATATAAGAGCAACAGCCGGGCGCGGTGGCTCACGCCTGTAATCCCAGCACTTTGGGAGGCCGAGGCGGGCGGATCACAAGGTCAGGAGATCGAGACCACGGTGAAACCCCGTCTCTACTAAAAATACAAAAAATTAGCCGGGCGCGGTTGTGGGCGCCTGTAGTCCCAGCTACTCGGGAGGCTGAGGCAGGAGAATGGCGTGAACCTGGGAGGTGGAGGTTGCAGTAAACAGAGATTGCGCCACTGCACTCCAGCCTGGGTGACAGAGTGAGACTCCGTCTCAAAAAAAATAAAATAAAAATAAAAAGGAGGGGCAGGGCATGGTGGCTCACACCTATAATCCCAGCACTTTGGGAGGCTGAGGTGGGCAGATCACTTGAGGTCAGGAGTTTGAGACCAGCCTGACCAATATAGTGAAACCCTGTCTCTACTAAAAATACAATTGCGCCACTGCACTCCAGTCTGGAGGACAGGGCGAGACTTTGTCTCTTAAAAAAAAAAAAAAAAAAAAAAAAAAGAAAGAGCTATGTATCATGTTCTTGTACAGGAGAGTTCAACTGAAAGTGATTTAAAAACAAAATGATTATCAGGATGGTTGTTGCAGTGGAGGGGGAGAAGCTAAACTGGATGCTAAAAGTTTAAACAGAATAAACAAGCAAGAATGCTGGAGAGTTTCTGAAAAACAAAATTAATGAGGAGGGACTACCAAAGCACTAGACCAGAAAACACTTAAAAGTCATAATTTCTGAATAACAAAAGCACAAGTTATAGAGGCGTGACTAACATCACCAGGTTCTGTAGTTTGATGCTGTATAACTGCATTATGGTAACCAGACCACCGAGACACACAAACGGGCACACTGACAAGTGATATGGCAAGATGATGACTATAGATGATACAGCACTCCCAAGAAGGAACTAGACAAACTTCCATTCTAACCTTTACTACCTTCTATTTTCTACCTTAGACAACCAGTTACATCTGCCTTCTGTTGAAAATTCCATGCCAATTCCACTGCTGCCAACAACTTTCAGAGATGACTTACTTCCCAACACCTCCCCACAGGCCCTAAGAAAGAAGCTTATTCATAATCTCATTTGACTCTTTAATATCTGAAAAGTCCAGGGAAGCCAAAGCTAGTAAATGGGGCCCAGACCTTAAGTCCTTTGCCTCGAAATCCAATGATCTACTTTTAAAAAACCCAATTTATTATGCAGCAACATTAAAAACTAAACTTAGGAATAAAAAAAGGTTTTACCATCAGTTTGACATGCCTCAAACCAAAAAAATCATCTTTCTTCTGCAAATAAGCATTCCTTCTTCACTTCCTCACTACTGTGCTGCTGCACCTGCCAGACATCATTTGACAATGAACCCCAAACTACTCCAAGGATTCTATCAATGAAAATGCCTAGGCATTGTCTGTACCATTTTACAACACAGTCTAACCTACATCCAAGCAGAATTCCCAATTATTTAGCTGTCTTGCTAGCTTTCTCCCTCATATTCCTGGTATGGTGCTGTGCACAGCAGCAAGACTGAATGAACAAGGAAGTAGCTAAAATGTTAACAAATGGCAAATCTTGTAAATATTTCATCCTATAAGACCCAAAGGCAGAATTCTAAAAACTACTCTTATTTTTTGACAACCTAGGAGACGTTTGCTATTTGCAGGGTTGGCAATTTCCACAAAAAGCCAAAATACATAATTTGTAGCTTTGCTGAGTCATGAAAGCTGACTAGCACGCCCTGATTGTCCAGGAGATCAAGTCTGACCTTGTGAGGGATTACAACCAAATTCCTAAAACCTGGATCTCAATATGGCTCAATATGGCTCAATATGGCTCTATTGGATTCTTAAAGTGATTTTTAACATTTACTCTATTTGAAGAAATGACCACCACAGAAGGACGATCTCCTTCTTTATTAAATATATAACCTTTAAATTACAAACAGATAATCAGCTTGCCCACCTTTTTAGAATTAAAAAGAATAACCTTTCACTGAACATAATACAAATTTACCATTTCTCTGTGTTGACTGGACTTATGCACAGGAGAAAATTTTAGGGCAAACTAAAAAGGTAGTTAACCTGTGATGTAATGACTTTCAGAGGAAAGCATGAGTAAATGTGATCAAGTACAAAGCTAGAGTCCTACCAAGTGCTTCTAACATTCAAGAATTTACGTGATTACTGGAAGGGTTTTTCATGAATAGCTCCAGATATATTCTTTATGAGTAAGGTCTACAGTATATAATATGGACATTAAAAATATACAAGTGCAATGCTAAAATCAAAATAACATACACTAGGCTGGGCATGGTGGCTCATACCTGTAATCCCAGCACTTTGGGAGGTCGAGACAGGAGGACTGCTTGAGCTCAGGAGTTCAAGACCAGCCTGGGCAATATGGCAAGACCCCGTCTCTACTAAAAATACAAAAACAAAACAAAACAAAACAAAAAACCCCAAAAAACCAGATGGGCATGATGGTGCGTCAGTTGTCCCAGCTACTTGGGAGGCTGAGATAGGAGGATTGCTTGGGCCCAGGGGCAAAGGTTGCCGTGATCCCAGATCACGCCACTGTACTCCAGCTTCGGCAACAGAGCAAGACCATCTCAAAAACAAAAAAACCCCAAAACATACACTAGTGACCACATTCTTCAGAAACTTCTAAAAAAAATGTTTTGTTTTGTTTTGTTTTTTTTAAATCCTAGAACTCTTTCAAGGATAGCTCACTTGGCTACCCAATAAGTAAAAACCAAATCAACAGAGCAGCAGAGTTTCACAGTGAAAAAACAGGCTGCCTTAGACCAACTGGTCCAACGCCCAGTGCCCTTATTTTCATAAACAAAGAAACTGAGACAGTAAGACTACCTACGGTTAAAGTGCTAGTCAACGACCAAGCTAGAGGAGAATCGCTTGAACTTGGGAGGCGGAAGTTGCAGTGAGCCAAGATTGCGCCACTGCACTCCAGCCTGGGTGCAGTCAAAAAAACTCCGTCAAAAAAAAAAAAGACCAACGCTGGGTGCAGTGGCTCCCGCTGTTAATCCCAGCACTTTGGGAGGCTGAGGCAGGCGCACCACCTGAGGTCGGGAGCTCAAGACCAGCCTGACCAACATGGAGAAAGCCCGTCTCTACTAAAAATAAAAATTAGCCAGGAGTGGTAGTGCGCGCCTGCATTCTCAGCTACTCAGGAGCCTGAGGCAGGAGAATCGCTTGAACCCGGGAGGCAGAGGTTGCAGTGAGCCGAGATCACGCCACTGCACTCCAGCCTGGGCAACAACAGTGAAACTCCATCTTGGGCGGGGGGGGAAAAAAACCAAGCCAGGACTAAAACTGACTCTTATAGTGCTTCTAATGGCACCTGCCTTGTTAGTCTTTCTTACACAAGCCTGTCTTTAGGAATTTGCCATGATTCCCTTAACTTCTCCAGTGTGCAGTGTTGCTCCAGGGACTCCAAACAGATCTAACCTATTTCTCACAAACAAGAAGTACTTCTGAATAAAACAAAACACAAAAAACTAAAAAAAGGAAAATCACCTCATGTTCTTTCTCCTGTAGCAAAAGAACAATGTCTCCAGGTTCCACTCCTGGGGCCTGGTCTGCTTCCCCAGTGAATGTAATTCTCTGTCCATGTTTCATGCCTTTGTCTACGTGGACTTCAAGAATCTTCACTTCTTTAATCACCTTCTTCCCTTCACATTTTTTACAGCGGTCTTTTTCATTAATTACCTCTCCTGGAAAAAGAAGTCATTGAAACTTTCAGCAAGAGTACTATACTGTACTCTTTAATACTCTTATCCTTTAAATATACTTTCTGAATTTTTTTAAATAGCTACCTAAATTTTTATTCAAAGCAGCATTCTGAGGCCAAGCATAGTGGCTCAAGCCTGCAATCCCAATATTTTGCGAGGTCAAGGTGGTAGGATCACTTGAGCTCAGGATCTGAGACCAGCCTAGCAATACAGTGAGACCTTGCTTCTACTACAAATAAAAAAAGTTAGCCGGCATGGTAGTGCACACCTGTAATCCTGGCTACTCGGAAGGCTGAGGAGGGAGGACTGCTGGAGGTCGAGGCTGCAGTGAGTTATACTCATGCCACTGCACCCCAGTTTGGGTAACAGTGTGAGGCCATGTCTCAAAACAAAACAAAAAAAAGCATTATTCTGAATAACAAAAACTTAACATCTTACTACTGCAGATTGCCTGAAGGACTCAGCTTCCCACTATTTCAGAATGTAATGTATCCATACCATGTTTAGGGCAACACGGCTTTTCTCTTCTATATATTCTTCTGAAATATTTAATTATGGTATAAAAAAGCAAAACTGTGATTATACATAGTATAGTGTGAAAAAATTGCGTCACTTTCTAATGGCTAATTACTGGCACATTTGGAGGCTTAGAAAGATGTGTATAACTGATTATTTAGGGGCTGTTTCTGTAACAGTACTTTTGCAAAGTATGTTCTGCGAAACACCAGTTCTTCAAAATGGTAATGGTGGCGGGGCATGGTGGCTCACGCCTGTAATCCCAGCCCTTTGGGAGGCCAAGGTAGGAGGATCACCTGAGGTCAGGAGTTTGAGACCAGCCTGGCCAACATGGCAAAACCCCGTCTCCACTGAAAATACAAAAATCAGCCGGGTGTCATGGCGGGCGCCTGTAATCCCAGCTACTCAGGAGGCTGAGGCAGCAGAATCACTTGAGCCAGGAGGCACAGGCTGCGGTGAGCTGAGATCGCGCAACTGCACTCTAGCCTAGGCAACAGAGCAAGACTCTGTCTCACATTTAAAAAAAAAAAAAAAAAAGAAAAAAAAAAAGTAATGGTACATGAGAAAAGATTTCCGTTAACTTTGGTTTCTTGATAGTGGGAGTTAGCAATTTTAATAAAATAAAAGCAGGCCAAGAGTGGTGGCTAACACCTGTAATCCCAGCCCTTTGGGACGCTGGGGCAGGAGGATTGCTTGAATCCAGGAGTTCGAGACCAGCCTGGGCAACATGGCAAAACCCAGTCTCTACAAGAAATACAAAAATTAGCTGGGCGTGGTGGCAAGCACCTGTGGTCTCAGCTAATTGTGGGGTGAGGGGCTGAGGTGGGAGGATTGCTTGAGCGTGGGTGGTGGAAGCTGCAGTGAGCCGAGAATGCGCCACAGAACTCCAGCAACACCCTATCTCCAAAAATAATAATAATTTTAAAAAATAAAGTAAAATGCCAAGATTATCCAGGAAGCAAACATCATATGTAGCTTCTCATAATTATCTCATCACTTCCAATAGCAATGTGGAAAAGGATGCTCTTGAACTATACTGTCTAATGTGGTAGCCACTATCTACCTGTAGCTACTTAAGTTTATGTTTAAATTAATTCAAATTTAAAATCGTTCCCCAGTCACACTAGCCACATGTGAAGTATGCAGTAGTCACAGGTGATTAATGGCTACTGTACTGAACACTGCAGATACAGAACATTTCCATCACCACAGAAAAAAATTCTATTGGATAGCACTGCTCTAGAATGGCAGGGGTGGGAGGAGCTACTTGTTTTTATAATTAAAATTTTAATCAGAACACAGCCATACCCATTTGTCTGTGGCTATAAAAGCACTAAAAGTCAGAGGTGTGTAGTTGTAACAAAAACTATTTGGCCCACAAAGACTAAATTATTTACTTCTGTGAGGACAGTTTCAATCTCAAAATCAATTCTTTAAAGCTAACTAAAGGTTACAGTAAAATCTTCTACTTATCAGAGTAACTAAACAATTACTTGTTTAGTTATTTATTATTTATTTGTCCCTTTGTAGTTTAAAAGGTTCTACTTGAGAAAGGAGATAGTCCTCCCATGGTGGTCATTTCTACAGAGACAGTATATAAAAGGTTATATTTGATAAAGAAGGAAATAGCAAAGGAACAAATAATCACCTTGCCCCTCTTTTCAGAATTAAGGAGTCACCTTTCACTAACACAATACACATCTACTGTTTCTCTACGTTCACTGGGCTTAGGCATAATGGAGTAATTACTTTCACGCTTTTATTTTTGCAACAGGGTCTTGTTCTGTCGCCCCGGCTGGAGTGCACTGACATGATCACGGCTCACTGCTCCCTTGAACTCCCGGGCTCAAGCAATCCTCCCGCCTCAGCCTCCCAGGCAGCTGGGACCACAGACATGCCCTGAGCCCCTGATTACATATTTTTCTACACTTTTTTTCCTATAGTAATGAGGTCTCCCTATGTTGCCCAAGCTGGCCTCGAACTCCTGGGCTCAAGCAATCCACCTCTGTCTCCCAAAGTGCTGGAATTATGGGAATAAGCTAACGCATCCGGCCTCCTTTTTCTTTAATAAGATGTAAACAAATACCCTTTGAAATAAAAAATTGTAAACCTCTCCAATATCTGCATTCTCAATCCATTTCAACATAAAAGCAGAGAAGTACTGGCACACATACCTTCTCCATTACAATCAGAGCATACAGACTGCATCTGTTGTACCATTCCTGGAGCCAGCTGTCTGATCATGATGCGCACACCCCGACCTCGACAAGCACTACACTTCTGGACAGCTCCAGACTTTCCACCTTGGCTAAAGCAAACACAAGTTATGCATTAGGTTTTTGTCCACAGACCACTCCAATAAGCTATGACACACAGAAACTGTACTTTTACCTTAACTTCAACCCCAATAACTTGTATTTAAACACAATAACTTGTGTTTAAATTGACTTTCAGAAGTATCAGAAAACGTTCTCCCAAGATTTATTTATTTATTGATTGAGATGGAGTCTCACTCTGTCACCCAGGCTGGAGCGCAGTGGCGCAATCTTGATTCACTGCAACCTCCACCTCCCGGGTTCAAGTGATTCTTCCGCCTTAGGTGATCCACCCACCTCGGCCTCCCAAAGTGCTGGGATTATAGGTGTGAGCCACTGCACCCGGCTGTAAGTTTTAACTCATAACAATTTTTACCTGGTACAGACAATCAGTGTGACACTTAAAGAACAGACAAAATGTACCCAACAAACCAGAGGACACACTTACCCACTGCATGCACTACAGAGTACATTCTTGCTAAGTTGGAGTTTGGTTGTCTTGCCATTATACAGATCTTCTAATGATACTCTGGAAAGAAAATAATCAGCTTCAATCAAATTTTGCCACATTTGCTCAAATACAAGATATAAATAACAGCTGATACAGCAAATTCATTATCAACTTTTAAAACAGAATTCAAAAACACCTCATAATCTCACATTAAATCATTCAACTGAGGTTTATTTTATGGCTGAAATTAACAGAAATATTTTATGACTACAGACAGTATATATGCGATACTCAAAGTCAGAGCCCATAGCATCAGGTCAACAATTTGCTGTGGTGGAATTTCTGATAAAGCTGATGACTTCACAAACTCAAACATCACAACCTTCTGTTCTGAGGCATAAGCCCTCCACCCAACTCCTAAGAAAAACACTTCAGAAGAGGTACGATTATTATTCCCATTTTATGTGATAAAACTGAGGCACAGAACAGTCAAGTAACTTGCCCAAGATCACATAGGTGTCTGGCTCCAGAGTCCCTGTTTGCTCCATGGACAATTTAGAAAGGCTACAAAGTTGTATTTCAGCTTAAGTGAGTCACTTAGATGGCATATGTCTTAAAAAAAAAAATAAAAGTGGCCCTACCAATAGTATGACAGAAAGGAGGGAAAGAATCGTTTTTCATGCCAGGTGCAGTGGCTCATGCCTATAATCCCAGCACTTCGGGAGAATGAGGAAGGATTGCTTGAGCCTAGCAGTTCAAGACCAGCCTGAGCAACTTAGAGAGACCTCATCTTTACCAAAAAATAAAAAATAATTAGCCAGGAATAGTGGCATGTCTGAAGTCCCAGCTACCCAGGAAGCTGAGGCAGGGAATTGCTTAAGCCCTGGAGATTGAGGCTGCAGTGAGCTGAGATCGCACCACTGCACTCCAGCCTGGGGGACAGAGTGAGACAAGTACTTATGTGTGGAGTTTTCTACTTGTGGCATCATGATGGTGCTCAAAAAGTTTCATATTTTGGAGCATTTCAGATTTCAGATTAGGAATGGTCATCCTGTAATGATCTGCTTTAAAATCCTGGGAGTTACAGGAACAAAAAAATAGTTAAAAGTATTTTACAAAGCACCTACACTATTTTGTGATATTCAAACTTTCTCAAAATTGTTATTCTCAGAAACTATTTTTTTTTTTTTTTTTTTTGTTGAGACAGTCTCCCTGTGTCGCCCAGACTGGAGTGCAGTGGCCGGATCTCAGCTCACTGCAAGCTCCGCCTCCCGGGTTCACGCCATTCTCCTGCCTCAGCCTCCCGAGTAGCTGGGACTACAGGCGTCCGCCACCTCGCCCGGCTAGTTTTTGTATTTTTTAGTAGAGACGGGGTTTCACCGTGTTAGCCAGGATGGTCTCGATCTCCTGACCTTGTGATCCACCCGTCTCGGCCTCCCAAAGTGCTGGGATTACAGGCTTGAGCCACCGCGCCCGGCCTATTCTCAGAAACTTAAAACTGTTGTAGACAGGATAAAAATTCCACATGTAAGGACAAAACATTACCAACAACACCGTCAAATAATGACCTATCTACAGCTGAGTCTTAGACAAAAAAGCTTGTTGCATCTTCTATACTCTCTGTAACAAATCATTTTTTAAAAATCGGCTTTTTCCCCCTACATATTAAATTACAATTGATATGCACAACCAGTACCCTAAGCCAGAAAAAAAGACACATTTCAACAAAGAAGGCCAAGGAAAGAAAAATGAAGGTAATGGTTTGGCAGGGCTGGCACTCTCCACTAGTGGGGCCTAAACTGGCACAATCCCTCTGTGCAAGGCAATTTAGTTGTATTTATCAGCCTCAAAACACTCATGCCTGCCTGGGAATCTCTGCCAAGGAGAAACAAAGCTTTACATAAAGATACTCATAGCAGCACTATCTATTACAGAAAAAAAAAACCTGGCAATACCTTATATAAAAGGTAAATGATTAAATCATGGAATGCAGTATTATAAACACAGTATTTGTAATAACAGGAAAATTTGAAATGTTAAAACAACAGAAAACTGTTTTACTATATAGCATAACATTTCTTTAAACATGAAGAACTATAAAGTACAGACAGCACTCTTTTGATCCTATTTTCTTTTTAGATCATTTCTATATTAAAGAAAAATATAAACGAATTAACCTGCACTGCACAAATATTACCATTGGAATGGTATTCAAATGTTAATTTCTGAGGGCAAATTCTTTTAAAAAACAAATTTAAGGATTCAATGAGACTCAAGTTAACAGATAACATGACTTCCTCTAATTTACTCAAGTGTATAAACTAGGATATTATGAAATATTTTAAGTATCTGAACTTCAGCCACTGACATTTGCTAATAAAATAATTTATCGAAAAAAAGAATGGGAAAAAAGACCTCCCAGATTTTGCAAAGTGAAATAGCTAATTTCATATACTGGAGAGGGCTTGTGGATTCACAGTCTAAGATCAAGGTCAGGCACCATTCATGTGCTGGCAGGTTAATGTCAGGCTGGAAGCCAGCAAGCTCCATGGAAACCAACTTAAGAGAGTTCACACTGAGGATCAAGTAATGAGTGACTCTAACATGTACACAAAGTAGGCAGACAGTCACTCATTTTTAGTTTTTAAATAAAAGGTAACTTGGAAGATTCATATACTTCAAAGAAAATAGGCTGGGTGCAGTGGCTTATGCCTGTAATCCCTGATCACCTGAGCTCAGGAATTCAAGACCAGCCTGGCCAACATGGCAAAACCCTGTCTCTACTAAAAAAATACAAAAATTAGCCCCGCATGGTGGCAGGTGCCTGTAATCCCAACTACTTGGGAGGCTGAGGCAGGAGAATTGCTTGAACTTGAAAGGCGGAGGTTGCAGTGAGCCTAGATGGTGACACTGCACTCCAACCTGGGTGACAGAGTCAGACTCCATTTCAAAAAAAAAAAAGATCAGGCATGGTGGCTCACGCCTCTAATCCCAGCACTTTGGGAGGCCGAGGCAGGCAGATTACCTGAGGTTGGGAGTTCGAGACCAGCATGACCAACATGGAGAAACCCCACCTCTACTAAAAATACAAAATTAGCTGGGCATGGTGCCACATCTGTAATTCCAGCTACTCGGGAGGCTGAAGACAGGAGAATCGCTTGAACCCAGGAGGCGGAGGTTGCAGTGAGCTGAGATTGTGCCATTGCACTCCAGCATGGGCAACAAAAGCGAAACTCAGTCTCAAAAAAAGAAAGAAAAGAAAAAAGAAAACGATCTTTACACTTGAAATTTTAAGTCCTATAATAACAAGCAGCCTCAGAACCATATAAAACCACCTTCCTCTCATTAAAAAATATCTACCATCCTTTTAAGAGCTACAGCAAAATAGAAACAGTCAGATAATCAAATTCTATTTAGTCACCAAAAGAAGACAAGGCACATGGAAGTTTTTCTAATGAAGGACAGAACATTCTATGAGTTTTTTTTCTTCTACTGAGTCAATATTCCACTTGACAAAAAGTACCTAATTTTTTAACACAACAAAACAAGATATTCACTTGAGTGGATGCATCATGTCCTCTCCTCTTCTTCTGCCATTTCGACTTCGACTCTGATTGCCCATGAAGCCGAACAATCCCCCACCAAAAATGTGAGAGAAAATATCATCCATGCCACCACCTCCGCCGCTGCCTTCCCGAAGACCTTGCTCTCCGTATCTGTCATATAACTCACGCTTCTCAGGATTTGATAGTACTTCATATGCAAAACTTATTTCTTTAAACTATAAAGAAAAGGTAAAAATAAAAATAATTACATTTTCAAATAGAAGAGTGGGGAGAGGCTATAGGAATCCAGAATCCATTTAATTCTAATAAAAGGGACAAGTTACCTTTGACTTGATTCTGCTTCTATTTACCACCCACCACTCCTCAGAATGGTAGTACTCTTATTCTAAAACTAAAATACTCTTTGACATTATGAAAATGTGGCTGTGTGGGCATAGTTGGATTTTTTTCCTGCAACATTCCTTTTTTTCAAGGAGGGCAATTTAAGTTAAAACTAAAACCCCCGGAATAAAAAAATCGCAAATAACTTACTTTGTCTCCTGCATTTGGATTCTTATCAGGATGATATTCCTTGGCTAACTTTCTGTATGCCTTTGAAAATGGACAAAAACAAAGAAGGTTATAACTAAACACCAGTTTAAAGTTTTGTAATAACTTAACATCCACTTTTCTGAAAAGTAATGTTCTAGAGTTATAACCTTCCAAAAATATTTTCTATTCGTATTCTTTGGCACTTCCTCACGATACTGTTTACTAATGTAATATAACCAAGTAGACTGTAGCTATACTTGAAAATAATTACAGTGACGTGAAAACCAGATAAAACAATGAAGCAATACCATAGGGAAAACGTTCAAACATTATCCATATTTTCCCTATCGTCAAGTGTCTGATGGCCAAGTAACCAGACCAAGACCACTCTAATAAATTTGAGATAAATGACTGTCAAGCTTTACGGACTGCAAAACATTACTATAAATCAAGCTAAAGTCACAATTCCTGCTCCCGATGGCTCAGGCCTTCCTTCTAACTGTAACATCATGAAAAAGTCAAGGTGGTCCCAGGTAGTGTCTTTAGGTGTTTTATTTGCACGTGGTGGTTAACTGGGGTCGTGGTGGCAACTTCGGTGGTAGTGAAGTTGCACACTCTCAACGAGGTGTTTGGGTCATACAGCACTTAAATCTTCATTTACGGAGGCTCGTGAATTATATAATACAGACTAGCATTTCCGGTAAGGTAACAGGAAGTCCACTGCACTCTTCTCACTGCCTAAGGAGCATTCTCATTTTTCTCGGCTTACAAATCCGGATGCTCTTAGCCCGGTGAGGATGCTGTGGGGCTTAAACGCCTCGTGTGCTTTGAAATCCTGAGATGAAAGATATCGCAGCATTGCAAACAGCGATAATAAGGCCTTCTATTCATGTTTATTGCACACTCAGGCGTTTGGCTGGGACCACGGCTTATTCCTAAGCAGGTACAGGACATTAGCATTACCTGACCACAGAACAATGCATCCAAACACAGACCCACGCTACCTCCGGGTCAATGGGCGAGGGAGGAAGAGAGGGAGGAGCTCCCGCAGCCCGCAGCCGGGGATCCCAGGAAACAACCCCATCTGCCCGAGGCGCTCTGTGGGGGCGGCCTCGACCTCCCCGCCGGACCTCCCCGCCGTTTTTCCCCGCGGAGCACCAGACCCGGGGCCGACGGCCGCGGGGTGGACAGCTTCTCTCCCGGGGCCGGGATGCGCTGAGCACCTCGGTCCAACCTGTTTTTCCGGGGTGGTGACCTCGACGCGGAGAGCCGGGCGAGCTGCTGCCTCCTGGGGGAGACCGGCCACCGGCGCTCGCCCGAGGAGGGAGGAAGGGCTACCGTCGTGTTTGCGCAGGAGTGAGTTTTATTTGCTGCATCTGCGGGCGGGCGGGGCCGGCGGCCCAAGGTCAGCCGAGGCCGGAGGGCGCGGCTCGCCGCGAGGCCGGTCCCGCCGCTGCCGCCGCCGATCCCCAGCCCGGGCCCGTCACGGCCGGCGCCGGCTCGCGGGCCGCCCAGTAGCGCGGCCTGGCTGAAGAAGACATCCCCGGCCGCGCAGGCCCCGCGCCCCTCACACCCGCCCGCCCGGCCCGCTCCCGGATACCTTCTTCAGCTCGTTCTCGCTGGCGCCGGGCGGGACGCCCAGGATGTCGTACAGCTTCGTGTCAGCCACGTTAGCCATGGCGGCCGGCCGGGCAGTGCTCAGGAAGAAGGTGGCGGAGCAGACAGAGGAGCCGGGCCCACAAGCGGCGTCGGCAGCGGATCAGGCCGAGGGAGACAGCGAGGGGGAAGCGGGGGCGGGGCTGAACTTTGACCGGGCGCACGGTGCGCCGTGACGTCGCAGTGCGGAGCCCGCCCCCGAGCGCCCGAGGCGCGGCCACTGGGTCGGGGTGGTGAAGAGTGTGGCTGGTTCTCTGATCTCCTCTGGGTCCAGGCTGCTGTGCTGGGCCGACGTAGGAAATGAACTCTACACGGCGCACCCCAGGAATTCAGCTTCCTCTCAAAGGCCATGGTTGCGACGTCGCGTGTTTAACCTCGCACTGGGTACTGAGGGGATTAACAGGCCTACGCGGCAGCTTCGTTAGCTTCGAGTCGGTCGGGAAAGGAAGTGGGCCCCGGCTCCTGCAGGAGGCCAGCCTGGCGCGCAGAAATCGTTCTCAGAATCCAGGACGTCGGTGGACCCTCTGGGTCTGGCTCCCTCGGGGCTTACGATGAAAAAAACTGGGGAGCGTGTGTGTGTGTATGTTGTGTTTTATGTTATGGGAATAATGAAACATTCAACAAAAGCAGTCTATTACACCCCGTAGTGCAGTTAGCTACATTTTACCAATTTTGTTTCATTCGCTCCCCTATACATCTCTGGTGTTTTCAGGGAAACCGTTTCATTCATAAATACCCTGAGTGTATATATTTAAGACAACTTTTAAAAGCATGACGACGTAATCTCATCTAATGAAATTAACAATTCCTTAATCTAATTCCCAGTCTATATTTAGGTTTTTCAAATGATCGCATGGCCTTTTACAATTGGTTTGTGGCATTCCAGTCCAAACCAAGGTCCACGTGTTGCTTCTGGACCACGTGTTTAAGCCTCTTGATAGCTTTAAAATTAGCTAATACCAGAGGTTTAGATGGTGTAAGGCAACTCTGGCCACCAGGTGACTTGATTTACATTCGTTTTAGTTTCGCTCAGAAAGTGAATGCTGTGCATCTACCACGTGCTATGATGTACAGAGGCCTGGTCCGGAGAGAGGAGTGTTACAAAAGTGCCTGCCTTCAACCCATTTACGGTTTACGGAGACAGAAAAGTAAGATTTTATGATCCCTTGGAACCTGAACTGATAGCAAAGACTTCAGTATAAGCATCTTACTCAGGATAATGTTTCTTCCTTGGCGTTCCCCTTGACCTAGTTGTGGAGGGCCTGAATGCCATGACAAGGTCTCTGAAATTTAGCCCGAAAACCCTAAGAGTAATCAGTGATAAGTCATTGATAGTCCTTAAACCCTTTTCCTCAAATCCCATCTGAAATCCTGCTCCCTCTGTGAAGTCTTCCTTGACTGGACACTGGTGAACACTGCTGTCTCATTCGAGTTCCCACCACCCTTCGTTTGTACCTTTTGTGGTACAAAAAATGTGCAACAATGTGGTAGGATCCCGAACTCTTTTTTTTTTTTTTGAGACAGTGTCGTTCTGTCCCTCAGGCTGGAGTGCAGTGGCGCGATCTCAGCTCACTGCAACCTCCACCTCTCGGGTTCAAGTGATTCTCCCACCTTAGCGTCTCGAGTAGCTGGGATTACAAGCGCCCATCACCATGCCTGGCTAATTTTTGTATTTTTGGTAGAGGTGGAGTTTCACCATGTTGACCAGGCTGGTCTCGAACTCCTGATCTCAAATGAACCAGCCATCTTGGCCTCCCAAAGTGCTGGAATTGCAGGCCTGAGCCACTGCCTCTGCCAACCACGATTGCCGTGTAAATGCTGACATCCTCCTCATGCATGGCTGTGAAATCCAATTCTCTACTTTTCACATTTTGAGATGTTCATAAGAAAAGGTGTAAAGTTGTGGCGAAGTTAGATTGTGTCGGTTGGTAGTCTGACTCTGTCATTTAGGAACAATGTGACCTTCAACAAGTTAACTTTTCTGAGGTGGTTTCCTCAGGTGTAAGATGGGGCTTATTATTTTTTATATCATTGGTTTAAAAGAGTTAATACATTTCTGTTACTTAGGGCTGGGCGCTGTGGTCTGTAATCCCAGAACTTTGGGAGGCTGAGGTGGATGGATCACTTGAGGTCAGGAGTTTGAGACCAGCCTGGCCAACGTGGCAAGACCACCTCTCTACTAAAAATACAAAAATTAGCTGGGGGTGGTTGCACACCCCTGTAGTCCCAGCTACTCGGGAGGCTGAGGTGGGAGAATCCCCTGAGCCCAGGAGGTGGAGGTTGCAGTGAGCCAAGATCATACTACTGCACTCCAACCTGGGTGACAGAGTGCAACCCTGTCTCAAAATAATAAATAACTAAAATTTTAAAAATTACTTAGAAGCTAAAACAAATTAAGTATTAACTATTGTTTTTGGCCTATTTGCTTACATTGTCTTTACTCATTTAAATTTCTGGCTTTTCTACTGGGATTCCCTGACTTCCTCCATTACCTATGGGAAACGCCCGTCTGTCCCTTTTCATGACCTCGTCTTCCCAGATCTCCTTGCTTGTCAGTCTCATTTCTCTGTTAGTTCCTGCTCCACGTGAGAATATGAACTGAAAATCTGTCTTTATTGCAACCTTCATATTAATTTATCTTTTTTATTTCATATTGTTTTATCTTATTAGCCTTCTGCCCGTGAACAGTTTAAAAGGGCTGGAGTTTCCTATTTGTTTCAGTTTTACTCAGTTTTTTTTTTTTTTTTCCAAGGGGAAAAAATTCTCTCTTGATGCCATTTTAGCTTCTGATATTGTAATGAAGAGTAGCTGGGTAAATTCCCTCTTTTGTTCTTGTTATTATTATTATTATTATTTTTTTACCTGACTAGACCAGTAACCACAGTAACTATTTTTGAATTTCATTTTCATTTCTTTGCAATATTTTCTCCACTTCTGCGTATTAATTGTAGTCAGCATAATTTGCTAATTTTATGGCTTGAGTTATTTCAGAAGAACTTTGTGTGTTTAAACTGACACAGGCTCTTCTCCCAAGAATCAGAGACTGAAGTAAACCTGTGTCACTGTAATGTTTCAGCCACTAACTGTTTTGAGATAGCATATTTATTTTGGCTTCATATTTAGCCAATGCTATGAAGGGAAAAGGACCTTTATATCATTTCAGGTCTCAGGCACTGTAAAATGCTGAGTCACAGTACACCTGAGCGCTGCAATGATCTCAAGTTTGAGGCGGCAGTGATTTCAGATTTCTGCCAGGTTTATATTGGTGTTCAATTCCTTTACTTTGATTTAGTATGCTTGTGTAACTGTGAGGGGTTGGGGTGGAGAGGAGGTGGATATGGACTGGGGCAGGGGGAGGAGGTGGATATGGAATGGGGCAGGGAGTATAGGAACTGTAGTATTTTTGAAGACCATTCATACTGTTCACAAGTAATTGGGAACTGTGTAATCCATTACTTAGACAACTCTAGATATATCATTCAGGCAGTTCAGAAAGTGGTTTTGCTTTCTGCCTTTAACTAGGTTTGACTGTATAGAGTAAGTGATGCAGGTTAAAATATTTTGGCGGAATACAGAAGAAGGTACTGATGGTTCTTGTTATGAGGGTGTCAGGACCACGTCATTTGATGATTGTTAGTGCTCTGGAAAGAAAAAATTGTGGGCTGGGCGTGGTGGCCCAAGCCTGTAATCCCAGCACTTTGGGAGGCCTAGACGGGCGTATCACAAGGTCAGGAGCCGAGACCATCCTGGCTAACATGGTGAAACCCCGTCTCTACTAAAAAATACAAAAAAAAAAAACCCCAAAAACCAAAAAAAAACTAGCCGGGCGAGGTGGCAGGTGCCTGTAGTCCCAGCTACTCGGGAGGCTGAGGCAGGAGAATGGCGTAAACCCGGGAGTCGGAGTTTGCAGTGAGCCGAGATCCGGCCACTGCACTGTAGCCTGGGCGACAGAGCGAGACTCCATCTCAAAAAAAAGAAAAAAAAAAAAAAAAAAGAAAAAAAAATTGTGGGACTTGGATCACTGAATAATCTCTGAATTTCTTTTCAGTGCTTAAAGTAGATCATTCAGTGATGGGGCAGCACAGTTGTATGTGGTATTTCTAGCCCTGCTGCTGGCCTTTCAAACTCAGTCGTGTCAAACCCTGCCTCATTAATTAGCATTTTCCAAAGGTTCAGTTTGCTTATATAATTGCAATGGTATAGTAAGCAGAGAAATTGACCCAATAAATTTGGCCATCTAACAATTAGTGTGGGAAAAATAGTGGAGAAGATATGTCTATTGTGATGGGATATGAATTATATATATTCACATATATGTGTATATGTATACACACACACCCCTTATATTACCACTATAATATATACATAATATACATAAAGGCCGGGCACGTGGCTCACGCCTGTAATCCCAGCACTTTGGGAGGCCGAGGCGGGTGGACCACGAGGTCGGGAGATTGAGACCATTCTGGCTAATACGGCGAAACCCCGTCTCTATTAGAAATACAAAAAATTAGCTGGGTGTGATGGCGGGCACCTGCCCAGCTACTTGGGAGGCTGGGGCAGGAGAATGGCAAGAACCTGGGAGGCGGAGCTTGCCGTGAGCAGAGATCACGTCACTGTACTCTAGCTTGGGCAACAGAGTGAGACTCCGTCTCAAACCAAAAAAAAAATTCAATTAGCCTGGACAACATAGCAAGACCCGTCTCTACAAAATTTTTTTAAAATAAGCTGGGCTGGGGAGTGGTGGCTCACACCTGTAATCCCAGTACTTCAAGAGGCCGAGGTGGTAGGATAGTTTGAGACCAGCCTGGGCAACATAGTGAGTTTTTTTTCTTTTTTTGGGGGGGGTTGTACAGAATCTCACTCTGTCACCCAGGCTGGAGTGCAGTGGCACGATCTTGGCTCACTGCAATCTCTGCCTCCCAGGTTCAAGTGATTCTCCTGCCTCAACCTCCCGAGTAGCTGGAACTACAGGTGTTTGCCACTATGCTCGGCAAATTTTTGTATTTCTAGTAGAGATGGGGTTTCACCATGTTGGCCAGGCTGGTCTCGTACGCCAGACCTCAAGTGATCTGCCCGCCTTGGCCTCCCAAAGTGCTAGGATTACAGGTGTGAGCCCCTGTGCCTGGCCCGCAAGATCTTATCTCTAAAAAAAAAGGATAAAGAAAAAATTAGCTGGGTGTTGTGCACCTGTCATCCTAGCTATTCGAGAGGCTCAGGTGGGAGGATCACTTGAGCCCAAGAGTTCAAAGTTACAGTGAGCTATGATTGTGCCACTGCCCTCCATCCTGGGTGACAGAGTGAGACCCTATCTTTAAAAAAATACTTTTAATTATGAGAAGAAAAGAAATTCTCTGACCTATCTTGTCTGATTGTAGGTCATGAGACTTCCGTTTCTGAAGGAATCCTGCCTCATATCCTCAAGAAGGGAGTGCTGTACAGAGACATGAGGAATCTCAGTAGACAGTCCTTGCTGGGTTTCCCCACTCAGTCTGTTAATATTAGATCATACCTTTTTGTCCAGTCACATTTTTACATGGTTGTCAATTATGCCTGTCCATTAAAGTCTCCATAAAAGGACCAAGAAGACAGAGTTGGAGTTCCTGGATAGCTGAACATATGGAGGTTCCTAGAGGGTGGGGCACCTGGGCATAAAAGCTCTGAGCCCCTTCCCTCATACCTTGCTCTGTGCATCCCTTCATCTGTATCCCTTGTAACATTCCTTATAATAAATTGGTAAATGTGTTTCCCAGAACCACTCTAGCAAAATTAATCAAACCCAAGGAAGGGTTCATGGGAACCCTAATTTCTAGCCAGCTGGTCAGAGACACAGGTGAAACAACCTGGGGCTTGCTATTGGTATCAGAAGTTGGGGGACTGAGCCCTCAACATGTGGGATCTGATGCTACCAAGTAGGTAGTGTCAGAATTGAGTTGGAGGTCACCTACTTGGGGTCTACTGTATAATTGATTGCTTGCTTGTTGGTGGGGAGAAATCCCCACTTATTTGGTCACAAAAGTCGTCTGTGTTACTTGTCGAGTGCGAGAATCTGAGTTTTTTCCACTTATCTATAGATTTATTCATTCAACAAATATGTGTTGTGGATCCTCTTTTGTGGCAGGCACTGTTTGGTAGGATAGGGGACAGCCATAAATGAAACAAAATCGCTGCCCTTACAGAATATACATCTAGTGGAGAAGGCAGGCAGTAAACAAGTAAATACATAGTGTATCAGATGGTAGTGTGTGC